>NC_056663.1:187698793-190198793 GCF_018350195.1 Panthera tigris
TCAATGACTGGTATCCTTATAAAGAAAGGGAGATTTTGAGACACAGAGGCGTGGATGAAACAGACACAGGGAAAAAAGCCATGTGAATACAGAGGCAGAGACTGGAGTTATGCTACCACAAGCTAATGAATTACTGGAGCCCCTGGAAGAGGCCAGAAATGATTCTCCCCTCGAGTCTTTGAAGAGAGTACAGCCTCCTGGAGCCTTGATTTCAGATTTCTGGCCTCCAGAACAGTGAGAGGATGGATTTATGTTGTTTAAAGCCACTGAGTTTGCAGTGATTTTTTTGTTACAGAAGCCCTAGGAAAGTAATAATGCCTTCTTCCTAGCTTTCATTTTCTTTGCAGTACTTAGGGCACACTGATAACAATTTTTTTAATGAGTATATTGTCCATTTCTCTTCACTAGAATTTAAGCTCCATGATGGTAGAGATTTTTATGTGTATTTTTTAACTCATTGCTATATCAGCAATGCTTATATGTGTGTGGATTAAGGAGAGAAACATATCAATGACAGAATTTGAGAGAACATGAATATTCAAATTTAAGGGTAGTAGAAATAAGACAAATCCCAAGTACAGATCGAGAAAGAATGGACAAGGATTTGTGAGAGGAAAGCCAGGAAGATGTAGTGTAAATAAATCAAGAGAGGGGAGAAATTCAAGGAGGGAAGGTCACACGATGCAAAATGATTTGGTGAGCTGAGAAGAGATATGGAAAGTCTTGAGGAACTTTGGAAGAGAAGTCCAGAAGTGTGGTAGCCTGAACTTCTGATGCTAGATGCCAGCAGATAGAGGAATAAATTGTTCTAATTTGCTAAAATATGAGAGGCCTAAATGTGTGTACTTGGTGGGGGCAGGCAGGAACAAATGGACAGGGAAAACCTAAAAGAAGAGAAAACCAAGTAGATCTATCTTACAAGCTCCATTCCACTTTAAATGTTTACTCCATCTATATCATAACTTCTTAGATTTGCCTTCTAAAATTTTCACCATTTATATAGGAGGGGTCTTTTTTATGTATATTTTCCATACTTCAAACAAGTGCTTGTTGCTGATCTCTTAGATGGCTCTTAACTTTATCAAACCTTTTTCTACCTGACTGTGTATATGCAAAGAGAGGGGTAGGAATGTAGTCCATTGACTGGGAAGAACCCATGATTAACGTGACCAACCATTCAATTTGCCTGAGATTGAGGGATTTCCTGGGACATGAGATTTTGAATCCTGAGATCCTGAGAGACCCTAGATAAACCAGAATGTGGCCACCCTAGCCATGAACATTGTTGAGTAATTTTATTCAGAGATAGCTAAATTTCTTTCTGTTTTCTGTTCTTTTTAGCTACATGTGGTATCTAAAACTATAGAGAAAGGAAGGACTGGAGAATTAAAATCAATATGCTTCCAGCCTAAAGTAACCGTTGTTTGGGTTAACATTTTCAACATTTACCAATGTTGGATCTGCTACATCTTACCTTTAAGTTCTTATTCAAATATCATGAATTATAACTACATTGTGATATACTTGAATCTACGTAGGAATCCAATTTCTGTGTCATCCCTTTTGAAAAGCCTTTGTAAATATATCCCCTTCAATAGATAGAGTCAGGTGCCCCTTCTGTGGATTTCCACAGCATTCTTATTAACTTTGAACATTGTATGCCTCAGGTTGCATTGTAAATATTTATTTAATTGTATTTATCTCCCACTGGCACATGAGATTTGATCCAAGATTTATATTGTATCCATACTGGGCATTTATTTTTTTTTTAATTTTTTTTTAACGTTTATTTATTTTTGAGACAGAGAGAGACAGAGCATGAACAGGTGAGGAGCAGAGAGAGAGGGAGACACAGAATCTGAAACAGGCTCCAGGCTCTGAGCTGTCAGCACAGAGCCCGACGCGGGGCTCGAACTCATGGACCGTGAGATCATGACCTGAGCCGAAGTCGGACGCTTAACCAACCAAGCCACCCAGGCGCCCCCATACTGGGCATTTAATAAATACTAGTTGGATTAGCTAGGTTCTACTCTGTATAAATAATCATTCCAAGTGTGGCAAAGGGTACTCAGACTATGAGAACTTCTCTAAATTGCAGTCACACTGGGGCTCCTGGGTGGCTCAGTTGGTTAAGCACCTGACTTCAGTTCAGGTCATGATCTTGAAGTTCATGAGTTAGAGCTCCACATCAGGCTGTCTGCTGTCCGCACAGAACCTGCTTCAGATCCTCTCTGCCCCTCCCCCTCCCCTAGTAGTGCATACATGCTCTCTCTCTCTTTCTTTCTCTCTCTCTCTCAAAAATAAATAAGCATTACAAAATAAATAAATAAATAAATTGCAGTAATACAGATTCATAATTTTTAAAAGCAACGATTATATTTTTCCATAATTAATTAAACATATAATGACCTGGTAAAACTTCTTCTGATTTATTTATATTAATTTATGCATATCAAAAATCTTAAAAATTGATTTATGTGAAGATCGTTAAAAGCTTAAAGTTAAAGCTATACTTAAGCATGTTTTGACAAGTAAGCTGCAATTTAAAAAGAATAAAATATGATGAAATTGGAACTGTCTTAGAAAATTTGTATTTTTTAAGCATAAGATAATATAATCTATAGGCTTTACATAGTTTTAAATGTGACACTAAAATGCCATTAATTAGAGCACATTCTGAAAATAATACATTCCTTTGAGCATATTTTATGACTTATTCTTCTCTGTGTCCAATTACACACATGCAAATACACACACACACACAAAATTCTTAGTTTTAGTTTTAATATTTCTTTCTGTTCCTTTTAGAATTGAGTAAGTTATTCCCCTGGAAATAAATCATGTCTTCAATTATTAAAAAGCCCTAGAAACAATAGACATTTTAATATAACACTGCTTAGAATTATAGTTTAAAAATATATGCTGCTGTATTGTCTTTTAGCTTTAAAAATACCAAGTATAGATAAATGTGGCATTTTCTGTGCCACTGAAACTGCTCAGCTGTATACAACTGAAATGGTATTAGGACATTATGACTAAATCCCACACATTTTAATTTAAACTGCAATAAATAAATACTGAAAACAAACAGCTAGAATTCAGTCTCAAATCCTCCTCCAGAAGTCAGAATGCTGGCAAGAAATATTTTGCCTTGGCTTTTTTCTTTCATAATAAAGCTACTCCATGAAGAGGTTAATATTGCATCAAGGAAAAACCTTTTTACTTTTACCCACCTGTTATCATATTTCAAAGAGCCGCAAATAAAAAAAAAAACATAATGGTCTTCAAAATATTTTAAGATAGGGATAAATAGCCTCAAATTCTAAACACTGTAGTCCCACCAGCTATAGACCCTATCACAGCTGCAAGGGAAACAGCAATTTAAATATTTTATTCCCACATGCTTCTTTCTCCTGGTCTGTTCACTAAAATAATCACTCACTTTCTTGGATAAAGGCCATCCAGCCATAGTCCCAAAATAAAACCAGCAAGAATATCTTAAGAAAAACACAACAAGATTGCATTTTGATACTAATTGTTGATTTTGTAGTTTCTTGATTTGTTTAGAGAGGTGTAAGAGTTTATTTTTGGCCATACGATCATTCCCAAGGGCCAAATGCTACATTATTTGAGCAGGAGAGACTAAGCCAAAAGCATAAATTTCATACTGTAACAAGAAATCCAGGAGACCCTGTTCTAGATTCAGTAATTTCTAGGAAAGTCAGTATGTTGGATTGATTCATGTAGAAACTCAACTACAAAAACTTCAAATGCCCCATGGCTGTGCCTTACTTTACAAAATCTCAAAAACACTAAATTCTGAACTTAGGGGATCAATAACTTAAGAAGTGAACTTTATAAATGGATTTCTCACTTTCCCAAATGGTTCTGCAGAGACTGGCTTTAAACTGTAGGCTTCAAAATTGATAAAACACAGGGACACAATATATGAGGTACTTTTCAGGAATGCAGCCACAGTTGTCTTGCATGGTATATGGATTTAAAATCACCTCTGATTCCTTTGTGATGAGCAACAAAATCAAAAGGTAAGGCATGCAAATGATGTTATTAACCCATGCATTATCCAGACTTCCCTTGCTTTCTGCCCAGGAAAGGGGAGGGGAGACAGAACCCCATTGTATTCTTCCTTTACTCTCTGTACTCCTCACTCTCAAGCTTTCCTTTCTTTATAAAGCACTGCAAAGACCCAGAAGCCCAGGCCTTTCTTACATGAACACTCTTAGGTGCTATGTAGAAAACAGTAATCATACAGTCCCAAGACTGCTCTCCATAGAAAGGCCTCCTACAGAGTTGACCCTGTCTGGTGTCTGGGAATGTGGATTTCAGAAGAATTCCCTTTATTCCCTAATTGCTAAGAATAGCTCACTGTTCCTGAACTGTATGAAAATTATGATTTATAGCAAACACCTAATTTCCTTCTAAGAGTCTGAAATCTTCGTATATCCCAAACTAGTGTCTATATGACCTGCTCCCTATAGAATCCTTGGGAGCTGTGTCTTTAATGAGCTTTCCAGGTAGACAACAATTCAACATGTTATCATAACTCATTCTGGGAAAACTAAGTGTGTCCCATATGACTCCATTGGGAGAGTCGGATGCTTGCATCTGGTTTTCTCTGGACTTTGCCCAAAGTCCCTTTCCCCTTTGTCAATTTTCTTTTGTATGCCTTTGTTGTAATAAATCATAGCCATGAGTACAACTATATGTTGAGTCCTGTGTGTCCTCTCAGTGGATCACCAAACCTGGGGGTGTCTTTGGGAGTTCCAACAGAAGTATCTGTGATAAAAAATGTAATTATATAATAAATAATGCTTTCAACCAAATCAAGGTAATTAGGCTCAAAGTGCAAAAGCTTCAAGACTGTGTCTCTAGTCATTGGCATTAAATGCCCCAATAATTGAAGATATACATACTCAAAATTCATTAGGAATATATAAGGCATTTTAATATATTGTAGAGTCAAATGATTGAAACCAAATATGAAGAAACAATAAGTCATGGGTTAAGTACCCCCTATGTTCTAGGAGCTACACAATGAAAATAAGATGCAATCTTTGATCTTGAGGAGGAACATGCCGTTGAGTATATGACAAGATACCACAAAACTACAAATATATTGAATATATTGGAGCTTAATTCAGTGCTGTTGTCAACTTTGAATGAAAGAAATGTTTAAAAATGCAGTGTTAAAGCTGAGTGAATCAGACAGGGCTAGACATTGCTTCTATCCGTTCTCTTTTCTTCCTCACTAACAGAACACCAATTTTAATTGGGAAGCAATGTGCCTACAGAAAATATACCATCATCTGGACTTTTTTGCCGTTAGAGATGTTCATATGACACAACAGCAAACAATGAGCTACAAGTGATAATCTGCTGGGTAGAATTTTCAGGTGCACTGCTGTTTTCCTAATTAAAATGGAAGAGTAGGAGGAACAGACTCATTCAAATGTGCTTTTCCTCCTTCAGTCATTCCCTTCTTTGTGAAGGCAAGGAAAGTGGGGTGTCTGGAGGTATGGTGGCCATCGTTAAGCATGGGAAAACCACAGATTAACATGACAGCCAAAACTAGAAGAAGGCTTAAATTGGACTGCCTACTTCTAAAGTTTGTCTTGTTGAACAAAACAAAACAAAACAAAACACAAGAAAAACACTTATTTGCTTAAGTCACTATGGTCCATATGAAGCTGGAAACTAAAGCTAAATCATACCCCCAATGGTTCTCCTGCATGTAATCCTTTGCTTCATTCAAATTGCTATTCTGAGAATGTCCGTCCTTAAAGCCATTTTAGAGTCACTCCTACACATTATAAGTTAAGTATTTGTGGGTGTTTTTGTGATGCTTCTATACAATGAAGAATCTAGACAACATGCCATGCAGAGGATTCTGCTGATCCAATACCCACTGCAGAGATCCCACTTTCCAAACAGGATAAAGTGACAAGAAGATGGGAAGGGTGGGGTGGAAATTCACAAGCTGACACAATAGTTGGGTTCCTTGTGTGAACTTCACATTTGTCTCAAATATGACCATGTCACTGGTCTGCTCATGGCTTTAGCTTTGTGCCAGGTATGATTTGAGGTGTTTTCTCTTGCAAGTAAATGAGAAGATAAGAATGCAACTTGTGACTGTAGATAAAGACAAGTTTTTAGCAAACACACTGGGATTTATACATGCAAATGATTCTTGGCCTTTAATGAGACAACCATGAAAACTGTTCTCTGATTTTGATGACACTAACAGAATCTTTTGATAAATTACCCTTTTGAAATGGTCTAAAAAGCCAGTTTAAAACCCAAGGAGGAAATCCATCTTACTTCATATTCACACTCAAGGAAAAACAAACAAACAAACAAACAAACAAAAACAATCCTCTCGCAAATTCAACTATGGACTATATATATGTATATATATTTCAAATGTTAACTGTTCTTTAAAAATATTTTTATATAATTTATTTGATATGTTTCATTCTCCTGATGTAAAACTGTAAGCTATCTCTGACAAACTTAAGAAATGCTATATATATATATATATACACACACATATACATATTTATATATATATATAGACCATATATACACATATATAAATATGTATATGTGTGTGTATATATAGCATTACATATATATATAGACCATATATATATAAAAATATGTATATGTGTGTATATATAGCATTTCTTAAGTTTGTCAGAGATAGATTACAGTTTTACATCAGGAGAATGAAACATATCAAATAAATTGTATAAAAAATATTTTTAAAGAACAGTTAACACTCTTGAAAGAATTCCACATCTTGGCCTCTACAAATCTTGCAAGAAACATTTCTAGGTAGTTGTCTTATTTAGTTATTCCACATTTTTATTCTTATAGAGTGCTTTAGACTGTTTAAGAACATTTCCATGTGTTACTGTTAATTTTCATATCTAGTATCATTTTTACAGAGAAGAAAAGTGAAGCTCAAAGACATTTATGTAAATTTACCGGGGTCCCAAAACTAATAGTAGTCACTAAACTAAGCCTAAAATGTTGATCTGCTGCATCCAAATCCACTGTTTTTTTAACCAATATTCTTTTATTTTCTCACATCCCCTAAAATAATTTTGAGCAATTCTGTAACACCCCTGCACATTTTTAATTGAAATCTAGAATTTTTTCATCATAACTTTAATTACTGTAGCTGTAGATATTATAATTTCCAATATGCTGCAAATATAGATATTTTAATATGAAATGTGTTTCATCCCTCTTTTAAATATATGAAGTTGAATCTAACTGCTGTAGCAAATTGATACCCATCATGCATCCATTATTTTTCCTAAGAGGTAGAAATGCTTATCTTTTTTCTTTACTTTTTCTGGAGACATTTATCTAAATATAACACGTACATTTTTTATGGTTGAAAGACTTTTATTCATCATGCTATGATATTTCTCTGAAGAAAAATATGTATATGAAATGCAATTTTGTTTTAAATTTTTTTCAACAGTTTAGTTGAATAACAATCATTAAGAGTATTGATCAAAATAATTTATTTAAAAATTTAAAAGTAATTAAAACAAAAGAACAAAATTTTCTTGGAGTGCTGTCTCTTGGTTCACATATCTATGGAAGACCCATACTAAATACGCGAATAAGGAAGGACTCATTATCAATCATAGTCCTCCTTTACATTCTTACGGATGGATGTAAGGTGCTAAAAATTTTGCTCGTAAATAGTAATGACACCTCAACTCATATAGTGCTTATTACTAGGCATAGATCCAAATGCTTGCTGTTTTGTTTAACCCATTTGGTCCTTACTACATAGCTCTATGAAATGTCATACTCTTTCTGTTTCCTTTATATAATTTTTAAATTTTGTAATTTTAAAATACTTATGTTTATGCTTATCATTTTGATCTCTCTGAGCTTCGATTTCTTAATGTAAACTGAGATAATAACATTACCTACCTCACAGAGTTATTGTAAAGGTTATATGAATTGATATATCTGAAGTGTCTAGATATTAGTGCTAGCTATTAGAGTTTAAAATCTAGGCATATAGAAGGTGATAACCTGCCCATGGTCACACAAGTAAGTAAGCAGCTGAGTCGGAATTCAGCCAGAGTCTGGCTCTGTATGGCCCCTTTAAAGTGCAGCAAGTAGATTGGAAAGGAATGAGTTTTGTTGAAATCATGTTATAATTGTTGGAACTCCAATTTATTTGCCAAAATCACCTAATGATTCATCATAAAAATCAGTTTTGATGATTCTATCAGCTGACAATTTAGTTATATCCTCTATTAATTTTGTTGAAATGAAGAATTAAAAATTGACTTTGAAATCCTAGGAATTAGCATCCAATGGGGAATAATACAGTAAAACCTTGGATTATGAGTAACTTGTTTTGTGAGTGTTCCAAGATGAGCAAACATTTCTAATAAATTTTAACTTGATAAGTGAGCAATGTCTTGCAATATGAATAGTACCTCATGCCGAACATCACATGATCACAACTGAACCAATGGTTCTTGAAATTTGCTTTGATATATGAGTGCTTTGGATTACAAACTTGTTACTGGAATAAATTATGCTTGCAAACCAAGGTTTTACTGTATATGATATTGTCCCTGTAATTGACATTCCAGAGGACTTTACACCCCAGAGTCATACACCATAGTAAGTTTCTGGAATGGCCAAGAAAATGACTTATTTGTTTTTCAATGGGAAAATGGTTTATGAAGGGGAAGGCATGCAAGGAAAATCAAAACAACTGATTCTTTTAATACTATATGCACTCCCTAGGACATGTTTGTGTTCATCTCCTCACTCTAAACAACTATACAGTTTTCTGTTATGGCAATCAATGAGATAGAATATAAATAACATGACATGGTTGCCTGCACCTTATTTATTCCAGGTTGTGCCTTTCAGTGGAACAAATGTAACTAACTGGTTAGTGCTGCATTTCCAGAGGCCATCTGTCCTTGCATGGACAGAAGAACCCTTAAATTAAAAGTAGCCTATGTTTTACATAGATTAGTAAATGTTTTGAGGGGTCCTAAAGAGGAGTTCACTATTTTCCCAGGATATTTCTAACAGAATTTATTGGGGAAAAAAAAAGGAGAAAGTGTCATTCTTCTCTTCTCTAGATAACCAAAATTAGCATTGAGAGAGCAAAAGAATATTCTAAATATGGCATAAAACCAGATTTCCTCTTAGAGAAAACACAGTTGTATAACAGACAGAATACATAGGGCAATGATCTATATATCATCATTTGTCTCTAGAAGAAATGTCTACTCTAACCCTACTACACATCCACAACTATTTGTTCCTTAAAATTACCACCTGAAGTCAAGACATCTGGTAGGTACATAACAATTAATATTTAAAAGACATATTCTTTGCAGATATCAATATTATAGACAACTAACCTGGATTATTGAGAATTCCAGTGGGTTAAGTTATAAGGATCTCTCCACTGTTACTCACTAAATTGATTACCTTACCACTGTGCTCTTATAAACTTGGAAAGTACTCAAATGAAAAGCCATAAATTTCAAATACTACTTTGAGGATGTCAAAGGGAAAGTTTTGGAGAATATCAAAATATTACCTAGATACACAGTCCAGGAAAATTAATTATGTGTCAAAGCAAGGTTATAGCAAAAGATACTTCATTTTGATTAAATCGTGGTGGGTTTTGCCATAAAATTCTACTTTAATAATTAGAAGATTAACAGATCATTATTCTAATAGTTGAAAATTAAGGGAATAGAATAAGATGTTTTTCAATACTTCCTTTTCGAATGGATAATGTTAAATATGTAGTTTGAATATAAATATGTCAAAAGATAAACTTTTTTAGCAGAACTATTCACTGATGACTCAGGGGAAATGGTGGTAACTGTCTTTGGTAAATGTCTGGCATCCATTTATTGATAATGTAACTGATAAGTTAATTTATTGATAATGTAATATTGATATCTCCTGTCCCAAATAGATATCAAAAGTCCCATAAAACAAATGTGGTAGAGATAACCATTCATTAATTTTAAATTTGTTAACATAACCACATGAACTTATCAACAGTTGTTTCTAGAAATTAATTATCATTTTTATTTCAGACGTATAACATGTTTCACAAGGACCATACACACACAAAAGAATATTGTGCAATTGTAATCACAGTTTTTTATCATTTCAATCCCACAATTCCACTTTCTAAAACCAAATAGTGAATACGAAGAATTCAAATATTTCCTAAGTGTTGTGATTCCAAGTAGTTTTATTTATAAATATGACTTTCTCTATTTCACTGGATGTATTTAATAAAAAGGAACATGATATAGTAAACACATACATCTTCCACTTATTATCAGGTGACCTTGCCAATTAAATTGACTTCTCTGAGCCTTTGTTTCCTTATCTACATAGCTACCTATTTCACAGGATTATTGTGTGGCTCTAATAAAGAAATGTACTTAAAATTACTATGAACAATTTAAAGCACTACAGAAATCTATACATTTAAATACTGGTCATCATAAATTCATACTGCATCTCTTTTGGTTCAAAAATTGCAAAATTGGTTTTAAAATGGCAGCTAAAACAACCTTATTTATATCATTCTCTATCTATCATGTCTTTCAAGTGTTTAACACTTGGTGTTATCTGAGATTCTTCTCCCTCCAGTCTTGTCAATTTTGCCTCAGGAGCACCTCTTGAATCTAGTATCTTTCTATATTCCCAATACCAATGCCTAGTTTACCTTTTCATCCACTCTTGCCTTGTCTGTAGACACAACCCCTTGTCTACTGTTCCTATTGCAATGATTTTTCATACTCAAGTTCTTCCTGCACCCTGCTGCAAAGGTTATCTTCTTAAAAATGCAAATAGATCATTTTTATTCTTACTATTTTCCACAGGAGGTAAGACCTGACTCTTCCATGTATCATTTATGTTCATCGAAATCTACCAAATTTAATCTTAGGCACACTTTGCCTCTCCTACTGGGTATCCTTTGCCCCAGCCATTTTGAAATTTACAATTCCACAAACTATGCCTTTTTATGATTTTCAACTTATGCTAGGTTATCCTTTCTATGTAGAATGTTCTCAGTGTAACAGGATTGTATAAAGATAGAAATGAAAGCATTTCAAGTTGAAAAGTACTGTAATATGAAATTATTATTAATGTTATCGTACAAATCTTAATAATTTCAAAAATCTTAGCCCACACATACAATGACAATTTTTTTCCCTAATCTCTATCTGTAGGACTGCGCAGGAATAGTCTAGCAAGTCACTTAGCTCACCGGAATGTAACAATCTTATAAAATGAATAGTTTTAAAACTGAATAGCTTTGGCAACATAGAATATTCAAATAGGCTTCTCCCTCATATCTCTTGAAAATTGCATATAATTGCATATAATTTGATGTTATAAATTTCAGTGCATGAAAATTACATTCTGAAATAATTTAATTAGTTAAGAATGGTATAATGATACTATGCTTTTCATTTTTTATAATCCCTTTATTTAAAATGGCCTAAGGTCCTTTAATAAACATTTCTATGATAGAAATATGGAGGCAGCAGTTCCTCTTCAGACTTCAAAGCAAGGTCCTAGGAAACGAAGATGAGACTTTACTACACATATAGAGTGACGTGCAAGGTTGAAATTGAGTTTCTGAGGCCAGTTTCACAAATGATGAGTGATGGAGGAATGGAGCCAGGGTTAATGATAATGCTTTAGGAAACATTCATTGAGCATCACCCATGCACTAGGGTCATGAGAGTCATTTGACCCTCAAAACAATGCTAAGACATATGTATTTATATTCCTTTAAAAAAAAAAAATGAGAGTAAAAAACGATGAGGGACCCAGCCCTGAGGCAGGAGAACAAGGAATTCTCTTTTCATTCAGAACCATCCATTGTATGTCTGCCATGCTCCAGTTAGTGCCGTGGCCTGGAATACAAATGACAGGTACCCCAGAGACCTTGCTCTCCAAGCACAAATGTCTATTGCCTTGACACTCAGGACTGCTTGGCTCCTTTTTCTTATACGGAATAAGGCATGTCAAATTGTAAAATATGATAGATCTGTTATTGTTATTTTTATTACTATTATTATTTTTTTCTCATTCATCTACCCTGCTGTTAATCCTGATGAACTTTACTTTCTTGAACATTTTCTGAAATAGAGTAAAAAAGAAAGTAGATAGAAAATAGAGAGGTTTTTCCTATTATCGGACCTTTACACCTGGCTGCCTTCTCTGAGCACCTTTGTATGACAGGACCTTGACAAAAGAGAACATTAGCCGACAATATCTGCACTCCAGATTGTATCTTATTATACTTGGCCTACTTTCCACTGACCTTTTTTCTTACAGATTTGGTTTTCCCACTGTTTAGACTTCCCTTGTAGATTTTTTGGATTGAGCCTGGACTCAGTTATATACTCCCTGGTTTTGATGCAAAGTGCATTTTTGATAAGAGACTACCTTCTCCAATTCTAAACCATGAAATCTAAGAAGGAAGATTCAAGTGAGTGGAAGGGAGAATACAAGAAAGAAAAGGAGGCAAGATGAGACGACTCTGGCTAGACTGCAAGCTTCAGGAGGGTGGGGAATGTGGCTGTTGTGTTTACTACTGAATTCCCAGTTCCTAGCACAGCATCTGAAGCCATAGGAATTCAATAAATATGTGTTGAAAACAAAAGGCAAATCCAGAAGAGCCAGTGGAAGGTTCAGGATTACAGAATACTTTTCATATTCTCAGAGGAAATACTCTGAAAATCCATGCCTCCTCCCAAAAAATTTTGAAAGAGAAAAAAAGAAAATGGATAGACTTGGTTCAGCATCAATCCATGCCACATACAGCTTGATATACTACTATATCTGATAGCCACGAATTCTTTAATATCAGAGAAGCCAATTTCTCCCAGGCATATGAAGGGTTTCTTCATGTGTACTTAAAATAAAGAGTAATATAGACTTAGAGTACAAAAAAGAAGTAAGCTGGCTAATAATTTCCTGGTTAAGAGGTTATGAAGCCCTGGAACATTTAACAAAGGAAGCTTCTGTCAGATTAGCACCCCATCTCTTTGATGGTTTGGCAGAGTTGTCCTGTCTGGAGGCAACAGTGGAGGTGAGCTTGCTCAACATCACTTTCAACTCTGTGGCTTAGTGATTTTTGAACAATTCATCCTAATATAAATAATTCACAGAGAAGAAAACTTGCACCAAAAGTGTTTCAGTACTTCTGCCTTTAATAATGCCTGAGGTCTTTCTTGGAAAAAAAGGAACATGAAAACTAAAAAGGATTACCTGCAGACAATTATAGCTGTGTCAGTGAAAATTAGCCCCAATCCAGAGAGCAGGCCAAGTTGGCTATGTTAAAACAAAAGGGTTCCAACATGGTAGTCTTTTTAACATACTTAAGTCAGTTGGCTGACTAAAACAGTTTTTTTCATAGGAGAATCATACTTTAACTCTCTCTTTCTATAATTTATTCAAGATTGCTTGAATTTAGGGAGATGATCTGTTGAGCAGAGAACTCCCAAAATTCTTAAGTGGATATTGCAAGTTTTCTTTTGCCTAAGAGAAAGCAAGATGGAGTTCTACAATAAAGCATATTTTTTATATAGCCAGCAAATATTTCTGAGTTGTTACTACTACACGTACTATGCTGGGTTTTAAGGGGAAGAGACCAAAGCATGCTTTCTGTCCTCCAGAAGTAACTAGTCTAGGAAAAGAGATACCCAAATAAATATTAGTTCATTCTGAGACAAATCTCTTTTTGGTTCATGGAAGGTAATTGTTATAAAACTGTCTTCATTTCTACAGGCTGTAGAAAAAAGCAATTAACATTTAGAATTAATATTATGAGATGTTTTTAGCGATTTCAAATCAAAGCCCCAGTGTTCCTTCATGTTAACAAAATTCCCACCTAGGAACATTCTTTGTGTCCCTCAAGTAGTTGAAAGATTGGTATCGACATGGCTTATTATCCCTAGACTTTCCAGTACTTTCTCATAAGTCGCAAATAATAATTAAAAATCAACTCCCAAACCATCAGCAACAACAACAATGGTATTTATTTAGCATCTTCTGCATGTTAAGCATTGTACTGGTACTTTCAAGTACTGTTTCAAATTATGACAAGAAATCTGCCAAATGAGCATTACTTCTTGTTGAATACAGACTCAGAGAAACTATATATCATCTCTGAAGTCATATATCTCAAAGGTATCAGTGCCAGAATTCAAATTCCAACTTACTTGGAATGTGCTCACACTGCACTGGACCATTCTACCTTTCCAGAATCTTCAACTTTTTTTTTAAGACCTGCTTGCCTCTTTTTCTTCTCTTATGCCCTGCTGTAGAATAGGCCCTCACTAGCCCCTTTAAGGAACAGAGGCATAAATAGAAAGAAGGAACAAGCTGCTTACTGATTCGAAAGCAGATCATTCCACAGGTGCTATACCTATGTCAGTAGGGTAGATAGAGGATCCAATAACTTGAAAGAGTGCTAAAGAGATTTCCATATAAAAGAAGGAGGGCTTGGTACAAGAGAACCTTTAACAATAAACAGAGTATGATTACTATCTCAAGAGCAATGGAAAAGCACTGAAAGGGTTGGATTGAATTTGGGATGAGAATGAGTTTTAATCAGATTTGTCTTTCAAACATGACCTAATCAGCCCGGAGATGCCATTTGAGGCTTTAGACCATCTCCCAAAGTCCCAATCCTGGTTCATTTCCTTCTTATTCTTTCTGAGAAACCCTTATTTCCTTTCTTCCAGGACAGTGTCTCCTATGTGGTTTTATAAACATTAATGTGCATAAGTCACCTGCTCCTACTAGACCAGAGCTGGTCTCGATCACCTCTGCATTCTAGGGCAAGGCACAGAGGGTACTCAATGCATGTTTCTTAAAACAATGTGGAGAAAATTTTAAAACTACAGGTATGCACTCTCTGGAGAAACGAGTTGAAGCAAGAGTCCTTTGACAACTATAAATGATAAATAGAAGATAGTCAGTGGCAGAACCCTCCTCCCGACCCCACAAGTAGAAGGAAAAGAAAAAGGAAGAAAAGGGAAGGGAAAATAAAAAATGACTGGGGCTCAGCAAAAACAGTTTAGCTCAGGACATTGGAAAAGATAATCATATCAGACGATATTAGAAAAGGGGTAGTCCATTATGGATTGGGCTTAAGTGTTGCTGCAGGACAGTTAAGACTCAGAACAAAAGGCTTTGATAACTGAACAGCCATGCTTTCTATGAACAAGACTTTGCTCCAAGGGTTGGGGCAGCAAAGAGGAATTTTAAACTAGATTTCCATTTAGCTAACATAAACCGCATCCAGAACATGCTGTGATTGTAAGTACTGTTATTTCTGATTTTTTGAGTGGATGCTAAGGGCTGCCAATTAAACTGAACTTCTGAAATTCTTTTGAACTCATCCATTCATGGAAAATTCATTTTCCCTTCCCCACTGTGTCTGTCTTCTATTTTATAGTACTATTTCCTCCCCTCATCCTTGGGTTGCACACAGAAACCACATATGTATTTTCTATTAGTGGGTGAATCTACTGAAGCTCTCCTGAGAGAAACAGGCAACATCACGACAATGTTACGGGATGAACCAAGTGTACCATGACAACCACAGAAAGATAAACACTTCTAAAAAGCCACTCTGGGGGCATCTAGACAGGAAATGTTAGTGGAGGTCAGAGAAAAGAGATCTTTGGGGCAGGAATAATCAAAAGAGCCTGAGGGAGTGGAGAGAACATATTATAAGAGAGGTGATTCTGAGCGGAGGTGGACAGAGCTGGTTGTGGTAGGACCACAAAGAAGCTTGATGGATGGTAGGGCCAGGGGAACACTGCAAATTGAACTCATTTATCCTGTGCCCTAAACTCTCTCCCTCAGGAATGAACTCAAGAATATATATTTGGGAGCCTAACAAAATGTCTTCCCCTTATCCAATTATGTGATAAAAGAATCTAAAAGAGGAAATTTTAAAATTCAGTTTGAAAAGGTTTTTCAACACCTGTGTGCCCAGAGAAATTTTTGTTCGCATTAAATAAATTCAATCTCATTCATTCCTTGCAATGTTAAACTCAGGGAAAACACTTTATCAAGCTTCTGTATAAAGGAGACAAGATTAGAGTGATTTCACAATGACAAGTCTCTTCTAAATATTACATCTAAAGTCATAAAATCTTTACTTCTTCACTGATTAGTAGGATTAAATACTATTGTGTTTCAAATCCTATATGTGTGTGTGTGTACCCATACATACTTCTTTTTTATTCTACATTAGACAACACCAAATCCCTTATTTGACAAAGAAGAATCTTTATTTCCCTGAGTGGCTTGAAGCTTATTTTAGTGAAATGCTGTTTTAGAAAAACCTACCGACTATATAGGTATTTCCTTCATTTTGCAGAAAGAAAATTCATTTGTTGTATTCACTGATATATTTTTAGTATGCTTTCTGTAGAGCTTACATAAATAGCAATTTCTTCTTTGTTTCTTTTTGCCCAATCTGAAAATATATACCTCAAAGCAAATATTTTCATGGTTTTAATTTTCTTTCTGGAACTCATCCTCCCTAAAAATAAGTAATGAGCCATTTTCTCATCTTGCTTTGCACTCCTGCTGGGTAGATCTGAGGGTGAACTTCAAAGAGCATTGCTATGACTCAGTTGTAAGAACTGGTGCATAGGACAGCAAACTGAACTCATTTGAGTGTAATATTTTCTTTCCTGGGGCACATAAGAGAAATATTCATGTTGAGAATGAACAACATTTGTTGGCACTTCAAAAAATATATGTCATGCTGGAAGATTATAAACTGATGAGTAAGAGTCGTTTGAAGAAAGAAAACTACAGGATAGGGAATACCAGCTATCATAGAACTTTTTTTCTCCCTAGACTCTGTCGCTACAAGGATGTGTAAGCAATCTTTCAGGGATATAAAAGGTCCAGGACTTCTCAGGGAATTATTATCTCTCAGAGCTTTCTGTTAATTCCCCCAAACTCTAGTATAAAGGCCAGTTTGTTTCTTTCTACACTCACATAAGCAAATGCATTTCTTAGAAGAAGCAGATTACAACATGCTGGGTGTATCATCCAACCAAAAGGGCTGGTCACCGTTTTGACCATTTCTATACTATTTGGTGAAACATGTTGTTACCAGACTACATTTGAACTGTTGACTCCTGAAGAGGCATGCTATGACTCCCATTAGACCCTGGGGCCGGTCATTTGGAAACAACAAATATCTAAGTGCCTATAGGGATGGAATATAGGATACAATGCCAAAGAGATATAGCTGATAATAATAATTAATGATAATTACAATATAATGTAATATGATACTATTGCCTTATGAACAACAGTTAATTTATTACTTACTTATTAAATACCTGGTCTGTTCAGAGAGCTTTGAAAAGAACTAACTCAGAAAACCCTCACAATAACTTTATGAGCTAAGTATACCGTTATCACCATTTTACAGATGAGGAAACCGAGGCCCAGTGAGATTAAGTAACTTGCCCACAATCATTCACCTCGAGAGGAATCACCTAGAAAGGCACTGTCTCTACATCTCTACCACTCCACTAAATTGCCTGTAATTGCAAAAGCCGCAATGGAGTACTTGGGGAAGAAGTTCTGCGAGTGGGCTTAGGAATTAGGAAGGTTTGTGCGGAGAAGTTGGTAGATCAGTTGAGTTTCTTGTTCTATTGAAATATAATTCAGACACATACCATATATTTCACAATTTAAAAATGTACAATTCAGTGGGTTTTAGTGTATAAACAAGGCTGGGCAATCATCACCAGTAGCTTATTCCAGGGCATTTTCCTCACCCCCAAAAGAAACACCATACCCATGATCAGTCACTCCCCATGCTCCCCTCCCCTCAGCTCCTGGTTACCACAAATCTACTGTCTGTCTTTATGGATTCGCCTATTCTGGACATTTCATATAAATGGACTCATGTGTGGCATTTTGTGTCTGGCTTCTTTCGGTTGGCATGATGTTTTCAAGATCCATCCATGTTGTAGCATGAATCGCTATTTCATCCCATGGCGTGATATTCAACTGTATGAATTTACCGCATTTTGTTTACCCATTTATCAACTGATGGACACTTTGGTTGTTGACACTTTTTGACTACTATGAATAATGCTGCCATGAATATTCATGTACAAGTTTTTATATGAACATATGTTTTCAATTCTCTTGGGTATATACATAGGATTGGTATTGCTGGGCCATATGGTAACTCTATGTTTAACTTTTTAAGGAACTTTTAAACTGTTTCCCAAAGTGGCTACACCATTTTACATTTCCACCGGTAGAAATGAGGGTTCCAATATCTCTGCATCTTCCCTAACAATCATTACTGTCTACCTTTTTTACTATAGCTATGCTAGAGAATATAAAATAGTATCTTACTGTGGTTTTTAAATGAATTTCCCCAATGACTAATGATTCTGTACATCTTTTCATTTGCATACTGACTGTATATCTCCTTTCAGAAAATATCTATTCAAATCTCTTTTCTGTTTTAAAAAATTAGTTTGTCTTTTTATTACTGAGGTATAAGAGTTCTTTATACATTCTGGATACTCGGTCCTTACCAGATGTATGATTTGCAAAACTATTCTCCCATTTTGTGAGTTATCTTTTTTCTTTTTTTTTTTTTGATGGTATCATTTGAAACACCAAAGATTTTTTTTTTTATGGCATTCAAATTATTCATTGCTTTTTCTTTAGTTGCTTGTGCTTTTAGGTGTTATATGTAAGAAACGTAACCCAATGTCAAGAAGGTTTTCACCTGTATTTTCTTTAATGAGTTTCATCATTTTAGCTCAGATATTTAGGTTTTTGTGTTAACTTTGGCATATGATGTTGGTTATGGGTCCAAATTCATTCTTTTGTATATGGATATATGGGTCATCCCAAGATCACTTGTCAAAAGAAATTCTTTTCCCATTAAATTATTTTGGTATCCTTATAAAAAGAAAATTAAAAAACAAAAACAAAAGCAACTAAATGTAAGTGTATGGAGTTTCTTCTGGACCCTGGCTTCTATTCCACTCACTTATATGTCTGTCCTCTGGCCAATACCACACAGCCTTGATGTCTATAGCTTTACCAAGTTTTAAAACCCAGACTTGTGAGTCTTCCAACTTTGTACTTATTTTTGAAGATGTTTTAAAGGTATCTTGGGTTCCTCACATTTTCAGTTCAATTTTATGAGCTGCTTGTCAATATGTATAAAAAGCCAGCTGGGAATTTGACAGGGATTGTACTGAGTCTACAGATCAGTTTGGAGGTATTACCATCTTGGAAGTGTGTCTTCTACTCCATAAATATGAAGTATCACTTCAGTTATTTAGGTCTATGATTTCTTTCAACAACATTTTATAATTTTCAGTGTTAAGTCTTTCACTTCTGCTGTTAAACCATTCCTAAGCATGATATTCTTTTCATAAAGAATATGTTTATTCTGTAAATGGAATTCTTTTCTTGATTTTATTTTTGAATTTTTCATTGCTACTGTAGAGAAATACAATTACATTTTGTATACTGGCTTTGCATGCTGTGACCTTGCTGGACTTATTTATTAACTGTAATTGTTTTTTGGTGGATTCTTCCATATTTTCTATACAGCAGATAATGCCATCTGAAAATAGAGATAATTTACATTTTCCTTTCCAATACCGATTAATCTGAGATTTGAAACATATGTAGAACTTAACCTGGAAGATAAGCAGAGAAGTAATTCTAATTAGAGTCACAAAAATATAAAATAATCTGCTTTCTTATAACTGTACCGCCAGGTTATGAAGACCCTAATTTAGAGAAGTGTGTAGCAGAAGATGAGAGTTACTAAGAACTAAGGGATAAAGTTAGGGAGGACCTTATTATGGAACAGAGGAGTGGTGTGGAGACACTGATGCGTTGTGATCTGGGTTAGGGTGTGACCAGATTACTGCTTTGGAAAACTCAGTCTGGTGTCCACATGGATAATTATTTGAAGGCAAAAATCTTTCCTGTCACGATTCCAGTGTTCTGGTTTCTGCAATGGAGGGGATAACAGAGTCATTCACAAATTTGTCTGATAGGCTTATAACCTTATTTATAAATACCTGAAATGAAAAAACTGTTAGGATTTATTTTCTGAGTCAAAGAATAAGGTGAATCCAACAAGTGAAGGCCATTTCTATATTTATTTATTTTTAATAGAGAAAAGGAAAAGTCCTTCCTAGGAGCAAAGCCTCAGTTAATCACTGCCAGGCTAGGTCATTAAGATGTCAAGAAGATAGCAGCACAATGCAATCTAGCCTCACTGCACTCATCTTTTAAAATGAGTCACGGGATTAGACAACACTGAAGTTGTGAACTATTAACCAGAAATTTACCTGCCCTCCTCTCCTTCAGACGTGATCTTTTAAAACTAATATAACCCATCTTAAGGCAGCAGACATAAGATAAAGTCAACCCTCTTTTTTTTTTTTTTTTTTTTTGGAGAGAGAGAGAGAGAGAGAGAGAGAGTGAGCAGGGAAGGAGCAGAGAAAGAGGGGGATAGAGGATCCAAAGCAGCTCCATGCTGACAGAAGTGATCCTGATCCGATGGAGGGTTCGAACCCATAAACCGTGAGATCATGACCTGAGCCAAAGTCAAGCACTCAACTGGCCACCCAAGTGCCCCCAAGTCAACCTATTTTTACTCACACTGGATTAGGGGGGTCCCTTTATTCTATACAGTGTTTAAGCCAAAAGTGCATGGCTTTTGAATAATGAACCACAGAAACTGAACACCATGAGTAGAGTTAGTGCTATAAGCAAACAAAATTTATGTTACAGTTAAGTGGACACTTATTTAATATTATCCATAATGGTCATTGTGCTTTATTATAAATTTGGTCATAAAATGAGGTCATTTCTACAAACAGGAATAATTTGTAGGTTTCAGAGTCAAACAAGTCAAACTAGAGAAAAATTGCTTAGTAAGAGGAAAGGGTAACCCTGCAAAAAAAATCGACAGAAAACCTCTGCTACAACGAATGCAGATTTCTGTTCCCTCTTTTTCCTAATCTAAGTTTATTAAAAATAGAGTTAGAAGGTTAGAAATAGGGGTTGTGCTCGAATTTACTCATTTTTCCTCTTTTTGAGTAAAAGTCTTCATCGTGAAGTATCCAGAGTATTAAGAGTTCAGATGCTTTTCATTCATTTTTCCAGAGGGGGAAAAATCAAATTCTCAACTACAGCGAGAGGCAAGGCTTCTCTTACCTGGGTCCAAATGCTGCCCCAAGAGGTCTGTCACACCCAGAAGGGGCTGAGCCGGGCAAGAGGCTCAAGACAAGAACAAACAACTGTATCTTCAAGGTGGTGTAATCAGATTGCTTTCCAATCCGTAAGAGGAGCAGAGCTTTATTAGAGAGGTGGGATCGGAAGAGATAATTATGTTGGAATAAAGAGCTATATGCGGGTATGAATAAGCTGGGCAAGATACTGCAGGTTTTAGTGAAACCAAGGCTGCCATTAGATCACTGAACTTGTGGAGGGAGGGACCAGAGTTATATTAGAATTGGGGAGTGGGAAAAAGAAGGGAAAAATGTCCTGACATTTTCTTGAGTCTTGTTTTGCTTCATTTTCCTTTGAGACCTAAATTAGGGTCATGATTCTTGCCAGACTTGGCCCCATGTCCTAACCCTGGCATGATGCAGAAGGAGGCTAGGTGGAAGGGGAGGAAGAAGTGAAGTTGACCTAGTGAAGTAGATCTGAAAGGTGATGGTGCTTGAAAGGGGCTGGTTTCACCTGGACAAATGCTGTTGACAAAACGTGTACATGATGATCAAAAGCTCACTCCCTGCTCTTTTTTTTTTTTTTTAATTTATTGTCAAGTTAACTAACATACACTATAAACAGTGTGCCCTTGGTTTGGGGGGGTAGATTCCCATGATTCATCATTTACATACATCATCCAGTGCTCATCCCAACAAGTGCCTTCCTCAATGCCCATCACCCATTTTCCCCTCTTCCCTGCACCCCAATCAACCCTCAGTTTGTTCTCTGTATTTAAGAATCTCTTATGGTTTGCCTCCCTCTCTGTTTCAAACTATGTTTTCCCCTTCCCTTCCCTTTCCCCGGTCTTCTGTTAAGTTTCTCAAGTTCCACATACGAGTGAAAATATATGATTTCTGTCTTTGACTGACTTATGTGTACACACGTAAGACACACATGTGCTCCTTCTCTCCCTCTCTAAGTAGGAAATTCGTCTTTTGGAGGCCATGTTTAGTACTCTGAAGTGAAGTGAACCAATAAGGAAAATTCAAGTCAATTAGAGAGGAAATAAAACATGATTATAACAAAACACTAGAAAAAGAAACCCAATAGGGTCTGGTTCCCAGCTGGATTAGTTAGGAACGATGTGTTGATTACAAATATTTGGGAGCTACAATAACTGGAAAAACTGTCTAGTGGCTGCTTAAACCTATGGGACTTTACTTTCCTTACTTCATGAGAAGACTGTTAGTAGGAAGTTTTTGTCAGCATTGATTTTGTAGCTCTATAATATCAGGGCTGGCATCTCTGGGAATCCTTTGGCCTTTTGCTCATGGCCATAACTGCAATGGCTCAGTGGTATCCATTCTCAGGCAAGTGGGAGGGACAGATATGCTGGCCATAATAGCCATTTTATCATGAAGCACAAGCCTCCCCCCCGACCCAGGAAAACAACACCATAGACATTCACAAATGTCTCATTGCCCCAATATTATCACTTCAACAATTATGAATGGAAAGAGGACAAATGATATTAGTATTAACTTCTTTTCAGTCTTTATAGTAGAAGCAGGCAAGAAGAAAGAAAGTTGGAATAGGTAGGTATAAATATGGCCAAACTAAAATGTTCCGAATGACAGAGTGACTAAGGGGAACAGGGGAGCAAGTTTGTTTCTGGCGTGCATGTGCCCCAACTTCCCTAACAGAAGTGTCACTGGACCATTTAAAGGGGATGATAATCTGTGTTCTGAATGTTTGTATTTAAGCAACTTAGTGGGAGTTGTGTGTATATTATAAAATTTCAAGCTGCTATGGTAGTGAGACAAGGGTGATACACATAGCCAATTCAATCATTGTGTGGATGTCTAATAATAGGAAGATTATATGCTGAGTGACAAGGGCTATACCTTTCTTATAAATAGGTTTTCTTAATAAAATAAACAGCACTCTTTGAAAACCATTGGAGAAAGCAGGAAAACACAAAGGTAAAATAAATAACAACAAAAAGGTCCCCAAATCTAAAGGTAGTGATTAGTCACATTTTGGTGTATGTTTTTCCAGTCCATTCCATGACTGAACTGTTTGTAGCCTACTTTCTTCACTTAGCAACAGACCTAGAGTATTTTTCAATGTCCACATCTATTCTCCTATAACATTATTTCATGGCTGCATATCATTTCTGTCATCTGGAGTTACCATAATTAATTCTCCCATGGTCTGATTGTGGACATGAGGTTGTTTCCACTTGTCAGTTGTCACAGTTTGCTGTGGTTAAAGCTTTTATCCCAAGAAGAATAACAAATATTTATGAGCTGTTTACGAAGCAATAGTCGCTGTGCCAAGAACTTTACATTAATTATTTCACTTAAGCTCTGAATGAACTCTAGAAGAACTAAATGAGGCAAATACTATTATAATCCTTGCTCAACCCATGGGGAAACCGAGCCTTATAGCTTAAGTAACTTGCCCAAGCAATACAGCTGTATGTGCCCAGCATGCGTATGTTACAAGCTCCACAAATGGCAGCTATTCCAGTAATAATCAGCTAATGATTGCATGGGAAGAGGAATGTAAGGGAGGACTTCACTGGGGAGATGTCACTAGAACCTGGGTCATGGCTGCAAAATTGCCCCTGACCTGTTCTCTGTTCAAAATGGCAGAATATACACGATTCAATATACATCTTAATCCATTCCTCTGAGATAAATTCTCACCAGCTTTTACAAAGAAATATTAGAAGACAGCTTCAGACCCTTTGAGGAAACAAACCTAAAGCAATTTTCAGTGCAATTAGTAGGCTGGGAAACCTGTAATAACAATAGGTAGTATTCAAAGTATTAGGCTTTAAGAAAGAATGACGAGTGGACTCCCAAAAGAGATAAGAGAACAGTTATATCTAATTTGGTTAATTAGATTAATACTCTGCAGCACATACTCAGGGATATTACAAAAATGTACAGTGTTCTAAATCAGGAATCTCTTTTTATCAGAATCAGTTATTATGAGTAAGTAAATGTCCATGAAATTTAGCTTTAAAATGTTGATCATTTGATAACAATCCAAGGAAATTTGATTTTTTTAAAAAATTCCTTCAATTCTCACAACAGCACCAAGAGAAAAACCAGAGTAAATAATTAATTATATCCCTTAATTATCAAACTAGCATTCTCTCAAATTCCCATTGAAAATGCTTTTAAATAAATTCTATATTTTCTACCTGAATTTATCAAAAGCAGAGTTTATTCAGCAAAACTGTTACCTTTGTCATCATGATTACCTGTAATATACAATGATGTTTTTAGTTTTTAATGGTTTTCCATATTTATTTATTTCGTTTACATTTTCATAATCAAAAATCACATGAGGTAAGATTATGTGTCTAGGTTCTATATAGATTTAAAGAGATCTAGTTAGTAACTTAGCCAAAGTTGTAAAACTAGTGACCAACAGAGCTAAAATTAGGGCTTTCTAATTTTTGGTCAAAATCCTTAGACTACTATATGTTAATTGACCCAAAATTAATATTAAAGATTATCTTAATTTACATAACACCATACTCAATCTCCTTAGTTCTAACCTATGTTAGTATTTACAACTCAGTTTCCATTATAATGAACCCCAAGGATGAAATTACTCCTTTTGTGGTGCTGAGACATTGTTATATGTGTGTGTCTTTTAAATAAATGGGTGCTTACTGACTCTCTGATTTCTGACATAGCATCATTTCCTTGTTTATCAAGGACAACAAGCATATACTTATTAAACCAAATGAGTATTACTGTATGGCAGGAACTGTTGAGGGCACTAAATGTTCAGCAATAAAAAAATTAGAGCAATGTGATTCCGTGGAGCCTCCAAAACTGAACTCAACCCAACCTCAGATATCATACTTGTCTCTCATGTTTCTATGTCTCCATTGAGTGGTTCCTTCCTCACTCCTCCCAGACACCCAATGTAGAAACATTTAAAATGTATCCTTCTCCTTATTTCCAAAAAGTCTCACTACGGTGTGCCATGGTAGAGATCTAAAGATGGAATGAAAGAATACATAGGTGAGGGGTCTATTGGCTGTAAAATGCAAACTATATTTTGAAGATGAAAAATTGCCCTATATGAATACAGTAATAGGGACATTTAAGGAAGGGACACTGAAAAGTGGGTAAGCTGTAAGTACTGAATGCCCTTGAATGCCACGTTAAGAATTTTGGATTTTATCTGTTAGGCGATGGAATCAATGGAAAGTTTTGTCTGCTCTCTCTTGGATTTCCTGTGCCTAGTAGAGTTCTTGGCCTGGGCACACTTAGACGTATGCATTGCCTGATTTAGTGAGTGTTAACTGACTTGTCATGTTGGAACTGTGCTTCAGAAAGGTCAATCACACGGAAGTGTGAGACATAGATGAGGATGGGTGGCCAGTTATAGTATTATTATCATTCAATCAAGAGGGACTATGGGAATGACTGGGAAGGGGCAACATGACCTTCAGAACCAGAAGAACATTGACGCTTCCCATTTGCCACCACCTCATCGGATGATGTTGAAAGGAGCTCTCAGGATCATTTCGTTTCTCAGTAGACAGTCGTTTGCCCCTCAGCAATTAGCAAGCACTTATTGAAAGTCTCCAGGTGTGGGCTACACTGTGACTCCTGCGAAATTTATAGGTTGAAGCCCTAATCCCATCTCCTCAAAATGTGATTGTATATGGAGATGAGCCATTTTAAGATGTGATTAAGTTAACATGAGGTGATAAGGGTGAGACCCTCACCCAGTATGATTTGTGTCCTTGAAGAAGAAGAGACATCAGGGATTCCGGAGAACAAAAGAAAGGCCAGATGAGGACACTGTGAGAAACCTTCTACAAGCACAGGATAGAGGCTCAGAAAAGAAAAAAACCTGTTTGATCTTAGACTTGTAGCCTCCAAGACTGTGAGGAAATACATCGCTGCTCTTTAAGCCATCCTGTCTGTGGTATTTTGTTATGATAGCCCTAGCACATCAATACACCATCTATGTGTAGAATGACTCTTCACAAGAGAAAACATTTTTACTTTTTTTAAACATTTATTTATTTTTGAGAGACAGAGTGAGACAGAGCACGAGTGGGGAGGGGCAGAGAGAGAGGGAGACATGGAATCCAAAGCCCCCCCCCCCCCCCCCCCCCCCCCCCCCCCCCCCCCCCCCCCCCCCCCGGCTGAGCTATTAGCACAGAGCCCGACACCAGGCTCAAACTCAGGGACTGCGAGGTCATGACCTGAGCCAAAGTCACTCAACCGACTGCACCACCCAGGCGTCCCTAAAACATTTTTACTCTTTAATTCTAATAACATTATCTCATGTTTGAGTTGGGCCGAAAAATGCCTTCCTTAAACCCCTTCCTCTAAAACAACTTCTTTTTCTCCTTCTTTCTCTTCTCCCTCCCTCTCTCCCTCTTCTCCCTCTTCCTCCTCTTCCTCCCCCTTCTTCCAAAAGCACCTTCTTACTACTGTCTCTCTACTGCTCAGTCCTCAGATGACTAAGGATAAACATGACTAGAATTACATCCTCATGGATTTGTTTAGACAGAAAAGAAATTTAATTTGAAGCAAGTGTTCTTGCATGAAATTCGTAAATTTAAAAATATTAATATTTAAGATTATATGATTAGTTTAACAATTTCTAATCAGGATGTAGGAAAAAAAGTTAAGGTTTAATTAAACAAGCTTTTTGTTAAGTACTCTCCAATCAAGGATACTAGAAAAAAATAGATGAGTTATTTCCATGCTATGCATTTAGCTAGATATGCTCTGTATTAATTTTAAAAATCTATAAAGTCCATCCATGTTATATTTAAGCACTTACTTAAAAAATAATATGAAAATCACAGTGTTATGCAATTATTTTTGTTGAGAAAATTCTGAATCATCAATGCATAATTGACAAATAGCTCTAATATGAAGCCTTGACACATACAAGACTTTGCTAGGGTTCGAATAGTGTTTAGTTTTAAACCATTGTTACTAAATCAACATTCTATAAAATCAAGCATATAGGAGAACTTTTTTTTATTTTTATTTTTTGATTCTTGAATCTTAACTCTGTGAGAATAGCTTAACTATGGGAACAGACAGTTATTCCGCTAGACAAAGGTAACATATATACATAAATATAGAAAGTTCTATGTTTAGCTGATTAAGTTCGCCATTTACTTTTTACTCTTTGGACTAGAATGATGGAATTCTAACTGAGAAGGAAATTAGCTCAGTGGGTAAATGTGATTTTTTAAAATACTGCTTCCATAAATCTTTGGCAAACTGAGAGGAGCCCATCCAAGGAGAGTCAGCCACCACCTGCTGTGTTTGATTTAAAATTGATAATCTAATAGAGTGGGATAGCAAGGACTGCCTCAGGGCAGGGAAGGGCTGATGACAGTCTGCTCAAAGTAATCAGCTCGGGCAATTAAAGGTATTGCCAGTTGGTCGTGAATTTTCTAGATAAGCTCCAGGCTTTTCTTTCTTAGTTTAGCTTGCCTGCATAGATTTATGAGGCTGCATATCTTTGGTGTGTCTTAGGTAGTGATTGCATGACAGTCTGTTTAGAGATATCCTCCCCATGGTATCTGCCTCTTATTAACCAGTTGGTACATGATATGCCAGACATTGGGCAAATGATTGCTAAGGGCCCTGGATCTGGTGATAGATTACAAGGGTTCAAGTCTTGGCTGTACCAATTTACTAACTCAGTGACCCAGGCAGGCCGCTTAATATCACCCCAGGTCTCAATGTCCTCATCTATAGGTTGGGGTGATATTTTGAAGGGTTATTGGGAAGATTTCGTTACTGCATGGAAGGTCCTCAGGAGAGAGTCTGACACACAGTACTAGTAAATTGCTGTTTTTGTCAATAGACTCATATAATCCTTAATAATCATTATAAATCATTATTATCCTTTATAGGTTTTTAAGTGCCCCCTATGAGCCAGGTAATGGAGAGCCAATGAGAGCGAAAAAGGCTTGAGCCACCTCTCTCATGGAGGAAAAATAAACAAGAGAAAGTTCCACCCAGACACAAGCACTCTTGTTCAGATCAAAGTTTCTAGGCCAGATGCCACTTTTATGATCACTCTTCCTGCCGACCGTTGTGAATTTAGAATTAAAATTAAATATAACACTCAACAGAAGAAAATTAGCTTAAAATCTTGTAAGATGATAAAAATTGAGTTATAGATGTTAAATATTTCCAAAATAAAAAGGCTTTTAAAATCTAAAAGAACAAAAAACAAAAAACTGAAACAATCAAAAACTCAATTAAAATGAGAGCAACTTAAGTTACTAAAAGCCTGGTCTTACTAAGAACAGTAAATATAAGGTAGAAATAAGAAATATGGATGATACATAAGCTATGAAAAACAAAAAAGGAAAAATAGTGAGGCAAAACTTTTAAAATAGAATAAAATATGTTGAAAAATGATTAGAAACCAGACCAAAATAAATAAATAAATAAATAGACCCAAGTAAAGCAGTAAAAGGATAAAATTAAACTTGATGTGATAAAACACAGTAATTTTTCAGTTAAAAATAAGCAACCAAAGGCACACTATAAAAAAAATAAAATCTCAATAAGGTGAAAGATAAAAATGAATTCTTAAAGAGTTTTAAAAATGAAGGAAGATACTTCAAATTCAGCTAAGAAAGAAGCCACAACTAAAAGAGCATGCAGGTGAAACTATGTATTGACTAATTTATAATGATTTGAAGATGGCTCTCAGCTCTTTAAAAATATGGAGACAGGGGCACTTGGGTGATCTCAGGGTTCATGAGTTTGAGCCCCACTTTGGGCTCTCTGCTGTCAGTCCAGAGCCTACCTGGGATCCTTTGTGGCCCCCTCTCTCTGGCCTTCCCCTGCTCATGGTCTCCCTCTCTCTCTCTCTCTCTTTCTCTCAAAATAACATAAACAGGGGCGCCTGGGTGGCGCAGTCGGTTAAGCGTCCGACTTCAGCCAGGTCACGATCTCGCGGTCCGTGAGTTCGAGCCCCGCGTCGGGCTCTGGGCTGATGGCTCAGAGCCTGGAGCCTGCTTCCGATTCTGTGTCTCCCTCTCTCTCTGCCCCTCCCCCGTTCATGCTCTGTCTCTCTCTGTCTCAAAAATAAATAAAAACATTAAAAAAATAAAAAAAATAAAAAAAATTAAAAAAATAACATAAACATTAAAAAATGTAGAAAAAATAAAATATACAGAGACATACATATTTAAAATTTGAATCTGTTTTACTTCATTTTTCAAGAAATAACTCTTTTCCAACTAAAAATAAAAACTTCATCTTTGAAGACTTAGAAAAAAATCTGTGACATCATTTTTTACTCACATTCTTAAAGTTCATGATGACGAAAAAAAGACTGCTTTCCTTTCCTTTGGCTCATGAAAGCACAAAGTCCTCCAGTAGGAGGAAGGCACCGGGCTGTGTCGGAATGAGCAAACCAGGAAGAGGAGGAAGATGGGCTTTAAATTCCTGCCATGGCACTCATCCCCTCTGTTAATATTTGTCCAGTGAAAATCAGCAGGAAATTGGGAGTGCCAGATCAAGTAATGGTGCAAAACAAAAACCCACAGAAAGATACGGTATTGTTGTTCAGTAGGAAGAACAAGAAGAAGACTTGAGATACTCCACTTCCATTTCGTTTTGCATTGTTAAGTTCATCGCATGCCTTTGACAGTTCCTAGTGTTTTCAGATCTTTCTCCCAACCTTGCGAGGATTTGCTAGCACTATAAAGAGTAATGATGCTGTATCCAGTAACAGCATATTGGTATTAGCCTTCTATGTTTTTACCCTAGTCATTTCTGATATTTAATTTTAAATAGTACACCACACATTTTGAGATTATGAAATTCCTTCCACATGAGAAAAAGCACACAGTTTTAATTAATAATGACTCATCCTACTCAGCACATTTTAGTAAGGCATTTTCCATGTTTCTTGTCTCATGTGGAATAAAAGTCAGTTCCTCATACTACCTCTGCATGTAGAGATGACACAGCCAGTTGGTTTATTCTTAGTACCTTTACTATAAAATACCCCGATGGCACCAGCAGAATGGAGCTGGGGGACTGAGTTGAGGACCCCATGGTTCCTAGTTATCAGCTAACTCTGCTGTGATCAGCTCCTTTCCTAGAATTCAATCCCTATAGTGTCCCTGGATCTCTGAGCACTCCAGCATAGACAAACCCTCCTCTATCCTCTTATGTCCAGACCCCACAGAGAATTTATCCAAATTTCTTCTCAGTTGTTCCATGGATTTTAAGAATAATTTTTTAAAGTTTATGAAACCCTAGAAGGGCCAGATTTTCAGTTCCCAAAAAGGAAGAACTCACATTACCCCATTATATAAAATTTTGGCTTGTTAGAATGTGGACAAAAATGAACAATCCCTGGGATGAAAAGACTAGAAAATGTGCAAGGTTTCCTTCTGGGGCAATTCACTGGAAACCACGATGAACTTGTGCCTCTTGGCAGAATTCCGTAGATCAGAGTCAATGGGAAGGGAGTCTCCTTGATAGTGTTCAAAGGATTGACTTAATGAAAAACCAAGAGAAACTCTTTGGAAGTTTTTTCCTTAGTAATATTGACAGCTAGAGTGAATCTCTGTTGTGTACCGTGCTTAAAATAATGAGCATTACTGTGTACTACTCAAGTATCAGCTCTGAAGACTCATATGATGATGTTCACAACAACCTCATGAGGTTGGTGTGCTTGTTACCCTCACTTCCAGAGGAGGAACTGAAGCCTCAAGAGTTAAAAAATGTTCCCAAAGCTTCACAGTAAATGGCAAAAGCAGTGTTCAGAGTCTCTAATCTTAACCTATACTATATTAACATCACTGGTGCCATCAATATTTAAATCTGATTATATTTTGAGAAGATTCAGAGATCGGTCACTTATTCTTATGATTGTGCCTTCACTTACCCTCCTTCGTAACAAATTGAGATAAGATTCCCAAACTAGAGGCATTCCGGATGAGTAATACAGCATAATGTATAAGATGCCTTTCACGATATAAAGCGCATACCAATCACCTGAGGATCTTATTAAAATGCAAATTTTGACTCAGTAGCTCAGGGATGGGTAGGAAGATTGTGCATTTCTAACATGCTCCCAGATGATGCTGAGATTCTGAATACATTTTAAGTAGCAAGAACATACTGGAAAAGAGCAACCCTGTTTGAGAGGATCTGCAACAGAATCTCAGCCAGGCAGCTGTTGAGCTGTACATTTTCTAAGCTTCCTGAAATTTCTCATTTGTAAATTATAGGCAATAGTACCAAACAAGCTTATCTCACACAACTGTTTTTGATGATCAAATTAGATAGAGCTTTTTAAAGTGCCCAAAAAATAATGGGGATCTTGGGTGGCTCAGTAGCATCTGACTTCGGCTCAGGTCATCATCTCGCTGTTCGTGAGTTGGAGCCCCGCGTGGGGCTCTGTGCTGACAGCTCAGAGCCTGGAGCCTGCTTCAGAATCTGTGTTTCCCTTCCTCTCTGCCCCTCCCCTGCTTGCGCTCTCTTTGTCTCTCTCAAAAAGAAATAAACATTGAAAAAATGTGTTTAAGTGCTCAAAAAATAAAAAGGCAGCCATTACTATCATTATTAACATGAAGCTCAAATTTGATTAGTTCAATGTCCTCCCCAAAGCCTACCTGAACCTCAGATCTATCTTGCCTATTAAAACATTTATCAGACAAATTTTTCTGCTCGGTTCTGTGCACATGTGATCCTGAGGTCACATTGAATTCAATGGCTTTAATCACTCAAAGAATAAGGACCCATAATTCCTTATCCACAAAGCTGTTTTTACAAGCTTCCTATGAAATTATAGCCTGAGAAGACAGTATTACACACACTCTCTATGGATCTTATCTTAATTTCATGACTCTGGTCTGTTCCTGGGAGTGATCTGAGTGTGTTTTAACAGTGTTGTTATCTGAAGTTATTCAAGTTTGTTGACAATGTGGGTTTCCTACCATCAGCACCTCCCCTTGCTTCCCCCCTAATTCCATCAATCACAGCCTAACACCGAGGGCCACCAAGTAAGGGCAGTCTCTGCAAAGTCTCAAGACTCAGCTTTCTAAACACCCTTGACTACGAGTGACAGGTTTGCCAGGATCTGGCATCTCAGATTGTCCCTATGAAAATGCTAATTGTGAAAATGCCAATTGTTTTTTGGAAACCTTGAAAAAGTCATGATTTACTCATAAATAAAGGAGTCTCCCTTTTTCCTGTGGAACTCAACCAGCATCTATTCATTCATTTAACAAATATGTGTTGAACAGCTGATGCTGGGCTTCATGCATGACTTGTGGGAGACAAAGATGAATGAATCATAGATAGTAAATGTGTGACCTTAGTATTCAGACAGTCCAGGTTCATACACCCATTCCATTAGTTTTTAGGCTTCTGATCTTGGGCAAACTAAAAAGTTATTGAGTTCAGTTTCTTCCTTGGTAAATGATTTGGATGAAGCTTATATAAAACAGTATTTATAATATGACTTTATAATATTTGGCCATAGCCAATTTCTAAAATATGATGGTTTGGGGTTACTAAGCAGTCCTATATGGAGTCCACGGAGATCTGGAAGATCCAGAGAATCTAATACATTCAATACAGTGTCAGGAGTTCTGAATCATAGAGAGAGGCACAAGATCGGCCTCCAGAGTAAAGTGATTTTTCTAAATTATTTTACTTTTATCTCTCAAAAGTTTACCTTCTTTTCAATAAAATCCTATGATCCCTAGGAAGAGAAAGCATCAAGGAGCATTTAATAAAACTAAAGCAGGAACAGACATTTGTAGAATTGAATTAAGTGATGCTAGGATTTTCAGGATTAAAATTTTTGTCCTACTGTATTTGGGATTCACGTTTGGTTAATGTGAATTACAGAGGGATTATACTTCATTTGAAGAACATGTTCTTGAGGACCTCAAGCAATTTAAAGTCTTAAGTAGATGTTTCCATAAGGCTAAAAAGAATGACCAGGGTTTCTATTACAAGCATTAAAGAATATTGCCTTATCCTGGCTAGCTCACCATTCATTCAGCCTGCCAGCTTTGAAGTTATGAAATTCTTAACAAGTGTAACAAAAATTTGAGTATTGCCTTACTTTAAAATTTCACGTAGTGTGAGACTTTATTACTTATACAGTATTATTTAAAATTTTCATGCAAAATGTGACTACACTTTATGGAAGGGTAACTCAAAGCATTCTCTCAGGTAAGTAACATTTTGATGTGGTCAAGATGGTTACTTACAAAAAGGTATCGGACAACATCTGCCAGATTGGCATACAATTAATTTTCTTTAGCAGGACATAGCCCCTCAGCTGCTGTGATAAATTTTAACATCAGATTTTCCTGGCTCAGTTTCTAATAAATAAAAATCCTAAGCATCAGACAAAGCTGCCTGTTTTCAAGGACAATATTTTACATTGTGTGTCAATCTAAAGCATTACTTACTAAAAATAAATTAGCAGGGAAAGCCACTCATATCCATCTTAGGGACATTGATTTGTTGCTCTTGATTTTTCTGTAGTGCTGGTAGAGAATTTAGGATTAAAGTATTAGGGAATCTTTCCACTTACATAGTTTAATTCCACATGACTTATTCTGAACCCACATTGATATAATTTGTAGATATCACTTCTACCTCGACATGTACAATATTGTGACTAATGCATATTGACCATTTCAATGGACTTGTTGAGTTGGAAATCTGCATCTGTGTTCTTTTCTAACTGCTGAGAATGTGCAAATATCTTTTCTGTATTAGGAGATGCAGACCTGAGTTTAAATCCTTACCTACTTGCTGAGGGATAGAGAAGTGACCTAAAATCTCTGATATATTTAGGTTTTTGAGTATAAAATAGGGATCAAACCTAGCTTACAAAATCCTTACAAAAAAGGATGAGGGATAACATATATAAGATGCCTAGCACTCGGCCTAGCATGTAGCAGGTACAAAATAATTGGTAATCACACTACGATCTTGTATATAAAGTCTTAACATACAGATCCGTGGGCATCAGCCACTCAACTACAGTTTACATTTATTTATTCAGCTTATTTTTAATTGAGAATCAACTATATGCCATACACTTAGGTACTGGGAATAAAGCAGTAAAAACAGAAAACCCATGCCATCAAGGAATTTACTATCTAGTGGAGTCAGGCAGACAATAAACATATAACTAAAGTGCATTGTATATTAACAGTGACAGGCACTATGGATAGGGCTACGAACGTGCTGCTGTACCTGGAAAGTCACTGTTTATGTTTATGTCAATTGTCCTGGTATCATTATCATAATGTCCCCTTTTATTTTCAGTGGTGTTCCAGGTTAGACAATAGATTTTTATGATTAACTGTAATAGTTTCCCAGGGCTGCCATAACAAAAGACTGGGTGGCTTAAACAACAGAAATTTATTTTCTCATAGCTCTGGAGGCTAGAAGTTCAAGATCAAAGTGTCAACAGTTTGGTTTCTCCCAAGGCCTCTCTCCTGAGCTTGCAGATGAATGCCTTCTCTCTGTATACTCACATGCCCTTTCCTCTGTGCTCAACACATCCCTGAAGTCTCTTCCTTTTCTTCTAAGGACACCAGTCAGACTGGATTAGGGCCCACCCCAATGGCCTCATTTTAACTTAATTCTTTCTTTCAAGGCTCTGTCTCTAATACAGTCACATTCTGAGATACAGGGAGTTACGTCCTCAACATCTGAATTTGTGGGAGACACAAATCAGCCCATGTAATAAACCAACCGGTGGGGTAAAGTAAAGCAGGAAAGAGGAATAGGGAGTTGGGTGACAGTTCTGGTTTCAATAGGACGGCCAAGGAGGTCTCACTGTGTTGGCTGCGTTGGGAGTAGAGACTTGGAGGTGAGGGAGTGATCGTGAAGATATTTGAGGTGAGATATTACAGGAGCAGAGACCAGTCAGTGGCAAGTTCAGAATGAGAACAGTGAAATAGGAGATAAGATAGACAGATAAACTTTGGTGGGAGGACTGTGCACACTTTGTAGGTCGTTGTAAGGAGTCTGGCTATTGGTCTAGATGATATGGAAAATCATGTGATATTCAGTACATATCTGATTAGTTAGCTTGAGAAGGAAGCAGAGATCCTCACTTCTAGTTTAGTTCTTTGTAAATGCTTATCCTCAGCAGAGATTTACCCAAAACCCTGACTGCAGAATGTAGAACATATCATCTCCAAAAGGGAGAAATCCACTCAATCATGGTGTGTCATAAATTAATTCACCTAGGATAAACATGCTTAGTGGGAGTTTGCAAAAACATATCAGTACTATTAAGAAGTACTATTAATCAGTGCTATTAAGAGCACCATGTCTTATATTTTGAAGGACTCCATATTCAAAGGAAGTGTTCTAGAGGATGAATATATTATGGCCATGATACCATTTGATTTTTTCTGACATTCTTGAAAATTTGTTAATTGACTTCTGTATTAGTTTCTTATGGCTTCTGTAATTAATTACTACAAATAGTGGGGGTGCCTGAGTGTCTCAGTCATTAAGCATCTGACTTCAGCTCAGGTCATGATCTCACAGTTCATGAGTTCAAGTCCCACAGTGGGTGAACTCGAGCCCTGCTTCAGGTAAAACACAAGCCTTGGGTGAGCCCCACTTCTCTCTCTCTCCCTCTGTCTCTGTCTCTCCCTCTCTGTCTCCCCCTCCCTCTATCTCTCTCCCTCTCCCTCTTTCTCTGACCCTCACTCACTGGTGCCCTCCACCTCTCTCTCTCTCTCAAAAAAAAAAAAAATACTATAAATAATGAAAAGGTATTCTCTCACAGTTTAGGAAACCAAAAATCTGAAATTAAGGTGGCAGCAAATGTGGTTCCTCCTGGAGTTTCTGAGGAAGAATCTATTTCATGCCTCTCTTTTAGTTTCTGGTGGTTGATGGCAATCACTTGCATTCCTCGGCTTGTAGCTACAGTAATCCAGTCTCTACCTCCATCTTCATATGGCCTTCTTTCTTAGGGCCCATTTGAGTTAGCCGATTCACTTGGTCAGGGGTGATCAGGCATAGCTAATGTTTAAGCCACCCTGGCGATTCTAATGGGTAGCCAGGGCCAATTAATTGGTATTCACAAAATCGTAAACACCTGAGCTTTAATGCATATCGTATCTGATTATCATCCCAAGTGCCTAACACAGGGTCTGCCTTATAATACATTCAATAGATATCTATTGGTTAAAGAACAAATAATTTTATAGAATAAATGCAGTTTTGAACGAAGATTACATACAGTGACCCAAAAGAATAGGAAAGTAGTGTTTCACATTGGAAGTCATAACGGATTATATGTTATTTCTTCTAGCATTTGAAGGTTTTGCAGAAACAATTACTTCATCCATCTCCTAACTTCCTTGAGATTAGTAAATGTCACATATTATTAGCCCCATTTTTCAGATGAAGAAATTGGATCTCCTAGTGCAGCTTTCCCTTCAACTGCATTATTATTTTTTAATACCACAAGGAGTTTGATAGATGTCCTAAAGCAAATAGAATTAGAGGCAGCATTTCTAGTAAAGGAACATAGGTCACCAAGTTTTCAGTACTATATTCAAGATGGGATGATTTAAGAAGCCTAACTGAGGGGATGGGGGAGGAAATAGAAAACCATTCCACAAAGTGAAACAAATATGCTATGGCAAAAGGTTTCACAGTTAGACCCAGTAAGTGAAATAGTCCAATGATCTATTAGAGCCATTATTAGTGTAGTAGAGAAGTCAGAATGTCTGACCCAGATTCAGACAGATGGACATGTGGACATCCTGGGCCTGCCACTTAAAAGCTGCATGCATGTCCCTACCTTTCATTCCCTTGGCTGTCATTTGGCTATCATGTTATTATCTGCCACATGGAGTTCTTGTGCAGGTTAAATGATACAATGCTTGTAAAGTGCTTGGCACATAGAAAGTCCTTCTTATTGTTGGGTTATAACACTGCATTTTAGGCATCATTTATCTCCTTCTTTCCTAAGGGCATGATCGAGTTCAAGTGAAATTCAGAGAACTTTCCTGTTTTACTGTTAATCCTGGCATTATTCTGCGTGTGACCCAGGTGAGGTCAAAAAGGCTCAGTGAGGTTAGGTTACTTGTCCGAAGTCTCACAAACAAAAGTGGCAGAGCTTAGATTCGAACTACTTCTTTCTGATTCCAAAGCGGCATGTCTTTCCACTACAAATGTTATAATCAATTTGTCCCAAATTGTTTACATTTTTTTATGTTGGTAAAAATACTTAACATGAGATCTACCCCTTAAAAGATTTTTAAGTGCAAAATGCAGTATTGCTGACCAGAGACATTGTCACACAGCCCATGTGCAGAAGTTATTCCTCTAGTACAACGGAAACTTTATACCCATCGGAAAACATCTCCCGATTTCCACCTTCCCCGAACCCTGGCAAACACCAGTCTCCTTTCAGCTTTGAATCTGACTACTTTATAAATTGAAATCATGCAGTATTTGTCCTTCTGTGACAAATTATTTCACTTAGCCTAATGTCCTCAAGGCTCATCCATGTTGTCATGTACAGGATTTTCTTCCGTTTGAAAGCTGAAAAATACTATATAGTATTATAATAAGATTGCATTGTATCCAAATAATTTCATTTTAGATCCCTGTTTCATTTTTCCTGCTAATTATAGCTATTTTTAAAATGAATTTCCATGCTTACATTATTTACCATGTAATGAAGTGGCCATTTTGTCAATAACTGCACATTATTCTACAGGAACAGACCTCACTGGTTGTTGCTAATATAATTTATCATCTTAAATTGGAACACTTTGGATATGAAGAGGGGTTGCTAACAGATGGAATGTTAAGACCATTGTCATAAATTGGTGCTGTCCTGGGCAAGCCCTACCCACAGAGAATTCCAGATAATTTCCCAACTCCCACACAAAAGATCTCACCACATAAGCAGTTTTGGTAATTTGTGCAAAGGAACAAAGGAAAATTGGGTTTCAATGATGAATTTTATTTTTTTTTAAATTTTTTTAAATGTTTATTTATTTCTGAGACAGAGAGAGACAGAGCATGAGTGGGGAAGGGGCACAGAGAGAGGAAGACACAGAATCTGAAGCAGGCTCCAGGCTCCTAGCTGTCAGCACAGAGCCCGACGTGGGGCTCAAACCACAAACCGTGAGATCATGACCTGAGCCGAGGTCGGTCATGCAACCAACTGAGCCACCCAGACGCCCCTCAATGATGAATTTTAAAGGAACCCAAAGAAAACTGACACCTTTTCCATGTTATTTTCTGCTAGTATTCTCTGACTAGTTCTGCCAAGAGAATACAGCAGTCATGTGGACAACCACAAGCACTTAGTACTCATTTAGGAAGCATCACAGCTCAGGACGCCTAGGTGGCTCAGTCTGTTAAGCACACGACTCTTGACCTCAGATCAGGTCATAATCTCACTGTTGGTGAGATCGAGCCCAGCATCAGGCTCTGTACTGACAGCATGGAGCCTGCTTGGGATTCTCTCTTTCCCTCTCTTCTCTCTGTCCCTTCCCTGGCTCTCTCTCTTTCTCTCAAAATAAACTTAAAAAAAAAAAAAAAAAGCATTGTAGCTCTTGACCATCCAGTTGTTTACTAATATTTGCCTATGATAATGTACAATAATTATCCTGTACTCAGATAAAGCTTTCTCTAAATTTTTCATGAGGCATGCAGTCAACACAAAGGTTAAGATTCAGTGGGACCCTGTTTTGATTGAGAGACTGAGCCAGAGGCAGAGAGAGACAGAGACAGAGATAGAGCAGAGAAAGATAAAGGAGAGGTGCAAATAGAGACATTGAAGGACAAAGAGAGAGAAACCTGGGGCCAGAGAAACACGGAGGTGGAGAGTACATGGGAGACAGAGAGGCAAGGAAGTGACCAAGGCTAAGGAAGAGACGGAGAGGGGGAGCTGGAGAAAACAGAGGCAGAGAGAGACACGGAAGAGACCCCCAACAGCTGACAGACAGATTGGCATTCATTTTATGAGAAACAGGTGTCTTCAAGTAGCAGCCCTAAATAGAGGCAAATTTACTCTATTTGCATTGAGATTCTGTAGATTATTTCCAGCAAATTCAGGCACCTTGTAGCTTCTTTCTTCTGGATTAACTGATAGATAAAATGTAACTCTTTTACAGTCAGGGAAAACAAAACAGGTCAATTAAGAAGGTCAGTGCTCTGCCTCCAAAAGTCATAAAGTTCCAAATTAAATGTAGCTATTTCCTCCTCATTTTCAGTCATTAACCCTGATGCTGCCCTTCTTAAAGGTGAACAATTACATTCCGGGCTGACTGCGGGATCATTAACAATCGGTATGGATGGCAGCAATTTTCAGTAAGAATTATCACCAGAGTATGAACCCCAAATTATCTGGTCTCTGTTTTTTTCAGGAATAAATTTGGAAATACAAAATGAACTGCATGTGTGTGTATTTATAAGCTTTAAAGTTATTTAAAAATAACTTATTTAAAAAATAAACACACTGGCAGAATAGTTCGCATTTGCAGCTAGTCAAGAAAATAGTCCGTCGCCTCAACATCAAGTCAATGTTCATACATCAGCTTGTCACTGATTCAAAGGAGGGAGACACAGATGGGATCACAGTACCACTGGAACTCCTGGTGATTTGGTCATAGTTATTGATTCCTGGGAAGACACCATGTCTATGGAAACATCATTAGCTATTTTTCTCCACCTGCCACCCACAGGCTGAGGATCTAGGAAGAAAAATACTGTCCATAATTCAAAAGCACAAGATAGAAGCTGATCAGGGCTGTGAATTATGGAGTAGGAACCTTTATTCCCATGCAAAGCCACAGAAAATACTCATTTTTGCTACAGGAAGAAGAAAGATAAGCATAATTCTCATTGTGGTGAAATTACCACTTCTATTACCATCATCTTTACTTGCTCAGTTCATAATTCATGACCCATCACTCACCGCTGAAACCTGACATTTACATGTAGTGGTATTTCTTGTGGAACAGGAAAAGCAGTCAGTGAAAAATGACCACTGGCACATAGCTCTCCTGAAATCTGGAGGGTCACAAATACAGGGCAACCAGCCTGATACTGGGCTGATTGATTTTCAGTAATGTCAGGCTTTGTAAGATGAAACCTTTCCCACCAGGAAAAATGAATGCATTTCATCCAGTTATATCACAGTTTGAAGTGGCTTATGTATTTGCACACTTACTTTTTATTCTTTTTGCATTACTTTGTTTCGGGATTTTTGAAGTGCTGGAACTCTAGTTTGGTTTGACTTCTCAGTGCAAGAATAAGGGAGTTGACTTCATTTTGATTTCTCAGGCAATGAATTTATGAATAGATCCTTGGACTCGAGGTTTACATAGCCAATTAATTTAAGGTATCAATCTGCCTATTGTAGGTGCCCATAAGTATTAATTGAATAAACTAATGAATAAAGTTAATCCCTCAACAAATATATATTAGTGCCTAATATATGTAATACATTGCACTAGTTGATAATAATGCTAGTAATCAAAACAGAGTAAGAAACTGTCTCATCTCATTAGATATGTTTTCTCAAATACCGCTCCACTTAATCCTTCCCTGGCAACCACATTGAAAAGTACCAGTTTACCCCACCCACCTCCCAACCCATCCAACAGAAGTCTCTGCTTTCTATCTGACAAACTTTATATTTTGCTGTTTATTTTTGTTTATTATTTTTCCCTGACTATAATGTGTGATGAAAAAAAGTGGGAATTTTGTCTGTTTTGTTCACTACATTATTCCCAGCACCCAGAACAGTGTCTAGCACATTGTAGGCACTCAATGAATGATTTTTGAATAAACGAATTAATGAATGAACAGAATTCTCTCTTCGGTGCATTTGAGATTTAGTGAAAGAAACGTACAAATCAATCATGCAATGCAATAGGTCTTACAATTGATGTAGATGGTTGGAATCTGGAGAGCAGGGACTTTTTCTCGTATGACTGCTATATATCCACAGATCTACGATACATGTTATTTAAATGTTTATAGCACAAGTGCTATGATAAATGCTTTTTAAATAAATGAATAAATATTTATGTGATGTCAGGTTTTTAATCTATCAAAGAGTATTTATGGGGGTAAAATGTCCTGCATACTAAGGCTCTCTGCCTGATGACCTACCTCACGCTTAATTTTCTTTTAGTGCTATTGGCTGGGGAATGCAGCCAGAATCATCCTGAGTGGAGAGCCTTCTTACACAGACGTCTGTTTAGTGTGTGGGGAAGAGACTCTTCACACACTGTGAGGAAATACACCATGCAGATTTTAAATGCATCTGCTAAGTATAGACGTGCAGCTAATCTGTTTATTTTGAGACCTTCATATAACACAGATAGTCTGGTTTATTCTTTGAGCAGATATTGATTAAACACTTTTTACATAATAAGCATTATGCAAGGTAATTAGGATACAGTAGTAGATTAGACAGACTTGGTTTCTGATTTCATGATACAGTTGAATACAGTCCGCTGTGTTAGTATGCTCTCTCTATGCTTTTCTGTTCCTCTGTCCCTGACTTCTTTGGGGCTAACTGAATATTTTTGGTATTCCGTTTTAATTCCTCAATTGGCTTTTTAACTGTACCTCCTTTTACTATTATTTACTTGTTTCCCTAGCATCTAGAGTTTGTAATATGTCTCCTTCACTTAATCAGACTACTTAGCATGAATATTGTACCCCTTAGTGTAAAATGTACTATCAGTAAAAGTTCCATTTACCTTCTCCTATGTCTTCTGCTATTGTCAGAAATTTTATATCCACAAATGTAACGAACTCCACAATACTTATCTTTGTTTTATACAAAAGAAATAAGAGGAAATAAGATACTATTTTATATTTGTTCACATATTTTCAGTTTGTCCTTTACTTTGCTCTTTACTTATTTCTACCTGTAGATGTTCATACCACGTCATTTCCTTTAAGCCTGAAGAAATTCCTTTAGCACTTCTGGTAATGCAGCTCTGGTAGCTATGGTTTTTCTCAGCTTTACTGTATCTGAAAATGTCTTTATTTCACTGTCCTTCTCAAAAGATTATTTTCACTGAATATAGAATTCTCAGTTGAAAGTCTTTGTAGTCCCTCAGCACTCATTCCATTGTTTTCTGGCTTCTATTGTTTCTGATGAGAAACCATTCTCATATATTATTTTACCTCTGTATGTAATATGTCCTTTTCTTCTAGGTTTGGGGTTTTTTTTAAGTTTTTTTTTCTCTAATTTTTTTGCCAGTTTGTGATATGCCTATGCATGAGTCATCCTGTATTTATCTAGATCATGGTTCAAAATGTTTTCTGGATCTGTACATTAATGTTTATAACTAAATTTGGAATATTTGGGACACTTTTTTCAAACTTCTCTCTTTTTATCTTATTTTTTATCTTATTCAAGCTCATAAATCTTTTTTCAGTAGTCCCTGTCTGATGTTGTCCATCTAAAGAAGTGTTTCTATTTTTGATATTTTACTTCTCATTTTTAGAATCTTCATTTATTTCCTTTCTATAGTTTTAATGTTATTGCCAAATGTTTTCAACTGTTTACTGATTATGACCATCTTTTTTGCTAATGTCGTTTTGACATCTGTGTCATCCCAGAGTCTATTTCTATCGATTGTTTTTCTTAAAATCTTGATTATGGGTCACATTTTTCTGCTCCTTTACATGTTTTTTCATTTTTGGTAGCATGACGGACATTATTACAATACATTGTAAGGAATTTGGAATTTGTTATGTTCTTTTCAAGTGTGTCAAATATTTTCTGGAACGTATTCCATAGTTACTAGCACTTCCTTTTGGTCTTACCAACTTTCGTTCTACTGTTTGTTAGGATAGGTTAATTTTGGTTTTATATGTAGTCATGGGGTGTGGCCTTTACCCTGGGAAATGATCCTTACTCCAAGAACATAGTCTCTGAGCTCTCCAGTGAATGCCAGTGGTATTTAATGCACCACTGCACTTTACTCCTTCATTCCTTCCTTTCCTTTTGTTTTTCTTTTACTTTTTCTTTTTCTTTTCTTTTCTTTTCTTTTTTTTTAATGAAGTCAGAATTTCAATATTTCCCAGCATGACATGACTTCTGGTATTTCCATTCAATTCTCAGCCCTTTAGCAGCTTCTGCCTCCTAAGTATTATGGAGTCTGATCCTGAACATGCATCACTCAGGGCTTGATCAGTGACTATATTAGGCAGGCTTCTCCAGAGAAACAGAATCCACTGGGGATAGATAGATAGATAGGTAGATAGATAGATAGATAGATAGAGATACAAAGAAAGATTTATTATGAAAGAATGGCTCACACAATTATGGAGGCTAAGAAGTCCCCCAATCTGCCATCTGCAAGCTGGAGGTCCAGGAAAATTGGTGGTATAGTTCCAGTCCAAACCCAAAGGCCTGAGAACCAGGAGCCCCAATGTCTGGGAGCAGGAGAAGATGGATGTTCCAAATGAGGCAAAGAACAAATTCACCCCTCTTCTGCCTTTTGTTCTATCCAAACCCTCAACTTACTGGATGATGACCACTATCATTGGTAACGGTGATTTTCTTCACTCAGTCTACCAATTTAAATGCTAATTTCTTCCAGAAACATCCTCACAGATACCCTCAGAAATGATGCTTTACCAGCTATCTGGGCATCTATTAGCTTAGCCAAGTTGAACACAAAATTAATCATCACAATGACCCACATTTAATCTTCACACAAATCCTCCCTTCTGACGCACATAGCAGAATCTCCCTTTTCCTACACCCTCTCCTGAAAATTCCAGTCCCTTTAGGAGTCCAGAATTCTGATGTCTGCCATCTCATCTCAGTAAGCATGGTCTCCACCTCTCAGAACTATGGAAAGGACAAACCACTTGGCAGAGAGAGACAGGGCATTTGTGGAACTCAACTCTTGGGTTTCTTTTCTCTCTTGCACTACAGTTCTCCATTGCTTGTTTTTCAGCACTTGAGAACAGTTGCCTCATGTGGCTTGACCAGTATTATGGATGCTTATAGTGGGATAACACATTCAGCAACATTTACTCTCTAAAGCTGGAAGTAGACATCTTCAATCTTACACCGCAGTAAGGAAGACATATGTCAAGTATCTAATTGAGTCATCAATTGTTTTAATTATATTCATGATAATGCCATGAAAGAGAAATATAGGAAACTCTAGGAGCATGTAATAGAGCTGTTCATAATCTAGTTCCGTTCATCATGCAGGGTTTTTCAGAAAGTGATTATCGACCTGAAATCTCAAAGATGACAAGAGTTATCAAAGCCACAAGGAGGTAAAACAAAAGTTCAGTGAGAGGTAATAGCACCTGGAAAGGACCTGTGGCAGGAGGACCCAAAGAACTGAAAAAAAAAAAAAATTAATATCTAGCATCTATTGAAAGTACATTGTGAACAATCACTGCTTTATATTATATCATTAGATTCTAATAGATACTATTACTAATCCATTCTGTTGATGAGGAAACGGAGATTCAGAGAAATTCAGTAACCTTGCCCAGTGCCATAAAGTACTGAGATCTGAATCCAGGTTGTTTTAATACAGTGCTTGAACATTCAACCACTACACTTTAAGGGAAAAAGAGCAGAATGATCTATAGCAGAGAAGGGGGTGGAGATAGGGGAAGTTTTATGATGTCTGCATCCTGACTTACAGAAGCTAAAGTTCTCATTGAGTAGAAAACACTGTAAAAACAAGGTAGATTAAGGAGTGCATGTTGTGATGAGCACTGGGTGACATATGGAATTGTTGAATCACTGTATTGTACACCTGAAATTAATATAACACTGTATTTTTACTACACTGGAAATAAAATTAAATTAGATTAAATTAAACTAAATTAAATTAAATTAAATTAAATTAAATTTAAATTAAATTAAAACGTTTGCCTTTCCACATATTTTGGGAATATGTTTGGGAATATGTTATTTTTAACATTTATGATAAATCATTTTCCTATTTATTTGGAAGGTAAAGCCCCTAGAGAATTTGAATAATGTCTGTAGTCAAATAAAAGTTGATTTATCCATCTACCAGGGGTAAACAAAAAAAGTTAGAAATTATACACCATTTCTATTTAAATATACTTCAAAACGGGATCTTTAAACTGTGTTCTTACAACCAAGATCCTTTAGTATAAATCCTTTTGTTTCAGAAAGAAAAGACAGAAACCCAAAGAAGTTTAATTATCTGTCCAAGGGCACTCAACTTGAAATAGTAAAACAGGGGCCTGAAGTCTGGGACGTCTGACTCCTGATTAGAAACAGCAACCTGTCTACCTTGTAGTCCCAAGAGAATTTCAAAAGACGTTCCAAGGAAGAACATCATTAATTAGCAAATTGGGGTAGAGTCGGGGAGTGACCATTAATAGTTGTGAATGTTTAGGAAACAGGTAGATCCCTCCCTACACCCAGAGCTGAGGGTCCAGCAGCTGTCACATAGAGTGAGCTTGGCAGGTATCAGAATCTAAGGGAAAAAGAGGAAATCGAGCAAATGGTAAATATTTCTTGAGTGTTTGCCATGTGCCAATTTCAGGGATGATTGTGGAGTTTGGCTGGACATCAAGAAATCAAACTTGAAGTATAGGAGCTGAGTAAGAGGTACAACTACAGTCTCTCTTCTGCTGATAACTGGTAGAACCTTTGCTAATTCCTTATCATACTAGGGTCTCACTCTGTAATAGGATGTGGTACCCAGAATAGTAGAGTGTCAGCACAGGAGCAACAGAGAAGATGGAACAGAGGATGGAAAAGTCCTTTCCTTCAGGAAGGTTGGAGATACAACAGAGAAAGTTTACTGGAAGCAAGTGTGTTTGAATTGAGTTTTAAAGGCTGGATGGGCCTAGTGAAGTTGATAATTGGTGGAGGGCCACTGGACTGTACATACAATGGCAAGGGGGGTTGGAAATGGCACATAGAAAGAGGAGCAGAATGTTCTACTTGGGACACTAAAATCAAGCAAAATCCTACTGACCCAGAGAAGTTTACAAAGGAGACAGCACTTAGATGAATGTGTCCCTCTTAAATGTAGAAGGAAGAAGCCACCTAAATGGTCTGCTTTATGTAAACCAGATTTATTTTACAAGTTTAAAAGCTTACTTATATACTAATCAAGGAAATGAAATCAGGTCTTGTTTTGGTATTGAAAGTAAATTTATTCACTCGTTTGTCAGACATTTATTGATGTCCACTTACATGCCAGGCCATCAATTAGCACTCGGGATATCAAGGAAACAAGACATTTCACACCTTATAAGTGTCAAGGGCAGGGGAGAGATTTGTTTTGTGTGTTCCCACAAAGGCAAGAACAGCCTGGTTATTGGTTGATGGTCCAGTGCAAGAGGGTGGTGGAGATCTTGCCAAAGAGGGAGACAGAGCCGGCAGAGCCGGACTGGGGTCCACGGTAGGAAGTGTGTTTTGTTCCTAAGGATAACGTGAAGGTTGTAGAGGGCTTCTAAGCAGAGAAATGATATGATTTGATTTATGTATCTACTGGTTCACTGTCATCCCCCGTCACAAAAGATCTATCAGGTTTTTTTTTACCCGGTTCCCACTGATGATGGGGTCGCACATCTCCAAAGGGAAATAAATTAGTAGACTTGTGGTCAGAGCTCTACAATTCCATTGGAAGACGGTCTAGCCTAGATTTAAATGGATTCTCTTGTTATTGCTTTATGTTCAACACCTTCTGAACTAATTTGGAGGGGGGACAATATGTATGCATCGGCAGGCAAACTCAGGCTCTGGGCACTCCGAGTGGGCAAGCTGATGCTGAGCAGGGCAGCTGTGGCTCCCGACACCCAGAGTTGTTTCAAGCATTTACCAACCTGACCATCCAAGTGCTGTGGATTTTCCTTGATTCCTCCCCAGCCATCGGAAGTGCTCCGTCTATTCCTGGGTTAACATTTTGAGAACACACCTTGTTTCCTTTGCAATTACTCCGCTTGAGTAATTCTGTCCATTAATGTCCACACGTGAAAAATGTGAAGGATTGTTGCATCCCTGGGCATGGCAGCTTATGCTAATGAATCTGCATATCAAGGACATCTATTTTCTCATTTTCAGGGAAGGCAAAGGTACTAACAGGTGATTGCAGTGTGAATGATTTATGCAGAGCATCTATCTCCTCTGTAATCAAAGATGGGGAGCAATGAGAACAGAAGATTGTCACGCGGGTGCTTAACTCCGGTTTGAATATAGAAATTTCAATCCAGTTAACTCTTTCAGTGCTTTTCCCAATCTAAGGCAAAAAAAAAAAAAAAAAAAAAAAAAAAAGAAGAAGAAGAAGAAAAAGCCAGGAGATTTTCCCTTTACTACTGGAAAGACATACTCGCGAGATTCTATTCCCGCTTGCTAACGCACCATACACTTTAATGCAAGAGACAGAAAGTTTTGAACAGAAAACCTAAAAAACAAGAAAAACGGAGGGAAAAAAAAGGATTGATTGATTGATTGATTTTTTTTCCTTCCGGGGTCCCAACCCACTGCCTGTGATTGCCTGAGCAGATGGCTGCCTCCATACCCTGCCTGCCCAGTTTCCTGTGCTCAGCCGTGTGGCATGCCCGTTTCTCTCCGCAGACAGCATTAACAGCACCGATCGCCTGTGTTCTAGGTTTCCTCTACGCCCAGAACAGCACCAAGCGCAGCATTAAAGAGCGACTCATGAAGCTCTTGCCCTGCTCAGCTGCCAAAACGTCGTCTCCTGCTGTTCAAAGCAAGTTTGTTTGTTTGTTTTCTCCCCCTCCAAACTGTTTGTTTCCTTCATGTAGGTCTGCATGCGCTGCAGTTCTCGCTTCTTAAAAAAAAAAAAAAATCAGTATGTTATATTATGCAAAACCAAGTGTATTGATGTACTCTTGTTTACCTAAAGACCCAGGGGATCTTTTGCACAGTTAGGAGGCGCACATGCTGGAAGAGGGACAGCACAGTGTTAGTGACAAGAGCCTGGGCTTCAAAACACTTGGAAATCTGTGTGCGATCAGAGGGTGGGAGTAGACTCGGAGGGCTCTTGGGATTCCTATCCCCTGACTTGTTGACAGAGCGCACTTCAACCTGCATTACCTAATAGATTTCCTGATGCACGTGTATGCATTTGGTGTGTAATTTAGATAATGCCAAACCTCAGAAACATCACGACGTTAGAAAAACTACTACACAGTGGAAACCGTTGACACAGACACAAGTTATTTCCTTTGTCCACTCTCTCTGTGTTAGTCAGGGTTCCGTTGAAAAATAGAATCAATATATACCATGCATACACACACACGTATACATATGTGTATACACATATACGTATATGTATGCACATATATACATATACACAGAAACATGTATATAAAAGTGTTTATTAAAAAATTTTAGTATTTATTTGTTTTTGAGAGCGAGAGATAGAGACAGAGTGCAAGTGGGGGAGGGGCAGAGAGAGGGAGACACAGAACCCGAAGCAGGCTCCAGGCTCCGAGCTGTCAGCAAGGAGCTTGATGCGGGGCTCGAACTCACGAACCAAGAGATCATGACCTGAGCTGAAGTCAACACTTAACCAAATGAGCCATCTAGGTGCTCCCTAAAAACGTTAGTTTTAAAGAATTGGTTCAGACGCCTGTTTTAGGTGCCCCTAAAAGTGTTTACTTTAAAGAATTGGTTCACATGTGGGCTGGCGTGTCTGAAATGCATAGGGCAGCCTGGCAGCCTGGAAACTCGGACAGGATTTGATGTTTTCGTCTGGAGGCAGAATTTCTTCTTCCCCAGGAAACCTCAGTTTTTGCCCAAGGCTGTTCAGCAATGGATGAGGCCTGCCCACGTTATCTAGGGCAACCTCCTTTATGTAGAGTCAACTGATTGATTGCAAATGGTAAACAGGTCTGCAAAACACCTTGACAGCAATATTGAGATTAGTGTTGATTAACTAACTGGGTGCCTAACCTAGCCGAGTTTACACAGAAGACTAACCTTCACTGTCTCCGTCTTCTCTTTCTCTCCAGTTTTGTGACATTCTTAAGGAGTAGAAAGTAGGAGCTAGCCAAAAGTAAATGCTTTATTTATTTTGTAAGGTTACCATATATAATTTATAATAAGCCTTTACAAATATTCTGTTTACCAACATTCTTTCATGCACAATTTTTTTCAAACATCAAACAACTGTTAGAATGAGACAGAGAAGGCGGTGTTCTTTGACAGCTAGGAAACACAATATGAAGAAGCTGACTAAAACTTTTTCTAGGTGTGGGGCTATTATCCCTATCTTTGCCGGCTCTCTTTATATCCTGATGCACCATTTTATAGGAACTAATGGACTTAGTGATGTGAAAAATGAGAACACCCTAAAATGACATTAGTCTCCACAACACAAATGGAGAAAATATAGTAAGCACCTCAAACGACCAAATACATCCAGTCAAAAATCCCAGGATGAAAAAAACAAAAAACAAAAAACAAAACAAAACAAAAACCCATCTTATTTCAGTGGCATTGGTTAAACACAATATATCATGATAATAAGATTTAATTCACTTATTCATTCAACATAAATGTATTATATGTCAGTTCCTATTCTGGTTCTGGGAGATAAAGCAGCTTTAAAATAGCCCTACCCTACTAGAACATTCTGTGGAGAACAAGGGCAGGACAAAATGACTTTTATTAGTGACAATCTGATGTACATTTAAATTATGTATATTTAAATTATGGTTGAGATCCATTGCTTTGATCATTTTTCCCCTCATTGCACACGTTACACACACCATCTCACAAACAAAAACATAACGTGTCATCAGCAACCTAGAAGGCCATAATCCCAGAATAATGCCAAAGCCCTAATCCTCCACAATATTGAAGCTGCAGGCATTTTTATTGCCACCATTTGTCAGCAAATGTTTATTAGAACCATTGCTTTTCTCATATCAAGTTGGAATCAAAATTGCCAATTTACCAGAAATTCACTGCAAACGTAGTCATTTGTACACAGTAGACAGGTAAAATATAACTTTAGGATGGGTTCCAGTACTCACTTGGGAAGAACAAAATCGCCATGCCCTAATTGGTCTTCCTGCACCAATCCCTCGTAAAGCCATAACCCAAATAAACGTTCATGGAAAATGCAATGAACGTTTTAACTAAGCATGAAGGAAAAGTCAAGATGTTTCCTGAAAGGAAAAAATAAAAAATATAAAAGACTCCAAATAATGAGCAGAATAATTCTAAAAACTGATATTTTTATAAAAAATGGGATTTCAGGGGTGCCTGGGTGGCTCAGTTGGTTGAACACCCCACTTCAGCTCAGGTCATGATCTCATGGTTTGAGTTTGAGCCCCATGTCAGGCTCTGTGCTGACAGCTTAGAGCCTGGAGCCTGCTAGGATTCTGTCTTCCTCTCCCTCTGCCCCTCCCCTGCTCATGCTCTATCTCTCTATCTCTCCATCAAAAATATATAAAGATTAAAAAAATAAAAAATAAAATAAAAGGGATTTCATAAAACTGGCTGATATTGAACCCGTGCTAGACTTGGATTGAGACCCAAAATTCTGCAGACATATCTCCCTTTCCCACTAGCCACCCTCTCCTCACTAGCCACCTGTCACAAGAAAGCTTCAACATGTGGAAGTAGATTATTTGGAAAGGAGATCACATTAATTGCATTGCTATATCAAAAGGGTGGTATTCATGGATCCCTATCCATCATCGGACCCTAAGCAGTTGGGCACAGACTGAAAAGATGATATGAAAACACAAGGCAGATGGTGAGAGCCAGGTGCCCGGAGTGCCAGAGGACCCTTAGGCCACCAGGATGAAAAGCATGGGCACCAAATGTCTGCATGCCAGACCACAGAGAACCCTATGATGAGGTTTGACAATGCTAGTTCCAGGCTTGAATGAGCTGCACTGTGGCTGAGGGAATGAATATTCGCCATCAGATCCCATGCATCTTCAAAGCTAAACGGGCTGAAAGGTAGTTAACAAAGGGCCAATTGTCGTTCAAAATTCCATTTTATTTTCCACAAAGGCAGGTAAGAAAGCGTCTTCATTCCTCAGGCCAGGAAAGTGAGCATTTATCAATATTATGCAAATAACAAAAGAAAAAAATTTCCTACAGAAAGGGCCCTAAACTCCTGCTGCGTTATGGAGCAATTGGATCTCTATTTAAAGAACCCGAGGGGCACCTGGGTGGCTCAGTCAGTTAAGCATCTGACTTCGGCTCAGGTCATGATCTCATGGTCCTTGAGTTCAAGCCCCACGTCGGGCTCCGTGCTGACAGCTTGGAGCCTGGAGCCTGCTTCTGACTCTGTGTCTCCCTCTCTGTGACCCTCCCCCATTCATGCTCTGTCTCAAAAATAAATAAACATTAAAAAAAATTAAAAAAAAAATAAAATAAAGACCCTGAGAGTTTGGAGCAAGTCTAGGAAGACTTGTAGCATCATCTCACATCTGGTTTCCAGACAGACTCCTCTGTCATCATCGGGGAGCCACGCTGCTTCTTCAAGGAGACACCCATTTGGTGGTTGCCAACTTTGAAGAGCATTCTTCCTCACGCTGTGCCCAAATCAGCCTCCTTTTTAACTTTCAACCATGTTGGTTCCAGTCCAATGCTGGAGAGTAATCTGTAGCACCTGCTCCTTCCTCCACAGGATGACCTTCCTCCTCTTCCCCCTTCTCCTTCAGAACTGGGAGGGTGAGCGGTTGATTCACAAAAGTCACTCCTGTTCATGGCAGTAGATTTATAAAGTATAAAAAAAGATAAGAAATCACACACATACACACACACACACACACACACACACACACAAAACACATTCCTAATCCTAGTATACCCCTCTGCCTTGAAGTAACTGCAAATAATAAATAATATCTTTTTCCATTGATGTGTGTGCATTAATGATATCATCTATACCAAATTTTATCCTTCTCTTACATTGCATACTTTCAAAATATTAACCTTGTTATTAAAACTATATTGTCATTCTTAATGGCAGCACATTATCACATTGAAAAGTGACTATATCCTATCTTTGACCACATTCCCTGGCTTCTGAATATTTAGATTTTTTTCCCTTTTCCCTTTTTATCCCATAATATAAATAGCACTGAGATAAACATCTCTGTGTATACATCCGTGTATGTCTTTTAGATTATTTTTCTCCTGGATTTTGGAATTATTGGAGAAAAGCATTAAATTATGTGAATGCGAGCTTCCTCATGTATATTAGTAAATTGTTTTTTGCGTTAGCCTTTTAAATATTTAGACACATTATGCGTATTATTTGTTGAGGGTTTTTTTTTGTTACATGGATATAATATCATCAATATTTGGAAACTATAGTCATTTTTTTAAATGCAGACTTGAAATATTTGTTCTGCTGTTTGCCCTTCAAATGAAAGCATTAAAAGAAGTAGCACATGACACAGAGTTTCTACATGAAACGTTATTATAGACATTATTAAATTTTTGAAAATCAAACATATTACTCATCTTTAACAAAAGGCAAAAATAATAAGCCCCGACCTTTTTGTGTGAAAGCACACATCTTGACTTTGATGCTTGTCAGGCAGATATCAAATTCTAAGTGCCTTGGAAAGAGGTTGGGGAACAACAAACGTGCCTCTGAGAAGGAGGTGGCAGATCGAATCAGGACAGGAACTGAGGCTGGGGACACCTGGGCTGTGCGTTAAGGATTCGCTTTCAAGTTTTGGCCCTGTGCCCAATTTCAAGCCAAACTGTCCACTGCTCTTTGAGCACCCATCTCTAGATGCAGAAAAGAGCCCTAGCCAGCTATTGGTGGCCTGGTCACCTGCACCCAATCCCCCTCCCCGACTTTCTTGTATCATTCATTGGAAGCTGTCCACTTGCTGAAATTAAAATCAGCTTTCTTTCACCTTATGCTCCCCACCCACCATCTTACTAGCCACTAGAGTCTGGCCAATTTTCTCTTTGAAATATCTTTTAAGTGGACTTCTATTTTGTGCTAGGGCTCTTGCTCAGACCCTCGTTATGCCTTCCAAGAACTACTGAAAGAGGCAGATGGAGGCAGGGTGGGCTTTAATGTCCTTGTGGCATATATTTGAATTCCTGTTGTGCCTTCTACTAACAAAAATGGCCGGAGTTATTTAATTAAATTATTTGGCCCCTTAGTTTCCTTACTTGGTCATTTGTTTCACATTGTTATTATTATTATTTTGAGAGACCATGTTTTGCCCACACAATTCTAGGGACTGGCTTTATATTGGAGGATTAAGACACATTAATTCACTGCCTTCATGGAGAGTATATGGGAAGAAAGATGATAAACATGAAAACAAAGATAATCTTAGATGGTGATGTGTATTATAAAGTAAACCTGTGGCAAAATGATGGAAACTGAATGTTGGTAGAAGAGCTACTTTGAGTCAAGGAAAGCTTCTTTGATGGGGTTACTTTTGAGACCCAAAAACAAGAGGAGGCCAGTAGCATAAGGGTCTGGAGAGAAAGTTCCAAGGAAGAGACTAGAGCAAAAACAAAGGCTCTAAGGACGAAAGGAGCATAACTCATTTGTGGTACAAGAAAGACCATTGTGATCATCAGAGAAATGGGTTGTTATGGGATGAAACGAGATAATTCATGCAAAGTACTTAGTACATGAAACATCACCAGTATGAATATACAACAAGTATTAACTCAGTTGACAGTCCCAATCGCCTTCTGAGGCAGATGTACTGTTTTACTCTGATGCACTATTTTCCTCTAATGGCTGAGAAAACTGAGGCACAGAGAAGTTAGATAATTTTTCCAATCAACAGAGTTGGGATTCTGACTCCAGAGCCTGCTGTCTTCATCACTTTATCCAGCTGAGATTCACCAGCTACCCCTGATACTGATTGTGGAAGCCTCTTTAGGTGTGTAATTATAGCTCGGTTTCCTATTTTGAATTACAAATCTTCAAATAGGAAGGAATGGTGGGAAAGCATTAGGTCTGGCCCTCTACACCCAGAAACGTAGGTCGTACATCCCCGTTTCACAATGGAGACCGCTGTGTCCTGAAAAGGTTTTAATGACTTGTGAAGAATCTATAACTAAGAAGTTGGAATAAACGCACACCCCAAATCCTCTTAGTCCCATGATACAGATGCACTTATTGAATGGCTGCAAGATATAGGACTGTCATAGCAATAGAAGAACTCTTCCGGAAAAAATTCAAGGAGAGAGTGAAGGGGAATTTCTGTCTAAGCAAAAGTTCATCTTATTTTACATGTTTTAAGTATTTATTATAACAATAGCAACAGCAACAATAGCCTATTACAAGGAGTATAGCCTATTTTATATATGAGAAAACTGAGATCTATATAAAAGAAGAATTTTCTCAAAATAACAGAGCTATTAAAGAAATCTAAGAGGAGAGACTTGACTCAGGTCCAGTACTTTCCAACACTGAAATTCTGTGATTTAGTATCAATCAGAGTCCAGGCAGGAAACATAAGGCACACTTTAATAGGGCCATCAAAGGGAATTTAATGAAGAGATTATTTGCAAAGTTACGGGCAGGAATTGACCCAACGAGGCTGGTGAAACACCCAAGTCTAGTAGGAGTGAAGTCATCATTTCTGTACTGTTACCAGAGAGGAAGAAAGCCATAGCTACAGCTTAACAAGCAGAGAGGGTTTCACAATAGGGATTCTGGCCCTTGGAAGAGGAAAGCAGCCACTATAGCCCAATCTCCACCAAGGAGGGATCCCAGAGGGATTCCTCCTCTCTGATCTCCTGTTTGTGCTTTCCTTTGGCCAGAGGGTGAGAAGTTGAGATAATATCCATAAAGGCCAGTCTCCCAGACCTAGGACAGCATGTAGAAGGATAGAGAGTGGCTCCAGAGGCCAAATGGAGATTTTCCAGACTCTATGTATCTTGGAAGCCATGGATTGGTGATCTACAGGACCAGTATCAATTCTCAGTCATGCTGTTCTTCTCAGAAGTTTTGTTCCCAATTCCATGATAGGCTGACAACTGGCTGATAAAATCTGCTGGTATTCAGTAGACAATTTTAGGTTTAAGGACTTCAACTAGCTATTTCATGAACAGCTTACTATCAAGAAATCCCTAGCTCCTATACTCTGGGTAAGCACAAATACTTTTTTCTTAAAAAAAAAAATGCTGTCAAGTCTTTGGCTATATCTCTGTATCTCCTTATCAGATAACTCTGGGTAATTTTCTTTGTCTCTCTGTGCCCCAGTTTTGTTTTTGTAAAGTAATCATTTTCCCTATTTATTCAAAGGACATTATGGTAACCAAAAGATTACTTACTAGACAATAATCAGGAACCAATGCAAAGATAAAATATTAAGCACTCGATTTTATGTATTTATATTTATATATATGTTTTTATTTAAGTGCATTTCATAATATCTTCCCGGTAAATCTGGGCACCCCCATTCAATCAAAATGACTGATTCACTAAATGAAAGCTTCATTCCAGTGGCTTTTGTTGTTGGTCTGAACACAGGAGAGTGGATGCAACAAAATAATTTTGGGGCTAGACTACTCATAACCCAGAAGCCATAATCATCATATTACCTTGCATAATTGCAAAACATAATTTCCTAACTTTTACTTCAGATTTTGGTATCAAAGACAGCACAACATTTCAGTGTGTTTTGTTTTGCCTGGTGGCATATTGATGATCATGGAAAGTTTTAGATGTCTCTCTTGGCAGAAAAAGCATCAACACTTGGCTGTTGGAGAATTTGTTTTCAAAAAGTGACTTAAACTGCTAACATGCTGCCAATTAAAAATACAACAGTAACCTCCAGGAATTTTTTTTTAATGTGTAACTTCCTCACGATTAATTAACCTCATGTTAATTCTTTAGTGACTTTAAGTAAAAACTCTGACTGGACATATAGCCGGGAAAATTTTTGGAGGAACAAAAGTATAACTCATGAAGTTTTGTAAACTTAAGTTGCAAGGAGAAAGCAAGGTCCTTTAATTTTGTTTTATATATGAGCCTTAAAAATGTTATGTTCAAATACTCAGATGTTATTTTTATTTATTTAACAAGCATCTAGTACTTTCTATGTGGTTGGTACAGTTCTAAGCGCTTTGCACTGTTTAACTCATTGTAACTTAAAATAGTCCTATAAGACAGACTCCCTTTATTAGTCCCATTTTACAAAGTAGGAAAATGAAGGCTGAGAATCACATTATCAGTAAGTGGTGTGGGGGTGGGGGAAAAGGTTGACCCAGAAGTTGAGCTCCAGAGTCTGTACTTTACCAGTTCTCTAGTTACGTTCAATGTTCTGATTGGCTTTAGAGGTTTTTTTTTTCCCCTTATCTGCTCCAACATAAGTTAAGCCTTGTGCACCCCAGATTGTCCAGAGAAATGGTGGTAGCCCCTTGAATGAGTTCTTTCTGCTCTCTGGACCTTAGTCTCACCATCTACAAAGGAGAAGCACAGACTGTGCCTCAAGTCTCCTTCCAGGTCTAGCATTGCAGGAGCCAATGAGATGGCACCTTTTATTCCTGGCTGTGACAAATGGTGGATGCTTCAAAGGTAGCATAAAATTTCCTCCTTTCATGGCATTTCACCACCAATGAGAAGCAGGAAGTGGGAAAACTTAGAAATTCCACGTAACCCAGATTTCATACCAGTTGGCACTATCATTTACTTGCTGTAAACTATGTTTTACTAATCTGAATATTTGTCCCTTTTTTCTTTATTTTTTAATATTTACTTATTTTTAAGAAGGAGAGAGAGACAGAGTGTGAGTGGGGGAGGGGTGGAGAGAGAGAGAGAGAGAGAGAGAGAGAGAATCTGAAGTAGGCTCCAGGCTCTGAGCTGTCAGCACACAGACCAACATGGGGCTCAAACCCATGAGCTGTGAGATCATGACTTGAGCCGAGCAGAAGTTGGACACTTAACCGACGGAGCCACCCAGGAACCCCTGCCCCTGTCTTTTTTATGGTCTTTAATAGTTTCTAAAATTCTGTATCCTGATTATATCATTTCATCTTCATAAAACTCCTGGGAGAATGACAGATCACAAGGTTATACTCTCCATTTTGCAAACTAAAAAAATGGAGAGATAAAGTGGCTTATCCAAAGTCACATAAGGTATTTAGTAACAAATAGAAAGATGAGCATTCTTTTTCCTGGTCAATCATATATTTACCAAGAATCTTCATTAAACCATGAATGACTTCGTATAAGAAAGACAGAGACAGGAGTCCCAGGACAGCTGGTTTACTAGATTTCCTGTCAACGTGGCATACATTTATGGAGCACTATTTGAAAAGCAATACTTCCAGGAACAGGAGAAACTAACATTACACTTATGTTAACCAGAATTTAAATAAACACTTTAAGCAAGCAAACAAACAAACAGAATCAGACTTGTGAATTTGGAGAACAAACTGATGGTTGCCAGAGTGAAGGGGGAGAGGATGAGCAAAATAGGTTAAGGCAGATGGGAGACACAGGCTTCCACTTATGAAATTATGGAATGAATAAGTCACAGGAATAAAAGGCACAGCATAGGGAATATAGTCAATGGTGTTTTAATGGCGATGCATGGTGACAGATGGTAGCTACACTTGTGGGGAGCAGAGCATCATGTATAAACTTGTCAAATCACTGTGTTGTACACCTGAAAGTAATGTGACACAATGTGTCTACTATACTCAAAGAAAAATTACTAAAATTAGTAGTGGAAGGGAGAGGATAGATGTGGGACACACACTGGGAAACAGTTGGTACCACTGAGGTAAGACAGGAAAGGGGCAAAGTGATTCTACCAAAAGGATAATTAGGGGCATTAAGCAAGATGAGGAACAGAGAAGGTCACAAAAATGGGTTAAGATGATGATTTTATTTTCTACAAATTGGCTTGAAGTGGCTGAAGAACAAAAACCGTTCTTGAAACAAGCTTTATTTTTAACTGGTGTATCTTTTCTTTCCAGGTTACTTATATGATTAAGTCTGTTGCTTCCCACTGGATTTTTCTACTATTTTCTAACTGTTAATGTGGGCCAAAGGGGTAGAGTTATAACTATTTATAAGAAGTTACATAGAAGCTTAGATAACCAAAAGCCTTCTCTATTTTTTCTTTTATTAATAATTTTAGGATTGGTCACTCATGCACTTTCTAATAGGAGTCATAAATACCTATTTTCCATTAGCGTTGACCTAAGAAGTAACATTTGGGCTGAACATGAATCCAGTCAATGCCAGTTTCTGCCTGTTTCGTTTAAAAAGTGAAATGGGAGCCTAACACTTCAGACTCAATTTTACACTCCACCAGGGCTATAAAATACAAAGCATTGCTATGTTAGCTGCTTAAATTGCAGGTTAAAGTTTAACTTTCTTACTTTCGAATTGCCTTCTGCCAGTGGATATAGAGCAGCAAGTGTGATAGGCAGAAGTACTTTACACGAGCATTGGTCCGTCTTCGCTTCCATGCTTCCAGAAAAAAAAAAAAAAAAAAAAAGAACAATAAGACAAGTTCTGGGGCTAAGTAGGCAGAGGAACTTATTCACCTTTCAGCAAAGAGTTTGAGCCTTTGGGTAGAAAAAACAATTCCATGGTACATTGTAGTGTTCTCTGAATCTGCTCGACGGTAGACATTCTCCAGTGAGTGTTCCTGGAAGTAATAAAATCACATTTAATTTATCTCAGTGACAGTGAAAAATTAATGAACACTTTAGGTGAACAGATGTTAGAAGGATGAGTGGCAAAATCATCATCATAATAACAGAAAGCATGCATGTAGACTCCTATGATGCACCTTATGCTATGCAAATCCTTTGTATGTATTATTATATTTAATCTTTAGTTATTTTTCATTCAGTAGGAGATAGAATTATTTTGTTGTTGTTGTTGGCATTTACTCCCTTAGTGATACCACTGAGTTTTAGGGTCTTGTGTATGATTTATATGGTGATGACTCTGACATTTACATCTTTAGCCCTGACCATGATTCTCAACTTCGGACCCATATATCCATCCAGTCAGCTGACAACTCCACTTGGATGTCCAATTAGTGACTCTTCCATTAGAAGGAAGGTCTACATGAGCAAGGATTTTGTTGTTGTTGGTGGTGGTGGTGGTGGTCATTCTAGTGTCCATAGTGCCTTGAACAGTGCACCTGGCTCATAATAGGCACTCAATAAATAATTAAATGAATGAAAGAACGGACAAATTGTCTCTAATATCCACAACTATGCTAGACATTAGTGGTAACAACATAACCGGGATAGATCTCTTGTCTCCAGATGGTCACATCACAGAAGAAATGACAGATATCCAAGCAGGTCAATGATCTGAAGCACTCAGAGCTGAAAATAGACAACCATGCATGCTGCGTGGGAGTCTGAGAATGCCTTTGCTCTCGAAAGCCTCATCCACGTTGAGATGATCCTTAAAGAGAATAGAGGGAGAAGAGGAGAAAGAAAGGCAGATCCATGTAGAAAGAGATGGTGTAAGCTAGAGGATTAAAGTTGACAATGCAGGCTTCGTTCAGAGAATAGCAAATTGTCCAAGAGATGATGTCATAAGGTGTGTGGGGAAAAATGACAGGCAGTAAAGAGAAATTATTGTCTCAAATTCCATTCCAAAAACTGGTCCTTATTCCTTTGTTAAGACCAAACTGAAAGAGTATAAAAAGTCTATTTTATTTATTTTTTTAAAAATTTTTAAATGTTTATTTATTTTTGAGGGAGACAGAGTGTAAGCAGGGGAGGGGCAGAGACAGAGGGAGGCACAGCATCCGAAGCAGGCTCCCAGCTCTGAGCTGTCAGCACAGAGCCCGATGCAGGGCTCGAACTCCTGAGCCGAAGTCGGATGCTTAACCGACTGAGCCAACCAGGCACCCCTAAAAGGTCTATTTTAAATGCTTTCTACACATTATTTCATTTCAATCTCTTGACAGTCTTTTGCAGTAAGTCCTATTATTGTCCTCCTTTATGGATGAAGAAACTGAGGCATAGAGAGACTAAGGCACTTTGCCCAAGGTTACAGAGCTAACAAAAGTCAGCAAAGGGATTCAAACTCAAGAAGTATAATAACAGACTCCTAACTCCTGAAGATTCTAGAACAATGCTTCACTAGTAAGTGTGCAATAATTATTAATAATCATAATTGCTTCCCTTTATTGATCACTGTATGTAATTCAAACAGTCTCTCAAAACAACTTCATGAAATTTATATGAATATTATTCCCAGTTTATCGATTTTAAAATTGAGGTTTGGGGAGGTCAAACACATCATCCAGGATCAGAACTGATAAATAGACTCAGGAGAGAGAAATTGGAGCAACTAAATAATTTGCTAGAACGAGTGCTCCCAGGCACCTTTCTTTTTATTGTAAGGGTGGCAACAGATGTTTCTGTCATTAACACTCGTAGTTCTACAAACAAGAACAATACTATGATTGCTTACTATGTGCAAGTCACATGTACGAGCTCATTTAATGCCCAAGGTCCCCCTACACTATACTATCAGGTTAGATTTTATGCTCACCTTTATACCATTGAACGTATGGCAGATGTAAGGCACAGAGAGTCTTGCTAACTTATCCTAGTCACACATAAATGCCCAGATGACATGTGGACTAAGCAATTGGCCTTTCTCTAAACCAAGAACAAGCTTAAACCTAGAAGGAACATAGCATAACCTAGATCACTGCTCAGTTTTCCTAATGCTCTGTTTTAAATAGGACCATGACAGATAAATGCTTTGTGGCAGAGTTACTGGCATCCCTGATATTAGCCCCAAAACATCCCCCCGATATGCCGCAAGATATGCAGCAAGAATTTATTATTACTAACCTTACCCAAACTCTTTTTAACTCCCTAGGTAATAGACTCCAGCTGTTTATTCTCTACGTACTAAAGCAACACAAAACCCAGTAACATCTTATGAATCGAACATTATATTTTACGTAAATAAAATTTCTATCTGTCTAGTTCATACCTGATAATGAATGTTAACTAGACTTATTGTGGTGATCATTTTGCAAAATATGCAAATGTTGAGTCATTATGTTCTATAGCTAAAACTAGTATAATGTTATATATCAATTATACCTAAATAAACAAATGAATACATAAAATTTCCATATGTTTATTCTTCTACAATGGGTTTTAAATTAATGTTTTAAAAATGTATCACCTGTATATTACCTTCTGAAAAAAAGTAAAGAGAATAAAGCCTTTTCCTAATGACCAAGATCAAAATTTGGTCTTACTTACTATAATATGTGCCTTTCCAACTTACTATACTATAAGTTATTATTACTTACTATAATATGTGCCTTTCCAACTTTATGTTTCCTCCTGTGTTCTCAGCCAATCAGCTGTCACTTCTAGACTTTAGAGTCATTAAACTTGGGTTTAAGTCCTCACTTATAGCTTCCAACTTCTATGTCCTTTGTAAGTTGCAACGTTTCTTCCAACACTGATTTCCCTCATCCATAAAAGCAGGGTGACAATATTTGTGCATAGAGTAACCGTGAGGTTTAGCAATAATAATGAAACTGAAAATAATTTTGTTTACTACAAAGTACCAGCTGTCAAATGTTAGGTATTATTATTGTGACTCTGGGCTTCTTTTAGTTTGCACTCTCCCATCCTATCCCCAGCTGCTTCCAATGTGGAGTTAGAAGCGTATTCAAATTGTGGCTATAATAAGCATGGGGACATCCTTAATGAGATAGGACTTGTGACAGGCATGTGGCAAATTGCTGTACGAGGAGTCAAGGAGAGCGGGATCTAGGCCCAGATCTGCTGCCAATGTGCCCAAAGGCCTTTGACATACAACCAGTAGTGCTAACACTCTATATTTGAATATAAATTTACAAAGTCAAGGGGCCAGATTCAAAAGCTGTTCAATGTGAGGGTGGCTAGGTGTCTCAGTCAGTTGAGTGTCAGACTCTTGATTTCGGCTCAGGTCATATCTTGCCTCAGGTCATGATCTCACAGTTCCTGAGATCCTGCACTGTCAGTGTGGAACCTGCTTGGGATTTTCTCCCTCTCTCTCTCTGCCCCTCCCAGCTCATGCTCTCTCTCTCTCTCTCTCTCTCTCTCAAAATAAATAAACAATAAAAAAAAAAAAAGAACTTCAATTCTAAGGTAACTCTATTTTCTGCCTAGAGCCCCTTTGCTACTAATTTTCTGATTCTAGGTTGGGTGTGTGATTTCCAGATAAGTGAAGGATCATTCTCCTTCCTTTTCTTTGGCAGGCGGAACAACACAATAGTTACTTATGTGAATCCTTGCACCGGACTATCCAGAGTTCATGCTCTGGCCGTGTAACCTTGGGCAAGTTACTTCATCTCTCTGTGCCAGTGTCTTCATCTGTCGAACAGAATTTAGTGTCCATAGTGTGCTGATGGGGATTTTAGGAGTTAATATAAGTAAAGTGCTTACACAGAGCAAACACTATAAAAAATGCTGTGTTATTGTTATTTGATTTTAGAGACAAACTAAAGAAACTAAAAGAAACTAAAAGAAAGTCTGTCAAACTTGAAGAGAAAATTTTTTGTCAGGCCATTTTTAATTTGGTGAGCTATCATGGGCTTTCTTCATCTCTCTCCCTGTTTCACTGTTTTTTAAATTTTCTCTTGATCGTATTTCCTCTCAGCTGTTGACTTTCCTGGCTAGAATATCAATCTGTTGGGTCTATCTTTATGTGTAAGTTCAATCACATCCCTTGTTTCCTTCTTCCCAAACCCCAGCATTTCTACTGTAGATTTTCTCTCTGTGTATAATGACTTGCAATATAATTTTTACATTGCTCATTTACCAAAGAGCAAGTAAGACCCACCATCTAGGAAATCAGAGCTCCCATCATAAGGAGTCACGCATGGCTTGCTGCAGTAATAATATGGTTAACAGTAATAACAAGCGTTCCAATTAGGTGATTCTATTTTAAAATCTAAGCTTGTGTGAAGAGTTATTATTTATGTTTCTAAATAAGGTAGAGAGAATCCATTCATAAGTTCTGTGAAAAATATCTCCAGCCATTTACCTCTGAGTAGTTATATTTTATAAGTGCTTGAATTCGGTCATGAAATTGGAGAGTGATTCAAGCTCTCCTGGAACGGAGATTTCAGTGTCATTGCCCACAACTACCTCTAACAGAAGACATTCAAACTAATTGGCCATTTTGAAAATACTTTTCCTTTCCTATCTGATATATATTTATGTAAATGTTGAATAGTATAAAGTACTAATTATAAAGGGCTTTCTTGGTCCCAACAGCTTTTCAGGGCCAGAACTGAATAAACACATGTCTGACTAACAAAAATTGGGGGGATTCTAGTTGTTCAGGGTGGTCTGGGATGTGCTAGGCCTCCCACAGTGTTTTGGGTGGATTGATTGCTTTCTACTCCTGGTCTGTGCTCCATTAGCTTGGAGTTAATTGCTCATGTACTCTGCATGTGCAACTGAAAATAGCTCTGGGTGGGTGGATAGGTGTGTGGTCATGGACGCAGCAAGAGTCAGGAGGCTCCCAGATCTTCCTTTTTTTGAGATAAAGCATTTAATGTTGGCAAGGTTTAAACAGTTGCTTACAGCACTTGTCCCAGGTTTGAACTCCCCAGCCGGGGAAGTCAAATGATTGAACAGAAAATAGGAAGACAGGTTTGTGTCAGATCTCACCTCCCCCACTTATCAGCTCTGCGGACTTCAGCAAATTCCTTAATCCTGAAAACCAGTTTCCTCAACTGAGTACAACGCCGGCCCCTCTGATACTGTGAAGGTTGGAGCTAAGGAATGGAGCGCTGGTGTATATGGCATCCTATCAATGCCTGTTCAAAGTTTCAAAATAGGAAGAAAGAGAGGAAAGAAATTCCATCGGTGCCATGTGCAATAGCTTTTGAAATCTTCACATGGACAGCTTTATCTCTGTCCTGCTGGGTCACATGTGAACATTAACGAAACAATAGCTAACATCTTCTCCTTATTCTAGCAGGTCTCACAAATAGTTTCCAATATGTAATAGTCAAGAATCTTCAAGCACTATTTAGCATAAATCTAAAACCTGGAGTAAAAATCACCCCCACCTCCAATAACTGCCGCCGAACCAAGCTTCTGTAAATCATTTGTAACATTATCATTAGGAGGTGATCACCCTCATCATGATTTTATTGCCACGCTGATTAAGTCACAATTAAACCAATTTAATAAAGGGTAAACATTGGGAATAAAGACTCAAAGTTTACTTTTATACATGAGATAAAGCAATATAAGTCAAGCCAGCTGAATCTTTGGCTAGCCAAATCAATTTCAGCTCAAATAGAATTAAAATAATTTTTTTTAATGTTTATTTATTTTTGAGCAAGAGACAGAGTGGGAGTCAGGGAGGGGCAGAGAGAGAGAGAGAGGGAGACAGAATAAGAAGCAGGCTCCAGGCTCTGAGCTGTCAGCACAGAGCCCCACAAGGGGTCAGAACCCATGAACCGTGAGATCGTGACCTGAGCCGAAGTCAGATGCTTAACCGACTGAGCCACCCAGGAGCCCCTCAAATAGAATTTAAAAGTCATGGTATTTATGATTCATTTTATAATGAAAAATGGATACATTATGTAAAGAAGGGTCATGTTGTATTAAGAAATGGACCTCCTATAGATACATCTACTATGTTTGGGAGGCTTATTCATTGATTTCCCTTTTTTTTTCTTTTTTTTTTTTTAATTGAGCATCTTTAGTGTGCCTAACTAGATACTGTCAGACTCCTGTAGCCAGTGGTCTGGCAGGACCTAGGTAGAAGGAGGCAGTAGCCTCCCAGTGTCCATGCTATGACGAAACAAGTCTCCTCTCTGTGTGCCCAGCCTGGGATCTAAACCAACTTTCCGAATGGAGTGACATTGTTCATAAAATGGTTTTATGTCAGCATTACAGCCTTTGTTTCCAAAAACCTGTTGTAGGGAGGCAGACCTCACACTCATATTTGTTTGTAAAGCAAGATGTTCTGTAGTTATGTTCTGGAGGGTATGGTTTGATCTCGGGTAGAGTCAGGTTTGCATAAGTGTAGGTCGGGCAGTAATAATCTTCTACTGTACTGTAAGAGAAGTTGTGAGAAGGAGGAGAAAGACGCCTATTTTTAAAACTCATTCTGTAAATTCCAATTTCCAGCCCACCTGAGTCACGACCTGAGGGGACTATTTACTCAGACGTAGGACAACCTTGGCCCTGAGAGAGTTAAATCTAGGAAACAAATAACAAAAAGAGACAGCTGGGAAGCTCAAGGATGTCTGGGTTTGGGAATTAGTTGTCTGATTAAAATTAAATCTGTTAGAAGATTCATGAATTAAAATGCTGTTTGTATTCAGCTTGTCTCGGGATGCAAAAACAGCACAGAATTAGCAACTCAGCAAGATGCCTGCCTACTTAAATCTTGGCAGAGGCCTGAACATGATTCAGGTGGCTAGGGTCCCACCTAGTTCTGGTTTTAATCTTGGACAAACCACCCAGCCTTCTTGAACCTCCATTTCTGGGCAGCCAAATGTGTCAAAGCAAACAGACTTTTCGGTGTTTTTCCACCTCTGAGACAGCATCCCTTCCACACCTATTCTCTTTGTTTCTAAATCAGTACAGTTTCAACAGCCACCATGGTGATCTCTCGAAGGCGCTCAGACATGTTTCCCCTGAGGTATGGGGGGTTCACTGGCAGCCTGAAACATTTTTCTGCTAGGATTTTAGACCAAAATATGTAACTGTTGCCATCTCTAAAACCAGGGATCAAATCCCAGCTCTGTCCCTTACTAGCTATGTGACCCTGAGTAAGTTACTTAAGCTCTGTAAGTCCCAGTTTATTCCTTGTAAAATAAGGGCGAGAATAGGTCTCCCACAGCATTTTCATCAGTATTTAAATGAGATGATACACAGTCAGACTTAGAGCAAAAGCTCTCTGTAGAGTCATGATTTTTATTAACAATCTCAGCAGAATGCTTAAAAAGTTGGACTTTAAGGTGCTAAAGACACCTGTGTGCCTCATGACTAACCAGTGATTTGACCTTGAACAAGTTAGACCTTCTAAACCATAGTTTTCTCATCTATAAAACGGGGATGCAGATCCCTCTTTTGAAGGGTGTTGCAAAGATTGGATGATATCATTGGCTGCCCGACTGTCTCGTGCTCACTGAGCAAACTTTGCGGGTAACAAGACCCGCTTTTATTAGTGTTGTGGATCATTTGAATATATGTGGGTGTATCCGTTTCCTAGGACTAGCATAACAGACCGCCACTGACTGGAGGGCTTGAACAGCACACTTATGTTCTCACAGTGCTGGAGGCTGCAAGTCCAAAATCAAGACGCCTGCAGACTTGGTTTCTCCTGACACCTCTCCCACTGGCTTGCAGATGGCTGCTTCCTTGCTGTGCTCGCAACGGCCTTTCCTGTGTGTGTGTATATTCCTGGTGTCTCTCTCTCTTCTTATAAAGACACCAGTTACATTGGATCAGGGTCCCCATGACCCCATTTAATGTTAACACTGCCTTAAAAGCTATATCTCTAGGGGCACCTGGGTGGCTCAGTTGGCTGAGTGTCCGACTTTGGCTCAGGTCATGATCTCTCACCGTTCGTGAGTTCAAGGCCCACGTCAGACTTTGCCCTGATGTTGGGGAGCCTGCTTCAGATTCTGTCTCCCTGTCTCTCTGTCCCTCTGCTAGCTCACACCCACTCTCTATCTCAAAATTAAATAAACATTAAAAAAAAAAACTTTTAAAAGCTGTGTCTGTACATACAGCCATATTGGAGGTTAAGCCTTCAACATACAAATTTTAAGGGGACACAATTCAACCCACAATGGGGCCAGAAGTCAGAATGCTGGGATTAAGGAGAAAGCCGGAGTTAGAAAATGGGCCCAGTGGACCTAGACCACTTTTCTGAGACATTTGACAGTGCAGAAAGGAGAGGAGAAAAAAAAAAAAGGTTATTTTTATCATTGTTACTTCTGTGTTGAGAGAGAATATGACGAAGTAGAAAGAACATTTGACATCATGGATTTGGGTGTAAACCCTGTGTCTGTATTTCTCCTATGTGACATCTGGTCACTCATTTTTTCACCTCTATAAGACTATCATATGTGTAAAAAAAAATGGACAATTATGGGGTGCCTAGGTTAAGTGACCAACTTCAGCTCAGGTCATGATCTTACGGTTCATGGGTTCGAGTTCCGCATCAGGCTCTGTGCTGAACGCTTGCTTAGAGCCTGGAGCCTGCTTTGGATTCTATGTCTCCTTATCTCTCTGCCCCTCCCCTGCTTGTGCTCTGTCTCACTCCATCTCTCAAAAATAAATAAATGTATTAAAAAATGTTTTTAATGGACAATATATTTGAGGTTATTTTGAGGACTTGAATTATATCAATGGAGCACCTAGCCCATCTCCTAGCACATAACAAAGGCTCAATAAATGTTAAGCACTGTATTAAAATCCTCCCAAATGCATGGTCTTAAAGTGAACTCTGGAGAGCACGGCATGATTCTGCACAGGAGGGTGAGGAGGCTGGAACGTTCCACAGGTTTCACAGTCCTGTGCAGAATCATGCTGTGCTCTCCAGTTTGCCTGCAGGAATCAGCCATGAGGGAGTGAGGCGGTGTTGCTTTTTTAACTTATGCTGGTGATTGCTGATGATTTCAGGTATGTTTTTAGAGCCTGTCAACCTTCTAGATATAGAAACAGCCCTTTGGCAGGTAGGAGTCATTAAGAAGTAAGGTACCAGTCAGCTGGGAGAACAAGAGTCCGCAGGCAGTTGCTTCAAGTGTGGTGCTTTGAATACTGCGTGTGATGCCCATCCTATCACACACTTAATTCAATTACACTGACCCTCCGGCTGTGGGTTTTTTGTCTCAGTCTCAGCATCAGCAAGTCTGTGACAGCTGGAGGGAAACACTGTGTTGGTGTTGCAGTTCAGATTGCTGTGTGGTTACAGAGGCCAAGGAGTGAATGCACTGTTTTGTTTCTTTCCAGTGGAAGGGTCAGTGGGTCTAAGAGAAGGTTATGCTATGATTAAACGACTGCTCTGAAAATATGATTAAAAATGCCCCTGCTTTTGCCTATACTGTGTTTCTCAGAACAATGCGTGGTGAACACAGTAATTCCAACGAAGGCATTTAAGGTCTACCAATGGTCCACAAACCTCAGTTTGAGAAATGATTTTCTAGAGGGCAGCTAAGGTTCAAGAGGTTCCAGGGGAATAGAAACTTCAGTAGTAACATCATTTGCTTACTGATTCATTGATTCACCATACAATTCTTGAGTGACTATGGGGCATCCGACTCTGTTGGGTCCAGAGGATATACAGATCTGTAAGGCTTTGCCCCTGTCTTCAAGGGACTCACAATGCATAAGACAGGCATGAACAGGTCATAATGTCATGTTTTCAATGCTGTATGAGAAATATGTATGGTGTGAGAAGTCTGCCTAGGGAGCTACCAGTTCTGCATGGTGGAGCAATCTGGAAAGGCTTGAGAGGAGGGAGTAGTATTTGAATTAGATCAGTATACACACACACACACACACACACACACATGCACACACACACAATATAATTATGTAAATTATATTGTAAATGACACAAAGGAAGCTTACGTGAGAATATTTTTCAAGAAAGCAGAGTCTATCTATTATCTATTTACATTACGTCTGCTCCACAGCTTTTATTCCTGCATTACAATATTTATTTATTTACTTACTTACTTATTTATTCTGCAACTACAATAACAACAACACCGTCTAATTCATTGGATCAACAGAAATCTTAGGGAGCACCTCCTCGCTAAGCTCAGGACTTCTTGAATAGAATCAACCCATTCCACTCAAATGTTCCAGTGAATGAAGGAGAAAATTGAAGGAGCCCCACTTGGGCTTTTTTGATTTTCCCCATACAGCCCAATCTGAGGTCAATTTGTTAATGCCTAGCTGCCATTTCCCCACTACTTTCAGACCTTTGCACATCTTTCAGGTGCATATCTCGCTTACTTTCTCATCGATTTTATGCTTGTCAGCTCAAGTTTATTCTTGGGCTTCCCATCTTTTCATGTCCCACTTATTATTCTTATCCATCCGTCACTATTCTGCAGCTTTTCCATCTCACTGCTCCAAAATAATCTATTATAATATGAAAAGTACAAAGCACGTGTCTGATTTTATCCCCTCTTCCTCATTTTGACAAACACATCCATTCCAAGTATTTGTTTGATCACAATTATTGGTCTTTTGCAAACTTGAGGGAAGTCATTAGGACATCCCAACATTAGAGTTCTGCTGAAACTAACTTTTCCCTGCTATGTGATAGCTCTGCCCCAACACTGCATTTAGTGAGACAGGGCAGGAAGTAGGTACAGGTGTTGGTGAGAGGCAGCATTAAGTATCAAAATGGTGGGACTTTTAACAACAATGACATTTCCAACTGACACATGAGACCTGGAATTGGAGCGCTAGTAGCCTGGGTGCAGAGCTAATGAAAAGGAGCTCTTCTCCTGAAACTCACTTGTCTGAGTTAGGAATCCATAGCTAAGAGGAAGGAATATAATGGAGGCTAGCAAGTCATGGTGTCAGAGCTGGTCCTGGATACTTCTGTCCCTGGTGAGTTATTTAGCTAAGGTGTCGATTGGACTATGGCAAGAAGAATTTCTTAGGCCTCCATTGGGCCCCACTGCAAAGAAGGTAAAATTAATCAAGGATGGTATACTTTAAGACCTGAGCACCCAGATCCTAACATATTCCATCACCTCCCATCTTGTGTTCTACATAACTCTAGGGCAAATATGTAGAGGTTACCAGATGTGACTTGTGGGGAAAAGGAAAATGGAAAAATACCCTTTGGGGTCAATTGGGTTAAACAAAGTTAACCAGAATTGTTTACTGCAGATCCTCTGGAAAATTAATTTCCACTGTTTTGGTCTCAAACTACGTTAATATTTACAGCATTTCCAAAATTTATATGGACACAAAATTGTTTTTACATAGAGCATCTTTGAAAAATTATAGTGTAAATATAACTCACAAAGCAAAGTTCAATATTTTAGAATTTATTTCTAGCTATAGACTCCCCTGGCTGCAGAATACAGTCTAGCCAGAAGTTCCCCCAGTCCAGTCCATCCAGCACCCATGAAGACTGGTTTTATGCCAGTCAAATCGGGGGCTGGTTACTCTATTCACTTCAGCACCCGACCTGACTATTTGTATCCCCAAGCCAAATATTTGATTTCAGTGGAAACCTCAGAGAGTATTTCAGAGTCCCACCTCATAGTTGTGTGACACATAGGGTGGAACTAATTGTCATTGAACTGAAATTCCATTTTATAACCAGTATTTGTTATATGCACAAATTTCCGGTTTTAAGGTTATTCGTGACTTTGTGCACTTTTCAAACTGTAGTATAAAAATGCTAGTCTCGTAATACCTAATGATTAGAGTTTGTGGGGAAGAAAGATTATGTGGTATTGCCTTAGCTGCATTCTGTAAGTTATGGGAAATGTAAAGACTACTATTAGCCATATGAGAATCCTTCCTCTGGAAAAATCACAGACCTCCAGTAAATGTTTCATTGTTTTCCTGTGTTGTTGTGTGTAAGTATTGGTGAGCCATGACTGTTCTTCAGACTCTTTTTGGTTCTTCTCCACAGACAGCGTGGAAGATGAACTGGAGATGGCCACCGTCCGGCATCGGCCTGAGGCTCTGGAGCTTCTGGAAGCCCAGAGCAAATTTACCAAGAAGGAGCTCCAGATTCTTTACAGAGGATTTAAGAATGTAAGGACTTCCTTTTTGACTTTATTTTCACACTATTCTCAGCAAATATATGCTTCTGTGAGAGCCCCATCATATGCACATTTCGAACGGATCTTTCCTAGATATGAATATTGTCAATATCCATTTGGACTTTGAGTCATTTTGGCACAAGAATGCTCTACAATGTGGGTGGACATTCTTACTCAATTCAATTCTAAGTAGTTTTTTTTTTCTTTTTTGGCTATAATTACATCATTCCAATAAGCTTCAATTATTTCTACATTACTGAACTATAGTCTCATGTTTGACTTGAATCTTGGCTATAGATTAAGGCCCATCAAACAACACCATTCCTAGCATTGGAGAAGAGTCACTATAAGTTTCTAAAAGACCATGCTACCAATGACTCTAGACCACAGGTGTCTGTAGGTCATCCCTGCATCTGGTTCTTTGTGATCCAGGTACACCCATGATTCTCCTTTCTGAGTGAATCATCTTCAAAAGCGGTGATAGTCCATACATACCAGAGGGTGAGGGTGAGAGACAATGAATGGTCTGGACAATTGAGCAGGGACATACTCTCATTGAATGCTTGGTATGTTGTGTTCAGTATTAATCTAGATACTGTAGGTTATTCAAAAGTCAGAAAAGATATTCTTCTGTTCTCAAGCTCATGGTCTATAGGGAGAGAAGTCTTATCATGAATTTATGAATTTATTTATGAAAGCATTTCATCCTTAAAAGTATCAAATTGTTGTATATCAAATGGCATACATAGACCGACATGTATTATGTACTTACACATATATAAACCATAGTAGCTACAGGTACCCTTTGAGATCCAAATTAAATTACATTGATGCTTCCTCAAGTCTTCCCCCTAACAGCACCGTTACATGGCCTGTGGACTCTATAGTGTCCAAAGAGTTCTGCTAATTCCATCCTCTTCCAATCTGACCTCCTCAGTTGCTACCTCTGTCCATCCTCATGCAGACCAGATGAGAAACTCCACCTCTTCTATGGTATCTACACAAAAATTTCCCCAGGGAATTGGTAACACTGGTCGACTTTTCAGAATATTTTTATAGGGTGCCATCATGCATATTGCACACATACTTCCAGCATCTCTCTGACTCCACGGGGTCTCTGTCCACCCCATTTCTGCTCCTCACTACTCTCCTTGCCTGGGCATTCTAAATCTCTGTCTCCCCATTACTAATCTGAAGCCTGGTTCTCTGCTAACACCCAGGCTTTTGTGGGGGTAGGCTGAGTGGGAAGGGGGGAGATGTCACGGAGGTAGGCACTTGCTCCACACAGACGGGACTCACACTAAAAGAATCTTGATGTGCAGTCTCTCAAGATGACACATGTAAATCAACATGCATAAGGAGAAAGTGGCTTTGAAAATGAGGCTAGAGAATTATTAGTCACATCTATGCTGCACAGTTTGCAGAGAGAGCAAACACAAAAAGCAGCTGCGAAGACTACTGGCCACAGCAATCAGATACAGAATGGTTGTCAAATAAAGGAAAACTTAATCCAACCCCTCAGAATCCCTGCTACGTTATCACTCCACTGCTGTGACTGTAGGTCTCTCCATTTGGGGTCAGGCTGCCTTTCATCCCGTTTGTTGCAAATTGAAATTATGATTACTGCCATCATTAACCTCCAGAAGCAGCATCTCTGCGGGTTGGTCTTCTTCAAGTGGCACTTCACAGAAATTGTCCAGGCTCTGACGTCTGCAGTCTTTTATTTTTGTTTTTTATTTTATTTTTATTGCTCTCTTTTATTTTTGTCTTTGCCTACTTATCCTCTTTTCTTCCTCTTCTCCTCTCCTCCTTTTCCAAACACCTTTTCTTTCCCCATTTCCCACCCTTCTGATCTTTGCTCTATTTCTTTTTCCTGTGTTCACTCCTTCCTACCTCCTTTGTTTCTTCTCCTTGTTATTTCACTTTATTTCCTTTATTTCACTTCTCCCCTTTCCTTCCTCTTTTCCTATTTTTCTCTTCTCTCTTCATCAAGTTATCTGCTCCCCCCCACCATTTTGCCCCATGAGAAATTTCCATTGGACCTGAATGTGCCCAAAGCATATTCACATACTCCTTTACAAAAAAGGACTCCACGATTTGCTCAGAAAATATTAATTGATGTCTCTGATAAATAAAACACAGTTGTTCTTTACATTTTGGTTATTTTCCCTTAGTCAAATGTACAACTCTAATAAATATACCCTGGAATATATCAAGAGAGGCATGAAAGCAGAGAAGTGGCACTCATGTTTTACAGGATGGCAGCAATCTGAACCAGCTTAGCATCAGAGAAAGCAAACCGACTACTCTTGGTTTCCTGAACACCAATTATCTTAAGCGCATAAAATCAAAAAATCATTTCCATGGAACAAATTGGGTTATTTATTTTTATTTATTTTTAATTTTTTTTAAGTTTATTTTTTGAGAGACAGAGAGAGACAGAGCATGAGCAGGGGAGGGGCAGAGAGAGAGGGAGTCACAGAATCCAAAGCAGGCTCCAGGCTCTAAGCTGGCAGCACAGAGCCTGATATGGGTCTCAAACTTGTGAACCGCGAGATCATGCGCTGAGCCGAAGTCAGATGCTTAACCAACTGAGCCACCCAGGCACCCCCCAACATAGACTGTTACTAAAAATTGGGAATGGGAGGAAGGAAAGATAGTAAGAGAAAATTTCTCAGCCTGTCACTCTGTCTTACCCACTCAATCACCCCTGCATTTTTAGTTCTCTTACCACCTGCTGAACTGAGTCTCAAATCTAAGCAGCTGATAGAAATGGAGAATGTAGTACAGTGTTTTTCAGCCTTTTGAGTGCCTTGCAATCAAATAAAGGTTTTCTAAAACACAGATTGCTGAGCCCCAGCCTCAAAGTTTCTGATTTAGTAGGTCTGAGATTGGGTTGAAGAATTTGTATTTCCCATATTTCCCAGGTGATGTAATGCTGCTGGTTTGGGGACCACACTTTAAGAATCACTGTGAAGCTATCATAAGCTTTGGGGTCACTCAGACTCAGGTCCATATCTTACTTGTTTAGGCAGCTCCCTCTGAATCGGTGGCCTGTGTCCCTTATCTCTACAAATTGGGATAACAATATGTGCATTGCCTGAGGTTTTTTCATTTTGGCTTTTTTTTAAATTATCTGTTTTTGAGAAATTCAGATAATAAAAATGAAGTTCAATAAAAAATAAGTATTATAATATGTCTTCAAATAGTCAACCTCAGTTTTGTGTTCCATCAAAGTGGGGCAGTCATGGTTGGCCTACATACTCCCCCACAGTGTTTTGGGTTTTGAGCTACATAACTATGTATTAGAAAGGATGCTGAAAGATACAAGGTATTCTCTCCATTCAGCATCTTCAAACTTAACTGAAAGTTGAAATCATGCCAGGACCTTTAAAAATTACAAATAGTTTGGTACCATGCTTGGTGATTCTGATATAATTGCTCTGGGAAGAAGCTTGAACATCAGGATTTATAAAGCTCCCCAGGTAATTATAATGTGCAGCCAAGATTCAGAAACAAGGAACTAGAAGCTCCTCGTCATGAGGTGCTTCTGTGATGTGACCTAATTGTGATGAGTCCTATAATGCCAAATAACAATGGTTAGACTAGCTACATTGGAACCTTATGATGTCCTTGGTGGGTTTCCACCCCTTGATGGGATGTATGTGTAGGTAGGTAACAGGTCTTGCCTCTGATTATTCTGACTCAGTTAAATCTGAGGTAATACTCAGTAATTTTTTCTAAACTTCTTAATTTAAAAAAAATCCCATTTAATATATAACTAACATAAAACCACATTTGATAACCACTGACTCAGCAGATCATAGGAGTATCTAGATTCTAGATACATGATTCATAAACTTGATTTGCTGTTCTCTTTCAAAAGCAAGCATAACTTCAGTTCAGTTTTAAGTGATCATGAATGGTCTTTTGGGGCATTAAGTTTTAATATGGCTATGCCTCTTTGATATTTACTTTCATTAATTAATAACTTACAGCATATTCTTCCCATTGTTCAAGGCACGGGGTGAGAATTACAAGAAGTTAGACCTAATGCTTTGGACACCTGGGTCTTTCCTGCCCCACATCATTTCCTGCTTCTTTTTCTTTTACTACCTTGAACTATAATAGATCAATGTATCCATTAGATTCAAATATATCTTTAAGGTATCACTTTAATTCTTGTTAATGTCTTTTTTCCCTAAAAATGCTAATTTCCTTTCTACCTAAAAATGAAGGATGTTTGTATTAGTTTTTTATTGTATGTAACAAATTACCACATATTTACTGACTTAAAAAACATGCATTCGTCATCTCACAGTTTTGAGGGTAAGGAGTCCAGAAGCAACTTAACTGGATTCTACGTTTAGAGTCTCACAAAGCTGCAACCAAGGTGTTGATTAGGCAACACTTCTTTCTGGATCCTCGATCCTCTTCTCAGCACACATAGTTGTTGGCCAAATTCATTTCCCTGTGATTGTATTTTTGAGAGCCCCACTCTCCTGCTGGATGTCATCCTGGAGCCACTCACCATTCATCTCCTGGCGGCTGCCTCTGATCCCTTGCTGATGGCCTTCTTGCAGACTGGCTCAAAACATGGCAGCTCACTTCTTCAAAGTCAGCAACAGAGAGTCTCTCTAGTCTGCTAAAGCAGAGTCTTATATGATACAACATAGTCATGGGCAGGACATCTTATTCCACCACTTTTGTATATTCCAGCACTCAAGACAAGGAGATTAAAAAGAATGTGACTTACTAAGAGTCACCATAGAGTGTGTCTATCACAGCAGTGTTCCTGAGGAGACAGCAACCCCAGGAGCCAGCAGCTGAAGCAGCTGATTAAATCTGAAGTCACATCTCAAGCATGATTAATCCCCAACCTCGGTGTTGTACCTAAAATCCTGACACCTCCTTGGGGATTTTACCAGTAGTGGCACCAAACTTTTCCTTGATTTCTGCAAGAAGTTTGATGTTGTGGCCAAAGGAACCAGCAGGAGATAAATGTGTTTTGACGGGTTTTTTTCCTACACCACTTGAAGACTTTGAGAACTCATTGCATCTTTAAAAATAGATGAAGAGAACTGAGGATGAAATTATAGGGGTCTACATTTTTTACAAAGTACCTTTATATAAAAAGCCCTGATCCCACTTATGGTGGAAAGGGAGGCAGGAGGAGTTTAGCACATGCTTGAAAAAGAGTGGGATATGGTGTTTAGGATAGAGAAATAAGCTGCTAATTGCATAAGGCAATTGCTCTTTTGTTACGAGCCTTTGGAGTTATTCTTGAGGCTTCACAGACTGATTGTGTAACCTTCAGTAAATCACTTCATCCCTGGCAGCTTCTGTCTCCCTGTCAGCAAATTAGGGATTAAGATCTTTTCTTCCAATCATGAAGGGGGGTGGGTAATAATTGGTTTTGTTCTGCTCTTGAAAGACTCAGATAAAAGATCTTCCTTAAGTGCAAAGTATTACTCATGTCCTTTAGAATCAAGGTATAAGAACAGAGTTAAAATGTTATTTTTCTTTGCCCTAGCAGAATTTTCTGTCAGACTTCCAGGAAGCAAGGCTTTCTGAGAAGTTTGTTTACCGGTCTCAGCAGATAAATATGGCTGCCCTTCTGACTTCCAAAGACTGGCATGGTACAAGTGCTTTACTGGACTCAAACCTTTCAACTGACATTTTCTACATTGGGCAGGTAGTTTAGCTTCTCTGAACATCAAATTCTTCTTCCAGGATTCAGGCTATTAATACCCACGCAAATGAGAAGATGATGAAAAATATTTTGCATAATTTCTTTCATTGACAGTGTGCTCAATAGGTATTAGAGCCCTTCAGCTCTTTCCTACTCATCCCACTAAGTACAAAAGTAACTAAAATCGAAATGAACATCCCGAGATGTCATCTTGAAGTACATTACCTTACACAAGAGTTTATATTAAATATATTCTGTGACATTTGGATGCTTCTTGCTTTATTTGTTTTTGTTTGTTTTGTTTTGTTTTCTTGAAACTAATTAAGTGTCATGCTAAACTTTTGAAACCATGTGAGGGACGTAAATTGAAATATGTACGTGTCTCATCTACAGTCAATTCCACCTTGTTGGAGAGAAGTACACTTAGCTTTCTTCTTTATTCCTTGACATATTTTTATGTGCACGCATTTCATTGTTTGCATAAGGATTCTTTTGACACAAATGGTTTTGACAATACCTGTATCCTACAGATTGATTATTTTTACTTAACAATGAGCAATTGTGAATATTTATTTTCAAGCAACCATTATATCCATGTTGGTCAGGAGGTCCCTGTTCAGGGACACTTTCAGCCTGACCTGGCAGATGGTCTAGTGGATCAGCACACCAGTTCTCAGCCTCCTCTTTGTTTGCCTGGGGAGTCCCATAGGGGAGGCAGCAGTTTGGGCACTGCCCTTCTACCTTATCCCTGTCCAGGGATTTGCCATTTTAAGGGCTGAACCAACCCTTCGCCACACCAGTACCCACAGCTGTCCCTCTCCCCACCTCCACCCCCCAAAAAAGGAGAGAGAAATGAAAGTGGACAAAGGACCTTATTTCTGTTCAACCTATGAGTTTCCTAAAAACCGTGTCCTGAGCCTAATTCATTTTGATATACTCTACTCCTAATGCCAAGTGTCTGGCCTGTTGTATCACTCAGTATCTGATTTTAGTATGAAAGTCCTAGATCCTGGTAACAGATTAAAGTCAGTTTGCATCACCCATATAATGCCTAACTTTGGAGTGCCTGGATGGCTCAGTTGGTTAAGCATCCGACTTCGGCTCAGGTCATGATCTTATAGTTCATAGGTTTGAGCCCCGCGACAGGCTCTGTGCTGAAAGCTCAGAGCCTGGAGCCTGCTTTGGATTCTGGGTCTCATTCTCTCTCTGCCCCTTCCCTGTTTGTGCTCTGTCTCTCTCTCTCTCAAAAATAAATAAACATTAATTTTTTTTAAATTAAAAAAATAATAAAATAAAATACCTTTTACATTCATTAAATGAATATTCAGGATATATTCATTAAATATATATGCAGGGTATTTAACTCTTGTTTGTTGAGAAAACCTGTATTTTCTCAATAAGTGTTACCTTTCCATGTATCTAGTCACCTAGAAACTCAGATATCTTTCTGGATTCTTTCCTCAGAACCTGTTGCATCTAATTAATCTCCAAGTTCAGTCAATTTTTTAGTCTACCCCTTCCTTTTCCTACACACAGCCCATGTCTCTCTGTTATTTCTCATCTGCATTGCCATAATGAGCTCCCAGTCTCCTGGAGTCCAGTCTGACCTTCCTCTGAAACAGTCTTCACAGTGTCACTGAAGGCATCTTTCTAAAGATCTTGTTGATTCCTACTTACAACCAATTAATGTCTGTCCATTACCATTAGGAGATAGACTCAAGTGTCTTATGCACTCATCCAACATATATTTGTTGAGTATCTACTATAAGTCCAACCCTGAGTTAGATTCTCTCTGTACTACAGTGACCCAAGTAGCCTTTGCTTACTTTTCCAGTCTTGTCTCTCACTATCTCTTACTCACTCTGCTCAGGTCATAAAGAACTGCCTGCAGTTGATGTGATTCCCTCTGAGGAGTCTTGACCTTCATTTTTCCTCCTGGAGGGAATGCTATTCTTCATGACTCCCTTACCTTTCATGAGACAAACTCTTATACCTTCTCCACATCTTGGCTTAGATATTTTCTCTACGTAAGTTCTTCCATCATTCATTCTGTGAGTGCTGAATATGAGCCCACCACTCAACTAGGTAATTAGGATATATTGACTAAAAAGATGGGTAAGTTCTCTTGGAGCTTACATTCCAGTGGGAGTTGGAGGGAGGTGGTTAAGGGGAGGAAGAAGAAAATATGCAAACAATTAAGGAAATTCCTGGTGTGATCAGAACTGTGAGGAAATATAGAAAGGCATAACAGAGAGCTTCTTTTGATGGGGTGGTTAAAGAAGAGTTCCCTGAGGAGATGGCATTTAATTGAGTCTAGAATGTCAAGAAGGACACAGCCACATGAAGGACATTCCAGGCAGAGAGATTAACCACAAATCCTGAGGCAGGAGTGAGGCAAGAGTGTATGGAACCTAAAATATCAATTTATTTTACTATTCCTAAAGATATTGAGAAACTACTGGTTTTAAAAGGGTCAGATATAATATATAGTAATTATTTTTAACAGATGATTCTGGCAGGCTATTCTGAGAGAATGGAGTGCAGGGAGCCAATGTAAAACAGGGAACTCCTTGAGAAAGAAGTTTCAGGAGAATAAGGAAAGAAGTATTGCTTAGACCAGGATGGTGGCAAAATATGGAATGTGGTGGAAGCTAAACTGATTGGACATTTTGATGGTTTGGATTGAAAAAGTGAGAAGAATCGAGGACTCAAATTAACTCACAAGTTTATGGTTCAAAAGGATTGTATGTGGGAAAACTTTATTTGACACCCTTGTAGGGTGGATTTGGAGACCCTCTTTTAAGTGCTCCTTACCATTGTACTGACGTAAGGATCCCTACCCTATTCTATAGGCTCCCTGAGGGTGGATACTGTATTTTCTTTATCTCCATATCTTTCACTCTTCAGACTATCCCTTGTATATAACATATAATCAATAAATGTTTATGAATGAGTGATCTCAATCAAAAAGTGCAGGGATTCATCCCAGATAAAAATTTTATCTTCTCTCATTTTCTTTTTAGTTCCCTCCACATCTACCTAGTAAGATTGAAGAGCTATTTATTGATTTGCTCTTGGGGAAAAAAAATCCAATGATAAGGAAAGTGAAAGAGCATGACTTTTCTTATAAAAGACCTATAAAAATAGCTCGACACACTTACTGAGTTTATCAAGTGCTCCTCACAAATGTTAAGGGCAGTCTCATATGGTAACAAAGAACTACTAGTTCTATTACAAGTGTGTCCATAGTTTTCATCCAGTAGATTCTCATGTCTTATAGTGTTCATCAAATATACTATCAAGTGAATAATATAATCTCTGTAGCTCAAGAATCCTTCTCATCTTAACAACATAGTTCAAAAATTAAAAGATATTAAATTTCCATATATATTAGAGTAGTTTCACTGCTATAACACACAGCCCATTATTTCAGGGGGTTAATCCAACAGAAATTTGTTCCTCTCTCGTCTCCCAATTCCAGATGGGTCATTAAAAGTTGTGTTCAAGTTGAGGGCTCTGCTTCACCTGTTCATTGAGGATACTTCTTCCACCTAGTGATTCCACAAATGTCTATGGCCTCAGCACCCTCCATTGGCCAACTGTGTCTGGTCCTTGGTCAAGAGAAATGACAGAAAGCAAAGAATACCTGAAACATGTTGGAGCTGTCTTGGAGTGGCAGACATTCCTTCTGCTCATATTCCACAGGTCAAAACTCAGTTATATGTCTCCACCCATCTTCAAGAGAGGCTAGGAAATATGTATTTAGGAAGACAGTAAAATTAAATTTCCTCCTAATTAGAGAATGGAATGGGAAAAAGTTATGTTAGAGTCTCCCAAGATCACTCCCAAGCTCAAAGATTTGCTAGGAGGACTCACAGGATTCAGTATGTAGTCATATTTAATGCTACCATCTATTATGGCAAAAGGATACAAAACAATATCAACAAAGGAAAAAAGGTGCATGGGATAATTCTTGGAAGAAACCAGATGTGAACTTCCAAGAGTGCTTTCCTAGTGAATCACACAGAATGTGTTCAATGTTCTTAGCAATCAGTAGTGACAACATGGGTGAAATGCTGTTTACCAGGGAAAGTCATTAGGTACTCAATCTCCAAGGCTTTTATTGGGGTTGGTCATATAGACACCCTCTGTCTAACATATACTGAAATTCTAGACCTCCAGAAGCAAAACAGATGTTCAAAATAAACCATATTGTTTGCACAAACAGTGTAGACACAGTGAGCAATTCTTACCAGGGTGGAAACTGTCCCAAACTCCAATTTCCCAGATTCCAGCTGTTATAGACTGAATTATATGTCTCTAAAATTTATATGTTATGGCAGTAACCTCAATGTGAGTGTATTTGGTGGTAGGGCCTTTAAATTCAAGTTAAATGAGGTCATAAGGATGAGGCACTAGTCCCATAGGACTGGAGTTCTTATAAGAAGAGGAAGACACACCAAGGATACAGAGCACAGAGGAAAGGCCATGTGAGGACACAGCAAGAAGACAGTCAGCTACAAACCAAATAAGGGAAGCCTCAGGAGAAGCCAACTCTGTGAGCACCTTGATCTTGGACCGCCAGGCTCCAGACCTGTAAGAAAATAAATTCTTGTTGTTTAAACCACCTGTCTGTGGTATTTCGTGATAGTGTTCCTAGCAGACTAGTAGACCAGTTAAGGGTCAACCTTGCAAGTAGACTTTATTTTTTAATTTTTTAAATGTTTATTCATTTTGAGAGAGAGAGAGACAGAGTGTGAGCAGGGGAGGGGCAGAGAGAGAGGGAGACACAGAATCTGAAGCGGGCTCCAGACTCTGAGATGTCAGCACAGAGCCTGACATAGGGCTCAAACCCACGAACAGTGAGATCATGACCTGAACTAAAGTCAAACACTTACTGACTGAGCCACCCAGGTGCCCTGCATGTAGACCTTTCTAAGTCCAACAGTCTCAGTCCTGCGATAACTCACTTCTATACAAAAGTGTGCACATTTTGGAGTAAATATGATAATGTAATTGGATTCCAGTTCTGGCTAGTGTTGGGCAAGATCCTTGGTCTCTCTGGGCTACACTTATCTAATCTGCAAAATTGGAGAAATCGCATCTCACAGATGATTTTCAAAGATCATGAATGTGAACCACAGAGCACAGAACCTGTCTTATGATAACACTCAAAATGTACCTATCATTATTATTATTCCTATCATCATTATCATCATTAATAACATTGTCTTCACGCTGCTTCTCTGAACGCTATTACTGTCTGGAAGCTCTTAAAATGTCTTTGCCCCACACCCTAGCCTGAGGACAAATTTGGAAATAGTGCACTTCTATTTTGGTTTCATTTTACTCTGTCCTTTGAATTCTTGGAGCAACCGATACAGTATTTCTTGTAATAAGTTTCTCGCTCGGATTTTGTGGAAATCAAAAAAGATAACATAATTTGTGATGTTTTGAACACAAAAGGCAGTGTAGAGATGTAGATAATTTTTAAAAACAACTTACATAAAAGCAACCCTTATATAAAGCAAAAATTCACTAGAAACATTTCTAAAATCTTTGAGATTTTTAGCCATTTAAACACAACAATCCTGTAAGTAAGATCAAATTTTTTCTTTCAAGTCACAGGCGAGTGGGTCCAGAGTGATGGGGAGGTTAGGTTCCATCAGTGCATTCAGAGATGCAGGTTTCTTCCCACACACTGCCCCACACTATCCCTTTGCTTGGCTGCTGTCCCCATCTGCATTGTGTTAATTAGGTCACTCCCTCATGTCCGTGTCCTGAGGGAAGGTGAAAGAGCCATAAACCAGAGGTGACTTGTCTCAGTTTAGAGATAACACAAAAGTTATACATACCACTTCCGCTTACATCCCATGGACTCATTGGTCTCATGAACCACCCAGCTCCAGGGGAGGTTAGGAAATGTAGTCTCTCGCTGGACAGCAGTGTGTATATGTAGAAGGAGAAAAAAAAATTGGAACAGCTAGCACTCTGCCAAAGTCAATAAAACCTCCTTCCACTGAAATTTTCTAGAGAATATCCTAAAGGTTTCTGAAGTTAGTTCAGCTAATCCTTCTAAGACAAATTTCTCGGTCTGACAGCAGTGTGTCGACTGATAGATACTTCAACCTCCTATATCCGTTGAAGGATCAAGATTTTTAAAATAATAATAATAATAAATCTCTGTCTTCTGAATGCTTTGAGGTTTCCTACTTCCTCGGCACTGTACATCAGCATTGACTCCATAATAAGTTTATAAGCAGTTTCATCCAAGGAAGTTGCTGATACGTTTCTTTGTGCAAAGAACCCAGTCTTCACAGCACAGAACCCAAGCAGTGGGAGGTGGTAAGACTTCTGTGTGCATCAACTTTTAACAGTATTACTCTTTCTCACTCTTTTTGGAAGAACTAACTTGTTCACACAAATGTGTCACCGGAAGTCTAGTAAATAATTTTTCAAATTCACTATGTGCTCTTCAAAGAGCCTGCTGTGCAACTTTGGACGTTTTGGGGCTAATAGTAAAACCAAATCTGGGTACCATTCATCACTGCAAGCGGCTGGCAGTGACCCTACCTCATAAAGTCAGATCATTTTCCATTTTTTTTTTACAGTTCCCACTTAAATGTGTTCATTAATACAAGCCTAACTGGCAATTATTCTAGTGATCCTGGCAGGCATTCAAGTCCTCATTAATATAAAATAAATTATGAAAACTTTGGAAGTCTTTTCAGTGCTACATTTGAGTTGAGTATGTTAGGCTCTTGAGTATGTTAGACTCTTAAATCTGTGTTGATTAATTTAATTGGAGGGAAATTCATTTTTAATTTTTTTCATTTTATATATTATAGAGAGAGGGAGAGAGAGAGAGAGAGAATGCAAGTGGGGGAGGGGCAGAGGGAGAGAGAATCTTAAGCAGGCTCCACACTCAGTGCAAAGCCTGACACTGAGCTAGATCCCATGACCCTGGGATCGTGACCTGAGCCGAAACCTGGTCATGACCAGATGCTCATGACTGATCATGACCACTCAACCTAATGAGCCACCCACACATCCCTAATTGGAGGGAAATTCAAAGAAATGTGTCAAAGGAAATTAGCTAGGATTTGTAATGCTTTTTATCTATGCACATTCTAATGAATTATGCCTAATATGTGACATTTCAACTCCCACAGAATTTTAGGAGTTTGAGTCACAACTTGTCATCTCAAGCTCTTCCTGGTTACTAATCCTTTCCACAAACATATAGAACATCTCTCATTTACTGAGTACTTACTGTACTCCAGGTACTTTGCTAGTACTGGATATATATTAATGAGTAAAAGAGAATTGTCCTCAACTCATAAACACTGGAGTCTAGTGCAGGAAGTGTGAAATTAATAAGCAAGAAACAAATTAAGTGCAAATTGTGGTACATTCGAGGGAAAAAATAGAACAGGATTCTGTGAGAGACACTCATGTGGGCACAGGGGACCTAGAAGGTATGATGGTTAAATTCTATTTGTTGACTGGGTTAGGCTTTGGTACCCAGTTGTTTGGACCAACAGAAGTCTAGATGTTGCTGTGAAGGAATTTTGTAGATGTGATTAACATCTACATTCAGTTGACCTTAGGTAAAGATTACCCTTGATAACCTGGTCTGCATCATCCAATCAGTTGAATGCCTTAAAAATGAAAGCTGAGGTTTCCCAGAAAAGAAGGAATTCTGCCTCAATATTGCGACATAGAAATCCTGCCTGAGTTTCCAGCTTGCCAGCCTGCCCTACAGATTTCAGATTTTCCAGTGCCCACAATCCTGTGCCAATTCCTTAACATCACTTGCTGATTCCTCTCTCCCTCCCTCTCTGCCTCCCTACCTCCTCTGTCTCTCCCCCCCTCCTTTCCCTCCTTCTCTCTCCTTCTCTGTCTCCATCTCTCTCTCCCTCCCTCTCCCTTCCCCCACTTCCTTTTTTCTCTCTCTGTCTCTCTCTTCCTCTCTCTCTCTCCTCTCTTTCTTTTTCCCTCTCTTGGTACTGTTTCTCCATAGAATCCTGACTGATACAGAAGGCTTTCCTTAAGTCAAGGCTTTTTATGCCAGACCTAAAGAGAGAACCACTCTTCATGAGCAAGGAGAAAGTTATCCCCAGTGGAAGATAACAGCAAGTGCAAAAGCCCTAATGCACAAAGGGTTTATAACATCAAGGGAAGTAGTGAAGGTTTTTGTGGCTGTGGTTGAAGGAGAAGGGATGTCAGATGAGACCGTCCAGGAGGACATGGAGGTGGGCAATGCAGCAGGTCACACAGAGTTAGACTTGATTCTGTGTAGTAGGAAGCCACTCATGGTTTAAGTAGGGGAGTGCTATGACCTATATTGTTTAAAAATTCTGTTTGGCAGGTAATGGGTTTGGTCGGGGGGAAGAACAATGAAGAAGAAAGTAGTAAGGAAGTTATTACAGTAGTCTGACCAAAATGTGATGGTGAATTGGACTAAAAATTGTGGTGTCTGAGATGTAGAGATAAGGTCAGAGAAATACCTGTATCTTTAGAGCTTTTTGATGGGCAGCAGAAACCTAGCCTGATTGACAGGAAAAGAAAGAGAAGTGCTTGGAAAGATCTAGGGCATCTTAGCACAGAGTGAAAACAGGAGCACCCAGGCCTTGCAAGAGAGCAGGGTCTGGAAAGCTCCAGGTAAACAGAGGTAAACCAATGGTGAAGGGCACAATATTGAAAGAGAGCTACATCTATGTCTAACATTCCTGGATATCTGCTTTGCCCCATGCTGGGCTTCTTTCACTTTACAAAGCACAAGTTCTTTTCAGAGAAGTAACCAAACTGTAACACCTGCAGGGGGCAATCTGGAGGCGGAGCCTATGTGCTGGGAGAGTCAGATCCTACCTACAGGGAATTCCTGGTGGCTAATTCTTCCTTTAGGGCCTGCTTCCCATGATATGATATCTCTGGTCTCCCTCTTGTTTCTTTGTCCTGAGTTCTTTTCCATCCTTTTGTGAACACTCTGTGGGGGTCTAGACTCTGGATCCCCCACCAGCTATCTTCCAGGTATTCTGGGATTCCGGGACCTGCAGTCCTTAGCAGGACTGCCCCCCCCACACACACCTTTTACCAAATACCTTGTTTTGGGGTGTTTCTCTGGCTCTGCTTGTCTGCAAAAAAAAAAAAAACTGGAACGAGAATATACAAAGAATAAGGAAATGATGGTTCTGTTTTCAAGTGCTTTCCAAACATTACAAAATAAACATTACTAACGGAATTACTGAAGTAAAAATGAGTCTAAAAATTTGACGGCAAAGCCCTAAGAAACCCTTTAAAAGCAGTGTTTTTGAGCTTATTTGCCTCATTGTGAGTGGGATAAGAGGCTAGCAATTCAAGAAAAGAGTCAGTATTTGAGCCAATTTGGTTAACTACCATATAAGTTATTTTGCATAAGTGACCAATTTACATGGTACCAAAGATCATGTTAGAGAAATGGACAGAAATGTATTAGAGTTAATAACTTACGGCAAACTGCAGGATTGGAAAGGCAAAACTGCAGAACAGCAGGGGGCAGTTAGGACCCTTAAAGGTTTTGAGAATCATCACTGAGCTATTAAAAAATAAAAAGAACCATGTCATCACATGTAGTATATTATTAATATGTTAATGAAGCTTGAAGTATAGTATGTACTATACATTATCATAAAATGCTTTCACATACATTGGTTCATATCACCGTAAAGCCAAATCAAGAGAAATATTGACATTTTGTGGAAGAGGAAATAAGGGGCAGTACATTTATTTCTAAGACTCTCCCAGAATGACAAGCTACTTGTTGACAGTACTAGGACTCAAACAGTTTTGTTTTGTTTTGTTTTTTTCCAGTTCCATTTTGCCATAGAAGCCTCTACTCACCATGCACAAAACTTTAAACACTCTAATCTATAAATAATACAAGGAAGAGTGCCTTTAAAACCACAGAGGAACAGCAAAGGAAGATTAATTCATGGTCTTCTTAAACCCCTTCCTTCTATTGTTCAAAAATCCTTGGTTGACAGAATCTAGACTGAGCTAAAATATCACCTACCAACTCCTTCATCCTGGTGGAACTTTTTTTTTAAGCATCCAAGTAAGCCAACAAGGAAATTAAAAAAATCATTTTTTGCCAACGTGAATTTTAAACTACTGTAAGTAGTCTAGTGTACAACCTAGTTTCTATTTTCATTTCTAATATATCACCTATTGATCACCAAAAAATTCTGAAATTTGCATAAGACACACATAAAATACGACATCATGGATTCCACAACATTGAGAAAGGAGAAAATTTAATTTTCAAAAATGTACGTCAAGAGACTTACTGCAACTTGGTATCATATTTAGTCCTTAACTCTTCAGAAGCCAAGTATTCCCTCCCTTTTTAAAATATTTATTTATTTATTTATTTATTGCACTGGTTTTGCATAAATGGGTCAATGATACTGTTTCTTATTTTTTTAAAAAATTCTTTTCAGGTCCTTGAGCATAGTTCCTATTTATATCACTATATCTATAAACCGTTATCTGGTTATTTTGTCTAGCTTGCTTTCTAAATCATTGTAGCCCTTCTTGTTTCATAAAGAGACATAAAAATTATTTGTTGAAAGGTCTAGACAAAGGAGGAACAAAAAATATTTCACCCAGAAAATAGCATAATTCCTGCAGTTAAAATCCAAGTTGTATCTTCTTACCAGAAATGTAGTCCAATGGAGAGCTCTTCATGGAAAAAAAAGAAGAAAGAAAGAAAGAAAGAAAGAAAGAAAGAAAGAAAGAAAGAAAGAAAGAAAGAAAGAAAGAAAGACATTAAACATTATTTAAATAAATTCCGGGAAAAGATATGATTAAGTTGCTTTGTGATTTACTGCTAAAGCTTGTGGTCTGTAATTATTTTAGGATTCATAGTCCCCATATGTCATCCATGATGATCAGAAGTGGGGTGAGAAATATAATTTTTCACGGAACTAATAGTAGATTAAACACATTTTAATGCACCGTATACAACTGAGTATTTTATTGCTTGTCATCAACAGAATCAAGGCACCATGTAATCTGCACAATGAAGCAAATGCTAGTGATGCCTACTTGGTTTCTTCTGGAACTCCAAATAAAACCCCGTATTAATTCCCTAATGGAAGGCAAGCCTATTAGTGAACACACTTTGTATTATCTATTCTCATTAATAAATGCTACTTATTTGTTAGATTACATTTATTGAAAACAGAATGGGAGCATACAGTAATTACCAATTTTCCCTAATTAATTAGTGTTTTATGTGACTAGAATATTCTTCAGTTGATCATAGCACTTGCTGCTAGAGTTGGATAAATGTGAAGTTTAAGAGAGCCGATCTCTAGCAGTTCCCTGAACTGCCCTCTTTCCTTCATCACTAGTACTGGAGAGGTAAGGAGGATCCATGGGTCAGTGCAAAGATGAGGAATTAAGAGACATCCAACCCTGTACTGAAATCCTAGCTTTGATACTTCGTCATTTTACCCTGAGAAACCTCCCTGAATCTCACCTTCCTTATTTGTAAATGGGAACAATATTATCTATTCTAGAATACAGTAGTTATTCTTATATTGGTGAGACGTCTAAAAGAAATAATTTGTAAGTGGAGATGTTGATATGCAATAGATACTGATGCTGAGTTCGTAAGCCCTTCCATGAATACATCCAACAGAAAAAAAAATTTTCCACGTGCACGCTCTGGGTATTGTGGTGAAGGTAAATTATACAGCCAGGTCTCTGTTAACGTACCTTTGAGAAAACCAATCCCACCGTCTCCAAGTTTTGCAGAGACAAATCAGGAGATGTGACCTATGTGATGGTTATTTGTCCTGAAGTCAAATAATCAATGAAAGAGTCAATGAAATAATAAAATATCTGCTTCTTTGCCTTCAGGCCTTGTCTTCTGCCTCTCAGTTCTGGAACTGCCTCTGGAATTCTCAGGCATCTTGTCCATACTACATACCATATCATGAATTCAACCAGTCATTTGCACAAATTTGTTGAGTTTCTGCAGAAGGTAGAATTGCAATAAACACTTGAGAAACCAATAGTAAGCAAATAGATGTGATTCTTGCCCTCAAGCAGTGAAGGGACCTTGTAACTTGAGTTATTTTTTTAACTACATTATTACTGTAGAGCTTGGACCATCTACTGCATGCATAGCAATTTTTGGCAGAGTGAGCATAATATCCAGAGCTTTAGAAACTTCCCAAGGTTATACAGCTAATTAGTAGCTGAAACAGAATTATAAAAGACACATCTGATTTTCCATCTCAAAATCCCAGCCTAGTATCCCAATAAGAACACACAGAATTTCTGAAAAAATAGAGTGCAAATAATTAAGAAAAAAATCTTGGTCCTAAACAAGTAGAATTTTCAGCTCTTTTGTCTGTCAACTAGGTAGAACCAGAATTTATAGTTCTGATTTGATTTAGCAAGCCACCTCTGAGGTAAACAGTGGATATTTGTTATGCAGATGCCATATGAAGTTCAAGATTACATGAAAAGGGGTTAATAAGGTAGTACAGCATAGGTAAGGAGTGTAGACTCTGGAGTCAGACTACCTGGGTTCCCATCCTGATTCTGCTATTTACTTATTTGTAGATGTCACTGAGCTCTCTGTATCTCGGTTCCTATTTGTAGATAACTCTGACCCTTTTGTCTAAGCAATCAGAAGAATGTGTTGACATTCAGAAAGATTGAAGGAGGGCCATATGTGGAGAAGGTCAGGAACCCCCCCTGTTTCCTTGTTTGGGGATTTAGGATGCCTCGTAGACATCCATGCCTACTTATGCCATAGGTAGTAATAGCAAAAGTATGTGTGTGTGTGTGTGTGTGTGTGTGTGTGTGTGTGTGTGTGTGTTTAGAGTTTAAGGGGAGAGATCTAGGCTGAAAAAGAAATATTGGTGACCTTGATATCTAAATCATATTTATCGCCATAAGACTGGATGAGATCACTAAGGGAATAAGCACAAGATATGTCAGATTTATGTTTTAGAAACATCCCTCTGACAGAGCCGAGTAAGAGGAACCAGAGCAGAGGCTCTTAGGGCAGCTTGAAACCTATTGCAGTAGTTCAAACTTGAGATTAGCCAAGGATGATAAACAACAGCCGTAACCATGGTAATAACAAAAATGAATTGTAATGCAATGTAATTGTAATGAAAAATGAACACGATACCAGTTACAATAAAAAAAGAAAAATACAGCAAGACTGCTACAAAGGCCGGGACTCTCCTCTTATTTTTGTGATCTGAAGCCAAAGAAGGCAGAGATTAGTTTGCCTCTTAGAATCTCTGTGGCTGGCCCCACGAGGAAAGAATGGACTCTCATCTTAAACTAACTCAGAAATGACAAATTTCACAATGTTTTAAAGAAGCACTCTCACCCATTTTTAGAATATATACTCTAACCTGTTATTGATTTTATCTTCCCTCACCCCTGCCATCACCAGCACAAACACCTACAGACAGTATAAAAGAGGCAGTGAGGGAAGTTTCTGATATTTACATTGTTTAGGATATTGTCTACTGTCCAGAAAATTTGGACATTAGAAAAACCTATTTCTCCTATTTCTGAGCCCTCTCTTCTTTCAAATGCTTAATTATAATTCTTTATTCCTGTGTTCAGCAATCATGCATCAAAAATCTTTTTACAAAATTTTTTAGCATTTATTTTATTTTTGAGAGAAAGGCAGAGCGTGAGCAGGGGAGGGGCAGAGAGAGAGGGAGACACAGAACCTGAAGCAGGCTCCGAGCTGTCAGCACAGAGCCTGATGTGGGGCTCAAACCCACAAACCGCAAGATCATGACCTGAGCCAAAGTCGGACACTTAACAGACTGAGCCACCCAGGTGCCCCACGCATCAAAAAATCTTATAGGTGTGGAGAGGTGGGAGTAGAGGTATGCATGTTTGTGTGTATACATTAAAATTCAATGAACAAGGTGCATAAGAAAGTAAAGAATGGAATAGAAGAAACTGGAACCCATTGCTTAGAAAACAAAAGGAATAAAAGGGAGAGAACGGGTGATTCCGCTTTGGGGAATGTTTTGGAGTTCCAATTACAATGCAGGGAAACGGATAAAGAGGACAATTTTGTCAAGTCTTCCACCCTTCCATGTAGATGATCCTGATTTTATTTGAAAATTAGACCCCTCTCTCTGTACTTAAAATTAGTTGCATACAACAAAGTGGACCTATTCACACAATTACTTAAACTGGCAACATTTGACTTTCTGTAGATTGTAAAGTTTCAGATTTGTGAACTTTCCAAAGGATGAACAGAACCTATTATAGAGGTGTGGGAAAATTAGTTTGCAATTACCTTTATTGCCCAAATTATTTGAAGTAAATCCGGGGAAAAACAGACATACAGAGTGGGCTCTGTCTATACATTATATACGACAATAGTATCAGAAGCCAGTGATGTTAGCAGGTTAATTTATTACTTTTATATATAGTAGCATAATCTCACGAGCTAGGCATTTAAAAAAATAATTTCACATGTCAAATTTAGTTCCATTAAGAGATGTAAATGTGTGTGTGTGTGTGTGTGTGTGTGTGTGTGTGTGAATTCCAGATAAAAGGGTGTTCCTGAAGCAGGAAAATGGTGATAGTGTTGGCACTGCTTTACCCCATATGCAGGAATGACCTTACATGAAGGGCGATTTTCTTTGTGAAGATACAAAGCTCTGAATAAAAATGGGTGGATCTCCACCTTGTCAGTTCTGTGACTTTCTTGGTCAAGTCCGATTAGCTTCGGTACTTGTTTTACTTTTCTATTGTTGCACGGAGAAGAGAGTAACATTCAGGTGCTCTAGATTTGGACTGTGGCTTCTCACAATTTTTCAAATGGGACAGGGCCCAAGCAGAAGTTCTGCACCTGGTGTTTGAGAAGCTAGAATCTCTGAGATGGCTTCTTCACTCACAAATCCATTCCTTGGCTGGGAAGACTGGAACAACTGGGGACTGGTTGAGAATCTCTCTCTGTCTCTGTCTCTCTCTCGAATGACCTCCGTGCATGACTAGTATTATGGGCTGAATTGTGCCCTCCTCCCAAACCTCAAAACAATTGAAGTTCCAAACCCCAGAACTTCAGAATGTAACTGTATTTAGAGAGAAGGTCTTTAAAGAGGACGTTAAGTTAAAATGATGGGGACTTAATCTAATATGATTGGATTCCTCCCCCATAACAAGAGAAAGAGGAAGAGAAATGAGGGTCATGTGTGCCCAGAAAACAACCATGTGAAGGGGTAGCAAGAGAGTAGCCATCTGCAAGTCAGGGAGAGAGGCTTCAGAGGAGGAAACAAACTCTGCCAACACCTTGAACATGACCTCTCTGGCCTCCGGAATTTTGAGAAAATAAATTTCTGTTGTTTAAGCCACCAAGCCTGTGGTATTTTGTTATTGCAGACATGGCAAAGTAATAAGCCAGATTGCATTTTCTCACAGTGTGGTGATTTCAGAAGAGGTGAACTTCTTTAAAAATGGTAGTTGACTTCCAAGAGAGAAGAAGGGGAAATCCAAAAGTGCTTGTAAAAACTAGGCCAGGAACTGGCATAACATTATTTCTGTTGTAGTCTGTGGAACAAAGTCACGAGTCCTGTCCATTTTCGAAGGGAGGGAAAATGGATTCCACCTCTTGATGAGTGGAGAAGAAATTGATGGTAGCCATCAGTGGAGATTGTATGTCAAGGGCTCTATCAAAACTTCACAATTCTCTTTAGCCCCTCTATTTAGGCATCTGTCCTGCTCACTTTAAGAAGATCTTGTTTCCTACTTCAGTTGGAACATTGACACCATCTAGTGTTAAAACTCACAGTTTTTATCCTCTACTAAAAATACATGGTAGCATCCATTGTTTCTTTTGCTCCTTTCTTCCAGCCCCTGACAGGAAAGAATTTTTTTCCTGCCTGAAGATAAATCATGCAGAGCACATGGGTGGTTCAGTCAGTTGAGCGTCTGACTCAACTCTTGATTTTGGCTCATGTCATGATCTCGTGTTGATTTCGGCTCATGATCTCATGATCGTCAGTTGGAGACCCACATCAGGCTCTACCCTGAGTGTGGAGACTACTTAAGACTCTCTTCCTCCCTCTCCCTCTGCCACTCCCCCCTTTCAAAATAAAAATAAATAAAATAAAATTTAAAAATAAAAAAATATATAAATCATGCATCTGAGCCCCAAAATGTCCTTCATTCCAAGATGTTTTTCTGCAGCCATCACTCTCTTTCTAATCTTAAACTGGCCACTCTATCCACTCCTTCCACTTAGGCAAATATCTTTCCTGTTCCCAAAGTATGTTCCACCTTGGCTCAAAATTTTTCAAAGTATACTCTTCCATAATATTACTCTTTTCCTGTTTTCATCAGAATTGTTAGAAGTGGGGCTTTCTTTCCCTATCTCCACATAATGTCTTAGGATTAGTTTCTCAACCCTCTATAATATTGCTTCTATCTCTAACATTCCACTGAAACTGTCCTCAAGGAATTTAAAGTGATAAATGAATAAATCAGCATAGTGTAGTTTGAGTGCTATCTCTGTCACTTATTAACAGTGTACCTTTGTTGTCTCAATTGTAAAATCAGGTAACAGTGCCTTCTATTGTAATAGTTTGTGGAAGATTAAGTGAGATTATATATATACATGTATAGATAGATATATAGATAGATACATATATGTTATACATATATACACACATATATTATGTGTATATCTGTATAATATATACATACCTGTGTGTATATATTAAACAGATATACACACATATATTACACATGTGTGTATATATTATATATATACACATAATATATGTGTGTGTATATACATATTATATATATATACATATATAATATATATAATTATTAAGAGGGTGCCTGACACATAGTAAATAGCCCAAAAATATGAGATTGCCTTCTTATTATTATTCTGGGTCATTTACCACCATAGTTTTCATGAAAATGTCATGCATATTGTTGCAATAATCCCATTTTGTACCTATTGTAGATTGGGTTTAATTTCCCAAACAATGAACTAACTCCAGCCTATTGGACTGATGTTATAACCGGAAGGAAAACTAGTAGAGTTCTCCCAGATGCGAGCAGCAACAAATTCCCTCACTGCAGCACTTCTGCCCAGACTCTGTGCTTGGGATACTCCTGAGAAACAGCCCTTAGCACTCAGAGAAGTGATGCTCTCACTGGTCAGCTACCTAAATCAAGAGGATTTTAGCTTTCAAGAATTGTGCCTCCAAGGGATGGCACCATCGTGAGAGTTGAGCCAACCCGCTGGCAAGCTACACCAGAGGCTATAGTTGGCTGCTTCTGAAAAGGATTGTGTTTCTTCTGGTAACCTGGGGCAGGAATTTCATCAAATTTATTTCCTAAAATAGTCTTAGTGCTACCTTTGTTTCATAGGCTTCCATATTGGCTTAAAAGTTTTGGAATCGATACTACCACTATTGCCAATGCACCAGCTTAGTCTTCTGGCATTGCTAGTACTAGGATGTTATGGACTGAGCGTTTGTGTCCCCCTCCACACTTATATGTTGAAATCCCAATTCCAATGTAATTATATTAGGAGGTGAGTCTTTTGGAGGTAAGTAGATCTTGGGAGTGGAGTGACATGAGAAGTGGAGTGACATTATAAGAAGTGACATGAGAGAGCTTGCTACCTCTTTCTGCTCTTCACCATGGGATGATTTAAGAAGACACTCTACAAAACAAGAATCAGGACCTCACCAGATACAGTATCTGTTGACACCTTGATCTCAGACTTCCCAGCCTCCAGAGATGTGAGAAATAAATTTCTGTTGTTTAAGCTGCCCAGTCTATGATATTCTCTTATAGCAGCCTGAACTGATTAAGAAATCCATTTTTGAGGAACTCCCCTTTAGTTTAGCTATTATTTGGTTATAAATAACCATTATTTAGCTATTTGACACTCAAAACATCATTTGAACACCTCTGAAACTCAGATTCCCCATCTCCAAAACTGGACTAGTAATGTCTCATATGCAGCATTCTGACCATCAGATATCATGTTCATAAGCATCCTGTGCTGAGGAAGCCATATAACTTGTGCCCAATCCATGGTACTAACAGTATCATTAATCTTCAGTTAATCCTGTGAATATTAACTCATCATGAATGTGTGTACATGGAAATAAAGAGTCATTTAGGGTTTTTGTGGGGTTTTTTTTTTCACAATTCAAATGATTGACCATTTTGGGGACTCAGCTTTTAGTTTAGGTATTACCCATTTTTCCCATCACCTGTCACCATTGGTTGGAATGAGCCATTGGATGGAAGAAGAATAACTTTTCAAAAAGACAGCATCTGATTATATAGCAAACGTAAGAATTTTATTTTAGATTTTAAAATCCACAGCAATTGAATAGTTATAATGACATGCTCATCCAATCATTCAGTAAATATTGGACATTGGGCAGGCAGATTAAAAAACGGCCCTAGGGCACCTGAGTGGCTCAGTCAGTTAAGCTTCCAACTTCGGCTCAGGTCATAATCTCATGGTTTGTGGGTTTGATCTGCATGGTCAGGCTCTGAGCTAACAGCAAGGAGCCTGCTTCAGATCTTCTGTCTCCCTCTCTCTCTGCCCCTCCCCCACGCTCTCTCTATCTATCTCACATGTGTGCAGTCTCTCTCTCTCTACCTCTCAAAAATAAACAAACATTTAAAAAAATGTCCCTAAAAGAGCTTGTAATCAAGAGGAGAGACAAATGGTAAAACAAGCTACTACGATAAACCACAATAAGGTAATAGTAAAGGTACAAGGCAAAGGTGAAAACAGTTAAGCTCGCCAAGCAGGACGAGAGGAATGAAAAGGGCACCTGGAGAAGATGATATCTGACTCAGGACTAAAATGATCACTGAGCATTCCCTTGACAGGAAAGGGGAATTGCAGCCATTGGAATGACCAGGCAGGGCAGGGGCAGGATGGAGTTGGGTGTATGTCAAGTGGGGCTCATGGTGAAGAGTCATCCAGTAGCAGCTAGAGGATATTGGAGCCAGAATATCATGGGGTGTAGGTTCATAAGAAAGTTTAGGAATTTGTCCTAAAGGTAGAATTTAAGAATCTGGCTTCAGGTAAAAGACACTTTGGGCTAATCCACAGGCTCCATGGTCTCTCCAGAATTACAGGTATTAAAATTCTGACTGGCTCATATAAATAATGTCATCTTTTATGGACCCTCCGTCCTCTCCTAGTGACGATTGAGCCTTGATGACATTATTTTCTCAGCAGAAAATATTCCTGACCTAATGGTGTTGGTTCATGTTTGGAATGAATACAGTATTGACTTATTTCCTTCTCCCCTTAAACTACTTTGAATGCCTCTAAATTACTACTTTCTAGGAAACTGGCCTGAACATCTGATGAGCATGAATTTTTGTTTCTGCATGGAATTATTTAGACAACCAATGTCTAAGTCCCCAGGCCAATGCAAATTTCAATTTCCAAAAGAAATGAATGTCTAGGAGAGCCCCAGAACTGACTCTCTCCTAAGAAAATATGAATTCATTCTAGAGTCTAGGATTTGAAAAATCCAAATGTTTTATGTAATCTCCACAGTCCTGTCAGTTTTGCTTAAAACTTTCAAGTAGAGAAAACTCCAATTACTTCCAAAAGGAAAATCTGCCCTTCCTTGAGTGCAAAAGGACAAAGTTACCAAGTCCTCAAGATGACAGTTTGCTGAAGGGCCTTCCGCTCTTCATCCAAGAACTAGTCAGTCTTCTTTGAAAATAATTCCCCAGCTCAATGCACTAGAAAATCATAATGATGTTGAGTTATGCTTGGCAATCAGGCACTGCCAGAGGTGAGGAAATTTCATTCCATGGCATCTGGAGAGGATTTTGTCACCCTGGATCTGTTCTTGCAGGGCTTGATTTGCTGGGAAGTGTCCCCAGTGTCATTCACCCTTTTACCAGTCACAGCTCTGAAGAAGGGACAGGTTCCCCTAAAGCATTTTCCCCACCTCTTAGGAAAGAAGCATATGGAATTTCAATCAAGTGGCATCTTGAGAAAGTCCTTGCTTCTACTTAAAGATTTGTTGCTAAAAGCATCTCCATGCGTTTTTGCTAAACAGAACTATCCGTATTTGTCAGAATGGTGAGCTGCAAACCTTAGGAAAGGTATCTCCTCTCTCAAATGTCCCTCATGTCAGTACTAAAACATAAGATATGATGACACATGTTGTACTTTAAAAAGCAGCTCGGTAAGCCTTGCCGTCCAAATGGTGGTTATTATTATTTATCTTTAATGCTGATAATAAATATCTTCCACTGAACAATGTTGAGTATTTTACACATTCGATGATCAATCCTTTGATGAAAAGAGTTTGGAGTTTTCAAGAAGTCAGTGTCTCAAGAAGGATTCAGGTGAGTGTGACCAGTAGGTCTCTGGGGTTGTCTGCCGCCTGAGGTAAGGGTCTGCAGACTATGTTATAGGAGACCATGGCGGCAAGTGGGACCTAGAATTCTTCATTTTATAACTTGTTATTTTTGTTACCTGAGTCACTGAGTTGACCTTTCTGACTTTAGTTAGGACTCCTGTAAAATCTGAGTAGCAATTTGGTACATTACAGTCCTGAAGCGTGAGGTAGTCCCTTCTCTCCCTGGTGCCGCAGTTAACGTACACGACGTGTTCTTATGCGGCAGCTGCTGTTTGTGGTTAGCAATTGTAGGCATCATCAATTCTTCAGTTAATTCTTTGAACAGCAATCCATCAGTGAGTATATACATGTTTGAAGACAGTATTTCTTTATTTTTGGTCATGATGCAGGTGATTGGTTTTCTTACAGCTTTGAGAATTAATTATTAGCTACTAAATGTGAATGAAAATATAGCCTGGGGTAGGAGGTATTACAATAATAATGATGATGTTGATTGTCCAGTAGTAATAATAAAAATAATCATAACCACCATTCACTTAAAATGTATTGCGTGATCAGGACTGTGTGCATTTAAGAAATTTAAGCTAATGTAAGCCGTTCAATTACCAGATGAGTAAAAGGTATTTGAAGGAACTCATCAGCAGCCAAGTACAAGTGAACTTCAGTAGACATAAGAATCCCAAATTGGAAAACTATCAGGAATTAAGGTTCATGTTTCCAGAGTCATAGTGTTTCTGCTTTTTTTTTTAATTTTTTAAATTTTTAAATTTTTTTTGCATCTCTGAGCCCCTAGCTCAGAAATAATTTCCCCAGGTGTTCGACAACTCCTCTTTGCTTAAATACCGAGAGGGACAACTAGTGTCTCTGATTTCCCCATCCAGATGCTCCAGGGACTAGAGCTGACTGACCAATCTTGTTTTAGGTGCTCTCCCATAATGCCCCCTAGTGTCCTCCTCTGTTCCACTCAGTGATGGGCATCAAGAAAGAGTTAGCAGTTGCAAATAGGGCTGCAGAGTCTTGCTTGTGAATTGGGATAGAGGAGGCACATAGAATTTAGTTAATTTGTCCCAGGTCAATTACCAACATGAAGCAGAATGTGGAATAAACCCACTTTCAGACTATTTCTTTGGGCTTTCTTGCTGTCCAATCACAGTATTAGATCACTGGCGCTCACTGGTGACTCAGGGTTGATTTCAGTGGGTCACAGCAGTGAGGGACTTTGTGAAGCTGGGCCTCACCTGAGAACCCACATCCCATGTCATGAAAGGATGACAAGGAAGTGAGAGGGCCTTTGGGGAAGTGGTGAGTCATTGCCTATTGCACAAGATGGCTTCAGACAAGTCTTTAAGATCAGTGCCTCTAGAACATTAATGTGCACACAACTCGCCAGAAAGTCTTATTAAAAGGCAGATTCTGCTTCAGTTCTCCTTCAGTGGGGCCTGAAAGTCTGCATTTTTAGCGAATTCTTAGGCGGTACCAATGCTGTGGGTCCTGCTCCAGGAGCACACTATGTGGAAAAGAACAAAAGAATCTGAAGCAGCGAGAATTCTACAGTTCCCTGGACCTAACCCACAGCTGTTCAGATAGCTGGGTACTTGGCAAGCTCGCTCCTCTGTGTTTGCCTTTCCACCCCGTCCAGTGACAGGATGAGCAACGACACCTTCAGCAGCTTGCCGGCCCAGCTAAATAAAGAGCATGTGCTGGCTAAAAAAACTGTTGGCAAATAATCAGTGGGTGCTGCAGCAGCCCATTTATTTGAAGTTTGTCTTGTTAAGATACACAGGCTATTTTGTGCCAGAATTTTTTTTTCTTTTTCCCTTAATTCAACTTTGGAAAAACTTACTAATATGCATGGTGAGTGGAATTTTTGCACATTTTGTTGATTGAAAAAATCTATGGAGTGCACTCGGAAGTCATTATTTGACATTATTTTGATGTGCGTGTGGGCTTTTTGGTGCTCCCCTTCCTGGTTCTGACAGGAGCTCAAGGCCTAATTATTGCTATATATTTACTGATGCTTAAAATATGTTACATAAAATGGAAAAATCAATTGCACATATTATCTCATTTTGTCCTCACAAAAACCTAGGAGCTATGTGCTATTTTTATTCCCATTTTAGCGATAATGAAACTGAGGGCAAACCATGTCATAGGAGGTGACCAGGAACAGTCTAATACTAGTTAACGCTCATTTGACCTTCACGAAACATTCCCACACTGCCCTCGCTTTCCCATGGACACCATCCCCTTGGCTTTCAGTTGATGTTGCATTCCAGTGCCCACCTCAACTCATCTTCAATCCAGATTTTCTCCCCTTTTGCCCCCTGGTAGAGAGGTTGGAAATGTTGGGAAGCCATTTTGGCTGCATCCAGTCGCCGTTTATTTTGGGTATGCTTTATTGCTGCCTTCATTTGACTTATTTCATTAGCTACCATTCTCAGCATCCTCAATGGTAGCCCCTGATATTTTCCACACATCCCAAACCCAATTCCCAGATGTGAAAAAATGGACGCAAACTTTCCTAGAGTCACTTACATATAGTTTTTACTGTAAATAATAGAAAAATGCAAATTATTATTATTTCAACATTAAGAATACAAATCTCTCTCCAAACAGGAAACTGGAGGTAAGCAGTTTCTCAGATAACACACTTGGTTAATGTTGTCATTAGACTCAGATTTATTTTCCTCCATCCTGAGCATCTAACTCTTTGTCCTTGGCTTCTACCTCATAGTTACAAGATGGCTCCCTCAGTCTAAGCATCATGACTTCATCCGACCAAGTTCAAGGGAGGAAATTTATTTATTATGAAGCAAAGTAATTCCCCAAAGCATCCTCAGTAGAGATCTCTGTAATGTACATTTGGCCCAAACTTTGTCGTTTGCCAAACCTCTGCCACCAACAGAGGGGAATGGGATAACCATGCTGAGTTTGGATCAAACATGGTTCATTCTCTGGGACTTGGAGAGGAATCCACCTTCCCTAAGCACGTTGCCACAGGAACAAAACTTATACGGTTCGCTTCTACAAACTGAGAAAGAAGGTGTAATATGGCTACTGAACAACAACCTATAGTGTCTAAATCGCTTCCATCATCCCTTTTCTCCTTCTCCTGCTGCTTCCTGCCTACCTCAGAAGTGCCATGCGGAGTCAACTGTTCTCTTCAGCTTTCTGGTCTCTTCCTTTCCAAGTCCAGATTCTTCACCTCTCCTCCCCTCTCAGTCCCATTTCTTCTCTCATTTTCTTTGCCCTACCAATGATCACTTCTCCAGTTTTCAACTTCTCTTTCTCATTTTCTCTCAAATACATTCCAGTATCTTCTATAAGAATGAAAAAAAATTAAATTAAAAATTTAAAGAATTAAAGCAAAACTAAACAAAAAGTAGCCTTTTTCTTATCCCTGTAGTGTCTTTAAGCAGCTATTTTGGCTCTGACTTTTTTTTCATTAACAAAATCTCCAAGAAGAAATTGATACTCTACGCTTTTATTTTCTCTTCATTTGCTCATATAAGTCTGCAACCCTGCTTTTTTTGCCACACCAGAGAGAAGAGCACAGTGCCATCAACTCTGATCCAGTTTAACCTTTCTCTCAGGATCTATCCTGGTCTGGGAACCTTAGTCTTCCCTTGGTCTCTGTAGCTCTGCAAAAGTCTGCAACTATCCATCTCCAATCTGTGCACCCAGCCAGCCACTACTTTGACTTGCTCATCTGTGTCTCATGTATTGGATCTTCTTTTACTAGGTTTGTAAGCAACTTGAGGAAACAGAACTCAAGTTTCCTCAAGGAAATAAGTCTTACTCATCATTATGACCTGCACAATGTGTGGGACAGAAGTTTAGATCAAGCCCTCCTCTCTTGCAAAACTACCTGTTTCCTTGACTCCTCCTTTTGCCTTCTCCAAACCATCCTGCTATCAGAGTTACATGTCTAAAAGTACAAGTCTGATCACAGTAGTTCCTTATTGAAAAACATGGACTCCTTAGCATGTCAGCCAAATTCCTTCACAAAACAACCCAAACCAACTTTTTAACTTGAAGTCCTTCCACTCTGTTTCCCCATGACACACACACACACACACACACACACACACACACACACACACCATGAATACATTGTAAGACACTGTTTCTCAAAGAATGGTCCATGGATCACCTCCATTAGAATCACCTGGGAAATTTCCTTAAAATGAAATTTCTGGGCTATACTAGGGATCAACTTAATCAGAATCATTGACTTAGGCTGGGTAAGTACATTTTCAATATGCATTCAAGGCAATCCTAAATACACACTAAAGTCTGAAGCCATGGCTTTATATCATACTTAATAAGCAAAAACTGACAGTTAAATATGAATTGCCCCATTTTTTCTAATTCCTAAGCATATATTATACCCAATTTAATTTTTTTTTCAATTTTTCTCTGTGAGGATGGAAAAAGGAAGTCTCTAAGGAAGAGCTGAGAACTAGATCAAGTATCACTGGGTCAACAGGCTTATTAAAAACTTGTTTCTGTTAACAATTTAATTCACCTGAAGGAGAGTTCTGCATCATTGCTTTGGTTATCTTTGAACAAAGTACACCAGATCATTTGCCTTTCTGTCTGAATATTTTGGCAGTGATAGAATTTGAATACCTAATTTTTGAGAAGACTTATGATCTGTGATTTACTTTCCTTCTGTAAATTAAGGGAAGGTTCTGTCCTTCTGGGTTGGTTGGTGGCATCAATAGTAACATCAGCCATGAGTAGCGACTTGGTGTATTCCCCCATGTGTTGAGTTCATCTTCCTTATGCACTTTGTATGCACCAACCATTTCTACTGATGCTCCAGTCCCAGCATGATGACTTTTCATATCCCTGGAAGAATCAAGTGCAATGGCATTTAATAAGCACATAGCTGTTTTTAATGAAAGCACTCCAAGTTTCCAATTGAAATTCAAATGGAAAGTTTTTTGAAATTTTACAAATGGCAAATCCGGAAGTTTTGTGAAAACTTATTTATTTCATATACTTACTGTAAAAACTCACTATTCAATGGCAAAAGACAATTTATCTTCTTTTTTTTTTTTTTCTGTTGGTTCTCTCCCCATTCTTCCTCCCAGATCCAACCCTCTCCATTCATCTTGGTGACCATGAATATGGGATAAAATATTAATGGATTGTGAAAACTGTGTTCATGTTAAAGATTGAAGCTGATTGTTACAGTGTAAACAGCATCAGGATTAGTAAGGAAAATGGTCAGAATTCCAGATCCAACTGTAGTTATGTTTCCTTTTCATACAGACATAGCTTTAGTCTCAGTTGGTCTCTCTTTCTCTCTCTGCCCCTCCCCCTTCCATTTCCGTTGGCTTTCTCTTCTTCCATTGACTCAGATAAATAAACCCACCAAAACACATTGCTTTTGATATTGTCTCTGACCTGAGGTCATAGAGAAAAGACTCAAAATGAAAATAGAAATCAAATCAGATCCATAAATGGATGCCAGAGGGGACGATAAAATAAAGGACAAAGAGACTGGTCCAAGCATCTCATTTTCTCCACCAAATGACTTTCAGCTTGAACAATGGTTTGCTTTTGCAGTCTTTGCTCGACAACAACAAAGAAGAAAATTGTTTCAAGTGATGAACTGTCCATGCTGGGAGCTAGAGAAAAGCAGTTGGCCCCAGTTGCCAAAGAGGGGCAAATATTTTCCAGTGCTGCAGTTGGACACAGACATCAGTGTTCACCTTGGTCTAAGTGAGTCATGCAGAGTTCACATAAGTTTATGTCCAGTGGAGTGCTGCTGAGGAAATCAGATTTCTCCAACTTAGCTTCTGAGTTCCTGCCCTAAACACCATGCTTGCCAGCACTCCAACAGGCAGTAGCTTCTGGATTTTAGGAACCAGGGCAGGGTTTCAACCTGCTTTGGAATAGGAAGGTTAGAAGGAACAGTGTAGATACAAGCAGCCTCCTGAGATGAGCAGAATTTGCATGCCACCTCCGTGGGGCAAGCCCAAATGTGAAGGAAAATTTTGTATGAAATTGGAGGAGAGTGAGTTTGTTACTCAAACATTCCTGATCTAGGAAAGCAGGATGCTGCACACTATGACTAACAGAGTGACAGTGATTGAAACTCATCCTGATAATGCACTTGATGGCCGAGAAAGGCAGAAAGTATATAACCAGGTCATTGAAAATGTATAAATTCATTGTAGGAATGGAAAGAGAGAAGACAAAGAAAGTGAGAGCTATTGAGAGAGAAACAGAAAGAAAGGGAGAGAGAGATCAGTAGCTGGGTTCCAAATCTAGACAGAAGTTCCAGAGCCTCCAATGTTAACTTTGCACTTTGTAGCTTGTACTGTGGCCTCTCAACATGTGAAGGGATTTAAGCAGGTCAAACGACAACAACAATAACAACAACAACAAGAATGTATTCTCTAAAGGCCCCAGGTGTTTCTCCATCCCAGCTTTAACACCCTCTAACCAGTCCATTCAACTGCTGAATGGCACAAAGTCACGCATGCACTTTCCAGTTCTTTGTTTTCTTCTCCTAACAAAATTCCTAGGTCACATTGTGTCAGGGTGGTTCCCAATTCCCAACGATTTGCAGAGTATAGACTACTACTGCCACTGAAGGGGACAGACTACTAAATACACAAATGTGAGCTTGCCACCTCTGAAGGACTATAATACTAAAGACATAAGTTGTTTTTGCTCAAGGTGTCCTGGGTATAGAAGGTGTGGAGGGGACGGATGCAGCTTTACTCCATTGCGGGGATGGCTGCGGGAAGACAGATGCCAGCCTCTGACCCTAAAGAGCTAATTTTGCTTAGGCAGGAAACAGTCGATGCTGGGTAGATTATTGACAGCTGATTTTAAAATCAAAGTTGAATGGAGCTTCCAGAAAAAAAGTATTGGATGCCATGGTGGAGATGGGGGTGAATGGCTCCAAATAGTGATCTGAAATCTTCTCATAACTAGTGCACCCTTATTAACTCTGGACGTGGACCTGTTTGACAGAATAGAGAGTATAGTTGACTTTTAATCAATGATGACACAAACATCAACCCATCCAGCATATTAGAACAGCTACTCCTTCAACAAACAGCAAGGTGGGGGTTATCAGGACATTTTCCAAGCTGTAGGGGCTCTGATTTCATCATATTGACTGAACTAACATAAAATATGGCAAGACAGGGGTGCCTGGGTGAGCCAGTTGGTAAATGTCCAACTTTGGCTCAGGTCATGATCTCACAGTTCGTCAGTTTGAGCCCCGCATCGGGCTCAGTGCAGACACCTTGGAGCCTGGAGCCTGCTTCAGATTCTGTGTGTCCCTCTCTCTCTGCTCCTCCCCCACTCGCACTCTGTCTCTCTCTCTCAAAAATATACGTTAAAAAAATAAAAATAAAATAAATATGACAAGACGGGTGACTAAACAGTTACAAATAAAATATAAATGATTGTTTATAAATAAATTATTATGAATAATTACATTATTTTAAAGTACAGGAATTAAAACATACAAAGATTTGTCTCTTGAGAGAGCTGCATCAAGTTGCCTCTAAATGGAGGCAGAGATTTCATCTCAGCACTTACTGACATGGATGCCACTGCTGGGTCGTGGTCTCTGATGTGTCCTCTGTCATTCTTGCAATATATGAACAGAGGAGTTGTAGATCTGTTGCTTTCATGGCATCAGTAAGTGCTTTATTTATGTGTTTCATCTTATCCCCAGAACTTTGCATTGCCGTGCTCCCAGGAATACGCTGTGTTCTTTATGGGAAAAACATAAAATGGGTATGAAATTAACCTGGCAACATAGACAAGCTGACCTCCCGTTGTGTGGCAGGGTGTTTACTCCTGTGTTCAACGCTCATCCAAGATAAAGTATACTAAGAGAGATTTGCCCCATGGGCATCCAGTCTCTCCTCACTTCCGGATCTACAATCTAGTCTTACATTGAACCAGATCAATAAAAAGCTGAATACCTGACCCACAAAGTCCTTGGAAAATTGCCTTTACCAAATCAGATTTTGGCATGATGTCATCAGGCTATTTGTAGGATTGCTATATAAAATGGCTCCGTAAAACTTGCTGTCACACACCAGAGAGACATCATTACATCCCAGAGTGTCCTCTCCATGACAATCCTGGGAGTAATTCTGTCTGGTCTCAATACCAAGAACAGCTGTGCTTCTCCTGGGCAAAGGTGTGTCTGTGCTTTTATCTCACAAATATCGGACAATGAGTAACTGACCACATTTTCCAGTAAGTCGCAATGTGATTTCCTCCCTGGTTTCCAGAAATGTACCCCTGGGGGTCCTGAAGCTTTCTAAAATACACTTTCCGCATGATAATCTTTTTAAAAATTACATAAATACAGGAATCAGGAGACATTTTCTATAAATGAGCCAGATAGTAAATATGTTAGACTTCACGGGCCTCATGCATCTCTATCGTATTATATTCTTTTTCCAACCTTTTAAAATGGTGGAAACCGTTCTTAACTCAGGGGCCTTGCAAAAATAAGGGTGCCTGGATTTTGCTCCCAAGCCGTAGTTTACTGACTCATGTTGGAGGATCACCGGATGGCTTATTTTTGAAAACTGACATGTGATTGCAAGGCCTTCACAATTGTGTTTGTATTAACGTTGGTGTCGGTGCCGATTTGTACTGTCAGCACTGACATGAGGTAGTAAGAAAATAAAGAAGGTTAACAGTACCTGTAGACGACAGCTTGGTCTAAGTGAAGGCCACTGTCATAAAGGCAACTGTACAAATGAAGATGTCACGTCATCCAAGGTTGGAAGAGAGCTAACTCAGCGCACAGCTTGCTGCCATGGCAGAGTCATGCAAACTCATAGGATGTGAGTTTGTTCCACATGGAATGGAATTCTATTCCATACTCACCCTGTGTGGGGCAATTTCCTGAAAGCAAATTAGCAGGATTCATCTATGAAGTAAACGTTAGCTTGAAGTCGGTTAGCTTTTTAATTTTGTTTATGCTTAGCTTATTAATTTGGCTTGGTCTTACATCTGTGTAAGAATATTGCGCAACATCCACAACCACACTCCTTGGTTCAAAACCCAGCCCTGCAACTTCCTAATTAAGATTAATGTATTACATATTACATAAAGCTCTTAGAATGGATCATGCTGCCATTTTCTGGTACCTGTCCATTTATACACGTTTAAATAAGGAATAATAAAAATAACTTGAAAATAAGGAAGAGAAGCAAGAGAAAAGTATACCTTTAGAAGAATTCCGTATATTTCTCAAGCTGGAGGGAAACCTCGAGTAGTCATGAATATGTGCATTTTATCCTCTCCCTATTTACTTTAAGACTTGAGCTGGGGGGGCACTGGGAGGCTTAGTTGGTTAAGTGCCCAACTTCAGCTCATGTCATGATTTCACAGTTTGTGAGTTTGAGCCCTGCATCAGGCTGTCTGCTGTCAGTACAGAGCCCCCTTTCTCTCAGCCCCTCCCCAACCCGCGCTCTCTCTCAAAGCTACGTAAACATTAAAAAAAATACTTGCTTTGTTCTTTTATGCAGTCTCTTACCCTGTAACACCCTTGTCTCCCTCCTACAAACATGTGTACCCTGCAACTAAGGTATTTTAATTTTTAAATTTATTTTTAGGTAGTAAAAACAAAGCACGATTATGGTAACAATTCAAGAGTATAGGTGATAGATCTTTCTCCCAATATAATCCTACTTCTTGGTCCCTTCTCCAAAGGAAACCACCATGAATATTTTCCTGAATTTCCTTCCAGAAGCTTTGAATTGTGTTCCATTTGCAAAAATACTATCTTTTTACATTTCAAAATTACATCTTTCAAGAAACCGAAAGGGCTAATTTAAAAATACAATGATTTTTGGTGTGGCACAAGGGACAGAGAGTTCTAAGAAACCCATACCTGATGTAGGGTGGCTATGGAAGACAAAGGAGACAAAATTGCTTTCTGAAAGGCCCCAGAGATCCATGAGAGCATGAACGCTCAAGAAATACACACCTGTACTTATTGCCAGAGTGTGGGATGAGCTTGTGTTCTAAGGGGTGGGAGATTGGAGGTGAACATAAGAAGAAGCTAGAGGAGACAAAAGCCAAATCCCCGGTGGTTTTGAAGTCATGCCTTTTTATTCTACCCAGAAGACCTTGGGCAACCAGTATCCAATTTTAAGCAGGAAAATGATACCTTGGAACTGCACTTTTGAGAGAGAGATAATTCCAGAAGCCGTGAGATGGATTCAGATGTCTGAGATATGATGGGACCACAGGTCACAGCCCCACCTCCAGAACTTTGGACTCGGGTTTGGTGTGAAGTCTGAGCGTTTGCATCTCTGACAAGTTCCAGGGATGTGGATGCTACTGGTCCAGGGACCATGCTTTGAAAAACATTGGGTTAGAGAGATGTAGTAAAAATGGAAGGAAAAAAAAGCAAAAACAAAAAAGTAGGTTTGGGTGCCAAGTAGCTAGAACAAGAGGGAAGAAAGAGAGTTGGAAAGATTCAAGGCTCAGGCCAGGTTCTGATTGTAACATGCAGTCACTGAGGCAGGGAAGGGAGGAAGAGAAAGAATGTTTGCCAAAGACAAGATAATTACCTTAGGGAACAAGATAATGCTTTACCTTACTTATAACATGATTATGATGTATGAAGGGGGAATTACTAAGTTGGCAGATAATTGTATTTGTAGGTAAGAAGAGATGTCTAAACTAATAAAGTTTAAGGAATCATTATAATATAAGGGACAGCAATCACACCGGTTAATGAGAGAGAAATTGTAAAAATGAGAAGAAGGCCCAGAATAGATCATAGGTAACACTAACACAGATATTTTGAATAAGGTAATCCTATTTTTTAAAACTCTACTCATAAAAGAGATTCTGTGGCCTTCTTTTCTCTGCTCAAAATAGAAGGAAGTAGAATCTAATATGTTTACAAAATCAATTAGCTAATTACTAAAGTGCTACATAGTTCATATTCATAATTTTCAAAAGAAGAAACTGAATCAAAGAAAAACTAGCTTAAGTGACTGACAGAAGTCATTGCCAGGCCTCAGGATGAACTTGTTACTTAAAAAAATTTTTTTCATTAATACCTTGGGGCACCTGGGTGGCTCAGTTGGTTGACTGTCTGACTCTTGATTTTGGCTCAAGTCATGATCCCCGGGTTGTGGGATTAAGCCCTGCATCAAGCACCACTCTGGGCATGGAGCCTGCTTGAAATTCATTCTCTCTCTCTCTCTCCTCCCTCCCTTTGCACCTCTCTCCAACTCATGTTCACTCACTTTCTCTCTCTTCCTCTCTCTAAAATAAATAAAATGAAAAAAATCATATTAAAAGAAAGATACCTTCAAATTTGTGATCGGGAAAAATCAGGACATTGGGAATGTCCATGAATAGGGAAATGGATTAACGAGTACACAACCTAAAAAGTGATCCAAAAGTTTTGGTTACAAATAGCAAGTTTCAGAATATGTGCATTATGATAATTCATGAGGAAATCACCAAAACAAAATATGTATTTTATTTGAGATTCTTTGCCAATTTGTTTTCTTCCCTCATTCTTTTATTATGAAATATATCATGCCTTACAAAGAGTGACTATAACATGTGTATGATTTAGTGAATGGTAGTAATAGAACAAATGCCCCTCTACCCAGCATCCAGCTTAGGAGAGAAAGCACCACCTTGATGAGCCCTTCTCCAGGCCCATCCCCCACCTCACACCAGAGGTAAACACTGTGCTGGGATGTGTGATGACTATTCCCTCCATTTGCTTTATTCCCTCCATTCTCAATATGTCTAGTTGAATCATTATGGAAACAGAATCATGTTGTTTATATTCTTTTTTTTAATAATGTTGATTTATTTATTTTGAGAGAGCACGAGCAGTGGAGGGGCAGAGAGAGAGGGAGAGATAGAATCCCAAGCAGGCTTCACGCTGTCAGCGCAGAGCCCAACACATGGCTTGAATTCATGAATCACGAGATGAGGACCTGAGCCAAAACCGAGAGTCAAATGCTTAACTGACTGAGCCACCCGGGCGCCCCTATGTTGTTTATAGTCTTATGTGATTTTCACTTTTTTGCTTAATATTATACTTGTGTATTGATGCATACACATGCATTGTTACAAGTTGAATTGTGCCCCCACCTTGCGATTCATTTAATCAAGTCCTAAACGAGGCATCACAATCCCAGACTTTAGCCTCTACTACAAAGCTGTCATCATCTAGACAGCATGGTATTGGCACAAAAACAGACACATAGACCAAAGGAATAGAATAGAAACCCCAGAACTAGACCCACAAAAGTATGGCCAACTAATCTTTGACAAAGCAGGAAAGAATATCCAATGGAAAAAAGACAGTCTCTTTAACAAATGGTGCTGGGAGAACTGGACAGCAACATGCAGAAGAATGAAACTAGACCACTTTCTCACACCAGTCACAAAAATAAACTCAAAATGGTTAAAGGACCTGAATGTGAGACAGGAAACCATCAAAACCCTAGAGGAGAAAGGAAAAGACCTCTCTGACCTCACCCGCAGCAATTTCTTACTTGACACATCCCCAAAGGCAAGGGAATTAAAAGCAAAAATGAACTATTGGGACCTCATGAAGATAAACAGCTTCTGCACAGCCAAGGAAACAATCAACAAAACTAAAAGGCAACCAACGGAATGGGAAAAGATATTTGCAAATGACATATCAGACAAAGGACTAGTATCCAAAATCTATAAAGAGCTCACCAAACTCCACACCCGAAAAACAAATAATCCAGTGAAGAAATGGGCAGAAAACATAAATAGACACTTCTCTAAAGAAGACATCCAGATGGCCAACAGGTACATGAAAAGATGCTCAACATCACTCCTCAACAGGGAAATGCAAATCAAAACCACACTCAGATATCACCTCACACCAGTCAGAGTGGCCAAAATAAACAAATCAGGAGACTATAGATGCTGGAGAGGATGTGGAGAAACGGGAACCCTCTTACACTGTTGGTGGGAATGCAAACTGGTGCAGCCACTCTGGAAAACAGTGTGGAGGTTCCTCAGAAAATGAAAAATAGACCTACCCTATGACCCAGCAATAGCACTGCTAGGAATTTACCCAAGGGATACAGGAGTGCTGATGCATAGGGGCACTTGTACCCCAATGTTTATAGCAGCACTCTCAACAATAGCCAAATTATGGAAAGAGCCTAAATGTCCATCAACTGATGAATGGATAAAGAAATTGTGGTTTATATACACAATGGAGTACTATGTGGCAATGAGAAAGAATGAAATATGGCCCTTTGTAGCAAGTGGACAGAACTGGAGAGTGTGATGCTAAGTGAAATAACCCATACAGAGAAAGACAGATACCATATGTTTTCACTCTTATGTGGATCCTGAGAAACTTAACAGAAACCCATGGGGGAAGGGAAGGAAAAAAAAACGGAGAGAGAGAGAGGTTAGAGTGGGAGAGAGCCAAAGCATAAGAGACTCTTAAAAAATGAGAACAAGGGGGGCCTGGGTGGCTCAGTTGGTTAAGCGGCCGACTTCCGCTCGGGTCTTGATCTCGCGGTCCATGAGTTAAAGCCCCGCATCGGGCTCTGTGCTGACAGCTCAGACCCTGAAGCCTGTTTCAGATTCTGTGTCTCCCTCTCTCTGACCCTCCCCTGTTCATGCTCTGTCTCTCTCTGTCTCAAAAATAAATAAACGTTAAAAAAAATTTTAAAAAAAATGAGAACAAACTGAGGGCTGATGGGGGGTGGGAGGGAGGAGAGGGTGGGTGATGGGTATTGAAGAGGGCATCTTTTGGGATGAGCACTCAGTGTTGTATGGAAACCAATTTGACAATAAATTTCATATATTTAAAAATAAATAAAAAATAAAAATAAAAATAAATTAAAAAAATAATAATCAAGTCCTAACCACAAGTGCCGTAGAAGGTGACCTTGTTTAGAAATAGGGTCATGTTAAAATAAGGACCAATGTTCTCATATAAAAGCAACATTTGGACACAGAGACAGACACATACACAGGGAGCAGTCCATGGAGAAAAGACAACACAGGGAGAAGAGAACAAGCTGTGAGTTAAGTAATATCTGAGGCTGACAGAAGCTCAGAGACTCATGTTAGAGTTCCCTCCCCACTACCTCTAGAGCAGGCATAGCCCTTGATTTTGGACTTCCCAACGACTGCAGAACTTACTTTATTTGAAGCTACCCAGTTCTTGTCACCTCGTTACAGGAGCCCTAGGAAACGAATGCATGTGTGAAAGCCAGTGCTCATCTTCGCTGCTTGTAGGGTATTCTGTCAAATCCACAGACCGCCATTGTGTAGGCACCGTTGTGTCAATGCAAATGTGAGTTGTTTCCAGTTTTTGCTTCATGACTTAGGCTGCTTTGGAAATTCCTGTACATCTCTCCTGGCGCACCTAAGGTAGACTACATCTAGAACATCTGCCTAGCAAGAAAGATATGCTGGCTCTTGGGGTTTGTACATTTTACATGGTAAATTGGAGTACCTTCCAGAGAGATGGCGGCAGTATATAACCCAGCAGCAGAGCATAAATGCTGGTCTACAGCTTACCCAACACTATTACTGCCTGCAACACTTTGCATTTTCTACAGGAATATATAAATTAAATGGTATTAAATTAGTAGTCTGGAAGGATACATAGCAAACATAAAATGTTGGTTACCTCTGAAGAAGGGAGGAGAGCATAACCGGAAATTGGGATAATTAAAAGCGAATACAGAAATGAGAAAGAAGGGGCACCTGCGTGGCTCAGTGGATTAAGCATCTGACTTCAGCTCAGGTCATGATCTCACAGTCTGTGGGTTCAAGCCCCATGTTGGGCTCTGTACTGACAGCTCAGAGCCTGGAGCCTGCTTCAGATTCTGTGTCTCCCCCCCCCTCTCTCCCCCTCCCCCCTCACACTCTGTCTCTGTCTCTCTCTCTCAAAAATAAACATTAAATTTTTTTTTTAAATGAGAAAGAGATGGGGAAAGGAAGAAGTAGTCAAGAGGGAGGGAGGGAGGGAGGCATAAAGGAAGATTTAAGGGTGAAGGAAGGAGGAAAGGAAGGAAAGAAGGAAGGGGAGAAGGAGAGAGGAAGGGAAGGAAGGAAGGAAAGAGGAAGAGGAGGTAGGGAGGGGGAGGGAAGGAAAGATAGAAGGAAGGGAAAGAAGGAAGGGAGCAAGGGGGAAATCAAGAATGCAAAAGAGAAAGGAGGAAGAGAGAGTTGGCAAGGAGAGAAAGTGAAAGAGGAGACATTCCACATTTTCCAGAAAAGCCAGGGTACAAACTGATTAGCAATGTGTAAGTGCAGAAATCAATCTGTACCCTGTCTTTTCAGCTACCTGCAGATGCCATGAAATATCTGGCCTTGGGCCACCTAAGTTTTTCTGTCACTCAGGAACAAAGCTTTGCGTGGAGCTGAGGTGTGTTAATTTGCTCTCCTTAGTCTAATAAGCAAAACCCAGCATAGGCCAGGGAGCTCCTTTCCCCAAAGGCATGTGATTTGCATAACGGATGGAGTGGACATCAGCACAGCTGGGAAGAAGGGTCTGACAGCAATCCCTAGGCAGGCTCCTATTTGCTTCCCCACCACTATGGAAAAAAATAGTAATAATAATTAATTGGTCTAGGGCACTGTGTTTGGAACTTCCAGGCATGATAATCATTGGATATCTGGAAAAGTACGAGGCAATTTCAGTAAGTATGTGAAGACAGCCAAAATAATTAGGCCGAAATAGTGCCATCTACTGCCTTCTTTTACAAATGATCGATACTTGCAGCTTTCATTAGGCCCGCCGAACTTTCTAAGTGAGCCACAAAACGACATATTGAATTGTTTTCAGGTTTCCCCAGCTGCAAAGTGTCTGCATTATCTGTATTTGATCATGTTTGGAGACAGTAGATGGTATTACATTCCAGTATCCTAATAAGGTAGTTTTCAGGATTTGGGTCATGCAATTCTAAGTTCGAAACTCCTGATTAAGCTTAGAGCCTGGCACTAGGCTGGCACTTAAGGAACGTACTCACAAATGAAGGAACAGGTGAACAAATGAATTAATGAATATAAAATAATAAAAACACTTTGGGTAAGATCCAAATCATGTGCATTCATTTTCTGTTACTGCATAACAAATTATCACAAGTTTAAGGGCTAAAAACAACACTCACTTATTAACTGACAGTTGTGAGCCTTAGGAGTCCAGCATAACACGCCTGTGCTCTCTGCTAAGGAAATCACAAAGCCAAACTCCAGGTATCAGCCAGGCTGAGTTATTTTCTCTACGGGAAAATCCACTTCCAGGCTAATTCTTGCTGATTTCAGTTCCTCGCGGCTCTTTCCATGAGTTTCTACCTCCTTGCTGACAAGGAAGGGCTCTCAGCAGCTGGAAGACTGCAGACATTCCCTGCCATGTAGCCCCCTTTTCCTTTAAGCCAAAAATGGTGAGTCAAACTTTTTCTGCTTCCCGTTTCTGGCTTGGTTTTCCCCAATCAGCCAGAGAAAGCTCTTTGCTTTTAAAAGGGCTCATGTGATTAGGTCAGGCCCACCCAGCTAGGCTCCCTATTTTATGGTTCACTGGTCAACTGTGCCATATAACGTTTCCTATCACAGAGTAAAGTCCATCAAATTCACATACGGTTTGCACACACAAGGGCAGGAAATCGTGGGGCCACCTTAGAATGCTTTCTCCCACACCATGGAAGACTGCTGCGGTCGACTCCAGGCCACAGCACTGGACTTCTCTGAAGGCACCATTTGATGTTCCCAGGCAGGCTTGACTGTTATGTTGGAATACCTTAGGATTCAAAACCAATAGATCACTTTATTTTCCTTTTGTGGTCTTTTAAAACATATTTTCTAACTTTGCATCTATGTACCTCTGAAAGAGCTTCTATAGCAAATAGAAAAATCCTATTACCTCCCTCCATTAAATGAGTGGAATACAGATGTAGGCAAAACCAGAAAATATCCTCTTAGAAAAATCCAGTGACACTGGAACCCTTTACAGTTTGTAGCACTAAAGTTGAATTTTTATGTTCATTGTAAGTGTTGGCAAGAGGAAACATTATTATAGAACAGAGCCAGCTAGGGTGGGAGGGCTTGCCCTCATCTCTTTGATATTAAAGCAATGGAGGTCATCTTGTGGCTTGCTCATGAGAAACGGAAAATATAGAACATTTGTAAAAGTTTTGTATTCTTTGAACACAAATGTTATTAAAATAGCTATTTATTGAAAAGTTTGCTATTTGGTAAACCAGCCTATGATGCAACATAGATTACTCCCATCTACTACTACTCACTGTACTTGTTTTATGCATTTTATATATTCACTGCAAACCATTTGTATTTGGGGCCCCAAAAGCTGGGGGGGGGGGGTATTTATAAGTCGTTTCCATCTTTCTTGTTTACTTTGCATCACAAACTTTTCTCAAATTTGAGAAATTAGACATGCTGACTTGAGTCACTTGGGTCAAGAATACAAAGGCTATGACTCAAAGACTGCATTATTGAGAATAATCATAAGGAAATGAGTAAATTTTAAAAATTAGAATCAAAACTAGACATAGTTATTGTTAGTAATGAAAAACAAATTTTTTTAAATTTTTTTTTAACGTTTATTTATTTTTGAGACAGAGAGAGACAGAGCGTGAACAGGGGAGGGGCAGAGAGAGAGGGAGACAGAGAATCCGAAACAGGCTCCAGGCTCTGAGTTGTCAGCACAGAGCCCGACGCGGGGCTCGAACCCACAGACCGCGAGATCATGACCTGAGCTGAAGTCGGACACTTAACCGACCGAGCCACCCAGGCGCCCCGAAAAAATATTTTTAAGAATTGCTACATTATTTAGTGTTAAGGACCTTAATCATTTTAACAGATCTGTATGACTTGATTTTCATAGCCACACTATAATTACTGATGCTCATTTCACAGAAGATATAAGGATATCTCTGTTTTTATGACTTTTTTGTATTAATTTAGTAATTGTTGTTATTTAATTTATCTTCCTTTTTTTGTCTTATTACTTGTATTAGTCAGGGATCTTTAGAAAAACAGAACCAATAGGATGTGTGTGTGTGTGTGTGTGTGCACCTGTATATGTGTATGTGGGTATACAGAGAGACAGACAGACAGAAACAGAGACAGAGAGACAAATATTTCAAGAAATGCTCACACAACTGTGGAGGCTACCAAGTCCAAATTCTGCAGGGTGGGCTGGCAAGGTAGAGACCCAGGTAAGAGTTAAGTTCAAGTCCAAAGACAGTTTGCTAACAGAATCCCCTTAATCTCAAGGGCAGTCAGACTTTTTCTTAATGCCTTCAACTGATTAGATGAGACAATTTGCTTTACTCAAAGTCCACTTATTTAAATGTTAATCCCATTCAAAAAATAAAACAAAAAAACCCTTCAAAGGAACATCTAGAACAGTGCTTGACCAAATATCTGGGTATGGTGGCCTAGCCAAGTTGACACATAAAATTAACCATCCCATTAGTTATCAAGTTTTCTTGTGTTGTTAGTAGTTCTATGGTTTAGTGGTTGCTTTGAGGTTTATAGCACACATCTTTCATTTATCACAGTCTATCCTCAAGTGATACTATTTTTTTTCACATATAGTTTGAAAATCTTATAATACTATACTTTCATTTCTCCACTCCTGGCTTCCTTGTTGTTTTCAAGCATTTCATGTTTATATAAGATACAACTTTAAACAGTTGTCAAAGGGACTTCCCAAGGGCATCGGTTTAGGAGAAGAGGTATTCGTGTCCCTTTTTGCAATCCGGTACATAGTTTTAGTGCTCCTTTGGAGTTATGAAGATGTTGTCCTACATTACCTTAAAAAAGTTTGTTCTGCCTTTCCTCTATATGGAATATCTTTTTTTTTTTTTTTGAGTCTGTAAGGGTGTTTACCTTCCTTGTTTCTCTTACATTTGTTATCTAAGACAAATTTTAAATATATAAACTCTAGATCTGTCAGAGACTTCTTACACTATAGAAATGGTACAAACATAACAAAAGCTTATTAATATTTATTGAGCAATGTGGTTCTTGAGCTGGTGTAGCAGTGTTCCAGCAAAAGATTTTTAACCAGAGGAGATAGCCCCTTTTAAATCATTCTTGAAATATGGAGCTCAGAGGAAGGGAAACTTCTTTCCCTCCTTTTTTTTCACTCTGAGCAACAGCTTTGCAGTTGCAATAGAATCTGTCTACCTCGTCAAAGTAGAAAACTCTAATAACACATGTAGAAGGTGTGTTTGCTTGTTTAACTTGGGCACCTTTGAGGGCTAGATGCACACTATGGAAGGAAGCCTTAATGCATGGCTCCTTACTCATTAACTGAAGTCTTCATAGAAACAAACTATTTTACTCAATGATAAAGGAATGGTCATATCAACTTCCTCTTCCTTCTCACTATGGAACTCTGAATTTAAATCCCTAGAAATCCTTTATTTTGTGTGGCTGAGAAAATATATTTTTCCATTTCCATTTGCTCTGAATTCACTAAATACTTACTGAATTATTCTCTGGATATCACTTCTTCCTCTTCTTGGTAATCATAATGGGTTATTTTTTTTTTAATTGGAACCTTATAGCATTTGCTGAAGATCCATAGTCTTTGTTTATGCCCATGGTTAAAGTTCTTTTTGAGCATAGCTATAACTACATTGTTTGGAGTCTCTGCGTTCTTTCAGTATCCTCTATGAGATGCCGAATTCCAACAAGATCAACTATGCTGGACGACCTTCTCTCTCTGTTTTCTGAGAGCTGAATTTCCCTCAGAGGATGCAAGCTCTGGGTTCTCTGCTCATCTTCCACCATTCACAACAGTAATAGGTTAGGCTAGATTCTGCTCTTTTTGATGGAAAAACTGGTTTGCTAATTAGGGTCCAAGGTATTCTTCATCACATAGAAAAACAGCAATCAGGAATGTTCTAAACAATATTTTTAAATATTTTGTCTGATGTATTTCAGGGTTTTATTTTTTAACATAACATTTCGTGTGGATTTTCATGGGATTATAGCTTCATGTATTAAATGCCTATGTTTTCCCTTGTCTCTTGCAGCTTACGGCTCATTCATTCATTCATTCAAAATGTTTACTAGTATGTTGTTAGCCACTTTGCTACATGTGGGAATAGAGCAGTGGACATGTGATATGAGAAAACTTCCTTTCCCCCACAGAACTTACAATCCAGTGATATGTGTGTATGTATATGTAAATGAGCTATCACAATACTGAATAAAAAGTGTTTAAGGGAAGAATAAAATACTTTGGAGGAAGCATGTAGTAAAATCTGTATAAATAAGGGGGAAAATGATCATTTTATAGACTAGCCCAGATATTAAAAGCTTCTTAAGAAAGCATAATCAGACACTCAGACAATTATATCACAGTTGCTTTATAATGAAAAAAAAAATCCCAAATGTGAATTTCCATTAAAAAAAATTATGCTGGGAGAAAAAGTAAATGATTTTAAACAGTTTTAACATTTAAAATTAAAGGTGAATTATGGATAACATTCATTGAACTATTAATGACAAAAATACTCAAAAATCAATAAAACATGCTTACTGATTCAACATGATTTAGAATTTCAGCAGCAAATTAGTATTTACAAAGTATTCTACACTAAATTTAAGTGCATTCTAAAAATGTCTGTACCTATAGATATGCCCTTATCTACCTTCATTTCAAAAGGGTTTTCCCCTGGCACTTCTTTAATGATGCTACAAAATAAAATCAATATGAGAAGAGCCGGAGAAAAATTCTAAAATGAAAATTAAATTATAGGCAGAAAAGAAAATCTTCAAAGTGCATCAGAAGTATAATATGGGTTTAATACTCTTATATAACAGTCTCAGGCAGAAACTCCAAAGTGTTCAAATAAACTATTGTCCTCTGAGTAAAACTGTCTAAAAATTAAACTGCTGATAGAAAATCTTTTGTGAGATATGAACATTTGAAATGGAATTTATAGATGTAAATGTTATTATGAAACATGAAAACTGCCTTTCCAGATATTAAATGTGGGGAAGGATAGATATTACAGTTAGACCATTTCCAGTTATATATGTATCTAAACTACCCACTCATATGCTAACATAATTTCAGAAAGACCTCTTTACCAATTGCACAACAAGTATATCTCTAGAACAAGGCCCCTTATGTTGAGTCTCTAAACAGCATTTAAGACTATGAATAATTGTTCTTAAAAACAACTTATTTGTGTATGGCATCTTGCAGCTTGCAAAATATTTTTACCCCCTTCTAGCCACACTCTCTGGTAGATGGGGGATGTATTATCAGGCCCACCTTAGGTTGAGAAAACAGATGATACAATAGTAAAAGAATTGTTTAGGGCCATATAATGGACAGGGAAAGAAAAGAACCATAATCTACACCCCCTGACTTCTAGTCCCATATTTGTCCCTCCTCATCATATCACCCCTCTTCTTGCAACTCATCCACTCTATCCCCAGGCTAAAAAAACACTTGCAAGAAATTGCCAATGACCACACATACTAGAATCCCACAGTGTAAGTTCCAAATGAGCAAGAAATAGCCTCTTTTTTTTTTTCACCTTTCATAAGAGAACATGATGGAAACTTACCAGGTAAATTTGTTGATGTAGTGATGATTTTATTCTTTTTATAATAATACCCTTATCTGTTTCTAACTATAAAACTAATTCGTGTTCATTACAGAAAGATGGAAAAATATAAAAGACTATAATGAAGAAAATTTAAAAATTACTAATTACATTCTATCCTTTATTGTTATTTTCTTTGAAAGATCAGCCAAAGCCTTGTCATTTTTTTTCCCAAATTCATCCAAAAATCACATTAAATAAATAAAATATATTACCCTCATTGTGCTCTGAAATTGTCTCACTCAACTTAGAACCAGGGTATCTTGAGAATTCTACATGTTATCAAATCAACTTCTGATGATCTGAATTAATTGCCAGATTATCAGCAGAGATCATCCCAGATAAATGGTTTTGGATAGCATTGCCCTTCCGTCTGAGAACACTAATACCACCTTTTAAAGTGATTTCTACATAGCTGTTTGAGAAGCAAATAAATCATGAATCCATTTCCAACATTGAGAGAGCAACGGTCAAAGAAGCGTGGTATCAAAAAAAGCAAAGAAGGAAAGTGCTAGTCACTAATCCATAGAGAAAGCAGTATGCATTTACATAGCCACCAGTTGGTTCTATGTCTCCAAATTCATGAAATCATAGTAATAGCCTGGCTCATTCACTCTGTTTTATTTCTACTTCTTCTGCCATCATTTCTTTTTTTTTAATGTTTATTTATTTATTTATTTTTACATTTATTTATTTTTGAAAGACAGAAAGACAAAGTACACGTGGGAAGGGGCAGAGAGAGAAGGAAACAGAATCCAAAACAGGCTCAAGGCTCTGAGCTGTCAGCACAGAGTCCGAAGCGGGGTTCGCACCCACAAACCGTGAGATCATGACCTGAGCCGAAGTGGGAAGCTTAACCAACTGAGCCACCCAGGTGCCCCAAATGTTTATTTATTTTTCAGAGAGAGAGACAGAGAGACAGAGTGGGACAGAGGGTCTGAAGCAGGTTCCGCTCTGACAGCAGGGAACCCCACGTCAGGCTCGAACTCACGAACCTCAAGATCATGACTTGAGCCCAAGCTGGACGCTCAACTGACTGAACCACCTAGGTGCCCCTACCTCTTCCACTATCTTAATCCTTTGTTGATTGAGGTGATTTGTTAGCCCCACCTTACAATTGAGAAACAGATGCTAGAATAGTCCAGTGGTGTTTTCTGTCTACCAAGCATATCTTTTTCTAATTATATATCACTAGATACTATGGAGCAGGAGGAAGGGAAACCAGCAGAAAATACTATTTGCCTTTACAGGTGGTAGTTCTTCATCCTGGAATGCCATTTCTTATTTCAAAATCTGGTAAATCCGTAACCAATCTTCAGGCATTTTCTCTCCACAAATCCTTCCCAGCCTCCCAGCCCTTAAACCTCTCCTCTCCAGAAAACAGTTCCACAATGGATGATAACATTCACAACACACTGTTTTATAATTATCCATTTCCACATCTTTCCCTTCCACTTGATTGTGAACCCTGGAGAACGGGGAGTGTGCTTACTTATGTTTGCTTGTATCCCTTTTGCCCAGCACACACGCCCTACATGTCAAATAACTTTGTGAATTAATGATTGTGTAATGAAAGAATCAGAGAAAGAATGGAAGAAAGTAGGAAAAAATGAAGGAGAGAAGGAAGATAAAAAGAAAGAAAGGATGAATTTGTCTTTTATTGTTCGAAGTTCTTCTGTAATGAGAGTTCTAATCTTATAGAGCAAATCATCCTAAATTTGACTATTCAGGTAACCTAATAACCACAAACATAAAAAATGTATTTCCCATTATGGCTTGTATATTTGAGGAAGAAAGGAAGAGGGTTTTAAACTTGGCAACCTTATATGTCATCTTCTACAACACGGTTCAGGGGAACAAACATGAGCTCAGAATGATAAGAGAATTTTATTCCTCCTTGAGCGGATCATTCAACACTCCTTGCCTCAATTTCCCCAGATTGAAAATGACACACTTGAACGTGTTGAGTCTTTATAACTTAAGCAAACTCATGTTCTGGAAATAATTATCAGTTATTTAAGCATCAAACTGGACAAGGATTAGGAATTCTATTTGGGGTGAGTAAAATAAAAATAAATGAGGCCATTTGAGAGACCCTTGTAGTGTTTTAGGACGCTCATGTTTGAATGTGAGTTTTGTCACTTACTAAATATAAAAAGTGACATGGGTAATCTTTATGACGCCTCAAAGGGTCCCCCGATGTGCACTAAGGGACAAGGGCCAGGAGCCAGACCTGCCTTTTTCTCAATGTATTCCTAGTGCGTAGCCCATTGCCAGACATACAGACAGGGACTCCAAAGTATTAATGGAATAGATCTTTGTATTTTCCAAATAATAGCATATGGACTCTTCTAATTAGCAGATAATGTAAGGAATTAAGAGGCATCTGAACTGCACTCACTACAGAATCTTATTTTTACATTATCCTCAATAGTTATTCATATATTTCAGACTATATTTCACTATGCCTAACCTAGTGCTTCTAGTTCAGTGTTTTACCACATCTTGTGTCTCAAATAAATTCATCATATTAGGTAATCATTAGGTCACAATGAAAAGTCATTGCAAATTGCTCATCTTATTCATTTTATATGTGCCTGGTTTACAGTAAGGGTTTAGTAGAGATTTGTTGAATAGATTTGACCTAAATAAGAACAACTGTGAAATTAGCATTTCTTGAAATTTCAAATGTTCTTGCAGATTAATTTGTTTCATTTGTTGTATATGTGTGCTTTTTTCTTTTTCCACATCATTTCAGCTTCCTGCTGGTCTTTAAAATGATTCTCTAGAGCTCAAACCTCCTGGTTGTAAAAATGAAGTTCATAAAATAGACTAATACATCATTTCTTGTGCCTGGGGTCAGAGATTAAAACAATAAGCAAGAAAAATATGAACTCTCCCTCATTCGTCTGACTGTTATCTCCTGAAGAATTGATACACACCAACAAGAGAAACAGGGGACTACGTTTATTCTTTGTAGCCAATCCTGTAAAAAACAAAAAGCTGGGAAAAATATACAACCTGATATGGATTAGGATATTTTGAAATACATGTAATAAAAACCTAATTCAAAGTATTTTGAAGACTTAATTTTTTAGAGGAATTATAGGTCCACAACAAAATTGAAAGAAAGTTGCCAATATTTGCATATGCTTTCTATCCCGACACATGCACTATCTCCCTCCTTAGCAGCATCACTCACAAGAATGGTGCATTTGTTAGCAAAGATGTACCTACATGAACACATCATAATTACTCAAAGTCCATCATCAATTTTAAGGTTCATTTTGGTGTTGTACATCCTATGGGTTTGGTACATTCTTTGAGTTTTGTCAAATATATTTTAATGACAAAGCCATCATTAAAATACAATACAAACTATTTTCACTGTCTTCTGTGCTCCATTTTTCATCTGTCCCCAACCTAATGTCTGCCAATCCCTGATTTGTTACTGCTTCCATAGTTCTGCCTTTTCCAGAATGATGTAGATTTGGAGTCGTAAGATATGTAGTCTTCTCAGAATGGCTTCTTTCACTTGATAATATGGATTTAAGTTTCCTCCATGTCTTTTCATGGCTTGGTAGCTCATTTCTTTTTAGTTCTGAATAATAAAATTTTATTGTCTGGATGTATCACAATTTACTTGTCCACTCACTTACCAAAGAACTTCTTAGTTACTTTCAAATTTTGGCAATTATGAATAAGCTTGCTATAAATAATTTTGTGCAAGTTTCTATACGCACATAAATTTTCAAATCCTTTGGGTAAATACCAAGGAGTATGACTGCTGGATGGTATGGTCAGAGTATATTTCGTTTTGTAAGAAACTACTAGACTGTCTTTCAAAGTGGCTGTATGGTTTTGCATTCCCGCCAGCTATTTAGAGAGTTCCTGATGTTCTACATCCTTGCCAGAATTTGGTACTGTCAGCGTTCCAGATTTTGGCCATTCTAATAGGTAAATAACAGTATCTCATTGCCATTTTAATTTGCATTTCCCTGGTGACATATGATTTGGGGCATCATCTCATATGCTTATTTGCCATATGTATATATCCTCTTTGGCGAAAAGCCCATTACAGTCTTTGACTCATTTTTTAAATCAGATTATTTCCTTACTGTCGAATTTTAAGGGTTCTTTGTACATTTTGGATAATGGACTTCTTTAGATGTGTCTTTTGCAAATATTTTCCCCTGATCCATGGTTTATTTTCTAACTCTGTTGACATTACTTTTTGCAGAGCAGATATTTTTAATGTTAGTGATTCTAGCTTATCAATTACTTCTTTTATGGATCGTGTCTTTGGTGTTGTATTTAAAAAGATATCACCATACTCAAGGTCATCTAGGTTTTCTCCTATACTTTCCTATGAGTTTTACAGTTTTGTGCTTTAAATTTAGGTCTATGATAATTTTTGAGTTAGTTTTTGTGGAAGTTGTAAAGTGTGTGTCTAGATTCTTTTGTTTGTTTGTTTGTTTGCAGATGAATGTCCAGTTGTTCCAACACTATTTGTTAAAAATTTTTTAACGTTTATTCATTTTTTTGAGACAGAGAGAGACAGAGCATGAATGGGGGAAAGTCAGAGAGAGAGGGAGACACAGAATCTGAAACAGGCTCTAGGCTCTGAGCTGTCAGCACAGAGCCCAACGCGGGGCTCAAACTCACGGACCACGAGATCATGACCTGAGCCGAAGTCGGAGGCCCAACCGACTGAGCCACCCAGATGCCCCTCTAACACTATTTGTTAAAGAAACTATCTTTGTTCCAATTGTATTGCCTTTGCACCTTGTGAGAGATCAGTTAGCTGTATTTATGTGGGTCTACTTCTGGCTCTTTATTCTGCTTCATTGGCCTATTTGTGTGTTCTTTCATCAATATCATACTATCTTGATTACTGTAACTTTATATCAAGTCAGGTAGAATCGACCCTCCAGCTTTATTCTTCTCCCTCCTGTTGGCTATTCTGGGTCTGTTGTCTCTCCGTATAAATTTTGGAATCAGTTTGTCATGATCCATAAAATGACTTGATGGGATTTTGACTAGGGTGCCTTGGATTTATAGATGAATCTGGGAAGAACTGACATTTTGGGACTACTGAGTCTTCCTATCCATGAACTAGGAATGTCTCCCCATTTATTTAGTTATTTTTTATTTCAACCATCAGAGTTTACAATTTTTCTCATTTAGAACTGATGCATATTTTATTAGATTTGTACCTAAATATTTCATTTGGGGGTGTGCCAATGTAAATGATATTGTGCTTTTAATCTCAAATTCCACTTTTTTTAATTTTTATTTTATTTCTGAGAGAGAGAGAGAGATAGCATTGGTAGAAGAGGTGCAGAGAGAAAGAGGGAGACAGAGAATCTGAAACAGCCTCCAAGCTCTGAGCTATCAGCACAGAGTCCAACGCAGGGCTCAAACTCATGAACTGTGAGATCATGACCTGAGCCAAAGTCAGATGCTTAACCAACTGAGACACCCAAGCACCACATCAAATTCCACTTTTTCATTGTTGCTATATAGGAAAGCAATTAACTTTTGTGTATTAACCTTATAACCTTGCTATAATTGTTTTTGCTTGTTTGGTTGATTCTTGCATTGACAATCATATAGTCTGAGAACAAAGACAGTTTTATGTCCTCTTTCACAATCTGTATTTCCTTTTCATGCCTTATTGTACAATTTTTAGTCCTCATGGCATAATTCAAAAAAAATTTTTTTTAATTTTATTGACTCATATGACTTAGAGAAAGAAATACTTATAGCATCAGGCACAGCTGGATCAGGGCTCCAATAATATTATCATCAGGATTCTCTTTCCCCTGTCTTCCCTGAGAAAACCCAGGTAGCTCCAGCAAGAAAAGATTGGGTTTAGTCACATGACATACTTGAATCAATCACTGTGACCGGGGTAATAGAGAATTGTTCTTGAACAAGCCTGCAACTTTGACCTAGCCCTGTGATCTGAGAAAACAGAGGGTATTGGGATTGGGAGCCCCACCAATATCATGTAAATGGCAGAACTTCCTAAGGAAAACAAGAGTAGAATAGAACAGAGCCAGGGAGAGTCAGAATCAATGGATCTTACACTGTCATTCAACAGTCACCATTTCATAATCATTCAAGATTTTTATCTCTGACTTAAAAACCTTTTTGATTTCTTGGCCTGAAAGCAACATTTATGAAGCTGACCTAACAGAAACCAACCTGAACTTCAGTGTTTGTTGACTTTTTGAATGCCATTATTTTCTTTTCCACTCCACTTTTCACTCAGATGGGCATAACATAGACTTCATAATTACCTGAAAGTGTACAACTCCACAAATCTTAAAATCAGTCTCCCCCTTTCAACCGCAACCTTCCCTTTGTTCAACTGACTTGGACCCTGTCTCCTACTACATCCTGTGTATTGACTGTACAGCCAGAGAATTGTCATCAGCAGCCCCTCTGTAGTCTCACTGTAATCCAGACCATATGGCTTTGATCACCTGAAACACCTCTCGAGCATTCCTGCTCCTTCACTGTTGTTCTATGATCTATGATCTATGATCTATGAACCAACCTGTGTTGGTTTCTTATGACTGCCTTCACAAAATATCACAACAAATAAGGTGGCTTAGAACAACAGAAGTTGTTCTTCCACAGTCTGGAGGCCAAAAGTCTAAAACCAAAAACACTGAGCCCAAACCAAGATGTTGACAGGCCTGTGTTCTCTCCAGAGGCTCTAGGGAAAATCTGTGTCTTGACTTTTCCAACGTCGGGTGAGTGCCAGCATTAATTTGTTGGCTTGTACCTGCATCACTCCAATGTTTAAGACCAGCATCTTCAAAGCTCTCTCTGCTTCATCTTCACATCACCTGCCCCTCTGCATGTGAATCATATCTATCTGCCTCTGTCTGATAAGCACACTTGTGATGGTGTTTAGAGCCTACCTGGGTAATCCAGGAAACTCTCCCCATCTCAAGATTCTTAAACTAATCACATCTTTAAAATATGAGATAATATACAAAGTTTCCAGGATTTAGAGTGAGGATATCTTTTGGGGTGTCATTTTTTAGCCCATTACAAAGTACATATGGCAAAAAGCCAACTCTGAGGTCAACAAATAATTTCTCCTTACTCCTTTATTCCTTGCTTGAAAGGAGAAAATCAGAGAGGGGCGCCTGGGTGGCTCAGTTGATCAAGCACCCAACTTTTGATTTGGGTTCCGGTCATGATCTCAGTTTGTGCGATAGAGCCCTGCATCGGGCTGTGCACTGATGGTGCAAGGCCTGTTTGGAATTCTCTCTCTGCCCCTCTCCCATTCTCTCTGTCTCTCAAAATAACTAACTAACCAAATAAATAAATAAATATATATATATTTTTTTAAAAACAAGAAAACCAGAGACGTAACAGTCACCACTAATTTACAAGTTTTATGCCCAATTTGATATTTCCTTTATTTCTCCATAATCAAATGTCTCTCCATCTACACTTAGCTAAAATTAGATACCTTTACATCACTCAAAAGTCTCCTGGTTTTATTAATAAATGCATCTACAAAAGCATCTGTTCTTTCACAGAGAATTTTGACAATTACCACCACATCCTCAACTCCAAGAAAAGGGTCTAGTACATAGTTGGCACTTGATTTATATTTATTTACTGTCTTATTCTTTCCAGTGCAAAATAAAAGAACATTCCCTTTCCCCTGTATTCTTAATCTTATTCCTTCTGATAACTTGTTCCCTCTTTACTCTATATCTCTAATTTCTCTCCACATCCTCTCTCTCCTGGCTGCTTTCTTATCTCCTCTAAACCTACTCAAGTCTCTTTTACACTTAAAAAAAAATGCATAGGAGTACATACTCCAAACCATCATAAACAATATTCATCTACAGAGTCCTCTCTATGTGTTGGCAAATTTTATTCTTATGCTGTTCTTATACAATTCCTAAAAGAATGGTCTAAATTCAATCTATAGTCTCTCACCTCCAACTTTTCCTCAGCTATAAACTTTTTCCTGCCATGTCATTTAAGCTGCCCTTCCCCAGGTCAAAACTTTTTTTTTCCCCCCGTGATTATGACTTTATTTTAAATTAATTCCATTTTGAGATGACTGTAGATTCATATGCATTTGCATGACATAGTGCAAAGAGATCCTTATGTACCTTTTTCTTCTAATAATAACATCCTGTAAAACTGTAGTACACTATCACAATCAAGATATTGACACTGAAGCTACCATTGATCTCATTCAAATGTCCCGTTTTCCTTGTAGTCAATTGTGTGAGTGTCACACTCTTTTTCCTTTGCAAATGAATTAAATACTTTCCAATCTTGAAATCAATTAATTGCTTGATTTAAATTTAGTAAACATATTTAGTGCATGGTATGAACCAAAGACTGGCCTAAGGTTTTACAAATATTGGCCTGTGTCGTCTTTATATTAATTCTATGGGGTAAGTATATTATTGTTAGCCCCATTTTACAGATGAGGCAGCTGAGGGACAGAGAAGTTAGAAAACTTGCTCAAGACAGCACAGCTAGTATGAGTAGTAAAGACTGGATTCAAGCCCATGTGGTCTGGTTCCAGAGTTTATGCTTTTAACCTTTCCTTCTCATGACCTCTTGTGTCCTAACTAAACTCTGCTAAGTTTGAAATTAGAAGTCATGAGCTCTTTAAATGTCCTTAGTTTCACTGGCATTATTATCTGTTGCTTCTCCTTGAACCTCTGTGACTACTCCTTTTTGGACTACTGCTCTTATTCCCATCTTCTAATTGTTGCTGTTCCCCAAGACTGTGTATTGAGCTCCCTGATATGTTTCAGTCTCTAGTTTCTTTGAGAGATCTCTATGCCTATCTGGTAAAGGCACACAAATCCATAGATAGAAGCTGAGACCTCTTTCCTGAGCTCCAGACTCATTCCTGATTATTGACTCTCCATCTTCCCCTAGATGTCCACCAGACATTTCAAACTTCAGTTTGTCAAAAACACCACTAATCCATTTTTCCATCTTTTTCCCATAACCCACTTCCCCCCACATCCCCCACCAAAGAAAGTCTATTTCTTTGACCGCATTCTGAGCTTAAAGAATAACGCCTCCGTTTATTCAAAACTAGTCTATAATTGCCAAGGCCCAGCCCCAGCAGGTCCAGGGGTTCCTGAAGGATGAACGGCGACGGCGAAAATAACAAATGGGCACAGACAACAGCAGTGGGTTGAACTGGCCACTTTATTGTGGCAAACGTGGCATTATATTTGTTAGCGATTTGCTTGTAGCGTGCATCATCTATGTTTCTCGGCATTACCTAATTCTAAAAATGTCCCTTTGTGTAATCACCCATTAAGGAACATCATGATTATTTTCTTGTAACGTTGCCTCCTGCCCTTTGCTTATTGATTAATTTCTTCATACTACTTTTATTATGTATCTACACTTATGTACAGTCTATAAAGCATTTGCTTTGCTGTTTTCCTGAAAGGTCATCTAGCTTTTTACACCTCAAGTGGAACATTTACAGGGACATGACTTTTTAATTGTTCCTTTGAAACATTTGTGGTACAAAGAACAAAAGTATTCACTTTGGTCGGGGGTGCCGGGAGAGAGCCAAGAGGGCCCTGGGAACCCACACCTTATGCGCTCCCAGAGAGACAATGTATACCTAGGAACTAATGAACCATTCTGTACCTTAACCCACCAGGTCCAGTTATCATCTGGAATGCCTCCTGGGGGGGCAAATGGGCCTAGGGTTTGGAGTAACTTGTATCCATCGATACATTCCTTTGTTGCCTGAATGGAGATTTTGAACCCATTCGTCCCCTCCTTGGCTGGGAAATATATGGGGCTATCCTTCCGTTAGGTAGAGGGGTCTTTATAGGGTGTGGCAAGGACTAGATGTAGGGCTGCATAATTTCCCTGCAGAATCTTCTTTCTTTCCCCAATGGTTCTTTTCCCGGGGGCCTGTCGTGGGCAATTCCCCAACCAACAAATCCCCAGGTACTTTCATTGGTAGGGGGGCTGCCCTGACCAATGCAAAGTCCAAATTACATAAAAGCAGGAGTACAAGAAGCTTCACTGTTGGTTGGCCACCATGCAGTCCAGATCCATCCACCGCCCGGGCCCTGCTATGAGGCTGGTTGGATAGCTTGGCTTCCGGCATATAATAGTCACAAAATGGAGAAATCATAATATAGGTAATAACTGTGCTCTTGGTGATTAATTTGTATTCTACAATACCATTTGGTTCATATTTTATTCTGAAGTGATGAGCTGGATGAGTTTGCTTATAGTGCCTGACACAGACATAAAATGGAAAAATGCAAAAATCAAACACTTAAGAAGAGATGTGACAAATCATCTTCTGATGGTAGAATCAAGGAAATAGTTCTTAAAGAAGGACGATACTAGTTGTGAGAATGAAAGTATAATTCAAAAAATAGGTAAAATATAGTTGTTCCAATTGTCTGTGGGGAAAATTGTTCTTTTTCAATAGTGCATTGCAACTACCAGAGGAAATATTCTTTATCTTACTAGGTATGTTAGGTTATGAAGAAGCAAGACTGTTTGGATTATTTTCAGAGGTTATATAGAAAACAAACCCCCCAGACTTCTCATCTCCCGACAAAAATAGCAACAACAACACCACCAGCAAAAACGAAATAGAGAAGACGTGTGGGAAAGCCCTCATAATTTAAGTCCAAACACTAATCTCTCTTTGGGAAGCAGTAAGGTTAACAGCTGATGAGCAAGAAAATGAAAATATCTGTTAAGATACTAAAGAAAACATGTATTGTTTTCATTTCATTATGTGTCAGGAATATAAAACCTGTAGCTTTATGTCTTGCTAGAGAGAATAGAAATTGTTATCACAAACTTATATAACATGGGTTTTGAAAAGGAAGTCTTACTGATTGAAATAATGCCTTCACCATACTTGCAAAATGAATATCTTAAATAGCGATGAGCTCTAAAAATGAAATGGGTATAGATGTAAATGAAGAGTAAAAGTGGTCGTTTTTATGATTTGGTGATTCTTTTCTACGTCTGGAACACATTTGAAAAGTCAAGATTCTTCTATGTTAAATAAATAAAGGAATATATAAGAATATATTAAATTAAATATAATAAGAGTTAGACTATTTCAGTCATTGAGGTAAATGATTCCATATAGCTACATCTAATAGGGTGCTAGACTTCCAGCCCTCTACAAGGATGCTAGGTCCCAGGCGCCTGGGTGGCTCAGTTGGTTAAGCGTCCAACTCTTGGTTTCGGCTTAGGTCATGATCTCACAGTTTGTGAGTTCGAGCCCCAGGTTTGTCTCTGCGCCGACAGCATGGAGCCTGGTTGGGATTCTCTCTCTCTCTCTCTCTCTCTCTCTCTCTCTCTCTCACTCTGTCCATCCACTGCTCACACACTCTCTCTCTCTTTCAAAATAAATAAATACAGTTAAAAAAATTAGAAGGATATTAGCTCCTAAAATAGTACTATTGCAACCTCATTAGCACTTATAATAGTATCAAGATCCACCCTAATCAGCATTCCCATGTACAAGTATGAATTGTAGACATTATCATCATCATTATTATTAATTATTGTCAAAAGCAAAGAAAGATGCAGAAGTAACTCCTACTTACAAAGTAATAATCCTCAATTATTTACATTGTAATCTATGCAATGTGAGTTTATTCTGTGTTTGTTTCTTTTCTTTTTTTTCTTTTTTTTTTTTTTTTTCCAGTTTTTGGAGATGGGAGCAAGAGGGTTTAATCCTCAGCTATGTTGAAACTCTTGTTCAGGTGAAATAAATCTACCTACACACAAAGAACATAGTAGCTGATCAGTGGAAAACCTCCACCAGGACAAGACAATATCTGGTTTTTCTTTCCTGTTTGTTCAGTTTATAGCAGAAAGCCTGGTACAGAATAGATGTTAAAGAATGATGCATTGTAGAAATACCACACCAGAGTTAGAATTCAGCTCTGGTAGGACAAAAAGAAAACAGAGCAATATTGATTGTGTAGAATGTGACTTGCCCTTTTGCTGGGGACTTTGCATAAAGGACCACTTAATTCTCTCCAGATGCCTATAAAACAGTATATTACCTCTATTACATGAATGGTAAAGAACTCGATTCTTAACATATCTAGCAGGCCTGGGATTAACTAACTGGCTCTGAGACTATCACTCCCGGACATTTGCCATCTCTTCAGTCCTTGAAGTTTCGCCCGGTTTTGCACATGCCCTTGACCTCTCCCCCAGCTCTTGCTAACTCCTTCTCATCCTTCAGGTCTCTGCTTAAAAGTCACTTACGCCTGACGTCCTCAGGGAGGTCTTCCCTGTAACCCTTCCTGAATTAGATTTGTCTTCCACACTTCCTCTGGAACACTCATCACTACCCTAGCTAAGTGATTATCTGTGCAGCTCCTTGATTTATGCATGCCTTCTCTGATGGATTCCAAACACCCCAGAGAGCTTCATCTGTCCTGGTGATTGTTTTATCCCCAACACTTACTACACTCTCTGACATGTATTTTCAAAAATATTTGATGAATAAATGAATGATGGGAAAACTCAGGCTTGCAGAAGTTAAACAACCTCTTCTCAGTCCCCAAAGTAGTGATTTGAGTAGATTTTAAGCCAGGGGCTATCAAATTCCAACGGTTACAATTTAGAACAATAAAAAACTAAGAAAAAGGAAGATGGGTTTAAGATTATAAAAAACCCTCTGAGAGTAAATAAACAGAAGGCATCTGATAAGGATAAATACAATATTCTCCATTAAGGGAAAAAATAACAAATCTGAACAGGTTCATAGTGATCACCCCACCATTACAGAAATCATGCTCATCAGAATTAATGCCAGCTATTGCACTAAACATTGTATATGGGTTATCTTTATTCAAAACTCATAATAATCCCAAGATAGGTATCATCATTATTTCTGTTTTAAAGATTTAAAACTTTCCCCAGTAATATAGCCAAGCAAACCCAAGCAGTCTGACTTCAGAACCCACATGCACTTAACAGCAAATTTATTCGAATTTCAGACTTGGAATTTTTGTTGTCTTGCTTATTTATTTGCTTCCTTAGACCTACAACCTACAGATCTTTGATGACTAAAATTAAGGGTGACTCAACTTCCAAAAAAGAGATTGCAATTTTATTCCAACTGTAATATCCAGAATGGAGGAGATTAATAGTCTCTGGGCCCCTTTCCCTGAAATAGTTAATGTTTATATATATATTCCTAATTTGGGAACAGGAGCTCACAGTCACCTTTCATAAAGGGCAAATAGCTTTCTGGAAAGAAATCTATCCAGACTTGCACCAAGTTTAGGGAAAGAACTCTCAGAGCGTGAACTAGAAATCAGGTTTCCAGCTATCATGGAAGACACTGCTGCCCCCTTGTGTTTCCATATTGTAATAAAACATGCAGAACCTTTGAAACCCACTGTCTGAATGGCACATCATCTGAGCTCCGGAGACCCCTTTGAAACACTCTGGGCAGCTGCCCCACAGTAACCAGCACCCAGGTCTCCTTCTGGGCCACTCCGCCCACAACAGGGAGCCTAGAAGCATTGCAGGTCGTGGCAGGGCTGTCCTCCCAGGCAGTGACCCTTTCTAATTGTCCCCTTTAGAGAAGAACCTCTGAAGAATCACAAGAGGCAAAGAAGGGTAAAACTTCTTATGTATTTGCAGCAAACAGAATTTAATTACACAGAGTAAATATTCCTCTGACTTGTAGCCAAGCTTCAGAGACTCAGGGCTGCTCCTGGAACCTGTAGCTTGCTAAGATGCAAATACCTGAGAGAAGGACAAAAAGTTCCTTTCTTGGAATTAGCAATAAGAAAGTAGAGGTAAAGAAATATACGATAAAATATGTTTAAAGCTGGGATTGACCATGTGCTATACCTTACTCAGGAAATCAAATAGAATAGCTATCCTGTGTCTCCTCACCTGTGACATTTGAATTAATTCATGAAAAGTAGTTTTATTTTTCATGCTGTTTTGGCCTCATGGGTTTTAATATGACACTTATTTGGGTGAATATTTGAATAATGCCTTACTTCTCCATAGACGGTAAGCTCCAAATGGGTGGAGACTATACAGGCTACTTTAGGAATATTTGTTGAATAAATGATTGATGATGTTTCTTTTTTGAGTGCGAATAAATAGATTTGAAAAATATTGGATAAAAGTTCCCCATGAGTTTATTTTTCTTTTCTATCATTACACTTGCCTTTCACAGAGGCAGCTTAGTAAGATACAAAGGCTTTATAGTCAAACACCAGTTCAAATCCCAGTCCCAGGGCTGAATATCTGCCTAACCTTATGGAAGTTGCTTAAACCTCTCTGAACTCATTTCTTTCAGACCATGTAAGAAAATGTCTACTTCCTTTACCTGTTATGAGGAATTAATGAGAACACACATCTACTATGCAACCTGGCTCAGTGCCCAGCAGACAGAGGGTGATTGTGAAAGGCTGCTTTTGTTCATCTTGCAAACTCGGCAGTGTCTCAAAGCTGAATATATCTTAAAACAGGTTTTTCTAAAATCTAGACTAGACAAATCTAATCAACAGCACATGCACACATACACACACGTCTATGCAATCTCTAGATTACACTTCTTTGTCCCGTCGAACTTCTACCAAATTTGCCAGCCAACAATAAAGTGCATTTTCATTTTCATTTTCCCATTCTGTAAACAGATATAATAAAATGACAACAGTGTCATTACTTAGGTTGTTTTTGACAAGTAACTGCAAACCAATACAGCAAAATGGTTTACACAATGAGGAAAATGTGTGATCTCACAAAGGAAGTCAAGAGATGATAGGCATTATGAAATCATCAAAGAGCCAGAATCTAGCCAATTCGGTAGGTGAGGACAATGAGACTAAGGTTGTTGCGAAGCTCCAGAAAATCCATCCTCTTACAACCATACATATCCGTCTCTATGTTTACATGTATGTCACCATCTTAGTTTTTTATTCTTTCCAGTTGAAACATTGCACATTTCTTTTAAGTAGAATTTTCTTTTATTCAGTTGTGTTTCTTTTTTCAATATCGTTAGGCTGATGTCATGCCATTTTGAAAGTGATCTAATCAATTCATAAAATCTGCATAATGACCTTGGTGATATAGAGCAGAAATAAATAAGGGCAGGGCACCCCCTCAGCAGATGGAATGTTATTCACAACATTCATAAAAAGAATATTCAATTTTGCAGTCACTGCTGGTCCTCTACACTGCTGAACACAGCCTACACAGGGTAGATTCCTTTCCAGTGTTGTCAAACCAGGGTTCCAAGTAGTGAGTTCTCCTGTAGAAAAGACTGTTAGGCAGAAACTGCTGTGAAACCACATTGACAAGAAGCAGACTGTGGTTGGCAGACCTCTAAAGATGGCCCTGCTCATGATACCTGTCTCCTGGTTATTCAACTAAACACTAAGCAAGTTATTGCCCTGAAGAGATTTTACAGGTGTAATTAAGATCCCCTATCAGTTGAACTTAAGATACAGAGATGATCCTTGTGGGTCTGATCTATTCACATGAGCCCCTTTCAAAGATAAGGGAAATTTGAACTCAGGAGAAAGAAGCCAAGCAAGTCACCCAGCGAATAGCTCACAAGATAAAGGGGACCTCAGTCCTACAACCCGAAGAAACAGAATTCTGCCAACAATCTGCATGGGCCGAGAGGAGCCCCGCAAGGCCCAGAGGAGAACCAGGCAACCGACATGTGGAGCGTGAGACCCTGAGTAAAGAACAGAGCCGAGCCACGACAGACTCTTGTCCCACACAACTGAGATCATAAACATGTGTTGTTTTAAGTCACTAAGTTTCTGGAAATTTTCATACAGCAATAGAAAACTAATACTCAGGACTTCTCCCCATGCACTGTCATCTCCTCCCCCACAATGGTTTTAGATACCTGCAGAACTTAACTGTGTCAGAATTGACAAAATGAGCCTTGCCCAAAGGAACTCTCTCTTTGCATGTAATTGAGGAAATCCTTTTCTGAAGACTCCTAAATCAAATAACTTCATGCATTCTAATAAACGTTTAAAACTTGGGCCTGATCCCAGAAAGCCTTTTCTTGCAAAATTTGGGCAACTTAATTTTTGCAAAATGAGCATAAGTGACTTCGGGAATGTTAAAAGATACCAATATTTGCAGTTTCTAGAGTAGTGCTAGGATCTTTATATACACAATGCCAATGAGTTATCATTTCCTCACTATAAGATTCTATTACTTTCTACATTTCATTGACTGAGACTTAGAGCCTGGGATATTTCAGTGAAATCTTTGTTAGCAGAATTGGAACTTGAGCTGTTTTGTTTGTTTGTTTGGGTTTTTTGTTTTGTTTTGTTTTGTTTTGTTTTAAACTGTAAATCTGTCTTTTCCCTCTTCCTTATACTTAGAGAAGAGAGTTTGAGGTGTGGAGAAAATTTGCCTTGTGCCTGGGATTTCTCCTTCACCCTGGATGACTGGAACATCACTGGGCTCAGAATGTACCTATATCCTTATGCTCAAGTAGCTGAATTGAATCTCTTTTTTTATATATATATATATATTTTTTTTTTATTTCTGAGAGAGAGAGAGAGAGAGACTCAGCGTGAGCAAGGGAAGGGCAGAGAAAGAGGAAGACACAGAATCTGAAGCAGGCTCCAGGTTCTGAGCTGTCAGCACAGAGCCCAACACAGGGCTTGAACTCGTGAACCACAAGATCATGACCTGAGCAGAAGTCGGACACTTAACTGACTAAGCCACCCAGTCATCCCCTGAATTGAATCTTTGCTCTCACCCAGCACTTATCTCTTTTCCAGCATTATGGAGAGAAGTCTTTCTCCACCTTTTTTTTTTTCTGATATGAAATTTATATTTAACCCAAAGAGTGTATTCGGAGACTACAGAAGGTTCTTAATGCAAATTTTGAAAGCAGCAAAATATACCCATCATGTTGGTTGTATCCTAATGTTTTTTTTCTTTTTTTATACAGTGTCTATTTTAATTTTCAGTTGTTTTTTTACATGTGATGTCAGTATTTCTTAGAGGTCATTTTACAGGTGAGGAAACTTCGATTGGGAAAAAATAAATGACACTAGAACAGAAATTTAAAACCAGTTCTAGTTCTTAGTGATCAACTTTTATCAACTGAAGGGCCAACCTATTATTTTAAGTGAGCTTTTTGCAGCCCGATGGTTGACTACGGTAAGGATTTTACAATTCTTGTTGAAATAAGTTTGGTGTTTTTTTTTCCCTGACCCTGACCTCTTAATTTCTGTGAACATGTTTATGATAAGCAGTAATGAGGGTTGGGCAGTGGAAACAAGATTTTGATCTCAAAAATTCTTCGTAACCATTTAATTGTCCATAGTGGTGGTTACAGACGGATGTGTGTATAAAAGAAAGAGATGACTTCGCGTAACACAGCACAAGACATCAAAAGTGTTCCTCAGCAAACCGGATACAGAAGAACAGGCAAATTACAGGGGACAAAATGTTGGGGAGTGCATGGGGTTCCAAAAATTTGCACTCAAGTTTTTCAAGGAAACTCCCAGAGCAAATTTATTTTCTAATTTCTTAAAAGCTAAGAGCTAGTTGAGGGGCAGCTAGCAGGATGAGTCAGTAGAGCATGGGATTCCTGATCTTTGGGTCATGAGTTTAAGCCCTACTTTGGGCATAGAGCCTACTTAAAGAAAAAAACTAGGAGCTGGTTGAGTGTTTATCCATTCCAGGTAAACATTTTTAATATTCTCTGTTCTAAACATTGCTGGGTTGTATAAAGATCAATCCTTGCCTCCAGGGTATTCACCAAGTCTCAGGGGAACAGAGAATTCCACATATAGAATCTGGGGCTATCAACAGTACAAGTCATGACATAACACCATTTAAATTTTGAAATTCCCCTATCGTTGTGAAATGCCAGGGCATGTTTAAATTGTCATGCTACTCAGAGAATGACTTTTCAGAGCAACCCCATTCCTAATGAGGGAAGTGGGGAGTGAAATTTAATTTTTTTAATTTTTTTAAGGTTTATTAATTTTCGAGAAAGAGAGAGAGAGAGAGAGAGAGAGAGAGAGAGAGAGAGAGAAAGACTGGCAGGGGAGGAGCAGAGAGAGAGGAGACACAGAATCCAAAGCAGGCTCCAGGCTCCGAGCTGTAAGCACAGAACCCAACACCGTGGGCTTGAACCCACGAACCATGAGATCATGACCTGAGACGAAGTTGGATGCTTGACTGAGCCACTCAGACGCCCCAGGAGTGGAATTTAATTTAAAAGAACGTATGCTTTCCCATTTGGATTAGGAATTAAACAGGGCACAATAATACGTAAAGAGTCATGCTTTCTTATTGCCGATCGCTGAAAATGAAACGTTCCATCCTTCATACTTATTGTATCAGTGAGTTCATTCTGTCTTGTGAAAGTAATCCCTACGGGAGGTGGTGTGGTGTTTTCTTTCAACAGTTTAGTCAAATAATCAATGGGAAATCCGAAAGAAAATCTCAAAGGATAAACAGTTTTCTTGGCTATGAAACAATTATGCTATAACTCAGCTTGAGATGTTCACATCTTGAAAATGAAGAAAATAAAAAGCTAGTATATCATTCCCAAATGTTATGATATATCTGTAGCATAGAACACAGCTGGACAAAAATACACTTGTTAAAGCATCCTCTGTAAGGAGTCTTCTTATCTGATTTGGGAGCACTGCAGGCACCAGAATCTTAACTCTAATAGAGTCCATGTGGTAAACATAGTGGTTATTTGAAAGTAGTTTTAAATTATGACTTTGTAAAATAGCAAATAATTAGTAAACTGTTGGATTCATACTCAAAATAAAAACTTCATAGTTTATTATTAAATTCACTTAGGTATAAACAAGTATATACACGTAAGTTCTCAGATAAATTTCAAATACCTCCTCACCATGTAACCAATAAAATTATTTAGCTATTATGGAAAAGGGAAGAATGACTTTTCTGTCCTCTCCTCGTGTATCAGTCAGAATATTATTTAGTAACAGAATCGCAGTGACTACAAATGTTAAAAGATGTACTTCTCATTCATTCTCCATGTTCATCTCTGCTCAGCAAGGGTATTTTGCTCATAGATGTCCTTTAAGGACTTTTGTTAATGGAGCAGCCACCATCTTGCACATGATTGCCAAGGCAGAAAGAAAAGAGAGCTCTGGCACGTCTGGCATCTGCAATTATACGCTGTTTCCCAAAAGTGATGTGTCTAAAATGGTCTGATCACAATTCTGACGTGATCAGGAATTGATCAGGAATTCCCCTATGGGAGACTCCCCACACTACCAGGCAATTCTCCAACACCATCTTGGTGTTCTACAATCCAACTTAATTCGAACAGCCAGGCAGAAGAGATGCATAGGACAGTTTCCATGCCAGCTCCAAGCATGCCACTCTCCCCAAATCTCCATACGCTCACTAACCCAGTTCTCTGATCTTTGTCCTTTGGGGGTTTTATGGAGGCTTCGTTACATAGGCACAATTGAATAAATCATTGGTCATTGGTGATTATACCCAACCTTTAGCCCCTCTTCCTTCCCCAGATGTCAGACATGTGGAAGTGAAAGTTCCAACCTTCTAATCATATGGCTGGCTCCCAGGGCGACCAGCCCCCCATTGTCAGGTGGGGTCCAGAAGTCACCTCATTAACATAACAGGAGAGATTTTATCTCTCTCAACCTAGGAAAATCCAATGGTTTTAGCAGCTCTGTGCCAGGGACAAAGACCAAATATATATTTCTTATTATACATTACAATATCACAGTGTCACTTCTCCTTTCCATTCATTGGACAGAATGTGTCATGTGGTCCCACCCAACCATTAGGGGCCCATCAAATGCAATCTTTCCACATGTTCCGAAGCAGGAAGAACTTGTTGATCAATCGCCCTGGAGTCTACCACACATGAAATCCTGTCCGCCTTGCCTTATCTGCTTCAGCTGTTCCCTTTCTGTGTATCTCCTGAGTTGTCGCCCTGAATCCTTCTACGCGTCCCGATGCTTGCTGGTCTCTGCTTCTGACCTTGCGCACAGTCACGTTAAGTGTGGTAACAGGAAGTGTACTGCTTAAGAAGGTAACTTCCTCTAAGAAGTGCCAACTTAACTGCCAGCTCTCCTTACCAGAGGAATGAATGGATGGAGACTCACCTGATTTGGGTAGTGATACGAGCCCTCCTCTTTCTTTGCTCTGATCTGAGTGTCCGGTGTCCAGCCTTTGTGTTCTGTTTGTGTAATTCTGTCCACAGTCTGCCGATGCTACTTCTCAAACTGGTGTCAGTCGACTTCCTCTGGAGAATAACTGAAAGAACAGCTGTCGGAAAAAACAAGGATGCCATGACATTTCTGTTGGTAGAAACTGAGGATTTTCAGTGGAAGCACCTCACTGCCGCCACCAACTATACTCTACTTAGCAGCAGAAGTAGTTGTGAGAGTTGGTGAAACATATGGATGCTTAGGGGCGCCTGGGTGGCTCAGTCGGTTAAGTGTCTGATTTTACCTCAAGTCATGATCTCACGGTTTGTGAGTTGGAGCCCCGCATTGGGCTCTGTGCTGACAGCTGGGAGCCTGGAGCCTGCTTCAGATTCTGTGTCTTCCTCTCTCTCTGCCCCTCCCCTGCTCGTACTCTGCCTCTCAAAATAAATACACGTTTTTTTTAAATTTTTAAAAAGAAAATAATTCCTTTAGCAATTTCCTATCCATGCATGGATCTCTTTCCAAATCACCGTTCCCAACATGTTTCATGGACTGCTGTATTTCTAACGTACTCATCTAAGTATGTCTAGGGGCAACTTTTCTCTAAATCAATGAATAAAAGTTCGCTGGGGTTCTACTAACATTTATTTCCAATATAATGGCCTTTATTCTTCTCAGCTGTCATCTACAGTTGCAGTATTTCCCTGCCCTTGAGGGTGAACCCTGATGATATTGGAGTTGGTTCAATTTATAGTGCTAGAGGAGGAAACATAACTCATATTTGCTGTAAGCTCGTTGCATTACATTTTTTAAATTTTTGTAATGTTTATTTAGTTTTGAGAGGCAGAGCACAAGCAGGTGAGGGGCCGAGATAGAGGGAGACACAGAGTCCAAAGCAGGCTCCTGGCTCGGAGCTGTCAGCACAGAGCCCGACGCGGGGCTCGAGCCCACAAACTGTGAGATCGTGACCTGGGCTGAAGTCGGACACTTAACCAACCGAGCCACCCAGGAGCCCCTATAGGCTCATTGCATTATGTCAGACCTGAACTATACTAGGTTCAACTACTTTGATGAATACCAGTTAACTCTGGTATCTCTGCACTGATGCTACACTGACTGTGTGTAATGGAGTTCTGCTTACCAAGTTTGAGATTGTTACTACCATACTCACGACTCCTATTTAATGAGCAAATATACAAAGAGGGCGTTAAGATAATCACAGAACATACAGTATCTTATTAATTCTCTTAACAGCACACTGATGTCAATCGTTATCCCCATATTAGAGGGGAGGGCAATGAGACACAGACTAAACCATTTATCCGAAGCTATATAGCTTTGCAGTGGCAGAATAGGGGTTCAATCCAGTTATACTTAAGTTCAGAGCCCAGAAGCACAAGCATTTCACTAGATTATTCTAAATACTGCCAGGCAGAACATGCCAGCTATTGTTTGGACATGAAGGGGTTTCTGAAATCCATGCAGGAGCCTAGACCTCAGGAAACCCAGATGCAAGAAGGCTCAGCAGCCCGCCGTGTGCTAACGGGCAATTCCTATAACCTCAGCCTCATCTCCTCACATTTAAAATGAAGCCATTGAGGGGCGCCTGGGTGGCTCAGTCGGTTAAGCGTCTGACTCTGGCTCAGGTCGTGATCTCACGGTTCATGAGCTGGAGTCTTGTGTCAGGTTCTATGCTGACAGCTCAGAGCCTGGAGCCTGCCTCGGATTCTGTGTCTCCCTCTCTCTCTCTGGCCCTCCCCTGCTCACACTCTGTCTCTCCTTCTCTCTCAAAAATAAATAAACATTAAAAAAAATAATAATAAAATGAAATCACTGAACTGGGTTTTCTCTAAAGTTGCCTAAACATTCACGTTTCTGGATTCTGATCAAGAGACTAATCTGCCATTTTCTAATGGTCACTTTGTATTGAAGGGTGTTTGCTTATCTGAAAAATGGAGGTATGCTAGCATCTATCGACATAAAGCATTTAATACAATGCTTGGAACATAGAAAGTGCTCGGACGTATTTGCTTATCATCATCACCATCATCATCATGTTAATTGTTATCAAAATCACTACTTCATTAGCATTGACGTTAGCAGTAGCAAAATACTCATCATACATTTGCAACTGATTTGGGCCCTCACGTGTATCAGGACACTATCCAAAGGAATTGAAATGGATCATCAAGGAATGCATCTGGAAGGCCCCAAAAGGCAAGTGTCTTTTCACCAGCTGACAAATGTATGGCAGTTATGTGTAAGAAAATCTCAATCTACATTTATTGCATACTGATCATATCATAGGGAAGGGTTTAAGGAGCAATAAAGGAACATCTCGCTGGTCATAGCAGATTAATGTGGCAGCCAGAAACTGCCGGGAAACTCTAGCTCCTTGACACTTGATGAAGTAGTTCATTTAACCTGTCCTAAACACTGGAACTTTTTCCAGAGCACTTTAGTGTCTAGCCATTCATAATTAGAGTAACTTGTATATGGTGAGGAGGAAGGTATACAGACCCTTGTTGGACTAAAGGCAATGATTTCTCAAAAAAAGAGAAACACAACCTTTGCCACAAATCAAACAAAGTGTAATTCACTATATACGTGTGTGTGTATGTGCGTGTGTACATGTGTATATATATATATATATATATATATATATATATATATATTTGTAACCAATATCCCCAGTTTTGATTGAATGGCTTCCTTTTACATGGTATTGCCTTCAACACAACCATGATAGGTGGTCTCTGGGAACAGAAACCACTGTGCGTCTTCCCAAAGTAAGTTGTTTACATGGATGGCTCACCAGAAGGCCATTTCTTAAATCCTGGTAGAAAAAAAAAGATAATAATCCAGAAGGCAAGACAACATCACAATTAAAGGTTAGGGAAGTATGAGTTTGATTCCACTGAACTTTAAATTCTATAAGAGCAAAACTGGAACTTTTTTAAACTCCTCAGTGCCTAGAACAGTGCCTGAGGCATAGAATGTTCTAAATAACTATTTGTTGAAAGAATTAACCAATGGATGAGTCTGTAAAACTGTGACTCCAACAAGTTACTTAATTGTTATTTCTCAACTTTCACTTTCCTCATCTCTAATCACCACCTTTCAGGGTTAGTGAAAATGTTAGAAGAAATAATGTATGTAAGAAGGCATTGAATATGTGCTCGATACATAGTTATGACTGCAGTAATGTGGTTCAGCAGATTGCCATTAAAGCATCCTCATCGGGGCGCCTGGGTGGCTCAGTGGGTTGAGCGTCCCATCTTCGACTCAGGTCATGATCTCACAGCTCATGAGTTCAAGCCCCACGGCAGGCTCTGTGCTGACAGCCCAGAGCCTGGAGCCTGCTTGAATTCTGTGTCTCCCTTGCTCTCTCTGCCCCTCGCTGCCCTGTGCTCTGTCTCTGTCTCTCAAAAATAAATACACGTTAAAAAAAATGAAAAATTATAATAAAAAAACCATTAATTTAAAAAAATGCATCCTCATCTGCACAAAAAACACACACATCCCTTTGTCCCTCAGAGGGATCTGTATAAATGCCTGATGTCCACTGGTATTTTCCAGAATGATGATTAGATTCACAAGGGAAGCAAATCATTGCTATTTGTCGTGGGATTTGGAGCATGTCAAATCCCCATGTGATTCTGGTCAGCAGCCTGTCTAGATGTGAAGCTTTCTCCTAAACCAGCAGTGGTGGTATATATTGATGCAGTCTTTCCGGAAAGCAATATGGCTGTTCATATGAAGAGCCTTAAAATGGTTTAAACCTTTTGGTCTCATGATTCTCCTTCTGGATTATTCATAAAAAAAGAACTATAGGTGCAATCAGATGTATGTGCTAAAATATTAATTACATCATTATTCCTATATAGTCCCCCAATGCTAAAATCCCCTCAATATCCAACAATATGGGAAATTCAGTGGACACATAATTACGCAGCCATTAAAAATAATGACACGGAAAATGTTACGGATGTTTTGTTAAGTTAAAAAAATAATAAGATTCAAAGTATATTCTTGTATTGTCCCAATTTTATTTGTGTGGCGTATTAATATATATGTAGATAAATGACCAAAATAGCTTTACAGTGGTATAATTATGGGCAATTTTTATTTTATTTCCTTATTTTTTTCTGTGGACAGCACATTTTGACAGAATAATCATTTTTTAAAGTTTATTTATTTATTTTGAGAGAGAGCAGGGGTTGGGGGCAGGGAGAGAGGAAAGAGAGAGAATCCCAAGGAGGCTATGCACTGTCAGTGCAGAGCCTGATTTGGGGCTCAATCTCACCAATCGTGAGATCATGACCCGAGGTGAAATCAAGAATCAGGTGCTTAACCGACTGAGTCACCCAGGTGCCCCATGGAGCATCTTTCAAATAAGCTTCTGAGACAAACATTGCTAACCATTCACCAAATCTGTGAATGGGCACGTGAGATTTGTCTCGTTGTTTGGGGTAGACATTAAATGATTTCTAACAAAATGAGAGTGGAAATTATGCGTAGCACTCTGCACTTAGAGACCTAGTCCATAAACACTTCCCACAGACACTCCTCAATGATCGTTTTCTCTTTCTGGATGAGAAAATCACAGATTTTAGAAGCCACATGAAGATGGCCAAGATTCCATTAGTCTCTGTCCCTTAAAGATTCTGGAGAGAACCATCAAGTTAGATGGTTAGATGATCAAGAAATACACCACATTCTTTTAAACTTGTTATATTTGGGGGCTTGTTTGCCACAAGAGTTAACCTACTAATATAGCTGCATTGTTGATCATATATATTTAGTTGTATACACCGCCTGATCAAATTTATTCTTGATGGAGAGGTGGAGATACTACTTCTGTGCAGAAACCATTCCACAAAAGAGATGAGGGAAAAGTTAGAGAATAGATCGTTTGCACATTTTGTAAATCACTGGGCCCTCTAGAAGTTAGTTGATCATTCTCACCTGAAGGTCGTAAAATGCATTGCTTTTCCATAAGAACACTTTAAAACAAATACAAGATCCTGACTCTGTGGATTTCCTTTTATCTCTTTTGTCTTTTTTTTTTTTTTTTTTTGATGTAGGCCCCATGAGGGCAAGACCTTTGACTTGTTTATACTGCTGCTTCCCCAATTCCTTGAGAACTGTGAGAATAATCAGCATACAATATGTATTGGTTAAAGATGTAAATTAATGTAATGAATGCAAGATGGGTAAAGACAAATTCACCTGGTGAGAATGACCACCCAAAAACTTGGCCAAGAGCTTTCAGAGGGCAGAGAGGGTTTTATCTGACTTATTCGTGTGATGAACATAAAACAAACAATCTGAGACAGCCAATTTCTAAATTTGATTTCATGTTATAAGATATATCTACCGAATGCATCTAGCGATCAAAGGCAGCTGACAAGTTTGCTGAGGGCAGATGGCCCTTTACTTTCCATCTTCATCTCTTGCAGGAGTCTACCTCCCAGGTAGGTTTCTAGCTGGACCTTCCACAAGTTGGCCACCTGGTGGCACAGCCATCTATTTGCTCTCTTACCACCCCAAGCAGATGGCTCAGAGTTAAACAGATAACAAAAGACAAGTTCCATGTGTGAGAGGACCCGACTGCAAGGTGCTTATTTACTCTTAAAATTGGTTCTGTTGCTGCCAACTGAAAGTCATTGAATCAAAACTTTTGAGTGATTAGCTAGATACACGCCATTTTCTTTTTCCTTTTGTAGTTGTAGCCGTTGATTGTTCATTCATTTATATCTTAGTTGGGATCCTCTAGAGAAGCTGAAGCAAGGGATGTGTATGTCAACAGTAAGAGATTTATTTTAAGTAATTGGCCCACATGATTGTGGTGGTTTAGCCAGTTCAGAATCTGACGGTGGAGGCAGACAAGCTGGAGGCTCAGGAAAAAGTTGTAGTTTGAGTCCAAAGGCAGTCTGCCATAGAACCTAGAAAAGCCAAAGTTGCAAATCAGGTCAGAAAGCAGTGTGCTGAAGGATTCCCTTTTGCTCAGAAGAGATTAGATTTTCTTCTTCTTCTTCCTATTAAGTTATTTATTTATTTATTTATTTATTTTGAGAGAAAGAGTAGGGAGGAGCAGAGAGAGAAGAGAGCCCCAGATGTGGGTCTCAAACTCATGAACCATGAAATCATGACCTGAGCCAAAATCAAGAGTTGGATGCTCAACCAGCTGAGCCACCCAGGCATTCCAACTTTCTTCTATTTAGGCCTTCAGCTGATTATATGGGGCCCACCCAGATTATGGAGGACAATCTGCTTCACTCAAAGTTTGCTGATCTAACTGTAAATCTTATCCAAAATTCCCTCACAGAAATAACCAGAATAATGTTTGACCAAATACTTGGGCATCATGACCCAGACAAGTTGACACATAAAATTAACTGTAATAGTTCACTTCTCTTCTCATTCATTTTTGATTGTCTTTTCTTTGCTCAAATCCTCTTAGGTCCTTGGGGGTGATTGTTTTTAGAAGGGTCATCTAATCCCAAATCTTGTGGGAAAATCAGGAAAATCTCAAGCCCTCATTCCAGCTCCCCTATTGGCTAGCTGATTAAAAGGGAACTTGACCACAGAACCTCCAGTTCTGCTTCAGTGAATGTAGATACCTAAGTTATAGGTTTATTTTAACGTTCAAATGGGAGAAATATGCATTGACAAGCTCTGTAAACACAAGTTCACGTTGAAACCATTATTTTAAATTGTGTTCATATATCAAAGGCCCTACCTTTCAAACCAATGAATGAGAGAAAATAGAAAACTTCTCATGTAAAACACGTTACAGCTGTAACTGGCTCATTGGAATAAAGAAAGATCAAGTTAATAAATCAAGTTTATTCATGAGGGGACAGTGATTTTAAGGGTTAAGAGAAGCTTTAAAACCACATCAGATGATTTTTGAGGATCCCAGGAACAATGTCAAATTTAAAGTACATGGAATATTCCGTGTAAAGGCAGGGAAGTTAACACACCTCTGATGCTCCCCCGTGAATCCTGGGGAGAGCCAGGCAGCATAGGAGCACCATGAGTCCAAAAGCAAGGGAGCTCAGATAATACGGGACTGTCCATGAGAAGCTGCTCAAAAAGATGGGACAGAGCTTCTCACTTCCACACATTCAATGTACAATTAACATCCCACATGTGACGTGATGTCAGATTATCACATGATTGTCAGTGATCGCTGCTCGAGGGGTCGCTGCACATCAGATTCCTGACCAGACCATTCTTTAACTCCAGGGAGTAGAAGTTTTGCCCTTGTCTTTGTTTAAGATCTTTATTTAGTCCCCATTTTCAGCACAAACACAGATCTCTTCTAATATTTTAGATTTTAGTTCCTTTTGTAGAAAATGCCTAATCTACCCTGGGAGGGGTAGCCTTTTCCTCTGGTCCCACCAGGTCAGTGATCTGACATTAGTAGAGTTCCCAAGGTCAGTATCCATCGGTCTTGAATAACTCCACCCATGGGTCACAAAAGGGAAATCTTTACATTGAGACCTCTTTTCAGACCCTCCTCTCCAGAAATTAAACATATCTTGAGGTCCTGTCTCACTCAAGGTCATTTGTTACAATCCATGTTATTTTGCACTCCTGAACAAACTGTTGACAGAAATTAGGAACTATTCCTGCTTGGGTCATTTTAGAGCCAATGGAGCACACCATTTTTTCCCTGAACTACAGATTATGTGGGTCCAGCAAATTGCCAGAGGAACACAGCACCAAAATCCAACAAAGAGCATATCAAATCATCTTGCAATCATTGCTCTAGGAAAAACAATGTAATTTTCTCTTACCTTGTTGATAATAAGCATATGTGTTCTTAAAAGCAGCAGTGTGTTCTTTAATGTGTCAGACCAGCTTTAATATTTATAATATGCAAAGATTTTTACATCTGTAATTTTTTTTCATTCTGTGAGAACTGGAACAAAGAGAAATTTATTGTGTCCTTTTATCCTCTGAAAAAAATGGATGGGTGGTTAACTTCCTTGGTGCTGCTTTGCACAGCAAAGCAAAGAGAGTTCTGTTTCAAAATGTGCAAAAAATCAGTTTTATGAACACTTTGCTCATATTGCTTCTCTATGACTTTCTTTAGGAATGTCCCAGTGGTGTTGTTAATGAAGAAACCTTCAAAGAGATTTACTCACAGTTCTTTCCACAGGGAGGTAAGTGCAAATGTGGACTTGTTAACATACTCTCCATTAGAATTATGCTTGCAATCTTGAGTATGGTTTAAGCTTTTATGGCATGATTCTACATTTTTAATCGCTATGTAAAAGAGTTAATACACAGCATACGAGTGCGTATAATTTCCAATATATCATAAAAGTGAGCTACTTACAAGTTGTCAAACATCCAGGATTTCACTCTTCAGTTGCACGCAGAAAGTTGTATTACTGTGTGCCTCAGACTATGGCTATCAAATGCACAAGCACTTTTGGACTACGATGGCTTGGTCCTAGAAATGCCGCAAAGCTCTTTAATGTGCGTTATAGGTATCATTTGATTCTCTGCACACGGAAAATTAGGACAAATATAATTATCATCCATTTTCACATGTGAAATTTGGGCTTTAGAGCAGCTAAATGGTTTGCTCAGGGTCACGCATCCACTAAGTGGCAGGTATGGCTTAGAATCTAGATTTTTCTGTAACCTCACCTAGTGTTCTTTCTACCCTTTCTCTTTTAGGGCCTCTTGCTATCACCTCTCTCCCTACATCTGAGAAAATTAATATCACTCTAAATAATAGTAATAATGATAATATTGTTGTTGTTATTATCATTATTAGAGAGGGGGGAGGGGCAAAGGGAGAGGGATAGAGAATCCCAAGCAGACTCCACACTCAGTGCAGAGCCTTTGCGGGGATCCATCGCACGACCCAAGGTCATGACCCAAGCCAAGATCAGGAGTTGGATGTTCAACTGACTGAGCCACCCATGCACGCCTCTAAATATTATTTTAAATGGAAAATAAACAAGGAAAGCATAATGATAACACATACGTGTTAGGGATGAGTGGGAAACTATTTGCCATTTGACCTTACAGGTTCTCCTTTGGTCATTCAACAGGAGGCCTAGTCAAACTTGTTACACAGTCTCTTGTGTGCCCAGCTATGTGTTAGGTGCTGGTAATGTAAGAGGAATAAGGTGTGGTACCTGTCCAAAAGAATGTTCTAGTTTAATGGAGCAGATGGGAAATGTTGACGTAAGGTGTACAGGGAAGGTTAGGCTTCAAATCCCAGCATTACAAGAGCACCTTCAGGCACAACCACACCAGCTGATGAACAGGGAGGAAATAGAAAGGAATCTCTCCAGGTAAACCGACCTAGGCTGAAGTAGTTACCATCTGTGAGGCGTCGAACACGTGCCTGACCCTGGCATGCACTGCACCCACCTCCCAACTCCCCTAGCTGTGACTCTGCCTTCTTGATAAATGTGGAAACCAACGTGCAGAGAAGTTCATCCATTTCCTTGTCATCATCTTTTATTGCTTCCCGCTTAAAGGAGCTCCATCATCTCACGCCAAGGTAACTGCAATAGTTTCTAAACTAGTCTCTGATTCTGACTCTTTCTGGCTCCCCCAGCAGGGGGGTTTCCTAACATGGCCCAGAGTAATCCTGTTCAGCATAAGCCAGCTCTGGTCACTGCTCTACTCGGAACCTTCCGTTGCATCAGAGCCTAAGCCACAGCCTGTACAGTGGTCCACAAGTTGTAACCCCTGGTCTCCTGCTCCCTCTCTGCCTCATCCTTCATCCCACACCCCTTAAAGGACTCACTATGTGCCAGCCACACTGGCTTCCTTGCTGTCCCCGCCGCACACCAGTCATGCTGCTGCCTCAGGGTTTTTGAATTTGTTAGTCCCTCTGCCTGGGATTATTTTTCCATCTCAATGTCCCACCACCTTTGCTTTTATTCAAATGCAATCTTCTTGGGGCGCCTGGGTGGCTCAGTTGGTTAAGCATCTGACTTTGGCTCAGGTCATGATCTCTGGGTTTAGGACTTCAAGCCCCACGTGGGGCTCTGTGCTGACAGCTCGGAGCCCGGAGCCTGCTTCAGATTCTGTGTCTCCCTCTCTCTGTGCCCCTCCCCTGCTCATGCTCTGTCTGCCTGTCTCCCTCTCTCTCTCTCTCTCTCTCTCAAAAATAAAAAAATAAAAAAAAATTAAAAAAAAATCAAATGCAACCTTCTCAGCAAGACTTTCCCTAGCCACCCTATCATAAACCACAACCCCTTAAATTCTCTCCACGCCGGCTTTATGTTTCTCTTTAGCACTCAAGAACACCTAATAATACATATTTTACCTATTTTTGTTGTTGTTTATTGTCTCTTTCCCCACTAGTAAGAGGGACCAAAGGGTTTTGTGTTTTATTTGCTGCCATATCCACGGGTGGTGGGACAGTGACTGACAAGTAATCACCCTTGACACATATAGTATAAATGAGAGAAAACGTGCAGGGATGATGCATGAATGATGCATGAATGAATGAATGAATGACGTGCATCTCAAATGGTGGCTGTAACGGAACAACGGAAGAATACTTGCAAAAGGCATTTTGAAAGTATAGAACACTTAAATATTAGCTCTTTTCAGACACAAATTAGATTCTCTTTTGGTTTTCGATATTTTAGGGGGTTAAAAACAATTTTACGCATGAATTGTCAAAATAGACATTTTCATTTAAGACGGCCCTTTAAAAAGAATTAAATTAGAATTCTGAGAAAACACAAGGTGACCTGTTATTACATGAATTTGGATCTCTCATCGGGACCAGTCCCCTTACCCCCTCTCATTAGTAACAACCCACAGACAGCTATTGGTCATGGGGCTGGATGCCTAGATTGCAATGGGCCCATTGTCTGCATTAACAAAGAACTCGGAATATCATTTCATTAACATATTTCTAAGTTATTTAAAAACCATGGAGTTTTTGAAGAAAAATCATGTTTACATTATATCTAAGTGTCTGTCTGCATATTGATGAACAGTAATATCAAAGCACCAAGCACAAAAGGAATTCTTTACTTTTTATTATCTCAAATGAAAGTTATTACATGCTACAAATAGGATAGAGTTCCACATTAAAAATTTATCTTTATTTGAAAAATAGCATTTTGGCATTGGAGAACATCTACTTAAGCACAATCCTTTGCAAATGATTCTTCTTACCAAATCTAAAGGGATTTGAGGAAAAATCACTTTTGCTTTCTTAAAAATTCTTTGATTATTCATGTTAATTGAATGGATAAATCTAAAAGTACCAGCCATTACTGAAGGAAGTGACATATCTTGAAGAATCATGACTTACAATCTAAGAAATTAACACTGCAATGCAAATTATATCTTGCAGCGGCTAGAAAAAGGGAAATGTCCTGAGGAAGAACATGATCTCTGATGGCAGACAAATTCATGTTATGGCCATGCTCACGGTTCTATAGAGCCATGTATTTTGGTCTAAAAGCAGCAGGTTTCTCCTTATGAGCGCTAACAATGATGGGTCCATAAATCACAACGTCTCACCGTTTCCTCCAGGAAAATACTTTGTCTTATCCACAGAACCTGCTACAATTTGTATTGTGTCAGGCTCTCAGTTTTCTCTACTGCTTAGCCAGATGGCTTTCCAAGCACAACTGGTGTGGTGTTCTGGATGTCGGCAGAACTGACCTGAACGGAAGCCACTTGTTTGTGGGGAATAAAGTGGGCCCCCTATAAACCAAGCTGAGAGGAAACGAATGGCTGGTTGGAGCTGTTACTGGTCTTGTTACAGCAATGCCTTTTCGACTCCGTGTACAGTGGAAGCTTTGGGAAGCTCTCGGCTCACGGAGCATTCTAAAAGTTCATGGAAAGTTCAGTTTCCTGGGCTACTCCTCCTCATGTAGTGGAGATTTTGTACTTACTGTGTCTATACCAGGCACCTGATAGCTATAGAAGGAGCAGATGAATTAGTTCCCGTCTGAAGACTTCAGCCAATAAACATTTATTGAGCAGTCACTGTATACAAGGCTCTTGAGGCACTTAGATGGGGTCAAGAGGTATAAAGATTTTTTTTTTGATAACACCACTCACTGCATATCCTTCTTGTACCTAGGACAATATTTCTAAGAATTTTCAGGGTGATTTACAGAGGCCTTATTAAACAGAAACTACTATTCATGTATACGAAGCTGCCTTACCTCAGTAACAGTGCATGAATCATATATTCAAATGCATTAAACTAATTTTGTACCTTATGCTTGAATTCAAGTGGGAGTAGCGATTTATAGTAGGAAGAAGAAAATCAACCAGATTGATTTCAATCCACAGACCTGGAACATAATAACCAACTGCATTTGTTCAAATTCTCTGAAATGTATGTGCATTGATGGCTTTTTTAATCAAGGGGTTAGTTGGTATTATCAGTGTGGTCTGGAAATAGTTGGGCTAAATTCACTAGACTAAGTTGAGTCCTGGGTTTGTGGATAGACTGAGTCACCACCAAGGCATATGACTCAAATGGTGTATTTCTCCGGGCCTCAGGTTGTTCCTCTGTAAGTTGTAGAACAATACTTTTAAGACATCTATAAAATGTGGAACAAAGGAGTCTTCAGTTTTCTTTCTAGCATCCTTTATTCTTCCTAACATCCTTTGTTTCTCAGAATTCGTGTTGGAATGTCTTGATGTCGTTACCAACTCTAGCATTAACTAACTAGGTGACCATAGCTAAGTTACTAATGGTACCCGTTCCTATTTTCCACCTTTGTTAAATGTAGATAACTACATAGAATCCAGGATACCTTCCTATCCTAAGCATCCCTAAATTTTGTCCCCCAACTATAAAATTTCCACATTTTTTCAACTTCACCAGTAAGATTGTAAAGAAACTGAGGCATTCTCAACGTGTCAAACTCAGTAACTGTTTTTTTGTTATCTGTAAGGAAACGTGGCCAAAGAAAGCCCATCAGGTCATGTGGAGAGAAGAGAGATCAATGTTATATCTTTTGAGTCCCAAATTGCACTGAAATCTAGAATCGAGGATGCCAGTTATTCACCATCTTAGGAAATATTTACCCAAAAAGAACAATAATAAGGGGCGACTGAGTGGCTCAGTTAAGTGTCTGACTTTTGATTTTGGCTCAGGTCATAATCTCAATGTTCGTGGGATCAGGCCCCGTGTGGGGCTCTGCACTGACAGCACAGCGCCTGCATGGGATTTTCTCTCTCCCTTTCTCTCTGCCTTCCCCTGCTTGCACGCTGTCTTTCAAAATAAAGTAAAAAAAAAAAAAAAAAAAGAACATATTTTTTTAAATCTTAAAAAAAAAAATAAGATGAAAGTTGACATGGAAGTTTTTGTGGACAGCGTCCCTTTTCTTCATTCATCCACCTCTGTGCCCAGCCAGATGCTCTCAGTGCCTCAGATCCTTCCTCTTGTCTAGTCAAAGCTCAGAACATCACTCCCCTTCTTCAGAAACTTTCACAATCGCCAAATGCCTGTCAGAAAAAATCCAAACTCCATCAGAAGCTGAAACGCCCTTCATGACACACTTGCTTCTATTGGCCTTTATAGAGTGTGAAGTTGCATCAGATTAGAATGTCAGTCACCTAGACATGCAGTAGAGATTTCACAAGAACACAAGAACTTCTTCAGGTGGAAATGTACTATATCTGTAAAAAAAATTACTCATATTTCTTTCAGGTGGCTTTGAAAGGATAATTATAACAGATACTATTTATTGAACATTTATTATGTGCCTGGGACGATTGTAAGCACTTTACATGTGGTATCTCATTTAATCTTTTTATGATGGCCCTTTGAAGTACATACTGGTGTGGTTATTCTGTAGATGAGGAACCTGAGTCCCAGAGAGGTTAAACAACTTTCCCAAAGCCATGCGGTTAATAATTTGGGAGACCTGAAATTCAAACCTGACTTCACTCTGACTTCACTACGGTAGTAATGAGTGCTCTCTGCATGGTATATCTGAGCTTGAAAAACAGCCAAAGTTCATTTTGAGGAACAAGGATTCCTCTGTACCACATCAGAGCAAACCTCGAGACTATATGTCCCACATGTCAGGCTTTAAAGCTAGAGTGACCCCATTTAAGAAGAAGGCTAATAATTGTACGTTCATGATAGCTTCTTTTTTTAATTAAAAAAAAATTGCCAACATCGTTTGTTTTGAACCATTATTCATGTTGACTTCTGCTTGCTAAGGTAAAGGCATTTACCCTGATTGTCTAAACAGGATACCAGGAGACCTGCTTAATGAAGCTCATTATAAAATATACAGAACCTCTTTCTCTCTCCCCCGAAAGTAAGTTTAACACACCACCTGTCAACTTATGTCACCATAGGACACTAAATAGTTCAAGAAATCTGTGTCAAAGAACCGTGGAGAGCGAAACAACTTTGTAAATAAAAAATGGGCTGTCAGTTCTTGATAACTCTATCATGGAACTTCCTAGCAATGGCACTAAATTGATTAGAACCAAACCTTTGGTTATAATCCATATTCAAAAGGATTTCTTTCTGCAACTCATCAATACTATGTGAACATCCACTCGAGATACAATGATGGGACATACTATTTAGAACCAATTTTTGGTCCCGGCTTAGTTCATAGAAAACTGTGTTGATGATTCATATGTTCTAAAATAAGTGGTTTTTCGTATTGTGTTTAAAGGTAAGAGGCAAAAGAAAACGCCACCATCATTTTGAGAAACTGAGGCAGTGTACCGTCTACCTTATGAAAGATATGAGCTTCCATAGCATTTACCGCTGGGTGAAGCATTCACGATAAACCATCCATAAGTGGGCCATGGGTGCTTGAGACCTGCTTTTAGAAAAGCAATTTATAAAGGAAAAGGTGAATAGAAATTTTGTTCAAGCCCAGTAAAAATAAAGGTTAGAAGTTATAAAATAGAAAGAGTGGAGATTTTAAACAGAAGATAAAAAAGCTAGAACCAATGAGCTTAAAGGTTACAACTTTTTTTTTAATATAAAAAAGGTTAAGGGAAAAGCTAAAACCATGAGATGAAACATTTAAAATAATCAAGTAAATTTGATCAAGGGTCAAACACAGAAGCACTGAAAAATTAAAACTGCACTAAGAAAAGAAAACAGTAAGAAAAAATATAATTTTACCAAGAAAAGCAGAAAGCTCTGAAGGGAGACAACAGAGAAAAAGTAGAAGGGGAAGAAGGAAAAATTAGAGGGAAAACCCACTAGAAGCAAGCTAAGTGGAAACGTTGGATTTCAGAGTACTTCAGAGTTGTCAGGCAGCCTTGTGAGGTGCTGGGGGGACTGACTGTCCCAGAGCCGTGAATCCCACCCAGGGCCCAGGGACCCTCAGAACCACTCACTCCCACGGTGGCCACAGAAACTGCCCGGTTCATCAGACCACTTCACTGGCCATGGGTTAGCCTGATTTTCCAGTCAGAAGGACTCAGTTGTGTCTCACGTTGCTCCTTAATCGACTGTGTGATGTTAGGTGAGTTTCTCAACCTCTCTGAGTCCCCGTCTTTATCTGAGTTGTAAAACTGATGAACACATTCACAATAACAACACTAAAAATACCAACTCACGTGCGTCTCACTATTAGTATCTTTATTATTTTACTTGTAGACATAGCCCCTGACGATCACTTAATTTTCAGACGCATCTCCCTTAGCCCTCACACCACCTACTCATCTTAGTGCCGGGAATACACCCAAGACTCCCATATGTTCAGAGCATTTCCAGCCAGAAACTTACAGAGAATGTGTATCATCAATGCCCTGGGTTGTGGAGAGCTGACTCCCATGAATCTCAAATCACAATCCGCTACTGGAAGAAGGTGGGCAGCTGGGAAGAAAGCACAAGTAGAGGAGACAGAGCAAATTTTTCCAAATAGAAGGAGCCTTGGGCATGCTAGGCCAGTCTTCTGTAGGATATTGAAGTGCTTGCTGCATTAACGATACTCCCTTTTCAACATTTCAGACTCTACAACATACGCGCATTTTCTGTTTAATGCATTTGATACGGACCACAATGGAGCTGTGAGTTTTGAGGTAAGTCTTAGAATTTTTATATACATATATATATATATATATATACACACACACACACACACATATATATGTGTGTGTATGTATATAATGTATATGTGAATATATATATGTATATATATGTATATGATTTGACTTTAGACACACTGAAAGAAATTTGGTCTTATTTCCTGGGAAATTTTGAATTTGGTGGTTTAATAACTTTTTTTTGCTTTTTGAGACTTCTATTTATTGTTATTATTATTATAAAATATTGAGCATGAGATCTATCCTCTGAACAAAATTTTAAGAGTATATTACATTATTGTTGACTATAGGTACAATGTTGTACAGCAGATCTCTAGAACTTATTCATTTTGCTTAACTGAAACTTTGTCAGTCAGCAAGTAACTCCCCATTTCCCCCTGTCCTAGTCCCTGGCAACCACCATCCCACTCTTCCATTCTATGAATTTGACTATTTTAGATACCTCATATAAGTGGATTCATATAATATTTGTCTTTCTGTGGTGGCTTCTTTCACTCAGCATGACCCCAGTTTCATCCATGTTGTTGCATACTACAGACTTTTTTTCTTTTTAAGGGTAATACATTTCATCGCATGTATAAACCACATTTTCTTTATCTATTCATTCATCTATGGACATGTATGTTGCTTCCACATCTTGGCTATCGTGAATAGAACCACAATGAATATGGGACTCTGGTATCTCTTCAAGATCTTGATTTCAATACTTTTGGGTAAATACCCAGAAGTGGGATCGCATGGCGTTTATATTTTTAATTTTTTGAGGAATCACCATACTGGTTTCCATACAGTGGCTTCACAGCTGTGCATTCCCACCAAGACATCCTCATCAACACCTCTTGTCTTTCATTTGTTTGATAATAGCCATCCTGATAGGTGTGAGGTGATATCTCATTGTGTTTTTTATTCGCATTTCCCTGATGATTGGTGATGGTAGGCATTCTTTCACATACCTGGTGGCCATCTGTATATCTTCAGAGAAATGTATGTTCAAATCTTCAGCCCATTTTTTTACTGGGTTGTTAGATGCTTACTACTGAGATGAAGGAATAGATTCTTATATATTTTGGAGATAACCCTTTATCAGATGCATGGTTTCCAAATATTTTCTCTCATTGTGTATGTCGCTTTTTCAGTCCATTGATTGTTTCCTTTGAGGCTCAGAAGCTTTTAGTTTGATGTCATACCACTTGTTTATTTACTTTTTTTGCCTGTGCGTTTAGAATCATAGTCATGAAATCATTGCCAAGACCAATATCATGAAGTCTTTCCACTGTGTTTATTACTTCTATGGGTTTTATGGTTTCAGGTCTTATGTTTAAGTCCTCAGTCCATTTTGAATTGATAATTGTGTATAGGATTGGGTAAGGATGGAATTTCATTTTTTTCAGTGTGGATATTCAGTTTTTCTAATACTATTTGTTGAAGAAACTATGCTTTCCTTTCCCCATTGTATATTCTTCGCACCCTGTCAATTATCCGTTGACTGTGTATCCATGGATGTATTTCTAAGCTTCCTATTCTGTTCCTTGGTCTATATGTCTGTCTCTGTGCCAGTACCATACTGTTTTCATTAGTATAACTTTGTAACATACTTTGAAATCAGGAATTGTGATGCCTCCAGCCCTGTTCTTTCTTAGTATTGATTTGGATATTTATGGTCTTTTGTGGTCCCATATGAATTGTTTATTTCTATTTCTGTAAAAAGTACCACTTGGTATTTTGATAGCGTTGCATTGAATCTGCATATAACTTTGGGTAGTATGAATATTTTCACAAAATTAAGCCTATTCTATTATTTCCTATTTTTTATTATATTCTTTTTGATTCTTTTCGATGCTATTATAAAGGAGATTGTTCCTAATTTCCTCCTGAGAAGTTGTAGGTGTATAGAAACACAACTTATTTTTGTATGTGATTTTGTATCTTGCAACTTTACTGAATTTATTAGTTCTAAAAGTTTTTTAGTGTGATCTTTAGGATTTTCTTTATATAATATCAAGTCATCCGATTTCTTTTTCTTGCCTAATTTCTGTGGCTAGGGCTTCCAATACTATACTGAATAGAAGTGTCAGTATTGGACATCCTTCCTTTGCTTCTGATCTCAGGAGGAAAGCTTTTAGTTTTTCATCATTGAGCGTTATGTTAGCTCTGGGCTTGTTATACATTTATTTATTATGTGGAGATACTTTCCTTCTATTCCTGGTTCATTGAGAGGTTTTTTTTTTCTTTTTATGATGAAAGAGGGTTAAAATTTGTCAGATGCTTTTTCTGCATCTATTGAGATGATCATGTGATTTTCCTTTTTATTCCGTTACTGTGTTATATCACATTAACTGACTTTTATATGTTGAACCATCTTTCCATCCAAGGGATAAATATTATTTGGACATGTTGTATGATCATTTTAATATACTGTTAGATTCAGTTTGCTAGAATTTGTTGATGATTTTGCATGTATATTTATCAAGAATATTGGCCTGTAGTTTTCTTTTCTTGTGATATCTTTGTCCAGTTTTGGTTCCAGGGTACTGCTGGCCACATAAATGAGTTTGGAAATATTCCTTCCTCTTCAATTTTTTGGAAAGTTTGAAAAGGATTGGTATTAGTTCTTTAAGTGTCTGGCAGAATTGACCAGTTTAGCCATCTGGTCCTGGGTTTTTCTTTGTTGAGAGATTTTTGATTACTGATCAATCTCCTTGTTATAGGTCTGTTCAGGCTTTCTATTTCTTATGATTCAGTCTTGGCAAGTTGTATGTTTCTAGGAGCTTATCCATTTTTTTCTAGGCCATCCAGTCTACTGTTCATAGTAGTCTCTTATGATTCTTTTCATTTCTGTAGCATTCGTTGTAATGTTTCCCCTTTCATTTCTGATTTTTTGTATTGAGTCTTTCTCTTTTTTTCTTAACCTGGCTGTGAGTTTGTCAGTTTGGTTTATCTTTTCCAAACACCATCAGTCAGAAGCACAGATGACACCTGGACTTGCATTTAGCATCTGAACTGGGGGGAGGTCAGTCTTGTAGGACTGAGCCCTTAACCTGTGGGATCTGGCTATATCTCCAGGTAGAAAGGGTCAGAATTGAGTTAAGTAGTAGGACACCCAGCTGGTGTTAAAGAATTGTTTGGTGGTATGGAGAAATTACACACACACACACACACACACACACACGCACACACACCTACATTGGAATTGGATGCAAAATCATTACCATATATAACAGAAACAAGGTAATTGGGAGTGGTACACTTTTGGGGAGTAGAGGGCGGTGCATCTTACATATGAGCAGAAATTTCAGTGAGTGCCATGTTAAAGGAAAGCAGGTGATGAATGAAATCAACAAGGAAAGGTACTGATAAGGCTGTGTCAAGGAAGCCTGCCTGTGGACTTGATGAATCAGGTGTAAAGGACAAGCACAAGCTGGTTAATAGAATAAGGGCTCAGAATGGGAAGAAGCAGGGAGTAAGGCAGAGGCAGAGACAGAGGCCTGGGAATGAAGGGGAAGCAACTGTAAATCACCTAGAAGTTAGAATACAAAGGAAAAGGCCCAAAAAGGAAAACTGGATGAGGAGGCAGAGGCAGGAGGCTAAGGAGGCTGGATTCTCTTGTGGGAGGTGAGGAGTCCTTGAGGAATTTTCAGCAGCGAAGTTACAGGATCAGGGCTATGTTTCCAGAAATAAGAAGTTCACTTAACAGCTCTATAATCCAAGAATCCTGGCTGGAGCTGATGTAAGCCCAAACTACAATTAAGGCATTGGAGATAAGGAAGAGATGAGTTCAAGAGATACCAAAATAAAATTGGTAGACTTACATTTCAACAAAATCTGTCATGTTTAGAAGGGGGAAAGTCAATGTGGGCATCGCCAGCTATCTGGGAGCAGGGACTTTGTGGAATCAGGATGAAAGAAGAAAGCACTGCCTTCAGAGATAGCGCTCAGTCAATGGAGCCAGGGGCAGAGTTCTCAGGGGAGCAAAGTGCCTCCTCAAATATACTAGGTACTTGTGCTAAACTGAGTGCACCGAGAATGAAGACTCTGGGCCAGGAAACTCAACATGTCATCTATTGTAACTTAACCAAGAAATATCACAACCAAGAGAAGAGTAGAAGACAGCAGTAGCTGAGCATGTGGGAGACATGTGACAATGTCAAGGACAGCATCTGTAACATTTCTTCCATGGATGGCAGCTTAGGATCACCCCCATGATAATCTCGTGTTAGCATTTGCGACACTTCACCAACAAGATTCATTCTGGTGCAGCCTTAGTTTAGCAAGAATATAGAAGGCAATGGCTCCCACTCACCTAATGAAATCAAAATGGGTTTGCAAAAACTGAGTAGGGCAAAAAATACTAACGATTTCATTACTCAAAGTTACTTACATATCAGAAAGGTACAATCAATTACCTATAGCATGTTGTATCCAATTTCATATGTAAATTGAGTCTGGTGTTAATGATATGGGACTGTGCACAACATTGCTATTATAATATTTATGTAAAATGCTGGTAATTGTGATGAATGTTGATTATAATTTGGAAATTAGTTGTAATGAATATATATTATAAGTGTGTTGGTAATATGTCTTTTCCTTTAAAAACAAACTAATGGCTGAATTAATAAATGTTAAACCAAAATCAAATTTAACACCAGGCTATTGTAATTATTTTTCTTCAATTGATCAGCTGCCTGGAAAGTCTCTAGACCACAGAAATGATTCAGCTATGAATGTATTTTGAGTAGCAGTGGCATTCTGGGAGGCATAGCAGAGACCATTTTGATTCTGTAATAAAGAGAAAAGAAGTTTTCTACTGAATTTGCTTAAACCCAAAGGACAGAGTGAATAAGATGTGGGAAGGGGATAGCATCTGGACCTAGCTGTGAATTGGTCCAATCCTCTTTTTGCCATTCAGTGGCTGTGAGATCCCAGGCTGAGTGTTTAAACTCTCTGGGCCTTGGGGCACCTGGGTGGCTCAGTTGGTTACGTGTCCAACTCTCGGCTTCAGCTCAGGTCATGGTCTCAAGGTTTGTGAGTTTGAGCCCCTCATCAGGTTCTGTGCTGACAGCGTGCAGCTGGGATTCTCTGTCTCCCTCTTTCTCTACCCCTTCCCCGCTTGTGCTCTCTCTCTCTCTCTCCCTCTCTCTTTCAAGATAAATAAATATTTTTAAAATAAATAAATAAGTAAAATAAACTCTGTAGGCCTTAGTGTTCATCTCTGTCAAATATCAGCAAGCAAAGCTACTTTATAGGGGAGTATGAACATGAAAAAGTAATAATGTCAGTAAAGGGCTTGGCTTAGTGCCTGGCACCAAATTCATGCTCTATATTTATTAGATGTTAGCCATAGCAGTTATTACACAGGAAATTTTTCTAACAAAGCCAATTAATTAATAATTACACTGGTCATCTTGTTAAACAATAATCATGTCATTGAACGTATTCAATCAAATATTCAGTCAAAGGTAGACGGTTGTTCTTTCCATGATGCTACGAAAGATCGTTCCACAACTAATTATATGATAAGCACTTACCGTGTGTCAGTTACTATACTATTTAAAAATGGCATTAACAATAATAATAGCTGCATAGAGTAATAATAACTGACTCTTGCTTAGAACTCATTTGAGCTTATATAAGTCAGGCAACTGTGCTGGCTGTGTTACATATACTAACTTCATTTTCATAGATATTATTATTATCTCCTTTTTTAGCATATGAGGAAAGGGATGAACAGAGAAGTTAAGCAGCCTGCCCAAGGTCACACAGCTAGAAAGTAGGAGAGCCAGGATTCAAAATCAAGGCAGTCTGGTCCCAGAATGCATCTCTTAGCGACCATGCTGTCCTAGCAGAGAGGTGTCATGTAGATCTCCAGTCCGTCATCTGAAATCCTCAAAGCCAGCTGAGTTTTATCATTCGGAGCCTTTCAGATTTAGTCAGGTAATGCCAGGCATATACTGTTCCATATTATTTAATGTCTCCAGCAGGGTCTGCAGGGTGTTATAATCAAACATGTAATGTTTGTGCAGCGAAACTATGATAAATGATAAACATAGCAGAGACTGCTACTGATGACCAATGTCTATGTGCTTCTGATCACACCAGTAGGCCATAATCCCAGGCTGTCCTCCAAGTAGGTGGAGCCATGACTGAGATTTTATCAATGGGGTATGTGTGGAAGTGACCACATCGCCTTCCTCTTTTCCCATCTGTGGGGACTATGAGGTCACACATTTCAGTTGGCTTTGCAACAAAGGGGAAGGAGCTCAGTTCTCAGAATGACTGCATGGAACAGAGCCCCCTCTCCTCTTTATTTCACCGTGTGTGAGTGACAAGCGAGATGATAAGGTGCTAAGCCACTGAGATTTGGAAGTACTGATATATCTGTTCGTGTCCTCTGCTTAATATGATATAGACTGATTAGGTGATAGGTACATAGATTTTTCGATGATAGGTAGATAATTAGAAATAGATTAGAAATAGTTTTATGTCAGTTCACTTCAAGTTTTGTCACCAAATGAATTTTGGCACCAAAATTTACCACCTCCCTCCTGTCTTTACAATAATTATTTTTCTTTTTTAGTTTATAAAAAAAATTTTTGGAGGGAGGAGATGAATTGCAGGTGAAAAATAAAGGGCCAGCATTACTGACCACATGGTAGAGATGAGAAACCCCAAACTCAAAGACGTTAAGTGACTTGTCCAAATTCATTCAGTTCCTAAATGGCAGGACCTAGATTGGACCGCAGATCTGCCTAAGTCTCTAAAACCTATGGTTTCAACCAGGGATCAGGCACTTTGTAGAGGGCCAGATAGTAAATACTTTGGCTTTGCAGGCCATACAGTCTCTATTGTATTTACTCAAGTCTGCTGTTGTAGCACAAAAGCAGACATAGAAAAGTCCTACGTAAATGGGCATAGCTATGTTCCAATAAAACTTTATTTACAAAATCAGGTGGTAAGCCTATTTGACCTCCTGGGCCATAGTTCTCCAACCCCCATTCTTAACAATTATAATAGACTACCTTCTCTTGAGGTACTGAGCCAGAATGTCTGCTGGGTGACATCTAAGGTCGCATTTTATGATCTGATTACTGAATATTATCGCCAACTTTTACAATTACCAGTCAATCCACCCCATTCACAAAAATCATTGATTACTGACACAATTGTTGACTACACAATCAACCCTGAGTCTTTACCACCATTTCAATAATTACCTTCTATCAAACATTATCACCATCAGGGCAATGCAATCCTCTGAGCATGTCCCAAATGGCAAGTTTACTTGAATTATTGAGGCTGGGTTAAACGATATGTTTCCTTTGGAACAATTCTGGAATAGCTTCCTGCAGGTGACTGATGATTTGACATCAGAGATACAGTTCAAAGCTTCAAGAAAGTATCATTCACTGACAATCCAATTCATACTGAATAAAATGTTAGTGACACCTTCCGTAGACATTATAAACCTAAAAAGTAATCTCTTTGTCATTCACAGTGATGAGAAAAAAATATTTTTCCCAATATATCAATTTTGGTTATAGGAAAACTTTCACTCTGGAATGAGTCATTTTGTCAAAATTAAATAGCTAGGCTCTTTTGAGATGTCAGATGTCAGTGAGAATTATGTAGGCAGTGTTACCAAGAGGTATATTATTCTGATTTCATCACATTTATTAAGGTTTTATCCTTCATCTCTCAACACATACACACACACTTGCACAACCTGTACACATAATTCTGTTCTTGTCTATTGCCCATTCCAGGGAGCTATTAGAAGGGGAGGGAAAGGTGGCTTCGGAAGTTTTCTCATTTCATTTATTCATTTAACAGATATTTATTGAGCGTAACTATGTGCCAAACACTCTTCAGGGTGCTGGAGACACAACAATGAACAGAAGACATGAATTTTTGTCCTCATGGTGCTTATACTCTCCCATTTTCATAGAATCCAACTGTTCTTTTTCATTGCCAAGTAGCATTCCAGTGTGTGTGTGTGTGTGTGTGTGTGTGTGTGTGTGTACACACCACATCTTCTTTATCCATTCATCGGTTGATGGGCATTTGGGCTCTTTCCACAACTTGGCTATTGTTGACAGCGCTTCTATAAACATTGGGGGACATGTACCCTATAAATCATCAATCTTGTATCTTTTGGATAAATTCCTAGTAGTGCCATTGCTGGGTAATACGGTAATTCTATTTTTAATGTTTTGAAAAACCTTCACACTATTTTCCATAATGGCTGCACTAGTTTGCATTCCCACCAAGAGTGCAAGAGCGTTCCCCTTTCTCCATATCCTCACTAACATCTGTTTTTTCCTGAGTTGTTAATTTTAGCCACTCAGACCAGTGCGAGGTAGTATCTCAGTGTGGTTTTGATTTGTATTTCCCTGATGATGAGCGATATTGAGCATCTTTTCATGTGTCTGTTAGCCATCTAGATGTCTTCTTTGGAAAAGTGTCTATTCGTGTCTTCTGCCCATTTCTTCACAAAAGAATGCAATCTTGACATTGGCAACAATGTGGATGGAACTGGATGGTCTTCTGCTAAATGAAATGAGTCAGTCAGACAAAGACAGATATCATATGTTTTCACCCATATGTGGAATTTGAGAAACTTAACAGAAGACCATAGGGGAAGGAAAGAAAAATGAGTTACAGACAGGGAGGCAAGCCATAAGAGACTCTTAAATACAGAGAACAAACTGAGGGTTGATGGGGGAGGGGCAGGAAAAATGGGTGATGGGCACTGAGGAGGGCACTTGTTGGGATGAGCACTGGGTGTATGTAAGGGATGAATCACGGGAATCTATTCCCAAAGCCAGACTACACTGTATACACTGTATGTTAGCTAACTTGACAATAAATTATTTAAATCAATCAATCAATCAATCAATCAATCAATGGTATTTTTCTTTATATTTAAAGATGACATGACTGACAGTGAATACTATCTTTGTGTGTACTGAAGTGGCTAAGACAAGCATGTGACTATCACAGAGATAGTACATTTGGACAAGAATAAGAAGGCAGAAGATAAACAGGTTTTATCAATAATCTTTGTTACTGGATAATAACAGTGAGCCTTTACCTTCATTCTGTAGTGTCTACCTTGCAGGCACTTGCAAGAATGCAAGTTACGAGATATAAAGGATTAAAATAAACATCGATATTGCACAATAATAAAAAAAAATCCAACCATTCTCATTGTGAGGGTCCACCCATACCTTTGACCTGGGCACCTTTGACCTCGGCAACCTAGCAAGATACCTCGGATACTAGCAAGAGTGCCTAGTATCGACATGAGTTATGGCTGTTGACTTCCACCTTGACCACCTGGTTGAAGTAGGGCTGGTCATTCCCTACTGTAAAGTTACTCTTTCTTTTTTAAGTTTATTTATTTATTTTGAGGGAGGGGAGGGGCAAAGGGAAAGGGAGAGAATCCCATGCAGGCTGCTCCCTATCAGCTTGGAGCCAGATGCAGGGAAGACCTGAGCTGAAGTCAAGTCAGACATTAAGCCAACTGAGTCACCCAGGCAACCCTAAAGTTACTCTTTTTTCCCTCTTTCCAAGCCATACTCTGGAAGAAAGTTATTATGCACAGCCCGTATTTTAGGATGGGGAGTTATGCTCCACTCCTTTGAGGATAGAATTTCTACATAATTTACTTGGAATTCTTCATGAGATATTTATCTCTTCTTCTCCTTTTATGAATTTATTCAATAAGTCACTTATACCAATATGGAATATTTATTTTGTATCTTGGATATTTATTTTGGATTTTGAGTTATAATCCAGTGTAACCCTATTTACTTTCTTGCTCAAGTTGTTACAGTTTGGCAACTGGGAGCTTTTTCAGTTGACTCCTGTGTCCCTTCGACATACTCCCATCATTGTGATTGTTTTTCTTTCTTGTTTCTTCCATCAAATCCTTATTTTCTGGCACTACGAGATGCTCTGGGCTCATCTAACATCTTTCCCGCCCCAGTCCTGAATTTACCTCTAACTTTAACACTCCAACCACTATGGAAGCTCCAGAAATCTCTTCTCATCTAAATAGAACAGTTAATGTTGGTGACCCCAGTTGACATCTAGTCAGTCTCTGAGAATTGACCTCTCTCAGTCTGTTTCAATCACTCTTGGGCTTCTGGACTCCTGGACATGTCACTCTTGGGGGCTTCTTAGCTGATCTTCTTAGAGCCGCTCATAGTCACACACATGTATTTGTATCCTGACACACTTGTTTTAAAAAAGAAGCTGAGGCTATTTTCTAATTCATTTATGCAGCAATTTTATAGCAAGAATTATGAATTCCTGGCACCTCCAAATGTTCTACAAATGTTATTAGTAAGCAATTGAATTGCAATCCGTATGAGTCACTACTTCTTTTTTTTTTTTCATGAAATTTATTGTCGAATTGGTTTCCATACAACACCCAGCGCTCATCCCAAAAGGTGCCCTCCTCAATATTTCACATCACCCCACAATTCTATCATATAGTACCAAGAGATATGACATATGTTTATATCATACTGTTCTGTATAAACACAGCCCGTTGCTTCAGTTCTAGTCCAAATGAGGCCTGGGCATTGAGTCAGAGTTCTGGGTTTGATTTTCAGCTCCCTGCTCACTGGCTGTATGCCTTGGCTCGGTCACTTGTTTTCTCTGAGTCTCTGTCTCTAATTTAAAGACAATACCTACTCCCTATGGTTGCATGAGGCTGACATGAAATAATGCACAGAAATTTCCTAACATAATATCCCGTACACATCAATAAACTGTAGTCATTATTACTATTGAATTTCAGTGTTCCCAGGACCCAGGACTTCTACTCTTTTCCTAAGGAAATACGTGAGAATGATGGGAAATAGTTACAGAACAATGCTTACATAGCATCATTTATAATAGAGAAAAAAATTAATTAATTTACATAGCCAACAATAGAAAGTATGGGTAAGTGAATTACAACATATCCATATGACAAAGCAGTGTTTCAAACTCCAGATTGCAATCATCAGTAGGTGGTAAAATTAATTTAGAGATTAATATCATGAGCATTTAAAAAATTAATAGAAGAGAAATGGAAATAATTACTTTCTGTTGTGTGTGTGTGCGTGTGTGTGTGTGTGTACTAGGTTGCCATTTAAAATACAATTATTGTGATTTGGGGTCCAAAATGTTCAAAAGCCACTGTAATAGTATTATTAGATTAAACCATATGAAATTATTATTCTTGAAAAATACAACAAAAATTATCAGCAATTTCATATGGTTCCATCTAATATGTAGCTATTTAAATGATGTCACAATGAATTTTCAGTGATGTGGGAAAACCCTTGTAATTTTAAGTGAGGCATACAGAATTATAAACACACCATATGACCATATCTGCTAAGGGGTGCATCAAAAAATGGAAATGTTCATTTTGAATAGGTGATAGGATTATGTGGTGATCACAATTTTCTTCAGAATAGTTTTCTGTAATTTGTTACACAAATCAGGCCTTATATTTATGTATACATTTGTTATATATTTATATTTATTATTTTTGGTTAAAAATGTGTTAATGGCCTTTAATGAGACCATACCAAAGAACTTTCTTCTAACTTAATTGAATGTGTCTATCATCACCTTTGAAAATATTAAATTACCTAAATACACAATATTGTATATCAAACAAGGTAAGTGGATTATCCTTTCTGTGAGATAAAATCAGACCACAAATCTTGGAAAATTTACTTGTTATTTTTTAGACATATTGATACCTTTTATTAGTTCCAAACAAACACAAACTTTATGTAATACTTGAAATTTTGTTCCTTTTAATATTTTAAAAAGTAGCTCAACTACTGTGGAAGTTTAACCCCAATCAAGAGAGGTTATACTATAGAAAATAAATAACCTTTAAAATTTTCATGAAAATATAAAAGCAAGCATAAAATAGGAAATATACCAAAGACATGTATGATTTCCATATTGGATCTGTCACTGACTAGTTAACATTTTAAACCTGTCGTACGTCATTTAATGTTGTTTTCCCAGCTATAAACAGGACTGTTTGTTGCAAATACCCCCACATGCATGATTATAAGCCATGATGCTCTTTGGGCACCAGGCAGGAGGGGCAGGATGTTGGTTTGCAACCTCAGTAGTTCCTCTGGTGAAATTCCAAACCGGCCCCCCATACTCAGAGAACAAGGAGAGACTGAGGAAAGAGGCAGGCCACCCTAGAATGGTAGGTGGCAGGTGTGATAAGCAAGGAACTTACCTGTGAGGCTTGTCTTGGGCAAACACAAGACAAGTAAATCTCTGTACTGCCCACCAGAATCTCAACAATTTTTATGGAGACCTTAATTGGATTCAGTCACATATACAGTCCAGATGGTCTCAATAAGATCTTACCTTCTCAAGGCTGCATACTTGAAGTGGTTCCTTGTCCAGAAATGGTGGACAGACCATCTATCACAAGGACAGGGGAGGGGTGAGAGCCTCGGATTGCCCAGGCCAGCTCGTGGGTCAACTGGTGTTTGCATCCTTTGATGACCTCCTCCAACAGAGGAACACTAGTGTCCCTGTCATAGTAAAAAATTAATGTACTAAGCAAAAATTGGATAGATACCTAAAAGCTTACTACTGAACAAGACTGGGATATTATGAAGTCAAATCTTTATGCCCTTCTTCCTTCTTTTGCTTTGATCCTAAAAGAATGGAAAACAGAATTCAGTATCATTTTCCTGCATTAGGGAACAGATGCAACCGTCTTTCACAGATAAAAGGTAATTATGCAAAGTACTCTGAGAGTTGTTTTTTTTTTTTACGCCTTGTGACTCCTGCTCGGCAGATTTCAATTACCATTCAGAAAAGCATGGAGCAAAACCCACATTAAGACTCATTGAGTTTCTCATTTTCCTTTGCCACAAATAAGGAATCATTCTTGTTTGAAATGACTATTGATATTCTCTTGCAACATGGTAGAAAAGTGCTCAAGGTCCACAGCCATCTTTCAATGTAAGTAGTTTGGGGATACACAGTACTTAAAAAGAAGATGTAAATCAGGTGTCAGCCTATGAATCAGGATATTTTTGTTGACAAATAATAGAAAATCACACACTAGCAAAAACAATATGATGACTTTTTTGGCTCAAAGAAACAAAGAATCCAGAGATAGGGCTGGCTACAACTGAGGGTGCGCTCTCTTGTCATCACAAGAAGATGCCAACAGCTCCTTGGCTCCAGGCTTGTTCATGTCGAGCAGATGTGGACCGGGTTCATTTGCCTGCCACCCACAGATCGCACTGCCTTGACCAAAGGGCTCATCTGTGCCTTCTGACTCTGCCCAGGTCATAGCTCCATCACTAGAGCCGGAGGTGGAGAGTACTAATGCGGAATTGGATGGGGCACCAAATGGAAATTAGGGTCTTACCAGGAACACAAACAACAGAAGTCCACATGTGACCTTAAAAGTGCTTTCACTGTTGCTCTGGTCTGCTCTGTTTGGTGATAGGGCCAATGCCACTGATTTCTGTAGGCCAGTGGTTCTCAAAGTGTGGTTCCTGGACCAGCAGGATCAGCACCCCTTGGAGTTTGTTAGGAATATATATTCTTGGGGCGCTTGGGTGGCTTAGTTAAGCGTCCGACTTGCGCTCAGGTCATGATCTCACGGTTCATGGGTTAGAGCCCCGCGTCTGACTCTGTGCTGACAGCCTGGAGCCTGAAGCCTGCTTCAGATTCTGTGTCTCCCTCTCTCTCTCTCTGCCCCTCGCCTGCTAGCACTCTGTCTTTCTCTGTCTCTCAAAAATGAATATAAACATTTAAAAAAAATTTTTTAAAGAAATATATATTCTTGCACCCCAATAAATCAGAAAAACAGAGGGTGGGGCCCAGCAATCTGTGTTTTAGCAAGCCCTCCAGGTGATTTTGTAGCAAACTAAATTTTGAGAACAATGCTCTAAGCATGTTTTCCAAGACCTTGTATCCAGCCCCCTTTTCAACTAAGGGCATATAACTATTACTTTGTGATTTGAAACAACAGGTAAGATTTGTATTGACAACCATCAACCTCATCTGGCCTTTTAAACCTGTCCAGCAATCTCTCTCTGATGAGCCTACCTTCTCATGCTTGGCAGTGACTATTTTGTACCTTCCCAAATGCCAAATCTTATAGCTTGCAAGTTGTGTATTTCACATTACCTCTTAACCATAGTGTGTTGTATATTACAGGTCTATATAAATTACAACTTTCCAGGAGATAGCAAGGAAGTGTCCTGAGCAACGTCCACCTTCTTGTAGTTTGCACGAGTCACCTTATTGTCTAGTAGCGTGGCTGCCTCCTCCTTTCCTCAAACAGCTGATCTGAGGAAATCCAACCCTTTCTGCCATGTCATTCAATCCCAAGCAGATGACATCCACTAAAGCTGTCATGTGGGGACTCACTACCCATCTTCCTGCCCTTATCAGCTGCTGGCATCCACAGGCTGTTCTCCTTCTTCCATGTCAACTGAAGAAATGTACCTCCTCCCTCCAGAGCTCGGACCCTCTACCTGCACTTGGATCTCTCCCCTCTTCTCAGAAGGATCAGTCCATTTCTCATGCTCCCCCCTCTCCCTCACACACATCTTTAGGAATTTTCTCTTCATAAATACTTCCCTCCAGTAATCAAAATGCTCACCTTCCAAAATCTGTCCTGTGATCCCATACTCCTGTTCATTTATACTAGCCCTTGTCCCTCTATTGTCACGGCCACCCAAGAGTTGTGAGTTTTCTACACACAATCTCCATCATTGTTTGCTTCCTCTATTCCAACAGAAAGTTCTCCCATCGGTCATTAGTGACCTCCATGCTGCTGATCCAGTGAACACTTTTCATTGCCAGCAGCATCATAGTATCATGATTAACCATCCTTTCCAAGGAAAATGCATTCTTCACTTAACCTCTCATACTTCTTCAGCAGTTTTATTTAGCTTACTTTCCAGATCCCTTGACAGCTTCTCTTCTCTCTGCCTGCTGAATATTGCAATTCTTTGTGGCTTTCTCCTGAGTTCTCTTTTATTTTCTCACTTTAAATTTGTACCCTGAATAAAGATGTGAAATAGAGTACAGTATGCTGGTTCACACAGCATCAATTGTTGAAGACACTATTCTTGCCCCACAGCTTGCTCCTGGCACCTTTGTTGAAAATCAATGGCCATAGGTGCTTATTTCCAGATTCTCAATTATATATGCATATATTCTCATATATATATATATATATATATATATATATATATATACATATGCTACACCAGTGCTACACTGTACTGTAGATTTGTAGTGAGTTTTGAAATTGGGAGTTTGAGCTCTGTAACTTTATCCTTTTCCACATTGTTTTGGCTACCTGGGGCCCTTTGCAATTCCATAGGAAGTTGAAGATCAACTTTTCCAGGTTTGCAAGAAAGTCAATGGTTATTCTTGATAATTTTTTTTAATAAAATGGGAATTGTCTACCTCCTTGGCATGACTAAGCCAGTAACATGCTTAAAGGAGAAAACACTAGAAATAGTCTTATGAAATTGAGTAACAAAATAAGGATGGCTATTACTGTTGTTATATAATATTATTCCAGATATATTGTTCAATACAGTTAGAAAAAAGGAGGTAATTAAAAATGTAAAAATTAGAAAGAAGAGGTAAAGTTAATTCCATTTGCCGCTAATATGATTGTACCCATGAAAAACCCAGGAGAATCAATTGAAAAACTATCATATACAATAGAAACACTAAGTTGGTTGGCAGCATAAACAATTATTATACAGAAATCAATAGCTGTCATATGTACAAACAAATCTAATTTAGAATCTGTACTAGAATAAAATACCTCACTTATAACAGCAACAGAAGGATTAAAATACCTAGAAATAACTATGACTAAGAAATATGAAAGAACAATTTGGAAAAAACAAAAAGGCCTAAAACATATCAGAGTTTAGTGTGCTAGATAATGGTCCATGAAAAATGTCTACACCCTAATTCCTGGAACTTGTGAATATGTTACCTTACGTGGTGGAAGGAGCTTTGCAGGTGTGATGAAGGATCTTGAGATGGGGAAATCATCCTGGATTATCTAAGTGGGTCTAATATAATCACAAGGGCCCTTCTAAGAGGGAATATGAAGATCAGGGTAAGAAAGGAAAGATATGACAAAAGGAGCAGAGACTGGACTGATGTGCTCTGAAGGTGGAGGAAGGGGCCACAAGCCAAGCAATGCAGGTGGCTTCTAGATGCTAAAAAAGGCCAGGGAACAAACTGTCCCTCCACATCCCCAAGGTGTGCTCCGCCATATTGGTTCCAGGCCAGTGAAACCATTTCAGACTCCTGATCTTCAGAACTGCAAGATAATAAACATGTATTATTTTGAGTCGCTGGAGTTGTGGTAATCTGTTATAGCAGTAGCAGAACACTGATAATGTTCAGTGACAAAACTGACCCAGACAAGAGAAAGGTCTTTCATAGTCTTAATTAGGAAGACCCATCAACATGCAGCTGTATGTCAATTCTGCCAAAGCTTATCTGTAAATATACCTCAAAGCCTACAAATTCCCCAAAAGGTTATTCAAAAGATCTTGTGGAATATTAAGACAAACAAACAAAAAATAGAGAAAACAGCTGAAAAAGAAGACTGATTAGGAGAAAACTGCCCTAACAGCTGTTAAAATTACTAAAATGCTTTCATAATTGAACTGATGTAGTAGAGGTGTATATATAAACAAGTTTACTAATAAAATAAAATAGTAATTTCAGAAATACAAACAAATCATAAAAGATGTAAGGATATGATAACCCTTGCATCTCATATCAGTGGGTCACAAATAATAAGTGTGAAAAAAGATGACTACCTAAAAATATTGGATACATTCCAAGTGGAATAAGGGTTTAAATGTAAACAAGTAAATTTTAGAAGTACTTAGAAAAAGGCATGGGAGTATCTTTCTATAACTTCAAATGGGGAAGGCCTTTCAATATGACATAAAGCAAAGACCTAAAAGAGTGACAGATTCTAGAATATACAAATAAAAAGTTTCCTGCTTTGCAAAATTCAAAATGAGAAAAATAAAAAGAAATAGCAAACCTGGGAAACAATACTTGAAGACACATCCCAGATAAGGGATAATTTCAGTAATATGTGAAGCAAGAATTTCTATAAATCAAGACATTTGAAAAAAAATGTTCAAATTTCTTTATAATAGGATAAAAATGTAAGTAATCTGAGAAATAGTTTTCTATAAAATTGAAAGCCATCAAAGTTCGATGCCATATAGTGTTGGCAAACTATAATATTCTTATACATAAAAAATATTCTTATTCATAGAGTTTGAGAGGGTAATTTGAGTGCAATTTGGAAGTAACTCTAAAATTTACAAATGTTTAAATCCTTTAAACAAAAATTCCACATCTAAGCATTTATTCTATAGATATATTTGTTCAAGTATGAATTATGTATACATGAGGTCACTCTTTGTAACACTGTTTTTAATAAAACTGGAAATCTTTAAATACTCCTCAATGGAAGACTAGTAAACTGTGTTACATTCATACATACTATGAATGTGAAAAAGATTGGAATTATTTCTAAGATTGTTAGGTGGAAAAAAAAAAGTACAGAATATCCTGTCAGACTATTTGTGTAAAGGGAGGTGGAATATATATAAGCAAATATGCCTTATACTTGTATCCGCACAAAACTCCTTGGAAGTAAATTCAAGAAGCTACTAATGCCACCTGCTTATGGAGAAAGAAAAAGGGTGGCTGGGTCCAGGAATGGGAGAAAGATTTTTTTTTTTATCAAACATCTTACATGTTTTTAAATTTTGAACTATGTGAATATTACCTACATTTAAAAGTAAAGAAATTAAAATTATCATTAAGAAACTGAGACAAGAAAACAGCTATAAAATGATGGAATATGGAAATGCAGAGAAAAAAGGAAATTCACCCAGAAAGCCACTTCTGCATGTCCCTTCTGCTCTTTTGTCCCTACCTAACAATGGATTATCAAATCTGTGTGAGCTCAGAATTAGCACATTGCAATGTTAGCTTTGCTTCACATGACAGCAAATATGTTCGTCTGCAATGCAGTCACACTAGCCTCACTGTGATATTGGTTAAGGGCTCCAACTGGTTGACAAACACAACCAATGCCCTTACTAGACACTGTTCCAAATAGCTTAACTCTCATAATCCTCACCAAAACTTTAGGAAGTGGATACTCCATCCTCCATATATAAAAATTGATGCAAAGGATATTAAATTGTCAGAGGACGCAAAGCTCTCAAGTGACATAACTGGAAATTGAGTTCAGGTCATCTGGCTTCCAGCTCCATGCTCTAACCCACTGCCCACATGTGTGTTATAACTTGATTTCTAAGGAAGTTGGCCCATATCTTTAAGACAGACCATATTTCTTGTTAGCAGATCTTTGTCATGTGAAATGTGCTAGGTATGTGCTCGTGCTTGTATTTAATAAGATACAGTGTTACTAGATTTTTTGCAGTAGAAGAATTGTGTGCAATTGTGGTAAAAAAAAAAAAAAAAAATACAACCTGGGGCGCCTGGGTGGCTCAGTCAGGTAAGCCTCCGACTTTGGCTCAGGTCATGATCTCATGGTTTGGGAGTTTGAGCCCCATGTCAGGCTCTGTGCTGACATCTCAGAGGCTGCCTGGAGCCTGCTTTGGATTCTGTCTTCCTCTCTCTCTTCCCCCCCCCCCCCCCACTCATACTCTGTCTCTCTCTCTCAAAAATAAATAAACATTAAAAAAAATTAAAAAAAAAAACAACTTAGAGCATGCATCCTGTCATTTGGGTGTCTGCCCTCATACAATTTTCAGTTCCACAGTTGATTTAAGTCACAGCTTCCAATTCAAAGATGAAAATGTTAAAGGTATGGAGTGGCTTATGCCCACAAAGAACTCTGAGAAACAGACGTCCAAGAACACATTACCTTACTAATTGTTCAAAATCGAGGGTTATAACCCTTGCTTCCATCATTTCAGAGAGACTTGTCTCACCCTTTGTGTTGTATTTTTTTTTTTTTAGAAATGTTGTATCAAATTATACTTTTCTTTCTAGGATTTCATCAAGGGTCTTTCCATTTTGCTCCGGGGGACAGTACAAGAAAAACTCAATTGGGCATTTAATTTGTATGACATAAATAAAGATGGCTACATCACTAAAGAGGTAAGGGATGCCTCACCAACACCACCCTCCGCTTTTTTTTAACGTCCAAATGTTAAACAATTGAATTTATTAATTTGAAAATAGCTTTTTCAGGAAATCTAAAATATTTTATGTGGTGGTGGTGAAATATTCTAGTAAAAAATGGGCAATGAAAAGGATTAGTTTTTGGTGCATCTTCAAGATGGAAACAAATCACCTAACAATTATACCCCAGTTTCCTAATGACATTTAAATAAATACTGTAAATCGGATAAAGACTGTGGTTGGAATCAGATAGGAAGAAAATACATTCAAGCCAGGCTAGAATATTTGACCTGTGACCTTCCCCCTCCAATATAATATGGTCCATATGGAGACAATTTTAAAATTACATAGGCTGTGCAATTACCTGTATCGTGCAGAACAGGACCTGGTGCATTAAGGGGCCCCTAAACTTCCAGGCAGGCTATCCAAGAAAGAAGGCCCACAGACCAGATTAAGGTGCTCATATCAAATGGTTTGTTAAAGCAATTAAAACACAGTGAGAAGCAAGGGGAAAGGAATGAGGTAAATTAACAAATTTAGGATGGGGTCCAAATGGGGTTGAAGTACCAACTGAATCCTGGAGGGGGCGCTCACTATCCATACGTCCTTTCTCACTGCCTCACTTTCCTCCCCTCCGTTGAGTTTTGAGCATGAAGCCTCTTAAACAAAAGGTACCCTGGGCCAATGACCTGATCTTGCTCAACTAGGGACATAGGGACAAGTACACCTGATCACAGGTACAGTGTGACCATTGGCCTGTTCAAAGGCCATAGGTTTTGTGTTTTTTGAGCAGAATACACATGGGACCAGAATGGAAGTAAGACCTCATGAATGTTAAGTATTTGTGTATATTGAGCGTATCTTGAATAGTTAGTGCCTCTTATATCTTGTGTACAGTAATAAAGTAAGGTTGGTACTCAGATGCCTCAGGAATATTTGCTACCTCTTGGCCCTTCAATCCCTTTCTATCTCTATGTTTAACATATACATGCTAGTCTTATATTTCACACATTTCATGAATTCTGAAGTCAGACAAACTTCTTGCTACTTATCTAAACTCAAAACATCTTAAAATGTTTATGATTTATAAATTATAAACTCCTTCATCATTAATAATAGAATTGGATACTCTCATCTGTATTATCAGCTTAATCTAGTCTAGACTTTTATATGGGAATTTCATTATGAAGGCGATAAACGTGAAACAATAAATCTGAATGAGTAATTAGACATTATTCTTACTAATACTGACAATGGAAAGTCAAAAACTAGATTTTGTCTGAATTAAAAAATTAATGAAATTTCAAAGGATTTCTCAGTCATGATATCTTGACTAACCTACATGTGTAATTTCTTCACTTCAAGCCACAGTAGGAAAAAAAACAATGAAAATCCTCATAAGCTTTGAGACTTACCAGCTAGTTTTAGTATAATTCTCATGATATGGAGTTCATTCTCAATAAATGGAGTTCATGATATGGAGTTCATTCTCAATAAATCAACATGTAAGATATATAACAAATCAATAAAACAAAAAACAGTCTATGTGAAGTGTATAGAAATCCAAATCTCAAACCAGAACATTCCTGGGGTGCCTGGGTGGTACAGTCAGTTAAGCGTCTGACTCCTGATTTCAGCTCAGGTCATGATCTCCCAGTCCTGAGATCAAGCCCTGCCTCCGACTCCATGTTGGGGGTGGAGCCTGTTTAAGATTCTCTCTCCTTTTGCTTCTCCCTTGCTCTCTTTCTCAAAAAAAAAAAAAAAAAAAAAAAAAAAGTTTTAAGAAAAAACAAAAACCAAAACAACCAGAATATTCATTTCCTGATCATCTCAGATATGTGGGAATTTACTTCATTTTGAAACCAATATCAAAATTAGTTCTGACATTCTGATCCTGCAGCTTTTAAGGCACAAAACTGTTGTGTTTTCCTCTGGGACAACCAAAACTTAACGAATAATAAAAAAATTTTTGAAATTGAGTAGGAATAATGTCAGACTGGTTTCTTCATATAATGCATGCAGTCTCATGTGAGTGCCTTTTACTTTTCAGGAAATGCTTGATATAATGAAAGCAATATATGATATGATGGGTAAATGCACATATCCTGTTCTCAAGGAAGATGCTCCCAGACAACACGTTGAAACATTTTTCCAGGTAGGAATGCAAGTAGAAATCAGAGAGGGGGCAAAAAAGAGTAAATTTCCTAAAGCTTGCAAAGTGTCACGATGATTCAAAAGAATGCAAAGGAAAAAAAAAAACAAAACTTTTACTGAAAGGGACAAAATAATAGACCATGAAGTATCATACTAATTTAATAATTTTGGACTTGAATGCATTATAATACTGATAACTACACTTATTGAACAGTCACTATATCGTGGAAAGAACACTAAGGAATTGCCGTGTTTCACATGTTTGTTTCTGGGTTTGTTTTCAATTATTCTCACAAGAATCCTTAAAGTTATAAATCCTCATTAGCCTCAATTTACAGATGAAAAAACCAAGGCTCTGAAAGTGTCCGCAAACTGCCTGAACTCTGTCAGAGCTAGAGTGCCAGATTTTATGTAGGGCAGCAATTCTAGATCTCCACCACATTCTTTTGAAAAGGGAACAGCTTAACAGCAGTTGGTCATATGATTCTTATCACTAAGAATGAAGCAGATCCTCCCCATAAAACAGGCAGGTGGATTTTTCATTCACTTCAAGTGTCAGGGTAACAAGGGATAAGTCAGAATAAAGTTTCTTGTTCTCTTCTTCCAAACAGAAAATGGACAAAAACAAAGATGGAGTTGTTACCATAGATGAGTTCATTGAAAGTTGCCAAAAAGTAAGTTCATAGTAGTAAAGAAACTATCCCTTTTGCTTTCATAACAGCCAGACTAAGTCAAGTCAGCTAGCCACCATGAACTGAGCACAATATAAACTTTACCTAAGCTTACCATTCGTACGCAGCTAAGAGAAGCTACCACTCTAAAAACAATTGTCAACTTAATTATAGTTCATTAATTAACATTTATAGAGTGCCTACCCTTAGGAGAGCCACACAGAAAGCCCTAAAGATAGAACTATTACAAGTATACTGCATTTTCATTCCTTAAATCCTTTAGAGTATTCGTTACTGAGGGTAAAACATATGTGAGCTTTGAATTGCTCTTTGCCTAAACTTAGCATATAACATATTATCTCCATAGATGTATAATTCCAGTACAGCCAAGTGTACATCACAGGCCGAGTTTGCATCCGATTTCTGAGAGAAACGCGTTGCTTTAACGTAGGCGCACCCGAAATGGCTCTTTGGCTGCGCCAGTAATGGCCTTCAGTCATAAAAAACAAAGCACAGAAAATTCAGAGAAATCCAAGTGGCTCTCCATTGTCTGATGGGAGATTAGTTTTAGCTTACCTAAAGTTATTTGACTTGATGCATGGGTAGAGCCACAATTAAGAATGAGTATTTTTAAATAAATACAGAGAGGATGAGGTTTGTTGATCTTTAGCTTTTCTCTTCATTTTCAAGTTGATACACCTTTCCTTTGTTGGCGCCTGCTCGTTTCTCAACTCACATTTCGATGTGGCGGCCTTTGCAAGGATCAATTTGGTGGTATCAGTCCGCTGATGCAGTTACTTACTTGGCTGATGCAATTACTAGCAGGGGAAGTCGGCACAAGTTCAGCTATTTATCATCACTGTAAACAGCTCACTGAGTGCCATTCATATACAATCTCCAAGTGCCCCTATAATGTCAAAATCTGTGCTCTTCAGTTTCTAGGGAATATGCTAAATTGCACACAGCCACTGTCCAAAGGTTGCTCTCAATAGTCCCTTCTCTGGCACTGAGAGACCATTCACTTTTTTTTTTTTTAAATGTTTATGAGAGAGAGAGAGAGAGAGACAGCAAGCACGCGAGCAGGAAGAGGGCCAGAGAGAGAGAGGGAGAGAGAGAATCAGGCTCTACACCACCAGAGCAAAGCCGAACGTGGGCCTTGATCCCACCAGGGGAACCGTGAGGCCATGACCAGATCCCAAATCAAGAGTCAGACGCTCAAACAACTGCACCACCCAAGCACCCCATGAGAACATTCATTTTTAAAGGCTCCTGAAGGCCATACAGATTTAGCCCTAAGAGACCCAGAAAGAGAGGTGAAATGACTACAAACATGTCTCCCAAGCCCCCCCTCCAATCCTGAATGAAGTTGGCTCTTGGCTCGCGCACAAACCCTGCTTCCTTCTACATGTACAAATCTCTGTGATTTGGCCTGTGATCTACCTGGAATGCCAAAATTTTGCATTTGCTCCATTTTTTTTTTTTTCTTACTCTCTACACCTCTCTAGTTTCCATTCTGGTTTTCTAATTTGAAAAAAAAAAATCCCTATTGACACCAAGTAAGATTCAAATGAAATACTGAAAGCCTGCAGACTTTACATTTGTAAAATGGGCTCTCCATAGTTATCTAGATGGAAAAGGGATAGAATGATATCTGTATGTGCAAACACTTAGTATTTGAGCTTTTGGCATACGCAGTGGGGGGCGGGCAGTACTCAGAAGCAGAACAGTGTACTTGCCCTTGCAGCTACGCTTAATTTAATCCCACTGTGTTTCTCCCTTACAGGATGAAAACATCATGCGCTCCATGCAGCTCTTTGAAAATGTGATTTAACTTGTCAAATGCATCCTCAAACAGACAAATGTGAACTATTGTACCACACTTAAACTTGGAGCTACCACTTTTAGCATAGATTGCTCAGCTTTACACTGAGGCATATTATGCAAACAAGCTTTGTTTTAATATAAAGCAATCCCCAAAAGATTTGAGTTTTCCAGTTACAACTTTGCATCCTTTTCATAATGCCACTGAGTTCATGGGATGTTCTAAGTCATTTCATGCCCTGTGACTCTTCAAAAGTACAGAATCTGGCAGAGAGTTTTACTGATTCTTTAGCCATGGGATTATTCAGCTTTCCCATTACCAGTGATTTTAAAATATCAGTGTTTTTTGCTACTCAACTGTACGTATTCAGCCCCAGGATTTTAAATGGTTTTCTAAACTATTGGCATCTGCATTTAATTTCCAGAAATTAATTTTCATGTTTGTATGCTGTAATCCCATTTATACACTAAGTAAACAAAACAAGATTACTGATTAGTAACAAGCAAACACACAGTCCCAGTTTCTATGGATTTGCTGCTTTCTGTTAAAGATATTCATTTATCCGGCATTTTTTACAACATGAAACAAATTAGTTTATCACCAGATGTCAGCATATGCCTAATAAGGCTTATTTAATAAGCATTTCTTAATTTTTCATAATACATATTATAGCCAAGGCCTACATGATATATATAATTTGGGATTTGTTCAATCCTACAGGTGGCCTATTTTCTATCTTGTCACTAAGTGGAAGTCCGTGAAGGTGTGGAACAAAGCAAGGATGTTTATAGGCATATGCAAAGGGTCAGGGTATCTGTCCTCGAGTTACATGGTAATGCTTAGTAACAAGTAATCCCTAACAGCATTGAGGGCCTACTCCATCCCCTCTCCCTCGACTCCTTCAAGACACCTTTCTATTACATGCCATTCAGGGACAAAGAAACCTGGACTACCCCAAGGCCTACAGGGAACAAAGAGCAAGCAGAATTCACTTTGAAAGCATCAGTGACTCCATTTTATCAATAACTACCATACCAAAACTTCGTTAAAGATGAAAATAAATGCTAAGCAATTCATCTGGACTGTCTTATGATTTAGCTCATCGTAACACTCCAGCAATTCAGATTCTCTTCAATGATCTTAAGCCAAAATTGTCAAGTGGCCACAACATCACTTAGGATACACACACCTTCCCTACTTTGCAGAAATACCACAAAGACCGAGAGGCTACAGTGGGAGGAAATTAGCGACTGTCCTTGCAACACTCAATCAGGTATCTATTCTGGTGTAGAGATAGGATGTTGAGAGCCGCCCTGCTATCACCAGTGTAGACATTCAGAGTAGTACAGTACATGTACACTGAAATCCGCCATCGCGTGTTTGTGTAAACTCAATGTGCACATTTTGTATTTCAAAAAGGAAAACTAAAAGCGAATAAAATGTTTCTAACTCTACTGTCCATGTTGCAGGTATTTTTATTCCAACAAGCGTTAAGTACCAGATTGAAAATATCATGTCCTTCTTTTGGCACCGTCGGGTCGTGTGCACGTTTGCCTCAGGGTGGGGCTGGGTGCGATGAAGAAGAGTAAAAGCAAGACCAGTGGGCCGGCGGGTGTTTTAGCTCATGTGGTCCGCGGACATGATGGGAGCAGAGACCTGAGGAAAGAGTATCCCAGACGGGGGGACTGGGAAGGACCAGAGCTCTGAGGGGCGATGGGCATTTCTGCACTTATGACTCCTTAGAAATTACTTGTGTTCTTTGACATCCCAGCTGTGAGACTGTATCTGAGGTGAGAACCGCAAAGAGATCACTCCGTGTATTTGAGAGAAGGAGCGAGAGGGTGGTCTCTGACGCTGCTGAGACCGAAGACGGCTGCTCCTGCAGAAAGGAGTGATCCCCAATCTTCATCCCTCCCAAAGAAAATCTGCTTTGGATTCGGTGTGGTGGCTACTCATGTCCCCACAGCCTCTTCTTGCCCTCAGGATGGGAAGTCGTACTCTGGTTTTCTATTTCTCACTCCATTCCTTTCTCTTGTAGAGCGATCCAGGGTCAGCATCTACAACACCATCACTGAGGGCTATGCCTAGAAAGTATGTTTTAAAAGCTTTTTTAATTAATGGTTAAACATAAGCAGGCACGACAAAATCACGGAGTGCATTTAAATGTTTTCAGATTTTAATTTCTAAAGATCTTCGTGACATGAGTATCTTCAGTATTTTCAGACTACGGGATACAAAAATGACATTTACTTAAATAAAACCCAACACCTAAAGTTTAGGCAGTTTTAATAAGTTGTAATAAACAACATACTTACAAGAGAATTTACACATGTAAAAAAAATTCTTAAACTAGAATATTCTGGCATGGACTTTTTCCAAGGATTCTACATCGTAAGATGCATATGTACAGACAATAATTAAAAGTGAACTCACAAATGTTTATCCATACTTTAAATTTCCATAGCTTTGATAAATGACAAAACGACAAAATGTCTAAAAATAAGCACACAGCTACAAACTGAGTGTGAAAGGGATATTATAAATACAAAGCATTAGAAAATAAATACAAATGCATCTACTATAAACCCAGCAATGGTTGTTTGCACTAAGCTGTAAATATATGAAAAACCGACCCCACAAAATTATACTACTGTAGAACTGTTTTTAACAACTCCCCATCACTGACCATTCTTTCCTGTTGATGGGTAACTTTTATTATGATTCAGTGGAACTAGGTTTACTCATCTTAAACTAGTAAGGAATGAATGGTGGCTGTGATTTACAAAAGAACAACCTGAAGTGAATCTGAAAAGGTACCATAGGTGCCCATGGCCAGCATTTCACACCTGTCACCAGGAAGTAAGGAGATTTTTGTGGGCTCCTTCCTTCAACAGCATATGGAACAATATGTTGGAATTTTAGATTTGATGATGATAAGGCTTCCCTGTCAACAGAAAAAAACGTAGCTTCATCAGTATCATGCAGGGTTCCCTAACAGGCATTAATTACACCTGTAGGAACAAGCCTAAAGAAGTGTCCAACACTCAAACCAAATGGAATGAGAACAGAATGATGGAATGAGAAGTGTAACGTTTTTTCTGAGTTGAATACAGTATAGGTGGTCCTCTGTTTAAAAAAACGTTTCACTGGAGACTTAGTTAGGAACCAGATCACCAGTGTATGAATCCAGCTGCTGCCAGTCGCTTCACTGTCAAATCTGGGGCTAGTTCTTTCTTTGAGCCTCAGTTTCTAGGTCTTTAAAGGGGGATAGCGACAAATTCTACCCCTGAGGGCTGCAGTGATGATTAAGTGGATACAATGTCTAAAAAGTACTCAAACTGAGTACCTGACAGGTAATCACTCCCCACGTGTTCGATCAAGATTGGGGTGTGTGCAAGTACGTACCTTTTCCAAGACAGATGTGCCTATGATTTAGGATGAAAATTATATCAAGGTTGAGAGTGAACCGACTGCAACTTAAGGCAGGTAGTCAACTGATCGGTTATAAGAAAATGACACTGTGACTATAACTCACTTTCCTGTCTGCCCTGAAGCTGAATGTTTCCATCACTGTGGCACACACAAGCCCCAAGAAACGAGAAACTGTAATACTGAGAAAATTCTTTTAAAGACTCATCTCTGCAGGGGCGCCTGGGTGGCTCAGTCGGCTGAGCAGCTGACTTCGGCTCAGGTCATGATCTCGTGGCTCGTGAGTTCGAGCCCCGCGTCGGGCTCTATGCTGACAGCTCGGAGCCTGGAGCCTGGAGCCTGCTTCGGATTCTGTGTCTCCCTCTCTCTCTGCCCCTAACCCAGTAGCATTCTGTCCCTGTCTCTCTCAAAAATAAGTAAACATTAAAAAAAATTTTAAAGACTCATCTCTACTATTTAAAGGAGAAAGATATATAAACATTTGGTTTTTGAAGACAAAGAAGAGCACTTGTTAATTTCAGGGAGGATTACAAAGTACTGAAAGCAAAAGCATAATGGTAATTAGGCCAATTTTTAATAGCACACCAACAGAAAATCTCTGATCAAATATTATCAAATTATTGAAATATTATGCACGACAGTAGAAGTCGAAAACAAGAAGAGAAAAAGTCTGAAGGAGCAAACAATACTTAACTTCAAAATCTTTTTTTACCCTGTATTAGCAAGATTCAAAACAACGACATCGCGTGGCAACAAGCGGAGCTCCCTCGCTGTCTGCCTCGGGAGCTCCGGGCTGGGCATGTACACCCCTCTGTGTTCTCCTCCAAATCTCATGTGTTCTGTCTGAAGTTTATTTACTCAAAAACTATGCCCTCCTCCGCACACCTACTCATGAAATCTAACATGCTGGGCCTGCCCCTTTCTTCTTGCCCGATTCCACAGGATGTGTGTAAACCACCCGGGGAGAGTTTCAGATTGGAAGCTGTATCATCATTATTTAGCATCCGTTTCCTTGCATTTCACAAGGGAGGAATTGGCAAATAATTTTGCATTCCAATTCTCAGAAGCACATCTATAAGCAAAAAGAAGTTCCCTTCTGCTGAGGACACTGGATTGGCTAGGGGATGGTTCTGTACCTCTCAACAAGGTGTCTGAATGCTAATCCTCCACACGCAATAAAGAAATCCGTTACCTAGTAGTCTAGGGACTTACCTGCTCCACCTAAACTTTATTCTAGGCATTCATCACAGAATGAATATAATCAATTTTAAAAGTCACTGTAATTGGTCAAATTAGGTAACTTAGACAAAGCTTAAACTAACGTATCTGACATTTTAAAACTGTATATGATCACACAAATTTCCTTTATAATTCCTTTAGGAAGTAGCTGCAATGAAACTAAGTTCTGCAATGTTAAAACAGTCCCATGCAAAGCTATCATTAAGATCCGATTAAACGTTGGGGTGCCTGGGTGGCTCAGCAGGTTGAGCGCTTGGCTCTTGATTTCGGCTCAGTTTGTGATTCTTGAGTTTGAGCCATGCTGTGCTGACAGCGTGCAACCTACTTGGGATTCTCTCTCTCTGCTCCCCATCCCCAACCTCTCAAAATAAATAAATAAACTTAAAAAAAAAAAAGGATCTGATTACATATAATCTCCAAAACAAGATAGGATCACTGCTTTACAGAAATATTTCCAAGACTAGATTATGTGAACACTGCTTTAAATGATGAAAATTCACTTAACCTAGTTATTTGACACCCCACATATAATGAGATTCCCCCAGAGAGTCCCGCACATTCTTGCAAGTCAGAATAATTTGATTCATCCTCGTGTGTGTGCGTGTGCACACACGTTCCAGATAGCATGCACTTCGAGACATGATATTGCAGCCATCTGGAAATCTCATTTCAATCTCTGAAGATGGGAAAATTGTAAATTTTTTAGACAGAAAAGATGGGAAATGAAAGAAAAAGAAAAGTACTTTCTTCAACGAGCTCTCTGTATTAATCCTTTTGTTTTCTGAATTTTCCAATGGTCTAAGCAAGAACATCCAAACTAAAGAAAAAAAACCTGTCAAGTCGCACCACGTGGAGGGTATAGTCAGAGCAGAGGAAGTGAACGGCCGTGTTAACACAATCTGGTCCGAATCCCAATGCTTAGAAACCGTGTGACCTACGTAAGATGGAAGCTCCGAACTCTCAAATGAAAATATCAACTGCACGTGATAACTTGTGGTTGAAATAATAGATGTCATACAGTCAGTTTCATAGCATAAAAGTAAAAAACAAAGAAGCAAACAAACAAAAACCCATGACTTAAGGAATAAGGCTTTACTTACACTCCCACCATGCTGCTCTAGCTTCTGTAATGCACTGGTGATGGGCTCTTTGAATTTCTTATCCCTCAGTCTCTTGGAAAGCTTTTAAAATAAGATTGGGAGAATGACTTGGAAAAGTAGCAATATTCACCACAGGCATAAGTAAAACTTCACTAAGGAGTATGCTAACTAGAAATAAAATCATTGAATCCTTACCGTATAGTTAAGTACACAAACACCACTTAATTTGTTTTAGATTCCAAGGCTTCTTTTAGAAAATATCTCATTGAAATTTATATGCAATAGACACCACTATATTTGTTAAAACAAGTTCAGCATTATAGTTCCAGTGTCCAGCATATTACTTGGCACAGAACACAAAACAGAAGGGCAGAGAGCAACAGATTTGTCAAAATGTTGAATGTCTGAATGGAGTAATCAATCTAAAATAAGCCATTTTATATATTAGGGTGAAATTCCTGTGGCTAGTCAGGTACAACCTGCTGACCTAAAGGTTGTAAGCAAACACCTGCCAGGATCCTCTTCCTTCTCTCCTAAGGCTTCCCATATATTAAGCTTCGAGAGTCTATTCCCACTGTGTCTTCTCTCCATCAAACACCTGGTGTTGGTGGGAATTCATCTCCCGCTATTCCTAACCTCAGCATGGCAATCCTGCTAGATTCACTCCCATCCCTACTCTCTATAGGCTTTGCCAGGTGTTCCCGGGGTGTATGGTCTCTCTGCAGAGTAAGAAGCTAAACATCCAGTTCTAGGATCTCTCTAAATGGACTGGTCCAAGAAAAAAACAGTGAAACTATGACTGAAATACATGCCTCAACTCTGAACTACAGAAGGATGCACACAGAGAAAGGCCAGCTGTGGGTTATTCCAGCAAGGACTTTAATTTTTTATTAGTGTGTGCAGTAACGGATTAATTCCACCTAAAGAAAAGATCGGCCCTTGTCTCTGGCTCCCGGATGGGAACCTCTAAGCCCTTGGTACGATCCTGCCAGATAAGAGCGTCTTTGTTTACATGGGGCCCTTGGGCCACATGATCTCAGCTCAGCTTCTGAAGAGGCTGGAGACTAAGGTCGACCATGCAAGCAGCCAGTCATGCTTGCTTGACAGAACCCTAATATGAACCCTGGGACACCACGCTGAGGGGAGTTTCTTAGGACGGCAATACTCCATCTGTGTTGCCACGTATCACTTCTGGCCGGAGGAAGCAAGCGCTGTCCAACTCCAGTGTGAGAGAGGTCAACTGGAGACTCCACATTTTGACCTTCCTGGGCTCTGCTCTGTGCACCTCCTTGCTTTGTGGCTTTTACTTGGTAGCCCTTCACTGTAATGAACTGAAACCGTGTAACAGCTTTTTGAGTTTCCCGAGTCCTTCTAACTGTCCAGTATCCCAGTGTGTATCTGTCCTAAGGATTAAGCTACACATAACAGGGAAACGTCTCATCCTGAATACTGTTTACAGATTCACTAAAAACTTATGAGGAAAAACAAAGAAAATGATGAAAAACATGACTGTGGCAATGTACAATTACACAGGAGGGTGGATGAGCTGTCTTTATAATCCGTGCTAATCAACATGGGCATAAGACCATTGTACTGTTCGTTAATTTTTGTCCCCTCCCCGACTCTCGCTCTCACTCTCTCTGTCTCTCTCTCTCTCTCTCTCTCTCTCAAAACTAAATAAACATTAAAAAAAGAAGAAGAAGAATCAGATTTTTTTTAGGATTTCTGAATCCGTTAACGACTAATTGGAAGCCACTGATCACGACAAGATACAGACAGTGCATGATACGCATACACAAGCACTCTGTCATCTTTTCAGTACTTACACTTGTCAGCAGATGTTTCAGATGGTCATTCAGAGAAGGACCAACGACGACACTTAGCTGCACGAGAGCATTCAGACCTCTTGCAAACACGTCATCATCCAGGTGTACCTGGGGGGGTTAGACAGTCAGGGGTACAGGGACAGAAAAGGAAAGAGGAAAGACAAGTAAGAAGAAAGGGTAAGCAGGTGGAGAAAAAAGTAAGACTGAACATTCAAAATTAGAAGATAAGCCACTAAACCCTGAATCTAAAAAAATACCTTTAATGTTATACCATCTAGAAGCAAAAAAATAAACTGGCTTGACTGAAATATTAGCTTAGCTGTATCACAGCAAGCAGCAAGGCTGATGTGAGGTTTCTTACTTTCTCTCATTACTGAAAATGTCCCCTTTTACCTTTCGGATATCCTCTACAGGTGTCTTCAAGTAAGTAATCATCTGTCCCTGAATAACCATGGCCTAATTTTGCACACACATCAAAATCACAGGTAAAGGACTCATTTGCATACAATTTGGAAGAAAAAAAGACATAAAATATTCTAAATGTACCACAGAAAGTCCAAAGGAATAGAGGATACCAGAGCCGCCTTTAGCACAGGAACCAGTCTTGGAAGCAAAGGCACAGCTTTTTCAGGAGCTCCTTGGACCAAAAGTAATTCTCTAAATCCCTCCTTTGACACGAAGGTGTATGGATGTTTAGTCTCTCTCAAACCCTGCCAAAGACAAAAAACAAACAAAACAAAACAAGCAAACAAAAAAGATTTACTAAGCATCTGGTTATACTAACAACAAAACTGAATTCTTACTAGTCTAAATGAAAATCAAGTTTTATTATGGTTTTCCTAATCATGATTTATAATTTCAATAATTACAATTTCAATTAAACCCAGAAATTGTGGAACAAAGGACATACATGGGACAGGACGAATTTCTACCCACAGGAAGGAAGGAAAAGATTTTGAACATTAAAGAACAGGAAAAAGAAACGGAAAAGCAAGGAAAAATAAAGGAAATAAAGAAAAAGAAAGGGAGGAAGAAAATAAAAGGGGAGAGGAAGAGAGAGGAAAGGTAAATAATAAAAAAAAAGAAAAAACGTAAAAGAAACCCTCACTAGGATACTGAAAACATTTTGTGTGTACTACCAAATACTGTCTGCAAGCACAGAAAATCAGCCAATGATGGTTTATAATTATTGGACCTCCTACCTTTACAGTGACTTTACAACTTGTTTAATGAGTTTCTAAAATATTGTATTTCCTTCATATTTAAATATTTTACATTAAGATATTTAAAAAACATCGTTTCCTATGAAAATCTTACAGAAAACCACTGTAAGATTTTAAATGTCATTTTTAACATTGGAATGCAAAATAAAAATATGAAGGGGAGTCTGAGTGGCTCAGTCAGTTGAGCGTCCGACTTTGGCTTAGGTCATGACCTCACGGTTCATGAGTTCAAGCCCCATGTTGGGCTCTGTGCTGACAGCTCAGAGCCTGGAGCCTGCTTCAGATTCTGTGTCTCCCTCTCTCTTCGCTCCTCCCCTGCTCACACTCTGTCTCTCTCTCAAAAATAAATAAGATTGAAAAATATATATATATATATATGAAAATAACCCGTATCCTTTCTTTCACCCTAAATGCATCAGAAACTATTGGATAGTACTCTTTTGTGATTTAATCCATCACTTTGAGTCAAGACAGAAGAGCCACCTGACTTTTTTTGAAAACGTAATACAAAAAAAAGCAACAGCAATACTCCATCAGTTTGACTAATTATTATCTGTGAATAAGTAAAACTGCCTGCAAAGTCATGCCTAAAAATACTAATTTTCAACCAATTTGCTCTTTAGACCAAACTATCTGCTTCCAAACAGTGATCAAACACTTCTTTTCCTGGACCGCCAAGCACAGCAGCACCACTTTGGAACACAGCTTCTATCACCCTAAGGTTGTGCCTCTCCTGGCCATTGTAGAGATGAGGGATCAGGTCAAGAGAGGTGGATTTCCATAGTGGTGGTTCTGTCAGTACTTTTCCATTATTAAATAAGTAGAAGGAAAGGCTAATAATGTACCCAACACAGAAATAAAGGCATTGGTGTTTGGAAAATAATTATTCAAAGCACTGACTTTATGTAATCTCAACTAAACACAGAGTCCCTTTAGGGACTCTCCAAATTAAAGAACTCCCCTCACCTTCCTCACTTTGTGATTAGCTAGAGCATTTTTTTTTTTTAATGTTTATTTTTGAGAGAGAGAGTGAGTGGGCAGGTGCACCAGCTCATGGGGGAGGGGCAGAAGAGAGAGAGAGAATCCCAAGCAGGCTCCTCACGGTCAGCCCAGACCCAGATGCGGGGCCTGATCTGATCTCACGTACTGTGCGATCATGACCTGAGCCGAAATCAAGAGTGGGATGTTTAATCAACTGAGCCACCCAGGCACCCCTAATTGGACCATGTTTTCAAAGGTGTCACTATAGTTGTGATTCATCTAAAAAATGGTTTGCTACCATATACAAAAGGTTTAAAAAAATTTTTTAAACTAATGAAACATTGATACATTTTTAAGTTTTTAATACCAAGTTTAAAAGACTTTGATCAAAACTGAATTTCAAAATAGGCTACCCATAAAAATATGCTGTTATTAAACCAAAATAATCTTGTAAGCAGAGATATAAATTAAGAAAAACAAAGACCAACAAAAATGATCCTAACTCTTAAAAAAGACAAGTATCTGTAACTTAAACATAAGACAACTGGCTAGTTCATTTCTCAACTTGTGACTCTAAGGGAATAAATTTCACAGAAGAGATCACTGATCCACTTGAAGCTAATACTCTGCCAACTTTTTCCTGACATGGTAAAAGATATAAGGAATCTATGAAAAATTTTCTTAAAATCCTCTACAAAAATGATCTCCCTGACATCGACTTAAAATGTACAGGTGGGCAAAAGCCCAGAGAATTTTCCAAAAGGATGTTTAGGTAGTTAGTATCAGCTCCCTAAAAAACATATCACATTCACGTTAAACATGACTGGTTGTATAGAAATAGATCAACCACCCATTGCTATCTGATGTAGTTTAAGTTAAAGCACTGATGTTCTCCTGATATGACTCATTCAATATGATTCCAAGTACTTTTTTGGAATTAAGTGTGAATATTTCATCTACTTATCTACAAATCCCTGTGTAGACTAAGTTGTTTATAAAGCTGATTAATCAGTTTCTAATAAACATATACTGATCATAATTAGTTCCTAAGGGAGCGCTGGTGTTTTAATGACTTTCGCTTGGCTCTTATTCCAAAAGCATAAAATAAGATTTACTGATGCGTTGTGAAGTAACATTTAATACAGTTTTTAAGGTGTTTTTTTCCATAAACACTCAGGAGAAATGGAAATCACACATACCTCTGCTAAAGTAATAAGAAGAGGATCAAATGGAAGATTTTCAGGAGGACATTCCCACTGCAGTCTGTGTTTCACTGAACCATGGACCAATCTAAAATAACAAACACTGGTAAACGCAACACGGACAATGTAATTATATATTAAACACTAATTCTCTAACACATTCAGACTCTTTCCAGAACATAATCATATTAGAACTATTCTGTAACATGTAGGAATATCATGGCTTGCAACGTTATTACGAAGGCATCTCACACAGCAAAGTCTGTAACCCCCACTCCTATCCTTTCAGCAAAACCGTTTCGCGGGAAAACTCAACTCCACACGTGTTCAGCCTACAGTGTTGGGAGTTCAAGCATGGTGCCATCTGTGAGTCTTAACACAAATGCTACACTTGACATGTTTAAGTCATAATTGTAACAAAATAGGTAACCTACCAATGTGCAAACAAAGAAATGTGATAATTAGAAACAGTAACGTGTTTTATATGGAACATTATTTTTCAGATACAGATTCTTTAACCCTCATGATCTAAATACAAGCCAGATTTCCCCTCTGTTACACAAAAGAAAACAGAGGCCAGGAGGTGAAACAGCCCATGCAGGGTTACAAAATGATAGCCCCTTGAATTGGTCACTGCTGCTGCTGTTGCTTTAAAAACATTTTTTTTTTATTAACAGCTTTACTGAGTCTTAACCAACGTGCAACAAACTGTACATGGTTATGAAGTGTAACATTTGATACTGGTTTTGATATATAACTACATCAAGAGAACCCTCATCATAACCATGACAGTGAACTTACTCAAGACGCTCAAATGTTTCTTCACCCTTTTGTAATGTTCTCAACTTCTTGACACCTTTTTTAGTGTTATTTTCTTAATAGCAAGAGGCCTCGGTAACATTTTTACAATTTTAGCAACCATGATTGCTTAGAGTGGGGGGGGGGGGTGTGTAAGAATATGTAAATATGGTTTTGACTCAGAATAAAATAAAAAACTAATAACAATAAAGTGAGGAATGCCTCTTGAGCTCATTTCTCCAAATCTGCAAATACCATTAAAAACTACATTTCTTGAATTTTAGAAAACAACAAAAAGAATGTCGTGGTTATTCTTTCCACAATGAAAATGACATTTCCCATCACCCAGAATGGCTAAAACTGGATACACTTAGAAGAAAGAAATGTTTCTTGGTAGTGAAATCTTAAAATGGTATCATTCTATCAGTAACTATATCGTTTTCTTTAAAACACTTCTGATGTCTCTTACAAAAGGTGGCAAAAACTGTATCAAAAGTGAGGAAGAACTACCGTATGTACTCATTAATAAATATAATTTCAATAAATACAACTTTTTGAAATTTTTCAAATGTCATTTCAAAAACTAATGAAACAGGGTATTATGCTAAGTGAAATTAGTCAGAGAAAGACAAAAACCATATGACTTCAGTCATATAAGGACTTTAAGAGACAAAACAGATGAACATAAGGGAAGGGAAACAAAAATAATATAAAAACCTGGAGGGGTACAAAACAGAAGAGACTCATAAATATGGAGAACAAACTGAGGGTTGCTGGAGGGGTTGTGGGAGAGGGGACGGGCTAAAGGGGTAAGGGGCACCAAGGAATCTACTCCTGAAATCATTGTTGCACTATATGCTAACTAATTTGGGCATAAATTTTAAAAAATAAAAAATAAAATAAGAAAAAATAATCTCCATTAAAAAAACCCAAAACAACAACAACAAACAAAAAACTAATGAAACAATCCCATTCAATTATAAACTTTCAGTTTCAGACTATTTATTTGCAACTCGCCCGAGGCTATGAATGCTTATATTGTTTCAGAAACTGGTTAATTCCATTTCTTAAATTACAGATCTATTTGTAATTCTATTTTGGAACTGAAATGATTTTCTTCAACAATGTCTCACGATCTACCCCAGTCCAACAGCCAAAGTGTAAATAAGTCACCTTTACTGCAACCTCCTAGTATATAAAATTTTCAATACATTTAAACTAAATACTGTTATTGATTTGACTCAGTTATTTTGAATAATCTGGTCAGTTATCATCCGTACTGATTTACCTGCAAGGAATACCTCCTTTAGAGTAAATAGCCGCAAATGCAGAAGGGGCTCGGGACTGTTCACCAAACTGAAAGAAAAAGACGACAGGAATGCAGTAAGTATACCATCACCTCCACTCTGTGATAGCTGCCCGATTTTCATCCTGCTGAGGTCAGAGGCAAAGGGACATCCTGACTTTTCACCCACGATGCTGGTATCAAGTGCATCACTCGACTCGGCAACACACCTGAGGAAAACGATCGGTCCCCTCAGTACTGGACCCACAACCACAGCCACAAGCTGTGTCTTTCTTTTTAGCCCCTAACTTGTTTCCGAAGGCGTGAAGGAGCTGGGATCACATATATAATATAGACAAATACTATTATACGAACATCATAAATAAATATAACAAAGATAATACATCTTTCTACCCTCCCCCACTGTGAGCTCTCAAGGTGAGGGCTACATGGGGAAGAAGTGTTAGGTACAGAGAAAGCAGAATTGTCTTCAGTCGCCAGCGCATCTCCTACTTGTCCTCCAGTCAAATATGGACGGTCTGGAGGGTCCAGAACCTGTAATCTCTCCCAAATGGTTTCACGCTTCTACAAAAAACAAAGGCTTACGATTGGCAGGAGTGACAGAGCTGAAGGTGGTGCAAGGCTCCCACGAACATGTGCTCAGATGTGTTTGCTTAGATATATAACTTCACAACTTTGTCCACATATTATCTTACGAATCAATTAATTCTGGGGGTGACTGGGTGGCTCCGTTAGTTAAGTGTCCGACTTTGGTTCATGTCAGGGTCTCATGGTTTGTGAGTTCAAGCCCCACATGGGCTCTCCGCCCTCAGCACAGAGCCCGCTTAGGATCCTCTGTCTCCCTCTCTCTCTGCCCCTCCCCTGCTCGCGCTCTCTCTCTCAAAAATAAACATCAAAAAAAAAAAAAAGTTAAAAAACAAAAGAATAAATTAACTCTGTATCTATTCCCAAAGATCATTTAAGAGATGATCAATCACAATGGTTAAATAATCACAGGATACATGATTTCAATGCAGTTGATCCTTAGAGAATTTAGGCACAAAAAGTTAATATTTCATCACACAGTACTTTGAACATAATCAAATAAAATATAGTTGTCTAAATTATAAAATATAAATGGACTAATCTTTTTTAAAGATACAACTAGATAAAATTATTTTTCAATCACTTGCAGTAATTTAAAAATATATTTAAGGGTATAAGTTTAGAATTAGCCTTTTTTCCTCTGGAAAAACACATGTTTGAAGTTACAACACACAGATGAAATGTCATTGACACATAATACTATAATAGGAGATTCATTTACAAAGTTCAACCCACATTCTGCATAATAATTCACAGAAATAGTAATGTTTCATTCATTTAATTACAATTCCTACTAAGAAAAATTTATTTTAAAAACTGTTTTCAAGTAATTGATATCAGATAAGGAAACTTGAAAAAGTGTTTGTTGAAGTGGGGGGGGGGGAAATTAAGACAAATTAGGACTACAAACACTTTTTTAGTTCTACCACCTATTAGGAACTGATTTTATTTTTTGGACCTACAGATCATGTAAATAATCCCTAAATATCCAAAACAACCACCAAGACAAAATTTCTGATTGAAATTCTAAGCCATTCCATTCTTTTCCTTTAATTTGTAACTCCTTTTAGAGATAATCATAGCTTTATCTTCCAAGTCCCACATTATCAATTTTTCTTTCTACCAGTGGGTTCATTTTATCAATCTTTACCAAATTTTACCAAAATTCCATTACCATGAAAAAAACTATAGTCCCTTCAGTTTTTAACAATATCATCACACACTAGATTTCAACTGTAAAATAATCAACATTAAATATACTTCACTATACTGAGTTTCAACACATGTAATTTTTGATCCAAGTGAAGTGCTCAAAATTTACACACATTGCAGTGTATAAATTATAGGTACGTAGACCGGTGAATTCTCCAAAACAGTGGGGTAACAACATGCAGGTATGGAAAACCTGAACGTGACCGGCACCCTAGGAACCTCTGCCGTGCCTCGTCCCAGTCACTAACCACCTTTTTCCCTAATGGTGACTTCTGTCCTGACTTCTGACTGACTTACTCTGGTTTGGTAGCTTTTACAGATCTTCGACATGGTCTTGTCTAATATCCTCTATTCTCAGGTCAAGTCATTATTTCCCCAAACTTTCCTTAATTAGCAATAAAATTTAAGGTTAGGGCCACTAAATATTACTACTTTACAAAGTTCTTTCCCCAAAGAGAGGAAGAGAACAGAAGTGTCACCATGAATCTCTCAATTAAACGTGGGAAAAAGAAGCAAGAGCAAGGAGAGAGGAGGGCATTCTCCGGGAGTCCCACTCCTCTGACACTGTGCAGTTTACAGAAAGAAGCAAAGCAACACATATGCTGACACAATTTTTCACTTGGAAAGTCAGAAAATCTCCTGCCCTTGGCCAGTTCATCGTACCCTTTCTATGTTTTACCCGCCATCAAAATCAGTGTCTCAGCCATTCTCATAATCCCCTTTAAAGGCTGAAACCAGGATCATCTTACCCTACGCAAGGTTGGGCCACACACTGCCTGGTGTTGTAGCACACGTGTGCCCACTTTCTGGATAATTCAGTGATCTACACACTTAACGATTATCCTCTTTCATGCGCGTAAATCTCCTATTTGTGGAATGTGGTTAAACTGCTGTCAGAAGGCAAAGGGAGGCTGGTACTATAGAGGCATTTCCTGGGGAGCTAATTTATAAATCAAAGTAAAATAGGGACGTTTATGCCACTGTGGAAGCATGTGGTTCCTCCCACATCAATTGAATACAAGTTTACTCACTGCCATTAGGAAGTAGCAGAACTAAAGAAAATAAAAAATAAAGCTGATATGCAATTCATCTTACACTCTACAGTACTGCTCCATGAATGTGACAGGATACGCCACAACTGCCTATTCCCCATTTGACACCTTCTCATTTCCACACTCCCATCATCATTATTTCCATTCTTCATCATGATTACCATATGCCCTTCATCACTAGCCTAAATGTAACAAAACAAAACAAAACAATGCCTACAAGGCAGTCCTGACTGTCTTTTGTGCCTACCGGGTTAATTGTCTTAGGGTTAAGTTTATCACTTGGTCGAGGATGAGATTTTCTTGCGGACTCTGGGGAACTGGTTGATGATGAGGATTTGCCTTGTTGAACTGTAGTCCTATGTTTTATTTGTATGCTCGATGATGTCCTTTGATCACAGTTATCTGGAAAAAACGGAAGATCAACAACAACAAAAGAGGTGGAAGAGATAAAGTTCACTCTTATCCATCTGTGTAACAGAATGTGTCACTAACCCGATTCACCTCTTCATTTAAAAAGCAATGTTCTGTACCTGCCCCTCTGTTTCTCAGCTGAACGCCTCCGTGGCACTCTGATTTCTGCATTGCTTCCCTTTCACGCCTGCAGTTAAATGCAACTTGATTTCAGAATTTGGGGAGTAAGAGATGCATTAACAACATAAAGACCAAAACAGAACAGAGTAAATAATACAGTAAAAGACACACAAAAAAGATATGGCATGGAGCAAAATACCCCAAAGACCAATGAAAAAATACAAAATTATGTCAACTTCAGTATCAATAACAGTAAATGAAAAACAATCTGTAAAAAAATAAGATAAATAAAATAAACATTTTTTCCCATTCAAACTGTCAAAATAAGCTTTTAGAAACTCAACTGCAGACCTCTGGCTATAGTCAGAAAACATGGACTGGATTTCTGAAAGGAGTAAGAGGTTGGCACATCCCCTGGCGTCTCTATCTTCTCTGGTCTCTATTTCCAAAGGCCCAAATGCTAACACCTGCATATCAAGTCCGACTTTTCAAGACATAATGACCTCTCCTAGTCAAGGGACTGAAGCTCCTTAACCTGAACATAACCAAAACTACAGTTATCACACTGAAGTTATGGACCTCTTGTTAATTCAAGGTACCACCAATTTTCTGGTCCCTCAGGCTAAAAGACTTAAGAGCACTGCTATCTTCTTTTCCTTCACTTCTTACAGACGTAATCAATGTGGTGTGATGAGGCGGAAGCCGCTTTAGGCTCAGATCTGGGTCTACACCCTCATCTCTACCGATTACCAGGTTTATGAATTAGGTAGATCATTTAATCTCCCCAAGCCTGGATTTCCAGACATTTTAAAAGCGGAGGATAATACAAGCCTATACAGGCTGTTACTGAGGAGTAAAGAAGGCATTATATCAAGTTCCTCAACCAGCCAGCGATGGTTCACTTCTCCCTCTTCCACGCTTTCCTCTTTTCCCCTAATGGGAGGACTCTAGTTCCCAGTGATGATTTTCTGCCTGATCATAAACTCCTATGTCTACCAAGCAATCCACCACACGCACCTGGATTCATATACCCAACTGCCTGCTGGTATTTCTAGGTCTGGCTCCAGTCCCAAATTCCATGCGGCCTTTCCCGATCTCCTGTTTCTCAAATGTGTACGTCCATGGCACTCTTGATTTCTGCACTCTCTCCTTATTTCTACTTGATTATTCCACTCCCTCACTGCACAGCACTCTAGTCATTCTTCCACTAGAGCATTTCCCACTCTAAGCCTTTAGAATTGCTATTAAATAGATAACTACCCTGGGGTGCCTGGGTGGCTCAGTCAATTAAGTGTTGGACTTCTGATTTTGGCTCAGGTCATAATCTCAGAGTTCCTGGGTTCGAGCACCACAGCAGACTCCTCTCAGGGCCTGCTTGGGATTCTCTCTCTCCTTCTCTCTCTGCCCCTCCCCCCACACGTGTGCATGCTCTCTCTCAAAATAAAGTTTAAAATATGTGTGTATAGGGGCGCCTGGGTGGCTCAGTCGGTTAGGTGGCCAACTTCGGCTCAGGTCATGATTTCGTGGTCCGTGAGTTTGAGCCCCGCATCGGGCTCTGTGCTGACAGCTCAGAGCCTGGAGCCTGTTTCAGATTCTGTGTCTCCCTCTCTCTGACCCTCCCCCATTCATGCTCTGTCTCTCTCTGTCTCAAAAATAAATAAACGTTAAAAAATAACAATAAAATAAAAAAATAAAAAAAATAAAATGTGTGTATATACATATATACACATATACACATATATACATATACACATACATACATACACATACACACACACACACACACGCATATAACTACTCCTCAACTACACTGTAAGATCTTCCTTTAAGGCAACATAGATGAAGTCTTCTTCCACTTCCAAATGAGTTTTTCAAATATTGGAGACACAGACTCCTTCGTTTTCTCTTCTTCAGGATAAACATTGATGCTTTGGCAAGTGATTCCTCATGAGATGATTTTAATCCACTTGCCAAATTAGAATTCTTCACAAGGAGGACAAAACTCCGTTAACTCAGCCCCAAGATAGTTCAAACATGATGTGACCACATCCAAGTGCCTTGCAAAGATAAATTAAATGTAAGATCGTTTCATAAACAGAACAATTTTCATTCACCTGATTTCCTCATCTTACTACCAGCAGATGACTTGCTTCCCAATATCACACTTCACTTTCATTCTTAAGGCATTTACCAGAATTATGGTAATTAATGGCTCATTAAATTTGTCAGATAATATTCTAAGTCAAGATAAGCCAGGCTTTAAATATTTTGACCTAACACTGCACTTCAGTGAATATTCAACAAGTATTTACTATCATGCCAGGTCTCAGTTTTGAGAATTTCCTGATGGGAACAGCATGATCTAAGTTTCTGTATGTATGTATGCATATATGTATGTAACAATCAATCAATCAATCAATCTGTGTCTCTGTTTCTTCAACTCTATAATTGGGGACAATTACAGTAACTGCTCTTAATGTTGATGAAGACTAATGAATTAATATTTCTTTTGATCATAAATTGTAATAGCTGTCACAGCTGAAAATGAGGCATCACAAAGATCCTACCCACAAACACAAAAAGAGCAGAGTTGGACACATCAAACCATGATGCATAGTTTTCAACACTACCTACCAAATCTACAAAAGTTTGTGTAGGAACAACTAAATTTCTATCTTCTTTCATGTGAAAAAGATGTTCCTGAAAGGTACCTGCAAGAAGGTGCTGCGTTATATCTTGAATGAATTCAAAGAGCCGCTGAAACTCTTCATTTTGAAAAACTTTGAAACGTGCCAGAAAATTGAGCCTCCAAAGGTTTTACACATACAGGGCAGTTTTTATGTATAATATGCTGAGGTAAATTTCAGCAGTCATTTCAAAACACACATACACGATGCAAACATTTCTGCGTTCACTTTCAAAACACCCTAGAGACTTGCTTTCCAAAACAATTATTTTTCACCTATTATTAAAAGAATCCACCTTTACCTTACAAATTAAGTCTGCTGAATTTTTTAAAACGATACCCATCTGGGAGCATACCACTGACAACAAAACCGGAACATGAGTTGTTTGTAAAAGAAAAAAGACTTAATTCATCTTACACTCAACAACTCTTTTAAGTATTTTTTCATTAAATAACATGAGGAGGGTGGTGTAAAGAGGTAATAATGGTGGAAGGAAGTGAAAAGGTAAGGACTGTTTCGTGCTACAAATATTATCGCAGTCACCTCTCATTCTTTTACAAAACAATATAAAGATTCTAAACAGGCACTAGAATCCCCTTGACCCAAACATCTAAACTATGTCATAAACCAGAGAGCAAGCAAATCAAGCAGGGCCCCAACAGCAGAACCCTCATTTTCCCTTTCGTCTCCTTAGGTGCCGCGGATCATCCGAAAGGGGCCATAGACATCCGTGTCAGTGCTAGGAAAAGCATACTTTGGTTTTCATTGTTTTGGACAGCTCACATATCCTATTTCTTTCCCTATATGCACTTTCTTCCGGGACCACGCTTTGAGACCACCGCACTAAAAGGCTTGCTAAATTCTCAAGGGGCAGAGGCCACTTTTTTTCCTACTCTCTCATCCGTTGTTCAGAAAGTTCCAGAAGTGACAGGCATCCCACTGAAGAAGCCGTGACCCATCTCTAAAGCTCCTTCAAATTCCAGAGTGCAGCCACAGAGCCCAATATCCACCTATCCCTTTTTACCATAAATCCACAGGGCCAATATTAAGGGTCTTAAATTTGCTTTCCATTTTCCTACCCTCTTCCTCTCTAACACCACACTCTTCCAAACACTTAAGACCCGTTCAGGGACAGAGTGGTGTCAAAGTTGGAAAATCAGGAGGACGTGTAGGAAAAAAATCCAGAAAAACAGAGTTGAGTGTTTTTGGGGTTTTTTGGCTTTTTTGTTTTGTTTTAAGGAGCCGGGGAGCTGGGAGGAAGAAGGGCGGGCTACTTTCCGCCAGAGCCTGACCCCGGGAAAGGAAGGGTGCGTTCTCCGCGCTCGGCAGCTTCAAGGTCCTTAGCAACGAGTCCGGCGGCCCTAGAGACAGGCCAGCCCGGAAGCCTGCAGGGCGGAGACGGGGCGGGCGGCACGGCGGGATCCCCGCACCCCTGGCCCACGGCACCCCGTACCCGATCCTACCGCGCCTCTCTCCCGCGGCGATGCGCACGCCGGCCGCCACGCCGGCTGGCACTTTCGCCCTGCGCCCGCTCGGCCAACTACCCCACTCGCGTCACCGACCGCCCGGGCTCGGGAAAACGAGGCTTCGCGCGGTCCCCAGATCTGACCGCGCCGCGCAGTGACGTCAGACGCACGCAGCGTCCTCTAAGCCTTTAGCAGGAAGGCTGCGGAGGCGCCGGGCGGAAGAGGGTTGTCCTGGCAACGAGGCGCCGGGGGCTGGCGTTGCGTGGTGGCGCAGGGGCACCGTGTGGAGGGTCTTTGAGGACTGATGAGAGGTGCAGAGAGCAGAGGAGAGCACAGACTCCTAGTTCCCTGCACCACAATCTCTCCCTAGTCCCTGTACCTAACACTTAACACGTTTCTTGAACACTTAAAATTTTCTCCACCTGCCCTAGAACCTGAGAGCTAAGGATCCTGAACTCCAGCCCCAGGGTCTTCGGGAGAGAGAGCCAAAGCCACCTACAGGCCCAGCTGTGGAATTTCGTTTCCTGCCATAACTTCCTGGTTCGCATGCCAAGGCATTCTATATAATACATCCGTATTTTAAGAAAGTGGGTGTGGGGGCGCCTGGGTGGCTCAGTTGGTTAAGCGGCCGGCTTCCGCTCAGGTCAGGATCTCACAGTCCATGAGTTTGAGCCCCGCGTCGGGCTCTGTGCTGACAGCTCAGAGACTGGAGCCTGCTTCAGATTCTGTGTCTCCCTCTCTCTCTGACCCTCCCTCGTTCATGCTCTTTCTCTGTCTCAAAAATAAATAAACATTAAAAAAATTAAAAAAAAAAAAAGAAAGTGGGTGTGCTTTTAAACTTCAGATTATTTTAATAAAACAGATGCTGCAGGAAAATGAATGTCCCCGTGTGTCTACCAAAAGCAATTTGGATTGTCATAGTAAACAGTCCTTCAAACCTGTCCGCTGCATTCTTTTCTAGCGTCTTCTGTTGTCATCCATAGCCTTAGCATTTTTGCTCAGGTATTAGCTAATTATACAGTCCTCATTGTCTGAGCCCTCCAGGCCCTATCATCCCTCCCTGCCCTCGGAGCTCCATTCTTGCTTCCTGAGTCACTGCTGTGGAAGCTTCTCCCACAGACTGTGACTTCTTTATGACAATGATTACGCCTTTTCCCTGCGTTTCTCCACCTTCTGGCACGATGTAGCAGGACTCAGAAAGTACTCTTTGAATAAATGAAACAAACAAACGAATCCTATGTATATCTAACTCCTCGAATGTACTGTGAAATTTGCATACAAGTCTAAACTTTTAAAATTCATTATGTGTTTACCTATCTTCCCCATGTGACCGAAACTGTCTCTATCCCTTTGGTCTCCAATTAGCACAACATGTGCTTGAGGGTAGTGTTAATTTTTTTTAACTTTGTTTTTGTTTTAATTCCTTTTGAGAGAAAGAGAGAGCAGGCAGGGGACCGGCAGATAGAAAATCCGAAGCAGGCCCCACTCGGGGCTCTATCCCACAACTGTGAGATCATGACTTGACCCAAAAAAGAGCCAGAGGATTAACCAACTCAGTCACCTAGGTGCCCCTTAAGTAGTGTTTAAAAAAAAAAAAAAAAAAAAAAAAAAAGGAAGAAGAAAAAGAAAAAAGAAAAAAAAGATCATCTTTCTTAGCTATTTTCACCTTATGATCTCCCTTCTTCAGATTCTCCATGCCTTATGATATCTCCTTGCACTCTCCCTCCCACCTAGCATCCCCACTGATAGACTTAGCAGCACCTGGCTCATGGCTGTTACTAAACATCTCACTATACTCACTATACAGTGAGTACCATACATCTTCCCTATTCCCCTACTAATTTACTCTCCGCTGTTCTCTATCTACTGTACACTCTGGGAGCTGATCACCATGCATTGGCATCCACAAGGCTCCCATGCCCTCCAGATCACACTTGGGCTTGGCCAATGGGGAAGCTTAATAACAAATTGTAGAGTTTGGGGAGAGTGAAATCAGAAGATTTCATTCTTCTGCTTCATCTCCAACAGTTTCCCTGGAACTGGCTACATCCCTAAATGAAGGTCACAGCTCCTTTCTAAATAGCCAACTTCAGGACTACAGGTGTAAAATCTCAGGTGCTTCCTGCCCTTGATTAATGCACTCTCTGTGCAGTTACCCTATACTTTAAAAAATAGTCCCTTTGTAAACAAACCCTTGCCAAATCATCCTATGTTTAACATATCACTTCATGTTGTGTAAGATTATGAAGTAGATAAATGTAATCAAAGCTGAAAACTGAGAATATTTTTCTCATCATTTTGATTTCAGTTTCACTTGGGAGCACATCTTAATTATATTTATTTAGTCACCAAGCATTTTTAAGAAAATATCAGAGGTATTGTTGGTGGGGGCTTAAATACTTTAAAGAAAATCTGTTCCTTTTTGTAAAAATTTCAGACCAAGTGATCATTCCCGATTATTAGGAAATGAGATATAAGCCATTTTTTATGTAATTTCTAGTACACACTGTCAGGAAATGTTAGACATCACCATTATATAATCATTGCAGTGCCCATATGGAAAAATTAATTGCAATTGTAATTTTTTTTCCATATGGAAAACATTAAGCAGTGATAGTAGCTACTCAGGTGAAACAAAAGATCAACATGAATGAGGACGTCGGTCAGCATTTGTACAATAGAAATCTAATGTGAGTCACATATGAAATTTTAAATTTCCTAGCAAGCACAGTTTTAAGAAGTAAAAAAGAAAAGTGAAATTCAGATTAATACGATATTTTATTTATTATATTTTATGTAATAATTTATATTTATAATTTTATATTTTATTCATTTTATATAATAGTTTATATTTATATCAATAAATATTTTGTTTCTATAAAACATGTCCAAACTATTATCAGTGTGCAATGATTAAAAAAATATTAGTATGATATTTACATTCTTGTGTCATAGTAAATCTTCAAAATTGGGTACAGATTTGCTTCTCAATGCAGACACATTTCCTCAGTAGCCACGGGAGGCTAGTGGCGATCATACTGGAGAGTGTCATGGGAAAGCTGTGGCCTTACTTAGTGGTCCAAACAGAACCAAGGAAATACATGGATTGTATCAAATGGTTACAGAGTCCACGGTTTATGTACAGCATACCATTAGATGTTGGAATATCAGTGCAAAATCTAAAGAGATAACACATTAATTGATTATGAATCCTTGTAGAATCAGTGCAAATGACAACTTCCTTTGAGATTCTGAGTTGAGTTTAATTTCTTTTACAAATTCCCTTTTTGTCTGTGGAAGAGACTTAATCTTGTTCTCCTTGGAAATGTGTTTGGAGAGGGAGCGATGAAGCTTGGAGAGGTCAGGCGTCTGGTCCTCTGTTGTCATCTGCCTGTGTTGCCATCTGCCCAGAAGTACTCTGACTTTCCTGGTCCTCAGTTGGTCACATATCCTCTGTCCATGTGGATTGCTCATCCATCTCTCTCATTCCGCGTTCTCATTCATAGTTAATTCCACTCTTCTCTTAAGTGCCCAGGAAATAGTCTATTCTTCCTATCTTTTTTTTTTTTTTAATTTTTTTTTTAACGTTTATTTATTTTTGAGACAGAGAGAGACAGAGCATGAATGGGGGAGGGTCACAGAGAGAGGGAGACACAGAATCTGAAACAGGCTCCAGGCTCCGAGCTGTCAGCACAGAGCCCGACGCAGGCCTTGAACCCACGGACCGTGAGATCATGACCTGAGCCGAAGTCGGACGCTTAACCAACCAAGCCACCCAAGCACCCTTCCTATCTTTTTTTTTTTTAACGTTTATTCAGGTTTGAGAAACACAGAGCATGAGCCGGGAAGGGGCAGAGGGAGAGGGGAGACACAGATGCTGAAGCAGGCTCCAGGCTCTGAGCTGTCAGCACAGACCCTGATGCGGGGCTCGAACTCATGAACCATGAGATCATGACCTGAGCTAAAGTTGGATGCTTAACTGACTGAGCCACCCAGGCGCCCCAATTCTTCCTATCTTAAGTGAGAGATACTCATATGTTAGTTTCCACCCTTTGGAGATCATAGAAACCAGTGAGACTGTCTTTAAGTCCTTTGCCTAGCCACACCATCTGCCAATTCCTGTGATCCTGTGCCCTGCTAGGTTCAGGACTACCTAGAGGATATCGGGGCATTTGTTCTGAGACATTGTCCTGGGGGTGGGATGAAAGGTGGGAGAGGCAGGGCACAGTGTGTCTTTGTACTCAGCTCTAGGCCTTGACTCTGAATGATATACTGTTCTTCCAACTCTTCCAAATAATGACTGGTCCTTGGACTTGAAACTTCAAGGCCAAGAATTTGATTCTTGTTGTCAATACTTTTATGATGATATCCGCCTCTCTGAGGCAATACATAGAAAACACTCCAGTTGTAGTCTGCATGGAGCATGGAGGAAGTGTCATGAGGTAGCAGGAAATACTATTTTTATAGAAACTATTATATTCATTTATAACTGATTTTAGGATATTTATGTAGAATATTTTTATTCTGAGGTCTCAGAATAATACACTATTTAAGGAGTGTTTCATCATATTTCGTTCAACTCTAGCCTATTAAATTGAGGTTTGGGGGTAGATAAGGAAAGAATGAGCTCTCACATGTCTATCAGAAGTTAAACCTTGTTCTGCTGCTCTTGGGTTAATGAATCCTCCTTCAGAAAGTCGTTTACAACAGGGCTCAAAGAAATGGAAATACCTGACAGGTGCCCATGGTGATGATGTCAGGTCATAATGGAAACCTTTTTCACATGATTTCATCTACGTAACATCAATAGTTAAAAGTACCTGGTACAGTCTTTTCCTGAGGCAATTATTTTGTTTGTTAAGTTTCTTTTTTTCCAGATGACTTAATTTCTGATCCATGACTTGTAGAAGAAACTGTATCCTTGCTACTCAGAGTGTGGTCCTCAGATCATCACCACCACAACCGCCACCATCATCATCATCATCTGGGAGCTTGTTAGATACAGAATCTCAGGCCCCACTGTAGGTCTACTGAATCAGGTTCAGCATTTTACCAAGATTCCCCAGATGAGGAAATGCACTTTACAGCTTAAAAAGTACTGATTTAGGCATGTGTGAGGGAGAAGCAGAAACTACCTCTTGATAGTGAAGAGTTTTTCCTGTTACATTATTGTAAAAACCTCCGTATCAGAATGAGGGAGAATGTAATTCTCCATTGAGTTATCATGCATAATACTTTTATAGGAATTTAGCCAAAGGTTACACTGAAAGAATGCTTTATGAACATGAGGGTTGTTAAGAGTTGATTTTATCTCTCCTAAATTTATATGTTGAACCAATAAGGGATCAATAGTCTATAGCTATTGATCTGACAAATGCCCTTTTTTCCATACTGGTCCATAAGACCCACCAGAAACAGTTTGCTTTCATTTGGCAAGTCTAGCAATATACCTTTACTGTCTAACATCAGGATATAATTTAATCTGCAATGATCATAATCACAGATCAAGGACCTTTCCCTTCCTTGAGATATCATACTGGTCTATTACATTGATAATTAATATACTGATTGGACCTAATGCACAAAAAGTAGCAACTACTCTAGACTTATTTGTAAGTCATTTGCCTCTACCTCTGAAATTTCTAGAAGTCCAGTAATGTAAAGCATGTCAAGATATTCCTTCCCAGGTGAAGCTACACTGTTGCATCTGACCCTTCCTATAACCAAAAAAAGAGGCACAATGCCTACTGGGCCTCTTTGGACTTTGGAGACAACATATTTGTCATTTGGGTGTGTTACTCTGGCCCATTCACTGGGTTATCTGAAAAGCTGCTAGTTTTGAGTGGGGCCCAGAACAAGAGAAGTCTCTGCACAGGTCCAGGCCACCGTGTAAGCTATTCCAGTACTTGGGCCACCTTATCCAGCAGATCCGATGTTGCTGGAAGTGTCGGTAGCAAACAGACCCTCTGACATAAAGTAATCATTGTATTGAGGTGGATGAGAAGCAGGTTTTTAAGCTTTTCCCAAATTCTCTCATATCCTTCCTTGTCCCTGCTGCACACTTCACCTAATGTGATAGTACATTTTATGTGCCAAATTGCCTGGGCTACCATGCCTAATCGCAGTTACACAGTATTCTGGTTGTTTCTATAAGAGTGGTTTTGTTTTATTTTGTTTTGTTTGGTTTGGTTTGGTTTGCTTTGTTTTTGAGAGAGAGAGAGCACAAGCAGGGGAAGGGCAGAGGGGGGTGGGGAACAGAGGATCCGAAGTGGACTCTGTGCTGACAGCAGTGAGCCCGATGTGGGGCTCGAACCCATGAACTGTGAGATCATGACTTGAGCCGGAGTCGGACGCGCAACTGACTGAGCGACCCAGGGGCTCCTGTAAGGATATTTTTGAATGAGATTAACATTTATGTTAGTGCTCTTTAAGTAAAGCAGATTGCTCTCTATAATGTGGGTGGTCCTTGTCCAAATCAGTTGAAGACCCAAGTAAAATAAATAAACCGTCTTCTCCAAGCAAAAAGAAATTCTGCAGCAGACAGCCTTTGGACTCGAACTGCCATATCAACTCTCTCCTGGGTCTCTAGCCTGCCAGCCCACCCTGCAGATTTTAAACTTGCTAACCTCCAAAATTGTATGAGCCAAGTGTAAGTTACAAATCCCCATTATAAATTGGGGACCATCTTTATATTAATACATCTTATCAGTTCTGTTTCTCTGGAAAATCATAAATCAGATTTCTCCATGCTATGGAGTACTTGTCAGCTGCCTAGCAGAGCAGCCTTGGAAAGTAGTATCAAAGCTGTATAAAAAGTTACTCTCTGATCCCAACCTCTAACTCCTGACCCTAGAATCTCTAAAATACTTGTTCTGTGCTAAAGGGCCCTGGCTGAATTTGGTCTCCAGCTCCCACACTGGTTTAAAAATTTTGTTAATGTTTATTTTTGAGAGAGACGGAGACAGAGTGCGAGTGGGTTGGGGGAAGAGAGAGAGGGAGACACAGAATCCAAAGCAGGCTCCAGGCTCTGAGCTGTCAGCACAGAGCCTGACACTGGGCTCAAACGCATGAACTGAGAGATCATGACCTGAGCCGAAGTCTGACGCTTAACTGACTGAGCCACCCAGGAGCCACCCACATTGGTTTAAACAAAGAGACCAACACTGGGAATACATTGAATAGCTCCAAAGAGCAGAGTGAAGGTAAGTGACCAAATTAGCTTCTTCAGTGATGTCTATAGATTTTCTGATTATGGCCAAATACAGTTAGAATGGAACATTCTTTTTTTTTTTTTTTTTTAATTTATTCATTTTGAGACAGAGAGAGACCGAGAGAGCAAGCATGGGAGGGACAGAGACAGAGAGAGGGAGAAAATCCCAAGCAGGCTCTGCTCTGTCAGTGCAGAGCCGGATGCAGGGCTCGGTCTCACACACTGTGAGATCATGACCTGAGTCAAAACCAAGAGTCAGACGCTTAACCAACTGCGCCACCCAGCGCACCCCGAGGATGAAACACTCTTGATCAGCTGTCTTCACAGGGAAGACTGACAGATAATTGCCAATTTTTGCTTTCACTGTTTGCTCCACATAATCTTACCTGATTCAGTATTGTTGGGATTTGAATAGTGTAGTAATACATTTAAGTTTAATGTGTGTGATGGATATTAGAGGTTTTATTCAAATTTTTAAAAGAATCAAAATATTTTAAAATATTAGATAAAATGCCACCAGCGTTAATTTTTCTACCTATTTTTTAAATTAAAAATCCCTTTTTAATTTGGCTTTGATATATTATTTGTTCCTTTTAAAGTTTAGTAGTAAAACTTCATTTCATTCAGAACATGGTTGGCAATTGAGAGAAGGAGTAGAAGAGTAGTAACTGATGGGGCTTTTGGGTGATGGTGGGGGTCTGGAGCTGAGGGCCAAGAAAGAAGTCTTGAGAAGTCCTGGGTGCAAAAAGGTAATTTTACTAAAGCACGGGGACAGGATCCCTGGGCAGGAAGGGCTGCCCCGAGTAGCAAGGAAAGTCTGATTACGTACTTGGGAGTTGGGGGAGGTAAAGTCAAAAGGAAGTTTTCAAAGGGATTTTAATTTGCCAAAGAAGACTCACAGGCGACTGTAGGCCTAGCTATTGTCAGGCTAAGGTTGTTTTCCCCTCTAGCAAAGCATTAACATTAGGACGGTAGGGGTTCCTGGAGAAATGTTAAGTATTTGTCAATGGGCTGCAAGTGATGAAGAAACTTAATTTTATCTGCCATTTCCTTCTGCCTTTGTTTCCCACCTCATTCTCCCTGAATAACTTCGACCCTTAAATCTTTCAGGTTGCTGAGTGTGAAGGTCTTCTCTTCTGTAACTTCTTCCTCCTGAATAAGGGCGGAGCGATATCCCTGCCTATGGGTCAACGTTGGTCAGTTGGGGTATTTATATACAGGAGTTACCGATGGCAGAGGCCGCCAGTCCAAGGAAGACAACATAAATGACCCTCCTGGAGAAGAAAGGATCATCTATCAGCTAGAAGTTAGGGCAGCGAAGGAGTCTTGGCACCATGCAAGGAGACACCGGAAAAGACAACAAAATAAGGTTAATAATAAGAAAAAGAAGGTTGAATAAAAAAACAAAACAAACAAAAACAAAACAAAACAAGCAAACAAAAAAACTTTGTAAGTTAATGAAAATTTTCCTTTAGTCCTTTATTGTCCTTTGAAGAGAAATTGGACACCTACAGGTTCACGGGAATAAGAAGGTGTGTCAGCTGGCAGACTAGATTCCTGTGAGAAAGGTACACGTCTAATTCTTGATATGTGAGTCCCTGAGGAAAGTCCTGATGTTACTGCAGTGGGAGCACATAATATGACCCAGTAGGGGACGTTCTATTTATGTTAGAGCAAAAGGAAGATCCAAAAACTTTGGTCAAACTTTGGTTTACCCACTAGATGGCGCTAACTAACTATCTCTTCTCTTGCTTTGCGGTCTTCAGGCCCAGTTAGTGTTTTCTATTGTCAGCTGGCAAACTGAAGAGAGGAAAAATATAAAGGCTATTTACTGAGGATGTTGAACAAGAGAGAGGTTTTATTAATGGAGAACTGAACACATTTGGTAATTCAATTGCTAACAAAATTATTTTCTTTATTGTCATGTATTTGCACGGTTAAAAGCAGGAAATAGGATCAGCATTGAAACATGTACAAAGAATATGATCAGGCTAAATGCAATCAGCATTGACTGGGAATGTTTATCTTAACCAAATAATAAGTGGAGGGGAATGAGTATGACATAATACATCTGCTGAGCTGCTTGGAAAAATTGTTTTTGACCGCATATAATAGATCAATTTGCATTTTCATGATTCCTGCACCCAAGATCTCCTCTAGTAGATCTTACAAATGTCAAGAGAGATTGTTTTTCTGCTGAAGGGTTTTACCTCAAAGTAAAGAAAAATGGACCATGTAAGAAAAATTTGCTTGGGGGTCCAGGATTTAAATGTTAGCACTGTTTGTTTTTTTTTATTATATTTAACACTAGACTGTTCCAACCTGTATAAAACCTTCCGTGTGATCCATAATGGCCTTTCAGTGATGTCCTGGTTATAAGGTAGAGCTACAGTTAGGAAACACACATGGCATGAATTTTTAAGACCTTTCAGAGGCTAAATTCTGAATTTAAAATGGATCGGGGGCGCCTGAGTGGCTCAGTCGGTTAAGCGTCGTACTTGGGATCAGGTCATGATCTCAAGGTTTGTGAGTTCCAGCCCTGCATTAGGCTCTGTGCTGACAGCTCAGAGTCCTGAGCCTGCTTTGGAGTCTGTGTCTCCCTCTCTTTCTGCCCCTCCCCCACTCGCATTCTGTCTCTCTCAAAAATAAACATTAAAAAAATTTAAATAAAATGGGTCAGGATCTGTGATAATATAAGTGGAGAAGATCTTGGGACTATCCATAATGAAGCAATCCAAAGAACCCTGGCTTTCCTCCCTAAAAGCTTAGACTAAGGAATATTTCAAACCACAAATGTTGAGCAAGATATTTGTGGGCCTGAAAATCATGTTTAAGCAATAGGGAAGGAAAGTATTAATGTTCATTAAAATGCTTCTCCAAAGAGAAGGAGGCAAGATACATCATTACATTTAACAGCATCTAACGTATTTGTTGGTATTTTTGGAGATCGGCTAGGGAAGATCATTTTTTACAACCAGGGCCCTCATAACAGCTTAGTGGGGACGGCCCCCAACCCTGAGCCTTCCCCTGCACTTTTCAGTGGTGTGGTCAATGCTCAGGATAACTAAGGTACCAGGAGCCAGACTTTTGAAGTATGTTGGGAAACTAGAATTCCCCCAGCCCACAACCCCATCCCATTCTTATCCATGAATAAGAATCTCTGAGGCTTCTTTTTAGAGCGATGAACTCATGCCCTTCTTTGGGACAACAATGAAGGAAACAAATGTATACATATTGGATACTATTTCCCAGATGCCAAGTCCGTCTCCAGGTGGTAATCAGGAAAAAGTTTTACCGAACATTTAGTAATGGCGCCCTGGGAGTCTGAGTTAATTTCTCTCTTTAGACAATTACTACCAAAAGGTTACTTCTGGGAGGAAATCGGCTTTATTCTGTTCATAAAAGAGGTGAACCTGGAGGCGGAAGTGAGGTGAGGGCAGACGTGCATTGTTAGCATGTTTAAAAACAGAAAATAATAGGATTCAAGAAGACCTCAATAAATCAAGGAAACGCCCTTTAAAAATAGTGTTATGTACCAGATGGCACACTCAGAAATCAATATTCTGAGTCCTTTAGGGACTGGGTTTAATTCTTTGGGGTCGCCTGTAGCATCTGACACAGAGATTTGGACTTAGTGTGTACCTAATATTTACTTTATCAGATTGAATCGGCCACAGACATAGCGCGCGCACACACACACACACACACACACACACCAGTAGACCACAGGCTGAAAAAATTGCTGATGCACCAATCTAACCAGGTATGGGCAAGAAATATTTCAGCTATAGTTGCTTAATTTCCATGACATTTGTGTTTCATTTTAAACTTTACAGTTTAAAACTTGAGTTGGCATTAAATGAAATAATTCAGAAAAATGACAATAGCATTATGTTAAAGGCATCATTCCACTCATTCATTCATTCATTCTTTCACTAAACAAACCTTTTGTGATAACATAAGATAGGTAAATTAGCTGCCTCTGCCTTGAAGGCGTTTATAGAAGAATGCATGATTCTTTCGCAGAGAAAAAATAACAAAGACATTCTCTGGAGCAGGGCGGGCAGGGTAGGCTCCAAAGAACTCCTATAGAAAAGAATAGCCTCCCTACCCTGGTTCTGAGGCTCTATCAGCCTCAGTCTCCCTTCCACGCTCTTTGTGAAGCTGGGGCTCGGTTCCCCTATGCCAGCCGGCTCCCTATTGATCTCCGCCCTTAGGGGGTGCTGGAGGGAGGTTGCAAGACGGCTGAGGTGGGGCCACTGGCCCATTTTTGCTGGCTTGCTGCTCCTTTCTGTATTGGGCTAGCTTTTTTGTGTGAACTTCACGACCCCATTCCACATTTATAGCCCCAGTCATCCTCCAATGCCTTGTGAATCCATTCCCTGTGTGACATTCTCGCTGTTAAAATTGCTGCTGTGTTTTTTGTTTCCCTAATCAGACCCTGACTAAGCACTGCCATCATTGCATTTGTTAATGCCAGACACGTTGGCTCTCTTCTTATTTACTGTCCTCTACATCCATTTGGATATAAGTTCCATGAGAGCAGAAAATCTATTTTTGCTTCTTTACTGGAATGCCCAGCCCTCAGAACAGCTAGGATGCTCTATTTCTGCTTAGTATGCTCTCAATACATATTTGTTGAATGAAGGAATGCATGAATGAGAAATGATGAATGAATGAGTGAATGAAATAGCTAGGGCTCTTATCAGTTTACTGCACTTGCCCTCTACTCCCCATGACCCCATTGTGATCCCATTCCTGTGGCTCTGTTACTTTCCCTAGACTTACTGTTCACTGGTGCATGGATAAGACTCTCACTATTGGATAGTTCAGGCTAGTAGTTCTCAACTGTCCTCCCCAGGGGAAATTTGACAATGTCTGGAGGCCTTTTGGATAGTCGTGACCAGGAGGTAAAGGGCCTTCGGGCATCTAGTGGGTAGATGCCACAATGCTGCTAAACAATGCTTTGGCCACCCCCCAAATAAAGAATTCTCTGGTTTAAAATGTCACTAGTGCTGCTATTTAGAATCTTCATTTAGGGGCGCCTGGGTGGCTCAGTCGGTTAAGCGGCCGACTTCGGCTCAGGTCATGATCTCACGGTCCGTGAGTTCGAGCCCCGCGTCGGGCTCTGTGCTGACAGCTCAGAGCCTGGAGCCTGTTTCGGATTCTGTGTCTCCCTCTCTCTGACCCTCCCTCATTCATGCTCTGTCTCTCTCTCTCAAAAATAAATAAACGTTAAAAAAATTTAAAATAAAAAGAATCTTCATTTAGGGACTAACCAGTTTAGACGGAAGGGATTCCTAAGATAGTGTTTTTAAGCACCTTTTGGTCCTGTGAATTTATGTCTTTGCCTTTACGAGGTCAAATGTTCTCAGCGAGAAAAGATACAACTCACTCAATTATGGCCGAAGACCCAGGTGTTTTGTTTTGTTTGTTTGTTTGTTTGTTTGTTTTTAATGATACGTGGAATCCTGTGAACAGATCCAGATGACTGGCTAAGTATCCGGCTCTTTGGCTGGTGTCTTCCAAGTCATGTGTAGCCAGCCTATGGTGAAAGGTAGGGACAAGATTGATAGCTGGGGCCAGGGTGGATGTTGTGCATGAAGGTGCATAAGCAATGTTTACAAGAGCAGTGTCTCCTTTTGATCAACTCAAATCCCTTAATAATAATTATAAGAGCCAGCTGGTTTTCCCCAATAATCTAGAGAAAAGCCATTCACTGGAGATGTGGAGTTTTAAAAATGACATAAATCCCTTGGGTATTTGTATTTTGAAGACCGTGTTGGATGAACCAGGTGGTTTCCTCCTAGACTTCAATTATCAAAATCTTTTCCCCTAAAAAAAAAAAAAAAAAAAGGAATTTGACCCACTTGGGTAATTGCTATTCTGATGAACTCCAACCCTATGCTGCTGGCTGCTCCTTGTTCTCCCACACTTCCTCACCCAAGTTCACTCTATCATCTTAGCTACCAAAATATCCAAGAGATATATTTTTCTTCTCCGTGGATGGCAGGAATCCCATCTAATTTATCAAGTGGAATCCAAAGATACAAAGTACTACACAACTGTCATAAATTTTTCCAGCACATTCCCAGAACCAGTACTTACTGGCATCTTCTTTCCAAGGTACACTTCCTAACTTGTTCATAAACACATTTGAGCCATCATCTGTATTTCTTCTCCTTTACAGTATAACTCCACTAATAAGATAACTAAAGATGGTCGTTAAAAGGACATTAGTTGGGTTCCCATACTTGCTGCTAAATTACAGTTAAAAGTATTAAAGGGTATGTTCCAGAGGGTACCTGTGAAGTTTACCAGATAAACATAGACAAGTCCAGTTAAATTCAAATATCAGATAAACAACACATTTTTTTCAACATAAGTTGGTCTCATATAATACATGAGATATATTTGTATTTTAAAAAATTGTGGTTTATCTGAAATTCAAGTTGAACTCGGTGTCCTGTATGTTTACTAAGTCTGACAACTGTAGTGCCTGTCTGTCAAGGGCCTCCTTTAATACAGAATTCATTTTAAGTGTTATTACCAAGAACGCTCTCTTTTTATGTGATTCATGCACACTTCTCTTTTAATGAAGAGATGCTCATAAAATAATTAAATAAAATAAATGCTCATAAAATAATTAAACCCGTAGGAACGTTTACATTCTTGAAAGTAATGCAGTCATGAACTCTATGAGACTGAAGTGCTGACTACTGCGCTAAGGAGGCACCGTATGAACTCTAGTTTCACATTATGGACCCGTGATATCCTGGAAACAGGCTCTGTGATATCGGCCATTTGCAAAGTGCATAGCTGCTGATCCCTTTATGCTCTCATGCAGCTACGACTCCGTCTCCTCTCCCTCCTTTATCACAGTTCCGTGGGGAAAACTCAGTGATTCCCCTTCTGGTTGATGCTCAGTGGACATGGCATGTGAAGAAAATAACTCCTTAGCCATGTCACATATGGTCATCAAACCAGACACGGGCTCAGCTGATCTGATTACCTGAGTTTTCTCCTGATTAATTCTGAATGACACAGAGAAATCAATCATGAGGACAGCCAAAATTATCATCAAGTCAGGTGATTCACTTACATAAACTTGACCTCAACCTCTTCCTCTCAACCTGTGCTGATTTCAGAGAGATTTCAACCGGTATAAGAAAACTTACAGAGGTAATGTTTCTCTCAGAATCTGCTATCTTACATTAATGCCAGTAATTTGAACTGATTCTATTAAATACAATTTCCTAGCTATAGGAATCCTTTTGTTTTTCCTCTTACTTTCCTTTTTACTAAACAAGAACCCACAACATAAAATCTCAAGCACAGAAAACATCTACTCTGCATTGAAGACCACATACATACTAAGCAATTCAGCCCAAACTTCACTAAAACTAAAAACATTTAAACAAAAAATTTTCTAACAATATCCTGGTAATCTGTATACATGAAAAAAAATACATCCTATTAAAAAATAAAGTAAAATGTTTTGTCTTCCCATTTCAGTGCACTATAACAGAAGTTTTTTTTCTGTCCTATGTGAAAATTACATCTGCTCTTCTCAATATAGATGTAAATATATCTTACTTTAAAATTCTAAAGATTTGATCCCTAAATAGCACTTATTCATTAACTCATCACATAGAAATTGAAAGCCCGCTTACATAGGGATTGAAAGCCTGCTGTGTGAAAACCATTGTTACTGAACACGAGGTTGGAGACACTATCGTGAAGGGGAAGAAGAGGAAGAAGCGGAGTTATCCAGTGAGGACTAAGTCATCAATAACCACAATAAGGAAGTTTAAAAGTAGAGCCAACAGGAAGATTTGAATAATTATACCTAAGAGGTCAAAGAAGTCTCCTGGATACAATGTATGGTTTGAAGGACAAATATGAGTTTGTGACCCAAACCAAGGAACGACAAGAACAAGGATATACACATCACAAAACCAAAATCAAAACCAAAAACCTCTTCACCCCTGCCCCCCACTAAAAAAGCCAGCCTATGTGCCATGGAAGTATGACACAAAGGTTGTGTTTGGAAACTCCAGGCATCTTAGGGGCGTTGAAACACCAAGTGTGAAGTGCAGAATAAGAATGAGGCTACAAAAGTAAGAACAGCATTGACACTTCCATTTAAAGTATTGGTGGCTTATCTATGGAATCTGGCCAATGGCTGAGCTGTCAGAGGGAACAGACGGGCTTATGGGGCTTAGGGAATGGTCGGCAATGGCTGGGCAAGGGAAAGGAGAACTAACTAGAAGCATCTACAGAGAAGGCCAAAGAACCCAGTGCATTTCAGAGGGGGCAGACACTCCAACAGAGAGAGGGAGTTTGCTTTGTGACATTTGGACACCATTCATTCATTCACCGAACATTAAGTAGCTGCCGTGTGCCAGCACTGGGACTTAAAATAACACAACACAGTTCTGGGTCAGAAGTCCAGATGTGTCTCACTGGCCTGCAATCAAGGTGTAGACAGCGCTGTGTTCCGTTCTGAAGACTTGAGGGAAAATCCATTTCTTGCCTTTTCCACCTCCTAGAGGCAGCCCACTTTCCTTGGCTTGTGGCCACCCTGCCCACCCTTATAGCCAGCAATGGCCAGCCAGATCTTTCTCACCTCACCTCACTCTAAACAGATAATCCTGTCTCCCTCTTCCGCTTTTAAGGGCCCCTGTGATTACAGTGGGCTCACCTGGAGAATCCAGGACTCTTCCCATCTCAAGGTCAGCTGATTAGCAAATTTAACTCCCTCTGCGATCTGAGCTGTCCTTTGCCATGCACCACATCACTTCCATAGGACCCAGGGGTTAGGACGTGAACATCTTTAAGGCATTATTTTGCCTGCCACACTTGCTTTAAAGGATTACGGTCTAGTTTCAGAAGACTCTGATAAGATGTGCCACCCACAGAAGCCACTTAAATCTTACAAGATATGCTTGAGATGAAGAAAATACCTGTTTCATTAACTGGCCTGTGGACAGGGTAGAATGCACAGCCCGGTCCATTCAAGGTCACATGAGATCAAAACTGAGCATGGATACCTTGTGGATTTACTGGAAGAGAGGAGCAGATTTTTGCTTTATTTAAGTCTATCCCCCATTAGAGAGGGAGCAATCCAGTAAAGCTATGGGAGAAAATTCATCATGAGATAGAGTAAGAATAAAAGACCACGCAAGTTTGATGATCTTTTCCAGGTGGGATAAACAGTGAACTCTCAGTAGACAACGTTTTCCTGTTGCTGGGCCAGCTAGCTGTGGTGGCTGAGTTGTTTATCTTTAAGAAAACATACCTATATCTTTCTACTTGACAACTACAATATAATCTGTCTGGGAGTTGTTCATCATTTAAGAAAGGGTGAAAAAAGTCCTCTTCCAGAAAGTGTTTGAATCCATGAGCCGAAATGATGATAACATCATGAGAGGCATCATAATTTATCTGGAGCATGTAAATCACCGGGGGCCCCCCTGAGGATGCTCACCAAAATGATGAATAGCTCTGTGAGCTGTAAGATCAACCCCCAGGAATTCACCAGCGAGCCTTTGACAGGAGAGCCGCCTCCCTGGCTCCCAGTTGGGAAGAGGCAATGACTTAACAGATTTCAAAATTCAGTTTTTCAGCCACTTGTTAAAATGTTTAGTTTAAGGCTTTTTCCCATAAAAACACAGCCTGGAAAGAGGTGAACAATAATCCCAGGACACTGATCAAAATAGAAGCTGGTATGGGTAGTGCCGGCTTGCCAATATTTTCTTTTTAACTTGGTAATTCTGCTATGTCTCAACTTGCTGTTTCTTTGCCAGTGTAACTAGTCTTATAGCCAAATAACCTTGCATTTTCCAAGAAAATAGGTCTCTAATGTGTATGCATATCCCTGCTGCCTCCTGCATAAAGTTGAAGTGGAAATACTGGAAAATGGGAAATGTTTTGTGGGTTTGATTTTAGAAAGTTTAACATTTATAGTAAAAGGTTAATAGAGAACAGTCTATTGAGGTTTATATTTACAGTACATTTACAGTATATTGACTGTATTATTCCATATAGGTATGAATGATACATACATTTTTTTCTGTTTTTGTAACTCTCATGGGTTGAATGTTTGTGTTCCCCCAGATTCCTATGTTGAAACCTTAGCCCTCAATGGGATGGTATTTGGAGATGGGGCCTTTGTGAGGTATTAGGATCAGATGAGGTCATGACCATGAGGTCATGGGGCCTGCATGATGGGATTAGTGCCCTTGGAAGAAGAGGAAAACAGAGATCTCTCCTCTCTCTCTCTCTCTCTGTCTCTTTCTGTTTTTTTTTTTTTTTCCTCTCTCTCCACATTCATGCACAAAGAAAAGCCCATAAGAGTACACAGTGAGAAGGCAATTACCTACAAGCCAAGAAACAAGTCCTCACCAGGAGCCAAATCTTCCATCACCTTGACCTTGGACTTTCCAGGCTCTAGAACTCTGAGAAATAAATGTGTGCTATTTAAGCTACACGGTTTATGGTATTTTTGTTATAGCAGCCTGAGCAGATTAAGTAATTTAAGAGTAAAAAATATATTATTAATTTTCATATTCATCCATCATAGTGCTTTGATATTGAAGTCACTCAGTATGATATTATTATTAAAATAGGGATGCCTGGGTGGCTTGGTTGGTTAAGTGTCTGACTTTTGATTTCAGCTTAAGTCATGATCTCACAGCTTGTGAGTTTGAGCCCCATGTCAGGCTCTACGGTGATGGTGTGGAGCCTCGTGGGATCCTCTGCCTCTCTCCCATTCTCTCTCTGCTCTTTCTCTCTCAAAATAAGTACATAAACTTTAAAAAATAATTAGCGATAGTGATAAAATAACAAAGATAATAAGTGGTCGTAAGAGTCATGCATTGAGTGCTCACTGTGTCAGGTGGTTTGCTAAACATATTACACATTTTATCTTCATTCTCACAGAAGCCACAAGTGATAGGTATTATTATCTACCCATATTACATCTAGGGAAGTAACATGTGAAGAATTAAAACTGACCTTCTCAAAGTCTCCCAGCGAGGAAGCCATGGAGCTATAGTGTGACTCCATGTATCCTTGAGTCCAGAGTGCGACTCTGAATCTGTGCTAACCGAACTGTATTAACTACCTAGGGTTGCCATAACAAATTACCACAAACTGGGAGCTTAAAACAAGAGAGGTTTATTCTGTCACAGTTTTGGAGGCTAGAATCGAGGTGTCAGAGGACCATGCTCTAAGTATGGAGGCTCTAAGGCTCTGAAGGCTTTAAGGAAAAATATTTCCTTACCTCTTCTTAGATTCTGGTGGGGTTGCAGCAGTTGCTGGCCTTCCTTGTCTTGTAGACCTGTCACCCAATGTCTCCCTCCATCTTCGCGTGGCCCACTTACCTGTGTCTATGTGTCCTCTCCTCTTCATATAAGGACATTTGTTGGACTAAGGGTATATTCTAGTCCAGTACAACCTCATCTTAAGTAATTATGTCTACAAAGACTCTGCTTCCAAATAAGGTTACCTACTTAGGTCCACATAGACATGAATTTGGCAGGGGGGATACTACTCAGCTCATGAAAAGAGGAATCTCATATTCCTCCATTTTCTGATCTGAACATCCTCCTTTCTTGACAAGACTGTCTCTCACTGACTTTTCTTATTCACTATGCACATTCCTCCTTTTACTTCCTATTAACATTATTACTTCTGAAAAAAAACATGTCCCTTTTGCTCATCCATACAGACATACCTTCAAGGAGCAGCTTCAAACCCAACCCTATGATGAAATGTTTATTTCTTGTATCTATGTCACTTACTTGGTACAAATTCATGAGATGCTTCTAGAGATTTACATTCCTGACATTTTATTACTTTGCACCCTTGCATTGCTATTTAGAATTTCAAGTCTCCACCACTGGCTTGTTTGCTAGTTGGGATCTGGAACTTTTGAGTTTTACTCCCTGTTGTCCACCCTGTTGCTTAGCCTGGGCCCCAACAGAGACAACAAAATACATGTGCAGTGGACATTCATTGGGCGGCTAGATGAAGAAATGGGTGAATGGTACTTGTGCCCATTTGTCAATACTACACCATCTCCAAGTTACCTTTATAGTAACGAAGAAGCATGAGCCACTTGCACTGGGTTGGGCCCAGCAGGCAAAAGGCATTGCAAATCTGTGCATTCTCTTCCTTAGGAGGAACTATAAAGATGAAAAACCCAGCAAACAAACAAACACAGATTGCCATGGTGGAGGGCAGTTCTAGTTTGGGAGACAAAGGGAAGAGGAGGAAGAACAGTGTCTGAAGCCATGTCATAATCTCACCCATATATTTACTGACCATAAATCTAACAATAGCCCTTGATTAGCTAACAGCGCCATTCCATCCTAAGATAATGATTCAGAATTTTTAACTCTGAATTTTATGATTCACACAAGAGAAAAAGGTCACCTTTATTAAGACAAAATCCACGGATCTAGTTTTTAGTACAATGGAACTAGTTAGGCTGTAGTTGTTGAAAAAGCAAGCCCAGGACTTACAGTTTTGGGGAGACTCTTCCTAGCCATCCTCCTTAAGGGGAGCCCTGTTCCGTGTATAGAACTCTAGGCTTGACGTCAACACAGCTCCTGCCCATGGTTATCTTTGCACAAGTGAAGAAGGCTGGCTTTCTCAACACTGTGTTTTCTAAATTCCAAGGAATATAAGTAAGACAAAACTTGAAGTAAAAGAGAAAGGGAGAGGGAAAGAGACAGAAAGAAGGCAAAGGAAAGGAAGAAAAGGAAGGAAAGAGACGAGACAGGGGAGGGCTGCTTAAAAGTCTCTAAAATCACAGTGCACTGGATTTTAGTGGGGCTGCATGGTGGGCACCGCACAGGATTTGGGGTCAGACCTGGGGGGCTGTGGGACTCTGATTAGCCCCCTTCACCATGCCCTGCCCATTTTGGACCAGCGTCCTTGGCAGTCTTGCTGCTTTTCTCGCCCCTCAAAACTCCCTTTCTGCCTGCATCCTGTGGGCACCACCTTCTTTCCTACTCTCTCAGAGTCAAGTGCCTAGATCAATCAGCATTTCTTCCAGCAAGCTCAAAAGGCCACGTGCTCTCTCATTTTCAAACATGGGTCTTTCCTTTCTCTTTCTGTTCCCAGCTGTAAGAATCTCATCTGGAGTTAACTGGCAGGATGGTGGCACCTGCCACGGTAATGATGGTGGACTGTGGCCTCATTCAGGTGCATCTGTCTGTCTTCGCTGATCCACTCAACTCTCCTGAATGAAGAATTTAGCTTGGTCCTGGAACACAGAGCCTAATAAGACAAATTCAGGATCTCAAGGTATTTAAAGTATAGGATGCAAAGAATTAAATTAGTAATTGCAGAGAAGGGCAATCATTTTGAAGAAGGAGGAGTGCACCGGCTCTTCAGGTACCAAAGAAGAGATTCATCTCAATGATTCTGGAGGTGGAGGGTTATGGAAGGCTTCTCAGAGGACATAAAACTCTCAATATGTTCCACACTATGATCAGACCTTCCCCATGTAGGAGCTAATGTTGTTTCAGTAGGAAATACACACCTGAAAATAAACGACTCTTTGATAACTTTCATTGTGTGTGTCTTACACAGAGCCAGTAGGAGGGGCATGTCTCTAACACCTGTCTCTCTGGGTTGTTCCTGTGGGAACCAGACAAATCTAGGAGTGTGGATTAGTCTGCATGGGCTGCTGTAACAAAGTGCCACAGACTGGGTAGCTTAAACAGAAATTTATTTCCTCACAGTTGTACAGGAGGCTGGAAGTCCAAGATCAAAGTGTCAGCAGGACTGGTTTCTTCTGGAGCCTCCCTGCCTGACGTCTAGATGGCCGTCATCTCCTTGTGCCTTCACATGGTCTTTCTTCCAAATTTCCCCTTTATGTAAGGATACCAGTCATATGAGGGTAGGGTCCATCCAAATGACCTCATTTTAACTTAATTACCTCTGTCAAGACTCAATCCCCAAATACATTTTGAGGTCCTGAGGTTAGGACTTTAACATATGTATCTTGTGTGGACACAACTCAGCCCAGCACAGAGCGACTGAGAGACCATGGATCTCGGAGCCAGAGCAACATGGATTCAGATCTTAGTTCTGACTGGGTGACCTCAGGGAGCCACCTTCACCTTCTGGCATCAGTTCTGCCCACTCTGAGAGGACAGATGAGACTTGTCAGGGGTCTGCCGCACTCAGAGCCAGTGCCTGCAGACAGCAGCCATTTGATAAACGGTGGCTGAGATTCCATGGCTTATGCCCAGTGTCATCAAAGACAGTGGGTGATGCTCCGCTGGCCAGCAGGTCCTCTCCCCCGGCTTCTTCCTTCTGTGCTAAGTTTCTTGCAACTGGAGGACCTTTATACAAATGTCTGCCCAGTGGATTTCCGCCCTCTTATCAGTAGAGCTGGGACAACGGGAAGTATTCTGGTCTCCCTTTTGTCTCAGTGCCAGGGACTGACCGTGCACTTTTTGAACCTTTCTTTGACTCTTACTGGAAATGAGAAAAAAATAAAAAGAGAGAGAGAGAGAGAGAAGTCTGTGGTCTTTGCCTTCCAGTAATATAATGGAGTTTGTTTCCTTGGGGTTTGGCAGAAAGAGGTGCTGGTGGCAACATGACAGGGTCATGCCCTCCTACCCACGGTTGATGTTCCAGTTGAGGACCCCTCTGGACACAGACTGAGGCCATGGCGAGCCCACAATACAACCTGTCTCCAGGCAGCCCTGGGAAACACAAATCATATTTTGGAATAAAACAAACAAACATCAGCCTTTGACTACTCTCACGCCCAAGGTCATTTGTGTCACCCACGTGGCCTGTGGGACCCCAGAGAAATATGAAACCAGAGAACGGCCTTTTGATCTTGCACCTTCTTTGGAACGTTTTATTTAATCAATTAACCATGAAGTCCCTCCGCTTCACTTATGCAAGCCTATATATAAAATGACTTTGGTCTAGCTGACACTTTCCTGCATCTGAGATCAAAGATTGGAGCAAATACCAAATTCAGCCAGGATAATTCTGAGCCTCTCCCCCCCGGCACACTCTCCACCTCCCCCCGACCTCAGCTCTCAGAAGCACCCTTCTCTCAAAGACAGAAAGGAGAGAAGATACATGCTGATGGACACACACAAAAAAGCGTCACGAGGCTTTAAGGAGCCCATCAGGGTAAGAGGCCAGGTGGTGACCAGCAGAGGATGCCGGGATAAATCAGCTGGAACAAAGTCCATTTTAAAAGTTAAAAATGTAGGTGGGAGAACAAAAAGAAATACACTTTCTGGAGGAATTTTGAGAGTGGCCTCCTATTTAGGAAATCAGGACATAGCTGTGAGATGAATTAGATCTGTGAGAGCCGGCACCGAATATTCTGAACTCAGGACTGCAGTCGAACCTCATCACCTGCTATTAATGATCCACGGTACTGTCATTCTTAGGAAGAAAAGTCCTTCCCAGGCATGTGTGTGTTAGTGAGAGGATGGGGGGATACGACAATGGTTCCCACCATTTTGCCACAAAGGGGGAAAGAAAAAAACGATTATTTGTGGAGAGCCTGCTGTGTCTTAGGCCAGTGCTAGGAACTTTATTATCTCAATGTTCTCCATCACAATGACCCTGGGGAAGGCACAATATTTTTTCAACATTCTCAGATGATGAATCCAAATCTCAGAGCAGTTCAAAGGCTTTCTGGTGGTCAGAGACTCAAAAACCCCAGCCAGCCCGTTCCTTATACTCACCTGTCACTGCTCACTTGTATAATTTTTTTCACCTGTGGGTGTCATCGTGTGAAACAGTTCATCACCACTCAGCTGTATACCCCAAAATGATTTGTTTTAAAGTACAGACATCTGTAACTGTTGATCACAGCTTTTGGTCAGCATGAGCTAATCAGTGTCAGGACACCGAGCTCATAAATTCCCATTCAAAAAGGAAGAGAGTGCAGACTCCTGGCAGGAGAATAAATTATACTGTCCCAAATAATTGAAAATAATCATAATTCTTTATCAAGCACTTTTTATATGCCAGTTGTGGTTCTGGGCACCTTACTCATCCGATCATTAATCCTTCCCACATCCTGTGACGTAGACGTTTGTATCCCCATTCTACAGACACAAGACCAAGGCTCAGTAAGGGGAAAAACTTTCCTCAGCCTTTCGCAGCTAGTACCTTGGATTTGAATCTCCAGTCTCAGTCTCACATAGCTTCTAAATCTTTATTAATTATCTAATTAGAATATTGGGGTTTGAGAATCCAGCCTGGGAAGGCTTTGATGTAGAAACTACTATTATGATATTAAAGAAAACGTGATATTCTGCCAGAATTTGAAGAGTTTTATAAGATGAAATGTCTTCACCGGATCACTGTGGTCCAGCCCTTGACCTGGAAGTGCATGCCCAATGGATTTCCAACAGGCGAAGCTCCATGAAACCAGCACAAACACACTGAATTGGCCATTAAGTTTAATTCTTATTTCATATTCAAAAATATTTCCTAATGCTGGTCGCAACAGAAAAAGACAAAGGGCTACTTAGAAGCTTTTTGAAATAACTGGCTCTAAATACTGTCAAACGAAGCAAAAGAAAAATTACAAAGAGTGAAGTAAAAGAGGTTTTCAGCAGAATTTCAAGAAGAGTCAAGACTCAGGAGATGTACACAGAGTCCAAACGGGCTGAGCCACCCTCATCACATGAAACAAAGTGGAAAGTTTGGGGTGAGGTTTGGAAAGGAAGAGAGCACGCCTGTGTGGCGTGGGGATTGTGGTCCAGGGAGCTGGACGGAGAAAGAGGCCCCTGCTTCATGCCATACTTAACGACACATGTGGTGGGGATGAAGATTAGAAGCACCGAACGCAGTAGACGAAGCAGATGTCTGTGTGGTCAGTACAGCAACTTAGTTGACCAGAAATTCTGCATAAACAGAAGGGTGGTTTAGGTTCATGATCCAGGAGGAGACCATTGAGGGGAGGTGGCTCCAACACAGCCACCGAAGCATTGGATGAAGATGCTCTCACATGTTCCTATTGGGTTTGGAATCCCCTTCTGAGGACAGAGCAACCATCTCAAAAAAAAAAAGAAAAAGTCCATTTTCAGCATAAACACTCTAATAGGGAATGAGACAGATTCGCTGATCATAAAAGCTAACATTTGTTGAATGTTTAATAAGAATTTAAGTACTCCATAATAGCATGCCATGTTACTAAAAGTAGCCATTTTTCTCTCACAGCAAGCCTCTGGGGGGGGGTGGCTATTTACAGATGAGGGAAACTGAGGCACAGAGGGGTAAGTTGACTGAATGAAAGTTACACAGTGGATGTATGCTGGAGATGAGGGTTAAACATCAGGCCCTGGACATCAGAGGCCACCCACTAGCCATCATATGACGATTTCACACCCTGCATATTAGAGTAGCGGTGTATTCAGATAGCTTCTTTTCACCCAGCAGTCTTTACAATAGATACGGGAACTTCACTCCAGGATGAGAAAGGGAATTGAATATTACCTTACCACAGTGTTTAATTTTTACCTGGTAGGAACTCTGTTCTCCAAAATATTGACTTTAGAGATCTTAGCATAGTCCTGATGTCATGATTAGATGATCACCTGAAGGGAATCATGTCAGCCAAATCTGACCAAATATTTCTCTGAGGAGAATCTGCTCCAGGGATGAATAAACGAGAGGCCCGGTGTCTGGGGGAAAGCAGCCGAGTCCTCAAGAACACTTAAGGGGAAGCGAGAGACCTACCCTGAGTACCTACTGTGCATTAAGCACCCAGTTTAGGGCACCTGCCTTCATTAACCTACATGCCATCCGCCCCATCCATCCACTCTGTGAGGTCATCATTCCCGCTAGCTCAAGGACACTCAGCCGTATTTGACTGTGGTGGTATTTGAATATAACCACTGTATTTTACTCAATTATTGGTGTCTTTTTCACTTATCATAGTGCCTCCCCAAAGCAGGGGAAACTCAAAAAAATGAAAACCTTACAGGCTTTGGTCAGAGTACATAGCCTCAGTGGTCTGCTTTGCAATTTTCCTTAAAAGGTGAACTGAGGTAAAAGAAATAAATTCAGTATTTATGGACAATTAACTAAAACAGAGGTCCCCATGCTTTTTGATCATATAAGTTAAAAAGAAACACTTTTGAACATATTCCACCAATATTGGTATATTCGTTTTATTAACAGGTTGTATGCATGGAGTACTAGGAAAATACATATGTTGTGAAAAAAATAGAAACCGAATAGGATTGGATAAATACAAATGCAGCTGGGAGTTCAATATTTTCTCTTCTTGACCTCTGGATTGTTTCTGCATACATTCTTGTGTGTTGGTACCCCCTTTGGGTAGCAAAGGCATAAAGGATGTGTTCATTCATTTTTGTGGATGTTTGAGTGTTGTCTTTGGGTCAAGTGAAATAATCAGAATGCTACTTGGAGTCCATTTTGTTATTCCTTATAGAATTTAATGTTTTGGGATTTTTTCCTCCCCAGATTTGGTTTTGGTAGTGTGCCCATGAGAGAAATTATGACAATAAGAGATGGTTCTAGAACATTTGTTACTCATTTGAGGGCTTTGGTTGAGAATGTGACCCACTTCCTAAACCGTTGTCCCTATCCTAAAATTTCTCTCAAGCTTCGGTGTCAGGAAATTCTGTTTTTGTTCCAGACAACTGCTATGTTTCCATGTTCTGTACATGGGCTATGATCATGTTTCCCATTGCTTTGGCTACTAAGTTTCTCAGAATTTAAGTTCAACCTCTTTACCATTTTTCAAAGTTTTAAGACAATCATGTATTAAATATTTTGACTCTCTCCTATTAGTTAAACCTCATTTCACCTTATTCTTATGTATCTAATAAGAGCAATTGCATCAGAAGAGCTACTATTTATTGAGCTTGTACTATGTACCGGGCATATTTCAGGGGGCTTTCTGTGCATTATCTAGTTATAATAATTACCCAGTAAAGCAAATACTATTCTCTACAGTTTACCAATGAAGAAAACAAGATTATTATTATTATTTTTTTAAATGTTTATTTATTCTTGAGAGAGAAAGAGAGAGAGAGAGAGAGAGAAGAGCATAAGCAGGGGTGGGGCAATGAGAGAGGAAGACACAGAATCCGAAGCAGTCTCCAGACCCTGAGCTGTCAGCACAGAGCCTGACGAAGGGCTGGAACCCAAGAACTGTGAGATCATGACCTGAGCCAAATTCTGATGCCCAACTGACAGAGCTACCCACGAGCCCCAAAACCAGATTTATTGGTTCCAAAGCTAATGCTGTCTTTTCACTTTTTGTTACAGATGTAATTTGGTAAACTATCTCAAGTCCAGTTTGTATACAGGGGCTTACAAATCAAAAACTCAGTAAGGATAAACCAAACTGCCCCCAAATTTAAAACTTACGTATACAAGCAGTGTATAAATAAACAAAAAAAAATCATTTTAAATCCTTCCTCTGGCATTCCTAGATCAAGCACAAGAATAATTGCCTGAGATGGGAGAGACTAGATATTCTATTCATTTCCCCTACTCATTTTTTCCCCTAGAAAACAGCTAGTCTTCCTTTCCCAGTCCAGTTGAAGTGAGGTGTTGCCATAAGACTGTCTTCTAGCCAATGGGTTGTCATCAGGAGCTACAGGCAATGCTTCCAGGGCAAGCCCATAAAGCACTCCCTGGACAAAGCTCATCTCCTTTCTACTAGGGAGATGCAGATTATCACTACAGTCTTGTTGACCACGGCAGAGCCACAAGGTGGAAGGAATCTGGGTCCTCGTGGGCCTTTGGAGGAGAACTCCATGCTCGTGAAGAATACCCTTTTTCATTTTACTTGAGTGAAAAATTAACTTCTATTTCAGAAAGCTTCTGAGATTTGGAGTTATTTGTTAGTGGTTGATTTCATTTTCTGTGAATTGGGGTATCAACTCCACAGGGTTATTGTGGAGACTAAATGAGACAATGCATGTAAATATGGTATCTGGATAGAGGAGGTGTTCCATTTGTTACAGTAATTACTGTAATGATTACTATGTAACTCAAGTGAAAACTAAATGAGACAATGCAGGTGAATATGGCATCTGGGATAGAGGAGGTATTCAATTCATTATGGTAATTACTGTAATGATTACTATGTAATTCAAGTGTCATCAAGCTGAAGAGTGTTCTGAGTAACCCTCCATCTTGCAGGAATTCTAGCCTTCTCTCAAGTGCCTAGGAGAATTACCTTTTCTTGACGATTATCTGTACTAGATTTCTTCCTGATTACCTCTGGTCATATCCTTATTTCACCCCTTGGTGCTTTAGCCTTCCCTAGTTTGCCTTACCCCACACTTTATTCAAAAGTCAGTGTTAACATAGAGCTGATACTGGGTATCACTAAAAACTTTAAAATAGAGTAAGTAAGGGAAGGACAACACAGGAAGAAAACTTTTAAATTGCCTGTTAGACTTCATTTCTCTGAAAGTATCTCAGCAAGGTTTCATCTCACAGATTTCCGTTGGGACCATTCCTATGTCTAGACCCGTATGAGCAGCCCCACTCAAATCAGAGTCCCCTCTCCCTCCAGTTTCCCCCCAGGACAAGGCCCTCAAATCCCTGTGCCAGATATCCAGAGAAAAATCTAGAAATATATGAATAACAACCCCAAATCTCTCAGAATAGCAAAGGCCCACACTATCCAGAACCACTACTGCCCTGGGCTGCCATCCAAGTCTTTCATATGATTAAATAATTAACATTCTTGTGTGCAGTGTTTGCATTAGGATTTGATCATCAAAATGCAAGGCTACCATAAAATGAAAGCATAGATCCCTGACATATGAGCATGACAGCTGGGTTTACCAAAGTGAGTCCTTCTAGAAAGAAGGAAAGAAAAACTTGGCTCCTACTGTTAGAGTCACAAGCAAATTCCATGCACTTTTAGAATTTTCCTTTCCTCCCTCTCTCCAGCCTTCCTTCTATTCCTCTCATCTCCTGCTCTTCTTGACTCAGAGCTTTGACACCAACTATCAGCCTAAACGGCCCTTCATTATGTTTTAACAGAGCTCTCTGGCATTCAACCCAAATGCTGCTTCCTCCCCCAAGGAACCACACAGGGCTCTCTCAATCTGCCCAGGTTCTAGGTATCCTCTGTACTTTACCAACCTGTTATTTTATAGAACTTACTATTATCTAAAGCAAGGATCTCCAGGGGCGCCTGGGTGGCGCAGTCGGTTAAGCGTCCGACTTCAGCCAGGTCACGATCTCGCGGTCCGTGAGTTCGAGCCCCGCATCAGGCTCTGGGCTGATGGCTCGGAGCCTGCAGCCTGTTTCCGATTCTGTGTCTCCCTCTCTCTCTGCCCCTCCCCCGTTCATGCTCTGTCTCTCTCTGTCCCAAAAATAAATTAAAAAAAAAAAAAATAAAGCAAGGATCTCCAAAAGAATCATCTGTAGTGATGGGAGTGTTCTTTATCTGCACTGTCCAATATGATTGCTACAAGCCACATGTGGACACAGAGCACTTGAAATGTGTTGGTTTCACTATGTTGTGCACCTGAGACCAGTGTAACATTGTGCGTTGACTCTACTGCAGATAGATAAATACATACATACATACATAAAAATGTGCTGGTTTTAATATCTTACAAGTTCCCCAATTAACTAATATGCTAAATAAAATCTGTCATGTGTTCATTTTATACTTATATGAGAAACTTGCATTTACCTTTTTGAAAATTACACTGTGGCAGTAATGAAAGGTCTACAGTGAATTCATCGGAAACATTTCTCCTTGGAAACACACTATCACCCTTAATTCTAGACGATTACAATAGACGCTTACAACATTCTCAAGTCAACACAGACAGCAATGGGGACTTGAAATGAATCCTAAGTATCGAATTATCCAATCGAGCCAGCACTTGAATAGGCATGAAGGGATAATGATCATTCCTCCATTTTGGTAAAGCAGAAGACTCCTATGCACAGATGAAGCCTCTATAACGGAGACAGAAGAAAATAAAAGTGAGGTTGAAGTTGCCTTCACCGAAGTGGGAAGGGTGGGAGCGGTGTGCTGGAAGTCAGCCTCTTCCTCTTCAACCTCCACCCCCTTTGCTACCTTATACCCAATTCCAACGTGTGGACTGGGGGGCAGGGTGTGGGAGGGAGGGCCCTATACCACCACACAATTCTGCAACATCCGCTGGGTATCCTACAGTGCAGCCCAATTCTGACACTCTCTACATAGGAGAGCGTCAGATCCCATAGATTAAGGGCTCAGTCGTACAAGGCCGCTCCCCACCCCCGTGAGATGCCAGACCAAGTCCACGTGGTCACCTGTGCTCCTGACTGACTGGTTATAAATCAGAGGATCCCACACCCTCCCTACCTTGGAATCTATTCATTTGCTGGGGCAGCTCACAGAACTCAGGAAACCAATTTACTCCGTGGATGACCGGTTTATTAAAAAGATATTAAAGGATATGAATTGGCTTGATGAAGATATGCATAGGACAAGGTATGGGCAATGGACAGGGAACTTCTATGCCCTCTCAGAGTATGGCCCCTGAACTCAGTCCTTTTGGCTTTTTAAGGAGGCTTTATTACATAGGCATGATTGATTAAATCATTAACTGCTTGTGATTGATTGAACCTCAAACCCCTCTCCTCTCCTAGGAGGTCAGGGGGCGGGACTGAAAATTGGTTCAACTGAATGTTGGTTCCCCTGGCAACCAGTCTCTCATTCCCAGGTGGGGTCCCTAACTCACCTCATTAACATAACAAAAGATACTTTGCCATTCGTACCACCTAGGAAATTCTAAGGTCCTTAGGATGTCTGTGCCAGGAACAATGGAAGGCTAAATGTCTATTATTATTAACCACAGTATCACACACTCCCACGGCTGCAGTTTAAAAACTACTGACCTCCATCAGCTTATGGGTGCCCACTCAGTATCTCCTACCCACATTCCTAAACTACTTCTACCTTTCCTTGGGTTGGGAAATCAGCCCCATTATGGCTACCTCCCCCTCCCTCCCGCCACCCCCACCCCCCCATTTATCACACAGTCTTGAAAGTCTACAATGTGTGAAGCACTGAGCTAAATAAATGTTTTTGGCAATATAAACAGGAAGCAGGTGTAAAACCTACCACCGCTACACGGATCCTCTGGTTAAGGAGATGACATTGTACGTGATAAGAGCAATGGAAAGCAGAAAGTGGTTGCAGCTGCTGGGATGTTACATATTAGTACTGATTCTGATTTTGGAGGAAACCTTCTAGGCAAGGAAGGGGAGGGAGATGGCAGGGACATGTCTGAGTCTCTCTGTCGCTGATCTGGGAAAGTATTAGAATCTTTAACCTAACCATAAAATAGAAACAACCATTTCATGAAGACTTACTTGGGTTTCAGGAACTGTTCTAAGCATTTCAGGTGTCTTAATTAATAATCTCACAATGACGTGGATGGTAGCTGATATCTCTGTTTTTAGTTTACCAATGAGAACACAGATGTGGAGAGCTTGAGTAATTTGCCCAAGGTCACAGGTACAGCATGAGTAGAGCTGGGATTTGAATCCTGCTGGGTGGCTTCTGACCTGCTCCGCAGTCCCATTTCTTACCAAGGAAATGATCCTCAGGTTAAATTCCCATTTTTCATCAAATATGTTGATTCTTACCTTTGACAAATATTTTGAACACCTACCCCATGCCAGGCCTTGAGCACATCATGGAGAATGCTGTGCTCAGAATTTGTGGTCTGGAACAGGAGAAAGACAAGTAAACTTTCAGTTCTAATTCAACTAATGCAGTATAAGTATTACAATGAAAGTAACCAAGAAATATGAGCAATAGCGAATTTGTACTTCCATAGTGTTTTGCAGTTTATAAAGTACTTTCATATGCTATAGCCCTTTCAATACTCACATGCAAAAAAAAAAAAAATAGCAACGAGGTAGGGCAAGCAGGGATTAATATCCTCGTATAATGGGCCGGAGAAAAGTGTATTCAACAGGATTCACGTGTGGAAGGGCATTGTATTTTGGAAGGGAAACAGACTGATTTAGAAGATGAGCCAGAGGAAGGGCATGAGTGTGAGGGAAGCAGTTTTGCTCCAGACAAAGAAACATTTGCTTTCTCTTTGGGGACCAGCAAGAGGGAGCTGGAGGCAAGGAGGAAGGGGGGGGGGCAGGAAGTGCCGTGGGGGGTGGGAGATAAGGAAGGAAGGTTCTGAAGTGCAACCTCCTCTTTTAAGCCCTAGTATCGGAAGCCCCTCAAACAGTTTCCAACCACAGACTCCGATCCACCTACTATTCGTCTTTATTTTTCATCCTAAAGGTGTAAATGTTCAGTGAACAAAATATAGAAGATGCGTGCTGATGTAACATAGGCTCCTTAGCCAAGGCATCACGTTTGACATTTTACTGCTTTTCTTTCCTACCTTTTTCTTCACATGGCTTGGCTCAAAGTTAGTATAACACTGCTTGTGCCATTTTGTTGCCTGCATTTTTCACTTAATATGTGGTTAGCAGTTCCCCAAATGTCTCAGTATCACCTGAATACTTGCTTCTTCCTTAGGAAATACCACAACTTCCTTTTTATACCTTGACCTTTCACAAAGCATCCTCACCTGGTTTCCTCCCTGGGCTTCAGGACCATCTCTCTGACTTGGTGAGAGCAGCTCTTCTTACCTAACTCGAAGGATAAGGAAATCCAGGCTGGTGCTTGAGGGTTTAATCAGTTACTCCATGGGGTTGCTGCCTTGGCACCCATTTTGTTTGGCCAAGCTGATTGCAGGGGCCTTAAACTTACACTAGCCCCTCATGCGAACTAATGCCCTATTCAGCAGCCTACAGAGTCACAAGCGAAGTAAGTTCCTCACATGACTTCCCGCAACAACCCTTGTGGACAAGTCTTCCCCTCCTCCCAGGGTCTTCTTCTGTGACTCCCTGAAGCACGCTGTGTACTTCTCTATGGGGATGTCTCTTGTGGCTCATTGTTGAATGCCACTCAACATTTGTCACCTTGTGCTGGACTTAACAGATGTTGATTTAACAAAGACATAACACCTATCTGGGTTAGACAACTTGCCTGAAGGTAACAGAGGGTCAATAAGAGAGAACAGGAAAACTCAGCTTATCCCTTCAAGTTGTTGAAAAACCTGGCTATTGGAGTCTCCATCCAGGATACATATCTAGATAGTTTACACAAAATCCACAGCCCACTATAGTCATACAAAATAGAGATTTTCCAATCCTATTTGCCAAGAAGTATTAAAAATTATTATTAACAAATAATAAAATAGAAAGGAAGGAAGGAAAGAAGAAAAGAAAGAAAGAAAGAAAGAAAGAAAGAAAGAAAGAAAGAAAGAAAAAAGGAAAGGAAGGAAGGAAGGAAGGAAGGAAGGAAGGAAGAGGGGTACCTGCGTGGCTCAGTCGGTTAAGTGTCCGACTTCAGTTCAGGTCATGATCTCACTGTTCCTGAATTCAAGCCCTGCATCGGACTCCATGCTGAAGGCTCAGAGCCTGGAGCCTGCTTCAGATTCTGTGTCTCCCTCTCTCTTTGTTCCTTCCCCCACTTTGTGATCTGTCTCTGTCTCTCCCTCAAAAATAAATAAACATTTTAAAAAAAGAAAAAGAAAGAAAGAAAGAAAGAAAGAAAGAAAGAAAGAAAGAAAGAAAAGAAAAGAGAAAAAAATTTCCTGGACACTTGTTAAAAATGTCAGGGAAGATTTTATTCGACTATTGCCATAGGGGAGAGAGATTGAAGTCACCTCTGAATACCACAGGAACAAGTGGGGATTTATAGCGAATGGGCAGGATGAGGGGTGGGATGGAAGGTTACTAGGAGGAACTTTGTTAGGTGTTACGGGTGGGGGGTGGGTGGTAAGACGAATTTCAAGAGTGTGAGATGAGCAACTTAATTGGCTACCGAAGATGGGGGGTGTTTTTGATAAACTGGCTTGGCAGGATTCTTTGCTAAGGCTGGGGTTTGCAGGCACAGGACAAGACCTAGCTAAGAGGACTCGAAGGAGCCTGACTAAAGTGTGGTCAAGGAAGAAATCCTTGTCACGGCTACTGCCATGAGGTCCTCATGGCCCCTGGCCTCCCTTGTTTTTCTCCAACGGGGATTGTGACTTTTCTCTTTTTCTCCTTCCTCTTGGAAGCTGAGAAATCTGCAACCTGGAGCGATCACTTCCTTTGGCAGCTGCCCCATTTGTCCTGGGCTGGTCCAAGGCCAGGGAGGAGAGGATTAGAGGAAGGGGAGTAGGGGTGGGAATGCTTGATGGCTGCCCTGGAGAGGGGAGGCTTAGCTGGGGATTTATCCTTGTGGTGGGAATTTTTTTTTTTTTTCTGGGAAAATACTTCCTGAGTTCTGACTATCAGAGAATTTACTCCACAGAGTTGAGAACTGCCTTCATGTTCCCAGGATATCTGCTTAATGAAAATACAGAATCCGTGCAGTGATTCTGCAAAACTTTCTCCATATAAAGTCCTATTATGTTTGCATGCATATTTATACAGAGTCATAACCCAGGAGAGAAAAATGCTACTGTCCTGTAGGACTAGATTCATTGATTGTGTGGGTAATGACGAAAATCAGTACTCTGGCCTCATTTGGGGACCATTACTGAGACTTTAAAATTCAAGACATATCACTTTCCCAGAAAAGGCAGCCCGAGTGTAGACATGAAGTCTTTGGGTGATTAATGGTTAGAATCCCCGAAGAGTGAGCTGTGGAGGAACCAGACAAAATGGAATTAAAATGTTGCATGTTACCTAACATATCCTCAGATGGCTCAGAAACTCCCTGCCCATTTGTCATTTTTTGTATCCTTTTAAAAGTCAGCTACATTTCCAAATATCTAAAAGTTTAGTGAGAATCTTGATTGAGGTAGGGTTTCCTTTCTTTCTTTTTCCCAGATGATAATGGCCTTCAAGATTAATGCTCCATTATTTCCACGGTGTTTGTTTCTCAACAGGAAAATTTGGATATGAATACTTATCCCATAAGAGTGCTATAAGAGTGAATAACATAGGTGAAGCTCCTTGTGAAGGACCTGGCACATAGTAGGCCCTCAATAATGGTAAGCATTGTCAGTATTATTATATGTGACAGACATTGGTGATTTGGTCTTTACAGAATGTAGTTCCTGTAGTTCTCTTAGCAACACCTCGAATTTTCTTTGGGCTCCCATTCCTCCCTCACTGAATTTAAGTTGTTCAGATCATGCTGGAAGATCATGTCTTAGCAAACAGTAATAATAATAGCAATTAATTATTTACTGGAACTTTGCCAGGTACCAGGCATGGTTCTAAGCACCATATGTACATGGATCGTTTACTAAACGACCTCATGAAAGGACGCACTGGTGAGGATAAGGAAGGTGCTGTCACACAGGACCCCAGAATATCCCGCCTTAAAAAACTCAGAAGCTTATTTTTCTCTCCTGAAATAATCCTGAGTGAAGGGGTCCAGATGGGCTGGATCAGCTGTGCTCTATCTGACCTTTCAGAGACTCACTTCCTTCCACCTGGGGTTCTCAGGGCATCATTCTCGTCTGCTTAGAGCTGGATCTCTGCCACATTTGTGTTTCTGCTGCCTACATGGGAATGGAAGAGTGCAGAAAAGATATGCTCAATACCTTAATTCCCGGGTCTGAAACAGGCTCACATCCCTCACACTACATTCCATTGGTCAGAACTTAGTCACAAGGATGCTCTTAACATCAAGAGAGCCTGAAAACACCAAGTGTAGCTGGGCACAAGGCTTTTCTATGGGTGAAGAAGAGAATAGATTTCAGTAGGCACTAGGTGCTACAAGTATTAGAGAAAATAGAAGGAATACAGGTTGAACATTATTCATTCAGTTTTATGAAGTGGAGAAACAGACTTTGTGAGATTAAATCACCAGAGAGGATTCTGTCAGCAACCCATCCACACACCTAACCCTACCTGGAAGTTCCTGTCCCACTTTCCTGAAGTCTCTGAGACAGACTTCTAGCCACGGGATCAGGGGTGGCCAGCTCCTACTGTTCCAGAGCAAGCCTCAGTCAGCGAGAAGCAAGAGGTAGTGGGTAAATTACCCAATATTCTCTGTCCATCCATGGCACCATTCTGAGATGTGATGCACAGAGTCAGAGTGACCACAGTGTGACTCTGAACTGTCCATAGCAGTAACCTCCTCATGAGACGTCCTTGATTAACTTTCTTTAATCTTTCTCTGACTTCCCTCTTCCCTCATATGCTTCATGGGATTACCTCCAAAATAAACTACTTGCATTTGAATATCTGTCTCGACTTCTGTGTTTTGGGCATTGAATCTAACACAGGCACACAGTTAGCAAATTCTGGGGAACCAGAACTTGAACTTGGCTTGCTCTATCCAGACCTGCCTTCTTAACCACATGGCGAAACTTTCCCAAGTCCTGAGCGTGAGACCTGTGTCTCGCTCACCATTTCATCTACTGATAGTGGGTACGATGTCTGACACACAGGACAAGGCAAAGGAAGGACTGATGGTTCCGCCTGGAATGTGAGTTTCCTGTGTGATGAGCATGGAACTAGTTACTTTACATGCCTTCTTTAATTTCATCTTACCCCCAGGACCCTGGCTATCAACTCACCTAATCGTCTTTGGATCTCCAGAACTCAGCACAGTGTTTGGTACAAAGTACATGCCCAACAAATGAGTGTTGAATGGCTAAACTGAACCAATTAATTAATGATTCTTATGAAGTAGATGTTATTATTAATTTTTGTTAGATGGAGAAACTTAAATTCAGAGAAATTAATAGCATTTCAAGATGACAGCTGAAAAGGAGGAAGTGTGGGTAGGAAATGTGATGGTTATTGAGTGTCTGTTTTAAGGTTGACACTGTGCAGAGAGCTTCATTTACACTACGGTAGTTAGTCACCACATCAATACTGTGAGAGAGGCTGTAAGTATCATTTTTTGGATAAGTAATTGAGGATCAGAGAGCCTAAATGACAAACATGAAATCATTCAGCTAATGGGAGACAGGGATTCCATTTGAAGCCGGATCTGTTCATCTCCAACTTCTACATCTTTTTAACTATAATACATAATCATAACTAATAATAGTAAACATTTAATTACTTATAGTAATTATAAACATAAAATCACTTCTCTGTGCTAAGTGCTTTTTCATATCTAACTCTTTAAAGCCTTATAGCAATCCTATGAGGCAGGTACTATAATTACCCCCAATTTTCCATTGGGTCAACACTCTACCTCTATTTTAATCACATTGAATTGAACGGTCCACCCTATAGAAAATTCACTGCCGCTGTCTTCTAAGTTCCATTACTGCCATTGAGAAGAATGCCTTCAGTGAAATTGTGAATAATTGCATAACTTGTAGGTAATCTTTTTTCCTCCATCTGGCTGTGTTTAGGATCTGGTGTTTTACAATTTGATTACAATTACAAAGTTAATTTCTACTTATTTATCTTGTTTGGGATTTGTCATGTTTCAAAGGAATCATATTTTTGATCCATTCTGGAAAATTCTTGACCATTATCTCTTTTACTATTTGCTCTTTCAATTCCTTCCATCTTTTTATTTTTACTAAATACTTAAATAGATATACTAGACATGAATAGACATGCTTTCTCATACTATCATCTGTTTATCAAAACACTCCCTCATATTTCTGTCTTTGTCTCTTTATATTGGTAATTTCTTCAAATGTATTTAGGTTCATTAATTTTCTTCTAAGTTGTATCTATTACGTTGTTTAACTCATATTGTTGCTTTATTTCAGCAGGGTTTTTTGTGTGTGTTTCTTTAGTTCTTTCTAAAACTTACGTGGTCTTATTCTTGGTGAATATTTTAATTTCTTTCCATTTCCTTAAAATTTTACATATACTTTTCCCATATTTGTATATGACAATTCAAATATATAAATGCTAACATGGATTTAATGGATTCTTGTTCCTTTTAATCCTACTGATAGTGGCTTACTTTGTTTAGTGTTTTATAGGCTATAATTTTGATTTTCAGCTAATGTTCGGATTTCAGGGATTCAATCTATGGAGAGCATTTGTGCTTGTTTCTGCCAAGTCTCCTGAAATCTGACAAGACCACTTTAAATTAATTTATTGTGAGAGAATGCAAGTTTAAAACTCAGCCCTAATGAAAGCAGGCCTGTGGTTATAGCTTCTCCCAGCTTCCTGGTTTCTCTACTTTCTTACATATTCAGCTATGAATTTAAACAGGATAATTGTAGGGGCTCCTGGGTGGCTCAGACAGTTAAGCATCCGACTTCGACTCAGGTCATGATCTCGTGGTTTGTGAGTTCAAGCCCTGCGTTGGGCTCTGTGCTGACAGCTCAGAGCCTGGAGCCTGCTTCAGATTCTGTGTCTCCCTCTTTCTCTGCCCCTTGCCTGTTCATGCTCTGTCTCTCTCTGTCTCTCCAAAATAAACATTAATAAATAAATAAAAGGATAATTGTGTATTTTTCTATTATACCAGATATTTTGTGACAAAAGGGATTTAAAAGATATATTTTCTGACATATTGCTGGAAACGTAACTGAATTAAGGTCCATCTTCAATATGTCATTCCCCCACCCTTTCATAAAGGCACGGAATATGTTCAACTCCTTCAGACTGCATTTCTAGGCCTCAACCTGGCAAGCAGTGATCAGGCATAATATTAACAGATTGGGATGGGATGAGGTCAATAGAGAGACAAACGTCCTCTAATTAATCAGTTTTTCTTAGGAAATGTGGCCACCAATTAGCCCTAGAAGCACAGCCTGGGGCTTGCCCTTCTATCCTGCATTTGGCATCCCCAGGTGGCCAACATTTGCAGTTGCCTTGCAATGGGCCTCTGTCCTGCCAAACCCGACCCCGGCCCCAACCCCAGCTCCAGCCCCAACCCCAACCCCAAGAACTCTTCATCTCAGTGCCAAGATGGGACGGGGACTTCTATCCTCTTTTCTCCATTATCTATGCCAGACTCAACGCCACCTCCTCTAAGAAACCTCTTTTAGCTCTCTTTGACCCAGTTGACTATCTCACTCCCTAGTTTCTGCTACTGCTAATTATTTTGCTTATACGTATGAAGGGAATCAGAATATATCAGTTTACAATATGCCTCTTTGACATAAACATTTTGAGCTGAAGGCAATTAGGATGTAGCACACACAGGCAAAGCTCTCTCTACTCTCTCCTTTTCTGCCTATAGGCAAGATACGCATTCTCCTTTTATTAGAGATACTCCTCTCAGCCCAGTGACTGTGTGAGAGGAAGCTGTGAGCACACCTTACTCTATTAGTTTCTTCCCATTTATTTACCTTCCCACAGTCTGCTGCCCTTGGGAGCCTAACACCGCTTTGCATTGTCCCGTCTTTTCTCTACAAATATATTGTTCTCTGTTGGAGATGTCATATAAGCTCTAAGCTACTCCTTTGAGTTACATTTCCTTGAGGTTTCTCTTGCATGATGTGTGCTCTGCCTATTAATAAATTGTTTTTCTCTTGTTAATTTGTCTTTTTATTAAAGAGCGCCAGCTGAAAACCCAAGATGGGTAAAGGTTAAATTTTGCCTCCCCTACACTTATCACACAGGCTGTTCTTTATTTCCTAAATACCTATCTCCCTTACCAAACTAGGAATTACTTGATGGCTATTGTCCCAAAGTTGTTTCTTTTTTTTAATACATTATTTTATTTTTGAGAGAGAGAGAGAAACAGAGTGCGAGTGGGGATGGGCAGAGAGAGAGAGGGAGACACAGAATCTGAAGCAGGCTCCAGGCTCTGAGCTGTCAGCACAGAGATGGACGGGGGGCTCAAACCCACAAACCATGAGATCATGACCTGAGCCGAAGTTGGACTCTTAACCAACTGAGCTACTCAGGCCTCTCTGGAGTATTTTTTTTAAAAATGTTTATTTATATATTTTGAGAGAGAGACAGAGATAGTGAGTGGTGGAGGGGTGGAGGGAGAGAGAGAAAAGGAGACAGAGAGAGAGAGAGAGAGAGAGAGAGAGAGAGAGAATCCCAAGCAGGCTCCACACTCAGCACAGAGCCTGATGTGGGGTTTGAACTCACGAACCATGAGATCATGACCTGAGCCAAAATCAAGTCAGACATTTAGCGGACTGAGACACCCAGGTGTCCCTGTCCAGGTATTCATTTATGTTTATTTAATCCCCAGTAAACTTTCTTGAGATATTTTTTCATGAGTATCTCTGCTTATTCAGTTAATATTTATTGAGCATCATCTCTGTACCAGACACCAAGTTCTCCCAGGGCTACAGCAGAGAAGATGACCCAGTGGCAAAAATACGCTACTGAATTGAAAAGAATTCTCTCTAATCATCTACAGCTCTTTGGCCATATTGCAGTTAGGGTATTTACTTACTAATTTGGGGGGCAATTATTTTATTTCATCATGTGTCATGTGTTCAATGTGACTATTATTTCTTCCAAGACAGAGAACAACAGCTTATTTATTTTATATCCCAATTATTAGGCATAGGGGTCACCAAACTATGGTCTGTGGGCCCAATTTTACCTGCTGTCTATTTTCTTATGTGGCCTGTGAGCTAAAAAGTTTTGATAGTGTTAAATGTTTGAAAAAAATTTGAAAGAATATTTCATGACACATGAAAAGGAAAATTATATGAAATATGAATTTCAGTGTCCATAGACGAAGTTTTATTGGAATATAGCCTCTCAATCATTTACATATTGCCTGTGGCTATAATTTACATATTAACAATGCAGAGCTGTCTGGCTGTAAAAGAGACCTTTTGGTCACAAGGTTAAACATATTTACTATCTTGCTATTTGCAGAAAAAAAAAAAATTATAGACTCCCTTCTAGCACATTAACCTTTTTAGAACAAATTATGCTGGTGTTGACTCCAGGAGCAGGTAAGGTCTGCGTTAGGAGAAGAAAGGAGGAGGAAATCCATCACTATGTTTTGACAAATAAACTTCACCTTTTGGGTGCCTTATAGTTAGTGGTACTCGTGGGGTTTCTCTAGAGGAAAAGGAAACACTCTACTAAGACCTGGGTTTGGCTCCCTTTTCTTCCCAGAATGAAAGGTAAGCTTTGTTCTGGTACTGTCTCCATTTCATTCTGGAAGGGCAGTAAGTATCACATGATGAAGTCACATCATCACATGATACTAGTCTTCATCATATGCTACTAGTTCTAAGGGGAGGAGACATGGCTTCCTTCACTGGGTGCAGGGAAAAGAAGGGCAAGATTATTGAAAGGAAGGAAGTATAAGTCCTCCATGATTATACGTGATTATATGTGATTATACTTTCACTTAATATCCAATTTCTCTTTTTAAAAGTATTCAATGACTCTTCATATTTGACTTTGAATACAATTTCAAATTTTGCCTCTTACAAAGCTGAACATGAACAAGCCAGCCAGCTCTGGCTCCCCTTGGCTATCTCAGTTGGTGGCACTAGTCCCCTACCTATACCTTAGCATCACATGCTGTTTTCTTTTCCTCAGACACACTTTTCTCACCACAGGGCTGTCCTGATTCTCCTTCTTCCTGGAAGGCTCTTCCTTCTTGGGGTAGCTCATTGTCCTCTGTCAGGGTTTCAGTTCAAACATTGCTGCCACACTGAACACTTTTCTTTCTCTTTCTTTCTTTCTTTCTTTCTTCTTTCTTTCTTTTGTGTTCATTTATTTTTTTGAGAGAGAGAGAGAGTGAGGGAGGGGCAGAGAGAGGGGAGACAGAGAATCCAAAGCAGGGTCTAGGCTCCAAGCTGTCAGCACAGAGCCCAACATGGGGCTCAAACCCATGAACCCCAAGATCATGACCTGAGCCAAGGTCAGTTGCTTAACTGACTGGGCCACCGGAGTGCCCATTTTTCTTTCTTTTCTTTTCTTTTCTTTTCTTTTCTTTTCTTTTCTTTTCTTTTCTTTTCTCTTCTTTTCTTTTCTTTTCTCTTCTTTTCTTTTCTTTTTTCTTTTCTTTTCTTTTCTTTTCTTTTCTTCTCTCTTTCTTTTCTTTCTTTCTTTCTTTCTTTCTTTCTTTCTTTGTTTCTTTCTTTCTGTTTATTTATTTTGAGAGAGAGAGAAAGAGAGACAGAGGGAGCACATGCGAGTGGGGGAGGGACAGAGAGAGAATTCCAAGTATGCTCTGCACTGTCATCATGGAGCCCAATGCAAGGCTCAAACTCACAAAGTGTAAGATCATGACCTGAGCTGAAGTCAAGAGTTGGACGCTTAACCCACTGAGCCACCCAGGCGCCCCACTGAAACCTTTTCTAATCCCCTTACATAAAAGAGACTCCTCCCTATTATTACTTTCTATTCCAGTATCCCTCACAGAACTTATTACAATTTTGAATTATATAGATATTTTTTTGGTTTACTTCATTTGCTGGCTTCTCCACTGTAATGTAAATTCTACAAGGGTGGAGGCCATCTATCCTATGTTGGGAGTTAGGGCTTCAATATAACTTTGGGGGAAGACAAGCATTCCATGTAAACATCTCTCATCAAGGCTGAGACAGGAATAAAATCCTCTCTGGCCTGGTGCAGCCTACAATCATTTGTATTGGCCACAAGTAGAGCAAGAGACCAGGACGATGCTGGATGCTTATTGCTCTGGCCAATCAGATGCTTACATGAAGGGATAGTGTTTTAGTTAACAGTTGTACAACAAATCACCCCAGAACTTAGTAGCTTAAAGAGTCAATGATCATTTTCATCTTTCACAGTTTTCTTTTGTACAGAATTTGGGAAAGGGCTAGATTGTTAGTCCTGTGGGCTGCTGTCATCTGAAGTCTTGACTAGAACTGGCTGAGGGCCCAACATTTAAGTTCTTTATATGTTGAATCCACACCCCTTGATGTGATAGTATTTGGAGGTAGGGCCTTTGAAGAGTAATTAGTACTAGATTGGGTCATAAGGGTGGGGCCATCGTGATGGTTAGAGGCATTTTGGGAAGATGAAAAGAGTGATATCTGCCCTGAAGAAAGACCATGGGGGGATACAGAGAGAAGATGGTCATCTACAAGCCCGTAAGCGTTTCACCAGAAACTGAATTGGCTGGCATCTTGACCTTGGACTTTCTGGGCTCCATAACTGTGAGAAATAAGTTTCTCTTCTGTAAGCCACCCAGTCTATCTATGGTCTTTTGCTACTGCGGCCTGAGCTGAGACACCAGATAATTTCTTTCTTGCTCTTGGAAGAATGAAACAGCCTGAGTCATAGGATGCCTTTGGGTTGCCAAGGTCAGGACCTTTGGGGAGACGAAGTTCTACTCTCCAGTGAGGAGGTGGTAATCATTTCTTTTTCTATTTGAGAGGCTGAATGAGGACACTGCAGGACCTTGGAGGAAGACTGTAAAAGAGAAAGTACCAGCATCCTGCGTTTGTAAGATAGAAGCCTGCATCCCGTATGGAGGGATGTGTGAGTCCTGTGGCCAAGGTAAAGGACAGCTGTGAAGGGATCTTCTGTCAGTTTCTAGTGCACTAACCACATGGGGGCTCAGGTGGTAATGACAGGCTCATTCAAACAGGCTGCCACTTTGCCATCAAATCTCATTTTAGAAATGCCACCTACTTCCTCCCTGATTTCCCCGAGGTGGAAGTTTGCCACTTTCTGCCCCTCAAAGGGCCGTCTCTGTTGCACTGCAGTCTCCTGAGTGCCTGGTGGAGACTGGAGTGGCCGAGTGGCACAGGCCATGCTCCCTGGGAAGCTCACGATGCACTCACTGCATGCATAATGTTTATGAAGAGTGCTCTTCGCATCACCACCCATGGAAAGGAAGGGAAGGAAGCAGGCTTAGGCGAGGGGAGAAGTTGCATTGTGATGCAGTCTTCAAGAAGGTTTTGACTGATCCCCTGGGGAGCTCTGCAGCTAGGGTGGTCCTTGACACAGGTTCCAAACTGGGGTGAGGGGATCAGGCATTTCAATGCCCGTGTTATCCAGTCATTGCATCTAGACCGCCCTGGAGAGAAAGTGTGGCCCGGGAGAAGATGTTTCTCTTATGCTAGCCTAATCCAAAGGGAGCTGAGAACTGAGGGCTGTCCACTGACACAAAACCCAGTAGCTGGCAGGATAAGCCCTTTGGGCCTGAAGTATTTCCAGCAGAGATATGTCATAGTGTCCACTAGTATATCCTGAAGATGGGGTTGGATCCATACGTCCCCTTAATTGTAATGTGAGAGAACAAGCTTCAAGCTGAGGTGGGGAAAAGGAGCTTAGAAAAGGAACCCCTGATGCTCTTAGGTCAAGGATTTCTTTCTAGTTGTGGCATTGTTCCTATCACAGACCCGCTGGTTGGGTTCCATATTGTGTCATGACAGTCATTACTGAAATTGTTCTGTTGTGTATGAAGATTCTACTTCTAAAAAGAAAAGGATTGGGGCGCCTGGGTGGCTCAGTCAGTTAAGCGTCCGACTTTGGCTCAGGTCATGATCTTGCAGTTTGTGAGTTTGAGCCCCGTGTCGGGCTCTGTGCTGAGAGCTCGGAGCCTGGAACCTGCTTCAGATTCTGTGTCTCCCCCTCTCTGCCCCTCCCCCACTCATGCTCTGTCTCTCAAAAATGAATAATCATTAAAAAAATAAAAAAATAGTCTGAAAGTCTTTAAAATAAAGGATTCAAGTAAAGAAAATGGGAGCATACAAAGCTGAAGTGAGTCTTCCTTCATATTGGATCTCAGCCAATTCCTTGAGTCATGTAATTTTTACCTGTGTTCCTATATGAGGGCAGATGAGACTTCTGGAGTCCTGTTTGTTTTCCTCAGTTCAGGAGCTGACATGTCATCCAGTCTGTGAGTTGGACCCTCCAAACTATCTGCAAATGTAGGGACTTTAGCTGAGGCTAAAGGCTCACATGACGAGATATCACGGGGTTCTCCTTAATTTATTCTGACCTTGGAATCAGTGAGTTTATAGGTGAAGTTTTGTTCTAGGAAATCACGTGGTGTGTGTGTGCGTGCATGTGCACGTGTGTGTGTGCACACGTGTGTGCACGTGTGTGCATCAGGGCTCAGAGGAACAGCGTCAGGTCTGATGGAACTGAAGTGACCGGTCCTCTTGCCTGTGGCATGTGCTTGGTTTGTGAGTGTCCCACATTTCGCTTGCAGCTGTAATGTCTATTGCTACACTCCCAACTCGGTTCTCAGACTATCTTTCCTGTTGGGACAATCCTGTGTTAATATTCTAAAATACAGAAGCATTTAGAAGAAAGGGTGAAAAAAATGAAAATAAGGTTAAAAGAGGAGACAGAGATACAAGGATCTCTGCTTCATCATTTTTGGAGCTAGAGGACCACCATGATTTTTTTTTTTTTTTTTTTTTTGCCAGATGATAAGAGATCTATTTCCTAATCACAGTATGTGTGTGACATTCAGAAATGTGTTCCTGCTCATTTCACAGCTCCGAAAAGGAGCTGACAGGCATCAGAAGAGAAGAATTGTAGCGAACATAAGAATAATAGGAACGAAAAAATCAATGTGGAGATGTAATTGAAAGTTAGAACTGGTGGTCAAGGTAATTGAATGGTAATATTGTGAGCAGAAACCAAGTAGGGTCAGGTAACTGCAAGATTAGGCAATTCACCGATGTACATCTTTCTCCTTCCTGGGATAATGCGGGCCTCTGAGATGGTGGACAGAGATGTTATCAGGTGTGCTCATTCAAAGAGAAGTTCCTCTCTAGTTTTCTTCCAAGTCTTGTTTTTTTTTTTTTTCCCCCTTCCTCACAAAGAATGCTTTGAGACCTGGAATGAGTCCAAGGCTGTGACTTTGCAACTGACAAAGCTGGACTAGGGCATGTTCGATCCTGTCCTTGTGACTATCTTAGCAACAGATTTCAATTGCTCCCGGTCAGACCACTCTATGGAGGCACAGCTGACTAGAAGGATGACCAGAAATACTTAAGCAGCCACACAAAACTCATTCAATGTCACCAGTCTCAGTTCCTGGAAGAAAATTGCAGTTAAAAGTATTATTTATTTTCTTTTACCCAAGAAGAGATATAATGAAGATTTTATAGTGTTATTGGGAAAGCAAGTGCTATTTACGGGCATTTTTCAAAAACCAAAATAACTCCCCTTGAGAAATACTCATTCCTCCAGCATTACCTCATGAAGCCGTTCACAGACTTTGCCTATCAATTCCAGTGAAATCAATATCACATTATGGTTGGAGTCAGATCTGGATTGTGTGACCTTGGGCAAGTCACTTAATCTCTCTGCCACAATCTATGTGAACAAGCTGAAAATAATTCTAGCCACTTCAAGAAGGGAGGGAAGATTAATGATGGCAAGTTTTTTCAGATGACTGTCTCTGTGGCTGTTTCTCCCACTCTTTGGTTTTGTGTTTGCTTTATGTCTGATTTTCTTTAGAATCCAAATTCAGCCACCCACACACTGACACAAAGACAAATCTAGTTCCAAATGCAGGATGGCAATGCTTCCACTCTGCTGAATCCCGGATCTGTGGACTCAGCACTTGTAAGTGTCCTCTATTTCCCCGTTGTGGGAGGTAGTGGAAGGAGGCAGAGAAATTCATTTGGAAAATAATTGGTGCATATACTATATTACCCCCTTCACTCTGGGTGATTTGTGGTTTATTTTTCTTGGGCATCATGTTTCCTCAATCCTGTTGTCACTGGGCCCCACTTTTTACCTACCGTTGTTTAACAAGCTCACATAATTGATGACCCACTTTGCTTTTCCAGCCTGGGCCTCAGTGTTCCCTCCAGGATATGCCTCGAGTGTATGCTCCACACCTTCTTAAGCCGTGGCTACAGGGGATAAGCCAATACTTATTGACCCATTAAATGCAAACCTCAGAATCTCACTGAGTCTCCCAGTTGCCATCCTCACTCTCTTCTTGTTTTGCTATCAGACTTTGTGAGAGGGCATTCTAGTAGCTCGTAAATTCCACTCCTAACTCCTGGTTATCCAGCTCTTACCTCATCACTCTGTTATTACAACTGCTCTTTTTTCATCACCACGCTGGGGCCACTGCATTCTAGAGACGTTAGCATTATCTAAAGTTGCATCTTATTCCGGTGATCAAGTTCATTGTATTGTGTCCAAATTCACTTGCCTATTGTCTTGGCTTCAACTACCATTTCCATGTAGATAAGTCACAGATCTATGTTTTGGTTTTTTTTATTCATTTGCTTAAAAAAATTTTTAACATTTATTTTTGAGAGAGACAGAGCATGAGTGGGAGGGGCAGAGACGGCGTGGCGGGGGGGGTGGGTACAGACTCTGAAGCAGGCTCCAGGCTCTGAGCCGTCAGCCCAGAGCCCGACTCGGGCTCAAACTCACGGACCGCGAGATCATGACCTGAGCTGAAGTCGGACGCTTAACCGACTGAGCCACCCAGGTGCCCCTCTCTTACTTTTTTTTGAGAGTGTGTGTGTGTGTGTGTGTGTGTGAATGGGGGAGAGGCAGAGGGAGGGAGAGAAAGAATCCCAAGCAGGCTCCAAGCTGTCAGCACAGAGCACAAAGTGGGGCTCGATCTCATGAACCATGCGATCATGACCTGAGCCAAAATCAAGTCAGATGTTTAACCAACTGAGCCCCTCAGGTGCCCCACTTCCCTCTTTCCATATCATTCTAAGCACGCATTGCTACCACGGCTCCTGCAGGCTCAATCCACATCTACAATAACTTATTTATAAAGACTACATCTCTCAATATTCAACACAATGCAATCGGTCTTCTCTAGTATTTCACGCACTGTTTTGGTTTCTTTGAGGAGAACTGGAGCATCCTAGCAGATGAAGTGAGATTTTACCTCCTTGGTTGGAGGCACAGCCCTCTGTCATTCTCACAAAGTGGCACCTAAATGCACAGTTATTTTTTGATGGTTTTCCAGTTGACTCATTTCCTGAGTCTCTGCCCTTGGTGTACAGACAAAGGAATGTGCATGAGTCTCAAAGCACGGGTTGGCCGGCAGTTGTTTCTTTCAGTCTAGCCTCATCAGCTTTTGAGTTCATGAAAATTCCTCGGAGATTCCAGAAATATTATTCTTAATTTTCAGTGCTATTTTAAGTATTCATATTTTCTGTGTCATCAGAGGTATTTCATTTGGAAGTTGAGGAACGGCATTAAACACAACTAACTACTTGCTATTTTTAAATGGAAATCCATTTCTGTTGATAGTTTGAAAGATCACCGCAGACAGAAGCCAAAAGAAAAAATATGGAACTGTTTAAAGTAAGTTAATAAAGGCAGAAAATGGCCAGTGCTGTATTACATGTGCAAGAGGAATCTATGCCTTGCTCTGGCCATAGGAACTTCTTTTGCCTCCTTGACCACATGAAGAGTTCCTTCCCTCCTCAGGCCTATACCCGGTGGCTCTTTCTGCATGGACCCCCACCCCTGACCCCATCACATATTCCCACAGTTCTTCACCCTGGATTCCACTTTATCCTTCACAACTTGTCTTACGTGTCACTTCTGCACAGTCATTCCCTGACCTCCCACTACATATTTGACTGGATTCCTCCGCTATGCTTTTTTCTAGTATCTCGTAAGTTTCCCGAGGGCACTTATCACAATCTGAAATTGCATGTAGTTTGGTCACTTGTATGATATTTGTTACTCACTTTAACCTCAACTCCAAGTGCATACACTGTATGCTCTCAAGTGTTAGAAGTGACGTCTAGTTCGCCTGAACTATGTATCAAAAGGTCAGCATGCTTTCTTGCACATGACAGGAGATAAAAAATAAAAATGTGTTGTTAAATGACTTTTGAGTACATAGAGAGGATTAAGAATGAAAATAACTTATGCATTTCATTTAGTTTTACTTATTTTATAAAAAGCTTTATATAAAGCTTCATATACTTTTTATAGCTTATATCTTTTTACAAACATGAGTTGTGAAGTAACGATCACTCTAGGGGGTAGACAGCTCCATAATGCTCCAGATCTAAGTCCTGAATCAACTTCAACAATCTTTCAATCATTTCTTTGGAAAGAGCTGCTGCTGACAAAGCAAGCCATCCCAAAACCAGAATGGTCAGAGCAATTCTAACACCGAGGTTAGTCTATCATTGCTTCAAAATAATTTCAGGAAAGGTAGGGTGAGCACAAATTGCAAAGACTGAGATGGTTGTTATTCAAGGAACACATCTGAACTTGAACACATGTCACATCCCCTGGCTTTTCCTGATGGTGCTTCAACTCATGTGACAATTTATTTATTTATTTATTTATTTATTTATTTATTTATTTAAATGTTTATTTCTTTTTGAGAGAGAAAGAGAGACAGGGAGGACGAGCAGGGAAGGGGCAGAGAGAGAGGGAGTCACAGAATCTGAAGCAGGCACCAGGCTCTGAGTTGTCAGCACAGAGCCCGATGCGGGGCTTGAACTCATGAATGGCGAGATCATGACCTGAGCCAAAGTTGGTCGCTTAACCGATAGAGCCACCTAGGTGCCCCAACTCATGTGAGAATTTAATTTTTTTTAATGTTTTTATTTATTTTTGAGACAGAGAGAGACAGAGCATGAGCAGGGGAGGGGCAGAGAGAGAGGGAGACACAGAATCCGAAGCAGGCTCCAGGCTTTGAGCTGTCAGCACAGAGCCCGACGTGGGGCTCGGACTCAAAAACTGTGAGATCATGACCTGAGCTGAAGTTGGACGCTTAACCGACTGAGCCACCCAGTCTCCCCTCATGTGAGAATTTAAAGTAAACACAGTAGGGATGTCTAATAACTATCTTTTCATATTAGAAATGTACATTGTTCTGGGTGATAGCTTTGACTCCGCATGTGCAAAATGTTTTTTGTTTGTTTGTTTTAACTTACTGAAGTCTCTTGGAAATGCTCTGCAATAGTTTCTTATTTAAAGGAATCCTAGGGTCAAGGCTTTTTAAGTGAAAAGCCTTTTATAACATGAGTGGGTGCCCTAAATTTGTTTCATTTGCTGTAATTATTTGGCTATTAATTTTTCTCAAACAAGGGCTCCTGTGCAGAATGCAGTCTCATTGCAAGGCAAACGATCCCCTAAGAAACCTGCTAGCTCAGCCCAAATCCCTGGCATGCAAAATTCTATTTTGTGCCTTTATAGGCAGGGAGGAGAAAGAATATAATCTGAAAGCTACTAAGACTTCACTTTTCTTCCTTAGAAAACAAAAACAAAAAACCAAACATATCTAATCTGGATTACTTAATAATTTTTATATCTGTTTTGAGATACAGATAGAGCATGAGCAGGGGAGGGGCAGAGACAGAGGGGAGAGAAATCCCAAATGGGCTCTGTCAGAGCCGGATGCGGGGCTCAAACTCACAAACTGAACCATGAGATCATGACCTGAGCTGAAACCAAGAGTGGGATGCTTAAATCAAGAGTGGGGTGAACCACCTAGGCACCCCTCTAATCCAGACTCCTTAAATCAACGTGATGAGTAGGGAGAACAATTGTGCCAGGAAATAAGTTTCCAAGGTTTCTAAAAAGCCCCTAATAGAGGGTGCCCTCTCTCTTAAACATGGAGCCACTCTGGTCTAAGAGGGCTAAGTGGGATTCAGCTTCTCTGTCTTCAAGCTCTTTATACCTGTGTAAAATGGGAGTCCCCAAAATGACATATTTCATATAAAGCCCTTTGTATAGTGCCTGGCATATAACAAGCCCTCAGAGGGGTGCCTGGGTGGCTCAGTCAGTTGAGTGTCCGAATTCGGCTCAGGTCATGATCTCATAGTCCGTGAGATCAAGCCCCGCGTCGGGCTCTGTGCTGACAGCTCAGAGCCTGGAGCCTGCTTCGGATTCTGTGTCTCCGTCTCTCTCTGCCCATCCCCTGCTCATGCTCTGTCTCTCTCTGTCTCAGAAATAAATAAAAACATTAAAAAAAAAAAAAAAAGCCCTCAGAAATAGTGGCCATTAAGATAACACATACCTATAAACAGAAATCTGAATCCTATTATCTTTGTAGATGCTTCTCTAGTGAATGCGTGATTCCCAGTCCTTGAAGAAAAAAAAAAAAATGAAACAATCAGTGGGAATAAATAAATGTTTTACAAAGACTATATAATATTTATACAATTAAAATATAGACATTTTAACCACAAATAAGTGATTGGACATTTGTGTGTGTGCACGTGTATGCAAGTGTGTGCATGTGCATGATTTTCTTCAAGGAAAATGAAGAAATGTTAGCATGGTGAAGTAATAATATTCCATGCAGCCCATATGGTTTCCCTGTTCTGGATGCTGTACCTCGATATCACTAACCCTTGCTTCCAGTGCCTGTGGAGAAAGGCACTCTGTCGTTCATTGTTTTCCGCCTGGTTCTAATTGAGAGGAAAGGAGAACGAAAATGAAATACCAGTTGTGGTTTAGTTAGACTTCGCCTTATATTTTTTTTTGGAAGGAATTAGTTGAATATGCACTTTTGTCAGAGCAAAGAATGTATTCTTCTATCCATTCCTTTCATGTGGCCATTCCAAAGTCCCCCGATATGACAAGATGCTAATCTTAAACCAATTCCTGTCAACAACATGATATAAGTTTTCTTTGTATCATTTTGATTAAGAAATTCTTAAGGAGTGGACTCTAAATATTTTACAATTTCTAAGAAAATCACCAAGCTGTTAGTGAAGTAAATATCTGTTTAATTTACAACCATCAGTAGTATAACTGATATTAGTCTGGAGAAAGACAAAGCACAATGAATTATACATGTACATCTAATTTTTTGTGTAAAAAAAGTTTTTTGAAAAGAAACATCTGCATCTTCACAGGGTACCCTGGGATTTTAATAAGGGAAGAGCACAGTCCACTATAAATCATTATCAATTCTACATTGTAATTTAGCAGCAAACATGTTAACATGGGAACATTAAGGTAATAAAGGAGCTTTATTGTTTGGGAAAAAAAATCACAGTTCTTGACATTACAGCCTTTTTTTCTCTCCCCACCCACCCGCAATAAAAGGGCAAAAAATGTCAAGGAAATATTAATTTGTAAAATACCTACTCTTCTAGTGTTGACTGCTATATACCATTTCTGTTTTGTGGGGACATGTTGCAGAGGGGCGGGCCACTTCTTTCTGTACAATGACCATCTCACGCATCGACTTTACACACTCTCTGCAGGTGTCCTGAATGAGGCCAGTAGGTCAGTGACACCAGTGGTCAGATGTCAAGGTAAACAAACAGATCAACACATATTTATCCCAAGATAACACCCTATGTTAGTACTATTGCCAAAAAAACCCAAAAAATCCTGACTTTTAAGTTTGAAAAATATACAAAAATATCAGGACAATTATAAATTAATATATATTAAAGCATTGAGAAACAGTAAAAGAATGGCCTAAAATGTTAAGTACAATGTACTTTGATACAATAAATATTTCTCATGGAAACTGAATACTGTATAGGGCTGTTTAGAACTCATAGAAACAAAAATTCATATTATTACTAATTTATTTATCAATAATCTATTGGTTCTTTATCATCTCCTTTATCATTTATATTACAAAAAATTAATACTGGAAAACGGTAGATAAACACTTTTGTGTGCTTCTTCTGCTAACATGCTGACGTTTACAAAGAACATAAAACTTATTTTAGCACTCCCATCTCTCTCGGGAATAGAACCCTTGTCTTCAGGACACTATTTTGCACATCGTATTTCTCAACCATTTGTCCTACGAACTCTAGAATGCCATTCCTCCGCCTTGCGTCCTCACATTCACACGCGCGTGCTTGGTCTGTCCTCATAAACCACAAAGAGGAGCACGAGGGCGCAGGGGTTTTATGCTCTGGGCGATTTCACGGCAGCACAGGGCAGCTCGGCTCTCCCTTTGCCTGTGCTTCTGTCTTCAGCATGTCGCAAAGATGAATTCGAGTTGCAACGATTCCCACTTTCCTTCTGATGCCTCCAGGGATCTCTCTCTTCATACTTCTCTAGCATCGGGGAAGCGTTAGTTCAAGCATTTTTTTTTTTGTTCCCAAATGCAGGAAAAAAAAAAGTCTTTATTCTCATAATAAAAATAAGTCTGTTCTGTATTTTACAATATATTTCAAATATTTCCACTATGAAGCATTATTAATTAGTCCGACATGGTCAAGAAGTAGACGACATTTCCCAAAGACAAACGCTGCCAGGGACGCGTTTAGGAGGCGCACCTGGTACAGCCACACTTCACCACCTTTTCCACCTCGTCCACAAACGAAGACCCGTCAGTGCATTCGAAAGAGTATTTCCGTCGCTTGCTCCTTAGGGGTCCGCAGCACTGCCCTCCCGTACATCCACCCCTGCATTCCAGCCGGGACACCTTCTTGGTTGTCTGGCACGCGGCATAGCCCTGCTGCTTTTGGTAATAATCTCTTATTCGCTCCCCTCGACACGAGAGTTCTAGAAAAGAACAAGAAGCACAAGCATTTCCAGGGCAGCCACTGTGAGTCATGCCAAGTGACCGTGAACCCACCGCTCAATTCAGGAGGTCCTCCCTTTGTCTGCCAAGTGTAACTGCTGTCACCATCCTTCTATTCCGTATGATGGGCTGCGGGCACAGCCTGCTGGTCTTTGCAAAATACTTCTTTTGGGGGGGGGGGCCTTTATTGTCCGCAAAGCGAATACTATATACGCGGACTATAAATACCATGCTATTGGACTGACAAGAAAATTGGATTCCTAAATCTTTTCCTTTATTGCAAAAATACACATCTTCTGTTTTTACACTACGAACAGCTGGTTTTGTTTACCACAGGGAGCAGTTTCCCGCGAGTGTGCAATTTAATTTATTAGACCTGGGGTTTCATATCATTCAATCTGTTACTTAATACAAGTAACATTCCACTGACTTCATAAATTACCCTAGTATGAACTAGTTCAAAAAGAGACATCTGCTAAAAGCTTCCACGGGCACGTTCCTCTTGTCTCGTCCCTCTGATGCACACGCTGAAGTGCGCGCCAGCTGGAGGCAAGGCACGTTCCGATCACGCAAAGGAGAAGAAGGCGGGCCAAGAAGTCAGCACGTTTCCCTCCCTCTCACCTGCGTGCTGTGCTGTGCTGAATCGGTTGGTTCTAAGGTCAAAGGTGACTCTGTCTTAAAACTGGAGCAGGACGGTGAGGGCCCTCCCCTCTGTGCCAGAGACGAATTAATAATATATGTGGATGGGGACAGCAGGTAACGGGAAGAAGCGAGGGAAGTAAGCGTGCTGCTACACAAGGTAAAAAGGAGTATTTTTCACGGCACATCAGAGAAGACGTGTGGAGGTGGTGCAAAATCCGCTGTGGAGGCTGAGGACACTTTACATCTGGTGCCCTCACACCACTGGGAAATAAATCACCAGCAGCAACTCTAAGCCAGACACAGACCTGGTGCTCCTCAGATCACTCCTGTGAGTGTGTGTGTGTGTGTGTGTGTGTGTGTGTGTGCATGTGTGCATGTGCGTGTGTCTCCCTTTCTCTCTTTTCAAAGATGAGGCGTCCTCTTGCTTGCTGGGTCCCAAGGATGGGTCCCAGGCAGGTGGCTTACCTCGATCACAGCTGTCCCCGGTGTATCCACTGCTGCATTCACAGTAGGGTTGCCCAAGTCCTGAGAGCCTGCATTTCCCATGCTTGCATTTGATCCCCTGGCAGGGGTTAAAGAGGTCCTCCTCTTCATCACAGAGGACTCCCCCGTGGCCCTCGAGACACTTACAGCTGTAGGAGAATGCATTGATGGGCAGGCAGGTGCCGTGCACACATCTACAGCGAGGAGGAACATGGGAATACAAACGCATCAGGCAGAGCGGATAAGAATGGAGAAAGGGTCATGGGAGGACTATGAAGGAGATGTGCTAATGTGCCGACTTCCTCCTCTTCTCCCTCTCCCCCTCCTTCCCTCCCTTCCTGGGTTTTGCTTCGAGGATTGGGGCATGTGTGTGTAACTGCCAAGCAGCCCAAACTTACTTATTTCCCAGACAGGGGTCATTGGTCCTCTGGTCACAGAGGGGCCCGGTCCATCCCTCCTCACACTCACAGGTGAAGCCCGACTGGCTGCTGGGCTGGCACGTGCCGTGGGCACACACCTTCTTGTGGCACGGCTCACAGCCTGGCAGGATGCCGGTTTGCATGGGCACCTTTCGGAAGTCCTGGAGCTCGCTGTTGATGTAAAGGTTCCGGATGCAGCCGTGGAAGCTGGTGCCGTTTTGCCCAGGGGCCTGGCGCAGGGCCGCGGCCACGTTGTTCTTCCCGGGCATGCCTGTGGAGGGACACAGGTCAGCGGTCGGCTCTTCGGGGGAGCCTCAGCCATTTGCCACCCAGACCCGTTTAGGTCTTCCTGCAGGGTGGGAGTCAGTGACACTCCTTTAGGACAGCTAGAGACCATGGGCATCCAGTCCTGTGGTTCTCTCCCTGCCTGCACATTAGAATCATATGAGATCTTTGAAGAAATAGTGATGCTTAGAACCTCAGCGCAGACCTACTGGCTCACACTATCTGGGCAGGGGAGGGGAGGGAGAGGAGAAGGGTGTTTCCTTGTTTTGATTTGCCTTTTTGGAAGATGCTCCAGGCAATTCTAATGCGCAACTAGAATAAAGAACCAAATTCATTGGTGGTCAGTCTCTAATTTTTAACATTTGTTTCAAATCAAACCTGACCCAGAGGCATAAATACATAAAACCTCAAAGTGTAACTACTGTAGGCTAAAGGCAGGATCAGGAATGGGGGGAGAGATCAGTGGTCCCCCTTCTCTCCACCGACGTCTTCAACGTGGACACACACCCTGGAAGCCAACAGCTCCGGGAGGCACAGTGAGAGTTGGGTGACATGCTCAGTGTTGCCCAGTTAAGGAGCGGGTTGCAGTTCCGCTGATGAGTGAACCCCGTTATCTCTAGATAGCGGTTCTGTCCGTCCAGTCTTAGGGGGTGAAAGCTGCAACCTTTCACCCCGGCCCTGCCAAATTCTAAGCTGGGAACCAATTCAGCTCAGCACTGGCAACATCCTGAGCCCAGTTGTGGATGTCAGCGTCTGAAAAACACTCCCATGCTTCCTGTCATGACAGCACCTCATTGACATCATTTTTATTTTCTTGCTAATGGAGAGTGAAGCCTTCATATGCCAAGAAACCAGACATACAAAAGAAATTCCTCTGAAAACAGAATTTGCAATCTTTGCATATATAAGTTCCAGTAGTGACAGTCATCTGGTAACCTTCATTTGGCAAAACTGAGGAATCTTTCCATGGCCTAAGCCAGACCCTGAAATAGTTCCTGGATGGGATCCTACATGAGACAAGCGTCCAGACTGCAGTGGGGTAAGGGGAGGGAGCCAGAGGCCTTCATGGCGGCTGACGGCCCCCGCAGCACTCACACCCTCACTGTGCTTGGCTGTGTGCTCCGAGCTACTGCCTGGAGGGCACAGGCTGGGGAAGACTCCATTCTTACTCTCCAGAGAGTTTGCTGCTTAGAAAGACCAGGACCCTCACACTCCCTGGGGCCTGACTCATGACAGCACCACGTCTGTATTCAGAGGAGCCGCCTTGGAGTTCTAGCAGGTACCAAAAGCAGACAGGCGGGTGTACAGAGTCACTAGGCCAGAAGTCAAAGTCTTTATTGTTGGTCTGTGTGCCCAGGAGCCTATCATTTTCTTTTTCTTTTTTTAAATGTTTACTTATCTTTGAGAGGCAGGGAGGGAGAGACAGAGCATGAGCGGGGGAATGTCAGAAAGAGAGACGAGACACAGAATCTGAAGCAGGCTCCAGGCTCCAAGCTGTCAGCCCAGAGCCCGATGCGGAGCTGGAACTCACGAACCATGAGATCATAACCTGAGCCGAAGTAGGACACTTAACTGACTGAGTCACCCAGACACCCCATGAGCCTATCATTTTCAACCTCTCTCGGGTTTGGTCTTCTCATGTAGAACATGAATGGAGGGACCAGAGCAGTTGTTTCCAAGTCTTTCATACATAAGAACCACCACAGGTCCATGTTCGGGAGGTGGCTCCGGGCCGTGTTCTCTCCCCACCTTGAGATTCTGACTGGTAGGAAGGGTTGGGGTGCAGGGATCTAAATGTTAACATGCAGGGTGACTTTGATGTAGGTGCTCCGTGATCACACTTTGACAAGTACTGAATTAGCTGTGTTGGCTTTGAAGTTCCATAACTTCAGACTTTTAGTCTATGTCCATTTGGCCCTGGAAACTGAGTTGCTGTTTAGAGCAGGTCAAAAGAATGAAAGGTACCATTTCCAGGAAAGCACAAGTTAAAAAAAATTCCTTGGTCTGGGAGAAGGTCTTCCAATTTAATCGTATCTATAGACCACGCATGTATGGTCTTCTTTTTCACACATTTAAAAAGAACTTCCAAACTATTTTTAATAGCTTATTTTGATACAGGTCCAATACACCTACGTGTACATGTCAAGACTAAATACCAGTGAAGTTCCATGGCAGGAAGAAACAATTAGTAAATGTATTCCTTTCATTCCCAAAGCTAACACTTATACAAGATCTAGCTATGATTATAATAATTTTTAAATGAAAATGATATATCACACATATATTTACTTTGAAGAGGACATTACAGAATTAAAGCTATTCTGACTCAACCTTTTCACATGCTTGGCACATTTCTGACCGGTGAACCAGGTCTGAATTTACCAACAGAAGAAGACCCATATTGGGGCTCAGTCAGTTAAGCGTCCGACTCTCGGTATTGGCTCAGGTCATGATCTCACGGTTTGTGAGTTTGAGTCCTACATAGGGCTCTGCACTGTCAGCGCAGAGCCTGCTTGGAATTCTCTCTCTCCCTCTCTCTCTGCCCTGCCCCTGCTCATGTGCTCTCTCAAAATACACAAATAAACTTAAAAAAAGAACAAAACAGAAGTAGACCCATGTTGATTTTCTGCTTTTAGCCTTTCCTCTATGCCATGGACTACAGCTGTAATTCAATCAATCTACCAAACAACAGATAACTTGGTAGACCATTTTTAACCTTAACAAGCTGTACATGTTTCAACATGACAATAAAGAAATCAAGGGTCAAGACTGGGGTCCTCTGTCCAATGGCGGCAAGAGGATGAGATGTGTGATTCATGGAGGAGTCTCTAAGTGCAGTTCTTAACTTACAACAATTCTATTAGATAATGCACATTCTGTTTAGACTATTATATAGAAAATCAGAAAGATTTGTTGTTTTGTGTTACGTAAAGCCTATGTCATGGGTAGCTGATAAGGCCTGGGAGGGAGAGCTGCCTCCCTGTTTTACTAAAGAACACTTCTGCAGGTGGGCCTAAGGCATGGGGTGCCGCGCCTCCAGGCTGGCCTTGGGGAGTGCACCTTTTCAAACTTGGGGAAAAAGATGAGCTGAGGTATGTCACTCTCTTTTGCTAACTCGGGTTCTCCTGCCTTGGCCACACAGAACCCAAGGATGTGGTCTTATGATGATGTTGTATTTTTTTAAATTTGAATTACCCTTGAGACTGGGCTCTGATTTGGAAGGAAATGGACCCAGGTGTTCTCTAGCAGTGAGGCTAGATTGGAGGTGGTTTCCTTAAGGCCTGGATGGACAGAGGTACAATATGGATCCTTCCTGACCCTCCATCTTTAGAAAGATTGGCACTTTTCAGTTTGGAATGAATGTAGAACTTTTTCCCCCCTTTTTGAAAAATGTTCTGACCTAAGCACTCCCATTTTGTACTCCCCCCCCCCCCACTGCATTGTAAAGGGGTTTTAAAAGATTCAGTGAAATGGTTTCTGATGAAAGCACAATAAATCAAGTGTAGGACAAGTCCAGAAATAAACAAAAAGCCACAAAACTCAGATGGCTTCCCTTTTTGCTTGATGTTAAAAAGTGAGTGGCAGTGCAAATAGATGGCTTTGGGGTCAGACAGACCAGACCTGGACCCAAATGAGGTCTCTATTACTTCATAGCTTTGTGAACTGGGACGAGTTTTGTAAAGTCCTTGAGGCTGTCCCTTAGGAACTATGAAACAAAATCATACCTACTTCCTAAAGTCTCTGAGGATCGTGCTGGACACATAGCATGTGCTCAGTAAGTATAATTTCTTTTCCCTCAAACCACAGGTACATCCGTGACCTGCTTTACCAATCCCAACATAATGGCTGTTAACTGTAGTGCAGGCTTTTATTTTTAAATGAATCTCCTAGTTGTGATTATCATGAAGCAATTACATCATTCAACTTGCTGAGCAGATTCACTATGCAATCCTTGTATTACAACCTACTATGGTTACTTGAAGACTTGTCTGTTTTCCCTACTCCCCTGGGCAAGAAGGGATACTTCTTCAACTTTGTAACGTTTATGCATGTATTAACTTATTCTCAGCATATGGTAGATACTCAATAATCAATGGTTCCTAACAATTCAAAAAGTCTTTCAATGTGTTAAGATCTTCTGCTGAAAATTACAAAAAAAAACAGGTGCTCTGAACTTTCAGGACAATTCCAAAAATATTTTCAAGAACGTCTTGGAAGGGTTAACATAATTATGTAGAATCCCAAGGTTACTATTTGGCAGGAAATAATGCAAACTTTGTGAAAATGCCCGTCCTGCTGAGGAAATCACTTACATTGACCTGCTCAAGAGCTTTAGCTTACTTACCTTTAAAATGAGTTAATTTTATCAGTCAATTCACCTCAATCCAATGTGATTTAATTCAATGTAACTCAATTCAATATCACATGCTTTCTTGCTCCTTTGCCTGAAAATTGAAATTCTGTACCACCAGCTTACAGTTGCCCCCCACTCCACCACCTGCTTCCCCCCATCCCCCGCTGCCCACACACACACACACAGAGGAAGGTTCTCTTCTTTGTGGGCCCTCTCCTCTGGACTCCTTCAGAACTTTGCCCACACCTCTGTTCCTCATCTCTTCCTCGTCTGCCTTCTTGTTGGTTTCAAAGAAAAGAAAAAGTCCAGAAACTGCACTCTATTGTTCCAATCCCTAATCTACCCTTCCAACTCTATTTCTTGTTTGTTCACCTTAAGGTCTTAGCTCAGCAGAAGTACTTCCTGTTACGCCATACAAGTTGCACATTTAATTCATTGTCCATTCATTCATCATTCAATTTGGTTAATAATTATCCTATTATCTATATTAGTTGGCAACTGGTAGCACAGATAATATGAAATGATAACATCTGACAGAACTTTTTTTCTTTTTCTTTATAGCTTGGTCTTGACCCCAACAAAAGCAGCATCCCAGGCCCATGCATTATTGCTCTCACGTGTGTGCTCTCTCACTCTCTCTCTCTCTCTCTCCCTAAGACCTTGCTGTGTGGTCTCAGGTGTGCTGTGTAATTTTCAGCTCTTGTTAAATAATAAACCTCGAATTTTTCTCCAAAATTTTCTGATAGTTTTTGCTAAAGGGCACTTTGCAATCATAATACGAACCACAAGAACCTGTCCAACCACAGCAGTGGTTACCGACAGACTGAGACAGGCACAAAACAGGTCTCTTAACACATATCCAGGGCTCTTTCTTTTCTATCCATGCTGTCCATCTTTCAATGGCTGATCACTATTGGTCAATGGCCACAATACCAGGAATCAACAACTTCAGAATTAGTCTGTGGTGAGAATCACAGGACTTGGGGACCCACTGGATTTGCGACAGAGCTTACCTCCTACATAGAGCGGAGAGTCAAAATTCAGAGTCGACTGCTTTGACAAGTTGGTGATGATTTTGGGGCTCCCTCCATCCACAGAAAGGGAGAGACTCTGATCCAGGGCAAGTAGTTCCACAATGTGGAAGTTTCCATCATTGATCGTCTCCACGCTACAAAGAAAAAGCAACGCAACTAATGCTTCAATTTTCCTTTTATTAACAAAAAGAAGTTAAAATACAAATTTCAGTAAGCACTTCTTAGGAAAAAGATACTCCTATCTAACATTAATAAAGACAAACACTAGTAGTTGATTTCAAGATAGAAGATGAAGTACAATCAATTTCTACTTTTTAGGAATGGATACAAAGTAAGTTTGTTTTCCCATTGGGAGGGGTGGGAATGGATACACTGACTCACTCTCTAGTCATATTCTTCCACTATGTAGAAATTATAAAGGATAATTTATTCTTTTGCTTTTAGATGCCACTGAAGTTTTGTTTTTCTAGATACTGTTACTCCAAATTGTATTTAAGACAAAGAACCCACATTGGTGCCAAATATCCTCTACAGATTATCACTGGCTTTGATCTTTTAAATGCTGCACAGTAAGACTTACCCGAACACACACACAGATACAGGAAGAATCAACTTGGTGGGATCATTGTGCTTGGTAAAATGTATTAACTGATAATACACTCTTCCCTTCCTTGCATTTTCAGAGGGATGGCCATCAAATGAGATTACTGTGAAGAAGTCTATGCTCAGTGGAGAGTAACAGATTCAATGGAATGCTTAACACAGTCATAGCCAGTAGTGTTGACAATGCTTCTTCAGTTTTCTATTACTTTTAAGGGACAGGTCTAACAGTCATTCCAGAATTTGAGAGAGCATATGGAAATTCACAAAATGGCTAAAAACAAAAAGATTAAGAAACAAAGATAAATGAAAAATGGGGAGTTAAAATAAGATGAACTGGGGTACAATTACTAGGCAGGTGCTATATGGCTGTGAAGTGTGCTTGTAAATCTAACACATGGGTTAACAGCAAAAAGGAGCATGGGGCCAATGAAGAAAACAAGAATTGATACATGGCAGTGTCATGAATATATTAACCTCCCACCATGGGGGCAAAATACGGCATAATGGAAGTTGGGGCCAAAAGTAAGTAGTGAATATTAAAGACCCAATATGCTGGGATATCAACTAGGAAGATGGGGAAAAAAAAGGCTCAAACATGGAAATATGGGAGCATGTGATAGAAAAACTGTGCATACTTAATATTCCCTATACAAGCTGATTGCTTAAATTTCTGGGTACTGATATTTAAGTTTGCAAATAGGCCACGCCTGGAAAATAACAGAAAAAAATGTGTTGACATTTCTGTATGGTTCTCACCACAGGTGTCTAATCATATCCCTTTGTTTGCCAACACAGAATAAAAAGTTTTTGTGGTTTGACCACACTCTAAACCATTCTGCAGAACTGTGAAAATATTTGAAGTTTTCTGGTTTTAAATGGTTGCAAGAGTTCACACGTACAAAGATCTTTGATAATTTGTCTCAGATATCATCTGAATGATAAATATTAAGTCTGCCAATCAATGTTTTTATCTTCTGCAGATTTAATTGTCCCAACACTCAATACCATTAAAATCAACAGAGGAAACAATATACAGGAAAATCATTCACTAAAAAAGTTGGATACCAACTGCTACTGGTCTTAAATAGGATTGTCTTCTAAAGGAATATACCAGATGGTATTATTAGCTAATGGGTAAGCATACAGATTGTAGAGTCAGATGAACCTGGATTTGAATCCTGGTCTTGTATTTATGAAATGTTTGACCTTGGATAAGTTACTTAATTGCTTATACACTTCAGTCTTCTCTTCAGTAAATGTTAATATATATTTCACCCTCTGGTGATTAATTTGAGGTCGTATGAAGTATATATTTTTTTACAAGTGCAGAGTGAGACATCCAGCATATAGAAAGTGCAAAGTTAAAAGTTAGGTATCAGCATCACCATCACTGCCACCGCCATCATTGTACAAATAATCCAGTATTATTTCAGTATCTTCTTCAGGAAGAAATTAGTTAGCTTTATTTTTGATGTTAACTGTAAAATAATGCTAAAGACTAGCAGAAATATAACAGCTTCTTTGGGGGCATATCTCGTTCAAGTTACTAAAAGTTTTACACAAACTATTAAAATGAAGATGTGCATAGAGAGAGTGGGGACCAATTAATTGCTTTTTCCGTTGTGATCATATACAATATGTAAGTGGTTTTCTATGACTGCTCTATGAGCACTGACCTTGATTAAGTCATAAATGTTAACATGGGACTTGCTTTTTTCTTTACATTTGCAAAGAAAAGTCCCATTTGTACTAGAAAACGGGTTCCTGGTCACACATCAGTCTTAGACAATCAACGCTGGCATGCCATCGTTAAAGATAGTGTTTGATGCAGTATAACTGAGTAAGCTACTTCAAAGCAGGAGCCATGTGTTATTTATTTCTGTATTCCTTAATGTATCCAGGAAAGTTTCTGATAAAGAGTAGATGCTCAATAGATGCATGTTAAGTAAATGAAATGCGAGGGAGTTTTATTAACAATAACATACAGTTTTTTTAGCACTACTAACTGGATTATGGGTATAGTAAAGAGGTTTCAAGCAGACCCAGGGAAGGACATCCGAAAGATGAATTTTACTTAAAAATTTGGATTTTTTCGGTAGTCATATTCTGCAGGAAATACTGGGAGATAAATCTGGTTCAGTCTGTCCTCCTTAAGATGTGTGACATTGGATTAGTGTGACTTCAAGTCGTTCTTCTGTTTTATTTTCCTCATCAGGGAAATGCAAATAATAAGACCAAAGAATTACTTAGCCCAGACTATCGGCCGGGTGCTGTTCTAAGAACGTCACATGTAATAACTCTTTTAAGAATCAAAACGACTCTAACAACCGGGCACTTAGGGTACTCAAGGGGGCAAAGCCCGCTGCTAAAACAGATTTGAAGCTGGGGTTCCTGCTTCTAGAGTACACATTTTTAATCATTACGTGCCACATTTACAATAAAAAACCTGAAAAGTAACTAGGACTATGCAAATGGCATGTGTTCTCATCGCTACCAAGCTTCTAATAGGTGATTTTTCTCCCAAATATCCCAAGAATAACGTTCTATAAAAAAAAAAAAACTTATATGATGGTTACACAATTTGGTACATTTACCAGAAATCATCGAATTGTAAAAAAAAAAAAAAAAATGAATAAATAAAAAGTAATAATCTTATTAAAAAAAAAGTTTGTTTACTTTTGAGAAAGGGAGAGAGAGTGAGAGCAGGTAAGGGACAGAGGGAGAGGGAGACAGATGATCTGAAGCAGGCTCTGTGCTGACAGAACGTGGGACTCGAACTCAAGAACATGAGATCAGGACCTGAACCAAAGATGGACTTGTAACCGACTGAGGCGCCCAGTCGCCCTCAAAGTCATAATCATATAATTCGAGTCTGAAGGTTATGAGAAGACATATAAAGTACATACATTTCAAACATGAAATGGGATTCTATTTTCCCAATCATATGTGAAATTTAGACTGGTTAGATTTTTTTTCCTCCCAAAAGTTATCACTAGACTTAATTCCATTTGTATTTCCCTGGAATTAAATGAGGCCTCACCATGGTCTTTTGACAGATAAGTAGTGTGACATTAACATTTTTAGATTCTTTGCTCATTAAGATGATACTGTGTGTATGAGCCTGAAGAGTGTACTTGAGAGCTAAGAATATTCTAAATTGGTGTTTCATGCTGCCCTTTGAAGCAGGAGATTAACCAGGGGATGTCCAGAAATCCTTTGCCTCTATACCATTTAAAATAAAAGCAGTGACTAACACATCAGTTGTTACAAGATACTACTGAGCCATCATCGATTTTACAGTCTATCCCGGTCATTCTTACCTATCCACTCACAATGCACAACATCCTTTTGGGTTCTGAGAAGTATTGATATGTTCTTTCACTACTCCCGAGGGAACTGTGCAGTTGATGACTCATGAGAGTCACAAGTGAATCACTTAACATTGAGACTTTCCACTGGGAACACACATCGAATTTATTACCATTAGTATGCATTTAGTTTTACTACACTTGCCTATTAGCTGAGATTTTGTTTTCTTGATTTTCTCAGTGGATGTATGAAAACAAAGCAGTTACTCAACTATGTCTTGTGGTTTTGTTACAGAAAAAGAGTTTAAAAACTCAGAGCCTGAAAGAAGAGAGGCTCTAACTTGCCTATGATTTTTTCTTTTCTTTTTTCTTTTCTCCTTCCTTCCTTCCTTCCTTCTTTCCTTCCTTCCTTCCTTCCTTCTGTCCTTCCCTTTTTTTTTTAAATGTAGGATGCATCAACATGACATTTTTATATTTCTATCTTGACCTTAAATCTTAAGGTATTTCAGTAGTTTAATAAAGGCAAACAGTTTACTTGGCTTATATGAGCTCTAGTTTTTCCCCTTAAAAATTTGAAGAATCTGTTGGCATATTCTATGCAATGAAATAGGAATCAGAAGCCAGACCAATTCAACTGGTCATCTCATTTTGATTATCTCTGGGATGAAGATACTTCATCTGTGGAGATGGTGATAAAATATTTCCCTGTTTACCTCTTCAAATCAAAAGGAATAGGAGGTCAAAGGGGATTAAAGGTACTATTATTATTTTTTAAATGTTTATTTATTTTTGAGAGAGACAGAGAGTAAGAGCAGGGGAGGGACAGAGAGAGAGGGGGACAGAGTTCCTGAAGAGGGCTCTGCTGCTGAGAGCAGAGAGCTCGATATGGGCTTGAACTCATGAATGGCAAGACCATGACCCGAGCCCAAGTTAGAGGCTTAACTGACTGAGCCACCCAGGTGCCCCAGGGATTAAAGGTATTAATGCAGGTGCATACAAGTTTTCAAAGGGATGTCTTACAAAATAATTGATTGACCAAGCATACTTAGATTTTAATAAGTGCTTTTGAGGCAAATTGCCTAATTTAAATAAAAATGCACTAAAAAAAGGGACTTATGTATTTGAACATACAGTAAGAGTGACATGTAAGGCAATGACACTTGCATTTATCCTTCCTTATCAGGATATCTGAGCGTCAAGAATATCCATAAGCCACCAGCACCAGTAATTATCGTGAGCCACTTGTGCCCTGGCACTATAGCAGGGATTTTACATGTGTTACTTCCAGTTCTCCAAACCACACATGAAAAACAGGTATATTTCCAATTGTTTAGACTAGGAAATAGAAGCCCAAAGGGGTGAAGTAACTTGCTCAAAGTTATAAACCTGGTAAACAGTGCTGCCTTCCCATACGGCATTATCAAGAACTGCTGAGTGTTTATCCTGGAAATGAGACCTCGCAGATTCTGTCTATTGTTTGTTTTTCCAATGAGACTAAATTCTTCTCCTTCTCCTTGTTTTTTTTTTTCTTTTTTTTTTTTTTTTTTCATGTAAGTCTGTAAGTTGCATAACCCAGAGGCTGTATAGCCAAACAAACCTAATAATTGGTAGGGAAAAGTCCTCTGATGTCGTGTTGTTCCCTAAATACTAAAACTGCTTCACGCGTGGTACAATTTCCACTTTCATAAGATGGTTCATCTGATTGCCTCATTTAAAAAATTAATTTAATTTTTAAAAATTACAGTTGACACAATGTTAGTTTTAGGTATACAACACAGCAATCCAACAGCTCTATACATTATGCTGTGTTCACTACAAGTGTAGCTAGCCTCTGTCACCGTATAATGCTATTAAAGTACCACTGGCTATATTCCCTATACTGTACCCTTTATCCCCGTGACTTATTCATTCCATAATTGGAAGCTGGATTTCATTTTTATTTTATTTTATTTTATTTTTAGAGAGAGAGAATATTTATTTATTTTTAAGTTTATTTACTTTTTAGAGAGAGAGAGAGAGAGTGCACAAGCAGGGGAGGGGCAGAGAGAGACGGAGACACAGAATCCAAAGCAGGCTCCAGGCTCTGAGCGGTCAGCACAGAGCCCAACGCGGGGCTCGAATTCGCGAACTGTGAGATCATGACCTGAGCCAAAGTTGGACACTTAACCGACTGAGCCACCCAGGTGCCCCTGAGGAAAAGAGAATCTTAAGGAGGCTCCCATGCTAAGCACAGAGCCTGATGCAGGGCTCGATCCCAGGCCCCTGGGATCATGCCCTGAGCTGAAACCGAGAGTCAGACGCTCAACTGACTGAGCCACCCAGCCACCCCTGATTTCCTCATTTTTAAATAGTAGTTGACTATGTTTCCCAAGAAGCTGTCTGGTTTGGAAAATAACATTAATCTGAATCTAAAGAAAGAAGCGTGCCATTATTATTATTATTATTATTATTATTTTAAGTTTCTACTTGTCTGGATGAAAAAAAAATGTCACTTTGAAGGGCAATTGTTAGCCTGCTTGAGAAAAAAAAAATCCATCCCTATCTCAGGATCTACTGTTGATGGTAGCTTTAAGTTTAGGCAGTCAACCTCATTCATTCATTCATTCATTCATGGCATTATTACCAAGTCCCTTTTTATGCTATTCTCTCAGCACAATAAAAATTAGGCATGTGTGTGATATTCTACATTCATTCACTTAAGAAACTTCTGTCATCTCGGTTGTTGCAGATCAGGTTCCTTAGACAGTAGGGAGCTGGCAGTGTGTAAAATCGGTTCCCTGACACAAGAAAAAGAGTCCGGACTTGTCGCATTTGCTGACCACCGTGGTGGACACATCCCCAACACGGCTGATTTCTACATCAACATCAGGCATGATGTCCCAGAATTTGGATACGGGAAGAGATGCACACCACTGGCTCTCGGAGCACAGCTCAAATATATTCCTTTTACACACGTGGTTCTCAAACTGTGGTCCCTGGGCCAGCGCGTCACCTGGGAGCTTGCGGCAAGGAACGTGTGGGAGCTCATCCGAGATCCGAATCAGAAACTAGAGGTGTAGCCCACTGATTTGTTTTCTGACACATTTTTCAGGTGATTCTGATGTGTGCTATTTGAAAACAGTAGCTCCCCACCCCTGCCTGCATGGCTGGCCCTGTTAGTGGTATGGAGGTCTGCAAAAAACTTCAGTCTTCTGTCAGATAGAAGAGATAAAACGAGAAAATGTGCAGGCTGCTTCAGTTCTGTGAAGGAGGAATAACTACTACATCTTGGGTTCTCTTAAACATACTTAAAACTATGTTAACTGCTCTCTCTAGACATAATTCCACGATATAATGGTTCTTATATCGATCCATTTAAGACAATGACTGACATCTAAAATAAAGTCTTGGGGCACCTGGGTGGTTCAGTTAGTTGAGCATCTGACTTCGGCTCAGGTCATGATCTCGTGGTTTGCGAGTTTGAGCCCGGCATCGGGCTCCGTGCTGACAGCTCGGAGCCCGGAGCCTGCTTTGGATTCTGTGTCTCCCTCTCTCTCTGAACCTCCCCTGCTTGCACTCTCTCTCTCTGTCTCTCAAAAATAAACATTAAAAAATAATATTAAAAATAAATAAATAAAATGAGGGGCACCAGGGTGGCTCAGTTGGTTGAGCATCCGACTTTAGCTCAGGTCATGATCTCACTGTTTGTGAGTTTGAGCCCCACATCTGGCTCTCTGCTGACAGCCCAGAGCCTGGAGCCTGCTTCAGATTCTGTGTCTCCCTCTCTCTCTCTGGCCCTCCCCTGCTAGCACTCTGTCTCTCTCTCAAAAATGAATAAACATTAAAATAAAATAAAATAAAATGAAGCCTTTTAAACCAAAAAAAAATCATAGAAAAACAATTTAATGTATAATTATTTTCCCCTAATTTCATCAGATTTCATTTACTAAAATAAACAAAATCCATTTCCATCAATGTTGAAGATTAACCAGACACCTGAAAAGAGGCACTCAATGTACAAACTTATTCCCACATACAGTGTTCCAACAGCACATTAAATAATGCAGAATTTGGAAAATAAGTTTTTACTACATTAAATGTTTTATAACATAACATCATGCAATTAAACTGAACATATTTTCTGGTGTAACAATATGTAAGACTACTCCCTTTTAAAACATTAGTGTATTTTAATAATGTTACATAAAGTAGAAACACCAAGATTTGAACATTTAATTCAACCAGACAAAATAATTACTAAGCAATTTATGGGAGAGCAGATGGCCACAGTGTTATTGATGGCTTTCTCTATAATGAAGGAGAAGGAGTACCTTTCATCAGAGGTCACATTTTAGTAGGGCCTGAGCAAGGTCAGAAACATTTGGATAAATGCCAGAAAATTAGTAAGAGCAGAAGGAAGAGTTGGGACCAATTTCAAGTTGAAGGTGAGGGAAAGAAAAAGATGAGGAGGAACTCCAGGTTTACGACGCCTCTCAATGACAGTAGGAATGTGACAGGGACACAGGTTTGGGTGAAGCAAAGAAAATAAGCTGTATTTCGGACATTCTAAATTTATGATCCCAATAGCTAGCACTATTTGGTATATGTTGTTCTAAATATTTTTCATGTATCAAACATAAAATTCTTACTACAATCCCACAAAATGGAACCATGATCCACTACACCCATTTACCAGGTGAGTGAGGCCCAGAGAGCTTATGCAATTTACCCATGGCACACAGTTAATAGACGGCAGTGCTGGGGCTTGAATCAAGGCAGACTATCTTTAGAGCACCTGTCCTTTTCTATTTAATTTTAGTTTGAGTGGTAATGGCATTCAAATGGCTCAAAAATCAAAATGATGTGAAGTGGTGTTCATACACAAATCTCTTGCTTCCATCCCACTCTTTCCTCTCTATTCCTAGTTTCTCTCTCCTTTTAAAAAAAAAATATTTTCTTATTTATTTTGAGAGAGAGTGAGAGAGTGCACATGTGTAAGCACAGGGAAGGGGCAGAGAGAGAGAGAGAGAGAGAGAAAGAGAGAGAGAGAGGGAATCCCAAGTAGGCTCCTTGCTCAGCACAGAGCCGATGTGGGGCTCTATTCCACAACCTTGGGATCATGGCCTGAACTGAAACTAAGAGTTGGATGTTCAACTGACTGAACCACCCAGGCGCCCCATTCTGGTTTTTCATTATGCAAATGCATGGACATAAAAATACATGTATTTATTTACCCACCTTTGACACTCTTCTGCCTTCTTTTTCTTTTGAACAGAGCACCGCACCTTGAAAATCTTTCTGTGTCCTACATAGAAAACCTCCTCCTTCCCTTTCCACCTCCCTTTTAAACAGTACATTCCATTGTACAGACTAGAAAAGGGCTGTTTCCTAACTTTTGCTTTTATAATCAATGATGCAGTGCAGTACCTGTGCACATATCGTGTCTGTATCTTCAAGTATATCTGTGGCACAAATTCCCAGAACTGGGATTTCATAGGTTAGAGAGTAAATGTATTTGTAATCTGGATACATATTTTCAATTGCCCTCTATGGATATGGTAAACAATCTGTACTTCTAGTGTTAATGGATAAGGATAGAGAATACACTTTCAACTCCCCTGCTATACTCCAGAAATAGATACCAGAAAAATGTTCCTGTATTGCTACATGTAGATGAGAATGAAGACAATGTGAGTGAGGAGTGAGGACAGAGCTAAGTTTGGGATTTAATACTCAGAGTGACTTTATGGGGTACGTGCTGCATCATTATTTATAGCTATGATTTATGAGACACAGAAACATTAAGTATCTGCTCCAAGTTTCTCCCCCAGTAATTGGTCAAGCCTAGATCTGAACACACATCTTAGTGCCAGGATTTTTACTTGTCAAAACTAAAATCTCCTAGCGTGCTGAAATAATTCAACTGTTGTCTATAGTTTCTATTTCACAGAAGCATTTATTTTCTATTCCATACTGAAGTATTAATATATTCATACACATATAATATACACATATCAATATCAATCATCAACCTATCAACCAATCAATCGTCTCTCTATCTGAATTCTAGGTAATTGTTGCTTTTCTTTTACCTAAAAATAATGTGATGATTTTCTTAATTTTTGTGCCATAAATCAAAAACCAAGAGTTAAATGAAAACTGTTTTCCCTGGACCTTACAATAGATGTTCCCATTAGATGATCTGCAAACAGAGAAGTAAACTTCCTGGTCATAAAGAAAAGCATATTATGTGATATTATTCTTTTTTGTAAACATCATATGGTATGCTCTATTGTTTGTCAGGCAACGATGGTAAGAACATAAACTGAAGATAAGCTCTTTATGGTAACTTCTCATTTTGATATAACCACATGGGTTTCTACAACTTATCTAGAAGTATTTTAAGTATATTTTATGTGAACACTAGCTTTAATAAACCAACTTCAAGAAACTTTACTATGGTTTCTGAGAGTGCTGTGCTCTTTCACTGCATAAAATAAAAGAGAAAAGTAAAAAACAAAAGTGAACCACAAAACCAACATTCTGAAACTTTTTTTACAGGCTCAAACAAATTGAGGCTATATAATTTGAGGCCTAGCGATATCTAAAATGTTGGCATTAATTCATCACCATTTGGACATGAAATTCATACTCCATTTGGAAACCAATAATGATGTGTTTGTTTCCATGCTCTAAATATTCCCAAGTGGGTTAGCTCACTACTAAGAGGACTTCGTGAATTCCATTCATGGCCTACAATTGTCACCTACTTTCTCGGGACTGTTATAAAGGATCGGGATAGGACGTGAAGGGTTTTGAAGCACATCGATACACACATCAATAATATAGAGGCCAGGGGTGCCAGTTGGTTAAGCATCTGACTCTTGATTTTGGCTCAGGTCATGATTTTACGGTTTGTGAGATCAAGCCCCGCATCAGGCTGGGTGCTGACAGTGCAGACCCTGCTTGGGATTCCCTATCTCTCTCTCTCTCTCTCTCTCTCTCCTGCTTGCATTCCCTCTCTCTCTTAAAATAAATACATAAATATATTAAAAAAAGGTAATATAGAGGCCAGTATCTCCAGCTTTATGTCCTAATCAATGCCCCCAAAATCTGTTGTCAGTATTTGGCTTACAGATGCTTTTTGTTCACCACATATAGTATTTTTTTTAAAATATGAATCTATACTTAAAGGATGGAATACTTGGGGCGCCTGGGTGGCTCGGTCGGTTGGGCGTCCGACTTCGGCTCAGGTCATGATCTCACGGTCCGTGGGTTCGAGCCCCGCATCAGGCTCTGTGCTGACTGCTCAGAGTCTGGAGCCTGTTTCAGATTCTGTGTCTCCCTCTCTCTCTGCCCCTCCCTGTTCATGCTCTGTCTCTCTCTGTCTCAAAAATAAATAAACGTTAAAAAAAAATTTAATAAAAAAAAAAGGATGGAATACTTATATTAAAACATCCAGATTTATGCCTTTCCTTGAAAACTCAGGAGTTGTGGTAAAACTGGGGCCCACATTTTCCCATGGCAGCATTTAGGGAGAGTTGGGTAGATGCAGTCTGGCCCTGTTTTGACAAAGGTTTGCTTCTAGCTCACTCCTGTCACAGACACTTCTATTACACTGCCAACATCAAGGCTATTTATCATGGAAGTACTAATACAATTTTAAAAAGTTTGATTTTTTCAAGAGTAAAATGATGAGAACACAGTTTTCTCTTGCAGCTGGCCTGATTAGTTCATTTAAGTTACCTGCCTGAAAAACCCTGACTGCATATGACTTTGTGACCTCGCTCTAATTGGTGGCAGTTATTTCTATGATAGTGAATTAGTGTTGAGATCCAACAGAGGTTAATCTTATGCAAAAAGCACGTTTCCAGCAAAATTTATGCCCCATGAATACCACTCCTTTTGTATCTTCAAAATATCATCATTATCATTGTTATTAGGAAACTTCCAAAATAAATAACATTACCGGTCACATATTATATGTGTCCCTTGGCTTATTATGTGTAATCTCCCTAAGACCAAGGGTGTTGTTCCTTAAAGCTTGGATCACGGCCTGGCACACAGTAGGTGCTCAGTAAGTACTGCTGAATGAAAGGTAATGTTAAATTCCTCACTGTGCTGGGTATCTTGCAGTTTCTTTTCTAGAGCTACTCGCCACCTGTATTCACTCTGCTCTGGGGTCTGGGAGACTCATGTGCAAACTACATTACTGTGATCAGTGGGTTTCTTTTTGTCTGGAATTTGATTTTGCCAAAGGGGAGCACAGGCAGGGGGCTGTTGGGCAGGAGAAGGATGGCTGGGTATTTAAAAGTCCTGGTTCCTCCTCCAAGGACTGACTGCATCCCTTTGTTGAAGGTCGCCATCTCCTGCCAAGGCAGTCCTTGCCACGAGTCCCTTTCTGAGCGTGGATTTCCAAGAGTGCTGCCTCCACTTACCCCTTCAGGCATATGGGCAGTAGCTGTATCCCTCGTTACTGGTCCTAGGTTACTGTACTATCCCTACCAATCTTTGTAAAAAGTCCCCTTAAGAATCTCTCCTCCATTATCCAACTTGAGTATGGCACCTGTTCCTGCCGGGCCCCTAAATAAGACACCCATCATAAGCCTGCTGTGGCCAAATTACTCCCTCCCCTCACCATTACAGAAAAATAGAGGAGAAACGGCTCTTCTCTCAGTAACCAAGAGATGTTCACCTGTAAATGGCAGAAGCTGGGTGGGAGCCGGTGTCGTAGCTGGCACGAACCCGTCCCCGATACAGTTCGACGGCAATATGGTCCTTGTCGCCTTTATACAGGAGGATTCCACTGTCTTCGTCTGTGGCAATCTAGTAGGAAGTAACCCTGACATTAGGACGCACTGTCATCCACACGTACTTCATCAAAAAGAAGACTGCTTAGTGAAGAGTTTTTACTACAGCTTATTTTTTCCTTATAGCTATGAGAAAACAGTAGCGCGCGCTGACAGGACGACTTGAAAGGTGACCCGCTCCTAAATTACTTCGATGCAAATAGATTCATAAAGAATTAAAAAAACCAACAACACAGTAACAGACACTTCAGTAAACACCCCTGGGTGTGCCTAAAACATTCTCTGCTGGAGATCTTCACTTACCTGTTCTTTTCACTCCTGTTCCAGGTTGTCTTTATGGCATATATGAAATGTAACTGCACTGAGTGAGACTGATTTTTATATTCCACATAAAAAAACATTCTTCACAGTTATGGCATGAACAGTGGGAGATCTCTGTTTTTATCCTTTCTAGCCTTTGTGGGCTTTTGAGGACCAAGTCAGTAAAAATTAGATTTATACCTGAAACTCACTAGGTTCTTGCCATACAATCTGGTATGGCAAATGCTGGAAGACAGGGAGACAGGCTTTCTACGGAAGGCCCGTCTGCCTTCCTGAGTCCCATTCCTCATGATGGTTAAGGACACTCACTCATGACACTCACGACATTCACTTGGAGTGTCAAGGTAACTTGAATAAGGAGTGACGCCTATGTTAATCGGCTAAGGTCATCTGAATTCAAAATATATTAAAATATTTTTCCTACCAGATAAAATAAACATGCAGTCCCAGCTTGCCCCTGCGTGTCCTGAATTCATAACTCCTAATCTAGTCTCACCTCCTTCGTGCAGGTCCGAATGACTTGCTTAAGGGGACACAGTGACTTGGTGAAAAGTCTTAAAATAAGATCAGTTTGTTAATTTCATGTCGCTTCTTAAAGTTTCCGGGGGAAGAGTTAAAAGACAACGGCTGAATATTTTGTCAAGGTGTCTTGTCTCACCGGTGTTCTCCTCACCTGCAGAATTCCTAACAGCACCCTCCCCATCCCCCTGGCCCCATCTCACAGGGCACAGAGCCTGAACTCTGAGTCATAAAAAAAAAAAAAAATGAATAAAAATACCTTTACCAGAGCACAAACCATATATTTTGTTGCGCCCTATGTGTTTCACAATCAAGTAGTGAATAAAAATACCTGGTTCCCATTTAGTTTTGAAAAATACAAATGTTATAGAGAAGAATAACTGAAGATTTTCATACAGAGAACATTTTCTGTCACTGCGTTGTGCAGTCGATAACTGTCTATTTAGGAAATAGTATAACTCACAAACTACCAGAGGTTTATGATTTAGTTAAATGTGGTTTAGGATGAAATCAGCCCTTGCTGGTGGGGGATGTCTTACCTGCAGAGTGATGTTTGTTTGTGGACGGACCTTGGCTGAAGGAATTTGAAGATAAGACTCTTTGTTTACAAAATTCACACTAACCAACTTTTCACACTTCTCTCCCTGGTAGCCTGGCAAACACTGGCATATTGGCTCATTTATCCTGATGATGCACTGGGCACCATTCTGGCAATCAAAATTATCACAGGGGCTGGTACGAGGGAGGACCATGGGTGGAGAAAATTCGCAGAACAAGCCACTAAAGGAAACAGAAAGAACACATTGCTTTTAGTTGCGTGTGAATTGCATGAGAATTGCGGTCTTTCTGTAAGACTTCGCTCTACCACAAATCTCTATTTCTACTTTTACCTGTAGCCTTCGGGGCAGATGCACGTATAGCCATTCACGGCATCTGTGCAGTGGGCTCCGTTTTTGCATTTGTTATCTTGGCAGTCATCAAAGTCAATGTCGCAGTGCTCGCCTATGTATCCTGGTGTGCAGTCACATCTGTTTGAACAAGTAGGTAAACAGTTTCAAACTGAACTGAGCCAAGGTAAGCAAAACAGTTGCATTTCATCTAGGAAAAAAGGGCTCTATCTTTAGAAAACATAGTACACCTAGAACTAAGGTAGCAGTGTTTGTCAACTAAACTTCAATGAAAGTACATTAAAACTAAAACAAAACACTCAAAACTTATATAGAACAGGCTCATCGAGCCCCCAAATTAATAGATCCCTAGAAAACAGTTATTCCATGTTTTCTCCCTGGGATCTGTCAGAATGGTGATAATTAGTAAGCATCCATGAACCAAATGAGGATGCAAATGTGCAGGTGTCCCTCCTTCCTTCTCTCCTCCCCCCATCTTGTTTGCTTTCTTCCGTCCCTCCCCTCTCCTCCATCTTCCCATCTTCTCCCTCCTTCTCTCCTCCATCCCCTCTCCCCTCCCTCCCTCCACCCTATTTTTGCTTAGTGTCCTCTATTTTCATTTGCTCTAACTCCTTTTAACAGTTGAGACAATGGAAGTGCTATGTTATAAAATTTACCAAAAATATTAAACACATTTTAAAATAATTAACATTTTTGTTTCCTAATAGAGAATGGATGTATTGGGGAGGCTGGGTGGCTTAGTCGGTTAAGGGTCTAACTCTTGGTTTCAGCTCTGGTCATGATCTCACAGCTCCTTGAGATCGAGCCCCATGTCGGGCTCTGTGCTGATGGTGCAGAGCCTGCTTGGGATTCTCTCTCTGTCTCTGTCTCTCTCTCTGCCACTACTCTGCTCGTGCTCTCATTCTCTCTCTCTCTCTCTCTATCTCTATCTCTATCTCTATCTCTATCTCTATCTCTATCTCTATCTCTATCTACAAATAGATATAGATATAATTTAAATAAAAGAAAAAAAAAGAGAATGGATGTATTGGAATCAAATAGTATTTTATGAAAAAAAAAAAGTCAGCATTGGAAACCTTAATTCATAATGAATCCAGACAATCATTATGGCAGAGGTTGGCTGACCTAGTGGAGCAGGACAGGGAAACTGATTAAAAAAAAAATCCAGGGGCCAATCCCATGGATAGCTTTCACCTTGTTTGTTCACTCTGGTGGCCCCGGGGAAGGATGGGTCTCAGATGCACTGATGAAGAACTGTCATGCGTACACGTGGTGTTCTCTGAGCACTTCCTAGGTGCTATGCCCTGTTCTAACCACTTTGCATATGTGGATTCACGGAATCCTTCTCCATGATCCTGTGACAGCAGTATCACCACTACCTCACATGACAGGTGAGAAAACTAACAGACAAACTGGTTAAGGGATTTACCCAAGGGCACTCGACTTGTAACTGCCACAGCCAAGGTACTAAACCCAAGCAATCTGACAAGAGAGCCTGGATTTCTCACCACTGAAGGATGAAATACTTTATCATTGCCTGTGGAGAAAGTAGCATGGCGTGTGCAGTGCTTTTCAATCTGTGCTTTGAGGGGCGAAAAGGGACCCCTGAAGGGAAGGAGGCTATTGGCAGTTTCCTGTTTCCCTCCCCTCTCCCCCAACACTCTCTTGTTGTGATTTATTAGTTTTCACACATTGGGCTTCCATGAGTATTTCTGTTTTGGGTTTAAGAGAGGGCTCACTGACTTTAAAAAACAAATAAACCAGGAAACTATGGCTTATTTAGCTTTATAGAATTCTGATGTTGCAGTTAGAACTGGGTTTGTAGTCTGGCGTCATCCTTACATGTACACGATCTTGACAAACTTAAGCTTCCTAAGTGTTCATGTCTTCATCTGTAACATACACAGTACAAAATAATTTCCACCTCGCAGGTTAAAAGCTTAAATAAAACCATTATGCTTAAATAAAAACACTATAAAAGAATCACTATGGTGTTTAATACATAATGCATGATCAATAAATGGCAAGTATTTAAAAAATAATTCTATTAAGTCTTAATAATTCTATAAAAGTCTTTGTGGTTTACTGTTTACTAATGTTCCAGTTTTTGATTTTAAAGCCATTAGGATTTAAATGAATGAGGATAATTAAAAATGCCCAAGTGAATGTGGACATTACTGAACACTGAGGGTTTTCTCTGAAAATGCAAAAATCAGGATTTAAGAGTTACTGGAGGGCTGATGAATTAAAATAAATGGGGGTATATACCCTCTAAGGAGAACAAACTTTCAGCTCCGCATGTACAAATTAGGAAAATAAAATGAGCTCACTGAGGAAGCATGCTTGCTCTAGAGCCAGTGGTTTTAATGCTAAATCCTAACAAAGCAAAGTAAACAAGAAGTCTGAAGTTAAATGGATCCTAAGTGGCCATATACATTCTCAAATAGATGGACAAAGTCTGAGAAGAGAGCTTCCATCAATGTTAATGTGAGCAGAGCTGCTGAAATGCCAGGCATTAAAAGAAAGAAGAAATGCTTTGAAACACTCTGAATTATTTATCTGAGAAAAGAAATCAAAGTAAAAGATAAGAGAACCACACATTCACCACCAGTGGCTAAGAGCTGTTTCATATTCTCTTCTCTACAAATACTATTTTTCAAGCCCATTAGAACTTGGAGTCACGTTATGACCAACATTTTTTTTTGTCTTTCTTTTGCTCCTCAGATCAAATTTCAAAACAAAAGAAAATATTTAATTAAGAATTCCTTAAGGTTTGTATTATCAATAAAACCTATCACATTCCCTCAACTCTATTATCTGCCAAGGAGTGAGGAAGAAAGCAAAGAGTATAAAATATACTGTTTAAGAGTCTCATGCTCTACCGACTGAGCTAGCCGGGCACCCTAAAATATAGTGTTTACAAGCCCAAAAGCTGACTAAGGAAGATGCATGCTTGAAAATACTGCTTATGGCATATGATGGTCTAAAAATATCTCAAAGCAATTTAGGAGATTTATGAGGTATATAATAAAGCAAGAAAAGTAAAACCAGCTGTTAGCTTAGTAGTAAGAAAATGAATTTGAAGTTAACAGTACAGTTTGTCCAAACAACATTTGTCAATAGAGATTTTCTTTAGCACTTCGTGTCCTTTTGGTTTCTAAGCCCATTTTCTTTTTGCAACTCCCTTCGTGACAATATGCAATTATTTTTTTTCCAATATATGAAGTTTATTGTCAAATTAGTTTCCATACAACACCCAGTGCTCATCCCAAAAGGTGCCCTCCTCAATACCCATCACCCACCCTCCCCTCCCTCCCACCCCCCCGCAATTATTTATAATATGGGAGTGATCGCACACACCGTGACGTCACCTGCTTTCTGCTAAACTACATACAGCCATAAAACAAGCTCACAAATTACTGCCAAAAACAATAGGTTCCCAAATCAGCTAACCCATGATGCAGGAGGATGCACTTCTGAGAGTGTAATTTAATCGATAGTAATAGAAGATACTGAATTAAGGAGTAGTCTTTTAAAGACAAACTCCCTCATTTTTTAGTGGTTTCCATTAAGTCTCACTAACACTTTATCTTACAATCAAAATGCACAAAGCCCTGTGAAACCTGTGTGGCAGATAAACAGTTCTAGAAAACCACTTCCCTGACTGGTGAATTTCTCTGAGAAAGGATATTTGTTATGTAAGTGGTGGGTTTTCAATTCGCCAAATTTAACTGCGGGCAGATCAAAGGCATTAGGAGTTAAAGTAACTGACATACAGTACTTGGGTGAACAAAATGCATGAAGCATTTTGTATCAGTAAAGATTTCAAGAAGACGTCCGTTTTTTTGCATGGGATTGTAAACTAAAATATAATGAAAAGTAGAATTCAAAGATATTATTTTCTTTTTCAACAAGGTATCAAATGGAGTCAGCAGGTGCTGTAACTAAAACTGTGTTTGTATATTCTAAAATTTTAGGGGTACCTGGCTGGCTCAGTTGGGTAGAGCATGTGACTCCTGATCTCAGGGTTGTGAGTTCAAGCCCCAAGTCGGGCATGAAGCTTACTTAAAAAAATTAAAAAAAAAATATTCAAGGAAACTGGCGTCTCAGTTGGTTGAGCATCTGACTCTTTAAAAAAATTTTTTTTAATGTGTATTTATTTTTGACATAGAGAGAAAGGCAGCATGAACAGGGCAGGGGCAGAAAGAGAGGGAGACACAGATTCCAAAGCAGGCTCCAGGCTCTGAGCTGTCAGCACAGAGCCAGACGTGGGGCTTGAGCCCACGAACCATGAGATCGTGACCTGAACTGAAGTCAGATGCTCAACCAACTGAGCCACCCAGGCACCCCGAGAGCCCAACTCTTGATTTTGGCTCAGGTCATGGATCCCAGGGTTGTGGGACTGAGCCCCATGTTGGGCTTTGCATTGAGTGTGGAGCCTGCTTAAGATTCCCTCTTTCTCTCCCTCTGCCCCCTCCCCTGCTTACTCTCTTTCTCTCTAAAATAAATAATAATAATAATAATAATAATAAAATTTTGAACAAATTGAGTAAAAAATATTCTGTAACTAAAACGAGCATAAACATTTTATTCAGATTGATTTTTGAAAGGCAGGGGTTCTGGAGATACTGACCCTATCTCCCATTCAACTCAGAATGTCTGATAATGTGTGGACAAGTATCAAACTGTTAGAAATCCAGCTCACCTCCCATCTTCTCTTACAAAATTGTCCCCGACCTGAGTAATTTTTAACTCTTTGAATCCTATGACAATTAAGCTTGAGTCATTTCACTGAGAAGAGAAAGTATGTGAATGTGAGTAGCTATAAAACACTATATAACGGGGGTGTCTGTATGGCTCAGTTAAGTGTCTGGCTCTCGACTTTGGCTCAGATCATGATCTCATGGTTCATGAGTTTGAGTCCCGCATTGGGCTCTGTGCCCACAGTGCGGAGCCTGCTTGGGATTCTCTCTCTCCCCCTCTCCCTGCCTCTCTCCCCTGGCTCACTCTCTCCCTCTCTCTCAAAATAAATAAACTTAAAAAAAAAACGCTATATAACATAACATGGGCACCCTGTCCCATGGCAGGTACCCAATACATAGTGGGCAAAAGAACAAATAATTCTATTTGTTGATTGTCTGATGTAAGCACGGCTCAACTCTTGAACCCAGCTGTCTCATTCCTGAGCATCCAGCGTATCTTCTATAACAAACCATCTGTAATGTTAATCAACTACAAAACTTCTTAGAGCTAACCTATATTAGAAAAATCATCCAACTGGGAAATGTAAGACCTAGCTCCCACCCCTGCCAATGAATAACCTTGAGATCTTTGGACAGCCACCAACCTGTCTGGGCCATGGTTTCCTCATGTTTAAAATGAGTTCGGACCAGATGATCTCTAAACCACTGTCAGCTCTAAGAAGAGAACCTTACTATTGATAGGCCCTTAAACTATTTCAGGATTGTAGCAAAGAAATAATTTAATCTGATACCGAACATATTTCAGGAAGATTACTGAGGAGGGAAAAGCAGCAATTTTGAAGTTCTGAGTTCACTTGAGGGAGCCCTCTATCTACAGTGACTGTATGCTTTATCATCCCACAGAAGGCAAATGTAAGGTGAAAGAGGGGCTATTAATAATTACGCTAAGACAACAGGCGTAAACTGGAACTGTCCCAGGGCAACCTGGGACATAAGGTTCCCTCCATCTTCCTCACCTCGGAGAGTTAAGAATTGTTGCAGACCAAAGAAACTTCAGTTACATTAAAGTCCCTATTTACCACCAACTTACATTCAGATAATAAAGTGCCTAGTAGATACTACAAATTTATTTGTCCTTCAATAGTTTTAAGTTTCGTTTATTTTGAGAGAGAGAGAGAGAGAGAGCGTGTGAGCACAAGTGGGGGAGGGACAGAGAGAAAATCCGAAGCAAGCTCTGTGCCATCAGTGTGCAGCCCAATGTAGGGCTTGAACTCAGGAACTGTGAGACCATGACCTGAGCTGAAATCAAGACTCAAGACACTTAACCGACTGAGCCACCCAGGTGCCCCTTACGTGGCCTTCAAATACATTTAAGTAAACACAGTCAAAGGCTAATTCATTTCATATGTGACTTCCCAGGAAGAGCCATGGAACGAAAGGAAATGCTCTCTTTCATTTTCTTTAGCGTACTAAAAAAAAAAAAGTCCATGTTGTATATCAGCATTTATAAAAATCCCACTGACACTGGAGAGTATGTCCCTTTCGTCCCCAGCAAAGGTGTGAAGCAAGGTCCTGAAAGGAAGGTGAAGAAACAGGTTCCTGAAGAACCCCTCCCCCCACCCCACTGGGAGCCCCGAGGCAGCCTCTGACTTACTTGAATCCCTTTGGCATCAGGATGCACTTGGAGTCATGCTGGCAGGGGTTCAGGTCCTGGGCACAGAAGTCCAGCTTCTCCTCACACAACTCGCCTGTTAACACGGCAAACGGTGTTAGTTCACAGACAAAGGTTAACAGGCTTCCCGCCAGCAGGCTGTCAGGGGCCTCAGAGGTTAGCACAGCTTGGGACTGGGGAAAAAATAAATCACAAGATACGGAAGCAGAAGATCCAAAGGGCTGGTTATGCTGCTACACAGTCAGGATTTGGGATAACACAACTATTGTGATTTGTAACTAATAGGAGCCCCTTTAGAACACACTGTTGGAATGAGAAAAAGGAAATCTGAATGCTTTTCATTTTCTGTTGTTTCGTTTGTTTTAATTTGGACTTTTTAGGGACGCCTGGGTGGCTCAGTCGGTTAAGCATCCAACTTCAGCTCAGGTCATGATCTCATGGTTCCTGAGTTCCAGCCCCGCGTCGGGCTTTGTGCTGACAGCTCAGAGTCTGGAACCTGCTTTGGATTCTGTGTCTCCCTTTCTCTCTGCTCCTCCCCCACTCATGCTCTATCTGTCTGTCTCTCAAAAGTGAATAAACGTTAAAAAAATTAATTTGGACTTTTTACTGAGGTATAGCATATACCCAAAGAATAAATGAATAGCTAACATATATTCACATACTGAACCCACTAACGTAACCAGCATCCACATCCAGAAACATACCATTTACCAGCATCCCAGATACCTGACCCCAAGGCGAGTAACCACTGTCCTAACAGGACCAAACATGAGTTGTGCCTGTTTCTGAATGTGACATAAATAGACTCATTTGGTATGTACCCCTTTATGTCTGGCCCATTCTGTGGTTTTATGTTTGGAAAACTAATCCTCATATCTTCATAGTCTCCAAGGTCTCATAAAGTCTGGAAGAAAAAGATGTTGTTTCTCTCTTATGACTTAATTGCAACGGCTAATAGACTACTCCTTAGTTAAAGCCACTAAGAAAAAAGCAAAAGGAGAACCAATCTGGACAGAGTATCAGTTAACTCATAAAGAACAAATTTTATCAATAAATGAGAACTAAAAGCATAACCATGCAGATTCTAGACACTTTATGGTGAATTGCATGCCTGCGAATCTCTTAAGAAATTTCTTCAGATATAAATAATATGGTCGTATCTTATTTTCAGATATATTTGGCTAAATAATGATTTTTGGTGAGACTTTCCCAATCACTGTGGGAGATAATAAATAACTAGGAAGATACAAAATTTAAAAGTCACCTCCTTTTCTACCTTACCTCTAAATCACTTTTTAATTGTGTTATATGCGATAAGTGAATGAATACAGTGACACATCCAGACAGCTGTTCATTTCCAAGAAACTATTAGAACTTTCATTCATTCAAAGTGTGTGGATTTAAACAGCATTGTTTAAAAACCAGGAGTTTACACACATTCCTTTGTTATAAGACTATCCTTTTAAGGAAAAACTTTGCTAACTGGTAGAAAGAGTTGCTTAGCAACTCAATGTAGCATATTCAAGAATCCGTATCCATGATGCAAATATATAAATGTAGTCAGTTATTACGTCAATTTGGTGTATGATAAGTTAGTTTTTTTTTCTGTCTCTTAAAATGAACTAATTACATTGAAAGTCTCATGGATTTCTTCTTTGTAAGAAAGTTGTCTGTGTCTCTAGATTTGTGATACAAAAAGTTTTTAACAACATATAAATGATGAGCTACTTTTAAACAGGGTTTATATAAAGCTTTTCACTTTCAGTTAGTATTATTTTAAGTAATACATCTTGATGGAATTTATTCATTATAATTTATCAGCCTACCATGAGGAAATAATTTTGAATTTTCCAATCAAACCTATTTGGTTGGATACAGGTTGTTTATAGTAATCTATAGACAAGGTAGGTTGTAGTAACTGATGATAGAGAGGGACCATATAAGATATATATAATAAGTATATATTGTATATTGACCATAAAATATATATTATATATATATATTGTTTTCCACTCAATACTCAATAAGAAATTGCTTTAAAAATTATAAAAGGGGAAATGTTTGATTTCTTAGTCACTTAGATCCACTCCAACCCAACTCAATCCAATCTAATCAAGCTGACTTATACCACACACAGTTCATAAGGATTTACAGAGAGAAATTCATCTCTTAAGAGAAGAAATTAGAGTTGACCCTTTCTCCTCCACCAGGTGTTTCTTCATAAACTTGATGTGGAAAGGAAGAAGAAAGGAGATGGTTGTAAGACACTGTTGGCTAAACAGACTGGCCATTCTCTAACAGCTTTAAGGCAAAACATGCTAATTTGAATGTGAAAAGCTATACCGATATGAAGTGTTCCTTAATTTGCAAGGAATCTATCTTCTAAGAACAGCACAGCAGCAATATTAATCATTGCTAAACTTGTGTATGATAGTTCTTTGTGACCAATACATAACTACACATTTGATTCTGGTGAAGATGGGCTGATTACTTCAAAAAGGATCGGTCTCCCTTTAAGTGTCACCAAATATTACAATACTAACAAATATTATATTCCATCACTCACTTTTAAAGCCAAATTTTGCAACCTATACTCTTGTCTCCTGTGTCTATTTATGATTTTATGAATTTATCTCAGCTCCAGGTCTGGGCTAATGGTGTTTCCTTTTGTTTTAGTAACTTTAATAAGTTCTGTTGTCCATTTTTCCATCCATTATATGTCCCCTCTTTATGAGTTTGTTAGCTATCTACAATTTTTATATTTCATGTTTGCCTGTGCCTATCTTATGGCACATCCATTGTATGAATTTACTTATTGACTTAATAAATATTTATACAGTGTTTACTGCTGTGTGCCAGACAGTTTCAAACACTGTATAAATATGGAGTTGCTTAATGTTCCTGACAACCATTTAATAAGGAAAGGGCACAGGGCTGTATGGTTTTGGATGTGCTGGATATTACTGGTGTTTACCTCATTTCCTTTCTTTGACTGTAAGAGCACTGAGAGCAGTATTCTTGGCATATTTGCCTTCCTATCTATAAAGTATGATGTTATGACACACTAAAATAATAGTTATTGAAAAAAGATACATGCTTTTTTAAGATAAGAGTGCTATCTTGTTGACCTATATTCAACTTGGACTTCAATTTAGCATTTAGACAATTTTCTGTTCAATGGGTAATAATTAGTCACCCATAATTAATAATAAGTACTTATGACTTTCCTTTAAGCATTACTTTAACTTTCCTCTGGCCAAATATTAAATGTTCTCATTGGACTATTTATTTTTTTCAAATTATATTGGATTCTGCTGTGTTGGAGTGAAGGTAGTTTTAAAGTTCAAATACTGTCCCACAGAGGTGAAACTCAAGAACTGAGCATAAGATGGGAATTGTAGCAAGCTCCATAGACAAATGTACAAGTTTAGATCTACTTCTCAACAAGTAAAGAAAAGTTGGACATTTGAAAGCTGCATTCGTTTTCCAGGAAGAACAGAAATAAAATGCACTAACATTAGTTCACTCATATGCTTTTAGTTACTATTGAAAATTTCTAAAACTTATAGTATTGAGTGAACATTATGCCTGCCCCTTCCTTCCTTCCTTCCTTCCTTCCTTCCTTCCTTCCTTCCTTCCTTCTTTGTCTTTCTTTCTTTTTCTTTCTTTCTTTCTTTCTTTCTTTCTTTCTTTCTTTCTTTTCTTTCTTTCCCTGTATTTCCTTCTCCTTCTTTCTTTCTTTTTCTTTCTTTCCCTGTACTTCCTTCACTCTTTCTTTCCATGTCTTTTTCTTTCTTTCTTTCTTTCTTTCTTTCTTTCTTTCTTTCTTTCTTTCGTTCTTTCTTTCTTTCTCTTTCTTTCCCTGTATTTCCTTCTCTCTTTCTCTTTTTTCTTTCCCTTTCTTTTCTTTCTTTCCCTTTCTTTCTTTCTTTCTTTCTTTCTTTCTTTCTCTTCTTTCTTCCTTTCCTTTCTTTTCCTTTCCTTTCCTTTCCTTTCCTTTCCTTTCCTTTCCTTTCCTTTCCCTTCCCTTCCTTCTTTCTTTCTATGTGTAGCCAGAGCTAGTACCAAATTAGTGAAAAAATCAGGGAAAAATAATGGAAAATAAGGTAACTGTATTTGCTTTTTTGATGCTCCAGGGCCTGCCTGATATAATATCATCAATGGCTACCTTTCCTCCTGAGATGATAAAATATGAGGTGATAAGGAAAGGTGGAAACATTCTATATTGTACTACACATAGTTAATGTTATAATCTGTTATCCTGTAAGCGGGTCTTTATGTTTTTAACATGGAAGTAGGAAAGATACGTCAGCTCACTGGGGTGGTTAAGGGCAATGTAGTTGCATACTGGTTAAATCTCAGTACCCATGAACCCCTCAAGATACAGGGGTCTAGACAAACATTGACTCCATAATTTGGCTCCAATCCACTCTGCTAAATCCTAGGAAATCCTTTTTTTTATTTGCTTTCAGGTATGTACCCTTAAAAGTCCCAGTGACAAAGCAGTAGCGTGGAACAAAATGGTTGCCTGGCATTTATGATTTCACTTCTAATCAGATGAGTAAATTAAATTGCCTTATGCTTGCAATTTTAGGCTTTGTGTGTGAGAGAGAAAGAGAATTAAAAAAAATGTTTTTAATGTTTATTCTTGAGAGAGAGAGCGAGAGAGAGAGAGAGAGAGAGAGAGAGAGAGAGAGAGAGAGAGACAGTATGAGCAGGGAAGGAGCAGAGAGAAAGGGAGACACAGAATCCGAAACAGGCTCTAGGCTTTGAGCTGTCAGTACAGAGCCTGATGCGGGGCTTGAACTCACAAACCACAAGATCATGACCTGAGCCAAAGTCAGACGCTTTATCTATTGAGCCACCCAGGTGCCCTGAGAGAGAATTTAAAAAGGGATGTGTGTGTGTGTGTGTGTGCGTGTGTGTGTGTGTGTGTGTGTCCATGTGATATCTACGTTTTGGAGAAGAAGTGGAGAATGGTCATCCAGGAAACCTATCATTATTTCTTCAGAGAAACAGAGGTTAGTGAATGAAGTGCTATAATTTGTGAATAAAAAAACACTGTATCTAAGGGGCGCCTGGGTGGCTCAGTAGGTTGAGTGTCCGACTTCAGCTCAGGTCATGATCTCGCAGTCTGTGGGTTCAAGCCCCGCGCCGGACTCTGTGCTGACAGCTCAGTGCCTGGAGCTTGCTTTGGATTCTGTGTCTCCCTCTCTCTCTGCCCCTCCCCTGCTCATGCTCTGTCTCTCTCTCTCTGTCAAAAATAAATAAACATTAAAAAAAAATTAAAAAAAATACTGTATCTCGTAAACAGGTGTCTTTTTCGTAAGAAGATGACATCTAGTTCTTGGATTGCTTCTTCCTGATTGTGTCTATCAGGTCCGTGTGGGGGAGAGTGGGGTTGCAAATGGCCAGGTTCTACAGCTCTACTAGTATGAGCTGCAAGGGATCAAGGCAGGAGTGATGCCCACTCCCCTCAAAGCCCACTCTCGAGGAGGAAATATAATCACTACTTACTGAACACCTGTACATGTGGTTTTTCTGAAGAATTTGATGTAGTGGTAATGTGACCACATATCCTGGCTTACTTAGGACAGTCCTGGTTGATACCCATTGTCTCAAGGTAATTACAAATAGTGTCCCCATGCACTCACACCGATGACTTCATTTGAATGATAAATGTTATGGTCACCTTGTAGTGGAACACTAGAAGCAAGATCATCAGAACTGATGCTCTGTTTGGAGTGAGCAGTGAGCCAGCATAAAGAGATACCGGGGAGTAAGTACTCTTAATGGGTGAGATGAAATTTGGGTCGCTGAGTTATTGCTTGGAATGGCCTTCCACAACTTACTCAGTATAAGACAGTGGTCTGGCTGCAGGAAAGTGAACTATTTTATTGTTCTGGGCCCCAATTCTTCATTGGTAAAATGATCTTCTGGAATCGAAATTGTGCAAGGTCAACTGTGGCTCTAAAACAATCTCACACACACACACAAAGGAAAATGCTTCTACAAAGATGGATAATGCAGGTAGCAAGTTAGCTGCTCAAAACATATTGCATTCAGTGGTGAAAACAAAGTGTCAGTATGTGCTCTGAGCCCTCTGAGGTTGTGATTTCGTGATCTTATTGAAATGAGGCAGAAATCTCAATGCACTTTGATGGTTGTTATGGGAAAGGGTACCTGCAGTCAGCCTTGCCCCCTGCTTCATTTTAGATCTATGAATGTAGCTGATTTTAATGTTCCTTCCTTCTTGAACACCAGGGGCCCTTCCTTTTATCTTCATTTATACTTCTGGCATCTTTGTATAGAGACCGGTGTTAAGGGGCGCCTGGATGGCTCAGTCGGTTAAGCATCCGGCTTCAGCTCAGGTGGTGATCTCATGGTTCGTGAGTTTGAGCCCCGCATTGGCTCTGAGAAGACAGCTCAGAGCCTGGAGCCTACTTTGGATTCTGTGTCTCCCTCTCTCTGCCCTCTCCTGGTTGCACTGTCTCTGTCTCTGTCTCTCTCTCAAAATTCAACATTAAAAAAAAAATAAAAAAGAAATGCCTGTGCTATGCTAGGAGTAAAAGGGTGAACTATTATAATAGCAACAAAATTATATTCCTATTCTCATGGAGATTATACACGAGAGGAAGAGGAGAGAGATGTTAGTCAATAATTTCAAAGTAGTTATAAGATTGCTGGTGTGATAAAGGCCAAGTGGAAGATGTCATGGTGCTTTAGGAGGGGGACTGACCATGTGGGAAGTGCTTTTAAAGAATTTACACTGGGAGGGGAGAGTGAAGAGCAGGGGAGAGGCTCTGTGTAGGAGGCTGTATTCATGGAAAATCTCAGCTCTGAAAGAGTGGGAGTGAATCTGGGAAAACAAGGCACCAGAAGAGGTCACAGAGGCCGGCAGGGGCCATGTGGTAGAACGTGCAGCGGGTACCACTGAAGGCTTTTTAAGTTGGAGGATGGCCAGATGATACCTGCGCTTTAAAAAGAACATTCTGGTTCCAGTGAAGGATGGACCACAAAAGGGCAGATAAAAATGGACATGACGGATGATTCAACTTGCACTTAGGTGGCGGTAGATGAGATGGATGGCCTGGAGAGATGTTTGGGAAGCAGAATTTATGACAATTTGTGATGGATTGGATGTGAATAGGGGAGAGAGAGGGAGTCATCTCAGACTTCTAGGTTTCCGGTATGTATATATTTGGAAGTACTTCTCAGTGACATAGAGAACACTTGAAATGACCAGGTTTTCTGGGGCAAAATCAGGAGTTTAAAATATAGTGATGTGGTGTTATGGGTTAATTTGGGTCCCCTCTCTCTGTCTCCTAAAAAAGATATGTTGGAATACTCCGGTAGCTCAGAATGCGATCTTATTTAGAGACAGGATCTTTGCAGAGATAATGAAATTAAAATGAAATCATTTCCTAATCCATTATGGCTGATGTTCTTATAAGAAAGAAACATATGGCATAGAGGAAAGATTGAAGAGACACAGGGAGAAGATGACCCCACAGGCCAAGGAGAAAGGCCCACATGGATTGTTCCCTCAGAACGGTCAAAAGGAACCAACCCTGCAGACACCTTAATTTCAGATTTTTAGCCTCCAGAACCATGAGTCACTAAATTTCTGTTGTTTAAGCCACCCACTATGTGGTACTTTGTTACAGCAGTAACAGCAAACCAATATAGGTGGTAAATGCTAAATTATTAGAGAATTATAGTGGGGATAAAACTTTCAATTTATGCCATATTTCATTTTTTATTTTTGACCCCTATCTTTTTGCATTCCTATTTCATTTCATGTGGCTGTCCTCTCCTTGTCCTAAAATTTTCTTTTAGGTCTCTGAGATTCTCTAACAGATTCTGGAATAAGTGATGCACAAGGAGAGGGAGTAACCCATGACCATGACCTCTGCACTGCAAAAGAGTCAAGGTCCAGCAGAGCACAGCAGAGTAGGTGGTCTCCACATTTGCTGCGGGGCTGGAAGTCTCCCTGCAAAGCACTGTGTCTGGGTGAATTTGGACCAGTTCCTTGGGCCTCTCTCCAAGGGGAACTGGTGTTAACAGTTAGGGTCTCGCTAACAGGGAAGGCTGCCCAGATGGTAATGAAGATTCTCCTCCTTTTAGGGTATCAAAGGTGACAAGGGCCAAGGGAATCCCAAACTACTGTGTTTGTAGAGAGGGAGAAAAGTGAGTCCAATGTCTTATTTCATCAACTTTACAACGAATTGGGAGATGGGCTTGAACTTTGAATGAAAGCAACAACTAATAATAACTACCAAGTATCTATATTATTATTACTTAAAAATAATAATCAATGTTTTTATTAAATTATGTCAAAGACATCAAAGCTCATGATAAGTGGAGGATGCCTGTGTTGAATCTTGTCACTAATCATAATTTACATTTCCCCCACACGTTCAAATTTCTTAAATATGCCTTTTCTTAAAAAATACTGGTTTAACTCAGGACATTGTTGAAAAATTTTATCCATAGTGATTCTTTGGCAAATCAATGAATAATGAAGATACTATATATTTCGTGGGAGTTAACATTAATGTTTCCTGAAACTAATAAGAATAGTGTAAAAGGAAATCAACTACTAATAATTGGATTAGTTTACATGTACCCTGGTGTGAGAATTTCTTATTTGACCAAAATACAAAGCTGCTTTAGTTTAATAATTTTCATAATAAAATGTTGAGAAGAAATATTTTGAGATAGAACCACAAAATGATTCAAGGACATGCATGATAATGCATGATAAAGTCCTTACTCTGGAGAAGTTACAGTCTGGAAAAATTACAGAAGAAAAAAAGACTCCTAATTTTCCAGTATTCCTTGGGTTTCATTTAGTGACTAAAATATGGACAGCATACTGGGGGCACCTGGGTGGCTCATTTGGTTACACATCTGACTCTTGATTTTGGCTCAGGTCATGATCTCATGGTTCTGGTTGGTGGGATCAAACCCTATGTCAGGCTCTGTGGAGAGCCTGATTGTTTCTCTCCCTCCCTCTCTGCCCTTTCCCTGCTTGTGCATTCTCTCTCAAAAATAGATATTTTTTCAAAAAAAATGACTTAAAAAATATGGACAGCATCCTGGCTTAGAAACTGGATTAAAAACTTTACTACACAGTCCCCAATTCATTAGTACCCCTGATGGGATTTTTCGTCTTGGTAAAGTAAACTAAGAAGACATTTTTGAAGAGTTATCGGGGTGGGAGGGGTAGGGGGTACAATTAGTTGACGTCTGCCTGCCAAGAAATCTGGGCAGCAGCAGGTGTCACCTAGGCTTGTTCAGACCTCAAGGACCGCTGAGCAGAAACAAGGTTGGTTATTTGGTCCCTGGATTAGGATTTCTGAAATTTTTCAACTTCAACTCACTCTACTTAAAATATTCATCTGTTTAAAAAAAATTGTTTTTTTTTTAACGTTTATTCATCTTTCAGAGACAGAGAGAGACAGAGCATGAGCAGGGAAGGGGCAGAGAAATGGGGACAGAGAAATGGGCAGAGAATCTGAAGCAGGCTCCAGGTTCCTAGCTGCCAGCACAGAGCCTGAAGCAGGGCTTGAACTCACGAACTCTGAGATCATGACCTGAGTGGAAGTCAGACACGCAACCAACTGAGCCACCCAGGTGCCCCCAAACTATTCATCTGTTTTAGGGGCACCTGGATGGCTCAGTTGGTTGAGCATCTGACTCTTGATTTCAGCTCAGGTCATGATCTCAGTTTTGTGGGTTTGGGCCCAGGGTCAGGCTATGCACTGGCAGCATGGAGCCTGCTTGAAATTCTCCCTCTCTCTCTACCCTTCCCCTGCTCGCACTCTCTCTTTCTCAAAATAAATAAATAAACTTCAAAAAACATTTCCGTTTTATACCAATAAAGCAATAGGAAAAAGTACATTTGAATTATTAAGTATCTCATTTCTATTTTCAAAAGTTAAATTATAGGTTATAAATGCAGGTTGAGGATGTCTACAAGAAAAACAGTTTTAGATATGGGTACACAGCATTGCTGGAACACTTAACCGTTGCTAGTTTTTTGCTAACATAATCAGATTTAGTTTCTTTTTTCTCTGAGACAGAAAAAACAATCTCAGAGTCCGTTCTGGGAATCCTGGGTGTATGAAGGGGGAGAGGAGGGTTCTGGGGCTGCAACTACAGGCTGTTCTTGTTCCTATTTATAAATTCTTACCAAACGAGTTTTTTTTTTTTAAATGCAAAAGGATCATCAATATTGACAATAATAGCAAAGGAACTTATGACAGCAATCTGAGTAACTGAACCAGAATTCTGGTGTTAAACTTAATCTGTTATGACACTCTCACATGTACTTGTGACAGGGGAGGAAATCTAGTTGAATTCCTTATAGAATCCCCAGGACACAGAGTTTTGGGGGGTCAAGCGCATCATTGTTCAAATATTTGCATTTTGAGTTCTTGCTTGGCTCAGGAAAATCCTGAATGATTGGTAACCATTTTATCTTATTTGAACTGGTGCAGCAAGGGAAGGTATCCAAAACGGTAACCTGCAAGTTGCCTGGCATAAACTAAATGCTTGATGGCTGCCGAAAAATGTGAAAGATGGCACTTATTTGATTGCTTTTCAAGGGAAAAAAAAACTTTAATTTTTTTTTAATGTTTATTTTTGAAAGAGAGAGAGACACACAGAGACAGAGTGAGAATGGGGGAGGGGCAGAGAGGGAGAGGCAGAAACAGAATCTGAAACAGGCTCCAGGCTCTGAGCTGTCAGCACAGAGCCTGATGCGGGGCTCAAACCCACGAACTGTGAGATCATGACCTGAGCCGAAGTCTGACGCTCAACCAACTGAACCACCCAAGTGCCGCAAGGGAAAAACAAAAAACAAAAAACAAAAAACAACAACAAAAACCTTTAAACACATTAATGAAGGAGACCCAGAGATATGAAGAACCACCTAAGGCAGAACAGAGAATAAGCAAAATCAGTAGCAGATTTGTGTTCTGAGATCCCAGCCTGAGGGATTGCTTTTGCAGGCGGGACTGGATGCACAGCCTGGTGGACTCTCTGGTATCTGTATAATCTCATCTGCCAAATAATGACGGTTCCAATTGGAAACAGACAGGATGAACTCAGGAATGGTAGGAGTGTGAGTGTCAGTACTTAAGTGACATGTTTGAGAAAGGGAAGACAAAAGGATCTGAATGTTTCTCATTACCAAAATTTTAAAATTCCATCCAATTCCTATAAAAATTTGTATATTTCCCATTTGTTCTTTATTCCTATTAAAAAAAAACAACAAACACATTCTCTCTCCTCTTACAGATCTTTCAGTGTAGCAAGGAGATGGATAAACTGAGAAGAGGGTGGACACAGTTGATGGGATTCTGGGAGTCATCCCAGGACCTGTTAATTGAACTACACCTGCAGGAAAAACATTTCTATTTTCTCCTCTTTTGCAGAACCAGTCCAGCTCTCTTTGTTACATCTTCTGCTTAAGGTTATAATCCCAGGCACCAGAGCATATTAACATGAACAGATGCCCAGTCTCTGATCTGAATATTCAGTATCCTTATCAATGGTGATGGTAATAATTGACTGTATTCATCACTAAGAGTGTGCTGTTATTTCTTCTAATTTTTTTCAAAGAGCCAACTCTTCCTGAGGATCCTTTTTAATAATATGATGCTTTCTTATTTGTGCTCACTATACTGAAATCTGTCCTATCAATTAGAAAGTCCATTGACCTCTAAAATATGATGAATAAAGTACTCAGATCATTCCCACTTCTCTAAACTTAATTAAATCCACTGGTTTGTACAGAAATATAATGAAAAGATATTGAGGGGTTGTGAATTCTTGAAGATCCAATAGTCACTGATAAATGTCCTTTGAGTGCAAAAGGTATGCAAAATGGACCATGGGCAGAAGGTATACATTGCCACAAAGTAACATCATGAGATAAAGTGAATCATACTTCAAAGTAGGAAGGCTCAGGAAAATACTCTATAAATTTGGATAAGATATTTCAAACAAGGAAAATCATCTTCTGTTCTTGCTTTTGTTCCAAATAATACGAAAGGGGTTGCTCCATCATGTTTTGTTTGCCAGAAAGTTTGATTAGTCTTCATTCAGAAAAAGATGATCTTCACTTATCAACTAGTAAAGGAACCATATTATGCTGTCCACTTTCTTGGGATATGAGAGATGATGGCTTTGTACTGGTGAAATAACTGACCCAATTTGAACTTGAAGTACAGAATCAAAGCCAAAGAGTTTGCCTAGTAGATGTTTTATGCATTTAAAAAAGTCACGTTTGATGCTTAGCACAGTGTCCAGCATAAGGTATTTTTAAACATCTTTTGAGTTTTTAAAATGAAAAATTTACCTCCCCTGAAAATAAACAGAAAAGGAGGTATTTTTCAGTACTTCCTCTTTAGAACACTGGTGTCAAATAATGTGGCCAATCCCAACAACTACTGAAACCTTAGAAATATTTAACACTTATATTCAAGATAAATAAATCCAAACTAGATTGAATAAGGCTTGGTTAAGTTAAACTGTTGTTTTGGGCTCAGTGAGCCTTGCCTACTAACTAAAGAGCAAGTAGGACCTGGTGTTGAAAGGTAGGAAGATGAAAGCAAACCACACAATCTTGTTAGGCTGCCAGAGTATTCTCTCTATTAAAACAGACTGCAGAAAAACGGGAATTGAGCCCCCAAACCAAGAGCACACTGTACACACTGTATGTTAGTCAACTTGACAATAAATTATATTAAAAAAAATAGTGAACGAAAAAAATTAAAAATAAAATAAGATGAAATAAGAGAACCAAAAAACAAAAACAAAACAACCAAAAACCACCCAACAAACAAAAAACAGACTGCAAGCGTGATTGCAACTATATTGATCTTGAAACAAAGACCTTAAACATCTTGAGGCAGAATTAATAACAGGCAATCACTATTATTAAGGTTCATAAAAATTTTAAAAATATAACAAAACCTAAAAAAAAAAAAGAAAAAAAACCCAGTCAAATCCAAGAGCTCTTCAGCATTCATTATTTCCTTATACTTCAAGTCAAGTGGGTAAAGAGAACCAGAGACTTATTTCTGAAGTCTTTCCATTTGAAATGTGCATGGAAAACAGAATTACAAAATAATAATTTGAAGATAGTACTTTATCCATTCATCAGTTGATGGACATTTGGGCTCTTTCCATAATTTGGCTATTGTTGAAAGAGGTGCTATAAACATTGAGGAGGGCACTTGTTGGGATGAGCACTGGGTGTTGTATGTAAGCGATGAATCACAGGAGTCTACCCCCAAACAATAAATTATATTAAAAAATAAATAAATAAAAATAAAAAATAAAGTAATACACAAATTGTGGAGATCAGAAAATATAGAGGTATGTAAAGAACATGTACATTTTGTAATGCAGAAACTAACCAAATCATGTAATGTATATAGAGAAAGAGTTGAAAAAAAAAAGAAAGAAAGAAAGTACTGAAAAATATGGGAAGAATATATTATGCATATAATCTACTTTAGGTAGGAATTTCTTTATCAAAATTCCCTTAAGGATTCTTAATGCCATTAGGAATGGCAGCCCCTGAGGTTTCTGGAGTATAGATATTTAACACTGTAAGGTGTTGTTCCATACATTCTTCCATGTTATTCTCAGGCATGGATGTGAGGTGGGACAGATGTCATTATCCTTGTTTCCCAGAAAGAAAAAAAAAAAAAAAAAAAGACTGCCAGAGATCCCAGAGTTGATAATATTAACTATAAGTATAAGAAATCTGAACTTTTCCCCTTAGCTACAAAAATTCATCAGTACCCCACCTGCCTTATATGGAAGGAGGTAGCCTAAAAATCAGGGGAAATAGTTTTTCAGGCATTGATTAGGCACTGTCTTTTTTTTTTTTTTTTAACTTGTAGATAAAATAGATTGTTTGCCTTCATTTGAATTTTGTGGCTACAGCTTTGTTCTTTTCAAATGCACATGAAAGACACTTATGTAAAGAGAACTGAAGAGACAGCAGAAGAAAAGCTTGTTTATCACAAACAATTAGGCAGAGCCACTGAGTGATGGGAAATAGTTCCAGGCCTGGAAGATAGCAGCAGATACGAAGGAATTGATTCCAGTGGAAGCCTCCCCACCCCAAATCCCAGTGCATGCCTTGGGGTCAGTTAGACATTGGTTTGCATTCAGATCCCTACTTATAAGGTGTGCATCCTCGGGTAAGTGTTTTCTCATCTTTTATACAAGTTATTGCTTAAATTTTTATTGTTCACATCTACAGCATTCTTTTCAATTAACAATATGTCACCTAATTATGGAGCTTCTTTTTATTTAAGAAAGTTGCTGTCTGCTATAAAGAAGTTGAAATTTAATTTCTTGTGAAGTTTTGGGTTAAAAAATAGAGCAAAGTTTGAGTGCTTTTCAAAGCAAATTCACTCAGCAGGAGATTCTTGGAAAGAGAAGGCATCTTTTATAAACATAAGCATGAAATTTAGTCAACATAGGAAACCACATGGTGATTTAAAATACTATCACACTGCCAACCTTGTTCCTGAGAGTATATATAACTATTTATGGTATATTCCTATAACAGAACAATTGCTATTATTACTCTGAGATAGAAGCAAACATTAAACATCCCTGCCCCAGACCACCAATTACTTTAGTACTTTTAAAAAGAAAAGATGACATCTGATCAAGGATGTTATTGGATTTGTTAATCTTCAGAGAGCTGCACAGGCTATATTTTAACATTCTAAAATATGAAGCCATTTTTTTTTCATGTTTTTCAACTTAACTCTGTACGTAGTAAGAGTAAGTGACCAAACACAGCATATCACCTGAATAATGCAACAGAAAAAACAATGGAGTCCTTAGCAAGCAGAGACAAAGAGAGCTGCTATATAATGCATTCTATGTTAGCCCTATCATCCTACTGCAAATGTTTCACATATAATCAGAAATGTCAAGACAAGCACATATTGTGCTTTTAGGACACTGTGCCTACACATGACACTTGAAAACGTCCAATCAGCTGAATGAGTAAAAATCCAATGTTATTAGTAATAATTCTGAATCTTCAAGCTAAAATTTCACAAAGATTTCATGATAATTCTCCAGAAATGCCTATCACCCTAATTACTCTAGGACTTCCTTTCCTGGGCCCTGATGTTTTGGGGGATTTATTTGGACCATATTGATGTCTATGATTAGATATAGGTCTTTTTACGCTTTAAAAATACTGCCTAGTAGGGGCGCCTGGGTGGCTCAGTCGGTTAAGCGGCCGACTTCGGCCCAGGTCATGATCTCACAGTCCGTGAGTTCGAGCCCCGCGTTGGGCTCTGTGCTGACAGCTCAGAGCCTGGAGCCTGTTTCAGATTCTGTGTCTCCCTCTCTCTGACCCTCCCCCGTTCATGCTTTGTCTCTCTTTGTCTCAAAAATAAATAAACGCTAAAAAAAAATTAAAAAAAAAAATAAATAAAAATACTGCCTAGTAGTTATGACATTTTATACTGTGTTTGACAATGTGACTCTCAAAATCAACCTCTTGGGCTTTGTAATATTTATTTCATAAAATGTTTTAATAAATACAAACATCTTCCAGTATTTTACATGTTTCAAATTACTAAAGGTGTTAGTTTAATGTCATGGGAAAATTCCCACTATTAAAAAATTTTTATATCTACACCCTATCTCTGTACTGAATGACCTATGTTTTTCATTGTAAAAGTAATTCATGTTTGTGGTATCTTTAAAGAGTAAAAGCATACAGACAAGTAGGAGGTAGAAAACATTCATCTTTCTTTTTAGCCACCCCTTCTTCCGAGAATTTCTTTCAGAGCCTTCTGGAAATTGGTGAAGTGCACTTCAGATGCCCTTTTTACAGTGTTTGGCATAGCTATGTGTATGGCAAGGATCTGAATGACTGATTTGAGATACTGGTTTCAGATTTTGTCAACAGTCTTTTTACCGTGTACACACAATAACATCTGTGTAGCTTTAAAAGAAAAAAGGGAAACTAAAATGAAAATCATAGTAGACTTAAAAGGCAACTAACCTTTTTCCACCTCATTCAGATTAGCAGCTGGCAGCGACAAAGACAGAAGAGACAAAAGACTTTTTACATTGCAATACAACAGCAGAGCACACGAAGCCAATGTGCGGCATTAACAGAGAAGCCAAGGGTGAGAGCAAAGTAAAGCAAGGCTCAGATTTCTTACCTACGGCAGGGCCACACGCACAAACATGGAGTAAATGAGGCAAAAGGTAAATGCCATCCCAGGCAGCGAGAGGTCTGCATCTCAACGAGTTCATTTAACAACCAGCAGGTTTACTTTTTAAGACGTGCACTTCATGGTTTGTGTGTGGGCATCGGAGGTTCGGAAAATGAAGAAATAATGGCACAAAATGGAAAAGCTAAAATGGTCTGAATATTTTCCACAAAATACTTTCTAAGTCCTTACATGCCCAATTTGTATGGAAGCTTTCATTTCCTGAACTGATGTCATCCCATTAAGTAATACCATGGTTTATACTGAGACCAACTTTGTGTCATCTTTGTATATGGTCCCATGAGAATAGTGTGAGGAAGCATAGTCTTGACGTAGCTGATCCAGGGTTCTGACTCTTAGGAAACATGCGAAAACATATTTTTCGATTCAAACAACTAAGTTCATACCAGAGCTTGAGAATAAGTGTCAAGTTTTTCAGCTTTGCAGGGATGCTATATACACAATTTTCATTTTTCTAGGTTTTGAGCTAATATACTTTCAATTTATAACTTGAGGAATTCCATAAAAATATACCTCCAAGATATGCACTCTTTTTAGGAAGGATATAATAATGATTAAAAACAAAAACAATTTTGCAAGCTGAAATTAACACCCCAGACTGAATTTTTAAATTATTTAATTATTCCAGAGTCCTACTTCCTGAATCCTTAGCATTTAAATTTAAAATCCTTAAAATTTAATTTAAAATCACAGTGAATTAAAATTTCCAAAAATTAATCCTCTGAAAAATACTAGCAAGCAACAGTCATATTATGCAACTAGAAGGACAGAGGATGGCTTGAGTTAGGTAGAAAAGAATAGTTTTGGTAACCCAGGTGGGGAAAGTATTGCAAAGATTAGATAATAAAAAACAATATTGACCCTTAAAAATTATGTTGTCAATCCCTGCAGCAGAAAGAACGGAGAGTTTTCTCCTCTAATAAATCAATCACTATTTACTGTGGTGTTTTGGTCACAAGGACTTAAATAAATTTAATTTCCCAATGGCAGTTCATTCTATCGTACAGCCTACCCATCACACAGTAAGTTCTCTGTCAGACTGCTTTCGGGTCTTTGAATTTCCTCCGTTAGCAACGTGATGTCCATTTCTGAGTCTTGACACAGGTGCTAAAGGTAAAGCCTTTCACCATAATAATTTACAACCTTTTCCCATGAAGTTTTATTTGTTCCTACTAACCAGTTTACTTTCTCATTGTTTGCCTCTGGGGGTACAGAGTAAAACATCTCCAAACAGAAAAGCAACTTCTGACTTGAGTGATTTTTAAACAATGACAACATGATTATATTCCCTGAGCACAGCACGGTTTCTCTTCCCAGGTCTCATACTCATTAATCAGATTCCAAACTTAAATCTGAAACAATATAGCCACATTATCAAAAAAAAAAAAAAAAATCCTCCCTAACTGCAGGCTTGGATGAAGTGTGATATGAAACTCTAGAGTCCAATTTATACTTCCTATAATTAAAGGCCACTTATGTGCCACTCATTTCAAAATCTGCAGATGGTTGCTTGATATTTTGTAAATGAGCTCACTTCACATGTGGACCAAAATACTACAGCTAATGGGTGAGTATGTGCCCAGTTTAGATATCTGCTCTAATGCCAACTGTCAAACTCCTTGTTGTCCCCAAGACCCAGCCCAGTGACAGTGGTAATATCTCCATGTTTTGTACACTGTGAGCTTTCTACTGAGTTCAGTATTTTTGTTAATTCTTTGCCCAAATTAAGGCAAACCAGTATTTGCAATAGCTATGACTAAAAACATCTAAGAGTCTCAGTTCTTGTTGAGAACCGTGATTCTGGACAGACAGTCATGGCAGGTTCCCACATGATGGCCTTTATATGTGTCACATTTTGGCTAAAAAGTGGTTTTGCTAAACTTTGGGGTTTTTTGATGTGTTTCATAAAAAGAGATCTGACACGGGGAAAATGAGGCTTCATAACACTTCTAGAGGAAGTTGCAGTGAACTGGGTCACTTAGGATGGAGAAAACGTGACCAAGAGGAGAAGGTACAGGAAGGAAGCTTGGGAGAGAAGGTAAGGTGAAGACTCAAAAGAAACGGGTAAGAAATAAGATACAGCAAATCTAAAGCCAAAGCCGGTGGACCCCTCTCCAAACCAACTGAGAAGAGTTTGCCACCTTCTGTAAATTATCATAAAAAAGGCATCTAAGAACCTGAATACAAAGTGCTTTCAAGCCTCAGTTTTCATCAGGGCATATAGATAAATCCTTGGTCTCTGTGCTCAGGAGCACACTGGCTAATCCAAATGTGCTTGAAATGCTTAGGTCCAGTTTAGCCTGGTCAAGTGGAGGTTAGTTTCAAGAGGCTTCCAAAATTAAGCCCTTAAGATAATGATTAGAACAATGAGAGGAAAACAGAACTTCTCTCTCCTAAGAAGGTACTAGGTAACAGATTTTAGTGCAAACATCGGGCTTCTTGTTCAAGTCTAAGTTAGCTCAGCCAAGAAAACTCAAATTCTCAGGGTAGCTCCAAGGGCCCCAGGATCTGTCTGTGCATGCAGGCCATTGGCAACTCTCTGAGGTGTGACACAAGTAATATTAGTGTGAATGTCAAAGCTATGTAGCACCTACACTTCCCAACCATTTTAGAATGGGTACTTATTGAATATATTTGCTATCCTTTATTAATGTGAAATATCAAAGAATTCAAACTAGTCACTAAGGGGTCCAAGGCTGCATATATGTAATAGAACAATTATGATACAACATGTTCAAATTCCTACTGGAAACTTAGTATATTACACTATATGACATCAGATGCTTCACTGGTGTGAAAAAAAAAAAACCCAAAACAAACAAATATGGAAAAGGCAGGTTCAAAGGCACTCAAACAAATCTGGGATGTCAAAATAGAATGCTTGTATTTTATCTAGCATTTTCCCATCAGGAAAAGTACTTATTGAAATGCAAAGTTTGAGTATTCCATAAAGCTTACATTTCAAGGCTACCCTGACAAGTCTCTGGGAAAGTGAATCATACAGATGTGCTCTCATCTTTTCATGTTTAGAGATGTTAACCTCAGTCATCTACCCAGTTATCTTATCCTCTGATATTCTTAACTATGTATTGAATCATATGGAAATACATAGTTAATGAAAAATGCCCATCAGAATGAAAATGGTAACTTTGAACAGAGTCACAGAATCTACTTCCCCATCTTTCCTTGTAAATTGAATGTGTAACATTCTCTTTTCTCCATCAACTTTAAAACTAAGTGGTTTATTAAGGAAACGAGATAGCAACTATTTCACTTCTTATTCATAGCCACAAAAATCCATCAAAACAGATATATTGACATAACAGGGTTAGCCGAAACTTGACGCTGCCTTTATAGCAAATTGGTTTGTGCAGGGAAGTTTATCAGTTCAGACAGAGTTATGAAATTTATCACCTTAAGATACGAAACGTCAGGAAAAAGGCGATAATCATGAGATTATCCAATGTGCTCAATATCTTCCTGATTCTGTTTTATTTTGAAGGACAGGAGTTACTAGAGGAAAACACTCACTAGTGAAGAAACACCTAGGGACACAAGTAATCTCAAATGCTTAATTGTGTTTTGACTGTGAAAAAGTGGCCTCTTTTCCATATGTATTGGTGGGTTGGTTTGCACAGGAGAGGTGCTTTACGTGAAAATGCTTTACAGTTGTGGGAATAAAAGCTTCAGAATGGTAACTTTTGCTGGGTAGCATGACTTTATGTAGATGTCTGTGGTTTGAACTTGCTGCATCTTTTATTTGGTTGATCCAAACCATTTTTGTCTGTTATTCACATTACATCTAATTTTCAAAACACCTACCGGTTATGGAATAATACAATGCTTACTATATGCATACGACACAGGGCCACTGATGCTTTCAAACAGGTACACTACTGATGGCACAGCATTTTCGCTTCTCCTTACCTGTGTACTCAGGTGGGCAAAGGCACGTGTAGTTGTTAATTCCATCGACGCACGTAGAGTTATTTTCACAATCGTTATCTTCACAGTCATCAACATTGACTTCACAATTTTCTCCTTCAAATCCATCAGCACAAATACACCTGAACACCAGGGGAGAAAAGACCAAAAAAAAAACAAAAAAAAACACCGAAAATAAAACAGAACAAAAAAGCACGTCCTTGGTGCATTTAGAACTATATAGTCTAAATACTGAAAAAAGCTAAACATCCTCATCCATTACAGACATTTTAACTGTTAAGAAATTAAACTTTAAAGTACTTTTAAAAGACATGTAGTAGGCATGAGTTTAAAGTAGTATCCCCCAAATCAGAAACAATTTGAAAAAAGAGAAGCTTTGCCGGCTGCAAGATGGCAAACAGCCCCATAGTCCTATAAGTCAATATATCCAATGTATTTGCAGGTCTAAAACACAAGCAAGGTTTACAGCCCTAGATACATTGATCTCAAGTTGTGCTCTAATAAAATGATTCATGCTTCTCTGCTCATTAATGAGGAGCAACTGGGTCTGACATTAAATTTTTTTTTAAGTTTATTTAGTTTTGAGAGAGAGAGGGGGGGAGAGAGCGTGAGCAGGGGAGGGACAGAGAAACAGCTAGCACAGAACCTGAAGCAGGCTCCAGACTCTGAGCTGTCAGCAACGAGCGCAATGCGGGGCTCAAACCTATGAACCATGAGATCATGACCTGAGCCGAAGTCAGATACTTAACACACTAAGCCACCCAGAAGCCCCGGTTCTGACTTTAAAAATTACACCACTTTCTGGCGCCTGGGTGGCTTAGTTGGTTAAATGTCCCACTCAGCTCAGGTCATGAGCCTGAGGTCCATGAATTAGAGCCCCATGTAGGGCTCTGTGCTGACAGCTCAGAGCCTAGAGGCTGCTTTGAATTTTGTGTCTCCCTCTCTCTCTGCCCCTGCGCCGCTCACGCTCTCTCTCTTTCTCTCTCTCAAAGGTAAATAGATAGACATTAAATAAAATAAAGAAAAAAAAAATTACAACACTTTATATCCTAGCAGTAATGTCTTCCATATCTCAAAGCAAAAAAAAAAAAAAAAAAAAAATCTGAAAATAAAATTACATCTTCCTTGTCATTATAAAATGTAAATGTTCTCTTTAAGTCTCAACAAATACAATATTTTTCAATGACATAAAATATTGTACATTTATTTTCAATAGGTATCAGGATAATCTTTGAGTAAAGTCTTACTGGAAAAAGAGACCATTTCATAAAAGAATGCAGAAATGAAGAATACTTACTGTAAAAAGTGATATTTCTAACAAGCTATGTAGTAGATTAATATTCTTATGTGAAATTATTACTGTCATTATAAGAACTCTATTTCATAATTCATGAAGTACATCTGAAGTAATTGTACTGTATGATTAAATAACTCCAGATTAAAAATGTTCACAGCATGTTTGTCTACTCATTTTGTGGCCTGGAAATGAATCATTAATTTTCTGTTCCAGTGGGACCTACGTCTTATCATTACACACTGTCTGTGAAAGCAATACACAAAACAGATGAATATGCATCTTGAAGTAGGAGACTATTGGCTATTAATTAGCATAATAGAGCTACTACTCTGTCTTGACCTAATCTGACTATATGAATCATAACGCATGCATGTGCATATGTTTAAAAATTCTTGATTTTATAGCATCCCGAGTTGGGAATACTGTAACGTTTGTTTTTCATATTACAATATCTCTGAGGACGAATGCATATTGTTCTGGTGAACACATTTCTGGCATTCTTTTAGGAATAACACCCTTTGATTTGAAAAGGAAAATGAATGTTTGCTTAGTTATTCTTGTTCCAATGCTTCAGACAGAATATTAAAGTCCAGTGACCTACCAGAATCCATCTTTTTCTCCTTCCTTTAAGTGGCAAGTTCCTCCATGTTTACATGGGTTACTGATGCATGCATGAATAGGAACATCACAGTCCTGCCCCTGGAGAAGGAACGGCCAAGTAAAGTCAAGTGTAAACAAAGCAGATCTCAGTACGTAGAGAAAACACAATAGAATGACGAGGACCCACCGAAGAAAGCTATGTTTTCAGATGATGTCTCCCTTAAAAGTTTCTACTTACCTTGAAACCATATGGACATGTGCAGCGATAAAAGTCAACTGGGTCATTGTTACAGGTGCCATCATTTTTACACGGATTTGATAAGCAGGGATTACATTTAGCTAGAATATTGACATCCACGGGACCTGAAAATTAATTTAAAAACATAAGAACCTGATACCTTGTATTTTTAGTTCACTTATTCACATGCCTTAATATAACAGTAGATTTTGTACAAAAAATATTGGTCAGATATCTATATGTATTTCTCTTCCGTGAATAAAACAGAAATCTGCATCATCATATAATGTTCAAGAATGCAACAGGAGACCATCTCATTGAGAGCTGTGGTGAGACCGTCCAACTTCAGAGTGGGACTATGGGTTGTGATCTTAGGTGGTAAGGATCTGATGTTAGTGATGCAAGTGTCACGGGGTCGATCCCCTCAGAGGTTAACTAGTCTATGTGGATGCATTCCATGACCATTGCCTGCACTTAACTTCAGTCAGCTCTCATGGAAATGCATACCATCAATCCCAAAGAGGACTGTGTGTGTGTGTATGAGTGTGTGTGTCTGTATGTTGGGGGATATGTGTGAAGGTTTAATGAATACATATAAATACATCAGTGCAATTAAAAACACAATAGGGGCGCCTGGGTGGCTCAGTTGGTTAAGCATTGGACTCTTGATTTTGTCTCGGGTCATGATTTCATGATTCTCTCTCTCTCTCCCTCTCTCTCTGCCCCTTCTTTACTCTCGCTCTCAAAATAAATAAATAAAATAAACTTTAAAAAATACAAAAGTATGCACCTGCCCTGATAGCATTAGTTCAGTAGTGTTATTTTCACACAGGAGAGAGAAAACAGTGCCACCTTTATGCATATGGAAATAAACCAAAAATATAATTTCCATTATCTCTTCCCTCATATCCTCTTGGTTCAGTATGCTATCACATTAGCACAGGCATGTGGTGGGTGAGATGTCTGTATCTTCCTCTCCAAGAAGAAAACACCATTGAAATCATCTTCTCTTGCAATCTCACTTTTTGGGAAACACATTTTAAAAATCTCCTGTTCCGTGAAAGGTTTAGATTAAATGCAGATTCACGTGCAACCATTTTTCTTTGGTTGCACATATTCATTCCATAAATGGCTAGCAATGTGGAAACTGTACTGTCTTCAATAAAATTATGATCCACTGATGCTACGTTTTGCCATATTTTTGAGCGCTCAAAAACGCTTTTGGCAACGGAGGAGGACAATAGAAGAGTGACCTATTCATACATGTAAAATGCAAATATTTTATAATATAATAATGAATCATGTTTCTGTCATCACCATCTCTCTGTATTTCTTTATCCTCGCTGGGACAAGCAGCAATAATTCCAGCTGCACATTTCATCACACGTTATTTCCAGCAAAGTCATCTGAGTGGGCTGTACAGCATGCCCCTCTTCCCACCATCACTGATCTAACCTTCTAAGGTACCTCCAGCTGAAAATTCTATGGTTTCTGCTCACATAAACTATCTTTTGTCAGACTTTTTCTGCAGATCACAGTTTATGTTTGTGATTTGTTGGTCTACTGACAGAAACATAAAGAAAACGTGAATTATCATAGTCGGCTTAAAAACTCTTCAGGGGTGCCTGGATGGCTTAGTCAGTTAAGCGTCTGACTCTTGATTTTGGCTCAGGTCATGATCTCAAGGTTCGTGTGTTCCAGCCCCTGTTGGGCCCTGTGTTGACAGTGTGGAGTCTGCTTGGGATTCTCTCTCTCCCTCTCTCTCTGTCCCTCCCCAGCTCGTGCATGTTCTCTCTCTCTCTCTCTCTCTCTCTCTCTCTGTCTCAAAATAAATAAGTAAACTTAAAAAAAAAAAACACCTCTTCATATCTATGTATTGCCTTATCCTGGAAAATACCAGTACATACTCATAAAATGGTGTAGGAGCAAAATCCTAAAGAGGATAGTATTCTGTATTGGTCAGTGTTTCTATTAACAAAAACCCTGAAAAAATTCTACAAAGAGATTCCTGTTTCTTTTCTGACCATCAGAGAATGGACAACAGTTCTGGGGATGACTTTATTAATGGAGGGGGGTGGTATTTACTCCTAGCGACTCCTCTGACACTAGGGAGGCCTTGCCAGCAATCTCTTTGCTTTCTCTTCATAACCAGAGTAACTAATGCAGTCTTTATAGCAAATCACAGCTGGGAAATTGCTGGGATGAATATCGAAGTGATGCTCTGAGACATTTAATTTCTCACCCCCGTTCCAACTTGTTTATCAAATAAATTTAGCTCTTCAGCACAATGGAGGAATCAAAGGTGGCAGTTAGTTAAGGCAATACGTTAAATTAAGATAATAACCACCCCCCCCCCCCCCAGCCCCAAACAGCCTTGTGTTGGCTAACTGTATCAGGTTTGGAATCAGCAATAGAAAAGGAAGTAGTGGGTCCCTTAGCTAGGTTAGAAGAAAGAAGAATCTAACTTGGAAAAAAAGGCATAGGGGGAAATAGTAAGAATGTGCACCAGCAAAACAGAGCATCAGCAAATACGAGGACTGTAAACGCTCATCTGGCCACTTCCCAAGACCTTGAGGAAAACTGTCTCTTAGTCTATTTAATGCTTCCAACCTTGCAAGCCTGCGGTTTGAATAGAGGAGTTCAGGGTTGGCAGTCTCTGTGTTTATTCTGTGGAATGTGACATTTTTCAAAAATCATGTTTGAGTATTTAGATGAGAAGCCAGAGGTTGTTTCAAAAAAAATTAAATACATTTTGAAGAATGTAATAGAGTATGCAGAGAACCACATTACCAAACTGGAGTCATCCCTGTCCGGTTTAGCACAGAGCCAAGATGCATTTAATAAATAGCCAGTGAACTATACCTAATCTATTAATCAATAAGGACCAATTTCTCCACTTTTTTTTTTCCAGGACCAAATGTAGTTTCCTCTCCTGCTCAACTATTTTCATTACCTGGAATTTCTTATGGGTATACCAAATGGGATCATTGCCCCCTTGTATATATTCAGTTTAGCTAAAACTAAAGGAATCGAAATGACATTTCTCATGTGCACAGGTTGCTCTTGATGTATTTTTTAAACATGTAAACTGTTTTGGTGGCATCATTAATTAGGATTATAGCTCTAAAATACTGGGTTCTAACTCCTTCTGGTCAGTAAAGTTGACGACTACAGCTACCACTCTATCTGCTTCTGTTTTTTCAAACCCCTCTTTTTAAAAAAGTTTGTTTTAATGTTTTTATTTACTTTTGAGAGAGAGAGAGAGAGAGAGTGCACAAATGGGGGAGGGGCAGAGAGAGAGGGGGACCGAGGATCTGAAATGGGCCGATGTGGGCCTTGAACTCACAAACCGTGAGATCATGACCTGAGCCGAAGTCTGGACACTTAACTGTCTGAGCCAGCCAGGTGCCCCTCAAACCCCTCTTTAAAAGTCAATTCTTCAAAGATAATTTCTTATTCCTAGTTCCTGAGTTTGGTGAAGGGTAATTCAAAAGACTGTGAGTTGTATCTATTCCAAATAGTTTCTTAAAATTTTTTAAATGTTTATTTACTTTCATTTTATTATTTTGTTCTTTTAAATTTGTTTAATGTTTATTTATTTTTGAGAGACAGAGAGACAGAGAGAGCATGAGTGGGTGAGGAATAGAGAGAGGAGACACAGAACCCAAAGCAGGCTCCAGGCCCTGAGCTGTCAGCACAGAGGCTGATGTGGGGCTCAAACTCACAAACCATGAGATCATGACTGAGCCGAAGTCAGAGGCTTAACTGACTGAGCCACCCAGGCTTCCCTCCAAATAATTTAATAATATCTTAAAAATGATATAATTTTCTTATTTATTTTGTCTTTATTACTTTATTTTCTTATTTAGATTATGATTCCACCCAACTAAGCATCCTTTCTATAATGTGATTTTTAAATCCACCTGGTTTATCTAAATCTGCTCATTTCTATATTCTAAGTCTTCAGAATTATATCTCTTATATCTAGCTCTCTTCTCTCATTTGTCTCCCCGTCATATTTTGCCCCTCTGCTAAGCCTTTTATTTTCTCTTTGCCTTCAATCTGTGAATCATTTTCCACCCAGGATACTTTCTCTGAGATCCCTCCTGCAAAGCTCTTATTCAAGGGGAATGACATCTTTAATCTGTTTCTATAACAAGGAGATGATATCAGAGCTAAAAAGAGATGCTAATTAAAGTCACAGTAAAATTGTAGAAGAGCATAACTCTTTGGGAACAAACAAATACATGTAGAATTTTGCACACTTGATTATTCCCAGATGAAAGACGATGTCCCGGGATTGGATTTAGACAAGTCTCTTATCATAATGCAAGTAATCTTGGACAGAGAAATCTCAAGCCCATCAAGCTAAGTTATTAATCTAGATTTGTTAGTAAGTGTGTGGAGTTAGGGTAATGGCAGTCATCTCAATGGGTTGCATTAAATGAGATGGTAATGAGTTTTGAGTACAAAACATAGTGAGAGCAAGCACATAAGCCACAGGAAGTTCTGACAGTCTTCCCTAGACCTCCAAAGAGAGTTGGTAGGTAGCTGAAAGGAACACGAGTGGTTCACTTAGAAGGAGAATAGAAGTCTTCGTCTGCTTGTTTACTCCAACTTTAGCATAGACAAGGGAGAACTAGAGCCTGCTATTTATTCATTCATTATAGGTTCACTGACTGCCTTCTGCCGATGCCAGGGGCTGCTGAAATTTGGGCCAAGTGTAGGGACTATTATTATCAAAACCATGGGGAAAAGACAGGGGGAGCTGAGAGATAATTATCCATTGGGTAACAATACCCAGAGCTAATGATTTTATGTGTTTAAGTAGACTGCAACTGCGATTTGTAAATTTGACACAAGCGCTGGAAACATCATTAATATTAAGAGGCAGAGTTTTTTATCTTGCATTGCTGCTTGGCAAGGAACTGCAGCTTGCTTGCTGATATCTTCACCAATCTTCAATCTTTCCACCTGCCCAAAGTTAACTGGTCTAAAGAATTTTAAATTATTGCCAACACATTAGTCCTCTTAAGATGTGTGCCATACAAAGCATAAGAGACTCTTAAAAACTGAGAACAAACTGAGGGTTGATGGGGGGTGGGAGGGAGGGGAGGGTGGGTGATGGGTATTGAGGAGGGCACCTTTTGGGATGAGCACTGGGTGTTGTATGGAAACCAATTTGACAATAAATTTCATATATTGAAAAAAAAAAAAAAAGATGTGTGCCACAGAGGAGGAAAAAAAACCCCACAACAACTAGCTTCAAGAAAACAGAGTTTCCTAACGTCACCGAAATGAAAGACGTCAGTCTAGGATAACTAGGTTGATTTAAGAGTTAGCCTTGGCTTAAGAGAGTCCTCTAGCATCAGCTATATGGATTGGAAGTGCATTTAGCTTAATAATTCAAAGGGAAATTGAGCCAAAAGTTTGGTTAACAATTTGTCTTTGCCAGTCACTTTAATCTTTAACAGACAAACTGCTGGACCTCAAATCCATTAAAGCTTTCAGGCAGACTTGCTTACTTGACTGAAATCACTACGTATGCACCTGACACCAATATTGCCACCCACTGAGAATTGCACCTCACTTTGATTTATTACTAAAAGCTCCAGACACAAATTTCTAACTATATCTCAGAATCTGCCTTCATTCTGGCATCTCTTGGAAATGTAAGTCAAGTAAGAGAAGCCTCTAGCACTGCCCTTGTATAAAGTCAAAGGTACGTCACAGACGACTCAGGAAAAATGTAGGAGATATTTGATGTTGGGCATAATTAACTAAAAGGAGGTTTTATTTCAAACCCCAAAACTCTGAGCCCCACTTTCTATTGCACTGCTGCATCTCTTAAGCATTATTTTTAATAACATTCCATCATTAGGTCATTCACTTATCGAATATTTATTGAGGATCTAATTTGTGCCAGGCAGTAAGCTAAGTTTTGGGAGTTCAAAGGTAAGTGAAATGCTGAAGCTTCTGGAAAATCTTACAGTTAAGTAGCAGACACATGGGTATCTCAACTATAGAATGCAGTTATAAGGGGATGTGGGAAATGAAAATGCATGTTTTGGAATATGTGTTTTAAGTTTCTGCAAGTCTATAAGGGAAGGAATCACTAGGTGAGTGGGAATATGAATCTGAAGTTCCTAAGAAAAATCATGGCTGATATTTGAAGCTGTGGGATTGAAATCAATTATTTAAATAGGGGTAGGGAGGGAACCTCATGTATGTCAACATTAAAGAATATAAGAAAAAGATGTCAGCAAAGGAATGAAGAGGCAAAGAGAATATACAATAAGAAATGACTACCAATTTCTAAGATGAAAGATAAAGATGATTAAAAAAAGAAGCCATTGAATTTGGCAAGATGGAAATTGCTGGAATCTCTTCATTTTCACTATAGTGTTGGGGATGGTCAACAGATGATAGGGGGTTAAAACCTTTTAATTTTGAGTTCCATAAATGATTTAACAAAAACACAAAAGCTGCATATTATACCTCTGGGATTACTAGGCTTAGCCATTTGGTACATACACGTGTGAACTCAGGCAAATAAATGATCTTCTTGAGCCACAATTAAATGGAAAAGAATGATAATTATTTCATGGAACTTGATCATATCAGATTGAATATGGACATACAATATTTAAGAACAGAATATGAATCGTTGGTTCTCATCACCTATTAAATAAATGTCGGTTACAAGTTTCCCAGTGTTTTAAGTTTTCAAAGGGTAATTAAAAATCGTCCTTGTTTTTTTTTTTTTTTTTAAAGTTATTTGCCAAAAGCAAATACCTATGTACAAACCTGAAAATATTTTCTTTGGCCAGTGTGCAAATCATAATCCCCCAAAAACTAAGATTATTTCAAAGCTATAACTATGTGCTGGTGGTATTAAATTCGAAAATGTAAAAAATATTTGACCCAGTTCTAAATATTACTTCAAAACTGATTTAGTGAATTTTTCATTACTTCTAGTTTGGGTTATTTATTTATTTATTTATTTATTAACGGTTATTACTGAGAGACAGAGAGACACAGAGCGGATCAAGGGAGGGGCAGAGAGAGAGGGAGACACAGAATCCAAAGCAGGCTCCAGGCTCCGAGCTGTCAGCACAGAGCCTGATGCGGGGCTCGAACCCACGAACCACGAGATCATGACCTGAGCTGAAGTTGGACACCTACCGACCGAGCCACCCATGCACCTCTATGATTGTTTGATTTTGATATATGTTATTAGCATCTTGAATATATACTTTTATTGCCAAACCTCCATATTGTTTTGAAATTATAGATTTAAATGTATCTATCAGTAGAATATAAACTGTATAAAGACAAGGGTTTTTCTCTGTCCTGTTTATGACATGACTATATTCTTAATACCTTGGAACTGTGCCTGGTGCATAAAAGGAACTCATATAATACATGGTGAATGAAAAAAGGAATATATCATTCATTTCCATTAGACTGTTCACTCTTTCGCACATTTAAGTGTCTGATAAATGTCTGTCAAATTAAAAGTGAACAATTTAGCTGTCTGTATAGCTAAGTATTTCTGAACCAAGAACAAGAAACAGAATATTAGAAATTCACAATATCCTGCATTCCACAGGGAGAGAATTTCCACTTTACCGCAGACTTTTGGATCATTCTAATGTCACTGATATTTAAAAGATGAAGACTAGACATCTGGGTTTTAAAGAAAAGTTGACCATCTGCTTCCCACTCAAGAATGTTCTAATCTGGGTATTAATTAAATATTCTCTGATAATCTATTTCATCCAGTTTATTTATTTCCCTTGTACCTGAAACTATGAAATAATACCATAAAGAAAATATTCTAAAAAATGTAGTATAAAATTTGTATTAACTGAATTTATTACTCAAAATAATAGCCTAGCCTATCCTAGCAGAGAAAACATTTTAAAAATATTTAAATATAGCTATATAAACATGTCTTCAATTAAAGGATATTCATTTTCCTGTTGTAATTTTAAATTACTATTTACAAATCTAGGGGGGACTGGGTGGCTCAGTCAGTTAAGCGACTGACTTCGGCTCAGTCATGGGCCTCATGTGAGGTCATGATCTCACAGTTTGTGAGTTCGAGCCCCGCATTGGGCTCTATGCTGATGGCTCAGAGCCTGGAGCCTGCTTCGGACTCTGTGTCTCTCTCCCTCTCTCTTCCCCTCTCCCCCTTTGTGCTCCCTCTCTCTCAAAAACAAATAAACATTAAAAAAATACTTTATAGCAAAAATTCTGGTTCCTTCTTTTAGCAGCTGAGTGATTTTGAACAAATTGTTTAATCTCTCTAAATTTTAATATCTTCATCTCTTAAATGGGGAAAGAACAGTACTTAGTTTAGTAAGGATATAAAGGTTATAAGAGATAGAAATCTATGTAAAATCCTCAGCATGGTGCAAGCCACTCAATATGAGCTGTTGTTATTTATTATTGGTAGTCGTCGTGCAGAGATGCATTCTGCGCTGCCATAAATCTTCAACTTACAGACAATGAAACCACAATATTTTGACAAATGCCAAGAAATGCTGGCAAAGGGCATTCTGAGTTGCAAAGTTTGCCATCACTCCAAAAGTGTATTAAGTTATAGAGAAACCAAGTTAATCTTCAAGTCTGCTAAATGCAATTACATTATATTTGTGGAGTTCTGAATGTCTACACTCTTGTCCCCTGCCCTACAACCATGTTGTCTGTCACCCAGCTTCGGGCATGCCTTCAAATACATGCAGTTGACTTGAGAACTTAGTGAATACTAAACTGAACCACAGTTCCAGCATTTTCTATAACACAGCTCTGCTCCTGTAGCACCTTCCTCACACTCGCCAGCTGGTCCAAACAACTGGCTTCCATCTACCTGCACTCAACTTTTCACAGCCACTCTCTTCTGATGCAATGTCTTCCTCTGAGCTTTTGTAGCAACCACGCTATCCAACATGGTAGCCAGCAGCTGCACGTGACTCTTTCAGGTTAAATTTAAATTAAATAAAATTTGGGGTACCTGGGTGGCTCAGTTAGCTGAGCATTCAACTCTTGATTTTGGCTCAGGTCATGATCCCAGGGTTGTGGGATCGAGCCCTGCATCGGGCTTCATGCTGAGGTTGGAGCCTGCTTAAGAATCTCCTCTCTCTCTCCCTTTGCCCCCTCTGCCTCGCTCATGCGTGTGCTCGCTCTCTCTCTCTTTCTCTCTCTCTCTCAAAAATAAATAAGTAATGCATTAAATAAAATTAAAAATTCACTTCTTCAGTTGCAATAGTTACATTTCAGCAACCACACATGGCCAGTGACTACCGTATTTGATCGCACAGATACGGAACATTTTTATCACTGCGGAAAGTTTTATCAGGCATCACTGAATCCAGACTAATCTTTCCTCAAACACATTTTCATTCATGTCACTCTAAGAACTAAATAAGACGCTATTAATGAAAAACAGGTCAAATCAGTTAGTTAAATCTTGAGTTTAACAGACTTACGTATGTGTGTATGTTTGTATGTGTCAGACTTCTGAGAACATTTAAATAAATGAATGTGAACTATGACACTCAAAGAACTGAATATAAGTATGTAGCTTGTCTCAAATTCATATCATCATGAAATATTTTTAAAGGAACTATCTCCAGGGAACTCTAAACTTGGAAAAATATACATAAGCACCACATTGTTCAGAAGGAAGAAGTATCTGCTGTATGGAGTAGAATAACAAAATCAGTTTACAGTTTCTCAACTTCCCCATGAAATCTTTCTAAAACCCATCTGCCTAATGACGCCTGTTTTTTTAATTAATTATTATTATTACTTTTCTTATTTTAGAGAGAGAGAGAGAGTGTATGTGTGTGAGTGGAAGAGGGGCAGAGGGAGAGAGAATCTTAAGCAGGCTCCATGCTTAGCACAGAGCCTGATGTGGGGCTCAATCCCATGACCCTGGGATCGTGACCTGAGCCGAAATCGAGAGTCGGAGGCTCAAGTGATGGAGCCACCCAGGTGCCCCAGCCTAACAGGAAGTTTTTAATGCCAGTTTCTCCTTCCCTATCTCCCGTTCGACAATCGCCTCCACTTTACAAAATAATGATATACCTCTCAGCACACCAGAAATTTGGGGCAATGCCCCCCCAAAACATCTGCAGTTACAAAAAGAGTAATTTAAAACACTGGTTGTCTGCAAAGCTTCTGGCAACCGATGCACATAATTTCAGAGAGGTATTTCCAATAAAATTTTACTTTTAGATTTAATAAAAATATTAACATGCTCATAAATAATTATGCTGTCCCAAGCAATGGTGCTCATATGAGTATTAACAGCAATTCAATTTTAGGAAAAATTTAAAAACTCCAAACATTTCTGGTGGCAGGAAATTTTAAAAATTCAAATTATATACATTTGTAGCAAAAAATGAGACAATTCACTGAGTTGCTGGAAATAGAAAGTCAAGGAGACAAACAGAATTTCAAGGAAAAAGAACAATGCGGGACATCTGGGTGGCTCAGTTGGTTGAGCGTCTGACTTCAGCTCAGGTCATGATCTCACGGTTTGTGAGTTCGAGCCCCGCATCGGGCTTGCTGTTGTCAGCACAGAGCCCACTTTGGATCTTCTGTCCCCCTCTCTCTCTGCCCACCCCTGACTCTTGCATTTTCTCTCTCTCTCTCTCTCTCTCTCTCTCTCTCAAAAATAAACATTTAAAAAAAATGCTTCAAGGGAATACAGTTTTTGGAAATTCCTTCTTTTATCTACAAAGCATTGTTTGCCCTACATCACAGTTTTGTTGGTGTTCTGAAATGCTATGATGATAAAAGTGTCAGCTAACCTATAGAGTGCTTACTGTGTGTAAGGCAGTGTGTTTTACACATATTAATTCAACTAATCTTTTTCCCCAGCTGTACTGAGGAATAATTAACAAACATAATTGTATATACTTAAAAGGTGTGATGATGTGGTGGTTTGATATACACATACACCGTGGAATGATTAATAGGGTCAAGGTACTAAGAACACCCACCTTCTCATAGAGTTAACCTTTGTGTGTGTAGTAAGAAAGCTTAAGATTGATTCTCAGCAATCTTCCAATCAGAAGATACCATATTATTAACTATGCTCACCAGGCTCGACACTAGGTCCTCATAACTTACTATTCTTATCACTCACAGTTTGTGCCTTTAACCTACATCTCCCCTTTCCCCCCTTCCCTCCAACCCCTGGAATGTACCATTCTATTCACTGTTTCTGTGACATTGGCATTTTCTTCATTTTTTTTTTTTTGATGTCACATATAGTAACTTATCTAATTTTCACAAAACATTTTGAGGTTTGTACTATCTTCATCTCTGCTTACACACAAGGAAACTGAGGCACCGGCTGGTTAATCTATTAAATTCAAGTTATGGAAGTATTGAAAGTGAAGCTGGAAATTCATACCGTGACCCACTGCTGTGTATTACCTACTTTGATGCCTTCCTACCTAAAATGCTCAAGTGTTGAAAGTTTATCTCTTCAGCTAGGTTTGCAAGCCTCGGAAGGCAAGACCATACCATTCTCTTCTCTATGCTCCACGAAACCTAGGATTTAGTTTTGCGCATAAAACAGATTTAATCTAAAACAGTTCAGTAGTAGTTATCTCTGGGTATTATGATGAATGCTTAATTTTAGTTCTTGTAGAAATATAATATTTATCAGTAACATTTTCCCATTCCGTGGATTTTCTCTTTTGGGCATGTATTACTTTTGTAATAAAAGAAAAAAAAGTATTTGTTACTAAGGCACTATTTAAAATCCATGAATACATAAAACAAAGGGAAAAGAAAGGAATATAAACAAGCAAGGGACACCCACATGGACATAGGAGGCAAGTCAGAAGGTTTGGCCTGAAGACTCGGGAGGGCTTATTTCTCCTTACCTGGCCTCGGGAAGCCGCAGGGCCCTGGGAGCCCTAAGAACAGGGCACATATTCAGACAACGCAAAAGCAAAACAGTTGACTTGTTAGAGGCTATCAGAGAAACTTCCAGAAACCGTGAACTCTTCATTTCTCCATACATTTTAAAGAAAACTTAGATATATCCACTTAATTATTTCTGCAATTTATTTGCAAAGCCTAGTTCTTTACTTGGGCTCCTCAGGTAACGGCTCAGTCCTGTATGAGCACTGGGTAGAATCAGGAATTATTTACTAGGGGCCGTTCAGCTCTACCTTTGAAGTCTAGCAGCAACGTTTTTCCTCTTAAATTAATGCAGTGGATTTTTATTTACAGAAGTACAAATGGTGAAAGATCATACCTTGACATGTAAATTTTTTGGAAGGAGTTGTGAGTAATAATTTATCTGCCATTTCTCCAGGACCAGCACAGCGCGCAATTCCAGGTTCTTTGTATTCCGACTTTACCCAGTCCGATAACCACTGCATGTTACAATCACAGTAAAGAGGGTTGGCTCCAATTGCTCTGGAAAACAACACCACAAAAGCACACACACATACACACACACAGTATGGAAGTATTGTTATTTCCTAAAGGAACATAACTCAAAGTGATGCTCAGTAGAAAATCCCTATAGATTTACTGATAACAATTTAGAAGAAAATGGAAACATCAGGGATTCGCCATTTTCCTGAATTATGTGCGGCTGGGATTTAGAGACTTGTCACCAGTCTTAAAATTTACCTGGTCTTTACAAGGTCTTCTTGTATTTGCAGAGACAGGTTTATATTGGATGTAACATCACCCGACACGCAGATTATACTTAGTTCATTCATCAATTATTTACTGGGAACCCAATCACTATGCCAGGTTTTGGGGACCCAAACATAAATAATACATTATTCCTAACCCCAAAGAACTCCTTCTGCAGAGGTGATTAACATATACTCAAACATGCAAATCATTTGCATTAGAAGTGCAACAGTAGAAGTATTTACAAGGTGACTGTGAGCAGAGTCACCTTGTGAATAACTTTCCTGGGAGGCTGGTGGTTAAAAGTATGAGCTTTTACACAGTTAGATTCAAGGAGGCGGAAAAGATTGGGAAGGATGTCTCGGAGTAAAAGGCTAGTAAGTGCAAAGTCACAGAGATAAGAAAGGGCATGAAATAATAAAGATGCATAGAGCCAGTTCACCAGAGTGGATCTGGACCTTCCCTAGGTGTCAGTCCCTTTATAAAGTCCTTTATTTTAGGTCTTTGGTTCCCACTCACATTTGCAGTAGTAGTGACAGCAAAAGTAATCAAGATGATAGCTAACATTGATTTTACAATATGCAGGTACTGTGCTGAGCCACTTATACGAACTACCTCATTCTGTCCTAAATGGCAACTTCATGAGGTCAACGGTATTACTAATTCATTTTACAGATTGTGAAACTGAGGCCAGAGAAGTTACTCCATGGGTTTTGTAAATTTGCCAAGCTTGGCAGAAGTAGTCCGTGCATAAAGTGGCATTTAAAATGGATTAATTTTGATTTATAATCAACTTGTGATTAGTAACGCTTCTAGGCTATAGTCTAAGTACAATTAAACTTACTCTTTCATGAAGAAAGGCCCCAAATATACTTGTAAAACCATAATACTTTATACTGTCGCAGTTTTAGTGTCCAACTTTAACCAAGAATTGGAGTACAGTAACTGTTATGCTCAGATTAAAACCTTTCTTCTAAATTAAAAATGAGAAAATTATGTTTTTGAGTCACCTGGTGCCACCTCTACTGACATTTGCTAAGTCCTTACTCTGCAAGGGGATGCAGTGGAGAAAGTGAATGGAGCAGAGCTCTTTATGATCTAGAGAGTCAAAGACAAATGCACGAAAGAAATACATGACAGAGCAAGGCACATGGCAAGAGATATTCAAACTGCCCCTATCATCGGTGGCGGTGCTCATGCGAGAAGTTGGTGCCTTCCTTGAGCTGCCTTTTCTGATAAGTCACCCTAACACTAGCAGAATGGCTACTTTCTTCTTCTTCTATTTTTAATTGTTTTTAAGGTTATGTATTTAGTTTGAGAGAGAGAGAGAGAGAGAGAGAGAGCGTGCGTGAGCAGGGGAGGGGCAGAGAGAGAGAGGGAGAGAGAGAATCCCAAGCAGGCTCCACGCTATCAGCACACAGCCTGGTGCGGGGCTCAAACTCATGAACTGAGATGGTGACCTGAGCCGAAACCAAGAACAGGACCTTTAATCAACTGAGCACCCAGGCGCCCCTGGCTACTTTCTTCTTAATGTTGCGTACTCTCCCAGACAGTACCAAGCTCTGCACCCCTGAGCTAGAAGCCTTCACCACACTCTATCTCATGCAGATGACATCCATGGAATTTGTAGATGAGTAGCCCTGATGTGGACTCTGAGGTAGGTGCTGGAGTTCAGACATGAAAAAGTGGAGGTTTTTCCTCCTGGGACCCGATGGTTTAGTGGAAGGGATACTAACGATAGGCACCAAACAGTCTTGACAGACAGATAGACAAAAAAACCTACATTGATTAACAGGGCCCAGTAAAGCACATTCAGATATAGCAAGATTGACTATTGGCTTCTCTCCTCTGCCCATCCCCCTTTCTCAATTGTTCACACATATCTTCTTGGGGTTTGGTGGGGTTTGGAGAGGAAGGCAAAGCCACGAGATAACATGACAGGCAATTTCTGGGGAACTGGGAAGCTCGGATACTATTTGGGCCTAAGCATAAATACCACCAGGTGGCGCCAAACCCACCCTGACACAAAGAAGTTTTAGATCCAAATGTGTTCCTGGAACTTTGTTCCAGGTTTGCCATGACCTTAACACTACAACTATAAATAATACAATAATGGAAATTGGCCCAGAAGAGGTTTTTTTGGACCCCATTTATCACATATTTTATATTTTTTTATTCTACTTGCAAAAAATAGGGAGGTACAGGGTCCTATGAGACAAGAGCACAAAGAAAAGGAAGAAAACAAAACAAAACAAACCCCACAACATTTCACCCAGTATGAGAATTTGGCAATTTCCTCCTATCATAGTATGAAATCTTGAACCATTTCTAATTTATTTTTTTGTATGGTGCGATATCCAGTACTCAGCAGTATTTGCTACATAAATGAGTCTGGTTTGAGCATATCAAGATAGGCTTCATAAAGGACATAATATTTAGAAAGTCACCTGGACGATACAAGGTTTGAACAGACTGAACTGGAGGGGAACTGGTATTCTAGGATCAGAGAACGTTAAGAGAAAATGCATAGCTAGGAAATTGGAGAGCCATGTTTGTAAGAAGACATTATTAGCTAAGTAAAGAGAATCCCATTCCATTAGTTAATGGAGAGTAAGGGCCAGAAGAATAAATTAAGGCTATCTTGCAGAAGGCACTGCATCTAGACTGAAATCTTCGCATTTTCTTTAAAGCTGGAACCAATCACATCTCATGATGTGACAAGAAAGGGGTGGCAGAGGGCTGTATGTTCCAAACTCACTCACCAGGGAGAGTTTGACCCTAAACCCACATTCATGAACTAGGTACTCACAGGTGTGATAATGCAGAAAGATCATTAAAAGCACCTTCGGGCACAACAGAAATGTCATTTCCATGTAATGAACTAAAAGCAAGAAAAAGCAATATTAAATTTCTTATACGTCAGCGAGTTCAGAAAAATTCTAACACGTGTGAGATTTTAGTTTATACTAAGCACTTCAAATCAGCACAGAAAATATGATCTATTCAAGACATGGTCTTGGTATAATTAGGTATCTATTTGGGAAAACGAAAAGTTCTTATGTCACATCATATGCATAAAATCAATTCTAGATAGATGAGTTAAATATAAAAATAAAACTAAAAATGTATTTAATAAATAGAGACCTCCTTTTTATGAACATAGGATGGTAAAGGCTGTCAAAGCACTATATAAAACTCAGAAACCATAAAGGAAAGTGATACATTTTTGACAATGCAAAATACATCCATAATTAATATGAAAGACAACCTATAGGGAACAGAATGGAAAATAGCTGCAAAATATATAAGACACAAGGATTAATTCCTTAGTAAAAAGACCTGCAAGCTTAGAGTCAAGTAGTAGATGCATAAAGACATGTATGTTAATAAGGAAAAGACAAAGCACTCGATAGAAAATAGGAAATGATATGATCAGACTCATGGAATAAGAAACACAAATGCTCAATAAAAGAGTAAAATATGCACAAATGCTCTAGTTATTGGAATTTCAAATTAAAACAGGAATGGAAAATAACATTCAACCTATCCTAGAATTATTCATATTATGCAATATTTGCCAGAGTGCTTTGAAACAGGTACTCTATTAAAACAGGTACGCAATCTGTCATAGAACAAGAATGAAAGGATTAATACTATTCAGTATTTGCCAGAGTGCTTTGTAATAGGTGCTCTATTAAAGGAGAGTTGGTGGAAAATAAATTTGTAAACTGACACATCCTTGTTTTAGGGGGGCAACTTGGCAGTTACTTTTGGTATTCTCCCAGGACAGTTAACAGTAAGGTGAATGTGTAGGATGCTTGCTCCAGCCCTGTAAGGGATAATGCAAGTCTGGAATCAAGCCACATGATAGCAAAAGATGAGGACGATTAAATAAGTTATGGTTCCTTCGTCCTATGGAATACTCTGTGCCAGTTAAATAGTTGAGGGATATTTCTAGATGATGGAAAAGAAATAGTCGAAAGCATATTGTTAAATAAGATGAGCCAATGACAGAATAAGAACAAATCCTATTTATGTTTTTTTAAAGTTATATCGCTGTGGGCATACATATACCAGCATATAAAAACAAATGCATATAAAAGAAGACCGGAAGACAAGACAAAACTGTTTAATTGTTAATTCTGGGTGAGGGGATTGTGACTGAGAATCATATTTCATTTCATATATTTAAAATACATTTTTGTAGTAAAAATGTACTCATAGATAATGCAATCTTTAAAGAAATGAACATTTCGTACATTTCTTTCAAAATTAGTTGGATCTATATGAAACATACATATTATCTATTGCCAAATAAATGACCACACCAACAATTTGGTGTTCTTCAAATAAAAGCTGTTGAGTATGATATGGGGAAAGAAGTAATCTTCCTATTTTCAAATTTGCAGTAAATCCTAATGTGTACATCAAAAATATCCCCAAATCATTAAAAACACAAGTCAAAACTCAGATCCCCGAGATAAGAGATATTTCGCTGCGCATAAGATGCTTACAGTAATCGGAGAGACTTCAATCCATCGAAGGTTCGAGGAGGAATACATCTCAAACGGTTGTAACTAAGAATTCTGAAAGCATACATAGTCGATTTGTTTTACTCAGATATCCCCAAATGGCCAAATGTCATTTTAAAAATGAAGCAGTTAAGAAAAGGGTTGTTTTAGCATTTCATAAATTGAGAATATCGATGCATAATACTTTAATGTTTGTGTTTTCACTAGTACAACATATTTATTTTTAAATACAGTCTAGAATGCTTCCTTCCCCAGCCTATTCCCTCTCCCAGGTGGCTTTCCTCAGAAGTCTGTCTTAAGGATCTCTTCCAACCCCACCACAAGTGTAAATTATTCTTTGCTCCTTTTATAGAACCCAGCACTTTAACAATATCTGTATTTGTTTGTTTACTGAGGTTTTGTTTGTCTGTTTCTCCCAACAATATTTATATTCCCTGAGGGCAGACTATCTATCTTGTTAACAGGGAACATCCAAGTGCCTAGAAAATGCCTTTAGTCCAGTGAATTGATAAACAGTCCATATCACATTTTCACACTCACAAGGTGAGGAGCTGGGTCATGTTGCTGAAGCTCTGATTAGAAAGGGTGCTTATTCGGTTGTTACTTAAGTCTCTACAAAAGAAAAAGAAAAAAAAAAAAGGAGTCTACTGTTACCAGAGGAAGTGAAATATTAGTGATTCTTAGAAAGAGAAGGTTCTTCTTGTTCAGTCACAGCTGCACGGTTAGCACTCAGCTTTTACCTGAAAATAACGAAACACTGGATAACCCTCTGAGGTACATCGTAATATTCATAATTATTCACGCCCCTGCCTGTTGAAATTAGAAGCGATGATATGTTTTGCTTTGGCCACTGCAGTAAGTGCGGGCACTGGTGCCAGGTTTCAGTTCAAAACAGAAATTTTAGAGGCTCCCGGGTGGCTCAGTTGGTTAAGCGTCTGACTCTCGATCTCGGCTCAGGTCATGACCTCAGGGTTCGTGAGGTCAAGCCCCACGAAGGGCTCTGTACTAACAGTGTAGAGCCAGCTGGGGATTCTCTCTCTCCCTTTCTCTCTGCCCCTCCCCTGCTCGCACTCTCTCGTAAAATAAATAAACCTAAAAACAAAAACAACACAGAAGCTTTGGAGTGAGCTCACTTTCCCCATACCCCTCTGCTCACTGCTTTGCAAGACTTGTGATGTTTCACAGCCAGTGCCTGTGCCTTGGTCCCAGAGCAAAGGCATGTGACAGGTGGAGGCCACTCACAACAGACACATTTTATGCGTGACAAATAAACCTTTGCTCATGAAGGTTCCATTGGTTGTACATCCTTTGTCTTCCCTGTTATATATGCTCCTTGATACACACAGTCAAATTTGATAACTAAAAGAACTCATTTAATTACATCTGGAATGCCATAATTAAAAACTTTGCCCTTGGGAAAAAAAAAAATCACTGGCGTACCGTAGGTCTTTAACAAATATCTGTTTAATGAATAAGTTAACGGGAGAGATGTGGATTTTTTACCCAGTGCTACATGGCTGTTTATACAAGTGTAACTGGTACTATGGGCTGTGATTTATATTCAGTTAACACGATCTTATTTTTATTACATATAATAATAAATGTGACCATATATGATACATATAATACTTATTGTACTATAATTACATTATAACATATAATGTAATATAATAACACATAATAAATAATGACATATTTTATTGATATACATTAAATATCTTTGGCAATTTTGCATTAGGAAAAAATTAGTGAATATAGCCATACATATACTCATACAGTGATATGTATATATTCTCTGTTTTTTTAACACAAAATGCTAAATACATAAATAAAAGTAAGATTCATGAATAAGTGAAAAATTATAGGTCATAATTTATGATCATTTTTTAAAAAGTTTATTTTTTTTATTTTGAGAGAGAGAAAGAGAGAGAGAGAGTATGCACAAGGGTGGGGAGGGGCAGAGAGAGAGGGGGATAAAGAATCCCAAGCAGGCTCCATGCTGTCAGCTCAGAGCCCAAAGCAGGGCTTGATCTCACGAACCGTGAGATCATGACCTGAGCCGAAATCAAGAGTCAGATGATTACCCAACTGAGCCACCCAGGCACCCCAATTTATGATTTGTATGTGTGTGTGTATTCACTGCTTTTTTTTTCTAAAGCAAAACATACAAATAAATGTAAGATGCAGAAAAGCTGAAGATAAAATATCAGTAAAATGAACCTATAAAATTGTGAAATGATAGGAATACTATAGGAACTTAATAATTCATCTTCTTAGCTGCTGAAAACTACATAAATTTAGAAAATAAGTTAAGTATATCTATATTGGCAGAAGTTACCTGAGTAACTTGAGTTACTCATGAGTCATTGGTAAAGTCATTTCTGGATCTACAAATTCTCATCTTTCATTTCCGACCTGGTCTTAAATAATTGCGTACTGTTCCATAAATGACCCAATTCACCTGAAGTGACCGTCTGGAAATTGCAGTAATTTAAAGGTTTGTTTAACAGAGCAAAATGTATACAACCAAGTTCTTGCTGCTACTAAATAAGTGACTAGGGCCAGAACACGACATCTTAGGGGATATTCTCCCTTAATTTAATCACTGGTCATTTAAACAGTCCTACATACTTTTTACAAAGTGATTTAAGAGAAATTGAAAACGATTAATAGTACTTTAACCAACCACAACCTTGCTTAAGTCAAGTTTATGTTGGGAAATGTAACATTTTCTGTGAGTTACGTTTCTAGAATTCACTAATTAGGAATAAACCTTCTTATTCTAGGAACACTAGAAATCAGCCTCCTCAGCCAGCTGTATTCACTCGAAAATCATATAGGACTTAAATTAAAGATAAAGTATTTCCATTTCAATTTACTCCCATTGCTGATTTTTTTTTTTGATAAGTTTTATCAATCACCAGCAAGGCTATTCTAAGTGTGACATTATATATAGTAAGATTACATCTTTTTAAAAATATTGTGCATATAACTAGATCAAAATGTTGGTATATTTAAATATAGTCTTGTATTACCACTTAAAAATCCATTTACATTAATGAAAGAGAGAGATGTTATTTTACAAGGACATTAAACCAAACTGAATAAAGAAAAAAGTCCATGTCTGAAATTTATGCCCAGAATATCAGCAACTTTGTCAAGTCTACTTAAATACTGCCCAAGTAAAATGAATTTTATAAAATTAAATTTGAATACCGGAAGCCCACAACTTAACTTAGAATGTATTATAAAAGAAAATGAAACCTAATAAAATGCATTTTCAACGTTATTACTATCCATGACCTTTTGCTTAAAGTCAAGAATCAAGCCATTATTTTCTATCTTTCTCTTCTTGGCTTGTGATAAAATAGCCCATATTCATCATCAGTCGAGGTATCCAAATTTGCTGCATTTCTGTAGTTCTTGGCTACTTAGGCTTTATCACATTTGTACTTTGAATTAGAGGAGGCCCTTTCTCTACGATGCACCATTGCCTGATTGATATTCAATGAAGATGTAGCTAGTGATCCAGAACCGCAATGAGCAAGTAGGGAGGCATCTAACTGTAAATGATTTATCTCGTCTGAAAGGTTCACTAGATCTTCTGCCCGTTGCTACCTCCACTTTCATGAAACAGAGTAAGGAGTCAAAGATGAAAATACGCAACACATTACTTACATAAGTGTTAAATGTTTGTAGTTAAAGAGCTCCTTAGGAACCAGTGTAAATTGGTTCCCATCCAGATACCTAAAAACAAGAAAACAATATTATCTTTTTTGTTTTTTCTAAAGGAACAGAGGTGTGATATAAAATAGTTGACACTATTTCACTCTTAACTGAGGCAAGAAAGCACTTGGCAATTCTGGCTTTAAAACATCATGTTCCTAGCTGGGGTTCCTATTTAAAAGAAGTAAAGGGGGAAAAAGCAGAGTTGTCCAATCTAGTAGAATTATTTTGTGGATCACTTAGCATAAATTACAAAACCAAGGAGATACTGGTGAGTGCAGTTCTTTGAGGTTTATGTAATGAGGTGAGTCATGTGTCCAACTGTGTGTCAAGAAGAAGGTTCATTCAATCAACCATATTTATTTGGCCTCCTGTGTGCTTGTATTTACACGGAGACAATACCATGAAATGCATTCGCTACTGACAGAACCTCGCCACCGAGGGCCAAGACCACTCTCCACTGCCTTAATAGGGATCCATACACTTAGCAAATAACAATGGATGGTTTGAAGGAGATACTTAGGAATTTGGATGTAATCAGATTTCAGTTAAAGATATCTTGAAAATAGTTTTTAACCACTGTATATCTGCTTTGTGACAATAATTTTAGAAGGTTTCATAGAACATCACCACCTTTATCAAGGACACAGTATAGCATATATATGTAAAAGTAATAAATAACCACACATATGTGAAGTTTCCCTTTCCGACCAAAGTCAGCAGAATAATCTGCAGATAGATTGACTCTGGGCTAACTAGCAAGCCATAAAAATAAATGAATGTGTAAAGTTCTATCCATAATGTCACAAAAAGAAAAATAAACTGCATCTCAATCAAGGCTGTTTTTTCCCAGAATATAGATGAGGAAGGGTAAAAATGTCTTTCAGCAACGTAGGCCATCTCGCTGTAGATGTGCCTACAAACCATTGTGGCACCTTGGACACAGGCCACCTCCTACTCCAGTGTTGTGGCAAATCTTAAGATCCAAGGTTGAGGTTATTAGTATTTTTGCTGGATATAGAAATCGCTGAGAAATTGCCTCAGATAATAATCTGTTTCAAATAGTTCAAAATAAAAAGTTATATAAAAGGCACAACTCATCAAAGTATGTGATAAATATGTAACCAAGAGTCAGGCATATGTTATGAGTTCTTATTATGCTTGCTCAAATTTTCTGACTCTGTGTTTCTTCTTTGACTCCTCTTTCTGTCCTCCACCTAAGTATTTCTTGGTACCACTAGAGGGAAGCATAATCCCATATAGTTCAGTACTTTCCCTTTATTCTGGAAAACGCCATAACAGAAAGCTAAAAAGATTCAGAATGCGTGCTATGGATGTGTACATGTAAAACAATCTAAGAGGGAAATTACATGGAACTGATTAAAAATAATAGATACCATTTGTTTAAAACTGTCCAATAAAACGTACTTATTTTTGCCAAATTCTTTAATAATTTAATGTAATATGCAATGAGATTTTTCTAATACACACATATATGTGATTGTAGAGAAGGATCCCGCTAACTTGGTATGATTCTAAGAATAAGCTCTTGGGGAGGTAAAACTTGAATTCACAAGAGACTAGTTAATATTTTCCTCATCTCTATAACATATTTTGTTAGAAAAATATTACTTTCTAATACTTTGTAAGGAAACAGATTGAAAATTCAACTGTCTGACAGAAGAAACATATGGACGGCAGAGACGGGATATGAATCAAGTAGCTTCTCAGATGAAATTCAATAATGAAATTAAAGAATAAGTTTAAAATTATTTGCTAGGCATTGGGTAGAGGCACCAAGGTATGGGCCAGTTAAAAAGATGGGATTCCACGTTAAAAATGATCTGTTTATGCCGAGTGTTGTGTTCTTGGCTGGGCTGTTCCTAGGATCAACGTTGAGCATACAGAGTACTCTAAAGGCATCTGGCTTCCAACACTGGATGGAGAGTAATCTTCTGAAATAATACTTACTAAAATAAGAATTAAGTATTTAATTACACACACACACAAAGTAGTGCTTATTGTCAATTAACAACTGTGATGGGTGGCCAGAGAGAGAAACTGAACACTTCACAGCATTTCAAATCTAAGAGAGACCTTCCGCATATATGTGCTAAGATCACACCTTTTTTTTCTTTCTTTCTTTTTTTTTTTTTTTTTTTTCTCTCTGTGTTCAATTCAGGACCAAATTTGTAGAACTGTGCATGATTTGAAAATAATTTCCCTGGTAACTGAAGCGACATCTTCTTAAAACTCATTATGTATGTTCCATGTTGCCAAAACTTTATCAAAGCTGCTTTTTTAGAACGCTCGTACTCATGTATATGAATTATAGGTACATATCTGCACAAATTACATCAGAACCTAAATCTTTTTTTTTTTTTTTTTGAGAGAGAGAGAGTAGGGGAGGGGGCATAGGAGAGAGAGAGAGAGAGAGAGAGAATTCAAGTAGTCTCCACACTTTTAGCATGGAACCTGACATGGGCTCCATTTCATGACCCTGGGATCATGATCTGAGCCAAAATCAAGAATTGCATGCTCAACCAACTGAGCCATCACTAAACTTAAATCATTGTTGCTACACAGTTTCACATAGAGAAAATAAATAGGCAAAATGAGTCAAGTGCATTCATATCGAGCATTTGTCCATGGTACATAAATATACAGAGTATGGAATGGAAAGGAGCATTTAGGCTTCATAATACTCAAGCAGCTTGTTCTCATTCTATTCCACATATATAACATGACACAGAGAAGAAAGTGTGCCTGGTGTTTAGTGTCTAGATAAGTGTATACTGACCATGTAATATGTGGTCATAAATCAGTTATGAAAATGTTAGGGATAATTGGCCTTATACCTTTTATGATCAAAAGGATTCTAATTCAAGGCCAAAGGGCAGTACCTCTTTTTAACACAGAGATTATGCTAGCTTCTTCTTTTTTTTTTTAATTTTTTTTTTTTTAACGTTTATTTATTTTTGAGACAGAGAGAGACAGAGCATGAACGGGGGAGGGTCACAGAGAGAGGGAGACACAGAATCGGAAACAGGCTCCAGGCTCTGAGCTGTCAGCACAGAGCCCGACGCGGGGCTCGAACCCACGGACCGTGAGATCATGACCTGAGCCGAAGTCGGACGCTTAACCGACCGAGCCACCCAGGCGCCCCTATGCTAGCTTCTTCTATATTCTAGATATTTATGAATTCCACGTGGGAAGATACAGTGGTAAAGAATAATTAACGATATAAACTATGGAATCTCCCAGACACTGGAGAGCAACTAAAAGTACAGCATTTCCTAAGGTGTATTTGCTAGAACATTAGTCTTGCCAGATAGTCTATGAGAAAAAGGATATACAGGCAAATGAGTATTGGAGTTATCTTATATTTTACCACCCTCTCTTGGAGTGTCACAGTGCACCTTAGCATAACATAGACACTGAGAAATCATGCAGTGAATAAAAGAAACACAACTGAAATTTCCCAAGTGCATCTAAACTGCTTTTTTGTAAAAAATTGTTTATTTGTTTATTTTGAGGGAGAGTGCAGGGGAGGGGCAGAGAAAATCCTAAACAGGCTCCTTGCTGTTGGCTGAAAGCCCAATGTGAGGCTTGATTTCACAAACTGTGAGATCATGACCTGAGGCAAAATCAAGAAGAATTGGATACTTAACCTACTGAGCTACCCAGATGCCCCAAGCTGCCTTTTATATTATCTGTTTAGGGTTTTACATGAAACTATTTAATGCCTACAGAATGGAATTTGGAAACGGGACTCTACATTTTGTTTGGTTTCCATTTCCCTTGTTGAAATATTAATTGTTAAGGAAACAGACAAGCTCTACTTACAATTCAGTGACATCTCTTGGAATACCTTTGGGCAAGACCTTCAAGCCCTTATTGCTACATCGGACGACTGTATCCAAGCATGTACATTCCGTGGGGCAGCGAGACAGTGGAGAACAGCTATTGTCATCATTTCCTAAATTGCCGAAAGAAATACAGGAAAGCCCAGATTTGTGGCTATGAAAATGACAGAAGCGATGTTATGCTTTTAGCTTAACAAACACAAGAATCTTGAGCCATGTGATCGCTTATACACATACAGGGCATTGAGTATTTACAAACTGGTACCATACGTTTTATACAGCACTGTTTTCAGATTGCCTAGGGCAGGATTCCCGAAAATAATTCACAATTTATATTATCCATACAATCATAACAGTAATTTTCTCTGCTCAGTTATTTATACAAATTATACTTTTAATTAGAATATAGAAATGTAAACTGAATTATGGAGGAGTCATAAGGACACAGACATGAAGAAACATAGAGGGATAAAAATGTTTAGCAGAAAATGTAAATGTTTTTTAAGTTTTTTAATGTTTTTTAAATGTTTATTTATTTTTGAAAGAGACAGAGAGAGAGTGTGAGCAGGGGAGGGGCAGAGAGAGAGGGAGACACAGAATCTGAAGCAGGCTCCAGAATCTGAGCTGTCAGCACAGAGCCTGATGTGGGGCTCGAATTCATGAACTGTGAGATTGTGACCTGAGCCAAAGTCGGATGCTCAACTGACTGAGCCACCCAGGCGCCTCAAGGCCCTCATTTTAAAATATAAGGCTCAAAGGGGCTCTCTACTTACTGGTAGTAATAACAGAACCTGCTCTACCTACCTTATGTGGCTATTGTGAGAATCAAATATGATGATACATCCAGAGCTTTAAAAAGCGAAAACTATTATTTTTGTTAGATTTACTAGAATTTATTTTATTTATTTATTTTTTGGGGGAGAGAGAGCTCGACAGAGTGCAAGTGGGGGAGGGGCAGAGAGAGTGGGAGACACAGTGTGAAGCAGGCTCCAGCCTCCGAGCTGTTAGGACAGAGCCTGATGCGGGGCTTGAACTCATGACCTGTGAGATCATGACGTGAACCGAAGTCGGATGCTCAATCAACTGAGCCGCCCAGGCGCCCCTAGAATTTCTGTTAAGTCAATTGCTTTTCTCCTTTGCAAATGACAGTTACTAAAAGAGATGCTTAGAATGATAAAGAAAAGTTAAAATGAAGCTATATAAACAGTACCAACTACAAGTTGAAAACTGGACAATTTAAATAAAACATTCAGAAACACAAAGCAAGTAGACTCAGAGGTGAAAGCACAGTCTGAGAAAGTATGTGCCCTGTTTCGAAAAGAAAAGAAAAGAAAAGAAAAGAAAAGAAAAGAAAAGAAAAGAAAAGAAAAGAAAAGAAAAGAAAAGAAAAGAAAAGAAAAGAAAAGAAAAAAAATGCCCCAAACTATCCGTTTGTGTTCCCTAGCGTTGGACCAGTCATTTGAATGCTTGGTAACAAAAGATTTAGCAAGGTTTTCTTACCATCATCACACGTGAAGTCTTGAATGGCAACATCCTGGATGGGGATTTCTTTGAGGAAATATGGTTTTTGACATCGAGGATTTCCGGTTACGATCCTTTTCTTCCTGAGCCATTCCCCAAGCCAAGCCAGGTAGCAGTTACAGTTAAACGGATTGGCCAACAGGTTTCTAAGAGCCGCATGCAAACAATGCAGGGATGAGTTCAGGGGGTCATTTTCTTACCTCTCAAAACCCCATGCGACCATCTTTCCCACACTATTTCTGCTGGAATGATGCCTTCTGATCCTTCGTATTAACCACCCCTCACCCCCATCCCCCATTCATACTCAATCACAAGCAACATGTGGGATGCATTTTTTTGGCTAAAATGTTTGCTTGGAACTTGAAAAATAACAACACTTTCAAATAAGAATCTTCAAATAATTTCACGGAGAAAATAAAGCAAAGTAAGCAATTCGGAGGTTTATGCAGGGGATCCTGATAGATATCTCATTTAGAGAGAATTTAAACTCGTCAGAGATCTGATTTGCTGTCAAACTTCCCTGCACTGATAATGCAGTAATTTAATATAAAGATGGAGGCTGATTACCTTATATTATTGAGTTTAACCTGACAACAGCTATTTTATTAATTTATCATTTCAAGATTTCCATCCCTTATTTGCTCCAGAGAATAGGTTTCCCATCTAAACTGACAGCTGAGTTGATTAAATGCCAGTTATAAAAATGAATTTCCTTCTACAAATCTCAATACTTTTGGCATCTCACCACTTCAGCACAAACCTATTGACAACCTTATTATTTATAAACATGCCATCTTTAACATGCACAAATTAGTCACTCGATGTAAAGTGTCACATTTTATGTAGAAAGAGGATTAAGTACTTTACTGATGGATGGATGCTTCCCTCAAATTATTTCTGCAGTGACTCGAGCTATGTTGAACATGTTTTCTGTTTTGTTTTTCCTTTCTAACTACCTTTCCAGTTAGATTAGTATATTTAGATGCCACCATCACTAGGAAATCAAATCTGTTATAAGATTTATTATTTCAAATACTGCTCTTTAGATGATGACATATAAGAGAACTAAAATACATTGTTTAGAGGGTTTCGTTTGTTTCTTTTTGTAAAACAACACCTTCTGAGTTCTATCTATGGACCTACAAATATTCTTTATTTTCTGTCTACATAAAATATCCTCTTGGACAGGCTCAACCTATTTCTTCAATATTTTCCTAATATCACTGTAAATGCCCTCCAGTGAACAGTCTCTGTTGTTGGTCTGGCCATCCTAATGTCGCTCCTGTCACTGTGAATGATCCTTTTGAGCATAGTTTGTTGGCAATAACCCTATCAGCTCTGTTTTTATGGTATTTACACCGAAAAGACTCTGACGTGAGAACACTGGGGAAATCTACTACATTTCTGTGATTTGCAGTGCAATCAAGTTATAAGATTAAAATTTATAAATCAAGTCATATCACATTATTATAAAAAAATAATTGAAAATATTATAGATTTTGTTAAATTTTAATATGAGAGGGTAGGTAATATTTTTAGAAAAATTAACATAAATTTAACATACAAATTTGTTGAACACTAAACCCTTGATCCCATTTTTGTGAAAAGCCTAATAATGTATTAAAATGCTATTAATAAAAGGAACAAATGTAATACATTGGCTCAGTAATACAGAAATGAAGAAGATCTTTCATACTTACAGAGTAGATAAAGAATGCAGAGTATCAAATGCCCCTGGTGCAATGGTAGTGATTTGATTATCATATAAAGAAAGCAAACGCACAGAACTCAGTCCTATGAAACTGTCATTGCCAACACAGCTTATGCGATTACTTCTCAACATCCTGAGGGAAAGGAGAACATTGTTATGGAGAGAAAGCATCAAGCAATCAGTTTTGCCCATCTGAGGATCCAAATAACCCCTCTGCAAATGTGTGGCATTCATTACTGTTTTCTGAGTGATCTCTTGTCATTAGGAATTGCTGTGGATATATACCAAAAAATGCTTAGTTTGCAATGATTGCACTCAGCTACAAAAAAGCACGGGTGAGCCTCACGTGGACTCACAGCCCCATCTGATGAGGGTAGAATGTCTTCCTCTGATGCTATAATTATGTTTGCCTGCTTACATAATGTCCTAATTCACCTACAGCTCTCTGAGCCCTTGAAGGCCTGTGATTTGTGTATTCACGGTAGCATTACATCTGAGGTTTAACAGAAAGGAAGCAGAAAAGAATCAATAGTCACACACAGCAGATGGGGAACTGAGAGCATCTCAAGGACTTAGATGCCAAGTCAATGTCAGCATAGGCTGGGGAACCCAAACTAGACTGAGCACCTGAGGATCTTGCCCACGTTATTTTATTTATGAAAATTATTTTATCATTTTAAAGTTTGGAACTTAAAAAGAGGCAAGAGTTAACAAATCCCAGTTGCTCACAATGAAGTTTAAATCTGCTTCTCTCTCTCTCTCTCTCTTTCTCTTTTTTTTAAGTTTATGTATTTATTTGGAGAGAGAGAGCAATCACAAGCAGGGAAGGAACAGAGAGACAGGGAGAGAGAAAGGATCCCAAGCAGGCTCTGCACGCTCAGTGCATGGCCCGATGTGGGGCTAGAACTCATGGACTGTGAGATCACAGCCTGAGCAAAATGAAGAGTCAGACACTCTGAGACTTCAGGGTGCCTCCATCCGGCTTCTCTTGAAAGAATCCTGACCTCTTTAAATTTTTAGCAACTGCCATTAATAGGATTAACACTGATGTCTTTTCCTTGTCACTGCTGAAGTTTTGGCTCCATTCTCAATTCTTTGCCGAACTGTTTATTTGTGGAGCTTCGAGAAGGAATGAAAAATGTCTTAAAAAGCCTGTGAAAATGAATAGTGGCCATGAATCTTATTCAGAATTGCTGAGGTTATTTTACTTTTCAAGGCATGTGTTGAGCACCTTCCTAGAAGATTGCAGTATGTTAAAAAAAAAAAAAGAGGCAAAAATAAGTGAATAACAAAGTGTTCATTTTTTTTTTATTTTTTATTTTTTTAAATTTTTTTTTAACGTTGATTTATTTTTGAGACAGAGAGAGACAGAGCATGAACAGGGGAGGGGCAGAGAGAGAGGGAGACACAGAATCTGAAACAGGCCCCAGGCTCTGAGCTGTCAGCACAGAGCCCGACGCGGGGCTCGAACTCACGGACCGTGAGATCATGACTTGAGCCGAAGTCGGACGCTTAACCGACCAAGCCACCCAGGCGCCCCACAAAGTGTTCCTTTAAAATTCTAGGTTGCTCTAAGAAATACATAAGAACTATCAACTTTCGCATTCTGTTAAGTCACATATAGGGAGAAAGGATGCTGCCTTCCTTGTCAAGGAATAATTTTACGTTAGGAAACAAATACACAACAGAGAGGTATTTCTATCCACACTATCATTTGCCATAAAGTAATAAAGAGTATTTGGTCTTAATCTTGGTGGAGTCATGGACCCCTGGGAGAAGCTAAAGAAAAGTTTTGCTCCCTGTTACTAGAAAAATCCATAAGTGCACATATGTACCACATTTTGGCTGCAATGTCAAATATTCAAAGACACACTGAAATCTGTGCACATATTATTAAGAGGTTTATTAGTCTCAAAGAGTTAAGAAGTCTAGGGATAATGGGGGTGTCTTGTCAAAATCTTTATAGTCCCAAGCCCAAAGATATCACTTAGAGAAATACATATGTCCAGACAAACCTACTTTCGTCCTTTGAATACTGAGCTTGGCTCTAAAATGCTCTAGTATTCTTGTGTGGCAGAGTGGGTTAAAGACAGAGCCACTCACATCTGTTTGTGCCCAAACATCTGGGGCACAAAAACATCGCTAGAAATATAATGAAGGAGAAAGTGTGAATTTAGAGGACTTGTCTCAGGGAGAGTCCTGCGAAAGAAACTCGTCAGAAGAAAACACTGGAATAAGCTGCTTGGGATGGTGTTATGAACTTGACTATGTGTTCCAAAATTCATAGGTCGGAGTCCTGAGCCCCAATGTGACCATATCTGGAGACAGGGTCTTGATGGAGGTAATTAAAGTTAAATGAGGTCCTGAGGGTGGGACTCTAATCTTTTAGGACTGGTGTCCTTATACAAAGAGGAAGGGACACCACAGCATTCTCTCTCTGTACACAGAGGAAAGTGCACGTAAGAGTAGAAGGAGAAGGTTTCAACTACAAGTCAAGAAAGAAATCTCACTAGAAACCAACCCTCTCAGCACCTTGATCTTGGACTTCTAGGCTCCAGAACTGTGAGAAAACAAATTTCTGTGGCTTAAGTCATCAGTCTGAGGTATCGTGCTATGGCAGCCCAAGGCAGACTGATGTAGGCGGGATACAGACTCCTTCCTCACCCCCTTCCCCTCCTCTGCCCAACCCCCACGCTGCCTCTTCAAGAAGGTGCCAGTAACAAGCAGTCCCTCAACTATCTTCCAACAAAAGATGCTTCTGCTTGTAGGATTCGTGTTTTGCAGAGTTGCCTGAAGCAGCCTGGCCGAGGGAGGTGGGGGCAGGAACAGATGCAGCCGCCTGTGGTGTATTTTCTCTGCTCTCCTCTACCCTCTCCTCGGTATCTCCTCCATAAAAAGGCTAAAAGACTATTTGCATAACGTTTTGAAGGGGCTCAAGTTAGTCTGTGGGAGGGCTGCAGGCTAGCCCTGCTGGATGTTAGGTTTCACTCTATTCCTGGGAGGCTCAGGAGCAAACGTCTACACTCATGGGCAGACATTTTCAGTAGGACTTGAATTCAGGATGCTAGGAACACATCCACGCCGGCTGGGGAAATGGTCTTCTCCCTCTGCGCCAGATAAAGAGCAGGCAAGGGATGTCCTCAAGTATCCACCCTTCTGGTTGTGGCTCTGAGGGACAGGGTGACAGTTTAGGAGAGACAGTAGAGTGTGGACCTCTCTCCACTGTGATCACCATCAGTTGCTTCTTGGTTACAAATAGTTTCCTTCATGTCCTCCAAACGCTTCAGAGTGTTGATTTGTACATCTTCCAATTTTAGGTTGCCACTTTTGTCAAACATAATTATATACTTCCGAGAGAATAAAAACTACATATATGCACCGTAGAAAATTTAAGTGAACATAAAGTACGGTTTTTCTATTCAATCCAATCCCTGTCCTCTTTGGTCAACAACTTTTTGGAAACATAACGAATTTCTTTGTCCCAACCTGCCTACCCCCAAGCAAGTAGGCACAACTCTTAGCGTGTTGCTTTGAAATAGACGGTTCACGACCTACCATCAGTCAGTCTCTTTTTCACTAAGACCTCACAGGAGCAGACAAAGGTGGTTTCCCGATGAACCGTTAGTTATTCTGTGCCACAGGGGTTGGATTGGATTCTGAAGCTAGACCCCTGGGGCCAAGAGCGAGTGTTAGATGGAGGCGTTTGATGAAAAGGCAAGAGAATGAACATTCGGAGGCAGAACGAGGGAAGGGGGGAAATCTGCACCAGCACTGGAACAAGGGCAATCTTTTTTGCTGAGGAATCAGCCATCGGGAGACATTCTCGATCTTTTGCAAGCAACACACCGAAGTCTGGGGGATTCTAGGAAGGGAATGTTTGCACGCACAGGATGTGTGTGTGTGTGTGTGTGTGTGTGTGTGTGTGTGTGCGCGCGCACACGCGTGTGTGTATCTGTGAGAGTGAGATGTAGACAGACGTTGAGATGGTAGGGTGAGGAGGAGTCTGAGCTACTCCCCCACCTGGACTTATAATGACCAGTGAACTACAGTTCTGTGATGGAAGAATCACAATGCAGATGAGAATACTTACAAAGTTTTCAGGCTTTCTAATCCCCTGAACATCTTATGCTGAACGTTTTCCAAACGATTACTCGTGAGAAGTATTTCATTTACACCTGATGCTCCTTCAAATGCTCCCTCTTCAATGTCTGTGATCTTATTGTTGCTAAAGTTTCTAAATTAAAAAAAAATGTTGAAATCAAGATTTTAAGCTATTTCTTTCAACAAGGGCATTGAGACAACATGTCTGACCATTTTCTTCTACTAAACAAATTCTTCCATAATTTCCAAGCTTTTCACTGCCCAGCACCACAGGTTCTGAAAAGACACCACACTTCCTATTCCATTGAACCAAACTGATGATAATATTGGGGGAGAATGTCTATGGTGAAAAATACCAGCCCAATCAACGTCAAAATGATCTTCAAGGGTCACTAGAAGTCTAACATTGTTGAGGTCAGGTATTGAGTTGTATAAACCTTTATATTCAGCACAATACTTCAAAAGGAACTTTTTAAAGAAATGCCCCAAAGACTACTGAATGAATTAATGACTAAAAGAAGGCAATTGGGTAGAGAGAAGAAAGATGGGTTAAATGTGTGAACATTTAGATAGCATCAGAAGTGTATCAGAATAGGGGCGCCTGGGTGGCTCAGTCGGTTGAGTGTCCGACCTTGGCTCAGTTCATGATCTCACAGCTCGTGAGTTCGAGCCCCACGTCGGGCTCTGTGCTGACAGCTCCGAGCCGGGAGCCTGTTTCAGATCTGTGTCTCCCTCTCTCTCTCTGCCCCTAACCCACTCACATTGTCTCTATCTCTCTCAAAAATAAATAAACATTAAAAAAATTAAAAAATAAAAGGAATGTATCAGAATAGGGGTTTGTTCCCAGTAAAACTTCTTATTATAATAATGTGTTAAAACAGCCAACTTAACTGTCAATATCCTGTGTAACACAAAATACTACAATGCTTGCCCAGAGGGCAAAAACATCCAACTGAGGTAACCCCTTGCTACAGGTTCTATCTTTCCTTTTCTCATTGCTCACTCAAAGACCCAGAATGCTCCCAGAACAAGGATCATTTTTATGTATCGTTTTATTCCTCTCAGAGCACTGCATGTAGGAGTTGCTCAATAAATATGTGTTGAATTGAAAGGTATGAATAAAAAGTAAGAGCAATCAGTGCCAGTGAAAAGGAGAAAAATGAAATAATATGAAACTCTTTGGGATGCAGTATAACATGGGAGTCAAGTGCACAGGAAGTAGACTACTCTGCCACTTACAAGTCAGTGTGACCATGGGCCAGATACACATATGAAATAGAACAATGCTCCTTTTCTCCTTTCAACGTTTCCTCTCAGATGGAGGCTGTTCCATTGGCCTTACATACTTGACCTCTGTTCTGTCCCTCCCACCCTTCCACCTCCTCAGGGGAGGGGAATATTGTCTGAGTGTTACTGAAACTGCTGAGTTGATAAACTGATTTTAAAATATGAGTTGTGGATATGTAGTAACACAGATGAGCTATCAAGCCAGTTTACCAATCATTAATTTTGACTATCTTCTAATGAAAGTTTAATGAAGCAAAAAGTCAAATAGTTGACATGAATGTGCTGAAAGAGATATAACAGCGTGGTTTAGGGAATAGTAAAGGAAGTTACAAAACATTACCGCACCCATTTCTAATGTGCTTAGATTGCTGAATTCCTGCTGTGGCCACATAACAAACCAGCTGTCTGAATTAAAATAAGATGCTAGGGGCTCTGTTAGAGAAAACGTGGTTGGCATCGCTTGAAACTCCTCTCAGAAATTACCCTAAAATCATGTCACAGGTAGTCATTGTATGGAAATTTCGCCCGGCCTTTTATAGTTTCCAATTTCCAAAGAAATCTGAATAAAATTGCAAAGGGATGTGAAAAACACAACAAAACACCACAGAAATCTTAAAAGGTGGCTAATGCACGGCTTACATTTTACGTAACTGCGGAAGTTTCTTGAAGATTCCTGTAGCTTCCAACACTGTGAATTCATTATTATTGAGACGCCTCAGAAAAAAAGAAACAAAACATTCATTACCAACAGTTAGGAAGGGATTAGATTTTATTTCTCATAACAGAATTGTAAGATCATTTAATAATTATTCCAAAGTAAAATAGAGAACACATGCCACAGAAAATCTGTGGAAGTACTGATTTTTCCCCATTTCACTCAAATTTCAATGATCAAAATAAAATATGAAGAAGCATATAATAAGGAAAACCAATGATCAAAAATGAAAACTAGCTCTCACTCAGTAATTTATAGAACAAACTTTCTCAAACTTTTTTCCACTATTGTCTCTCCTCCCCCAAAGGATTTTTCTCCCAAAAAGCATTTTAAACCATTTTTTCTAACCACTTGCTGCAAATATTTTTTACTAATGGATTTTTTGATATGCAGTTTATATGCCATAAAAGTCACTCTTTTACAGTGTACAATTTAGTGGTTTTTAGTGTATTCACAAATCTGTGCAACTATGTTTGTTGCCTAATCCCAGAATATATCCACCACCAAGAAGAAATCTCATACCCATCAGAAGTCACTCTCAATTTGCTTCCCTCCCTGCCTCAGTCCCTGGCAACCACTAATTTACTTTCTGTCTGTATGGAGTTTCCTATTCTGGATGTTTCATACAAATGAATTCATGAAAAGTGTGGCTTTTTTCACTTTACACAATGTTTACAAGGTTCATCCATGTTTAGCGTATGTCAGCACTTCATTCCTTTTTGTGGCCAAATAATATTCCAGTCTATGGACATGCCAATTTTGTTTATCCCATTATCAGCTGATGGATATTTGGGTTGTTTCTACTTTTTTTGATTATCATGAATAGTGCTGCTACCAACACTGGGGTAGAAGTTTTTGTGTAGATACATGTTTTTGATTTCTTTGGATATTTACACTGATGTGAAATTGCTGGGTTACATAGTAAAACTATATTTAACAATTTGATGAATAGCCAAACTGTTTTCCAAAGATGCTGTGTCATTTTATATTCCCCCAGCAATGCATGAGGGGTCCAATTTCTCTCACCTGTTATTGTCTTTTTTTGCTTTTATGGCCATTCTAGGGGATGTGTTACCTCACTGTGGTTTTGATTTATGGTTCCCTAATGTTTCATGATACAAAGCATGTTTTTAGGTGCTTATTGGTCATTTGTATTTCTTTTTTAGAGAAATGTGCACACAAATAATTTGAGCACTTTTAAATTGGGTAATATACCTTTTTTATTGTTGAGTTGTAATAGCTCTTTATATATTCTGGATAGAAGTCCCCTACTGGATACATAATTTGAAAATCTTTTCTTCCCAGTACTGATTTTTAAATGTATAATTTAAAAAGCTCCTAATTTCTTAAAACACACAAAAACTTTGCCGAATAATAAATTAGATGTTAGTGTTGCAATTCTTAATTGACAAGTAAGCCTATTTAGGCTGTTATCATGCAGGAAGATATAATTTGAATTATTGTTTGTAATAATATTGGCAATACACACAACTCCCTACGTGACCATAAAATAGAGTTCAGGCCTTTTACTGCATGTTTTTCACACATTTCAAAAAATCCTGGAGCTATGAAATAGATTCAAAAAGTAACAGGAATAAAAAAAAAAAAGTATCACTACAGCCTCGGGTAGTTTCTGTCATCCTTTTGAAAGCATTACATTATTTGAAATTACTCAAATTGCTTAGAATTCATTAAGTAACAGGCGCGAATATAGGCATGGTGGGAGATAAACCATAAAACACAATCCCTGTCATCAAGGAGCTACAATGTAGTTGAAGACAAAAGGGTTATGCATGCAGAAAAGGACAACCGACTTTGCAAAGAAGTAACTGGCAAATACCAGATGGTGCTATACATAAACGTTGCTAAGATGTTCCGAAAACAATGAGATGTCACCAGGTTTTTCTTCAATTTTTAGAACACTAGCATTAGTTTTATAAATAACGTCACTAAAGGCAAACCTTACATGGCACAGAATCTATAGATGATTCAACAAACATATTTTAACACCTAGTATGTGCTAGGCCCTTGTTAGGGTTATAAATATAAATCTAATCTCACTATTCTTTTGTGTTTCTGCTATGCTATCCATTACTCAGGAAAAACAAAACCTACCCGCTGTGCTGTAATACTTGATAATCACTGAATCCTTCCACCTTCAGGTCCGTGAAGTAATAAAGCGGATAAAGGCTCTCTGCTTTAATTCATAATGTACAGAGATTCAAAACGGTGACTCTCAAAGTACTTTATTTGGTTGCTGTGAAAGACTATATCCCTTAGAAATCTATTACATTTTTAGAAATGGGTATGGGCATAAATAATACCCAAGAAATAAATATCAGATGAATGCTCTTATTCTTAGCATTATCAAGAGCTAACTGAATTTTTGAGAAGTAAATTAACTTCTGGAGTCGTATCTTGGACCAGAAAGATGAAGTCAGATAGCCTCTAATCTATCTTTGTACAAAGAAGAGTTACGGCCATGCGTGTTCATTAAAATCAATCCAATCATCAAGAATAAAAGAGCAAGACAAAAATTCCATTGCTTCGATGCTTTCATTCCTCCCTCCCAACCTGGATTTTGTTAGATGAACTCACAGCTCTGCGGTGTACTGGGGAATGTGGTCTGGGATTTTGGTGAGTTTCTGATTGGAACAATCTACCGTGGTCCCTTCACAGCGGCACTTCTCAGGGCAAGCCAAATCTGCAAAGCAGTCCCCACTTAATTTTGATCGATAATCTTCTGTACCTATTGAGGATTCAAGCCAAAAGAAAAAAAAAAGATACTTAGTCTAAAGGTTAGAATATTCATTAATTTGTAGGAAGAAAAATAGTAAGATAACTATAGATTATGCAGCAGGGAGACAACTTGGGGAATTTTTGGTCAATGGATGTCAGGAGAGGGTTAAAACAAGGGCTTGGAATTTGCTGGAAAAAAAAGTAACCAGATTCACAGGACAGGAAAACATTAATAGAGATGAGCTTTTCACAGCTGTACTTTCTGCTGATCCAGTTATGAGCCATTCTAGCCTATTTGACAGCTAATCATACAATGGCTATTAATTGTTAAAAAGTTTATTTTTTTTCTCTGAGTCGAGAATTTAAAATGTATCCAGGAATAAACATGTTCCTATATATCATTTTAAATTAGGGCTTTCAAGGCAAATAGATGTACTCAGGTTTTTAAATTTTCTATGGTCTTTTAGTATTCTCTCCCTCTCACATAATCTTCAGAAATGCCTAAAAAGCCCTCTTTTTTCATTTTGATTTTATAAAAAGAGACCAGTAAATCCTGATTTGAGCCTCAGCAGCTTGTCATGCTGTAGAAAGCTGCGTGACGTTCCATGGTGCTTGACGGAACCATGTTTTACTCATACCTGGCAACCACATGGTTAGATCAAGCACAACAGAAAATCTCGCTACATAATCACTACACCATCCACTAGGCCAAGGGTAAGACCGAGAGGAAAGATGAAGGGAAGCAGGAGAAAAAGCTACAGACGTTCTGGAAACGTAATACTGTTTACATGACATGCATTCTTCCCGCAGAATGTTTATGACCATAGTAAGAGTATTACTACCGAAGATTTCCTGGAAACACAAAGAAGGGGGCTACACTGAAAGGTGCCTCCATTGTTCCTCAGAACTGCAGAATGGAAACAACAGCTTTCGGGAACAACATCCAGGAAGAAGTTGAAGGTGAGCTACAAGGACAACAGAGAAGCTCAAAAGATCTGTGGTTTCTTCTTGGGGGGCGGAAAAAAGGCGCAAAAGACCGAGACTAGAAGAAGGTACATCAGGATTGAAAAGGGAGGACATTGTGTTTCAGATCAGACACTTTTACTTACAGCCAAAATGGTGAATTCCTGCAAAAGTAAAAATCACCAAGAAGGAAAGAAAGAGTAATCCCGATTAAGATTAATAAACACATACATAAAACTAGCTAAGGTCTCCTCCTTCTTTCCTTACTATGGCAATTGGAGGGGAAAGGCATAGTATGACAGCAATCGTCATGCTTTGCAAGCTTTTGTAGTAATTTTTTGAAGCACAGTGGTCTTACGGGAAAAGCAATGGCATACAAGATGCACAGCACAAGTTAGGTTCTTGTCGATTCCTTTAAATGATGAACTCTCTGCAAGATAGATTTTCTTTTGAGTTATCACTATAGTATCTAGAATGCCATATAGAATGACGGTAGGCAGGTAAACAAGCAAACTGAAGTGAAAAACGAATCATGGAGATCTTTACAAACAAATCCATCTGGATTAATCCTTAGGTGGTGGCTTACATGCTTTTTAATGATTTTTCCAACTTATAAATAACGTCACTTAGTGGAAATGAAATGAAAATCTCATCAGATTGCAAAGCTGAATATAATCATTTCATTAGATTTGGCAATGAATGCCAAGGTATTTATTGAGGAACTTTTGTAATGCAGTTTAGGCTTTCGTTTTAAAAGTGAAATGAAGAAACACTGGCAACAAGGTCTACATGACAGGTACTCTGGGTTTCTTACATTTAAAATAATCTGCATTCCACGCAATGACAATGTTGTTTCTTTTATGGAGACTGTTTATTAGGTAGGATAAAATTTTAATTGAAATCTATAAGAAAAAAAAGAGGGAGAAAAGGCTCAAAGAAACCTTCTGAGTCCTGACTTCTATTATTATTGCTTTAATGCAAATTGAATTAACAGAAATTGAAAATGAAGCTATGGTATCACATATAAAATGTATTTCCAAGAAAGCATATTTTGACCGCTGTCAGTAAATGGGAAAAACTGAATCAGAATTTATGAAAACAATCTGACTTTGGGTCTTTAATTGGTGATCCAGAAATATTAATTTCTAAATTATTAATAAAGTAGAGTTAAATGTAATTAATTGAAGAATTCAGTAACAATTATATTAATTGGCAGAATTTGAGGATTTAAGCAATATTAATGTTTTATCCTATAGGTGTTCTGGTGTTTAGAATATGGCTTTTTCTGGGTAAGTAATAGCTATCAGATGACTTTCTGCTTAATAGTGAGGTAAAAATAATGAATTTTAAAGATTGCCAATGAAGGCCAATCAACTGTTCTTTCTACCATGTTATGTCTTATGTAGCCAGTGTAATATGTAAAATACTATTGATCACTCAAGCTCAAAATAAGTAATAAAACAAAATCCATTAAATGAACAAAATTATTCAAATTATAATTCAATAAAGGTAAATAACACATATCTCTTTAAAATAAAGACCAAACCTAACCCAGTACTCTCCTTTAAAAAATCAGTATGGTTTTTGCATACTAACACTGTATAAATAATCTTCTTATTGGTAGGTGTTAAAATATATAATTGTCTAGAATATCCCCAGGAGATGGTAAATGTAGCCAATTAATTACTAACACATATTTTTATATAATGGTCTAAAACAAACAAGTCAAGAGGCATTTTACACAGTTGGCAGGCAAGGAAAAAAGAAGTGAAGAAACATATTTCAAAGAGCTAGTTCCAGAATCATCAGCCTTGACAGTGTTGAGATTGTAGTGGTAAAACATTTCAATTACTTTTCTAAAACACATTCCATTCATATGCTTAAATTATTCAAGGCACTTCGTGCCTATGAACACCTGATGCTTTCAGGATGCATGTCAATATTGTTTTTGTGGAGTTATATTGTCACTCCAGGTATACAAGAAGTTTGTTAAGTTTTGTTAAGTCACAAACAACATATAACTGTATGTAAGCAAGCAGGAAGTTGCTGTTTTTGTATAAAAAGTGAAGCATCAGTAGGCCAAATAAAACAAAAAGTAAGGCATACATTTTTAGTATAGTTACATCAAAAAAGTAAATCTCATGGTTGGAAAGAGAATTCATTCTATGTGTTGGTAACTGATTTCATGTAGAACTAGTTCTTTGACAACAGAAAGGTCTCTGTCTTTAAAACCAGCTCAATAAGCTACATTTTAAAAACAGGTTGAAAGATCAGATATACAACATAAGGAGAGAAAATGATTTAAGTAGAAGGCTACAGGTTCAAACGTTTTAGGTACTGTGAGAAATTTTAGATAATGTGCCAAAGTGAGAGAGAAAAAAAAAAGATGGGAGTTTAATAATATATAAGTTTAACATCAGAAGCTGCATGCAAAGGTCAGGTTTTCAGGAAACAGCTACAAGTGATCTATGCAGAAGTAAATCTATCTACAGAGTACCCACTGTACTTTCAAACGCATGCACATCAAAGTTTCAGAAGCTATATTTTATAAGGTGAGGAAAGGGTATCTGTGGTTAGTCCTACTACCGAGCAAAACCTACCTGGAATGAAATACTGTTCTTTAGCTAAATAAAAAAAGAGAAAAAAAAATAGAAGATGCACCTGAATGTCAGCAAGCAGAGATAGGAGTTATATTAGATTAAGAATGGACTAAAGGCACTATAGATAATTAAGTGAATTCTATTCACAGCAGTGGCTGAGATATAATAATGTACAGGGAGTAGTAAATGTATCTAGAACCAAGGACAATAAATAGCTTTGTTTTGATATTAGCTTTTTAGTATGAATTAACTGCCGAATGTGAAATACCCCTGCAATAGTCAGATAACATACTACCCAAAACATTCAGAATGTGTTTTATCGTAAGAAAACAGAAAAGATTAGTCCAAAGCAAATAGTAAATGTCAATGCAGTAGGTCTTTTATTTAATGGTAATACAATGTATCTACATTTAGTTTTTTATAAATAAGTATGATATTCCCCAAATGCTAAAAGATGGCCTTTTGGAAAAAAAAAATTATTCTCAGAATCCTATTTGAAATAAGAGGATGAAAAATAAGAAAACACATTTGGTGCGAGAAGCAAGGGATAGGGAAATCTTTCCCCCTAATTCTGAGCCTGAGCAAATCACCTAACTAAATCTCAGTTCCCTTTCTGAAGAAATGAGAACATGGTTGATTACCTAAAGTTTTTCAATGGAGAATAATCCAACAAACATACAACTTAACAGACTTGAAAAGTATTCTGAGTTTGCTAAAAGTTCAAATTCTAAAAATACAGCATGAAGTATCCAGGCATCTTTTTTCTTGGCTGGTAGCCTATTTGTTATGCTGGATATAGTGTTAAAAATATTACATATAGGAGGGCTATATGAATTGTGTCTACAGCTCTCTTTATTTGGTTCTTTGTGGACAGAAGTAAAAGAACTCTATTCTACAATGTTTGATAATTGATCTGATAACCAGCTGTCTCTAGGTCTCCATAACCACTGTTTTTGGTAACATAGGTGAAATGTCACATGAAGTAAGAAATTACCTGAACAACGGAATTTCTTGCTTTTGATTTGTCCTATTCTTTTGTTTGCCAGACGCCGGGGGCTGGTGCAGCGGGCACCACTGGTCTCGATGGGGTTGACATGGAGATAATCCGCCAGCCACTTGAGATGGCAGTCACAAATAAAGGGGTTCTGGGCCAAATGCCTTTCAGAAACACATACAGAACACTTTTATACTCGACTTGCAATGAACTCAACTCTCAAATCCATAGTGAAGACACCAGTCACCATAGTTGATCCAAGCCATAGATACATACATGGTTTGAATGGCCCGGAGAGGTGAAAAGGTCCCCTTGGCAATGGTCTGAAGCTTGTTGTCGTACAAGGAGAGAAGGTTCAAGTTGTGCAGATCCTGAAAAGCATCTACCCGAAGGCAGTTTATCTTGTTGGCATTCAATAATCTGTTTGATCAAATAGTTGCAGAATTAAAGTGCAGCATCTTCTTAACCCACCTTCAAGATTCTGTCCTTCTTGAGAAATACAAGAAATCAACAAATACATTTTTCTGAACCTCAACATTAACATTTTAACTGTAATAATTTAGGTACCACAGGTGGAAGATTTGGGGTTATAGCAGATAAAGCAAAGGGCATGCAGTTTAATAAATCTAGTGGCACTCATACATTTATTCAGAAGAAATAATGAAACATATTCTCTGGAAGGTGGAAGGGTAGTGCAGTAGACAAAGCAGAGCCAACTTCTGAAGTCAAGGATGCCATAAAAAAAACCCGTCATAAAACATTAGTCTTTCTAGCTGCTCTGTGAAGAAGTTCCGTCTACTTTCAAAACAGAAGCCAGAGTGAGCCTTTTAAAACACAGATCACTTTCCTTTCAAAGCCAGGCAACAACTCTCAAACTGCTCTTAGGGAAACCAAAGTCCTGACAAATTGCCTTAAGGCGCAATAGGACCGTTAGCGCCCCCTTCTGACTCTGTGACCTCCACGTTCTTTCCCCCAGCTGCTTCAGCAACAGCCACTCAGGTCTCCATGTAGGGATGTCAGCTTGGAATGTTCTTTTCCCTGTTGTCTGACTACTCTGCTTCTTTGAGTCTGGTCCAATCTTACCTTCTCAATTCAGCCTACCCTGACCACTCTCTTTAATACCATCCCCTGTGTTTGCCCTTCCTCAACCTCTAACACACTTGATTTCTTTACTATGATCTTTTTTTTTCCTGTTTTCCTAAGTGTGTATTTCTTTCTGTTGTATATGATTTACTTGTTACATTATTTTTTTAATGTTTATTTATTTATTTTGACACAGAGAGAGAGAGAGAGAGCAGGGGAGGGACAGAGAGAGAGGAGAGAGAGGAGAGAGAGGAGAATCCCAAGCAGGCTCTGTGCTGTCAGTGTAGAGCCCAATGCAGAGCTCTATCTCATGAACCGTGAGGTCATGACCTGAGCCGAAATCAAGCCTTGGATGCTCAACCGAATGAGCCACCCGGGCGCCCCTGATTTACTTCTCACTTCATTGCTGTCATTTGCATGTTGCCTCCACACAGCAGGCGTATTTGTCGGTTTAGCTCCCTAATGCTTCTCCCGTGCTGAGCACATACTAAAGTGCTCCATAAGTACCTGTTGTTGAATTAATACTTTATAGCCCTCTTGGAGAGTGACACGGTTCATAAGCATATTAAAGGCCCTAGTCCTGCATTATAAACATCCACTTAAGTTAGTTTAACACAATATCCTACACACTCATTTTTTTTTTCAACATGTTCTCAATATTCGACATCAATGTTCTGTGAAACTGTGGTTCACAAATCATACTTTGACAAACGCCTTTCTCGTAGGGTATATGAGATCATGTCTCAGCTTTTATTCATGTTGGACTCCCTTTGGGAATATACTTGTCCCGCCTTCCACTTTCTTCAACCTTGTGGCCTATTATGGCCTCACGGGAAGCTTGCCTTTTCCAGAGCATGCCTTCCATCCAACTAAAGTATTCCTTCCTCTGGGTTCCCAAGCAAGTTGTTCAGTGCTATTTAGTCTTGGCACCTACTTTACGCAGGCCTACTTATTTGCCCTCCATGAGCAGAGAATTTTTTTTTGATATTTTTTTCTCTATTAGCATTTACTTTAGTGCTTTGATACTTAAACAAATATTTAGTAGCTCAAAATATATGTGCTCTGTGGTTTGGGTTTGTATGCCTTATTGAATATACTGAAAATGGTTTCTCTTTTGGTCATAAGAATCTCTAATTAACATAGGGTATTTCTGTTTTACTTGCTTTTTTAAAATTTATTTATTTTTGAGAGAGAGAGAGAGAGAGAGCGAGCATGAGCTGGGGAGAGGCAGAGAGGTAGAGGGAGAGAGAGAATCCCAAGCAGGCTCCACACTGTCAGCCCAGAACCCAACATAGGTCTCAATCCCATGAACTGTGAGATCATGACCTGAGCCAATATTAAAGAGTTGGATGCTTCACCAGCTGAGCCGGCACCTCTGTTTTACTTGCATTTGTAGGGATTCCACATACTTGCAAAGCTATGACTTCCCTGTGGTGATTCTCTTTCCTCCTCTTTTTTACCTCCCTTTAGGACCTGACATTTTGGCCTTCTCTGTGGTCCTCATAATGCTTTCTTAGAAGCTTAGGAACTAGTCTGAGGTGTGGACTGATAATCCCATTTCTCTACTCTGTGCCACAACACAGGTCACACCTACTGTGTTCTCCAATCTGTCAGCCAAATGAAGGAGTCAGAGAGCAGAAGTAAGGAGAAGGACAAAGTAGGGAGCCTGGAAGACAATTGGAAAAGGTGCCTGTTTTGAGCATTTTGTACTTACTTTAAATTATGTGGTCTGAAAATTAGGAGAAAGAAAGAGTTAGACACTACTTCCTTCTGTTCCTTTCACTTACTTCTTTTCATCTGTTCAAGCAAATCTAAGATGCTTAACCAAGTTCTCAGTGAGCCATAAAGAGATAATCGTGTTGCTTTAGTCCTGGCAGGCTTAAGGATGGGCCTTGAGCTAGGGACAAAATATTAGGATGAGGGACAAAGATAGCTTTTTAAGTAAGATTTATCTCCATACAGATCCCGTGGTTTATTAACCTGTTTGTTACATCAACGACCAGTAAGTGTGTGTGGAAGGGGAGAGAAGGTGCTATTTTCAGTGTTGGTACTGAGCAGGCCAGTGATAGCAAGAGATTATGAGTAAATGGCAAGGAGAATAGTGCTAGGAGAATGTAAAAGAATGACAGAGAAGCAGGTAATATATAGACAATACCTGACTAAAGCGATAGCTATATTTATAATGTATGTAATGTATACAGAGTCATTCTATTAAAGATCAGAAACAGTATTTGCTGAGTCCACCTCAAGGGTTAAAAATAATTTGAAACCCAAATAAAGACATTAGGGCATAAGGATCAGTATTTATCATGACTTACTGGTCTCTTGTAAAATCAATTTTTTGGGTTGTACAGTATTAAAGAGATTGAAAAGAGAGAGGGGGAGACATACAGAGAGAGAGAATGTAGCAAAATGGAGAGCACTACACACAGTAAGGCTAAATATTATTTAGTTAACAATTTGCTTCATGTGTGTGTGTCTGTGTGTGTTGTGTGTGAAAACTGGGCTGTGATATAAAATATGTTTCTTGATACTGATAAAAATTTAAAACATGAAGACTAGGATGTAAGTAAGAACTTACATTTACCCAGTAAGGAAAGAGATCTACGTCTGGGAAGTCTTGGGGGATTAGGAGTAAATTTATACAAGATCAGTGGTACAAACCCTGACACCAACAAATGTATACACTCGACAGAGAAAGTACCATTTTAAACTTAAGAATTTTAGAGTCAACTGGCTGTGAACTAGTTGAGAGAGCACAGTACATCATCGTCATCTTTGTATCCCCTGAATGCGGAAGTCTACGTGTGTTTGGTGATTTGAACAGAATTTGATGATCTAACAGTAATCATCTTAATGTTAGCATACTTCTTCCAATTTCCTTTTCATAGGAGCATTCATTTAAACACTTGCGGTCAGGTTTTGTTCTTATACATGTATGTATAGTAAATTCTTTTGACACAAATGAATGGTAGCTATTGTCTAAGCAGAATGGTTTTTAAAAGATGCAATCCAGCGATTTGTAGATAATTTTCTCAGTATATACCAAGTTGGGTGCTATTGCTGTGCTCTGGCCCTTATTCCAGCACTGTTACCCTTGCACATTCTTTGGACAAAGGTGGATAAACATATCACTATGTCACTCTCCTTCCCAACTACTGTTAAATCAAAACAGAGAGTTTCACAAAGGGCAGGGACTGCATAAGCTTTAAATGACAGAGTAGCCAGGAAGCATATATTTCTGACAGGGTGGAGAGAAAGGTTTTGAGACAACTTCAAAGTGCTGTGTCTTCAAATAAATAACCACCATCAATGTGAGCTGCACTAGACTAATCTTTTCCATTTCATTAAACTATGTCATTTGGGGTCGAGTTTTCCTGAAGCTTCCATGAAAATATGAGATGGTACACTGACTAAAATATTATATTTGGTTCAACAGATCAGAAACAATCAAATACTTACAGTAGCTGTAAGGAAAACAGTCCTTCAAATAAACTTTTTGGGAGTTCCGTGATCTTATTTCCATAGAGGACACTGAAAAAAACATGATTTAAATGAAAAAGAAATTAGACATCAAGCCAGCATAACAAATTGACCCAAAATATATGTATTCAGGCATATAGGAGGTTAGTAAGTACTCCATACATCATAAAAACTATAGTTGAGTGAACAAACTTCAATTTGCAAATGTGTTTTTTCCTGATTATAGATCAGATATATACATATGGTAGAAAGTTCAGAAAACATTGAAAAACAAAGAAAATTAACAAAAGTGAGCTCATTCCATTATTTAATGCCTTTTCATAGAAATGTCCACTGTTAAATTGTCATGTTTTTCAACACACACACACACACACACACACACACACACAGTATTGCATTCTGTAATAAAAAAGGAGAACACTAAATGTGGAATTCATTGCTCATTAAAGGAATGAGTTTTAGGCTTATCATACTGGTAAAAAGTGAAAGGAATCTACATAAAGGTAAGCTTTTTGTTACATAATGTATATGCTTGAGAATTGTAAGGTATGTGTAGAAAGTGATCACTAATACGAGTACAGAAACATTTTTGAAATGCACGTTTCTCCAAAAACATGAACAGGAATGTATCCTCATGGTATTCAGCTCTGATCAGCCACTATGTGCAGCTACCCGGTGCAAGAACCACGGTTTAGTCCCTTCAACACACCTGGCGCCTTGCATTGATTTGGGTATGCAGTGACATTCTAACATTGGATTGATGAGTGATCATTGTTTGAGGAGTCAATTGAAGAAATAAGTTAGCAAGTGGACAAATTAAGGAAAAATTAACAAGATGGGTGAAATGAGGGGATTTCAACAACAGATGAACAGAAATGGGTTGACTCATCATGCTGGCTATTAGCAACAGGTCTGCCATGATGCCTATCTATTTTTTACCCCCAAAGTAGGGAACCAAAATAACGAATGGGAAAAGACAGAAATTATATTCCTTAGGGTGACCAACTGGCAATACATACCAAGAGTTGTAAAGACAATTATAAAAAATTTTACTTAGTTTTACTTTTAGGGGCTGAAGAAAATAATCACAAACACAGTATTTTGTGTACAAAATGTCAATCATGGCATAACTTATAACAATGAAAAATTGACACAAATAAAATATCTCCAAATCCCCCCAAAAAGGGTATTGGTTAAATGCATATTTCACATTCACAAAAATGATATTTTGAGAAATATTTAATGACATGAAAGTGTTAATATAACATTAAAGTTGAACAAAACAATAAAGAAGTACATTATAGTATGATCTTAATTTAGTTCAGAAAAATATATATACACGTACATAAGGAAAAAAGCAGAAAATCTCTGGATGGCAGGCAATTTGCCATTCAGAGGTGATTTTAATTTGCATCTATATGTTTTTCTTTATGTTTTATATTCTCTACATTGATCCTATTTCTTCTGAAAATGAGAAAAATGTTCTTTCAGAAAAGACATAAAGGATGTCACAATATGTAAAGGAAAAAGCTGAAATGAGAATCTAAATAATTAATATGTTTGGCAGCAGTATATGATTTCTGTTTGAAATGGACTAAAATAACAATTCAAGAGAAATGAATAAGAGTGAGGGAAAAGCTGTTGTTTCCTTTTAAGATGTCAGCGAGAGGTTGGATGTATTACAATATAGGAAGGAAATTCTCAAGGGAATAAATAAATATGGCTGGATACTATATTGTGTAAGGAGACATTCTACTTGTATAGATCCCAGTGGTATAGTTATATAATATAACATAAAAGTTCATTTGTGCAGAATATAGATGCTTTTAAATAAGGTAAATCAATTAGAGAAAAACTATTTTTAAAAATCTAAGAAAAAAAAGAGAGAACTCTGTATTGTTAGCATCAAAGAGGTAAGGGAATTAAGAAAGGATAAGCAATAATAAATGCATTTTTTTAAGGTCAGAGGCCTTATGGGAACACACGTGAGCAGATCAAGGTGGCACTATTTCAGGACATTCAATGCAATATCATTCAACTGACTAAATTTAACAAGAGATATCATATACTTATTATGTGTCAGGAACTTTTACGAGGTTCTAAGCTTGGTGTCCAATTAAACTGAATGCAACCGTTGTTTGTTGAATATGCATCACTTGTCCTTGTGCCAGAATAATACAACTGAAGTGAGCCAAGTATGATTTCAAAGAGGAACACAAAATAGCAATTTTGAATATTAAAGGAGTTTCATATTTTGAACCCAATGAAATATAAAAAGGAAATAGGATGCATATAAATTGTGGGGACCCATATAAGAATTAAGGAGCAAGTTATGAAACTAGAAATCAACTATAAGCACCTGGGAGCTCCTGGGTGGTTCAGTTGGTTAAGCGTCTGATTCTTGATTTTGGCTCAGATCATGATCTCATGGTTCATAAGATCGAGCCCGCATTTATCTCTGTGCTGTCAGAGCGGATTGGGATTCTCTCTCACCCTCTGTCTCTCTGCCCCTCCCCCGCCAAAAGTAAACATTTAAAAAAAGGAAAAAATCTGGAAAGAACACAAATACAAGGAGGTAAAATAACATGCTACTAAATAATGGATAAGTCAACAAAGAAATAAAAGACAAAATAAAAAAAAATACATGAAGACAAAATAAAATGTAAACACAACAGTCCAGAAACTTTGGGATACAGCAAAGCTATTCTAAGAGGTAAGTTGATAGCAGCACATTTCTTACTCAAAAAGCAAGAAAAACTTCAAATGAATAACCTAAACTTACACCTAAAGGAGCTAAAAAAAGAAAAGCAAACAAAACTCCAAACCAGTAGATAAATAAAGAAAAGAATAGAGAAATATATTAAATAGAAACTAAAAAAATAAAAGAGATCAATGAAATCAAGAGCTGCTTCTTTGAAAAGATCAACAAAACTGATAAACCTTTAGACAGATTCACCAAAAAAAGAGGACTCAAATAAACAAAATCAGAAGCAAAGAGGAGAAATGACAGCTGACAGAAATACAAAGGGATATGATGATAAATTACATATGAACAAACTGGACAACCTAGAAGAAACGGATAAATTCTTAGAAATATATAAGCTCCCAAAACTGAATCAGGGAGAAAAAGAAAAAAATGTTTCTTTTCAAAATTTTATTTAAATTCTAGTTAGTTAACATACAGTGCAATGGCAATATTGGTTTCAGGAGTGCAATCCAGTGATTCATCAATTACATACAACACACCATGCTCATCATAACAACTGCCCTCCATTAAAAAAAATGTTTAATGTTTTTAATTTATTTTTGAGAGACAGAGCATGAGTGGGGGAAGCACAGAGAGAGAAGAAGACATAGAATCTGAAGCAGGCTCCAGGCTCTGAACTGTCAGCACAGAGCCTGAGGAAGGGCTTAAATCCACAAACCGTGAAATCATGACCTGAGCTGAACTTGAATGCATAACTGATTGAGTCACCCAGGCACCCCAACAACTATCCTCCTTAATATCCATCACCCATGTAGCCTATCCCATACCCACCTCCCTCTACCAACCTTCAGTTTGCTATCTTTATAAGTTTTTTTATAGTTTGTTTCTGTCTCTCTTTTTCTCTCCCTCCTATATGGTCATCTGTTTTGTTTCTTACACTCCACATAAGGTGCCAAGAAGGGGGAACCATCTTGCACTATGAGTGAGAATGAAAACTGGTGCAGCCACTCTGGAGAACAGTATGGAGGTTCCTCAAAAAGTTAAAAATAGAACTGCTATATGATTCAGCAATTGCACTAACAGGTACTTACTCAAATGATACAAAAATACAGACTCCAGGGGGTACCTGAACCCCGATGTTTGTAGCAGCATTATTAACAATAGGCAAACTATGAAGAAAGCACAAATGCCCACCAACTGATGAATGGATAAAGAAATGTGGTGTATATATGCAATGGAATATTACTCAGCCATCAAAAAGAATGAAATCTCACCATTTGCAATGACATGGATAGAGCTAGAGTATATTATGTTGAGTGAAATAAGTCAGCCAGAGAAAGACAAATACCATATGATTTCACTCATATGCAGAATTTAAGAAATAGAAAATGTGAACAGACCAATTAGCAGCAATGACATTGAATCATTAAAAACAAAACAAAACAAAAAAAATTCCCAACAAACAGAAGTCCAAAACCAGATGGCTTCACAGATGAATTCTAACAAACATTTAAAGATTTAATACATATTCTTCTCAAACAACTCCAGAAAATAGAGGATGAAAGAAATCTTCTAAATTCATTCTATGAAGCCAGCATCACTCTGATACCAAAATCAGATAAGGGCACTACAAAAAAGAGGACTACAAGGCCAATAACGCTGATAAACAAGGATGCAAAAATCTTCAACAAAACATTAGCAAACTGAATCCAAAAATACATTAAAAAAATCATTTACCACGATCAAGTGGGATTTATTCTTGGGATGCAAAGGTGACTCAATATTTGCAAATCAAATCAACACGATAGAACACGTCAACAAGAGAAAGGATAAAAAGCATATGATAATTTCAATAGATGTAGAAAAAGCATTTGACAAATTACAACATCTATTCATGATAAGAGCCTTTAACAAAGTAGGTTTAGAGGGAACATACCTCAATATAATAAAGTCCATCTATGAAAAACCCACAGCTAACATCATCCTCAATGGTCAAAAAATGAGATCCCTTTACCTAAGATATGGATGTCCACTCTCACCACTTTTATTCAACATAGTACTGGAAGTGTTACCCACAGCAATCAGATAAGAAAAAGAAATAAAAGGCATCCAAATTGGTAAAGAAAAAGTAAATTTTTCACTCTGTGCAGATGACATGATATTATGTATACAAAACCCTTAAGATTCCACCAAAAAAACTACTAAAACAGATAAATGAATTCCATAAGGTCACAGGATACAAAGTCAATATACATAAATCTGTTGCATTTCTATACATTAATAATCAAGTAGCATAAAGAGAAATTAAGAAAACAATCCCATTTATAGTTGCAGCAAAAATAATAAAATACCTAGGAATAAACCTAACTTAGGAGGCAGAAACCTGTACTCTGAAAATGATAAAAAGTTGATGAAAGAAATTGAAGACAACACAAATGGAAAAATACCCCATACTCTGAACTAGAAGAATAAATATTGTTAAAATTCCCACATTACCTAAAGCAATCTACAGATTTAATGCAATCCATATCAAAAAAATCCCAAGAGCAATTTTCACAGAACTAGTACAAATAATCCTAAAATTCATATGGAACCACAAAAGATCCCGAATAGCCAAAGAAATTTTGAGAAAAATAAACAACAAATAAACAAAAAACAAAAAAAAAACCTGGGAATATCACAATCTCAGATTTCAAGATATACTACAAAGCTATAGCAGTCAAAACAGTAAGGAGCTAGCACAAAAATAGACATATAGATCAGTAGAACAGAGAACCCAGAAAGAAATCCACTATTAACATGTCCATTAATCTTCTACAAAGGAGGCAAAAACATGTATTGGGAAAAAGAGTCTCTTTTTGGGAAAACTGGACAGTTATGTGGAAAAAATAGATAAATAAACTGGACCACTTTCTTACACCAGACACAAAAATAAACTCAAAAATGGTAAAGGACCTATATGTTAGACCTGAAACCATAACATTTCTAGAAAAGAGCACAGGCAAGAATTTCTCTGATGTTAGCTGTAGCAACATTTTTCTAGATATGTCTCTTGAGGCAAGGGAAACAAAAGCAAATATAAGCTATTGGGACTACATCAAAATAAAAGCTTGTTCACAGAAAAGGAAACAATCAATAGAATTAAAGGCAACCTATTGAATGGGAGAATATATTTGCAAATGACATATCCAATAAATGGTTAGTTTCTAAAATAGCTAAAGAACATCTACAACTCAACACCAAAAAAAAAACCACCCCACAAATAATCCAAATTAAAAAATGGGCTGAAGACATGAACAGGCATTTCTCCAAGAAGACATACAGTTTGCCACTAGACACATGAAAAGATGCTCAACATCATTCATCACCAGGGAAATACAAATCAAGGCCACAATGAGATATCACTTCACACCTGTTAAAATGGCTAGTATTAAAAAGACAAGAAACAATAAGTGTTGGTAAGAATGTGAAGAAAAAGGAACCCTCACACACTGTTTTTGGGAATGCAAACTGGTGCAGCCACTGTGGAAAACAGTATGGAGGTTCCTCAAAAAATTAAAAATAGAACTACCATATGATCCAGTAATTCCACTACTGGGTATTTGCCAACAGAATACAAGACACTAATTTGAAAAGATATATGCACCCCTATGTTTACAGCAGCATTATTTTCAATAGCCAAGCTATGGAAGCAGCCCAAGTGTCCATCAATACACAAATGGATAAAGAAGAGATGGTTTTACATATATATATATATATACATACATATATATACGTATATTTGTGTGTGTGTGTGTGTATATATATATATATATATATATATATATATATATATATAGTGTCTCTCCATATATAGACACAATAGAGTATGAACCATAAAAAGGAATGAAATCTTGCCATTTGCAAGAACATAGATGGATCTAGGCAGTGCATTGCTAAATGACACAAACCAGTCAGAGAAAAACAGATACCATATGATTTCACTCATGTGTGGAATTTATCAAACAAAACAAATGAACAAATAAAAAAATGAGACAAACCAAGGGTGCCAGGGTGGCTCAGTTGGTTAAGCATCTGACTCTGATTTCGGCTCATGTCATGATCTCACGGTTTATGAGTTCCAGCCCCGCATCAGGTTCTGTGCTATGCAGAGCCTTCTTGGGATTCTCTCTCTCTCTCTCTCTCTCTCTCTCTCTCTTCCTGCCCCTCCCCCGCTCACATTCTCTCTGTTTCTCTTGGTCTCTGTCCCTCTCTCTCTCAAAATAAAGTTTAAAAAAAGTTAAAAGAAAAAAGACAAACTAAAGAACATACTCTCAACTACAAAGAGCGGACTGATGGTTACCAGAAAGGATGTGGGTGGGGGGATGGGTGAAATAGGTGAAGGGGATCAAGAACTTATGATGAGCGCTGAGTAATGTATAGAATTATTGAAACACTATATTTTACACCTGAAAATAATATAATCCTGTATTGTTAACTATTCTGGAATAAAATTTAAAAAAATAAAAGGGAAGAAAGAATAAAGGGGCAAATAATTTAGCAGGTTTTTCATTTGGGACTTTTGCCTTAAAAGGTGGCTCAAATAACATGAATGGAGGACTGGTTAGGAGATGTGTCTTACTATATTGTGAAACATTTTATTCCAACAAATCGTTTTCTTTAAGATCATGTTAAAAAAATAGATGTTTTTTGTTAATGAGACAGTTTGGGTACATAGGGAAATAAATATGGGGGGAATCACAAAAGGATGAAGGAAATCTATGTAGTCATTATTGGGTATGTGGACTGTCAATCATAAAATATTATCATAAAGAAACAGTAAATGTTATGGGATGAGATTTCTCTACAGAAAGGTATAGCAATAGTAGAGCTGGTACAGTTTTTTTTTTTAACATTTATTTATTTTTGAGACAGAGAGAGACAGAGGATGTGCAGGGGAGGGTCAGAGAAAGAAGGAGACACAGAATCCGAAAGTCTCCAGGCTCTGAGCTGTCAGCCCAGAGCCCGACGTGGGGCTCGAACTCACGGACCGTGAGATCATGACCTGAGCCGAAGTCGGACGCCCAACCGACTGAGCCACCCAGGTGCCCCTGGTACAGTTTTCTTATATGCAGTGAGATCAAAATGGTAGCAAGGAAAAATGACTTAAAAATATAAAAAAACCAAAGACCGGGACAGAGAAGCTGGATGAGAATCAAGAAAATAAGGCCAAAATCCATAAAAATGGGACAAAGGCATGTCATTACATAAAGATATAAAGTGCAAGGAGGCCAGTGAGACTTTGTGCTGCATTCCTATGAGGGAAAGAAAATTTTAAAAGAAATTGAAAGATGAAAATGAATTCAGCTGAAAGGAAAATAAATACCTGAGGGGTCTGGATAATGTCATCCAAATACGAGCAGTGACAAACTGGGTAACTTCTCTCCGGTTTTCTTACACATCACTTATATTCAACATACGGCCTCCAGTATACGAGTATGCTGATCGAGAATTACTTTATAGCCCATTGGACCAATAGGGAAATCTTAAGGAAACCTTAAGCAGCTCTTGTACCTGCTGCCAGACAAAAGGCAAAGAATTCTAAGCCTAGTTTCACCCTAGTGAGTTTCAATAGTAGGAGTGTAGATAGTAGGAAACAGCAACAGCCGGTGGCCAGTCTTTGAATTCTCCTGCTCTTGTTGAAATCTGGCAGAAGACAGTTACTACCAAAGAGAGAGAAAAAAAAAAATGTCCCAGGGCACCGAGGTGGCTCAGTCAGTTAAGCATCCGACTCTTGATTTCGGCTCAGGTCATAATCTCAGTTTGTGAGTTCAGGCCCTGCATCGGGCTCTGTGCTGGCAGCCACTTAGTGTGCTAAAGGCTCTATGCTTAGTCACTATGCTGTGCTACTACAGCACTTTTTTATTTTGTGATATAAAATGATGTTTCCAACCAGTAAATGGGAAACAATAGAAGATGTGTACAGACAATGCCTAGTACACTAATATGCTGAATTCCTAAGAAATCATTGTTAAATATTATAGAAATACTGTTGTCACAATGACAGCAGTAAAAGCCCTGAGTATGAAATCATTCAAAAGACACATGTATTCTGAATGCTTTTTTGTCATTAATATATGTTATATTAATAATAAAATATACTAATAGTATAACATAATAACATGCAATAAAATAATGTTAATGTTAATAAAAATAAATGCTAATGCAATTATTTAGTAGGAGAGACCTTAAAATATTCAATAAATCAGGTTCATTTTTCTCTAAGGTATACTATTTTGGTGATTAAATAACAATTTAAAATGGTTTTTTTAATTTAATAAAATCTGGCATCATATCATCCTTAATTATTTTCGCTTCTTTAGTAAATACAGTGATTCAGTTAAACTGCCTATGTAGTTGAGTATGTTCTATAAAGACATGTAAGAGAAGCCTGTAGAAGTAAAAACTGGATTTAAAAAAAAAAAGGTAGTGTCGCTGATTTGCATGGCTTCCGCAGTTACCCACAAACCCCCGTCACTGTACTCCTTTCCAAAGACTTAAGCCCTCACTATTACATTACGATCTCCAACCCTATTCTTTTCCCACAAACCTGTTATCTATCAACCTGTTTTGTCCCTCTGTCCTCATGGTTGTGTCCTAGACCTTGCTGTTATCAACAACCACAACCACAACCTCTGCACTATTTCATTTTCAACCATCTGCCCCACTTCCAGTCACATTTTTTTCTTGCTCTTTCTTGAAACACTCAGCATACTCTCATCTCAGGGCCTTAGAGTTTAGCTGTTCTTTTGGTCTCGAATGCTCTTTCTTCATGTATCTGCACAACTCACTCCTACAATTCGAGTCTTCAGGTCTCCCTGCCCAATATCATTTTCTTGGGAGGCCTCTGCTGACCTTCCTGTTTAAAATTTCAGCTCTCCTCCCCATTGGCCTCCTTATCACTTCTGCTTTCTTTATTTTCCTTCAGAGAATTTTTTTTTTTTAAGTAGGCTTCATACTCAGTGCAGAGCCCCATGTGGGGCTTGAACTCACAACCCTGAGATCAAGACCTGAGCTGAGATCAAAACTCAGATGCTTAAGTGACTGAGACACCCATGCGCCCCTTACTTCACAGCACTCTTAATCATCAGATATACTATATCTTCTGACCAGTATCTAGTTTATCATTGGTCATCTCCACGAGAGAGGAGTTTCTGTATTTTGTTCACTCGTGAATCCCCAGGGCCTTGAAGAGGGTCTAGGACACAATAGGGTCCCACATCTCTGTGGAATGTAGGATTGTGGTGAAATGAAAAAAAAAAAAAAGCTATTGTGAGTCTGGACAGTTGTATACTTTATAAGAGGTATAAATTAATCTTTGGAGGGTCAATTCAAAATGTGAACACAATGAGGAAAACGCTACCAGTTACAGCACGTGGACTTTCTCTAGGATAGCACAGCTGTTTGATTCTCTCGATAAACATGTTTGTGTTTTTGTTTTTTTTCAAGTAGGCTCCACAGCCAGCATGGAGCCCAACATGGGGCTTGAACTCACAACTCTGAGATGGAGACCTGAGCTGAGATCAAGAGTTGATGCTTAATTGACTGAGCCACCCAAGGTGTCCCTAAAAACGTCTGTTTTCTGACATTATAGGGTAGTATTTGGTGTTGCATTTCTGGAAAACAGTTCCCACTCTTCTGTATATGACTAGGTTTTGAACTAGGAATTCCCCAGTGATTTAATTCGCTGACTAAAAGTCAGTTCCATAAGGAAAAATCATGCTTTGTTATGACTTTCTGAAAAAAAACTGTACATGAGAGTTCTGGTCATGAAGATTAAAATCTCAATTCAGCAAGTACATCGCTTTACACATTTTATTTCTTTTACTATTTGCTATATGAGTCTATTATATTTATATGGATAAGTATATAATAATTTATAATATAATCATTAGTTGTAACTGTTTATTAATAAATATAATATATATTAATATAACATTGCTATGTCAATAATGTAAAATATACAATATTTATAAATACATTATTTATAATACAATAAAATATATATCTTTGTAGGTAATAAATACAGTGTCATATTAAACATAATGTATAATATAATAAGTACATAGAACTTATATATTATATATAATTATAAATATATAATAACACATATATAAAATTATGGTCTATTACTTTTTAAATTTATTGTATTTCTTTTTTATCAGTTATTTTAATTCTCACAACCAGAATGTGTCAACTAGCTTTAAGACAATAGAACTTAACAGTAAACTGTCAGCAAAACTGCTATTAATAAGAATTCTCCAAACATTTCTCTCTTTTGACATTTTACTACTTATCTTTGAGGCACAGATACCTGACGGACCAGGGATTGGCACAATGACTTGACTTTCACTCTGTCCTTTTGTGTGGATGGAAGGTTGTCTCTATTTACTTTGGACAATATGACCGCCCAGAGTGGCATACCCCGTAATTCATGGGCCATCTGATTGAATAATTTAATGGAGTTTTACATTAATCTTTGTTATTTTAGAATCTGCCAGCTCAGTCTAAGAGCAACACCGGTCTACATTCTACATTTTCGGCCGACAATTGTTCCCCAGGTCTTGGACTTCCTCTGGTTAATTCCAGAGGTGGTTAACATCCACAACAAAAAAGAACCTAGGCAGATTCCATTTTCTTTCTTCAAAGAAAACTATAGTTTTCTGAGCAGACCGGCACAGCAACCTGGGTCTCCATGTGCCCGGATGACCACTTCTGTCTATTCCTCCCCAGGGATGACTGAGTGTGGAGTGCTGCATGAGCCCTAGGTGTTTATCTGGGCCTTACACGTGTGTATCATGGACCTCCCGCTGGCCACCACTGCCTTCTGAAATTCTCAAGAGCTCTGCAGTCATTGATAACAATAAGAACCCTTCTCTAAGCTCCAACTCTTAGGAAAATACATGCCAGCCTCCATGTTCAAATTTTAAAGTTACAATATGAACTCAAGTTGACTGTACCTGGTGGACTTCTGAAGATTCCTTTACAAATTCGAAAGAATAGCAGCCTTTATCCATTTATTTTACAATAATTTTAATTTATATAGTTATCTCTCTGAAAGTCCTTTTGATGTTAAAAAGCCGTCATACTTTTATTATCTTTGTTCTTTGAGAGATTAAAGCTGGTTCTTTCAAGGAAGTCTTAAGGAGATGAAGCAGGGAGTTGAGGGGGCCTCTCACTGCACGTCTTCAACTGTTCCCTCCATAAGACCTCACTGAGCATCGTTCTGAGGGGACTAATATTGCCCTCAGGACAGAGTGGCTGCTGGCTTGAGGCTTATAAATATAACAATGACCAGAGTGTTCCAAAATACACATTCCAGCTATATTTCAGAAACAAAAAGCTGTCAGTAATTATAATATAAATACAGAATAATTTAGAGGCTCTTACCCTTGCTTTCTAAATAGCAAAACTATCAAATCCTAAAATATATACCCTTAAAAATGGGCTGATTTTAGTGACAGGTAGCAGTCTTCCATGAAAATGATGAAACTCATTAAGATTAATAATAATGAATATTAATAATTCATGACAAAAAATTAAAGGGTTCTTTTTTCTTAAATCCAAATTTGTAAAAGATGGACCCAGTATTAGTTGCATATTCTGCTTTCCTTTGGCGACGTGGTCAATACTTACAGTGAATTCAGAGAGCGTAGTCCTTGGAAAGCATCTGGTGCTAGTTCGGAGATCTGATTATTGCTCAGGTCACTAAGATTAGAAATAGGGTTAGGTTAAATTAAATAGAATGTCAGTGAGGATTTACTGCAGGAGAAAGCTATTTACTGCCTTTACATGTCCATTTTGCACCTATTAATACATGTATAAAATTTGCAACATAAAACATCTGAAACATCTTAAATTAAAAAAAAAAATCAGACTTTTAAATCAATTACTGGCTCTTTTCTTAAATTATTATAAAAGCTTCCATGTCTTATTTTTGAAAATAGAACATCTAAGATTTGACTGCATACTATATTGATCACATAAATTCATGCGGGTGTGAATCAATATGTTAAATTACAGAGAATGTTAAAATATTACATAGTTTAGCTTTTAACATCACAGTATTATAAAACTAGCAATCGGATAGTCACATCACTTAATATTTAAGCTGTCAAACATTCAAATATTCATACTTAAGTGAATGTCTGCACGGTCATGACCTGTATAATTTTTAAAATTACATATATTCTAGAATATTATTCACTCACATTCTTCTAAGCTTTTTATATGGTGAGAAAGCTCCAGGAGGGATGACCTTGATTGAGTTCTGTTCCAAACGTCTGCAATGAAAAAATTCAATTTTTAAATGGAAACGTGAGCTCTCAGGGATGTTTAATTCAAGCCCAGGATGCATGTCAAGAAGCCACGTTGATGCTCTTCGTGAGTGATTCTTTTTTTCCTCAAAAATAAGTACTAAAATTAATTGTGCTGTGCCCTAAATGTGGGGCAAGATTGGGAATAAAAACAAGGCAATTATAAAATGAATAAAAATATCCTGATTTTTAGGCATTACAGGTCCATTAATATTTAAGTCTGGACTTTGTATAAAAGAGAAAGTACCTGTAAGAAACTAACTTGGAAGTACATGAAAATAACCTTTACATCAGTATGAGAAATATGTATAACACTGAACAGATGTATAACATGTTTCAAAGACAATTATAACTCTTCCACAAAGGAAATTGCTGTTGAATATTAAGTTTTATAAACCTTTTATCTCCTCTACAGAAAACATATTATAGATTAAAAATGCTGTTATGCCCAGAAAATTAATTTTGCAGCTTCTTATGAGGTAAATCTTAAATTCCAATCCATTAAATACCATAGGTACTTTTCGGTAAGACTGGCTGGACTCTGAATACTTCGTGCGAAAACCACTGCAGCAAAGCGCATTCAAAACACAACTGAAGTGGTTTTGATCACGCACCAAAATCAGTTGAAAATAAATCTATGGTTATGTTTTCAGAGAAAGACACGATTTTACCCACTAAGTTATGAATCACACAAATACATTTCCTTTAGTATCGTATCCATCAAAAACGTTGCCTCTCAGCTTCATTTCTATCCATGTGAACATTGTAATAAACATTTCCCATCCCTTCCCCTCTTCTCTTTGTATCCCAGAGGCTGACTCTTGGGAACCACATAATCCCAGGCTCACTTGCCAACTGATTTTTGTGGAATTTGGCCAATGAGAGGCACTGGTAGAAACTGAAGGTAGGATGAAGCAAGAAGCCAGGATATTCTCCCTTTCTCTGTCTCAGGGGATGTCCCCAGCAGTGGTCTCATCTCCTTCCTAATTTTAGCTCCTGCTGGGGCCACCTCCTGACTTTGTACAACATTCTTTTCTTCTTAGATCTTTGTAGACCTGGATGTGGAGGCAGCTTTCTGTTCTCTGTGTCACCTTCACAACTGCTTAATTTCATCCCTTATATTAAATCTCTCTGTTAAAATACCTAGCATGAGCTTCATTTTCCTGCCTGGATTAAAAAATATATATACAAATATATATTTAGGTATACATGTTTATATTGGCATATTTATATACATATATAAATACAACAACGATATATATATGTTGACTCTACATGTGCCATATACATTGGTTCATGTTTTATTGAATGTTGGTAAAAACTGAATGTGAATGAGGATATATGTATCAGCAACATTTAATGAACATCAAATCAAAACATACAAAATATCCCCAGAAGGTTAAGTAGAAATGCCTACATTTTGGTCTTTTCTGATTCCAAAACCCTTCTTTAGTTTCAGGCTTTCCTCAACAGCCTCAGGGTTCACACTGACCTCCTCATCTCTACATGCAATGGGTATCCACAGTCATCATTGCTCTTAAACTCCCTGTAGCATTTGATAATGCTAACAACACTTCTTCCCTGGATGCATTACCATACACCTCTGGTTCTCTTCCCTGTCTCAATCTCTGGATTTGCTTTCTAATCCTCTGAACCCAGTTATTCCCCAAGTTACTGTCCCTTCCTTCCTCTCTCACACAGAAGGTAATTATTTCTCTGTAATTTAGTTATAATTCTTTCCCTCCAAAAAGCAGAAATTATTCTGTTCACGTTAAAGATAAATTCAAGTTTATTTACAAAATATATAAGGAAGAAAATTTAATTTTTTATATATATTTATTTTAGATCTTTGAAGTTTTACTGTATAGAGAATTTTGAGTTGTATACCTTATATCAAATATCATACCATACATGTTGTCCTAATACTATTAAGTATTTTGGCAGATGTTATTTTTAATGTCTTTATAACACTTAATTATCAAAATGGACCATCGTTAATTAATCATTCTCTATTATTGGCCATTTAGGTTAGTAATAATTTTACGTGATTATTAATAACATGGCTTAGTTGTCTTAAGACAACTGAAGCATGGCCTCCTCCTGAAGCCTTACTTTATTTTCTCAGGTAAGGTTAGTTGTATCTTTCTTTATACATCCAAGGGCATTCTCTTCTCTGTGCCTCTGCTCTATCTCACTACATTCTAGTCATTTTTCACATATCCCTCCTCCACCAGGTTTGTTGGCTCCTAAGGGGCAGATTTACCCCAGAAGACAAGAAATAAATTGTATGAAGAAAATATAGATTTGGCATCTGGATTATTTATCTAGGTCTGGAGAAAGGGTACTTTTTTCAAAATCTCTAAATATAACAAAGGACATTTAAATCATTTCACTGTTACACTATTGATCAGAATGTTATAGATTGATGGTTTAGAGACACATTTTTTAATTTTTTTTTTTTTTTGCTGTGTTCCCTTCTTGTAGTTAGATTTTAAGAAGTTTAAAATGTAATCAATGAAAATACAGTGAAAGCAAGCTATAGATGCAAGACTATTGACTAGATGACTTTCTACAAATCTGGGCCAATGAAGAATCGTTTCATTTTGTTAAAGATTAGCTCAAAATCATGTAAAGCTATGATGAGAAAAAATAAAAATTCTTAGCATCTGGAAGATTTCTTTCAATGCAAACAGTGATGCAAAACTAGTTCATATGATTACTTTTCATAAATATCATTTCAAGTTCTTGAAAATAAGAAAACCAGTAGTCACTCATTCATTCATTCATTCACCCTTTGTATTCTACCTGTGCAAAATATACTATATGAATGGAATTCAATGGTGATTGGAAGAAACATGTTTATACCCTTATGGAAGTTTTATTGATAGGCATCTAATTTTGCTATTACATTTCCAATTAATTTGTTTAGTACAAGTTTTAAAAAATGACATATTCAGCATTGAAATATCAATGACATTAATTCACAAATGTGGCCAAATTAATTCTACTATCATATATAACTGAAGAGCTTCCTTAGAAAGTTTAAAATTCATTTATTATTTTAAAGTCTCTAAATCCAGAATACTTATAATGATCACTAATTGTCCTAATGGCACTCAAATACATTTTATTGTAACAACTAAATTTAGATGTGTCTAATCTGCAATTAATTATATTGATAAATATTCCAACTAAAGCAAACAAAAGATATATAAGTGAGGCTATATATATGTTTTAGAAAATGCATGCACAAAAAGTTATAAAACAAGGAGAATTCATGATGAAACAGTGTTAAATTTTACATGCAAAAATAGTAATTCAAACATAATACAGTGCTGTTGCATGTATCAATCATTCTTGCAATGTAACATAGTTAACCTTCACATTGCAAACCATTTCATTTAGAACATATGCAACAGAAGGCTGAAAGATGACATATAAAATGGATTTGCTTGCTTTTCTTTATTTATCTATTTGCTTCCAACCTTTTTTGTTAAAAAAGAAAAAGTATTTGAAACAGAGCTTACATGGTTATTTACACTGACTCAGCAGCTAATTGGTTTTTATGGCACTGTACCAGCAGTCCATTAAGGCAAAGCATAATTGCCTCCTTCATTCAAACAGACAGATTCTCAAGCAAGAAAATATTCTACCACTGACAGATGTCAACCAATAAATTTTAAAATGTTTCAAAATGTCCATTTTGTCTTCTTTAGTTGGCAAACAATAAATTAATGTGTACTTTCTTTAAACTTTCAGATCTCCAGGACCTTACGCTCCATTAGAAGAACTTAAGAATATATTTTTAAAACTGTAAGCAACACACATATCAAATGGTGTCCATACTTCTATAGAAAAGTGGGGATGGTACTTAAACCAGGTTATAAAAAATAAGGAAGAAATATATTATTCAGGTGAAGGGTAAAAAAACAAGTAAATGAAATGTACATTTTCTATCTTTGCTATCCCACAATCTTCTATTTTAATAGCATAAAATCTGATGAATTTTATAGAGTGCAAATTTGAATCCATTGTTCCATGAAGAATCTAATTAAAACCATTCCAGGGTTACAAAAACAGATAATGGCCGAGATATATCTGCTGTGGATAAAATCCACCATAATTAAGAGCGTTCCAAATGTTAGTCCTTCATAAAAAGAAAATGCAATATTTTGAATTTCGAAGTAAAAATATATTTAGAAAACTCAGTAAGGGAAGAAGAAAATTCTATCAACCACATACCGTATGGAAGCCTTTTTCATGTAAAAGTAGCCCAAACCTTTTTTTCCACAGAATGTGTATGAACAATTCCTAAACATTTTACCACTCTGTGTGTGTGTGTGGGGGGGGGGGGTGGGTATAGTATATAAAAGCAACCTGCTGTTACCACTTCATCAAAATCACAAGGAAATTTTAGTGAAAAGTTCAATGAGATAAGAAAATGGGGACAATTTTATAACTCCTCCATCAAAAAGTTCAACACTACAGTATGTTTAACCAATAAAAACCTTTCTCCTCACTCACATACATCCTTTTTTCTTGTTCTCAATTACTGTTTTGTTTTGTTTTGTTTTGTTTTGTTTTAAATAAATCATGCATGTATTCACACTTAAGAGAGTTTCTCAGGAATGAACTCCAACCAACATATGCCACTTTCTGGTGCCTATTTTAAAGAGTATAGAAAATGGAAAATGATCAATAAATCTCTCTGTTCGAATCCTGTAGGCCCTTACAACATGGAAATGATGTGCAGGTATAACTGAGCTCTGTGACTTAAAATACTCTGCTATGGTTATTGACAAGCAGGTCTTACATCAGTAGAGTATACAACATAGTGCAATTCAGGAATTCAAAAATCCCAACTAGTTCTGAAACCATTTATGAGATATTAAACAATATTAGTTTATTTTAAATGACCCATTCAGCTCACTAGTGCTCAATTCTCAGGAATTATTTTCAATATTTTTCAAATTAAATTATGTTGACAAACCATATAAAATGATATCCACATGCCAAAGTGAAACAGCTCTTTCCACGAGGCATTATGTTTTATATATGTGTATACATAAAAATACAAATGTATAGTTCGGTGATTAAAAGTATGAGCTTTACAGCCACTGATAAGTTCTGTGGCCCTTGCAAAAATTAATTTGCTTCTCTCAGTTTCTCTTTCCAAAACATGAGGAAAATAAAACTTCCTATAAACTATGTTTTTGTAAAAATATGAGATATAGAAAAAATGTTTTTCTTGCATAAAAAATAGTGAAAAGATAAAAATATGGGGATATACATGGGTATCTATGTAATCACATACATAATAAACAGCACTATATAATAATATGTCTACAACACATATGAGTTTCACACACACAGAGTATATAAAGAAGTAAATCCTGATACATGATTTGATCTCTAAGAGGAAATAAACATATACGATGGAAAAACACATTTTAAACAAATAAGCAGATTTGCAGATCGCTCAGCAATTATGTATTACACACATACATGCATACATCCTTCACATGGAGGCTGAAAAAATATATAATGTTGTAACTTCCATGATCCATATGATTAAAATATACCATTTTTTTCAACTTTGGATACTGTCTTAAGAACTCAAAAAGGTTTTACAACACCAGTAAAGTATGAGTTTGGATTGATTGTATCTGTAACATACAGCCCAGATGTTGATTATACATGGCAATAAAACTGACAGTCCCTTGCATTTTCCCCATCTGCTTTTAACATAAATGGCAAAAACAGCTGCCAGAGAATAGAACATAGATTTAATGGGGTGTGTGGGGAAGGTTGTGGAATGACCCTAGCTTCTGAATCTTGGACTGCTCAGTGTAGCCAAACATTCTCATCATTGGTAACATCAATCCACTATTTGAAAAGGAGGAAGCAGCTATATTCTTTTGACATTAGGGATTCTCTTGCCTATTACATAATAATTCCAAAGTCAGTACTTTGTATTTCTGGAATATTACTTCTAACTTTAGCAGTAAATGTATGCCTTGAAATCCTTCATATGTGTCTATATAAAATGACCCAAGATATTTTTGACTGAAGTACAATTTCTGTTACGTAATTGCAGTTCTAGTACTTTGTAAGTTTAATAAATATCTTTGGCAGGTGAATGAATATTTGCCTCTAGAGGGACATACTATGCATACAGCTAGCATTTCTGCCTTAGGACTGTGTCCATACTAATTGATTATCAGCCATCCCTGCCTTGGTATGACTTGTTCCTGAATATTGTCCATTTCCTTAATCTTATTTTATTATTATTTTTTGGTGATGTCATTCTAGGGTACATGCCCCTGTGGATAAAATTCAAATGATGTTTTCAGAGTAGAAATAACTCTTTTTCCATTTGGTCTTTAAGCATTTAAAGCAAGACAAAAATGAGTGTGTGCAAGGGTGTGTGTTCTTACTGACTTCATGTTTCAGGTAGTGACCTAAATAAGAGTTAACATTTTCATGCGTCTATTCACATGGATACATGTCCAAATGCAAAGATACACTCAAAACACACAATCACATGGCTTAGCTCTAGAGGGAAATATGGATTTAGGCACATCGCTCACTGATTTCAGGGGGATGGAGCATAGATTCATAATGTCAATATCAGTAAGTTTTCATGTATAATTTTTCTTTAGCAATTCAAGAAATAAAATAATTAAATGTTCTGCTGCTTTGATTTTCATTGATTGTGAAAACCTTTTGGACATTAACTTTGAGCCAGGCACTGAGCTAAGCTGCCCATTTCATAATAATTTTAGTTTTAAAAACATTATGCAAATTGTCTTTACACATCATTTGTTTAACAGTATTGCTCAATGAGTAGATAGCAATTGGCCTTCTTCCCCACCCCCTGCACTGATTTACTGTCCAAGTTACCCATCATCTTTTTCCTCAAGTTTAGGAAACAGTGTGACCCTGAGAGAGTAGTATGTGAATTATATGGAGTTTCAACTTAATCTTTCCAGATGATTATAGAACCATAAATCTATAGCTTAATTCCTAAAAAACACATGATAATGATTTGTCTGAGAATAAAGAATACATTTACTATGCACCAACTATCTTCACTTTAATGTTAAAGTCTACATAGGTCTTGTTTTACCTCTAATGGGTCTCCATTTTCTCTTCCATAGAAATGTTTAGGAAATCAACCACCACAGCACCAGGGTCACTTTTTGGAATCACATTCCATCATGATCTGTTGCTACACCTGCCTTTACCATGCCCTCCAGACTGTTGCTAACACATTCTTAGTGTACTCTTTTCCTCTAAACCATTCTCCACTCCACCTTAGGAGGGATTTTTCTAACATCTCTAATCATGCTAGTACCTTGCTCAACATGCTTCCTTGTATGTACTATTGTTATCAGACAAGGTGATTCGTCACGATTAGGATTCTACTTTGTTCCAGCAATCAAAAGTGCTTTAACTTCTCAAAGACATACTACCTCTAACTTTTCTGGGACTTCACACATGCTTGTTCCTCTGTCTATAAAGTCCCCAATTTCTCTGCCTGCAAGACTCCTCATACCTGAAGATTCCTTGATTCTTCCAGGCACACCAAGGTATTCCTCTCTCTGTATTCCTGTGTGTATATATTTTACTACTATCATATAGTTTAAAATTTTTCTCTTTGTGTGGTTTCAATTTTCTGTGCTGTAAACACCTTGGAGGCTGGAAATGTGTCCTTTCATCCGTAATGCCTGATGCACAGTAGGTATTCACAAATATTTGTTCAGGATGTACTATATGAAAAAAAATGCTATTTTCCATGTGTCCTTCTGTTGCAATAATACTCATCAGACTCCTTGAATTTATTTAGAGAAACCAGTTGGAGTTTCTTTCTTGCCTAACTACCTTATTAATCTCCATGCTGGTCATTTAAGTATTTCTTTTTTTTGCCAATTTACTTATAATTTACTGTACTTATTTTCACCTCATAACTAATATATAAAAATTTGATTCAGTCTTCTATGTCTTTCTCTTCAAAAGCCATTACACTTTTCTGCTTAAATGATCACACATCCCAACAAAAAAGCATATCTGTATACATACATGTAACATGTGTGTTACATAAATAATGTTTTGTGAAATTAGACACAATTAAAAAATAGGTAAGAAAATAAATTGAAAGGGTAGCCAACAGAATGGGAGAAACTATTCGCAAATCATGTAACTGATAAGGAGTTAGTATCCAAAATATATATAGAACTAATAAAACTCAGTAGCAAAAAAAATCAAATAATCCAATTTAAAAATGGGCAAAGGGCTTAAATAGATGCTCTTCCAAAGAAGACATACAAATGGCCAATGTGTACATGAAAAGGTGCTCAGCATCACTAGTCATCAGGAAATGCAAATCAAAACACAATAAGATATCCCCTCACACCTTTTAGAATGGCTGTTATCAAAAAGACAAGAGATAACAAATGTTGGCAAAGATGTGGAGAAGAAAAAACCCTTTGTGCATTGCTGGTGGGAGTGTATATGGGTGCAGCCACTTTGCAAAACAATATGGAAGTTCCTAAAAAAATTAAAAATAGAACTACCACATGATCTAGAAATCTCACTCTTGGGTATATATCTGAAAAAAATGAAATCAGTTATCTTGAAGAGATATCTGTACCCTAATGTTCATTGCAGCTTTCTTCACAGTTGCTAACATATGAGAACAACTTAAATGTCCTTTGACAGACGAATGGATAAAGAAAATGTGATATATATATATTGAGATATATGAATATTGATATATATCATGTCATATTGATATGTATCTATATATTATCAATACACACACACACACACATATACACGATATTCAGCCATAAAAAGAAAGGAAATCCTGTCATTTGCAACCATACAGATGAACCTGGAGGACATTATGCTAAGTGAAATAAATCAGACAAAGACACATACTGTATACTATCACCTGTATGTGGATTATTAAAAAAAAAAAAAAATTCCAATTTAATTGAATCAGAGAATAGAACGGTGGTTACCAGGGGGTGTGGGAACAGGGAAATGGGGAGATGTAGGTCAAAGGCTACAAATTTTCAGTTATAAAAAGAGTAAGTTCTGGGGACCTAATGTATATCATGGTGACTATAGCTAATAATACAATATTGGGAGTAGATCTTAAGTGTCCTCACCACACACACACACACACACACACACACACACACACACACACGAGTTAACTATGTTAACTATGTGAGGTGATGGATGTGTTAATTATCTTGATCTTGGTAATCAGTCCACAATGATTTGATGAGTTTATCAAATCATCACAATCACATTGTACACTTTACATATATGCAATTGCATTTGCCAATCATTCCTCAATAAAATTGGGAGGAGAAAAGAAAAAAATTGGGGGGAAATAGGTCATAATTTTCTTATCATGAATGCATATGATTAATAAACAGTGATTCTATCCACATAATGGATGTATGCAGCTTTTTAAAGATTGTTATCTCACTATTTCACTCAATAACAATTAAAGATTATTGAAGATACACACATGAAATTGAAAATTCTGCCAAAATAAATATGAAAGCACTCCAATATTATTAGTGAACTCAAGAATGGTCTACGGAACTACAAGTATAGCTGAATTTATAAATTTATTTTATATAATTTTTCTTACTTTTTTTTTTTTGCTGTGGAATTATCAAAGCTACTGTATGGATTATACTAAGCATGGCTACTGATAACTAAGAATACATATGAGATGCTTGTTCTGAGGGAACATGATAGAGATCTTTGTTTTGTTCACTGAATAATGAATTGGCTCTCTGCATTCGGTAGGAAGCTAAATTATGATGTCTTTTTTCTGGGCCCCTAATTCAGGATGGAATCATAATAAAATGCAGCAAATATAATCCAAAAGCACAAGGAAATAAAAATTAAGAATGAGCAAAGTTTGCATGAACTTCTTTCACATCAAATGACTTTCTGACTACCAATCCCATAAAATACATTGTCAGAAAGGATTCACACTATTTTGTTTTTCTAATTGTAACTATGTTAGCATATAATCAGAGCTGAATTACTGGCTTATGTATATACTTTGATGACGGCTTTCTTTTGATCTTAAGATTGTTTACTTAGTGACATTTCTAGACAAAATTATATTACTTGATAGAAGAAAAGCTAGTTTCTGCCTGAGATTTGGGGGCTACATAGCACATTTCTGCTGTTGGAAGAAATTCAGAACCAAATACATAAATGCAGCTAATTCTCCACATCAAAGTAGGTACGTAGAATGATAGCTCCATATTTGAAATCTGGTTTGGCTAAAAACGTATGACATTATTTTCTACATTACAAAAGAATTGAAAGGTTTCTGCTAACCTTCAGAAACATATAGCTTCCTACATTGTGTTTCAGTAGGTCCGAAACAAGTGTATTTTTCTTTTATCAAAAAAAAAAAAAGGCTGGATACAAGATGATTTTGTTAAAGTACTAGGTCATAATTATTTCTACTAGACATAGAATATGAGAGTGTTATTCATTAGCATGCAAAGCACAAAATTATAAGAATATAAACTGCAAAGCCAGAAGTCTGGCATATGCTATATGCTAGCTTAATTCTGTGAGTGGATCTGAGGTAAGAAAAATATCTGGAATGTGTAAAACTTCAAAATGCTAACAAAGTTCTCCAGTTGTTATCAAATGCTCTAGTAAAACTATCAATAAACTTTCATTTTTATACTACTTTCTTAACTTTGCCTATTTTCTCTTGTGCTTCATAACTCTTAAGTTGGATGTATCTCTAAATTTTTTTAATACTTTCATAATGACACAATTAAATACTTTCACAGTGAAAACTCACTTTGAAATTATCAGCCTACTTTTTATTTAGCAAGGCAGACTCAGATTATGGACTATTTCTTTCACACCAAATTATATTAAAATGGCATAATTCGCTTTATTTAGACATTTTATCTATGTTGTCTAAAAAGCAGAGTCAAGGTCATTTATATGTGTTATAAAAATTAGTCGAACGGCATGCTGCATTTACTTTTTTATTTTCAAAATTTTAGCATATGAGAAGAAAATCAACCAATAACACAATAACAGCACTAGCTGTGTTATTAGCTGAGACATCACTGAGTCCATGGTAAATAAAACGTCACACCTAATTTCATGAACACCTATAACTCTCTTAAGAAGCTAGTGTAGAATGGGTGATTTAAAAACAGGTTAATCAAATGGAACTTTGGCATCCCTACAGAAAGTCAGATGACTTTGACATACAGTACGTGGATTCAGTTTGGCAAGTATTAGTTATTAGAATTAAGGATTCAAAAATTTGAAAGGGGCAAAGGCAGGAACAGCCTGCAAAACGGGCTTAAATGTACATGGGAAGAATGTCTAAACGGAAATGGAAGAAAACATGCATTTTAAAAGTTGTATTCATGGGGCGTCTGGGTGGTTCAGTGGGTTACGTGACCGACTCTTGATTGCAGCTCAGGTCATGATCTCACAGCTAGTGAATTCAAGCTCTGTGTCGGGCTCTGTGCTGATGGCACGGAGCCTGCTTGGGATTCTCTCTTTCCCTCTCTCCCTGCCCCTCCCCCAGTACACTCACTCTCTCTCAAAATAAATAGATAAACTTAAAAATTAAGTTATATTCAATATCACAAAAGATTGTAATAAGATACAGCATTTAAGAGCCCCTTCTTTTTTTCACTTTATAATCATGCATGAAGTGACGCAGAGGAAACAAAAAGAGCAAAGTACTCTGAGCCCTCACATCTAACCTCCATCATTGTGAGTCTCTTTGAAGGAACCTTCTTTATTGCTGGCAGAGTAAAAGCAGACCCATAGTTACACAAAGATGAGTTTCCTTTCCATTTCACCTATTTGAATAGTGTGTCGGAAAAAAAATGCATTATAGCTTCTGAGAATTTCCAATCCATCTTAGAAAACATTGAGACAACCTCAGAAGACCTGAGAACTCTCCTACCTTCTTTTCTTTTTCCATAATTTGAGCTTCTCCCTGACCTCCTTCTCTGAAACAAATGAAGGAAAGAATTGTATGGTTCTCAGCTTCGGAGTCTTAAACAACCAAGAGTGAAGGCAGTCAGACAAAGGTAAACAAGACCTACTAAATTGCTACAATCTATGCTCTTACTAACTATTCTCCATGATTTATGGTACTTCTGCATAATGGTTTGAACAGGTGATATGCCACAGAAAATCTATAACTAGATTGAAGAGAACTAAATGTCTACTTTATAGCAATCCATCATACCATACTCAAAATTTTATACTCAAACGTGATGTAAGAAATTAATTCTGAGGATTTGATATATAGAGAATCAATTTGCTATTAATAATTTTGTTGCCATGGGCCAGATCACGTAAGACTTGCCTTAGGCCTTCTATCTGTATGAAAAGAAGGTTTTAAACAGCAGAGTTCAAAGCAGCAAAATGCTGGGAAGATTTCAGCTGGGGTAAGATCTTCTTTCTTTCTTTTTTTTTAAATAATATTTTTAATTTATTTTGAGAGAGAGAGAGAGAGAGAGAGAGAGAGAGAGAATGAGAGAGAGAGTACAAGTGGGGGAGGGACAGAGACAGAAGGAGACAGAGACTCTGCAGTAGGCTTTAGGCTCTGAGCCTTCAGCACAGAGCTGGACACGGGGCTCGAACCCACGACCCACGAGATCATGACCTGAGCTAAAGTTGGCCGCTTAACCAACTGAACCGCCCAGGTGCCCCGAGAGCTTCTTTCTTTTATATTTACTTTACCTTCTACTACTCCACATTCTATTTTTCCCTCTCTGTCTTCATTAGTCCATATTCCCTTGTCACATTTTCTGTTCATCATGAAGAATGGAGGTTTGGAGGCACTCCAGAATGTGTGCACTGGACCCCTTCTATTTGCCCCCAACACTGTTCTTTACTCCATCCCACTATGCTAAGTGCTGGCACAGAAATGGTAAGGAAAACAGACACAGTCCTGCCCTTTTTAAGCTTACAGTCTATTAAGGATAATTTGATATTAATCAAAATACCAACTTCAACTGCTATAAGTTCTATGCAGATAAATCCAGGGACATGTGAGAATATTTGACAGAGAATAGGAGAGATGATACACACTATAATAGTGTATATAATAGTTGTAGTAGAAAGTAATATGAAATAGCTCTTAGTTTTGCACACATTCCTATACCTTAATGCCTGCCTTTATGCTCCATCTATGTTCTCTTCATATGTAAGTTTCTCAAAGCTTCTCTTGCCCTGTTTTTCTGAGTATCGGCTAGCCTTTCCTTCTGATTTTTTCAATTCTCTCTTCTACGGTCGCCCAACAAGCCCACGCCATGTTTATCTTTCTTTGGAGCTGGATCAATGAAAGAACATGAGCTCCAGAATCAAGTTAAGTCTCAGACTGAGGCCAGCATAGCTGCTTCACAACTGAAAACAATTTTAAACACAATCTCTTAACATTGTGGGCCTTATTCACAAAACAAAACAAACAGCAAAGTGAAGTTGTCAGTTTTGAAGGATTTGAGGTAAATGTCTAGAAGGTTCATTACCGGAAAAATATGGCCTTGGAGAAAGATGTCTAAGACTTAACTATAGAGTGATTGAATTAATGTATCTAAAGAAGGAGGCTACTAGTAGATACTGAATGGGTCGGCCTAGAACAGAGGAAAAAAAGGAGCTCCCAGACACATGTAGAGAGTGGAGTCCAAGCCAGTATGGGGAATAGAGAAATTTAACAAATGAATTTTAAGTATTTATAGCCCCATTTTAGCTCTTGCCATTAGATATCCTATTCATTAACTTTTACTTACTGTATACTTAAAAGCACCATTTTTTTTCTACAGGGAAAGAATGGGCTGCTTCTTCAGGTTTTATTTTTAATCTTGTTCAATATAGCTTATTTTAGAGATAATTGCACTGTAAACATGCTTAAATTATCCATTTATTCTGTAAGTATTTATTTGCTATTTATCAAGTGCTTATTATATGCCACATTCTAGATTTGTACCTGGGTATTCAGTGGTGATCAGAACAGAACTAGTCCCTGCCTCTGACTTCATAGTTCCTACTTCAGTAGGGTAGACAGGTTTAAATAAACACGCAAATATACATATATAAACAAAATATAATAACTATACACACATTATCTCTATATCTATATTCTATCTATCTATCTATCTATCTATCTATCTATCTATCTAATCTATCAATGTTTATGCAGAATAAGATTCCCAACAAATGAGATGACAGATCCTGGACCATCTAAAATCATCAGGATGATGAGGCTTCTTGGAGAAATCCACCAACATTCATCTAGCATATGTTCCTGCATTAGTTTTCCTATTTTAAGAGTCCATAAACACCCCTATCAAAAGTCAATGAGAAAAATCACATGATATAATGTGCGTGCAGCATCCAACACTGTTAGATAGATGTTGGTCTCTTTCCACTCCTCCTCCTACAAATTATTCCAATTTTAACTTTAAAAGAATGTTTCCCATCTCTCTTAACAAATAATTGCCTGAGCAAATACCAGAAGTGTGAAATTATAGTTGTAAGCACAATGCAGAAGAAAGAAAAGTTGAGTCAAGTTTTTCTACCTAGAATAACAGGCAGTAGATCATTCCTTGATGTAGCACTTACATACTTTCTTTTTGTTAGAATTCTATGACGAGACAGGTGCAGGAATAAAGACATAGCACACACAGAAGGAAATCAACTCAACAGCATTGAATGAAATGCCTGACAACTTGCAGTAAAGAAATTCTACTTATAATTTATGGCAAAATCCAGATTAAAAATTATTTAAAAAATATGAAGGGAAGTTATAATTTTCAGTTCATCTTGAATTAAAAGCTTGGAATCTATAAAAACAAAAAAAAAGATGTACAGCTTTACTTCCACATTTTATGAATCATACTGATGTTCTTTATACTAATAAAAATAAAAGAGTAATACAAGAAATGAGTTACTAAGCTAGTACGTTACGCCACTATAATGAATGGTAATGGGGTATTTTGTTGGAGTTGAAGATCAATATGATTTATTACCAGATGCTCTACTGATAAAGCTGATAATGTAATAATCAGAGAAGTGAAATTCACCTAGAGCTTCACATATGTTTTCATCTTTACTTATCAATTTAATTTATTGTAGCTTTATCTGATATACCATCTCCTCAATACAGGCAAACCCAATGGGACATATTATTTAGTGTAACTTTTATGTACTAAAGTCCACAATAATACAAAATCTATACAGCATACAAAATAGAAGAAACACTCTGTTGTAAAAAATAAAATAGCCTACATGAGATAAACCACTTTAAATATCACACATTACTTTTGGTCTGTTATATCTACAACTCACTGGTCTTTTGTCAATCCGTGGCGGTGTTTCAGTCCTTCCTATAATCAGGACTTGATCCACTGGCTCCTGTGTGCTCCCACAGGGGAGCATTGTGCTCCCACAGAGATCTTACCACCTCACACTCTCATTTCTCTCTAAGAGCATTGTCTCTGACTTCCTAATGATTGCAGCTTTCTGCATCTTCAAATCAATCCTGGTCTGTCCTTCATAGTGACAATCGTCTTTTTTCAAAAAACCCTTTTCACAGATAAACTAAGCTCCTTCCTCTCTTACCTATTCTGGCCCTCTGCTGCTTTTACTGAGTTCTCTTGGGTTTCTCTTTTCCTGTTCTCCTTTCTATTGGCCATTTCATGGATTTAACCATCAACTTTTATTTTGTATTATTAATTACTCCAAAATCTTTGCCTCAAGTCCTTGTCTTCCTCCAAGTTACCACAGTCTGTATTATTTTGGTACCTCTAAAAGTCCCATCGGTGCTTCAGGATTTCACAAATTTTGTTCACCGTCATCTTTCTTCCCAACTTTTGTCCTTCCCTTTAGCCTCTTACATGCAATAATAAAACCACCAGTTCCCCATCCCTCACACTTAATTCTGGCATCATCTTTGGCTCATTTTTCTCCATTAGTCCCTCATCTCACCAAATACCCAATCCCATGAATTCTGCTCCTATATTAACTACCCTACCTGCTTTTACCCCACAGCTACACAACTCCTGCTTTTATGACATCTCCCCTCCATCAACATGATAGCCACCTACGGAGGCCTCTTGCCTGGCAATGGGGCCTTTTGCCAACTGCTGGCACACAGCTGTAAGGTTAATTCTTGGAGATTCAGATTAAAACTCCTGTTTTCAAATGCATTCCAAATAAAGACTTAGGTCCTTATACTATCTAGGCCTTCTATGAACTGGCTCCAGTCTACCTTTCCAATGTTATTTTCCTGCATTCTCTTGGGTTCCAAATGCCATACTGAGCCCCTGTTTGGTTGTATCTTGCATTTCCATCGTTAGTGCCTACGCTTATGATGTTCTGTTCATTTTGAAAGCCCTGTCCTCATTTTTGCATTTCCATTCAATACCAATTCTTCAAGGCCTATCTCGGATGTTACCTCTTATAATAAGACTTCAACGATCAAAGTATCACTTATTGAATTACTACTATATACTAAGCATATGTATTATTTCACTTCAAATGAACAACAACCCTTATGTTCAGGTGAGGAGACAGGCTTGCAGAGGATAAATAACTTGCCTACAGTCTCACAGATGGTGAATGGTAGGTTGACTTGTGCTTCTAACTAAAGCTTTCTGCCTTTAATTAACCACTGTAACTTGACCCCCACTTTACACCCTCTGCATAAATGCCTTGAACTTCATTTGTTCCCCTCTTACAACGTGTATTAATTTGTACCTCATGTCATAGCTTTCAATTTGTGTCCAATTTGCTAGTCACTTGATGGAAGATCTCTGGAAAATTCATGCTGCCTTTTATAATAATAAGTGTTTACCTAATAAATGCTGTTGCCTGGATAGATAAATATATTATTTCCCTATTTGAAAACTTACTATGTCTATTATCTAGTTCCTCTTATATTACCTCTCCTGATTAAGATAAAATCCTTCATTAATCTGTGGCTTTAAAATTATACGTAGATGTCTTTTCTAAGGCATTATTTTGCATGATGCCTCAACATGCACCTATTACTCTAATTAGGATTGACTGTACAATCTCTAAAACATAATGCTCACCACCACCTCTGTCCTTCATCCCTGACAATTCTCTTTTGTGCAATGTCACCCACCTCTTCCAAAACGATATATTACGCTTTTTTCAAGGTTCAGCTAAAAAATTCTTATAAATGTCTTCTATGAGCAAAGTAGCTTCCATTGACTAAAATTTCGATGACTATAATATTATGTGCATACATTATTTCATGTCTTTGCCAAACCTCCACAGATTCTAGCGTCTTCACAGATGATCATGTCTTACACTGCAAAGCTCTAAGAATACTTTTAAGCACATATTAGATATTTTAAATAATGTTAGTGGGTCTTGTGAATTAACGTTAGTAACATGTAAAGTAAATTAGAGCAGTTAACTGCAAAAAATGCATAGTTTTTGAAAATAACTTAATTTTTGTGCCTACTAAGTAGACTTATAAGGACTTAATCTTACTTTACCATTTCAATTCAAAACACTCAAAACTATTTATTTAAACTTTGGAACTGAACTCTAAAATAATAATATGATGAGCTGAGTGGCTATGAGGTGCTGTCTTAGTTAATGGATATTGAGGTAAAGATTTTCCCTAATGCTTTCTTCTCAAGGTGAGAAAAACAGTTCATTTGACATCTTACATGACCTTGTTTTATCCACATGACTTCTATCTGGCAAGGACAATGCACCCAGCATCTGCATACAAAATAGATATGAAATTCTTTGCCAAGACAATTTAACTTTTGGTAGAGACAGCCATTGGTTCAAATAGGTTAAAATGCTCACTAATTTAAAAATTTTATATATTTTGACTTTATAATTATATATTTTTTTATATTTTATGGTAGACCATACAATATTTCAAACAAAACAGCGACACTACTTTATAAAATTGAGCTCTTAAAGAGGCAGAACATCATCTAGTTCTGTCATTCCTATGATTTATTACTCCAGTTTGGTCCTTCTTTTAGAACCTGGACACGAGCAGATCTCCAGATCCAAATGGTCAGACTATGTACAACCACTCTTATTTTTTCCTAAATAGCCTACTAACACCTTCCCAATGAAAAGGGAAAGAACTATTTATCCTAAAAGTGCACTCTTTTTAATTCTACCTATGTTAAAAAAAGAAAGAACGAAAGAAAGAAAGAAAGAAAGAAAGAAAGAAAGAAAGAAAGAAAGAAAGAAAAATCCTAGCCTCTTCAACAAGGTAATTTCTTCAACAGAGTAAGGCTCAGTACAATTCTGCAAGGACTATCTGTCTAAGTTAGTTGATGCATATTTGCCTTCGATAAACCCAGAGTCTCTAAAGAAAGTCATGGTTTGGGTTACTGTGGAGGTGGAGAGATGAGAGGGAATTTCAGGGCACATACATTTCTGTGATGGTCTCTGGCAGATTCGTGGGGATCTCAGTGAGACCTTTCCCACGACAGTCTACGATATTGTTGCTACAGGTACAAGCAGCTGGACAGTGCAAAACACTGCAAGAAGGAGCCATAAATGACTGGTGACCTGAAAGAGAAACAAACAACAATAACAGTTTTCCTCCTGAAATTCATCATTGTGAAATTTACGAGTTCATCTCAAACAACAAAACATATTATTTAACAGAAATGTATTTCTCTAAATATCTGAGCATAAAATGGGCCTATATTTCTAAGATATATTTTAGGAAGCATGCATTTATAGTTCTGGGTCAACACTCAGATGAAGCAAATGAGATTCTTAAAACTAATTATGAAAATGATAATTTTCCCACTTGAAATAATTGTTAAGAAAGGCTAAACTCAGACCGGAAACTAGAATTTGATTCAAAACGATTCTGAGTTCCAAAAAAAGCAGCAGTTTCAGACTAACCTATATTTCATTTCTAATAAGCTTCACGAGAATTTGGTCTTTACTAAATGTATGTAGCATACTGTACTGTACTTTAAAAAAAGAAAGGAGAACAGACATAACTGTTGATTCTAAATAAGTAATCGTGTACCAATAAATGTGGGGGAAATTAGATCTTGCTAAGCTTCAAATCTTGGTAGGTTCAAAATCTGCATTTTCTTTGAAGTTATAATAGTTTGTAACAAGCCATTCTGTAATTGTTAAGCTAGGTAGTTCTATTTTTGGCTTCCATAGCCTGCGATTTTAGCATTAAGTAGTTACCTGTGTGTATGTATTTTTACTACTCAGTATTTGGAAACAAAACTGTTTTGAAATGAGATTTCACTGTTGGAATGATGAACGACAGAATGGCGGCCGTGCTGTACTGAATGGGAATCTGCACACACTCAGTTTACTGGAGCAGGACAAACCCTCTCTGATCTGCAGGGAGAGGGCCTGAGCGATCAGAATGCCGGGAAGGGGCTGCAGGCCAGTCACTAACCCAAGCCCTCTTAACAAGCTCTCAAACGTCACAAAAATAGTCTCAGTCTAAAAAAGAAACATGAACTTGCCTTCTTCCTCATCTAGAAAACAGGAAGGGAAAAGTGAAGAGAGAAAAAAAGTGGTTAGTAACAGTTTGTTAGTCATTTCATTATTTAATTTTCTTAAAAAGCAATCAGACCTAAGGAGAACATTCCATGACATTATAAGAAAATTTTGTTTGGGTTATAAAAAGTGTGGAGACGTACACAAAAGGGTCTAAAAGAGAACGATAAATGAGAATTCTGTACTCATATGTCTTCAATCCTCTAAGGAACTATTTGTGATGTGTTATATATATTTAAACATTTTGTGTGACTGTATCTTGAACAGACACTTCTGAAGCAGAACGATATACATATATATATATATATATATATATATATATATATACATATACACACACACACACATGCATATATAATAAATTATGCTAATATGGATCAGGTAATAGTAACATAATATTTTATAAATAAGTATAAACAAAAATATAAATATATATGAATTGGCAATCAGACTGCCTAAGCTTGAGATCCATGGATTCAACTATATGACCTTGGACAAGGCTACTTAGCATCTTTTTCCTCAACAGTTTAATCTCTAATATAGATATAATATTATATCTCACTACAGTTGTTCTAAGGCAGGTGAAATGAGCTAAGTATATGTGAAATACTTAGGCTGGTGATCAAACATATAGAAAGAACTAAGTAAATGTTACTTGATATTTTACATAGGTCACGCCTAATTTTCGTTTTCAGATTTTCATCACTAAAGCTACTCATTTATCTCTTTCCTGTAGAGGTGAACCACTAGTATGCACGGAAAGTGCTTTGTCACTCTGCAACTAGAGTTGAGATACTTTCCTGAATTTTCCAGCAAGATGAATCATATTTCCATTTGTTAACATAAAAGTAGATCTAAATTATTACATGACAGCAAAATAAGTAGCAAACAGAATTTAAATCTAGGAATCTCCTATATTTCCCCAGGAGTGAAAATTGAAAAACCTTTCATCATACATTAAGTACGAGTAATCTGTAATGGCCAATCACGCACAAATGCCTTAGAACATATTATCAATATCACTGAAACCGAGGATTTCCATGGAGTGATTAGTGCACAATTGCACATGTTAGTGAGCAAAACACTGAAACTTTTAAAGCATGCGTTCTCCACTGCTCTCTTACATAGAAGCAAAAAATAGTATGACAACATAAAGGTTCTTTCTCTCTTACCACTGCAGACAAATTCTCGTTTTTGAACCTCAGCTACATTATGGCCCCTCAGGTGGGATGGACCCATACACTGAGTGTAGAGACCAACCCGGGGCCTTTGTCGCAACCAGTCAGAGAGCCAGGCGAGGTGACAGTCACAATATAGGTTGTTCGAATGGAGGCGACTACATAAGAAGAAGGGACGTTTAAGGCAAGAAAACAAAATAGTTATTCCAAGAATTAAAAAATGTATTAATAATAATATGTAACTTTATTTCTTAACATGTAAGTAGATAAAGCTTACTAAGTCCCAACCTAATTATTTTTCTAAAAATGATGAGAATCAACTTACTCTTCATTTACTGCCAAGTTAAGCAAATATACAGAAGCTTGAACACGACCATAAAAATAGTTTTCCTATGTTCACTCAAAATGGTAAAAAGAAATAGGTATGTCCAAGGCAAATTGCTCTGCAGTCCACATACTGGTGGCCAATTGGGGTGGGGTGGGGGCGGGGCCATATAAATAAAAGTTGTGGCTCCCAGTATAAGTTATCAGTTAGTCCTGCTGTTGTTAGTTTCTGTAAAAACTGCTTGCAAAATCTTTTTAGCAGGTCACTTTCGTTTTTTGCTGAACAAGATAGAATAATAATTCAATATAAAACACTTCTTTCATGTCCCTATTCTGATTTCCTTCTTTTTGTTTAATAGCAGAAAAAGGGATTAGCTGCTTTGGGCTCTTGGGACCCTATCCTCAAAGAGCAGGAACTGAAATGAAAAGACATAAATGGCTAGGAGTGAAGGAATTAAGTGAGCCCCCTCTCTATGTTGGCAGGGATCCACACCAGAGCATGGATCCATTCCAAGTGGCAAATAGCACTTTTCCATTAATAAAATATCAGACAAATGTATCCACTAAATTAGGTAAATGACTTCAAATTGGCTTTTATGTTTTCTCAAACTAAAGAAAAGGACATCCAAAACTATAAATCAAAGCATCATTTCCAGAATCATCTATGACACAGTAATACCATTTTAGTCCTTTTTAGCTGATGTGCTCAATTCTAACCCAATAACAGTAATGGATATTAAAACATGGAACTCAGTCCAGAAAGATAATTGGAACATAAAAGTGGAATTTTTAAGTAGCAATGATAATATAGAATAATGAAACAACCAAAGCAAGGGAATTTCAAGTTAGATGACTATTTTACATTCTCCTTGAGCCTGTAGATATGGAACAGACTGTCTTGCATCAAAACTTAGACGGCGTGCCACCAAACAAAATGCCACATTGCTACATTTTGGGAAAGCTGGGTGACCTCCGGTTCAGTTTGTTGGGAAGTCAGAGTGGCATCCTTTGGAAACCGCTTAGCACACTCCACCTCGCTGTTCTCTAAATATTTTCATCTAAACCAAGCACGTTACAATAATCCAATTAGGTGTGTACAAATTTGAAATGAGAGAACATAAAACTTTAAAAACCTGATTAGCAAGACAAACGCTAATGGATTTCTGTAGGAAAATAAGGCATACTATCAAAAACGTGGATGATGGATATTTCTACAGTCTTGGTGGCTTTATTTTCTCAAGGATTAAGAGCTTGTTCAGTTTGTTTTTAAAAATCAGCTAAAGGTAATGAGGAGCTAATTTCATCAAATATAGTCTGAGTGAACTATATTTGGTATTAATTTGGTCAAATTAGGCTCAACCGAAGAGTACCAAGGAAATAAAATTTATGTTATATCTGCATACTTTGAGAATTTCTTTATTTTGTTAAATCATATTTCAAGGAAATGATCATGTTGTGTTGTATCAGGCACAGAGCTACATTTTAGTGAGAGAGGGGAAAAAAAAAGGACTTTAAGATTGGTATTACCTAATTCATTAAAAAGCTGGCAATTCAAATCATTTTTCATTAAAGAGAAAAAAATAAAAGCTATATGTTTCCAGTTATAACCTACTGTAAAATGAAAACTATTTTGAAAACCCAATCAAAATTTATGTTCCCTACTTAAAAACACATATTATTCCAGAACTCCAAAGCTTTGGTTATGTTTCCCACCATTTCCCACATGTGGTATATAATGTATTTTTAAGGTCAAGGTGATTCTTAAACCCCATTCAAATGAGATTTTAACTAAATATCCCCATGCTGAGCTTTAAAGATTATTTTTTCTCCAAGAGAAAAAAAAATAGTTGTAGCAAATACTTAACTAGGAAACAAGTTTTTATTCACCTAAAATATTTTAATGTCCATCTCCTGAAAAGACATTTTTAAATAAAAATGCTGACACAACCTTAATTATAGAAGCACTGGAGGGTTATGCTGTAATTTTACATTACAAAGGGTGTTGGAGAGCCAGTTTAGCTTTATTAGGTCGGCTTGCTGTACAGTAATAAAATCATAAAGATTTACCATTTATCATCTCTGACAGCCAATCAAGGAGTCTTACATTTCTTAATGAAATGTGACCTCCACAATAGCTCAAAGTAAACGTCCCCCCTCCAACTTTCCATAATGCATATCATTTAAAGGAAAGCTTTCATGTTTTCAGAATAATAGTTCATTTATTCAAATACCATATCTAGTACTTTTTAAAAAGTGGTGTTTTCCTGGTCTACCCCATAATGAACTTGTGGTACTGTTTTCTGTTTACTAAAAATGGTACTTAAGGGGAACCCTGAATTGACGACATTGACATATATACATTGCGGCTACTTACAAAGTCCTAAGTTTAGGCATATGGTTGAAACTTGCCACAGAAAGTCTAGTAATGTTGTTATTGTTGAGAGTGCTGTAGAATAAAACAAAAAAAGTTAGAGATTTTAGGTAATTAAAATTTACTGATCATTCTATATAATAATACAGGGAATGCTTCTTGCAACTATGTTTATGCAGGACAACTATCTGGTAGAGAAGGCATAAAGAATGCCCCATGTTATAAACAAGAGGATAAATAAATGCCATACTTTAACACTTTACTATGCATTCAGCTTTATTAAATATTTATTACAGATTTATGTCTTTAGCCATAATATCTTTGACTATTCACATATTGCTTTATGCACCATGGGTATGCATGTGTGTGTATTTATGACCCTGGTTAAGGAATAACATGAGGCAGTCAACAATTAGTAAAATTGGGCAGTTACGCTTCCTTAGAGGGGCACTATGTATAATTAGTGTCATGAGTAAATGAACGTATTTGAAATTTCCAAATTAAATTTCATAGCAATAGCACAGAATTGGTTTTGTCAGATCCCGGAACACAGTCCTGCTAATTATTCTCTGTTGTGGACATCAGCCGTTGTTGAAATCTGAGTAGTAAGAACGATATCTACATTTGGTACTTGCATTGGGTAGGGATAAAGTGACAGGCTGGGGCAGTTTATTAAAAGCTTAATACATTCTAATACTTCTTTACTTAAAATTTTTTAATGTTTATTTTTGAGAGACAGAGAGAGCACGAGTAGGAGAGGGGCAGACAGAGAGGGAGACACAGAATCCGAAGCAGGCTCCAGGCTCTGAGCTGTCAGCACAGAGCCCAATGCAGGGCTCAAACTCACGAACTGTGAGATAACGACCTGAGCCAAAGTCAGACGCTTAACCGACTGAGCCACCCGGGCACCCTGTACATTCTAATACTTCTAAGTCTAGGCACATATCCCGTCCCTTGCAAACTTCCATGCGGTACAGATCACGGTTTCTGGATGCTGGAGTCAGGAAGATGGGCAGCCAAGGGAGAGATGGTGAAAATAAGCATAAGTCTTGCTTGGTTCAAATTGTTACTACTTTTCCCCTAATACAGGCATTGTTGTATTATTATGGCTTTTCTACTACTACTACAACTACTACCCATTCATTCATCTAATATTTCCTAGATGGCTCTTCATTTTATGGCAACATGGAACAGCATAAAATAAATCAGGCATAAAACCTGTCCTAAAATAGCATATTGTCCAAGTGGGAAGATGAAGTACAAATTATAAAACCTTATAATTAATAACATGAAGAAGAGATTGTTTTTCTCCCTTTGGGGAAGTCTGGTTATGACAAGAAAGTGAGAAGGAGGCTATCCCAGGGCTGTGTTTGTGCAATGGGAATACGGACAATGATTCTAGTATGGAGAAGACACCATGATGTGGTGAGCAAAGCGGGCAAGTTCCTGAGGGAGGCAGGATGACAGGATCAACGGCCCACAGATGCAATTTGACAATGGAGAAAGGTTTGATTTAGACTATGCAAATTCTCTTGCCAATGGAGGCTGGGCAGGGAAGTAAATGAGAGAAGCAGGATGCGTGTTAAGAAACGCAACAGGGACGAGAGATGGAGTGGAGCAGGCAGAGGGCTGGGGCCACTGGAGACCCTGGTAAGCGAGCGATGACACTCTCTCTCATAGCAGCTAGTCCTCAGCTCCGATGGACCACTGCTCCGTGCTAATGGAAGGCTGCCAACCGATCTGATGTTCTCAGGAGACGCTGGAAACAGAAAATTTCAGATCTGTCCTCCTAATTTTTAAATACTGGCAACTAATTCGGACATTTCAAAGAGTCTGTGGGCTACATCTGTTTGGACGAAAGCAGGATACATTTATGAGGCCACTTTTGGCCAGCTGGAGGCTGCAGTTGTGAGGTATGATTTGGGGTGTTCAGGGGTTCAGGGATTCACTTGAACTTCTCAGTAAAGTAGGGCACAGAGGCTACCGATCTAGAAGACACACTTTCTTTTCTTACCCAGTTTTGCAATGTATTGAATGATATAAAAACTAATGCAACTGATTGAAGTAAGTTGCACAGGCGAAAAAAAAATCCCACTTTATGAAGGACCTATAAAGCACTGAATTGGTTGGTTCACGTTATCTAAAAGCCTGTAGCATTTTTCTGTACTCAAGTGAAATGAGATTTTTTTTTCAAATGCCATTAAAATATATCCTGATGTTTGAACTAAAAGGTTTCACTTCTCAAAGGGATTTACTTTCAAATGACCCCTTTTCCCACCCTCAAAATTTATGCTGACTTTATATGGCTAAAATCTTCAGAGTACATAACATACTGAAATGTGACTTTAGGGATAACATTTTTTAAAGTAATTCATCACATGCAGTAGGCATGCATTAATTTTGAACTCTAATTTCTTATGATTCCACACCAAAGAGTGTTTTCATTGAATGCTGAAGCTGGTGGCTATCAGTCTGGAGTCTTTTCTCAAAATGTCACTTTGCAAAATGCAGCTGAAGAAATAGATTATCTTAGTGTTTTTATTCAGTATTGATGTGGCAAAGTGATATTGACATTGATACCTGATAGTGGAACGATATGTGGAACCAATGAAATTAAATTATTTTAAAATTAATAATAAATATTTGCTAATTACATCTGATGACATGTATGTTATGGTCGTGACTAATTCTTACTCTGAAACAATGCAAATGTATCTATTGCACTTCTTTATTTAACACTTTCTTCTAAACGAAACTATATTTCTATGTTCAACCTCAAGATTTTCTTTTTGCAGCAAGAATATATTCTTGTACAAAAGTACATTTTGATGCACAAATACGAAATTTTAGTTTTGGTAATCATATAGTTACTCTCAGACTTAGATCTTGATTTATTCTTTCTTATTCCCTTAGTGCTCAGCGTAGGATTTGGCAGAGTCTGATATTTAATGGATATGAATCACTATGTCTCGATTCAATTAAATGATGCCTATTTTATGGAAAAGAAATAAAACAAACAATACAAAACTAGATGTTGTCCAAAGAAACAGAAAACATTGATCTAGATTTAGTTTCCAATGTTATTTTTGAGATGGTATCCTCACATTAAAAACAGAGACATTTCTGAATCACACCAATCAGAATTCCACAATTTGCCAGGTTGCCATGAACATACAAGTGATAGACTGACTCCGCTTGCTTTCATTTACCTGGACTTTTCCTTCTCAAACTTTATTCACTCTCTTTACCCTAATTTATTTCTTAATTTAACAAATTTTTGTCAATGGTCCAGTATGATTACTTCCATTCCCTTGTTTTGCCTCAGTAAAATCATACATTGAGAAATGGCTCATGGAATTAAAAGTTTTAAAGAGATCTAAAACATTGGGAGTCTGAAATTTAAGGTGATTTGCAAATTAATTAATTCTTCATTATCTCCACATAATAAGAAGATATATTGTAAAGGGTCATAGATGCTAAAAATAAGAAAAACAGACAAGTTTCTTTCTGGAAATGTTTCTAATAGAAGAACTTTTCATTTACATGACAAGAGATTTGGGCTTGATAAATCCCAGTCTTTGGTATTTCATCCAATTACCCTTAAATTTTTCAAAGAATAATTTCTCCAAAGATTCTATGAATTACGAAGATTTAAAAATGAACACATATTAAAAGAATGTCTGCTTGACTTTGTCAAATTTGAATATAAAATATTTAAATTGTTTTGAAAGAATTCACACTTTCTTGTATCATGTACTAATGTTAATTTTTTCGTTTTTTTAGCAAACACACTCTGACCATTATAGATCTCTTTGAAACCTATATATTAAGGACCCCAAAAGAGTTCCTAACACTTTGGATTTTGATTTTTACTCCATGAACCATAGAACATTTTTTACTCTTTGTTGTGTTTCAAGACAGAGGGTCTTGCTAAAGTTACCTTCTAGATATTTTGCTAATATGACAAATACAACACATGAGGTGATTGTATCGTCACAAACTTACTCTTCTAAAAACACTGTTTACTTTATAACAAATAAGCAAATGAATAGTTATTGTATTTGTGGATAGAGTTTTCAATGCCTAGCACAGTGCTTGGCATAGAGTAGGTATTGTGTGCGTGTGTGTGTGTGTGTGTCTGTGTGTGTGTTATACGTGAATTATTTAAGCTCTTTTAATGAATAACAAAGTACTTTATGGGATTTTAGTCCATCCACAATATTCAGCAAATTTTCCATAAAATGTTTGGTGTCATTCCTATTCCTAGTTAGAAGCACCTACTTAGTAACACATTCTTGGCCTGATCAGCTCCATTCAATTAAGTAACACTCAGGGTTGTCTCTTCATATACCAAGTTTATGACACTGACTATGGTTTTGACATCAGACTGCTATCATGAAATCATAGTTGTATCCTAACTATTCTGACTCTGAAATAGCAACAGTGAGCTTTGTATATTAATGGGTCTGAAACACAACTAGTGGCGTTATTAAATACAATGTGTATGATAAGCACTCTGAATAGGTTTCCTATAGAAAAAATTAGGCTGTTACCAACAGAAAGAAAGGCTGACTTCTCATGATGTGGGTAGACAACAGTATATATCTTACAACACGATTTATCTCAATCAACTAACTCTTACATTAAGTCCTTAAAAATAACCAGTAACTTTGCACATGACACAGCTACAAGTTCTATACATCTACTTGCAATTAAAATCAAAATCATATATAAAATATTGATTAAATAAGCTATTTTGTTGAGACCTCAAACTTTCTTTCCTGAATTCCATTCTGTGCCTCAAACTCAATTTATAAAGTAATGGGATCTTTTTTTTTTTTTTTTTTTCCGGAAGGATATCACGAGTCCCAGATAACTTTTACCACATGGACTAAAATTGCCAAACCTCTTCAACATTTAAGTCAATTTTTGAATTTCTGAATAAATTTAGCCAGGGATGAACTGTAGCACAGAAAAATATTTTATATGGGGGGAGAAATGTGTAAATATATTCAAAAAGCTAGACTCGTGAGTCTCTGACTGGAAAAAAAAAATTCCAGAAATGGACAGGCAGCTTCAACGGCTTGAGTAACTCTAGTTTACATTAAAATAATTTCTCATCATAATAATTCCATTAAAATTATTGTACCAAGTCAAAGGTCTGTAGAGACTACTGGATTGCCTCTAGCCCATTTTGTCAGCCATGTCTGCCCAGTAAGGAAAGAGAGAGGATGCCAGTTATAATTCAAGTCTGTGCGCTGTGCTTTCCTAAGTCAGTAGTGAAGACTTTAAAATGGACCCAGTGGGCAACCTATTAGAATCAGAAAAGCAGATTTCTAGAATCACCTTTCAAAAATGATGCTATCTGGTTAAAAATGGCATTTTAAAATGAGACAACATCTTTCCATTGCATGGCAACTATATAATAACCCAACTCATCAGAAACTAAGAAGTTCATTTTTTATTGTAATTTTTCTTATACAACTGCTTTTATCCTAATATTTGGCAATTCTAGGGAGCCTCACCAATCCTTTGAATGAGAATATTTTGTTACAAGGAGAAACACTTGAAAGATGGTATTGTGAACATTTGAATGTCCTCCTTAAATAGACATTTTCGCCTAAATATGCAGAAATGATACCCACGGCTGTGCACACACACATTTCAACTCATATATTCCCCATGAGTTATTTAAGGTCTCTTCATAAGAGACCATTTTGACACTAGGTTTCGAGCGAGCAGATAAGCTTCCACATTAGCACTCCCCAGACACAAAGCCCCCGTTCAAAAGAGTAAGAGAAATAAGCAATACTTACAGCACTTCAAGGTCCCGGAGAGCCCTAAATGCTCCATCTTCAATACAGCTGATCTGGTTGTAATCCAGTTGCCTGTAAATAGATTAGAAGAATATAAGTAAAAGGCTGGAGACTAGCAGCGCTGGGTGAAAAGAAGTCTCCTGAAGGGTCTCCGAAGCTCTGACTGCACTAACTGAAATGCTCTCAGAAATACACTCATCCGCTTAAGAATGTCACAAGCCATTCTGGCCTCGGTGCCGCTACTGAAATCTCTTTTTGTTCTGAACTGTCTGTGCAAATAGCAGCCCTTGGAAAGCTCCAGTAAATAATAACTGCACCTTATATTAAATGCCATAGGAATGCAATTTCATTACATCAAGAAAAGCTATCCATTAAGAGCTTTCAGCGTCATCTTGCTGAAACAATTTCATTAAGGTAAAGGACTGTAAATCACTTAATGTCACATGCACCCCCTCAGTGACCTAACAGAATCCATTTATCAGAGAAGCCCAGCTGCATGTTAATTTCACTATCCTTGGCAAGAAAGAGCAAGACTACTTTTAGGTTTCCTTCTTTTAAAAGCAGTTTTCCTTCGAGAACTCCCAGTCAAGAGAGAGAAATGAGGTCCCACACACCTCCCTGCTATTCTCAACCAGGAATACACTTTAGAAAGCCAGTCTTGTTCTACGTGAATATTCACCATTCCCATGATTTGCAATTGTTCATTATATGCGAATTCTCTGCACTGTAAATATGACATACTTTTCAATTAAGAAACTTCCCAAATTTCCAGAAGTTTTTAAAGTGTTAAAAATTGATTTTTTTTTACTTTCCTCAAAGATGCTAATTTTAGCCCAAATGCTAAGAACACATACTGCAGCAACATCATTAAAACACTACATATACCTTTGGCAAAAAGTTTAAAAGCTTTCTCAGTTGCTTCTAAATAATACAAAATGCAAACAAATGGATGTTCTCTTGTAGTTTGAGCACTTATTTGTTAAAATTTAAAGATGAAAACTAACAAGCAAACAAACAAAAACAAAGTTGCTCCAAATTTGGTTAAGTTGGCTTTTCCTGCTAGTTGTTCTGGAACTAAAATTTCCTTTATCCATGTGGAGGAATTTATTTGTTTGAAATAAACAGCTAATAAGTATGAAATCCTATCTGTCCTATCTTTACATTGTTTTAATTTTTTTTTTTAAATAAGCAGCTGTTATTTAAACTAGTAGCTTGCTGCTTAGCGATATTCTTATTCCAGTAAAGAAAGAGCATTTTAATGGTTCACTTGAGACAGAAACAAAATGTTTGATGAACTAGTCAGGTGAGTTGTCAGTTCTTCATGAATTGGGAGGGAATGCAAATGTACAGGGGTAAGACTATGATCTTCATACAAATGAATCTTGCCCTTGTTTCAAGTGCGAAATTCACCAAAAGGGCTAATTTACATTTGAGGTGTGTTCTTAAAAAGAATTGTTTAAACATTCCTATAAAATAGCTGTTTCTTTCAGAAGGATACTGAATAAAGGTGCAATGATTTAATCCACTGACTTTCAGAGGGGCCTCTTCAAATTCCTTACTTTAGAAATTATGTACATAGAGAATGTCTCATGAAATATACATCTCATTTTTAAGAAGGTCTCTAGGGGACATAAGACTACCTTGATGTCATGCAAATGGTACAATCTAGGACATGCAACATAAAAAAAAAACCAACTCTGGAGAAGATATGCTTTTATTGCTTTTATAAACTAAGGCTTTCCCCAAATAATAGGTACCATCCATGCTGCTGTAATAGCTTAAAGCATTTCTAGTTATTAGGAAGTAATGCAGAAGTATAATTTTATTTTCTAAGAAGACTTTTAAAGCTTCATGATGTAATATGGATGCTGTGGTTCCAAGAAAACACTTCCATTCTTGGGCACTTTTGATTTTTACAGATTAAATTCATTTAACAATTAAGTTAACAGCCTTTTTATTTTAAAGTGCTAAATATATATCTACACTACTATTCTCTAACCTCTTGAACAATTTATCAAAGCCATTTAAATTAGTACAATGGCATGAAGTGTTACCCTTGACACACTACAAAAGAGAAATTGTTTCCAGACAAATTGGCAAAATCTTTTAATGCTATCAAATTTGCCTAATGCAGTCTCCAGGTTAATCTGTAAAAGGGTGAGCTGTATGTTTGCCCATATCTTATTATCCTTAGCTGTCAATGTATAAATCAGTGCTGACACTGCTTCTTTTAAATCATGCATACTATACACAAAGGGGAAGCCCTAGCATGCCAGAAAGCACTCAAGCGACTCTCGTTCTACAGGGACAGAAAAGCAGATTTCCCTATACCATCAGAAGTTGAGATGCTGCCGAAAAGTTGGTAATTTCACCCCTGTTCTACATGGCTCATGGTTACAGGCTTCTGCTGATTCTTAGCAGAAACTTAAGTCCTTCTTGGTGCTAAAGCATTAAGAATATCTGGCTCTCATAGGACCAAAGTTTTCCTTAAAAGTTTTCTGAATGCACTGTATCTCAGGCCATGCATCTTCTGAGAACAAAGGTATTTTTTTGAAAAAAGTCACTCGTATGAAAGGACAAGCAAAATAATTTTTTCGTCAATTGGTGGACTTTGTTAAATCCAAAGGAGTGTTTACATGAAGTGTTGTGCCTGCTCTGACTGTTCCTGAGAAAATCTCTCTGCACTAACCTCCACTTGTCTGTATATGATTCAAGAGAAAGACTGTCAAAACTATGCAAAAGCATACTTTATTTCAGTGCTTCTGGACTATTTTTCTGCACTTTTTTTTTCCTTTTCTCTTACCCACTTCATTTCCTTCTCTACTACCCTGCAAAGCCCGGGCACTTCTGCTGTCTGTAAATAGGAAAGGATCTGTTCTCAGCCATGCATTTAGTGACAGGTTGATTCTGTTTAGATGGGATTTCCAATAGTGCAATGAAATTATTCTGAATTAAGGAATTAGTAAGAGGAGAGGTTTTTTTTTTCCCCCCACTTCTCCAAAAAGTAATGTTACAATTATTCAGTCAAACACGGGGCAAATTTGTTGATCTTTGGATAATGAGGGCACTAAGATACATCAGAGACAGCTTCAGGATCCTTTCCTGGCACAGGGGTCACGTACCATTGAGAAGCAAGCTAGCACTTTTCTCATTTTCCGGGGAGAAAGAATGGTACAGATATTATTATCGGTGATACCTTTCAGACCTTCGGCCGACGTGTCTTAGCACAGACTTCTGTGTCTTCTCTCCCGTACTTCCTACGTCCTGGCTCCTCTGTTTCTGTGTGAATTCCAAATTCTATCTCCGTCTGATCCTTCACTGTCTTAGTTTGTAAGTGTGTGTTTTGAACCAAGTGCTTTATCTTTAATTTTATGAAAATGATGATGTTAAAAAGAATGGAAACCTTTGAGGTCTCTCTCAGGATTAACATTCTATGATGATCTTTTCATTCCTAACCACTTGTACTCTGATCTCCTCAAGTAACACTAGCCTGCTCGGTTTAACTTTTCCTGCTACTGGTAAATGTAGTCTTGGGTAACGCACAAGAATCTCTTTATCTGGCGGTATGACTCTGTGCCTCACACATGTAAAATTTCTAAACCTGATCTGATTGTCTTTAACACTAAAAAAAATTTAGTCTAGTTAGTTTCATATTTGGATTAATTCTAGATATATATATATATATATATATATATATATATATATTCATATAGTGCTGCGAAATACCAATTTTAGATATGGGCACATAAAAGACAGAAAGATCGAACATTTGCTTACTTGGCATACTGAAATATAACCGGAGATACTGCATTCTGTTACCTTTATGGTTTTTTTTTTTCAGGAATTTCCTGTTTTCTGTTATTAAAATTTGGATACCATACTGTTTGAATCACATATATAAAACTCACATTCCTGCATTAACTGCGGTTGGTTTTGTCCTTACCCATAGAAAATTTCATGTGTCACTTCAGCGTCCAAGCAGTAAAATCTTATTACTAATTTATTTTCTTTTTGTAAGAATTAGAACACCGTAAAATTTACTTAACTCTGAAACAATGCTGAACATAAAATGTCTTTAATAACTTTAAAGTCAGAGTATCTCAGTCTTTCAACAAAATATGCTCTGGTTTTCGAGGGTTTTTTAGGTACTAGAAATACTAGAGAAATACTAGAATACTAGAGAATACTAGAAATACTTTAGGTACTAGAAAGTTTAGTTCATAGTCATACTACTATGAGTGGCAAACTCCAGAAGTTTAGTTCACTTAAAATACATCAAAATGATTAAAATCAATAGGAGGTAGTAACAACATTATGCCATTTGGAAAGAACCCTGATAAAACATATAAATCAAATGGGAGGAAAAGAAAAAGAATGCTCTAAGGATATGGGCACGATCTGTTCTATTTCTTCCCTCGTGTATATAAAATTCAAGTCAATATGAGTGCCTAAATATACAAATCCTATGCCAATAATGACTCTTTAAGAAGTAGTACAAATTTAGGTTATAATGTATCGAGAACATAAGAATAATATAAATTGACCCATATAAGTGAACACTGTAGGCAGAAGTTTCAGCAACCATGTCATTTAACCTCAGCATAAAAACAAATCAGTGCTAACTCAGGTATTAGTGAATAAAACAACCAAGATAAGGATTATCCTGAGGAATGTAAAATAATTTGTTATTTGGGAATTTAACCCTTCTGTAACCTTTCAAGCACAATGTTGTGGGGTTTTTTTCTTTTTTCTTTTTTCTTTTTTTTTTTTTTTGCACAGGAATAAAGAATCTCAGTTTTTATTGAAATAATCTATGGTATAAAGTTATATCCACTTGCTAATTTATTGAGGAAAAGCAAAAAGATAAGCTCTAAATAAAGTGGTATCAGAAAATGGAGGAAAAATTAAGTTGCCCTTCATGTTTTAGGAACTCTTGCAAACTAATAAGAGGGGGTAGAAACTGCAACTGACAATAATAATTCGTTACATTTATTGAATGCATAGCAAGTGGCAGGGTCTGTAGAGATGCCATCTCAGTATTCCTCATGATAACTTGAAAAGGTAAATGTTATCATCATTCTGATTTTACAGATGAAAAAAATGAGGCTCACAGAAGTACAATAACTTATTCAAAGTAGGTAGTAAATATGTGGTGAAATCTTGATTCAAATTTAAATCTATGTATTGTTGAAGCCCTCCCTCACAAAGTAAGTGTCTAGGGAAAGAGCTGTTCATTCTGCATATGAAAGTTTCAGTTAAATCTCTGACGGCCAAATTTCAAGGCAGAATGCAGCATATAAAGAGTATTACAGAATGTCAGGGAAGGAACAGATTACCCTGGGCCAAAGTAGTCATGTGTGAGCAAGGAAGAAACTTGAACCTTAAAAAACAGGTAGAATCCAGAAAGACAGAAAATAAAAATGTGTCTTCCCTCTGGAGGGAAAAGACTCCATCAAGAGCAGTTGTAAGCAAAAGGTCTACAATGTTCACCGTGAATACTTGCTAGAGAGGGGCCATTCTGGCTTGAGCAAAAAGCTTGTGTAGATTCGGTAGGAGAGGGGGCTGGGACCCTGGGTGGATGGCAGAATGCTAGGCCTAGTCAGAACATCTAAAGAGACTATGCCATTAATAGAAGTCACTGCTCTTTCAGGAAAGAGTCTATATTCTTCAGAACCTATAGAACTATGACAATATTCTACTATATCCCCAAGGCTTTGCCATAGTGCCCATACAAAGTGTTGTTATTGTTAATAAGCTGAATGATTCTGAACGAGACAGTGATGGGACAAAAAAGACAATGCTTTATAAAAACAAATCTGTCTGCAGTGTTAAAATTATCTAATGAGAATATAGACTGGAGATCAAAATCCAATTAGCAGACTACTGTAATAGTTCAGATGTAGCAAAGTGTGCCTGTTTAGGGTTGGAGAAGCAAGAAAACTAAAGATCTGTTCTATCTCCAGGACAACACGACAGTTTCAGAAAGATCACGCCAATTCTTATTTTATACATATGTGAATTGGATTTCCAATCAGATACTCTTGTGTTTTGTTTGTTTTATTTTGTTCTGGAAAGTGTTTATGAAGATATGTCATATAGATTCATTTTTACATAAGAAAATGACATCGTTGAAGAAAAAATGCTAATGCACCTGGAGACAGAGCAAAATGAAAAGTTGGAGAGACTGTTGATCACGCAAACGTGATCATAGTTGTTGGGGATTATCAGAATTCAGTATGCCTTTAGAGTGAATGCAAACCAGACAAGTTACAGGACCACGGACAGTTCCCGGGGTACTAATAGCATTGCCTGAGTTCCTAGCGTATTTTACATGTAAGTACCCAGACAACCACTGGTTAATCCCTGTCTATAGACAACATTCTGGGTGTTAAAGGGAGCTCTGTTTATTGAAATGAAACTCAAGTTCATTTACGATCTTTCTAAATGAAAAGCCATCTATACAAGTTTGTTCAGAAGGTTCTACATCCCACTGAAGACCTGTGACATTTAATCTAACACGAAGGATAGCAAGCCCCTTGAGTGAGAAACCAACCTCCCCTTTCAAAGTGTCTTCAGCCTCAGGTTTACTGAAAACACTCAAGAAGCTGGGGGACTAAAAGAAATCATTTAAATTTGATAACAGTGAATTTTACTTATTTATTTATTTATTTTTAAGCTTATTTATTTTGAGAGAGAGAGAAAGAGAAAGCACACACGTGTGAGAGGGGAGGGACAGAGAGAGAGGGAGAGAGACAATCCCAAGCAGGCATGAAATCTCACAAACCACGAGATCATGACCTGAGCTGAAATAAAAAGTCAGAGGTTCAGCCCGCTGAGCCACTCAGGCACGCCTATTTTTATGATAATAAGCTAAGTATATAATATGGTAAGAAATGTAATGAATTAAACATGAAAACTAGCTGATTATAGCAGACAGTTTGCAACTATGACAACTTAAATGACAAAAAGCTGAAGTCTTACATTTGCATTGTAAAATATATAATATACTCTTCTAATTATTACATATTGATTCTATAATATGTGAACAACACTAGTTTCCTTATTGTTATGAAGTATCCAACAGAGAGGTATTTAAAACTAGGAAAGTGTACAGGGCACCTGGGTGGCTCAGTCAGTTAAGCATCCAACTTTGGCTCAGGTCATGATCTTGCAGTTTGTGGGTTCGAGCCCCACATCAGGCTCTGTGCTGACAGCTCAGAGCCTGGAGCCTACTTTGGATTCTGTCTCTCTCTGTCTCTCTCTCTCTCTGTCTCTGCCCTACCCCCACTCTCTCTGTCTCTCTCTCTCTGTCTCTCTCTCACACACACACACACTCTCTCTCTCTCTCAAAAATAAATAAATATTAAAGAAATTAAAACTAAAGAAGTGTATAAAATTAAGTAAAATACAGAAGTCTTTCTGTCTCCCTAGTATGGAATAGTGAATTTTTCTTCTATGAGTATTAATTGAGATAGTGATAAAATAAGTCAAAGATGACAGAGTTCCAGAAAAAAATGAAATTTCTAAATAATATAAATAGCTATATAACAGCATATGGATTAACTCTGTCTTTCCCATTTGCCAAATCTTCTTATTGCCAATAACCATTGCAACCCACATTGGGTGAGTGTTTCCTACAAAGCCATGGCTGTACATATTTGTTTCCCAAATAATATGATAACTTGTTCAAAGAAAACAAAACTAAATCATCTTGTAACCTGACCTTTGTTTATAAATTAATGTATGTTAAAGAAAGATAACTATAAATATTTTTGCCTAACCTGTTTTTTACCAAGAGGCAATCTTCCTGCCAAAGGTGGGTATGAGATATAGGGTTAAGGGAATTGGATAATGCAAGCAAATGGGAAAGACATAAATTTACTTAAAAACGATAAACATTACAGTTTGACTAGAACATAGAGTACATTTTGAGGGAGTACTGCGAAACGAAAGAAGAATAAGCAAGTGTGATTTACTTTATTTACAAGGGTGTCTAAAAGAATATGTGTTGAGATTTAACTATTTTTTATAATATTTATTTTTGAGACACAGAGAGGGAGGGGGAGAGCAGTGAGAGAGGGGGGCAGAGGATCTGAAATGGACTCTACGCTGACAGCAGAGAGCTGAGTGGGGCTCAAACTCATTAACTACGAGATCATGACCTGAGCGGAAGTTGGAAGCTCAACCAGCTGAGCCACCCAGGAGCCCAGAATTTAACTATTTTAAGTGTTTATGGTGCACTCACTAAAGAAACTAAAAATACATTAAAGTTTACTTTTGTGAGGTGAAGAGCAACTAGCAATCTACTTAATTTTAAGTTCATTGATTTGTACAGTTTTTTTCTCAAATCTTGGGATAACTCTAACTAGGAATGTTTTATCATGAAAACAAAAGACTTGAAAAATCTTTATTCCCATTAGGTACCTGCTTAGAGAATAAGTTCACAAGTCTCAGCAATAAAGGAGGGTTTAATTTAAATATTCTCCTAAATTACTCAATTAAATGGAAATATCTCACAGATACCTCTAAAAAAATAGTTTAAATAATATAACGTGTTTTCATTCAAAATTTGATCAGGAGGCAAAAAGGCTTTCCTGCATCAGTGTTGAATATATTAAATACATATACAAAATTTATAAAGAAAAGTCCTATACACATTGATTATCATTTTGGTGGCACATCAGTTGGTAATAATATGGTATCAATACTTTAATTCATACTTAACTGGAGAATTTAAAAACAGATGTAAATTCTATGGGAAAGCGCTGCCAGTGACTATTACAAACATTGTAATTTAGTTGATATTTTAATATGATCTTGTTATTCTCAGATCTCACCATCTAAAATGTCAAGAAAAAGAAAACAGTTTAAGTTGCAGCTGGAGAAAATGAAGTAACAAAAATAAAATATACAGGGTTTTATTCCAGTTAAGAAATTAATAGCGATAAGCAAAAAAGTTACGAGAATTCCTCCCTGGAGATGTTTAAGAGCAAGATAAATGTCCATCTGCCTAGAATAGTATTCATGTGGCTTGCCTGAAGGAAGAGGAATAAGATCTGCTAATTTGCAAAATTTCCACAGCATCAGTTTCATATTGTCAAGATGCCGCCATGAGCATATTTAGCCAATCCACAAGATTAAAGTAAGTGCTTCCAGTGAAAATCTTCTGTTAACTGGAATTTGCTCTGAATAAGGCCTGAATGTGGTAAATCCAATCAACCTGTTACAGTGCATCAGACTGGGCATTTAGACAGCCCTATACAAAATATCGTGGTTAACATTGTAATGCAGCTAAGGGACATATTCCTTCAGTCTAGCCTTCTTGTTTCTGTTTTACTCTCTGAATGACTTGGAACAGTAGCCATCCACCATGCAGGACTGTCCAAATTGTAAATGCATACAGTGGAATGACGAAAAGGACAAAGTGCTATACCTGTCTTTCCCATGCTGAATATCAATAATATTAATATTAATACTTCTGGGCTTTTATGGAGTCATTATTTGATGACCGATATTTGCCTTTAATAATAATATGAATTAAAATTTACCCTCAGCTCTAACATATTTTACCAGGCATCTTTCTTAACTTTTAACGATAAAACTAATCTTCATAAAAAGCCCCCTGAACCTGGACTTTTTTTTTTTAAACAATGTGGTTTGAACTATGTCTTAATTATAGAAACATGCCTTTTAAGTGTAAAATTCTATTAAATTGTAGCTATGATTCTGATTAATTAAATAAAGCTAGAAGTGCATTGTGGTATTTCAGTGTTGCTCTCACGGCCTTTGACACCGTTGCATGGAAGGGAGGGAGGATTGTGGAAATCAATTCTAACTTTGCACAGTTTCTTTAAAAAATTCTAACTTCCTCAATCCACCCTTATCTGCTGTTACTCACCAACACGTAACACAAACCAACATCCTTGAAGATTCCTTTAGGTTTTCTTTCAGAAACTGTTTCCTACAGATTTCCCTGATGACCTCAAGCAATATTTCTTATCTCTCTCTTTGCCTGGCACCTACAGCACATAGTATCTTGTTTTTAAATCAGGGCCTTGTGTATATTTAGTGCTTTCTGCTATATTTTCCTTTTCCACTTATTAGCCCCATGGTTAATGGACCCAGAATAGACACAAACCTGTCTTACCCATGCCCAATACTGCAAATTACTTCATGTTCTTCTTTCCTGCCTTTTTGCTATCCCTTTTTAAGGGCCAACTTCTAGAAGTTGATTAGTGAATACTTACAGAATGAAATGATACACTCTATATTACAGCATTTTACCAAAATGTCTTTCACATATCTTCTTTCCCTAATAATCACAACAAACCCAAGCAATTATCATATTCACTTTACAAAAGTAAAACTAAGACTCAGTGGAGTTTGCCAATTTGTCATGTCTAAAAACACGGCAGTTATTATGTATATAATGCACATGGGGGATAAAAGTGTTTCAAAATCCTGTTAAATTAATATAGCACAATGGCTAACATTTCACTTTCTTTTTTATGTCTGAATTTTTAAAACCACAGTCTTTAAAAAGGATAAATGAAGAGGACATAAGAAGGAATCCCATGATGACTGGTATCCCATTCCCAAATGCATCCTTAAATATGGACTACAGGTTACTTATACACGTGAATTCCCTGAATATCTTTACTAAGAAGATTAAAAGCCACCTGTTTTAAGGATTTAGAGATAATACTATTGTAAGATTGCTAGTGGCATTCCCAGAGGGTGGTCAACTGTAGTCATGACTATCCTTTTAAGTGACATATAGGCGACCTGAGTAGGTGCTATATTGGGATCTTTATAGGATCAGACACAGTATACAAAGTATACAGTACACACAGTATACAAAGTTAGTTTTGAACATCTTACATCACAGAATCTCCCTGAAGACTTCCCCTAGCAAGGGGCCTAGCAAGAAAAGATAAAAAGAAAGCAAATAAAATCCCCTTCACATGTAAACATCCATGAAAACCTAGGGCTAGAATTTCAATGGTTCTGAAGTTTGTATCTAGAAGTTTGTATTTTTCTGTCCTTACCTGTACATCTAGAAAGTACAAATTAAAAAAAAAAAATTTAACGGTTATTTTTTATTGAGAGACAGAGTGTGAACAGGGGAGGGGCAGAGAGAGAAGAAGACACAGAATCGGAAGCAGGCTCTAGGCTCTGAGCTGTCAGCATAGAGCTCAATGCGGGGCTCAAACTCAGAAACCGTAAGATCATGACCTGAGCCGAAGTCAGACGCTTAACCGACTGAGCCACCCAGGTTCCCCTAGAAAGTACAAATTTTAAACAAAAAACATTTATGTGGAAGAGAAGATGTAGAGGCCAAAACTTGAAGCTTTATAAACAGTCCTCCTCTTTGATGACAGAAAACACCTGTCTCACTTTCCCTACTGGAAAAGTAGTGTTGTAACCCACCATGGAGAATGCTGAATATAAGTTAATTCTTGAAAAGTGCCTGCACTGTTTATCACTAGCTAAGAAATATTGAATTCCTGTTAGTTAATCTCAGCACATAGGGGCTTTTTCCCCACTACATTCCAAACTCATGTAAAAGCTAAGGACAACATTTAAAGTCCTAGCATTTGCAGCCAATAAAAAACCCATCATTTTCAAAGGCTTGCATAGTATTTTAAACTTTATAAAAATTTATAAAACACACATATTGACAAAATTAGGATTGTCCCTGAAATCTTCAATTTGATATGTATCTTCAAAGCTATAGGCACTTACAAAAAAACACTTCTATACAAGACACTAGATTTCTCAAGGGAAAATACAGAAATACAATTTCCTTCTTCCTCATGCTTTTTTCCCCCTTCTTTGAAAAGGAGATTATACACATATACTTTTATAAAGATACAAGGGGAAAAATATGTAAGAAAAATATTCACACAAAGGGAAAGACATAATTTTCTCATTCTCACCCTTTTGGCATGTAATGAAAACAGTGATCTAAAAGCGATAAAAAAAACTATAGCTCCAGGCTGCAGGCACCTCTAACAAGAAAATATTATCTACTCTTTCCAGAAAAAAATAGCTTATGTTCTGCATTTCCAATAAACACTGATAACAACAGAAAAGGGAGTTAATGAAGTACATTGACAGTAAAAGCGAAGAAAATACAATGCAAATACCTTTTAATCAAATCATTTCTTGAGATTTCACAAGATTAATCACAAAGTTTAGAAGAATGAATTTGATACTAACTTCAGATGCAAGACAACTTTTACATGAGAATGTCTCCAGATACCTTGTCAGAGCAATTTAAAACTTATTGTTACAAGCTCTCCTAAGCAAGCATAAAGATAAATAGGCCTTTCACTTTTTTTCTGATGCATTATTCAATATATATTTAACTCTGAAAACAGATAATGTTTACAGCAACAGTATAAACCAGAAAAAAAAAATACTTACAGATTTTTAATGTCAACTGCCCCACGGAAAGCCTTCCTTGGAATTGCCTGAATTTGGTTTTCACTGAGATCACTAAAAATGACAAAAAGGATAAAGGTCAAGTTATAAAATATTATTTAAAAATGATTTTAATCCATGTGCTTGACAAATGATAAAACACTTCTTAAAAAAAAAGCTAAAGCAATCCTAATAGGATCATAATTAAGTCCGTATCATTGGATATAATTTCTAATACAAATATTTTATATTTATAATATAAATTAAAAGGTTTAAAGAAATGGTTTCTTGAAGTATTTTTCCAGATCTTTAATTTAATAATAAATTACAAAATATGGTTCTCTTAAATTTGAGTTGATTCAATTCTGTGCAATAAACTATTTATTGAAAAACAAATAGTAAATTTGTCATCACTCAGTTTCAAGGGATTCTAAAGTTTTAGTACTTGATACTCCTCCAACATCACTGGCATAACTTACAAAGCATAAAGGAAAGAGGTCCATTTTAATATCCTAGAGAAGAGTGGCCAAAAACTGATAAAACCTGGGCAATATGATTAAGTTTTCACAACGCTTTAAGTAATCTTGAAAATGGAACATGGCAGTCCTGGCCCAACAATAAAACCAACAGTTCCTGCATAAAATATTAACAGCAGGTTGATTTAAAACCTTCTCTCAATAATTCTATTAAAACCATAAACACAGACTGTCTATATTTGCATTTTAATTTAATTGAGAAATACATTTTAATGAAAGGGAAAAAAGCACCCTTTCAGTTGGAATGAGAAGTCTGTAAAAATCACTCATCTCATGAAACGGATCATTATTTTTTGCTCGGAGTTCAGATGCAATTGTATGAGCTCACACAGTATTAGCCTTAACAAGTAGGATATAAATATAGATGCAAAAACTATCACTGAAAACAGAAAATGCTCATCTAATTTTAAGTTAACACTACCACAAAGCAGAAAGTTGAAATATCAAATGAATAGGTTATTAGATTAACAGTGATGGTGCTAAAATTATCTTTCAAATTCTAAGATAACTGATGCTCATTAAGAAAGATGAAGCTACTAACCACGGAATCACAGCTGATGACAACAGAGCCATTTTCCAACTACGTGGAGGTATATTGGATGGATTCATCCACATCCTCTCCCCTAACGCGTCTTTATGATCAGAGCTTTTTGTTCACATACTTGTGACCATGCAACAGAGATAACTGGCAGATAGAGAGATTTAGTGTGTGGTCTTGACCTCATTAGCACCAAATTTTAAACACCCGAGATTTGCATTCATATCTCAACATCCACAATGTTCAAATTAAAAAAAAAAAAATGTTTGCTAAGCAATTTGTAAAGAAATAAATGTTAGTCTATTCAAGGAGGAAAGGTCTTTAAAAAAAAAGCAAAACACACATTTTATTTCAAACAGTAAATTTACAATATGTGCTTATGTGGGAGTTAAGTCAGTCATCCATTTCCTAAGTGATGTAACTCTGTTAACTGCTTTCAATAGTTTCAGTATATCGCTAAGAGTAATAAAACTTCATTTCCTTAAAAATTGCTTATTTCTCCAGCTTGTCATTGATTCAGACGGACTTCCTTCCCTTAATTACATCAGGTTAAGAATGTTTAACAGTGTATATTTAACAGCCTGGATGCTGGCAACTGTACTGAAAGGAAGCTATGGAGCAAGGAGAAGGTAAAGAGAGACAGTGGAGAAAGAAAAATCAGAAAGTGAGAAGAAATGAAAAGGGAAAATGATTGAAGCCAAGCAAATGTGAATCTGCCATGCCCCACTGAAAACCAACAGTAGTGATTTCACTGCTGTGTCTCTGTCAATTCTCTGTTTTTCATCACTTGTATCTCTCTGTTTCTCCAAAGACAAAGACTGCCGTGGAGACTGTAGGTGAATAAAAATGGCAGAGATGTTTTCTTCGGACCTTGCCGGCTTTCCAAGCTCTGCAGTTTTCCCATCCAGCCAGGTGGGCCATTTCATCCGCCACCTGCAGTTTTTCTCCGGTCTTGTTCTCAATGGGGAGAGTGTGAGGTGGGAGGAAAGGTAGAGGGATGATATTAGGTGGTTCAGAAAGATATCACTGAACAAACTGGAATGCACAGTCGAAGACTATTCCTTCTAAAACGGATTTTACTAGAAGCTTCTGAGTACCATCAGCAGAATTCTAGGACATGGAACGGTTTTATACTGCTAACACTTTTCTTTTCACGAAAGAATGAGAAACTGTCAACTGTCAATCTCAGAGTCTCTTTACTACCCTAGGTCAGTGGTTTATGTGTGGCTGTCCCCCCACCTCCTACAACTAGACTCTTCCCAGACTTATTCTACAGGGTCACTGCCCAGTTCACTAGGGCAGGCAACTTCAGTTCTGGATCCCAGGCCCCTTCAGTTAAGTGGGCCATGTTCAACAATGACAGGAAAAGAAACAACAAATTTTCAGTACCTATGGTATGCAATCATTTTTTTTTAGAAATAACATATTATCACATATGATCTGTATTTCCTCTAATCCCCATAACCATCTTGACAAGTAGTTAATATTATCCTGGTTCTATAGGAAAGGAAATTATGCTTCAGAAATGTAAGCTATTAGTGCTGAAAAATGAGACAAATTGCTTGTTTTTTATATTTATTTATTTTTTGAGAGAGTGCAAGCATGGGAGGGGTAGACAGAGGGGGCGGAGGATCTGAAATGGGTTTGCACTGACGGCAGTGAGGCCGATGTGGGGCTCTAACTCATGATCCATGAGATAATGACCTGAGCCGAAGTCAGATGCATGACCGACTGAGCCACCCAGGTGCCCTGAGATGATTTAAGTAAATGTATAAGAAATACAGACAAATACTGAGTCAGGATTTGAAGAATTCTAGAGATGATGCAAGGGGCTACTTAATCTCAGTATGTCCTTCCTATGCCCTAAAACGTAAAAGGCTTTCTTTAACTTATCTTAGCCTCTGGTGTATATCACTTGAAAAATGATGGATTAGATTGTGTAAAAATAATGACTTACACTTTCTGTATATAATCAGGTGGAGGTTAGCAGTTATTTTAATCCAACATATATTTATTTAATATCTACAACAGCAGCAAGGTATTGGCTGACGTTGCAAGAACTACTGAGTTGGGTAAAAGCCCATTTCCTGGCTTCAGGAATTTTCAAATTCAGTAAAGACGATAAGGCAAGTAGCCAAATAGAAGGCCAACTGAGAGATTTAAACAACTATTGTGAGTCTGAAAAGCAAGAAAGCACAGTAAAAAAAAAAAGACAGCATGAACATATCAAGATGTAAAGGCAAAGGAGCGGGAGATAGCATGTGTAGTGAAATAAAGGGCACATGCAAAATACGGAATTGAAAAAAAACATAGAACGTTTTATGAGAATAGCATTTGGTTTGATTTGCTTAAAAGGTACAACATACATAGTGGAATAATAGGAGATGAGGTCCGAAGGACAAATCACGGGTGTGATGAGTAAACTTTTTGGTAGCAATTGAGAAGTGAGTTCTTATTTCAGCACACAATGGTGGGGAGGGAAGGGTGGTAGACAAGAGCAGGGCAGAGACTCTACCTTAGATAAATTCAGCTGGAAGCTGGAAGTTGGAAGACTAGATACAAGACTTCTACCCTAGTTGGGGAAAGGGTAGTAAGAATGTCAAACAGTATAAAAAACCCTTAATATATTTATCACTTGCTTACCATGGGTCAGTTAATAGCTGCATCATCTCTCCCACTGTATAGACAAAAAACGTGGAAAAGATGAAGAGTAGTATCAGATGCACGAAGAACCAAAACTCAGAAGTGGGTTATATGTGGATATGAATTAGCCAAGGGAGACAGAACAGAAACAAGTTATTTTGAAATTATATTAAAGGTAGTGTTAATACAACTGGGAAATCAGAAGACCAATTTGCAGTGTCCATTGTAAGTTTGGTTTCAGAAGTTTTTAAATCTAGTTAGAAAGATGTGATATAATGTATCACATAGTTTGGTGACAACAAAGATAGTATATGGTAGGTAAAACATGAGCAGTAACTGAGAAAGGTGATCTATAAGATCAAAGAAATCTGTCACTGGCATTTTGATGAACTCAAGCCGCTTTCAAAATAGAATGGGATTGTTTTTGGGGTGTGTGAGTAGTTCTGTGGGTTACGCATCCAACTCTTGGTTTTGGCTCAGGTCATGATCTCACAGTTTCGTGAGTTCGAGCCCCACGTCAGGCTCTGTGCTGACAGTGGAGAAGCTCCTTGAGATTTTCCCTCTCACGCTGCCCCTCCCCTGCTCCCACTGTCTCTCTCTAAAAAAAGAAAGAAAGAAAGAAAGAAAGAAAGAAAGAAAGAAAGAAAGAAAGAAAAAGGAAGGGAGGGAGGGAGGGAGGAAGGAAGGAAGAGAGAGAGAGAGAGAGAGAGAGAGAGAGAGAGAAAGGAAGGGAGGGAGGAAGGAAGGAAGGAAGGAAGGAAGGAAGGAAGGAAGGAAGGAAGAGAGAGAGAGAGAAAGGGAGGGAGGGAGGGAGGGAGGGAGGGAGGGAGGAAGGAAGAAAGGAAGGAAGGAAGGAAGGAAGGAAGGAAGGAAGGAAGGAAGGAAGGGAAATGGGATTGTTTTCTGAACCTTGATGAAAATGATGGAGCTTGGTAATTCTCAGCCTCTGGTGTTGGAGTAGGTGGTGGTAAGTGGTGGTTGGCAGAAATCCAAGGAGGCAGCATATGTCAAAGGAATTAAGAGCATAGACTACAGACCTAGACTATCTGAGATTGATTATCTGCCATTTATTAACCATGCGCCCTTGGAGAAATTGCTTACCCTCCTGTGCCTCAGTTTCTTCATCTGCAAAATGGAATAATGATAATGCTACTTCATAGGACTGTAAGGTGAAATCAGTGAGTTCATACTTTCAAAATGCTCAAAGAGTGCTTACACGTAGTAAGCACTATGAAGGTGTTGGTTACATACATGTTAAAATTATTCTATTCAGAGGCCGTTATGTGCCCCTGAGTGGTCTACTTTGTTCCTTGAAGACCATTGCAGGCAGTGTGAGATATTACTGATGACAGTGTATTGTTCTGTGAACTGTGTGGAATGAGAAAAATGAGTCAGAACTACTGAGTTAGCAGGAGGAAGCTGCCATGGGAAGAGTTTGTAATTATATCACTAGGCAGTAGAGTGTAAAAATGTGTTTCAGAGTTGGAAAACGGCTTGATTGGAGTTGATTTTTAGGAAGATTAATCTGGAAATAGAATTTCAGAGCAGGCAGGGACAACGGGCAGAGAACTGGTGTTGGGCAATTTGGTGGAGAGAGAGAGTGGGTTTCCAGTTAACTAGAAAATTCTTTTTGGTGAATTTAAGTAATTAAGTTGTGAGTTCGGCTTAGGTCCAAATATAGTCTTCAATGCAAGTTAAGGTGATTTTCATCTTGGGGAGAGCTTGCAACCACTCAAATTTTCTGATTAGGAAAATAACAAATACAAAAAGTACAAAAAGCGTTTTGGGAAGATCACCGCAGAAATTGGGGAACTGGGATGGAAGACAAAGACACTCGTTTGGTTTTGTGGTGTTTTGAACTCAAGTAAATGGAAACATATCCCATGCTCGTAAATTGGAAGAATTAATATTGTTAAAGTGTCCTTTTTTAAAAAGAATTGTTAAAATATCCTTACTACACAGAGCAATCTCCAGACTCACTGCAATCCCTACCAAAATTCCAATGCCATTTTTCATAGAAATAGAATAAACCATTCTAAAATTTGTATGGAACCCCAAAAGACCCTGAATAGCTAAAGCAATCTTGAAAAAGAAGGTCAAAGCTGGAAATATCACATTATCTGAATTCAAACAATATCACTAAGTTATAGTAATCAAAACAATACAGTAATGGCATAAAAACAGACACACATACTAATGTAACAAAATAAAGAACCCAGTAACATATATAATAGCCAATTAATCTACAACAAGGGAGCCAAGAATATACAATAGCGAAAGCATGGTTTCATACCACATTCAAAAGAATGAAACCAAACCCCTACATTTGACCATACACAAAAAAATCAACTCAAAATGGATTAAAGACTTGAACATAAGACCTGAAGCCATAGAACCCTTGGAAGAAAACACAGGAGATAAGCTCTTTGACATTAGTACACAAATTATTTTTTTGGATTTGACCCTAAAACCAAAGGCAACAAAAGCAAAAATGAATAAATGGGACTATATCAAACTAAAGAGTTTATGCAAAGCAAAGGCAACATTAAAAAAATGAAAGACAACTTAGAGAATGGAAGGAAATATCTCTCTGTCCCTCTCTCTCTGACCCTCCCCCAATCATGCACGTGAACTCTCTCTCAAAATAAGTAAATAAATTAATTAAAGAAAAAAACCCACAATGAGTTATCACCTCACACATGCTAGAATGACTGTCGTCAAAAAGACAAGAGGTAATGTGTTGGTGAGGATGTGAAGAAAAGGGAACCCTTTTGCACCGTTGGTGCCAATGTCAATTGGTGCAGTCACTGTGGAAAACAGTATAGATGTCCCTCCCCAAATTAAAACTATAACTACGGTATGATCCAACAATTCCACTTCTGGATATGTATCCAGAGGAAAGGAAATCACCATGTCAAAGCGGTATCTGCATTCCCAGGATTACTGCAGCATTATTTACAATAGACAAAACATGGAAACAATTAAAATGTCCTTTGGTGATTAAACGGATAAAGACAATGTGGATACAGAAATGAACACAATTTGGAATATTATTCAGCAATAAAAGAAGGGAATTCTGCCATTTGTACCAGCATGGATGGACATTGAGAGTATTATGCTAAGTGAAGTAAGTCAGAGAAATACAAATACTGTAATACTTGATGTATTCACTTGCATGTGAAATCCAAAAATACCCAGAACTCATACATAGTGAGAACAGATTGGTGGTAGACAGGGAATGGGGGTGGAGGTTGGGGAAATGGAGGAACATGGTCAAAAGGTACAAACTTCCAGTAATGATTAACAAGCTCTGGGTATGTAATGACTATTGTTAATGATGCTATATCGTATGGATTAAAGTTGCTGAGAATAGATCTGAAGATTTCTCATCCCAAGAAAAGTTTAGAAAAGCGAACTAAATTTATTGTGGTAGTTATTTTGCAATAAATGCATGTATCATTATTATCTTGTACATCCTAAATCAATACACTGTTGTATGTCAGTTCAATCTCAATAAAATGGGAAAATACCACCCCCAAAAAGGGTTATTACCAAGTGCTCAGATATCATAATTTGAAACTTTTTACAAAAATTAAAAATTTTTAATAGCTTGAGTTTAAAAGCCTAGTTTATTTAACTTATTCATTTTCCCAGGTGACAAGGACGTGAGAAGAGCGGGAAAGGCTGTCTGATTCTGAAGTTAGCCTTAATAAGAAAGCAATGAATGAGGGTGGATATTAGTGGTTTCAAAGCAAAGGTTATACATTCTTGGTATCTACACAACTGGAAAGATTCAGGGTCCCCAGAGCCAGGCCTGTGTAATGGCCCTTGTGGTCATCAGCCAGGAAACCCTGAAGTTTCCTATTTTAGATCTCCTCCCTTTGATTACATTCAACCCATTCCCCAAACTACTTCAGTAGTCTCTCCAATCAAGTCTCCTCCTGCCATTCTCCACTGCCATAGCCCCTGCTAGGACATTCATCACCATTTCAGACATGAATCAGATTCCAAACTCATCTGTGAATTGATTTATGATCCTTTCCAATGCACCCTCCACACTGGCACCACAGTTTTATTTCCAAAATTGAAATTATATCAAACCACCTCCTTCTGAAATCTTCCTCATCTCAGTTAAGGAGACACCACCCTTATATTTGTTCAGTACAAAAACTTTTCAGTCTTCATTGTCATTCCATATTCTTCCACACCCCCATCCAGCCCATCAAAATCCTCTTGACTCTCTCTTCAAAATAGATCCACAATCTGACCTACCTGCATCTCTGCTTCCCTGACAAAGTCATCATGCCCTCTTGTCTGGGTGATTTCGATAGTCTTTCAAATGCCTCTTTGCTTCTCCCCTTGTTTCCTGTAACCATATCTTGCCACATCACTGATCAAAACTTCACTAATGTCTCATCTCACTATAAGGGAAAGCACAAAGCATCACAAAGGTCAACCAGGCTCCAAATTAAACTGGTCGGCATGCTGTCCTTGACCTCACCTCTTTCTACTCTCCCCTCATCCCCCTTCTCAAGCTACACTGGCCTTCTAGAGTTTCTTAAACTCAACTCAACATAGTCTCTTTCAAGGCCTCCCTTGATACTTTTTCTTGCTCTATTTTCACCTCAGATGTTCCTTCATGAATTCTATGCTCTCAATTCATCTTTTCTAAAATAATTTTCCAAATCTCTCAGTTTTTGCACATTTTTTTGTCTTAAGCACCTAGTTCCTATCACCAAAAGATGGAGAGTTAAGCATTGTTCAAGACCCAGAGCAAACAGCACCTCCCTCAGCATAGTTTTTCTCCACTCTCCCAGCTGAGCCTAGCACCAAGATCTCTGACACGTGTCAGCTATGTGATAGCTTTTCTCTCCATTTGCTCATCTGTAAAATGAGCTAGTATACATATCTCTTAGGGCCAATCTGCCTGGTCCAAATGACAACATTGTTATTAATACTAATTACGACCTACATAATTAATGTCATATAATTATTGCATAATTATAAAATATAACTATTATTGGTGAGTCAGTCATCCCATCTTCTATGCTCTTTAGGTGACTGGCACACAACTTTATTATAACATTTCCAAAATTTCAGTTTAATTCTTTTCTTAGATGACTATCTCCTGCTAGACAATATGATAAATGAAGGCAGGGATTTTAGTTCATTTTGTTTCTACAGAATTCCTGGCATATGACAGGCCTTCAGTAAGCAAAGGTGTAAAGGAGGTAGGGAAAGAAAAAGAAGCTCTGAAGAAAAAACTTACAAAACATGGCAACTTGCTGGATGGATATAGATAAGAGTCAGAGCTTATATACAAGTCTGTGGTTGCAACCCTGCTAAGTAGCAGAATCTAACATTATAGACTCAATGAGGGGCAATCAGGAAATAAAATTGGACTTCTGAGAGGACGCTTACATATACCAGTATCGAGGCAATGCAAGAGGGGTGAATTCATAGCAATGTTTCACAAAGCAATGGACACATGAGACTAGAGCCCAAAAAAGGGGTCAGAGAGACAGAGAAATACAGATCAATGAGTCCTTGTGCCATGGTAAGAAGTGAACTGTGCAGTGCATATCTGACTCATCTCTCTGATTATGAGATGTATTGACAAATTTCAAATTTTCAAATTACTTTCCCCAAGAAGTGATACTAAGCATACTCAAGATTTTGGTACTTGCAAGTGGGAAAGTCAGCAGAGTTCTCCCACTATCCCTTCTGTTCTCTCATTCATGCCTTCAAATGCCTTTTTAATTTTTTTTTTTTTAAATTTACAGAGAGAGACAGCACATGGATGAGCAGGGGCAGGAAAAGCAGAGAGAGAGAGAAAGAGAGAGAGAGAGAGAGAGAGAGAGAGAGAGAGAGAGAGAGAGAATCTTAATCAGGCTCCATGCTCAGTGTGGAGCCCAATATGGGGCTCGATCCCACCACCCTGGGATCATGACCCGTGGCTGAAATCAAGAGTTGAATGCTCAACGAACTGAGTCACCCAGCTGCCCCTCAAACGCATTTATTGACAGCACAAAATCTGACATAATCATTGCTTTGTGATAGTTCTCTATTTTTCCTTTTATGGTATGTTTTTCACCACCAACTTGACTGCTGCTTCTTTTTTAAAAAGTTTATTTATTTATTTTGAGAGAGAGAGAGAGAGCAGGGGGCAGGCAGACACAGAGAGGAAGAGAAAGAATCCCAAGCAGGCTCCACGTTGTCAGAGCAAAGCCCGACATAGGGCTCCATCCCACAAACACTGAGATTGTGACCTGAGCAGAAACCAAGAATCGGACTCTTAAACGACTGAGCCACCCAGGTGCCCCTTGACTGCTGCTTCTTAATAAGCAGGGCTGTGTCTTCTACATATGTCCTTTCACTTCCAGGTCTTGATATGATCCTATATAGAATAGATTCATTTATCATTGTTTGTCAAGATGCCTAAGTGGTCTTTTGGGTTGTTGTTCCGAGAATTGTTTTGTTACTGAGAACCTACAGTAACTTCTAGTACTGCAGCTTTACTGAACATAATGGTAATAATGGGTATCTATTTTTTTCCGATCTCTGATATACTTTGACAATAGTACTTTTTTGCTCTTAATAAAATAGTACTTTTTTGCTTTTAATAAAAAGCGTCAATAGAAGTGTTTTTTTACAGAGCTCTGACAATTGTAAATCTCCATAGAAATTTAAGTGTGAAAAGGGTGCAGTTTACAATTGATGAAATGAGATAATACTCATAGCTAACATTTACTGGGCAATTACTAACTGCCAGAAAACACACTTTGACTTATTTAAATTCTTTTCTATAATCACATCAGGATATAGTCTTTCATTTTCATTTGGAGGCAGGGAACTGGGGTTTACAAGGGTTATGTAATTTCTCTGTGGTCACACAGCTAAGTAAGCTACTGGAACTATTTGAACTTGGCTCTGTTGTTCTCCAAACCTCTTACACTTAACCACTACTGTGTTGCCTCATAGGCTTCTGTAGAAGTCTGGCTCTCTGGTATTATAGTTCCATCACCCTGGAGCTGTGGTTTCAGTATGGTTTCAGGATAACCCATCAGAACTCTCTGAAGAGGTTGTTTAAAAACCAGACCCCTAACTCCACTCCAGAAATGCCAGGCAGATTCTCTAAGGAAGATGTCCAATAACCTGTGTTTTTAACAAATCTCCTGGGTAACTGTTATGCCCATTGTCTTTGAACCCCATGTTAGTAGCCCAATGGAACATCTCTGATAAATAATATCTTCTAGCTTTTGTTTAGTTTAATAAGCATGGTGTTCATTTATATGCATCCAGTGGGAATGAGAAGAGGAAATAAAAAAAAATGGGAGGCACCATTAAAACCAAGAATATATTGGTACTTTGAACAGAGAAGGTTGGATGAGAGAGGCCATCGTTGTAAAATATACATAAAAAAAATCTCACAACCAGAATATTGATCTTGAAAAAATAAAGAATTCCCAGCGTAAGTTTTATCTTTCCTATTTCTCTTCAAAACAGTATCCATAACATTGCTTCATATTAGCATTGATCTTTCCAAGTGATATTTAAGTCACCATTTGGGTTACCTACAAGCACTCCTGTTATGTGCATTCAAGGAGGACATACCTAATGGGGTAAAGCCATAAGCTAATGACAGGCTCTAAAAGTATATTGCATCAACAACGATAAAACCTCCCTTTGCACCTTTTATGAGGACTGTTGAGCTAGTAACCCATGTTTTAAGAAAACCTGTGTTTTTTGTTTTTTTTTTTTGTCACATTTAAGCATAGAGTTTTGTAAAACCACAATGGTCTGAACACACCTCCAGATGCCTGAAGCAGCATCCTGAAGGTAGTGTACTGGGATCGACCCAGAATCAGGTTCGGACAAAAATCTTTCACCTCCATAAAAGCATGTGACCATATAATCTTAGTCAAGTTACTGAGATCCTTTAAATCATGATTTATTTTTCCTAACTCTAGAAACAGCACCAAGCATTGCTGTGTCAGGCTTACCACGAGGACTGAACAATCTGATGTAGTCTACGTGAAGGTATGAAGTGCCTCGCCCAGGCGTGGCATCCCCAAGTCCTCCCGTGTTACTTTCCCGCAGTTCCATTAGCTCAACTCAGTTCACTTCAGAAATGATTTATTGAAAGCAGAGTGTGCTGAGTACACTGCTAGTGTTCAGAAATAAAAGATAATAATAACAGGTGTCTGATCCAGAAGCTCAGATTCCAGAAGGGAAAGCATCAGGGAAGGTAATCATCGCACTACTGCGCCCACCAAAGTATCAGCAGGAAAACACATGAAGTCCCAAAACAGTAAAGGAGGAAATATTTCATTTTGTCATTGCTTGGACTGTCGGGATGGTAGATCATAGTAAAAAGCAAATAAGCAAATAACAACAAAAAAGGCATTTGCTATGGCATTTCTTATGTTGAGGTATGGATTCAGGGAATATATACACACAACCAATTTAATATACGTACATTTTTTCCCCCCATCAAGCCTTTGTACATGCACTTCCCTCTGCCTGGAATATTATGTTGTCCTTCACTTTGTTAATCTTCCTACTCACCCTCTTAGGCAGAATTAAATATTCTCTCTTCTAAAAATTTTCTCTGAAATATCCGAATACTGGAGTAGACTCCCTTTTTTTGTGCTCATGTAACACATTATACTTAGCTGACATACCGGATTATAATTGCTACCTAACTTGTTGACACAACTCATGAGAGCTGAAATTTTCCTGAGAACAGATACTGAAGAATTCATCATTGTATCCCCGGTGCCTAATACAGTGCCAGGCTGTGGTCAATAAAGCATAAATAAGAATGTACAAAACTGTTCAGCAAACTAGTACTGCACTCGTTGACATTTAGGTTCTCAGGCAAATTACTTCTTCAACAGGTACTTAATGTCTTTCTTAGGATATATGAAAATCTCATCTTCTACCGTGGTAAATTAAGACTATGATGTACTTTTTCCCTGGCTTCCAAAGATATGGCAAAATACCATACGGTAAAATATATTATTTTTTGTGACCCAAGTATCTTTACTGAGATTGGTAAGAACGGTAATAGCAAAGATAGAATGATCGTGTTAGTATAATTATCACACATGTTAAATAGAAAACAGGCATCGAAAGCCTTTGTTCAGCCTAAACTGTAGTCTTAGTCTCAGCTGATGAGCTTAAAAACCCTTTAATTCTCTCAATACTGGGGGTACGTAGGAGTTCCATAATTTAGTCACTAGAACAGGGGTGCCAACCAAGAAATAATCATTTCTGAATGTAACTTCATGCCTTTGCATCAGGACTTGCACTATTCACTTACTGAGATGCATCAAAAATGTGCTCCTATTTTTCTCATCAAAATAACCGCAGATATAGGAAGACAGACCAGGCATGTATACATGTATAAAGAGCCGACACAAAGTCATAAGACCCGCATGTGAAAATTAAATAATGAGGTATAACAAGAGTGGGGTGGCGTATAAACGAGGAAATGCTTTTGAAAGAGGAGGCCATTGAGCTGGGTCTTAGGAAACGTGATGGGGATAGTTGGGCAAGAGGAAATGGGAAGTTATTTCTAAAGAAGAGACCAGCATGGGAAGATATTAGGTACAGGAATATTAAGGGTGACATCAATGGGGGTGGATGGTAAGGAGGAAGAATTTTGCTGCATCTAACAAATAATTAAAAGGAAAGAAAGAGATTGTGTTGGGATTCCAGAACATTCAAATAAGATGACTATAAAGTTTTCAGCTAATCGTATTAGCAGTGAGAAACAAGACAAACAAGAAATGAAATAAGACCGAAATAAAGGTTTCCGGAATCTGTCCAAGAACAACTAGAGCACAATATCTAACTATTTTGGAACAAGTTTTGTTGTATTCTCTCCCCTCCGGGGTGTTCTTAAATGTATGTTTGTCAATGAAAAGTCAGCATGGATGTGTATACTTAATTCTGACTTAAAATCTTGTGATCTGTAGAGAGTCGGCTGTCGGGACTTCCTTTTAACACTTACAAATTTCAACTGAAAAGTAATTCTTGATAATAATAAAACGATTTCAATGGAAGACGAGAGTCAGTTGACAAAACACCTACAAATCAAGAATTTACAAGTAAAATCAGCAAACATCAAATCTCAACAAATTATGACCCTTCCCAGGAAAATTTTTGCAATAGATTGTAGCACCCTGATCGATTAATAATTTATATATCAAAAGATCTACTCACTTAAATTACAATTCAATGGTCCCTAGATTAAATCTAATTTAGAACATTTTCGTTACTCCAAAAGAAACTTTTTTAAGATTTTATTTTTAAGTAATCTCTGTACCCAACATGGGGCTTGAATTTACAACCCTGAGATCAAGAGTTGTATGCCCCACTGACTGTCCCAAACCCTTTATTCTTAAGCAGTTACTCCCTTTTCCCCTTCCTTGTGTTGTAGCATGAACCTGCACTTCATTGTTTTATTGCCAAATAAGATTACATTGTATGGATATAACACATTTTGTTTGTTCACTCCTCAGTTGATAGATGCAATAGGCTTTGTATGGCAATTAAAAATTTTTCTGGGGACTACTATAGTTTGTATACTCTTTGGGTCCTTTCTTCATGACACTGTTGTACTTGGCTTAATATTTCTTAATAAAGCAGGAGCCCAATTATTGGGCTATGGACATCAGGGTATAACTCTTGCATAGACCATCTTGTACCATTTCAGATACTACACTTTCTTTGAAATTTGTTTGTTCTGTTTGTACACTGGATTATAGTGCTCTTCCCCTAATTTTACCTCCCTTTACCCATAACAATACACGATATTCTTTTGATCATGCTCATGGAGTTTGTATAGACTATGGAAGCAGCCCTTGATTTGTTGTAGAACTTGGGATAAAACCATTTTCAAAAATAGGAATAGATGCATTTTCCTACCACTGCTTTTTTTTCCACATGTGTATATCCATATCGACTGAATATTAAATAATATGTATGTTATATATAACATATATTTGTTTCTAAATGTATGTGCATGTATGCCAGAGAAGACAGAAAGAGACACATAGAGATATAGATAGATAGATAGATAGATAGATAGACAGACAGACAGACACAGACAGATAGATAGATAGAGAAAAGAGAGAGGGAAAAGCCCACCATATGCAAACATGGGAATATACAGAAATATATATTAGTTATGTAGATATCTTACTTATATCTCACTACATGTAATTGAGATAGGAAAAATGTTAAATGTTATGACCTGAAAGGTTTTTTTTCCCCCAGACTTAAATGTACCTTAATGATTTTCAATTTAAAACAATCCTGTATTATAACTCCTAATGATAATTTTAGGTCTCACTTGAAGCATTCTCTGCAGTATTCCCTAGGGAAAAAAAATGTAAAAGGAGGTAAAATGAAAATTATTGTCAAATATGTTTATCCTAAGCACTCCTTATAGATCCTCATTTAATCCTTTGATTCCTAAAAAATAAAGACAACTTTCAAGAATATGCTTTTTAAAATCATCACGCCTTTGCTTCTTACTTTGTTCTAAAGATTTTTAAAAGGCAGAATGTAATCTAACCGTCCTGAAATACTGCATCAGCTTTTAACAAAAGGGCCAATACTGCCATCCTGCTATTTTATTACTCACGACGTATGGTTTCCAGTTGAGTATCCCATTAACCTCAGAGTGCAATGATATCATTTTAATTATATAAATTGAAACAGCAATGTATAATACCTATATCATGTAAAAATGGATTCACTTTATGTGAAAGTGTCTAAACTATCTTTCGCTATGAAGCAATAAATTTGCTTTTGATGGCAAACCTGCCTGTAAATTTAATTACTGGTAATTTTATTTTCCTCCACGGTTTAACCTCTCTTAGATTCTGACCAGGAATATCATAAATCTGTACTTCCATGAACTAGTTTGGAAACTACTAAGTAATGACAAATGAGTATTTGCTCAGATTTTAACTTGGAGAAGCAAATAAATATAAATGTGGGTGGGAAATGACTATGCCAACCCATAAAAGTCATCACAGCTTAAATCTCTAATTTGTTAAAAAGTATAGTTTACTTAATGAAACTCTCTTTGTTATAATATATAACCAAATAATACATTTAATGGAAGATAATTATTTTCATGGGCCTAAAGATCCAAAAAGCTGTGTGAGGATAAGAAAAAACTAAGTCACATAGAAGAGAGATGTTTGTATTAGTTCAAGAGAAAGGCTAGTTTATACGTAATCCAGTGTCAAGCTACATATCCAATAAATCATCTGGTATTGTTGGAGTATCGCAAGGGTCACCCTTCAAGAACTCATATGAGATTGGGGAGAGGGTGGGAGGTGTTCCCCATCAATGCTTTCTCTTCTTCCAAAGAATTCCATACAGGGTAGCCAGTTCTAAAGGAAATAGAAAGGAAGCCCGGTCATGAAGGGCCAATGTTAGTACATTTCAATGTTAATTAGATGTGGCACACACCAGGTGAGAACAATCATATGCCTTCCTGTGAACAGAGAGAACAGAGTGTGTGTTTAAGAGCCACGCCACTCAAACCAGAGCATCTAGACCCACATCAAGGCTCTGCCACTTACTAGCTTTGTTGCTTGGGCAAGCCATTCTACCCTCTCTAACCCTTCACCCACTTCATCTGAAACATGGGGAAAATAAAACCATCTACCTTATAAGGTCATTGCTTAGGAGAGCTGAAATAAAGCTTGTGCAATGCTTAGTGGAGTTCTCAACACAAAGCAAGTGCTTGATACATAGGACACCTGCCGTAGCTGTGTACAATTCTGCATGCTTCTCTCTGTTCCCTTCACTTCACGGCGAACTTCTTGAGGGCTTGGTCTCTGCCTTAATATCTAAGAGTTTTATCCTGGATGTGCCATGTATTAGTTCTATGACCTTGTGTCAGGTTTTTTTTTTTAACTTCTCTAAACTTCAGTTTTCTCATCTTTAAATTAAAACTAATATTTAAAACACATTTCATAGCGCTGTTGCAAAGACCATATGAAATATTTAACACAGGACCTCACACATGCTAATAATATTCAGTAATGGTTACCTATTATCATTTTAATGCAGAAATACATACCAACAAACAGGATTCTAGAAGATGTACTCAAATTTAGGTAAAATTTTAGCAGGCCAATTATATCTGTATCAAAGTTTAATAGTGGATAAAACAGAAAAGTCTTTATAGTTAAACATAATATCTGTGAATTATATTGCTGTCATTATCAATAAATACTTAAAACAATCCTAGTAAGCAACTGAGCTATTTTAGGATGCATTTTAAATTCAGGAAATTTAAATTCATCATATACAGTTTCTGAATTACAAAGAAGGATAAGAGGTTCATAACCCATATCCGACTATGTCATAGTGCTCTGAATGTAAAAAGCCATTTTATAAATTTTGAAAGGCAATATTAGGCTAATGTGTCCACTTAATGTACAAACCACCCTTGATTATGCAGCCAGCAGACATGTTGAGGAGATCCGAAGCCACATTTTCATGATACCATGATTTCTGATCCATATACGTAAAAGAGAATTAACCACAGATACAAAATCTGAAAAGCGACTTCCAGTTCTAAATTTGCTGAGCTACCCTGGGTGGGGTTTCCTAGTTGGAGGCAGTGGGGGTGAGCACAGGGCTCTCCATCGCCCTGCCCGCCCACCCTGCCAGCAGGAAGAACCTGCTTGGTTTCCCAAACACGCCATCTTGACAGGACAGAAAAGAAACTGCCCTGGAGCAGCCAGAATTGAACAAGATACATAAATAAAAAGCAAAGAAATGACTGAGAACTCGGTGGAAGTAGGAAAGAAGGAGAAAAGAAGAAGAGGGCAGCACAGGAGAAGAGGGGACAGAGGGCATGGGGACAGAATAAGGGAGATGAGAAGAACAGGAAACAATGACAGGAGGCACAGGGCTACAGGAAGAACAAGACAACACCAACTTGTGCCGGAGAGGAAAGAATCAGAGCTGAATAGTCTCAATTGCCCAAATTATGTCTTGGCTACTTGGTAGGAATGTGTTTCTGCTCTGAGACACCGTCCCGTGGCTTTACACACATCACACATTTAACATTCACAACACGAAGGAGCAGGCACTGTTATCTCCAATCCACATGAGGAAACAGAGCCTTAGGAATTAAAGCAACCGACTGGACATTTAACAGGGACTGGGGACACAGAGCGAACAAAACAAAGTCCCTGCTCTTAGGAAGCTAAACCAAAAGTGTTCCAGGCTGGAACTGTTCTGGTTTTGAAAAGATGCTGAGAGTTTGCAATGAAAGAAAGTGCAAATGCATTGAATATGCATACTTACTGCACCATCTACATCTGTCCACCTTGTAAAGATGCTTCTTTGTCTTGTGACATAGACTTTGCAATCAGAACATCTCATCAATTCTACTTTGACCACGTCAGATTATACAATTTCAATGAAACAGAATTTACTTGAAAATTTCTAATGCAACTCAAATACTTTTTTTTTTGCCAGCTGTCAATGGGTAGTTTCACCCACCATTTTTCATTGAGTCTCTTTTAATAATGTCCATCCCAGTTTGTCAGTTTAACTTGATGGAGAACTACACTCCAGTACTACGAACCCTTCCCTTTGCTTAAAACTCTATTGGAATGCCAGAATACACCCAGACACAATTTTGCTGTGTAAGTCAATCTATTGGCCACCAAATCAATTCCGCCCAACAACTGTTCCAAAAAGGCACTTAAATCAATTTGCTACAAAAGTACTGCATAAAATGATATATGCACAAACTATGCTTGGTTATTACACATAGAAAATTAACCCCCACAGATTCAGGGCTCACATTTGAGCACAGTTATCTGCCTCAGTATATGTTTGTGAGAAATACTCATTGATAAAGTCATTCCAACACATACATGCCACTTATGTGTGTAACAGTAGGAAATTAACATACAAAGTATGAATAGTTTTCTTTTTACAAGATCTTGGAAAACTGTATACATCTTAACAAAACTCAAACATGAGTCATGAGTCCCAACTCATGGTTCTTTGACTTGTAGTATTTTTTTTAATTTTTTTTTAACGTTTATTTATTTTTGAGACAGAGAGAGACAGAGCATGAACGAGGGAGGGTCACAGAGAGAGGGAGACACAGAATCTGAAACAGGCTCCAGGCTCTGAGCTGTCAGCACAGAACCCGACGCGGGGCTCGAACCCACGGACCATGAGATCATGACCTGAGCCGAAGTCGGACGCTTAACCGACAGAGCCACCCAGGCGCCCCTGACTTGTAGTATTTTTTAGCTGCATTAACAAGGAGCACAGGGACCATCAGCAGAGACTGAGATTTTTTTTTTAAGTCGGTGTACTAATTCCAAAGACATCATAACCTTAACTATGAGGGGGGATGTGGAGTTTTTTTGATTCCCTAGAGTCACAAGGGTCATATCAGAAAGCGGACTGAGTGCCAGCTGCTGACGGTGGACCGAACTTCAGGAATGTGTGACAGTGGTGCAGCACTGCCATGGCAGTGAGAGAGGAGCAAGGCCAAGTGTGTGAGGACACCAGTGACCTACATGCTCAGTGAGACCTTCAAAGTAACCTCACGTCGAGGATCACTAAGTCCATTCATGGAGGTTTAAAAATGTGCATTTATAGACAAACCCACGAATCTGCATATTTTAAAGTTCTTATTTTTTTTGTTTTGACCGAATTTGAATACTGTCACTGTTCTTGGTTAAAATAGATTATTCTGAGGCAAATACTGAGGTCTCTATGTTTATTTTATTGCTCAAGTTAACTTTCCCACACATATGGATGCAGATACTGTAATTGGCTAAATTATAAATTGTCAAATGCACAGAGTAACTTTCACTAATGTTATCAGTAGTATAATTCCAAATCAAACATCAGATTTACACTATGGTGTTTCCAGATACACTTAATGAACAAATAACTTACTGCCATTATTCCTAACATCTGGACTCAGCAGAAGGACTTGTCAAAGTTGGAAAAGAATAAAAAAAAATCTTATTTGTATTATTTGAATAATTAATAAAAATCAGCAAACCTAGCTAGATGAAAGCTTTCCTTCATCAGAAATACAGGTAGAAGTCTGTCTGTAGAGTACATCTTTGAAAACAGGACATAGTCCCCTGTCCATCTCAGTGACTTACATGTTCTCTGGCAGTAGGTTAGGATATAGGATAACACAAAATTGTGTCTGTCTACATCCCTTCTGCTCTAGTGGTTATCGTTTGCTCTATCGTTAGAGTGGTGTGGTATACAAGAAATTCAGGTAGAATAGAATGGAAATAAAACTGTAAATATCTAACGTGCAGCTTAAAATATAAAAATCCAATCTAAACTGAATTTGTGATGCTCCGTTTTTAATGTCCCATTCAATGAAATGTAGCCCAACACCATAGGGCACATGCATGGCTCACTGTGGTGGGATTCCATATTCATTCTTGTACCATCACTTGAGAGTGAAGCAATATGGTTTTCATTTTATGTATGGACAGACTGAAGAGGCATGATTCTCTAAATGCTCTGCTAGAGATAAAAGAAGGGGCATCAACATATGATGAAGATTCCATTGCCCAACTGTATTTTGATCAAGTTCAGACTTAATTAAAGGCACTTTTCCTCTATCCAGGAAACCAATGTTGATGACTTAAAAAAAAAAAAAACAAAAAACAAGGTCACAGGTTCTCCGTTATTGACTATATTCTTGGCAGGTCTGACACTTCAAATCATGTTTTCAGGAATTCAAAAAAAAAAAAAAAATAGGCACAGAGCCGTCAATCCTGAAATAAATCATAGCTGTGGGCTCCAGATTCTATTTTAATTTGTTTAGCAACAGTTATAAATTAAATAGCGTCCATAGTTTTATTTTTTTAATGTTTATGTATTTATTTTGAGAGAGAGAGCATGCTAGCAGGGGAGGGGGAGAGACAGAGGGAAAGAGAGAATCCCAAGATGCGGGACTCCAATTCACAAACCATGAGATCATGACCTGAGCTAAAATCAAGAGTCAGATGCTCAAACGACTGAGTCACCTAGGCGCTCCTCCATAGTTTGATTTTTAAACGTAAATACTGTAGCTTCAATACCTTTTTGTTTTCTCTTTAATATGTCTAGTTTCTAATTATTGGTTATTTTTAACTTCGTAACAGTCTAGTTCCTAATGATATTATTGATGTTCTATTTTCTTCTTTTTAAGCAACTCAAAATAGAACATGTTTTCTCTCTGTAAACTAGAAAACAATGCAATGAAATGAAACTTATACATTGTCTCTATTTTTCAAATATCTGATTGAATGAAAATATCGAATAATTCCCTACGACAAAGTTTCCCAATAAATAAAAACTAAACTAAGTTTCCAAATGTACCTACCTAGGGTTCTTTCAGTCCCTGGGCATACATACAATCACTGTTTTCACAGTAACTAACATAACAAGTAAAAGCAAATGAAGTAATTTTCAAGACAATCATGGAATCTTCACAATTCAATACACAAATCAAAATTGAAAGCCCTTTTAGTAAGGGTTGAAATATTTTTTTCACTTGCTACTCCTGAAGGAAAGTAATTCTTAAAAATCCTACTCTGGGATGTTTAAAGAACTATGGCCATTAGATCACATAAAAGTGCACACTTTTAAATATATAACCGGGAAATTTAGTACTGTTAAACCAGTGCATTATTAGCACATCAATACCAGTGAGTAATTTTGAAAGCTTAGGAAAGAGGTAGATTTCTTAAGTCTCTCAGAAAGACAACAGATAGCTAGGTAGCCAGTTAAGTATATTGACACAGATTGTTCCATATACTTCCTGGGCTCCAAATGTTCCTGTGTGGGTACAGACTTGGTAAAATCGCAGCCTATAAAATTTCCATTTCCTTTTGACTAGAGATTTTTCTTTCGTCAGACTCATTCTTAATATCTTCCCACTGAGAAAGATCTGTAGATTCCTATAACATTACTTTTTATTCCCTTCTTTCTCAAATATCTAGTGAGTGAAGTGACTGAAAAACCTCAGTATAAGTATTATTTATTACTTTTACAAAGTAATGTTTCTAGATTCTTCTTCTTTTTTGCTTTATTTAGCACATGCATGCGTGTGTGGGAGAAAGAGACTGAGAGAGAGGGAGGGAGGGAGGCTCTTTTACGTTTTATTTTTTTCTGAAGAGTTGTTTCTTTCAACCTAGCCGTGCCCTGGCAAATAAAGATGTTAATCCCTCCTTTTCAGTGTCCCCTCTCCTGCAGAAATGGCAGAACACATGCCTGTTGGCTTCCACAGCAATTTGCAACCCATCTCTTTAAATGAAACACAGGCTCTGGCACCCTCCTATGAGAATTTCTTAGCGATGGACTCCATCTTTTTCTCCCGAAATCAAGAAAGGATTTTGGGGTTCAAATGAGGGTAATATCAGGGGCATCTGGATGGCTCAGTCGGTTAAGTGTCTGACTTCGGCTCAGGTCATGATCTCCCAGTTCATGAATTCAAGCCCAGTGTCAGGCTCTGTGCTGACAGCTCAGAGGCTGGAGCCTGCTTCAGATTCTGTGTCTCCCTCTCTGTCTGCCCCTCTCCCATTTGTGCTCTGTCTCTCTCAAAAATAAATAAACATTAAAAAATATTAAAAAAAAACAAATGAGAGTAATGTTAGAATAAGGAGAACCTTCAATAGACTTTTAAAAAATGTAACCTTTTGGAAGACAGCTACTTCAGCTATTATAACTTAATTTATTCATGACGCACCTCACAACTGATCACAGCAGCGACTAGTGAGAACCTCTGGATCTTTCTCTGGTGACACGGGTGCACCTGCCTGACCCCTCTCCCTTGCTTAAGAGATGCACAGACCCCTCACCATCCACCTGGCTCCTCAGAGACCGTGCTACTTTCCCATCTGACAAGGAAAACTGCTGACCTTGAAAGTTGTTGCCAAGATCCTAAGGTTTTTTATCAACAGTCGTAGGAAGTCAATGGCTAATGTGTGACTCACGGGGAAGGAAGATGGCCTTGCAAACAGGATCTTTACCTTCTGCAGGCCACCTCCTCTGAGCAAGCAGTCATCAGGGCCACCTCCGTTTCTGTCCTGCTCACAATCCCCATATATCACGGGCTTCTCGGTTCTGCCTCTAACTTTTCTCCTGCCTTTGTTCTGGAAAAATATTAACCAAAAATAGAACAAAAACTAAAACATGTAGGATATTTTCATCTAAGTTATCTCATTTGATAGAGGAGGTGGGCGTGTACCAGAGTTGCGGAACATCATTTATTTTGATGGAGACGCCTATTGGCCTCTCCATACATACAGTCTGGAAGTTAGGATCCTAATAAACCAAGCTCATGGCTCAGCTCTGTTGTTCACAATTCCAGTTTCCCCCTTCGACTGCTTGCCTCCAGAGATATATCGCCTTGAGTGGGAAAACCACTGAGAAAATTCCCATCTGACAACTGGCTACGAAGAAGGGTCAAAGGAATTAACCCGTAGTTAAGGAGGCAAGGGTTTACTTCAGTTCTTTAAGCACACAGACAGTTGTTGTGCACAGAGTCGAGCAGCTGGTTTCCGTCTCTGATGGCGAATGAACAAGAAAAATGCTACAATGGCTATGTTGACTTTCAGACAAGAAGGAAGACGTCTCCATAGCATTTATGAAGCATCCACTATGGGCCAGGGCTTTGCATACTTTGCGTCATTTAGCCTACTCATGACATCCTTACGGAACTCTGAAGGAAAAAGTAAGGTTAGGTGGTCCCTTCACTCGTCCAAGGCTGCAAAACTAGTAAGTGGTAGAACTTGTGTTTTAACCCAATTTGGGGGAACTAAAAAGTCCTTTCCACAACAGCAGGTATTCTTATATTTTACGAGAGAAAAGGGAACTCAGATCCTTTGGAAAGTCTTACAAATCCTGTGGACCTAATCCTGGAAAAATACGCATGGACACACCCACAAGGTCATACACGTTTTTGGCTGATGCATGAAGTACAGACCCTAATAAATCATCTGCAGTGAAGTGTGCTTCTGCTAACAGAGTAACAGCAAAAACTGGGCCTGTTTACAGGATGAAAACAATACCTCTGAGAAAAAAATAGCGAGGTCTAAAGGAGGGGACCTGGCATATGTCCCTTTCAGTCTTCTGATCTTATGTATATCCTTTCTAACATGGTCTGTAATGGGCATCCCTACAGCTCTTATTGGGGGAAAGACCTTTAATTTTAAAACATTCCTTCAAATATATTTTTTTGACATGGGTCCAAATTAAGAATGAATACAAACAGTGAATTCTTGAGGATTTGATGTTCAGGTAGGAAATATCTCCTTTTAAAGTAACACATTAATATAAAAACAAGATTCTGGAAAGAGTAGTCTTCAAGCACATTGAATTACTGAAGCAGAAACCAATTTATCATTTTAATAGCAGATAATTTAATAACAGGGTTGGGTGCAGCGCAAACCCGCTCTGCATTAATGGCCAGCAAAGGGGTGAGAAGGATGGAGGGAAGGATGGAGGGAAGGGACGTGACTGTTAGCAGACTGGGGCTGACCAGTGCGGCTAGCGCCCTCCTGAGTCTCCCATGGGCAGTTCCTCTGGATGTACTAGACAAGGAGAGGACACTTATCTTTGTGTCCAAATAATGGGGCCGAAGCTATCGCAAATACGAAGAAAGAGAATGTATTTAAACCTCAAGGTATATTACGGAGACACAGGCACTGGTTGCCCTGGAGTAGCAGAGAAAGCTTCATGGAAGAGGTGAACCTGACAATTAAGTGATATTTAAATGCCATAGAAGGCAGAGAGACAGAATTGAGTAATCAGCAAGCTGAGAGACTTTAAAGAATTTTTCTCTTAAAAATGAAATTTAAAAATGGGGCACCTGGGTGGCTCAGTTGGTTGAGTTCCCGACTCTTGATTTCAGCTCAGGTCATGATCCCAGGGTCATGGAATCAAGCCCTGCATCGGGCTCCTTGCTGAGTGCAGAGCCTGCTGAAGACTCTCTTCCCTGCCCATGCGCGCTCTCTCTCTCTCTCTCTCTCTCTCTCTCTCCACACACACACACACACACACACACACACACACACACACACACACACCCAAAACAAAAAAGCAATGCTATCTAATTAAAAGAGAGTGGTAAAAATGACAATGGTAATAACAAGCATTTATTGCACTGGTATTGTCCTGGGCTGCCTCCTGTTACATTATTATGAATTCTAAAAAAAAAATTAAATGAAAGAAAGAAAGAAAGAAAGAAAGAAAGAAAGAAAGAAAGAAAGAAGAAAGAAAGAAAAAAAGAAAATACTGTGATGTGATCAAAAGTCCTCCATTCATAGCTGATCACGTGTCCCCAGTTAAAGCTCATGCCAGGACGCTAACACAGGTGTGTCTGAGCCTGGAGCCTGGGGACAAGGAAATCCACGTATCTGGAAAGTCATCACAAATGCCCTAAAACCAACAAGACAAATTCAAATACCAATTAAGTAGAATTTTTTTTCCTCACAGACAACTTCTGGGGGAAACAGGAGAATAAAAATAAAACCAGATAATAACATTATTATTTATTTTTAATTTTTTATTTTTACATCTATTTATTTTTGAGAGACAGAGAGAGACAGAGCACAAGTGGGGGAGGGGCAGAGAGAGAGGGAGACACAGAATCTGAAGCAGGCTCCAGGCTCTGAGCTGTCAGCACAGGGCCTGATGTGGGGCTCGAACTCACAAACCATGAGATCATGACCTAGGCCGAAGGGGGAAGCTTAACTCACTGAACCACCAAGGCGCCTCCAGACAATAACATTATTACACATTTATGGCTTTTGCTCTCAGTGGGGCCCCTGGCAGTCCTCCTTCCTTGAGCCTACTGGTCCTTGTAGTTTTCCTTTTGCTACAAGAGCGACTAGTGGCAGTGGTTCGCTTGACCATTGTCCTCAAGTTTCTCATCCTATGCTCACAGGCTCCTAAATCCAGGAAAATAAGTCTGGCTTCTAACTTGTTGGAAAAATGGAAGCCCTCTGGGAGCACTTCCTTCCCTTCCCCTTCCTCTTCCCCTCTCCTCCCCTACCCCTCTTCTCCTCTCCCCTCCCCCATCCTCTCCTTCCCCTCCCTTCCCTTCCCTTCCCTTCCCTTCCCTTCCCTTCCCTTCCCTTCCCTTCCCTTCCCTTCCCTTCCCTTCCCTCCCCTCCCCTCCCCTCCCCTCCCCTCCCCTCTCCTCTCCTCCCCTCCTCTCCCCTTCCCTTCCCCTTAGTCTTCCCTCCTCCTCCCCTCCTCTCCATGCCTCCCCTCCCCTCCCTTCCCTTCCCACATTGGTAAATGCATCTATACCTGCATTAACCCTTGCCCAGCTCCTCCTCAGCTGCGAGGATAATACCCTTTGTCTCCCATCAACACAGGCCTCCTTCAGCACGTGTTGAACTAGTATTACTTGTGTCCCTTATGGTGTTGTCACTGCTGAACCAACACACTCTTCAGTCCTGTGTTTGGACTCCTTCCCCTTTCTTGAAGGTCTTTGTCTCCTGATGTCTCTTCTCACACACTGAGCGCTCAGCCTCAACCTCCCATTTAGTTTCTCTGCTCCTCATAATGATGCTCTGCAGAGTCTGTTAAGTTGCCTCACCTACTTTTAAGGCTGCAGTTATCCTCAAATATTCCAGGGTGACTTCTGGAATATGGACCACCAGCACCTAAAACTGCCTAGTACATAGTAAGTGTTCAATAAATACTTGCTAACCATGGTTATAAAGCTATTTGTGGTCTAGTTCCAAATTACATTTTTAGTATTATTTTTTAGTTTTCTCCTGTTCTCCCCTAATAACTGAGGACTTGATGCTCTGGACCTTTCCCTCCCCTCCCCTCCCCTTCCCCTCCCAACACAGGTTCTATTAACCTGTGATGAATGAATGAATGAACGATCTACTCAAGTGCCTTGAGCAAAATGTCATCTGCCTGGGCCAAAATGCATTTAAACTTTATGAGAAAATGTATCATTTCCATGCCTTGTCCCCTAAAGCACCCATCTCTTGAACCTTTTAGTCTTCAAGGTTCCACCCTCAAGGAATAGCTTAGGCCTTTTCCAAGAAAGCAGCTATCTCTCATGTGAAAAGAAATTAAATCCAATCTGTTTGTGTCTGCGCACAGCAAAACGTAAGTCAAAATTTCAGGAGCCCTTTTAAAAAGACCACAGCGAATCCTCTGTGCCCTATTCAATACTTCATCTTTTAATAAAAGACTTTCTAATCACCACAGCTGTGTGTATGCACACACAAATAATGTGAACAGTATACCCTGAAAATGTCACTGCATTCCCTGATATATTGCTACAAAGAATGTGGAGATTTCCCAGGCATGATATGACCTATGAGAAACAAAATTCCATTCAATTCTAAGATTCGGATTCGTGTGACTTATTCTAGTCACTTCTAAACTACTGAAGCAAAGAAGTTGCCTTTTTCTATTTCAATGTGTTATTAGCAAAATTTTTACTTCCATTTATTTTCCTCAGCCATCTCTCTCATCTGAAAAAGTCTCAACCCATAACATGTCTAAACATTCTTTTGAAAAAGATTAGGTAGACTTAAAAATTCAGCCCTCTATTCAACTGCAGAGAAAATTCCACAGTTAGTTGGCAATACAGCAAAGCCTCCTACTCTGTGTTCCTGGGTCTCGAGATAAATCTTATACTGAAAGTGAAATCTGTGCCTCTAGTCTGCGTGCTCTCTTGTTCATCGTCCCTATCTCTAGCCAAGGGACTTTAAAAACACAAACACAACGTTCCTGTGCTACAGAGCTTTCAAAGTCTGCAAGGCATGACTCTGTTTCTCTGTTTCACACGATAACCTCATCCGCCCTCCAAACTCTTCAAGAAATTGTCCCCATTCCTAAACATGCTCTGCCCCCTGTCCCCCCCACCCCCAATCTGGCTTGGTGACTTTGTACAAGCTACCCTATCCACCTGCCCCTCCTGCCCCCACACCTCCTTTCTCCATTGACGAGAAACCATAAGCTCATTTAGACCCCATCTGAACCCATATTGCCTTCCCTCAACCATTTTCCTACCCCTGGCAACTACAACACGTGCATTTCTCTTCTTTTGCTTTCCCATAAAAATTTATGCATACCTTGATTGAATCATTTACTTGGTTATTAATGTTATTATGTTCTTGCTTTGTTAAAATTATGTTTTAATATGTGTTGGGTTCTCTGCTTAGGCTCAGTTATGCCTGGAACATATTAATTACACGGAAAATTTAAAAAAAATTAATGTTTTTATTTATTTTTGAGACAGAGAGAGACAGAGCATGAGCAGAGGAGGGGCAGAGAGAGGGCGAAACACAGAATCCGAAGCAGGCTCCAGGCTCTGAGCTGTCAGCACGGGGCTCTAACTCACATGTGAGATCATGACCTGAGCTGAAGTTGGATGCTTGACCGACTGAGCCACCCAGGTGTCCCACATGGAAAATTTTTTTATAACAAAGTACCTTACGGTCCTTATAGGGTAGAAAATACATGGTTAAAAAGTAAAGTTTGGGGCTGTTGTATGGAATGTTTGATAATCTACAAGGGAATGATCATAGTGAATGACTTGTGAGTAGGTGGGACACACTTTTCAGAAGCTTTTCTTCAGCTTGGAAGTTAACAATTTTCCAATCAACCTTCTAGGGCTATAACGTCCTGAATTCAGGAGAGACAGAAAGGGGATTATAGATATGGGTGTGTATAGTGTGTGCGTGTGTGTGTGTGTGTGTGTGTGTGTACAAGAAAGAGAATGGGGGGAGACGGAGAAATAGAGAAACAGAGAGAGAAATAGAAAGAAAAACAGAAGGAGATAAAGAAAGCGAAGTGGGGAGAGAGAGTGAGGGCGTGTTTGGACGAGAGACGCATGATCTTCAGTTACCAGTACAGCTACTATTTTGCAGCAAATACATATTGGAAGGAAGTAAATCAACATATGCATACTGTTGACTGTACTAAACTGTGTATCTGAGGCAAATTTAAACAAAAGATTGAAAAGTCTTCTCAAGATTTAAGGAAATGGCCAGCTGTGCACAAGGCACAAAATGTTAAGGAAAAAGGCATTAATGAACAATATACAATCCAGTTCATAAGGAACAGGCTCTACTCTGGTCCAGGACACAGCTACCCCCCTTTGCCACACCAGTCACCACAGGTTTTCACCAGTATTTGGTTGATGGGGTAAATCTATATTAAGATCACATTGTCTATTAATTAGAAGTTTGCTGTTTATGAAGAGGGCTTTTTTTTTCTTTTAATGTACAGAAGATTCAACCACTTTCAAGTAATGCTACTGTTCCTGTAAGTAAAAAGTTTTACTGGGGCACCTGGGTGGCTCAGTAGGTTAAGCATCTGACTTCAGCTCAGGAGGAGATCTCCTGGTTCATGAGTTCGAGCCCCACATCAGGCTCTGTGCTGACAGCTCAGAACCTGGAGCCTGCTTCGGATTCTGTGTCTCCCTCTCTCTCTGCCCCTCCCCTGCTCATGCTTGGTCCCTCTCTCTCTCTTAAAAATAAATAAACATTAAAAAAATTTTTTTTAAAGTTTTATCATGCAAAGTCAGATATTTTAGTCAGGTATAGGGTACAATTTTAATTGAAGGTAAAATCTGTGTTCAAGTGTTCAAAGAAGTTACAATGCCTCGTAAAGGACTGACTTTGGGCATTCTGACTCCTTCTCTAGTAAATCTTCTAAAAGTATGCCCACCCCACTCCCTAATATCAGAGTAGGATTAAATACATTTTAGTTGGACATTTAAAAAATGAAAGACATCTAATTATCAGCATATATCACACGTTACAAACAAATCCAATCCACATCAAGTAATACAGTCCATAAGGTAGTATTCCAGAATTTAAAAACCACAAAGATTCTGCATCGATCTGAGAAAATGGCCACTCCAACTTCAGAGGCAGCATTGTGGAAAGGACGTCGCTAAACGGAAGAGACCGTTTCGGCAAATTTCGTGCACTCCCTGTTTTATTCTTACATTGTTTTCTATTGCCCCATATTTCAGCATGTTCTTAGGCTGTGTGTCTCAGCTGCAGCTCACAATCCACTATGCTATTTACAGACCTGCAGCAGTCAACATCTGTAGAAAGGTTTCAGAAATTGATTTAAAGTCTGCAACATAAGCATATCCAATCCTAAGAGTACACAAGACTATATATCTTCTTTGGGAGACTGACACATGGTTCCCACTCGGACTGGTGATAGTGCATCCTTGCCAAGCTCGGATGTAGTTTCAACTCCAGGGAGATGCAACCTAATGATGGATCGGTATAACCCAATCATGCTAACATTTGTATTTGGAAACCCTACAGTGTAGTACTGACAATATATAATTTTTTGGTTTCCACTACCACGTTTCTTCAAGTATATCAAGATGTTCTGCCAGGGTGACAAGCATATGATTGAATTTAATGGTATATAAAGATATGGCAGACTGCTTTCCAAAGCAAAATTTCATAGCTGGAACTTTTATCAATTAATTGCACTTCTGGCAACCCCACTGAAAATTAAATTAAATGGTGGAACTATTTCATTAGAAGGCTTTGGCAACATAAACCTAATAGATGGAAAGCTCTATATAATTAAAAATGGCAGCTGACCTGCTTTCTGGGTGCTTTTAAGCCATAGTTCTTAACTTTATGTTTTTCTCTCCTGCTATGGAGTGAGCTCCTCAAGGGCAGGGAATAAACTCTATCTGTAGTTCCTCGCAGAGTCTGCAGAGCAAGGTAGGCATTTAATACATATTACTAAATACACATTTGGGTTCAGATATTAGTACGTCATGAGCTTTGGAATCCGAGTTGGAATCGAAGCTCCTCCACTAATGAAATGCATCACTGTTATGGGTTGAACTGTGTTCCCCTCAAATTCACATGGTGAAATCCTCACTTCCAGTACTTCAAATGTGACCTAATTTGGAGACAGGGTCTTTACAAAAGTAATCAAATTGAAAGGAGGTCATTAGCGTGAGTTCTAATGCAATAAGACTGGTATCCTCATAAAAAGGAGAAATCTAGACACAAAGACAGATGGACCATGCAGAATGCCGCCTGAAGATGAGGGCAGAGATGGGGGGGGATTCTTCTACAAGTCAAGGGATGCCAATGATTGCCAGCTGCAGAAGCGAGGTGAAAGGCATAGAAGTGATTGTTCTTCACAAACCTCAGAAGGAACCAACCCTGCCCACACCTTGACCTTGGACCTCCAGGTTCCAGAACTGTGAGACAGTGAATTTCTGTTGGTTAAGCCATCCAGTTTGCCATACTTTGTTACCGCAGCACTAGCGAACTAACACAATGGCTTCGAACAAGTCATTTAACCTCTAGGAGCCTTATCTGTAAGACAGAAATAGTATCTCAGCACTGAGCCAGAGTTAGCACTGCTATGGTGAATACTCAATAAAGGGTAACCTTGAAAATGATAAAGAAAATAACAAGCTATCCAACAAACGTGTATTAAGCACCTTTTGTGTGTGTGTGTGTGTGTGTGTGTGTGTGTGTGTGTGTGTGTGTGCGCGCACGCGCACACACACGAGCACACAGAGCCCTGCTTTATTTCTGGGGAAACAGCTACTAATAAGACTTAACCCTCATACAGTTAACATTCTAGTGACAAAATACAGACAATGTAAGATAAGTAAAAAGTGTAGTATGTCAGATGATAACCTCTATGGAGAAAAATAAAGTGAGGAAGGGAAATCTGAAGCAAGGAACTGAAGGAACAAACCACGTGAAGGAGGTAGCAAGCCATGTAGCTTAGGGAAAAACGTTACAGACAGAAAGCATAGCAAGTGCAAAAGACCTGAGGTGGAAATAGTACTGACATATTGTGAAAATAACAAGGAGGCAAGTGTTGCTGAGCAGAATGAGCAGGGTGAGAACTGTAGCAGATGAAATCAGATGATCAGGTGTGAAGTCAGATAGAGACTGTAAAGGTCAAGATAGGGCAGGGGCTAACAGCCTCGTAATAACAGAACCATACATAGGTTGCTTGGAGGCCACGGCAAGGTTATGAGCAGAGGAGGTGACATGCTCTAATTACACTTTAAATAGGATAACTTAGCTGCTGCTTGGAGAATCATAGAAAAAGAGGTAAAGTGGAAGCAGAAAGACCCTTTAAGTTATTCTGATAACCCGGTGCGTGCTGTAAGCAGCTTGGACCCGGCAGTGGAGATGATGCGAAGTGGTAAGATTTTGGCTATGTTCTGGAGGCAAAAACAGGATCTGCCTTAGGATTGAATAAGGGGTCTGTGCTGATAAGGAGAGAAGTCAAGGATGATCCCTGGTTTTTTGATTTGAACAAACAGAGGATGCCATTAAAGAGAAGAGAAAATTTGCAGGAGAGGCCATTTTTGGAGGTAGGACCAGGAAGTCAGTTTTGCACATGTTAAGAGGGAGATTCTGCCTCTGACATATCCAAATGGAGATGGAGGGTAGGCAGTGGGACACGACTGTGGAATTTAGAGATCAGAGCCTGGCTAGGGATATCAATTTGGAAGTCATTAGAGAATTTAAATTTTAAAAAACTTCATGAGGTAACTAAGTGAACGAGACAAAAACGATAACATGTTTTAAGTGCTTAGAGCATCCAGGCGACTTTCTCAACATTTTACATACATCATCTCATTACGCCCCGCAGCTAACTCTATGGTGGTTCAATAGCCTGTATTTTACATTCTCCCTAATTTTTAGACTTTGCCTACTTTTACAAAGAAAGCGGTTTTTCAAGAATATAAATACTCCTGATCATAGCCAACAGAGTGCAACACGATTATTTTATATCTAAAGCAGGGGTCAGCAAACTTTTTCACCAAGGGCCAGATAGTAAATATCTTAGGCTTTGAAGGCCACATGGTCTCTGCTACAACTACCCCACTCTCCATTCCTGGTCATAGTGAGGCCGTGGTCATAGACTAGACATAAAATGGGTGTGAATATAGTCCAATTAAATGTTATTTATAAAACCGGGCAAAGGGCAGGTTCGTTTCATAAGCTGTAGTTTGCAGACCCCCGATCTAAGCAAATGTCTTGATATGATTTGTTGTTTCTCATCGATAAAATCAGAAAATGAATATTCAGAAAAGGAGTACAATACTTTCCAGTGAGCAAGCCACTCTCAATATCGAGGTAGATGCCTTCAGAGATTTCAGATTGCTGTGGTCTTGAGATTCAGGGCATCCCAGAATCCAGGAAATTGCATAAAAACAAAACAAAAACATGACCTGCTAGGCCTTACCTGAAAGGACTCCAGATTTTCCATATAGAAGGGCTCTGGGCATGGGAATATGATGGAAGGAAAGAAGGACAGATACACGTACTGAAGATTTTCCATATAGAAGGGCTCTGGGCATGGAAATATGATGGAAGGAAAGAAGGACAGATACATGTATGGAAGTCCTGCCTCTGCCCAGCAAACATGTAATTTTTACCTGGACTATTTAACAGGTGGTATGACTTTGGAGACACTAATAGACCTTTCGTGCAGGGAGATCATTCTGTTGATGTGACTACTTAATCCTGTACTCTGGAAAACAGTTTTTCCTAATATGAAGTCTCACAGTATCTAGACTTTTATGATTTGAATGTTTAAAAGGAGTTAACAAGGTTCTAAGTAAACAAAGAAGACCAGGTTCAACTTAGTAAGTGAAACTTTGTCAGAAGCATGGCAAACAGCCTGGTACAAAGCAGGTACTTGAAATATGTCCATTTATTGACGCATTCAAGGCAGACTATCTTGCATTCAGCTCTTCAGTTTTCTACAATCCACACCTTTATTAACTTTCAGATATTTTTGGCAAGTCCATGCTATCTTACTTTTCTTCTTCCTCTTCTAGCTATCCTACAAAAAGCTAGCAAATTGAATTTCAGATCTCTGTACAAAATCTACACCGGTCAACCTTATTTATTTTATTTTTGAGAGAGAGGGTGTGCGTGAGCAGGGAAGAGGCAGAAAGAGAAAGAAAGAGAGAGAGAGAGAGAGACAGAGAGAGAGAAAGTCCCAAGTGGGCTCCAGGCTGTCAGTGCAGCGTCCCATGCAGGGCTTGATCTCACGAAATGTGAGATCATGACCTGAGCTGAAATCAAGAGACAGACACTTAACCGACTGAGCCACCCAGGTGCCCCCACACTGATCAAATTTTACTAATAGACTAAATGTTACATTTAGCCTGGCCACAACCCATTTTTACCTGTTTGTTTACACCTATGACTTCATGTCTTGGTCGGCTTAGGCTGCTGTAGCAAAATGCCATAAGCCAGGTGGCTTAACAAAGAGGCATTTGTTCCCCACACTTTTGAAGTCTGACATGTCCAAAATCAAGGTGTCCACAGATTGAGTTCACAGTGAAAGTGTTCTTCCTGGCTTGCAGATGCCTGCCTTCTTGCTACGTCCTTCCTCACATGGTAGAGAGAAGAAGCTTTGGTGTCTCTTCCTCTTCTTTTAAGGGCACTAATCTCATCATGGGGATGCTGCCCTGATGACCTCATCTAAACATAATTACCTCCCAAAGCCTCCACGTCCTAATACATTCGCACTGGCTTAGGGCTTCAACACATGAATTTCTGAAGGAGACACTAACACTCAGTCCATAGCACATCATGTATAATTCCCTGATCAAGTTAGGATCAATCTCTTCTTATTCTTCAAATAAAAAACTCCCCAGCTCATTTCTAAGATTTTACTTATGTTCTTCCATATAAGCTTTCCTCCATCCTGTCGTACACTAAGGGAAAGCATGGCTTTTGCTTTTCTTTTTCAGACTCAGTTCAGTGTGGCCCTCTCACCCACTCCGGTGGACGATGCTCAGCCACTTCTTGAAAATCTTACGGCATTTGTTCTCTGAGCCACATTCACTTAATTACAATTTTTTTAGCACTGTTCTCTAAAGCCCTAAGCATTTATTCTCTGAGCCATCCTCATTTTGGTGCAGAATTAATACTGTCACACTAAATTGCAAACCCCTTCAAGTCCAGAACCATATGTTTTTCATCTTTCCTCCAGGTGGAGTCCAGGATAGTTCCTTGAATACAGAGATCAGTCAATATCTGTGGTGTGCATGCCCTATTGGTTGTCATACCAAATAGAAACTCTGATGTCTTAGACTCCAGAGAGCATTCATAATCCATTCTCTAGTAAAAGGCTGCACACAGCACTGCTTACAACTAATGAGTGCAATAATGAATGAATGATCTCAGGAATCTAGTCCCAAAAAATAATGAGCAATGTTGCCAAAAGTTTTATGGTGTGTTTTTCAAAGTACTTTTTATAAAGAAAAATTACAAAACAAGCTAAATGTTTACTAACAGATGACAGAATATGTAAGTTATAGTGCAATGCTATCAGATAATAATGAAAATGAACAATTCCAAGAATAATTAATAATATGAGAATGTGTTCATTTTACAAGGGTAAGGGATTATGTGGGAGACACAACTCCATATGTGATATGTTCTCCATTTTTAGAATTTAGATAACTTCAAGATGTTCCATGCATCTGTAAACTTGTTTCTATTTTTATGGTCATTACTCTCCATCAGGCCTTACAGCATTTCACCTGGACTATAATATTAGCTTCCTAAATAGACTTTCTCTCTCCAATTTATTCTTTCAAATCCCTAACCCCCAGCCCCGAAATGAAAGCTGTAATAGACTACGCCATCACTTGTTGCTAAACATGAGCTTCATGTAGTCATGCCTTTCTCCAAAGCTGGGAAGTGGTTCTCCAATGCAAACGGAGTAGCATCCTAAGTGTAAGATTCCTGCTCTAATTAGTCTGTCCTACCTTCCACTTTTTTCCACCAGATTCCATATCTCCAGGATCCAGTCCAAACATTTACTGAGGATGCCTCCCTCCTCACCACCAACCTCAAGATTTTCCCGAGGCTCCCACCCATCCATCCCTAACTTCAAATCTTTTTTTTTTCATTTTAATGGCAAAGTCCAATGATCTAAAATCCCACTCTCCTACAAGATCCCTTCCCTCCTTCAGTTTCCCATTCCACTTCCATCCTCTGTGTGAATCCTAGGCTATGCCTTGCCATTCTTTCCAAGGTCAGTATCTGCCTTCTCCAGATGGCCTTTCTCTGAAGTTCAGGAACTCTGTTATTCTCGTATTGATACTTCTCCAAGTCTAAAACACAGCTGTATACCCAAGATAGTCAATAGCTCTTTGAATTCATCTTACATTTTAGGTAGTTACTTGGTGTCCTAAGTCCGAAGTGAAATTTAAGAAAAGCTCTGTCCGAAATCATCTATTAATACAATGATCTTTAGTCAGAGTTGGTTATTCAAGGAGCTTTACCTTCCAAACAAATGTATCATTCACAATAATTAAAGATGAGTACCAATCACTGAAAATCCATCATAGTGTGCAAAGCATCTTTGAGTAAATGAGAAAGAGGCAGATAAATTGCAGATAAATTAACAAAGGCGCTCCTTCTGCAGAGAAGAAAGTTGGGGTTAAGAGCCCACTAGCCAACTGGGCATCCCTGTTCAGACAGTAACTGGCTCAACCATACAAAATGGTCTCACACTCCTCTTCTTTCCTATGAGATTAATTTCAATCACATCCTAAAACTAAACCAGAAACTGAGGATGGAATGGCAAAACAAAATGAAAACAAAAACAAAAGGAAACAAAACAAAACACAGCTTTATGTATTTGGAGAGGGGAAGTAACATGATGCTTTGCTGTGACATGCAAAGAACATCCAGCATATTCTGTCTAAACAGAAAAAAGGAATACAAACAAGTCAAACTCTGGGAATATGAAAATAGACATTTGGGCTTCTTTACGGAAGTTAATTATTATGTCACATGTTAACATACCATTATGGTATTTAATTGCTTCCCTCGTCCAGTGAGTTTTTTTGTCAATTAGCCTTCTTTGGCCTTTAGGTTGGTAATGAAAGTTCCACTTATAATGAGCCACTGTTTCCTCTACCCGCCATTAAGTCAAGGCTGTGCCAAAGTCAGGCAAAGAAGGTGGCTTTGATCTGGTCAGTGGTTGCTGAAAGATTCTGAAACGAACTAAATAAAGTATATGGTGTCCACACATACAGATACTCTGAGGATTTTTTTTCTACTATTCCTTTGGAAGTATTCTTTAATTCACAGACAGTAATTATACAGTTGCTAACGCCAGCTTTTAAGAAGATGGGGACGAGATGGGAGAATACAATGAGACTATAAAAGAAAAAAAAATACTTTTGCAATTTTTAAGAAATTCAAATGGTTCTTCTTAAGCATATTCTACCAGATCGAAAAGTGCCCAAATTAGAGCACAAATACTTAAGTAAGTCTTTCAATTAACATAGAACAAGTCCCTCACATTTCTGTTTACTAGAATTTTTTTGGGGGGGAGGAGGGCCAATAAAAGTAATGAATTTATTCAAGAAAATTGGGAATTTAAAAAGAGTTCTCTTAATTGTGCAATTCTTTCCAGCTTGTAAAATGCCTGATAAGAGCTCTTCATATTTTCCAAAACATTCCCTTTATGTCACGTTGTGAGAAGTACTTTAAAAGCAGCGTTTACTCCCTTAGAACAGAATACTCTGGCTCCAGGAACAACACCCGTTCGCTCTAAAATTAAGTAAGTCACTTTTCTTCACACCTCTGGTGGCCAAGTTAAAAAAAAAAAAAGGCAAACAGTCTGCAGCAATGAATGAAGGCTCTGGAGTCCTTTCATAATATTCCAGTTGATCAGGGTCCTCGTTGAGAGGTCTTACCTCATTTCCCACACATTTTTTGACCTATTTTGTCTGCCTTTTCTCAGAAGGATTTTGCTTCCTCCACTGTCGACTAAGCAGTAAACTAATTATCTTGTTCAAATCCCTTTGTAACGCCCCTAATCCTATTAGTTATAAGAATGTCTGAATACTGATTGCAAACCTTTTTTTCTTCTTCTTCTTCTTCTTCTTTTTTTCATTTTTAAAGGAAGGGAAAGGTCCAGGGGTTTGGTCCTGGAGTGTGTATTGGGGGGTGGGGGGTGGGGTGGGGAGGGGGATCTTGCTAGTTTATTGGCAAAGGCAAAGGCAGGTCTGGCCATCCCAAATCCCAGGCCACCTAACATACAGAACAAACACTCTCCTGGACTCACTCATTCTTTCATATTCTCTCTCTGGCTCTTTCTTACACACACACCAAGGATTTAGTAATCATTAGTATCCATTTGATTGCCCTATAAAAGTCAAGTTCTGAACACTCCGACTCTCAGCAGAGCACGCTGAACTCTGGCTCAGCTAGGAGCTGAACTTCACTTTCCTTCTTTTATCCCGGACGTTTTAATGAAGAGGGTGACGCTATTGCAGGAAGTCAAAGAAGCCATACGAAGTAGAGGAAATGAACAAATGTTACGACAGACCTCTACCAGCCCTGTGAGTCTTAACTTCTTTTCTTCAAAGAACTCTCACAAGTCTTGTTAAAGGACTCTCTCTCCTTCTGTAGAAGACGCCAAGACCATTGCCTCCTGCAGTCTATTACTGAGGGAACTTTAATCACTTTTCCTTCTTTGTTCTCACTGGGGAGGGAGCCAGACTGCGGAGAAAGGCCTGCAGTCAGAGGCGATGTTAAAGAGCATGAAATTTATCTGACTTCCATAAAAGATGTGTTCTGCCCTTGCATTTCTGCTTCTGCCAGGCAGGCTGTTCTGGGTTGGCCACTCTGTCTCAGAAAAAAACAAATATTTGCTTTAAACATAGAGGCAGGATGCTACCTATCTCCAAGGATCCAGAGTTCCTAGTCTCCCTACCCTTTCTCTACCGACAAAAAAATATCTTCTACGTTCTTGGCATATAAAGTCAATGTTTTCACATTAATAAAATCGTGTCTCGACCTGGCATTATTTCTTTTTCTGAAAGCATAAGGAAGATGGTTTTAGAAATGCTCTTGAAGAGAATACGGCCTGTGTTAGAGAAGAGTCCCTTCTGGAACATCTTTCTGAAGTCTGAGAAGAATGTTACAAACAAGAGAAAAGGCCAATTCCTGGGATAAGGAGAGCAGACTGCCAACCTAACATGTTTCAAGGAGGAAGTGCTTGTATTTTGATTTATTGTCATCTTTCGTAGCTAACAGAGTCTGTTTCAGACACAGAAGGTTGGGTTTCCCCCGGACAGTCTCTGGTGTACTAGGTCGGGGTGTGTGTGTGTGTGTGTGTGTGTGTGTGTGTGTGTTGGTGTCTAGAGAAGGATGTGCAGGTTGAGGTGGAAGGGAAGGATCTGCCACACTCAGCCATGGCCTGCTGCACTAGGGAAATCACAGGGCTAAAGAAAGTACGAAGTACCTGTTAGCAATTTGAAAACAATGAGAACCCAGGCCTGCAGGTCATGAGCAAGTTTTATGGGTTCTATATATACTGTTATCTGATGAGAAAGGATTCTAGGTAGTTCCCAGAAATGTGTTTGATACAAGATGAATAAATAGGTAGGTAATTTGTGGAGAAGGTGAAGGGTTGCTCCTTCACGAAATCGCTGTCCCAGGTAAGAGGTGGACTTAGTTCTAGGTCTGTGGCAAAGAGGAAACACGCCCTGTCTTTGAGATTAAAAGCACTCCAGATACCCAGGAAAAACCTTTTTTTTTCTCCTCTGGATGCTTCAGCAGAGAACATCTCTGCCTGACAGGTCACATAATGAGAGAGTGCATAATCCTCAAAAACATTTGTACATAAATACTAGCGCAAGCATAGTAGCAGCTGCTTAGGATATCCCTCGAGAAAGCCAAGGGCATGATAGCAAGTACTTCTACTGGGACAAGACCACACACTTGAGCATGAGCAGGTAACCCTCCAGCAGCCTAGCTTGTGCAATACTATCTACATCTCAAAAACTGAGTACGTGACAATAAGGAAAATGTGAAGAAGAAAATAAACGCCAAAGAAAGAGCTTTGAAAAGTAACGCTAGTCTAAAAATAATAACTCTTTTTTTTTTCTTAACATTTTTATTTATCTTTGAGACAGAGAGAGACAGAGCATGAACGGGGGAGGGTCAGAGAGAGTGGGAGACACAAAATCTGAAACAGGCTCCAGGCTCTGAGCTGTCAGCACCGAGCCTGACGCGGGGCTTGAACTCACAGATCGCGAGATCATGACCTGAGCCGAAGTCAGACGCTTAACCAACTGAGCCACCCAGGAGCCCCTAAAAATAATAATTCTTATATTGTACTTCTTGGATTGGTTTGTGTCTGCTTCACAGTGATACAAGCAGCATCTTATGTCAGATATGATTTTAAAAAAACTCACAAGCCTTCCTATTAATTATAGGTTTTTTGAAGGATCTACATGAAAATGCAATTTGTTACCACCATTTATTTAAAAGCAGGTAGATCATGGTGCCTCTGGGATGAGCACCTTGTAAGGACCGCTCTCTGCAGAATACCACCCGTGCACTGCCCGAAGGGGCTGGACCTCACCCCTCTTCCCTTCCCAGATTCAGTCTGACTACACTCCTCTTCACTCACTAATCATCTTCTGGTTCTCAGATGCATCAAAATACATTTGTGCTGCTGCGATTTTGCATTTTCTGGTCTCTCTGTCTCAAAAGCTGCTCAACTCATGGTTTGCCCTCTGCCCTGGCAATGAAGCTCCGATGTCCAAAGGCTTTCCCTGTCTTTCCATCGAAAATAGCTCTTCCCTCTTCCCACTCATTCTCCAGCCAAAGAATTTTGTATTTCTTTACATTTCTTATTGGTATCTGAAATTATCTCATTTATATTTATTTATTCACTTATTTAATCATCACTTCTAGGTCCTCCTCTATAGAATATTACGTGTCATGAAAACAGGAAGCGTGTTGTCTTGTTTATGCCAACAACTTGGGCATATACTAGGTCCTTCCCTCAATGTTTGCTCAATATGTGAAGGAACCAAATTTCCCACTAGGAAAGATTATGCCGTTCAAGATATACGATAATAACTTAAAGTAGAATAAACTTTTTCAGCCCTTAGCAAAATAACAGTTGCATATGGACTCCATGGAGACATATGAAAAAAGAATTTCTGTCTTGATTATGAAACCGAGGAACCAATGAATTCCCACCACGGATAAGTCTTAAAAGTGCTATTAAATTACTTCCTTTCCATTACTAAAAGTACCTCCCCTTGCCGAGTAAATGCCCACAAACTGCATGTGGTCAGAGCCAGCCTGATCCCCATGAAGTAGCTTCAAAAGGGAATAAAAATAAAAATATCCATCTGTGTCATTAAACGACCTGACAAAACCACAGCAAATGGACTTGTTCCTAAAACACAAATCTCCGTGAACACGAAGGAAAAGCAAAGCATATTTGCTGACCAGCAGGTTTAGGGCCACAGCCCCTGCTGAATCTCTGATTGATATGACATCTGCAGTGACAGGGCTCTCATGGAGACCTAAGTGGGGAGCAGGATAGACGGCCATTTTAGCATGTCAGTGACTCCCCGTTTAAAATTAATACTGCACAAATGCCCTTGTGTAGGAGAAGTCAAGTTAAAGTCCTAGGAGCCCTCAGTTAATGGGTGAAAAAAGGAGGCATACAGAACAATGTAGAAGGGAGACCAGGAACCCATAAGAAAGGACTGCTGCTGGCTGGAAGGATTGTTCAAGTTGTAAAATGCTGTATTTTCTGTCACAGCCACTTAGGGGCACTCAAGGGCTGAGAAATGGTCATCTGAGTCCAAAGTTTAAGACTTCTGATCTGCAATGCGAGAATAGCATTTTCTTGTATAACTCCCTAGTGAATATCCCTTCTCCTCACCTGGACACAACTTCGTTTTCTTAGGTAATAATAATAATAATAATAATAATAATAATAATAATATTTAAAAAAAAAACTTCAAAACGCATCATAAGGAAAGGAAAAACAAGTAAGTTATTGCTATGCATTAGGAGAAATTATTCTTCTCTGAGCAAGAATGTCATAGGAAAAAAGGGGCACATATATTGTGTGACGGTGGGGTTCCATCGCTGGAAAGGTGGGCATTTAGGTATCTGCTTTAAATCAGTTTGTACTTTTGCGTATGGTGTGTGTGTGTGTGTGTGTGTGTGTGTGTGTATTTCACGAGGTATTAGTTACTTTCGACCATGATTACATTTCACAGTAGGAACTTTAAAAATACATACCAAGAGTGAATTTGAATTCCAGGGTCTTAAGTGCAGAGATAAAAAGCATGGCCTCAAGGGTCAAACATGGGCTTAAATCTACCTCCTTTATTCCCTGGGAGACTCTGTACAACTCTCATCACTGTTCTAGCCTCAATTTTCATTTTGGTGTGAGTAGATGTAAAAATACTGACTTTGCAGGTGGTGGTGTGGACTGGATGAATGTGAAGACAATTAGCACAGCAGGGATCATGGATTGGCCTCAAAATTGGTTTCCTTCCTTTCTCCCGTCTCACTGCCCTCTCTTCTTTAACTACTTCAAGTTAGTATTTAAATCCAAAGCCTTAGACATGAATGGAAACATGGTTACAAGTGGTGGAGAACATACACTCTAAGGAAGTGATTTTAGATAACAGTCTATATTTAGTTAGGAGGGGGGAAAAATAAGACCTGGAGAGAAAAAGCAAAAATTTTGGGCTGATCATTATCCTACCACGGTTGGTAAGTTTTAAGAGACTACTGTTACTATCTGACATTGTTGTAAGGCTTCATTTAAAAAGAAGAATGCAAACTCATGGCTTTCCTTATGCAATAGCTTTGCTACACTTGTTCAAAGCCGCTGCTGATACTGGAACACAGCTCTAGTTTCTGTAAGAAGGCTGACCCGCAGCTATTATTAACTAAGTTAGGACACAAAATACCCTTCTTGTGAAACTCATGAGGTACTCGGTACGACAGGTGGAGAGGTTTTAAAAACACAGCCCATATGCTTCCAACTTTTACAATCTACAATGATATAAACTCTTCATGGAACACCCTCTTCATCACTGGATGTGCAGACCCAATAAGAACGCAATTTTTTTCCTTTATTACAAGTAATAAAGGGAAACCTCACTAAAGTAGACTTTAGAGGCAAGAAGGGAAAGCTGGAAGGGGAGCCATAGCATTCAACGTCAATGACAGACCCAACACAATGATCAACGGGAAAGAATCACCAATTACAGGCAACAGGGAAAGACAGACATACATCGCATCTCCTACAAGAAATTGAGTACCTCTCCAACTCAGCCACGGGGAAACCATCACCTTGAGCTCTGGCTTTTTTTCTCCAATGGACTTTCATTCAAAACAATCCCTCCCGACTTCCTTCCTGTTCTCTATAAAATAACATTCCTCTTCTTTGTTTGTTGGACTTTGCCTATGCTTTTCACACAGCTTATGTGTCTTGAATCACAATTCTCTGTTATGTCCAAATAAACCTGTTTTTTTTTAATAGCTGATAGTTTTACTTTTAAAGTTAACACCTTTGAACATGGTGAAACGGTTATCTAACAGATACACACACACCTACTGTTTTATAACAAAAATATTGGCGTGAATACTACTTTCCTAAACAAGCACGCTCCACAGAGGTAGGTGGCATGGTTTAGTGGAAAGTGTGACGTTATCAGAACTAAAACGTGTTGGTTCAGGCCAGACCACTAGAATTTGCAGGCTGCAGAGACCTGGCCACCTCTCAGTTTCCGTTAAGTCTGCTTCTTTGCCTTTCAGTTGAGGATAGTAACACCTTTCTGCTTATCTTGTTGATTTCCTGAGGATCCAATGAGATAAAGTAAACATGGACAGCTATAGCACAGATGTTGCATGAAATTCGGTTAAAGCTCAGACTAGAGCATTAAGACTCTCTAACTGGATTCCATTCCAACACACTAAAATTTACTAGTTCTGGGGCCCCTGGGCAAGTTACCTGCCTCTCAGTCACTACTGAAATCTTTAGGGATAACCAGGAAATCTTCCCCAGATGGCAATCCTGAGGTGTAAACGAAATGATGTAAGCCTGGCCCTCCACTCTACACTATTTATCAGCATATGTTTTTTAATTGTCATCATTACCATTGCTCAACACCAGGTAATCTTTATTGTGCATCAGTCTCAGCTCCTTTTCCTTCAGTTACAGTTTATGGCTCTCCGTCTTTTTCTTCTTCTCTTCAATAAATTTGCAAAATCTAAAGCTACACTATCTGTTCCTTATCACCAGCATACAAATGACCCTACCTGTCAGACTCCGGAGTTTCTTCCATTACCACAATATTGTACGGTAAAGTTGCTTCAGGTTACCTCTGACTGGATAACACACTGCCAAATCAAGTGAAACAAGATTACTTTGTAAAACTACTTTTTCTTCCAGCACCTTTCTTTTTCTCTGAAGAATCTGATTCCCTGGTCTGGTCTCTACGTTCGTTCTTTTCCTAAGTGTGACTCAGTTCACATACAGCACTCTACAGTTCCTCCTCTTCTGCTTCTTAGATGGAGGGTTTTTTTCAACGCTGCTCACCTATCAACGGTCCTGGGGATATCTTTTCCTTCCTTACTGCCTCCACGATCCAGCCTCAAAGCTGCTTCATCCAGTACCTGTGTGGGTGAGCCACCATCAGCTGGGACGAAATTGGGTACCACACTAGGCACTGACAATGCAGTGCCCATCAGGCAGCATCCCTGCCCTCAGGAAGCTCACAGCCTAGAAAGGAGCACTGACCAAAAACACTCATTCACACATTGGTGTGACAACGGAAAATACAGGTGTCCAAAGACACACAAAAGGTGACATCAAAGCCTAAATTGAGGGGGCAGGATTATTACAGAAGAGTCCTGAAAAACACATGGATATACAAAGTATGGTGTGTATGTGTGTGTGGAGTGGGGGGGGGGGGGATGGCAGGCAAAGGAAGCCATTATGAAAAAATGTGGGAGCTAACTGGGAATATAATAGTTCAATGTCACTGGAAGTTGACCCAAACTTGAGTTTTCTCTATGTAATATTTTAAGCTTCCAGCTTATGGATACCATAAAGTATCCACGTAAAGTTTATTATCTTTTTGGGGCTCTTGGGTGGCTCAGTCAGTTAAGCATCCAACTTCGGCTCAGGTCATGATCTCATGGTTCCTGGGTTTCAGCTCCGGATCTGGCTGTCTGCTGTTAGCACTGAGCCTGTTTCAGATCCTCTGTTCTGCATGTGTGTGTGTGCATGTTCTCTCTCTCTCCCTCTCCCTCTCTCTCTCTCTCTCTCTGACTCAAAAATAAACATTGAAAAAAAATGACCTTTATTGATTTTTTAAAGATTCTAAGCATCTCCTAGAAACTTAAAATTGAACGTGGACTTTCCTTTCTCTTAGATTGATTTATGAACAGAAATATTTAGAACACATGTCTTTAGAAAACAATTTCTGATAAGTTTTAATTTTATCTAATCAATATATTGTATTTTTAAATGGAAATTTTGTTCTCTACAATAGATATGCATTATACACACATCTATAGACCTTCCCATCCCCCACCCAAGACTATTTCATTTATATAATTAAAAGTGACCAGAAGCTTGGGCAGTATTTAAAATTAATAATAATAAAAATTTTAAAAAGCTGGTTAAAAGCTCAGAAAAAAATGGGCTACAGGTTAAAAAACAGTGACGTTAAAGAAACCATTAAGAGACATAACTTAAAACCTTCCAAATTACAATAAATAGAACAAAGCATAAAACTTGGTGGCAAAATAAAAAAAAATCATTTCCTATTAAAAAAAGCAATCTATTAAAAACATAAAGTTTGTCCATGTCCTTAAAGTCTAAATATCAAAAACAATGTAGATACAACTAGAACTAAAACAAAACTTCATGGAACACTTAGAATATATAACTTCAGTGTTTAAAATGTGCAGAAAACTCAGAGAAAATAAGCAAACACAAGTCTTTGGAAAACAGACAAAGATTTTCATAAGGCAAATCATACCATATCCAATCAACTGAAGTATTTAAGAAGAATAATATGTGAACAAGGGGAAATACACAGACATAATTTATTTGGACTTGCAAATGTGATGTTCATAGAGTCTCCTTTGCTGCTATTTTAAAATTTGAGTTACTGTGGATTTGCGGCAAATGAGGACTGATGGATATGAAAAGAACTACCAAGCCGTATCTTCAGGTGCAAAACAAAGGGCGATGATCACCTGGTAAACCTGTGACAGCATGAGGGTGTGTTACAGCCTCCTAACCAGAGCGTCCATGGCTATTTATGAAAGCATATCAATGCCCAGAAAGGGGATGAATATGTTGACTTCATACGTTCCTTAGTGACAAATAGGACATTAAAACAAATTCAAATAAAAAACTGAGTTCTAGGGGCATCTGGGTGGCTCCGTTGGTTGAACATCCAACTCTTGACTTCCACTCAGGCCATGATCCCAGGGTCCTGGGATCAAGCCCCGCATCAGGCTCTGTACTGAGTGTGAAGCCTGCTTGAGATTCTCTCTCCCTCTCCCTCTGCCCCTCTCCCTCCCGCTCAAAAATAAAATAAAAATCTTTAAAAACAGAGTTCTACAGACTCATATTAGACTACTATGTTTTAGTTAATACTAAACATTTTAATTAACTTAACCATAATATGAAATGAAATTTGAAATATAATTAGAATTCTATTTCTAATGCTAGAAAATATTAAACATTGTCATTTAAATTATTTGGGTATTTTAAATATTGAAATCCACTCTATGGGTCTACAATAATAAAACGTACAGATCTTCAAGTAGAACAAAACATGCCACTGATGATGAAGATACATCAATTTACAACACAGATGTGGATAACAGTTCAAGTTCTCAAGCTGCCTTTGTATAAATGGTCACTATAGTATGCGAAAAAAACATATCTATGAACTTTTATTAGATAAGACGCTATAAACCTCACGTCTATGCCAACTATAGGTAACTTGACAATGAACAAACTGTCTCATTTATACACTTAATTTACTAATTCTAATGAAGCAACATAAAATATTACCTTTGCTTGAAAAATGAATCTAAAAAAGTTAACCAATAAAGGGAGAGACAGATATTGCCAAGAGATCCTTTAACCATACAAATAGTGTACAACATCAACCACGAGCCAAGATTACATTCCTTTAAGAAAGGCCATGCAAGGGGCACCTGGGTGGCTCAGTTGGTTAAGCATCCAACTTCGGCTCAGGTCATGATCTTGCAGTTTGTGAGTTTGAGCCCCGCGTCGGGCTCTGTGCTGACAGCTCAGAGCCCGGACCCTGCTTCAGATTCTGTGTCTCTCCCTCTCTTGGCCTCTCCCCTGCTCATGCTCTGTGTCTCTCTGTCTCTCAATAATAAATAAATGTTAAAAAAATTAAAAAAAAAGAAAGGCCATGCAATAGCAAGCTATATTTAAAACATTTAAATGAACCCATAACCATTACTTGTTAGTGGCGTAAATAAATACATATTAAACTTACAACTTTCCTTACAAAAGTAAATGTAAGACATGGCATGATGACAAAGCATCTGTATTTGTATTCTAAGTTTTATCTTCGCTATTTCATTTCTCTCTTCAATAAGTGAATATTTACTGCAGTAAATAATTAAGTGCTCACTAAAGGTTTAAGAGGAAAGTCTCCTGTCAAATTATAAGGAGTGAGAATCAAATGCAGACCTCCTGTGGCAAGTGACAGTTCCACCACCTAACTGTTTATTATCAGAACAGTGCCCTCCTCCTCTACCTGGAAATTTAAGTTACAATTTAAATCCTAAATAACAAAACTGTATAAACATTTAAACACTGTATTTCCTGAATTCTGCTTTACTTACATTAAACTAATAAATTATAGAATACCTACTTTATAGTTTATTCACTTTGGTAAATATTCAGGAACATTCCAAAACGATTTCAGAATGACTATGGTGATATGTTCACTAGCGATATCTATTTATAATCTTTCCATTGCCCCAAGTCTCTTTTTCTAAATTTAATTTTTTTTAATGTTTATTCATTTTTGAGAGACAGAGAGAGACAGAATGTGAATGGAGGGGGGGAGGGCAGAGAGAGAGAGGGAGACACAGAATTTGAAGCAGGCTCCAGGCTCTAAGTGGTCAGCATAGAGCCTGATGTGGGGCTCGAGCCCACGAACCGTGAGATCATGACCTGAGCTGAAGTTGGCTGCTTAACAGACTGAGCCACCTAGGTGCCCCTCTTTTTCTAAATGTTAAATGTCCCTCCTCCATCCCAAGTAAGTTGGTTTTGGGGAAATATAACAAAATAAAGATCCTACCTAATCTCGATGTTTCCCTTCATGTCTATATGCAAATTTACTTTGGGTGCACTCTAAAAATTTAGTTGTACCATATGCAAACTGTGAGTCAGTCCTGGGCGGGGGGTGGGGGGGGTGGGGGGGGGGAGCCAGATGGCTGAGCTGTAGCAGAGATGGGATAATAATGTTTTAGAAAGCCTCAAGAGATTTAAGGGAAAGGAAACAAAAGTAAGGTGAATAAGTTAAATACACATTATCTAAAGTGTCTGCCCCCCGCCCCCAAGTCATTTTAAATAGAACTGCTGGACTTAATAGCTCCAGATGAAAAAAAAAAAAAAAAAACAAATCAGAAAGACACTGAATATCCCGCACACCCACTTAACTCCAACATTCTACCTCCATCTGCATTTCACACCTTTATCCTGCTTCATAGACATCGGCTTCATTCTGTTTCCCAAAAACCTGTCTCGTTGTCTCAGATCCCTTCAGAGGTGAAGTCACCTCCTGCGGTTTTGTTCCAGCTGATTCAGGCCCCTGTGCAAAAGTCTCTTCAGAGAAGCCTGACCTGACCAGTCCCTCTGAAAGAGCTTCTTCCACCCCCTGCTGGCCACTGTCTTTCATTACACTGAACGCATCTCAACGTATGTATTTAGCTGCTCTCATTAGAATGTAAGCTTTTTGAGAACAGGAACCCTATGTGATCCGTCCACACCACCGCCTCTAGTGCTTAGAATAGTACCTAGCACACACGATGAATAAAGGAAATGAAGAACCAAGTACTAAGTGTAACTTGTAAGCATATTATTTACAATAAAACAAAATGAATGTGTTTATATCCATGGAGGAAGAGGAAAACAAGTGGGGGAATCTTCAAGTTTTCCTTACCAACAGGAACAATGCATAGAAATAGGTAGCTAGGACTCATTATTTCTAATTTAAAATGCAAGAATTTCATCAATATTTAGATTATTCAGTGTATTATTTACTAAATAGAGATTTCATTGGCTTGCTCTTAATAGCAATTTTCCTCACCAAATTTCTTACATATGGCTAACCATCTTCAATTATGTGGTCTCCTATTACTGGGCTTTTTTAGAAGCTGAAAATTTGAAGCTCGGGTTGTACGAAAAAAGTGTTGCATATCAAAATTCAAATAGCCCAATGACAGCACAAACTTCAATTACATTTTAAATGGTGCCATACTATTAGACTAAATCATTTGAAACTGATAGGTTTTTCTGTAGGTTGAAATGGGCAAATGTTGGCAATCTCCTATAGTTAAAACTAACATTCTCATGTATAAGCAGAGTAAAAATGTGTCACTGATAAGAAGTACATCCATTTATTTTCACTTTAACATGTCTTGTTTTTCCCAAAATAGGCAGACAGATGAAGTGCTATGCCCATGTTAGGGGTGCCTGGGTGGCTCAGTCAGTTGAGCGTCTGACCTTGGCTCAGGTCATGATCTCATGGCTCATGAGTTCAAGCCCCGCATCAGGCTCTGTGCTGACAGCTCAGAGCCTAGAGCCTGCTTCAGATTCTGTGTCTCCCTCTGTTTCTCTGCCCCTCTCCCACTTGCTCTGTCTCTCTCTCAAAAATAAATAAAAACATTATATAAATAAATAAATAAGTAAATAAATATCCAAAGCACATTAATCATGCCTGGATTATTTTCTCATCTCATATTGACATCTTGATTAACAGGTGGACAAATAAGAAAATATGTTAAAGCTTCTTAGCAGATTATAATTCACACTCAAAACGCATCCAATCTGTGAGACCTTTTGTGATGCAAATATATTGATATATAAATTTGGGCCTTGTCACTAAGAGGACAATTCAAAAATATATTAGGAGTTATGAAGCAGGATCAAGAAGATCAAAAATGAGTAAGAAATGATCTTTGAAATATGACTATCTCCTAGTGACGCAGCCAACGGGAATGAGAAACACATTGTGATGGTATTCCATGCATGCATCCATTATTGTTATCCAGCATTGTCTGAAACAATTCTTGTTTATTTCTACATATGAATAATCTAACAAAAATGAATGTGAAACCAACACATAGATGTGCCAAATAATCTTGTATGGGCAGGTGTAAGTACTGTCAAATGGGGAACAGGAAGAAGGTGGAAGGCAAAAGAAACATTCCACTGGGAATTACAGAGTGTTTAGAGCCTCGATAGTGGAGCCGGATTTGATAGGCTGTATGTTATTGAATCATGAGACTCTCATCAGCTTCTCACAGGATCCCCCTCCTCTTATTATACTGTGTACGTTTTTTTTCTTAGCCTTTTTGGCTACAGGGAATAATGATGTTTCCAATGCAATAAGCGTAGTTCTACAATATGACCTAAATGACTCTCAATGCATTTTCGATGACTTTATAAGAAAATGTGATCCAGGCTTTTAAAAAAGTTAATCATTAAGTTTAAAGCTTCCATCCTAACTTCTTCAAATGTGTTGCTCCTTTTAATGTCAACAGGAAATCAACACTGAGGAGGAGACAGATGGTGAAGAGAGGGACAGAGGAATTCATCATGAATCAGCTCTCTTCACTGCAAAAGAAACATAAAATGTTGATAGTTTTAAATGTTACTACAAAATGTTCCACCAGCAAGACTGGGCAGTCTGAGTGGCATGTAATGATCAGACTTAAGTCACTTTCAGACATACTTTGGATTTGAAATCTGTGCCTGACTCCCTGGAAAAGGCAAAAGAAGTCTGGTGAATATTTCAGTATAATGGCATTTATCAGACTCTTCATCAAATTTAGGGGAACTGAAGGTAATCTCCATGTTACTATCTGGGCCAAGTGCTGGCAATGCTGATTAAATTTTTTTTAATTCCCTCCAGTTCCAGGTTAGTTCCAGAAGAACAAGAATGGTGTCTTAATCTATTTGGGCTACCATATGTAATACCAAAGACCGAGTGGCTTAAACAACAGAAGAATTTTCTCTCCTACTTCTAGAGGCTGAGAGGTCCAAGATCAGGGCGTCAGGATCGTTGGTTTCTGGTGACAGCTCTATCCTGACTTGCAGATAGGAGAGAGAGAATGGTGCTTCTCATGGTGACGACTCCACCCTCATGACCTCATCTAAACCTAGCCACTCCCCCTAAGGCCTCATCTCTGTACTGTCCCACTGTGGGTGGGACTTCAATATTTGCATGAGGGACGGAGGGGCACAATTTAGTCCATAGCATCGGACAGACTGGCCGAAACTATGAAAACTCCTAAGATTTAGGCAAAATAGAAGTGAGAAAAGAAAAATACAAAATTAAGATAGGGGCGCCTAGGTGGCTCAGTCCGTTGGGCTACTGACTTCACTCAGGTCATGATCTCATAGATTGCGTGTTCGAGCCCCATGTCAGGCTCTGTGCTGACAGCTCAGAGCCTGGAGCCTGCTTCGGATTCTGTGTCTCCCTCTCTCTCTGCCCCTCTCCCGCTCCCATTCTGTCTCTCCCTCAAAAATAAACACTAAAAAAAAAAATAATAATAAATAAAAAAAAAAAATTCAAAATTAAGATAGAGCAAGGAGTGTACAAAACACACCAGTAACTTAACTTTGCTCTTTGCTGGTTGAGAAAATTACTGTTAAATATGAGTGTTGACACTGCAACTGAGTGATTGGTTTCTAGCTGAAACATGGCTTCTGACAATTGCATAATGGTTGTGGACCATCCAAGGTCTCAGCTAAAAACTTTATCTTCAACCATCAAAATATACAGATTTTTCTAGCAGACCTGAACTTTCTGGGAAAACAAAATGTATCCAGCACCTGCAGAGTTACATAAATGACATCAAATGTTTTAGGAGAGAGAATACTGGTAGAGACATTGAATCTTATCACAGTCTTTGTGTTTAAATGTAATAAACACAGTCTCCACTCTATACTCATTAATGAGTTTTATTAGTGTAAAATACCGATAATGATAAAAATTATTATGATATAGCATTTCAAACTGTCTAAAGCTCTCTTTCAGTTCTCAGTCTGCCTAAGTTGCTGGACAAGAAAGGACATTTTTTCTGGGTTTTATTTGTGACTCAGATGTTACCTAACAGTACAAGCACTTTGTCTCAGGAAATGAGAGTAGAGTGTCATGTTTTTCTTCATTCACAGAGTTGTTCCAGGTTCAAGAAGGAAATATGTATGCAAGTACTTTAGATAATATAAAACACGTCTAAGCGATCATTCTGATTCTTATTTTTAGTAACTAAGGCAAAAACATGGGAATGACATACCTTGGAAGAATTGGAAATTCTTGAAAGAAATTGGAAGAATACATAATGAGCTATCCCTAGGGATGAAAACAGTATCACAAAAGTCACAACAGTCAGTTTTTAAAACGGTAAATGGAGTAACGATGACTCCTTAGTCCCTTACAGTTACCCCCACCACATTTAGACGTAAATTGCCACACCTTCAGCAGCAGAAGCTATTAGTGCTCTGCCGCGTCACCTTAGAAGGATCCCTTTATCATTTTTGTTTATGCCAGCTCTCAATATGCTTTCACTCTTCACAACTGACAGACTCATTTCCAGCAGACTGCTCTCAGAATGCCAGAACATGCTTTGCCTGCATGCACAATGAGAGGAAGTGCCCCAGGATGGGCAATATACCTGGTTTTTAATCCAAGAATGACCCCTCACTGCAGCTCTCGCTAGCCCCTGAGCGAACAAGTCTTGGTCAGACCTACGATGTCCCCAGCACCTGTCTGTGGGATTGAGCCAATACTATCCTCTTTCCAACCTTGCTTGACATTTTACCTATCCTGTTCCCAGTTCCTTCTCCCCTCCCAGAAACAACTTCCTACAAATTATTGCACATGAATCTTTCTGTCAGAGTCTGCCTCTGAGGAATCCAATCTAAGACATCCCCTAGGCTTTCAGAATTCAACATGTATCCCCTAAGCCGGTCCTGGCATCTGGCCATTCTTCCTAACAGCAAATGGTGATTCTTTTGAACATCTGACCCAATATCACACTGTCACCTGTTGAGCAGCTCTCTGCTTTGACTGACTTTATTCTCAGCCTCAAACAATACTCTGTTATTTTATTTTTGTCTCTGTCCACAAAATAGCCATCTTTGCTTCTCCCTAGCGTTGAATGAAATCTTTATGTTAATACTTATTCTAGCCTAGAATCTCATTAGCCTTCGTGTCTCCTGGTCCAGTATATTTTTAAAATGGCTTGTACATACTTACATGGACTTTTATAATAGTTGTTGTGTATATAAGCAACACTTTGAAATATCTGAATGTATTTAGGCATAAGAATTTTTTTTCTGTGTTCTGGAGAGAACTTTAAAGAGAGCCAATGAAATAAACCACCCTTGAAAGATAAAAAAAAAAAAAAAGAAAATAATAATAATGGTTAATACTTGTATAATTCTAACCATGTTTTGTACAAAGGAATTCACTGGTATTACTTTTGCTCACCACAACCTGAGAGATATGTCCTATTACAGCTACTATTTTCCAGACCAGAAAACTAAAGAACAGTGCTGTTTAGTAATTTGGCCAAGGTCACATAGCTAGTAAATGCAGAGCAGGGCTTTGACACAGATGGTCAGGCATTAGAATCTGTGCCCTAAACCACTTTGCTTTATTGGTTCAGTGTAAAAGAAGCACAGGAAAAAAAAAATTCAACCAAAAAATTTCAACTCAAAATGGAGAAGAAGAAGGATAAATAAATTATTCATATATCTATGATTTTCTACTAGGTTTATTCAAGATAAATTACTATTTGCATTGCCCTGTAAATTTATCTACGATTTACCCAATTAGACAGACCTTTTAATATGGTTATGCTATTGGAACTCAGAATTTATCAAGTAGTCCAAAGCATGGATACAAGGTAGCCAAGGCTTTCATTATAAAATAGCACCAATAAAAACACCAACAAGAACAATAATATTTCTATTTATTGAGCATTTACCATAACCTAGAAACTATGCTACAATTTACCAGGATTCTTCCACTTAGGCTTCAAAAACATTCTATATAAAGTAAAACTTTTATTTCCTCCATTCTACCGTTGAGAAAACTGAGGCCCTGGGAGTTTAAGATTTAAAGTCAAACAAATAAAGTAAAATATATAATCTGGCATATCAGCCAATTAGGAGTTGGACAGTAATACTGGTAAAAATATGGCTTCCATGTTTTCATAGGGTTATACATGGTCAGTCTTGGGCTTTTATTCTTATTTTATGATTTATGACTGCCTGCTAAACCTCCTGGGGAAGCAGCTAGATATAAGCCTGTGGTAAAAATCTATGGTCAGTGGTGTCAATGACCTGGGGTCAATAGAGGAAAAGTGTGGTCAGAGGCCAGAATCAGAGCCCAGGTTTACAATGTGCTGCTGTGGCCTCCTTAGTGCCACAGAACGAGTCAATCAGTATCTGAGTAAGGTCTTATCACAGCTTTCTTCATCATCATTCATAACTGCAATAATGCTCATTAGGATTTCTAAATACAAACATTAAAAATAAAAACATATTCAGATACAAGGATATAGTTTTTTTTTTTTCCTAAAGTAAAAAGTTACCCCAAAATGTCTTTGTTCATCAAATTGAGATTTATCAGAACAGTGTGAGAAGCCAACATTTTCATTAAGGTATTTGTATCTAAAACATGGAATCCAGGCAAGCATCAAAATTTTAAAATTCACACAGTTAACTTGGGCAATTCAGTGACTTTTCAAGTCTTACTTAATACTCTCTTGCCTGCAAGTCAAGAAACTTAAATGGAAAATGTTGGGACTTATTTTTGCTAATTAAAAATGATGTACTATCATTAGGTTACAGCTTCTAAAAACAGTTTAGAAATATAACTTCAAAATAATTTGGCTGTGGGGCGCCTGGGTGGCGCAGTCGGTTAAGCGTCCGACTTCAGCCAGGTCACGATCTCGCGGTCAGTGAGTTCGAGCCCCGCGTCAGGCTCTGGGCTGATGGCTCGGAGCCTGGAGCCTGTTTCCGATTCTGTGTCTCCCTCTCTCTCTGCCCCTCCCCCGTTCATGCTCTGTCTCTCTCTGTCCCAAAAATAAATAAAAAAATGTTGAAAAAAAAAAAATTAAAAAAAAAAATAATAATAATTTGGCTGTGAGGCACCTGGGTGGTTCAGTCAGTTAAGCATCCAACTCTTGATTTCAGCTCAGGTCAGCAAACAGCCTGCTTGGGGATTCTCTCTCTTCCTCTTTCTCTGCTCCTCCCTGCTCTCTTTCTCAAAATAAATAAATAAATAAACAAACTAGCAGTTGTATCAATAATAGCCAAATCATGGAACGTGCCCAAATGTCCATCAACTGTTAAACAGATAAAGAAGCTGTGGTGTATATACATAATGAAATGCTACTTGGGGGTCGAAAAGAATGAAATCTTGTCATTTACAGCATCGTGGATGAAACTAAAGAGTGTGATGCTAAGTGAAATAAGTCAGTCAGAGAAAGACAAATATCGTATGATTTCACTCATATGTGGAATTTAAGAAACAGATAAACATAGGGGAAGGGAAGGAAAAATAAAGTAAGATAAAAACAGAGAAGGCAAACCCATAAGAGACTCTTAAATACAGAGAACAAACTCAGGATTGCTGGAGGGGAAGTGGGTGGGGGGGATGGGCTACATGGGTGATGGGCATTAAGGAGGGCACTTGTTGAGATGAGCACTGGCTGTTGTGTGTAGGTGATGAATCACTGGGTTCTACTCCTGAAATCAATACTACCCTGTATGTTAACTAACTGGAGTTTAAATAAATAAATTTAAACAAACAAACTTAAAAAATTTTGTCTATATGTACTTTTGCATTCATTCATTCATTTATTCACTTATTGATAGCTATTGCTCACTATCCCTACTTCATCCTAAGGGCAAGGAGTCTAAAGTTACTTTCAAAAGCTCTTGTAACTTTCCCAACCACATGTGCGCCTATATATTCAATAAACTTAGCTCAGTTATGTCTTTGCTCCTATGTATATAGCATATCATGTCAAATTATTTAATATCGCTTATCTTAACTCTCTAACATCAGAAGTCCTCTCTTGATGTCAACAACTGTGAGTGTGTCCAACCACAGCAGGCAGAGTGGGTGACAGCATGGACTCTGATGTCAGAGGACCCTCCATTGGGATGGTTTCTTTCTGCTACTCACTTAATTATTACTCATAATTTACTTTCCTCTTCTTCTGTTTCTCCTTCCCTCCCTTCTATTCTTCCCTCCTTCCTTCCTTCTTTCTTCCTCTTCTTTTTTGGGTAAATTTCTTATCTTCTGCTCTTAGTTCCCACATCTGTAATCCATAATCCCTAGTTCACAGAGTTCTACAAGGATAAAATTAGGTAATGCGTGTAAAACACCTGACACCCTATGTATTCAACAAATGATGGGTGATATTTTTAGACAACGCTGAAGGACCATGAGGGCACAACACGGTGCCTGGTGTAGTAACTGGCATATGAAGTCCTCCATCAATATCTGTTGAAGGAATTAATGAATGAAAGACTTGATCATTTCAAGAGAAAAACACAATCAGAACTTCCAAAGTACAGTGTGGTTCCCAAAGGCTCCTCAAACTACAAATTTGGCTTAGTTCTATGGGGTCAAGTTAGAAGTCTGGCCAGCCATGCATCCATAATTGTAGTACATAGAGAGAGAAACCTTAACCAAAGCCTGTTGCTAAACCTGTATATATGTGGGTTGGGGGAAGTGGGGTTTTGTCTTCAGTAATTATTTAGGGAGGTGAAGGAATGAAATGGGAGCCTGGGGAAGAAGGATAAGCAGGGAATGTTTTGGATACTAGAGAAAGTGGTTATTGTTTATTGTTAGAATTTTCTGTTCAAAGGGCCTGGTGTGGCCCTATTATATTCAAAGGACCCATACAGACAGCTGCACTGAACCTTCATGAGCCATGTTTATATGTTACAATGAGTTACTTTTAAGCACTAAAATTTTCCAGGACTCAAATAAAGGAAAGGAGAGACACAGGCCAGAGGAAATCTCTGAAATCTGGGGTTTATTCTAACATGGAGAAAAATGTATGAGGTCATAAAACAAACCATAATTAATCTCCTGTTTTTAATGCCTCAGTACAAGCAGAGTGGGAATGCACCACCATTTTTGAATTTCTACTCTAGAACAGGCGCTGTGTGTATATATTTACACACTACATACACCCACACATACACTCTCAACACCAATCTAGTTTAATTCTTAGCCTTAACGGCACACTGCCAGGTACGTACCATCTCCCCCAGTTTAAAGATGGACAAACTCAGTCTCAGAGCAAGGAGAGCTGGGGTTGGTGTCCAGTGCTGTGTGGATCTGGCATCACTATCCCCTTCCAGAACAGTCGGGGCCACATGTGCCCTGAAGCCCGTGGGGATTTTCAGTGTCTCTGAGGGACTTACAAAATCCATTTAGCAAAAATAATTAATAACAGAGTAAGTAAATAATGTAAATAAGTAGTTACAAATAGTAAGTTAATAGGTAACTGGGAAGATACTGAAACCCACTGATATGTATCAGACACCAATCCTTTCACTTCTGACCACTATGCCCTATTGCCTCAAAATCACGGAGGAGTTATCAGATCACCGTTTCAAATATCGCTATGCGGGGCTCCTGGGTGGCTCAGTCACTTAAGTGACTGACCCTTGATTTTAGCTCCGGTCAGATTTCACAGTTTCATGAGTTCCAGCCCTGCATAGGGCTCTGCACTGATAATATGGAACCTGTTTGGGATTCTCTCTCTCTCTCTCTCTCTCCCTCTCTCTCCCCCTTCCCACACGTACTCTCTCTATAGACAATGCTTCTTAAAATAAATGAAATGAAATGAAATGAAATGAAATGAAATGAAATGAAATGAAATGAAATGAAATGAAACGAAATGAAATAGAATAAAATAAAATAGGGGTGCCTGGGTGGCTCAGTCGGTTGAGCATCTGATTTTGGCTCAGGTCATGATCTCATGGCTCGTGAGTTCAAGCCCCGTGTCGGGCTCTGTGCTGACAGCTCAGAGCCTGGAGTCTGCTTTGGACTCTGTGCCCCACTCTCGCTCTGCCCCTCCCTCGCTCATGCTCGCTCTCTCTCTCTCTCTCTCTCAAGAATACAATAAATAAATAAATAAAAATAAAATAAAAAATAAAAGAACAGAAAATAAAATCATAAAATAAAATAAAATATCATTATGGAATACCAAAACAACCTCCCAATCCTAAAATGCTGTTCCTAGAGAAAAAAAAAAAAAATGTATACCAAATTTTAACTAGAAAACACAGATAAATCTTTAAAGATATAACATGTGGAAATCGATTTTAAGTTACTGGCAAAGTCTGATTGGTTATTACTATGGATATTGAAAGCACAGAAAACCAAATATAAATCTTGTAACTTTCAGATTGATAGATTTGCAAATCTAGAAGCCCTCCTTTACTCTAGGTAGTTCATGGGCATACAGGAAGGACAAAGGTAAATCAACCAGAATGGAGAGAGGTTGGGCTGTCTAGACAGAAAAATGTTCCCTTTAGTGATCCTCATACACTTATCCTACACGAGGCTATAGTATATTTGGAAAGTATGCAAGAATGGGAGGAATTAACAGAAATTTTTGTGAAGGATTTCGGAATCTGTAAGAGGAGAGAAAAATCAAACACATATGTGTGCATTCACATTCCTCTTACAAATAACTGAAATAATTAAAATTTAAAGTAACAAAAATCATTAGCTATGAATGCATTTGATACACAAATTTTTGGGGTTCTTGGGGCATTTACTGGCTTCTACAGTTGTCTTGTTTTCTAGGTATCGTAGGAGTATTTGTTTTCCAGGCAACCCTGCAAGTGTTACTATACTGCACTATGTACAAACGTTTTGAAATTGGAAGTGTTTCTTAACACATCATTATTAATATGGAACAATGTTATGAGTCACAATGGTGCCATCTACTGGAAGCCACTGAACTATGAAGATAGAGATAATACTATGGCATGCATTTAATGAAAACAAAAGGTAATATACTCTAATATTTTTTATGAAGAAATTCCATTAATTAATGATTTTATTTAGGGGCTAAATCGGTACAGTTGACGTCCTGGGAAGCAAAAAGTTCCCAGCACACCATTCTCTCATACCTTGTTTTCTCCCTTTTAATTTGATGCCATTTGTGTGTGTGTGTGTGTGTGTGTGTGTGTGTGTGTTGTGTGTGTGAATTATTTTTCCTATTTACTTGAACCAGAAATGAGATGTAACTGTAAGAATTAATATTTAATAATTTAAATTTCATAATTTTCATTAGAAATTACAAAGTTCAACAAGTGATAACTTAGAGGGTTGTTCTTAAAGCTAATGTGCTATTACTTCTCCCAAGAAATTCACTGGTATTTAAAAAGTCTTTGATGTCTTAGTCTGTGTAACACATAACATCAGGTTTGAGTTAGTGAAATCATCCTCAAGCTTTCACTAGTGTTTGTCAAAGCATCATCTGACACAGAAACTAAATAATCAGCATATCCCATGGTAGATCTAATTGTTACCTTCAACCTGTAACAAGACTTCCCGAATGAGAGTGAATGTAATATGTTGTATTAACGAATTGTCAGCAAAATATAGTAGAGGAAAAGATTTTCTTACATAGATACACCCACGAGATGACAGCACGTCTTAGTTAACCATGGATATTTTTTCTATTTTGCAAATTTACTACAATACATTTTAATTCCTTGCCTCAGTTTCCATTATCACTCAGAACTTTTCTGGACCATTTTATCTAATATGTATAACTTTAGAGAATTAAAACAAGCAACAGCCCAAAGAATAAAATATGCTCTTAAATTAGATAGAAGATGTTTACATCATTATTTGGCTTTATATTCATTCATTCATAAACTACCTCAACAGACAGTTATTGTCAAACCCCAGTACCTGCAAAATTATGACAAGACAGAAAATGTCTCTGTCTCTCCCAGTGGTACATTCTAGTGTAGGAGACACCACAACAAACACTATAGGTCATTTCATATATAGCTGACCCTTCAACAACATGGGTTTGAACTGCATGGGTGGGTCCACTTCTATGTGGATGTTTTAAAATAAATTTACATACAGTACTGTGAATATATTTTCTCTTCCTTATTATTTTAACAAATGTTTACACTAAACTATACCTAATGAGTTAGGAAAATAAATTAATCACACAACATAATTAATAAATTTTTATTCTGCTATAGAACAAATCTAATGTAGGGGCACCTGAGCGGGGCTCAGTCGGTTGAGCGTCAGACTTTGGCCCGGGTCATGATCTCACGGTTCATGGGTTTGAGCCCCGCATCGGGCTCTGTGCTGACAGCTCAGAGCCTGGAGCCTGCTTCCAATTCTGTGTCTCCCTCTCTTGCTGCCCCTCCCCCACTTATGCTCTGTCTCTCTCAAAAATAAACATTAAAAACTTTTGTTTTTAAAAAGAACAAATCTAATGTATAAGAAAAATAAGACTCAAAGAGCAGGTAAATTTGTTATGCATATTTTTAAAGAAATAATAAGATGTGCATTTATGATTTTTTTAAGTTTATTTATTTATTTTGAGAGAGAGAAAGCATAAGTGGGAGAAGGGCAGAGAGAGAGAGGGAGAGAGAGAATCCCAAGTAGGCTCTGCTTGGCGTTTATGATTTTTTTATTAACCAAGGAATCTAAAACTGAAATATTACTTTGCAAGAGCTAAATATGCATGTGTGCATACATATATTTTACCATGGGAAAAAACAGTTGAGTCTGAGTCAAAATAACTCTGAAAATATCTTTCTAAGCCCACTTCCAAAATAATAGAAAATGAGAGGTGGTCACCGATGATGCCTTTTCATAATCCTCATTTTGAAGTAGGGTAGCTCTTGGTATTCTCATGTTCTCCTCTCGGGTGGCTATGCTCACTCCCTCACCTTCCTGCACAACTTACAAGATGCAATAATAGAGTTTCCTAATTCTTGTCTCAACGCGACAGACTAAAACCAAATTGCCTTAAACACACTGGCTCAATCAACCCTATATTTGCATTTCCTCATCTCTGTCTTTTCATAGACGAATGCCAACTACGTTCCAGATGCTTTGAAGTTTGATGTACTATAAAGGCTAACGTTTGGAGCAAGATCCTTCTGGGGTCATGTTCAAGACCTACCACACACTAATATGTAAGTGACCAAACATAATTCATTCTACCTATTGGGCTTAAGTTTCTCTGATTAAATGAAACAATAAGCCGATGCCTAAGTGTTACCTACTGATAATGTTAATTAATGAAGGGAATGGAGAGGCTGAATGTACGGACTCCACAGGCTGTGTTTGGGCATACAAAAACGAGAAAGACGGTGCCCCCAAACATCAGGCTTTTTGAGCTAAAGTCCTGATGGGCATTAGCAGGTCCAGCTACGGGACCCCGGAAGTTATATACAAACACGTATGTGCACAAGTGCATTCGGGAAGGGGGATGGGAGAGAGTCCATATATTTTATCAGGTTCTCCAATGGGACACAGACCAAATTCAAGAAGCCCCAGGCGCTCACACTTTCTTTCTCCACTATGTACTCTGTAGGACACAAATCCTGTAAGAAAACAGTCACTTCTAGCAGTGCCGTGAGCTACGATGATACAAGTTATTTCTTCCTGCATTTTCCTTGGTTCTATCTGGCGAACTGAGTCACAGTGTCCCCTCATCTTCCTAGACCGAGCTCATTCATTATTTACTCAACAAATATAAATTAAATTCCAGAGTCAGAAGCTGGGTCTCCTCACTGAATGAAATAAGAATGGCCTTGCCCCCAAAGGAATTTATAAGCTCGTAAGACTAGAAGAGAGTAAAAGTTAAGGGTAATATCATGAAAAAAAAAGAAAAAAGAAAAAAAGGGAGGCAAGGTGGGCATCGCGACAATCAGCAAACTGAAATTTTAGCCTGTGGGACAAAGAGGATCATGGTCAGTGCTGGGGCCACGCACTGCTTAGGCTGAGATTTGGGGCACAAACAGGGGAGAAGGGGGCTCAGGTCTCACACTTTCCGCCTTTGACTAAAAACCAGAATGTGCAAAGCCCTGAGGTTCAAACAGAGAAAGATAAGATGGAGGCTTGAAAACAATTGTGTGACATGAGGTTGGATTCGGGGAATACCTTCTCCTGGTGGATTAACTCTATTTTTTATATATTTCTTTTCATTACATGATAGTGGAAGGACTTATTTCTATACAACTTCTTTCTCCTATCGTATATGGTTGTGCGCCCTCTGAGCTAGGTGCTGGGTCATATAGATGCTATATACATCCCTCCAGCCAATCACTGATGTTAAAAAGCTCTCTAACCTGCCTCTGTTGAAGGAATGAGTAAAATAAAATTAATAACATCAAGCTTGAAACTGACTGTGCTTCATGTGAAACTTTATAATTTGCTTACATTTATCACATACTATTTTAAAGCAGGTGGAGATAGGAAGAAGTGCTAATCACCACTGTGCTCTAGTTTTCCTCTGCTTTTTTTATCTGTAGCCCCATCTCAGCATCTGCCTGGAAAGACTAGTCCATCATAAGCACCACCAATCAACGTGCTTTGTTTTGTTTTTGCTTTTGATCACAAGATGGGCCTCTCACAGTGCAGTAGATCTAATCTTTGATGTTTGGCTCTCTTCCATTATGCTAATTTTTCACTGGAGACATAGGAACTTGAACTTTGCAGAGAAATGTATAGTTTTCCACAGCTACTTCCAAGTCCAGAACTCAATCAGAAGCCAGAGAATAGGGGGCATCTCATATTGTGCTGAAACCCACCGCCCACTGACTCTACTCAAACGAAAATGGTGAGCAAATAGAGATTTCACATTATGTCGCTTGCCCTTCTGAAGATATTTTCACACTCCTGCCAGCTGAGTGTCCTGATGTTTTGTTGGCTTGTCTAAACCGAAGCTGTTGAGATTCTGTAGCCACATTCTCCGCTACTGTCTGCCAAGGGGCAACGTTGAATTAGGATGGTCGAGAAGATGGTGGAACAAGTGAGAGGGAAGACATGATTTGGTTAAAAGTAAAGAAAAATAACAAGTAGCAGAAACTGTAGTCCGGTTTTGTTCTTCACAACTCGGAAATCTAAGTATTTGGACCCACATTACACTGACTGGCGATTCTGTGTTCCCATACCTAAGTGTGCATGTCTGTCCATTTTCTGCCACACTGATCCCTTTATTTGTTTTCCCTAAAGACAAAACTCTAACCTAAAACAGAAATTAAAGGAAAAGGGGCAGGGTTTGGGGAATTAAATTCTAGTATTTGGAAGACAGTTTGACAGTCTGTGCTTTTCACAAAACAAGCTACTAGTGTTCATGTAATACACTGCACCCCTTTGAAATCCTGGGGAAGTAATTCTGTATGTTTGGAGACAGTGGCATCGTGGGAATATGAACAGTGCACATGTGAGCCAAATTCAGACCACACAAAGTTCTGACCTCAACATTAGTTACGATTGGCTGATTTGAGAAGACAGGAGCTGTGTGTAGTGTATTTATCAAAGTGTCCTATTTAAATAAGCTGCTTAGAGTTTCAGTGTTGACTTTTATAGCAATATAGCATATATACAAGTCCACAAGTCATAAGAATACAGCTCAATGCATTTTTACAAAATGAAGACACTGATGTAACAACAGTAGGAAAACAAAATACTACCAGTTATCCCTCCCCCAAGACTCTTATATCTCCTTAAAGGAAAACATAATTTTGATTTTTTTATAGTAGATTAGTTCTATTTTCAGACTTTACATAAATTCACAGAAAACAAATCACGTCACATAGTCTATAACTTTTGATTTGTGTTTGACATCTTCTGACCAGCATTATGTTTGTAAGAGTCAATGTTGCGGTATGCAGCCATACCTTGTTTCCTTCAATTGCTGGAGAGTAACCCAATGTATAAATATTCTCTACTTTGTTTTTCATGTTCCATTGTTGATTGACAGGCTGCTTCCACAGAAGGTTTTAAAAACACTGCTGTTATGAACATTCTAGGACACATCTTCTGAAACACAAACTACACATTTCTGTTGCACGTATACCTGGATGTATACTGATGGACCAGAGGGAATGAGTAAATTTAGTTCCAGTGGAAATTACAAGACAGGGTTCCAAATTGGTTATACCAATTTATGCCCCCAATGGCAATTTTTGAGAGTTTCAGTAGTTCCAGGGTACTTGCCAATACATGGTTTTATCATTTCTGTTTGATTTTTGTTTTTGTTGTTTTGAATAGCCATATTAATGGATAAGTGATGGTATCTCACTATGGTTGGTTCAAATCTAATTTAATCACCTTCTGATGAATAATGATGCTGAGCACTTTTTAATGTGTTAATTGGCCATCTGTATATTTTATTTTTGAAGTTTCTGCTAAGACTTTTGCCCCCCTCTCTTTTGTTTTATTGGACTATCTCCTTTTTATTATTTATTTAGGAGTTTTAAAAATGTATGATCTGTATATAAATCTTTCAGTGATTACATATATAACAAATATAATTCTCTTGTTCCCTTTTATGAAATGGTGTCTCTGATAAGGATAAGTTTTTAGTTTTAATAAGAGTCGAATTTCTCAATATTTTAATTGAAAGGTTTGTTCTGTGTGTCGTTTTTTAAACATGTGCCAAACCAAAGCTTTTGAAAATATTCTGACATTTTCAAGAAATATTATTGCTTGGCTTCACATTTCAATCTTGAATCTACCTGAAATTAATTTCTGTATATACCTCAAATAAGGAGTAAGTACAGTTATTTTCCTGAATAACTCCAATTGACCTGGGACTATTTATTAAAAAAGCATATAATTCCTTTATAGCAGGGGAACAGAGACTAAAGTGTCACACATGAACTGAGTCAACCCAGAAGGTGCCACACATCACATGCCATTGTCCAATTCTATTTACATGACCCAACTGTAAGAACACAAGAACAACAAATAAAATATTTGTAAATATTATTTTTGCTGCCATATTTGCCAAGATAATAATTTCTTTCATGTGAAATATGCTTTTTGAATCATTTTACTATATTTGCATTGGAGAGATTAAACAATAACATGTTCTTTAAAAGAAAAAAAGGAGATTGATTTTTCAGAATTAGCTAAAGGCAGAAGTAACTTGCCAAATTGGTGGGTTTTCATATATCATGGAAGTTTCATTGTGGCCAATATGTACTACTTACCATATCAATACCATCTTCCATTTGTGTAATAACAGTAATCTCAAGTTTTTCCTGTTACTAATCATGAATTAATAAAGTAGTGAAGGCAGGCCAAACAGACAGATAAGCACAAAAAATATGATGTGCATAACTGCCTATTGATTATACCTTCCTTGGGAGAAAGGATCATGCCTTAGGTTTTTGTTGTTCCTGTTTTTATTTTAAGGAACTCAACCCATAAAGCATCTTTCCCCACCCTCCTCACTTCAGAGGAGGGTGTAATTCAGGGAATTATATACAAACAAGCGCTTTTTATAGGGGTGGTAAGGTACATTTTTAAAATATCCTTGCAAGATTTTCACAGTATTTTGTTAATGGTGTATTCTTTAAATTCTATTTCTAGGGGAGCCTTGGTGGTTCAGTTGGTTAGGCCACTGACTCTTGATCTCAGCTCAGGTCATGATCTTATGGTTCATGGGATCAAGCCCCGTGTGGGGTTCTGCACTGACAGCACGAAGCCTGCTTGGGATTCTCTCTCTCCTCTCTCTCTGCCCCTCCCTCAGGATTTCTCTCACTCTCTCTCAAAATGCATAAACTTAAAAAAAAATAAATTCTATTTCTCATCATCCAGATTCCCAGAATGTGCAAATTAACTTTAATTCTTTAAAAATTATAGTAATGATTTCGAGATAATGATCTACTATCTAAATGTAGGCTTTAAGGTCTTCAAAACCTTTCCAACATTTGGGTATAATTTTATAACTATACAGAAATGTGCCATGTTGTTTCAATGTGCCGGACAGATGTAGATTTTTAAAGACGCTAAGTTTTCTGGACAACACTTCCTCTTATTCATTTGTTCACTAATTCATTCATTTATGAATTCTTTACTGAGCAAATGACTTGCACCAGGTTTTGTGATAAATTATCAAGAAACAGACATTATAACTGCTAAACCCCACTGATCAATTCCTTGTGTGTTAGGAGGCACTCTTCCAAGTACTTTTCTTGTATTAACTCTCATTTTCCTTATTAACTTAACCTATGAAATTCAGAGAACTAAAGGTGTTTGCCCAGGTTATGAAGCTAGTGAGGGACAGAGCAGAGATTTGAGTCAAGGTTGTCTTGTTCCAGAGCCAGAGTTTATAATCACTACACCATTCTGTTTCTACTCAGGATAAGCAGCTTATGGCACTGGTGTTCTAGAAAACATTTGAGGTTTTAATTTAGAGTAAATTTAAATCCTGCCTACACTCAAGAGTTTGCTAAAAATACACTAAAAACTAAATTCTAAAGAATATGTAAAATAAAGGTATTGTCCAACTCTGTTCATCATCATATTTAGGTCTTATGATCTTTGTTGTTGCCTAAGAGTTCACACTTTAATGAAAAATGTGAAGGTTTTAAAGCTTAAGGACAAATTGTTCAAGTTCACATCTGGACACTGCTATGGACAAGCGATTCATCCTTATTGAGAAAAACTTAAAACTTAAAGTCTGTATGATCCAGAGAATAAATTTCCCAAACTTCACAAATGTGAGTACTTTTAAAAATATTTTTTAAACCAGTCAATACACCACTGACTTGTCTTTAACCTCTGCATTGGATGGCAAGCAATTACTAAAACCTCAAACAGCTCTAGTACAGAAAATTAAAATTTTGTACACTCTTTGTATCTGCAAAGGGCCCTGATTTTAAGAAGATTATATGAGTCACATGCTTTGCACAGCACTTATTCATCTGTATCAAAACCACAGCACATTCTTACCTAATCAAGTCCTTCCTTCTTTGCTAATTAAGATAGTACCAAATAAATAAATAAATAAATAAATAAATAAATAAAGTTACTTATTCAGTCATGAGCACTGAATGCTCCCAGTAGGTAGTCTTTTCACAATTCAATTTCCCCAATGGGACTGGAAGAGGAAATGAAACAACAAATTGTACTCCTGATGAACTAAGCAGAAGCTGCTATTCTATAGGGAGTCCTGCTAGGTCAATTAGTTCATCATGCGAACAGAATAGCAATCCAGAAACCAATGCCCCTCCAACAAAGGTTCAAAAAAGTAAAGTTCAATGGCCTCTTGTAACGCTGTCTCCAGTGGAAACTCCTGGAAATTGGTGTGAGTTTTTGCTAAAGGCATTTTAATATATGTGACTAAGCAAAGACTTGCGGTAACTCAAAATAGGAGCATTACTGCATCATTATATACCTGGATTAATAGACTTGCCATCTCTGTATATATTTCATTAAATGGCAGTTACTTGCATTTCCTGAATCAACTTAAGCAAAAATGGTATGAAATAGCAATATTTTAAATTACTATGGTTTCTTTCCAGTATTCTAACTGTGTACTGTTCAATCTCAAAAGATAAAATAGAACAAGCTTTCATTTTTAACAAGTCCAACTATTTTTAAAATGCATATGTCTACAAAACAACATATTTTAGATCCAAATGGAATCTAGTGTGAACAATGACTGAAGGCATTATAAAGAGATTAACTGAGATAAATCTCTTAAGAAATGTGAAAATTCTATACAAATGAATTTTTTAAATGTTTATTTGTGGGGGGAGGTGCAGGGCCAGAGAGAGAGAAAGAGAGAGAGATAATCCCAAACAGTCTTCACACTGTTAGAGCAGAGCCCAATGTGGGGCTTGATCTCATGAACCTTGAGATCATGACCTGAGCCGAAAATCAAGAGTCAGATATTTGGGGCCCCTGGGTGGCTCAGTCAGTTGAGCCACCAACTTTGGCTCAGGTTGTGATCTCACGGTTTGTGAGTTTGAGCCCTGCGTCGGGCTCTGCGCTGACAGCTCAGAGCCTGGAGCCTGCTTCAGATTCTGTGTCTCCCTCTCTCTCTCTGCCCACTACTCCCCCACTCTTGCCCTGTCTCTCTCTGTCTCAGAAATAAATAAACATTAAAAAAAATTAAAAATAAAAAAGAGTCAGATATTTAACCACCCAGGTGCCTGTATGCAAATGAATATTTTTGCAAGAGCAATATCATCTTCCATTTATTATGTTTTAGAGCTAGCTTGGTAGTTCTAACTTGCATTACCTTGTTTGGTATCTCAGTATTTTGTTGTTTTGAAACTAGAAGAGTTACCTCTAAATTAAATCCTTCACTATGTTTTAATTTAAAAAGTATGATCTCTTATAATTTTTCCCCATTTTCATCTTTATTTCAAAGTTAAAAGAACTTCAAAGCATCTTTTCATGCAGGCGTTTGATTCTTGTTATCGTGACTGAAAATGGGTCTGTGTTATTCTCTTCATTTTATCTAAAAAAAACCAGCCAACAAACAAAAAACATAGGGGATCTGAGGTAAGAAGTGGTTTTTATTGCTGACTGATGACAAGCTTGAGTAAGCCTCCCGCCTCTCGGTTCTAGACTACCACTTACATTCCTGATGTATATAAAACCTAGTAATGTACATATCTGTGTGTTGAATTATCCTGGAAACTCAAGGTGAATTGTGTAGGGTAGGAGGGATGGAAGTATGTGATGAAAGAGGCAAAAGGTGTATCAGTTGGGCAACATGTATGCTAAAACTAGCATCCCACTTTATTCACTGGACAGATAAATAGCTATTTTTGGTATGGCAGTAAGGTTAAATTCCTTGAATTTTATAAAAGTTAGATATTCACTGTACACAAATAAATAGCTTATTTTCTGTATAACAGTAATGCAAAATTCTCATATATTTTTTAAATTAGGTATGTAATATATGTTCATTTTAAAAACACTATAGGTAACTTATGGGGCACCTGGGTGGGTTCAGTCGGTTAAGCATCCGACTTCAGCTCAGGTCATGATCTCACAGTTTGTAAGTTCAAGCTCTGCGCTGGGCTCTGTGCTGACAGCTCAGAGCCTGGAGCCTGCTTCTGATTCTATGTCTCCCTCTCTCTCTCTGGCCCGCCTCCACTCACTCACACACTCTCTCTCTCTTGAAAATAAATAAACATTTAAAAAAATAAACAAAACACTATAGGTAACTTAAAAATGTGCTATGGCAATAACAGCAATAAAAACCAATGAATAAGTATGAAATGTTTAAGCACTAGTTTTTTTGAAAATAAGAAACAGGATTATAGTTGTTTTCAGATAGGTTCTCTTTATTCCAACAAAACAAACACTCTTATGTAGAAAAATTGAAATTTTACACAGATAATTGAAATCTGGTTTTCACTTGTGACTTAAGCAGTAACTGACTCCACGTTCTCAGGTGCAGTGAGGACAACTTGGTAACAACAGCACTGGGGGAAGAAGAAGACTTGGGAGCCTTTTGAGTCTTTCATTTAAATTCTGGGTTCCACACTTTGCCAGCTGTGTCATTTGAAGCATACTGTCTATCCACCGGGCCCATCCTTCAGGGCCGTTTTCCCTGTCTCTTCCTTTTATCTGCTCAGTTACCTCCAGGATGTTTGTTATTCCACTCCCTTCAGAGCTCAAAGTGGCCCCTACATTCCAATGTATGCCTCTTTCCTTGCAGAGTAAAGGAGAGGTACATACTCAAAGACCACTGATCAAATGTGAAAAGGGTAAAACAAAGAATTTAAAATAAAAATTAAAAAATTACTCAAAAAATCTAGATAACCTCGAAACCACCTTTAATAACCCACTGATAAAATCATCATTAGTTCTTACAAACTAATATTCATTAAATATGACGCTGTAGGCACTGGTTACATGCTTTATGTTATTAACTTGTTCAAAATTCACTGCCAACCTGTGAGACCGGTATTGGTGTCTCACTTTTAAGTGAAGCAATTTGGTCAAGGTCCCACAGTTAGGGATCATATGCAGATATGAAGTCTATTCATAATCTCTCACATTACATCAGATGGGAGAACAAAGTTTAGACTTGAAGCTGAAAGGGATCTTTTACCTTCCACTCTAAATTCGGATCTTGGAACTGCTCATCTAGGTATGTCTACAGAGACATCACAGATCTGAGTGTAAGTGAACCCACCCACCCAGGTACATGGATGAAAATGCAGGTCTGATGAATGGAGCAGGTCAGAGTCAGCACCCAGAGGGAAGACCTTCCCAGCAGAGGAGAACTCCCCTCCAGCTCTGCCTCTCTCCTAGAAAAAGAGGTATGAGAGCATCCAACCAAAAGGAGGGCAAGCAAATGAAGAAGGAAAACGCCAGAAGGCAGTTAGTAACAAAAGAATCAGCCAGATTGGCTCTTGTTTTGGAGGTACAATATTCTAGTCTGCTAGAAAAATTTGCTTGGACAAATTTCCAGCTCTGAGCAACACGATTAACTGCAGATATTTCCAAGAAATGAATGGAGGCGTGACAGAGGCGTGATGAGGTGGGAAAATCATTCATCCTTTACCAACCATTTCTTCTACCTTCTTCCTTTCAACATGCCTTTCTAACTTCAATTCCATCCTTATTCAGAAGACGAAGGTGGATGAAGATACTAAGGATCAAGATGAAACCCATCCAGCTTGGATTCAGTGCTTCATCCTTGCTACCATATCCCCACAAACCATCTAAAATCATCTGTCCCTTTGGGTTTTTGTTGCTCACGCTCTAAAATCGTCACCCTACATCTATCCAGCTCCCCATATTCCCTGTCCATGCATCTTGGCTGCTGAGCGCCCATGAAACAATCTCAGAGTCGGTTGGCATCTATATAAAATTTATGGTCACCACCTTGGGCCAGGATTTATCAGTCTCTGCATGGCTCCTTTTTTCTTTCCCTTCTGCGCTCTGCTTTCCTCTTACCTTCCCAGAACCCTGGAGATGTCTACTATGGAATCTTCTCCTCTAACTCTAGGGGCTCTCTACTGGCTCCTTTCCACAAGTGAGCAAACCTTACTTCCATCTTTGAACAAAAACACTCTTCTCTATTCCCTTTCTTCTTCCAGAAAGTCACATTTGCTCATTCTTTCTAAGTCAAATATCTCATTCCAATATTCCAATATTTCTTCTATTCTCACTACTTCAACTCATGTGCTCTCACTACAGTTAATTTGGCCTCAAGACCCATTTCACTAGATCTAGTAGACAGTACTTAGCCCTCTTTTTACCTGGCCTATTAGCAGTATTTCACCCAGTGGGCCAACTGCTTCCTTTTACAAAACACTCTTTCCTCAACAGAATCGAAGGCATGCCATTCCCATGTGCTACTTTTTAGCTTCCTGTATTAGTTCTTCCTTCTTTAACTGACCATTAATGCTGGCTTTTTTTCAGGCACCAGGTGTTCCCAGGTGCTCTTCTTCATTGTTCCATATCCTTTTCTCCTTCATAACCCATACCACTTTCACGTCTTCAATATGCACTTCTATGTTTATGGCACAGATTTATATCGACAGTCCAGAGTTTTCTTCTTTACTCCAGAACCATACACCCATTTCAGCATTTTACTTACTCCATAGCTGTCCAGACCTCATTTGAAGAGACAATGTAGTTTAATACTAAAATTACAAACTTCCGTACTTCCAAACCTGCATCTGATCAGGTTTTCATATTGGGTGTATTTCATATTTCATAAGCTCAAACTAGAAATCTAATAACCATGGTATACTCATTTCTTTTTCTACCCATCAATCACCCATCAATTTTCTTACAAATTCCTTCCTAAAGATTCTGAAATCTGTTTACTTTTTTCTTCGTTCCTCCAGCTGTTCTTCCAGGCCAATGTTCTATAATCTCTCTCCTGTGTTACCTCCTATCTACTTTCTCCACATCTATGTCACCCATTCAATTAATTTTTCCCATAATGGTCAGCGTAGTCATCCAAATATGATTTATAAGATTTATAGGTATGCCCATGAAATCAAATTCATACAGTTCAAAACCACAGAATGTTAAACTGAATCACTCTCCTTTGAAAATATAAGCCTAATAGTTTCACTTTCATGCTAGTAAGAAAAATAAAACACAAGTAGAAAGCCTTAGGGTGCATCAAGTCACTACCCTTCACAAGAACTCTGGGGGAGTCTGGGTGGCTCAGACGGTTAAGCATCCAACTCTTGGTTTCAGCTCAGGTCATGATCTTGTGATTCGTGAGATCAAGCTCCATGTGGGGCTCTGCACTGACAGGGCAGAGCATGCTGGGGATTCTCTTTTTCCCTATCTCTCTGGCCCTCCCTCATTTGCACACTCTCTCTCTCTCTCTCAAAATAAATAAACTCGACAAACTATCTACCATAGTAAGTACACCTTACTTATGTACCTGGAACACTCCATTGAACTTTTCCTCCTCAAGTATCTAAAATTTTCATTATTTTATCTCAGCTCACTATAGCACAGTACTTCCATTTGGGGGGCTTCTGTGACTTACACCAGGAGAGATGCCCTCTTTTATAATCCAATATGACTATAACTTTTTCTTTGTTGTACTTATTTGATGCAACTCTTGCCCTTTAAAGCACAAGCTGCCTCAAGGCAACTGTGTCTCTCTTAAGCATTAAGGTCATCATATAATGCCGGATACACATTAAGTATTCAAAGAACACTGGTTGACTGAGCCCCTACAAGGAAGAGTAGGGGAGAGATTAGACTCAACTAATGCATGTTAACTGCCAACATACTATGTGAGACATACTTCATGTAGGTTTTAAATAGAATATAATCTAGCCTTAGAAATCTATCATCCATTTAACTTTGTTGGCAAAACAATTCAGTCATCTAAACTTAAGTTTGAACTACCCATCACGAGAATGGCACTATGTAAGGGCAAAATGCTATTACCATTGATGTTCATATAATGCATGCACGCTGAAAAGAGCTAGGTATAGATGCAATTGAATTATGATGCTAGCAAACAATCACAGAAAACATAACATGTTCAATTATGTTTTGATCACTTCACATATGTTAATCTAATCAACACCCGTAACTACCTATGATGTCGGTACTATTATTATTAGCTCCGTTTTATAGATGCAGAAACCGATAGTCAAAATGGTTAGTGATTTGCCTAGCTCATAAAGTGCCAATGCCAGGACTTAGGCCCAGATTATCCGGTTCCAGATTTAACGCTGTAGTGTGGGTACCCTCATTATAATATTAACCCAGTTAATATTCTTCCATAACTTGAACAGAGTATATTCTTAAACCAAATAGTTTATAGTGAAGACTTATGTTATTTACCTCTGTCCTTTTATAATCCAGCCATAATATGAAAAGAATAAAGTTTAACACCTCCACTAGTGAGACATTTGATACAGAGAATAAATTTCTTATAATTTTTTTCTACCGTGTTGAATATTTTTCATTAGTCAGCTTAACATTACACTACTTGTTTATAAGACTGTTCATATGCACAAAGTACATCTGTATTATCCTAAAATTAATCCTTTATTCAATGTTCAGTGATGATAACTGCATATATTCACCCTGGGTAAAATTATGAATGAATTTAAAAGATTAAAAGATAATTTAAAAGTCAATCTACAATACCATTATGATTTTGCATTATCCAAACAATGAATATTATTTACTGAGCTAAATATAAGTAAATTGAAATATATCCCAGATGTTATACAAATAAATGTACCTTGTTCCAGGATTTCGGAAATTACAACTGATAACTGACACAGGAATCCACAAATAGCAGATGGAATATAGGTATAAACAGAACTAAAACCTAGAATCATATACAAATGAATAGTATGTTATTAATATTGGAAATAGGGATTTATTTTTTTTAATACTTAATTTTTTGGAAATGGGGACTTTAAAAAAAAAACAGTACACACTGGGGTGAGAAAATCTGAGACCACTGTATGGCAGCTAGAGAATAAAGTCCCATGAGAAAGTCTAGATATAAAAGACAGTCCAACTTAAAGTATTCAAAGCATCCCCCCCCAAATTCTGGCCATACTGTTAACTTCTACCTCTTTGACAACCAGTGTTACTGTCAAAGACTTAATTCTCTGTCCTGCTTTCAGTCCCCCAATCCTGGACTCCTTTGCACCACCTGTCTCTACTTCTTCAAATCCCATACCCTTGAGTCCCCTTGAGATCGCACTGTGAATGCTTGGCTGGGACAAGGAAAGCCAATACTGCCAAACCCAATCCAAAGACACTTTCTCTCTTTTGACTTCTCTGCAGAAAACAAAACACCACCAACAAAAGACACTATTTTTTCTTGAAACATTCACCTCCTCAGTTGCTTTCCCAGTCTTTCGTAGGTCCTCAACTACTACTTTTCTTTGTAACCATGCTCCAGCACTCGTCGAACCCTTGTACACTGCTGAGAATGCGAAATGGTGCAGCGGCTATGGAACACGGTACGTCAATTCCTCAAATATTAAAACTAGAACTACTGTAGGATCTAGCAATTTGACTCTAGACATCTATTCAAAAGAACTGAAATCAGGATCTCAAGGAGATATCAGCGCATCCCTGTGTACTTCAGCACCATTCACAACAGCCAAGACATGAAAACAACCTGATAGTCAATTGACAGATGATTGATAAAGAGAATGTGGTATACATGTACAATGAAGTATTATTCAGCCTTTATTAAAAAAAAAAAAAAGAAACCCTGACTTTTGCAACATGGATGAACCGCAAGGACATTACAATAAGTGCATAATACAGTCGCAGAAAGACAAATACTGCATGCTTCCACTTACCTGGGTTATCTAAAATAGTCAAATTCCTAGGATCAAAGGCAAGAATCATGGTTTCCAGATTCTAGCAGGAGGGGAAATTGCAGCGGTACTAAGCCAGGCATAAAGTGTCAATTCAGCAAGACAAGTAACTTCTAGAGATCCTGTGTACAACACTACATCTATTATCAACAATACTATATTGGATACTTAAAAATTTATTGAGAATAGATCTCTTATTGTGTTCTTACAATAATAAAATAAAATTTAAAAACAAGAAAGATAAAAAGATTAGGTTTCCAAAGAAAAGGTTCCTTCTCCTATTTCTTTTGCAAACTATTAATGTCTCTGATAAAAACAACACCCAGGCACAGGATTGTTATGAACATGGTACAATATGTATGTGAAAAGAACCCAGTGTAAAACACTTCATGCACCTTTATTATTTTTTTTTTAACTTTTTTATTTATTTTTGAGACAGAGAGAGACAGAGCATGAATGGGGGAGGGGCAGAGAGAGAGGGAGACACAGAATCGGAAGCAGGCTCCAGGCTCTGAGCCGTCAGCCCAGAGCCCGACGCGGGGCTCGAACTCACGGACCGTGAGATCGTGACCTGAGCTGAAGCCGGACGCTTAACCGACTGAGCCACCCAGGCGCCCCTTCATGCACCTTTATAAACACTTGAGAGGTCCATAGAAAACATGGCAGATGAGGCAACAGAGTGATCAATCTCTCAAGAATGAGGAAGAATGTTTGAGCATTAATGATCTATTTGATTAGCAAGTGTTGTTCACTTTTATTCATTCTTTTAATTAAATCAGTTAACTTAAAAAATACCGCAGGGGGGCACCTGGGAGGCTCATTCGCTTAAGCATCCAACTCCTGATTTTGGCACAGGTCATGATCTCATGGTTCATGTGATGGAGCCCACATCGGCTGACGGTGCAGAGCCTGCTTGGGATTCTCTCTCCCCACTGCTCTCTGTCCCTCTCTCAAAATACATAGATAAACATTAAAAAATGTGCTGAGAACAGTATCTTGTACATATGGAGGCCTACATAGAATTTGCTAAGTATATACATTCATACATAAAACATTCATTAAATACCTACTACATTCAAGGTCAAGGATCTAAAGGTAAAACAAAGCTGTGATCTACTTTTGTTTTTGTTATTACATGCATTATGCCAAATTATTTCAAAGGTATGCATATGGATGTAAGGATAATAAAATGTAGTTTGGGAATACTTTTAAATATTTACTACAGTTAGTTTATCCTCATGATTCATCTTTCAAAAATATTATTTTACTCACACTAATTAATTTTATTGTATTGTTTGACATTAAAAAACCAAAACAATCTTGCCCAAGCTGTTTCAAAAATTCCAGCATCACACAATAAATTTCTTGAAAGAGCGTAGCGTTTCTGCTGTTGTTGTTAGCTTTCTTCTAAAAACTTCTATAATTGAGTTTTAATGAAGGTAAAAAGTCAGGGTTTAGGGGCACCTGGGTGGCTCAATTGGTTAAGCCAACTGACTGACTTTGGCTCAGGTCATGATCTCATGCCTCACTGGTTCGAGCTCCGTGCTGGGCTCTGTGCTGACAGCTCGGAGCCTGGAGCCTGCTTCGGATTCTGTCTCCCTCTCTCTCTGCCCCTCCTCTGTCTGTGTCTCTCTCTCAAATATAAACATAAAACTTTTTTTTTTTTTAAGTCAGGGTTTAATTTACTATGGGATTCATATTTTCAACAGTTAACGTTTGGTCTATATGACAGCAGTTAACTGGTTAAAATTTTAAAGTTTAATGATCTATGCTAAGAGCTAACGTGTAGCCATTACAAAGGTAAAATAAACATTTTTAGTTGCAATCTAATGATGCAATGGTTATTAAACTGATCAAGGAAGAGAGTAAAATAATGGCTCACCCCCATATTGTTGCTGGAATGCTCTGCCGCCTAACAGATAAATCACATTATTTACCTCCTCAAAAAAAAAAAAAAAAAAAAAAAATCCCTCAAAGGCCCTTAATGCCTGTAGGATAAAATGCAAAATGTTTTGTTTCAAGTCCTTAATCATCTTTATCTTCAGAAACACTGCCCACTACAGGCACCTGGCAAAACAGCTATCCAAACTATGTTGCATTTCCCCAAACCCATGTTCTCCCCCTCCTCCAAATCTCTGCATGTGTCTCCTTATGCTGAAATGGGCCAACAAAAGTCTGTCTACTTATCAGCTTCTAGGGCACCTGGGTGGCTCAGTCAGTTGAGCGTCCAACTCTTGATTTTAGTTCAAATCATGATCCAAGGGTTGAGGGCTCGAGCCCTGCATCAAGCTCTGTGCTAAGCATGGAGCCTGCTTGAGACTCTCTCTCTTCCTCTCCCTCTGCCCCTCTCCCCTGAGCTCTCTCTCTCTCAAGTAAAAAAAAAAAAAAAAAAAAAGAAAGAACTTTCTAACTTTGTTATCTAGCAAAATACTCATAAGTGTTCAATGCTTATAGTATATAGAGAAATTGTAATTATGTAATTAAATGGCAACATGGTCATATACTTAAGGTAAACAGATTTCCATATTGCTTATCTTAGAGTAAAAGATGTTCAGGATGGACAGATGGGTATGCATATAAAAAGCAACACTTTGCTCTGAGAGTCTCTGAGCCATCATGGTTTACTAGCCAAAAAGCCCACCCACCACCACCACCGACAAAGCCTTGAGAATTTTTTCATGACTGGCTATGAACTATCAAGATCTACAAAGAAAAATAAATTACTCTGCCTAACATTACTACCATCAGCTACTACAGTATTAGACCTTAGCGCTTTATTTACAGAACTCACTACTGACAAATGAAAGATTGCAAAATGAGTATACAAATGCCTTTTCAAGAATAGATCTTGAAAGCTGCTTTTATAAAAATGCCTCTGACTGATTATTATAATGCAGTATGCTGACAGTCAAGAGGCACAGTAACACACTTCTTGTAGACTTCTAATGGAGTTAATCTTGGGTAGCATGAAAGCTACGGTGCTTTAGGAAGCTTGGGATCATTCTCTCCAAGTGGTCTTGCAGTTTGAAGAATAACAGGATATGTGTACAGCATTCCCAATTTAAAAGGGACATAGTGCTTTAAAACATGCTAATCTGAAAAGGCAAGGTTAGTAGATATTTTTGGAGAGGTGTAATGCTATGAACACATCCATGGAGGTTAAACCTTGTTATTCTGAAATCGTAATCTGCTGAACACTTTAAGCAGGGTGTTGACCCCCTAAAAGAATTTCAAAAAATTTAAGGAAAACTTTAGTAAAGTTATATACACATTTCTAAGGAGAGATTGAGAGATATTTTTTTTTAAATCACAAAATGCTGGGGTTTATGCTTTAAAAACTTTTATGAAGTCTTATTTTCCTCAATAGCAATATATTTTCAAATTTCTTTCCCATGTTTTTTTTCACTGAAAACCCTTTATACCTCCCTGATTTTAATCTAAGGACTGTTACCCACCATCTGAAGTACCCAAATGATGACAGTTCTCACACTTCCTACTACTGTCACCAAGAATTCTTTTATTGTGCAGTTTGAGGCTGATGCTAATACAACTGAGAAAAAGTCATCATAATTCTAATAAAATAAAACCACCCCAACCATCTTTTATTAAGTCACGCTGCGCGAAGGCAATCTGCATACAGACCCAAGCACAACAGGATGTAATTGATGTAGCCCCGCGGGCTGTTCCAGTAAAGAGCACTGCTCTCCGTCCTTGTGATCACCAATACAGCAAATGTTGATGCACGTGGCTCACCAGGCAAAACAGCTAATCCTGGTTCAGCTTGACAAGCCATGAATTGTCAGTAATGAGCATAAGCTTTCAAAGTCTAAAAAAATGATGACGGCTTCATCCTCTTATGTAGGAAGCTTTTGCAGAAAGACGAGCATGAACGAAGAAACAGCATGATGAAAGGCAAGTCTAAACTGTAGTCTCTGGAAGCCTCATAACTCCATGGCTTAATCGTTTATTTTACATTCCTAGGGACACACACACGTGTTGCCAGCTCTATAAAATAGAGCCAGGGGAGCCCCAGAAAGGCAGAGTGGCTTCTCGAACTCAATCAGCAGGGTGAAAGTATAATTTAACAAATCAATAGTCAAAGTTTTAAAGATTTTCAAGATTCAAGAGCATACCTATGTATGGGAAGACAAGTGCTAACTGCAGGTAATAATGCCAATGTCAGAAGACGACCACACCCCTTCATCTGGCCAATGTTTCCCATTGCTTCAGAACTCACTCCCAAGTACCAGGATGGTGAGGGGACCGGAAGCAAAGAAATCTAATCAGGTTTCTATTTGCAACATAGACTCTCAAAATGAAGAAGTCAGAAAAAATTCACATAGTATGAGCAAGAAAGCATTTATATGTGCCTCTTAATTATTAGATATAAATGTGTCATGCTGACAATAGGATACTATCTATTTCACCTGAAGAAGACGGGCTTACTATAGTCTCCATGTAAGTGACAGATGATCGTTGCATCCTTTAAAATCCTGCTTTCCTAACCTCTGATTCAGTACTCTGTTTCTTCCTCTAGGGGTCAGCACACTAGTGCCGTCCAAGAACCCTGTTTTGAACATGTTTTTGTGAAACTAAGTATCTTCAACACAAATAAGGAAAGAAAAGTATAGAGGTGCCAAGGAATCTTTACCTAGTCTATCTTTTTTAAATAACCACATTCAGAAACCTCTCTCTGGACAACATGAGTCAGTTTAGGAATTATCAGAACCTGCAATTCAGAAAGATAACCAAATCATCAATCACTTACCCAAATATTCTATCATCAGTACTCTACAGTTGATAAATCAGAAATCGTGCCAAAACGTATTTTTAACCAGGTACCTTAAAGTATTCAGATTTTCAATAATATGCTTTCAACAAATAAACTGCATCCCCAAAATCCCAGCTTTAGTCTAACGCATTAGCCCATTAGCCATAAAAGCAATTTACCTGCTGAACAATGCAGTCAGCTTCTGTAAAGAATGTACTTTCTAGGCCAAATATGATCTTTGCCACAGTTAAATAAACACCTGGCGTAGTGAAATTATTAATAATTCTCTTGGTGGTCTCTGTGTTTATTTCTCTGCCTGTTACATACCCATCTCTTTTGACTATTGTTCAAGAGTCATTCCATGCATCAGGGACACCATAATGCTCCTGGGTTATGTGCATTGCGGCTGATGCATTTTAGAAAACCACCAGTTTATCCCCAACAAGAGAAGTCTGGAGAACCAATGTATGGTTTTACAAGTTCTGTGGCTTAATTTACATAGAAAAAAATTGCTCCAAGAACCTGAATAGTTTTTACAAAAAGCCTTTTTGGTTTTTAGAACCAAACAGATACTTGTGATAAAAACAACTTGTCTGGATACTCCCTGAGGTACAATGTATTTTCTATCCTTAAATGGATTATTTATGGGTACTATAAAAGTGCAATGCTGGAAACAAAATTAAGTAAGATCATGAATTCTGGGAATGTGGGTTTTTTTGTTTCAATTCACTTGAAAAAATTAACTTGAAATCAACGAGGTACTGTTTTAAGAATTTTGTAGCATATAATTAAGTGATGAGCTCCAGTGCTTTTCAATGAAATAACAAAAGCAAAAGCACTGTTTCAAAGTATTTTAGGAATAGTGTAATTAACTCAGTATATTATAAAAACAGATCTTTTTCAAAATGTTCAACAATTATGACTTTGAAAAATAATATGCTGATGTTTTCAAAGTTAAGCTTTAACTGTACCCCCTTTTAATAAATTTTAAGTTTAAAATATTGAAGAAGCACTACTTCCAGATGAAGAATAGGACAAAAACCTAAACTAGTTCATTCTTCAATTGGCCTGCAGTGCCATAGTGACTTTGTGATGTATTTTTCAAAAGACTTTTCAAATCACTACTAGATGGTTTTAGGAACTCAGGCCATGCCCTGGAACCCCTCTGTCAGAAGATATCAAAGCTGATTCAGCTTGCATCTCTGGATCATTTTTCCTATAGTCCACAGCAGTTTTGACCTGGAAAATTCCGTGGTAGTATTTGTCACAACATGTAAGTATTTTACATTTAAAGATGCTTATTGGTGAAGGTTAGATCAATCGTGCCAAGTATTCAATGCATTGCAGCTTTCCTCCTCATATGTTACTTACCTAGAAAACTCTGCATTTCTATCAAGCAGCTGACTTTTTATTTCATTAGAATAGTGAGGTTACATTTTAGAATAATGAATACTGATCAAGCAAGATTTGTCTGGTCTATAAAAATGATCTAACTTTCTGTGCAGGGAGATATATTGGGGTTATGTGCTCACATTTTTTTCCTGATAGAAAATATGATCAAAGAAGTTTGGAGAGCCCTGGAGAGTTTTGAATTCTAACTTCTTACAGAGCAAAATCTCATTTATTTGATTGTACAAAGCTAGCTGATGTTCTCAGATGCAAAAAATAGAAGAACTCTGGGTATTTTAATCAGGTAGGAAATTTTCCAGAAGACTGTATGACCAAAGTCATAAACTAGTAAGAACATAGATATTCAAATTTAGTAAAAAAAAAAAAAAAAATCAAATCGGACATCCATGTCTGGTGAGAAGCTCTTCACCGCTGATCACTGAGAAGCAAAAGAGGCTGTAAGACACCACTGGGTTTGCTGTCAATCATCTGTTGGTGATTCCACAGCCACCACCGTTGTAGAATGAACTCTTACCTGTACCTCCTCCTTAACATCTGGTCTCAACTCAAAATACCAGGTATAAATATCTGACAGGCTGCAAATAATGCTTGTGTTCACCTCTGGTTACTAAATTTCAATAAAGTCGGTGTTTGGACCTTTCCACTTCTGTTTTGTAAAGTGTAGCAGTCGGGAGGAGCTAGATTATGCTCTAACAGCAAACATTCTCAAAATCTCAGTGATTTAAAAAAAAATCTTTACTCTTCCCTCTCTTTATGTGCCCCACTTTTCACTGGCTGAGGACTCTGCTGCATATTGCGTTCACCTAAATGAAGAGAGCCATGCAGGTTCAAAACTCTTGTCATAATAACATTATGAGGTTATCTGTCTGTACTTTGTTTCATTTTGATGATATGGCAACTCATCTTTAACAATAATTGCAATCATATATTGATGACAACAATACCCCATAATAGTAATTAAAATAATATATTAATGATAATAACACCTCTTATGGCAACTTACCATTACAAATTAGACTCATAGAAGTGATCTCATTTGATTATTGTATTTTTGAAAGATAAATATTAATAGCTACCCACCACACACACACACACACGCACACACATGCACATGCACACACCTTAAAGATAAGGGGACCAAGACACTTTTAAGTTCAAGCTATAGCAAACTATTTTTTTTTTTTTGCATTTTGTTCATATCTCCGCAATATTTTTAATGCTCTTCCTCTTTCTGGGAATTCACTTCTCCCTTTTCAAGCCTGGATTTTCTGGTAACGAACTAAGTATAGTTTAAATTTTAGCTCACAAGTCATTACCTTTCTTTGGGTTATTTGTTTTCTTATTTTTGAGTCTGTGAATTCTTTATACATTCTGGATACAAGTTCATTATTAGGTATAAGATTTGTATATATTTTCTCCTAGTCTGTGGCTTGTGTTTTCATTCTCTTAACAGTATCATTCAAACACCAGAAGTTTTAAAATCTGATAAAGTCCAATGTTTCAATCCGGTTTTTTAGGGTTGTGTTCTTAGTTTTATATCTAAGAAATGTTTGCATTCAGTCTTTTGCCAGTAAATGTGATGTTTATTTGTTTTTGTTTTTTTTTTAATAGACTGCATTCATCAGACTGAGGAAGTTCCCTCAGCTGCTTAGTTTTGTGAAGGTTTTTATCAGGAAAGGATGTTGGATTTTGTCAAATGCTTTTTCTGTGAGTACAGAGATGAGCATATGGTTTTCCGTTTTAGTTTGTTACTATGATGAATTACATTATTTGATTTGGGGGTGATGGTGGTGGCTTAAAACAACATAAACTTATTATGTTCCAGCCTGTAAGTCTGAAGCCCAGTGAGCTTCAAGTCTCTCAGGATCAAAATCAAGGTGTCAGCCGAGCTGAATTCCATTCTGGAGGCACTAGGGAAGAATGTACTTCCAGGCTTATTCAAGGTGTTGGCAGAATTCAGTTACATGCGGTTCTAGGACTGAGGTCTTCATTTCCTTGTTCTGTGACCTGGGGGCTACACTGGCCCCTGAGGCCCCTCTCTGGACCTTGCACATGGGGTCCTACACCTTGGAACCAGCAATGGCACGCCAATTCCTTCCCATGTCTGCACATCTCTCTGCTTACTCTTTTGCTGGGCCTCATTTTTCCTTTTGCACTCACATTCTCTTACTAATTAATGTCCTAATTAATGCACAGTGGGGTGTGTATATATATATATATATATATATATATACACACACATACATATATATATATACACACACACATATTTATACATATATGTCATCATATATTATGCACTATATAATCATATGATAATTATATAACACATTATAATGTAATATATAATATATATTCATTCCAGGGTAATACGCACACACACACGTATATGCACACTAGGACATAAATATGTAAAGGGTTTATTTTGCTATTTAAAATGATTTAATACACGTTAAAAATTTTCTGTTTCAAGTTCTAATAGAGTAAATATAGATATAACATATAGATAACATATACATGTAACCAACATACACCAACTCTTTTTACAATCCTCAAAAAATTGTAATAGCATACATAAAGGGGACCTGAGACAAAAATACAGTTGAAGGGGCACATGGGTGGCTCAGTCAGTTAAGCATTTGACTGTTGATTTTGGTTCAGGTCATGATCTCATGGTCATGTTAAGATTCTCTCTCCCTCTCCCCCTGCCCCTCCCCCACTTGTTCTCGCTCGCTCGCTCTCTCTCACTCACTCAAATAAAAATAAAAATAAAAATATACAATTTCAAAGGTGAAGAAGAGCTCTATTAAGTCTTTTTTTTTATTTTTTAATGTTTATTTATTTTTGAGACAGAGACAGAGCGTGAACAGGGGAGGGGCAGAGAGAGAGGGAGACACAGAATCTGAAACAGGCTCCAGGTTCTGAACTGTCAGCACAGAGCCCGACACCGGACTCGAACCCACAAACTGTGAGATCATGACCTGAGCTGAAGTCGGATGCCCAACTGACTGAGCCACCCAGACGCCCCAAAGAAGGGCTCTATTAAGTCTTATACCAGCAATGAGATGATCAGAATCTGGCTCCGAATACCCCATCAATGCTGCTCATATCTGGCCAGAAGAAGTAATGGACCCATCCCACCCAAAGGCAGCTAGGAAATTCTATCCTGTAATGCAGAGAGCTGGAAATACTAAGAGAACCACCACATGGCCATCACACAAGGCACACCCTACCTCCACCAAGACTCACTCTTTACCTCAAAGGAAAAGTATACAAGAGGCTGGGAAGCTAAAGCGATAACAAAACCACCCCACATATTCTGCGAGTTCATCTAATGTGCTTCGCTGCAAAAAATGCTACCTTTCAGTTCCTCCAGTTAAAACAAAGTACTCGCAACTGTGTGCATACAAGAGCCGTCATGATGTAGCTCACTCACACGAGCTGGTATCTCTCAATTATTTTGGCCCGTATAGGTGATAAATTCCAGATTATCCTCTTAAACATTTAAATTTTTATATTTCTAGGGGCGCCTGGGTGGCTCAGTCGGTTGAGTGTCCGACTTCGGCTGAGGTCATGATCTCACGGTCTGTGAGCTCGAGCCCGGCTGTGCTGACAGCTCGGAGCCTGGAGCCTGTTTAGGATTCTGTGTCTCCCTCTCTCTCTGCCCCTCCCCCGTTCATGCTCTGTCTCTCTCTGTCTCAAAAATAAATAAATGTCAAAAAAATTTTTAAATTTTTATATTTCTAGATTATTACTGGTATTAATCCATCTCAATATCTGTTAAGGAGAGACTGGAATGTAGGATACTTGTAAATAGTTCTCAACAAGTCAGTGTCTGAGAACTCAAGAACAGATTTTTGATATTATGTTTAAAAATGGAAAAATGAGATCAGTGCATCATGCTTCTAGATGCTTCAATTGCAGATTCATCATGACACATATTTCAATAAAACTGAATTCAATTTGTAGAACATGGAATGTTTTTTAATGAAGTATTCTGAGTTCTTTATGTTTGAGATGGTTTATAAACATACATGTTGCTTAACACAAATACAACCCTTTATCAGAGAAATAGGTTTGGCATAAATAATATTTATGTATCAAATGAAGTCATAAACATTATATTATTGAGGTTAATGAAGAATAAGCCTGTGAAAATTTATCAATTCCTTTTGTCACTTCTCTTGACTCTTTTTAATTGGCTAGTTTCAACTGGCTATGTGTGGAAAAAATCAGAGAATTCAGCTTAATACAATTTTATTCAGAAAGACCCAACATGCTTTGAGTTAAGCTCAACTTACTCTCCTATGAGTCAAATGTGTGAGCTTTCATACACTTACACATACATCATATACATTATAGCACTGATGTGGAGAGAGGTGAAAATACTTTTCTGGTTAATTATTTTACTTCCTGGATTTTGACTATGTTTACAAAGCTGAAATTAAGCAATAAGTGTTTCAGGTAAATTAGATTTTACTAAACTTGGGAAGATCTGTTACCCAATTGTGACCAAAAGTTCACACAAAAGAACACACAAACAGATACACAGTAATAAGCAAAACTTGCAGAAGGAACATAAAGAAATTATATGGTTTTATTTCTGCTAAGATGAAAACTGTTCATTTGTTCTCTTGCTCTACAAAAAGAACATTTATTTCACAAGCATGATGTAATAACAAGAATCATAAAAATTATAATCTGGGATCTCAAAAATATTTTTTTGAGAGAGAGAGAGGGGAGGGGCACAAGTGAGACACAGAAAGAGAGAGAATCCCAGGAGGGGCAGAGAGGGTGGGGGAGTGAGAGAGAGGCAGGTCTTACCCGAAGCAGGGCTCATGATCATCCCACATGGGGCATGAGCTCGCCCAATGTGGTATTCGAACTCAAGAACCATGAGTTTATGACCTGAGCTGAAGTCAGATTCTTAAGGACTGAGCCACACAGGTGCCCAGGGATCCTGAATTTTAACTCAGTAGTTCCTAGTGTCCCTGGCCTATGCTGATGGGCTTGCAAACACTTTCTCATTTAATGCTTTTTCAGATCCTAAAGGGTAAGTGAAATCGTTGTCTCTATCTCAACACAAAAGAGTTGAGGCTTAGCGAGTTACAGTCCAGAAATGACTGCAAAGCCTGTTTGATTAACTGCTCACTGTGCTCTACTGCCTTTCCATTAATGTGTGCCAGGCTCTGTGACCTTGGTCAAGTTATATAACACATGTGAACCTCACTGATTCATTCACCCTTCCATCAATCCATTCATCAATTTCTTCCTAAATTCACTCAATAAATATTTACTGAGTGCCTACAAAGAGCCGCTCACTGAACAAGGACTCATCTGTTAAAAAAAAATAAAAAGTTTGAAATGTCTGCTTTAAGGATCTGATGAAAAATTATAAGAGGATTTATATTCTTTTTTGTAGCTTCATATGCATATCTTTTAATTTTTTTAATTTTAATTTTAATTTTTTTTAAATTTACATCCAAATTAGTTAGCATATGAAGAGGATTTATATTCTAAAATGCCAGTTGGGCTACAGTTACTTCTGATAAAAGTGGTCATGGATTGAAGGTCATGATTGTGCATATGCCATATGATCTGTCACCCTTGTCCAGACCAGGGACTACTGTCCCCCAAACAACTCCTGACCCTGGGCAATGCACCAATCTGACACAAAAACTCTCCTCAGTGGGCATCCTCTATCTTGGAGAGTGACTCAATCAATCAAATCCGGTATCAGAGAGTCAGAATGTGGTCCAAAAAAAAGATACTCAGAAAGTAGGAGGAGCAGAGGCAGACAGGCTAGCACAATGACTGGAAAGACGTTGCAATCTAAACCACATTCCAGTGTTAGCAGACGCCTAGCTTATACCCATGAATGGACTTTCTTGCTCTCATGGCCAGAATTTGTCTCAGCCCTTAAGATCTTCCATGCCATACAGTAACATATTCTAAGTCACTTTCAAAACTATAAAGTACATACCTATGAAACATCACCACCATGATAACTACCAACAAGTGCCGCTGCTTGACCCGAGTTCATTAAATAACAGAAGATTTAAACTTTTGGCTAGGATTTACTGGTCTCCTTAAGTGGCTGTATTCCAGGGCCATCTTTCAACAGTTGGTTTCTAAAACAACATTGAGCTCTCTTCTAGGTTTGCTTTAACCCATTTATCAGCCAACAACTCTAAACCAATTGCTGAAAAATATCCTTAGTGACACTGTCAATATTATTGTTCAGATACATTTGAAGATAGATTTTTAAATACCATTTTTAGTCATCTCTACAGAGATGAGATATTCATGAGTTATCTCAGATATTCATGAGAAATAAACTAGTTTTAAGTATACATTTAGAGTTTTAACAAATGTATACAGTCATGTAACCACTGAACCTATCATTGTGCCGAATTATTTCATCACCCTGAAAGGCTCCCTCATGACCATTTGCAATCAATCCTTCCTCTGACCCTTGACCCCTGAAAACCACTGATCTACTTCCATCATTATAATTTTGCCTCCCCTGCAATATACTATAAATGAAACTGCAGTGTGGGATCTTTTCTGTTGATCTTCTTTCACTTAGCATCATGCTTTAGAGAGTTGTTATATGTATCACTAATTTGGTCCTTTTTATCACAGAGTAGTGGCATTCCATTGCATATGTGTCCATCTTTGTTTAACCACACTAATAGCTGATGTACGCTGAGTTCTTATATATTATTTGGCTAATATTAAAATGCTTCTCTGAATACCTGCATGGACAAAAATTTCATTTGTCTCGGAAACATATCCAAGAGTAGAAGCTATATGCATATTGCAACCTTCATATACCCACTTAGTTTGAATGTTTTTCTCAACAATTCCTCTAGATCTTCTATAAAAACAATGCTAGCTTGTTTCTTCTTTTCCAAGCCGCATGATTTTTTTTTAGATGTATTGGACTGGCTAGGATATTCTAAATAACGTCAAATAAGAGTGGGGGTGTCATACTTGCTTCGCTACTGAACTCAGAGGTAAAGCATTTTACAATATTGGAGGACGTTAGCCATAGGTTTTCTAATGATACTCTTTACCAGTTTGCAAAAGTTCCCTTCTTTTCTAGATTGTTGAAAGGTTTTATCATGAATGAGTCCTAAATTTTGTCAAATGCTTTCTTTTTCAAAAAATATCTCTTAATATGTTGGATTGCAGGGATTGATTTTTCAAATGTTAAAGCACCCTTGCATTACCAGGAAAAGCAGTTGGTTGTGATGTATTATTAGCCTTTTTACTTGTTGCTCAATTAATTCACTAAATTTTTGAAAAGGAATTTTATATCTCCGTACACAAGAGACACTAGTTTGCAATTTTCTTTCTTTTCTCCTTCTCCTTCTTCTTCTCTGGTAGTGAATTTTTTCCCCAATTTTGAACAGGCTTCATTTTTTAGAGCAATTTTTAGGTTCACAGCAAAACAGAGCATAGACACAGAGATTCTCCAGGTACCTCTTGCCCTCACACATACACAGTTTTCAGTGTTACCTCACTCTACAAGACCTGGAAATGACATCTAAAATTACACACTGACTTCATTGGCTTGATACACTGTTCTCCTTTGCTCTCAATCTAAGGTTGACCTCAAGGGCCCTTGGTGACAGTGAATTGGCTTCTGCTCCCCATTCCTCTATTCTCTGATGTGGAACATTGGCTATTGTCCTTAAAGGGCAGAAATGGTGTCTATTACTTTAAGCAACCAAGCTTGCATGGGATCCCTATATGCTGTCAGCAACATCCTGGAAGTCTGCTCTACCCACTTGGATTTGAACCCTGCTGTAGTAGAGAACTCACTCACAAGCTGCTGTCACATTTTAAAGTGCTGCTGTGGTTGGAAAGTTCTTCTGTGGAAAACCATAAATCCAGAGAGGCTGAATAAGGAGTTTCTGATCAGGTTACTATGTGCCATCAGCACCCAAATACAGGAGATCTGATTTCAAGTGAAATGAGAGCTCTTTATTTGCCTTTTATGGATCCGTTAATGCAAGTCTGCCTGGCAGGGGAGAACAGGGCTCATGGTTCTTAGTGTATAAGACTAATAATACCTCTTAATATATAGAGAAGTAAATATTTCCATCATTTCAGGCAAGTACCTATGCTTCTACATCATTAGAGATTTTTTAAATTTCCATTTTAAATTTCTTAATAGATACATTCACTTTCAGTGGGCTTCTTCAAATGGCACCTAAGAGACTATAAATTATTCATGTACTTACTGTAAATTAAAATTTGATCATTTTTTTTCCATTCGAGAATGATTTAGACATTTTAAAAACTGCTTCAAGCAAAGACTTGGCATTTTGTTCCAGATACGTTAATATGTTCAGGGGCACCTGGGTGGCTCAGTTGGTTAAGTATCTGACTCTTGATTTTGGCTCAGGTCATGATCTCACGATTTATGAGTTCAAGTCCAGCATCAGGCTCCATGCTGACAGCTGGGAGCTTGCTTGGGATCCTGTCTCTCCCTCTCTCTGTCCACCTTCCCTCTCAAAATTAATAAATAAGCTTTAAAAAATGTTTAAAAAAAGATACATTAATATGTTCATTTGTTCCTTCCTGCCCTTTTTCCTTCATCCAGTCATTTAATGTATATTTCTTAGTAGTTAAATACATAGGATACTGTACTCAATAGTCTTTCCCCTTATGGAGCTTACGGTCAAGGGAAGAACACAGTATATAAACAGAAAAGATCTCTTAAGTTGGCTAAAATGGAAGAAAATTATTTGGAGAGTTTCTCCCTCCTCACATACTTTGTAGAAAAACTGATGCAAAGGCGGGAAGTCTTTCCTATCACTTCAGCTTAAAAAGTCAAATTGACATTCTGAATAACTGAATAATGAATCGAAATTCCAAATTTTGAAGTCACACTTTCTACCACAGAATTATCTCATGTTAAAAAACTACAGAATGACAGCTCTCAAAGAGTCCTTCTGGAACCTCAGGGGGTCAGTGAGATACTTTTCAGCAGGTCCCCAGTTCACAATTATCTTCACAGAAATTTTAAGATGCCATGGCTTTTTCATTCTCAATCTCTCAAAAGTATACAGCTGAGCTTCCAGAAGGCTACATGTGGTGTACAATCACAACAGTTTGGATACAGAAGTAGATAGAAGAATCTAGGTGTCTTCTAAAACGCCAGGCACTTAGGGAGACTGGCAAAAAAGTGAAGCAATGTTTTTCTCATTATGTTTTTTGTTTTGAAAAGTATATTCTTTGTATGAATATATGTTATATTAACATGAATGGGTCTATTGCTTTAAAATAACTTACAAAGTAAGTATATTACATTAAAAAAAATTTTTTTAGTATTTATTTTTGAGACAGAGAGAGACAGAACATGAGCAGAGGAGGGTAGAGAGAGAGAGAGGGAGACACAGAATCCGAAGCTGGCTCCAGGCTCTGAGCTGCCAGCACAGAGCCCAACGTGGGGCTCGAAGACATCAACTGTGAGATCATGATCTGAGCTGAAGTCGGATACCCAACCAACTGAGCCACCCAGGTATATTACATTTTTTATTTACATTTATTTTTATTTACATTTTTATTTACATTTTTTATTTAGTATATTACATTATTTATTTATTTATTTTTTTTATTTTTGAGAGAGAGCGAGAGAGAGTGAGCATGGGAGGGGCAGAGAGAGAGAGAGAGAGAGAGACAGAGAATCCCAAGCACAGTCAGTGAGGAGCTCAGTGTGGTGTTTGAACTCACAAACCATAAGATTATGACCTGAGCTGAAATCAGGAGTCAGATGCTTAATCAACTGAGCCACCCAGGTGCCCCTAATTTTAACTTAGAATATCACATATACATATATTATATATAATATCCACATAATGACAAGCTTTTTGTGGTTCTCAATAAGTTCTAAGAGTTTAAAGGGATCCTGAGACCTAACAGTTGGAGGCAGTGATGTTGAATATGAAAAACAACATGTGTGACCTTGCAACCCTTGCCACTGTCATATGCCTTCCTCTGAAATTTACAAAGTATAAAATTAACCTCTAAAATTAGACCCTTTTACAATGGTTACAACGTACATGGTGTTGTAATGACCGAGGCATTCAAAATATGAAAATGTAAAATCATGGAATTTTAAGATCCCTAGAGGATCTCAGAATTCAACATTTTCATTTTACTGATAAGGAAGCCAAGGCCAAGACTGATTAGGTGGATTGTCATAAATTATATAGCGAGTTAGTGCAAAACTCAATCTAGAACCTGGTCCTACCAACCCTTGTTCTGCAGTGCTATAACTTACGTAAAATACTCCTTGATTCAAAATAAACTGAATCATCATATTAAAATATTTTCAAAGTGTAAATATTTTTCAGGTCTCTATATTCCAGGGAAAAGAAAATCGGTTAAGAAAAAAAGTAGGCAAAGCTGTACATGTTCATTGTTTCAGGATCTGCATACTTTAGTTATTCATTAGTCTTCTGGGTACATTTTCTACCATAACACACAATAAGGGACAACAGAACTTGAACAACAAAACTCCTCAAAAGGACTGATGATGCCAGTCTTCCTTCAACAATTATCCAACATGGTGAGCAATGTAAAAATGGTCCATGTCCTCAGGGTAAAAATTATGGAAATCACACTATTTGTGACTAATTGTTTAATATCCACTTCTACACATACACACTAGCCCTATCACAATTCATGTTTCTCCACGTATTCCTGCTCCATTCTTCCTAACTAGAACATTGATGATGCTATAAAAAAAATAACAATAGAAAGAAAGGGATAAATCTCAAATGTGACAACAGCATATTGATGTCTGAGATGTTAATGGATTTCAACTCTGTGGCTTATTGACACTTGTGGTATTCAGATCTGGCAGAAAAGTGATCCATGTATTGAGTGAACATAAACTCTGAATTTGTAGTGTCAGCTAAGAAACCATACAACAATTTCTTCAAGGCCTTAATCCACACAAATTCAGGAACAACTGAAGCTGTGTTTCCCATCTACTGGCTATGGAAGGAACAGGAAGAGGAGGGATGACACTAAGGACAAAGAGGATGTAAGAAGAGTAGGAAGAAGGGGAAGGGGGAGAGGAGTGACGTGGAAAAAGGTGGAAGGTAGGGCAGGAAGGGAACTGGTAGGAAAGGGTTAGGAGATCTCAGCCAGCCAAAGATTTGATTTACCAGTTGGAGGGTCAGCAGGGCACCATTGTGTCTCAGGCAATGAAAAGGGCTGAACTTCTTGAAGAGGCTAATTCAATGCCAAAGAACAGAGAAATGGTGATCTAGATCAAAAGTCCACAAACACAGGAGAGTTAAGGTAAAAACTGAAAGCGACAAATTAAAAGCACAATTTCAGTTCCTTTATTCAGTAAGCAAACTTTATTTTCAAGCAGATAATAAGCAGGTTAGCAAAGTAAAAGTTGCTGAAGGCACCTGAGTGCCTACAGTGCAAGAGTGCATGATGGCCACTGAAGTCCTCATACTTTCAAGGGGCTCAGTGGCCAGAGAGGCAGAAAGTGGGGGTGTGCCTGCCACACCCCTCCGATGCTCCTTTCTAAGCGGGGTGGTTGGAATTGTGGATGCCCGAGTTACACCATGGCTTAAAAATATGTAATCTTTATTTGGTGTGCAATAAAAAATGAGCACTTTTTTATTGGGCATGGTTATGGTTGAGATGTGCCCCCACTCCACCCCCAAATTTGAAACCTTTATCTGACTTTATATGGAAATAGGGTTGTTGCCGAGGTAATTAGTTAAGATGGGCCTGTTAGGGTGGACCCTAATCCAGTATGATTGGCGTCCTTATAAAAAGGGGAAATTTAGACAAAGAAACAATGCACAGAGAGAAGACAGTGTGGAAAAACACAGAGAGAAGATGGGCCATCTACAAGCCAAGGAGAGAGGCTGGAACAGATCCTCCTCGCACAGAGAAATGACAATGCAGGCAATTTGATCTTGGACTTCAAGCCTCCAAAACTGTGAGGCAATCCATTTCTGCTCCTTAGTCTGTGGTACTTTGATACTCAGCCTTAGCAGACTAATATAATTCCTCTCTATGTACCTGCTGTCCATTCTTCTAAGCACCCTGCATATATCATGATATAGAATCCTCACTCCATAATGTAGGTAGGATTCTAAAACCCACTTTACCCAAATGGGGAAGCGGAGACACAGAGAAGTGACGCTAATGACTCACATCCATCAGTGGCAGGACCGAGATTCAAACTGACATAGTTTACTTCAGAGTACCCGAGTTTACTCGGGTTTATACACATTGCCTCGCATAGATACAACAATTTCTAGAAAACAAAATGTAGGATTTGCTAATGCTTTTTTTCTTCTAGACCCTGCTCACTGTTCCTCCAGCCCAAGCCCTCTTGCTTCATATGCCTTGTCCCAGCTAACTCCTACTTCTCTTACAGTCTTGCCTGGAATGGTCTGGGTTCTTCTGTGTGTCACTCCAGAGGACACTTACTACATGGTATTGTAACTGCTATTTATTATTTGTTTCTCCCAGTAGATTCTGAGCTCTAAAAGATCTGGAAAGGGGTCATACTTGGTCATTTTTATATCTGTGGCATCTAGAAGCCAGACTAGCACATCAAAAGAATTCAATACATTTTTGTTAAATGAGTAAATTAGTGTCAAGGGAAGCCCTAAGGAATTCTGTAGGAGTTAACTTTATTAAACACAAACACATATACCCACGTGTATTAAACACACACATTAGCTATGTTAAAAGATAGACATAATTTTAGAATGACAGATACCAATACTTTAATACTGGCCATTACTGAACTTATATATGAAAAGGGAAACACTTTATTTCTTTAAAACTCTCCTTCAAAGGAAATGGAATAGACTGTTTGTAAACATTGCACATATTAATAAGTTATGCATTCCAAACAGTGGGGTTCATATTATACTTGTCAACTGAAATACAGACAGGCTGATCTAATACAAGTCAACAGCAGGGTAACTCTGGCAAAAAAAAAAAATGGTTTACTTGAGTGTTATAATGGAGGCAGAATAAGTTGACGATTCTCTTCCAGCAAGGAACACTCAGTTCTATCTTTTAGAAAGCTGCCAAACTAATTTTGATTATAAATTCCCTAGCAACTCTAAAATGCCATGGGGAGAGAGGACAGAGACAAATGTGTTAGTTGAAAGAAGTGACTTGAAATTACGAATTCTGCTTCACATATAAATATAATGATATTTATCAGCTAACACCTATTATTTATAAGAAATTGAGCAGGCAATGGGAAAATAATATTTGTATATGTGAACATGTTCCCACAATACATCCATATACGGTGGTTCCTTTAAAGGCAACTCCTCCTCTCCATTGGATTTATAGGATGTTTATCCCAGTGTAGACACATTTGAAACAAACTGGTGTTTCATAATGAAAGAGACAAAATCTAAGAGATCTTTTAAATTCTGGGGTTATATTTTAGTCAATATCAGTCTACTTGCTTTCAATTTTGATATTATGAGGCTTGAAGCTGTGAGTGGCTACAATATCTCCTTGTATGTGCTTTGCTTTGTCCTATCTAGACTTTGTAGGAGTAACATATAAAATTGAGAGAGTAGGTTATGCTCAGTTGCTTAAGCGTCCAACTCTGTCTCAGCTCAGGTCATGACTGTAGGCTCAAGTTCATGGGTTTGAGCCCCGTGTCCACACTGACCACAGGGAGCCTGCTTGGGATTCTCTCTCCTCTCTCTGCCCTTCCCTCACTCATGCTCACTCTCAAAAAATAAATAAATAAATAAATAAATAATTATTTTTTTTTAAATTGAGGGGTTAAATATACCAACAAGGAGCATGTAATTGGAAAATAAGGATTTCTCCCAGTGTAAAAATCAAAATTTAGCAGGATCCATGTTATAGAACACAGTAAAATATAAAAATTATCAAAGGCCATTTACATTTACAAACAGAATACTGTTAACTTTAGAAGAGTAGCCATACACACACACACACACACACACACACACACACACACACATATACTTTTATATGTTATAGGTAATATAAAATCATGATTTCCTTATAACTCTCAAGAATGGTTATATAAACTTTATTTCACCTTTACTCTTGGAGTTCCTTTTCCATTTTAATTTTTTTTTAAAGTAGGCTTCATGCCCAGCATGGAGCCCAGTGTGAGGCCTGAACTCACGTCCCTGAGATCAAGACTTGGCTGAGATCAAGGATCATCCACTTATGGGGGTGCTTGGGTGGCTCAGTCAGTTAAGCATCTAACTCTTGGTATTAGCTCAGGTCATGATCTTAAGGTTCGTGAGTTTGAGCCCTGTGTCAGTGCAGAGCTTGCTTGGGATTCTCTCTCTCTCTCTCTGTCTCTCTCTCTCTGCTCCTTCCCCACTCTTTCTTTCTCAAAATAAATAAACTTGAAAAAAAAAAGTCATCCACTTAACCAACTGAACCACCCAGGTGCTCCTTCACTTTAATTTTTATAAATTTAATGAGGCCCAAAAAGAATGTCCAGTAATCATGATTATAAAAAGTATACTAACTCTGAAAGCAGAGGCACTTAGGTTTGAAGTCCAGTTCTGCCCTTTATGCACCATTTGGCATTAAGTAAATGCCTCTCAAAATATTTTTTCGCTATGTGCGGAATAGGAATAAAAATCACCCATCCCCAGGACTGGTTTGAAGACTAAATGAAATTCGTCTTCAAAATTATCTGGCATAGCGGGTGGTACATATAAATAGTGCCTAGTAAATGTCAGATATAATGACTCTAAAAGTGGCTAAAAGAAAAGGCAGCCAGGACCCTCGAATCCACTCAAGGGAACAAAATGATGAGAACAGTGAAGGAGAACTTGAATGTCTCCTTTTGCTAAAAATGTATGACAAAGGATAGTCATTAATGAAACTTAAGAAGTAGTTAGGCATGTTTTATCAAGTTCTTCTTTACAATTAAGGTAAGTAAATGTGCATTCACCAAGCAAATTAAGAAATTCTTACAAGAACACGGTATTTTTGGCTGAACCCACATATAATGAAAACAGCTTCAAAACCATATTCATTGTTCATTTAGTGCATGAAAATAATGTTTTACCCATTTCCTTTCAGTCAGGTACAGTGGTGGGTGACCACAGTACTCTCAAGGGATTTTTCCATCTCAGGTAAGCGGCAGGACAGTAACAATGATGCGCTAAGGAAGAGGCTATGACTACAGGATGCATGGGCTGCTATGAGAATTTGGGCACAGAAAACCTGGAGGGGTGGTGGCATCTCACAGAACCACTCTGGAGGCTCGTGAAGCAAAGGTGAGAGAGGACAGCAATGACCCTATGACATGTGGATTAAAGGAAGGAATTCCTTCACTACGGTAACAGAAATGTGTATTCCGTTAACGATGATTTGTTGTTTCTTCATAACACATTTATAAACGTGCATGTGGTTGTGAACGAGTGTGAGTGGGTATGTGTGGCAGGGTCATCTCTAAGTTTGTGTGAGCGTTTACGTGTGTGTGTGTGTGTCAGTGCTAGTTGTATGGTGTATACATGACTATGTGAATGTGGTGTGTGTGTGTGTGTGTGTGTGTGTGTGTGTGTGTGTGTGTAGACAGACCTTTACAAAGTTTCACTGACACCTGAGGAGTGCCCCTTAGATGCACTGCTCCTGGGCATTCTGGAGCCTGCCTAACCATACCTGATAGCTCTAAGAGGTGAGCCACCTGGATGGAGGGAGAACAAACAGGAAACCAGGCCATCCCTCAAAATAATAGGGATGGTCTTTGCTACTAGTGGCAATTTGCTGAAAGGAAAGGTATTTGAAAGGTATTTCTGGAAAAGTATACATAATACTGCCTCGAGCCTTGGTCACTAAGAGGATGTTGAGGAGGGGGCAAATTTAGGATAATAAATATCCAGTATCAGGTATACGTTTTCTCCAAATCTCCAAAATTACCCATGGGAGTTGTAGCTTCCTTCTTTTTGCAGGAAAATATAGACTTAGAAAGTCTGGCTGTCCAAGATCACAGTGCTAACACAGAATGAAACTGATAACTGAATCTAGATCAGTTCAACTCTAAAACCAATGCTTGCAGTCACTGTCCCATAGCTAGCCACCAAGGTCAAGAATTCAGGGAACCGAGAGTGTCTGAGGGGAAAGACAAGGAATTATCTTTCACTGTCGCCAAGTTTGAGATGCCCATGGCAGGTCTGAATGAAACGGTCTGATGAGCAAGTCGAAGATTCCGATGTTGGAATCAGAAGTGTTACACTTGGAGTCCGGAGCTGAAACTCCTGACTTGGCAGATAGTGCCGCTGGTTCCAGGCATGAACTCCACCATCTAGATACATCTGTGTCATGAATGCTCATGGGTGTAGTAATCGGAAACACTGCCCCCTCCCCTAAGATATTTACTCTTCTTCCTTGTGTGTATATCTCTATTTAACCAGAGGCACTGAGTGCCCCAGGAAGAAAGAGAATTACTAGAGCAGAAATGCAAGCAGAAAAATTTAACTAAAAGACAAACAAACAGATTTTGTTTTAGTCTACTCCAGCCTTTGCAGAAATAGAATGGAATGTTCTACATTTTTAAAGCTCTCTTTCACGTATCAGGACTGAAGCCGGGCCAATGCAGTTCATCTGGTGTTAGCTGGAGATCTGATAAAAGGCAGTGGTTCTCAAACTCGGGCAGACACCATAGTCATCTGGCTTGCTGCCCTCCTCCCACCCATGATGTGGCATTGCTGGCATACAGGACACACTGAATGCCATACTGAATGACCATTCATGTAAGGAAAGTTCTCACCACTTGCCAAATGCAAAGTAGAAAGCCCTTCGTGGAAAGAAGAAAGTCTGGAATGGACACAGCTGGGTTGAAAATGATAGATGAGTTTCTAAGAAGATTCCAAAGACCTCCAGCCAAGGGGGTGGAAATTTTACATACAACCACTTCCAATACCCCCAGATAAGATGAGTGATAGGGGCAGGCTGAGACTGGGCTTATGCGTTGTTTCCTTTTTATATCTGGTGTGATGCAAAAAAGCAGTAAAACAGAAAAGGGACAGGAATATCTCTAGACAGATATACCTGACATGACTCTCTGAACCTGTCTGGCCCAGGTTGCTGTGCATGAGACCCAGTCCTCCCTGTATGCTCTGGAAAAGATGAAACGCGCCAAGAAGGGTAGGCAAAGAGTAGTCAACCCAAGAACTCTGGATAGGAGGGGCGGACAAACTTTTTCTGTAAAGGCCTAGTTAGTAAATATTTTAGGCTTTGTGCACCATGTCATCTTTGCAGAAACTACTTACCTCTGTTGGAGAACTAACACAGACAGATTCAATATGTAAATGAACTGGCACTGGTGTGGCTACATGTGGCCCACAGTGGGGGAGATTTGGTTTGCATGCAGTAGTTTGTCAACCTCTCCTATAAACCATGAGGGTCTCAAAAACCAGAAGCGAGAAAACCAACATCTTTCACAGTCTGTGTAAAAAGTGCCACCCCAAAATGGACAAGAACACAAGATATTTGGGGCAACACGAGGCATTGTCTCCAGACAGTATTTCTGCTCTCAGAGGAAAATAATGAGGACAAACACAGCACACAGACCAGAGGCATTGTCCTCTCTTATCTCGGGACATGGAAATTTAGCCCTGCTCTCAAGGCCATCTTGAGAAAGAGGAGGAGCTTGAACTCATTGAAAGACACGTTCCTGACAGAATAGAATCTTCAGATTGACTAAGGATTTAGTCAACTTCAATTGGGTACATCTGAAAGAGACCAATATAAACCAATGGCTGGAATAGCTTTATTTAGCAGTTATTTTCTTCTCCATCACTATGTGTAGGCCCCAATTACAGACAAGTAAAATAGAATATTGTGTTTTGTATGTCTGAGTGTGACATGTAAATATCTACCCCGTTACAAGAGAAAAAAAAATACCATTTCTGTCATCCTACAAGTTTACAGGGGCCCTCCTAAAACTGGAGTCAGGGTATAACACACTTCCTTACTGCATCAGGTGCCAAAAGTAGAGGCTGTATTCATTCCTCATGTTCACTACACACAGAGCACCTGTCAAAATTTATCATCAGCATTCTTCACTTTTTTAAACTTCTACAACTAGACTGAAGCTTTGTTTATAAGTACTACTTAAAAGGAATTTTCCAAGAGTGCCTGGGTGGCTCAGTCAATTAAGCATCCATCTCTTGATTTTGGCTCAGGTCAAGATCTCACAGTTCGTGAGTTCAAGCCCTGAATCAGGCTCTGCGCTGTTTGCACAGAGCCTGCTTGGGATTCTCTCTCTGTCTCTACCCCCCTCAATAAAAATAAATAAATTTTAAAATTACTTAAAAAAAAGTTTTCCAGATTCCAGCAATGGCCTAGAACACAGAGTAGGTGTTCAAATTGTCTTTGGGTTTATTTGAATTGATTTTTACTTGATTAGAATTAAGTTATTGCCATGACACTGCTCATTAACTCGTTCTTGTGGCATCTATTTTGAGTGTTACAATATAAAGAGATTGTTGTGGTTTACTAAAACCATATAATTATTTCCCATCACCTTAAAAAAAAAAGGCCAAACATTTTGTTGAGAAGTTTCTCTTTCCAGAAGACTCCTGGCGACTTTAATCTGAGTCAGTCTGTTAAATGACTAGTCTTAGAAATTCTCTTCCATCTCTCCCTCACCCGCCCCCTGCCCACTCTATCTTTTTCTATCTTATCACTCTGTTTCAAACATCAGAAAAACGAACGATACAGAGCTGGATTATATAAGTGATTTCTGCTTAGCTAAGGAGTCCCATTAAAAGTTCCTCAGCTTCGAGAATCATGTGTAGAGAACTACATAAAGCAGAGACACAAGTAAGACTTCCTATTGTATACGACTATCAAGTTTTCAAAAGTGGAAAGAGAGAGAAAGTGAGAAAGAGAGTGGTATTATCTGTCTTCCTTTGCAAACCAATCAATCTTCAAAAGGCAACTAAGAGGAAAGCTGTTCTAGGGCAGCCCACTGAAATAAGCCCCGAGCCTTATTATCCCTGCAAGAATGGGCTGAATGGATCCAGCCTTAGACAGCCTGGCCGGGCAAAATCAACCTGATTTCTGGAGAGATAATGACTAGGTATGGGAGTGACAAAGAGGCCACTGTGCTTCAAGCCCTTCCTTTCCTCATTCCAAACACTGACGGCAAAGATAGGGGGCAATGACAGTGAACCCATCAGAGGTCTTGAACGAACTGAGTTATTCAAGGTAAGTAGAAAAAAAACTAAGGAGAAATAAATGCTAAAACCTTCCATGTCAGAAGTCTTCTAAATCAGTCAACAGGATAATAGAGAAATAATAGGTACAAATATAAACTTGTTTTATTTGGACTTACATGCTTAGGCGTAAGATGTTTTCTGGGAGACATAAAAATGTATCTAATGCCTTTTTAATTGAGTTAAAATAAATCGGATTAAATATCTGAATTCATTTTCCTAAGATTATTATCTCTATATACTGGAGTTGAGCACAACACTAAACATATTTAAAAGAAGCTTTAAAGGGACCAATGGTTCTTCATTTGCTAACTATATATTACCTGTTATTTTCTCTATCAATTAACATTTTCATTAAGTATAGAGAAAAATATCTCAGTTACCGTCACCAAAAGAATAAAGCACCTTCCAATTTGTGCCTTAGTATAGAGTAGGCACTTCATAAATATTTGCTGAAAGAACAAAAGTAGAGGTAACACTTTTGGATGTGATTTTGGGCTGCATTTTCTTACTTTTTTTTTAAATTTCTTTAGAGAGAGAAAGAGCATGAGTAGGGGAGAGAGGCAGAGACAGAGAGAGACAGAGAGAGAGAGAGAGAGAGGGAGAGAGAGAGAATCTTAAGCAGGCTCCATGCTCAGTGCTGGGCTTGATCCCACGACCCTGGGATCATGACCTGAGCCGAAATCAAGAGTTGGATGCTCAAGCGACTGAGCCTCCTAGGTGCCCCTCTTAAGTATCTTTTTAAGTTTGAATAACTTATCTACTTGGAATTCATATGAATTCAAAATATCAAATGGCATTGCATAATCTAAATATAGCTCACAAAACACTGAAACACTACCCAATTTTCTCCTCTTGCTCACAGGTCAGATCAGGTCTTCTTCTGTTTATTCATTCGCTTCTCCCAACACCGACTGAACTCCAACTTACTTCATCAGATGCACTCAAATGCAGTGAAAAAAGATAGGAAAAATAACAGCTGTTATTTTGCCTGCAGAGCATCATGTATGGCTATATGGAACCATCAACTACAATTCTTGTCTACTGCTGGGCCACCAGAAAGGTCACATGGCCAAGGCCTGGCCAATCTTAGTAACAGTGACTGGTCAAAGGGTAGTAATGTGGCCAACCAAGGCTGGTGGTAGTTCTTCCAGAAACATTTGATAAGTTGACTTTGGAGTAAGAGGGGCTCTCCCTGACTCTGGCATAATGGAAAACCAGATAAATTAAGAGCCACAAACAGCTATATTTTACACAATGTGCTGAAAACCTGTTTCAGAATGGAGCAAAACAGAAAAGCAGAATAAAGAATGAGAGAGAGGAAGAAGTCAAGGAGAGTGAAGGAGTAGAGAGAGAGAAAGAGTGGGAGGGAGGGAAGGAGGGAAGCAGGATGAAAAACGAGAAAGAAAATGAGAATAGACACATGGATTAATAATGGGCACATCATTTTAACTTTTGGTTTCAGACAAGCCCAAAACCAGGAAATTCCTGGACTTCCATGTTTAATGAACCAATGAATTATAGAATACACTAGTTAAAATTATTTTTTGACACTTGCAGCTGAGGAACTTCTGATTCATATGGTCTTTGACCTCAAGATTAAGACACAGGTGCGCCTAGCTAATTATGGCTATTTTGCCTTACATTATCAAGGCCGAAATGTGATATTCCATAGGAAAATATCAAGAGCAGTGCACAGACCCTCAATGGAAACTGGAAAAGACTGGAAGCCTGTACATGCGATGTGGATGAAAGGCATATGAGAGATGGCACAGAAACTTTCCAAGTGGAAGGACGAATGTGAGTGGACAAGCAGTGTGTCAGGCACTGTTCATCCAGGGACCCACTGTCACTCTCATTTCCTTCTCCTTAGCCATCTTCCAGAGGTAGGGGACAGCCATGAGAGTGTTGGCCAATGAAATGTGAGCCAAAGATTGCTGGGTAGGGCTTCTGAGAGAGCTACTACTTTACTGAAAAGAAAAAAAAGAAAGACACAACCAGCTGGCATAGCCCTTTACTCTTAGCCCTTTCCACTTCACGGTTTTCCTTGCCTGGAATACGGATGGGAAGTTGGAGATGCAGCAGCCATGCTGTGAGCATGTGGGAACAATCATGAGGACAAAAGCAAACAGACTAACAGCAGAAAAGCAGAAAGAGCCTGGTTCCTGAACTCACTGCTGATGAGTTACACTAGCCAAGAACTTCCCGCCTACCTCTAAACTTTTCTTACATAAATACCATCAGCTTGTTTAAGATTCAACAAATTGTACATTCTATTACATGAATCATTCTTAACTGATATAGAGATGTTGGAAGTTACAGAGTATATATGAGGAAAAGAAGAGTTGCGATCTGGCAGTTAAACACTCACAGGATATACAAATGTCTGTTCTATCAGTACCTACCTATGCAGAATAGTTTGTTAAATAATTTGAGAATGACCATGCAGAATAACAGAAAATTTAGTAAACTGAGCAGTATGAAGCTAGAAAGAGACTGGCACTAGATTGTGTGGAACCTAAAGTTAAAATTAGGAGTATATACTCATTCTAAGAGTACTTTAAATACTTTATGTATGGAAGATATGAAATGTCTACATACGTGTGGATGAAACATGGCGTAGTAATGAGTTAATTGAGTGCAACCGTGAGAAGAGCTCTCAGAAATTCTCTCACATTGGCATGTAAACCAGGAGGAACTTCACAGTATATTGCAACTAAAAATTTGATTTTGTAGTACCTCAGTTCACCCCTGAAAGTCCGTTTTAAAAATTAAACTGAAGAGTATTGGAGTTATAAAATTCATAGCCTGGAATGAGTTATTAAACGGCTGCGAACACCTGGCTTTTCTCACAGAAGTTATCTGCTTGCATTGGCTCATTTACATACATGAGAGAAAATGAAGTTCAACCTTTTCTCAAAACAGCATTTAGAATGGGAAAGCATCTTACATGAAACAATTTCAAATATAATTACGCAAAATGGAAGTTAAAATATTAAGCATAAAAATTCCAGTTAAAGAAAATGGAAATAGAAAGCAAACTGCTATAAAATGGTTGCTGTCTGGTTTTTGGGTTATACAACTTAATTCGACTTAGGAGGTTTGGTTTTTGGTTGTTGTTTTTTTTAACTTTCTTATTCTTAAGTAACTGCTAAAATGATAAACCGGGCAGTTAAGCTTTCTTTTCCTCCTTGTCGTGCAGAGGTAGTGGATGAATAGTCCAACTATCCGGAAATGCAGACCCTTTATTTTTTTCAATTATTTGAACCATTATTGAAAATGGATGCTTAGACTTGCCTAAGTGCAGGCAGACAGGAAGCAAAAAGCCGGCTTCGCTGATGCATTATTCCATTTGCAAACACTCCATGGGGCACAAATGCACCATCCTAGTATTTCTCTAACTGCAAAGTCCACTTTTCAAAATAAATCATTTGCACACAAGCTGACAGGCATAATACCCTGATGGACAAGAGCAAAAACCAACTTTCCCTTCCCTGTTCCTTTCAAGTTGAAAAATCAATTGAAGACAGCCTTTCTGATCTGATTTTTTTTGACACATATACCAGAAAATAACTTTTCCTCTTGCTAAGCTTAAAATAGAAACTGGGGAACACTACTTCAAAATACTTTTGCAATTTGTCAAGCAAAATGGCTTTTCCTCCACCTTCTGCAACTCACAGCAATCTTTTGGAAGACAGAAATATTTCCAGCTCATTAAAAACATTACTCTAGAATGATCTGTTCTCCTATAATTCAACATGTTATAGGAAAATACATGCTGCCTAGATGATATCTATCAATATTTATACTTAAATATTCTCTTTCTGGATCCTTATGGAAGTGAACTGATGTCTTTATTCATAAACTTGATTCATAAAGCATTTTAAGTCTGCAAAGTATATTTGCGTGTCCACTCATAGATTTCTTTTCTTTTCTTTCCTTTTTTTTTTTTTTTGATGGTGCAATCTTGCTGGAAGACCTTTCACTTTATTGACTGCAATTTATTATTATTATTATAGTTATCACTAACTTACGTCAAATTTCCAGAAAAACTCTGATCAAGAATATATTGCTGTGTCTTAAGAATTTTACCCATGCTAAAAACCCAGTGGAAAACAGGTGGTCTTCCTTTTACATATTACCATGGGACAGAAATGAAACCCAAGGACAAAAACAAAATTAGGCAAATATAGATGTGAATTCTCTCCAAGTTATTCTTCTTGTCTGCAGAAATAATTATGGTAAGACACACTAGCATAGCTTAAATTATCACTGCAGATTATTGGAATATATCCTTGTTTCATTTTGTTTTGATAATGGCATTCTGGCTTAATTACGTTTTTTTTATTTTTTGCTGTATAGTTGTGGAACATACACATGTTTCAAATTAAGAAAATAACATAAATCACAAATATTTGTAGTCTCTTATTTTAAAGTCATAATTGCTTATTCTATATTTACTTTTTCATGATATTCACTGTAAATTGCCCATTAAATAACACATAGTTTTAATAAGACATCTGAAGCAGAATCTAGTTGTAGGGTTTGCTTTCCTTTCATTGCTTTTATTCATATATCACAGTTCAATAGACCATAAGTGCTGGTATTTTTCACTATGTAAAGGTGTACTTAACCCACAGACCAAGTCCCAAAGTGATTTCTAAACATTAAAATTTCTCTTTCAAATATTTTCATTCTTCTTGAAAAATGAATTAAGAAAACATTTTAATTTTAAAGGAAAAAAAACACTGTCAATATTTAAGTTGTATAACAGAAGTTTGTGGTTGAAATGACTTAGTTTATAAAAAACAAACAGGAAAGAAAAATCTTCAGGATAAAGTTCAGGAAGAACATATGTTTGTGCATATGTATTTTAGGTATAGTTTTAGATATAAAAATGTGTATTTCTTAAGAAAATATACGTGTTTCTGGGGACTGAAAACAGATACAAAGTTTAGGAAACAAAATATAAGAATGAAAACATAACATTCTCAGAATATACAAATTAATTGAAATGTACATAACTCACATCAAATTTTTACAATTTTAAAACCTGCTTAAAAAAATTAAACCATGAAAAACAAGCTGATCCATTTTTCCCCCAAATCCTCAGAATCCAGTAAAAGCATTCGATCAGAACCTGCCATTTCTCAAGTACCCAATGGCCTTACTGAGTTCCCGAAGATTGTGTAACATGCTCTTGTTATGGTATTCTCCCCTCTGCTCTCACCCATTCTCCACTCCCAGACTCCAAGCCTATCCAAAGTTTTAAGTTAGGTGGATAGAGCCAGCTTCACTCAGATGGTTTAACTCTTCATGCAGAATCAGTATGTTCTTTGTTCTGGTCTAATAATCTCAAGTGTAGTTTCAGGCTCTCTCAAAGATACAAAGAAATGGAAAAACATTCCATCCTCACAGATTGGAAGAATAAATACTGTTAAAAAGTCAATACTACCCAAAGCAATCTACACATTCAATGCAATCCTAATCAAAATTGCACCAGCATTCGTCTCAAAGCTGGAACAAGCAATCCTAAAATTTTTATGGAACCACAAAAGACCCCAAACAGCCAAAGTAATATTGAAGAAGAAAACCAAAGCGGGAGGCATCACAATCCCAGACTTTAGCCTCTACTACAAAGCTGTAATCATCAAGACAGCATGGTATTGGCACAAAAACAGACACATAGACCAATGGAATAGAATAGAGACTCCAGAATTGGATCCACAAAAGTATGGCCAGCTAATCTTTGACAAAACAGGAAAGAATATCCAATGGAAAAAAAGACAGTCTCTTTAACACATTGGTGCTGGGAGAAATGGACAGCAACATGCAGAAGAATGAAACCAGACCACTTTCTTACACCATTCACAAAAATAAACTCAAAATGGATGAAGGACCTGAATGTGAGACAGGAAACCATCAAAATCCTAGAGGAGAAAGCAGGAAAAGACCTCTCTGACCTCAGCCGCAGCAATTTCTTACTTGACACATCTCCAAAGGCAAGGGAATTAAAAGCAAAAATGAACTATTGGGGCCTCATCAAGATAAAAAGCTTCTGCACTGCAAAGGAAACAACCAACAAAACTAAAAGGCAACCGACAGAATGGGAAAAGATATTTGCAAATGACATATCGGACAAAGGGCTAGTATCCAAAATCTATAAAGAACTCACCAAACTCCACACCCGAAAAACAAACAATCCAGTGAAGAAATGGGCAGAGACATGAATAGACACTTGTCTAAAGAAGACATCCAGATGGCCAACAGGCACATGAAAAGATGCTCAACGTCACTCCTCATCAGGGAAATACAAATGAAAACCACACTGAGATATCACCTCACACCAGTCAGAGTGGCTAAAATGAACAAATTGGAGACTATAGATGCTAGAGAGGATGTGGAGAAACAGGAACCCTCTTGCACTGTTGGTGGGAGTGCAAACTGGTGCAGCCACTCTGGAAAACAGTGTGGAGGTTCCTCAAAAAATTAAAAATAGACCTACCCTATGACCCAGCAATAGCACTGCTAGGAATTTACCCAAGAGATACAGGTATGCTGATGCATAGGGGTACTTGTACCCCAATGTTTACAGCAGCACTTTCAACAATAGGCCAATTATGGAAAGAGCCCAAATGTCCATCAGCTGATGAATGGATAAAGAAGTTGTGGTTTATATATACAATGGAATACGATGTGGCAATGAGAAAGAATGAAATATGGCCTTTTGTAGCAACATGGATGGAACTGGAGAGTGTGATGCTAAGTGAAATAAGTCATACAGAGAAAGAGAGATACCATATATTTTCACTCTTATGTGGATCCTGAGAAACTTAACAGAAGACCATGGGGGAGGGGAAGGGGAAAAAAAAAGTTACAGAGAGGGAAGGAGGCAAACCATAAGAGCCTCTTAAAAACTGAGAACAAACTGAGGGTTGATGGGGGGTAGGAGGGAGGGGAGGGTGGGTGATGGGCATGGAGGAGGGCACCTGTTGGGATGAGCACTGGGTGTTGTATGGAAACCAATTTGGCAATAAATTTCATATTAAAAAAGGAAAAAGAAAACCTACCTCAGGGAGGGCGCCATCTAGTGAGAGAGGAGGCAGAGATGGAGGAAGGAGGGAAAGCCTATGCTAATGAGGCTGTCCTTAGGAAAGTACTTTTCAGTCAGGAGAAACCAGCCATTTACTCAATATTTCTTTCTAAATGTAGTATAGCAGAACTGAACAGGAAAAGAGTCAAGAAAAAAACAAGAAATGTATCATGGATGGTAAATTTTGAGTCAAGATTGAAAATCACTTTAAAGTTTATTAAGAAAAAATACTGAGAGACATTTAAGACTTCTTACTCAAAGAAGTCTTCCTGTTGTAGAATCTTTAAAAGTCTTACCTACTTTATAACTCACTATTGCATTTCTGTTTTGTTTTAACTATTGCATTTTCTTTTTTATTTTTTTAATGTTTATTTTAAGAGAGAGAGACAGAGCATGAGCAGGAGCGGGGCAGAGAGAGAAGGAGACACAGAATCCGAAGCAGGTTCCAGGCTCTGAGCTGTCAGCACAGAGCCTGACACAGGGCTCAAACTGACAAACTGTGAGATCATGACCTGAGCCAAAGTCAGACGCTTAACCGACTGAGCCACCCAGGGGCCCCTTAACTATTGCGCTTCAATGTGATATATATTCAATCAGGAGAGGCCGAAGTTTTTGTTTTTTTTTTTGTTTTTGTTTTTAACATTTATTTATTTTTGAGACAGAGAGAGAGCATGAACAGGGGAGGGTCAGAGAAAGAGGGAGACACAGAATCTGAAACAGGCTCCAGGCTCTGAGCTGCCAGCACAGAGCCTGACGCGGGGCTCGAACCCACAGACCGCGAGATCATGACCTGAGCTGAAGTCGGACGCTCAACCGACTGAGCCACCCAGGCGCCCCGAGAGGCCGAAGCTTTAATGCCAATAAATGTCAATAAATGGTCTTCACGCACTCTTTTTTTTTAAAAAAGGGTATCATCCCTTGCAACTATGGTTACTTCTGAGGGCACAGTATGTATCATACACAGGTTTTAGTAAATTATATTAAGAAATCCAACTTATCGAGCCACAAAACCTGGCTTCAACTTATCACAGTACACTTTACACAATTTTTCAACCATTTTCTTAAATTCGTCTACTACTTTGAGGCACCATGTTCCCTGTGGATGACAAAAAAGTCAAAATTACTGTCATTAAGGATTCACTGCGAAAAGAAAACCATTTGCTAAGCACATTAAAATTTACAATGTATTTTCACACAGAGAACTTCCCAGTGAGTAGAAAAAGCCTATTTCACAAAATAGGAATACAATCAGTATCTTTATTTTATAAAAGAGAGCCCTGAGGTCCTGAGAGCTTATACAATCTACCCAAGTTCACAGAACTTTCAGAATTCAGGGATCTACTTTCATAGATGATGGACTAATTTAAAAAATGTTAGTACTCCTTTTTTCTCTCCCTCATTCTTTTTTCCCTTCATTTCTCTTTCTTTTTAAAAACTAACTTGTCAAAAATTTGGACTTATGAGGCTTTCCTCATATTAAAGCACTTCTGCACCGGTTTGGGACAAAACTGAGTTGGTGAAACCCCTTGGAAGTTCCAAGAGGAAGAGATCAAGGCCAAATGTGAAATGCCTCCCCTCCCACTTTCAGGCACATCTAAAATGCTCACTAATGTACAAGGGGTCCTCCATTCAGCTCTTCACAGAAAGGGAATAAAACTAAAAGGCATTCAATTACTTTGTTTTGGGTTGTTTTTTAGTGGGACGACTTAATGCAGAGGCAAAGAGAGGAGTTTGGGAAGGTCTCCTATCCCTGTGTATCTCCTAGTGGGGCATGATGAAGTGAAGGTAGAGGGAGAGCATGAGAGGACCAGAGTTACAAGAGAAAATGAACGCTCCCTTCCTCATTTTCAGACCTCAGGGATTACACCTTTTCTCCAGGTGCCCTTCACCAGACACTCTTTCTTCTCGCCAACTGCTCATCTTTACATCCTCTGTAAAGTGCCGTGGCATTCTTGGGGAAAAGCCATCTCATTTCAGTTCCTCATTCTAGCAAGCCTTCTCCACCCCACCAGGATCCATCTACTTCCTGCGTGAAGTTTCTGTAGGTCTGTTAAAGAGGAGGATAGCTAACTGGCAGGAAATGTCCCAGCTGACTTCTTCTTTCTTGCCTCCACAAATGCATTCATTCACTTAAAAAAAAAAAAAAAAAAAAAAAAGGCGGGGCGGGGGGGGGGGCGCGTGGAGAAAAGAAAAAGAAGAAGCCTAGTGCCTTGTGTGGTAAATACTAGCTTCCTAAGATTTATTTGTTTTGAGAGAAACGTGTAAATTTATTATGCTTAGAAAGCCCTCTCTCATCTCATCATTATAAAGGTCAAGGAGTTTGGAGGTTTGTCAAAAAGTTAAACAAAAAATCACCATGTGATCCAGCAATTCCACTCCTAGGTATATATCCAAAGAATTAAAAGCAAAGACTCAAAGGTGTTTTTAAAATATATAAATGCCTTTGCGTCAAGATTTCTGAGTACCCCTTATTCATGTGCTTGGCTCAAGCCCTAGAATTGCTCACCTAGAGCCTAAGAAAGGTAATAGTATCCTTGCTGATATTACTGACTCAAAAGTCTCTCCCTTAACCATATCCTCCTAATTACCACAAATGCAATCTTCCCGACATACGCATCTGAACTTTTTAGTCTATAATGAATAAGTGCTTTCTAGATCTCCTCTTTATCCAACAAGGTGCATGTAAATACTTCAGCCTGCCATGCAAGGAAGGCCTTTGTGATACTGATTCTACTGACCTAACCAGAACCTCTCCAGACCTACCAAAACACACTCTTTGTTGGCAAGTGGGACTGCTCACCAACTATCTGTGTCTCTGCACCAACCTGAAATGTCCCTCCTCCTTTTTCTACCCAGTGAACATATCTTTCCAGACCCTTCTCAAAGGTCACCTCCTCAATGAAGTCATCCACACTGCCATAGCACATTGCACTCTGCCTTCACAATTACCACAGCGGGTCATGATGACATTTTACAGTTGTAATTTTCATGGGTAGACGTTCCATGGGGTCAGAGACCATGTCCTAACTTATCTTTGCACCTCTTACTGTGGGCTTGGCATATAACCATCCTCAAAGACACAGAGCATTTTTCCTGGTTTCCATGGAAATATCAGATTATTTAAGGTGATTATTTTCTTTGCCATCAGAGAGCTCATCTCTTCCTATATTAATGAGGAAGATAGAGATGTAGTGGAAAATGATATCCTCTGGAAATAGAATTATTAGAAATAATATCCTCTGGGAGGAACCTGAGTTTAATTAACCTCAATAAACATGATTTTCCCCAATTTTCAAAATGGTAACAATACTAAATCACAGGGCCATTCTTTGCATTGAGGTAAACATATGTAAAGCACCTTGGAGACAGACTGTCTTACACACAGTAAGTACTTGAACTCTTTCTCTTATCTTTTCCTTGCTAATTTTTTTCAAAATCATCACAGTAAGCTTATTTTGATATTCTCCCCTGCATTACCAATTTAAATTCACATGAAAATCAGACTCCCTCCCTAATGACAAGGAGAATACCAGGTTTCTATTCACTACAGTAATCTGGAGCCCACAACTAATTGTTCTGAATTAAAAATAGAGTAGATGCACACTTAAACAGGTAGCGATAGGCTCTGCTTTATTCTTCTGTGTTGTTCCCAATATGCTATTGTAATATGATCCCCTTTGTGATACCTTAAATATAACTTAATTTAACTGAAAAATTTCATCATTACTTAACAAGCAGATCCAATGATCTATCCTGAGGGACACTTAGGCTTAAGAAGATATAAAATGAAAGAGAATATGAAGACTACATCTGATTTTCTTGACCAATGATTTCAACTTTTAAATTCAGAAGCAACAAGATGAGTAAGTCCAAATCAGTAAGCCAGCAGTCACATAGGCACTTAAAACTAAAAATCATCATTATGAATAACCTTAAAAATGCATTTATACAGCAACTAAAATCCATGCATCAGAAATAATTATTTAAATAAATAGGTTGGGGAAATGAATTCAAATAAATTTGAATGTACACAGTATTACAGAGAAATTTCAATGTCTAATAACTAACTTAATCTATGTAATTTACTAACAGCCGTCATAGAGTGTGTTGTTGGCAATATTAACACTGCATGATTAAAATTACAGACAGAATTTGAAGGTAAGCCGGAAAAAGGGAAAAAAAAAACTATTAGGAGACCAAAGTCTAACAAATTTTAAATTTAAGTCATACATCTCTGATTATAGTATGTCTTTCAAACACTGCAGAGCACATCTCTCCTTTCTTGTCCCATATCACAAACCAATAATTTCTTACTACATTTAAAAAGACAGAAAGACTAAAAACTGCCTAGTGCTGCTTTTCTTTTTAAAGTTAGTGATGGTACCCAGGTGTTATGTAGTAGCATATATTTAACTCATGCATGATACTATAATATTCCCATTTTATACTTCCAAATTAGGAATTCCGACAAATACTGGGAAAACTCAGATCAAAACGATTTTCTATTTTCAATTTGCTGTCAAAATGACTGAGTTATACTTTAAAAGAGAAAATGACTAAATATGAAGCCAACTAAAAACAGTTAAATCGATACTATTTATTCATCACACCAAGTTTCTAAAATCTTCTCAAGACCAACTCAAACAAATTCAACCAAGGAGAACAGTGAATGACTATCATGTTCTATTAACTAATGATGGCACTTACTTTATTTTTTGGTACTTATATTTAAACATAATAAGAGCATTAAAATTCCAAATTAAGATCTCTGATTTTCAACCCTTCCCAACTTAAGGAGGTAAGGAGGATATGATGCAATCTTGATGGGAACAGAGTCAAATTTCCAGACTGAGAGATTGCTGTAGATGTTAATTTTAAATATTTTGAAACAATATTATACATTGCAAGATACTAGCATAACAAAACTTTGTATCAAGTTCACTTGAGAGGAACAATTTCAATTTGTGTGAACTTGTAACAACAATTTTAAAATTCTTTTTGAAAGTTTTTGTTTTGTTTTAAACATGCATGCCCCATAAACTGGGAAATGATTTCCTACATGTACAAGATCATTACTTTGCTAAAGAGATTTCAAAAAGAAACACCAGTGGCTAGGTTTCTTGAATCTTTAAGCTCTGGACTAGAAGGTATGGAAAGTGGCTGAAGAGCTTTGCACTGAAGAAGGAGCGTTTCCAGGCAACCTTCCACAGCTGAGCAACCACAAGCAACTGAAACAATGGTTCACACTGGCACAGATCCATTAAAGGAGAATCTACAGAAACATTGAGAGTGTGTATTCATCCTTTCAAAAAAAAAAAGTTTAAATATGAGCTGGAGAAAATATAGAGAAAAACTAGAGAAAACAGTCTAGAGAAAATCAGTATATTCTCCGTGTTCTTTTCATAGTTTTCAATGCAATGGACACTATTTCAGGAATGGTTAACCCATTTGTGCGAATAAAGCATTCACCTCTTCCTTAGTCGCCAATTATAACTACAGTGTGTCAGGCTACCTTTCACAAAGCACCAATACGTAACTGGGTGATCTGATCTTGTCCCAGTGGTAATCTCAACTTTAGTACATGTCTCAGTGTGAAAATGAAAACATACTAAAATTAAAATTAATGATACTTAAATGGTATTATATTCTGGGATGTTTGGCTGAGATGAAAAGGGAACAGTAGAGTAGAAGTTCACATATAGCCTTTTTCTATGCTTTTGTAGAATTGTCTCTTAGAAACCCAAGTATCTAGACTCCAAGTTGTAGCTTTTGTTCTAACATTGATTCCTTGTGTTTCATTTAATGATCTCAAGTTTACTGAAAGGCATTCCAGAATAAAATGGCCATTAAAAACATAGACTGAATAAAAAAAAAAATCCATAGAGCTTTGTAATCATTTAGCTGGCTTCCTATTTTAACAGTATTATTTAGAGCTACTATAATTTATAATATTATGTACTTGATTTATGTATCTTAAACATAAGTAGATTTCTTATAATGTTAGCTCTTTAAAATCTTCACTTTTCTCAGTCTAATGTATACAATAGGCTTATAAATGAAATGATCTTGGGTGACCCCAAAAATAACAGTAATAATAATAAAAGTAAACTGCTATGTATTTCATTAGATATTGAAGAAGAAAACAGTTTGATGACAATCAGAGGTATATAAAAAGCAGTATCTGATAATCATTCACTTTCTTTCCTGTTTACAGGTGGAGATTGGTCCAAAAGATCAGCTGGAATATTAGAAACCATGTGAAGTTTAGACTTCATTAAAAAATCATGGATTGGGGCACCTGGGTGTCTCACTTGGTGAAGTGTCTGATTCTTAGATTTTGGCTCAGGTCACGATCTCACGGTTCATGGGATGAAGCCCTGTGTTGGGCTCTGAGCTGACACCGTGGAGCCTGCTTGGGATTCTCTGTGCCTCTCTCTCTCTGTCCCTCCCCTGCTCGCACTCTGTCTCTCTCTCAAAATAAATAAAACATTTTAAAAAATCATGGATTACACTATCTTCTTAAAGTTGACATGTATTAGAAGACTGTGTTTATGTTTAAATTATATAATATAGAACATATTATACATAACAAAAACATAATATTTTATGTTTTAATTCATAGGTTTCCTAGGTGCTTCATACAAAGACCACCTGCATTTGTTACAAACAGCAATCCTTAAAACACAAAATGCTCAGAAAATGTCCTTTTCTTTTCGATGTCATCTGTCATGAACACACATCTTGCAACCAAAAGTAATAGTATATTCTCTCAGAGAAAATTCTAACAGAGGAAATATGAGTAATAATTAAACACACCACTTTTTTTTTTTCACTAAATGAAATAAAACTAGCTTTCTGTCAGGCTCTAATAAACTCAAAAAAACCCTCAAAGGCACAAATTATCCCATTCAATGGCTTTGTAGTAAAAGGAGTCTATAGAGGCAGGATCAATTTACAGGCCATGGCCAAACCTTTATCTCTTTACCAGTGGAGGAGGTGTTAAGCAGTATGATTTAATATTCATTCAGCCGGAAGAAATGCATCGCACGTTGAAGCTATGTGCAATGTCGATGATTACACACCTGTTGCCATAGTAATTTTGGAAGCTGCAGTGGATATAACTAAGATTCCAAACCAATAAAATCACATTACCAAAACTTGGTAACTTTAATCAATTCAAAAATCGGGAAAAGTCTTTTCAAGAGTTGTTTTAAACTATAATTGACAAAAGTAGGAAAAGTAAAAAAGAAAGAACATGTAAGATGCTATTCTTTCTTGCTCCGGGCATTCTATCTCTGCCTCTCTCTCTCTCAATTTCTCTCTCTTTTTCACACACGCCACACATGTGCAGTTTTTTTTCCAAAAGTTTTTTTTCTTTGAAATTCTGACAGTAATTGTACTAATTCTGTTATCATATTTCAGCAGATGGTGACAACATATAATTAGATTTGGTGGGCTTTGCTCACTGAGATCAATTTCTATAGTTTCCTCCACTATTTAACCATTTAGATTGTTTGCAAACCCTACTTAATAAAGAGTAAAGACATTTATAGCATGCTGTGCTCATTCACGCAAAAATATTGCCTTTTTTTTTTTTTAAGCCACACAAGGTACTTACATGAGCCTTTGCGAGCATATGCCAAGAAGAAAAGGTATTATATACAGATTTTTTAAAATGGTCACCAAAACTGTGGGACATGTTTAGTGCCCTTAAAAATTTACACAGTGATTGCACAGTTGGATGAGAATTTTGTGCCCTTGGTCATCCAATCAGTTCAGGACCCAGATTAGGACTGTCAAATTGTGTCAGGACTTTGCAGTGAGTGCTTTCTAGAGTGCCTTTAATCCTCCAAGGTTTTCTCAAATGTCACAGCCATCTGGAGGAAAGGGAGCTTCCCCGCTGGGCTCCACTGACCACAAATTACTTTCTAAAGAGAAGGACAACAATAGAAAGCAGTTAATAAATATTTGATTTTTTTTTCCAGAAAAGGAAGGTAAAACACTACCTTTCCATCTTAATTTAGCTTTAGATGCTTTTATACAATATATAAAAATGAGAATACGATGCCTGCCTGGTATTTCATTTGAGGGCAAATGCAAACATTCATTACAAAATTAAAGAAACATCTGAGAGGGTATTTGAGTCACTGCTAATGTAGTGCTCAATTTTCTCTGCAGTTTCTTCTGGTTTCAGAATAACTAACCGTTTTATCCCAGGCAAGGAGCATGATTATTTTCAAGTGATGAAAAGTGCGTATTACTCCATGGCCCCGTCTCTTTCCAAAGTCGAATGTGCAGTGTTACCAAAATCTTAGTAACTTGAGTTTAGAAGCAGCTAAAGTTCAGTGCAACGTGTCTTGAGAATCCCCACTGCAAGTTCTAAAAAGAAATCTGGTTCTAGTTTCCTCATTTAAGGATATGACTGTAATCCTCTTCTCTAAAGAAAGTCACTTCCTCGTCTGGCATAAAAGAGACCAGGAAACCAGCTGCACTGTGTCTTTTAAGAGACGCTATCTGCAGCTGCAGTCAGGACCCAGAAGGTTCTGAGGTCTTTACCTGCGCTCCCCAAGTGCAAACACAGGTTGATAATCGGGTTGTAAAATATTTTGTGTAGAGTATAGTAAATGATGCGTGTGTCTGCTCTAAGTGAAAGTGCTGTCTTTTTTTTTTTTTAATTATTAAATGTGTGCACTATTTGCAATGGCCTTGGTCTCTGTGATTATGCAACTTGGAAAGCATTTTTTATAACGTCTGGATACAGTAAAAAATTTATGATATGACAATGAAGCATCATACCACTGTCATTATACTTGCTTTTTGCAAGAATTCCTTTTGAAAAGCATCTTTGAGCTCAAAACAAAACCATTGAGTATGCCTTGATTCTACAATTTCATCGTGCTTTAAAGTAAAGGTACGTTTTTCTATAAAATAAAAAGCTTCATTTTCCCAAAGGCCTAATGTTTTCTCTTGCCAAGTGTTAATTCTCTGTTAGAAAACACTTAATTCTACACCTGCCACAAATGCACCTCAAAGCTGTATCTTACAAACTTATTTTTCCTATTGTGACACCTTTAGAAAACAGGTTCTAAACAAAGGCAAGATGTGACAATGCTCCAGGAATCATCAGATGCTTCTCTCTGTCACATCACTACATTCACATGGCATCCCTGATTATACAGCAGTGGATTTTATAAAGGTATTTAGTATAGAATATTTTGTCTGTATCGTTGTAAATTTATTTACTGAATTAAATATTTCTGAAAAGGCAAAACATTCAGCATCTGCTATGAAATTAAAATGCTTTGAGAACCAGTATATTGGAAGGTCTAAGTTAATATTCCCTTTATGACAGTACTGTTTACCCAATTCAATATATTTATATACCCTGATATCTAGCTCGGTGGTCAATATTGAATATGCATTAACAAACTGCGCGACTTTTTCTCTTGTATTAACCTGGGTAAAAAAAAAATTAACTCTTAATAATAAACATGAGAGAAATGATAAAATGTCAGTTAAAATATGGGCATAAAATATATGAACTATATCTGTTATATTAAGAAAAAATAAAAGGTGAGAGGTAGCTTCTATTTTGTACAATCAGCAGGAGTGACAGGGTCAAAAGATGATGAGTAGTGTTATATGATGAACTATGGTGACAATTTCAAGTTCAGTAAGTGACACCTTAAATACTGCTACGACACAGTCATTCAATCAATCACTAGAACACTAAGAGAGAAATGGCTGTACGAAAGAAAAATCACGTACATAGAGGCATACAGCTTTGACATTTTGCCAGTATAAACTGAGAGTCTATTCAACAAGCAACAGATGCAATGTCATTCTCTTTCTATAAAAGAAATTCAAATATCTGCATGAGGAAAAACCATAAACAGAAGCCAGGATTGTGACTGTCACATGTCAATTACGAATAAATGCTGGGACAAGAACTAAGACGGTCTATGAAGGGCCCCATCAGGAAGACAATCAGCGAGACACAAACTGCTTTATCATTCACGTAACTCTGTTGACATTCATGATTACAAACAAACTCAGCTGCCTAATAGTATTTTTCAACACCTCATTAAAGCACCATTGTTTATGTGACATGATAAGTACTCACAGACACTCATTACTAACACAGGTCCTAAAATATCATAACAGCAAGACTGCATGTCATAGCCAAGCATTGTATGCCACTTACGACACAAACTACCTCAAACCTCAAAAATAAACACGCACAATGACGTGATGTTTCAAAGTCTACTCCAACTGCCAGTGTTGTGCTAATAACTTTTCAAATATTTCATCTGCAGGATGAAAAGATGTTGAAAAGAGAACTTAAAAGAAAAAATAAGCAATCCAACACCACTTTGCTTTTGTAAATAAAAGTTGAAATCATTTGGATATTCGAAGAGAAAAACTTAACACGGCATTTCTGATAACTGAATAATTGTTAGTAGCTTGATTTTTAATTTAAAAAAATCAAACAGTCACATAACCGTGATGCACTTAATATTCTCAACAAATTGTATTTCCTGGACTGTGGGAAGAGATTGTAGGAGGTTATTCTACATGATCCGCAGGAGTGACAGCTTCATGAGATGGTGAGTAATGAGATAAGCTGCGGCAATGTAATGATAACATGATGATGACCCCATTACACCTCATACATGAACTAGGGAGATCATTGGCTCTAGTGAAACAAAATGTGCATATGCTTTGGGCAGTATACTGGTTACAGACAACACTTAAGTTATTTTACAAATGAGATTGGAGGATATTGAGACTACACCATTGAAACAATAAACAAGTCAGGAAAAAAGCACAATCAATGAGAAAATGTTCTATCAACTACTTTATTTTTTTATTTATTTATTTTTTAAATGTTTATTTATTTTTGAGACAGAGAGAGACAGAGCATGAATGGGGGAGGGTCAGAGAGAGAGGGAGACACAGAATCTGAAACAGGCTCCAGGCTCTGAGCTGCCAGCACAGAGCCCGACGCGGGGCTCGAACTCACGGACCGTGAGATCATGACCTGAGCCGAAGTCGGACGCTTAACCGACTGAGCCACCCAGGCGCCCCACTATCAACTACTTTAAAGGGAAACAAATCATTCAAGATCAAAAGCATGTTCCACCCAGTCCTTATTATTTAAGCTCGGTTACAGGCTGTTAAGTTTAGTGGGATGGAGTCTAAAACTTCAGAGGGTTTACAATCTGAATGAAAAATATATGATGATGCCCACCTCTGTTATTTATGCCAATAGCTGAACAATTCGGAGCTTACAAGACAAAAAATCACTACTGCTGGGGTTTACTTTAAATGCAAATGTAAACATAAAATGCAAATACTGAGATGAGCTACTCCGTAGGGGCATCGATTAGATTCAGGATCCAGAACATCAAAGAGTATAATAGCGTACTCTGAAGCTGGGTGGTAGTCGAGTAGGCACACGCCATTCTTCCCGTGAAGAAAAGGGAGAGATGTGTGGTAGGATCCTAGTGGTCTTGGGGCTGAGATGGCCCACCAGCCCAGACCTTTTACCTGAATTCAACCCATACTGTCAACATTTGACCCTTCACCTCTGCAGAGATACCTAATAGGAAATTCAAACAAGAAATTTCTAAGACCACGGTTCCCAAACTGTGCACTGAGGTGCTTGGTGACTTCACAGGGGCTCCTGAAGTATTTTTTTAAGTTCTAGGGAAACAGTGATACTTGCCATCTGTTGGAGGTAACACCAACAATCAGCCCAAGGTAGTTCCCAGTTCTGAGAACATGGTGCCCCTGCTAAACTCCTTTCAGTGACATCGTATCTTTGTAAAGTTGGGATTTGGGGATTGCCATTAGAATAAAGGGAAGTTACTACACAAAAATCAAGGGAGAAGAGGAAATGAGGTTAGCAGGATCCAATCTTAACCTGAGGTCAAGAAGCTGTGTGGAGCTCAACAGGTGTACGCATCCCCTTAGGAAGGGATTGTGGTTTTTTAAAGAATGAAACAAAAATATTATTTTTCTTTCAATTTACATGTATTACTTAAACAGCTACTTAATAGTGGGGACATAAATCTTGTTTAGTTGTTGGGACTTAACTACTTAATAAATAGAACGTTAGTAAGGTGTTACCACATAAATCCTTGTTAAGTTGTTAGGCTCTAAACTACCAAATAAATTAACTGTTAGGTATTTCTTTTGGACTAGGGGCACTATGAAAAAATTCCTAAGAAATCCAGAACATTTGGAAACCTCTGATACGGCTCCAATCACTGTATATAGTGGAAATCTAATCACCTTTTCAGTTCAGCATTCTTATTTTCCCCTTGGGAATGGCACGCTTTCACCATTTTCAGCATAAACCCTTCAGATGCAGAAGACTTTGCTACTGATCATAGGCAAGGGCAAACTTGGGCCACGCTGATTGGACTATCACATTCCTCTTGCCATCGTGACTTGTTCAGAAGCAGACCTATGATTTAATGGGAGCCAAACCAATGCCAGGAGACGTTTCACTGAGACTGTGGGGAAACAGTCAGGGAATGTGTTTCTACCAAACTTGAACCTGAGAGGATGAGATTCCCAGAGGTGCAAAAGGTCATTGTACAGAGCCAGAAAGTAAAGTCGACAAAGGAAGTTTGAGGCTGGAGAGGGAAACAAACAGACTCCTAACGACAGAGTGGGAGCACCCATATTCCAGGCACTGGGGGCCACGTATTCCACACTATGTATCACGACCTTATTCTTCCAATATCCAGCACACTGGCTGTCATTTAGAACCTGGTTACCCACAGTACTGTCCACGAACGGGAAGCCCCGGCAATATCTGCGCTTGTAAGAAATGCAGACTCTTGGGCCTCATTCAAACCTGCTGCATCAGAACCTGCACTGGCACAGGTAATTTGAATGCACATTCAAGTTTGAGATGTTGGGAGTCATAAAAAAAGAAAAAAACAGTGTAAATAGGTAAATGAATAGTCACCACTGGCCCTATTTTGGTGTGGAGACTTGTGCCTGCTTATATCCAACGTTTAACTTTTGTTAATGTTTTTTAATTTACTTTGAGGGCAAGAGAGCATGACAGCATGTGTGTGTGAGGAGGGGGAGAGGCAGAGAGACAGGGAGAGAGAGAGAGTCCCAAGCAGGCTCCATGCCGTCAGTGCAGAGTCTGCCTCAGGGCTCAATCTCACGACCATGAGATCATGGCCTGAGCTGAAGTCCGGAGTCGGACGCTGAGCCAACCGAGCCACCCAGGCGCCCTATCCAACGTTTAGTATATGTGCGGCCGAAGCGAGCACTCCAACGTTTAAACTATAACAGTAATAGCCTGGGGGGTATTCCCTGACTAAAACACAGATGTGTTCATGAAATGCTATTGCTTAGAATACTTCAATGGCTGCCCAGTGGCTTAGAGAGTAAAGTCAGAGGTCACTAACACAGCATAAGAAGACACCTCCACCAAACCCCTGTCTACACATGTCCCTCACTCCATCCTTTGCGTGTCGTCATGTCCCACACTGCACAATTTGTAATTGTCACCTGCTCCATCTCTATATACCATTCTTTGCCTTTAAAGTCCTCTCCATTCCAATCTTGGCTTGCTGAAGATCTTCTATTCCCTCACTTTCTCTTCCAGTTGCCTTATTTGTCCTGAAAGAAACAGAATCTAGCAAAATAGTAAACATATGGGCTTTGAGCTAAGCTTGGTGTTTCTAAATTTTTTTAACGTTTATTTATTTTTGAGAGAGAGAGAGAGGCAGAGCGCAAGCAGAGGAGGGGCAGAGAGAGAGGGAGACAGAATCTGAAGCAAGCTCCAGGCTCTGAGCTGTCAGCACAGAGCCCAACGTGGGGCTCGAACCCACGGACCGTGAGATCATGTCCTGAGCCGAAGTCGGACACCTCACCGACTGAGCCACCCAGGCACCCCTAAGCTTGGTGTTCCTTAGGCAGATACTCTGTAAACGTCATAGCCCCTAAGAATCCCTGAAAGAACTGCTACTCAAATTTGAATGAACTGATGGGCATTCCATATTTTGATTTATCTTTAGTGAAGTATTTTTATGCCTGTAACCTAGTGCCCAATACAAAATACAGTATTATACAATAAAGCAAAAATGCAGTCTTAAGTATTCCCTGGGTAGTATATGGTATCAGGAAGAATACTGGATCCTAAGGTTGGATGACCATGGGTTTGACACCTGCCTCCTCTGCCCAACAGATAAGCAGCTCTGGGATGTAGTCCCCCAGTGTTCTGTAAAATGTGAATAACATCTTCTTGACACATACATGTTATTCACCTACCTTGTCGTTACCTTCTCCCCACCCCAATTTGGCTGCTAATTCAACTAATTTTCTAATATTTTTCTCTAAAGGAGAATTAGTAGCTCCTAACTATATAATTGTCAAATTATAGTTTATCGAGAGTCTTTCATATCTCAATAAGCTTGAATTATAATGGTGATTCATGGGGCGCCGAGGTGGCTCAGTCAGTTGAGCATCCGACTTTTGACTTTGGCCCAGGTCATGATCTGAGATGGAAACCCATACCAGGTCTGGGCCAACAGGACAGAGCCTGCTTGGAAGTCTGTCTGTCTCTCTCTCTTTCTCTCTCTCTCTCTCTCTCTCTCTCTCTCTCTCTCTCTTTCTCTGCCTCTCCCCACCTCATACACACACACTGGAACTCTCTTTCTCTCTTTCTAAAAATAAATAAATAAACTTAAAAAAAAAAAAAAAGAAACAGTGATTCATAACCAGGAGGCCTTTTGTCCCCCCAGGGGATATTAGCAACTTCTGGAGACATTTTTGATGGTCGCAATTGGAGGATGCTACTGACATCTATTTGGTCGAGGCCAGAGATGCTGCTACACACCCTGAAATCCCTAGCACAGCCCCACATAACAAAGAGTTATCTGATCCACAATGGCAGTAGTGCTGAGGCAGAGAAACCTTGGATTACAGGGACAAATGCAGAATTTGAGAGCAGACATTGTTCCTAGATGCCTCCTTCCAGAAAGCTGACTCCATCAAACTAGAAGAAACAGGATCAAGAGCACTCATACAGGAAGAAAATTTTGTTTCAGGTGAGGAAAGGACCAAAGGTCTTTAAGGCACCCATAGAGAGTGGCAGGATCTCTGCAGGGAAAAAGTCCATGTGTGCAATAGGATTCTGGCTCTGAACACTCAAGCTCTCAGCACTGGCAAAAATTTGTGTACCCTAATTAAGGCACAGAGCCAAAGATCAACAGGTTTTCAAGAACCCATGGGATCTGGGGAAGAAATACATCACTGACCAAGATGAAGTAAAGAGAGTGGCCTAGCCATTATTTGCTGATACTACCCAATGACCTTCATTGTTATAGGATCCCAGGGCAGTCCATCCTGACTGACACTGGACCTCCCAACTACCTTGTGGGATGTGGGTTTAACATCTAACTTGATTTTATTGATTTTTTATTTTTTAAAAGTTTGTTGGTTTGCTTGTTTGTTTGCTTAGAGAGCTTACACGCAAGCAAGGGGAGGGGCAGAGAGGTAGGTATAGAGAGAATCCCAAGCAGACTCCAAGCTGTCAGCACAGAGCCTGATGCAGGGCTCCGACTCATGAGATCATGACCTGACTTAACATCAAGAGTCAGATGCTCAACTGACTGGGTCACCCAGGTGCTCCAAATATAACTTGATTTTAAAGATAGTGATATTTCGTACAAAAATTAGTGTAATAGTATTCACATCCCTTACACATTCTTCAAGCAATAACTGATGGTGGGTTCCACCAATATAATCCCCCTGTCAAAATGAATCTGGGTGTATTTGTAGAGCATCTATTATATTCTTGGCAAGGTAGGCGTTATAGGAAATAAAATTAAATGTGGTTCCTTTCCTTCCAAAAAAAATGTATTATGGTAGAGAAGAAAAACAGCTTTCATGTGCAAACAAAAGAAAAGCCAGGAAAAGATGATGTGAAAGATATTCTCCTAAAAGGGAAAATGATTTTAGGAAGCCACGGGTTATCGGTAGTGCCTCTTAATCCACAGAGGTTAAGCAGAATTACTATGATTAAACATTCTTAAATTCGGCTAGATGTAGGTCAAGGGCAGCCATTCAGAAAACACTTCACTGGAGAGTGCATGAAATAAAAGTCCCCACGGTATAAAGGAGGCAAACAAGCAAAGGGATGCAAACCATGTGTGCAGAGTTTGGCAGTAAAAGGAAAGGAAAGAGGAAATGTTGACTATATATCCACTCTCCCTACTTCAGTCAGTGGCAACAGATGGCTTTCTACAAATCTAAACCCTCATCTGCCCAGGCAATGTCCACTAGCGGTGTTTCAATGCAAGAGGCGGGGAGGGAGAATATCACCAAAATACTGAAGATCATGGAAAGGTGGATAACACTTCAGAAAATCTCTCTATGAATCTTGCTATCAGAATGAAGTCTTTCTTCTTCCAACGTCACAGCAGATCATTCTCTCTTTCTTGGCTTTTAAATATTTACTTATTTATTTTTGAGGGGAGGAGGGGCAGAGAGAGGTAGAGAGAATTCCAACCAGGCTCGGCGCTGGGCCTGATGCAGGGCTCAAACTCATAAACCGTGAGATCATGACCTGAATCGAAATCGAGTCAGATGCTTAACTGACTGAGCCAGCAGGTGCCCCTATTCTCTCTTTATAACATTTATAGCACTGTCACCTTGATCAGAGTGGGGGTTTCTATAGGTCTGTCTACCCTGTCCTGCTATGCTGTAAACTATGATGGCAAAAAGACTGTATGTTTCTTCCTTTGTGGTTTCAACTGTGTTTAAAAAGATACTTTGCACAGAGGAGGTCCTAAACAAATGAAAAAGATCACTAACTGAATGTCAACGCAAAATTGGAAAGAAAGTGTTTGGTTTTGATGATGAAATCCATGATCAGAAATAGAAAACTGACTGATTTCCTAATATAAATATTTAAGCCTTTAATCATTCACCGGTCTATCCACAGCTATGCTGTTTATCTGTATCCAGGTATCTTTATCCAGTACCTGGAGTCATGACTAGAACATGTAGGTACTCAGTAAAGATTTGCTGAGTCAATGAATGGCAGGATTAACTCCAATAACTATAAGATACCTATTTTAAAGCTTAGAAAAAATAGATAAAATAAATCAATGTTTTCATTTTAATTTTTTTTAATGTTTATTTCTGAGACAGAGAGAGACAGAGCATGAGTGGGAAAGGGGCAGAGAGAGAGGGAGACAGAATCCAAAGCAGGCTCCAGGCTCTGAACTGTCAACACAGAGCCTGACACAGGGCTCAAACTCACAGACCGTGAGATCATGACCTGAGCCGAAGTCAGTCGCTCAACCGACTGAGTCACCCAGGCGCTCCCAATATTTTCATTTTAAAGCAGCACATTCAAATTTAGATTCTGGTCCTAGATTCCAGATCAACTAGACTTTTTGCTAAATCTTCCAGCCTTCGTGAAATTTTGTTATGATATGCAAACCCACCCCCTACTCACATCTAAAGCTGTGAAGAAAATCTATGAAGGGAAGATGATATGGTACAACCCTGTTAACATATGGATGGGTCTTGATTTTTCCTTATACTCGACTGAAATAACACTATAATTCTTCATTTTGTCATTTTAGAACTGAATTATTGATTATATTGTCAAAAATACTGGAAATTTTACCTTTATTATTACCTTTACCTTCTTTTTAATGTTTCTCTTAATCAGAAAAGGCTTGTACACAATCTACATTATTAACTATAAATTTTGGCACATTGTATTAAACTAATGTTCCCATCATTTAAAGGCACAGTGGGATGAAAAGTGAAGGGAAAACACTTTTCTTAGATATGTGGTTATTCATTAGCAATCATAATTGTACATATTTCTAAAGGTCATGTCCCAATCTACCTGTTTATACAAGAAGAATCTAGCAACTGAATTCAATCCACTGAACATAAAATATATTCTACGGCTTTTCTACCTTAATATCATTACTAGTAAATGTTTCTTTGACTTTGACTTTGAAATAAGGACAAATGAAGAAAATCACCTGGAAAAAAATGCAATTTTAAACAAAAAAAATTATAACATCCTATTTGACATATTAACTAAAACAGAATCTGAAATCAACAAATTTATAAATGATTTTAAAATTTGGGGTGAAAGTCACAAACCAGAGAATCTACCTTCCACCCAAAAAAGCCACAACTGCTTCAAATCTTTAGGTTGGGCAAGCAACAGAATTAGTTCTTGCTAATCTCTAAAAAAGGCTTTTATCTGCCGATAAAGAGTTAAGTACTTACTAGGGTTAAATTTTTGTTGATGTTGTTGTTATTTTTCGAATTCAGACAATTTTAGTGAGCAGTAGGATTAGCGTAAAGTAAACGCCTCAACACCGCCCTCTGCCATAATGGCTTCTGTCAAATGATCACACTCACTAGTGTTCCATTAGATTAACTTGCAGGTGGATTTATCCACTCACTCTCGCGCTGCTCCAGGTTTCTGTTGAATAAGGAATGACAAACGCCTTAAGGACGTTTTCTTTCACTCTCCCTGAAAATAAGGTCATTAAAATGCACAGGAAAATGTGTTTGTGAAACCCCAAAAGTTACAGTCAACAAAACAATAGGTAGAGCTGTGCAGGGAGCTTCAGCACCTAGTTCACCATCTGCTTGGGGGAAAAGAAATTGAGGTCCAAACACAGACTTAGTATAATATCTAATCCAATACTGTCTTCCCCAACAGAGGACATGTTCTCCACGGGTACTGAAGGGAAAGCAATTGCTTTACTTTCCCTTTGCTAAATTCTATGCTCCTGAGCATAAGGACAATTTTTTCCTTGCTCTTCAATTCAATATACTTTGAAAACCCATCTACAAAGTAGAAAGCCTTCACCATTTGGGGTAATACGAATAACCCCTCCTTATAGCCTGTGCATTGGAGGTCTTAAAGAAGACAAAGGCATATCTCCAGGTGTCTGTATCACAACCCCACTCTCTACTTTGAAGTATTGACCATTTCACATCATTTTATTTTATTTTATTTTATTTTATTTTATTTTATTTTATTTTATTTTTAAAGCTTATTGATTATTTGTTTGTTTGTTTTCACATTATTTTTGAGAGACAAGGAGAGACAGAGCACTAGTCGGGGAGGAATAGAGAGAGAGGGAGACACAGAATCCGAAGCAGGTCGCAGACTCTGAGCCATCAGCACAGAGCCCGATGCAGGGCTCAAACTCACAAACTGTGAGGTCATGACCTGAGTGGAAGTCAGACGCTTAACTGACTGAGCCACCCAGGCACCCCTATTTGTTTGTTTGTTTAGAGACAGAGACAGTGTGAGCAGGGGAGGAGCAGAGAGAGGGAGAGAGATTCCCAAGCAGGCTCCACACCATCAGCACAGAGCCCAATGTATAGTTTGAACTCACGAAATGTGAGATCATGACCTGAGCCAAAACCTGAAACCAAGGGTTAGATGCTTAACTGACTGAGCCACCCAGGCACCCCCATTTTACACCTTTTTAATTATCCAGCCATTCCAACTGAAATTGAAACTGACCATCCCAATCCTTATGCTTTCTTTTTTTTCCATAGAAGTTACCATATTTTAATATATTATACAATTTACTTACTGTTATTGCTCATCATTTATCTCCTCTGGCCAGAAAATAAGCTCCCTGAGTCCAGGCATCTTTGGTTGCCTGGTTCACTATTACATCCTAAGCATCCTAAGAAAAGCACAGTACTAGAAGATTTTCAATAAATATTTAATGAGCAAGATAGATACCCCTTTGGTTTAAAGAGATAATAGATGATGAATAATTATAACATATAACTGAGTATGTCAAGGGAATTTTTGAGTTTGGTTGTCATATCTCCCTCTCCTTCCCAAATTGGAAGAATGTGAAAGAAAGAAGGTAGCAATGAAGGGACAAACTTAGATTAATAGAGAAACAGGATAAAGAAGAAAACATGGTTTTGCAGAAGGCAAGATTGGTGGGCAAGGTATTCAGAATACGGGAAAGGGGATTAGCAATGAAGTTTGAACAAATTACTAATACCTGAGGATGATTAGCAAGATTCTTAGAGGTGCCTGCGTAGCTCCGTTGGTTAAATGTCCAACTCTCAGTTTCCATTCAGGTCATGATCTCACAGTTTGAGATCGAGCCCTACGTCAGGCCAGGCTCTGTGCTGACAGCAGGGAGCCTCTTTGGGGTTCTCTCTCTCCCTTTCTGCCCCTTCCCTGCTCGCACGTGGTCATGCTCATTCTCTCTCTCAAAATAAATTAATTTAGAAAATAAAGATCTTAGAGATTCATTTCACAAACTGTTAAGCATCCTACTAGGGACAATGGGTCCCCAAATGACATATGATAACAATACACAATATGGTAAGAACTAGAATGGTACTTCTGAACCTCAGTTAGATTTTTTTACACTGATTTCCAAGTCTTCCAATGACTTGGGGCCTTCAGGATCAAAATCCATGATGTTGACAGGGAATACAAGCAAGCAGCTTCAGGATAATGTCTTGGCCTGTCTTGAGACTAGAGGTTCAGACCTTGTCAGTCTTTTGAAACAATCTATGCTGCAGACAGACCCAATCCATTGTGGTGCCTAGACCAGGGTAATGCCATTTCATGTCTTTAATTTTGCACGGTCACCCCTTCTTAAAACGCCCTTTGCCCCAGAGATCATATGAAAACCACATACAAATTCATTTGCTAAGACTCCTTTTAACACTTCTCTGAAGACTCCTCCAAATAGGAGCATCCCTCTTTTCTTCTGAAATCTGTGTTTGTACGCCTGTCTTGATATTACCTCTGAGCCGCTGGAAAGTAGGGAGTGTGTTTAGTTACCGTTCACACCCCGGTACTAAGATTCTTTCAGGCATACAATGACTTTTTTTTACAATGACTTTTAATAAATATTTCTTGAGTTGAGAAACTGTAAAATTCTAAACTGCCTCTTCAGAAACCTCACTAATCCCCCAGAATAAAACTTAAATCAGGTTCAGCTGCATTACCACATGAAAGAGCTGGCCATTAACTTTTCAGCACTGTAAACATTTGCAACCCACATGGAATGTATAATGTATGTCATTTTGTCAAAATATTCAATGAGCCACAATAGTCCATTTATTGATCCAGGGAACAATAGACTGTTGGTATTTGTTCTTATACAAAGGGATTATGTAAATAATAAGGGCATCCCCTCTCTGATGCCTTCAAATAATACATTCATTTTTTTTTTCAGGAAAATATTCAGACAGTGGGCTCCTGAGCCCAATTTTCCTGAACATATGTAGCCATTATCCCAAAATAAGCTCCACTCTGTGTGTCAGGAAATAATGTGAATTTGCCTTGATACAGGACTCTTTGCCCATTTCTATTATTTACCACGAGACTCCACGGGAAGGAGATATGTAAATCATGTTAACGTACACCCTCCATGTTTCTGACTAAATGTGATGCTGGAAATATCCTGCCCCATGGCTGTCATCAAAGCATCATGCTCTGTATCTTTCAGGGACAGACTGCAGCACTCGCTTCATTCACTTTAATATTATAGAAGTAATCTTTGCCATAAGAAAAGGAGTCACTGTGACCAACAAGGTTTTGATGTAAGATTGACCACTGGAGAGTAGACGACACCTGCCTCCCTCAGCCACAGATACTTTAAAGTACTTTCTTCCTTTGTAATTTTAACACAAGGGAAGAAAAGCCCTTATGAGCAACCCTGTCAAGCTGTGACAATGTGAATGAACAAGATTTAAAAATGTATGAGAGGCTGAAAATGAATCATTTAAACACACTAAAAAAAATCCTTCCTTGTGAGTGATGTCCTTGAAAAATTACCTAATAATTTATCCAAAATGAGCATCTTTTTTCACATGAGTGACGTTTGGCAGGTTTTCTTGCTTTTCCCTTGGATTTACAACTAATTTATTAAGCAGCTTTCAAGCAATTGCTCTGAACTTGGAGTTTCTGATCCACTGAAAAATCAGGCGTATTTCATGCCATCATCTTTTTTTTTTTCCTTTTAAAACATAAATTGACTAGTACCTCTACAGTTTTTGTTTCTTTTTAACCTAGAAGAAGCAAAGAAAAAAAGGTCCATGTTTGATCAGTTGAGAAAAGAATGCAGAAGCCACGGGCCGCCTGTTGATATCAGCCTTTTTGCTTCTTGTCCAGTGAGGTCTGTATCAACCTAAGGATGGCTAGTCACCCAGCTCTGGCTCCATTATGTGGCCTTGTCATTACCGTTTAGCACTGAGCTCCAGAAAAACAACTGAATTAAATGCCAAGCTTTCTCAGTTTCAGTCCTGACTCTACAACAAATGACCCAGCTGGCCTAGAGGCTGTTACTTAAAAGCCTTTGCTACGGGCGCCTGGGTGGCTCAGTCGGTTGAGCGTCCGTGTCCGGCTGCGACTCAGGTCATGATCTCGCAGTTTGTGGGTTCGAGCCCCATGTCGGGCTCTGTGCTGATGGATCGGAGCCTGGAGCCTGTTCCGGATTCTGTCTCCCTTTCTCTCTGCCCCTCCCCTGCTCATCTCACACTCTGTCTCTCTCAAAAAAGTAAATAAATATTAAAAAAAAAAAGTCTTTGCTAGTTAACCTGCCCTTTGTTACAAAGTGAAATGATATCCATACTTTCTATTACTGTCATTTAACTGACATCACTCTAATAAAACACCTTGAAAATTATTGTAGGAGAAATAGTGAAGCAACTAGACCCCTGAAATTAAAAAAAAACGTGCAAAATTCTTAAATTACTTTATCAGGAAGCAACCCCAAACAAGAATTTATAAGGCACTAGAATTTCTAAGAAAATTATGTCAAAGTCCTAAACGGTATGAACACTTTTGCAAATTTTTTAAATAACTTTTTTAATGTGTATTCATTTTTGAGAGACAAAGAGGGGAGGGGAAGGGGTAGACAGAGTGGAGACACAGAATGTGAGACAGGCTCCAGGCTCTGAGCTGTCAGCACAGAGCCTGACAAGGGACTCGAAACCACGAACTGTGAGATCATGACCTGAGCTGAAGTTGGACACTTAACAGACTGAGCCACCCAGGTGCCCCAAACACTTTTGAATGAAAGATGCCATGCAAGTTATGGCACCTGGGTGGCTCGGTCAGTTGAACGTTCGAATCTTGATTTTGGCTCAGGTCATCATTTCACAGTTTGTGAGTTGGAGCTCTGTGTTGGATTCTGTGCCGACAGTGTGGAGCCTGTTTGGGATTCTCTCTCTGCTCCTCCTCCCCTCAAAATTAATACATAAACTTAAAAAAAATGATGTGGATGTTGATCAGCTTACCACAGCGATAATGAAGAAAAGGAATAAGTAGCTGAAAGCTTCATCAGGAGCAGACAGCCCTTTCCACACTTTGAAAACTAGCGGTGCCTGGCTGGCTCAGCCGGTAAGGCATCTGACTCTAGATCTCAGAGTCGTGAGTTCAAGCTCCATATTGGGCATGGAGCCTACTTGAGAGAGGAAAAAAAAGAAAGAAAGGGAGTAAATTACTCCTCTGTTGTGTTTTGGCTTATATATATATAGGTCCGCATCTAAATATTTTAAAAGGGAAACTAATTTCAACTCCTTAAAAGAGGAAAGTGTGGGCTCGAGAGGCACCCCAAAAACTGTGTTAAGGGTGATGAACCGTGTGGACCACGTGCAAACTCTGACGTGCCTGCACGCCACCATGGGACGAGAAGTTATACACCACCACCCTATATGCTTGGCAAGGCAACGCGATGGAATTCTGACATCATGATCTCTGTCCTAAGTGTATCAAGGACCTAGATTGACTAGCTGAACTCAGTTTTCTATCTCTTTCACATCTGTCACTTATTAGAAGTACATTGTCTGTGTAGCAAAGCAATATTGTCCTTACCTTAAAGATGTGAGCAGAGAAATTAAGTATGCCTTCCATAAAGTAAGGCCTTTTCACTCAGCCTCACATATGCTCCTTCCCCTGATACTCACATACTTTCTTTTCTCAAATATCACTTCTTCAGAAGGTCCTTGCCTATCTACTCTATCTAAAAGAGTGTCCCCAATGATTCTTTGTCTTCATCTCTGTTTTCTTAGTAACACCTACCGCTTCTTGACATTGTATTATACTTGTTTACTTGTTACTGTCTGGCCACTCTACAGGACAGTAGGAGATTATCTGTTTGGTACATTCTTTGTCTAAGGCAACCTGCATACTGGTCCTTAACACGTAATGGAAGATGAATCAATATTGGCCTTAATGAATGAATCACAGGCAACAGAGTTTCTCAAGGTTATAAGCATATAAAGATATAGTGTGTCAGCTGCAGCACAGTCCACAATGGATAAGTGACTTTAGGGATGCTAAGGTGACAGGTAGGATCTGGCACTAAAAGGGACAGGAGTGACCTGGAAGAAGAAGGAAAGTAATAGCTCGCTGGCCTGCAGGAGGTCGAAGGAGGTACTGCAAATCAGGGAGAGCACAGCACCGAAAATGATGGGTGACGGACTTCCCTCCAAAAACTGACTAACTGTATGATTGTGGAGACGTTCCTTAACTATTCTGAGCCTCATATTCCTAATCTGCAAAATGGGGAAAATAATACAATTCCTTTTCCAGGTTGTATGGGCAACCGGACCAAAAATCATAGATCTAAAGGACACAGCATCTAGCATCATGTCTGTGTGTAATGAGTCCTCCATAAATGGTAGTTATTATTAATTCTATTGCCATTATTACTTCTACTTCTAATCCATACTAGTAGTCCTATGACAGTAGTATTTCTCTGACTTCCCCATCTGCTTGTCTAGCTCACTCTGAAGGTCCAAATCAAGACTGCCTTGAGATGAAAAGTTCCTTGAGAGTTTTATCATCCCTCTCTGGTATACTTCTATCCAAAGAATTTGTACTATTATTCTGACCAGAAATTTGGTCAGCCAATGCTGATTCTTTGATTCCTGAATTGTGTTTTAACTCGCAATTTCTCTTCCTTGTGCTCCAACTTGAGAACATCTAGGGAGGAGGGGGGAGAGCCCAGCAAATACTCTAATAATTCAACCCATATTTATTACTTTACTTACTCTGTTTCATAAGAAAAACTGATAACCACCACAATACCCTTTTCTATACATCATCCAAACATCAATCAATTACATAATATAATTCACTTGTATAATTCTCACTTCACACATTCATTAAATAATAAACGAAGCCATTTTATTTTTACTTTATATCCATTTGACTTCTATTAAAAGAAGTAAAGAGTACTGGCACTGGTTACATACTCGAGTGATTCTGTCTGCCTCCTCCTCCTAAATCTATTCTCCATGCTCTGCCCTGGTTTGTGCACCTTCACTCTGACTCTAGAGATGAACCACCCAAGCTACATAATCATCCTTTTTCCACTTTCATCCATCCAGCGGGAGTGCTGGTAGGAGATCATTGACTGATTCTTTGCCTTGAAATCATTCTGGCAGCAGTCTCCCCTCTTCCACAGTATCAACCCCTGCTGGGTTTTGGTAACACTGTTCCCTTTTACCAGCTCTCTGGGCCTAGGGACCGACTTTTTGCTGTGTTAATCCCTTAGTGTGTTACTCTCCCTTGCTGGTTCTTATCCCTGCCCAATTAAACATTTAAATGTTCCATCTGATGTCTGTTGGGGCCTAGATTAATATGCATTCTATATATGACACAGAACATGCATTTCAAACATAATTTAGGATCACCATTCACATATTCAATCTCGTACATAATAGACACTCAATAAATGCTTTAATTAATCTGAAATTCCTCAAAATAATTCCAACTCCCAATCTCCTACTAATGTTATTAAAGACATTTAATTATCCCTAATTGCTAAAAATAGAACACTCAGCATTTATGTAATTTAACTAGGTATGATTGTCTAGTTATCACCAAATTCTATAGTATTTTTGTAATATTTGTCCTCCCTAACACTGTTTTCTGAAACTACCCCTGGATCTGCTCTTCTCCCCACCCCTCCTTGCTGGCAATTTCTCTGCTTTTTCTTTTTCTGAAAGCAGGTAGTCCCTGAAAATAAAGCCTTAATTTTATTAATCATTCCACTGACACTCCCTTGCAAATTAATAACTTGATAGTAACATTTCCTCTATGTTAGTAATGCCGACTGTGTACCTTCATCCTTGCCCTCTCTCTGAATTTTCAGAATCACTTTTTATTTTTCAGAACCTCTCCTGCATATCCAAAAATGAATGTCTAAGGATTATTAATGGGTTAAGTTCAAAAACCGAACCTAATATCTACCATCCCAAATATGATTCTCTTCTCTATTAATGAAAACTGCATCCTTCTGGACACTCAGAGTAAACAACTAATGGTCATCCATCAACGACTGAACTCTAGTCCTTTCCCACTCACTATTAGCAGACATTTGCATTGAGCCTCTCCCCATGTCATGTTCTGTATCCATTCCTTCTTCTCTATTTTCACTGCCACTGCCCTAAGCTAAGCACTCATTTTTTTTGCTTCTTTTACCATCAAACAAGAATGTTTTTAAAAAGCTAATACATACCCTATACAATCTTTTTAGGGTACCAATATTTTGACAGCACTGTAAAAGCAAGATGAATGGAAAAGGTAAAATCCGAAACATTAGGTTTGGTAGTTTCTTAAACTTACTGCAATAACCGTTATGAAATTTTTGCACAAAATATAACTTCAATTGAATTCAGCAACTTGGTACAGTAGACCTTCCCAATTTAAGTATGCATGCGTGTACACACACATATACACGAATGATAATACCTTTATTTTAACTCAAGAATGTTTGTGAATTAAAAAAACACCTTAGTAGAAGTGACATAACCTTAAAAATTCAAGAAAAGTCTGAGTTAAATGAAATCATAATTTTTTGGGGAGATAGTTTTATACAGAGAGAATTTAGGGCATTCATACTCAATGAGGTAATGTAACCCACCAGGGAACAATCACTGGGTGGGGAAGGATACAGGAGTCTTTGAGACTACAAAGGTTTATAGCTCTCCAAAGCTCCACCCAACACAAAAAAAAATCTTTAATGTCTATTCAATTATTTTTGAGCATGCACACGTGCATGTGCAAGAGAAAAAGAGACACCCACAGAGAGACAGAGAGAGACAGAGAGAAATTGTGAGGTGGGGAGGGGCAGACAGAGAGGGAGAGAGAATTCCAAGCAGGCTCCTTGCTGTCAGTGCAGAGCCTGACACAGGGCTCAATCTCACAAACAGTGAGATCATGACCTGAGCCAAAATCAAGACTCAGGAGCTTAAGTGACTGAGCCACCCAGGTGCCTCCAATGCAACAAAATCTTTTACCTTAGTAGTTAATTTCTCTCTAGTAAGGGAGAATTATAGCTGATCAGATTTTTCTTCCTAGGAAGAAGTGGTAAGGAAAAAGAAAAGGCTAAAAATATAGATAATTGGGGAAAAAAAATACCATATGTAAATTTCCAAGTTCTATCATGTTTTTATCAAGCCAATCTCAATGACTTGGAAAGGAGAGCTGAGTAATATTTTTAAAACTACAACCAATTAGGTTAATTAGGCACTAATCTCTAGAGCAGATTATTATCTATCAAGCAGCATTCTGAAGTAAATGCAACTGACAAAACATTTTTAACTAGTTCCTCATCAAACTGTCTTCTGAATCCACTCTTCATGTTTTCTCCTAAATGATCATTACCTATCCACAAGATATAAAACCAATACAGTACTGCGTACTGGATCTGTATTATTTCTCAAAACAAATTAACAAAGGAACTCTCTGTGGCTCAAAGCTTGAACCAAGTATTGAAAAATCAATTTCTTGGCAACTTCAATTGGCCAAAGCATCATTTCTCTTTGTCTTCTGTAGCAACACAAGACTACAGAGAAACATCTGTCAGTGAACACATTTTGAGAACAGGCTACACTCTTGGTTCAGATTCACTCAGAACAAAGTAAGTTTCTCAGCTGCTGGAATGTGATTGGCAGAGGAGACTGAACAGTGTTCCAATCTGCTCTCAATGGGGGGAGAGGAAGAGAAAGGGAGGTGAAAAGCACCTTAAATCATGCAATGATTTAAGAATGAGTGCTTAAGAGTCTCTTATGCTTTGGCTCTCTTCCACTCTAAGAGGGTGGGTGATGGGTATTGAGGAGGGCACCTTTTGGGATGAGCACTGGGTGTTGTATGGAAACCAATTTGACAATAAACTTCATATATTGAAAAAATAAATAAATAATGAGCGCTTAAGGAATGATTCAGGGGCATATTCTGGATTAGCAGTGAGAAAATGGATTTTATCTTCGGGTTTATTCCACCCAAAGAAATGTATGACTGTTTAAAAATAGAGTGTGCTAGCAACCAGAAAGTTCTAAGCTTCTGAAATCCAAGTTCTTAGCCTACAAAATAAAACACAGAAAGTGCCTCACTTCAGTCAATTATCAATACATTGAGAATTTTTCCCCCTTTAACAGTACACTATATAATTTAACAGCTTTCGTTTTAAATTAATATGAATAAGGAAATTGTCTTCTAAATACTTTTCTGTTTTGAATAAAATAATAATTTCTAAAAAGTCACAAAATCACTTTGTAACTGGAAACTGATAGATACTCTTAAGTAAACTGACATTTTCACAAAATTAGAAGGAACTAAATATTTTAAGAAATATTTCTAGGGGCGCCCAGGTGGCTCAGTCAGTTAAGCGCCTGACTTTGGCTCAGGTCATGATCTCACAGTTTGTGGGTCCAAGCCCCATGTCGGGCTCCGTGCTGACAGCTGGGAACCTGGAACCTGCCTCGGATTCTCCCTGTTTCACTGCCCCGCCCCCACTTGTGCTCTGTCTCTCAGAAACAAATAAATGTTAAAAAAAATTTTTTTAAAGAAATATCTCTAGGGGAGAATATTGTTTCCCATATTTTAATAAAGAATGCTATGTAAAACCCTGCTTTACAATAAATTTTCCCTTTCCCTAAATATGTCCCATGAAAATCCTCTTGCCATTTCTATAAAGGTAGAGTCAGAACCTCAGAAACTCTCCTACTCCATAAAAGCAAGAAAAGTAAAGGCAAAAATTATCAAAGCCAACTTTGTCGGAACTCTGAAAATTAACCGAAGGCTTGCAACAAAATGAGAAGAATTTATTCAAGAAAAACAGTTATATTTTAATAAAAGTAGCAAGACCAGTAGTGTTTTAACTTCTAAGACTATCTCCCTCTCCCCAACTCCACAGTAGACTTAGAAACCAGCACCCACAGGATCACAGTAGTTGGGTAAAAATAGCAGCCTCCAATAACCAGGAACAAAACAAATATGTCTGCTCTCACATTGTACTGAAGGTGTTTTCCCGGGAAGCTAGGCAAGGAAAAAAAATATAGAAGACATCCAGATTGGAAAGGAAATAAGTAAAACTACTTCTATTTATAGATGAAATTATCTTGCATATAGGAAATCCTACAAAATATATATACACACACACACAATTAGAACTGATAGGCTAATTCAGCAAAGTTGCAGAATACAAGATTAATACACAAAAATCAATTATATTTTTATATAATTGCAATGAGCAAACTAAAATGATATTAAGAAAGCAATTCCATTTGCAATAGCATTACAAAGAACATGACACTAATGGATAAATTTAATAAGACAAGTTCAGGGTTTGTACACTAAAAATAGCAAAACATCCACTGAAAGAAACAAAAGCATACCTGAATAAGACATATCCTGTGTCCAGATCAGACTTAATATTATATTCCCCAAATTAATCTACAGATTCAACACAATCCTGATTAAAATCCCAGGTGCCTTTATTGGAGAAATTGACAAGGTGATCCTAAAATTCATGTGGATACACAAGAAACCAAGGGTATCTAAAACAATTTTGAAAAAGAAGAATAAAGTTGGATGACTTACATCTCCTGTTTTGAAGCTGAGTACAAAGTTATAGAAATCAAAACAATGTGGTATTGGCATAACGACAGACAGTATGTCTGTCCATCTATCTATCTATCTACATATATATATATATATATATATATATACATATATATGTATATGTATATATATATATATATGTATATGTATATATATATATACACACACACACACATCAGCTGAATAGAATTGAAAGTCCAGAAATGAACCCTTACATTTATAAGCAATTGATTTCAGCAAGAGTGCCAAGACAATGACGTTGTGAAGTATAACTATTGCAAAAATGATGCTGGAATCATCTACTATCCACATGCAGGTAAATAAATAAAGGTGGACCCCAATCCCCCACCATAGAAAAACATTAACTCTAAATGGATCTCAGAATTATACATAAGACCTAAAACTATAAATTACAGCAGATACATAGGAGTAAGTAAGTCTTTTGACTTTGGATTAGGTACCAGTTTCTCAGACATGACAATTAAAAAATAACAGCCAAAAAAAGACAACCCAGACTTCTTCTAAATTAAAAGCACATGTCCTAAAAAGTATATCATCAATAAAATGAAAGGACAACACACAGAATGGCAGACAATATTTATAAATTATATCTCTGATAAGGGACTTGCATTTGTATACACAGATAACTCGGACAACCCAAAAATAAAAAGGCAAATAACACAATTGAAAAATCTGGGGGGGGGGGAGATCTGCACAGACATTTCTCCAGAGAAAATATACAATGACCAATAATCACAAGAAAGATGCCCAATATCATTAGTCATTAGGAAAATACAAATCAAATCCACAATGACTACCACTTCACACTGAGTAGGAGAGCTAAAATCAAAAGGGAAAAGGATAACAAGTGTTGGCAAGGATGTGAATAAACTGGAACCCTCCTCATTCATTGCTGGCTGGATGATAATATGGTGCAGCCACTTGGAAAAACAATCTGGCAGTTCTTCAAAATATTCAACAGAGGTTTTTCATATAAACCAGTAACTATACTTCCAGGTACATATGGAAGACAATTAAAAACCAATGAGGCACACAAAACTTGTACATAAATGTTCATTGCAGCCTTTGTTCATGGAAACCACCCATATGCCCATTAACAGACGAGAGGGTAAACAAAATGTGGTGAATCCATACAATAGAATATGATTTTTCAATAAAAAGTAGTAATATACTGATACACACTACACCATGGAAGAACTTTGAAAACACAGGCTAAGTTAAAGAAGCCAGTCACAAAAAGCTCCATATATGTGATCCCATTGATATAAATTGTCCAGGGTCAACAAATATATGGAGGCAGAAAAGGGACTGCCAGGAGCACAGAGGTAGGGAAAAGAGGGTGACTGCTAATGGGTTACTGGGCTTCTTTTTGTGGATGATGACAATATTCTAGAATTAGGTGCTCGTGATGACTGCACATCTAAAAATGCATTTAAAAACATGGATTATACACTCTCAAAATTGAATTATATGGCATGTGAATTACACCTCCATCAAGCTCTTATAAAAAAATCTAGTGCCAAAGATTAATATCAGAAATAATGTCTGAGCAAACTTGAAAAACTCTTAGTATGGGCATCAAAGTACTCAAGAAATGTTAGCTATAATTAGCTGTAACTACTATCAGAAAACATCAGTGTATTTGTCAAAATTAATTTTTAAACTGTAATAATTTAATACAGAACATTTAATTTCTCTTTTTCACAATGAATTCAATATTCTTACCCATTTTTTGACTAATTAACTCTTGCAAATCTATAATACGGCTTTGGAAATAAGTATCATTTCATAGCAATAGTTGAAAAATACGTTTGTAAAATAGATTTCATTAGCTTTATATCTGGAAAGTACTATCTTCTGACACGATTTTGGTCTACAAGTAGGACAGTGTTTTTCCTATGTAATCATAATTTCCTTTTTCTATAATGGTTTTCCTTATGTGAATGTTTAGAAATCCATATGGAATTTTACTGAAAATCGCACATTATAAAACATGCCTGGTATCATAAAAGACACTGAGTAATAACTAAACAACCACTGGCTCTAACAGAGCTTTTGTTTGTTTTTGCTGACTTTCTTATAAGCTTACTTTAAAGACAACTGCCACTGGAGACCAAAATTTAATATAAGCATGGGGACGGCTCTGCAGCTTTATAAATTTACCCGTACTTGATGACTTCTGTTTCCTTGGCAAAAACTGGACTACACAATCTGCAAGATTCTTTTAACTCCATAAGGTCATGATTTGACATCTTAACTTCTGAATGATTATCTTTTAGAATGAATTAATCCTCAAAACGATACTGTTTTATCCCACATCATAACTTTTCTGAAAGAAGGAAGAAAATGCCCTTCCCAAATCAAAACCCCAAAACCGAGTGTGAGAAATTACAGCTAATAAGTATATGCTAACAAACATAAACAACTATCTTGGGGGATTATATAATTACCATGTATATAATGCTTCATGCTTTCTAAGTTCTGTAAAGCTATTAATTAATTTTTCCTTTCAAACATACCATGAATCAGCAAGTTATTGCCCTCCTTACCTTCTAGGATAGGACCCAAATGAAAAGAATAACTGGTTTCTCCAAATCCCAAATTAATTCTGTGTTATCAATGAGGAGTAATTCATAATGGTGCTAACCTAACACCAACCACATCATTATCATCAAATGTATTATTTTCATAATGCTTTGCACAATTACATTTAAGATTTCAGTGGCATTTGGAGACCTCAAACCAACATCAAGTTGTATGAGGGGACTTTGATAGGCCCATTTGATGAGCTATGCTGTCTCCTGAAATATCAATTTATTAAACTAGTTGAAAAGAAAAATCTATACACCAGTTGATGAGGAGAAGAGAACCACTGACTAAACTGACCACCGAGTAGATCCGCAGAGCCACTACTGCGAAAATTGCGGTCACAGAGGTGTAAAATGAGAACATTTGTAGAGCAGTATTAAGGGTAAAATGTTTATTTTGGAAACAAAACAAAATAGAAACCTAAGTTGGAAAAGGAAAATAAAGATGCAAAGGAGAAAATAAAAAATGACAAAATTAGAATCCATAAAGAAGGTGGGCCAGCCACAAAAAGCCCGCCCCTCTAAAAGGTGGCCCAGGTCATTTTGCAACATGAGCGGGATACAATGAAAAACAGCACTGTCATTTAGGAACTATTTATGTCAATAAGCACATTATTTGAAGGTGAATAATTAGTGTCTGATTTTCCTGATTGCCCATGAAAAAAAAATTCTGTCCACATACTAACTATAATGAGAAAATCATTCTGTCCATATACTATCAAGTTGGCTCAGAACATGACAGGAACCACAGATGCATTTCCTCAATGAAGTTAAAGTATGACTTTGAGAGGTCCGAGCAAAATCCATTTTTCAATCCAAATATATGCTGGATTGGTATACTTAGAATCTATTCCCAAGGTTTTATCAGTGCGCTAGAAATGACTTCTGATACAATCCTTGCATCCTCAGTAAAAATGCTACCTCCATGGTGAAGCCTTTCAGACAGTAAGCTGTTCTACCTTTTATGAAATAAACAGTTTAGCAAATATTCCCATTAAAGAAATTCTCATTATTGAATTACAATGCAAAATAATTTTGTTATTTATATTTTAAGTCATATAATTATTTTATCATGATTACACATCATAGGTTTAATTAGATCTCTTATTTAACATAATTGTTTATTATAAATCTCTTAATAATGAACACATAATGCTTGCTTACATGTCAGTCCCCCAATAGACTGCACATTTCTTCAATAAATAACCCATGTCTTTTCGTCTTTGTATTCCCTTCCCTAACATACTGCCTATTACAATGACTGAGCCAGAGTTAACCGCCAATAATATTTACTGAATGAACAAATGAATGAATAGATGGATGAACAGCTCCAGCCTCGATCTCTTGCCTGAATGCTAAGCTATGTTCCACCTACTGGATGTATCCAGGTGCAAATATCTGGGGCTGGACATGTCCTAATCCCCTTTCTGCTCTGTTTCCAATTTCCATAATTTGGTTTAGCAACACCATCATGAATCAGCTGATCAATATTTCTATGTGTCTCCGTCTGTCTTCCTTCTGTCTTTCTCTTCTTTTCCTGCCCCTCCCACATACACTCTTCCTGGAACACTTATTTTCAGTTCAAAGAACAGCTCCAAGTCATTTATCCATTAAGGCATCATCATGGCTATCACTCACCGGCAGTTTGTAGGTTGTCTTTCCTGTAGAATTGCAAATTCCTTCATCCTAGCTCCCCATTGCTCCAATTCTTTGATGTAGAATGTGCTCTAAAAGCCAAACACATTCTGTTTCACGCAGCCATTGAGACTGTTCATAAAATTAATATGTGACCATAAGATTAAAGTCCAAATTTGTAAACATCTTTCAGGGTAATATCATTCATTTTAAAATTTCAACACATAGGAAACAAGCAACACAGGATCTGCCTTGACAGAAGTCAGAGAGTCATAATTCATATACGCTAGATGATGCTAATGAGTGGGGTGAACAGTCGGTGACAAGTACTGTATGATTTGATAGAACTTTAAAGATTTCATACGCGGTAAGGATAAATTATATTTGAAACATTATTCGAATGTGACTTACAAAATTAAAAAAATAATATATCACTTAAACATCAGTAAGAGTTTTGCTTATTTTCCAGTGAAATGAAAGAACTGTGTTTAATTTTAAAGCACTTCAGCAACAGTCTCTGCCTATACAATTAACCCACTAGTTACAAATAAGGCTTGCCAATTCATTAAAACAGCAACAAGTATTCAATGTTACTTTCAGTTGTATAGGTAGCAAACAAAAGCCATAAAATTGCATTTATTCATTTTTAAATACAATTTTTTTTCAGAATCTTTGTTTATTTGTAGGATTTCACCCAGCCTGGCTATCGATATTATATGACCAAACTCATTTATACTGAATTATGAGGTTTCATTTTATAACCGAACTAAATTAGTTTCCTGGAAAATAAATAAGCAGTTCGAGGGGAAAAGGTATCATTCCCAATTAGCCAGACCTCTGCTGGTCCATGTTTAATGTCATAATACAATAAAATAATCTGGCCTATGTTGCTGTTAGGAACTAGCTTCATTAGAAAAGTCAGGAAAAAGCTCTAGTTCTGCATGTCCTCAGCATATACTTGATAATTAAAGCCATATGCTTCCATCAGTCTGGAAAGAATATGAATAATAGAGGAGAAACAATGAAACCAGCTTAGAAAATTGTCATTTGAAATGGCTGACTGTATAACTGTATCCAACACTGTGCTGTACCTCTCTGAGTTATATTTTAATGTTCTGGAAAGAGTTCTCATCTTAATTCCTAATAAAATATTTGTTAAAACAAACATAATCAATATTCCATGTTTTCATCTGAGAGTCTAGGAGCCAACATCATTTAATGGCATGCCTTCATCCCATAGAACACTGAATTATGTGGTTTGGGGATAATATAAAAAGGAAAAGAAGACACAGTCTAAGAAACAATTAGTACATTTTCTAACTGGAGAGCCAGAACTCATTCTCGTAATTAAAAAAAAAAAAAGGATTCAGAATGCTTTCAACATGTTATATAAATAAGGGCAAATTAATAGAGTAAAAACTGAGTAGATAAATTCCAAGGAGAATTGCAACAAGAGTCATTTAGAGTTCATTAAGTAAGTCCAACCCAAAGAGGTTAGACCCAAGTCAGGTTTTGAAAGACAAGACCAAAGTGCAATGGTTGCAAAGAAAAAATTCAAGCAAATGCAAAGAGATCCAGAAAGAACAAAAGCTCAAAGATGGAAATAAAAAAGGTGGGCAGTTCCCCTTTCCAGGGTAAAGCAATCCTCATTGGGGCTGGGACAATGAAGGCAACGTAGGTGAGGATTCTGAAGAGTTAAATGCCCTTCAAAACATCAGTTTGATAAAATTAGCCAATCTGAGTCATCATGCATTTTTAGATAGAAAAAGAAAAGTTTTGATGGGGAAAACAACAACAACAAAACAAGAAACACTAGTGCCTTAGAAGAGCTATGGGATGGTCAAAATTATTCCAAAATACATTTAGATAGATATCCAATGACTTTACTTGCAGACTGAATCATCCTTAACACAGAATTATCCTTACAACTGTAAATGTCAGAATACGCAGTTTATTTTTTATGCTATTTATACACCAGCTACTTCCAAAACAGATTTTTGAAGGGCACAGAGTAAAATCATAAAAGAACATTAAAATAGTAAATGAGGGTGAGCAAGAATAGAGCAGGAACACTTAACTAAGAAAAGCCATTGCCATTTAACACAAAATTGAGCACTGGATTTCTGGAAGCCAAATTATAAGCTAAGAGGACAAATTCTTTCATAATTTATCATGAAGCAAATATTTGTTGATCACATAACATGTACAACATCATGGTCAAATGTAAGGAAAAAGCCAGGTTCATCAATAGCTAATTTCTTCCTAGTTTTGAATTCAAAAAGAAATCTGTTTCAGTATTTAAATGAGAGATCCATGTAAGGAAGGAGTGTAAGGAAGGAGTGATACCCTTTATGTCAAAATCACAAAAACTGAAAATGTTCTATTAGGGTTATTTCTTAAAATAAACTTTGATAAAGCCTAAGGCAAAATATTTGTAAATATTACATAAAGGCAACATTTTAAAATAAATAATGCAGGTATGCTCCATTTTAGTAATCTGGTACAAGAATTTGAAGAATGAATGGTATCCTTAGAGCAGGATAAGAAAAAAAAAAAAACTACGCATGGTCTACTTAGGGCTTATAACAAACTTTGATAAAGCTGGGGCCAAAATATCTGATTATATTTATATAAAGGCAAATGATGTAGGTAAGCTTTATTTTGGTAATCTGGTGTAGTAATTTGGGAAAATGGATGGCATATCAGCTACTTTTCAGGATATTTGCTGAGCCCAAAGTGACATTTTTTTTCTTTTTCTTTTTCTTCTCTTTCTCCTTCTTCTTCTTTCTTTTCTAAAAACTCTGTCCCACCTTATCCCTACCTTCTCTAATATAAAGGGCTGAGCCTCTACCTCATGACCCTGGACAACTGGCCACGGTTAATTGGATCAAAGCTGGATATGAGACTATAGCTGTCCTGTAAGGGTGTTTTGTTTTTGTTTGTTTGTTTGTTTTTAAACCAGAGCATGTTCTGAAATACTCTAGTTGAATTTGGGTTGTTCCTTTAAGCAGAAGATGAACTTGAGAGCAGTTAGAAAGCCATTTTCTACCAATGCTTCTCTTTGTACCTCTGAAAGGTAAAATGGGGGAAGGTAGAGAAAGGGATGAAAGGGGGAGAAGAGTGAGGGAAGCAGAAGGGAAAAGAGCTCAGAAAGGGGAGAAAGGGAGAAAGGAAAGAGGAGAGGCAGAGGAAGAAGGAAGGAGGAAGAGGAATTGAGAGAGAGAAAAAGGCTGGCTGGTTTCTAATGACTTTTCAATCCATGATTCTATTTTCAGGCCTACTGAGGACTTGCAGTTTTGTGCCCTTGAGTTACATCTTTACTATTTTAAGGAGCTTCCAAAAAATATATATATATCACTGTGCCCATAATCACTGCCTCTGCTTTAACACCAATGGAAGGAGAACAGGAAAAGGCCTGGCCGGGGTTGTAGAGTCTCACCAACACAACATTCCAGTCCATCCAAATTGCCTCCGTGCACTGGGAACATGAAAACGGTAAAACCCAAGCTGTCATGCCTAGACAGTGACTCCAGGGCTTCTGCTCCACAGAGCTCAAATGCCATATGATTTGGTCCTCAGATAGGTTTGTTTGTCCCATGATGACTGGCTAACCAGACATTTTTAGTCCATTGTCCCTACTCTCGGAATTTGACTTGCTTTTCATTTTCCTCCGCAACGGTTCACCATCTCATTTTTCTATTATTTACTTGTCTGTTGTATTTATTTTCCAACCTTTAAAAATTTTTTTAACATTTATTCATTTTTGAGAGACACAGCAACGGAGCATAAGCAGGGTCGGGGCAGAGAGAGAGGGAGACACAGAATCCGAAGCAGGTTCCAGGCTCTGAGATGTCAGCACAGAGCCTGACGCAGAGCTCAAATTCACAAAACATGAGATCATGACTTGAGCCAAAGTCGGAAGCTTAACCGACTGAGCCACCCAGGCACCCTTATTTTCCAACCTCTTTAATGTTAACGACTTTATCCAAAGACAGAATTCATTCTCTTCTCCATCAATAGGACTCTCTTCAACAACGCTGAACTCCAAAGGAGTTCTGGAAATCCAGGCCATATTATATTTTTCAGCTGAAATCTTCTACAGAAAAAATTAAATTGTTAGTATCTCTGCCTATGTGGGAGATTCCTGGCCTAGTCTCCCCTGTCCCCCACTCTCATATAGATAGTAGCACTTTCAAATGTGATGATATTTCGTGCTTTCATCTGCAAAATGGAGATAATATAAAAGCACTTATATCACAGAAATTTTATGAGGATCTAATGACATATTTCTATGAAAGTACCTTGCCAACTCTGAAGCAACTTTAAAATGGTACTTATCCACCTAATCCACTGATGGAAAAGGTCCCGCGACAAACAGAGTGTCCCTAAGAGCTGATGGTTAGGAGGTGACATCATATTGACATGGGGGTAATAAAGAGCCCAGAATGTTCAATACCATTAGTCTGTGTAGTCCTGAAAATTCATCATCAAAGACTATAAAGAAGCCTTACACTAGACACTACCGGGAATTGCAATGGGGTTTGGACATCGACTTTCTTTTACTAGAGCTTTTTGGGGGCTAAGACATAAAATACAATGATTAAGCAGAATAATGCATGATCACTCTTAAAGAAACAGTATCACTATTGAATTAACACTATGGTATTTCATTTCAAAAGAATGTTGTGGAAGTGAGACATAAACAAAGGTTGTGAAGAAGTGGTGAGGTTTAAAATGCAGAGAAAAGGATAGCTATAACACAGTAAGCACAGAGATGCCTTTGTTCACAAAGGGCTAAATCATGGAGGAGAGCTTCTGGGGAGAGAAAAAGGCAGGGAACAAGCTGGAAACAAGCTGGAATCTGGTTGGCCTGTACTAAGGAGGATGCTCTTTGTGTTCCTTATGTTTTGTGAATCCTTCCTCATAATTCCAATCCAGTGGGGAGTGGGTATACAGTATTTCTCATGGATTTTCACGTTAAGGGCATCTCATCTATGGAGACTAACTGGACCATAGAGTCAGGGGATATTCTGCATGTGTTCAGGTCTCTTTGCCATTGGATCAGAAGTTAGTCCATGCAGGCCAGCACCTTAAATGGCTGGCAAGGTCATTTGGATGTTATGGCTTCCTGTTTTCCACAAAGACTAGAACTGGAGTGGCCAGGGAAGAATTCCAGGCTACCAGCAGAGGCAGGAAGTAGTATGGGTGAGTGACAGAGAAAGCAGGGGACATGGCGTATACGAAGGACGACGTGCAGGAACACTCAGCAAAATCCTGGCAATTAATTGACTATCAAACGACTCGGGGATTTGGAGACTGGACGTCTAAGGAGAATTTGGGGATCATCAAGAGAAACAGGAAAACCAGGAGAAGAAGCTAGTTTGGAAGAAAGGTGGTGTGGTTTCAAGTTTGGCTTTTAAGTGGTGGGGGTGGAGTTACCTCACATGTAGACAGGTGGGTGTTAGCATGCTGTCAGGGATGAAAGTTCTAGAACTTGAAATATAGAGTGGACTGGGATATACACATCCATACATCATGTACATGAATGTAATACTTGACATTTAAGGCCTACATATTGGTGAAGGTTAAGGGAAGAGTGAAAGCAAGCTCAATACATAAAAGGAAAATCCTTCCATTAACTTACAAAAGCAGGGGTAAAGAGTAGGGAGCCAGGAGGGTGACGAAAAGCAAGTTGAGGACAGAGACCATCAGGCTTGGTGATGAGACCATGACAGTGAATTTGGGGAACACAATCTCAGCCATGACATAGGGAGAAGAGAAAGGGTGTGATGAGTGAATGGCATACCGGTAGACCAAGGGACTGTTGAGCGCAAAAGAGAGAGACCAACTGGAAAAGGAGAAATGTGAGTGTGTGCAAAGACTGGAGGGGCAACTGCCAGAAGACAGAGGTTAAGGGGCGCCTGGGTGGCTCAGTCGGTTAAGCCTCCGACTCTTGATTTCAGCTCAGGTCAGGATCTCGTGAACTGTGAAATTGAGCCCCCTATCAGGCTCAGCGCTGACAGTGTGGAGCCTGCTTCGGATTCTCCCTCTCCCTCTCTCTGTCCCTCCCCTGCTTGTGCTCTCTCTCTCTCAAAATAAACAAATAAAGTTAAAAAAGAAGAAGGAGAAGGAGGAGGAAGAGGAGACAGGGTAAGACATTGTCACCGATTTTGGTTGTTACAGAATAGCTCTGTGAGGGAGTACTGAAGGGCTAGAGGAACACAGTAGAAAGTTTGAGGCAGATGGCAGAAATACTTCAGGATATTAGATCAGATGCTTACCAGAGTAGAAAATGAGACCATCGCTGAGAGTAAGAGGTCAAGCCTTATGTGGAAAAGTATCAGGGCTTAATTGGGTCAGAAGGCACCTAAGGCAGACTGGAGGGAGCAAGAACAGGAAGGGGCAGAGTCATAGTGATCATAAGGAACAGGTGGCATAGGCATGAGAGTGTGGGCAGCGTGGATGCTGTGGTCTAAAGGGGACCCATCTCCCTATTTCTTAGGCTTTCCGCTTCCATTGCTGGCAGATCAGAATTACAATCCTAGTAAAACTGCTTTCAAATATCAATATTTTTGTATTTTCCATTAGCAAAATAAGATACATGCGATAGAATTTTTCATATTTATACCTGACCATGACAATATAAAATAAACAGATTGCCTGTAACAATGATAGTTATGTTCAAAGCACTCTCCACAGCTAGATTAATTTTCACGCGCATTCTAAGTGCTCAGTACTATTATTATCCCATTGTACCTGTAAGAAGCCCAGGGCTTAGAAAAGTTAAATGACTAGATTTCAATTACAGAGATAGTAAACGGCAATCCCGAGATGCAAACTCGGGGCTGGATGATTGCGCTGTGGTTATGAGGGATCCTCATTTCTGCTTCCTGAGGGAACAGTCAGTCTTGCAGTTGAGAATTGATATGCACTGTGTGAGATGACGTGGGGACGAAGCGAGCATGCTGGGGCTGAGGACACGGCAGCAGGTGTAAAATGGGCCCCCTACACAGAGCAAATCCATAAAGAGACCAATTATATATCCTTCCCTATGTTCATCTGTATATTTTCCCTAATACCAGCCTGACTTGTAATAGAGGTGCCAGGAACTGTGTGTAGCTACATAACAGAGCAGTGGGCTGACTGCTCTATAAGGTGGCCAGCTCCCTTGAAACCAGGCATCCGGTGTGAAAAGGCCCTTTGATCACTGGCGGGGATCCGGAGAGTTCTGAAGACTCTCATGGCTCTCAGAGATCTAGGCCTTGCCGAGAGTCGGAAAAACATCTTTATCAGAAAGAAGACACGCCAAACCAGAGCTCTTAGAAGGTATTCCCAGGAAGGTGGAGGTTTTTCTCGTTCGTTTGTTTTTGGTTTTTGTCTGTTTGTTTGTTTGTTTTTTAGTACTGGCCCAAAGCCAGTACAGCCCTGCCTCCTCAGGCTCTACAATCAGAAAAGAGAGTCCAGAGAAAAGGATGGCTGACATGGAAATCCACTGGCAAACCCATTTTAATTCAACCCTTCAACAACTTTTAGTGAGCGCCTAACAGGTGCCAGGCACCATACCAGACAATGCACCGTGGAATTTCAGACTAGAATTAATTAAAATCCACACAAATAAATATAATTCCAAACCTAGTTAAAAACGTGTAAGTGGCATTTTTATCGCTAAACTGCAATTTTTTCCAAGGTAAAAATCAAAAGGATGCATCCGTCATTTTCTGAATTTCATACCTCTCCTGCTCCCCATTTCAAGTCAGGTCTATAATAATAGTTAAAGGAAAGGACCTGAAAAACATGAGCAATTTTATAGTCTAATAATCACATCTCATTCTACCACCTGTCTTTGAAAGCTTTTATAGTTTCAAATAACATTTGCAAGTACAATAATATTTCTGTACTTATACAATGCACTGGGTAACAAATTTGAAAACACAGGAACTACTTAAGAGAAATATTTAGATTGTGTCTAATTTAAATAGATAGTCCAATGGGCAAGGACTGTGTCTAATTCTATGTTAGGTACAGCACATTGCAAAATGTTGGCACTCAATAAATGTAAAATAATAACAACAGTCTTTTCCCCTTTAAAGTATATAATTACATCTACCCCCTACTGTGCCCCAAGCTCAGTGACAGATCTTTTGTTTATTAAATCCACAGCCCTGAAGGCATACACTACTGCACTTTCAATACAGCTTCAATAAGAATTGCAGTGAAGTCGTCTCTAGTTTAGGTAAAACTTTAAATATCTACAAATCCCTAAGGAACATCTTAATTTAGCCATCCACCATCTATATTACTTAACCAAATGCAGGAAACCTTTTGTAAGTCCCCAAAGTGGAATCCAAACACTAAGTGGAAATGTGTTCTCAAAGTTAGTTTGAAAATATGTCATGGAATAAAATTACTCCTAGCTAATTTACCATTTCTCTTTCCTAAAGAAACATGTCAAGCTGCTAAGCAAAGCTCTGAAGGCTTTATGCAGGAAACATTCAATAGGTTCCCATGCTTGCGTTCAAAGTGCGCTATTATCCAAGTAGCCTGAACTGAGGAGGAAAAAAAAAAAAAATGACTCATGTACAGCTTTATTTGAGACATTTGCACTACAATGAACTAAGCAAAGCAACAGGTCACGTTAAAAAATATTCCAGAAAGCAACAGCAGCCGAAGCCCCTTCGAGGGGAATTTTGGATTGGAAAGCACTTTTGCTTCATCATTATTTTCTTCTTGTTTCCCGTGTTTGTATTTGAATGCTTGCACTTGAACATTAGTTTCACAATCACCTATTCTACATTTGGTATTGATGAAGTTCAACATATGCTCAGCAATTCACTGCTACTAAAATAAGAAATGCAAATTCAGCTAAGTGTGCTCCAAGTCTAACGTTAAGCTGGGCCCGAGTTCCTTTGTAGTTTTTGTAGAGTATTATCATTAGTAGAGAAGGGTTAATGGCAAAGGCCGATGATTGTTTAAAAATTCACATTACCAAAGTGGATTACATTGCATCTACTAAGGGGATCAACAATGTAAGCCTACACTAAGCCATTATTGCAGAAACAAAGCTTTCATTTTAAGCCTTTGGAAACAAGCATAAAATGGACAAAAGAAAAAATTCTTCTGATGTAAGAACAAGGCAAGCACTACATGCTTTTCATCCTTACTCAGATTAGAGCCATGATGAATACCCAAAAAAATGGACCATCTCCCCAAAGAACGAATCATTAAATTATAACATGTCCACATTTTGGAAAATGCTTCTTGTCTACAACTAAAACTCCAACAGAAAATCCTTTACTTAAATGTCTTTCCGCTTTTGTTGAGAATCAGTCACAACGTGGAGATGTGCATTCTTTAGGACTGTATCACCATTTCTGTTCTTTATCTTCTAACAAGAAGGAGTTTGAAAAATACATTCCTGCCACCAGTGTCAGACTTTGCCCTCTGCAGCAGTAATTCATTACAAACAGTATCAGTATGTGGTAACTGAAGGGAAACCACCAGCTACTGGCAGCAACAGGGCCTGGCCGGAGGCTAAACGTATTTGACAAGTATTGTTTTCCACAACAAACTAGGAAGTATTGATATCCCATCTTGCAGATGTAGAAACCGAGGCTCAGAGAGGTTAAATGAACTCACTCTCCATCACCTACTAAAGAAACAATGATTCAAACTGAGGTCTGACTGAAACTACGCTCATGCCCCACCCCACCCCACTTCCCACAGTGCCTTCCAATGGCAGAAGAAGTCCTTTTAGGTCGAACATTATTTTATTTATTTATTTTTTTAATGTTTATTTATTTTGAGAGAGGAAGAGAGAAAGCGGAGGAGGGGCATAGAGAGAGGGAGACACAGAATTCTAAGCAGGCTCCAGGCTCCAAGCTGTCAGCACAGAGCCTGACGCTGGGCTTGAACTCACGAACCTTGTGATCATGACCTGAGCCGAAGTCAGACGCTCAACTGACTGAGCCACCCAGGCGCCCCACGTTCAATCAACATTATTTTAATAAATTACCTGTAAAATTCTACATGAAATTGAAGGCTCTCGGATAATTTTTTTTTTCTTCTTTACAAATGTGAGCTCAACAATGAAGCACCTGCTCAATGTATGTAAATTAGATTTAACTATATGGTGTCATCACTGATATTGTATGATATGTGGAAAGAACCTCACAAATTAAAGCTTAAGGAGACAGTAAACTCTCCTATAATATGTCATGTATCTGTGGCAACTCTGATAATTTTAATTCTTCAGAAAATGAGTGAGAACTGGTAAGTAAAACAAACAGTAAACAACAAATAAATAAATAAATAACAAGGCCCCCAAGAGTCAAAATGCTCCACACAATGTGTCTCCTAAAGCCATGCATTTGACACAGAGGAGAAAACTGCAGATCCTCCTTTTGGGTTAATTAACAGTTATTTTAAACATGATTCAGCAAACCTGGGTTATCTATTTTCCTTGCTCAGAATAAACTAAGAACACTGAATTAGAAAAATAGGAAGAGTTCCTAGCAATAACAAAAACTGCAAGTCTTGCCAGAAATATAAGACAACAAAGTTAACCAAAAATATTCACAAAAATTATGGTCACTAATGCATAGGTAAATTTAAAAAGTCATAGGCCGGGGCGCCTGGGTGGCGCAGTCGGTTAAGCGTCCGACTTCAGCCAGGTCACGATCTCGCGGTCCGTGAGTTCGAGCCCCGCGTCGGGCTCTGGGCTGATGGCTCGGAGCCTGGAGCCTGTTTCCGATTCTGTGTCTCCCTCTCTCTCTGCCCCTCCCCCTATCATGCTCTGTCTCTCTCTGTCCCAAAAATAAATAAAAAACGTTGGGAAAAAAAAAAAAAAAGTCATAGGCCTTGTTCTGGTGTTAGTAGATTTATTGTAAATATATATATAACAAGATAAATATAAACATAAAAATAACATTTTGTTATTTTAAATAATTGTATTAAATTATACTATAGGTATTTAAAAAATATATAATTTATATAAAAGAAAAATTCTAGAAACTACCTAAACTAATGTAATATGTTATGTGATATAAATCTATATATATTTTGATTACTATGTATTTCAAGATAAATATATAAGAATTAAAAACATAGTAAAAGCCAAACTTTCACAATGAGATGAATCTTGGAAATCAATGTTTTCTTCTGCTTAGAATTCTGGGTTTAAAGAATGAAAGTGGAAATTAGATGGAAAATTTTTAGTAGATGACTCTCATCTAAGTGAGGCTTATTAAACTAGAATATGAAGCCTGAATGTGCTAGAACCCAACAAGGATAGTGCCTATGATAGCCGCCATTTTGATAGTATGCCTAAACTGTTCTCTGTATCTTACTGTTTTTTTATACACCTTCTGCTGATTCCTCAGCAAGATCACGCCCTTGCTTCAGCTCCTTCACTAACTTTGTTTTTAATGGTTAGGAATGAAGGGGTTTTGATATTTCTGTAAAAGTTGATAATAAGAATGTAATAAAACCTTAATCTATGCTGAAGAGAAAAAATTAAGTGAGAAGGAGTTGATGACATGTTTATAACCTGCAGAACTGTAAACTCCTTGTAGGCAAAAGATCCATGAATAAATCTTTGTTTCCCCCACAAGACTTAGCAAGCAATAAACCTTGGAATAACCAAGTGAATGAATGCATAAAGTTCATTATGCCTTGCCCAGCTCACACTTTTGGAGAGTAGGAGGAAGCCAGAGGGAGGTGACTTTATTATGGGCCTATTGCTGTCCTTGCTTGGCTCACTCCCACCAAGAAAATAAAACTCCAACCTAAGCAGGAAAATCATTTCTAGGCAAAAGTATCTTGCATTCAATAGCCCTCAAAGTATTATTTATAATATATATGTAAAACCATAAGCAATATATAACATACAATTATATATAATAATATAATATGTAATTATGACATATCATTCTATGATATATAATAATATACAGTAATACATAATATCTAAGTATATATATATATAGCCATAAGTAATAAACAAAAATTATACATAGAATGAGATACATACATATATGTATTAGATATAGAACTATATAGATGAGAACTCTTAGATATAGAGTTCTCAATACAGTTCAATTAATGAATGTTTGAAACACTTAGTAAATACCTACTATAATGCAAAGCATTACAGGAGATTCTGTATTAATCTCCACACTGAAAAGGGATATACCAGTGAAAGCATAAATAAACCATTTCTAATAACTTGAAATTCTAATTTTTAAATGTCTTTATTACATCATTGTACATAATAATTATAACAACTCATAGAAATCAAAGAGGTTCAAGTGCTGTGACTTGCCATCTCCCACCAACAAGCCCTACCAACATCCCCCATATGAGGTAACAAATAGTAACACTTTATATACATTCTTCCCTATCCTTCTCTATGTTCATAAAACATCTTAAAATTTGAAATAACCATACTAGAGAAACATTAATACAAAAATGTGGTCATAATAGGTCCATCACAAACCTACTTGTTTTATTCACTTCACAATATATCATAGATATCCATCTAGGTCAATGCTGATAGCTCTAATTCATCATTTTTAATATTGATATAGTGCTGCATACTTTGGGTTGACCATAATTTGCTGAACTTTTCCATTATTGATGAAAACTTATAATTTTTTCCAGTTTTTTGTCTCACAAACACTGATGAAGAATAGGCTTGAAGACATATTTCCTACACAAATGCATTGGTGTTGAAATGACCTTTTATTGAGTACACTATGTTCACTGCTTATCTTTTTGAATTAATTCACAAGATCTCTTTTTATATGAGAGATAAATAACTCTCATCCTGTGCTACATTTTCTTCTTTCCATTAGTTTATGGGAACATGCATATGGTGTGAACCAACAGAACAGACAGCCAAGGCTGCTGGAATGGCTTAAAATAAAAATTAGTTGGGTGCCTGGGTGTCTCAGTAGGTTAAGCATCCAACTTAGGGTCGGGTCATGGTCTCATGGTTCATGAGTTCAAGCCCTGCATTGGACTCTGCACTGAGCGTGCAGAGCTTGCTTGGGATTCTCTCTCTCCTCTTCTCTCGCCGCCCCTCCCCCACTCTCTCTCTCTCTCTCTCTCTCTCAAAATAAATAAACTTAAAAACAAATAGGCATTAGTGACACTAAAGGAAAGTTTGCAATATTCACTTTCTAAAATATTAAGTTCTACAATGAAAGGAATCTTTGTTTTGTTAAACCATGTGTCCCAAGAATCTAGAACAGAACCTGGCAAATAGTAGGAACTCAGTATATATCTACTTATACATTTATTCAATAAAATTTGTTGAATAAATGTTTGTGTGTGTATATATATATACACACACACACATATATACATATACATACATATACATACACATATATACATATATACATATGTATACATACATATATACGTGTGTGTGTGTATATATACATACATATATATGTTGTATGTGTATATAAATACATGTACATATATATATATATATATATATATATATATATATATATATATATGTTGACCCTTGAAGAACATTGGAGAGTCAGGGGTACCCATCCCTCACACGGTCAAAAATCCACATATAACTCTTGACTCCCCCAAAACTTAACTACTAATAGCCTACCTTGGCCAGAAGCCTTAGCAATAACATAGACAGTTGATTAACACATATTGTATGTTGTATGTATTATATGCTGTAGTCTCAGAATAAAGTGGAGAAGAAAAAATGTTACTAAGAAAACCATAAGGGAGAGAAAATACATTTCCAGCACTGTACTCATCAAGAAAAATCCACACAGAGTTGGGGCCCACATAGTTCAAACCCCTCCTGTTCAAAGGTCGACTGTATATTAACCTCTAAAACCGTAAAATATTTGTTTTCCAACTGGGAAGGAAGGTTGTTGTACTTGGCCATCACTTAGTGTGTCTAATTTTTACCACATCTTAACATCTCATTTAATCCTGAGAGGCAGATATTCTTATTTCCGTTTTACAGATGAGAAAATAAAGACTCAGAAAGTTGTCCAAGACAATACAGACAATGAATAAGAGACCTGAGATGTAAATCTGGGTTTTTCTGACACCAGAGACAGATACTTTCCACTATGTCATCCTGCCTATCAGTATGAATATCTGACCTGGGGCTGGCAGATACATGTGCTTACCATGTAATTTTCAACTTCACTTGCCCTGGGACTGAGAAATAATCTAAGATTTATGAACCAAGAACAGCATTCTATTTGTAGTCATAATACATAAAATATTTGCTTTTGTGACCCTAAAAGTAGCTATAAGCACACGGGCTCTAAGACACTTAAGCAGTGAAATGGAGAAATTTAAGAAGAAAAAAAAAATAAGAGGCAGAAAGCAATCAGAAGTCTGCTTTCTACAAAAAGCCAAATATCATCCCAAGAGACTACAGGAGAATGTAATTATCTAAATCAATGTATTTTAGGAACAAAATCCTGCAACTAGTCCAGAAATACTATCCCAATCATAGAGCTGAAAAATCTCTTAATCATGTCAAATTGTAACACAATCGTGCATAGATTGTCAAATATACGTTTTTAAGAGTTAAAGGCACAAAAGCATTTCAGGCTAAAGAATAAATTTACAAATAACTTGAAATAAGAAGGATATAAAAAGTTTATTACCCAAGTTTGTATGTGTATGTGTGTGTGTATGTAAATTAAATCTGAATTCTTTACAGAAACGATTGAAAAATATGTGTATTGTATATATGTATATACCCATATAAGATATATATGTAATAATATATATATTGTATGTATATACATATATATACATACACACACACAAACACACACATATAAAATCTCCAAACTGTTAAGTGGCATAATTTAATAATTTCTATTGAATAAAATTTGATTATCATTAATTGCACTATTTTCTGTAACTCAAGAATGTTCTTATTCATGCAGTGGAATCATTAAGTTTTTTCTTCTCATTTTCTTTCTTTTCTTAAAAAAAAATTTTAACACTTACTTTCAAGAGACAGAGTGTGAGCGGGGGAGGGGCAGAGAGAGAGGGAGATACAGAGCCTGAAGCAGCCTCCAGGCTCTCAGCTGTCAGCGCAGAGCCCGATGGGACATGGGGGGTTGACACTGGGTTCATGACCTGAGCTTAAGTCAGACGCGTAACCGACTGAGCTACCCAGGCGCCCCCCTTCTCATTTTCTTAAATGCTATTTCTCATAACAAGGGCCAGGGATTATTAGTATCGGCCATCACAAGTTAACCTATCCGTTTATAGTTTAGGAGATATGGTAAAACATTTCCACAGGCAAAACCACTGAATTATTATTATTTTTTTTTTTTTACAATCAGACTCAGCACCCTCTGTTTAGGTCAAAATACAACTCTCTCAACTAAGAGCAAACAAAGACACAAGAAATGACCTACTAGCAAAAACACCAATGTTTATCATGTTTGGGGGCTGGTGGATACAATTGCTGCTAAAAGGCAATATTGACATGGAGTCATTTGACGACCACCATTAAGTGAAAATCCCTTCTACCCAGAAGCCACATAGTTGCTGTGGCAATCCAAAACCTTTGGCCTTGTTCTTTGGTTAGGGTTAGAGTTCTTTTCTTTTTTTGTCAATCTTCTGCGTAAGAGAACATTCTTAGAAAAAAAGAAAGCTTGGATTAAAGGTTAGTGTTAACAAAATACATTTTAAATAGCTGAACAGTAACAATCCCTGTGTTAAAAATTCAGCATCAAAACTCATAATCAATTTCTTATAGACAGAACCCCATGAAGATTACCACCAGAATAGCTATCCAAACCAAGAAAACCTGTTATGAATTTGTCATTTGAAGAGAGATGAAAATATTAATTATAAGTTCTACTCTAAGTAATACCTTTTCCCCTTAATATGTATTTTAACTTTATCTAAAAGTGCAACATATAATTTCTATAAGATTCTATGACTGGAAATTACTCATGAAAATGTCTGGCAAATGTTAATGAAAATGATCATCTAAAATAGTTTATATTTCTCGGACAGGCAAGCATTTCTATTTTCAAAGGATATAATACACATCCACAAAATGTTTATAACTTCTCAATGTAAAGTTATGAAGTATATATGAGGCAAATAAAACAAATTTACCATTTGTTAAATATGGAACTCATGATATAATCATGAAAAGAAATACCTATCTAGTAATATGAAATAAGTTATTTCTCATATTCATTCTTTTATCACAATGACATTCATTGAATTTTTATGAAATAGTGTCAATTTAATAAACCACAGACATGAGTAAAACTGTAACATTCTTTCCCAGAAGATGCTTCTAGGAGTTTTAGGAATATTTTTATAGAAGTACTTTGTTTCTCTTTGTGCTTCTCTCTTTGTGCTTTTAACAAATGTTCACAACAATGAGACACATTTATTTTACAGATTACAAGAATTTAAATAGAGTCAAATTTGCCATTTCTAAAATTCAGTTGTGATGGGACATATCAAGCATTGCTTCTCTGAGCCTTCTTTTCTTTGTGACAGAAAGCTGCCTCAGAGAAGAAGACAGTTTTCCAGCGTCTCACCTCTGGCCCAGCCATCCCAGAACTGCCCCCCTCCTCTGCCATCCTTCCTCCAACTTTCTGGCCCAGATTTTCCATACAGCAAACTGTGTGTAGGGGGGAGTGGGGAGAGAGGACAGGAGGGCAAGAAACAAAGTCCCCAAGATATTCTGAGAAAGAGGAAATTATAAAATCCTTAGTATTTCACTAAAGAATAATTCAAAGTCACACTATCATATATGCATGAAAGTTTTAGATTATTATTATTAAACTCTTCTTGGTTCACATTAAAATGCCTAAATAAGTGAGTAACCTAAATTTTCCATACTGTAACTTAAAACCAGACATTTAACACAGTTTAGTGGAAACTTAATATCTGATCCTCTAAGAAAGAGTTTCATTTTCTTTAAAATAACACTCTGAGAAACTGTTCTGAAAATACAAACTTCTCATGTTGCACACCTCAACTGTCATGGTCATAAAATGAGACTAAATTCTTTAGCTAATCTTATTCGTGAAATATTTCATGTGCTTTTAGAAAATACCACATTGTGGCTAAACACCATTATTCCATTATGCCTGAAAATAACCAGTGGCTTACAGCAGTAAACAATTCAAATTGCATTCCTTGTATTAGAAAGCTAAAGTCATACAGAAATAGAACTGATATTGAAAGCCCTGAGAAACTCAATATGTTTTTATCTGAACACCAATTCGAATAAATTACTGGATACACATTTATAGTGACTTACCAGAGTATATTTCAAACAAACAAACAAAAAAAACATTAATTTTGCAAGCAATCAAGCCTCAATATTCAGTATAATTTACTAAGTATTCTATAAAGAACAGTCCATTCTCAATTATAATCGTAAAACACAATAAAAACCTTTCAACCAAACTAGTACAATTCACTGCCCATACAGTTTGTGATACAGGTTTGTGAAAAACAATCTATAAAAATTTTAAAAACTTATAAGTAAGTTTTCATACCAGCTTGTATTTAGAATACAATAGATAGAATATCTATCTACAATGCACCAAATCCTATACTAATATCATTACCTCATTTTTAATTAATAACACTACCATCTAAATACAATGGAAAGATATTCAACATTATTTCATCACACTTTCAAAAAGTTGTTATAAATATTTACTTGTAAACATAGTATCTGAAGGATAATCTTGTTATAACACCGTGGTTTGAAAATGGAATGTAGAATTTGAAGTTCAAAGCTGTCTTCTAATTTCCTAACTTTTCCTATACATTCAGTTTTTGTCAAATTATTTTAGTATTTTGATGTATTCCCAATAGTTTATTTTTGCTTTTGTTGCCCTTGTCTCAGGAAACATATCTAGTAAGAGGTTGTTGCTACGGCCAATGTCAAAGAGGTTACTGCCTGTGTTCTCCTCTAGGATTTTAATGGTTTCCTGTCTCACATGAAGGGCTTTAATACATTTTGAATTTGTTTTTGTGTATAGTGTAAGAAAGTGGTCTAGTTACAATCTTTTGCATGTTGCTCTCCAGTTTTCCCAACACCATTTTTTGAAGAGACTGTCTTTTTTCCATTGGGTATTCTTTCCTGCTTTGTCGACGATTAATTGACCATCTAGTTGTGGGTTCATTTCTGGGTTTCCTATTATGTTCCATTGATCTGTATGTCTCTTTGGGCCAGTACCATACTGTTTTGGTCACCACAGCTTTGTAATATAACTTGAAGTCCAGAATTGCAATGCCTTCAGTTTTGCTTTCTTTTTCAAAAAGGCTGCTTTGCCTATTCAGGGTCTTTTGCGGTATACAGATATATAGACATATATAAAATACTACTCACCCCTAAAAAAGAATGAAATATTGTCATTTACAATGACGTGAATGGGGCTAGAGGGTACTGTGCTAAGCAAAATGAGTCAGTCAGAGAAAGAAAAATACCATACGATTTCACTCATATGTGGAATTTAAGAAACAAAAGAAACAAGCATAGGGGGAAAAAGGGAGAGGCAAATCAAGAAACAGACTTTTAACTATAGAGAATAAACCGCTGGTTACCAGAGGGAAGGTTGGGGGAATGGGTTAAATCGGAAATGGAGATTGAGGAGGGTGCTCGTGGCGATAAGCAATGGGTGTTAAACGGAAGTGCTGAATCACTACATTGTACACCTGAAACTATTATTACACTCCGTGTTAACTAACTGGAATTCAAATAAAAACTAAAGAATTATCTTAGTATAAAACACTGGGTTCAGTTCACAGGGATTTTACTGTGATAGTTTCTGAGAATACAAATAATAAACATATCCCCTTCTTTTGAAATTTGTAAGTGGAAACTGACTTGGAAATTCAGTTACAGAATGAGGCCAAGTAGCATGAAAGAACTTTCAGGATAGTTACATGGGTTTGGGACACAGTGCTCTGCAGCAACTGGGGCAAATCCATTGATGGAAAGCATCTCTCGAGCAAGCAAGACCCTTTGCAACCAGTGCAATAATCCAAGGCAATAGTAAATAGGACAGTAAAGGAGGAGAAAATTTACAATAAGGAGTCAAATTGTCAGGGATGAAAGTTTATTGGGCGGGGGACACAGAGAAAAGTATGAGTCTGACACCCAGATTCATGTCCTCGGCGACTTTGAGAATGAATGTCTGAGAGACCGCAGAAGAAAATAACAGAAAACTGAGCAAATTCGTGATGGGGGTAAAGGAGGAAATGGTCAGCACAGAGAAAGAGAGAGGCAGGTTTTTTTGTGCTGGTTCATTTTGAGTGCTAAGCTTTCATCCAAATTTGTGTGACATTTGCACGTATGAATCTGAAGTTCTGGGATGCAGATTTATGTTTTAGCGTTCTCAGTTGGTGGCAGTAGTTTAAAACTTGAAAAACTGGTGAGCTTCTCCAGAAAGCATGTATAGAATGGCAGTAAAAAGAGAGAAAAGAAGAAAATCTGAGAAAATACTGATGCATGAAGGGGAACATGAGGATGAAATCATGTCCAGTGTAGCAGATGAAGACTAACACTGGACCACTGGGTTCAGTAAGTGGAGACCAGGAAGATTACCAATGATTTTAGTATAACAGGGGCGATAGTGATGTAGGAAAGGGCAGAACTTTCTCACAGTGGATTAAAAAAATTAATGAGAAATGAAAAAAAGCCAATATAGTATTAAGTAATTACACCAAGATATCTGACGGTAGAAAGGTTGTAACAAACAGAAAAAAACTTTTTAAAAAAAAGGATATTTTATTTATTGCTTCCTTTTTCTTTCCCTAAGGAGTAAAGAATCTTGACCACACTCATGGGCAGAAGAGAAAAGGTCACAAAAAGTAGTAAGTTAAAAGTAAAGGAGAAATAGAAAGAATTGGTGACAAAGGACCCAGAGGGCATCAAGAAAAAAACAGCTTAGTTATAAACAGAAAGCGGTACACTGTTTTATTCAGAGACAGAAAGTAGAGATGTCAGTGTGTGGAGGTCTCTAGCCTAGGGAATTCTTACGTGAACACTGGCACACTTTAACTGGTGTCTTATTTGAGAACTTGCACTTGTTTGTGGAATACGTAAGAATGACTTCACTGTAATAAGAGCGTTTGCTCTTCTAAGTTAAAAACACTTCAAATAGGACTTCTGTCAAATATTATTTCAGTTATAGGCACCATACTATTGATAATCGTCCATACTTGAAAGCCAAGGAAACTGGTCTATAAGCCAGAAAAATCGCATTATTTATAATTTTGAATTAGCAATGGTAATAACGGATAATAATGTTGACTCTGTTGTTAGAAGCCCAAAATATCTTAGGAATGGTACAAAATTAGACTTATTCTCAAAACTATCGAAAATAAGACTCATGAAGAATGACAAAATCATTTTTATTTCACGCCAGTAAATGCAAGAAAATGAAAAGCATGTGAACTTTCTTGTTCTTACAGTATCAGAATTTCACTAAATTATGCAAAAAGAAATATATATATTTATGCACGCATGTATGTATGTATATAATTAGCACTTTGAAACTACTTCATATATCAATATAAAAAACATACAGTCTTAGAAATTTAAGAATGCTTTACCAATACTTCTACAAGTATACTGATACGCAGAAAGGTGAAACTTGTAACAGAGGCCCATGTTTACTAAAACCACTGTCCGTCTACTGGATACTGCATCTATCTGTTCTCCAGTCCCCACCATGAGTCTTGAGGGAGTTAAGATCCCCATTTCATAGAGGCAGTGACTGAAAGTCAAAGAAATTGGGTTCCCAGTCAAGATCACATACAGAGCTAAAAAAAGACTTAGGAGGTACCTGGGGGACTCAGTGGGTTGAGCATCTGACTCTTGATTTCGGCACAGGTTATGATCCCAGGGTCGTGGGATCGAACCCCACATGGGGCTCTGCACTGAGCATGGAGCCTGCTTAAGATTCTCTCTCTCTTTCTCTTTCTCTCTCTCTCTCCCCCACTGCCCCTCTTCCCAGCTTGTGCACGCACGCACGCGCTCTCTCTCTCTCTCTCTCTAAAATAAACATTAAAAAATAATAAAAATTAAAAATGTCAGAGTTGGAATTCAGGGTTTCTATTTGGCTTCAGAGCACATGCTTTCTTTGCCACATGCTTCCTCTCGTGTATTTCATGGCTGACCTACAGACTGAGTAGAAACCACCACTTTGATATGTAAGCCACAGACTAAGAACCTCTGCACTGAGAAGGGACACAGTTGGTTATCTATGGGCCCCTTGGAGTACAGGTCACCTTCCACTCTCTTCTCACCACTTCCAAAACCATGAAGCCCACGAACTGATATAGTCAGGCCGTGCTCTCCAGTGTCTTGACCTTAGACGCATTCCTCTGCCTGAGGAGCCTTTCTTCCTTCTCCACCTGGCAAACTGCTAATCATCCAAAGCCCCATCACCTCCCACATCTGACCTCCAACTCTGTGCGAGACTCATCCCTCACCTGGCAGAGCTAATGGTCCCCTTGCCGCGTACCCACAGGGCACGCTGCAAGCACTTATCACTCAGAATCATAATAATTACTTTAATCTCTCCCCTGCTGGAGTGTGAGCCTTTCCATGACAGGGACAGTATTTTATTCAATGTAGAATCAATAGTGCATAAAGCAGTGTGTGGCACATAGTAGATAATAAATAACTGTCTGCTGTGTAGTGAAAACACTGCAGGCTTAGGAGGCAGTTGGGGGGAGAGGTGGGTGGGTCTGAAATGCCACTTCTGTCTCACACCATCTGTGTGATCTTGGACAAGCTACTGCCTGTGAGCTTCATATCCCCATCTGTATGGACATAATATTACCTATCTTAAAGAGTTGCTATAAGGACTTAAAGAGAACTGACTCAGAAAATTGGAGTCCCTGATATGTAATTAAGTACTTAATAAATACTTGCTTACTGTCCTTTCCCCCTCCACCTTCCTGAATGCCTAAATGAACAACAGGTGAGCATGTATTTACTGACTGAACACATCAGGCCAAGTGCATTTACTGACTGAACAAATCTTACTCAAATGTATAAGAAGATTGCAAAACTATAGTAGGTGCTCTGTGTGTGTGTCAGAAAAGTGAATATCTGCACTCAGAGAACTGACAGTCCTATGAGGAAAATACAAATTTTAGTCAAATGATGATTTCTTAAAAATAAGGTAGAGAAATGAGTACTATAAGCTGAGTGCATGGACCCAGTGGAGGACCCAGTGGATGGGAGCATTACTTTGGTTGGGGGGAAAAGCAGAAGTGGTCACCAAACATCTGGAATCTGAAATAAGTTTTGAAAAAGTGACTATAAGTTGGAATCATGGATACGCAAGAGAGGAAATCCTAGGAGAAAGGTTCAGCAGGAGAAAAGGCATAGAGGGAGGAGAGCAAAGGATTTCTCTGGGAACAGACACTGGTTTGGGATGACTTGCCAAAGCACAAGAAGCCAGAGAAGGTGGACAGGGACAAAGATGAACTGCAGAGAAAAGAAACCTGCACATGTACTGAAAAATTAAACACTCAATTCATTATCTGATGACTAATGCTCATGCTTCCTGTTTGGAGCCCCCTCTACTCCACATACCAGGATTTTCAAACAAAGTTACACACAAGAGGAAAAGGGAATTAAACAGCAAATTAACAAGATATTATATACTGTGCAAGGAAGCCAGTTCTGTTTACTGATTTAGTTGAGAAAAGAGCAAAGGCTATTCTTCTAAATGGGTGAGTTTCTTTTACTGTTAACATTGCTGTTGCATGACTATTCATCCCTGGCTTGTGAGAACAAGAAAATAAAAATAATGACTCTGATCAAAGAGAGTTTTTTTGCATAGGAACTAAAGTAAAAATAAAACAAAAATGCATCCTGCGAGATGCCAATGTCTTTCTGCACTGACCAGTCCTGTCCCTATTTCACACTCAAAATGTTCTACTGCCCCCTGCTGCTTTAAGTTTCTGAAGTTCAAAAAAAAAAAAAAAAAAAAAACCCAAAAATCAAAAAAACAAAAAGAAGTGCTCATTTTCTACTGATCTGATTCCACTATTTTACTTTCTCCCACCCACCCCCTTTTTTTGCCATGATGACTAAGATTTGGGGGGGGGGGCTTTGTTCTTGGCAAAATGAAATTTTAATAGCGATCAGCGTGTAAGAATTATGTAAAATTTGGTAGGAGGAAATTATAGCTTTGCTAGCACATGAAAGTAATCCTCTGTGGACATAACAACTTATTTGTGACTCATCAATTGTACATTTTCATCAGGGAGTACTGACCAATCCCCAAACACACCATTTGCCACTCATTTAAATGGAGCCTCAAACTTTCTAGCCAAACTATATAATCTGCGTGCATGATTAGGCTCCCCATACATGGTATTGTGTATATGTTAGATTAAAAGAAATATAATATAAAGGATAAGCCTGGCTTTTCCTCTTTTACTGAAGTTTGTTCATTAATTTCAGTTTCTTAACATGTGATATAGAACTTTAGTCTTTTTTTCCTTGTGTTGGGATCTAGCTAATTTCAATTTCACAAATATTTATCTTCCTCTCTGGGCTCTGTGTGTTTGTGTGTGGTTTGTTTACACTTCCAGTTACTATACAGTATGTAAGGTCACAAGGATCTATATGATAACCAGAAACAAAAATGAAAAAGGACATCTGGAAAGTTCTCCATCTAACGTGATCAAATGGCACACCATTATCCTAAGTCTGGCTTTCTTCTAATGCTGCCTCCAGCCAACAGTTTTAAGTGCCTGCAGTGTGCTGAAATGCAGTAAAAATATTTATTCTTTTCAATTAGGTCAGGTGTGCTAGCAAGGGGACTATACCTCTTGTATTTCTGTTCATAGCTAAATGAAGGTGTTATAATCCTTTTTGATTCCTCTTTGAGTTACACATTGCTACATAACAAAGCATCCCCAAGGTTAGGGACTTAAAATGACAAGCAGTCATTATCTCTTTAAATTCTGTGGTTTGAGCAGACAGCTTCTCTGCTTCATATGGAGTAGCCAGGGTGCTGGGATGGCTGGAATTCGCAGAATGGCTTGACAGGGCATTGGCTAGGAGTGAGATTAGGGGTGCTGGCTGGGGATCTGGGTTTTTCTCCACGCATCCCTGGGTTTTTTCTCTACATCTCTTCTCTGGTTTCCTCCTGGCACGGAAGGTGCTCTCCCAAGGTGCCCTCTAACCACAAGCCTTCCAAGAGGACAGTCCCCAAAATGAAAGTGTTTATTATCAAGCCTCTGTTTGCCCCTCACTTGCAAATGTCTCATTAACCAATGCCAGTCACAGGGCTAAGCTCAGATTCAACCAAAGGGACTACACGTGGCCATGAATACTGGGAGGGGTGTCTCACAGTGGCCAATATCACAGTCTGACACAACTTCTCTCCTTCCCTCACCAACGAGTACCTTTGAGTCATCCTTTGTAGGATGTAAATCCCTGTTTCAGTCTGCAGTTCTTTTTCCTATTTTCTTTCTTTTCATCTTTTTTTTTTCTTTTTTGTTAAAATCTAGCTGGGCTTTTAATTAAGGATTGGGGGAAGAATAGTGGCATTCATTCAATGAATAAACATGCGTCGAATAGTAGTGAGGAATGCACCGTAGTAAGAAACTGTGCAACACGAGACTGAACAAGACCCTTCCTCTACCCTCACAGCTAAATCCCTACAGGGGAGACTAACAGATGCCCCGAGTCCCTCAAATCTGCCCTCCTAACTATCATTTTTCTAGTTTCCAGATTTCAACATGTCACAACCCTGCTTAACATTTTCCATGTTTTCCCCAGCCTCGTGGAGGAGACAAAAAACACCGTAGCACCTCCTGGAAGGTCCCTCAAACTACCCTTTCTAGGTTCATCTCCTACCACTTGTCCTCAATGTGCCTCTTAACTCCCATTTATAGGTCCATGTCTTTTTTCCTGTCATTGCCTCTAGCTGGAATGCTCTTCCCCAGTCCTCAGCTCCAAGAACATGTAATTTTCCTCTTCAGATCCACACTTAAGTGATTTTCCATAAGATCTCCACTAAGAAAGGACAAGTCACACACATATGCCTACATAGACGGTGAACATATCCCTTAGTATCGATGCTGTTCCATATCTCTAATTTAGCATCCATGCTGTTCCATGTTGTTTGTATGTCTGTCCTTTCAAGGGACTGTAGACTCCTTGAGGAAACCATGTTCACAGTTAGACAATTTGGCATTTTCTACGAATACAGCTTGATATGTAGGAGGAAAGAAAAAAGAGGATCTTGTGATTTCTTTCATTTCTATGAAATGTACTCTATTTTCTTCACTGTATTCAAAATAAAAATATCACAGTTGTAATTACATATCAAATTTGAGACGTCAGAGCTTCTCCAGGATGAAATGTGCTCTAATGAGAAATGGAGGCCAATAAAGAAATTCCTGTTCAGTGCAGATCTATCAATTAATCAATCAAATGGAAATATAAAAAGCCACTACACCTGTTTCAATACCTTATACTAAGCAACATGGCTGACTTCTAAGGGTACTGATAAGATTAGGGTATGCTCTCTAAATCTGCCACTGAACACCTCTGAATCAAATTCTACATCTTTATTAATAGAACCTAAACAGTGAATCTATATTAAAAGGTCTTACACAATATAAAACTAAAATATCCCATATAACACTAGCTTCATTTTAAATTCATCATGAGGATATATCAATTGACGTTTTCAAATGTATATCTGAATTGATAAACTATGTCTCATATCAACCTTTAATTGTAATGTAAGATTTCAATAAGTGAACAGACTTTTAACATAGTCATATGGATGATGACAGGATGTGAATTTGTACCAAGCAAGTGCCATATCACATGTAATCGGATACAAACAATTGTGTAAATCTATAAGCCAGTGAATTCATGGTAAAGTAACAGAACTTACTAGATGATAAATGTTGGCTTTAAAAACACCAGACCATCTTGGGTCAGGCACCACTTAACATTCCAGCTTATTCCCCAATCCCTTGCTCTTCTCCCTGGTCCCTCACCACATCCGATTGTACATGTCATTTCCGGTAGTGGATGTTACGCCCCCACCTTCACTTCCTTCTACAAATATGACTCCTTTTTCATGACCCACCTCAAGCATCATCTCCTCCATATGGCCCTCCTGAACCCTTTATCAGTATGTGGAAGCTCTGCCATCATTCAACAGTTTCTACCTCAATGCTGAAGGTTGGCCACTGTTTTGCACAGGTGTCCTTCCATTCCTCCTGTGTGGTCTGTGTTTTATTTACCTTGAACAGTCCACACTGCCTGACAGGTAGTAGGCACCAGATAAATGTTTACAATTGATATAACAAATGGTTGCATAAAATGAAGTGTGAATTTTGTCTTTCAGCGTGAATAGCCATTTACTTAAATCATGAACACTCGATAAAAGGACTGAAATATGTATCAGATACTTTAATTTTAGCTAAGTCTTCATTCATATACTTTGGAATACAATATCACAAATGCAAAAGGTATAAATTCTAGGGTATGAAAAAATGGGTATCTATGAGTGGGAGCACCAGTCTAAAATGTGTCATGTATTTCTACACCCTTTGGCAAAATGATGAAAAGAAAGAACTAATCTGCATTTCTCTAGTCCTATTTTTGCCACTTATTAGATACGAAATCATTGTGTAAAATGAGGTCAACAATATCTCCTTTTCTTACTTCACAGACCCCTCATATGAAAATGTATATGAAAATCCTTTCCTTAAGCTAAAATGTAAAGCCCTTCTTAATATTGAGTCAAAAAGTTGATACACAGTGTATTTTTGCATTAAAAATGATTGAGCCTGATGAGCATTTAGCCCAATCACTGTCTAGCATACTTAGGGAGAATTTCCTTTGAGAAATAAAATATTCATCATTTCTAATTATAAATGGTACTGTTGTCAAGACAACTTTTCTCATGAGGGATGGGATTATTCTAAAATGGTCTTTTTAAACAATGTTTTAAATCTCAATTCTTATTTACGAGTGAAAATGCATCATCCTTATTAATATCTCATTACTCAAAACACTCAACAATTTAAAAGAAATGTTATTTGAGAAAGGGTTCAATAGAGTTCTCATCCTTAACTCCTCTAGGGAATTAGAATTCATGGCATGAGAGTTTAACTATGTAGCACTTCAATTAAAAGCAGGGAGTCTGGAACTAATGTTACATAAGTAGCAAGCACAATAGAGTTAGCATGCCCCATTAATGCCTGGCCATAGGGGCAAAATGACATTCTGAGGCATGAAGAACAAAAGGGTAATTGGATAAAAGAGTGATCTCACTTTAGGAAACATGAATGTACATGGCCATTCCTACAAGCATGATACACTGTGACCCTGCAAAAAGGAGGCATTCTAGTACTGAAAGTTTAAACAGATAACAATATGCTTACCTCTTTCTAAAGACTGCAATAAAGACATATCCCAAATAGTCAATATTCTGAATTATAAAAGTGTGGTGTTATCATTATTCGTAATAATTTCATAATTATAAAATATTTACAATTTTTAAAGCTCATACATACAACTCTATTAGCCAACTGAGCAGTGAGCATCTAATTTAAACCATGTAAATATACTCTATAAGTATAAGGTCCCATAGCCAGTAAGAATTCACCCACTTCTATGCTCATTCATTTATCCACCTTTTACAAAGTATCTACTATGTGGCAAACACAGTTCTTACACTGACAGAAGACAGACTAAGGAGACTAATCTTTTAATTAGAAAATGATGTCCTAGATCCAATTTTTTTAAACTGCAAATTCACTAAGTTCTATTGTATTTTAGGCTCCTAATAGCATAACAATATTCCAATGAAGTTCTAGGCACCACAAAGACTAAGTTTAAAAAAAAAAAAAAAAAAGCAAGATTTTTATAGGTGACAAATTTATGTACATTTTCTCTTTTACTGAAATTAAACAATAAGCTGGAGATTTACTTCTCTTAAAATTTGAAACAAACAATTAATTAGGTATTTAGCACATAATACATACCTACTACTATATTCACCACCAAATATACAGGAAATAAAGGCCAAAGTTTTTTTGTAGTTGAGAACCAAAAGGCTGTGTATTTGCATGTGTGTGCTTGTGTGTGCTAGTGTGTGTGTGTGTGTGTGTGTGTGTGTGTGTGTGTGTGTCTGTCTGTCTGTCTGCCCTCTATCTAAATTTGAGACTATCCAAATACAATTATCATACGTTATCTTCTAGAATATAAAGATAAGTAGATAACTAGTGAATTAAGGTTTACAAAAATTACAGTTGCACAGAAAATTATAAAACACATATTCTGTACTGCAAAAAGAATGTCCTTGTACAATTCCGTGTACTTTGTCAAGATAAATGTAAATATCAGACTGAAAATGTTTATAATCTCTGAGAATGTTTTATGATAAAATATACCCTACCCTAATTCAAATAAGCAAAATTACTCTACTTTTTTCCTTGAGAATAGAACACAGAACCAAACAATTATGGAAATTCAATACCACTTTAGATGATTCACTGCAGAGGCTGACTGTAGTCCAAAAATCTGTATTGTTTTTTTTTTTACTTTTTTAAATGTTTATTTATTTCTGAGAGAGAAAGAGAGACAGAACACACATGAGGGAGGGACAGAGAGAGAGGGAGACACAGAATCCGAAGCAGGCTCCAGGCTCTTAGCTGTCAGCACAAGGCCAACACAGGGCTCAAACCCAGAAACTGTGAGATCATGACCTGAGCTGAAGTCAGATGCCCAACCGACAGCCACCCATGCACCCCCCAAAAATTCTTTATTTTAAAGAAAGCAAGGTATGTGGGTTTTTAAAAAAGAATCCACATAATAGCATCATGTAATTTTAATTATTTTTATACATGCGATATTTAAAAAGGAGAAAAAATACTTTCCATCTTTATTAACCTAATCATAATATGCTATAGTCAAAGGATTTTTGTAAGCATTGAAATGTTCTCTTTTCTACACTGATTTTTGGGAAAAGATTGTAAGATTATCTTGATTAAAAATATCATACATTTGAAAAGAATGACCTTTATTTCAGACTTTTCCTAGGCATGACCATAGTAGATTAATAAATTTAGCATTACAGATTAAAAGATAATTAGCATAAAATACTGCATCATTTTTAATGAAGAGTATCTGTTATGGGGCCCTGTAAATGTCCAAGGCAAAGGACATATTTTGGCTCTAACAAATGGGTAACCAGCAATAATGCCAAGCAACCTCTATAGAATGTGGAATTGGCTCCCCCTGTTGGGCCTGAAAATTTTGCATTTTTAGCCATCACATCATAGATCTTAAAAAAATTTTTTTTTTAAGCAAAATGAATAAACAATATTAAAGACCTACAAGTACATTGGAAATGTATGTTTTTAAAATAGATTTTATTTGAGATGATTTGTATTTGTTTCTAGATAAAAAGAAACTATGAAAATCAAGAGTTACTGAAGAATATAGGAATTAATTTTCAATTTAGTGAAATCAATACATTGTTCAAATGAGGTCTATAATCTCTTGAATGCTACTGTGTTTTGTTTTTTTATAGCCTAAAAAACACAGGTCATCCTTTGAACTAAACACAAGAAAATAGAACAGCTATTCCTACACTCAAAATGAGATTTGTTTTTACCCTTTTTAATATATAAAGAACTTTAAAAAAAGTGTGTATATTCTTATTGCTGAAAGCAATGCAGAGGTTTCGATCTCTTAAGAAACAGCTAAATCTCTTTTTTTTTTTTAAGTGTTTTTATTCATTTTTTGAGAGGCAGAGAGAGACAATGAGCAGGGGAGGGGCAAGACAGAGAAGGAGACATAGAATCTGAGGCAGGCTCCAGGCTCTGAGTTGTCAGCGCAGAGCCCAACACGGGGTCGAACTCACCAACCGCAAGATCATGACCTGGGCCAAAGTCAGCTGCTTAACCAACTGAGCCACCAGGCCCTCTGAAACAGCCACATCTCTTAAGAATGGCTGTGATGATTCAACCAGTGGGTGGGTTGTCTAACCTGCCTGCCCCAGCAGGTCTAAGAACATCTGGGAGGCTGCGGGGCTGGGGGGGTGGGGGGTGGGGGGGGGGGAGAAGATCAGGAATTACTACAGACCAAAGAAAGCAATCCAATCCCTACTTGCTTACGAATGCAATGCGGTAGGGTAGGCACACTACACAAAGTAATAGACAACTATGAACAATTTTACATTACTGAAAAAAATGCAAAAAATTACAATCCCCAATTTGCAAACAAAATATTTATCAACTCACCAAAGCCTCTGCCAGCATCGCTAGGAGGGCTACTATAAAAAACTACAAAATTTCTATGCAAGTGAGGCATTGTGAAGGCGGAACTAAATGAAAAAAATTAAACATCACAAGTAAGCCTTAAGACGTTAGATATCCAGCAACATAAAGCTATTTCTGTCATATCCTAACTGTCTTTTTTCATACTTTATAATTTTTTTTTAATTTATCTTGTAACTTTTCCTAAAATTTGGTCATTTAGAAAGTTAAGATTAATAAGCCTTATCTAAAAACCTAGAACAGTAAAGGGGTCAAAATGCCATAACAGCAAATCTGTGAAAGCTAACTGCTTTCCTTTCAAACAGCAGGTGAGACAGTGGACCTTGCCTTCACTACAGGTTCTCAGGAAGGCTCTGGGACAGCTGATTCCAAAACACAGAAGGAAGAGAAAAACATCAAATAGTTTCTTCTGAAAACTCCTATGGGACCATTTTCTTTCCAGGAAAGTGAGAGAAAATACCCATCACTGCTCTCTTTCTTGCACACATGCCTCTAGGACCTAGCACTCAAGCAAACATTGGTACTGTATCTTAGATACATATGGATTAAATAGGCTGTATGCACTGGCCTGGGAACTGAACCAATGTTTACAACATTGTTTCTATGGGAAAACATGTTCCAAATTCTAAATAACTTACAAAGGTTTGGAATATACTGGTATAATTTTGATGTTGTTGTTAAGAGATGCATTATGAAGACAGGATATGGATTACAGTTGACTTGGAGTCAATTCATGTTGACCTCCTGTTTTTTTACCTCCCACTTTTCCTTCTCAGTCTGGCAAAGGAATGAAAAATGCCATGATTTACACAGGTATATAATTATTTACAACAAGAATACATAAAAATCTCTCGCAACTTTAGTCTCATTCCACCACAGCCACCCTACCCTACATTTCAGTTAGCCCTACTGATATTTATTAGGTTGAAAATTTTGCTGGGGAATCTCAAAAATGCCATTTTCCAGATTTTGCTGGTTAGCAAACACAGATTTTCCTGTACTCGGTTTCTCTTTTTTATCTGAAATGAATCGTCATCTTTTGGCAAATAGCTCATTTAAAACATACAAGTTCTTGACATTCAAGTTGAAGAAGAAAAAAGAAAAGCTATTAAGAACATTTTGCTTCCAAACTCTGAGGCAGTCATTAGAACATTGAGAAATATAGAATGGTTACAAACAGAAGATTTTCTTCCAAACTTTAAAAATCAGGAAAACATAAAGTGGTACTGCAGATAAATCCTTTAGGTTTGAATCTATTACTAAAAATGTGAATTACATTGAAGGTATCATAATTTATAATAGCACTAATCTTTTTTTATCAACTATTTTAAAATAGTTGATCAATGCAGGGTATAATAAAGATTTTTAAAAAAGAAATAATAGGACTACAAAGTGCAGTTAAGGATGTATATGAATTAAGAAACTATAAAGTGGCAAAAGAAAGTCTGGAACGAAGAGAGAAGAAAATGGCACTCTAGAAAACCAAGAGGTATTCACAGTAAGCCGCTTCCAAGGACCATTACAACAGTTTGTGACTGCACATAACCTAATGCCCTGTGGACACGCTGAACTGTCACCTTTACATTCGCAAACAAGAAAACGCCATTCCACACTGACACCAGGAAGTCATGAGCAAAGACTTCAAGTTAGAAATGCTGTCCTTTTCATGCACTTTTAGGTGGTTTCAATCCGTTTGATGAAATATGCACTTTGCTTTCAAGAGTTTAAATTCAGCTAAACATATTGAAGGAAAGATCCCCATTTGTTCATTTCACAGATATTCTGCCACTCTGGGGGAGGGTGGTGTGGCAGTAAAAAGAAAGTGGCACATTTAGGCAGCTAAAGCACCGTGTTGTTTACATCCAGGAAGCCACACATTTAATAAATGCTGGATAGCAGTAACTTCCTGAGGCTTACTTAGGATCTATAGTCCAGCATCACAAAATGGAATATAAGTGCACAGTGGGGTTGTTGACACATCAATCACTTGTCAGTCTCTCCAGGGCTCCACAAATACCCCTTGTGCTTGGAAACTTCTTTACCCATCGCTGTAATTAGAAATTTTAAACACAGGAATAACACTTTTTCTCAAACTACTAAATTAAATCACCCACAGACACAAAAAGAAAGATAATCCCATGGTAACTATAGTGCAACTGAAAAATTACATCTCTTAACTTCTTTCCAGTTTGGGTCACTGGTTTAGTTTTGGTTTCATTCTCTGTTATGCAACATTCCACTTGCACACCACTTTTTAACATTTGATATTGTTATAAGTAGGTGGAGTGATAAAATAAGCAAGAAGTTAACTAATATCTCCGTGTTCAAAGGTAAAGAATATGAACCATATTGCCAGTTTACTCTCATAAGCACTGCAAGACGTAATTAATGCATATTTGCTTGATTTGCTACTATTTTAGAATATATATATATAGTATGTAAAAGATCAGGGGACAACAATAAGAAAATTTATTTGTATCTACTATTTTCCAGACATTTTCCTGGATTGAAGAGATTCCATGTATGACATGAAATATCATACAAGTAAAGGGAAGTGTAGTCTCCTCTAAAAATTCTGAGCATGTAACTGCTAACACTATTTAATAATATCTCTCCTTCTTTATTCTCCATTACTTTCTTTTCAACAGGGGTCTGTTAAGAAAAATCAAGCCTGTGCATTTAAGCAGATTTACTTACAATTATGCCTTCTCAACTGAACATAGATTTAAGAATTTTAGAAGAAAAAGATTATTGTGGACAGTAAGGATGTCTGCATGTACTTCCTTGAAATCCTGAGAATAAGATTTTATTTTGTTCTTTTCCCCTTTATTGAGTTAAAGAGCTTCTCAGGCAGCTCAAATAAGTTTTGAGGGGTTTGAGGGAAGACTGCAACTGAACAGGCAATACATAGAATTGAAATGACTAGCTATTAAGACAGCTTATGTGCCTTCTGCCCAAGTACAATCCCGAGTGAAGGTTTTTCCCTAAAAGTCATGTGCAAATCAAGAGTTACCAGAGGGGAGGTAGGCGATAAAGAGACAAAGGGGACTGATTAAGAGGTACAAACGTCCAATTACAAAATAAGTAAGTCACAGAGATGGAAAGCACAGCATAGAGAACATAGGTAATAATATTATAATAACGTGGATGTTATATGGTGACTACACGGAGTCACACAACTAATGTAACGTTGTGTGTTAATTATACTTCAATTTAAAAGAAAAGTCACTCACACAAATTGACCTTGTTCTAAATTAAAGTTAAATTAGTATTTTTCCATTGAAATGGAAATTGGAAATTATTTACCCCAGAGGTTTTCAAATTAAGATTGCCGCATACACAGCATTTCAGAGAGGAGCCTTGGGGAGTTTTCCAGAGTAGGGGTGTCATTATCATCCTTCTTTCAGAGAAATCTTGGTTAATCTATGTTATATATGGTCATTTTGTAGCAGACTCAGTTTTAAATGGCATTCAGTGACAGAAAAAATTAGAAACATTGAAGACACAGATCTTCTGCAGTTTTCCAACAGTGTAGTGAGGGGACATGTGGCTACCAATCCCTCTGTAGGGACTTTTTGAAGAAAATGGTCACTACCAACACCGAATTACTTTGGTTGAACTATCGAGCATTTGATTCTCCTCTGAGAGGACAACACCTCTGAGGTTTTAAAATTTTTTGATGAAGGGGCACCTGGGTGGCCCGGTCGGTGGAGCGTCCGACTTCAGCTCAGGTCATGATCTCGCGGTTTGTGAGTTCGATCCCCATGTAGGGCTTGCAGCTGTCAGCCTGTCAGTGAAGAACCAGCTTCAGATCCTCTGTCCCTCATCTCTCTGCCCCTCCCCCGCCTGTGCTCTACCCCAAATTAAAAAATGTTAAATTATTTTTTGATGAAGTAGTACCTAGATAAGTATCTCTTTCTTCTAAATATCTCACACTTCTTCAACTGATTCTCATATATCATTCAGGCCTTTCAATACCTTTTGTTTTTCTCCAAATGTCTTGCAGTTTATATTCTGATGTCATGTCTCAATAGGAGATGGCCTATTTTATGGAAGATAGGAATTCCAAACCTGGCTTTGCCTTTTTGAGTAAGGCTGGTCAATTTTAAGTGTTCTCATCTGTAAACTAAAGTAGTAGATAACAGCTCCTTCTTGAAAGATTGTTACATGTATAAATTCAAACTCTGCATATTTAGCTTCTTGCAAAAGACAAATAACATGTGAATTTCCTTTCCCTTTTCCTTGGAGCCAAAACTATTATTCAGAATTAAAAGCAAAACAAAAACCTTCTAAGTAATAATGGAGAATTTATGGGAGAAAAATCTATACTTAAACATTTTACCCTGTGGCCACAGGACAAAAACAGTGTATGGGGCATCTGGGTGGCTTAGTGGGTTAAGCATCTGATTTCGGCTCAGGTCATGATCTTGCGGTCCGTGAGTTCAAGACCCGCATCAGGTTCTGTGCTGTCAGCTCAGAGCCTGGAGCCTGCTTTGGATTCTGTGTCTCCCTCTCTGTCTCTCCCCGGCTCATGCCCTCCCTACCCCTCAAAAATAAATAAACATTAAAAAAAACACCTCAATATATGAAACATTAGACACAGTGGAGCTAAGGCTTGGTGTGTTTACCTGCTTATACAGAACCCACCATAGTACCCTTAACACATGAGTACTTTCTAAGGACAAAAATAATAATTATCCCGTGGATACAATTCCATGAATTTGAGGGAGATGCCTTTAAATAACAAATGAAAACAGTATAAATGGTATGAAAAGGTAAGAAAAAGGCTCTTGGGCTGTGGGGCAGGTGAAGACTAGGCAGCATAGAGTGTTAGGAGTCTGGGTCCATGAGCTGTGGTGGGGGTTCCTACCCCACAGGTTAGGCAGGTCACATAACATCTCTGGCACTTGTTTCTTCTGGCACAATTTCTAAGGTCCTTTTCAGCATAGGAATTGTATCATCTTTTTATTCTACCATGAAAAATGAAGGCCCCATTATAATACATCTATGCTCTTAGTTCTTCGAACAGCAGAATAAGGGAAACTGGTATATGTATCAGGAATAAAGGTAAGAAGTGATCCCAAACTCTGAAACATCAGTAGTACTGCTTTTCCATTCATGATTCTAGTTCATGGTGCTGTAAAAATTTAATAAAGGAGGGGCGCCTGGGTGGCTCAGTCGGTTGAGCGTCCGACTTCAGCTCAGGTCACGATCTCGCGGTCCGTGAGTTCGAGCCCCGCGTCAGGCTCTGGGCTGATGGCTCGGAGCCTGGAGCCTGCTTCCGATTCTGTGTCTCCCTCTCTCTCTGCCCCTCCCCCGTTCATGCTCTGTCTCTCTCTGTCTCAAAAATAAATAAATGTTAAAAAAAAATTTAATAAAGGAAAGGCTCACTAAAGTAGACACAGGAGGACTGGTATCCTTCAACATCAGTTACAGGAAGAATTACCAATTACAGACCTCAACTGAAGAAGAATCAACAGGAAAGGATCATTAATTACAGGCCAACAAGGAAAGATGTACATTACATCTTCCACAAGAAACTGACTACCCTGCAACTCAGCGAATGAGAACGGTCATCCCCCTGCGCTCCAGCTTTTCTCCAAAGGACTTTCATTCAAAACAACCTCCTTCTCCATACAATAAGGTTCATATCCTTTGTTAGTTGGACTTGCCTATGGTTCTACCATTGATTCCTTGTCCCAAACTGCAAGTCTCTGTTGTTCCTGAATAAATACTTTTTTGCTGGTAAAACAACTGACCATTTTAGTTTTAAAATTAACACAACTAAAGGTTAAGAACTTCATTTGAGAATCATTAGTACCTCAATTAATCAAAATGCTTAGGGAATTGCCTGTCTTACTCATATGGGCTTTGTTTAAAATTTTAAAATCTTGTTCTCCACCTAAAACCATCATGGCTGTACATGCGATTTCACTGTAAATACCTCTTTAAAAAAATGTTTACTTATTTATTTTTGAGAGGGGGTAGTGGGGAGGGAGAGAGGGAGAGAGGGAGAGAGAGACAGAAAATCCCAAGCAGACTCCACACTGTGAATACAGAGCCTGACGTGGGGCTCAAATTCATGAACTGTGAGATAATGACCTGAGCTAAAACCAAGAGTCAGATGCTTAACCAACTGAGCCACCCAGGCACCCTGTAAATGCCTCTTTATGTGTCCTTTTCTTTTTCTAAACTAGTATCACCCTGGATTGGGACTTTGGGCCATGTCATTATTTTTGTGACTCACCTCTAGGCTTCAAGTCTCTCTATACTTCAATTCACAACCCTAATCTTCCCCCAAAACATTATGTTATTCAGATGACCCCTGCCTACCAAATAAAGCCTGAATGAAGTCCTTAGCCTAGTGTTCCAGAACCTTTAAAAGGGTCAATTTGTATTTCGCGTATTATCTCTCCTTAGTTTAATGCCATCATTGCATGAAATTTTTCTTAGTTGATAAACATGTCTTTTAAACCATTTGAACTAATGCCATTCTCTTTGTATGAATGCCTTTTTCTTTCTCATGCTTCTGGAAAGTACAGAAATCTATTTAAAATGGAATCTCTATGTTGTGTTCCTAGATGCTGCAGACAGATACGGTTTTTTCACTCTTCCAGAGCCTTGTAGTGGCCAAATGAGTCAGCATCACTCAAGACAGTAATGGAAGGTACATCATTGTTTCATTACTCAATCACATAACAGTAATCAAAAAAAAAGATTAGGAGGTTGTCGTTTCTTCAGAAAACAGATGAGTCCATTAGTCAATCATCTAACCAAACAGTCACATGTCAACTAGTGCAATGCAGCGAAGGACCAAACTTTTATTTTAATCTGTAATCATCACATTAGACCTCATTCCAACAGCTGTGATTTTATTACTGCTAATAAACAGGAAAAGAGATCCTGCAGTTAACATGTTCAAAACTCAAAAGATCCTATAAACACTGTCTACTTGGTACGGTGCCAACCACTTTCACATATCCTTATTTCTTTCTTGTAACAAATCTTTGAATTAATTATTATTTTCATCTTACAGAGAAAGAAACTGAAGCTGAAAGTGGTGGATTACTTTGCCCAAACTGCACAGTTTAGGAAGTGACTGGGCCATGACTCCAGTTCAGATGTTCTGACTCCAAGCATGTCTGTCTATTTTATGATCAGAATCCTACCATCCATTCATCAGTATCATGTCCTGGAGGCAGAGAAGACGTGTGGTAGTTGTTTTACACCTGCAGTTTTAGAGTATGCCCATGAATGGGGAAGAGAAGGCTCATCAACTACTCATCTGAAAGGGGAACTGGCTATGTATCTTCTTTCCCAGAAAGGGAGGCATCAAGGTAGATGTGAGCAAGACCTAAAGACAAACCTTAGCCACAGGCCACCCATTCTCTTCTTCAGCACGTGCATAGGAACAGCTGGGAAACATACGACCCACACATGCACTTACACAAACACACACTGCAGCACAGGACATCCTGGATGTCATTACCCTAAGCTCACTTGTCCCTTTCTTAAGGCATCTTAAAATGATGTTAAAAACAAGGTGAAAATCAGCTTGGAAACTACCATGACAATGGAATTATTAGTGAAATCAAAGTTCTCCATAATTATTTTGCTCATGGGTCACCATCAGTACGATTTTTGGAGCACTCATTCCCCTCCCCCCATTTATAACTTATTTCATGTACTTATAAATTAGTATTACTGTACCAATATATGATGTATATATACAATATACTACAAATATTTAAAATATAGACAAAATCACAGTTTTCAGAATTGAGAGAAAATTTTAAATGGAGATTTAAATAGAAAATTCTAACATGTTCTTCCTATGTCTAGGGCCATACCATTACATATAGCACCTCTGTGGAAAAAGTTCTAAAGAAAGCCTCTCAGGCACAGACACAGCATAATGAACAGAGGGCAGGCTGTATTTTATCCCCCATTGTCTTCAGCCAGGCACTTGAATGCAGTGTCCAACATCCACCACAATTAGAAGATCACTAAAAAGTAGATTATTTTAAGCAGTCCTTGAAGAATGTTTTTGCCACACCGAAGACACTGAATTAAATTACAACTGTTTACTGAATGCTTTTCCAGGAATGATTTAGATATCTGGAAAATATCTTGGAAGTGCGAGACACGCATTCAATCATTTAGAAAAAAATCTCTCCGCCACCTACCCAAGCCAAGTAAGTACAATGCTGAATGCTGGGCAAACATCTCAAGCCCACAGCCAGTCTATTTTTCAGGTCAACAGAGAGACCAGTGAGAAAAACAAATGAGGGAGAACAACATTAACAAGGTGCTGGAGCCACCCAGGTGAAGGACACTCCTTATAGCTTCAGGAAAGTGAAGCCCAGTGAAGGGAAACTCTAGTCTGAGCCCTAAAATAAGAGACGGAAATGCACATATGGGTTTCAGGCAGGAAAAGCAGTAGCTGTTCCTGAGAACTATTATTTTCCAGTATTTAGGTTTTTTTCTAAGACCTATGAACAAATAAGTAACTAATACAAAACACAAACCTCTCTTCTACAAGCTGTAAGTAGAATACAGTGAGAAACACATGAGGACATGGCTGAGAAGAACCGTTTGGTGGTATTCATTCAATACATTTCCTGAGCACTTAGGATATACCAAATATTGGTCCAGCTCCAGGAAAAGAGTAAAAATCCATCCCTTGTTTTCAAGAAGCTCTAGTGAAAAAAGAGCATTCATAAAATAATCATACAATCCAGGTACATTTTTAAAGCCAGTTATCCTGGGGCACCTGGGTGGCTCAGTCGGTTGAGTGTCCAACTTTGGCCCAGGTCATGATCTCACCGCTTGTGAGTTCGAGCCCCGCACCGGGCTCTGTGCTGACAGCTCAGAGCCTGGAGCCTGCTTCAGATTCTGTGTCTCCCTTTCTCTCTGCCCACCCCCCTTGCACTCTGTCTCTCTCTCTCTCTCTCTCAAAATAAATAAACATTAAATTAAAAAAAATTAAAACCAGTTATCCTTACACTGTGGGGATGTATAAAGAGAAGATGATGCATCCTAGAGGATCACAGAAGTCTTCCCAGAGGAAGTGGTGTTTGAACTGGAATATGAAGGATCTCAACAGAATAAAACAGGGATACTATGCTGACCAGAAATAAGAAGGCAGGTGTTAGAGTAGGTAGAGCCTGGTAATCTGCATATGCAAAGGTCCTGGGGAAGTGAAAGCAATGCATACCTTGGGGACTGCAAATGCCTGTAGAGCTGGAACACACAGGGCACAGGAGAGTGAAGAAAGCAGGATGAAGCAAAAGAGGCCATGCAGGTCTCTCTGGCCAACTAACAATGCAGAGTTTATATCTTCAGTGCAAGGTCATGAACAGAGAGAGTCCTTCAACCTCTGCACACCACATTTAACTCCCCCACCCTTCCCTGCCTCCTCTCCTTTCCTTCAACAAACACTGATCAATCATCTACCAGTTTACCTTGTGTGATGTACTATCTAGAGTGTTGAGGATACAACCAGGAACAGGACTCTGAGCTCATGAAACGCACATTTGGAGAAGGAGGCAGATTTTAAAAATCCGTTAAATGGCATAAATTATTTCTACACCACAGGGTTTCTGTGAGGATCCTGTAAGATTGCATGATTATATAGTTTATAAAATGTAAACAGTTAAAAAAATTGTTATGGGTTTTCTCTTGGGTATATTAACTTAGATGTGGTAATGAGGCACCTGTGTAGATTTGTAACATGAAACTTTGGGAATGGAAGGAGTACAGATGAGACAGAGATGAAATAAAGAAATTGTAACCAAGAAAATACAACAATAGCAGTTGCTTAAAGCGAGCCTGCATTATAGGCCTGGCACTACCCTTTCCACAGACTTTATTTTTAATTATCTCAAGAACATGAAAGGTAGGGTTTATCTTCCTTACATGTAAAATTGAGGCACAAAAGAAATCAACAAGTCTAAAAGGTCGGTTTTACACACCTAAACTAAAAGTTGCTATAACATCAACTTCTCTAATTCCTATGGTAAATTCAAATGAAAAATCAAAATTTCAGTTCTTGACTGTAGTGGACCCTATTGGTTACTTCCCCTCATCAGTCACCACCTCGTCCTCTTTCTTAGTAGGATCCTGATCCGATTCAGTCACCCATCCATCCAGAAATCCAGAAACATGTCTTAACCAGTTGAAATCAATCACTGTACGCCATTTCTTTAGCAACTCTTGGTCTTAAGTTATGCACTTCATCTATGTCATTTCAATGGATTCAAGAAAGGGGTTTAGAATCCATTTGGTAATGGGAGAGATCATCTCCTCTCCCAGTTTCCCACTTTCTCTTCCTTTTCTCTACCCCTTCTTTTTTCTCTCTCTCTGCCACTGACTATGAACTGGAAAGCATCAAGCCTTGGTTAGCACTGATGGCCTCTTTGAGACCAGGGGTAGAGCCAAGGAAAAGCTGACACCGAGGACGAAGAAATGAAGAAATAGAAAGAAACTGAAAGTTTTGGTCTGACCTACCTCTGCAATTCCTGCTCTGAGAGATAACAGGTTTTTCCTTTTGAAGCCAGATTCAGACAGGTATCAGTTATTTGCAACCAAAAGCATGGAACCAATCCGAGGTAATCACGACCACGTATCTCCTATACTTAAATGGCTTATGTCTTATTGATACATTAAAGAAAACAATATCGAAAAGAACTCAATATCGAAGAGCTTTTTTCATAGGTATTCACAATAAGCCAGCTGACATGAAATCTTATTCTGGGTATAGTATCATCATCTCGGCGTTTCAAAAATTTAAATGAAACATCATAATTATTCTTTTCTTTAATCTTGATTTATTTTTGAGACAGAGGGAGAGAGAGAGTGAGAACGAAGAAGGGACGGGGGGGGGGCGCACAGAATCTGGAGCAGGCTCCAGGCTCTGTCAGCACAGAGCCCGACACGAGGCTTGAACCCACAAAGCGTGAGATCATGATCGAAGCCGGAGTCCGCCACTTAACAGACTATGCCACCCAGGCACCCTGAAATGTTCTAATTTTCAAGCACACTTCATAGGTAAGGAAACCAGGCCAGCTGGGGGGGTCCCCCCCCAGCACACTACTAAAACCAGAGCTTGAACACCATCTTGTCTGCCACTGAAATTTGGCTTTTTTTTACTACAGCATGTGGACTCACATGCCATTTTTTAAATTCTAAAATAAATTAACATTATATATTCCCATAATAAATATGATGAAATACAAGAACCGTAAGACTTGTTTACTTGGACATATAAACACGAGGTAGCTTTTTTCCCCAAATAGGAAGTATTTAAAAATCACATACAATGTTACTGAAGTTTTACTCTTTTTTTTCAGACTGATTTTTTTTTTTCTGCTTCAGTGATAGAAATTTGGCTTGGAGGAAAAGAATGAAAAGTCCTTATTAAGTCTATTTAAGAGCTGTTTACTATGTGCCTAACACATATTTACTATTTAACAGCCCCACTATGTGCCTAACACAATGGCAGATGCTTTGGGTAGCACCAAAATGAAAAAGACTTTAGAACCTGCCACCAGAAGCTTGAATTCTAAAAGGAGAAGAAGAGGAACAAACTCAGTGTGGTATAAAACAGCTGTTACATAAAGCTAACGGAGGCCTAAGAAAGACCATGGCTGCACAGGTGCAGGCTCAGATGAAGTGCTCCACAAAAAGCCTGAGAAGAAGGACACATCTGAGTTCATTATGTACAGTCTTTTTTTTTTTAATGTTTATTTCTTTTTGAGAGAGAGAGAGATAGAGTGTGAGTGGAGAAGGGGCAGAGAGAGAAAGAGGGAGACACAGAATCTGAAACAGGCTCCAGGCCCTAAGTCCTCAGCACGGAGCCCAACCCGAGGCAGGGCTCGAACTCAGGAATGGCGAGAGTATGACCTAGGCTGAAGTCGGACGCTTAACCAACTGAGCCACCCAGGTGTCCCTCATTATGTGTAGTCTTAAAGGAAGCTCATTTAGTCAACAAAGCAGTTCCAACCATGGGCCAGGACCTAATGTGGTAGTGAGATACATCACATATGAGCCCTGCAAGAACATTCTCTTGAGACACAAGGCATACTACTAGCAAAAAAATAGATGGGAGGATAGGCTCAGGAACAAACATTCCAGAGGAGAAGGATAATCTGTGCTAGCCTAGTGTTGAGACCCCTGATTGGAGACCACTGTTGGCTGGGGGCACTGAACATTTTCCTCAGTGAAATCAAGTAGGCCTTCATGGCGGAGGAGACATGAACTGGATCTTGGATAGTAAAAAGAAGTCTGCCTGGTGAAGAAGACCCAAGAAATATCAGAAGCAAAAGTCCAGAGGCTCAAGAGTAGCTAACTTACCTGTGTAACTCTTCAAGTTAACTAGACTTCAAGTACATAGTATAATAAGAAAATATTAAGAAATAAGAATGATCATTCAGGGCCAGAGAAGGAACTTAAAGACCAAGGCAGGAGTTTAGACTACTGACACTGGGTGTTAGTAAAGCTTTAGAAAAAATATTAGTCCTGTTATTTACTAGTCCTAAAACCATGGGCCAGTAATTCAGTTATCCTTATCATCTATAAAATTGTGGCAGTGACTCATATTTATCAGAATTCCTTTGGATGTAATATACAGGAAAATGTTTTGTTAAATATAAACCATAATGCTAATATAAAAAATGACTTCTGACTAGGGAAATGACATAATCCTAGCTGTACTTTAAAAAGATACCTCTTGGGGATGCCTGAGTGACTCAGTCGGCTGAATGCCCCACTCTAGATTTTGGCTCAGGTCAGGATCTCATGCTTCTTGAGATCAAGCCCTGCCTTGCCTTGGGCTCTGTGCTGACAGCACTGAGCCTGCTTGGGACTCTCTCCATCCTTCTCTCTCTGCCCCTCCCTTATTGGCTTGCACACACAGGCACACTCTCTCTCTCTCCCCCCGCCCCTCTCTCTCAAAATAAATTACAAAAAAGAAAGAAAAAAGCTACCTCTGGCCACTGGGCAGAGGATCCTAGAACAGAAGATCTTAGTTCCTTCAGGAAGTAAGCTAAAGACAAGGAAAGAAGAAGATGGGTGGATGTGGTCCTCTGGAGGAAGAATCAACAGAAACTGACAGTGGGGAAAAGGGAGAGGAAATGAGTCAAGGTGACAGGAAGCTTTAAGTTTGGATAGGTGATAGGATGGGATGGGGAGAGGAGGTGACAAGGCCCCTACAAACACCTATGCACATTACCAATGCATAAACAAGGCAAGGATTTAAACTACACTCTAAGGATTGTGCTCTTTGCAGTATTTTTACCTAATTAAAAAGAAACTCTTGTCCCTAGTCCAGTAAATATGCATGGTAAAAAGCAATGCCCAGTATTCAAATGCCAGCCTGCCACTTGGGCAAACTGCATCATCTTTTGGGTCTCAGCTTTCTCATCTGTAATTTGGTCGTCATTCATACTGCCGAAGATTAAATGAGCAACTATTGATATGAATAATGCACTTGGAAGAGCTCCGGGGTCAGGTACTCGATCTATGAAGAAACTAGCTCAGAGCTCCTCAGCTGACCTTAAGCCTTCTGTCCTCATCACCACCGCTCCCCTCCAGTCAGAAAATATTGATCTTCGTGAAACAAAGGCTGTATTAGAACGGGGCATGGAAGTTTCTACATATGTGCTCTACAGCCTGCCTCTACCAATACATACCAAATGTTGGTGTTTATCCCATTCAAAAAGAAAAAAAAAAAAAAAAAAAAGGTGTTTTGGTTTGGGGTGAGAAAAAGAATGGGTATAGTCCGGCCTCCTGAGTTGTTTCTACAAGCTACAACTAAATCAAGATTATAGGCAGAGCACACTCCCTGGGTGCACACTTCGGAAGTCTGTCTGCTAAATGGTCTATGGGGCCAGGATCAGCCAAGGGCTGCAAACCGCTAGAGCTGCTGTTAGACTTAGCAGCGCCCTACAGCACAGGCCTCGTCGCTAACTCACTGGTTCTGCCTTACCCTCCCTGATGCAGTTCCCTGTTCCCCAGCGTCCCAGCTGAGCTGTCATGATTCACTGTCTCTGTATGGCTGGATTTGCCAAGATAAGATAATAGCCTTTTATGTTCAGGCGCTGTGAATTCCTCTCCACCCCTCGGACGGGGAAGACAATTTAAGTGGAAAGGAATAAATTGCTGGATTTAATACAGTGACCAAACACAAAAGCCTAATAAAAATGTCAGAAGTACATGCTCGAGAATGGCAAAGAATTGTGGAAGCACACTACAGGATGTAAGCTGGGCTGTAGCAACTCCTGCAAAGGTACAAAACGATGACATTAAACCAGCTGCCTCAGTTTGCTTCCTATCTTTCTAGCAATTTCAACTTTGTAGTAATTTTGTAGCACTCTTGCTTTATTTGCAAGTTACACTAAGCCACACGCACACAAATGTGTAAAAATATTAGGAAATAATTGACATATAGTATAAAATACATAGAATGGCCTATCCATAAAAAGCCACCTATGTATAAGTGCATATTTTATATTGATAGAAGGGATAAGAGACATTGATTGAACAAGTTTACTGTTACTCTCTTTGAACATAAACACTACCAAGGGACAACAAATGCAAAAATATTAAGAGGTTAAGGCTTCAAATGAAAGATGGCTCCGTTGAGCCTTCGTACTGACTGTGAATATTTGAGTGTCCATACATGTGAATACCACTCTATGGTGAATAGAGACGAATATGTCCAACCCCTCAAGGAGTATACAACCTAGGGAGGGCATTTTTGTTAACAAGCTAATAATCATAATATAAAAACTAAACAGTTTCTGTAATATACTAGACTTAGTCAAATAATTTTAATACTTTTCCTAGGCTAGAGGTATGTGAATTAACCATGTTCAAAAGTAAGTGAAAACATCTACATGTTGGAAGGTGGCTACTATTGGGTGTTTCACAGCCCCGTGAGGGAAGGGACCCCACTCCCCACGCAGGGTGGTGGCACCCCTGAGTGGGAACAGTCCCTGTTTGACAGAAAGTAAAGCAATGCCTGGTTACTGGCAAAGCCAGGTGGAAATTCAACATTCCAGAAGCAGGACTGGGGATACAGAAAACTATGAAAAAGGAAAACTCATGAAACGTGAAAAGAAAGAAGGAAAGAATAAGTAGCTTCTACTGTGCCTCTGTGAGGTTTGGCTTCCTATTCCAATACTGGGTGGGGGTGGAGGGACTCGGTCAGAAACCAAAAAGCAAGAACATTGCTCAACCCATTCAGGAAGTGTTTGATTTATGAAAAAATATTTAACATCCATTGAACTCTGTGGCAGATCATTACATCTTCTAATCCTGTCAAGGACTCTCTGACATTGATGTCCTAATTATCTCCATCTTAAGGAAGAGGGTATTGAGTTAGAGAGGTTAAGTAATGTGTTATAAGTCACACAGCCAGGAAGCTTAGAAGCTAGGATTCAAATTCTGCCAGACTGTTGCAAGGCTTACATTCATTCATTCAACCAGTATTTCTTGTGCACTTACTAGTATTCCCTGCCTTTATGAAACTTGTATTTTAATTGGGAGAGAACGACAACCAAATAAATAAGTAAAACATACAACACGATATTGGTGATGGAGACTAAAGAAAAAAAGAACATGGAGAAGTGGGAAGAGAGGGCTAGGGGACTCAGCTTACTTATGCAGAGGGAACCTGAATGATTATAAGATGTATTATATTTTGATCCACAGAATAATGTGTAAATATTAGATAAGATGTGAAATAAATTATTTTATTAAACCCATTTAATATCAAGCTTTGAAGTAGTTTTGGTTTAGGCATAACCTGATGTTTTCTTTGATATCCCTCAATATTTAATTAAGATTTGGCAGTCAGGGGCTCCTGGGTGGCTCAGTCAGTCATTGAGCATCTGACTCTGGCTCAGGACTTGATCTCAATGCTCATGAGCTGGAGCTGCTTGTCGGGCTCTGTGTTGACAGCTGGGAGCCTGGAGCCTGCTTTGGATTCTGTCTGTCTCTCTCTCTCTCTCTCTCTCTCTCTCTCTCTCTCACTCTTCCCTCCCCCATTTGTATTCTATCTCTCTCTCAACAATAAACAGTAAAAAAATATTGGCAGTCAAAGCAATATGCCAGGGGAACTAAGAGAAGAGACCATAATTTTCAGTAGAGATCAGTATAAGATCCTATCAGATATATGAAAAAAGTGGTCTTAGGAGATTTTTAATACCATAAATTCTTTTTTCCTTTGATTCCTGTCTCTATCTCATCATATCTAAGTTGTTTTGTCATTTAGTCCCAGAGAGAGAGATTTGGGAAAGAAATACTGACCAAATGAAACTTCATGTTGATTTCCAAGTCCATTGACCATCCACCAATCGTACATAAAACACTTTTAAAAACTACTTTCAAAAAGAGTTATTCTTTGGAAGAGCTAAAGATTGCTCTTGTTATTAGGATTAATTGGTATAAATGGGGAAAGTATGGAAGAGGGGAGCCTGCATAGTCAAATAACTTTCAGAAACATTTTTTTACCAGTTAAACAGATTTCTTTACTGAGTGATGCCTTAGAGATAAATACACAAGTGTATACACTGCAGTCACCACAGGGGATATGACTTTCATTATTTCACGACACATTTGACCACAGATTACTTTTCTCTTGGATCATGGGGGAGAACACATTAGGAATCACTGAGATATAATACACATAAAATAACCAGTACAGAAATAAATACAAGGCACTAAAGTAGCATGTGTTTGAGAATTGGGGAAAAGAAGTATACTTATGAAACATCTAAACCTGAATCATCTTATAAGAATATAATGAAAGTAAATACTTTTTTTTTTAAACATTTATTTATTTTTGAGACAGAGAGAGCGCATGAACAGGGGAGGGTCAGATAAAGAGGGAGACACAGAATCTGAAACAGGCCGCAGGCTCTGAGCTGTCAGCACAGAGCCCGCTGCGGGGCTCGAACCCACAGACCGTGAGATCATGACCTGAGCCGAAGTCGGATGCTCAACTGACTGAGCCACCCAGGCGCCCCTGAAAGTAAGTACTTTGAAACAGATACCACACTTACGATGTGGCTAGAACATTTATTTAAATAAATATAAATATATATTTTTGTATATATTATAATAAATACAAATAACTATAATATATTTAAATGTTTATTTTATATATAAATAAATGACATATTTATCCACAGCTTAATAGTTTCAGGCCACTCAATTTATAAAATAAGCCAATATCTGGATTCTACTGTTGTTTTAAACCACTTTGCTGTCTTTAAGTTAGTGTAGAGTTTCTGAACAAGAAGGGGTTGAAGAATAAGACTGTCCATTTAAAAAACATTCCACTACATTGATAGTTCTTTTTTGCCCCTCTGTCATATTTATTTCAAGTTTTTCTCTGATTTTCATCTAGTATCCCATTTTAGGACAATAGAAAGATAGCTGATGAATATGCCCAAGCCCTCAAGGAGCATACAACCTAGGGAGGGCATTTCGTTAACAAACTAATAATTATAATATAAAAAATTAACAGTTTCTATCTATAATATCCTAGACTTAGTCAAATACTTTTAATACTTTTCCTAGGCTAGAGGTATGTGAATTAGCCATGTTAAATAGTAAGCAAAAACATCTTGCTGTTTCACAGCCGTGTGAAGGAAGGGACCCCTCTCCTCACTCAGGGTGCTGGCATCCCCGAATGGGAACAGTCACTGTTTGAGACAAAGTAAAGCAGTGCCTGGTTAGTGGCAAGGAATAGCTGGGCTTCCCAATAAGACTGAAGAGAATAAAGAAAAATCCCTTCCAGATATCCTTAGGTGTAAACTCTTTCCCTGAAATATGATAATTGATATATGTTGTGAATTTTAAAGCATTTATTATAACTACAAGTGTTACTCTTGTTCATACAACTTCACTTGTTTAATCACACTATTTGCTGCAGTAATTTCCCGCGTCAAGTAAATTCCAAGGGATTACGTGGTGGGTGGGGAGAGGAAAAAAGGTATTTCCTTTTATCAAATGTAACTATGTTGCTTTCTCATTCCATCACGTCCCTGTGTAATAAAAGAAGAATCCAGGGTGGTCACTTGGAGTACCTGATTAACAACTTTCCTTGAAACTATTAATTAGTTGTGGAATTCATTCCCCTTAAAGACAGGGAAAGAAAACCACACCAACTCAGAAAGTGAGCTCGCCTTTTGGAAAAAGACTCCAGATTTCAGTTGCCTTTGGGGTATTCAGGCTCTACACATTTTATTCTCCTCAAAAGGTCAAGGAAATTAATTGCCCGGGGCGCACGATGCATTTACTAGGGAGAATTATAGAAAATGATGGTCCCTACTCTCAAACCTGTTACAATCAAAAGATGATAACACAAATATGAACATAGCCTGCATCAACCAATGCCATTATTCTCCTTTGATTTGCCTTGATTGATTTTTAACTCATCTCTTCACGCTACCATTGGTGATGTTTGAGAGGCAGGTGATTATTGAAACTACTTCAGTTGTACACCACTTCCTTAATATTGAGGGATTATCAAGTATCAGGATAACCACTTAATAATGCATAACCATCAAATCTCCTTTAATCATTTTTTTTTTAAACTAAGCCTTCAAACAATTCACATTTAATACCAAAGCCATGCAAAATATAACAGGCTGTATTTATCTAGAAAAGAAACTGCCTTTATTTTTTAAATTGCTAATAGGGGAGAGAACAATCTTCAAACCACTCATCCACAACATAATTATCTAATTCCTGGTTTATTACCATGAATAATTCCACCATTATAATTCTTGCAAGTCCTGTGAAGAGTTCCCTATAAATTTCTGAAAAAGAGCTACAACAATTGTGAAAGTTTCGATCTCCTTCCCTTCCCTCAATTATGTCTGAGCATCCCCTAGCGACGAGGAAACCTGTGCTAAGTTCTGGTGACAGGAGGTGAACACTACCAGATGTGGTCACTCTCTTTCCTGACTTACCATACACTTTTACGAGCAAAGAAATATCCTCAAAAAAGAGATCAGGTACCTTTGCTCAGTATCTGCCGCTGGTGGTGACCAACAGAGCTAGGAATGTACACAAGGATAGCTTCTGACTTCTGATTTAGGGTTCCCTTCACAGCACAGCATATTTCATTCCAAGTGCAAGCTATTGTTTGTCTTTTTCAGGCTTAATTTCCATCAAGCATTCAGTTGGAAAGTACTGATGAAGCAACCTGTACTAGGCTAGATGCTGTATGTAAAACCAAGACAAATATGAGACGGGGGTCTTTTGCAAAGCTCACACACACGTTATGATTAACGAACAATATGCCATGGCACGTTGCAGGACACAGAAAACAATGGTTGTTTTAATCATAAGAACAAAAATGAAAATAACATAAAATACACAGCACTTACTTCATGTAAAGCATCATACTAAGCTTGGTTTATTTAGTGTATACTTTACTCCATACATGACTTTCAGGAGGTCAATTATATTATTATCCTTTTTTTTTTACACAAGGGGAAACTGAGGCACAGGGCAGGTAACAAAAGACATTCTCAAGGCTACACATTAAGTGATTCACTCCTACACAATCAAGCAACAGTCTGTACTCATAACCACCACCTTACAATGAATGACCACTTGGACATAACTAACTGAAGCAGTTGTCAAGGGTTTGATGGAGGAGGTGAGGCTTATTATGCAAGCAGGTAAACTATGCTACTATAAGTTGGAGGCAAGAAAGGAGGCCAGAAATGTGCTGACAACTTCTGGGGAGTAACAGCAAAATCTGCTTGCCTGGGAAATAGCATATGAATATATGCTGTTCTCTGATAGCAATGATAAAAGTTAAAGAAGTAATATAGAACTCAATTATGATTGGTCTTGAAAGGCAAGCAAGAGAGTTTTATGCAAAAGGGAAGTTAATTTGTTTTTAATTTTTTAATGTTTATTCATTTTTTTTAACATTTATTCATTTTTGAAAGGCAGAGGGAGACAGAACGTGAATGGGGGAGGGGCAGAGAGAAAGGGAAACACAGAAACAGAAGCAGGCTCCAGGCTCTGAGCTCTCGGCACAGAGCCCGACGCCGGGCTGGAACTCACGGACCGCGAGATCATGACCTGAGCCGAAGTCGGCCACTTAACCGAATGAGCCACCCAGAGAGAGAGAGAGAGATAGGCTGAGTGGGAGAGGGGCAGAGAGCAAAGAAGACACAGAATTCAAAGTAGGCTACAGGCTCCTAGCTGCCAGGACAGATCCCGACTTGGGGCTGAAAGCCACACCGTGAGATCATGACCTGAGCTGAAGTCAGATGCTTAATCAACTGAGCCACTCAGGCACCCTGGGAAGTTAATTTTAACTCACCTCATCTCTGCAAAGTAGGATACAGAGTATTTCTAGATATCCTATCCCCAAGTCTCCTCATATGCAATGGTTTCAATAGAATAACTATCAAATATATTAGTTACAGCATAACTGTTTGTATTTAAAACAGTTATTTGTCTTTGTTAAGAGGCAAACTTGGAGATTTTCCCTAAATAAATCCTAGAATCTTTCTTTTTATTTACTAGTCGGGGATTCCAAATTACTAATGTATAAACCTTAACACTGAATTTCTCAGTATGAGTGCATCATTGACTTTTAAAAATTAATTAATTAATTTTTGAGAGAGAATGAGCAAGTGAGAGAGACAGAGAGAGCGGGGAACGGGCAGAGAGATAGGGGAACAGAAGATGTGAAGTAGGCTCTGGGCTGACAGCAGAAAGCCTGATGCGAGGCTCTAACTCATGCACAGTGAGACCATGGGCTGAGCGCAAATCTGATGCTTAACTGACTGAGCCACCCAGGAGCCCCTCATTGACTTGTTTAGAACAAAAGCAACATAGTTATCTATGTCAAGTGAAATTTCCTGTAAATTCCCCTAGATTTGTATTCTTCAAGCGTTTTGAACATTCAAAAAATTTTTACGTTTCTCTCTCAGTAACCCCACTTCCCAGGTACACGCATGCACACACACACACACACACACACACACACACACACACACACACACACACTACCTGGTTGATTTGGAATAGCAATTACTATAATAAACTATATAATTTAGAATATACTAGCTATCCAATATGTTAGATAACCAAAATGTGTTACTTTTCTCCCTTTCATAATTTTTAACTTCGGAACATTTTGGGTTTTGTAACTACCTCAATCTGAAAGTGGATCCTTATGTGAAGGAAACAAAATTTAAAGCAATATTCCTATCTGTTGGTTTTTGTTATTAGACTCTGGATAGAGAAGCAGCTTTGGGAAGAAAAAGATCAGTGGGTTAAAAAAAAAAAGGACAATTTTGGAGAAAAACTGAAATTTGATAGAAGGAGAGCATATAACATTGTGGAAAGTGCCTATACTATGTTCAGCAGTATTTTGTGAATGAGAATATAATTCTTGGGTCCAAGCAGGGCTTTCTATTAACAGATTTTAATAACATTGATTCCTCCTTGCACTCTTTTACCATGAATAATACAGAAAATGGGCTTTATCCTGAAGCACTTGAATTTAAATTTTAAAAAAAGACATAAACATTTTTAGTTTCCGTATGAACAAAAACAGTGTCCTCAAAAAAATGACACTATAACAGCATGCTTATTTCTGCAAAAATTAAGAGAGATTTTACTTTAACAGAAAATGACTTAGTAAATATTTTTAAAATTTTCATATACTTGAATATGAAGTTGCATATCCAGATAAAATGAAAGGAGTTAACAGATATAAATTCTAATAATACTTTTAGCAAAACACAGTGTTACCGAGTGAACAGCTGCCCTTGGCAGTACATATCGCATTTTCCAAATGTTATCAATTTGCCTCAAGACCATTCCCGTTAGGTAACTTTTTTTAAACAAAAGATCAAGAATAAATTAAGGTATTAGACAGCATATAATCTTCTCATAATTAATGAAGTGCGTCTGAATTTAATATTAATGACGTCATTCATCCTACTGTCTTTGTGTAAACTTTTTTTTATCATACGATAGTAACTATCTCCAATTAGATAATCATGATGATAATATAATAATAAGGCGCCTTTTCCCCCATATAATTTGCTTACCTATGATTACATATTTTGACCCGGATTCTTACAACAATGTAACCATAGCAGTGGCTTAAAAGATATAAAAATATGTGTAATTAGTATGCTAAGCATATTTAAACTTCTTATGATAAACGAATTGGTAATTTCAAATGTTTTACAGTGGAGGATAGAATGTAAATTTAAAAATATTTAAATGTTAACACAAAAATACAGTGTTTAATTAAGATGTATTTTTAATATATTAGTCTAGAAACCTTTTAAATAAGCACGCCAGATTTAAAATGTAATTTAAATTAATATTTTAGGAAAAAAAGGGTCAAGGTTAAACTGTTTATCCTCCTTAAAAAGTTTATAATGTCTTTTGTGTCTCTACTTACAAAAAGAAATCTCAATGAAACTTGGATATTAAAACCTCCCAGGAAACCAACAATAAAAGCTGCTAAGAATTTCACAAGTTTTTTTTTCCTTAGGTGTTAATTAAATGATCATTTAACACTGCAATGTAAACACAACATTTTCATCTCCTGACAGCACAGCCTATTATAAATCCGGGGTAATAAAAGTCTTGGTGTTAACGCTCTGAACCAAGTTCCCACCACACTCTAAGACGCCTTGTCGTGTCTAAGGTTAAGCATCTAGACACAAAACAAAGCTTGCGCCTACTCGACTTCCAGTCCAATTTTCCCATCGCCCAGTGACCTAGGTAACACTTTGAGCAATAAAGAATAAATTTAATTTCTCCAGCATTTTGTGAGGATTAGGAACAATTGTTGGCTTGCAATGACTTTTTATCCTTGGATTCTTTTTCCTCCGGAGCATTCCTCCGGTCCTAAAAGAGAATTCTGATGGTTTAAGACATAGAACAAACAGAACTTTAAATTAGGCTTTTTTCAATCAATTGGAACTGTTGGAGGGGAAGCAATCAACCTTTCTCTGTGCTGTTCTCAGCTATTCACATACTTCAAGCTTTAATCTTTCACTAGTAGAAGAAACCTATCATGACGGGGCAAAGCTATCTTTTCCCATTCTGTTTCCAGACGTATTTATTTCTCTTTTCTTTAAGACCTTTTTTTAAACACTTAAATCAAGTTGCCATACTTAGCTGTACACATTCATTTGGGGGAGATTTCAAGAGGCACAGATGTTCCCTTAATAATATTTCACACAGCCATGCCGTACCCTACACCATGGGTATCGCACCAACAGGCCTTTTTACTTTTCATTGCTTCCCTCTCTAGAATTTAGTTTTTCAGAGAAAAAAAGAAAGAAAAACTCCTGCCTGAAGTTTCTTACATCAATCACAATTTATCAAACATTTATCACAATTTTTCAACTTTTTACGAAGAATTCAGTGACCGTGATTACCTTGCCTATGGGTAACAGGTAACAAAAAGAGGACATACACATGGTCCCTCTGCCTGCAAAGCTTATGTACATATGAAAAGTATTGGAGTTATAATAACAACAGAACAAAACAAAAATAGCTTCTGGCTGAGATCTATTTCATTATCAAATATTGTTTAAATCCAAAGTGCTAAACGATTTGCAATTTGCGCTGCATTTTGACATATGTTTAATCTAAAAATGCGCTTACAATCACATATGCAGTTTATGTAAAGATGACAGAATGTTCCACAGATCACATCATATTTGCATATTACAAGATCAATGGGTTAATTATCTTATACGGTTTTAAAGATTGAAATTTTAATTAGCAATAAAAATGTTCTTTAGCAACATAGCAATCTTCTGAATAACTTTCACAATAGTTCACCTATAGTTTGAAGAGTTAACGCAGCATTTTCAAACTAATTCATATTTTTCCTTTATTTATTTAGGAAAAACACATCATTAAGACAACAACCCAAATATGCAGGCGTAACACAGCTTCTAAGTCACAGTCTCTGTTTCTATAGCTAATTCATCTTATATAGGAATTTTAAAACTACATGAATCATCAACTGGGATAGGGTAAGAGATCTCATTAAGAACATTCTGGGCTTAATGCATCTTGTGTGGCCAAGTAAGGAGAAATAAAACGATGCATATTTTATGTTAATTTTTAGTGATGAAAAAAAATAATGTGGCTACACTTATGTCTGTGTTATTACACCGAGAAAAATTGCAAGACAGAGGTGAAAAAGAACAAGGAGATTTTCTGACTGTAGGCAGGTTGCAAAGACATCTGTGTGACTATTTTTTTTTTCATCTTATTTTGCAAGGACGAGACAATAATCATGTAATACAATTTCTACCGTACTGGAAAGTTGGTCATGTTCTTTTTTTTTAATAATTTTTTTAAGTTTTATTTATTTATTTATTTATTTATTTATTTATTTATTTATTTTGAGAGGGAGAGAGACAGCATGAGCAGGAGGAGGGGTAGAGAGAGGGAGGGAAAGAATCTCAAGCAGGCTCTGCATTGTCAGTGCAGAACCCAATGCGGGGCTCGAACCCATGAAAACATGAGATCATGACCTGAGCCAAAACTGAGAGTCGGACACTTAACCGACTGAGCCACCCGGGCGCCCCGGCAATGTTCTTCTGAATACAGAATCTATAATATGACCGGAAATATCCCCAGGAGGAAAATATGATCATTCCCATTTTACAGATAAGGAAACTCGGCTCCAGGGGTGTCACCTGATTTCCAAAGATAGCAGAGCTGAGTAGGTATTTAAACACTAGTGTTATATGCCCCTTCTCTTATGCTATAAATTAATTGATTTCAGGGTCTTAAAACATATGTCAATACACTAAAATTAGCTAAATAGAACCAGAATCCTATGGACACTTATTCCTGGAATTACTTATGTAAACTTCAGTCACCAAACAGTGGCAATTTCATAATTTGTCACCAAATTTTAAAATATTCCCTGATAATGTGTATTGAAAAATGTCTTTTTCACATGAAAAACATACACTTAAATTCATGTTTCAACAAACACAATCCCTTTTGATGAACTAAGTTTTAATTTACGTATTACAGGTCAGATATTAACCATGGTGGAGGCCCACATATACCACCTATTACCTGGGGCCACAGTGTTACCCTGGTTTCTCTCCCCAGTATCTACAACAGTATCTCCAAATTCAAATTGCACTATTGTGAGTACTTCTTGGTGCAGATAAAAACATTTGCATTTGGGAAAGCAACTATTTAAACAAGTACACTTGAACGGAAAAGATTCTTCTAGTTGATGCAATTAATTATGCTGTAGACTTCACATTCAGAGTATATTCTGTGGGTTAGCAACAACAAAAACCTACTAATTTCTGACTTTCTTAAGCAACAGCTTTTACTTGTAATCTCTTTGAAATAAAACTATCAACGTGAGGCGTGGGCGTGGCAAAAATCTCAAGTACAATGTTAATCCTCACTACATTTATAACTTCTAAATAATAGGATTACATGTTGATTTTAATTTTTGTTAATGTTTATTTTATTTTTGAGACAGAGAGAGACAGAGAGTGAGCAGGGGAGGGGCAGAGAGAGAGAGGGAGACACAGAATCTGAAACAGGCTCCAGGCTCTGAGCTGTCAGCACAGAGCCCAACGCAGGGCTCGAACTCGTCAACCATGAGATCATGACCTGAGCCGAAGTCAGACTCTCAACCGACTGAGCTACCCGGGCACCCCCAATTACGTGTTGATTTTAAATCAAAATCAAAAGTAAGTCCTACTCCATGGCTTGCCTCTTTTCTTCATGTCAAGTGGTAATGGCTATTCTGAAGTGTGTTCAGATACCCGTGTATCAAGTCTTTTGTCTATCTACCTTCGGTTACATAATTAGTAATCTATTTTTTTATTTTTATTTTATTTTTATTTTATTTTGAGACAGAGAGCGTGCGCACTAGCAGGGGAGGGGCAGACAGAGAGAATCTTAAGCATTGAGCCCTGACACAGGGCTTGAACTCATGACCATGAGATCATGACCTGAGCCAAAATCAAGATACAAACACTCAAACACCTGAGCCACCCAGGTGCCCCAATAGTAATTTTTTTTTAATTTTTTAAATGAAATGATCTCTATTCTCTAAGTGGCAAGAGCAGAGTCCCTTGGGTGCAATGATAGGTCATTAATAAGTTACTGAATAAATAATAAGGGACTTGGTGTTTTAACCACTGACAGTTAACACATTTCTAAGTTTTATCTCACTTATTGGTTCTTAGTTTTCAAAGATCAAGAGTCAACCCGCTCCCCTTCACAAAGAATGAGCATGAGCAATACAAATAGTGTATCTTTGCACCAAATGGTAAGGCAGACACACCACACCCGAGGAACTTTTATCGTCTGGACACGAAGCCCTTCGGCAGCCTGGGCAATGGAGAGCAGCGGTAGCCATCATGGCAGCTCACTAGATGAGTAATGATGTGGGTCTGGCTGGACGACGGTAACCGTAGCAACTGCAACCTGCAATTCCTGCACAACCACTGTGGGATTTATTGTGGCAGGGGCCAAACAGGCCAAGAGTGAAAGGGAGCAGGAAACTATGGCACCTGACACCTCGAGGAGCCCACACTTTAATCAGAGCTGGCAGGAATTAATTCAAGAGGAATTTTGATACAAGCTCCGCTGTGGCGCTCTTGTTTTTATCCTTGAATACAAGAATCCTGTGAGATTAAATTATATAGTTTTATAGAAATGCGGTATTATATTAAATTAACGGATATTTTGCTTATGTGAAAAATGGGTTATTTTTATTTTACTGTGTCTACCCTAACCCTCCAATGTTTAGAAGACCTAAGGGGACTAAACATTTAATTAGCCAAGTTACCCTTTAAATTTAATTTGGCTCTCTATTATTCATAATGCCTTCCCAGCATTACTGTTTGCTCATTCACGTTACAGACCCTGAACCCGACGGAAATTTAACTCAAGACATCAAACACTTACTGAGAGGTTTCTAAAGGTCAAGCCTCATACTAGACCCTGGGGACATAACAAAACAAAACAAAACAAAACAAAACAAAACATGTTTTTTGTAATAAATGTATATCAGCATTTATATGCATAATCACAGAAAAAGTAAACTAGGTTAATAATAACTGACACGTTTACTAGTGATTATGTCTGGATGGCAAGGTAATGAATAATTTCTATTTCCTCTTTTCTATTTTTCTGAATTGCCCAAACCTTTCTAATATGAGGGTATGTTACTCTTACAACTACTCAAAAACAAAAACAAATGGTAAAGGTCCTTCTGTGGGGCAAGAAGAAAGGAAAATAAAGATAGCTTCACTGTATATGTGTTGTACTTCGCAAATTAATTTTTACCTTAATAAAACAAAAATTAAGTTTTCTTCTAAACAAAAGCCCTGATTATTATTATCAAAAACATTTTGAGCCTCTGAGATCCTATCTGACAGTAAATGAACTGTGACCTGACCAACCAAATTAAGCGGTCAAAATCTATTTGTCTCAGGTAAGTAGTCATTAGGCCATAAAAAAGTCCTTAAGTTTAAAAATACTATTTATAATGTTAGATAATTTAGAGGCTCCAAAGCTCATTGGGGAATAATAAATGCTACTTGTGAACCAGAAATAAAAAGGTTTTATTCAAAGAAGTAGAGAAAATGAATCACTGGGACTTATGTATTTAATTTCATTTGTTAGTTTTGTTTTGTTTCAGTAGATACAAGTGAAAAATGAGTTTCTGCCATGTGCCTTGGATACTTAAGTTTATGTTAGAAGTCTGGGTAAATATAATAATACTCAAAGAAATAAACTGAAAACCACAAAACAAATATTTATAACCAAATGCTCGACCGCAGTACTACCAATGAAATTCCTTTCTAATGAGCCTGGATTAGTAGTTGAAAACTCAGGTTGAAAAGTGTGAATCACTCACCGGTAAATCACCTTTAAGGTTACATTTATCAGGAAGTTTTGTATATGCTACTCATATATATAAATGCCACTCATAAATTTCAATCAATCACGATCGCCCATTTCAAAAGTGACTAAAAACCTCAGTTAATCAGCTCCAGATTGCTCCAAAAATAATTTTCTCCACTCTTAAATTGATAGTAAAGAGGCGACACCAGTTTGGGGGGAGAAGCAAGAGGCTAGAATGGCATATCTACGCAAGTTAAGGAAACTATATGCTGTCTCTTTTAACCTCCAACCTAGGGCCCTTTACTTTCCCTTTACTTACACTTTCCATCTGTCAACAAGTGCTTGTAATTTTATTACACTGTCCTGTAGTTTATGCAGAGTTGGTATTATTTTACAGAGTTCTGTTAATGGACTGGATAAATGGTAATGCTATTTAAACTAGTCTCCTGCTCCAACAAACACAGCTGCAACTGTACTACTATTTCTGAGCAAACATCTTGACCTGAACATGTAGTGCTCTCTCAACCCGTCCAAAGAGAAATTGGAGCAGACAGCAAAGGAAAAGCATATTTGGCCGCTAGCAGCAACCAACCGTGTCGAATCATAATTCATATACAGCGTACCCTCTTTTTCTTTTATATTGCATTTAGAGTCCAAAAAAAGCATGTGTGCTTCTTCACCTGGCATCTCATTTTCCGCCAAGAGTCAAATGGTGATTTTTCATTACAAAAGTGCAAAGAAAATCTGCATAATGTCCAGTACATCAGACTAGCTTAAATCCTAATGATAAAAATCAGACGTCAGTAGTGTGAACTACACATTAAACTAGTGAACTTCTTCATTAGTTATATACTGGGATAAAAAAGCATTAAATAAAAGTATTAAATAACAAATACAGTATGTGAGAAAAAGAAATGGAGATGCTAATTAGAATGATGCAACCACTTAAAGAGAGAATAAATTATAAATGTGTTTCCTTCATGAATTCTAGATGTATAGGTCCCTACCGCATTATATAGTAGGGCAATTATGGATTGCTTAATATGTATATGCAAAGACCAGGCTAATACCTTCCCTGTCCCAACATATATTCTCTGCTATTAGTCAGAAACCCTGTATCCTTTGTTCTGTCACTGATCCTTCTTGTGAAAGATTCATTTTTCAATGAGTGTTTTAAAGGAGATTTTTGTCTGTCGATCTGGGCACATTTTTCCATCTGTTGGAACATTTGTTTCGGGTGAACTACTAGGCACCTGTATCACATGAAGAAACTCTGAGCTTGAATCCTTCCCTCTTGGAAATTACACTGGCCAGGCAGTCAGACTCACAAGCTTTTGGTTCTTTATTTATTAAAGATATTTAATGCTGGTTGTTTACTCCAATTAATGATTACCATCATAAAAAAAAAGTGGTCACATGTAGCTTATAACTTACCCTCTCAAGAGAAATACCATTGGTAACAATTCACTATATCGAATTTGGGTGGGACAAATAGTACCTTCATTCAAAGGAAGATTCCCGGTGTGAGGGTGAAGAAAAAAATTACACCACTGTTTCTACGTGTATTTAGTGTTTATGTCAGTCGGTAAATCCCAACGAATATTAAGCATTATGCCATCAATCTCTAATTTCAGGAACATCAAAGCATTCAAGCCCCTCTTGCAACTAATCCTAAGAAATAAAGTTTTATCTTCCCAAACTCCCCAGAAGAAATCATTTGAGCCGAACAGATACTCACAACTCTGAGCTGTATTTTCTAGCTGTCCATTTCTCATATTTTTACATGCTTTTAATTAACTAAAAAATACTGCCTCAGAGTTTTATGGGTTCTGTTTCTTTAATTTTACTTCTTCAGGATTTCAGGTCTCTTTTCACACAGCAGCTTCCTAAAGTCATAAAGTCATAACAAAATATAAGAGAAAAATCCATTGGTCCACTATGTGATATTGTCTAAGAGGGAAAACTGTTCCACGGAATAGAATTTACTAATAGAAGATTCTGCGCTGGATTAAACTACCTGAAGCCTCCTAAGAAAAGTAAACCAAGTTCTCGTAGACTAAAATTCAAACATTCTTGTTTCTCTGAGGTAGTGTTGAAGTTAATTTTCCCCTCTTTCGCTTAATATTTTAAATCGTAGATGACAGTCATTCATTTAAATTATATTTTCACAGCTACATAGAAAATGGAAAATTTCCTAGACTGGCGTGAATTGCTTTTGCATGGGCACTATTAGCAAAGTGGTGGTTTCATATCCCTCATCGTATACCAGAAGTCCATTCTCCAGTCTCCTCCATCACCAAAGCTTAACGCAGAAAGCAGAATCACAACTAAAACCCTCTCTGTGGCCCTTCTTAGAAACTAAGCACAAATATTTCTACATCAGTATCAACTTAGTATCTTTACAATGTTCAATATTCTATCTCCTTGGTCAAACTAGTCCGTAAAGAATTCTTATTTAAAAGTCTATTTTCAAGTTTCTTTGACTTTTTTTTCCCTTTTTTTAATTTACTTAAATGGAGCTAATTAGCTGGCAGGGAACCCAAGGAAAAGGAGAAATCCTGCCAGGCGACTTTGGCTGTCCTCAGAGGACCAGTACCAGGGAAGTGAGACTCTAGAGGGGAGATGCAGTGTGTTCGTTTGGCTGCACATCTGCCCACTGAGCCAGCTCTCTCTGTAGTGAGCTAAGGCACCAGGAGGACTGAACAGAGACCGTGGCCACAGTGCAGGGAGGGCTCGAGGGCAGTGTTGCTAGACTTCCTACTTGTAGAATTGCTAACAACACTATTGAACTCATAGGCTACGACAAAGCCAAGTTCAAAAAAAAAGGAATCCGCTCACTTCCCCCACAAACAGGAACCTACGGGACGTCCCCTACCATCCAGGTGGAAGGCGTGCCGAGGAATTTCTTCTATATATCCCCAATTTCTTTCATGACATCCATGAACATCAATAATCATCGTTATTTGTTTTTCCAACAATTTGTTGCTTATCTCCCATCTGCACAAAATCACTCATATGGCTGAAAGTCTAATTTTAAAAGCTTTCAAAAATGTGTTTTCACTATTACTTATTAGGTCAGTGTACAAGCATTCCAAGGAGGAAAACCTGATTCTGCCTAAAACTCACATTATGTTCTTTCCAAAGGAGCACTTCCGTTAACAGTCTATGACATATTTGTGAGGAAACGTTTACGGTCATTCCTATTGCAGAGTTTGGAATTCTGGCCTTAAAAGGAACATTTAAGAGGAAATTTACAGCCCTCTTTAAATACCTTATAATAATATTTCCAGACTAATAAACACGACTCCAGCACAGAAACAATGTCGAGAAAACTGACATTAAGAACCCTAACTTTATAAGAAAACACTGCCAACTTCCTCTTCAGAGGAAGTATAGTGGCAAATTTTCCCTTCAGAACTTAATCAAAAGTTTCCATAAAAAATTAAGGTAAATCTCCTCCTCATCACATAACCAAAAAGGAATAATACAATTACAGTGACACATACATGAACCACTAAATGCTAACCAAATAGAACAACAGGAACCACTGGGAAACCAATCATAAACTTCCATAAGAAGAAAAAACAAGCAAGCTTTTAATCCATTAATCTATCAGTGAATAGATTCCAGGAAAGCACAAGGAAACAGATCCAAAATCCATTTATTAAAATACAAGGTACTACCCAAAGCAACAATAACTATTTCTGTCTACTTACAGCCTGTAGAGTTTCGAAGTCCCAAGAAACAGCAACTCAGGAAACAGCTGAAGGTGATTTCTGTTCAAACGCCTTTTGAGAAAAACAAAAACAAAGCGTATGTTACATAGAAAATACCCAACAATGAGTCTGTGATTTGGTAGTGTCGTGCCTCATCCTGTATTTCAGGAAAGGAAGAAATGACATTCAAAAGAATTCAAGCATTGCAAATCAAAAGTTGGTTACACCTTTTTTACCTGACTCTTTAAAGCAATTTTCCATTATGCTTACTCAGATGATTACCGGCACCTAAACCCTAACCTCACATCCTGTGCAACATCAGTCATCCAGAATATACACAGCGAGAAAGGATTTCTTGCCTAGGACTCTGCTGTCTAGGTTAGGTGAGTGCGAGATACAATGCAAACACCACAGTAAATGGTGCCCTAAGATAATTCATGCACTGTCCCAGATGACCTAAATTTTTAGCCAAGGCATTGTGGGGAAATGGAAATTTCAATTTTGTTAGCATTTTGTTTAGCTGTGGGGAAAAAAAAAAAAGTGTGAGGAAATGTCAGCATGATTTGTCCCTATGGGCGAAAGCAGAAGAAAACGGCCAAGTCCAAACCTAAATCCACAGTTCTTGACCCTTAACTGAAAATAAGGCTGAAACAGAATAGGAGTGGCTAAAAATGTTTAGATCGTGCTTTTTTACATGTTTACCTGATATGAATGTAACTTTAGAGTTTAGAAAAAAATTTGACTGCGACTCTAACTCAATTAAGCCCTGATGCTGTGTAACTAAGTTCTTCTGGACTGTGCACACTTCCTGAAGGCTGGGTAGATCCTGATGCTGATGTACTAGGATCTCAATCCCATTCATCTCATGTGGACACGTTAATGTTTCAGTAAAAATAAATGTTCACATCTCTGCTCTTCCCAAATTTATTTTTAAAATTGTTTTTAAATGTTTATTTATTTTTGAGAGAAGGAGAGACAGAGCATGAGCAGAGGAGGCGGCAGAGAGAGAGGGAGACACAGAATCCGAAGCAGGCTCCAAGCTCTGAGCTGTCAGCACAGGGCCTGATGCGGGGCTCAAACTCACAAACCGTGAGGTCATGACCTGAGCCGAAGTCGGACACTCAACTGACTGAGCCACCCAGGCGCTCCTGCTTTTCCCAAATTTACATTACATGATAAGCTGATGCAAAATGTACATTTAAATGATTTACAAGTTGCAAAAAAAAAAGATTTATAAATTTCTATTGCCCTACAGGAGAGTAAGGAGGTCCAGAAAACTAACGACACTTTGGAGAAACTTGAGTATTAAATATAAATGTCAAAAGGACAGGAAAAGAAAGCATGCCAATCTTGACTTATTTTTGAGACACAGAGAGACAGAGCATGAGCAGGGGAGGGGCAGAGAGAGAGGGAGACACAGAATCTGAAACAGGCTCCAGGCTCTGAGCTGTCAGCACAGAGCCCGACGCGGGGCTTGAACTCACCAACTGTGAGATCATGACCTGAGTCGGACGCTTAACCGACTGAGCCACCCAGGCGCCCCAATCTTGACATATTTAAATGGCCATCTGGTAGCAGCAAAATTATATTTAATCTCCAGAGGGCAGAACTGGCACTAGTGAATACATTTCTTAAGAGAGTATATTATAAGGAAGACCTTTCTAAGAGTTAGTGAATTTCCAAGAATTAGAAGAAATGGAATGATCTGCCTTGAGAAACTCAACTTCTGATTCCACTTTTATCCAAGCAGAGGCAGTGTGTATTTTTTTTTTCCTGCAAAGGACATAATCAAAAGAACTCCCGCATTAGGTGAAAAATTGTACCAGCTGAACTTCAGAACTTCTTCAAACTCCAAAATGCCATGAGGTAATGATAAAGACTGTAACTTTTGTTACATAAACTCACATTATGAAGAAGTTGATTATCTACAGAAACATTCTAGGCACTTAATAAAACACACACTTATAAAAAAGTATGCCAAGACGATTAGGGGGAAAATGGTAAAATTAGTGGTGAAAGGGTGGAATTTCTTTCCACTTACGCTAATTTTTATAAATAAAGCATATAACAAGGTTAAATTTAAAGTGAAACCAAAAGCTTTTACTTATTTATTTTTGTCTGCTGGGAATGGAGAAAGGAAGGAGTATTTCTGAGGGAGGATGACTTCCAGAGTCTACTATTATACAATTTTCATAAAATAAAACTTAACTATGACCTTGTTATATTTTTCTCTCAAGAAACAGACAACAAATATTCACAATAGTGGCAATTAGAATTTTTCTAGGGAAGCAACCGCTCTTGGAAAGACTCCCATTATTCAAGGAGACAATCTCCATTTCTAAAATGGCAGAGATGGCTATGGCAATCTCATCCAAACCACTGGACTAATAAACATCCTCCAGGATTCACCGGCCATAACCAGTATGCTCCTTCAAGCCTCCGGTCCCTGCAAAGCCCCAGCTGTTTGGAGAGCTTTCCCTATTCTGAGGGTACTTTCTTACAACTTCTGTGAAGCTTCCCTGATTCCCCTACAGAGAGGTAGTTCCTCCCTTGTCTGTGTCCCCATACCCTCATGGCATTTAATAAATAAGAGTCCTTGACGTTGTATTTCATCACATACTGGTCTGTTTCCCAGTAGGCTGTAAGCTCTTCAAGTACAAAGACCACATCTTTGTATTCTTTCCCTTCCTCTTTGGCACTCAGTGGGTTTTTAGGAAATGCTAAATGAGAACACACTTGTCTTTTTGCATTTTGATATACTCCAGCAACGCTCTAGCATATGCATTTTATATTCGGCCAACTATTCCCCTGGGATGCTTCCTGAGGATCCTGTCTTAGTTTTTATGCCACTTTCCAACTAACCAAAGCCCCACCACCAACCTTGCTTTCATGTGCCCTATAAAGCAATTACGTCCTTCCCCTCCCATCAACCTCTCTCCCACTGCCATACTCAACATCATCTAGAAGTTAGAAGGAATTTGATATGTTTAAATAAAATCAGATATTGTGAGAAAGAAGATATTTCAGATTGGGTGCAGGCAGTGCTTTTTTTTTTTTTTTTTTTTTAATGTTTATTTATTTTGAGACATAGAGAGAGAGCCAGAACCAGAGAGAGAGAGAGAAGGGCAGAGAAAGAGAGAGAGAATCCCAAGCAGGATCGGAAATGTCAGCATTGATTCCACAATGCAGGGTGTGATCTCATCAATTTTGAGACAATGACCTGAGCTGAAATCACATCAGGCACTTAACTAACTGAGCCATCCAGGCACTCAAAGTAGTGTCTTTTTCTTTTTCTTAATTATTACTTTCATATTCCCAGCCATTCCTAATTCACTCCAAAAGCGATAGCTAACATAAGCATAACTAAGCTTACTACATGATGATCACTGTTCTGAGAGGTTTACATGAATTATCTCCTTCATTTTGCAGAACAACCCCAACAGTAGATACTATGGTTACTGTTGTTCTGGAGAAGGGTACACAGCTCATAGAAAGTGGAGTTAAAACCTGAATTCAGGTAGGGTGATTCCAGAACCTATCATCTGAAACATTTCTCTCAAAGAGACGCAGTCTAAATATTTCTAAACATTAATTAAAAATAAGGTAATACTGAAATTTCACTTCTCATCAATCTTTCCTTGGGAAAAATATAGCTTTATAGAGCCCATTTCTTTAATATCTATGAATGAAACAACTGAAAATAAAACATCATTAAAACAAAACGAAACACAGGGTGCCTGGATGGCTTGGTCGGTTGGGCGTCCGACTTCGGCTCAGGTCATGATCTCATGGTCCGTGAGTTCGAGCCCCGCGTCGGGCTCTGTGCTGACAGCTCAGAGCCTGGAGCCTGTTTCAGATTCTGTGTCTCCCTCCCTATCTGCTCCTCCCCAGTTCATGCTCTGTCTCTCTCTGTCTCAAAAATAAATTTAAAAAAAAGTTAAAAAAAATTTAAAAATAAAATAAAATATTCCAGTATTAAAAAAAAAAAAAAGAAACAAAAAAACCTCTATACTCAGCTCACTGAATTAAAGATCTGTTCAAAATGCCTAAGGTTGAGAGAAAAATGAAAATATGTATAGTTTTCTCTGAATCCAGGTAGTTTATCATCTTTTCATGAAAATTACTGTGAATGGTCTTAATATTGTCTAAATCAACCATATGCATAAGACAAGGTAATATAGTAGAAAGGCAGATAATAAATGATGTGATAACATGCATAGAAAAACAGTATTATGCTTTTTCCTTCTAAAAGAATATCATGGGGCACCTGGGTGGTTCAGTCAGTTAAGCATCTGACTCTTGCTTTCGGCTCAAGTCACGATCTCGCAGTTTGTCAGTTCGACCCCCACGTCAGGTTCTGTGCTGACAGTGCAGATTCTGCTTGGGATTCTCTCTCTCTCCCTCTCTCTCTGCCCCACCCCCATTTGTGCTGTCTCTGTCTCTGTCAAAATAAACAAATAAACTTGAAAAAAAAAAAACATAAAAGACTACCAGTACACTTTTTGTTCCTGTTCTTTCTTGAATCAGTGCTAAGAATGAATGGAAATACAAACATTAAAATAAAACGTGAAACTCTTTCAAAATACTCAAAGGAAAAACTTGAAAGTGGGGATTTCCTATAAAACGACCAGAAATTAACCCTTTAAAATGATTTTTTTAAATCCAGAATTACTTTAAAGACCATTAAGGTGCACAACAATTTCTAAACAGGGCTGGAGTAGAACACAGAATACTTCTTAGCAGCTTGAAAAGGATACTGCCATAATGCTGATGCTAATGTAAATGAGTTAAAGAAGCTAAAATCTGATGGTCCCAGAACAGGAAAACAACATGTAGTGAATGAAATGTATCTCACAGGAGGATTTATGGGAGCCAGCATAAATTGGCTCCATTAAGCAGACCAGGTGGTCAATTACCTATCGTTCAGAACAAGGACAATTGTGTTGAAGATTCATTATACCCAGCTCCTGTGCTACCAGCTAGATAGAATCTGCCCACAGGATCTCTGGGCTGATTGAGATTCTCGGGATGGTAATGCATGATTCCAGAAAGGTGTGCAAAGTGCGTCTCAAAGACACTTTTCCTTAGGGCAAAGATGAGAGGGATCCCAGTAACTGCTTCCTCTGTGTTACTGCTAGTTTTGAGCGTGACCTTCAGTGGGGTGAATGATCTTTCTGTATCACACAAAACACCACTGGTCTCTGAAATGCTTATTCTTAACAACCTCAATTTGAAGGGCAGCCTGAGCACTATTGACAAGCACTGCTTCAAATTATGATCTGTCAACTGTTTCTATGTCTTGTCCATTGGTAAAAGTGACAGCCTCTTATTTTTTCAACTTTTACCAGTGAATATTTGCAACCTCCATCCCAATTCAAAGTGTAAAATGAAAAGAATTTTACCAAAGCCAATGGAAAATATATGTCTCGTATCTACCGGCTGTTGTAAATATAAGGTACTTTAGCAATGTGCTTGGTCTAGAACAAGCATTCTATAAATGCTGCCTTAACAAGCTTATCATGTATAATCTCCTGTTTTTCGTACAAAAATGTCTTCTTTTCAGGTAAATTTCTACTCATTCTTAAAATGTTTTTATTCTAATGCTTTCTTTTCAGGTAAATTTCTACTTATTCTTAAAATGTTTTTATTCTAACTTTTTTTAAGGCAAAGATTTTAACATTTGTGTATTACTTCGATGGATAAATCAAACTTATGAGTAAAAATGTTGCTTCCACTTCATTCCCCGTACTTCTTGGCATTTCTTTATATATCCAGAGCAATGAGAAATACTCTGAAACAAAACTTGAAGGTATTTTTATACATTCTTTCCATCTCTTCTATTGCCATATGCCATAATAAGAAAACCAGAATAAAACCGGTAATAAAATGTGAATGTACAAAAGTCAAATTTATTATGTATACATTTTATTAGCTCAATAAAATAATGCCTAAACTGAGCTTTTGAAAAACAGGAGAAATGTTGAAAATCATGATAAGAGTTCCTTAAATACTAACCATGTGACAAGCGTTTTGTGAAACTATGTGTGCATTATTTTATTTAGACCATGTACTGCCAGCATGCAAGACAATAATTATCTCTGTTCCAAAGACGAGGAAACTGAGGTTTTGAAAGATGAAGCAATCTGATCAATATCTCCCAGTGGAACTCAAACCAAAGGTTTCCCAGTTTTGCACAATAAGAGGATAACAGACAAATGAGAGTTACCCAAGGCGTGACTATTGCTAATTGAAAGGAAGAGTTTTCTGGTGTCACTCTTATCTAACGTTTCTGATTTTAAAAGGGGGTATAAGAGTTTGTGTCTGTTTAGAAAGCATAAACGACAGTACAACCAATGAATGTTTGCTGCATTCTATAGAACAGGCAACAGAAAATAAAACTACAAAGTGCCTACGCAGAGGGGAGTCTGTTCTTTGCACCCTGCGCTCACTGCCAGAAGCTCGAAGAGCAGCACACACGTGAGGAGCTCCAGCGCTACCCACCTGCATCCAAAGTGGATGAACACGGCAGACGACAGTCAAACATTTTTTTGTAAATGTTCTCTTAAAGTAATATTCCCATTACGTCAGTACCAAATCACCCCTGTTGTTACCAAACTGTCATTCTGAAAGCATTTTCCCCAATATTCCCTCCAGTCCCACAGATATAAATTGCTCTGAAAAAAAAGGTAAGTGCAGTCTTTATGAAAGTCCACGCGGAAAAGTCTCTAATTGCATGCAAAGTTGTGAAATTCCATCTAGCGGGCATAATTCAAGCAGAAAGGGATCCAACAGGAATGAAAGACAGAATTCAATGTAAAATATCTGACATTCACTGCTTCCGCAAATACATTGTAACAGTGCAAACTAAACTACTCATTTCAGGGAGGTATAAAGGACACAGCATCCAGCAAACACTGTCACAAAGGATGAGCCCAAAACAGATGTGGGAAAAATAAACAGCCTTGCTGCTTCAGAATGTATAAAACGGTCCACAAAGAGCAAACAGGCCTTCTCACCACCCTTCAACTTCAAGGCCCATAAAAAATGTTGCATGAGAAACCCTTTTGGATGCATTCAATGTTCCGCTAAACTTTCAATAGTGCACATGCATTAAAGCCTCACGTGATCAGTCAGTATACATAAATGAAAATAGTCCAATATCGCTTATAAACAAGTGGGAATAATTCACATTGAACAGATATCACAGATAAAGTGATACACACTTGATCATCGATAGCATTTTAATCTCATGCAGGGCATATACTCAACCTCTGTTAGCAAGTTTGACATGTTCTTTGAAGACACACTTTATTTCCTAGGAAAATAACTGCCTTGATTTTAAAGTTGGTAGTATAAAGAAGCCAGAGAACAATTCTTTTGAGATGAGCTTGCATTCTTTTCCAAGGCAATTAGAACTGTTGGTTTGCCCTACTTTAAGAAAAGCACTATGTTATGTGTTGCCTGTAAATTTGTAGGATTAGTCAGAAGAGGGATTCTCCACATTCTTGATGAACGGGGGATAAGTGGTGCTTCCTTCAGACCTGTTCCACAACATATTCTCTACTTGAACTCATGTGTAGAGACCTACAACAGAAATCCTAGAGCACCATAATTCCTCAGCCTCACACTGGCTGTCATGTGCTTAGGAATGGGGTGTGCACGTGGGAGAACTAATTCAGCACCACCTTAAATAAAATATTAATGTGTCCTTTAGATATTCTCTCTTGAGAGTGCAGTGTTTGGTCAAATTTAGGTTCCATTGTAAAGGGATTTAGACTTGTCTAAATTAAAATGAGTATCTTCTTTATATTGGCTGTATAGAAACTTGAAAATGTCTACGGGTACAGGTTTATTTTCCAGTATTCCCTGCATGGTTTCGTTATAATACTTCAGGACTCATTTTTTAAGCAAAAACAAAACAAAACAAAAAACAAACAAAACAAAAAAAAAAACAGCATATCAAATTACAAAGTTAGTAGGAAAAATATAATTTCCAATCCAATGATAGTAAAACTTGGAGAGTTTAAAGCAATACTTGTTTTAAATGAACACATTCACATGTTACTAGTATGAAAAGAAAAACAGTCCAAAACCTTGCCTTTATCATTCCTGCAATTTCCTTATTGCAAGGGTACAAGATGATTGTAAGTTAATGCAAAGCCTAATACTCCAAGATTTTCTATTGGTTTTCATTAACATAATCTAGGAATATCAGGCTTTTATTTTGCATATAAGCATTTCATTGCATTTAGGACTTCATGTCCTAACATTTTTTTGACAACCCAAACAATATCAAAACTTTCTCATACTCTTGCTTTCCCATTAGGAAGGAACCTGTAAATGCATAAATTTTGACTAGTGGAAACTGAAGTGGCCTGGGTCTCCTTAAAAGGTCATAAAATAGAACTTTAATGACTGCACTATAATCCCATAAACTAGAAGTGAACAACAGAATTTTACACCAGCCCACAAAAGTTTGGGGCCCCAATATGATTTTTTTTGACCCTCAAAGGCCTGATGCACCAGCGAAGAATCACTTTGAATCAACAATTTTGCATGGAGACTATCGCAGATATGCACAGGTATCTTCTGGGAATCATAAAAATGTATATGTCATACATGTTCCGATTCTTGTAGCTTATTTGTAGTTTGCTTTGCATTAATTAGTTTCCATTGAATTAACTAGTCACTTAACTACATTAGATTTTGGTCGAACACCTCAGCTAAACAAACAGGAGACCTCCTAATACAATCTACATGAGGCACATTTCTCACGGTTTCCTTCCATTCCGAGATAACAAGAACTACTGGCAACACAGAACATGGAAATCTGCCACTACACATGTGAGGTCTGAAAGTATGGGAGGAAACTGTCAAGACAGGAAGTAACGTGTGGTCATGGTGTGTAACCATGATTAAAACATACTCCTTTTATAGTGATTCATAACCACATTCTGATGATGATCATATTATCTGATGTTATTTTCCATACAACAGAAAGGAGGGAGGGAGGGCGTGTGGAAGGAGGAAGGTTTTTAATATCCATTTATTTCTTGACTTTTGACTGATATAACCTTGTATTTATTGATTCTTTGAAGTGCAAAACAACCTTTCTTTTTGTAGCTATAATGCTTGGATTCACAAATGATGACTTTCTCTATGCTAAAATCAAATTCACCCTAATAACATGACTGTTTCTTACAGATTAAGAGTTGTATTTCTAGAAGGGCACAGATCTTATCTCCTGTTTTCAGATTTGTCTTCTTTCTCTAGATCAAGTTAAAACTCTACCAACATAAAACAAAAAGGAAAAACTTGTAATTTTTAAATGTTCACAAGATAGCCTTTTGGAATTGTTTTAATTTTATCATTCTAAAATGAAAAAAGTTTAGAACCATATATGGCACACAAATAAAATTAATATTTTTATTTTTTGTTCTTCACACAAAAAAATGAAAATTAAGCTACTGTGAATACTATATGAATGGCATTTATAACAGAAACCTGCATTTATAACTTTTTCTTCCTTAGAATTTGAATGGAAAAATTCACATCTAAATTGCTAAAAACAATATAAGTTCACACAACATATAATTAGTTAAAAGTTAATTCATTGATGTACTTCCAGTTTCTTACAATGTTTCTTGAAACTTCATAGGGGAAAAAAGGCAGTTTTTGAGATGTTGTCACCACCTACTAAAATAAGAATATATCCCATCGGCCATAGTAACTTGTTTCTGGACCCCTCTGGTTAGCTTTTTTTATTTGTATTTTTTAAATAATATACTGAACAAACTCTATAATAGTTTATTTCATGATAACTTGAATGCATTCTTCGGCAAAATCGCCTTGCCATTTAACGTATTTAAAAAAATAAATACTTGAAAAGTGTATCCACAATGTTCCTAAGAAATGGTTTTGAATTCCAGAGTCCCAAGGAGATGAATTGGCTGTCAGATAGCAATGTGCTTCCATCAGAAGGACTTGGCAGTTGTAAACAAAAGGAATTTTCTCAGCTTTTCCTCACAAATATGAAATATTTGCTCTCCGCCAACAGCTGGGGTGATTTAAAGAAGTCCTGCATATATATTAGTTTCATTCAAAATTACAAATCTTCCTCCCACTCTGAAACATCTGACTGCATCTTAGTGGAATACAAAATTGTTCTGAGATGAAGTGACATTCTCAGGGGAAGTAAAAGCGAAAAACTAGTACCTACTTACAACTCTAAACAAATTTCAGATCATAAGGCAACTGGTTAATAATTTCTAGAAAAAAGTGAATTTGTTCAAGTGATATTCGAAGTGGCTTGAAAAACAACGAAAAGGTTTGGTTTGTTCTAGCATTTCTGAAGATATTTAGAACGACAATATAACCTAACTGAGACTGCGTGAAAAGTCATCGAAATTCCTTCAACTGGATGCTGGTTAAGGATCAAAATATATGTTTCTGTATGATAGTTAAAAATTATTCATGAAAAAAGTGTTAACACTTGAATTATAATTTAAAATTCTCTATTCATCTCACCAAATATTTAAATTACATTGATACTTTTTAAATGGATGAATTAAAAATACCTTTACAAGATACTCACTAGGAATTAACTATTCACAAAGCCCACGAAGAAGATCAAAGAATACTTTCAGAGTATCTTTATATACCAAGAGATAGGTTATGAACTTATGAACTTCGTAATGAACTTAACTAAATGTTTACCTCGTTTTTATTTCTCTCTGAAAACTAGCTCAAAGTAGTGATTTTAAATTTATTTTAGTTATATTCCCTATTTTGGAATATATATCATGGACAAAATATTACAATAAGACAGACATCCCAGGGTTTAATTTTACTTGCGGTGATAAAAATGATGCCTATATATTTACAAATATCTTGGAAATTGACAAGCCATTTTTGTCTACTTAAAATCACACAGAATTAACTTCTGCCCTTGGGCCCAGTGAATCTGAATAAGTGCTATGCCTAAAATTAACTTTATATTTCATTATTTTAAATAAAATTTTTATTTTTACCTAAAGTGCCTATTAAAGCAGGCATGGAAATTGTTGCTATGTTTAATAGAGCTGTTACATGCCCTTAAAATGCAAACTTACTAAACTTGAGTTATCAAAACATATGTGACATGGAATTCATACCTCAAATTATATAGTGTGTAATTTATCTTAATTATTTCAGACAGATATTTCGTACTCTGTAGATATAAATTAATAACGGCCCTCAAGTAGTATATATCAATGCATAAGATTTTGTGTCTGAAAATATAAAATATATTTTAAACTCTGAAGTCCACATGGCCTTCTTGGGGGGAAAAAAATCTTAAAATAAACATGCTTTGATACTATAATTCTTGCTTCCATTTCTCCTAATCTTTACATTCTTTTTCCAGGAGAAATATTTAGAAAGCTACTATAAAATAATGAAAAGAAGTTGTGAATAGCTATTACTAACAATGTTCACCATAAGTGATAAGTATCAAAAAGCAAATTTGCACCACTGAGAATCTAAAACATGTTCTCAAGTGTCACCGGTGACACACAAAGCAACAGCATGAAAATTAAAATAACAGCTAGCAAAACTTTTCTTTTCCATAACATATTATAAATGCAAATCAAATAACCACCTTTCTTCCTATAAAAGCAAATAAAACAAACTAGATGGACAACAAGGAAAACATGTACCTCTCTAAGTACCAAAGCAATGGTTATTCAAGGAAATCAATGTCTCAGGAAGGAAGTCTGTTTTTTTTTTTTTTAATCTTTATTAAAAGTTAGTACTATTTATGCAAAATCCCACAATTTGCAATTGTAAATTAGCCTGAAAACCACTTATTCGACCTTGTATTTCTGTAAAACTTTCAAAGATTAAGACACAAAGTTGAAGACATGGCCCTTGAAATTCAAGGATTTTTTTTAAAAAATACAGTTATGTCGTCATAACTTTGGAATTAAAAATACTTACAGTCTCTCCAGTTCTTTAAGATCCTGGAATGCTCCTCTTTCAATGGTGCTAATCTTATTCTCCATAAGCTGACTGAAATGCAAAGTATAACAGGGTCTTAATGTTACCACTCCCCATCTAATAAGCAAGTTTCAGTTCAGCCACTGAGACACTCATAACCTCCTTCCCTTTATAAAATTAAACAATGCTCTGGTTTGAGATTTCATATGAAATTTAAGGATGGTATATCTGAGAGAAATCACAGAGGGCCGAGGGCATCCACAGCACAAAACTTTCACAGAAAATACTAACATACTAGTAAAAGTTACTAGTCAAAACTGTGAAACTCCAACTGGAGTTTACCCTGAAGAGCAACCCATGACACGGCAGTTTTGATGGCTGTTTTTGGTAAACTGATTTTGGAGTGAGCTCTTCACTGAAAGAATCCATATACAGTATGTCACCATACGCATACTTTAATTCACTTATGGATATACACTGGAAATCGGATGATTTCATAATAGCCACAATGTGTCTTTTAAAAGATAAACACTCAACACAATGATCAAACGTATATGTTCATTGCAATGTATATATTTACAAATCTGTGGGTAAAAACAGTTTTACATTACACTGAATCTCACATGATGGCTCCCTCACAATATATTTAACCCACTAATTAAAGAAGTAATCGTAACGCAACTATATTATAAAAACTACAAGAGATGTGAAATACAACAATTCAAAATATGACCAGCAATATTTTTATAAACACTTCCCATCAAAAACTGTGAAGAGTTGGATTGCTTGATTTTAATGTTAGGAATCATATCTCAGTGCTGTTTGCTAAAAAAAGGTCTTCTATATTAGTAATAATAAAATGCAGACCCACTTAAATTCTTTCTAGTTAATCTCAAATCCTAAAAGTGTATCAAATGTCTCACATTACTTATTCATATTGTGGAAGCAATTATTCTACACTTTTATATGCATGAGGCACTTAGGGTATGGTATAGCAAACATTTGAGGTCATTTCTATAATATTGTTTCAATGGCAAGCATCCAACCTTAAAATAAAAGCCTACATTTTCATTAAAAGCTATAATACATTGATAAACAAAAAAAGAAAGGAAACCAAGACCTTTTAAAATTTTATGTTTCTGTCATTGGGACAGTTTTTCAAAGTGAGACCAGTAACAATACAAAATATGCAGCCTCAAGAACAAAAGAAAATGTTTCAAAATACAGAACAACATACTTACAGAACTCTTAAGTGTCTAAGACCAGCAAAATCTGTCTTGGTAATCCGTGTGATGTTATTTCCATTCAAATCCCTAAGAGAAAACAAGAAAATGAAAGTTCCACTTTATTTCTATCAAGATCTAGTTAAAGAAAAAATAAAAAGTAAATAAAACTTTAAGGTGAAAGATCAGTTCCAATTACTAAAGTAAGTTACAAAGTAAATGAAAGAATGGAGTAGTAACCTTTGAAAGTTTTTTTTTTTTTTTTTCCTAATGATTCTTAACAAGTTTACAAAGTCCATGCTTACTGGCATCTGACAAGAACATGAAGTGATTATGTTATCACGAAAAGTCCTCTTTTGTGTGTGAATGGAAGTGCTTTCAATTTTTGGTTTTATAAGGATGTGTCTATTAATTTCACAGGTATTCTGCTATTTGACTATTATTGTTAGGCACGCCCCCCAAAAGTTCCCTTCAGGCGCTTAAGTGGAACACTTTTCTAATACTACTCAGAAAGAAATTTCTAAAATTCAGAACCCTGTCCTTAGGTGGCATGGTGGCTAAACTTCCTAAGGCAAAGGAAAAAAACGTTAGAGTGCCATCAAAAGAACTCCACTTCAAAGACTTGCATTTATAGGCATTTACCTTCCAACAATTCTATGTTTGTAGGAAAACTAAACTCTTCATTTGCAGCTCAGGGAACCCCGCTGAGACTGTAAAGTGAAAACTACTGGCGGGGGCAATAATGGAAATAGATTCAGGCCCTCACATTTTTGTTCGGATTTCAGCACCACGTTTCCTTCCAGTCACCACCCCCTTTTCTGGCATCTTAGGTCAAGATCTAAACTTGCCCTGGTTCTAATCATTTCAAGTAAAACCAGGCTTTGCTGCGGTTTGCATGTTGTCCTTCACGGAAGTAGGTTTTCTCTTACTTCTGACTTGAAAACATCGTGTTTGAAATTTGCATTTAAAGCGCTTATTTTGTCAATGGTAGAGTCCTATAAGCCAGCACTGAGCAAACTGTTTTCTGAAAACTTTACTGACCCCTCTCCCCCCCCCCCCCCCCCCGCCCCAAGGACCTGAAACTCAAATTACTATTTTGTTCTAAGTGCACTCCCTTTTTGTTGAGTAAGACATGTTAATGTCTCAACTTTAAACTGTTCTGGATAGCATGCAGTGACAAGCGCTAACACAGAATTCTGCAGGGCTCTCTCCCCAACCCAACGCTCCATGCCGAGCAAAGTAGCACCAAGTTGTTCCTACAACTGTTGGGGTCTTTTACGGGCTATTTGACGGAACATGAATCCTTACCCCCCCCCCCCCCACCGCCATCCCAGACAAATGTGGTAGATCACATTTTGACAAGACACCCTCGGTCGGGCCCCAACTAGCCCAGCGCTTCGGGCCTGGGAAGGAGGGAGAAGTGGGGGGCAGGCCAGTGAGGCTGGGGGTGGGGGAGCCATTTGCAGAGGAAGAAAGGGCTCAATTCCGGCCTTTAAGCTGAGGGCGAGGCAAATGAGTTAGATAAGAAGAGCGACTCGACGCGCGGCGGGCGGCGCGGGTCCCAGCGGGTCCCCCGCGCGGCCCGCAACCCTCACAGCTCCGGGGGCGCAGAAGCCGTGGCAGCAGAGTCCGGCGCGCTGGCCCCCGCCGCCCTCGCGCCGCGCACCCGGGCCCACGCGCAACGGCGAGGGGAGAGCGCCCAGGGCGCTCGGGCAGCGCGGGGCGGCGGCCTCGGCGTTCACAAAGGGAATGGCCTCCATGCTCCGCTTCCCTGAACTCGGGAAGTGCCCCACCAGGAGCGCGTGGGCCGTCAACACCGGGTCTGAGATACTTCTTCATTAGAGATTCGCAGAGACAGGGAGGCGGGGATGTCTGCGGGCAGCAGAGCGCGAAGAAGGGAAGGAAGGAGAACTGCGGCCACGTGAATGGGCGCAGAAACTGCCAGAAAGGTGCACGGGGGTGATCCGGGGCTCAGCGGGAAGGGCCGGAGGGGGCAACGGAGGGCTGCGGGGTCGCCGTAGCAGTCAGCACCCTGCTCGGCCGGTTCGGGTTGGAGAGCCAGCCCTAACTTCGCCTAGACGTTGGGAAACGGTCCTCCTCTTCAGTCACCCGCTGGGACAGGTCTCCTGGGGCCCGCCGCCGCCGCCTCCTCGCTGGGGACGTGGGGGGCGGGGGAAAGAGTCGCGGGGGCGGCGTGCGGCGGCCGAGAGAGCCGCCTCGGTCCTGGGGCATCCTTCCCTCTGAGGCCTGCAGAAGAGCGCCCCCGGGGCGGACCCAGCCGCCCCACGACCCCTTCTCCCCACCCCTCCGTCCCCAGGAGGGAGACACTGAGCCGCGGAGCGGAGGTTTCTCCCCTCTGAGTCCTTCCGCCAACCGCCCCCCGCACCCCCCTCCCGCGCCGCCCCGCGGCGACAAACGCTGGGATTCGGTCCTGAAACCACCCCGCCAGTGTTGGCCACCGCAAGGTGACTCCGTTTACAGAGTCTGAGGAACAAAGTCGCGTCTCCTTCGCCCCGGGCATCCTCCACTACTTGTCCCCACGTTAGCGGCTCCCCAAGCCCGAGAGAAGTCGCCTGCTCAGGGATGGAACTGGCTGGACGAAAGCGGGAGGAAAGGACCAAGCGCATCTGCCAGCCGGCCCGCCCCTCCTAGGGCAGCGGCCCCTCCCTGAGTAGCGCCCTCCTGTCCTTCGCCCTCCCAGGGAGTTCAAGCCCAGGATGAGCGTGCAGGAGAGCTACCCAGGCACAGGTCCCTGTGCGGCTTGATCCCTCCAGTCTCGATGAAGGGGATGCGCGACCCAGTGTGTGTGTGGCGGGGGCGGGGGGTGAAGATCCCGTACTCACAGTCTCTCGGTGTTTCGGGGGATATTCCTGGGCACGCTACGCAGCGCCAGCCCGTGACAGTCCACCGTGCTGCCCGAGCAGGAGCACTGCGCCGGGCACGCCTGCGGCGCCACCTCGTTCAGAATCGCCAGCACTAACCCCAGCGACAGGGATAGCGTTTGCCAGCCGACGCCGCGCATCTTCCCCCGCCGCCTCCTCGCTCGCCGGCGCCGGGGGTTCCTCCTTAGCTCCTTGTTCCGCGCGAATCGCGCTGTGTCTGAGGCCCAGTCTCTGGCGCAGGGCTAGGAACCCAGAGTGTCCGGGTAAATGTACACAAAATAATTTGGAAGAAACAGTAATAATATTCAAGGCAGTAGAGATGGCACAGGTACGCGCCTCCCACTTCCCCTCCAACCTCCTCCAGCAGGGCAGGCGCTCCTCGGGTCCTGAAGGCGCAACTTTAGGTCCTGACGATCAATCGGCCAGGCCAAGGCTATAAAGAGACCCCAAAGCTGCGGGGAGAAGGTCACACGTCGTCTGTCTCTCAACGATCAACTTGGCGGTAAAAGAGCTGGGGCTCCTAAAGGCCGTAAAGATGCAGGGGCCGGATGCGCGGAAAAGGGAGTGCTCCGATTCCACGGAGGAGTCTTCAAATCCGATTCCAGTGGAGAGGCTATGAGACAGAAGAGGGGTGCTCAATAGAAATGGTGGCCTCGATCAAAGTGGGTTCTCCGAAGCTAGAAGGCGCAAGAGCCCCGTGGGCCGGGAGCGGAGCGCGCCGGACGACTGGGCATGGCGCGCGGGGGCGCACGGGGCGGGGGCGCAGCCTGGGGGTCGCGGGGCGGCGCTGCGTGCCTCCCGCGCGGTTCACTCGAGCGGCCTCCCTACAGCCTGCGGCTCTTCCGCAGCCGGGACACGTCCTCGCCGTTTCCCGACAGCCGAGGGCGGTTTGCAAACACACATGCACTTCGCCGAAGGAGATCTCGGCAATCCCGCCTCCCTCCTGGCGTCCTTGGCGACGCTCCGCACCGGGGCCTTCCCCGAGGTCACGCAGAAAAAGACAAAAGGGCAATGGGGCCGCTGCAGCCGGCAGAAATATCCACTAGTCACCACCCCGACAGAGGAAATCCAAGAGGCCAAGTTGAGGACCAGGGCTCCTCCGAGGATTGGGTCGGGGCTGGCTGGCTGGCTGGCAGGCAGGCCGGAAGGTGTGCAAAGGCCAAGGTGGAGGTGTTCGCGTCTTGGGTCCTGCCGGAAAGAACTGGGGGATGACGAGGTGGCAGTTGGCCGGTGGGATCGGCTACCCCGAGGAGAGCCCAGAAGGCAGCTGAACGGCAGTCCCGTGCGCGCGCGTGTGTCGGCCCCTGGCGTCTCCCGGATACGCCGCAGCTCCGCAGCAGACACCTGATGGCAAAGGTGGACGAAACAAGAGCAGACTCCCGGGCAGGCGCAGCCCCTTGGCCGCCCCCCGACAGCCGCCCGCAAGTGGGCCCTCCTCCTCGTCAAAGTGCAGGAACTTTTCCCAGGCTTTGAATCCCGTCCCCCACGGCCACAGTGGGAGTCTTCCCGCCGACGTCGCGCCGCCGCCCGGATCCCGGTGCTGCACCTGACTCGGCGGCCGCAGTCCCGAGCAGCCAGTCTCCTTCCAGCCCCTTCCCCTCTCCTGGCTGCTATCCGCGCCTCCTTCTCCAGAGAGGGAAGTGGCGGAGAGGGAAAGCGGCGACAGGCAGCGGGGGCTCGGGGGCTCTGCTGGCTCCCGAGCTCCTGGCAAGTGTCTAAACAATAGGACGGACGCAGCAGCCCTAGTCTCGCTCGGCTGCGGGAAGGTGGGTTGTTGTTGTAACTGGAGTTGTTCGCTCGGGCTGCCTGGCGCTGAGCGCAGCCGAACAAAAACCCGCCCGGCGCCTCTGGAGCCGGCTTCGGGCCCCCGGACGCTCCCCTTTCTCTTCAGCACTCCCGCGGTGCCCGGAAAGCTCGGCAGCTCCCGCCTGCGCCCGGGAGCCACGGCGCTCCCATCACTCGCCGCTGCCGCCGCCGCCGCCTTCTTTAACCACCGTCTGCGGCAGCTACCGCCGCCACCGCCGCCGCCGCCAGCCTCCGCCGTCCGCGCGCTCCCCAAATAAATAACCCCAAGTCAGAAGTTAAGCCGGCGCCGGCCTTATATACCCAGCGGAGCCCCCACCCCTCGGCCCCGCCCCGCGCCGCCCGGCACCGCCCACTGGCTGCGCGCGGGGCGCCCGCACCTCGCCGGGAAGAGGTGAGGCCCCGGCTGCCAGCGCCAGGCGGAGGCGGCGACGGGCGGCGCGTTCCCGCGCGCCCTGGCTCGCGCCTTCGCTCCCACGCCCCGACAAAGTTTGCCGGAGGAAGGAGGTTTCCAGGCCCTTGGCCCCAGCCGCAGGCCCCAGAGGTGCCCCAGGCTCTGAGCTGGTCTTTCGCAGCGGAGGAATGGGGAGAGGGCGGCTTTGAACGCGACTCATAAATAAATAGCGCTGCCAATGCCTTTGCTGCAGCTTTTGCCACGCGATCCTAAGGGGCTGTTCAGTGTGTTTGCAGCGCAGCAAGACAGAGACAGAGAGATTGTGATTTAAAATTAAAAAAAAAAAAAATCTACCGAAATAGATCTGCCCGCGCTCACAGACACACACATGTGTATTTTTGGGAGCTTAAAAGTTCAGAGTTTTTGCAAGTTTTCCAGCCTTCTCGCCAGCCTTCCCATCTCTGAGCCACCCCCTTCCGTTTAACCCTTTCTTTATAGTCACACACTTCACACCAGTCTCGGTTGACGTCTTAGATTTACAGTATGCTCACAAAACCCTAAGGGCTTGAGTGTATCCGTGTGATTTTACTCTCTTAGGAGGGTAAAATAAATCCCTAGCAACGCACATTGTAACCAGAAGATTTCCTTTATTTAGGGGAAAATCTGGATTTTTTTCCCCCCACTGTGAAAGAGAATTTCCTTCTTTCTTCTTGTCTCTTTAGTGTGATGTGTGTCTGGCAACTGCTACCACTCTCCTGCTCCCCACTCCTCTTCCAGCAAAAACCAATGTCATTATTGGGTTGAAATAGTAACTAAGAGTCAACTCCTTTGCTTGAATGTAAAGCACCTCACTTCCCATATCACCTTACAAGGCATTCACAGGAACTAGTGCAAGCTCTCAGTCTAATGCAGGTCTCATAGAGTGATAATTGTTTGTGTCATTATCTGTCATCCCCTTGAAAGCAAGGGAATCTAATTCATTTTTGTATTTCCAGCATCTAACAATATGCCAAACACATAGTGGGTGCTCTGAAAATTGACCCATTTTTTTTTTAAACATAAGAACGTACTCAATCTGAAATTTCACCAATATCCCTATTAACTTTTTTCCTACTTAAGTTTTCCCAAATGTCTTTAATAAGGCTATCTCTACCTTTTCATTTTGTCTGCTCTGGAAATCTTAAAGCTATTCTGAGGACGTTTTCAAAGACAGGGGACCCATTAGATAACCAAATTGGAACTCATTTTAATGCCATAGATTTATGTTGCTCTGTTCTTTTAAAGACTTGAAAACATTGAACATTTATTAACTCATTTGTCCTTCTAGATTGTAGCCTCAAGGTCTGTTATGTAACTTCTTTAAGAAGTTGAGACTGGAAGGCATAGTCACATTTTCTTGTAAGAAAATTATAATGACTTAAATTATATATTATATTATAAATTTATATTATAAATTAACTCATAATGAGTTAAGTAATAAGTGCCTATGAATGACCAAGGATTCTTCCACCATCGTACCCCAACCCCAGTGAATTTTCTCTAGTCGTACTAGCAAATTATATGTTGAAATATGTTTACTACCACACTAATTCATTCAGTATCCTAACTCTGATACCTTGTCAGCAATAAGAGGAGAGTACTTATGTTCAACTTTATCCACCACGTAGAATCATAGTTCTGTATTTTAATTACAAAAACATATCTTGCACTGCAATATTTGCAAATAATGCTGTTTATAATGTTGCACCAATGAAAGTCATAAACATGAGTTCAAGTTTGATTCTTTGTCTGGCTCGCTTTCCATTCTGTGTAAAACCGAGAAAAGAACTGAAAATAACATTTGTAGCAACACGCCTATTGGAACAGGTTTTAAAATTTGATGAAAATTTAAATAAGAAGATATGTCCAGGGGCGCCTGGCTGGCTCAGTCGGTTAAGCGTCCGACTTCGGCTCAGGTGGTGATCTCATGGTTTGTGAGTTGTAGCCCTGCATAGGGCTCTGTGCTGACAGCTCAGAGCCTGAAGCCTGTTTTGGAGTCTGTGTCTCCCTCTCTTTCTGCCCCTCCCCTGCTCATTCTCTGTGTTTCAAAAATAAATAAATGTTAAAAAATTTTTTTTTTAAGAAAAGAAGATCTGTCCGGTGGATTTCATGAAGAGGAAAAGGAAGACTGCAACGCATTCCTTAGCAACATGGCACATTAATTTCTTTGCGTTATCTGTGTTTCAGCTAATAGAGGGAAATGTAGATGTGAGTGACCAGGTTTCTCATTTTTAAAGCTCTTATTATAGTATTCCTTCAGTATTGCTGTAGGATGTTTCTTGGAGGCCTTGCATGCTTCAGTGCCATTAACTTCTAGGTCTCCATTTTCCTGGATTATGTTGCTCCCAAATGAGATTTGAATTTCTCTTTGACTGTGCTATACCCATCCTGAAGAAAGCCTTCTGTGGTGCTTTTTGTCACCACATGAGGTCTCCATAAATCCTGACCTGAATTAAACAGAAGTGGAAACCACTAGAGTCGTCAACATTCAAGTTTCCTATTATGTTGAGAGAGAGGGGAAAAAAAAATCCAGTTGCTACAATAATTTGGAAAACAATTTAGACAATTAAATACTCATACAGTTAAAAAAAATAAAAAGCAAGTATTCTCTCAATCTGCATTTTCTTTGGAGAAAAAAAGTTTATGAAATTAGAGAAAGAGGATAAGAAAAAGAATTGATGAAAAACAGGTAAATATGAGTGAAAACAAAGGTAGTAACAGTAATAGCATTGATCAAATTCATGCAACTGACAGAATATATTCCATGGCTTTAACCCTTCATGCTACTATTTTCCATTGTTGCAAAATGTGTTCAGGTTAGTTAATTTTTCTCACAACATCTTGGCATTTGAAATACAGATATGGAACACCAAATTCATGGAGATTAAGATTTAGTTAAAATTTTTTGCATGTACCCCAAGTGCCGAGCTAGAGTTAAAACCACATATTTTACTCATATTCAGCTGAGGACGCTGGTCTTTAGTCAGGTCTGATTAAACGGCAGAGCTGAAATCAAAACCTGAGTTCTCTGACCTCAAATCTTAATTCGTTCTCCTACACACAACTCTATCTAGAGACCCTCTGAAACTCCCAGGGATCAAGGAATCTATAATTCGTCAGGAACTGTCACCATCATATAGGAGATGTTCATGTGTCTCCACACACTCTATTTATGGTTATCTAAAGAGAGTAGGGGAGAACTAGGTCCACAGAGGCACCCCAAGGATATTAATTCCCGAATAGCTTCTGGAGTTGGCTTAAACTTTGAGATGATTCTCTAGGGCAGTTTTTCTCACAGTGTGGTTCCTGGGCCAGAAGCCTCAGAAACACCAGAGACTAGAGATGTAAATGTGCAGACCCCACCTCAGACCCACAGAATCAGAAAATCTGGGGGTGGAGGCCAGCAATCTGGGTTCTAACAAGCCCTCCAAGTGGTTTTGATGCTCACTGAAATTTGAGAACCACTGCTTTCTAGAGCTACTTTGTGGTTACCTCTGAACCACTTAAGTATAGAGAATTAAGCAGCACTGAGTGATGGACGGTGCCTGCTGAGCCGAATTCAGCTTCTCCTTGCCTGGCATTTGACAACTGTCTGTTCCTGATAACCTCTAGGGGGCACCAAAATATTTTTATGTACAGCCCCACAGAGGCAACAAAAGCTTAGTTAGGTTCATTTTCCAAAGAAATGGTCTTGAGAAGTAGAAATCTTGGAAGCTGCCCTCATTATTACGTCTCAGCCAGTTAAAAAATTCACCATATTTATGGTTCTTCCAGTTTAATATTACATATTATGGGAATAACGATATCCACTGTTCATGATTATTGTGAAGATTAAGATACTATCTGTCAAACTGACACACCAATAGAACAAAGTACCTGGCATAGAACAAAGTCTTCATTAAATAAAGGGCAGTATCACTTTTTCCCTACATTACTACTGCTATTAATAGGTAAATATTTCTAAAACATTTGTATTGTGATCATAGATTTTATATATATATATATATAGAGAGAGAGAGAGAGATTAGATTAGATATTTCTATCGATTATTACAATGATCAAGTAACTTTTTGTCCTGAGCCCTGGGAAATCCTGGCAGGGCAGGTTTAGGGCTTTACTTTATGAGTAGAAGAAAGACCATGCCCTGCCCATGCCTGCAGTAATCTATGAACAAAAGAGTAGCGATAGATACGATTAGTTTCATGATACTCATATCCCATGGTACCCTTTGAGGGGGTGAAGTTGGTTTTCTTTTGCCATAATAAAATAACTTGTTGGTGGCTTAGTAACATTAAAATGAAAAGTTTAAAACCTGAGATATGCTGCTAAGTAAGAATGCTTAGGAAGCTTTGGATATGTCACTTAGATTTTCTGGCCATAGTTTTTCTCATTTATATAATGTTGGGATTAGACCAGTTGAACCATAAACAGTTCCTAGATCTTAGTAGTTATATATTTATTAAATAATGTCTGTGTTCCAAACACTAAGTTCTTTGCATGGTCACAACAAACTTCTGATTTAGAGACTATTTTGACCCCCCATTTAGAGTTAAGAAAACTTGGGTTCATGGGAACACATTCAACTGGTCATGTTCTTGCCAGCTAGTAAGTGGCAAAGTAGGAATTAGAGTTCTGGTCTGATACCAAAAATCTCATAAACATGATACACTTTCTCAAATTCTATCATTTGACTACACTGTGTAATGACTTGTTCTATATATAATTAGGGCAAAAATGTTTTAGGGGATGTGAAGGTGGAGTAGAAAGGCATTCGAACATTATATGGTATAATTGGGCAAGAACAACAACAAAAACAAAATGTTAAAGGAATAGTTTATACCCAATGATGCAGGTTAAAAATACACATTAACATTAAAAAGCCCAAGGGAAAATACACAGAAACATTTTAATGGTTTTATGAGGTTAAAATAAATTGGCAAGAATTTAACCGTCAAGGGAAAAGGAAATACCATTGTAAATGATTTTAAGTTGCCTGATCTTTTGACTTTACTAAATCTAAAAATGTGCCTCCTGGATTTTCACAAGAGAAAAAAAAAAATATTCCTGTGTTCCTTGAGAATGAAGGGACAGAAACCCCTCATACCTTCTGCAGGCTCCTACTAGTTTAAGAAAAGTTTACCTTCCTCCTATGGGTCATAATATCAGGCTAAAATTACAAAGAATTTGCTCTAGTCTAACATAAATTCAAAGTAAAATAATTTCAAATTCCAAGGCTAAATATTATATATTTTAGATAATAATCAGCTCTGATTAACAGAAGCTGCTCATAACCACTATTGCAAAATTGTAGTTCAAAGTTCAAGGTTGCCTGATGGACAAAAAGCCATTTTCTCAGAGAAAGAGTCACATTAGTGTCTTAGTCGAAGAGTTGGCAAACTTTTTCTGTAAAGAAACAGATAGTAAGTTTTTTGGGCTTTGCAAGCCAATGGTCAAAATTAAGGATATTTACAGACACCATTAGAGTAAAGAGAAAGCAAATTTCCACAAATGTTTTACTGATGTAATTAAATACATAATGATTGGTTACAATTCTTTGAAAACTTGATCTACTTAATTATTTAATTAATTACTTAATTATTTTTAGGGGGATAGCATTTCATTTCATTGGGGTCTGAAGTATTTCCTGTCATCAAATCAATTGCTAAATGTAATATAAAAAATAATGTTTAGCTCCCTGGCAATACAAAGCATGTGACAGGTCCAAGCTGGCCTTAGTCCAAAGAGGTGGTTATTCAATGTGTGAGGTCATAGTTTCCTAAAGGGTTATGTTAAAATTCAAAGGGATGTTGTAAAGATAAAAGCTCTGAGCTCCGAAGGGGCTGCTCTGTGACAAGCAGTAAATGTCTTCCTCAGTATTATCTACTGCTCTCTCTATTTCTTCAGCTCTGAAATGCAATTTTGCAAAAGCATTTAAAGAAAATTTAAATTCACTTCATTTTAATATAAAATAAATTAGTACAAGATATGCTGCATATCCATTTCTTGCATGTGCTTATCTGTTGAACCAGACGGTCCTCATGTATAGAATGAAGATAAGAATAAGTAACATTTATTAAGTATTTACTATGTGCAGGCATTATTCAGAGTGTTTTACTTTATATTCTCATTTAATCCTCCTTGAAAACTGTTTTACCTAAGAGATGAGAAAGTTGAGGGACAGGAAGATTGAGTAACTTGCCCACATTGCTGTGAAGAGGAGGGAAATGAAGCCAGGAAAGGTTATGTACCTTGTGTAAGGTTGCTCAGTTAAGAAAGGGTAGAGCTAGGATCTTAACCCAAGCAACCAGAGTCGAAAACAGCAGGCCTCTTACTAATTCATGAATCATAGGAAATTCATGATAATAAAATGAAAACTATGGATATGAAAGAACTATATAAACTGTCAAACAAAGTCCTAATATTCTTATTTGCACTATGCCTATTTTTAATTGAAGATGGTGAATGCAAGCAACAACATACACACATTTAGTCAAGACTCACTGGGCTGAATACAATCTGACTCGAGCCAACCCTTTTATTCTCCTTCTTTCCATAGTAATGGAATTCTTTCTTTCATTGCGCAGCGTTGGTGGTATAGTGGTGAGCATCGCTGCTTTTGTTTCTCTTTCATAACTTAGGATACACTGCCTTTATATAAAAGGGAATAAAACCAAAGGGGTATTTTTCCACTGAAATGACATGGAAATTCTGTAATATATTTTCTATGTCAATTTAGGGGAAAAAAACATTATAGAAAGAAGAATCTCTAAGTATAAACAGTGTTTAACTTTTCAAGAAGCACAATGCCTGAAAACAGAAAAATAGTAGTTCAGGTGTTGCTAACTAGTTGTATCTTACTGTGTAAGAAGAATCTACTCAAAGCTGCGTGTTCCTCCTTATGATTGTAAGATATCACAACTGAGAAATTATCTTTAGTATGATTGCCCAAGCAATATAATGAAAAATTATGCAAAATAAAATGCAAATTCTAATGCCGTTTTAAAAAGTGTATCAAAATAAAGTAATTTCTAAAATCTGGCTCATTTATTCCAAATTGCTTTATTTGGGGCTAAATCTGTTTGGAATTATAGTCATAACATTTTCGTTTGTGCATTTGTGTCATCTATATATTCCTCCTCATTAGTATCTTTTCCAGGATCGTAATTTTTACTTTTATTTTTCTTCCTTAAACTCTCATATGTGGAAAACAAGAGACTGTATATTATCCTACCTCAAAGAAGTTGTGAAGATGAAGTAAGTTAATACATAAACACTTGGAGACTTCTGGTTCTGAAACAAGATGTCCTAGGCTCACGTATCCCCACTTCTCGTCTTTAAGTACAACTAAATGCCATTCAAATAATTCAACAGGTGATAATAAAAAGGCACAGAGAATTAAAAAAAAAAAAGTAAGTGGACTGGCTAAGAAGGTCAGGAACTGAGGCTTGACAGCAGTGTGAGTTTCCTGGGTTTTCTTTCTGTCTCACGTAGTTCCAGGAAAGGGCAAGCCCATGAGAGACCTAGTGGGGAACCTGAACCCACTGCTGCCTAACATCAGCTGGCTGACCTCTACCCAACCACTGCTGCACAATGGTCAGGACACCAGCAGACAAGCTGATGCGTCTGCAGGGAAGCATTGGTGGCACCCAGCATTTCCCTGTCCTCCACTCAGTGGCATGAGAGACTCAGGCCCAATGTCTGCTGGCTCTCCACTGTCCCCTCACTCCCTGCCCCCTCCCAGCTGGCAGATGACCCAGGATATTGCTTCAGCTCCCACAGGCAAGACACAGTAAGGACTGAGCAGGAGCCCCAGCAGCTCTCACCAGGAGAGCGAAACAGACCAAAATTGCATTGCAAACTCTGGAAACTAAAGTCCACATAAGTAGGCCAGACCCTACATGCTAAATCTAAACGCAGCGACTACAAGCTAAAATAGAAGATTTAAATAGGATGAAGAGTCTCCTAACATAACCAGAATGTCCAAGATGCAATAGGAAAATCACTCACCATACCAAGAACTGAGAAAACCACAATTTGAATGAGAAAAAGACAACTGATGCCAGTCAGATGGTGAAAGGGGATACCAAGGCATTCTTAGGGGGAAAAAATCCAGCAGTCCTACCTTAAGGACATGGCTAAAGAAAGTTCTTTAAGACAAAAGGAAATTATAAAGAAAGGAATCTGGGAACATCAGGAAGAAAAAGCAATGCAAAGAGTAAAAATATGGGTAAAGATGGTATATTTTCCTTCCATTCTTGTGCTTTCTAAATCATGTTTGATGGTTAAAGCAAAATTATCACACTGTAGTATGTGATTCTCAGTGTTTGTAGACAAAATAATAAAGACAACGGTATTATGAACAGGCGAGGGTAAAGAGAAAGGGAGGTAAAGTTTCTGCACTTCACCCAAACTGGTAAAACATCAACACTAGCACACCGTTAAGTTATGTATATACAATGTTATGCCCAGAACAAGCACACACACACACACACACACACACACACACAAAGTATGCAAAGAGATATACTCACAACCACTATGGAGATATCAAAATTTAGTTCCAAAACATCTTCAAATAACCCATAGAAAGCCAGAAAAATATAACATAAAGGAAAACCACTGAAAACAAATAGAAAACAAAAAGAGAATGACAGACTTGAGCTCTAACATATATCAAGTATTACATCAAATATAAATGATATAAATGTTCCAATTAAAAGAAACAGATTGGCAGAGTGGGTTCAAAATCATGACCCAACTATGTGCTGTCTATAAGAAACTCAATTCAAACATTATAAGTAGGTAGTTAGAAAGTAACATGATGGAAAAATGTATACCATGCAAATATTAATCAAAAGAAGGTAGGAGTAACTATATACATATCAGATAAAGCATATTTCAGAGCAAAGAAAATTACTAGAAACAGAGAGGGACATTGTGTAATGATAAAAGGGTCCATTCACCAAGAGGACATAAAATCCAAAATATTTATGCAAAATTATAGATATGAAATACAATTAGTGGTTGAAAGGGGTGAAGGACATACATGGGAGAGAGTGATGTGGCTATAAAGAAGTAGCAAGAAGGAGCCTTTTGGAGATGGTTCGGTAAAGTATGTTGATTGTGGCGGTGGTTACATACACAAACCTACATAGGTGATAAAATTACCTAGAGCGCACACACACACACACACACACACACACACACACAAGCAGTATAACTGGAGAAATTTGAATAAATTTTGTGGGTTGTATGAACGTCAACATTCTGGTTTTGATATTGTATTCTAGTTATGTCATATGCTAATACTGGGGAGGCAGGATGATGAGTCCATGGGACCTCCCTCTACATTGCTTTGCAACTTCCTATGAATTGAAAAAAAAGAACAGTCAAGAACCAAAAGTTACATACTGAATTATTCCATCTGTAAATATTATTGAAATCACAAGTAGGAAAACTAAAATTCTTTATCCCTAAACAATATGAAGGGCTAAGGATTGCATGCAAAGATACTGAGGAATGGAGAAGGGAAAGTCCTTGAGGAGTCATAGTTATTGAGTTTGGACTATGGGCTGTGAGAGAGAGAGGTGTGGATGATCCTGAGTGGGGAACTATTTATGGAGAAGGAGGAAGACTGGGGTCTGAAGATAGCTAAAGGTAGTAACTGAAGGAAGGGAAATAAGTCTAACTGGGAGGAGTGTGTGGGGGGGGTAGAGGAGGGGGGAAGGATTTGATGTAGGTGTAGGAAATGTAGGTGTAAGTGTATGTGTAGGAAGGTGTAGGAAGGATTTTCAGATGGGAGAAATGTGTTGGCCATTTTGAGTGATGGTATGGGAACCAGAATTGTGCAGGAGAGATATAAAGGAAATGTGTGCATAAAGACACAAGCAGTAAACAGAGAAAGATGTAATATAACAATGGAAGAAGAGGGGGGCTTTCACAGATGGTCCAACAGTTTTTAATGGGAAAGCTACTATAGCTGAGAACTCTACACATGTAGAGGTTATTCCTGTAACTGTTCTCAATTAGCTGCGGGAACTTGCACAGGTTATTTAAGCCAGCTGAGCCTTTGGCTCTTGATCTGTGAAATTATGAGGATGGACTAGATGATTTTTCTAATATCATTCAAACTGTAACAGTCTGTGATTTTATGGTCACTGCATATAACAAATAGGGAAAATGTGTTTATAAGCTTTCTTCATTTTAACATCATTGACAACAACAGAGACTAAAATGTCTTCAATGGTTTGTGGTTTTCCACTTTAGGAAAAGTAAAAATTGGGCAAGTGCTGGGTTGAAATAGGTTAGTGGTAACAACTAAAAAGAAGGAAAAACCCAAGCTGCTAAATATGTTAAGAGAAAATTTCCCTGCATGAAAAGCAGTGGATTTACGTTGCCAAGGAGAATGATTTTTAATTATACTTCAACGAATATTTTATCTTTTCATCTTCACAGGGACAAGGATATCATCATTCCCATTTTTCAGTAATGTAAATAGAGATTCAAAAACTTAAAATCTATATCAGATTGCAGAACAAACAGAAGGCAAAGCCAGGATGGCTATCCAGATGTCCTGATTTCTAGAGTGGCCACAACCACATCTACATAGACTTATATACACAAAAACAGAGCTAGTCCATGATGAGATATCCCTACACATGTACTAGAACCACTAAAAGAAAACATAGTGATAATACCACACTTGGAAAGAATATAGAAAAATTGAATACATGCATTGTTCGTGGGAATGTAAAATGGCACAGCCACTCTAGAAAATATTTTAGCCTTTTCTTAAAAAACAACAGCAACAACTAAATACTGACCATATGATCTAGCCATCATATTCCTAGATATTTATTCTTCCAGAATAAGAACATATCTCCACACAAGAACTTGTACACACATTTTTATAGCAGCTTTCTTTGTAAGAGCCAAAACCTATAAACAGCCAAAATGTTCTACAACAAAAGGATGAAACAGTCATATATCTATACCACAGACTATTACTTAACAATAACAAGGAACACACTATTGATACAACAACATGGATGGATCTCAAAGGCATTAGCCTGAGTGAAAACCTAGTCTCAAAACACCTTATACTATATGGTTAAATTTAAAGAATATTCTCAGAGTGACAAAATTAAAGAGGGGAAGAACAAATTGGTGGTTGCCAAGTGTGAGGAATGGTTAGGAGGAAAGAAGTGGACGTTGATAATAAGGATAGCTCAAGGGAGTTTTTCGTGGTGATGAAATAGTTCTGCTCTTGATGGCAGTGGTGATTATACAAATCGATGTCAAGAACTTTACACACAGGCTGTACCAAATGTGTGCATGTATTTTGATATTGTACCCTATTGATTTTGGTTCTGCCGTATAATTAAGATGTAACCATTGAGGGAAACTGGGTGAATTGTGTATAGGAGCTCTTTGTACCATCTTTGAAAACTCCTGTGAACCTATAATTATTTCAAAATAAAAAAAGTTAAAAACAATGTCAATATCTAGAAGGTGGTAATAGTATTGTGGTTAAAAACATTGGTTTTGTACTTGATTTGCCTGAATTTCAATCTAGGTCATACAACTTAATAGTTTTTTGACCTTGACTTAAATGTCCCTCTTTTTTTAATTAATCTCTAATAATGGGATGATAATAATACCTATTTCAAGGTATTGTTTTGATATTTAAGTAAATTAACATAAGTTGTTTAGATTGTGGCAAGGGAGAGTGCTCATTAAATGTTATCCATTATTACAGATAAATGTTACATTATGGATATAATGATTCTTATAAATGCTATTGTTTCTCTTCATTGTTTTTTTTTGTTTGTTTGTTTTTAATAGCTTGAGAGCTCAAAGTTGAATTTTGGGCATGCCATTAGGTATTGTGTATACATTTATGCATGTTAACTGTATGACAGTCTTCATGTTATTTTCCTAACATTTTTACATACCTGTTTGCTCTTATTCCATTGCATTTCAGAACTTTGGGCTATTTGTCTACTCATTTTTTCTATCCAATTTTACTTTATAAATTTTGACACTCTTTTCTAAATCATATTTTGAAATAAAGTGTTGCAGACTATGGGTCTGGAGTTCTCTCTTGTCCAGCAAGAGAGTGGACACAGAGTTCAATACGAGAGAAGCTAATGTCTGGGAGGAGATAGGAGCCCCTAACAAGGGTTTTGTCTCCATATTATTGAGCTCAAAGATATTACCCACGCGGTGAACATGAAAAAAATAAGATCTTACACACGGGAACGTGGAGAAAACAATCAGACAATAATCATTAATTTGTGTGTGTGTGAGAAGCAAAGGGTTTGGGGGTCAAGTGGAGTTTGTGATCAAAGTACAATAGTACATTGACATCAGATGTAAAGTAATGTTACTCATGATCTCTTTACAATATCTCGGTTCCTAACCTCAGGCACTTTTGCCCATGGTGGTGGCTTTCCTCCCTAAGCTTTTTTTCTAACCCATTTATGTAAGTAGAACCTATTTACCCACAATAAAGTAAGATCTTTATACTAAAAAATAAAAATAACATGAGTGTAAAAAAAGAAACTTATGAAGTAAGAGCATAGCTGTTTATACAAACATAACTATAGCATGCAACATTTGTAGACAGTATATTACCACTTCAACATTAACGGATTTTGTAATTTCATTCAGATAAATGTATTCTGAGCCCTTCTAGGTACATGATACTGGTACAGGGGCCATAGAAACAAAGAAAAGATATAAATCTTCCCCTTGGGGATCTTACAGGCTGCCAGACAGATGTCTTAAGACATTAGATGCAAATGTCTTAAGACATTAGAAATCACTCAGATACATGTGATGAGAAAAACATGCATGGCAGGAATAGAAAGGACAACACTACCCTGTGATACCAGGGAAAAGGAGACAATAAAGTTTCCAAGGACTGAAAGGAGTTTTTCTGGTACACAATTTGAGTGATAAACCATGACCAAATGCTTTATCTCATAAGAAAATATATTAATCACATAACAATAAACCCTGAGACAGAATGACCCCAGAGTTGGTAGAGCAGCTTTATATATCATCTATATCTATATCTATCTGTAACTATAACTATCTCTCTTTCATATTATATATGTATATATGAGACATATATATGTCATATGTATATATATATGAGAGAGAGAGATTACAAAGAATTCACTCACATAGTTATGGAGGCTGACAATTCCCAAGATCTGCAGTTAGCAAGCTGGAGACCCAGGAGAGCCAAAGGCGTGAGTTCCATTCTGAAAGCCAGCAGGCTCAAGACCCAGTAAGAACAGATGTTTCAGTGCAAGTCTAAAGGCAGAAAAACAAACAAACAAACAAACAAAGAAAAACAATGTTCCAGCTCCAAGCAGTCATGAAAGAGGAATACCCACTTATTCTGGGGAAGGTCAGCCTTTTTGTTGGATTCAGACCTTCAACTAATTGGATGAGTCCCTCTGCCTTAGGAAGGGCAATCTACTCTGCTCGGTCTATCACTTTAATGTTAAACACATCCAAAAACACCCTTACCGAAAAACCTAGAATAATGGTTGACCAAATATCTGGCACCTCATGTCCCAATCAAGTTGACACATTCCCCAACTATTTATACTTAATTGATTCAGGGTGTGCTTGGGCATCAGAATTTCTTAAAACTCCCACATGATCTAATGTGCAGCCAAGATTGAGAACCAGTATACAAGAGGGTGGTGTTCCATACAGGAGATTTGGGGAATGTGGAGTCTGGTTCTAGGGTTTCCTACTTTAAACAAACAGGGCTTTTTTTACCCCTTCAACTGCCTGACCATCTTAGTATCAGGATTGCTACCCTTAATACTAAATATAGGGAGAAAAAATATTATGTCTTCCTCCAATTTGGAGTCCATGGAGACATAGAGAAATAAGTCATGGGCGGGGGCGGGGGGGGACCTATAAATCAATATGCCATTAATAACAGAAAGAGTCATGTTCAATAATAATTTACTCAGACGTTATTTTCCCTTAATATAATACATGTTTTAACTTTGGAAGTACAGCAGGAACCAAATGAGAAATCTTTACTCCAGAACCGATTAAGTGAATAAACACTACCCCACCAACCCAGGAAAATAGATACGGTGAATAATTTAATTTACTTAAGACTGGCAATGAAATCCAAGTATGAGTCAAGGGTCCTTTCTAAAAATACATTTTAAAACATTATTTTGAACATGAACATATATACCATTGCTTTTTCTCTAAGAAAATTTCCATTTGAGAATTTCATGTGTGTGCTTATACCTGACAAATATATCTGATATGCACATATATATGATGTATACATATCATATACATATACAGTATTTTGATATTTATGCACTTTTACTATTCAGTATCTTTTAATTAATTTACAATGATGATTTTTCATGTAATTATCTGTTTGATATTTCTATAAACAGGACGCAATATTATTAACATTTGCACAGATACAAGACATTACTGTACAGACATTTTACTTTCCTTCAACTGTTTTATAAAGACATTTATTTTTATTTATGGCTGCCGATTAAAACTCTATTAACTCTATCTACTCAGGTAAGGAATGTGAAGAAGTCCTCATAGTGTTTAAAAACCTTTAAAAAAAAAAACTCCATTTTAATCACAGATGAAATGGATTCATAAATTGAAACCTGCTTAATTGGCAATTAAAAGCTGTAGGACAATGTTGTCTCTCTGCTTTTTCAGAATTAAGTCCCAGCTGTTTTGAGAAAGCAACCAGAAGATTGAGAGAAACTGCCAAGTATCCTGGGGAGAAATTGGGAGTAAAGAGTCACATTAGCTTCCATTATTCCAAAATCATTGTGCTGCCAGCAATAACTGTAAATACTGTAAATGGAGTAAAAGACCTCAAATTTAAAAGTTAATCTGCTTTTCACTGGGAAAAGTATCACACTTTTCTGGCTGAACTTCAATCAAACCAACAAATTTAAAAAATAAATCTGAGATAATAGTCATGATTCATAATGTTTCTTCACCAGCTTGAGCATTAAATGTTTAACCATTTACTTTGAAGAATGCCTTATTTTTATTAAAAAAGCTATAGCCACCATATGTCACTCCAGCCATGAGGAAAGTCTCCATTATAATGTAATAAACAACTCCTATCTCTTTATGGCTCGTAACAACAAAAGTCATCTCACCTACCTCTCACCTACCTATCTGTTGGGGGTCAGCTGGGAGCTTTACTTCCTTGGTTACTCCCTTTGGACTGGGGCAGATAGAACAGCTACTATTTCAAATGTTGCTGGTCATCGCGGACTCTTACACAGCAACAAAAGCTCCATCCTGAAAGTGACTTCCCACTTTCATCATCACTGACCAGATCTGGCCACATGGTCCACTCAGTAATAAGTAGGAGAGGATGTGTAATTCTCCCTGTGGTTAGGAAGTTGAACATTGAAACTACTTGAGAACAGCATTACAGATTAGCACTCTCAGCTCACCAAATATTCAACTCACTCTGCCTCCCATGTGGAAAACATATTCAACTCTTTCCTAAAGAAGTCAGCCCACAGGTCCCATTTTGTCCCTGCATCAACCTCTAAGCCTAGGCTTTCTGGGTATGACGTAACAGGCTCCACATCAAACTTGAGTATGAATTCTCTTGCTCTGGACACTAATGAACACAAAAGATAAGCTACCTTCCCATGCTCTCCAAATATTCAATAGTAGAACAGGGACAGAGTAACTGCATTAAACTCTCCCATTTAGAAAGAGGAAGAATAGTGGGTACATGGCAGAAACTGATCTGACCCCCAATAATTCTGAAGTCCTACCAGGCAGAGGTGGGGAGGACCTTCCATCTTGGGAAGGGAGAATGGAATGGGAATGTTCCTTGATTAGAAACTGATTTTGCTTCCTCGTGGAGGAGTTTCAAATTGATTACTTTTCTCCATGGTCTTTGGCTCTACCCAATTTGCCACATCTGTGGCCAGCATTAGATAAGAATATGTTTTCTTTATGGGCTGAGTGACTTTCTCCCTCTACTGCATGCCTACTAAAAGAGGGGACTCAGAGCCATTTTAAGTCTATCAACAGTCTCAGACATTTATAATGTGGGCTTATATTTTCTCTGTACAATTTTCTTGACAATGTTACAGGGCTTTTAATCTGTTCGGTACAGTTGGCAACATGTGATAGCTGCTCACATTTCTTTTCTGGATGTTATTTTAGATTGGTTGTGGGTTTTTTTTTTTTTTCCTCAGACTGATGCTTCCCACTCTCAACACAATTGTGGGAAGCAAACTAGGACCTTCCAAGATTAAGAGGGAGAGACTCATATTTAACCTCTCTTCACTGATTCATTTTGTATAATTTTAAAATATACACCATAATAATCCACTCATACTTCACGAAGTGTTAAATTAATCCACTTAATAAGCATGACCTGGAGCACCTGGGTGGCTCAGTTGGTTAAGCATCGGACTTGATCTCAGGTCATGATCTCGCAGTTCCTGAGTTCAAGCCCCGTGTTGGGGTCTGTGCTGACAGCGGGGAGACTGGAGCCTGCTTCTCATTCTGTGTCTCCCTCTCTCTGTCCCTCCTCCACTCATGGTCTCTCTCTCTCTCTCTCTCTCTTTCTCTCAAAAATAAATAAACATTAAAAAAATTAGGGGTGCCTGGGCGGCTCAGTCAGTTGAGCGTCCGACTTCAGCTCAGGTCATGATCTCTCGGTCTGTGAGTTCGAGCTCCACGTTGGCTCTGTGCTGACAGCTCAGAGCTTGGAGCCTGCTTTGCTTTCTGTGTCTCCCCATCTCTCTACCCCTTTACCTGCTCACACTCTGTCTCTCTCTCTCTCAAAAATAAATAAACATAATTTTTTTTAATAAAATAAAATAATAAAATAAAGAAACTCGATAAACATGACCAGGCCAGTCTAGGACAAGAGAACAAATGGACATGTATAGATACTTTGAAATTATAGATAAACCTAACTGTTAAATAAATATATCATATCCTCATATCTTGACCTTCAAGGAATACAGAAAAATTGAAAAACATGTATAGAACTGTGGCTTTCATTGACTAAAATAAGGAAAAATGGCAAGACAACTGTATTAATTATTATGGATTATGGTTGAGACCTTTGGTGATGGACTGGAGATGTTTACATTAATAATAAAAATATATATTCATGAAGTATTACATATTTTGAGAGGAAATCATTTTTCCCTTAAGTAATATTTTTACAGTTAAAAGTTTCACTGACAGTAATGCCAAATTAAATTACCATATACTGTTTAGGGATTTTTATTTTCCTGGATAAATTTCAACTTTGGAAAATTTTGCTGTGTAGAAGCAGTAGTATCTGAAATTGTCACCAAATTTTATAAAGCAGTATTTAAATTCAGAAATGAGCTATGGATTTTACATGTCATGTTCGACCAGTGTAAAAAGGTCCCATAGATAAATTATCAGATCACAGAAAATATTTAAAATATTTTAATTTTATATATTGAATTGCTGTCATTTCTTTTTTAAAAGTTTATTTATCGGGACGCCTGGGTGGTTCAGTGGGTTAAGCGTCTGACTGCAGCTTGGGTCACGATCTCACGGTTAGTGAGTTCGAGCCTTATGTCAGGTTCTCTGCTGACAGCTGGGAGCCCGGAGCCTAATTCAGATTCTGTGTCTCCCTCTCTCTCTCTGACCCTCCCCTGCTCACACTCTGTCCCTCTTTCAAAAATGAATAAAGATTTTAAAAAAACTTAAGAAAAATAAAAATAAATAAAAGTTTATTTATTTATTTTGAGAGAAAGAGTGAAAGCACAGGTGGGGAGGGCAGAGAGAGAGAGAGAGAGAGAGAGAATCCCACACTGGCTCCTCACCAGCAGCACAGAGCCCAATGGGGTGCTTGAACTAATGGACTGCGAGATCATGACCTGAGCCGAAGTTGGACACTTAACTGACTGAGTCACCCAGGCATCCCAAATTGCTATCATTTCTATTGTAATTTCACCATCTTTTATATTTATATGCAACTGTGTTACTCACGTTCTTTCAAATTTTTAAAAGGCGAAAAGAGCAGCATTTGTTCAATGTTATCAAATTTCTATTTTCTCTCAAGACCATATTTTAATTGTTGTTGTTTAAAAGTACAAACCTGCAATGAGTAATAAATAAGCCTTAAAAATATAACGCACAAGTTTAATGAATATAGACAATAATATTGCACTAGAATTATATAATATGATAAATATTGTTACAGTGGCAATCATATCGCAGCATATAAATATATCAAAGTAATATACGTATACCTTAAATTTACACAATGTTGTATGTCAAATTTATTCCATAAAAATTAAAAGACTATTTTAAATCTAAAAATGGCAAGAAATACAAATCAACAATAAAAAGATTTTTAAAAATCCAATTATAATGGAGCATAGGATTTAGATAAACATTTCTCCTAAGAAGATATACTAATTGCCCATAAGCATTTGAAAATATGCTCAATATCATTAGTCATTAGGGAAATGCAAATCCAAACCACTATGACGTAGCATCTCATACTAAGGTGACTGTAACCAAAAAGACAGACAATAACAAGGGTTAGAGACATTGGGACCGTCATACCCTGCTTGTGGGAATGTAAAATGATGCTGTTACTTTAAAAAATAGTTTGACAGTTCCCCCAAAAGTTAGAATAGAGTTATCATATGACCCAGTAATCCACTTCTAGGTATATATTGAAGACAACTACAAACGTGTCCACACGAAAACTTGTACAAAAAGTAACTTGTACACAAATGTTCATAATAACATTTTTCATAATATCCAAAAAGGAGAAACAACAAAGCTATCAACTGATGAATGAGTAAATAACATGTGATATATCCATACAACCAAATATTTTTAGATCATCAAAAGGAAAGAAGTTCTGATATATGCTACAACATGGATCGATTGGAAAGCATTATGTTTAGTGCAAGAAGACAGACATGAAAGGTCATATTTCTATTTATGTGAAATATCCAGGAAAGATAAATCCAGAGGCAGAAAACAGACTAGTGGTTTTCAGGGGTGGAGGGAGGAATAGGCAGTGATTAGCTGTTAATAAGGAATTACTTTTCCGAGTGAGGACATATTCTGAAATTAAATAGTGGATAGGATTGCACAGCTCTGAATATACTAAAAACTACTGAATTATACACTTTAAAAAGGTGAATTTTATAGTATGTGAATTATATCTTAATGAAGCTGTTATTTAAAAAGATGACAAAAATTAGATTATGGTGATGGTTGCACAACGCTGAATATACTAAAAACCATTGAACTGACCACTTTAAATGGATGAATTTTATGATATGTGAAATTATCTCAATAAGTCAGTGAAAAGAAATGGCCAGAAAACAGTCCTTACAGAAATTGGTGATTATTTGTAATATTCTTTCTCCTTTATATGTCTAAAAACATTTTTTCTTCCTTGTTCTAAAGTCTTATATTTTGTCGCAAATTTGCTACATAGTTTATGTGTACTTTCTTTTTATTTAAAGACACATATCAAAAATTTTTAATACGTATTTTTTAACTTCTAAAAAGTAAAACAGCCAATTTCGATTTCTTGGGGGCTTTTTTAGTAAACTTCTTCTAACCTTATTACCAACAAGCAACAGCTCATGACAAATAACTCACTAGCTCATTTCAGTATTAATTTAAATTTTCACCTGAGATCATGTTGCACTCTTTATTTGAGGGCTGGTCTTCTGTTAGTTTCCTCTTATCTTCTAAACATTTCCTGTCTTTCTTAATGAAATCTAATTGCTTTCACAGTATTAAGCTGACATTATCATCATGGGTCCAAGTGTGTTCATAAAGTCAATATTTTCAATTGGTTTATCAAGTTATTTGTTTCATCTTTGGTTGGATTAAAAAAAAAAAACACCCCAGTATGTAGCCTCTGAATTTTTCTAAAGAGCATTAGAATCATTGCTATTGGTAATTAATTTGTGGCCCTGTCTCCTAGCAACAAAATCTAACTATATGCTGTTCATGTTCCTGGGATTTGGGCCCAGATTCTAACTTGTATACATTTTAATTATCAGTTATGCTAGCACCAGTATCATAGGCATAGAAAGTCTTTTAAATCAATGCTGAAAATGAAAATTGTTTTGTAGTGCTTAGGTCAGAATAACAGGTGTTAAACAAATGAAATCAACCTCATTATTTTCTTCTGGGAGCTCAACAATAATTATAACAAATGCTGGTTGTTAACGTAACTTTTGTCCCTGGTACAAAGTAAAATAGATAGTATTTACTTCTTATAATTTACTTTTCCTAATTCTTTATGATTTTTTTTGTTTTACTTCATGACTCATTAAACTAGTAATCTCATTTTCATTTCCCCATCTCAGACACTTAGTTTTTAAAATATGCTTTACAAGATCAGCTATGCTTACAAGAAATTTGGAAATAATTTCTTTTTAAAAAATTTTTTAAATGTTTATTTATTTTTGAGAGAGAGAGAGAGACAGAGAGAGCGAGAGCATGAGCAAGGGAGGGGCAGGGAGAGAGGAAGACACAGAATCCCAACCAGGCTCCAGACTCTGAGCTGTCAGCACAGACTCGAACTCACAAGCAGTGAGATCATGACCTGAGCTGAAGGTGGATGCTCAACCAACTGAGCCACCCAGGCTCCCCAGAAATAATTTCTTTAAAAAAATTTTTTTATTAGTTTTCTTTATTTTTGAGAGGCAGAGAAAGACAGAGTGCGAGTGGGGGAAGGGCAGAGAGAAAGGGAGACAGAATCTGAAGCAGGCTCCAGGCTCTGAGCTGTCAGCACAGAGCCCAATGTGGGGCTCCAACTCATGAACTATGAGTTCATGACTTGAGCTGAAATCGGATGCTCAACCGACTGAGCCACCCAGACGCCCCAGAAATAATTTCTAATAAACTGAAATTTTGCGCTTTTTTTCTGTAAATAATGTTACCTTTGAGCCATCAAAATCATTGTTAAGCTCAGCCAATGTTGAACATATGATATTATTCTGTTCTATATTGGCATTAATATATTGGCATTTATTTATCTTTGCTGAATGTTGTTTATTGATTAGTGTTCACTCAGACTCTTTGAGTACTAGTAATTGCATTTGTGACTTATTTTTATTTTTTTTTTGGAAAGTTGCATTTTGTGTTTCTTTAAACCAAAACGTGTTTCCAGTCTTGGACACCTTCATTAATCAAGGTGAGACTCAAAGACTAGTTGGGAAACAGGAAAATTTAGTATCAATATGTAGTATTGATTTGGAATGCAAATGCCAATGTCTACAATTTTTCTCCATTTAAAATAATTTTACTGTAAAATTAAATACTAAATTTTCTGACATGTATATCGAAGTAAAAAATCATAATCACTAACTTGAGTCAGATTGTATTTTGCTAAAAACACTCTCATGCTGTCAGGAGGATGTGACAGCCATTTTCTGGGATCATAATCCAAGAAACAGTAACCCTGCAGAGATTTTTGTCTTTTTCCTTCAAATTACTTATTTTATAAATGTATTTTTCATCGTCCTGTAATGAGGGGGGGCAGAGTGGTATTTGTTTTTTTTCTGAGTTGTGAAACTGATGGGAACAATTCTTTTTCATTCTCATTGTTTTGACCTCATATTCACATGTTCAGTTATTCAAGAACATGAGGTGGCTGGGAGTTTGCCTGACCTGTTTAAATTGTTGATTTGATGGGAAAAATTTTCTTGTTCATTTTTAATGCTGTGATCGATAAACTGTAATTAAATAAAGACCATGTAATGTCTCACCACAAATTTTATGCAAAGAATGCTTGAGAAGAGTCAGTTCACGTCACTGTTTCTAGTTTTTATTTTTTTTTAATTTTAAGCAGATAACGCCTTTGAAGAGTTTCCATTTTCTGTTTTGATTTTTCTGATCTGCACTTTTATGTTCTCTCTTCCTATCACAAGCTCAACTCGTACACTCTGAAGACTTAAAAATAAAACATAGCTTATTACTCAAAATTTGCAAAATGTTACACTTCATCCAAAAGCATAAATGAAAGAAAGTGAAAAACACTGAAAATTACAATTATGTTTTCAAGAAGTAATTTTTGTAAAACATTCAAAATTATATGTTAAATTTAAAAGAAAGATATACTATTCTGCTACATCGGTTGTGCATTTAAAATAAGAAAGTTTAAATCAAAATTATTTAAAGCAAAATTAAAAGCCATTCTAGCATTCAGTGTCCATCCAGTTGCCAACATAAAGGATCAACATCAAGGCGCCTGGGTGGCTCTGTTGGTTAAGCGTCCAATGCTAGCTTTTGACTCAGGTCATGATCTCACGGTTCGTGACTTCGAGCTTCACATAGGGCTCCATGCTGACTGTGCAGGGTCTGCTTGAGATTCTCTCTCTCCCTCTCTCTCTACCCCTCCCCCGCTCACTCTCTCTGTCTCTGTCTCAAAAATAAACAAATAAACTTAAAAAATTTTAATAAAAAAAGGATCAGCATCATGTTTTACATGTTATGTATGTATGTTTGTAAATATATACACAAACATATACACATAACATATAGAACATATACATGTATATTTTTATAATAATATGAATGTTTTAATATTGAGAAGCATTGTTCAGCTATGAGGAACTCAGCCATGTGAATTCATGCATGGTTTATTCGATGTTATCATCTATGCTCCTCTCCCAATATTTAGAATGGTATATTCATGTGTTTTTGTAGTATTTTTTGTAGTACACTTATTGCATAAATCTCCGAATGACAAGGGAAGAGTTCAGTAATGTCCAGGCTTACAGTGCAATTTGCCATGTGAAACTGACATTATTAGTTTATCGCTTACTTGTATCAATTTCATCCTAAACATTCTGGGATATCCATTTGGGTATTTTCCTCCCCTATGCAGTATACAGGAATGGAGAGAAGATGACCATCCTCACCAACTCTGGGGACAGTTTCTTATTACCTCGCATAAATCATGATTTTCCAATTCCATGGTCTCACAACCATTCAGAATTAATTTCAGACTCACACTTTGAATGGTAGGGCAGAAGATTTCTCTCTCCCACTGGATAAAAACAATTGACATCTAATTACCTATGTAACTTCCAGCAAAGCTGGCAACCAGTCCTACAAACTCCTCCTTAAACTGAAAGGAAAGACCAGATGAAAATGCACTCCTGTTGTGTACCAAGTCCTGATCAGCCAACCCAAGAGCACTTACAGGAACCAACCAAGGCCAGGCTGATGTGCCCTCCTTGGAATTTCAAACTTGATTGGAATGACACATCGTCCAAACGGTTGGTGCTTATCCTTCTGGGGACCAGTTCCTACAGAGACTTTTTGGATTCCTCCTACAGAGACCTCTGAATCCATTCTATTTCCTTTTCAAGCTTGATTACTCAGCTTTTCCTATGATCCTTTGAGTTGTGTTGTATCTTTTCAATGAATTGATTTTTGGCTTAAGTTAGAGTCTTTAATAGTTTAGGTTATCTTTTAGCATATATTCTCTTTCCTTTCCCTCTCGCTATAGGCACAACGTATTTCCTCATTCTATTGATATTGAACTTGGCTGTGTGGCTTGCTTTGGCTGAGGGAACCAAGCCTAAGCCAAGGCCAGCAAAGGTCAGCCAGTTCTCAGCTGATCTACAGATGTGTGAGCATGGAAAACTAATTATTGTTTTGACCCACATATTTGGGGATGATTTGATAAAATATGTTATTGTGGTAATATGTGGCTGTTACTATTTATGTTACTTGCAAATACCTGACTTTACTTTCTTTTGCAAAATCACCAGTGCAGAGAGATGAAGGATAGACCTGAGTGAGGGCTCTCAACTGCCAAATTCATCTCTAGCTCCTGCTATGAGACGAGCCTTTGTCCAAATCATACTTGCTGTGTGACCAAGACACCAGCTAAAATCTAGCAGATCAGTTATCCAGTACTTTTTATTAAGCAATAACTGCATCTAACACATCTCTCCAGAAGTCCTGTTCGTGGGCTGTGAAAAAGTAATACAGATATGAGTAATGCCACTATTAAAGAGTTGTTCAGTAAAAGCACATTTAGATCCATCTTCTTAAGTAAAACATGTTGCTCTACTACACCTCTAAAATATTCAACTTGGGAAAAGCAGCTAGAAGAGATTTTTAAAAATGTTTTAAAAATGTGTTTATAGAAGCATCTGGAGCAGGTAATCAGATGCTGTTTCTATTACAGCATGCTTAGTGGACTGATGGTTACGCTATTTGCAATAATTAGATATTTCTCAACCTCTAAACTACTAAAATTTCAAGCCAAAGCAGTAATTCTTTACTTAAGGAATGAAGCTTGATGATTTATTAAAGTTATCTATAGATCTGCATAGATTGTAACACTGCTCAAGAGCACAGGATTGCCCTAGAGAAAAATTCGTACTTAAACCTCACGATATTTGCTCCACCAGAGTTGCCAAGGCTATCTCTTACAGCTTTTGACAGAGAGTAGCATTTTATGGTCTTATACTGGAATAACCTACTTAACAGAATTCTACTTGCACTTCATGCTTATAAATTATAATAAGATAGATGCAGTAACTCTGTATTATTCACCTTTAGGAGCGACTAAAAGGCGTGGATAATGCAATTCAATTAATAATGATTTGTGTTTGGATTTAGAGTTCATGTAGTTGAACAAACATATTCAGGAAAGGATGTGGATATGGGCTCTCCATCTTACTATTTTAGTTCATGTATATCAAAGGTGGAAATGGGAGTACTGATGTGGTTTTGAGTAGCCAAAAGTGACTCCATAAATATTTATTAATTTATGATTCCATATTTCTGGACTTACGTGTTTACTATATTCAAGGAATCAAATTCCATAATTCAATCTGATATTCTCTCCCAGAGAAAGCTGGTCATTGCTGAGCCTCTGAGACGGGTTCAGAGTGGCCTTCAAGGGGTTCTTTGCGTCTGGTATGTCCAACAAGAGGCTCACTACTGGCTACTTTCAAATATGCCTGCCACAACTGTTCTCAGGTTTTTAACGATCGCAGCACTCTAAGTTGAACTGTATTAGTTTTCTGCTTCTGCTGTAACAAATCAGCACAAACCTGGTTGCTTAAAAAAAACACACAACTTATTGTCTTACCCTTCTAAAGGTCAGAAGTCTTAAAACCAATGTGCAAGTAGGACTACGTTTCTTCTGAAGACTCCAGGAGAATGTTTTCTTGACCTTCTCAACTTCTATAGGCCGTGTGCAGCATTCATCGGTTTATAGTTTCTTCCTGAGTCTTCAAATCTCTCTCTGACTTCTTCCACTGTCATATCTCTTTCTCTGACTCAAAATACACCATAAACTTAAAAATTACCCAGTATTTTTATCACAGTTTATCTTGAAATAATTTGCAATTTTTAAAAATATTTTTTCTTGTTTTAGTGTTTATTTTTTTATTTAATTTTTTATTTTTTAAAATTTACATCCAAATTAGTTAGCATATAGTGAAACAATGATTTCAGGAGTAGATTCCTTAATAGCCCTTACACATTTAGCCCATCCCCCCCCCACAACCCCTCCAGTAACCCTCAGTTTGTTCTCCATATTTATGAGCCTCTTCTTTTGTCCCCCTCCCTGTTTTTATATTATTTTTGTTTCCCTTCCCTTATGTTCATCTGTTTTGCCTCTTAAAGTCCTCATATGAGTGAAGTAATATGATATTTGTCTTTCTCTGACTGACTAATTTCACTTAGCATAATACCCTCCAGTTCCATCCATGTAGTTGCAAATGGCAAGATTTCATTCTTTTTGATTGCCGAGTAATACTCCATCATACATATATACCACATCTGTTTCATCCATTCATCCATCAAGGGACATTTGGGCTCTTTCCATACTTTGGCTATTGTTGATAGTGCTGCTATAAACATGGAGGTGCATGTGTCCCTTCGAAACAGCACACCTGTATCCCGTGGATAGATGCCTAGTAGTGCAATTACTGGGTCATAGGGTAGTTTTATTTTTAGTTTTTTGAGGAACCTCCATACTGTTTTCCAGAGTGGCTGCATCAGCTTGAATTGCCACCAAAAATACAAAAGAGATCCTCTTTCTCCTCATCCTCACCGACATCTGTTGTTGCCTGAGTTGTTCATGTTAGCCATTCTGACAGGTGTAAGGTGGTATCTCATTGTGGTTTTGATTTATATTTCCCTGATGATGAGTGATGTGGAGCATTTTTTCATGTGTCGGTTGGCCATCTGGATGTCTTCTTTGGAGAAGTGTCTATTCATGTCTTTCACCCATTTCTTCACTGGATTATTTGTTTTTTGGATGTTGAGTTTGATAAGTTCTTTATAGATTTTGGATACTAACCCTTTATCTGATATGTCATTTGCAAATATCTTCTCCCATTCTGTCAGTTGCCTTTTAGTGTTGCTGATTGTTTCCTTCACTGTGCAGAAGCTTTTTATTTTGATGAGGTCCCAGTAGTTCATTTTTGCTTTTGTTTCCCTTGCCGCTGGAGATGTGTTGAGTAAGAATTTGCTGCGGGCAAGATCAAAGAGGTTTTTGCTTGCTTTCTCCTCAAGGATTTTTATGGCTTCCTGTCTTACATTTAGGTCTTTCATCCATTTTGAGTTTATTTTTGGGTATGGTGTAAGAAAGTGGCCAGGTTCATTCTTTTGCATGTCGCTGTCCAGTTTTCCCAGCACCACTTGCTGAAGAGACTGTCTTTATTCCATTGGATATTCTTTCCTGCTTTGTCAAAGATTAGTTGGCCATATGTTTGTGGGTCCATTTCTGGGTTCTCTATTCTGTTCCGTTGATCTGAGTGCCTGATCCTGTGCCAGTACCATACTGTCTTGATGATTATAGCTTTGTAGTATAGCTTGAAGTCTGAGATTGTGATGCCTCCTGCTTTGGTTTCCTTTTTCAAGATTGCTTTGGCTATTAGTGGTTTAAAAATATTTTTGAGGTTTATTTATTTTTGAGAGAGAAAGAAGACAGAGTGTTAGGAGGAGAGGGGCAGAGAGAGAAAGAGACACAGCATCCGAAGCAGGCTCTAGTCTCTGAGCTGGCAGAACAGAGACCAACGCGCAGCTCAAACTCACAAACCCTGAGATCATGACCCGAGCCAAAGTTGGACACTTAACAGACTGAGCCACCCAGGTGTCCTGATTTGCAAGTTGTTTGAGTAGTGTTTACTGTGAGGTAGCATGTCGCTAAGAAAAAGTCAATTATAAGGAATTTATAGATTAAGTATCCATCTCCATTAGTGATAGAAACATGAATGAATTATATTTAAATGTTAGTGCATATAGTCCTTCTGGTTTAGTTAATGGAAAAGTGTAATTCCCAAACATATAAATATATGTTGCACATACTGTAGAATTGGTTGAGCATCTGCAACAGTACTAAAACTGATAAAGCCAAATCAATACACATTTTTGCAAGAATAGCAGCAGAAGAAACCACCCCTGGTCAGGTAACACTGATTTACTGCTAACAGAGTGTCATTTATGAATAGCTCAGAAATATTCTGACTACTCGTGTGTACATTCAGTGGAAGCTCAGAAACTTTGTCAAGCATTTTCTGGAAACCAGATTTCTTAGTATAATGCCATATTAAAGTATTTCAGAAAGCTCTTTGAAATAAGCTGCTTCTACAATATTGATATATAATAACTCGGTAGGTTACTAATAAGTAGCCCTTAGTTGTATGCAAATCAGGACAGTTCTGAAGTGTGAGCTATTCACATAATGGAACCTCAGAAATTACATCCCTTTTTGAGAACAGGCTCAACCCACCTTGAGGATTCTTGTATCTTCTAACATTGTCATTTTAATACCCATTACTTTAGATACCAACCTCATGTCTTCTGGGAATTCCCTTCCTGTCTTCCTCAAACACTCCATTTGAATTCCTTCTCCTTCGTAAGAAATCAATTCAAGCATTGCTAAGCATTTACTTCTTCAGGACCCCCAGCACTCCATTCACTCCCTTCTGTTAGTATTGACAACATTGTGAGTTCTTTAGGGGGAGAAAGCCTGAGCTAGCCATCTTTGCAACCCAACACCTCTCACAGTACTGAAATAAGGTAGAGGCTTAACACATATTTACAAAAAGAAAAGTATTAAGGAAGGATTAAATAACATTAATAGCAGACATTAGACTAACTACTGGGTGCCAATTACTCTTTCAATTGTTTTACATGTATTTTACAATAAAAATACAAGAATAGTTTATCTTTACAACAATAAAAGGAGGTGAATTCCATTTTAAGGATGAGGAAACTGAGGCACAGAGAGATAAAGTAACTTGTCCAAGGCCATTTAGAGGTGAGGAAAAAAAGAAGGCCAAAAAAATAAAAAATAAAAAAAAGAGAGACGCAGGAAAAGAGGAAGGACAGGGAGATTTCAGCAATCCTTTGATCCACTGGAACCCACAATGTATTTTACAGTGGTTCTAAGAGCTTTCCATTTTTCCTCACTTTCTTCATGCCTCACCCTCCTCATTACCTGCATTGAACTCTGGACCATCATTTTAATCATTCACTCACAACTTTCTCCTGTGTCCTACTTAGCAAGGTCCAACATTGATTAAATCCAATTCTTTGCACGTTCTACATCTGCATGTATCTACAGATAGAGAGGAAAGGGAACATGGCTTGGGAAAACAAAACAAAACAAAACAAAACAAAACAAAAGAAAACTGTGTTTACTGGGCCATCACTTTAATATCTATTTTTTAATGTTTATTTATATTTTGAGAGAGAGAGAGAGAGAGAGAGAGAGGTAGAGAAGGAGACTGAATCTGAAGCAGGCTCCAGGCTCTGAACTATCAGCACAAAGCCTGACTTGGGTCTCAAACTCAGGAGCCATGAGATCATGACCTGAGCTGAAGTTGGATGCCCAGCCAATTGAGCCACCCAGGCGTCCCCAAGGCATCACTTCAAATCCATAACGACTAACCTCAATTGACACTACTATCCATCCTTATTCTAGACTCTTCCTCTTCTAGATGATTAGTCCACAGCTTCTCTCTCCTTTCAACCCCCCTCCATCTTGCCCCATTTCTCATTCTAAGACAATGATCTTGTTCCAATTTATACTGAAACAGAGAACAGCAGTCAGAGAGAACTGTCACAGAACCCTCAAATCACATCTACCCAACTTCCAGTTCTATCTGTATAATCTGTCTTTTTTGTTTTGTTTTGTTTTGTTTTTATTATGGAAAAACCCCTTGTCAGTGAAGCCAATCCTTCCATGTATGCTCCATATACCCTGTCTTCTCACCCACTCAGGAATTTAGCTCCAGTAATCTCCCTCTATTTGCGGCATTATTGGTGTTTTCCCTTTTAATTGGATTATTGCCACCAGCATAAAAGCATGTTGCAATTTCTCTCATCGAAACAAATAAAAAAGAATTTAAAAAACCTGTTGGACCTCTCACCACCTTCCATTTGTTCCCCTTTATTTATTTATTTTTAAAAAATTTTTTAATGTTTATTTATTTTTGAGACAGAGAGAGACAGAGCATGAACGGGGGAGGGCCAGAGAAAGAGGGAGACACAGAATCCAAAACAGGCTCCAGGCTCTGAGCTGTCAGCACAGAGCCTGACGCGGGGCTCGAACTCACGGACCGCGAGACCATGACCTGAGCTGAAGTCGGATGCCCAACCGACTGAGCCACCCAGGCACCCCCAGTTGTTCCCCTTTCGAGCAAAGCTTCTTGAAAGATTGTTCTACAATTGTTGTCTTCAATTCCTCTCCTAGTTGCTCTTGAACATACTTCAGTTAGGTTTTTCTTCCCCACAGCTCTGTGAAAGAAGCTATTGTCAAGGTCACCTATGACCACTAGTGCTATGTCCAGTGCTGAATTCTCAGTCCTCATCTTAGCTAAACTCCCAGAAGTATTGTGTTGGCCAGAGCTGATCATGTCCTCCTTATAGAAATACCTTACTTGCATTGCTTCCAGTTTCCTTGTGTTCCATTGGAGTTCAATCTCAAGATCCTTTGCATATACTTCCTCATCATACCCCTGACCTCCAAGCCTGTGGTCTTCAAACTCTTTCTTCCTGTACCTCTTTGCCCAATTTTTAAAGGTAACATCAAAATATTTTCATCTTAAAATTAAATAGTTGAAAAAACATAGAAGCGCTAACATATTTTAAACGTGGTCATTTCACATAAAACTGTGACATCACACTTACAAATACATCCAGTGAAATCTTAATATGGTAGCATTCTGACACATATCTTTATTTTAAAGTACATGAACATGTAGTGTGTCTTGAAATCTGAAATTGTGATACCTCCAGCTTTGTTCTCCTTTTTCAAAGTTGCTTTGGCTATTCAGGGTCTCTTGTGGTTCTGTGAATATGTTCATATTTTGATGGGGATTGCATTAAATCTGTAAATTGCTTTGGTTAGTGTGGACATTTTAACTATATTGGTTCTTCCAATCCATCAGTGTGGGATAATTTTCCATTTGTTCCTGTCATCTTTAATTCTTTCCTCAATGTTTAAGTCTTATAGTTTTCAGAGTACAGATATTTTACCATTTTGGTTAAGTTTATTTCTAGGTATTTTGCTATTTTTCGGCGCAATTTTAAATGGGATTATTTTTCTTCCTTTTTAGAAAAAAAATTTTTTAGGTTCCAACTAGCATTTTCTAAATTTTCTTAATTTCTCTTTCTGCTACTTCATTATTGGTGTATAAAAATGCAACAAAATTCTGTATAATAAGTTTGTATCTTGTAGTTTACTGAATTCATTTTTTCCAGTAGTTTTTTGGTGGAGTCTTTAGGGTTTTGTATGTATACTATCATATCATCAGCAAATAGAGAAAATTTTAGTTTTCCTTACCAATTTGAATGCCCTTTATTTCTTTCGAGTATTTCAAGATATAGTACAAACTTGTAGTAATCAAAACAGTATGGTACTGACACAAAAACAGATGCATAGAGCAATAGAACAGAGATAAACCCACAATTTTGTGGTCAGTTAATCTACAACAAATAAGACAAAAATATACAGTGGGAAAAAGATGATGTCTTCAACAAATTGTTTTGGGAAAACTGGATAGGTACATGCAAAAGAAGGAAGCTGGACTACTTTTTTCCACCATACACAAAAATAAATTCAAAATGGATTAAAGACCTAAATGTGAGTCTTGAAACCATAAAATTCCTAGAAGATAATAGAAGCAGTAATTTCTTTGACATCAGCTGTAGAAACATTTTTTTAGATATGATTCCTCTGGCAAGAGAAACAAAAGCAAAATTAAACTATTGGGACTATACCAGAATAAAAACCTTGTGCATAGTGAAGGAAACCATCATCAAAATAAAAAGAAAACCTACTAAACAAAAGAAGATAATTGCAAATTATATATCCAACAAGGGGTTAATAACCAAAATGTATAAAGAACTCATACAACTCAACACTAAAAAACAAATAATCTGATTAAAAATGGGCAAAGCACCTGAATTGATATTTTTCCAAAGAAGACATACAGATGGCCAATAAGCATGTGAAAAGATGCTCAACATCACACATTATCAGGGATATGCAAATCAAAACCAAAATGAGATATCACTTCATACCTGTCGGAATGGCTAGGAAGTGGAGAAAAAGTAACCTTTGCGCACTGTTGTTGGGAATGCAATTGGTGCAACCATTGTGGAAACAGCATGGAGTTTCCTCAAAAAATTAAACACAGAACTACAATATAATGCAGTAAATTCTCTATTGGGTATTTACCCAAAGAAAATTGAAACACTGATTTGAAAGGATATATACACCCCGTGTTTAATTGCAGCATTATTTATAATAGCCAAGATATGGAAGCAACCCAAGTATTCCTCAATAGATGCATGGATAAAGAAGATGTGATATATATCTCCAGCTCAAGAATTTCTCTTAACTCCAGATGGACATATGCAATTTGATATTTGCCTGATATATAATTATATACATGTATAGTTACTAAGTCACAAAAAAGAAGAAAATCTTGCCATTTGCAACAACCTGGATGGACCTAGAGGGCATAATGCTAAGCAAAATAAATCAGTCAGAGAAAGACAAATACCCTACGATTTCACTCATATATGGAATTTAAGAAACAAAACAAATGAATAAAGAAAAAAACCCAAAAAAACAGACTTTTAAATACAGAGAACAAACTGGTGGTTGCCATAGGGGAGTTGGTTGGGGGAAGGGGGAAATAAGTAAAGGGGATTAAGAGTACATTTATCTTTTTTTATTTTTATTTTTATTTTTTATTTTTTAACCTTTATTCATTTTTTGAGACAGAGAGAGACAGAACGTGAATGGGGGAAGGTCAGAGAGAGAGGGAGACACAGAATCTGAAACAGGCTCCAGGCTCTGAGCTGTCAGCACAGAGCCCGACGTGGGGCTCGAACTCACGGACCGCGAGATCCTGACCTGAGCCAAAGGCGGACGCCCAACCGACTGAGCCACCCAGGTGCCCCAAGCGTACATTTATCTTGATGGGAGCTGAGAAATGTATAGAATTGTTGAATTATTATATTATATACCTGAAATTAATATAACACTGTATGTTAATTATTCTTGAAAAATAAATAAATAAATAATTTTGAAAGTACATGGGCATGATTTTCTTTAGCAGTGGGAAATTATAAACCATTCCTTTTTTCTTACACTATCACTTCCATTGCATTCCCATCATGGGATTTTATTCTAGTGTAACTTTCAGCCATTTTATTGTGAGACACACCTGAAGAAAATTTCACAAAACAAGCATATGTGGTTCCACAATTTATCACAATGCAGACTCATGAAACCATCAGCCAGGAGACCAAATACAACATTTGCAGCAACATTTGAATCTCCACTTTCCCAATCCCAACATTTCCCTACCTCTCCAATATCATCACTGGCATTTCTTTGTGATTTGCACAGAGCTTTCTTTTTAATGTTCATGTATCCATCAGTGAATATTAAGTATTATTATTCTGTATTGTGTCCATTCCTTTTTTTTTTTTCATTGTTATACGTGTACTCCCTGAGGAACTTCTTTCTCAAAGATGGAAATAGAGGTTTCCTTACAAAAATGTCACTTGGTTCTTTGACCACTTTTCAAATTATGTGCTCCCAAATTAAAAGATCAGTCATCACAAATTACTTTTAATAATACTTTGGGCCACTCTGACTGGCGTGAGGTGATATCTGAGTGTGGTTTTGATTTGTATTTCCCTGATAAGGAGCGACGCTGGAGAGGATGTGGAGAAACGGGAACCCTCTTGCACTGTTGGTGGGAATGCAAATTGGTGCAGCCGCTCTGGAAAGCAGTGTGGAGGTTCCTCAGAAAATTGAAAATAGACCTACCCTATGACCCAGCAATAGCACTGCTAGGAATTTACCCAAGGGATACAGGAGTACTGATGCATAGGGACACTTGTACCCCAATGTTTATAGCAGCACTCTCAACAATAGGCAAATTATGGAAAGAGCCTAAATGTCCATCAACTGATGAATGGATAAAGAAATTGTGGTTTATATACACAATGGAATACTACGTGGCAATGAGAAAGAATGAAATATGGCCTTTTGTAGCAACGTGGATGGAACTGGAGAGTGTCATGCTAAGTGAAATAAGCCATACAGAGAAAGACAGATACCATATGGTTTCACTCTTATGTGGATCCTGAGAAACTTAACAGAAACCCATGGGGGAGGGGAAGGAAAAAAAAAAAAAAGAGGTTAGAGTGGGAGAGAGCCAAAGCATAAGAGATTGTTAAAAACTGAGAACAAACTGAGGGTTGATGGGGGGTGGGAGGGAGGGGAGGGTGGGGGATGGGTATTGAGGAGGGCACCTTTTGGGATGAGCACTGGGTGTTGTATGGAAACCAATTTGACAATAAATTTCATATATTGGAAAAAAAATAATACTTTGGGTGATAACTACATTAGCGTCTCCTCCAACTTTATAGCAATAGAATTGGAAGCCATCTGATATGCACCTAATTAAGCACTAATACTTTCAAATTTATCCTTGTCTGAAGTCCAATATTATTAATCATTGGGGCAATTAAACATACAAAGATTTCACAATATGTGAAAAGGATATCACTTGTTTGTAAAGTGCATAAGAGTGAAGAATTTTGAAAGGACATATGTGAAATAAGAATACATAATATACTCAACTGAAGGATATCAGGCCAAGCAATTCTAGTCATGATTACTTATCTGGTTGAGGACATGGACATTGATTTTCCCAAAACTATTTCAGCCCGAATATCTTACGTATATTAGAAAACCTTATGTATATTCCCAGGATACACGTTATCCAGTTAGAAATCCTCAGTTTACAATATTAGAGTTCCTAGAGTTTTGCCCTTGAACAATTTCTCTGTCATATTACACTCACTTATCCAATCTCATGACATGACTTTATATCACGCACACACACACACACACACACACACATACACACTGAGGTTTCGAAAATCTATATCTTGTACTCTGACATCTCCCTTAACTCCGATGGACATATGCAACTTAATATTTTATATCTCCATTTGGATGTCTAATAGTCATCTCAAAATAGATACTGTAAATTGAACATACCAGGCATACTGCTGCTTCTGAGTCATTGTTTTTGATTCCTGGGTATAGACCTCTTTTCCCCCCATGGACCCGAATGCTCTGTTCCTTTACTTCTTTCAAGTCTTTGTTCAAATATCACCATATTTATTTTTATGATTCTTTATTTTTTAAGTAAGCTTTATGCTCAGTGTGGGGCTTGAACTCATGACCCTGTGATAGAGTTACATGCTCTACCAACTGAGCCAGCCAGCCACCACTGATATGTTTCTGATGCCTTCTCTAAATGTTTTCCATATAGCAAATATCCTTGTACCTACCTACTACACACTCTGTCATTCTTGGTTTTATTTTTCTCTAGAGCCCTTATCATCAGATATCCTACAAATTTTACTTATTCATTTTTTTTATATTTCTTCCCACTAGAATGTAAACTTCATGAAAATTGACTTCTGATTTGTTCATTTTCTTCTATATTCTCAGAATATAGAAGAGTGCCTTGGATATGGTAGTCACTTAGCAAATATTTACTAAATTGAAGAATAAATAAACTATTGATTAGAAGTCAACAAAATAGCTCAAACTCTCTGCGACAGGTTTATGGGCTGCTTGAGAGGTCAAGCTAAGCATGATGATGATGAGATGGATATGAGTAGTGAAACAGAAGGGGAACTTCCATTATAAGAACCACCTGTCAAAAAGAAAGACTGATGTATAGCAGCATAGAAAGAAATGAACATCAAATCCACCTGAGTTACTAGTGACTGAGAAAAATGTAAATATTCATGGAACAGTGACAGGAGGGTTTGTACAACTGACTACTTCCAAGGGAAGAACAATGAGTCTGCAATACTGAAGGTGTCAGTTCTTACACAATGACTGTAAGAACTCTCATCAACTCATGTTTGAGTAATCAAGTCAGAAAAGGGTTTTAACTGGTAACAATGTAGAAAAGTAGATGTCTCTGTTTTTTTCAAGTTTCGTGATCAGTTATGGTTTACTGAATATGAGCAATGATGCCAAGTATAGAAAAAAAACAGAGTGTCAAAGATGGAATATCTATCCTTCAATGGGAAAAAGAGCTGGCGTCATAAATTTATTCCGAATGAGGAAATTAGGCTGTCTGAACTTTCGCAGTAAGAGCCTTCAGAGAAATTACCTTATTGCATTGCAAACTTTCACTTCATTCTTCATGTCAACTAAATTGGCATTTGAATATTTGATCAGTAAGAGAAACTGGCATATTTTAGAATCAGACATTTTCTTCTATTTGTGTAGTTTCTTGTGTAGAGTTTGAGGCACTGAAATTTTTCTTTGTGTATGTTTGGATCATTTTGACAACTTTCTTTTTTATAGTTTCAGTGGTGCCTTATGGGGCTTTGACTTAATAAAGGCTGAACTCTTCTCCCATCAGGATGAAGCCATATAACCAATGTATAAATGGTGATTCACTGCTGTAAGTGGGGCTGGATTTCATAATGTTACAAAAATTTCCCCAGAAAATCACTCAGGCTTTACTGCATAATCAATTACTATGAAAGTGGCTGAGAACATCCTTCTCTGCAGGCTGCCTGGGACCTTATATCTGAATTTTGGTAGTGTTCCATGCTCTTAAACATGTAAGTAGTGTTTAGCATGTTCATCATGCTACCGTCTACATGAAAGGTCAATAAGTAGATTTGCCTCCTTAAAACTGATGATCACACTGCTTTGCATACAATGGGTTCTCAGACCACATTGGTTCATTAGTTTACATAAATGTGGGAGCTAGAAATTTGGTAGTCTTCAGAAAATAAAATTTCCCAGCTGCTTATTGAAGGTCAGAATTTCAGACTTTGTGCAGACACACGGAATAGATAATTTTACCTGGACCAAGCCAATCCTACGTATTAGGAGTAGGGGGAGTGAATTTTTGTAGCACCAAAAAACCATTAAAGAAATTGTTGTATAACCTTTCTGAAAGTTTTCTGCTGAAAATTTACTTTTGCAAAATATGTTCTCATCTCTATTTAATGTTAGGTGTTCTGAGGATTTAACTTAGAAAAATGTACAGTTTTCTACTTCACATGAAGATTCTCTTTGGAAAATAGCATTATAAATAAAGTTAGATATGAATAATACTTCCTTAAAATTGTGTTTACTAAGCCCAAATGGCTTTGGTAAATTATGTTTAATTTTAGCTTAGGGAAAACTTACATAACATCCATTAAATTGCATTGGCTCTTTTGTTGAGGATTGCTTTTCTTGATTATGAAAACATTATTACTATTTTTTTGTTTATTTATTTTGAGAGAGAGAGAGAGCAAGCAGGGGAGGGGCAGAGAAAGAGAGAGAGAGAGAGAACCCTAAGGGGTTGTGGAAGTTCAGAGCCCGATGTGAGGCTGGATGCCACCAACCCTGAGATCACGACCTGAGCTGAAATCAAGAATCAGACGCCTAACTGACTGAGCCACCCAGGTGCCCCAATTACGAAAACATTTAATAAACAGTTATTCCACCTGTCATTAAACAAATAAATCACCGTCACTACTGACCATCCAAACAAGAGAAAAAGTGCATTTGTTTATCACCTTTTGCAGTTGGGGTCCTTGTTACTTTCCAAGGGTTCCCTAAAAATCACTGTTTTCTCTTTTCACGTGGCCTTAATTCGATTAGCGTGGCCTATTTCATCCACCTAGCCTTTTTGTAGGTATGTGTGGTGTAGCAGCATCAAAGAGAAAACAAGACAAAAGCCTTTTTCATTTGTGTAAATGTGTAGCTTTACTTTAAAATATATTTTGATTGATTGCGCCATTAAAAAGTAACATTGGGGAATGGATGCCTATGCTTGTGTGAAGCTTGCTTGAAACTCTTAATCTCTCTGCACCTCTCCCCCACTAGCTCTCTTTACAAAATTAAAAAAAAAACAAAAACCAAAAAAACTAAGGGACTTGGATGGCTCAGTCAGTTAAGCACCTCATTCTTGGTTTCTGCTCAGGTCACGATCTCATGGTTTGTGAGTTTGAGTCCCACTTCAGGTTCTGCCCTGGAGGCATGGAGTCTGCTTGGGACTCTCTCTCTCTCCTTCTCTTTCTGCCTGCCCCTTCTCTGTTCTCTCTGTCTCGCTCAAAGTAAATAAAAATAAAACTTCAAAAAATATTTAAAAAAACTTACATCATACTGAGATAGTCACTGTGTTGAATTCTCCTAGAAAAACAAATATCTTTTGACATCTAGGATCAAATTCTCATCCTGAGAATATGACAAATGAAATAGTCTAAAATCTTCTCCAACAACAAAACATGGAACAATATAATGTTTAAAGAAGAAACACTGAAAGAAGCATGGATGGTCTGTCAAGAAAGTAATGGGAAGTCTGAGGAGGGAGGAGAGATATAAAATGAGAAAACAAAAACAAACCACACTCTGACCATTAATCCAGAACAGTGAGTGTTGAAGCAGGCAGGAGTTCTAAAAGCTCAGTAAGGAAGCTATTTTGTGGGGGTGGGAGTATTGGGAGTTGGGGATGGGGGCTACTGGGGAATAATCTCCAAAGATGAAGACACTGATGTGGCTCTGGGTTAGAGGGTGGTATGACTTTGACCCTTCGATTTTCCCACATGACATCCTTCTCGCTAGTTTAGGGACCGTAGTTTCACTACCCAAAATGAGAATTGAATTTTAAAGAACCTTGGGTTTCATTCATGGGGGAATGTACCTCTAATTCTGCACTCAAATAATTATGACATAAAAAATTCCCAAAACATGAGTTTAGGACCAAACACAAACACATATCACATGAGGAAACAAGGCACCATGATAAAGAATCAGCAGAGGCAACAAAAGTCATGATAAGATTTAGGAAACTCTAAGATGTTGGAATTATCATATACAGAATTCAGCAGATGTGTTAAAAAGTCTTCTGAGCAAACTGAACTTAAGATAAATATGAAAACATTACTCAGAGAAGAACAGAAGGGCAAAAGGAGAGCTATTAAAAAATAACTCAAAAGATTTGAAATATAGAGCTACAGATTTTAACGAAAGTCTGATCAGATTTTCCGAAGGTGAAAATAAACAGGATAGTAATAAAGATAAGAATTATTATTACTATAAATAATATATTATACATAGATTTATTATGGCTTTGGGAGTCTTCTATCAAGTAGGGATTATTATTATTATTACTATTATCCTATATTATGGCTTTGGGAGTGTTCTATCAAGTGGGGATTATTATTATTATTATTATTACTATTACTATTATCCTATTTTACAGATGTGAAAACTGAGGCAGGAATTGATTAAATAATTTCTCCAAGATTCCATAGCTGGTAAGTGGCAGAGTAGAGATTCAAATCTAGGCAGCCTAGCAGCAGAATCCGTGCTTTTGATAATTAACATTTAAATGATAATGAGTACAAATTTTCTAAAAAACTGACAAAAGGCAAAAGACATTAATCTTCAGATTTGGAAAGGACAGTAAACCCAAGAAGGATAAACGAAAAGATATCCCCACCCAAGCACATAACAGCAGAACTCCTGGGCATCAAAGAAAGGTATATGGAAATTTGAGAGAAGAGTGTGAGGAAAAATGTATTTAAAATATTGAGGAAAATAATTGTTTACGTAGAATCATATAGCCTACAAAATAATGTTTCAAAAGCAATAGCAAAAAGCAGAAATTTTTGAACAAATAAAAGTGAACTACTAAAAAGGATGGAGATATTTCAGGAAGAAGAAAAATACTTCCAAAGCAAAGCTATGATTAAAAAAAAGTTGGAAAACAAAGGAAATTATAAGCATGTTATAATAATTTATCTCTATGTGAAAGTAATTACAAAAATCAGGATGGGAAGTTTGTATGCATGTGTGTGTGTGTGTGTGTGTGTGTGTGTGTGTATGTGTGTGTGTGTGTGTGTATGTGTGTGAATGATTAAGAGTCTGTATGTTTTAATTAAGTGAAATATAAAATTAAAAATTAATAACCATTTAAAGAAGAGAAGTGGAGTATATAACTTCCAAACTACGAAAAGAGAAAAGATGGAAAGAGGAAAAAAAATCAATGAATGCAAAAGAAGAAAAAAAGGAAAACAGCATAAAGGAGCACAGCAAACAAATAATAAAGCAGAAACTATGATGGTAGAAATCTACATATATCAGTAATACAAAAATAGCAAGAGAAAGATCACTCTTGCCCGAGGTGGGGCATTTTAATTATACTTTAATTTTATTGACCTTCTTCAATACGTATTTTTTTTTTAATCTTTATTTATTTTTGAGAGAGAGAGATAGAATATGAGCAGGGGAGGAGCAGAGAGAGAGGGAGACACAGAATCCGAAGCAGGCTCCAGGCCCTGGGCTGTCAGCACAGAGCCTGGCGTGGGGCTCAAACTCATGAACCGTGAGATCATGACCTGAGCTGAAGTCAGACGGTCAACTGACTGAGCCACCCAGGCACCCCGCAATATTTTCATTTTAAAGCAGCACATTCAAATTTAGATTCTGGCCTAAATACACCTGATTATAAGGTGCTTCAAATATCTGAGAGAGCAAGGTCTCTTTGATAAGCTAGTATTTGTCAAAAGTTCTCTGTTGATTATCATGTTTATCCTGCAAATTATCTCTTGAAATAATCAAATTAAATATATATTTTAGGGATTTTTCTTTGAGATTATGTTATACTTATGTAGGGGGACTACTGATATCTTCATTATATTAATCTTTCCTAAAAAGTAATAAGGTATTCCTTTCTATTTATTCAAGTTTTCATTCGCTTCAGCTGCTGTCTCTCTCAAAAGTATTGTTTCCTCTAATTCTTAAACATTTATTCAAGCTTTCTTCTATGTCTTTTGAGTGAAATTTATAGATTATTTTTTCTCTCTGGATACCACACATTCTCCTTCAATTAACTTCAGGTATTTTAAAATTTTTGCTCCTGTTATGGATATTTTCCATTATGTTTCCAATATTTGTTGTTAAGAAATCTGTTAAGGGTCTTCTAGGTGGCCCAGTTGTTTAAGCATGAGATTCTTGATTTCAGCTCAGGTCGTGATCTCACAGATCTTGAGTTCGAGCTCTGCATAAGACTCTGTGCTGACAGTGTGGACCCTGTTTGGGATTCTCTTTCTCCCTCTGTCTGCCCCTCCCCTACACATGTGTGCTCTTTATTTCTCTCTCTCTCTCCTTCTTAAAAAATAAATAAATAAACATTTAAAAAACTAGAGTATAGTGGACACAAAATGTTACATCAGTTTCAGGTATATAGCATATTGATTTGACTGGGCTTATATGTTTTATTTATTCTACATGTGATGGAAAAACAAAAGATGTTCTCTATTTTGCAGGTTATACAATCAACTTATATAGTATGAGCAATCTTATTAATATACCATTCAGATGATTTTTATCCCTTTCCTCACACTTCTGTACGAGTTGAGATCTACTACTAAATAACTGTCGATTTCTCCCCAAATTTCTTTTTTAAGTATATTTACTTATTTTGAGAGAGAAAAAGGGTGTGCGGGAGCAAGCAGGTGAGGTTCACCCACAAATCGTGAGATGCTGAACTGAACCAAAGAAAAGTCAGACACAACTGACTGAGCCACCGAGGTACCCCTCTCCTGAAATTTCTAACAATTTTGCTTTATGTAAGTATCAAGTAAATCCCAGTGTTCCAGAAACCAAACTTTTAGTTTTTCTACAACTCAGTTAAGCACCTACTTCTGTCACAGTGGTGAGAATTACATTTTAATCAGTCTGGAGTATTTCGTCGCCTCCTTCTGTCATGTTGCAGCTAAGTGCAGGTTACACATATTACGGGACAACGCCGTTTCCCTCTCTTTGGTGGAGGGAGTGGGGTCGGCTTCCTAGCATCTCTCACCTATCCAGGCAGACCTCTGTTGACAGGACACTTGCTCCTTGGGCCATGGTGGCTGCTACTGAGAAGTTTGGCATGTCTGCCTGTGTGATCTTTTCACATCTGGACCTCTCTCCATTGCTCTGCCCATATTTGGAGGCAGGGATTCACTCCGTTCCTCTGGCCACTATGCACCAGGCAATCCTTAATGAGATGGTTTAAAGCCTGTCCATGCAGACATCCACACAATTTCTGGGGGTTTGTCTCCTCTCCAGGTTCTAGTCAGGGTGCTCAGAAAGTCTCCCCTCCCCTGGGTTCTCCACCCTGCATGGAGCTCTTCTCTGACTGTGGCCTGGAAGAATCTTCCCTCAGAACCTTCCAATGGCAGTATCGCCACACTGTGAACATCACAGCACCTCTGCCCAGCCCAGGCCAAAGGAATCTTTTCTACTTTAAGGAGAAAGGGGAAATCTTCTGTCTCCTAGGAGTCCTCTCTACTTTCCTAAAGACATCAGCTTTTGGACAACAAGCAAAAAAGAAGCCTGCTTTCCACTGATTTAACTTGTTACATCCCATTGTTTTGTTGTTAAAATGTACCTCTAAAAAAATTCTAGAGGCCCAGGGTTATCGGCTCCAGAGTGAGGATCTTGCGTTTGTGTGTTTGTATGGGTGCGTGGGTGCACACACATGCATGTTTTCTTTCCATAAAGTTGTTGACATTTACTTATGAGTGCCCAAATTTGGGCATCTGATTTCACTTTTCTGTGTCTCTGTTATAGGAAAGCATGAAATGAGGCCTGTATTTGTTTTTGTAGTTTTTGCCTTCTCGGTTTGAGCAAGCCTGGTGGAGAGCCTATGGTATATTGTATTGGGAAAGCTAGGAAAAAACAAACAAAACCAAAACCCCTCTCCTCCCTAAATCTCCTCTGTGGCATGTTCATGAGTATCCCCTTTGGAATCATGGTCTTAAGTGACAGAAGGGTTCTGAGCATCTTCTGTGGTAGTTGCTGTGGGGCCCAGCCCAGACTCCTGCTAGGACTGGGGTGCTGGTACCCCGGCTGGTGGAAACATTGGTTGCTGCAGGCTCACAGCAGATTGACTCCCTTGGGAACTGCCCTAGGCCGCATTCCCCATAGTTTCATCCCTCCCCAAAGACAGCCCCTACCCACTGTGTGGACTGTGATTTCTGAAGGATTATACACTCCAAAGCTTTGCATGGCATACGCTGACACCTTTGAAGTAGCTGCTTTGGGCTTCCATTTCTCCTTCTGCCCAGTCCTACAGCCCTCCTTTCTCCATAGCGCACGTCCAAGTACAGGGAAATCTCCACATCAGAATCTATTTCCTCGAGTGCCTGACCTAAGACACCATCCCTCCAACACACGGCTACGCCTTCAAAATCCACACTCTCAGATTTTTTAGCTACAATTCTAATGACTTTCAAGACCTCCTGAAACATCCCTACGTGTGTGCGTTGGCTTAGCAGTGCCTTATTCCGCCCTCATCACTCCATGAAGCTGGCGCCGTTATTATCCCCATTTTAAGGATGAGATAATGCAGACTTACAGAGGACAAACAGCTCGTCCATTTTCACACACTACATCCAGGCTCATCTTCTGCTGAAGGATGCGTCAGGAGACAAGTGGAGCCCACAGGTTTCTTTCCCCGAATATCTCAAAAAGGCCACAGATGCTGCATCTGATTATAGTTGATCCACTGCAAACAAAAGAACTTCAAGTAGAAGTCCTCGTTACTCATGCCAAGAACTCCTGACTGTAAACTGTGTCTCTGAACTAGGGATGGTTATGATGTTGTGCCAGAATTTTTTAATACTTCCTGCCGTTCCGTTTTCTTGGAGAGAGTAGTCTGAGTTTGTCTTTCAATCTGTCTCCATCTGTGATATACTAGTCAGAATTCCTTCATGTTTGTATCTGATGCTGATCCTTTGTTTCACTGCTGATTAAAATGTCCTACGCCTTTACTGTCTCTGGTCCTTTTGTTGGGCTGCTTGAGGGGGAAACTTAGGGTTTGAAGCTGACATTTAAGCTGTCACAGTTCATAAGTTACTTGTCTTTTGTCATGTAATGGCATTTTTGAGGTCATGTAATACATTTTGCAAGCATTTCCTCACTCTTTAGTTATTACTTAAAAATAAAGTCCCTATATTAATTAATTAATCTTCTCCAATTGATGGACCAAGTCTTGTGACTTCCCTTTTTACTATTTTAATAAAAATACAATGCACATACTTACAGATATATTTAAGTTGCAGTTTTAATTTTTACTTATATTAGGATCCTAGAAATGAGATTACCGAATCAAATGTTACGAATCTTTTGACACCTTTGATAAATAACATTAAATTCCTTTTCAGTTTTTTTCTGATATAAATTTATTCCTGGTATCAATATATGTCAATAGTATCAATATTCTAGGAAAAATAAATTAAATGTTATTTTTTTAAATTTCCAGTTAGTGTTTTTCTTATTGGCTTTTTAGGTTTTTTTTTAAATACATAAAAATATTTACCTTTTATGTGTCACTCTTGTGTTCAGTGTCTTTCCCACTGCGCATGAGCCCTGGGTGTGGATTTGGATAAGAATGTCTGTATGTATTTTGTTTCACTGATTCAGATTCAGTTCCTGTGCAACATTGTACTTTTTGGAATATTGTAACTTAACTGGACATTTTACTATCTGGGAGGTACGTTGACGCTCATTTTCATCATCAAATTATTGGCAATAGCTCTCTGGTCTTTAAACTTCCAGATAAACTTCAAATTGTTATCACTATTTGGAAAATTATAAAATAACCAAATTGGGATTTAAATGTTAATACACCTATAAGTATGCATACCCTATCATTAATACAATGAAAAAGAAATAGGCACAATCCTGTGTCCATTGGTCGGGGGTATTAATTAATGCATGGCTTCATCAATGTATTGATTCAATAATTAATTCAATGGGGGAATGTTAATTAATACATAAGGGAAAATGTTAAAGCAGTACACTAAAAGTAATGAATATGAGGTTTTCATAGGTCAGGGAAGAGAGGCCTCTATTAGGGCAGGTGTCTTGTATTGGTAAAGCATAAGGAATTAGACGAGGAAGGTTAGGAACTAACTATAGATTTCCTTGAAAGAAAGTTTTGGCTTGATTTGAAGTTATGGAAAGCCAGGAAAGACTTTGAACAAGTGTTAAAATTAACATTTAATGATGATCAGAATTGACCTTGATTATGTGCTGGTCCTATGCCAGGGACTCCTCCTACTGTAACTGTCCTTTTAACCCCCACAAAACCTCCATGCGGCCACTATTACTCATCCCATTCAAGGTTGTGAAGCGAAAAAGTGGCAAGGTGGCTGTGGACTCCATACCCCTCCCTGCTGATCTACACCTGCAACAACGCACACTCATTCTCTTCTCCATCGCTCCCCACCAAAACCAAACAATAACAACAAAATCCAAGCAGACAAATCTCTTACAAGAAGATTTTTTTTCTAAAATTATTTTCAAGATCATCTCCCTCCAAAAGAAAAAGTTTCCATGGAATAGAGCAGAGAGAGAGAGAGCCTAGGTGTTTAAGCTCATTTGAGAAACCATCGAAGTCATAGAAGTTTGCATTGTCATAGCTATGTTTTAAGAAAGGCGGGGGGGGGGGGATCAAATCCACACTGTCTGATTCTGCAAGATGCAAGCTGGAGGGCTTTCTGACACTGTACTCAGTGCTCAACTTAAACCATTTCATGCTTGTCTTTATGTGGTTACTCTTGTTTCTTAGAAAACAAGGGAATACTTACAAATAAAGCTCTAAGAACAAGCTTTATACAATCCTGTAAGTGGTCCTTCTGAAAAGTTTTGCTTTGTCATGACCATTTCTTAGAGAGGCTCTATTTTTTTACATTCTATATAATTTATATTATTATTACTTAAACATGCTGGCTCTTGTGTTAGCAAAATCTCTCAAAAGGCAAATAATGCTTCGAAAATGTGTTGACTCCAAGAAATTTCCAGGAAAAAAAAGTTACTGTCAAAATCATTGTAAAATTCCTAATGATTTAGAAGGGGAAGTGTGTTTTAACTTTATAGCAACTGGCTTCTAATGTTGTGCATAATTGGTAACACTGATTTTTATTTCATCCCAAATGAAATAAAATAGCTGAACTCTCAATGATTAATAAATAGCTAGCTGTTGTAAAATAGCACACATGAGGTCTACTCTAGAGAGCCCTATTATACTGAATATCAGCCCAATAACAAGATATGGAAATGGTATGTTCTAGAGGGATTTACAAATTACAATAGGCATTTCTCATTATGGAAGGGGATGATGTGAGAAAGTTTGTAAAACTCATTTGGAGACTATAACAGACAAAAATCCTTGACATTGAGGTGTCCCCAGCATTTATAAAAGACTCTCAGCATTACTTTCTCAATTCCATAGGTCACACTTTTAGAATTGCCATCCACTTCCCTTTCAGTTCTGACCCCGACACATCAGTCATCACCCATTGTTTCCTCACTGCTCTGTAGATGGGCTATCCAGATATTTTTCCATTACCAATCTCACCCATGATTAAAACACCCAATTGCCATCTCAACTCTGTAGATAGCCTTTCCTCCTCCTCTTTCTTTTTTTTAAATATCCCCAAAATGTCTGCTGACGTTAACTCCTGTATTTGCCTATTCAGCTGTCTGTCCACCCATCCATTTGGCAAATATATAGAGGCAACTACAGCTCAGAGAGAACAAGAACAGCCTTGGAATTCAGACTGCTTTGCTCTCTATCCTGGTTCTGTCACTTATTATCTCTATAAGCTTGAATACTTATTTAGCCTCTTTATTCTTCAGTTTCCTCATGGAGAGAATGTAAAAATAAACCACCTTCATGGCGTTGCTTTGAGAATTAAAGAGAATAGCTTATAACAATGATGTTAAATGCTTCAAGGGAGAGGTAAGTGGGGCCAAGAGAGCTTAAAACAGGGATCTGACCTAGTCGAGTAAGATCGGGGAGGATGCGATGGGGTATCCTGCTTAAGAGGAAAGCCAAAGAATGAGTTAACCCAGTCAAGAAGGAAAGAACATTGTAAACACAGGTCACGTGCTGCGAGGAATGAGGATGAGCACAAATGGAGATGGAATGTCAGCAAATCTAGTGCAAAGAGAAGAAGGTGAGGCTAGAGAGATAGATGGAAGACAGCTGATAAAGGACTTCATAGGACAATTTATGGGAGTTGTGAACTGCTGGCCATTATCAGCTTTAATGTGATGAGACATTGGCTTGCAGAAGGGCCTGACTGGCTGACAGTAGACACATTGGGCTATTTTTTTTTTTTTTTTGGTATTTTTATAAATTTCATTTTAGAGATAGAGAATGCATGCTTAAAAGTGCATGAGCAGGGGAAAGGGGCAGAGGGGAAGAGAGAGAGAATCTTAAGCAGTTTCTGCGCTCAGCACTGAGTCTGACTCAGGGCTTGATCCCAGGATCCTGGAATCATGACTTGAGCCACAATCAAGACTTTGGACACTCAACTGACTGAACCACCGAGGTGTCCAGACAGATTAGACTATTTTAATAAAATAATTCAAGAGAAAGACAATGAGAGCTTGTGTTAGGATTGTGGGGATGGACACAGAGAGAGGTGGATGGATTTAAGAAATATCTAGCAAATAAAATGGTCTGAACTTGGAAAGAGTTGCAAGGGGGAGAGAAGATGAAGAGGAAGCAGTCGTGGATAACACAGTTTCCTGACTTGCGTACTCAAAGGACAGCAGTTCATGAGTCTGAATTGGGACATTTTACACCCAAAAGGACAAAATCTCAAGGTATTTTTTTCATTAATTCACTATTTTTGAAGGCTACGTGACCAAATTTAAACTTTTTAAGTCTAGAATTCAATGAGTTTTACCAATGTCAGATGTTTCCACTCTTTCTTTCTCTATGGTTTCCCCAGGCTAATCACATCATTCTTGGGGCATGTAACTTGCCCCATCTTCTTTCTCTCTCCTGTTTTAATTTCCTTTCTTTTTGAAATTTGTTAACAATTAATCGCCTTCATGTAGCTTTTTATGAGTAGTACATCTGATTCTAATAAAAGACTACTTTCACTTCCATCTCTATGCCTAGCACTATGGTGCTTATTTGCATGATTACTTGTATTTACTACTACATGACTTTAGAAACTCATTCTTTCCTTATTTTATATGCATATTTTCCTCCTATCTATACTGTACATTGTCTCAGATCAGAGATCAAGTCTCCAATTTATTTTCTATTTGTCCTTTTTTGCTTAGAACAATTTTCAGAATTACTGGAACAACAAAAAGAAATACTTTGTTGTCTGACCAAATTTTCCCAGCTGGGTGGGAGGAGATAGAAAATGGCTGACTAATGCATACTTTGTTCATTGTTTCAAAGCCACAGAAATCTTTCATCAGTGTTTTATTTCCAATTTTTCCCCTCATGTCCCTCTCAATGGATGGAATTCACTCAAAAATGCCAAAGCATAACAAGTCAATGTGGTACAGTGGAATGAGCATGCATGTTGGGTTCAAACAGCAGGCTTTATTTAGCCTCAACTGTGTGACTTTGGACATCTCATTTAACCTCTCTGAGTCTGAAACTCTTCATTTTAAAAATGAAAATATCAATATCTAATCTACATATTCATTCATGTCTTATTTGCCCCTTCAGTATCCCAGCTTCATGATATTTCCAGATATAACCTGGTCACCTTCATAAATACATTCATATCCTGAATATGTATTTCCAATGGAACTTGATGCTGTTTCTTTATGTTAGTATTTGCAGAAAGCAAAATTCTAAACAGGGTTTAACTTGAAGATTTTGAGAAATAACACTAAAACACAGTAACTATTTCAAAACCTTCTATAAAGGTCAAATAGATACTTTCGATGCCAAAATATTCTAGAACTGGAAAGTGACAAATATATTAGAACACCCACGGAGAAACCTGTTTTCACTTTAGAGTAAATATTTTTTTCTCACAAAAATATTGTTGCGTTGAATGGTAGAAAACTGCCAAAATTTAGAGGAAGTTAAGCAATATCAGAATGCAATTAAAAATAAATTAGTCATAGCTGTGATCAAGGGGCTTTCCGAACTGCACTTGAGAAGATCAGAAAAATTAACACGAAACTGCCATTGAAGAGCAAAACTTACTTGTATAATTTTAAATAAGAGCTTAAAAATTGAAGATACAAAATGATATTGGCTCTTTTTAAATATGTTCCTTCAGCCTATACCAAATTAACTAATCTATAAATCAGAATATTTCATCTTCGGCTTACAGAGTCATCAACACCGGAAAGTCTTGAATATCTTAAAGTCAACATATTGTCAAGGTTTTAATGTTTTGGTGACAAAATAATAAAATGATCCAAACAAGATTTATTTAACCCAGCAAATAGCAATTTTGCCCCATATTAACATTATATTGATATTGTTTTCCAAGTGTACTTTATAGCCCTAAGGAAAACCTTAAAGAATGAGAATTGGATTTTAACTTGGAAAAACAGCTGAAACTTACCAGTTGGAAAATTTCATTGAAATATAAGAGATTTTCTTTACTTTAGGTTTTTACTTAAATTCTAGTTAGTTAACATACAGTATAATATTGGTTTCAGGAGAATTTAGTGATTCATCACTTACATACAACACCCAGTACTCATCCCAACAAACACCCTCCTTAATGTCCATCAGCCATTTAGCCCATCCCCCTCCACCAATCCTGAATTTTCTCTCTGTAGTTAAGAGTCTCTTATGGTTTGCCTTCCTCTGTTTTTTCCCCTTCCCCATGTCCATCTGGTTTTGTTTCTTAAATTCCACATATGAGCTAGAGTGTATTATGCTAAGTGAAATAAGTCAGTAAGAGAAATACAAGAGATTTTAAGCGAGCTCCTCTTGTGAACTTTTCTCCAACATCAAGTGAAGCAGTTTTCTGCTTTACCTGGAGATGGAAGTTGGTAGAATGTTGGCAGGCCCCTAATCCCATAGTTATGGAGAACGCCAGTTGAACTGCCTTTCTAGGCTGCCAGACTCCTCCCAAGCCACATCATCTGGAGTAGTGACCTGAGAAGGTAAATCAGTGGGTTTCTAGAGCTGCTTGCACCCCTCCAGGCAATGCCAGTGAATTTGACCATGGGATTCAGTTCATTCTCTCTTTCTGCGACCGTGTGGTGCTGCCTACATTTCTTTCCATCCTTTAGAAACCCCTCATGGGAAGTCACTGTCTATTTCTTGCTCCTGGAGACACTGTGGGGTTGCTGCAGGACCTCAGGGCTGATAACCAATTGTCTCAATTCAAATCTTGACTCCACCATCTTCTCCTTTAATTGGAACCTTGGGGAACTTGCTTCCTCAAATGAAGCCTCAGTTTTCTCATCTGTTAAAATGTATGTGACTGTGAAATGACCTAAACTCCAGGGCTGTTGAGGAAAGAAGATAGTTTAATGCAATATGGTATGGGTTGAATCCATGTAAATGATTGATACCTACTGAGATGTATTCTGTGAGCAACCCCTGTTCTCTTGACCTTGTTATACAACTCTTCCCCCAAATGTACCCATATTGATATCATTTCACCTGGGACTCTCAAATGAACAAAATAATTGAATCTAACAAACTGTTATGATTTCTTTAACATTCTCACTTGAAAACTCCTTCTCGGCTCAAATGTAACCTACTCTGTGAGGCCTCCTCAAGCCAATTGAGGAACATTTCTGCCCTTATCTGGTCATCCCTTCAGCAACCATTGCCTACATTGTTTCTCATCAATCCCTAATAAATACTTCTCTTTCTTCCACAAAACTAGTAACTCAAAGGCAAGGTGTTTGTCTTCAGCTCTATCTTCAGGGACAAAATATAACAGTTAATCATATACGTTAAGTAAACTAACGACTATGATAACAAATTAATAGCTGAAAACCTTGGCATGATTTCACATTTTTGTGAAATCACATCCAAGTGTTAACTCAATCAGGTAAGAATTATTATACGGATGGTAGAGCCAGCTGGCTTGGTGTAGGGCAATCCCTACCTTAAAAAAATCTTTCATAAGACTTGGTGATAATGGGTAGATTTCAGGCATTTCGGATGCTTTGAAAGAACCAAAAGTTAGCACTCTCACCTTTAAGAAATGGGACAAAGAAGTAAGGTAGCTGGAGCCTACAGTATTTATTACAGAAGCACCTGATAATGGAGACTGTGTTTAATATTTGTGATTTTATTCCTAATCCTCGACTACAGAAGTGGCTTGACTACACACCTTATCACAAAGGTCTTGTCCCATTTTAAGACTGAAAACACAGTATTAGCTTCTCAAAAAGTAAATATTTGACGACTGGATCAAGAATGAATGAATTTCATTAGGACCCTAAGTATGGAGAGATGTGTCCAAACTACAAAGGGTATTATTATTTGAAGGAGAGAAGACAGAGGAGGGGGTGGCTGGACAAAGAATTAAAAGAGGAGACTGCCTTCTCTTCCTCCTCTTCCATCTTTAATGGGAATTACCAAGTGTTCTTTTTATGCTGGTAGACAACCCAGGGAAGAGGGAGAAGTTAAACGTACTCAAAGAAGGGGGATAACCAAAGAGATCGAATCTTAGGGAAGACAAAAGAAAAGTTAGTAAGTTAATAAGTTAAAAGTTAATAAGAACATTTGGGAGCTTAAACTTGAAAAGATGAGGGAACACTTCCTTCATTAAATAGAGGAGAGAGGAAAGGCTGTGGTGGGGAAAGCCAAGTAGAGTTTAGATGATCATGGGAAGAGCTCCCTTTTTGATTGCTTCTGTTTCCACCATAAAGTACGGGAGTTGGGTTGGGGGTGGGGTTGCTGGGGAAAGGACGTAGGAAATTTTAAGGGAAAAACAAGATATAAAATATTGTGAGTTATGGGAAAGAATAAGAGTAGTAGAAAAATGTAATAGGCTATAGGGAAGATTTGAAGACTCCATTAAGAACTGGTGACTTTCTTAGCATAAGATCCACATACTTAGAAAATTAAAAGTTGGCTGTTTCTAATTTCAATGGGAGTTATATCTATTTAAGCATTAATTGGATGCTTCAATTTTTTATTTTATTTTTTATTAAAAAACTTTTAAATGTTTATTTATTTTTGAGAGAGGGAGAGAGAGAGAGAGAGAGAGGCAGAGAGAGAGGAAGACACAGAAATGAAAGCGGGGCTCAAACCCACAAATTGTGAGATCATGACCTGATCAAATTCAGATGCTTAACTGACTGAGCCACCCAGGTGCCCCGCCTTTTTAAAATTTTTAAATGTTTATTTATTTTTGAGAGAGAGAGAGAGAGAGAGAGAGAGAGAGAGAGAAAACGCATGTGAGCGGGGGAGGGCGCAAGCTTCAATTGTTACAGAAACTTACAACTATGCTTTGAGCAGACCAAGTCAAAGGGAAAAGAGAAAGAAACTCAGGAGTATACTAATATCACTTTTAACTTATACTGCTTTTAAGGCACACCTAGAGAAAGATCTCTGGGTTTTCGTAAGATGTCTGAGAACTTTTAAGTAAAATATTAAAATTTTTGACGCCTGAAAAAAGTAAATAAAATATAATTTAAAAATTGGGAACATGAATTTGAATTGTAGCTTACTTCTCTGGCCTATAAGAAGTTGTCCTCATCTACAACCCTTTCCCAAGGCTACAGGTGCAGGTTAGGCAGAGGAATACTTTGCCCCAGAATTCAAGAATTCACTAGCAACTGCTGCAGGTATTCTGGAGTGTTCTAGAAGAGCTGCACATACAGGATAACCACAAAGGGGACAGGTAAGGAAATGTTAATTGACTCCTCTCTCTCTCCCTCTCTTTTGGCCCTATCCTAATTCAGGATCATGTAACTTTTATCCATATTATTATGTTGGTCTCCATTTTTCAAAGTAAAATGTCTCTAATCTAGCTGGATTAAAATCATTGAATGGTTTTCCACTGCATTCACAACAAAGATCCTGAATTATGGTCCTGAACATCTGGCTCTTGCCTCCCTCTCCACACCCAACTCCTACTACCTGCTCCTCACTCTACCACAGTGTCTTTTCTCAGGGCCTTGAAGAAGCCATGTTCTCTCATGGCCTCAGGGCCTTTGCTTTGTTATATTACCCAGAGTTTTCCAGAGAAACTGAACCAACAGGAAGTGTGTGTATGTACAAACAAGGATAGAGAGAGCACTTTGTTTGAAAGAATTGGCTCACATAATTGTGGGATCTGGAAAGTCTGTAATCTGCAAGGCAACCAGCAGGCTGGAGACCCACAGAAGAGTTGACATTGAATCTTCCAGTGTGAAAGCCTTTTGGAGGAAGAATTCCTTCTCAAGAGACCTTAGCCTTTTCTCTCACACCTTCAGCCGCCTGGATGAGGCCCATCCACATTATGTAAGTTAATCTACTTTACTCAAAGTTCACTGATTTAAATGTTAATCTGATCTAAAAATGCCTTGACAGTAACATCTAGACTAGTGTTTGGCCAAAAACTGGGTACCATGAGCTACCCAACTTGACACACGCAAGTAACCTTCACACCCATGACACCACTTCTGCCCACAATGCTCTTTCACGCTTCTACCTCTTGACTAAATTGTCACTTGTCTGGCCTTCTTGACCACTTCCTCCCTAACTGGGTTATATCCTTCTGTTATAGGCTCGTAGAAAGCCCTGTATTTCTCCATCACAGGCATGATTTAAAATTTTTCTTCATGTTTATTTATTTATTTAGTTAGTTAGTTAGTGACTGAGTGAGAGAAGAAGGAGCAGAGAGAGAGGGAGAGAGTCCAAGCAGGTTCCATGCTCAGCATGGAGCCCAACACAAGACTCAATGCCATGACTGTGAGATCATGACCTGAGCTGAAATCCAGAGTATGAAGCTTAACCAAACAAGCTACTCAAGAGCCCCTACCACAGGCATGATTTAATTCATAATGTATTTGATTCCTGTTTGGCTCTGTCTTGTCATGAATACAGAAGCCACACCTAATTGTTCACCACTATGTTTGCTGGTCCCAGGCACCATGTTGCACAAAGTGTATGCTCAGTCAAAACCAATAAGCACAAGAAATCTCCATATGTCTACCAAGTGGAATTTATAATGTATTTATAATCATCACTCACTTGTTTCAAATGTTTCATCCATAATAACTATAAATAATAGACCAGTAACATTTACCAGGTGCTTTCAGTTTGTAGATACTCAATGTTAACTTATCCTATCAGATACCTCTTTTGCACCATTTTAAATCCTCTCAACCTTATTGTCTCTGAGGCTCTTGACCACCATTCCACTCTAGGCTTGGTCCTTGAAAAAACAATTTCTCTGGGGCAAACCTACTGCACTTACCTCATGCCTGGTTATTCCATTTCTCCCCTCCAGCCCCAGGGTTCTTCTCTCTGTGGCTGCTGAGATATGATTGTTTCAAGACCCATGAGGCTCCCATACTTGCCCAACCTAAAAATGTGGGAGAGATGAAGTGCTGAGGGTGAGGAACGAAACTTGGACCAATAGAAAGGGACAAAAGACAAAGTCTTCCCCCCTTCCCCAACCCACCAGTCCCAAAATATAATAGTGCACAAGGCCCCTTGGAGATGGTCCCATGAGACTCAGTAGTCACACAACATGATACCTGGGACTGACCAGAAGTCAGATACAACCCCCCCCGCCCCCCCCCCCAGCCATTTCTGCTCTTTCCTTTCTTGCCTCACTGCCCTTGTCCTTCATTCTGGATTTCCTGGCATTAGACTCCTCTGTATAGTCTTAATGCATCAGCTTTTGTACTAGGTTCTGTTTTTTAGAGCACCTGGGCTTAGACATTCATTTCATTTTCACAACTGGAGGATGAGATCCAGTTTGTGTTTTAAATGCTCATCTTGGTGCAGTGTGCTAACAGATTGGAGGGGGAGAAGGGAGGAAGTGGGGAACTAAGGAATTTATGGCAATGGTCCCAGTGAAAGATGATGGTGCTAAGGAAAAGAATGCCAGCTGTAAAAATGGAAAAAAGTGAACAAGTTTGAGATATCGCTTCCTCTTCCTTCATAGTCCTTTTCATGTGAACTGCCATTATGTATTTGCATACTTGCCTATTCTACTATGAATGCTCTATCTGTAGGAATTGCTAGCATGCTTCAGAAACATAGTATATTTCTGTTGTGTGAATGAGACAGCATGATAATTCCAGACACTCAGGAAAACAGCAATAGGTTGCTCAGAAGGTTACAGTGAACTAATTCCAGGGAGGAAAACAAATATATATATATTCCATATATATATATGGAAAAGTGGAATATATATGTATATATGTATATTATATACATATAGATATACATATATACATATATATATACATATTATATATATATATATGATGTGTTGATAGGAAAAGGGGCAGATATTCATTGTTATGACAGGACAACAAAAAAAATAAAGACTGTCTCAGGCAAAATCTGGATGTGTGTTCATACTAAGCATATGTCTACTGCATGTAACTTACTATGAATTTTGAAAGTATAGTAGTCCAATAATTCTGCTAACTAAAGTAGATTTCTAACAGAAGCTGTATTTGCCAAGAGTTTATTAGCTATTAGTCTTCATTGCTGAATATAAAACGTGAAATTTTTGTTAAATTATTATCCATTAAAAGATGAAAACACGGACATAATCAGGAGAGAAATACTTTTTAAGCCCTCCTGGCTGAACTTAGCAATTTTGAAAGCAGTAGAGACTAGCTTCTAATAGCCCTGGAGTCAGGCAGAATATGACTTTTAAATCTCTTACTCCATTTACTTTTTACTTAACCATTTAGGGCTTCATGTCTGTATCATGAAAACTAACATAATGATATTCTAATTGTTACAACACTTTGACCGTGACAGGAAGTTTACTCCTGGGTGAAGCCAAAGTAACAACAACAACTGGACTTATTGATTCATCTATTCCTTCATTCAGCAAATAGTTGCTGGGGCCCACTATGCAATAGGCATGTTCTTGATACCGGGATGCAGTGGTGAAGAAGCAGGCCAATCTACCACTCGTGTGACGCTCAGACACTTGTGGAAGAGGCGGAGAAGTTACACAGAGGAACCAGCCATCATAGATAGTGGCAGATGTGGTTGATTTCTGTGAGCAAACAGGCAGATGAAGGGTAGAGAGAGTGATAGAAAGTACATGTTTAGAAGAGTGACCGATAGGACTTCTCCGAGGAGTTGGATATTTGAGCAGAGGCCTGAAGAGAGTGAAGGGGGTAGTGATGAGAATAGCTGAGGGTCTGGGGGGGGGGATAGTGGGAGTGGGGGGCAGTTCAAGCAGAGGGAACAGCAAATGCAATGGCCTCTGTGAGAGTCAGTTTGGACTCTTCAAAGCAAATCAGGAGCTTCAGAGGAGTGAGCAAGGCAGGAAGAATGATGAGATGACTGTGAAAACACAATGAGTTGTTGAGTAGGAAGGGCCCCAGGAAAGACTTGGTTCAGAGTTTAAGCTCAAGTGTGATGTCACTCAAACTTGTTTTCTCTCCATCTCTTGGCTTTATTTCCTCCTGTCTGTTTCCATTGTCAGGCAAGCTTCCTCCTCCTGGTGTCCAGATCCATCTGCGGCTCTAGGTGTCCTGGATTCATTGGAAAGAGGGTCACCCTCTGCCTAGTAGCTCCTGCAAAACCTTTAGCTAATCTGTAATTTGGCCAACTTCTATCTACAGCCATCTCTACAAAAATCATAGGACCGGCAATTGATTCTATGTCCTCGACTTTGGCCACTCAACCTGTACATCTATCTGGGTCGAAGAAGTGGAGTAAGAATAGAGCAGGGATGCAAAAGCAGGGTAAGGCACTGTGCTCAAACAAAAATCCAGAGCTATTAAAGGATATAGGGTGAATGGATGCTGGATGAAAACAATTCCACTACACAGGGGAACCATAATAACTTCTATCATCATCATCAGTACTACTATTATCAATAATGGGAGAAAGGCATGGTAATTAAGTTATGTACCACATCGTTTAGTGTTTATTTTCACTTTAGGTTAGCAACACAGCAAACTTTATGTGGTTCTTTTTCTTTATTTATTTTTGAGAGAGAGACAGAGCATAAGCAGGGGAGAAGCAGAGATAGAGGGAGACACAGGATCCGATGCAGGCTCCAGGGCCTCAGCTGTCAGCACAGAGCCCGATGCAGGGCTCGAACTCATGAACTATGAGATCATGACCCGAGCCAAAGTTGGACGCTCAACCAACTGAGCCACCCAGGTGCCCCATATGTGGTACTTTTTCAAATATGGGTTAATTTCTTCACAAGGAATCTTCTATAAAAAAATAACTTTTAATCTTTCAAAAATTCCAGAGTAAAGAGTCTCATCGTTTATTGCTAATTAGAACCAGATGGAACCGCCCAATGATTGCATATAGTAGTATTCTGGTGGCCTTATTTGGAAAATTTCAGTCATCCACTGATTACTGAGGGGATAGCCAGGCTGACCTTACCTCTATAAAAGCATATCACACAATACAGTGGCCTGTGATAGAAAATTGTGAGCATGGACTCAATATACCTTTTTTCTCTTGAGAAAAAAAGAAAGACAAACATATTATGAAATGGTTAATCCAATTAACCAGATAAAAATAGTTTTTAATCTGTCAAGTAAATATTAACATTTAATGAAAGGTGAAAATTTGCCCCACAGGCCTTAGGTTTGTCAGACCTTTGATACTTTTAGTGTCTCATTTACTTGAGAGTTTAGATAAACTATGTGGAAAATATCAACCACGTAATTCTGTTAGGCAAAGCCCAAATTATTGAAATAGTATTGCTTGTCAATTTAGACCTCCTTAAATTGTACTTTTAGATAAAGTTAGCATATTTTCAGCTTTATAATACTCATGTATATGTAAAAACCTTACAACATTAAAAAGTAAAACAAGCTTATTCATTTCAAAATAATTTCTTTAATTCCACATAAGCACATACTGTAAACAGTGGAAATATTTAAACCATATTTGTAGTTTGGAAAATTGGCCTTTACACAATGGTTTGGCTCAAAAACCACATTTTCAGATTTTGGTTTCAATATGGTTATTTGTGCTCATGCATTTACTTCTCACTCTTCAAATATTGAAGTTACACAAGGAGTCTAAAAATAAGAATATATCTATCAATGCATTGGAAACTGAGATTTCCATGAAAGACTGAGAATCTTTGAGAAATTGTTGGAAAATACCAAGCAGATAGAGGCAAAGGAGAGGTCCATGTTTTCGGTAGGTGGGTAGTATTTCTCACTGAAAAATGTGAAAAATAAAAATCTAATCTTGGAATGATAACGACTGGAGGGAAGATTTAGCTGCTTAGATAATCTGGAGATGAGTACTATTTGTCCAAGTTCTTTCCGCTCAAGTAACTTGCCACAGCAGATTTTTTTTCAGACCTCTCTTGATGTACTACAAATGCAGAAACAACTGTCTGTTGAAGTAGTAAGGAATTTACCTAAAGGCTTAGCTGCATAATATATTTCCCTTTTCCATTCGAAAATGCAATTCAAAACTAATTATTGGCCACCTTACAGGCTAGAGTGGGCCAGAAATCAGTCACCTGCTTTAGTGGCTGGACAGGACCTGCTGGAAAAGGAGAAACGCATCCTTCCCTCTGCCTGTGGCCATCTGGATCCCCAATCTAGCACAGTCAAACCACAGAAAATACCAACATTCTTTTCCTCTTTCACAGGGGATGAAAACTTAAACACAATCTCTGAAAATAAACACAAGTCATATTTCTAGGCAAACATAGATCTTCTGTTTAAGAATATGCATAAAAAAAAGATCACCAGGTATGTGAAAAGACTCAGTAGTCCAAAAGAAAACAGTGCTGAAAAGTCCATACAAATACAATCCTGTGATATGGACTTACTTCATGAAACAGGAAAAAAGCCCCAAAAGGTCTTCCATCTTATATTCAGAACAAAATCTGAGAACGTTGTATGTACCAACATGGAACAATCTGAGATTAAGAACCCTTGTTTCTGAGGAAAATCATCATTTCTAAATTTGTTTTTTAAATTTATTTATTTTTGACAGAGACAGAGTGTGAGCATGACCTGGGGAGGGGCAGAAAGAGAGGGAGACACAGAATCTGAAGCAGGCTCCAGGTTCCAAGCTGTCAGCAGAAAGCCCCACGCGGGTCCCCAACCCACGAACCATGAGATCATGATCTGGGCCAAAGTCGGATGCTCAACCGACTGAGCCACCCAGGCGCCCCATTTCTAAAATTTTTAAAAGAAATCTCAGACAGATGAGGAGATGTCTTGTAAGTGACCATCTCAATTAGTGGCTTAGAAAATAAAGAGAGTCTCCCAGAAGTAAACAAAAATGAAAAAGGAGGAAAGATAAGTCTCTGAGAGTGGAGCTCTAAGAAACCCAATATATTTATAAGATAAATACCAGATGATAAATGGAAAAGAAACAAAAATCAAAGAAATAATAGAAAAAACTTTTTTTTAGAGGAAGGAAGACTATAACTGTAATTTTAAAGAGAATTTTTTTAATGTTTATTTTTGAGAGAATGAGAGACAGAGCACAAGGGGCAGAGAGCGACAGAGACACAGAACCCGAAGCAGGCTCTAGGCTCTGAGCTGTCAGTACAGAGCCCAACACGGGACTGGAACTTAGAGCCCTGAGATCGTGACCTGAGCCAAAGTCAGAAGATTGACTGAGCCACCTAGGTGCCCCTATAATTATAGCATTTAAAGGAACTACTTGATGCAAAGTAAATTAATGAAGAATAAAAGAAAAACATATGTACATATATGTTTTATTTATTTATTTATTTATTTATTTATGATTTAAGAGATAAATAACAGTTTCAGCAAGCATCCATTGTGGAGAAGGGGAAGTTAAGATGTTACCTTCAAAGGGAAAAATCTAGGTAATTACTTCTCTGAGAAAAGCAAGGAGACAATGGAGCAGTATCAACAGAGATTTTAGAAAAAAATGTTTGCAACCCCAACATTTCGTATATTCATTAAAGATAATGCTCAGTTTTGTGACCAGAATTTATACCTTCAAATTTCCATTTTAGTCTTCAATTTTAGTCAGGCACATTTCTTAACTTTCCTTGAAATTGTGTGTGTCTATGTGGCTATTATCTTTCTATTGGTCCAAAGAAATGTGACTGGAAGTGTGTAAACTTCCATTTTCTCCTTTCTCTCTCTTTTCCTCCATTCTTCTGCTTAGAAAATGGATCTGGGGTGCCTGAGTGGCTCAGTCATTAAGCTATGGACTCTTGATTTTGGCTCAGGTCATAATCTCATTCGTGGAATTGAGTCCCACTTTGAGCTCTGTGCTGACAGCATGGAGCCTGCTTGGGATTCTCTCCCTCTTCTACGTTTAAAAAAAAATGGGTCTGATGGCTGACACTTGGGCAGCCATATTTTTAATTTCTTTTTTTTAATGTTAATTTATTTTGGGAAGAGAGAGAGAAAGAGATAGAGCACAAGTGGGGGAGAAGCAGAGAGAGAGAGGGAGATGCAGATCCAAACAAGTTCCAGGCTCTGAGCTGTCAGCACAGAGCCCCACCAGGGCTTGAACTCATGAACTGAACTCAGGAACCGTGAGATCTGACCTAAGGCGCCCCTGGGCAGCTATCTTGGGTCACATGTATGATGGATGCTCCCAGGATGGCAGAGCATAAAATCTGAATCACCAACAAAATTCATGGAGCTTTCAGGTCAGGTTGGGATTCCTATGCCCAGACTTCTTTTATATGAGATGGAAATAAATTTTAATGTGTTTAAAGCCATTGTTTACTTGTTTTTCTCTTAGATGTAGTCAAACCTGATCTTAACTGATATGATATACACATTAGAAAACAAATTTCATGTGATTGTAAATATTCATAGAATAAGAACCGAATAACTTTCCTGAAAAAAATTATTTAGAAAAATATTCTAGCTTTCTGAGAAATGAATGTAAATAATGAGCTCAAATATGGGCAAAACTGGTTGTAGGAGAAGTGGCCAGAGGCACAGCAAAACTTGGGAGTTGATTACCAAACAGTTGTTAAAATGGATACAATACAGATGCTAAGTGTGTAATATAACAATTACACCAATACTAATAATCTGGTTCTAAAAGTCAAGATTATTCTACAACATGTGGAAATTATGGAATGTGGAGGAGGGAGATACAGCACACACACTGCTCATTTGATGAGCCAGGATCAGTGATTTCATTCTAAACCAAATCATTCCATTGGAAGAGAAATAGAGATTCACATTTTTCAGTATATAGGCATCCACAACCAGAATGAAAACAAGTAAAGTTTTTATACTTTTTCAGATAATATAAAGCAATAGAAACATTGGAGTTACGAAAAGGATTTGCACAGAAGAGATGGAACAGCCGGGCAGCAGAAATAGCCAGAAATTTAGCATAAGGTGATAGAAGTAAGGCTTCATTAGTCAGAACAATCTGGAGTGCAAGTGAGACAAATTTGACTCTAAGTTCACAAACACAGTTGAGATTTGTTTAAGCCAAAGTGTAGAATTTACTGCTTCATGGTTTTGAAAACCTCAGCGGTCCAAAAATTCCTGGTGCTCATTTTCAAATGAGGAGTCTCTTACCCTTCATCTCTTCTGGCTTCTTTGTGGAATTTATAAATTCCTTTTACAAAAGTTAAAGAGTCTGGCTAGGTTAAAAAAAAATTGTTAGAAATATGACAAGTGCACTACAACAATGAAATTATTTATTTATTTATTTATTTAGAGAGAAAGAGACCATGCATGTGCACAACTGTGAGCATGCACGCAACCTGGGAAGGGGCAGAGAGAGAGGGAGGGAGAAAGAATCCAAAGATGTTCCATGCCCAGTGTGGAGCCTGACATGGGCCCAATCTCACAACCCTGAGATCATGACCTGAGTTGAAACCAAGAGCCAGACACTTAATCCACTGAACCACCCAGGATCCCCAGTAAGTGAATATTTTTAAAGGGAGTGGACAAATACTGCGTAAATTCAAATTAAAAAAAAAAAAAGAACTACTATTACATATCAAAGAAAATTGAATTTAGATAAAATATAAAATGACTAAATACTAGCTGTAAATGTTCAAATGACAACATAGTTTGTGATTATAAAACAAGTTAGCACCAACAACAAATTTAGACAAAACTTCAATTATAGTAAGAAGCTTGGTCTTTGACAGAAAAGGAGGCAAAATATAAACTGAAAAACTGAATTTCATAATTCATAAACTTGACTTGGTATACTGCAGCTATCATAGAAAACACACATTACTAAAATATATATATGTATATATATGTATATATTAAACATTTGCACAGAGAAATTGAATTTTAGCTCCTAGAATATCTTTACAATAAATCTACAAAATTATAAATTGCATGCTCCATATTCGTTGTCCTGAAATACAAAAGCTTGGAGACTAATAAAGCATAAACACACTCTTACAAATAAAACCAACTGGAAACAAAGTAAGATTTTCCTAAATCAACTTTTTTAAATCAAAGAGAAAATGAAAATTTCATATATATTTATATATATATGCAAATATACATGTATATATTACATGTGTAAAGATATTAAATTATACCAAAATGACAATACTACTGCTACATATCGAGACTTCACAGAAGTGGTCAAAGATGTACTCGTAAGAAAAGAAAAGACGCTAAGTGCTTTTACAACAAACAACAAAAAGTGTGGATGATGTATTTAACATCAGAAGCTAGGAAAAATAATAAAATAAAAAGGATTGATAATGTTAAAAAATTGATAAATGATATAGTAAATAAATGAGGCTAATGCCTCAGAAAGAGCTTACCTTCATTTATTTATTTTATGGATGAATTTTTTTCAAGATTTCCAACAACAAATATTTGCTATACTTTTAAAGATGTTTTTTTAAAAAAGGAAACATATTACCAGTCCATTACTGAAAAGTATAATAATAATGAAAATAATATTTGACCAAGAAAGTTGAAAAAAAAGCCATGACAATCCACTTTACATATATGGATTCAAAAATCTTGAAAAAACTACATAAATAATAAATAATCTATAATGATAAAAATACATTAATAATAAATAATTAACAAATATATAATGAAAAAATAATATGTAATGATAAAATATGTTATTGTAATAATACACTGGATAAAGTAATTGTTAGCATTAGATGCTGACTTGACTAGACTATATGGTGCGCAGATATTTGGCTAAATGTTGTTTCTAGGTGTGTCTGTAAGGGTGTTTCTGGATGAGGTAAGCATTTGGAATTGGTACACTGAGAAAAGCCCCTTCCCCCCCCCCCCACCATTTGGGTGGGCCTCATCCAATCAGTTAAAGGCTTAAATAGACTAAAAGGCTGAGTAAGAAAAAGTTCTTCCTGCTAATGATCTTCAAGCTGAGACATTGGTCTTCTCCTCCCTTTGGATGCAGATTTGGACTAGAGAGAGTGAGAGAGCTTGAGGGACAGAGAGAAAGAGGGAGATAGAGGATCCGAAGTGGGCTCTGTGCTAACAGTAGAGAAACCCATGGGGCTCGAACCCATGATGTGTGAGATCATGACTTGGGCCAAAGCCAGACGTTTAACTGACTGAGCCACCCAGGTGCCCCATATACTATTATTTTCAAGTAATACATTGTCTACTAGGAAAACACTAGAAAGTCCATTTAGGAAGTAGTATAAAATGTTAGGTAGTTCAGAAAAATGATTGACTTAAAAATAAATGCAAAGTTTAGTGGCTTTCTTATAATACAGATTATCTAAACCAAGGGTTAATGGACAAATAAAAAGTCTATAAGTAGACTTCAAAAGATTTCCAAGTCTGAAATAGCATGCAAAATTTTGTGTAGGCATTTTACTGGGACAAGTTTTGAGAGATTTCATCAGGTCTTCAAAGAGTCTGTAAGTTAAAACAATTAAAGACACATCAACATACCAACAGTAATCCGCAGGAGACAAAATTGGGGGAAAATAGCAACAAATACCTAAAATTGACTTATTTTTAGAGTCTATTTGAATACAAACAAAACCATCTGAAATCTTATATAAGGCAAGAAAAGACAAGTATAAATATATACCTGGATACATTATATCACCATATGGAAGACTGAATATTTTAATGATGTAAATTCTCCTCCAAATGGGCAGTAGTCCACATATATATGTAACATATATACATGTATATAAAATACCATAAAGTTTAAAGACCAATGATGAATGATGCAATGTATATTGGAGTGAAATATATATCATATGCACAGTATACTCACTGATATAAATAATACAGTATCGGCTTAAAATTAGTTAATGTTAATTATATTCGATAATTTTATAATTAATAAATACATAATATAACATTATGTATGCATTATATATGCCATACTTAACTCATGAAAAGATCCTATAACTCTTGAACTCTTGAACACTGGGCACTGTGTTCAATAAAAAATATCCAAATCAAAAAATAAGTGTGAATATAAAAGGATAATTCAAAAGAGAGGAAAGACTCAACAAACATATGGACATAATAAGTAATAAAAAGAATGTACGTAAAGAAATATGTGGGATACCATTTTTAGTGAAAGTCCCACCACTAACCCTTTACTCCCTACTGTCTATTCCTTATTTCATTTTTCTTCATAGCAAAACTAACTTCTAAAAAACTGTGTGTGTTACCTAACATACTATAACATGTATTTTCTATTTGTTAGTTTTTATGTTTCTTTCTACTAGAATGTAAGCTCACTGAAGGCAGAGATTGCCTATATGATGATTGCTGACTCTCAGAACTTAGAAAAGAGACTACACTCCAGTAGGCTCTCAGTAAATATTTTTAAAATCAATATCAGATTGTCAAAACTTAAATGAATGATAATGCCTGGTATTGATAAGGTTTTGGAGAAATGAACATTCTTGTATACTATTCTGTGGATAAACTGATAAATTTCTGCTGAACATATTTACTACGTACGTATCATCATGTATTACACTATATAATATGTATAATAATGTATATACATACATTATATATTTCTATTTTATATATATGCAATATGTATGCTATAAACATATAACTGAATATAGCAATTATCATCTAGGAGTTTATGAGGAAGTAATCATAGGACAAGAACAATATATTTGTTTAAATATGTTTATCGTAGGATTATTTCCAAGTGCAAAATTTGGGAAGCAATATATATTTACTAATAGGAGATTGTTTAAATCAGTAGTATCTAAATTTATGCTTTGAATTACTATTCAGCTACCAAATAAATAGTATAGTATTTCCAATTGTGTGTGCATGTGTGTGTGTGTGTGTGTGTGTGTGTGTGTGTATGGTGGGTACATAGGTAGGAAATATTTTTGAAAAATTATTGAACATGTTAACAATAGCTATGTCAAGATGACGCTGGAATTTTTAATATTTCATGAGTTATAAAATTATATTTTTAAAACAAAAAGTTCTAATTTTTTTCAAGTGATTTTATATAACTTTAAAAATCTTAAACATTTTGGTATGTGGGTATGGGTGTGGGTTTGTGATCTGTTCACACTTTTAGATATTTATCTTTTGTAGGAATAAGAGAAATAGAGGGGCAATTCTCCATTTTGCCTTTTAAAAAGAACTTCACTTATTTCTTTCATACTTATACTACTTATATTATTTGGATTTACTCACTATGAAAAGTAGAATTATTGCTTGTGCCTATAACCATATATATAGTATATTTCAGATTCTAGGTAATGCTTGAGGGCTATGTCTCAAAAAGTCATGTTTTCTGTACTTACAATTAAATAAATCTTTTTAGACAGTAACTTATTATCTTTATTAAAAATTCCCATACAAGCGGTGTATATGTATATACACACATATACACACACACATAATTGAATATTACTAAGCCATATAAAAGAATGAGATCTTGTCATCTGCAAGATGAACTTAGAAAGTATTATGCTAAGTGAAATAAAGTGGACAAAGACAAACACCACCTTATATTTTACTCGTGGGATTTAAGAAACAAAACAAATGAACAAATGAAGAAAAAAAGAGATAAGCAATATAACAGGGTCTTACATACAGAGACAAACTGGTGGTTGCCTTAGGGACAGTGGGTAGGGGGATGGGTGAAGTAGATTAAAGGGGATTAAGAGTATATTTATCGTGATGAACACTGGGCAATGCATTCAATTGTTGGATCATTCTATGGTACATCCAAAACTAATATAATACTGTATGTTAGCTCTACTTCAATTAAGGAAACCCTCTGTAGGGGGGGCAGGGTGGCTCAGTTGGTTAAGTGTCCAACTCTTGATTTCCGCTCAGGTCACGATCTCATGGTTGGTGGGATTGAGCCCCATGTAGGGATGTGCACTGCTCATGCTCTCTCTCGCTCTTTCAAAATAAATAAATAAACTTAAAAAAATAAAAATAAATAAAAAATGTTCTGTAGAAAAATAAAAATAAGTAAAATATCTGTCAGCAGGGCTCACCTTGCGTTAAAGGGAAATTATTTTTTAAATTGAAACGTAAATAAATAAGGGGTGTCTGGGTGGCTCAGTTGGTTAAGCGTCTGACTTCAGCTCAGGTCACGATATCAGGGTTTGGTTCATGAGTTTGAGCCCCATGTCAGGCTCTTTGCTGTCAGCGTGGAGCCTGCTTCGGATCCCCTGTCCCCCTCTCTCTTGGCCCCTTCCCTGCTAGCGCCCTGTCTCAAGAATAAATAAACATTTAAAAACAAATAAATAAACAGTTGCCACACAAATTAAATCTAGGGCTGTATGACAAACTGCAGCATTTTTTGCTGTACTGTGTAGTCCCCAAGGCCCCTTCTCTCTCTGAGATTCTGTAAATCTCTGCAGCGTGCTCCCACAATGCTGCATAAAGACTTGCATCAGAGAGACCTCGTTCATGCCTGTTTTGCCTTCAGGCCCAGAAACCCAGCAACAGCATGAGTAAGGAGAGAGAGAGAGACACTTCAGCTTTAAGATTGTACTCATGAAATATTTACTATTACTTTCCTCCCATAGCATGGTCCTTAACTAAACTCAGTTTTCTTCACTTATATTTTTTTCGAATATTTCATTGTTTTGAAACTGCATAAAGACCAATGTATATAATTAAGTTATCTTAATACTTTATTGCTTTGGTTTATTGCTTGTTTGTTTTTGTTTTGGGTTTTATTTTGGTCAGCATCCAGGGCAAAAACAAATGACACTCATGATAAGTGATTTGCAGAGATTTTAGAAAAGAGACTAATTACAAAGGTGTAAGCAGGGTGTAGAGAAACCAGCAATAGAATGTGGGTCTCCAGCCTAGCACCCTTGGGAGCCACTTCTACCCCTAAGCCCTGAAGTATCAAGATAAGGAAGTGGGGGGTCTCTGTGTAGAGGGCCACCTGGCAGCCGTTGTCTTTAGTAGGAGGGCAGAACCAACATAGGGCACTTGGGTACGTGGAGGGGAAGAGAGTGGGGAGGCCAGGGAATAAATATCTCAGTCTCTCTGTCCTCTCACTGTCTGATCTCCTCTTGGTACCTCCCACTGAGCAAACTCAACTAGAAACAGAGAACTTGGAGCCCTCGACATTCTGCACAGCCATAAGCAGCATGGACAGGGCACCAGAGCAGGTGGGAAAAGCTGGTGGATGCATTTGCAGATGGAAAAAGAAGATGTCCGATACATTATGCATTCCATTATTCTGAATCAAAAGAAAACTAAGAAGCAGATATTCAAAAAGAGAAATGTATAAAATAAAAGCAAGAGTCCTCTGGACACCCAGTTCTATCCCCAGGGATATAGTTTTATATGCACCCGTCCAAACAAACAAACAAACACACACAAACCATATTTTAATTTATGCATGTGATGAGATATCCCCTTTTAACACCAAATCATTATGATTTTTAGTTACATTTTAAAAGAACTTAATAAGTACATTGAGATTTATGAAAAACAGTAAGGACTTTTGGTGGACCAAAACTTATGCAAACAAACAAACAAGCAAAATCTCTATGCTCTTTGATACCCTCTCTAACATCATAGATGGACCCCTTGCCTACCTAGGCTTTAGGTCTGTTCCATCTTTCTGCAATGGTGTCATTACAATGTCACCCCATCCATAAAGCCATTCCATACTGTCTCATCTAGGGATACTTGTAGGATTTGGTCCTTATCTATGTCATGTTACCCACTACTTTCTACCTTGTTTTCAGATTTTATGTGTAAATATTGGGGCGCCTGGGTAGCTCAGTCGGTTAAGCGTCTGACTCCTGATTTTGACTCAGGTCATGATCTCACGGTTCCTAAGATAGAGCCCCGTTTTGGCTCTGCGCTGATGGTGCGGAGGCTGCTTGGGATTTTGTCTCTCCCTCTCTCTCAGCTCCTCCCCCACACGCGTGCTCTCTCTCTCTCTCAAAATAAATAAACAAATAAACATTAAGAAAAATATTATAGTTGTAAATATCATCTACTGTACTAGTATTAGATTTAAACTTTTTTGGGGGGGGTGGTAATTGAAACCTGATTTAAAATTGTATCTCCCGAAGTCTGAGTGGAAATCTTGTCAGAGTGTGGAGGGAAGGGCAGCACACAGGAGTCATGAGCTCTGAGTTCACATCCTGGCTTGGTCTCCTCGGTGTTGTGGCCTTGGGCCAGAGCCTGCCATCTTCAAAGCAGAGTTGCAGTAAAATTCAATAATTAGGTAGAACAATTTAAGTGGAAAAGAAAAAAAAAAAGAATTACTAACAAAGACAAAAGGAGACTTAGATTTACAGAGAGAACAAACACAGCTACCACTTGGACAACACATGGTGAATGAATAAATTAACGCATTTTAGCTTTACTTATCTACAAGTTGTAGAAGAATGTCATTTCAGTCTACACTACACCAGAAAGATGAGCAGGCTTTTAATTTATAAGCAGGTCACAATAAAAGTGCATTTCTGCAACCTGATTGATTTTCTCCAGTTTTATAATTTTGCTTCAAACATCTGTGTACTCAATTATCTGAACCCGGACCCAATTCTCACCTGTACCATGATTTTGTCTTAGTTTTTGTTTTTCATTTAATTTTTAAAGTTTATTTATTTATTTTGAGAGAGAGAGACAGAGACAGAAAGCACAAATGGGGTAGGGGCAAAGAGAGAAGGAGAGAGAATCCCAAGCAGGCTCCGTGCCGTCAGCACAGAGCCCAACATGGGGCTTGAACTCACAAACCATGAGATCATGACCTGAGCTGAAACTAAGAGTCAGACACTTAACTGACTGAGCCACCCGGGTGCCTTTGTCATAGTTTTTTATATCAAATTTTCTACTCTAAATTCTGAAAGTATTGCTTTTCTATCCGTGATGATATGAGAAAGCTTACATAAGGGAAGCCATACCTTACTGCACTGTCTCCACTTTGTCCTATACATATTCTTTTCACAACTATTTTTATATAACAAATTATCAATAATTGTCTTACATACAAAAGCACTTGTGCACGTGTAGGTCAACAGCACTCCTGATGTCATGACACATAGGGGATTAGATCTGGCAATGTCTTGGCATAACTCTGTTCCGCCACACTGCCAATGCTATGTAGGCCTTGGAATTGCTAAACGAAGATTTCACAGAGAAACTTCAGAGTAAGCTAAAAACCAAATAAATAGAGCAATTTAAAATGCTAAATGGCCTTATTTCTTCATCCTCCTCCTTATGCTCCTCCCCCTCCTCTTCTTTTTCCTCTTTTATTATGAGCCAGGGAAACTTCTCAAATTTTGTCTCCTATTACACTTTGATATGTCAGTGAAGATCACATGGTAAAAATCATAGGGTCTTCTTCTGGGTTTCTGACGCTAAACTTACTATTAACAGCAAGAAGAAGAGGATGAGAATGAACAATGACTTCTCGTTTAAGGTCATAAGAAAGTTGTAAGATCATTCTTGGACTAAGACCATTATACCAAAACATCCATAGTAAAAGGCAAAGCATTTAATAGGTGGAAATCATTGAATGGACACTAACAACAACCCAATTAATTATTTGTAATCTGTCTTTTCAAGAAGTGCAATGATTGAATTAAGAATGAAAATTGTAAAGAAGTCAAAACGTACAAACTTCCTGTTATAAAATAATAAGTCATAGGGATGTAATTAATGTACAGCACAGTGACTATAGTTAATACTGTATTGCATATTTAAAAGTAGCCAGAAGAGTGGGTCTTGAAATCAGTTATCATCATGAGAAAAAAAATATGCCACCATATATACAATTACCGAATCATTACATTGTACATTTAAAACTAATATAATCTTGAATGTCAATTACAGTTCAATAACAAAAGAAGAAAAAGGGAGACTTGTAACATTTGTTGAAAACCTATAAAACTTTTATTTAATTTTATGCTGTCTTCATAGAGTGGATGTTGAAAATTCTTAATTAAAAATACCAAACAAACACACCTAAAGACACTTCAGCCCAAGCATCAGCTGATCTATGAACGGCTTTTCATGCTGTGGCCACCACCAGTCTCTCATCTTGAATCGCTCTAATACCTTCACTTTGCCCTCAAACACCAGAGAAGATTTTAAAGTTCTACTGAAATGCTGTACTATTTCATGCCTCTGTGGCTTTCCTAAAGGCAACACAATGGCAACATCATAGGGTCTTTCTTGAGAACTCCATCACCCCATCAGTACATTAGGACATTATCCCGAGGATCCTGGGAAGCAGCTGAGAAGGTTAAACTAAGATGTAAAACACCATTATTACAATTCAATTTAGAATGATCATTCTGTGCATGGTTTATAAAATGTAAAGGAAGATTGTCACCAAGACACCAGGTAGGACACAGTTGTCCTAACCAATGTGAGAATCGTGGGAGCCTGAACTAAGGGAGTTTTTTAAGACCAAAGAAAAATGAATAAATTCACAATACATAGGACCCAGTGCTAAATCATGTATGGGGCTAGGTAAAAGGAATCATACAGTAGTGTCTAAATTTCTGGCTTCAACAACCTGAACAGAGGTTTCCTTCCTGTGCTAAGGAATATAGAAGTAGAATGTTGCATGTTTTGCAGTTATACTAGGTTACTTTTGATAAGTATTTGTAGGGACTACAGATGTCCTTCACTCAGTCTTGGTCTCAGGTTAAAAAGGAAGCAAATGCTGTCACAGACGTATGGATTTATAGTAATGCCCCCTTATCTTTGGGGATATGTTTTAAGACCCTCAATAGATGCCTGAAATCAAGTAGTATCAAATCCTATGTATAGTATGTTTCTTTTTCTCTGCATACATATATCTATATGATAAAGTTGAATATATAAATTAGGAACAGTAAGAGATTAACAACAGCAACTAATCATAAATGGAGCAATTACCACAATATACTGTGATACAAGCTTTGTGAATCTGGTCTCTTTTTCTCTGAAAGTATCTAACAGTACTTTCCTCGTCCTTTTCCTTGTGATGATGTGACATGATAAAGTGCCCACATGATGAGATGAAGTGAAGTGAATGATGTAGGCTTTGTGAGGTAGCTTAGGTTACTACCGACCTTCTGATATATGTGGGAAGGAGAACCATCTGCTTCTGGATCGCAGTTGACTGACGGTAACTGAAACCGCAGAAAGCAAAACCGCGGAGGAGAGGGCACTGCTGTATTAGCAATCTGACTCAAAAAACAGACATCCAACCTGTTCCGTAATTGTAAACAAGTCTGGCTGTCTGTCCTTTTGGGGAACCCTACAACAGCTTGCATAAAATGTTCACTGGAGGCAAAAGTGCTAATGTTCTAGCAGCAGGATTTAGCTAACCATCTATTTGGAGGGAGTTGTCCCAGAATCTTCTGGTTAGTTCTTGGATTTAAGCCAAGAGGACTATTCCTAGAGGCACAGACCTCTCTTTAGCTTCTTAAAAATATTTTCCAGCTCATTTAAATGACTTGAATACCACTAATTTCATAAATAAAATCTCTTTTTTAACATCCATTATGCTAGTTAACAAAACCTCTGATCTTGTTGGGAAACAAAGAGAGTTGAATCACTTGAAGCAACCATATCTTTTAATTAAATGCCAAGACTCACCCTGGGAGTATTTTCTAGATTAGGGCCAACTGACTACCTCTGGGGTGTGGATGAAAACTAACACGCACATCACACTGACAATGCTGAAGTGGTTTAAGCAGATGGCAGACAACGTAACGGAGGAAAAATGATGTGTTCAGTTTGGGACATGCTTACCGCAGGTGGCAAGTGAAGATAGTTGAGTAAATGTTTAATTATACGGATCTGATATGTGGAAAAAATTTATAGATGCATATTCAATTTGGAAATCCCTAGAGTGTGATGTTTTTCTATTTTGCTCATAAAAAAAAATGTAGAGCACAAAGATAGCACTTATTTATCCATTTTTTTCTTTTACTCAACATTTGTTTTAAGTGTCCATTATGTGCCAGATGCTGTGTTTGGTCCAAGAATAGGAAGTCAACGTCACAGACCCTTCTTTCAAAAAGCTCACGTCTAGGGAGAGTATGAGTAAGTACGTATAAGTAATACGATTTAGGTGGGTTAATAGAAAGTAGTCTCTTCCCGTCGCAATAAACAACTGTAATTGAGAACACACTCATTTCTTAGAATTTAACCTTTTGCCATAAAATGGCAAATAAAACTGGTAAAATTGTAAAGACGATTATGCAAACTGCACCTTAATACATCTTAGAGTTTGGGAAAACTGCCTCCAGAATGGGTTAGGCAGGAGATAACAAATGTTTGTTAGGATATGGAGCAAAAGTGTGTTATGGGTGCTCTGTCGGCGGCAGCTGAAATTGGTACTGCTACAGTGGAACACAGTGTGGAGGCTCCTCAAAAAATTAAAAATAGAACCACCGTGTAATTCAGCGATCCCACTTCTGGTTATCTATCCTAAGGAAAGGAAATCGCTCTCAGGAAGGGATATCTGCATTCCCACGTTCGCTGCAGCACTATTTACAATAGCCAAGGCATGGAAACAATCTAAGCGTCCGCTGGCAGATGAACAGATATAGAAAATGTAAGATTATAAAGAATGGAAATCCTGCCGTTTGCAACAACATGGATGGATCTTGAGGGCATTCTACATGGAGACTGTAGTTAACAATGCTGTGTTGTATCCATGGAAGTTGCTGTGAGAACGGTTTTAAAGTTGTCACCATAATAACGATAAAATGGCAATTATGTGAGGGGAAGGGTATATTAGCTAACCTTATACGTGTAAAAATACATGTATTAACGAACCAACATACACGTGTATCAAATCATCACAGCGTACACCTTAAACTTACACAATATTATATGTCAATTATATCTCAAAAAAGCTGAAGAAAAAGAGAATGACTGAAAGCTATGTATAAAAGGGGGAATTTGAAGAACCAGAGCAACAACCTATAGCATAGATCATGGGACATAGCTCGCAATAATTCCCCTGTATTTGCCACAAAAGGGCTTCATTTCCTAAAGAAGCAAACGGTTGTAGATGAGCCTCCAGGTGCTACAAGAGAGCAGTAGCTGGGTGAGTAATGACATTTTTTCCATATTAAACAATTTTAACAGAGAATTAATTGACCTATGGTTTAAATTAATGGGATTACATAATGTTTATTGAGTTCCCCAGAGGGGGAAAATTGAGGTGCAAAATTTGCCCTTGAAATTGTAAAATAAGGAAAATAAATGAATATACATACACATATGTACACATACACACACATACATTTTCATTCCACATGTGTGTATATTTATTATATTTTTTTATGAGAATGGAAAACCCACCTGTTTTAAGTTCTGAAAAACATCTTGAATGCCTAACAAATATTACCAAATTTCCAAACTGTTTCACCAATCACTGTTTCTTAATTTTATAACTTAGGTGGATATCAAGGGAAATTTAATCCTTGTGTTTCTGATTCTTTTGCATTCGTTCCTCCCCCCCCCCCCCAAGTGTTTCATAGGAACCATTTGAAGTCTGAAGGGACTTAGAAGTCTTTTGTTTTAAGCACATTTAAGATGGTTTATTCAGTTAAGTAGCATTTTGTCAGGATCAAATGGATATGAAACTCAAAAGCCTTAAATTATTTTGAAACTTTGAAGACTGATAAACATCATCAATATTTATTTAGCACTTTTAGGTCTACTCTAGTCAAAAATGTAAATATACCAAAGGGATCTTAGAGCACTTAACTATTTTTTTTAATTACACTTTCTTTTTCTTTATGAGAAAGCAACAAAAATTAGTATAAACAACCATTTGAACAAACACTGAATTGGACCTTACATGGTATGAGCTGAAGGTCCTGGTCATTGCCTAAATATGATAAGTGAGACTGCTTATCCTGACATTCAAGATTATCTGATCCTTAACCAGCTACTGCTCCCTGAATGGTCCACAGGGAAAACATATGTAGGAGAACTGTTCCTAGCAAAGGACCAGTCTGTTTGATCATTAAGAACTTTGATTCCCAAGTCCGACACAAAATTCTATGATCCAAGCTGAATCCTGTAAATGATGCTTTTAGCCTAAGGAGAAAGTTCTGCATTACATGGGCTCTGGGTCAAACTGAGGTTTGTATTTTTGATTCTACCATTTACTAACAATAGGATCTTAAGTGAGATATGTAATAGCTTAAAGTCATTAGATTCTTTAGATGAAACATTAGGATAATCACTGTTCCTACTTATTATGGTATCTGTAATTTATCTTAAAATATTTTAGTATAGGTGCAGTTAATAGTACATTCAGGAATGATACACACCAGGAAGCCATACTGAGAAGAAGCTAATTGAATTCTGTTGTTGATAGCTCAATCAACATAATATACTTTAATTAGCATGGTGAATGTCAGAAATAAGTTGTTATATCTGTAAGATCGGTGACTTGGTAATTAGCATTGACGAATGCTAGAAATGTGCTTTATGAAGAAAAATTAAAGTTTCAAGATACATGGATTGGCTTAAATATTAAAAGAAAACACTACCAATGCACTCCATCTTTGGGTAAATAAGACAAAAGAATCTAAGGAGTTCAGTAGGTTTTACCTTCGCTGTTAGTGTCCATATGATTTCTAACTTTTTCTTGGGGGGGTGGTAAATTGATTCCAACTTAGTGTTAATGAAACTCTGCCTTTATATCATCATCTGCCTTAAACAGCCTACTGCTTCATGTTGGAGGTAACTAAAAAGACAGACTTGGGGTTCATCAAAACTACCGAATAGGTCATGTGAACCGTTCTGTATCTGCTTGCTAATAATACTTATTTAATTAATGATTTTATTATGTGGCAGAATTTGATATGAGATTTGCTTATGTTAGAGAGGTTGTAAGAAAGTAGCTAAGTCACATATCTCAGATTGCTACTGTGGACATTATGTACCTCACAGAATAAAAGAGTTATTTTGCATTACCTAATTGGCTTATTGAAGTCATAAAGCAACCTTATATGATAGAGATGAGAAATAAGGAAGATATCCATATTGAGCACTCTGGACAGTTATTGGTGCAGAGTCAGAGCTCAGGAAATAGTTACTACTATGAGTGCTAAAGTGATCTGGAACCAAAATAAGCCATACGCCTTCCACTTCCTCCAATACGTGCCTGAGTGTCAGATTTTATCACCTACTTCAGGAAAAGCCTTTTCTTTTTCAGAAAGAACATGAGAGTTTTTGCCTACGCATAGGCAAAGATGGTTCCGGCTACCCATCTCGGACCTTCTCAGACCAAGCAGAGCTGCAGCCTCTGGGCTTGTCTTACCTTGTAATGCATTTGGAAAGCACCATATTCTCAGGAATAGAAAAGGTAGGAGCCAGGGAGAGGTTGTATTTCTCAGCCCTGAGAAACTAGGAAGTCCTGATAGGTCCTGTAACATGCCCAGTAAATTCCTGAGCCTCAGAACGAAGGCTTCATAAGACATTGTGGAATTTAACCAATTTAACTTGTTTAGTCAGAACAGAAGGAGAGTGTGGGGGTGGGGGAGAGGACTTCCTTTTCCAAAACAAAAAGAAGCACTGAAAAGGTCTACCTGTGGTTTGAGTGATGTGATGCATTAAATTATATATAATTTATATATATAATGCATATATACATACACATAATATACACACATACATGTACATATATATATGAATATATATACATATACATCATACAAAATATATGGCTATATGAAAATATAGACAACTAGAATGTGATTGTTTAATTTTTGGTGCTTTGAAGTACTTTACTTTTTTAAAAAAAAATTTTAATATTTATTTTCGAGGAGAAAGGGGAGGGGCAGAGAGAGGGAGACACAGAACTTGAAGCTGGTAAACTCACCAACTGTGAGATCATGACCTAAGCTGAAGTCAGATGCCTAACTGATAGCCACCCAGGTGCCCCAGAAGTATTTCACTTCTTTATGCAAACAACTGTACTTGTCCAATGGATATATATAATTAAAATGCTGGCAATCAGTCCACCAACAAAATGAGATTTTTTTGTATTGTGTTTCCTTTCTTGTTTGTTTGTTTGTTTGTTTGTTTAATATGCATTCTCCTGAGAAGACCAAATTAAAGCCAGAGTAAGGCCGCAGGAATACTTTGTCAAAATCACATCTTTTTTTATAAAATTAGTAGCACTTAATGTGTTCTGAGGTTGGCAGAGAACTGGAAGTCAGGTGCTAGGGGCAGAATGTGGCAGAAAATGGATGCAGTGGTGCCTGGATGGCTCAGCTGGATAAGCGTCAGACTCTTGATTTTGGTTCCAGTCATGATCTCATTGTTGGTGAGTTCGAGCTCCACATCGGTTCTCTCTGCCCTGACAGCGTGGAGCCTGCTTGGGATTCTCTCTCTGCCCCTTCCCTGCTTATGCTCTCTCTCTCTCCCTCTCAAAAATAAATAAATAAATATTACCAAAAAAAAAAAGAAAAGAAAAGAAAAGATTTGGGCGCCTGGGTGGCTCAGTCAGTTAAGCGGCTGACTTTGACTCAGGTCATGATCTCGAGGTTCTTGAGTTCAAGCCCCACATCTGGCTCTGTGCTGACAGCTCAGAGCCTAGAGCCTGCTTTGGATTCTGTGTCTCCTGCTTTCTCTGCCCCTCCCCCGCTCATGCTCTCACTGTTTCTCAATACTGAATAAAAGTTAAAAAAAAATTTATTAATTAAACAAATTTTAAAAAAGAAAAGAAAATGGATGCAAACTGTATCAAATGGAGGAATCTGGCCCACCTTTCAAATCTGGCTCAGTGTATAGGAGCTGTCTAGCGCAATTGGGAGATGTATGATAGGCTCCGCTTGTATTCATTTTTAAAGTTTAACCCTGAGTTATTTTACCTAAATCAAGAAGGTATTTTTAGAGTCAGATCGTGTATGCTTCTCATAAGCAGCAGAGGTACTGGATATCTGTTCCAACTCAGATTTTGGAAGCAGTTATTCTTCTCGAAAGTTATTTTTTTCCTGTGGCATTTCATGGAAAACACTTGCTATAGCCAACAAGCTATGGATATGTTTTCTTAGGCTGAAGAGATTTTTATTATGAATAAGCTAATTGAAGCCATGGGAAAAAGTGCAATTAAAGAATTTTTGGTTTATAATACATCATGTAGTTGGAAATAATCTTGAGAAGTCATCAAATTCAACTCTTGTATTGAGACTAAGGGACACCCTCAACCACCTCTCCCCTCCAAAAAATGCCTATCTGTCCTGTTTTTGAAACAATTTAGGTAGTATAATAAAAGCCTGCTAGGTAAATTCTGCCCTCTAGCATATCTTAGAATTGTAAAGTTACTTGAATATCTTTTGCTGCAAATTAAACTAAAAACACCATAAAAATATAAGCCATTTTATTATTTTTTGTATTATCATTTGTGATCTGATTCTGGGGCCTCCATATATCTTCTAGCGTACTATCTTTCATTTTCCACTATTTCCATTTCTTTCTTGCATAAATTAGGAATTTGGTGTTGCTACAAGCAACAAAGACTAATCTGAGTTAGCACCACAATGAGGTGGCTATGTAATGTGTCATTGTGGCTAGGCTGAATTAATATTTCCCAGAATGCCCATTAGGGATGTTTCATTAGGGTAGGAGACAAAGAAGATTCTCTCCAGAGCTGGAGAGATGAAGGAAGGAAGCAGCCATCCTATAGCATACATACGTTGTTGCTGATTTGCTGACTTACCTTCTTGGTGAGAAACAACAGCTTGTCCTACAATTGCTCTCCCTTACCTCTGGATCTTCTGGATTCCTCTGACTTCTGAACTAGGTGTGTTAGGGTGCATGGTCAGTGCCTCGAGGAGGGGCTCTGGCTTCTGCAAGATGTTCATTTTAAGGTCAGTGGCAATAAGAATGGACACAGGCCTCAGTCAATCCTTGGGGATTTCTAACTTTTCCTCATGGGGTTCCAGTCTACTGGTGATCTTCTCTTCCAGACTGTCTGCCCTGAGAACTTTGGGCTCTGACATGAGATGTGGAGACAGCCTTGCAGAGACTTCTTAGCCAGCTGCCATAGTTAGGTAAGCAAGTACCCAGTAATAAATTCCTTAATATATCCCTATATATTCTATTGGTTCTGTTTCTCTGGTTGAACCCTGCCCACTACATGCAGGAAACGGAATTAGAGACCAAGAATTAGGATTAGAAATCAAGACTGGCCTTTGTTTCTGTCCTTCCTTATTCTTTTTTTTTTAAAAATTTTTTTTAACGTTTTTATTTATTTTTGAAACAGAGAGAGACAGAGCATGAACGGGGGAGGGGCAGAGAGAGAGGGAGACAGAATCGGAAGCAGGCTCCAGGCTCTGAGCCATCAGCCCAGAGCCCGATGCGGGGCTTGAACTCACAGACCGTGAGATCGTGACCTGAGCTGAAGTCGGACGCTTAACCGACTGAGCCACCCAGGCGATCCTGTCCTTCCTTATTCTAATTTCCAGTTTCTCTTTCTCTTTATAGTATGCATGTCCACAAAACATGTTGGATAATAGGTCCTTGAGAGTTAGTAGAACCACTTACATGTCCAGCTACCTGAAGAGACATGAATTCCCTTATTCAGTATCTATTTCCTCTTGTGACAAATTCTAAATTCTCAGGAGTAGAACTCATGAGAATCCTAATCTCCAGCTTGGAGCAATCTGCTGTTTCTGGGGAAGCCGACTATGTGGAAGGAATTGGGCTATGTCTGGTGCCCACCACTAGTCCAAACAACTGTGTCAGGTACAGCAAGTTTGGGTTGAACAGAATGACTACTGGGATTCCAATGGCATTTTTCACATGGACAGGAGAAATTAGGGACCAAGCTGTCCACTGTTGCCAGGACTGATAGTTATCAGAACATACTGATAGGGTCATGATGGTTGTTTCCTGCTGATGCTTATGCCATGTAAGCTGTTAAACATTTTCATATTACCCCTGCCCATAGATTTAACTTAAAATAGTCATTCACCTATACAAAACATTTTCTCAGGGTTTGTAATAGGCATAAGCACTGTATTGGTGTTGGGGGAAACAAAGTTGAATTAGAAGGCAAGGTTGTAGACTATGAGCACATAATTTAGCAGGAGAGACAGACACTTCCAACTTCATGTGAAGGAAGCATTGGATTCAGAGTCAAACATGTTAGATTTATTCTTTGCTTTTTCATTTACTATCTTTTTGACCAGATAATTTTATGGTGTGGTAGTTTTGTAAGGAAACATACGACTGTGTCCTACATTCTAACGTCATCACTTAATCGATACAAGCTTGGGTCAATTATTTAATCTTCCCAGGATAGTGTTTGTGTCTAAAACATAGGGATAAGATTGTTAGGAAAACCAAACAAGATACTATATGAAAGAATGTAGAGTAACAGCAATACCTTTCCTTTTACATTAAAACCTTTGTTTGCGGGCATAATTCATTCCAGAACATGCTTGTAATCCAAAGCACTTGTGTATCAAAGTCAATTTCCCCACAAGAAATAATGGAAACTCAAATGATTCATTCCACAACCCGAAAAGATTCACATAAAAATGATTACAATACGGTAATATAATACAAGATAATAAAGAATATACAACATATAAAGAAAATAAAGTAACCTGCATTTACATTTGAAAACCTTTGTGGCTGGTGTGAGGGAGACAAGAGGGAGGAGGGTTATTGTGATGGATGACTTTCACTATCACTAATGGAATCACTGCTATCTATTGGCTCCATGGTATCTTTTTCTTTTCATGCAATGTCAACAAGGAACCTAGCCAATGACCTAGAATGAAGCAAAGCATTCCTAAGCTTACTCTTGTAAGGAAAAGCAAAGAACTGTCCATAGGTGCTTTGAGGTGACAAAAATACACTAGTGCCTATTGTGGGCACCTTCCAATGTTCTAAAAAATCACCGATTTCTGCCAAACACTGTGGCCTGAGACCAAGCATCGGAATATGGGAGATGATCACCCACAATCCCACAGTGAGGGGGAGGTGAGGGAAGAGAGAGAAAAAACATTGGCTCAGCTGTGATCATGTGAAGTTCGGCATCATGTACTACTTGTATTGTAAGACATGGCTTGATAATGAAGTTAAAATTTATTAGAAATGTTTGCTTGTCTTCCAGAACACTTGCAGAACAAGTTACTCACAATCCAAGGTTTTACCAATATTTTCATTTCTTGGACCCTTTTGTTTTTAATCATATTTGATTTTTTTAAATGATGAATGCTAATTTTTTCAAATTCTTTTTCAGCAATTAGAAGTGTAACTATAATTTTTAAATTTGGCCATTTGATCAATCGTATAGATAGATTTTTCAACATAAACCATCTTATATTTGTAGAAATAATCCTGCTTGGTATTTTATTATTCTCCTGGATTTAATTGACCAGAAATGTATTTAAGATTTTTTTTTAAATCTGTATGTAGTGGGTACATTTGACGCACAAACTCAAATATGGGGGGAAAAAATCACAGTTTTTATTATCTTTAAATCAATTTAATTCCAACTTCAAGCACTCATGCCCCTAGTTTGGCAGAAAATTCAAAATCAGTTATTCTTGAGTTTCTTTTATATTATGAGAGTATAAAGTTTCTAGGGTCTCTCAAAATACTGAGGCATTGGCGGAAATCCCTTGTCCTCAGTCATCCCTGCTCCTCACTTGCTCCCCAGCCACCTATCACTCAGTTCTAGATCCCTAAGTGGCCATTTTCTTCACAGATTTTACTGCTTCTTAGACCAGACCAGAGCAGAGCTCAGGCCCCTGATGTTTAGGGACTTGTAAATCTCTCCTTTCTCACCAGCTGGAGGGAATATCTTTTCTTCCCTCTAAATAAAAGCTAATCTCCACCATGAAAATACCCTAATCTTTTCAATGAAGTGGGTTTTTTTTGTTTTTGTTTTTTTTTTTTTTTTTTTTTTTTTGTAAAAATGGAGAGAGAAACATTCAGAAAACCTCAAAGTAACAAATTACAAATCATAACAGCTTGGGGCTGAGTTGATGTGGAGAACAGCAACATAATTTGATAATGTGAATTGTGACACTTTCCACCTCTTCCATGCTTGGGAACAGTTTAAACGGTACAAAAATATCAGCTCCTTCTCAGAGTTTGGAAGGCTTTCTTGCTAAAATCATCTGAGCTTCATGCCTTTTCAAAGAATAGCTCTTTTTATGAGGACATCAATTTACTACATGGTGATGGGTCGATTCAGATTTTCTACTTTGTCCTGTGTCAATTTTGGTAATCTTCATTTTTCCAGAATAATTATTCATTTCATTGGGATTACATGTATAGCACAGAATTATGCATAGTATTATAATTTTTAAAATCCTACCTGTTTCTGGGATTGTATATTTTTATTTTTACATAATAATGTTTTCACTTTTCACTTGATCATCTTACTTAGAAGGTTTGGGTATGTTGCTGTTATTTTTCAGCTGTTATTTTTCAAGAGCTCTGCTCTTGGATTTTTTTTAAATTAATTCTAATATAATTTTTCTATTTATACATTTCTGCCTCTTCTTTTATCCTCTTTCAATAGGTTTGTTTTCTTTTTCTAACTTCTTGAGTTGAGGCTTAATTCATTTATTTCCAAGCCATCTTGTTTAATAAGGTATGCATGAAATGTTGTGCATATGCCTCTGACCCTGGTAGTGATTGTATCTCTTAGATTTGACATGGCTTGTCATCACTTGTAATTTTTTTGGTAATAAAAGTTTTGTATTTTGTATTTTTAGGAGAATATTTAAAATTATTACATTATTTGGTACATTTAAGTGTTTAATATAGACACATACACACATGTTTCCTTATTTTTATTGAATTGTGGCCTGCAAACATATTCTCTGAAATTTCAGTTTTAAAGAGTTTATATGATCTCATACTTTTAATATCAAGAGTCTATTTTAATCTTCACTTTCTCTTTCCATAGAACATATAACAGTGAAGTTAAGAGTTCAAAACTAGCTCTAGAACTTTCTAATATGGACTGCACTGACTTTGTTCTCCCCATGGCTCCTTTTTTCCTTCAGGAACTTCACTGCTGATTACTCATTAGTCTCTTATGCTCTGGTAGAACGCAGGTCTCTCATTTCATGGAACTTTCTCTGCCCTTGACTCATGAAACCCTTGACTTCAGTTCTTTTTATACCTCCTTGGCTATTATTCTTGAGACACTTCATTAATTATTCCTTCTCTGTGCATCCCTTTATTATAGTTTTCACTAGAATTTTTATCTTTGGTTCACTGTCTCTCTCTCTCTCTCTCTCTCTCTCTTTTTCTGCAAATTACATTGTGTTGGGCAAGCTCTTTTATTTCTACACAATCAAATAAATGTATTTTACACTTTCTTATCAGTAGCTTACTGCCACCTGAACTTAATCACCAGAACATTATGTTATGTTTATGAAATTAATATAATATGAAGCATAAGGTAATAATAATAATAAAAAGATTTCTGTCACATGGAATTAAAATATTCTTGAAGACTTCAACCATAAGTATGTGAAAAGTGTCTTCATTACTATCACATAACCTACACTAAAGAAATAGAATGTCTTTCATACAATAAGTAAAGTAATAATAAAAAAAAGATGGACTTGAGTTCATTTAGATGCATTACCATTGATTCTCTATTGTATCTCTGTAGGTTTCTCAGGCCAATTTCTTTCCATTAAATCGTATTATCCTTATTAAAATGGAGTTATTCAGTTACAGAGAATTCCAGAATTGTTTGAAGATATGTTACAGATTATGAATGAAAGATATAAATGCAACCAAAACTTCAATATCAGCCTCTGTAAAATATTGTGAGTTATCTTTCCTATCTCGAAGTCAGTGTAGGGGAAAATTTTGTGGACATTAATCACCAACCAGCTATGCATCAGCTTCACGGGTATATGATATGCAAACCAGATTGTCCTCACTAATTATTATGTATTGCATGACATACAATATTCTATTACAAAATAAAACATCTTATTAAAATCAAGGTGGGGTGCCTGGAGTTAAGCATCCAACTTCTGATTTTGGCTCAGGTCATGAGCTCATAGTTCATGGAATTGAGCCCCGCATGAGATCAGGCTTTGCGACGACAGTGCAGAAAGGTCTCTGCCCCTCTCCTGCGTGTGTGCTTTCTTTCTCTCAATAAGTAAATAAATAAACTTAAAAAGTAAGTAAAATCAAGGTCATTTAAATCTTTTCTTTTCCTAAATCTTCCATGCCTATCAATCTTCAATATAATTAAGTTAGATTACAGAAGTTTTCTTTAGCAAGTTACACTGATATTTATGTAGTTTAAGGTTCCTTTTGGTGTTCTCAAAATTACTTTAAAAAGCAATTTAATCTGGATGCCTTTTGGACTTCAGGTCTCTCTTTTCAAATGAATAAAAGCAAAAGATGCACTTTAAACTAAGTAAATAGATGATACTAACTGTGTTGATGTGGCTCATTGATGGATTAATTATAGGACAAACATGAATTACTCTTAAAAATAAATCATTTTTGACTGCCAGTTTCTCTTCTCAACTTCTTCTCTTCCCTTTCTTGCCAAATAAATTGACAATAACATTTAATATTTGACAACTAGGAAAAAGCTGCATCAAAAAAAAGTTCTCCAGGTCTGGTGAGAACTTTGATAATAATCTATTACAATAAATACATGACCATTGCGACAGTGGACTCAGATATAATGGCAGCTTTTATATTAACCTTGCAAATCTGTTCATTAAAAACATTTTATTATGTGTTTCTTTGCTTTCTTGCCAGATGATGAACTTTCTATTTACCATTTTCATCTTTAGTCAAGTAGAGATATCCAAACCAGGAAATTCCTTGTCCCTTTCTTTGACTTTATTTTGGAAATCATGCTTAGGTTCTCATTTATATTATATAACTATGGATCACACAGACATGATAGCGGTACCCAGTCCTAGTTCAAATTTTCCAAAAAGAAAAATGATTTTCAAGCAAAAATTTCAAGGAGGGAACATTCCAATTTTTCAAAAATTAATTAATGGCTTATTTTTGTTTGCATTTTGCTTTTATTACTTATTTCCCATAGATAGTTCCTGGCTGAGGCTGCGGGAAGGTGCTTATTTATCCAGTCCCAATAAGATTATTTGGTGGGTAGATTCAGTAAGTGAGGTCCTGAAAGAGAATATGATCAGGATCCAGAAGAATATTTCATCAAAAAGGAAAGAACAGTTGTTTTCAGTGTTCATTTCTATTACAATATACTTAAATGGGCAACCTTCACAAAAGATTTTTAGGGTGGTGAAAATACTCTGTATGATACCACAATAATGGATACATGTCAATATTCATTTGTCCATACCTTTAGACTGTACAACACCAAGGGTAAACCTTAAAGTACACTGTTGATTTTAGGTTATTATGATATAACAAACATACCACTCTGGTGGTGAATGTTGATAATAGGGGAAGCAATACATGTATGGTAGTAGGAAGTATATGGGGAATCTCTTTATCTTCTGCTCAATTTTGCTATGAATCCTAAACTGTTCTTTAAAAAGTCTTAACAATATATATAAATGATAAATTAAAAAAAAAAAAAAGAAACTTGCTACAGCATGGAAACACTTGGATGATAGCATTGTGGTACTCAGCAGACTACTGAGCCCTCACTACATGGATAAGCTATTCCATTGGTGCATCCACAGGACTGTCCTTCCCAGTATTCAGCTACTTGCGTAGGCAGCCCTCTCCCACGTTGCATCTGAGTCAACAGGGTTTTAGCATGTGCGATGCAACAGAGCCTCGATACACACACAGCAGAACTTTTCTGATTAGAACATTCTTTTGGAGAACCCAATCACCATGTTTAAGGTTGTCTAAACTATCTTTCTGGAAAAAAGGCCATAAGAGGTTTTCGAGCTAAAACAGTGCATGAGAGGGAGCTCACAGGAAAGAAGACTGAGGGTCCCTGGTGAGCTCCAAAATTCATGAGTAACCCCTCCCGACATATATGAAGGAGAAGAAACTCCCAGTCAACCCACAAACAGTTGAAAAATAAATACTTTAAGCCACTAAGTTTTGATGTGATATGCTACCCAGCAATAATTAACTGATATACTGTCTATTCAGTTTCATCTTCTTTTATTATAACCTCATAAAATGTCTCCACATACTAGGAGTCCCCAACTTTTCTTCCCCTACACTTTGATCTTTGATTCTACAAATTTCCCTCCCCTGCATTTTAATCTTTAGTAATTCCCAATCGTTCTTTCTCTTGCTTTGTACCTTGATCTTAACATTTCATCGGTTGCGAGTTGGAGTGGGGTATGTCCATAGAAGGCTTATAGAGGATGATGTTAGAGTCATCTGGAATTTTTCATCAACATTCTAAGAAGTTTGGTTAGTGTTCCTGTTCTCCCACTCTATCTATTCACATGAAATGATTTGCTCAGTGAGGCATTGGCCCTTAATGAAATGAGTGTCATCTCCTTGAGTATATTATAGGGAATAAAAACCAAAAACAATTATTCTATCCACTTTGATTGAATATTTTGCTCTTGATGTGATTTTCTTTCCAGACCTCACCCACTAGTCTTCCCACCTAGTCTTCCCATAGCATCAGAACAGTAAGCACCTTCTCTCAGCCTCAGCCAGCAACTATTTATGGGAATTAAATTAAAAAAAAAACACACACACACACACAAATAAAAATGAGGCATTAATCGGTATTTCCAGAATCTGAATCTTCTCTTACTGAAATGTTTGCTTTAACCACTGATAACCACTCATCTTTTACTGTTTCCATGGTTTTGTTTTTTCCAGAATGTGATGTAGTTGGAATCATACAGTATGTAGCCTTTTCAGATTCTTTTACTTAGTACTATGCATTTAAGTTTCTTCCACTTCTTTTTCATGTATTGTTTGCTCATTTTTTAGTGATGAATAGCATTCCATTGTCTGGATGTACCATAATTTGTTTATCCATTCATCTCCTGAAGGACATATTGGTTACTTCCAAATTTTGGTGATTATGAATAAAGCTGCTCTTGACATCCATGTGTACTTTTTGTGTGGTCATAAGTTTTCAACTACTTTGGATAAATACCAATGAATGTGATCATTGTGGGACCAAAAAGTAAAAATATGTTTAGTTTTCTAAGAAACTGCCAAGCAGTTTTCCAAAGTGGCTGTATCATTTTGCATTCCTACTGGGAATGTATGAGCATTACTGATGTTCCACATCCTTGTCAGCACTTGGTGTTGTCAATGTTCTGGATTTTGGCTATTTCAATAGGTTTGTACTGGTTTCTTATTGCTCTTTTAATTTGCATTTCCCTGATGACACATAATGTGGAGCATCTTTTCATAGGTTTATCTGCCATTTGCATATCTTATTTGATGAAGCATCTGTTAAGGTCTTTGGCTCATTTTTAATTTGTTTGCTTTCTTATTGTTGAGTAGTAAGAATTCTCGGTATATTTTGTATGAAAGTCTTCATTCAGATACATCTTTGCAAATATTTTCTCTCAGACTGTGGCTTATTTTCTCATTCTCTTGACAATGTCTTTCTCAAAACAGAAAATTTTAATTAATGAAGTCTTTTATGTCAATTATGTCTTTAAGGATCATGCCTTCGGTATTGCATCTAACAGATCATTGCCATATTCAAGGTCATCGGTGTTTCTCCTATGCTATCTTCTAGGAATTTTATAGTTTTGAACTTTCTATTTAAATCTGTGATACATTTTAAGTTAATTTTTCTAAGAGGTAAACATTCTATGATTTGAATTTATTCATCAGAGGTTTGTAGTTTTCCTTTTCTATATCTTGTACATATTTTGTTAGATTTATAATTACCTATTTTATTTTGGAGGATGTTACTGTAAATGATACCGCACTTTTAATGATATTGGAAAGCAATTGACTTCTGCATTTTAACCTTATATCCTACAAGCTTGTTAATTTGCCCATTAGTTCAAAGAGGATTTTTTGGTCATTTTTTTTAGTGTTCTCTGCATAGAGGATCATGTCATTTGCAAACAAAACCATTTATTTCTTCCTTCCCAATCTGTATGCCTTTTATTTTATTTTCTTGTCTTACTACATTAGCTAGACCTTCTAGTACAATGTTGAAAAGGAGTGACAGAGGGGACAGCCCTTTCTTATACTAGATCTTAATGGGAAAGCTTCAAGTTTCTTACCACTAAGTATGATGTTAGATGTGGGGGTTTTTGCAGATAATCTTTATCAAGTTGAAGAGGTTTCCCATCATGAATAAGTGTTGGATTTTGTCAAGTACTTTTCCGGCATCTACTGATATATTCAAGTGATTTTTCTTTTTTAGCCTCTTGATGTGATGGATTATATTAATGGTTTTCAAATATTGAACCAGACTTGCATACCTGGGATAAATCCCACTTGTTACTTGTGTATAATCTTTTTTTTTATATTGTTGGCTTCAATTTTCTAATATTATTTGTTGATTTTTGCATGTCTTATCATGAGAGATATTTGTTTGTATTTTTCTTTTCTTACAAATCTTTTAATGGTCCTGGCATAGCATAATGCTGGCCTCATAACATGAATTAGGAAGTATTCCCTCCATTTCTGTCCTGTGCAAGAGGTTTTAGAAAATTTGTATAATTTCTTTCTTACATGTTTGGTGGAGTTCATCAGTAAGCCTATCTAGGTCTACTGCTTTCTGGTTTGGAAGGTTATTAATATAGATTCAATTTCTCTAATAGATGCAGGCCTATTCAGATTGTCTTTCTTCTGTGAGTTTTGGCAAATAGTACATTTCAAGAAGAAAAGATAATGTTTCTTCTAGGTTATCAAATTGGTGGGCAGAGAGTTGTTCATAATATTTTATTATCCTTATAATGTCCATAGGATATGCAATGATACCTTCTCTTTCACTTCTTATATTAATTATTTGTAGCCTCTTTTTTTATATTTAACCTGCCTAGAGGCTTATCAATTTTATTGATCTTTTCGAAAAACTAGATTTCACTGGATTGATTTTCCAAGATGGTTTTTTTTTAAGGAAATATTGCTGTCATCTTTTTATAGAGTATAATTCATCTGCACTCTGCTCCACTCACCTTCCTCTGTATGAAAAGACAATAAAGTGCAGGAAATAGTCCTCCATATCACATCTGATTCTTTCTCAGATCCATAAAGAATCTAAATGTTTTCCTTGTCACAATACATTTACTTGGAGTAGCACAAACAGGTGTTCTTCAGTTTTTTCACAATGTTAGTAAAATTCCTGCCTCAACATAAATCTTGTTGGAGCATGGAGTTCATTGTCCTAAAAAATGATATTGTAAACGTGGCTTAGTTGGTTTGTTTTTGCAACAGGTGCTGCTATGGACTGAATGTTTGTTTCCTCAAAACCTCAAATGATAAAACCTGATGTCCCATGTGATGGTATTTAGAGGTGGGGCCTTTGGGAGGTGACTAAGTCATTTAAGGTGGAACCCTGATGAATAGAATTAGTATCCTTATGAAAGAGACCTCGGATAGCTCCCTTATTCTCCTTAGGCCTTGTGAAGACACTGTGAGATAGTCATTTATGAATCAGGAACTGGACTCTCATCAGGCACCAAGTCTTCTAGCATCTTGATCTTGGATTTCTCAGCCTCCAGAACAGTGAGAAATAAATGTTTGTTGTTTAAGCCACCCAGTCTATAGTATTTTGTTATAGCAGCCCAAATGGACTAAGACAGATACCATGAGAAAGTTGTTTTTTGGTTTTTTGTTTTTGTTTTTTTTTAGTTTTTATTCATAGGGACACCTGGGTGGTTCAGTTGGCTAAACATCCAACTCTTGATTTTGACTTAGTCATGATCTTGATGGTTCATGAGTTCGAGCCCTGCTTCGGGCTCTGTACTGACAGTGTGGAGCCTGCTTGGGATTCTCTCTCTCCCCCTCTCTTCACCTATCCTCTGCTGGCTCGCTCTCTCTTTCTCACTCAAAAATAAATAAGCTAAAAAAATTTAAAAAGTAAACCTTATTCATAAATATCTAACTAGCCTATAAGAAAAATTTCCAATTGCTCTGATTATGCTTCCCAGTAGTACATGATTTATTTTGCTTTTTTTTTGCAGACTTAAAAAACAAAGTTTATTTATTTATTTTGAGAGAGAGAGTAGGGGAGAGGCAGAGAGAGGGAGAGAGACAGAATGCCAAGCAGACTCCGCACTGTCATCGCAGAGCCCAATGCAAGGTTCCAACTAACCAACTGAGATCATTACCTGAGCCCAAATCAATAGTCAGACGCTTAACTGACTGAGCCACCCAGGCACCTCTTGCAGTAGATTTTTTAATGTCACAAACATTCCATCTCATGATTAAATATGTGTCTAGAACTTAATGTTTTCAATATACCTGACAGACATTGCTAGCTATTCCTTTGAACAAGACTGTGAAATGAGTTATCACTGAGTTGAGAACATCATCTTTTAGATAAAGGAGATGAGGCTTGAGAGATTGCCCAAGGTCATGTTATATAGTAATGACAGAGCTGAGATTAGAATTCTCAGCTTTCAGTGTCTCTGCTTTCATAAAATCAGATGGATCTGAGCTGAATGTCTCCTTAAATGAAGAAAAAAGTTTCAAGGAAGGGGCATGTGACTCTAGTCTGAGAAATGGCAATTTAGCAATTTAGTGGATGTGATTTTAAGAATAGATTTGCCTTCCATTGTGATGTGGATTTTTTTTATCACTTCTTATAATTTCTTTTGTGATAATCTTAGGAAGAAGCAATCTAATGTTAGATATAAGAGATGTAATATTTAAAGTAGGCTGCCCCTTGTAAGTAAAAACTGAGTGAAAGAAGGAACTATTTGAAATGATCGTGGATTTAATAAAGACTCACTTCTTTACCTTAATTTTTGTTAATGGCAAACACACTTTCCCCAAAGAAATTACATGTTGTCCATCTACAGTATGTTATAAATTACATATCCAGCCATCATTGCTAATATTTAATTGGCTATATATAGAATCCATTAAAATAGTATCAGTTTACTACATTAATTTCTACTTGTTTGGGGCAGATGTATAAAGCATAGTAACAAAGAAGATAGGATATTACTAGCATCTGTACTTTTATTTTTGCTCAGTAGTTTGTTTATTTTCATTGGTTCATTTTAGTAATATGCTGTAAATTAATTAGCTGCAATAGAAACTTTGAATAATTCAAAGAGGCACTTTAGGAAAATTGCATTTTTTCCCCAAAATTGGCTATATCGCAAGTTTGTTATGATGAATAATAGTGAGGCAGTTGTTTGAGTTGATTTATTGTTCTTACATAAAAAATTCATACAATTTTTAGCAGAAATGAGGCTATTTATAGTAATTACCTCTTTCAAAGGCATTACAGCAGAGATACAAGGGAATCCACAGGAGTACTCATTATTCTGAGCCTTAAAAGATAACATGTACTACAGGATCAAGAGGAAACGAGAATCAAAGCTATACTAGTCAATCCAGCTTCTTGTAACTGTTATAAATGTGTTGAATCCAAGAGCATTTTTTTGTATTTTGCTTTTACTGTGATTTTTGACTCAAAGCATTTTTTGAAACCTGTTAATTTTCTTAATGTAATTCCACTCAGTGTTTTGTTTTCAATTTTGTTCATTAAAAAAATCAGTTGAAAATAATTTCCTTGGTGTGGTGGTTTTTATCTGTTTGCTCTCCCCCTCACCCCACTCTATTCCCCCATCCTAACTACATGCTCACCAGATTTCTCTTCTCTGCTGGTCTCTGAATTGCTCTCTGCCCCAGGAGTTTTGACTTCCATAGACTTCATCACTTGATTCTTTAGCCCCTTGAATTCTAGATGTATTTGGCCAAGAGGGCGTAACATGAAATGGAAAGGTGATAGAGAGAGGTTAAAATATTTAGTTTCCATTCCCCTCCTCCTCTAGTACCTCATCTCCCCTGTGCCCTGGGCTCTGGCAGTGTCTGCATCCTACAGCCACAATGCCTGGTGGCTTGGGATGTCTTCTAAGGAATCAGCGCTTACTGAGTGCTGATTTTATAATATATTCTTCCCCTTTGGCCCTAGAGATAGTAATGAATTCCCATTGTCACTAATATCTAGACACTTCCTCATCTCTTATGTGTTTTGTTATGCTTGCCCACATCTCTGTGAACATTCCTTTCATTAAATTTCATGTAAAACCTTTCAAATGGGCCATCAGGTTTCCTTGGGACACTGAATGACATAATTCGTTTATATAAAAATGAATGTATTTTCAACAGAGAGAAAAAAAGAAAAACGTTTCTACTATATTGGCCTATTTCTGAATATTTTTCATACCTTATGTTCTTCATCCTCCTCAAATATGTCTTTGTATGGTCTTTAAGAGAGAGATTTGGAGGAATAGACACCCCAGTGACATTTGCCCTCTGCTTTCTGAATATATTAATACAGTCTAGGACATAGGAGTACCTGGGTGGCTCAGTTGGTTAAGTGTCTGATTTTGGCTCAGGTTGTGACCTCGTGGTTCATGAGTTCCAGTTCGAGCCCGGCGTTGGGCTCCGTGCTAACAGCTCAGAGTCTGGAACATGCTTGAGATTCTGTGTCTCCCTCTCTCTGCACTTTCCCTGCTCACTCTCCATTTCTCTTTCTCTCTCAAAAATAAACATTAAAAATTTTTTTAATTAAAAATGCAGTCTAGGACATAGATCAGGGGGAAGAAGAGCAGATCATGAACCTGAAGGGATAAACGAAGTCTATTCAGTACAGCCTCCCTCTTTTCTCTTTCAATATCCATTTGTACATATTTAAAATCTTGTCCAGGTTTTTTTTTTAATCGCATGTCCCTAACTAAAGGACATACAAAGCTATCCACAACTTTATTGTCATTGACTGATAAATCAGCTATACTCGTAGCCAAAATTAAAACTGTTTGTTGTCAATGTTCTTCATAGAAGTTGCTGTGGAATGAAGCAGAGATTAAAAGTAAAATTAAAAAGTTAATGTAAAACATAAGCTCTTCTGCCCCTGCTTCAGTACCATGTCCTAAAGCCTATGTTTCCTTCTTCTATCACACCCTTCACATTTTTCTTAGTTTTACCCGCAGCTGGGTGGTGTTCTTTACATAATGAGTGACACAAATATTTATTCTATCATTATCTTAATCCTTGCTGATTCTATCTTTATTATGCTGTTGGGGCTTCCCATCAACCAGGACAATTGGGTAAGGGATATTGGCTTTGTGAAGTCTGTGAGTTGCAGGTAGAGTTCTCCTCCCATTTGTGGAGATGTAATCCAGTATCCGTTGGTACAATGCAGTGAATAATGTGCCTGTTGTCTTAGTAGCATGAAGATTCTAAAATGGTCAGAATGGAGACTTACCTTCCAGTACAAATAAACTGTGACTGCATTCCCCAGTGGAACTATTTTTTTCCTTAAGCGCTATGACTACAAATACGCCAAGCCCAAGGTTTCAGAGATGGAAAGCAAAAACTCCTTAAGTAGACTATTTGGGGAAATATATCCCTAGAGTCCTTGACCCTGAATTTTGACATCTGTCCTCTAGCCCTTTCTATAGCTGGCACTTCCGTAGTTGTTCAAGCCAACTGGAAGAACTCAAACTCAGGAACCTAGAGTTCATGACCTGAGCTGAGATCAAGAGTCAGATGCTTAACCAACAGAGCTATCCAGGCACCCCTGTACTTGGTCTTTTGAAAAATGCTATGATATCTGGAAGGTGAACCAGAATCTACAGGGCAGAACTGATTTTTGAGCTCACAGTAAATACTTTCTTTTGCCCTTGATCAGTCTGGCTAGAAATTTATTAATTGATTGAATTTTTCAAAGATTTAGCTTTTGGTTTCATAGATTTTGTATATTTCTCTTTCACTGATTTCTAGCATAATTATAATTTTGTAATTATTTCTTTTCAGTTACTTGCCTTGAGTTTAACTTGCTCTGCCATTTTTATTTTATTAAGGTAGAAAGGTAGAATCATTGATTTGAGAACTTTCTACTTTTCTAATATAGGTATTTAGTGCTACACATTTTGAAGTACTACTTTAGTTATGTCACACAACATGTTATGTTGGATTTCATTTATTTTAATGTTTTATTTCAATATGTTTTTCAATATATTTCAATCTATTTTTATTTTCTAATTTCCTTTTGATATCTTTCTTGATTCATATGTGATTTAAAAGTGTATTTGGTTTCAAAATTTAGTTTCCAGATGTCTTTGTGTTCATTACAAACCTAACTCCATTGTGATTAGAAAACATTTATTTGACGGGCACCTGGATGGCTCAGTCGGTGAAGCTCCCACTCTTGATTTCAGCTCAGGTCATGATTTCACGGTTCCTGAGTTCCGTGAGGAACTCCAGCACTCCAGAGCCTGCTTGGAATTCTCTCTCCTCTCTCTCTGCCCCTCCCATGCTCATGTTCTGTTTTGCCTGTGCACTTTCTCTCTGTCTCTCTCTCAAAATAAAGTTTAAAAAACTTAAAAATAGGAAACGTTTGATTTGAATCCTTCCAATTTTATTAAGACTCCGGACTTTTTTGGTAAATCTTCTGTGTGTGCACATGTATTCTGCCATTGTTATGTTGAGTGATCTATAAATAAATGTCATTTAGGTTAAATTGGTTGGGAATGTTATTGTCTTCTATATTTTTACTGACTTTCTGTCTACTCATTCTATTCATTATTGGAGAGGAGTATTAAATTCCAACTCTTACTGTGGATTTGCCTGTTTCTCCTTGAAGTTCAATCAATTTTTGATTTGTGTACTTTAAAGTTGTTACAATTATTAGGTCTATAAATATTTAGAAATATTATGTCCTCTTGATGAATTGACCTCTTTATTATAGGGAATGGCTTTCTATATCCCTGGCTATATTCTTTGTTCTGGTATTTACTATATCTAATACTAATACAGCCACATCAACCTTTTTATTATTAATGTAATATACTTTTTACTATAACTTTTACTTTTAATTTCATTATTTCTTTATATTTAAAGTGTGTTTCTTGTAACATACAGTCAGCTATTGCTTTCTTCTCCAACTTAGTGATCTCTGTTTTTCAATTAGGTGTTGAGACCATTTACATTTAACATGATTACTTGTATGGTTGGCTTTGAATTTACCATATTGCCATTTGTTTTCCATTTGTACCATCTGGTCTTTGTTCCCTTTTTCTTTTTTTTCCTGTCATTTTTGGATTGAGTACATTTAATGATTTCATTCTATTTTATTTGTTGACTCATTAGCTAAGACTCTATTATTTTTGTTTATACTATATATTTTAACTTCGCATTGTAAAGATTCAGGTCATATGTTATACTTCTTCACATAGAAGCACCTTACAATAGTATATGTCCGTGTCTCTCCTCTTGGTCTTTCTGCTTTATTGTATATATTTCAGTCCTCCTTAACCTATAAATCACAAAATATATAGTTTTAATTTTTTACCATTCATTCATGTTTTAAATTACTTAAATTATTAGAAAAATATATATTTCTAGATAGATACCATTTCTAGTCCCCTTCATTCTTTCATGTTGATTCATATTTTCACCTAGTATAATTTTCTCCATAGTGTATTTTTTATAGTGTAGGTCTTGCTTATGAATTTTTTTCAGTTTTGTATGTCTGAAATCTCCTTTATTTCCTTTTTGTTTTTGAAAAATATTTTCAGTAGGTATGGAATTATAGGTTGGTAGTTTATTTTCTTTCAGTACTTTAAGCATGTTTCTCTACCATATTCTGGCATGAATTTTTGTTGTCAGATGAAAAATTCACCGTAAATTTTTTCCTGTTTATATAATGTATCTTATTTTGCCAGTTGCTTCTAAGAATTTTCTTTTCACTGGTTTATAAAAATTGATTGTGAAATCCCATGGTTTATGTTTCTTCATGCTTCTTGTTCTTGAGGTTTATTGGTCTTATAACTATAGATTCATAGTTTTATCAATTAGGAAAATTTCACTAATTTTTTCAAAAAAATTATGCCATTCTCCTTCCTCTTCTCTAAAGACCCCAATTAATTACATAATGCCCTTTTGAATTTGAACCACAGCACAATGGTGTTATGTTAATTTCCTTCGGTCTTTTTTCCTCTTTGCGTTTTATTTTGGATAGTTTTTGTTGCTGCTCTTCAAATGCACTCATTTTCCCCCTGCAATTCCTAATCTACTGTTAAACCCATTCAATTATTTGTTATCTCAGATGTTGTAGTTTTCATGTCTGGAATATCAATTTCAGTCTGTTTATGTTCAATCATTCCCCTACCTTCCTGAACATGTGAAATATAGTTATAGTGACACCCTTAAAGTAACTGTCTGTTATTTATACCATCTGTACTATTTTTCAATGTTTTTAATTAATCCTTTTATTCTCCCATTATGGGTAATAGTTTCCTATTTCTTCTAATGCTTAGTTATTTTTAAATTTGATGCCAGACATTATAAATTTTATCTTGTTTGGTGATGAATAGATATTTTGTAGCCTCGTGAACTTTATTTCTGCAAATATGATTGAACTTTTTTCTGTGATGCAGTAATGTTATTCATAAACAATATGATGCTTTTTGGTCTGTTTTGTAAACTTTGCTAGCAGCAGCAGGACTCATTTTGGCAAACCTGTTTATGTACTCTACCTGATGTCCCTGAAATTATGACGTCTTCTAAGCTGACTGGTGGAAACTATTTCAAGCTCTCCATGATCGCCACCTAGTATTATTCTACATAATTATTTCTAATGATTACTTTTTGAGTCTCATATAGTTTTCTCACGTGGGTACACTAGTCAGTATTCAGCTGAAGTCTTCAGACTTCTGAAAATCCCTCGGCTCTCACTTCTGGTCCTCTGCTTTGTAAATTCTAGCTGCCTTCTCCTTCCCAAACTCCCAGTAATATCTCACCAATTCAGGGAGATCTCTGGTACCTAAGATTCAGCCTGGGAACTCTCCTGTCAGTAAGATGGGACAATCCCAGAGCTTCTCATTTGTTTCTTTCCTCCATTTTTTTTTCTCACTTGTTTCTTTTCATTGCTAATGCTCAATATTTTGCAAACTGTTGTTTTCATATGTTTTTTTCCAGTTTTTCAGCTGTTTCAGAGGTGAGGGTAAATTCAGCCCCTGTTACTATTTAACATATAATTTTAATTGAATGAGATAAGAAACATTTGATGATGAGAAGTTCATTTCTCAGAGACCCGTGGGCCAGATAAGTGGCCCCAATGCAAAAGCAAAGCTAGTTTTCAAATGGATATGAATTTTTGGGAGAAAAGTGTCAATGATTTTCCACCAAAGCCATCGAATTGTGCTTAACTATGCTCCTTTTTAGAATTTTCTGGAAGCTCCATATGGCTTCTTTATCTCAAACAGTTGCATTTGCTGATCATAACGCCCAAATGGTAGTGTGGTTTACACTGCAACATAGACCTACTGTGGAGCGTGTTTTAATTCAGGCCCCAACCTAATGTCTTGTGATGTCTTACAAATTAGCTGGTGAATTAGATCATCATGCAAAACTGTAGTATATTTTGGTTCCACAATTTTAAAAAGCTCGCTAAGTTTTATGCTTCTTAAAAGTTTCTGTAATCTATCTCTTACTTTGGAAGAAATATCCTGTCCTATCCTAGGCTACTGAAACTTTGTAAACCTGTCGCTATGGCAGTCTCAGTCTCTTGAGCTTTTTCACAAGGTTTATCTCTCAACCTTTGGTCCCTATATGTTAGGGGAAGCCAACCAGTGCGTGCACCTCTTACTTACAGACACCATTAGCATCAAGTCATCAATGTAAAGACCAGTTTGATGTTTTTTGAGACACAAAGATCGTTAGATGCCCTCATTTTCTACCATAAAAGAGAGCATGAGGGTTGACTAAAGCGGGGAGAGAAGTTGTTACCCTTGCATTGCAGAGGCAAATTGTTTGGGAATTGGAAGAAATAACATTATTGAAGTCAGTGTTTCTCTAACAGGAAAGTGCAAAAGAATTAAAGTCTTGTTAAAACACAGAGTTTTGGGCCCCACTTCTAGAGTTCTGTCTTGGGTAAGACCCAGGAATTTGCATTTCTAATAAGTTTTTAGGTGATGCTGATGCTGCTGGTCCAAGAACTACACTTTGAGAACCAATTCAAGTGACAAGGGTACTATCAATTTTCTTCAGGAAATATATTGCATCTGGAAACAGAGCCACCACAGGCATTAATGCCTGATTTTGTTTGTAACAATCCATAGTCAGTTTCCGAATTTGGCTTTCCAACAGCCAAAATATGTGAGTTAATTGACCATGTGTTTAGAATCTCTGATATCTCCCACCACACTCATCTTTCTCGTGTTTGATGGCGATACTGTTCTGCATTACCCTCAGGGATGGAACACTGCCTTTGATCCTCTCTTGGTAGTGGATACAGTTTTAGGAGCTTCTACTTACTTTGTTCCAGCAAAGTGGTGGTGTTCCACTCCCTCCCTTCCCAAATAACCCATAGAATAAGTCAGTGGTCCTGTTAGACTCATTCTGAGATGAAGGGAGTTAAGATTTCACCTATTACCTGACATCAGTACATGCCCATTATTAGGGTACCAGGCTCTACTGAGAGTCTCTAGTGATTAGCAGCCTCTCAGAGACTTCAATTAATAATCCCACAGAAGTTCTGAGTATTTCTCTTTCACACATGCACAGCCATCCTGGTAAATAGCTATAGGTCATGTAGAGAAGGTTTGGGGAATACATGTAGTCTTTATTAATGACTATGTTGCACACCACTTCTCGAAGGGAACGAAACTCCCCTTCAAAGGAGGGGCCTCCAGGCATTTGTATTTACTTAGATCTTGGAACTGGATAAGAGGCTATGAGTCCTCATTATAATGACTTGAGTTAGATTTTTAACACTAGACCCAGAAAATGTCTGCTTTTATATATTAAGCCACACCTCCGTAGGCTGTCCTAGTGATCAGAAAGCCACTGACATAGGTTAATGCAGGTCAGAACACTATTACCTATTCAACATCTGCCTTATTAATGTGATTTTGAGCATGTTGCTTCTGATGCTTAAGCCCCTTGATCTGGCCTCTAACACCCTGACATCCCATTATTCCCACTGAAATAAGGCTCTATTTCCATTGCAGCATCTCCCACTATCAGTCATATTTGGACTATAAAGACAGTCAGTGTAGAGATGTTTGAAGATGCTTTGGGAGGGAAAGTGTCCTCCATATACTTCCAGGGTGATTGCTAGAGGGGAGCTGAGGTGGATACACATATTAAATCTGCTGTAATATTCCCATAGCCTTAAGATTTCACCTTCATCACTAACAGTTTCCAACTAAGGCTGCAGCTTCAGAAACCCAATGCCCAGTGTCTACAACAAAATGTTAAAATCACGCTCTATGTGGGTGGAACCTAGACAGTAATTTTTATTGGTTTAAGCCTTCCTCTGTGACTTCAGTGCACAGCCAAGGTCGAGTGCCACTACACTGTGTCAGAAGATTTCTAGCGTTTCTTCCTCATTGATTGTAAACCATCATGGAGCCCAAACTTGAGTTAATTAGCCTTTTGGATGTGAGAACCACTCTGTGGGTAACTAAGCCCAATTCACTGCCTTTCTAATCCCAGTTGAGTATACCTGGAATTCAGAAATTCAAAATGTTTATCTTTTCCCTGGTCTGCCAGAATATCGCAGGGTCCTATTCTTTTTCCACGAGTGCCCTTATCTTAGCGTAAGATACGTGGCTGATTTTTCCATTTAGTTGACTTTGACGACCTTCCAATTACATTCAGTCCTTGGACTTGATTCTCATTCATATCTGCCCTATGGCTACTGGAGATAAGGGACTCTTTTAGGTTTCCATAGAAGCTTTCTGATTTTTCATTCATGGTCTGAATCAGACCTTTAATTTTTTTTTCTTTTCTTTTGCTACAATCTTTGTAATAACCATTGTTGCCATAGTGACTAAGTGCCACAGCCACTTGATCTCCTAACGCCTTCCTTGCATCTGTACTTCATCGTATGCCACCACCAGTGATTATTTGACTAATCACGATGTCACAGCATGCCAGAGATTATCAGTGTACCATTTCCCCAAGCAAAGAAGCTATCTGTGAACTCTCAAATATGCTAGCTACCCATCCCAAGAACCTATTTTAAGGGTGTTTCCTGGGGCCACTTTTTGTGTCAATTACTGAATCACTCAAGATCCTGACAGGAAACAGGTGGTACAAATGGACCAATTAAGGAGAGTTTAATAAAGGACTACTTATAGAAATATATGTTGGAATATGAGAAACCAAAAAGAAATGGTAAAGCATTCTGGGGCTAGCAAAGGCTGGGAGCTTTTACTACCCCTCAGTATGAATTTTACTCTCGTTCCATCCTCTGATCTCCTGGCATCTCCCACTGAAAAAACCCAACCAGGATAAGCCTGCCCAGAGGTCAAGAGATATAGATCATACACCTAATAAAGAATAAACTCCTTTGGACATACAGAAAGAAGGAGAGGATATGGGGTATATTTAGAGGCATTGGAGAAAGTCTAGCAGACATCCAAATTGGATGCCTCATCTGAGCTCCAACATGTTTGTAAAACTCTTATTTACAAATGTCTTCAATTGGATATCTTAAAGACATCTCAGACCCAGGAGGTCAAAACCCACCTGAATCTAGTCTTCTTGCTGTTGAAAAGGAAATCTGCCTGAAAGCAAGAAAGTTAAACATAATCCTTAACATCATCTTCTCTTTTGCTTTCCAGTCCACCACCAATTTTTGGTGGATTTTAACTTAAATATTTCATGTACTTCTTTACTTCTTTCTATCATGATGACAACACTGTCACTATTGCAATATTTCCAAACTATTGTTACTTCTTTCTGTCATGGGTATAATACACTTGCTATTGTTTAAAAATTATTTAGATTTTTATTTTGAAATATAAAATAGATCCAGAAAATTGCATAATTCCTAAATGTGGAGTTCAGTGAATGACAGCAAAGCGGGCACTCATGTAACCACACTTGGTCAAGAAGTAGAACATAGTTAAAATACCAGCAGTTCCCCTTGAGTGGTTTCCAACCATTCCCTCCTCCTTTCTTCCCCAAAGGAGACCTGTTCTCTTGACCACAAGCACTATATAATAGTTTAGTTTTCAAACAGACTTCTTTTTTAATAGCTTTCTTCAAATATAATTCATTTATTTAGAATATGTTCATCACCCCTCACAAAAACCCTGTACCCCCTTAATAGTCACTTATCATTTTCCTCAGACTCCTTGCCCCAGAGTCCTAGGCAAACACCAATCTGCCTTTCATCTCTATAGATTTCCTTTTCTGGATATTTCATAGAACAGAATCATACAATATGTGGTCTTTTGCAACTGGCTTCTTTTGCTTGGCATAACATTTTCAAGGTTCATCTGCATCATAGTATGTATCAGTAGATCACTCCTTCTTACTGCCTAATAATAATTGTATTTATGGGTATAGTACATTTTATTCATTTATCAGCTGATAGACATTTGAACTATTTCTACTTTTTGGTTATTATGCATAATAATTATGAGCATTTGTGTAAAATTTTCTTGTGTGTGGTGCAGTTATTATTTAACTTAGATCATATCAAAAGAACGACTTAATAGAGAGTAATAGTAAAATAATGGCACTGCAAAGATATCCGTGCCTTAATCCCCCAAATCAGTGAATATGTTACCTTACATGGCAAAAATGACTTTATAGGTAAGACTGAGGTTAAATATTTCATGGTGGGAAGAATATCCTGGATTATCAAAGTGAAATTAATCTAATCTAATCTAATCTTTCAACTTTATGTGTTTCTCTTGATCTACTCTGTACTTCTCATTTTGTATATCCAAAGGAAGCTGTTAGTTTTCAGATGCATAAACTGTGTTCCCGGACCTCTGAGTGGTTGTTCTGGCTAAATTTGAGGCATCGTAATGTACCAGTTGTACCAAAGGGCTAAAGGAGAGTGAAGTTGGATTGTTTGTTACTCTGGCTCCTTCTCTTTCTGGCTATGGGTTTGCAGTGGTGCCATTTTTATTTGCCTTCTCTTAGAGGACCATTTTTTTGAGAAGACTTTTCTTTCCCTATTGAATTATTTTGGCACCATTGTGGAAAATCAATTGACCATAAATTTAAGGGTTTATTTTTGGGCTTTCAGCTCACTTCCATTTATTTATATGTCTATCCTTAGTCAAACACCATATTGTCTTGATTACTGTTGCCTTGAACTACATTTTGGAAATAGGAAATATGAGTCTTCGAACTTTGTTCTTCTTTTCCAAGATTGTTTTGGCTATTCTGGGCTCCTTGCATTTCCGTATGAATTTTAGGATCACCTTGTCATTTTATGCAAAGATACTGGGTGGAATTTTGTCAAGGAATGCCTTAAATCTTTAGATCAATTTTGGGAGTATTGCCATCTTAATAATTAAGTCTTCTGATCCTTGGTTATGGGCTGTCTTTCCATTTATTTGGGTCTTCTTTAATTTCTTTCGATAACGTTTTCTAGTTTTCAAGGTACAGGTCTTTTGCTTCATTTGTTAAATTTATTCCTAACTATTCTATTATTATTATCAATTCTACTGCAAATGGATTGTTTTCTTGATTTTATTTTGCATTATTTATTGTTAATATATAGAAGCATAATTGTTTTTTGTATATCGATCTTGTATTCTACAACCTTGCTATATTCATTTATTACTTCTAAGAGCTTTTTTTTTGTGTGTGTGGATTCCTCAGGAGTTTTTATATACAAGTACTTGTCATCTGCAAGTAAAGACACTTTTACTTCCTCCTGTCCAATGTGGAAGCCTTTTACTTTTTATTTTAATTTTTGACTGTCTTGGTTAGAATCTCCAAAACAACGTTTTATGTCTTGTTCCTGATCTCAAGGACAAAACATTCAGTTATTTTCCATTAATTGTGTTGTTAGTTGTGGGGTTTTTTAACCTTAACCTTTTCTAGGTCATGAAGTTCCCTTCTATTACTACTTTGTTGGTTTAAAAAAAAAATAAAAGTCTTTTATTAAATACTTTCTGAATTTATGGAGATAATCATATGGTTTTAATTCTTTATTTTATGAATGACGTGTATTATTTTCATTGTTTTTCGCAATTTTGAATTCTTGGGATAAATCTCACTTGGCCATGATACATAATCTTTTTATCTCATACCATATTTGGTTGGTAGTATTTTGTTGAGAATTTTACATCTATGTTCATAAGGAACATGATTTGTAGTTTTTTTATGATGCCATTTTCTGGTTTTGGTATCAGGTTCACAGGGTGTCATTGTATAACAAATTGGGAAATGTTACCTCTTCTATTTTTTCTGGAACAGTTTATGATGGATTACTGTTAACTCTTTAAACATCTTGTAGAATTCACCAGTGAAACTGAGTCTAGGTTTTTTCTTTACTGAAAGTTTTAAAATTACTAATTCAATGTATTTTCTTGTTATTTAGGTCTATTTAGCTTATCTTTTTTTTTTTTTGAGGCATTTTGTTACATTTGTTTCTAGGAATTTTCTAGTCTAAATTACTGATTGATTGATTGATTGATTGATGTTTATATTATTTTTGAGAGAGAGAGAGAGAGAGACAGAGCATGAGCAGGAGAGGGCAGAGACAGAGGGAGACACAGAATCTGAAGCAGGATCCAGGATCCAAGCTGTCAGCATAGAACCCGATTCGGGCTCAAAACCAAACCACAAGATCATGACATGTGCTGAAGTTGGATGCTTAACTGATTGAGCTACCCAGGCATCCCTTGTCTAAATTATTTGATTTGTTAACATATCCTTTTACTCTTAAGCTGTTTATTTATACTTAAGGTAGTTTTCTTGTGGATAATGTACGGTGTATACTTGGGTCTAGCTGTTACATTTGATCTGAAATACTTTTAAATAAGGTGTTTTGACCATTGATTTTTAATGTGATACCTGCTATGTTTGGGTACACATTTATCATCTATCCATTTGTTTCCTTTTTCTCATAATTGTTCTTTGGGCTTCTTCTTTTTTTTTCCCCTAACTTCTTTTGTATTAATTATATATTCTGTTTTATCTTATTTTCAATTTTATCTTATTTTATGACTTTATTAGCTATAAATTTTTATTATTTGTTTTAAGTTTTTAGTATACATCTTTAACTTATTGTTTATAAATAATAAATGATAGTTTATACTTTACCTCCAAGTGATATTATAATTTCACATATAACAAAAGAATCATAAAGTGGTGTTTCTCCATTTTTCTTCTATTGGCCTTTGTGCTATTGTTGTTATGTATTTTACTTCTACAGATGGTATAAACCCCATAATACATTGTTATTCATCTTGCTTTAAACTGCTAAATATCATTAAAAGGTCTTCAAATCTTAAAAAGAAAATCTTTTTTACATTCAACCACACAGTTACCATATCTGAGTTTCTCTGGTCCTTTATATAAAGCCATATTTCAATCTGATGGAATTTTCTTTCTGCCTGAAGGACTTTCCTTCACATTTCATATAGTGCAGGTTTCCTGGTTATAAATCCTTTCAGCTTTTGTATGTCTGCGAAACTCTTTATTTTTCTGTTGTAATTCAAAGATATTTTTGCTAGACATAGACTTCTAGGTTAAGAATTACTTTTATTTTAGTATTTTAAAAGTTTTCCATCATCTGGCTTGTACATTTTCTAGTGAGAAGTATTTTGTCATTCTTATCTTTGCTCTTCTTTAAGTAATGTATCTTTTTGGCTCAAGCTAATTCTAAGGTTCTTGATTTACCACTGCTTCCGAACTACTTAATTAGGATGCATCTTGATATAGTTTACTTCAAGTTTCTTATGCTCCAGTTCCATTTTATTTTGTAGACTTGAGGATTCATATTTTTCGCTCACTTTAGAGAATGTAGACATTTTTTGTGTTCCTCTCTTCATTTCACTCCAGGGATTCTAATTCAATGTGTAGTAGGCTGCTTCAAGTTGTCACTGACCCCATGTTCCTATTTTCAATACTGTTCTTTCTGCATTTCATTTTGAACAGCTTCTATTATTTTGGCCTTAAATTCACTCATTTTTTCTTCCATAAATTCTAATTTGCTGTTAATCTAAAGCAGTATATTTTTTAAAATCTTGAACGTTTTAGTTTTTATTTCTGGGTCTTCATGTTTCCACTTAACATGCTCCATTTTCTACTGGCTTCTTGAATGTATAAAACACACTTGTAATAACTGTTTTAATGCTCTTTTTTGCTAATTTGATCATTTGTACCATTTGGTGGTCAGTTATGAGTTACTAATATTTTCCCTCATGGTAGGTTGTATTTTCCTGCTTCTTTGTATATACCTGTTAATTGTTCATTAAATGGCAGGTACTACCAAGTTTACCTCTTTGGCTACTGGATATTTTTATATTGTTTTAATACTCATTAATACTCTTTTTTTCCCCTCTAGGATGAATATATGGTATGTGGGAACTGGCACTAGTCTGTGTCCTGTGTGAACATCAGGTATTGTTCCCTCTATTTCTTTAAGAATATTCTTTTTTTTTGGCCTCATCTGCATTTGGACATCTGTACTTGGCTAAAGACTGAGGTGTGATCCTCTGTAGATCTCTGGAATCCTCTGCATGTGCACTGAAGACCCCCACTATGCCCTGAAGACGAGTTATCTTGATATCCCTGGACACTTGACATAGTCTCTTCAACTCTGGGGGACTGGCAGTCTCCATTGGTTTCTTCCTCACTGTGCAATGGCCTGGAAGCTTTCTTCAAATAGTAAAGTGGGGCAATAGTAAGGCCAAATTCAGCTTTTACTTTCTCTTAGGGAAGTCCCAAGAATTTAAAACTCATGTTTCACTTGACTTTCCCTAGTGTTTTGCTTGTTTTGGGTAGGAGAGTAAATCTGGTCTCTGTTTGCTGGAAGTGGAAGTCCAATACCACATTATTATTTTTTAAAAGTTTATTTATTTATTTTGAGAGAAGGAGAGAGAGAGAGAGAGAGAGAGCAAGCAGGGGAGGGTCAGAGAGAGAGGGAGAAAGAGAATTCCAAGCAGAGTCTGGGCTTTAATGCAAGCCCTACGCTGGCTCAAACCGTGAGATCATGACCTGAGCTGAAATCAAGTGTTGGATGCTTAACCCACTGTCACAAAGGTGTCCCCAACTACATTATTTTAATTCATTTTCATCTTTACACCAATACCAACTTTTTCTAAATTTAATGCAACTTTAGTAGTGCTAGTTTCTTGACTATATTCTTCTTTTTCAAAATTGATGTTGACTATTTGGAATTCCTTGAATATCCATTTGATTGTTAGAATTTTCTCATCAATTTCTACCAAAAAAAAAAAAAAAGCATTGACAGGAATTGCATGAATTTATAGATCAATTTGCAGATGATTTCCATCTTAACAACATTAGGTTTTCCAAACTATGAAGCCAGTATATCTGTTCACTTACATATTTTCAACTTCTGTCATCAATATTTTGTAGTTTTTACTATAGAAATCTTAGTTGTCTTTCCTTGAATTTTTGGTTAGGTATACTATGTTTTGATGTTATTATAATTACATTTTCATTTGTGTCTTGTTAGAATGTAAAAACAATTGATTTTTAAATATGTATTATTGAAGCAGAACTGACATACAATACTATGTTAGTTCCAGGTGTACAATATAGTGATTTGATAATTCTGTACATTACTCAGTGTTCACTATGGTAAGTGTAGTTACCATCTGTCACCACACTATGGTATCAAAATATTCTTGACTATATTCTCTATGCTGTACCTTTCAGCTCAGTATTTTATAACTGGAAGCTTGTACCTCTTAATCTTCTTTCTCTATTTCACCAACCTCCCCACATTTCCTCTGGCAACCACTGGTTTGTTCTCTGTATTCTCTGTAAGAGTCTGTTTTTGTTTGTTCATAAAAACTAATATTTTTATATCATCCTTGTGTACTACAACTTGATCAATTTATTTATAAGTTCTAATAGGTTTTTAAAAAATCTTTTGCATTTTCTATATACCCATTCATGTCATCTGTTAATTATAAGTCTTTTTTCTTTATTTCCTTTTTGCTTGCTTATCTATTTAGTTAATTTCTTTATTGCACTAGGTAGGACCTCCAGTATTGTGTAGAGTAGAGGGGGAGGAATATGTGTTTTCTATATATTTCTGCACTTTGAATGGAAATATTCAGTATTTCACCATTAATTATGACATAACCTGTAGGCACTTCATAGATACCCTTTATGAGATGAGGTAAATCCCCTTCTATACTTAGTTTGAGAGTTTTTTTTTTTTAATCCTGAACTGATTAATTTTATCAAATTATTTTTCTGGGTATATTGAGATTATCATATGGTTTTCAAAATTAATAAATTTTGCTTTATGAAGTAGCATTTAATTAATCTTGGCAAAATGTTACATATGTACTAGAAAAGAGTGTATTTTATAAATACTTAAAATTCAAATCTTCTGAATACTTGCTGATTGTTTTTTAGCTACTAATACCATCAATTACTGAAAAATGACTATCACGATCTCTATATATGACTGTGGATTTGCTTATTTCTCCCTTTAGCAATATCAGTTTCTGCTTCATGTAATTAGGTGGATACTCCTTTAGAAATAGTAAATCATTTGGGAGATTAATATTTTTATTATAATAAAATATGCTTCTTTATCTCTGGTGATATTATTACCTGTACTTTAATGTTAATATAACCATAGGTACTTTCTTATGAGGAGGATGTGATGGTTTTTCATGGTTTCCATTCTTTTACTTTTAGTCTAAGCCCTCACACACAAAGTGCACCTTTCACAAATTTCATGCAACTATTTGGCTTTTTTTTTTTTAATTGTCATATAAGATTGGCATCTCTGCCTGTTAAAGTATTGTGTTCATTTTTTTTTAAGTTATTAACATACAGTGTTATATTAGTTTCAGGCGTACAATATAATGATTCAACAATTCTATACTGTTTTGCCAATTTATAATAGATGTAAATTTTGGCATGATTAGGTTTAATTTTCCCATCTTGCTACTTATTTTCTATTTGTCTCATGTTTTCTTTTTCTTTATTTCTCAAATTTTTAAAATCTTTATTAAAAATTTTTTTTAGTGCTTATTCATTTTTGAGAGATAGAAACAGAGTACGAGTGGGAGAGGGGGTAGAGAGAGACACACACAGAATCTGAAGCAGGCCCAGACTCTGAGCTGTCAGCACAGATCCCGACTTGGGGCGTGAACCCACGAACTGTGAGGTCATGACCTGAGCTATTTTCAGACACTCAACCTACTGAGCCACCTAGGTGCCCCATAATGTTTATTTATTTTTGAGAGAGGGAGAGAGTGAGACGCAGAATCCAAAGTAGGCTCCAGGCTCTGAGCTGTCCACGCAAGCCTGACGCGTGGCTTGAACTCATGAGCCATGAGATCCTGATTTGAGCCAAAGTCAGATGCTTAACTGACTGGGCCACCCAGTTTTCTTTTCTTTCTTTCTTTCTTTCTTTCTTTCTTTTTTAAATTATTTTTTAATGTTTATTTTTGACAGAGAGAGAGAGAGAGAGAGCTAGAGCATGAGAGGGGAAGGGCCAGAGAGAGAGGGAGATAGTGAATCTGAAACAGGCTCCAGGCTCTGAGCCGTCAGCACAGAGCTCCATGCAGGGCTTGAACTCAGGGACAGAGAGATCGTGACCTGAGCCAAAGTCAGACACTCAACCGACTGAGCCACCCAGGTGCCCCCACCCAGTTTTCTTTGTATCTTTATTTCTCTCCTTCCCACCCTACTTTCATTGGATGGTTAAAAAAAAAAGTTTAGATATACTTTTTATTTTAGAAGAATTTTAGGTTTACAGAAAAACTGTCAAGATAGTACAGAGTGCCATATATTTCAAACTCAGTTTCCCCTATTATTAACATCTTGTATTAGTAGGTACATTTGTTAGAATTAATGAACTAATATTGATACATCATTGTCAACTAAAGTTTATCCTCTATTCACAGTTACTATGTTTTACCTAGGAGTGCCTGGGTGGCTCAGCAGGTTTAGCATCTGACTCTTGATTTTGGCTCAGGTCATGATCTCAGGGTTCAATCCCCATGTGTTGGGCTCAGCAATGACAGTACAGAGCCTGTTTGGGATTTTCTCTTTCTCTCTCTCTCTCTCTGCCTCTCCCCCGCGCTCTCTCTCTCTCTCTCTCTCTCACTCAAAATAAACAAATAAACTTAAAAAAAAATAAAGTCTGTTTTCTGGTTCAGGTTTGTATCTAGGAAACCGTATTACATTTAATAGTCCTGTCTTCTTGGGTTCCTCTTGGCTATGACATTTTCTTAGACTTTCCTTGTCCTTAATGACTTTGACACTTTTAAAGAATATTGATCATTTTATAGAATGCCTCTCAATTGAGATTTGTCTGATATTTTATTCATGGTTAGACTGAGGTTATGGGCTTTAGCAGGAATATCAAAGAGGTGAAGTGCCATTTTCATCATGTCATATATTTTAAAAAAATTGTTTTGAGTATAGTTGACACACAATGCTACATTGGTTTCAGGAATACAACATAGTAATTCAACTTCTCACTATGTTATGCTATGCTCACCACAAATGTCATGTTCAAGAGCACATGATGTTAACCTTGATCACCTGGCTGAGGTAGTTTGTCAGGTGTTGCAGTGTAAAATTAATCTTTTCCTTACATGTTTCCATACTATATTCTTTGGAAGGAAGTTGCTATCCAGTATACACTTAAGGAATGGGAAGTTATGCTTCCACTCCTTGAGGGGGCGGTATCTACATAAATTATTTGGAATTCTTCTGCAGACATTTTTGTCTATTCCCTTTCATTTATTAACTTATTCAGTCATTTATTTATACCAATAAAGACTTATAAACATGTGTTTTTAAAATTTTTTTTAATGTTTTTATTTATTTTTGAAGGAGACAGAGAGACAGAGCATGAGCAGGGGAGGAGCAGAGAGAGAGAGGGAGACACAGAATCCGAAGCAGGCTCCAGGCTCTGAGCTGTCAGCGCAGAGCCTGGTGCGGGGCTCGAACTCACGAACTGTGAGATCATGAACTGAGTCGAAGTACGATGCTTAACCGGCTGAGCCACCCAGGGGCCCTGGATATGTATTTTTTACATTATATAATAATCCAATATTATTTTGTTACATTGCTTAATTTTTTGGCCATTGGGAACGTTTTTGGTGTGCTTCTGTGTTCTTTGATATACCCTTAATCATCATGTCATCATGTGTCTTTTTATACAGTGATATTAGTAACCATCATCTGGGTACTAGATGTGCTCATTTCTACTGGGGTGTTGATATTTCTGAGCCTTCTAAAGAAACAAAGCAATGGAATATATGTGTGAATACTAATCCACGTATATACCTATATAAAAAATATTTAGGTGGTCTGGGTTGCTCAGTTGGTTAAGCTTCCAACTTCGACTAGGCTCAGATCTCACAGTTTGTGGCTTTGAGCCCCACGTCGGGCTCTGTGCCGACAGCTCAGAGCCTGGAGCCTGCTTCAGATTCTGTGTCTCCCTCTCTCTCTGCCCTTCCCCACTCATGATTTGTCTCTGTCTCAAAAATAAATAAAACATTAAAAAAATTAAAAAAAAAAGCATTAAGTCGTGAGGTGCTTCGGTGGCTCAGTGGGTTAAGCGTCTGACTTCGGTTCAGGTCACAATCTCATGGTTCGTGGGTTTAAGCCCCACATTGGGCTCTGTGCTGACAGCTCAGAGCCTGGAGCCTGCTTTGGATTCTGTGTCTCTCTCTCTGCCCCTCCCCACCCATGCTCTGTCTCAAAAATAAATAAACATTAAAGAAATTTTAAAGTTGTTTCTTTTTTTAAAATTTGTTCAACGTTTATTTTTGGGAGACAGAGGCAGAGTGTAAGCAGGGGAGGGGCAAAGAGAGAGGGAGACCCAGAATCTGAAGCAGGCTCCAGGTGCGGGATCATGACCTGGGTTGAAGTCAGATGCTTAACCCAGTGAGCCACCCAGGCGTCCCAACATTAAAAAAATGTTAAAAATGTATATATGGAACAATCTACATCTACATTAAGCTAAACATGAATTTCTACTTATGTCTCTATTTCTAATCCACTACATATGGAACATTCCACCCTCTTTTCCTTGCATATCTGTAAGCACCCACAACAACAATGAGAAAGTGCCTCTCTTCCACCATCTACAGCTAATTATTCGATTCCAATATACATATATAGCAGTATTCTTTCTTAATTCACACCCCTGTGGAAAATAACATATCCAATAGAGCACAATGCTAACATACAGTGCTTTTTGCCTTTCGTCTTACGAATGTCATTCATTTTCAAACTTAGTTCAGCACTTTTTCTATCTTCTGTTTTCAGTGAGATTGTTTCATATATTTGTAATATAATTAGGTTTTTTTTGGTTGCATTCTACATTCTATTCTAGAAACACCCAAACTTCTTAACTTTGCATAAACTTTATGTGCTGCAAAATTCTATGAGCATTAACAAAATGCATTTTGTCACAGATCCAACATTATAGCTTTCTTTGGTTTCTTTTAGTTTTCCATTTATTTCCTCTATTAGCTCTTTAGCTATCTTGTTTTCATACATTTACATATAAAAATATACATAATATGTATTTATCTTATTTTAATAATATCCCTGTAATCATAATATGCATCATTAACTTAACACTATTTTGCATTAAGGTAATGACAATTCACAGATAATATTACCACCTTACTACAGAACAATTCCATTTACCTCTCATTCTTTGTACTATTGCTGCCATTTATTTTATTTCTATATGTTATAAACCACATAATATATTATTACTACTAATTTAAATGTCATTGTCTTTTAAGATTTTGCTAAAAGGAAAAATATAGTACTTACATTTCCCCACATATTTACTGTGATTGGCTATCTATATTCCTTACTCTAGATATTGGTGTCCGTTTTCACTTACTTCAGCCTGAAAACTTCTCTTTAGCTTTAAGTGTAGTGTTGGTATATGGAGAATGAATTCTTGCAACTTACTGTTATCTGAATATTTCTTTAATATGTTGTTTTTTAAAAGTATATTTTCACTGGATATGGAATTCTAAATTGATTTTTTTTTTATTTTCAACATTTAAAAGATGGTGCTCCATTGATGTCTGGCTCCCCTTCCTATATACATGATGTCTTATTTATCTGGTGGCTGCTTTTAGAATTTTCTCTTTATATTTGTTCTCAAAAATTTGACTGTGCTGCACCTGTGACTTTCTTCTTATTTTCCTTGGTGTTTCCTGTGCTTTATGGGTTTGTAAGTTGAGATTTTTAATCAAGTCTTGAAACTGTTTGGCCATTATTTAAATTTTTTTTTTGCCAAATCTTTTATATCTTCTTATTCAAGAATAAAGATTACACATGTGTGTACTAATTTAATATATTTCCCTAGGGTTCTAATCCCTTGTTTAGTTTTTTGGCTTTTTTTTCCCCCTAATCTTATATCCTTGTGTGCTTTTATTTGGATAATTACTACTGATATATCTTTAGGTCCAACAATTGTTTCTACTGCTTTTTTTCTATCTTTTTTTTTGTTAAAATAATCTAATAAATTTTTATGTCTTATTCTGTACTTTTCAGTTCAAAATGTCAATTTAATTCTACATTATTTGACATCTCTCCTAGAATCATTCATAGTTTTTCATTTTATACTATAAATTAGTTAGCACTTTTATAACAGTCATTTTAAAATCCTTGATGACTAATTATGCCATCTGAACTATCTGTGAATTTCCTTCTGTTGATTAATTTTGCTCTTGATTATGGGCCATTTTTTTTCTACTTCTTCATATCTTTTCACAAAGCAGCATAACATGTGGTGTGTCTGAAAGAATAATGGATATTAAATTATTGTATCTCTGTCTCTGGGATGTGCCATCTCATTCTTTAATCAGGCATCTAAGGTGAGGGGCTGCTCTGTCTGACTTTTGTCCGGACTGAATTTTTTTTAACGCACTTAATTTTTTTAGAGCAATTTCAAGTTCAGCAAAATTGAGAGGAAGGTACAGAGATATCTGACATACTTCTTACCCCCCCCCACACACACACATAGTTTCCGTGTTATTAACATCTCCCTAAAAGTGGTGCATTTTTGAAAACTGATGAACCGACACTGACACATCATCATCACCCAAAGTCCATGGTTTACATTATGGTTTCCTCTTAGTGTTGTACATTCTGTGAGATCAGACCAAATGTATGATGACACGGATCCATCATTATAGTACCATATAGAATATTTTTGCCGCCCTAAAATCCCTCTGTTCTCTGACTATTCATCCCTCCCTCCACCCCTGAAGCTTGAATTAGGTTGTGCTCACCGCTGGTTTCAAATAGGATTGTAAAGACTGTGCTTTGCCCCTTAGCTTTACTCCCACGTTCAGGGCAGCAGCTGCAGAGGGGCTAATCTTTTGACCTTTTCAGAACTGGAGCTGGCAGTAGTTTGGGGTTTAGTATTGGTTGGTTTTGCTTCCCTTTTGTAGTATTCTTCAGCAAGTCCTGGAATCTGAGGACTGGGAGACTGCATACACACTGTTTTCCAGGCTATGGTCATTTCTAGTTCTGTCACCTTTTCTGCCATTTCCTCGTCAATACTTCTGGGGAGGAGATAGTTAAAATGAGGTATTTGTTTTTGCATTTGGAGCTTTCCAGATAGCAGTCTCTCTTGCCACCCATGCTGTCATTTAAAAGTCATTTAAAAGTCTCCTTGTAAATTCTCTCTAAGGCATGCCTCCTCTCTGTACACCTGCATTCACAACAGACACTTGTCACTATTGTGACAAGGTTGACACCTCTGCCCTTGTTTGTCCACCTATGAAGATTTCATTTCTTCTTGGTAGTAATTTACTGTGGCATTTTGCATCAACTGTGATTCAATAGCTTTATAGAAAAGCCTGCTTTATATTTTATCAGATTTTTTCTGTTGTGAACATGGGTGCTATGTTCTTCTTAATACCTTAAGCAGAACTGAAACTCTCCACAATCACTTATTTCTTGGGCTTCTCTAACATGCTACTCATGCGCTTTATCTCATCCACTCTTTCCTTTCCTTTTACAAAACGACACATTTGCAACAACACAACCAAAGCTATCTTTAAAAAATGGCATAAGCCTGTTTATGTTTCCCTAGTGGGTCGATGCTTTATTTTTGTATGGGAATCATAAGACACTTCTTCTCTGGATCCTTCGGGCAAATGCCACTTCATAACGAGGCTTTCTTTGGTTACCAGTTTATCTCCAAAGTAACCAAAGACTGTAGACATTAGATTTAAAACTGACAGATGAACTTGATTAATCTTCAATTGTTTGAAAGTTGTTATATATTAGTCAGCTCAGGCTGCCATAAAAAAAATAAATAAATCACAGACAGGGTGGCTTTAAACAACACAAATTTATTTTCTAATAGTTCTGGAAGCCAGAAGTCCATGGTCAAAGTGCTGGCAAATTTGATTTCTAGTGAGGGCTCTCTTCTTGCCTTGTAGGTGGTTATCAGTTTGCTGTGTCTTCACACGACCTCTCTTCATGAGCACTGATATAGAGAGAGCTCTGGTGTTCCTTCCTTCTAAGGGCGCCAGAATTATCACATTGAGGGTCCACCATTATGACCTCATTTATCCTCAATTCCCTTCATAAAGACCTTATCTCCAACTACAGTCACATTAGGTGTTAGGGCTTCAACATATGAATTTTTGGGTGACACAACTCAATACATAGCAGTTGATTCCAATGTTATATCTAAAATTCAAATTACATTTGATTTTTATCCATGTATTTTACTTGTTTATCTGTGCATTACTTATGCCTGGTTATCCAGGTATTTGAAGGCTTAGCCATGCTGTCTTCTGAATTAGTACTGTTTAACCCCAGAAAGAAAGGATCTGAAGTCGTTTCTCCAAACTATCTTGAAGCAACAGGATAAATAGTGGGTTCCATTACTGAGACTCACTGTGATTCACATGTAATTAAATGAGGCAGGACAGACTCAATCTCTTGGTAACCTTCAAATGGTAGGGATGAATCAACCTCCCTTCTCTGTGTTGTTGTACATGGAAGCCTACCTAGGATAGGAAGGAGCTTTCCTATCTTTCTCCTTGAATAAATCCTTCCATTTCTTTCCACTGTATCTATTATGGATGGAATGTAGTCTTAAGGTCTACTTTTATTTTACTCGTAGGTAGTACTCATTGTAATACAGACCCATCATCCATTCTGTCATCAGTGATTTGTCTAAGTCAGTTATAATTCTATCTCCCTCCTTGATTTTATCCAAGAATATCCATGTAACTCTGGCCTTTGGGATATAAAGAAAAGTCTGCTGAGAGGCTTCATGGAATTAGGTTATTCTTAAGAGAATAGAAGAACAGGTGCATGGGTTCTTGACTGAATATGAGATCAGCAACCATTTTTTTTTGTCTGTTTAATTATGAAATGAACACTGAGAGTAGCAGAGCAAAGTGGTAGAATGAATCTTTTCCCTGATAAATTGTTGAACCACCGAGTTGGTCAATCTTATAGCTCACTCTAGCTCTGGGTCTCCTGTTATGAGTGACATAATAAATTACTGATTTCTGTTACTGGCAGCCAAATATCTCTGAAACAATACACTATCAATGGTGAGTCTGTTATGTATATGTATCAGTTCATTGGGAGGATTAAAAAACCTGCTTCTACCTTTATCTTTAGAAATAAAACCATTATTCCTTCATCAGACTGTATCCTCAATGGCTTTTTCTCTCATTTCCATGTTCTTAATATGGCCTACAAAGTCAACATAACTTTGACCTGTTCCCTATTTTCATATGTGGTAAAGAGTCACATATGCCTTTATTTAACTCCCCCAGTGAACGGAGCTGTGTCCTAGAGTAGCACCTTTTCACAAGCTATTCCTTTTCCTCTCATGGCCCTGCCACCAAATTCATTTAGGTAGCATTCAGTCATTTTTAAATTCTCAACGACAAATTTTCTCTGTGATAACTCCCTGACCAGGCCCGGCTCCCTTACTCTTTGCCTTTATAGCTTCCTGGAGTTTCACCCTCTTCGCCCTTTCTGAGTTTGTGGCTATAGAATTGTACCATTATTTGGACATTTGTATTTCTTGATAATTATGTTTTAAGCCTCAAAACGTGAAGTCTGCTTTGTTTTTGTCTGTTTCGTAACATACACGCCATACACAGTGTCTGTACTGGTTTGCTCTGGCTGTGGAAGCAAAATACCACAGACTGAGTGGTTTAAACAGCAGAAACTTATTTTTCCCAGTTTTGGATGCTAGAAATCCAAGATCAAGGTTTTGGAAGTTTTGCTTTTTTTCTAAGGCATCTTTTCTTGGCTTGTAGATAATTACCTTCTTGCTGTGTGCTTTCATTATCTTTCCTATGTGTGTATACATCCCTGGTCTCTCACTTTCTTTCTCTCTCTCTCTCTCTCTCTCTCTCTCTCTCTGTGTGTGTGTCCAAATTTTCTCTTTTTATAAGAATATCAGTCATTAAAAAAAAATACTGGCTATATTGTATTAGGGCCCATCCTAAAGGCCTCATTTTAATTTAATCACTCATTTACAGAATTTATCTCCAAATATAGTTGTATCCTGAGATATTGAGAGATAGAGATTCAGCAAATAAATTTTGAATGAAACTGTTTAATACATAACAGTACCTAATATAGTGCTTTGTCATAGGAAGTGTTCATCAAATAATTTTTTTGTGAAAAGAATGAATACAGGAGTGGATTTTTCTAAAGATAACATAATTAAAGCCAACTGCCATGCTCATTTCTTGCCTCTGATTAGTCTGGTGAGTGTGCATCCCTCTATTAGAGAAGAGTCTAGAAAAGGCAAAATAGTTCACTTACTATTTTCCATGAAGTAGTGTGGTGATTCAAAATTTCCATATGATCTTGCCACTTTTCTACCATCCCATATTTAGATGAAGGCAATTGAAATGAGGTATGTGTTTGACTGGTAAAATACAAATACACACACACACACACACACACACACACACATTTAAAAAAAAAAACAAAAGAAATACATTAATTTGCCATTTCACATGGTATTTGTCTAACAAATATATTCACTGTAAAGTCCTATTGAAAAAAAAAAGTCTCTCATACTATCTAGGGGCAGTTGGATAGTTTTAATGTTCATTTAGCAAGTTTTAATTGACCATCTACCATGAACCAGCCAGTAGCTCAGGAACTGGACATAAAAAGTGAATGATTTACAATATTATTTTAAGACATAGTCTAGATGAGGAAGACAGACAAGAGGAAAGTACATCTAAGTTTTTGTTTTTTTTTTAATGCTGAGAAAATAGAAATTACAGGATATTATGGAAGCACTATAAAGACTACCTGACCCAATCTGGGACATTTCTGTTGTGACTTTTCTTGACTGCAAGTGATAGAAAACCCATTCTGAGCTAGCTATTTTTTTTTCTTTTTTTGAAAAAAAAAAAAAAAAGACTTATTTGATTCAGAATCTAAAGAGTCCAGGAGTACAATACTTTGGAAAGCAGTTGGATTCAGGGCTCAAGGAATGTCATGGTCCTGAATTTCTGTCTCTTGGTTTTGCTTAGTACTTGTCCATGTGGTAGTTTCTCTTCAGGCTCCAAGAGGTGGAATCTTGCAGCAGCAGCCCTACTCTACAGTCTCACTTAAAGTCCAGGGGAAGAGAGGCCCTCTTTTACAGCAGCCATCACAAACACCAGAGTATTCTTACTGTATTCGCTCACGTCCCATGTCGACCTCTCAGCTAATCACTATGGCCAGGATCATTTGATGAACTGACCCAGTTAGTATCCAGTCAGCCTGTAAGGGCTGAAAACGAAGAGATAGTGAAGCCCAGATGAAAACTGCAAGAATAAGGGCACCTGGGTGGTTCAGTCAGTTAAGTGTCTGACTTCGGCTCAGGTCATGATCTCATGGTTCATGAGTTTGAGCCCCGCATTGGGCTTTGTGCTGACAGCTCAGAGCCTGGAAACTGCTTCAGATTCTGCATCTCCCTCTTTCTCTGCCCCTCCCCTGCTCGCACTCTGTCTCTCTCTCTCTGTCTCTCAAAAATAAATAAACATTAAAAAAAATTTTTTTTAAGAAAAAAAAGAAAATTGCAAGAATGTTCATTCATCCATTCTGCAAGTCTGTATTAAGCACCTGTTATAACCAGGATCCATTCTAGGTGTTAGGGAGACAACAGTGGCCAAAATAGAATCTGTGATCTCATGAAGTTTATATTATATTGGGGCAATGATAAATGAATAGGTACATAAATAAATATGCAATACACCAAATAGATATAAATATTATGTTGGGCAAGAGGTTTAGGGCATACAGTGGTGTTGGGCAGAGGATTTGCTACTTATAAGAGGGCCAGGAATGGTGGCTCTGATAAGGAAATCTGAAGTGAGTATCCATTAATGCATCTATTTAAGTGAGGAAGAACAGTCCAGACAAAAAAAAAATGTTCAAGGCCATGACCTGGAAGCATGTTTGCTATGTTTGAAAAAAGCAAGGAGACCTGTGGGCCTGGAGCACAGCAAACCATGAAGAGAGAGGGGAGGATATCAGATCTGGTGGAGAAAAGACAAATAGGGTCTTAGAAGCTAAAATAAAGACGTTGGCTTAATGATATGGGACCAGCAGTGGGATTGGGGAAAGGAATGACATGCTTTGATTTGCGTTTTAAAAGGATAATTCTTGCAATTGTGTGTGTCATAAACTGTAGATGGATAAAGGTGTAGGTCGACCAATTTATAGACTACTAACGTAATCCAGGCAAGGGATCATCTTGACAAATAACACCTTTGCCTACAGTGTTATTGGTCGTGGTGTGGAAAAGTGGTCTGATACAGGATTCGTTCTGAAAGCAGAGCTCACGAGGACTTGCTGACAGATAGAAGGTGTGGGAGTAAAAAGGAGGAGTTATAGATGGTTCCAAGTTGTTTTCCCTTGACCAGCTGGAAAAAAATGGGCTTATGTTTTTGCTAAGTAGACAATATTGTAGTAAAGACAGGCTTTAGGAAGAAGATCAGAAACCTAGTTTTAGATATGCTAATTTTGAGCTACTAGCAATTAAACACATTGTTGAATGTGTTAGTCTAGACTGCAAGGCAGAGTACTGGGTGGGTTCAAAGTTTGTGCATTGTGGCATGTAGGTGTTAGTTAAGCCAGGAGACTGCCTAAGATCCCTTAAACAATATATATAGGAAAGAGAAAAAGAATGAGAACTGAGACCTGGAAATTCTGACAGTAAGAAGGCAAGTTGAGGAGAAGAAGGAAAAGGATACTACAAAGAAGGATCGGGCTTGAGGGTAAAAGGAGAAACAAGTGTGGCTAAGATTCCAAAAAAAGAAAAGCCATTCAAAGGATAGGAGTGATCAGCCGGGCCAAATATTTCTGGTAGGTCCAATAAGATAAGAGTGGAAAATTGACATTCGTATTTAGCTGCAGGTAAATCATTGGTAATGAAAAAACAAATGATTGTTCAGTAGAATCAATGAATTAATGATCGATTCAGTACAATTGCGGGAATAAAAACTCATGTGAAGGGGTTTAAGGGAGCAATGGAAGGGAAGAATTCAGATAAGGCACATAGACCACATTTTTAAGGAGTTTTTTGTTTTTTTTTTTTGTTTTTTTTTTTTTTGCAGAGAATTGTGGTCATTGGAGAGAAGAGGGGGAGGCATGAGATGGTTGTTTTTATGGTTATGGAAGTAGTCCAGTAAAGAAGGAAAACTTGATGATTCCACAGAAAGGGGACTAATTGATGGAACAACGTCTTTAAGAAGGCAGGAGGCAATGGGGTAGATCCAAGCAGTTGGCTTAGATAAGAATATGGATAGTACATCTGTAATAACATGCTCAAAGGACAAGGTAGGATAAATGAACAGATGTAGATAGGTGAGTGAATGTGTGGTTGGGGTCTGGAAGTTTTATCCTTATAGCTTCAGTATTCGTACTGCTGTAGGAAACATAGTAAATGAAAATGAAGATGTGGCAATACAGGCTGAAGGTTGCAGGAGAGACAAAATGTATGAAATTGTCAGCTGGGTAGTGGGACAATGACTGGCCCCAGCAAATATACCAGTATCATTGGGTGTTTGTGAGAGCCCTGGTGGGTCATCAATACATCAAACAGCACAGTCGTGTTTTCCTCCAGGCACTTTCTACTAGGAAAATACAAGTACAGGATGGGTAGAAAGTTGGATTTATCCAGCAGTAGGTTTCTCCAAGTACTAAGAATGTAGAGAGATTGGTGGAGCAAATTAGGTGCATGCAAATAAATAGTTTCTCTAATTTTTGCATGGTCTGTGGTCATAATCTGATTCAAGAGGAAAGTGAAGACCAGCTACTTTTGGAAGAAAGAGACATGTATTCTGGAAAGAGTAGTAACAAACGTCTATTGTGAAATTGACTCTTCTGAACTTGGCATGCAATGTTATGTTTGGCTGTAGACTGACACACACATATATCATATCAAATCTGAATATCTCTAAATTATATAAAAATATAATTCTATAATGCTTTAAAACAACTGAGAGTAGTCAAAGTTGAAACATTTGTCCATTTATTTCTTCAAACTCATAGCAGCATAAATAATAAGAATGTGAAAATCACGTGCACTTCTGGAGAAACTGATTTTTGAGAATAAGCATGTTATCTTGCAAAGAACTACACTGAATTTGGAGCATATATAATTAAATCTGACTGTAAAGGATGTATGGATTTTTTTCTGGAATGGTAAGGAAAATAACTGATATCCATAGAACATAGTAGAAAGTGACACATGTTATTAGGAGGTCCACAGGAAATGATCTGATGTTTCACAGGAATGGGTGTATCAATCAGAAAAAGAAAGAGAGAGAGAGAATGAGAGAGAGAGACAATGCTACAGCTTCATGCTATGAAGTTTAATCATTTTCTGAATAATCTTGTTTCCAACCAATTAAATTTAGATTTGACTAGAGAACCTGTTCCTGACTCGTTTTCACCAAGTTTCTGTATGCCCATTAATCCAACACCACTGTGTAAGATTTGAATACAGACCTAAGGTCAAGTGGAGAGAGAAGTGGGTGTCAGGGCGTCCATCTTGCTTGTGTGACTGGTGGAGGTGGCGTGGTTAGGGAACTGGAAGCTGTCACGTCAGTGTCCTGATTTAGCAGCTTCCTTCTCTGGAAGCCCCTGATGTTAGAAGAGGCAGAAACAGGACGTTGTTCTAGATTTGTTGTCAAGTTGAGAGTTGTTCCTCTTATCTATTTTATCTTGCTTCCCAAGAAAGTCATTCAACACCCAGTGATAAATCTCCCTTTGTTCAAACTAGCTTGAATGGATTCTGTCCTCTGCATCAGAAACCCAGAGGAAAAAGAGAAAAAGCCTTTGAGAGCTAGAAACTTGACCTGACCAATGAGTGCCTCACACATCACAATCACCTTGAATCTATGCTAAGCATAAGCATTCCTGGGATACATTGTCTGACTGATGCAAAAGTGATCAAAGAGTCTCTATTTTTAACTAATGCCCATATATGATTCTGATGTGGCCAATCTCTACAGCAGTGAAACTTTGGTGTCCCTTGATTCAGAGAAATTATTCAGAGGTCTTAATGAAACTTAGTATCAAAAATGTGCCTGTGGTTTTTCTGTGGTATGGGTTGATTGAATTTGTAGATGAAAAATAATCTTTTATTGGCAATTCCCAGATCTCTGGCATTATTGTTAAGTTTAGCGATATCTCAACTCACTGACCACAGAAGTGCTTATGTACCCACATACTCACATACATAACCCAAACACCATTTTGAGATAGTTATTTTCTTGGATTTAAAAAATCATGATGTAAGGTAGCAGATATCTACATTTGATTTTTCTTTTCATGATGTAAGGTAGCAGATATCTACACTTGATTTTTCTTTTAAAAACAGAACCGAATGTATGGTACCTCTTGCTTTGTGCCAACAATACAGTTAATGCAAAGAGAGATTTTTGTTTGTTTTTTTCATTAAGGAAATTTTATCCTGTCATCAAAAACAATATGTTGAAAAAAATTAATCATACTTCAATTTTTCTCTTTTGGACATTTATAATCCTCTTCCCCAAATATTTTCTTTCCAGAGTGGCTTTTTAGGGTAGATTTTTTTTTTTTAATTTAAAAACTTAACTAATCATAATCTTAGATGTCCCTGGAAGTCTAAAAAAAATACATTCACCATAAAATAATTACTGAACAGATAAAAATTTTCCTTTCTGCCTCCTTGCTCATATATATTGCTGTAATACTTTTGATCATATTTTTTATTCTTTTTTATAATTAATTTTACATAATAAAAACCCATTTACTGAGCATGAGTTATGTTCTAGGTAATTATCTAAACATATTAAATATATTAAATACTTTTTTTTTTAACGTTTATTTTATTTTTGAGACAGAGAGAGACAAAGCATGAATGGGGGAGGGTCAGAGAGAGGGAGACACAGAATCGGAAACAGGCTCCAGGCTCTGAGCGGTCAGCACAGAGCCCGACGCGGGGCTCGAACTCACAGACTGTGAGATCATGACCTGAGCTGAAGTCAGACGCTTAACCGACTGAGCCACCCAGGCGCCCCTATATTAAATAATTTAATACACATCAATACAATGGGGATTCTTCTATTACTGTCTCCATTTTATAAGTGGGAAAACTGAGTTTCAGAAGATAAGTAAGGACATTTTCTAAAAAAGAACCGATTCAGAAGCCTGTGATATCATGTCTCTTCTGTACTGCTGTGTTTATATAATTATCTTGTCAATATATTTCTTACAACAAGGAACTTGTTAAGTATGTATTATATAATAAGATTTGACCATCTTTTTACTAAAGATAATTTATCTTATCACCTCTGTCTTCTTAGATGCATTCTGCTGCAGAGAAAGTTTCCAACAATTTAGCTTCCTTAATATGCTAGATTACTAAAAACTTCAGACCAAAAGTAAAAGATCAAAATTCTTGAACATTTTGGGGATCTTGATTGGTATTTTCATAGTACATTATACATATACAACCACATCTGAAGTATTTGATTATAACTGTTTCTCTAATTTCTGATGACAACAAACTTTAAAAGTTTGGCTTGGGGGCGCCTGGGTGGCTCAGTCAGTTACACGTCTGACTTTGGCTCAGGTCATGACTGCAGGTTCGTCATGATCTCAGGTTTGTGAGTCTGAGCCCTGTGGTCAGGGCACAGCCCACTTCAGATCTCTGCCTCCTTCTCCCTCTGCCCTTCCCCACCGTGTGTGTGTGTGTGTGTGTGTGTGTGTGTGTGTGTGTATGTGTACACGTGCGCACTCTCTCTCTCAAAAATAAATGGAAACATTAAAAAAAAAAAAGAAATAAACGTTCAGCTTGGTAAGTAGAAATTGGTACTTCATTGTGATTGCAATTTATACTGTAATAACCAGTGCAGCTGGTCTTGCCCCCCTTTGAACAATCAAATATTAAATGTCTGCTTACCTGTGAAATTCTCCCATACAGGGGACTCAGCTCTGTACAGCAGAAAGAATATGGGTCAGATGCTGCTGAGTACAGGTTCTGTGATGTTTGACCTGTTACATAACTTCATTAAACCCACGTTGCAACTGTAACTAAGGGAAAGTTATAATTGGGGGAGGTGTTCTTTTCAAGATTTAAGAGAGTGCTTTGTAAGTCCCATAGTCTGCTACATAAAGAATGCTCTGAAAGCGTAGTTGTCAATATTATTGTTGTTATCGTTATTTTTGAATATTTGTTCATAATCTCTTTTTACTGGAGTTTTGCAATTTCAATAATTTGTAAATATCATAGATACCAAATTTTTCTTATGTTAGGTGGAAGTAAAGAGAAAATCTGTGGGATGGTAGTTTAAAAAATATGTTTGGGGCACCTGGGTGGCTCAGGCGGTTAAGCATCTGACTTAGGCTCAGGTCATGATCTCACGGTTCGTGGGTTTGAGCCCCGCGTCGGGCTCTGTGCTGACAGCTCAGAGCCTGGAGCCTGCTTCAGATTCTGTGTGTGTCTTTCTGTCTCTTCCCTTTCCCTGCTCGTGCTCTGTCTCTGTCTCTCTCTCTCTCAAAAAAAACCAAAAAACAAAAAAACATTAAAAAATATATGTTTAGTGATTTTCTAATAAAAACTAACAAAAGCACATTCCAATTATGTTTCAAAATGCAAAGGTGATTAAAAATAAGAATATTTACATATAGTAAAACAGACAAAATTTTATCAGATAAAATTTTTGAAGTTATTGAAACTTAAGGAACAAGATTACTTCTTTTGTACATGTTTTTGGAAAAAATAAAGTTGATATTTGAGATTTTAATAAATTAAAATGCTATATTAGTATCTTTACAGGGAACTTTTAGAGTCAAAATGAATATACAAAAACTTATAAATTTGGTGATCTTATCATTTCATATCAATAGTTTTCCCTGTCATGGGGGAAAAAAAAACCCCAACAATTTCAAAATTACAATTATTTTCTATTATTATAACAGAATTTCAATGGACAGATTTTCTTTCTTTTTATCTACCCAAGTGTATGAAAACTGTATGCATATAAACACTCTGATTCTATCCTTAGCAAACTTACAATATTCATGAATCTAAAATCACTCTTCTTCATGTTTAGTCCAATAATGCCTCTTGTTCTCTCAAAGAAAGCGTCATATCCCCCAGATGTAAACATTGCTTTAGGAGCCAATGCCATATGTTGACAGATGGCATCCCATCTGTGGTTCAGTTATTAAAAATAAATTTCTTGGCTATGTTCAATAAATATAAGATATTCTTATCCATTTTTTTTCCAGAAATGTTTAGTTTTCAACCATAGGTTTAGCAAACCAAACCACAAAGCTCAATCCTATATAATAACTTGAGTAACAAAATAAGCTTTATGTCAGACTAAAACTATATATTTAGGCTAAGATGTTCAGAAGAAAAAATATAGAGAAAGATAAATGCAAACTAATTTCTCTAAGTATTAGACTTTTGATTTGGCTCACTATACTATTAGATAGGGAATTTAAAAAAAAATTGTCCTCTCTTCTAGGAATCAAGCAGTGGTGGATGGGGACCATGAAATCCAAACTAGCTGAAATGTTTACGCATTGCTCGAACTCCAAAATGCTGGTCAGTAGTTCTTTTCCTGCTATGTCTTTACACCTTCAAATTAGTCCATTTTTTTCTCCACGTTTCATTGTCAAACAAGACTTTGCAGAAAAATGTAAGTAATAAACTTCTTTTCATCATAAAACGACAGAGTTTTGTTAGATAACTAAAAGAAGAAGGCAATGTGTGTTTCTCACAGTGTTTAATAGAGTACGTTCCTTAGACAGAACTTTGATAACTTGTGATCTCAGGAAAAAGAGACAGGTAGGCAAAGCAAATGAGACTCATGTTTGAAGGCTTTAAAAAAATCAGGATCTTGGGTGTGAAAGACTTCAATACCCATATCCATGTTTCTCCTTCCCCTTGGCATCTTGGTGCTGATGACTGAAACTGGATATTCTTTTGTCCTTCCCTTTCTTTCTCTTTCTTATTCTCCATTTCTCTTCATTTTCCATTGTCTTCCTTCTCTGGAGCAATATACTACCCATAACATCTATGCATATTAGTCATTCAATCATTGTTCAGCAAAATTTGCCAATCCTTTTTGTTCAGAAGGCCCACAGCATGCAGAAACATGAAAATATTCATTGGGAGTTGTCTTCCAACAGAAATTAGAAAGTGATTTAATTAGCACCAATATAATGGTGACCAGGGGTGAATTTGAAACTAAACTCTAGTCTCCTAATTTCCCATCTCATGATCTTGACATTTTACCACACATGTATTATGTTTCCTTATTGGAGACTGAGAGAAACAGTGACTGAGGGAACTAGGAGTTTTGGAATAATATCTCTATCATTCCTACCAATTTGGAGCTAATATATCAGAGAGCTAGAAGATGGACTCAGGTGGGGAATAAGAGAAAGTGGTTAATTGCAGCTGGAGTGATACTTTGAAAAGTTTAAACCTTAATGCGTATATTAAAGCATATATCAAGAGAATAAAGCAAGTGTCCATACTCCCTAATAAGATAATGATTAGGATTAATTTTACACTCCAACTTGTTGGAGGCCCATAGAAAATGGAAAATGATATGCCAATCTCACTCACAAACATGGTAGGAAAATCCTTAAGTAATGTTAGGAAACTGTGATGAGCATTTAAAAATGGCCCACAAGATTCTCCTCTTCTTTTAATTTCTCCCCATGAGTGTGCGCGCATTCTGCAAATATGATGAGCTACCATTCCCATGCTATGTAACAACACATGGTGGTGATAACAGAATTTTGCAGATATAATTAAAGTCCCTAATCGATTTACTTTGAGTTAATCAAAAGGCAGATCATCCCAGGTGGACCTGATCTAATCAGGTGAGGTCTTCCGTGAGTCTCCGGCTGTCTTGGGTAAGTAAGTCTCAAAGAACTAACATTGGCTCCAGCCAACACGTAGAGGAAAAGTGAGACATCACTCTTACAATCACAGAGAAATGAATTCTGACAATGCCCAAGGAGCTTGACAGAGAACCCCAAGCCCAAGCTGAGGTCATAGCCTTAACACCTTGACTACTGCCTGGTAAGACCCAGACCAGACGGCTCAAATTATATCTGGACTGACTCATAGAAATGGAAAGCATGAGATAATTAACAGTGTTGTTTAAAGCCATTATGTTCATGGTCATTTGTTACACAGTATTAGGTAGTTAATAAACAAACCAAATTCAGAGTATTTTGGAAATAAAATGAATATAATCATATAGGGCAATAATCAATATTAGAAGCCATATTTCTGTGACTTACCCTATTGAATTAAAAGAGAAAAATCATATAATCATCTCATAATGGCAGAAAAAATTGATACAATTCTGTTAACACCAGGGATAGAAGAAAAGATAACCACCTATCTCTGCCATTATTCGAATTGTAATAGACAAATTAGTGAACACATTAACAGAAGGCATAGAAATCACAGATGTAAAGTTCCAAATAAGAAAATATGAAATTATTGTTTACAAACTATGATTGTTAAATCAGAAATCCATAAAATTGTATGGATAAATTGGTTATAATTAATAAAATAATTCTGCAAGTTTAGAGAACATAAGAAAAATATACAAAAATCTCTTGTAATTCTGTGCACAAGTAATAAGCAATTACAAAATGTATAAAGTGTAAGGAATCAACCACATCATTTATAATAGCGTCAAAACCATAAGGTTATGAGGAATGAAGCTAATCAAATATAAAAATTAAAAGACAAAAACCCTAAGTTAATGGAGAATTAGGCCATTTTCTTGGAAGAAAAGTCTCAAAATTATAAACATGAGAATTATCATCTAATTAATCTAGAGATCATTTCAGTTTCAATCAAAATACCCCAAAAGTTTCTCATAAAACCTGAAAAAGTGATTATAAACTTCAAGTATAAGGGGAAAAGCCTAAAAATAGATAAGAAATACTTAAGGAAAAGGAAGGGGGGATATGGTTCATCAGATTCTAAGTTGTTAAAACCTATATAATTAAAGTAAGGTGCTATTTGTGCATGTATAAAAAGCCAGAGGAAAGAAACAAAATGGAGTTTTAAAGACCCAAAATTCATATCAGCGTTTGGTACATGAATTAAAATATAGCTTTAGAAACCATGTCAGAGGGATTGACAATTTCTAAAGAATGCTGAGACAATAAACTATTCAAATATAACATTAAACCAAATTCTCATATCACTCCAGACATACAAATATATTTCATATGCATTAAAGATGTCATGGGAATCAAAATTATAAAAAAAATGTGAAATACAATGCAAAAGCTATATTTATATGGTTAGAATGAGAAATTATTTCAAAGAAAAAATAAATTATAATATATAAAGTAATAGATTGGTATTTTAATTACATTAAAGTAACAGCAACAATAATAATAAACTTATGCAATGAAACATACCATGAAGTTGAAAGAAATGCTAGACTGGAGAAGGGGCTCATAATGTTCACAAGTAAGATTAGTAATCACAATATATAAAGAATTTCTACCAATCAAAAAGAAAAAGAACACCACTAGCCTTCCCCACAAAAAAAAAGGCAGCCCATAATATACAGAGAAAGAAGCAGGAATGGCCGATAACCCATTTTTGCACATAGAAAGATGGTCAACATCACTGATAATGAGCAAAATTAAAATTAAGTAAATAGTCCATTATCCAACAGATGGTTACTATAAATAAGTCCAATAGCTTCAAATACTGTCAATGATATAGGTACAAAAAACTATCGTATTTTGTGGCACAAGTGTAAATTGGTAATAATCACTTTTTCAAACCTAGGAGCCTTGACCATGCCCATAACCTACTCAGGCAGAAGAATTCCACTTCTAGGTATCTAGATATCTAGAAATTCTCATAGCACATGTGCACAGAGAATGTGTGTGAAGATATTCATTGTAATACTGCCTGTTTAAAATAACATAACAATCTTTCACAGGGCAAATGGATACATCTCAAAAACTTAAGCTAAGGGAAAGAAGTAACTAATGATTCCTATGTATAAAACAGTGCATAAATGAATTATGAATGGATAAATCTGTGGTAAAATTACATAATTACATCTGGGGACAATGTATACCTACTTTATTTATAATAAGGACAGAGTGGAGCCTTAGCTAAATCTGTAACATTGTGTTCCTTGAGAGAGATGTGTGGAGTCAAGGAAGGAGGGAAGAGAAGAGGAGAGGAAAGGAGAGGAGGGGAGGGCAGAGAGGAAATACAGGTTAACATGTATTTGTGCATAAGTATGTCTAATATTGTTTTCATAACTTTCAAAAAATGTTGAAAATTTCATGATTAAAATGACTTAAAGGGGATAGAGTCAGAAAAGTCAGGTTGGAAGGGATATTTTCTTCTGGCAAATGTTAAAAAGCGATTTGGGAAAACAAGTGGCCTCATTTATTAGCTTTCTAACATTTTAGGCCATGGCTCCAGGCAAAAAGAGCATTTTACCTATTCACACAATATATGCACAAGTTTTACAAAGCACTAGTTAGCCGTTATTATGCTAAACACACTAGATTTTCTTTTATTTTGCTTTGCTTTGTGCTGTCTTCTAGCCTACATTACTCTATGCTGAGCTATGCCTGCCATTCTGTCATTTTTTCTCTTCTATTTCATTTTAAAAATGCCAATCCTGACCAATTATATTGACTTTGAGACCCACCGGTGGATTCTAGCCCAGCGTTTGAGACATAGTGGTCTCATGCCAAGAAAAAGACATTTGAATCAGATCTGCAATTTAATTCTGACGTTGACATTGTCTGTAAAATCTGTAAAAGTCAGTTAACTGTGTTGGCTCAGTTTCATCGTAGGAGAAACACAGAAATGACAGTGGCACAGGGCTCATTCATTAGTTATTTACTGAACACCTACCATGTGCCAGGTTCTTTTCAAACACTGAGATCAAGATAGTTGGTGTTGATTGAGGATGCTTTTCATTAATGAAAGGACTATGTTATTTTCATTTTATAAATAAATAAATAAATAGCCCACAAAATGTAGACAGCAAAATGTAGAATCAACCTCAATTAGACCAAAGGATTTTTATAAGACCTGGAGGTCTCAAATGTAGTCCTCTGGAGAATGTCAAACATATGGATATTGGAAATAAAATGTTTTATAGGAAAACTTTTCATGGGATGCATTAAATATGAATTGTACTCTTTTAATGCTCTGGAGAATAAAAATGTGGTAACACTTTCAAAACTTAAATTAAATCTTATTCCCAGCTTTCACTTTGCTAGAAGGGGGATCAATTTAACCTAATTTGGGCTTTGGGGGACCTCTTGACCTCACCTTTCACCTCCTTTAAGTCACAATGGGGATGAGGTATTTGTGGTGTTTAGAAAATAAGAGAAGAGGCTTCAGTCTTCACTTCATTGTGTGCGCTGCCGAGGTGCCCTGGGGTCCATTCTGCTCCCCCTCCCCTTTGCCAAAGTGGGATGGGAGATCTTTCCTGGAGCTCTCAGCGCGATGGCCCTTGGGCTCCATGAACTTCAGTGTCTATATGACAACTTATTAGAAACTTTAGGGTGATATGGATCTCCACCATGTAACCCTTACCCAACTGTCACCACCATTAAAAAAGCACAAACAGGGACCAAATCTTTCTACCCCCATCTGCCTTGGAAGCTGCCTGCCAGCTTCTGCCAACCCAGCCTCCTACTATCCAAACTCGAGGGCTTCTCTCCACCATGGGCCTAGTATAATTTACTTCTCTTTGAAAAACCAAACCTTGTAAATGTGGCTGGAGGGGAAGTCTCCAGGACTTAACAGTCCTTGAATGTATGTAAGGAGTGAATGGAAACGTAATTCTTATTACAGGTATCTCCTGCTTTCAGAAAGTTCACATTATACCACTTTGCTTTTACCAAAGACCTACATTAGTAGCTGTTTGTGCTAACTGAAGGAAATCCGGATAATTTTTGTTTGTAGGAGAAAAGCCCTGGGACCCCTGGGTGGTTCAGTTGGTTGTGCGTCAGACTTCGTCACAAGTCATGATCTCACAGTGTGTGAGTTGGAGCCCGCGTCAGGATCTGTGCTGACAGCTCAGAGCCTGAAGCCTGCTTCATATTCTCTCTCTGCCCCTTCCTCGCTCACACTATGTCTCTCTGTGTCTCAAAAATAAATGCACGTTAAAAAAAAAATAAAAATAAAAAAGCCCTTACTGAACTAATGTAGGTTTTCTGTACAAGTAAAGGTGTGTAATGCCAACTTTTATAAACTTGGGTCTACCATTTCAGCTTACAAAAGTTCTCCCAGGAATGCTTTATTGTGGGACAGCAAGGAAAGCCTGTACTCCTGATTATTCCACAGCTACAAAACAAAACACGATTTAATATCTCAATAAATTATTCTGAAACACTTGTGTGGTATACTGGCATAACATCCATAGAAGAAAAGTTTCTAGGAGAGCATGGGTGGTTCAGCCAGTTAAGTGTCAGACTCCTGATTTCAGCTCAGGTCATGATCTCACGCTTGTGAGAGCCTGCTTGAGATTCTGTCTCCCTCTGCCCCTTCCCTTCTCTCTCATCTCCCTCCCCCCACCAAAAACAAAGACAATGTCCACATGTAACATTTGGGGAAGAACTTTTTTCCTTTTTCAAATGGTTTATTTTGCCATTTCTGAATACACAATCTAACAAGAAACAGTGACTCAAATGAACATACTATTAATGGATGTATTAATTACTTAGATTGTTGTGTTCAGACCTTCTATTATGAAGTGAATCTTGACAATTTTTCCTTATGTATTATGAATATTAGGGAGGTAAATATTGAAAATTTTTATATTTTTCTTGTGATTATACATTCTATCATCATTCAAATGTCCTCCAACCATAATAGTGTGCTTTATTTATTGTATCTGTGACAAATATAGGTATAGTAGCTGTCTTTGGGCTAGCATTTATCTATATTTTCAATCTTTGATATTACAATGTGATTTTCAACATCCTTATGTTTTCAGCATGTGCCTTGTAAATAACAACGATTTCAAAATCCATTGTGACAGACTCTGCAACTAGTAAAAGGAGTCTACTCACTTATATTTTAATTGCTGATTTACTTCTATTATTATATTTCATGATTTCTAATTACTCTGATATTTTAATGTTCTCCATCTTCATTTTTTACTTCTATCACTGAAGTATTTTTGTATTCAATATTTTTATCAGCTAGTTGTCCTTTTTCAACTTCTATTTTTATGATTACCTTAATTGTAATAAATTTACATAATACAATCTTAAGGTTTAATCCATAGCTCTAGCCTTCTCCAGAATAATATAAGAAACAAAGTGCATTAATCATAACCAAATTATTCTTGATTCTGCACATTTTTCATTCCATTTTCTTAAATTTCCTCCAAATTATTTGTTTTATTATAATCTCAGATGAATATCCATTTAGATTTACCCACAGGTAGAAGCATTTAGTTCTACACCTTTTTTTCTTACAATTTGCTCTTTGTTTTGAGAGGTTTAGTTGCTCTCATCTTGAAGTATATCCCTGTCAGGGAATTGTTCAAAAAATGAATTTAAAAAATTCCTAGGAAATTGTGAGCATGTGACAGAGTTTTTTCAAGAGAGGAGTTCAGAAACTGGGGCATACGTACTATGTTCCATGATCGAGGGTGATACACCACGGTGCCTGTGGTGTCTTCTCTAATGAACAAAACTAAAGTGTCATCCCACCTTGACAGTTTTACAGGATTGTGAAATGTTTGCACCTTAGTTTTGCAAACAGTATTGCATGCTCCAGGGGATTAGCTGGTGTGAGGGAAGCACGTTAGAAAATGCCCTCTCTCACTCATCATTTGTGGCTCAGATGGTCACTTGTTTTATTTCCAAAGTTTGGATATATACATTTTTTTTTACCATCTTATAAATGTTTTTACTGAAGCTATTATGATGGCTAATTCTCTCACTTTTTTTTGGGAGGGGATGGGGGAGAATTCTGAATATACCTTTTTGCCCTCATTCTCAGTAGCTTACAGGGCATAAAATTCTAGATTGACGGTTATTTCCATTCACCTTTTAAAACATGTTCCATTGCTGTTACTGATCTTTTGATTCTCTGTTTGCTATTCTTTTGTCATAATTTGTTGTCTGTTTTTCTGGCTGCTTTCCAGCTTTCATTGCCCTTGGCGTGTTCTACAGTTGCAATATGTGTCTAGGTATTGATTTCAATTTGTTTTATTGTGAGTTCAGTTACGGATTTAAAATAAAGTTTATTATGGCTGATATGTCTAGGTCTTTTTTAGATGGAGGATATTTAGAATATATTGTCTACAATATTTCCAGAAATGGAAATAGAAGTCTAGGCACTCATTCTCAGGACATTTGTTTTGTAACATATAGTATACCAAAATGAAATTTTAAACCAAGAAGTCATTGGATCTTTAAAAAAAATCAAACAGAGCAAACAAACATAACGACAAAACCCTGGCAGTAGAGGCAAAAGGGGAAATTCCAAGATGACAAGTATATGGCAGTTGGAGGGTGATCAGACCACACTAAAGCAGAACGACCAGGGGTTCAAGCAACCCGGTGCACACATCCATCAATCAATCATAAACACACAGTCAAACAATGACAATATCAGGTCACCTGATGTGTTTAATCACGTGAAACATAGTTTTTAGAGGGATTTTACTATTATGTCAGGAAAGATTAAACATATCAAGTGAAAAAAGTCATTACTATCTACAAAACCAAGAAGATAAACATAAAAGGAATGGTAATCATAATATAATACTAAACTCAGATGTAAACAATGTTGATGTAATCAATGATGTAGATATAAACATCAATTCACCAGGAGTTATAATTATAAGATTATATAATATATATTATATGTATTAATTATATAATTATTGGAGGAATAAAGTGAGTGAATATGATTGTGTGCAAATGTGTTTGTGTAAATGGATGGAAAAGTAATGATCTGTGAGTTCTAAACTCATAACCTTCATCACCGGAATTCAATAGATAATTTCTAAAATGGATATAACAAAAAACACTGCTATGCATAAAGTTTAGAAAACATGGAGGTAATCGGGATGCAGGACTTGTAGATGGAGAAGAGAGGGTTGGGAAATTTAGATGCACAAGTTCTAAATGAATGAGACTATTACATGTTTCTGAGAAATTACTAAAAAAATCATAATCTTTCTTGTGGAGAATTTTGATAATGGCCCCCACTGAGAAAAACAATACATTCCTTTGAAGAGTAAAGTAATGATTGTGAAGAAGGGGAGGAGGAAAAAGGACTCAAGCGGTCAAAGATGAACTTAAAGGTCTCCAGATGGGTGGAAACGAATACGACCCACGGAATGACTGCTATGGGTTTGTGCTCACCAAGGGCCTGATGCCGCAGTGGACTATGAGGGGACAACACGATAACCACGTGAAGACTGAGATGTACATGGAGGGAAGGGACCTGGCAACCCAGTTTTGTTCCTCATGGCCTTGAGGACGTAAGCAAATAACTGAGAATCTCTGAGCTTCACCTTCTCCATGTTCTCCAGCTGGAGAAGTAATAATAGGAATAAATTATAAGTGGATAAATATGGATAAACACAGAGAGGAATAACCATTATGAAAATTATGTGACACTCTGAAAAATTATTTGTGATCTCTGATGATCTCCACAAAATTCTAACTCTTCCTAGGAATTACACCCTGATGGTTTTTCTATCTTTTTATCCGTTCACTTTGCAAAAGAGATTCAAACACGCTAAAACTTAATTTTATAAAAGAGGAAGACAATTGCAGGCCTTCAGTAAGAAGTTACGTCAACAGGGGAAAAAACACAAAGTGTAAGGGCAGTTTAATTTCCTGTAGACTAAGAACAAATGTTGACAGAAGTTAAGTGTTGCTTTTGTCTTAATTTCAGAAAGTGTTATTTTGCTCCTGAAAGGAGACTAGGAGACAAGAAGGAGTGGTGGAAAAACTTGATTTGGCTTGGTCATTGAAGGGAAAGAGTTGAAGCAGTTACTCTGTTTGATGTGCTTGCATAGATATTAAATGGAGCACTGGCTGACCTTTTCAGTCTGAAAATATTTGAGTGTTTGCTAACCAATTTATTAACTGTTTTCACATCTGCTCCCAAAGTGATTCCATGTAGGTTATTTTCATGGCTTCACCGAAGAGACATGAGATGGTGTTTTCTTTCTTGCCTGGAAATTGAAGTTCAGCTTCTGTTTGCTACTCTCGGTGGAAACTGTGGTCCAAGAACTCTTAGAGCCTGATTGTTTTGACAACTGTCTATTATTCAGACAGAAATCCCCTCCTCATGCAGAATCTATTGTCCCCCTACAGGTTCAGAGGTTTTGCTCTAAAAGAATAGAACATTTAGATAGAACCTGGAGGCTGAAAGGTTTTGTTTTTTGTTTTTTGTTTTTTTTTTAATTTTTTATTTATTTTGTTTTATTTATATTTTGTCACTACTTATGTCTGAGATGGTGAGAATTCTCTGGAACCAGCTTTTCAAGTAAAGTTAATGCTGGGTTTCTGCCTCCTGGAAGTAGAGTAGCAGTTTCAGAAATAATCCTTTTTTCCTCTGCTGCTTACAAATTTCCTTTTTCTTTTCCTTTTATCTTTTTAATCAAGACCTTTCTCTCAAGATTAAAAAACCTGAACTTTTAAAGGAAATTCTCATGGGCTTGGAAAGTGATGAAAATATAATAATATCAAATAACTGCTCCCACTGAGAACAATGAATCAGATTCTCATCTTATGTGACTCCTGGGCACATTGCCCACTGTGTCACCATCTCGGGATTCTAGCCCAGGTGGTAGCTCTAATTATCCCCACTTTTTATTTCCTGGCAAGGAAAACTCTTTCTAATTATTTAATAATTCTGATTCATTCTGAAATAAATTTCAGCATGTTATATTTTGCCATCAGTAAAAGCAATGTGTTAATTTCATTTTAATTGTCGGTATTCAAGGGGTTGTTAAAAACCAGTGAATGTCACTGGGAGCAGAAACGGATGGAATATGGATTAGAATCAAATGATCAAATCCTTAAGGAATATATCAGTTTTGAGTTTCAGTGCATCCTTATTTAAAAATATATCGTACACTATAAATTCATGAGGGTAGATTCCATATGGTTTTGGTCCCCACACTACCTTCACCCGTTAACAGTTTGCCGGGTTACATGCTCCTTAGATATTTGTAAAATTCATTAGCGAATGAATCAATGGATATATCTAGACATACATATATCTAAAAGCATAAAATGTCAAAATAAAAAGGTCTGTTCTGCCTTATTCTGGTGCTTTCTATGCTTCCTAAATGCTTTAGGCTATACCAGAATAAAATAACATTTAAGAAGTACAAACTCAAAAAAAGATAAATAAATAAAAGTAAACTCTTACCTGTACTTATCTATCCCAAACAGTGGTAAAGCTAACAATTTAAGATGAGGTTTGATGTAGCAGGGAAACTGTGCCAACCAGGCTCTTCTGAAGTGACATTTCCCATAGTATGTAGGTGGTTAATGTGATCTGATAGAGAAAAAGCATTTTTAAAAAGCATGGCCTGACTGCACAGGTTTCCAGTGCAATTATTTGAAGAGATTTCAGTTTGAAGAAATTCAGCCTGTAGTTGAGAGCTTTGGCAGAGCACATTTCATATAGAAGGATTTATATAAACCTGTTTCCATAGTATCTAGGCTCTCCAAAGCCTTGTTTAGCAGAAGACAACGGAAATATTCAAGAATATCCAGGTGATTTCAATCAGGATATATTCACTGAATGCATTTGGCTAGCACTGTGCTGTTCTTGGGAATCCAGGAAGATGAAGACACAGAGGAAGGATAAAGTTCTCCAATACAGGGACCCTCAGAATACCCAGAGTGCGGGAAAGAGATGGCTATAATAAGAATTGCAGCGCGGTGCTAGAAGTGAAGCTCAGATTCTTCCACTGCTGCAGAACCACCATCCAGGAAAGGGGTTAAACAAAATGTATGTATTGGAGAGGTGGCAGTTCAGTGCAGGGGACATCTCCATTCTCTGAGTGTACGGCTTTTTGTGGGATTATGAATGGAGATGGGGAATTTTCTGGGCAGAGAATAACAGACCACACAGGGAACAGTAAAAATAAATGCACAGAAATGATAAAGGGTATGGAGTGTTTGGCATAATAAATAAATAAATAAATAAACAGATAAATAGATAAAATAGATAAATAAATAAATAAATAAATAAATAAATAAATAAATAAATAAAGTGCTTTCTTTTTTTTTCCCGTAGAAACAGCTTATACAAACAAGTTAAACGCTTACATTTTGTTTTCACTGACTGTGGCCATCGTATTCCTCCATTCAAATAGTACAAATATTATCTCTATCCCATGAGACAATGGTTTTAAGAAAACATCCAACTTATCTCTGTATATTCCAAGCTCCAGAACAATCATGAGGACTATAGAAGGGGATGATCCAGTTCCTTTCTTGGCCCGTGAAAAGATATTAAATTAGTGCTGATGTGTTTATGTTCTACTAAACACAGGCAGCAAAACTGCTTAGTGTGCCTAAGTCCTAAATATCTGGATGATACAGATATCTATATCTATATATGCGTATCTCTATCTGTCTGTCTGTCTATCTATCGCTATACCTATATCATCTTCCAAGATGTGACCTCTGGAGCCAGAGACCTAAGAAAGTCAGTGTTATAATTTAGTCCAAGTCCAAAGGCCTGAAAGCTAGGGGAACAGATGGCATAAATCTTAGTCCGAGGGCAGAGGAAGATGCGATGAGATGCCCCAGTTCAATCAGTGAGTCAGTGAGGCCGGAAAACAAGAGAGGTGAAATTCCTCCTTCCTTCACTTTTTGTTCTATTCAGACTTCAATGGACTGAAGCCCACCCACATTGATAGGGCACTCTGCTTTCCTGAGCCCAATGATCCAAATGGATGATCCAAATAATCTCATCTCAAAGCACCCTCACAGACATACCCAGAAACAATGTTAATCTGGGCTCACTCAACTTGACATATAAAATTAACCATCACATGAAGGGAGAAAAAAGGAAAACCTAAGTGTTCTGTTGAGTCCATGTGATTCTTAGCAGTAGATGAGATATTTTCCGTACAGATAAAATATTTACATCTTTGAGAGACCATATGCCCTACCTAAACATCACAGCTGGCCACAGTGAAATTAGGACTATACCACAACTTCCAATCTTTCATTCAGAGCTTTCCCTGCTACCACGTTCCCTCATAGGCTGTGAGTTTATTAATGTTTGTATGTTCTTTGAAGTGTCATCTGCCATCTGTGACTTATGTCTTGGTATATCACAGTCTGTGTGACACCTTTGCTCAAAATGAGTCACTACATTTCTGATTACTATACACCAACTTGGCCCACGGCCATATTCCTCAGCATTTTACAACTATGCCACATTGCCTTATTCAGGGTTTCAAAAACTCAGGCAAATCTCCTAGCATAAAATTCCTTTCAGCCCTTCTAGCTTTGCAGCAGCTCCTGCAAAATTCCAAAATGGCTGGGCAAAGCTTTTGTAAATAAAGTTTTCACTGAAGCCTCTCAAAACACTTTTGCCTAGTTTCTCTCTTAACTTGTACAAATTACGAAATGCTTTGCTGGTGTCCAAGGCTTCCTGTGATCTGACCACCACTGACTTTTACACCCCTTTTTACCATTGTGTGGCAATATGAATCTCATGTGCCATCGAGATAACTCAGCTCCTGGCCAGTCCACGCATACGCCACGGACTGTCCTTCCTCCATGCATGTGGTCTCCTCCTCAGCTCCATACCGATTTGATTCTCCCAGTTTGGGGCAATTTATCCTTATCTTTCCAGTTGCTCCGGCCAAACACTCTGGAATTATCCTGGATTTTCTCTTTCATCCCTCGTATCAAATCCACAGCATGTCCTGATGGCTTAGCTTTCCAGAATTTGTCTAGAAATTAATACTTTTTCACTTCTTGTGCTGTGATTCTGATTCAATGCATCATTATTTCTCAGCTGTATTCCTAAGGCCAGCCAAGTAACTGCTTTCTTAGCGTCCAACCCTGTCCACCGTCATTCTCTTACGATGACAGCAGCCAGCACAATTATGTTGAGGCTTAAGGCATGCTCTAGCACTCCTCCTCCCCCTGGAGGTCCATAATATCTCAGATGGCCTCCAAGGCTCTGGAATGCTTGGTTCTCATGTCTGTCAAATTTCATCTAATCTCAATCAATCTGCTGAAATCACAATGGCTTCCATTCTGTTTCTCAAACATTCGGGCATATTCCTACCTCAGGACTTTTGCACTTATTGTTCCCTCTGCCTGAAATGCTTACCCCTAATAACAACATGGTAACACTTTTACTTCTATGACTTTCTAATATGGCCTTCTTTATTTTAAATGTAACTCCTGTCAGTGCTTCCTATCTTCCTTCCCTGTCTTATTTTTTTCCATGATACTTATGGCAGTCTAACTTTAAAAATATATGTAATGTGAGGCACCTGGGTGGCTCAGTCGGTTAAGCATCCCACTTCGGCTCAGGTCATGATCTCACAGTTTGTGAGTTGAAGCCCCGCCTCGGGCTTTGGGCTGACAGCTTGGAGCCTGAAGCCTGCTTCAGATTCTGTGTCTCCCTCTCTCTCTGCCCCTCCCCTGCTTGTACTCTGTCTCTCTCTCAAAAATAAATAAATACATTACATATATTGAATATGTATATGTATATATGTAATATATTTATTCAGTTTTAATGATCCTTGCAACACCATGTCAACTGTAAGTCACCTAAAGGCAGTAAATTTTTTTTTCTGTTTTGTTCACTGCTCTTTCCCCAGTGTACATCAGTCTATACCACCTGTTAAAAATTGAGTAAAAGGATGAATGAATGAATGGGATTTTTCTTCCAGCCAAGATGAAGTAACAGAGGTTCGATTTACTCTCCTAGATGAAACAACAATAAAGCAGAAAAACATATGAAAAAGCAGCTGATTGGGCACCAGCAATGAAGGACAGTGATCCCTTAGAGACAGGAAACAAGTCTTAAGGATTTCCCAAATTTTCTACCTTTGTAGAGTCTTCAGGCACAGTTCAAGGAATAATAACATAAATGGAGCTGGTGCATCTAATTTGCATTTCAGGATGTTGCTGAGAGTTCAGGAAGAACAAGGAGGCTAGAATTTTCAGAGTACTTGTGGGAGCGAGCTGCTCAGAGAGCCCCACAGACTGTGGAGGGTTTGCCTCAGGTATTCACCTCAGTACCAATCGGCACATGCGTGTGAGGAAACTACCAGAGGCCAAGGAAATAGCCACCCCGAAGGAGGACACATCACAGTGTCCAGGACTCACACAGTTCTGGGAATAGTAGCTGCTTTCATAAGCTAGACTGGAAAAACCTCATAACCCACAGGGCATAGGGTGGAATGGAGAAAGAGTTGCCCCAGAGAAGAGCAAAATTAGCCCTAGAGTAAGCCTTGCTGTAGTCCAACTGACACATCTTCAAAAACAAGACTTGAAGGAGTCAATCTGTTTCCAAGTAACTAAAATGCAACTCAGAAAAAAAAAAAAAAGCCCAAGAATATTTTAGAAATATAAAAATATCCATCAACCAAAAAATTAGCATTCATGATTTCTAACATGCACCAAACATTTACCAGGTATGTAAAGGATCAGAAAAATACAAACCTCCCATGGAGACAAAAATCAATCAACTCGAGGTTGATACAGAACTGATACAGATGTAACGGTCAGTAGACAAGGTGTTATAGAGGTTATTATACCTATATTCCATACTTTCAAAAGGAAACTTTGATGGGCCCCTGGGTGGCTTAGTCTGTTGTGGGTCTTATCTCACTGCTTGGCTCAGGTCATGATCTCATGGCCCATGAGTTCAGGCCCCTCCGTAGACTCCCTGCTGTCAGTGTAGAGTCCACTTGGGATCCTCTGTCCCCCTCCTTTTTTGCCCCTCCCCCATTCATGTTCTCTCTCTCCCTCTCTCTCTCCCTCTCAAAACTAATAAACATTTTTTTAAAAAAAGAGTGCACACATGTCAAAATATCGATTTGTGGACAAATATGTAAAAATTATTGTAAATTGATTGTACTTTAATTAAAAAATGAATGACTGACTAAATGAATGAATGAGTGAAATACTTCCTTCTATTTCAACCCTCATCCTTTAGTACTTATATTGTTCCGTGATGGTATGTTATCTTGTATAATATAGATATCAATGTGTATGACAGCAGATACGACATATATATTTGTATCCTGTGGTGTTTTATAAAGTTTATGTTCTATTCATACTTGACAGAGAACAAAATTAACAAAATAACTTCGAAGCATCAGAAAGCCCCAGTATAACTGTCAAATGTTGTTGTTGTTGTTTTTTTCTACTTTATTGGACTTCTGGCAGAAAGTTGCATAGTTGATTATTGTATAATCCACAGGGTCATTTTGAAACATGATTATGAAATTTTGGAGTTTTGCACATGTTTTTTCTCTTCTTGGAAGAGTCTTTGCTTCTTCAACCTTTGTTTAGTTAATTTCTAGTTATCGTTTAGTACTCAACACAAACAACCTATCAAGAAGTTAACTCTTGACTATTTATTGTCTCCATTAACATGCTCTTGATTGCTCTGAATTTGTTGTAGTACTGAGTCACAACTGAAATTAAAAATGCCAGTTCTAAGTACCTATTTAGTGTTTGTGTCTACCAGTAAATGTAAGTCACAGAGACAAAAGGACTGTGGCCCTCAGTATGCACCCAATAAGTATTTGTTAGATGTCTCAAGTTGTTAGGCTGAAGTGTACAATAGATAGGACATTTGGAAGATACTTGCCACACAAACATGTGGAAGTCCAAAGGGAATGTTAAGAAGTTCCTCATTCATGGGAAGATGGTAGAAGGTAGGATAGGAAAAAATAGAATTTACTAGGCAGAGAGGGGAAAATTAGGACCTGAGGTCCCTGGGTGGGGGAAAAACACATATTTAGGAACAATGCTGGGAGTGTCTGACCACGGCAAACCCCATCGGGCGTAAGGTTCTTAAGAATGTAACAGACACAACCTACTCCCCCTCAGGAATTTGACTAAAGACCTAACTAAAAATAAGTAGTAAGGAATAAAACGGATGACCCACAAGGAATGATATGGCCATAGGCCACCCCTCGTGCAATGAAAACTAACCAGTCAAGAATGGACAACCCAGAACCTAGAGTTATCAAGCCAACAAGGGTAGGAAGGAAGGAATGAGGGGGAAGGGCTGACCATAACCTTACAAAACAAAGACCTTTGCCAATAGTCTCAGGCACTCACTTTCGAATGTCGCCTCTCTGTAAAGAGAGCTTTCCTACCGCTCTTACGTTCTAGTCTTATATTCTAATAAATCTTTGTCTGCTGCTCATTTTGTGTCCACCTCTTCATTCTTCGAAGCGGTGAGACAATAAAACCCAGGTACTGAGGCAATAAAATCCTGCAACAAAAGAATGGACATTGAGAGAGGATGTGAGGAGAATTGCTCGGGAAAGAGCTATACTATTAATTTTATCTCCCAGGGGAGAGGGAGTGCTTCTTTCCAACTTGGGGTCACTGAGGGGACTTCTGAGAAGTATTCGGAGGCCTTGATAGACATTCTATGTGGTGGAACTATTCGTCTGGAGTCCTGTTACTAGATACTCTTTCCAGGGGGGCTTCCTGCCAGAGAGAGGAGACTACAGAGTGAGAGACTGTGGGGCAGCAGCGGAGGGGTGGCGATGTGCAGCCAGAAGACACAGCGTCTCTATCAAAGAGGCCTAAATTTGGAAGATGTGGCCAAGGAGGCTATGAAAAATTTAGGAAAACATGCATCTACCATGTCAAAAAATGCAGAGCCCTCTTCTTGCAAGCCCAGTCAAGTAAGAGATTTCTTATTCCCTTATTTTGCCCACACTGTCTTTATTTCAACTCTCATGTTGCAGGCAAAAGCACACACAAATCAAGGGACGGAGGGGAGCAAAACTGAGAGAGAAATGGACGAATCCCTTTCCCAGGTGGCTCCTCTCCAACCAGCCCCAACTTGGAGAAAGCGAAACAGTCTCATCTTGGGATGAAGATTAAAGTGTTCTTAAAATATCAGGCTGATACTCCAATTTCTAAATTTAGATAGCATTTTGAAACCTAAAGGGATCATAGGGCTTCCCGTTACCTAAGAGCGAAGGAGACTTCAGCCTTGCTCAAGCTCTCAGTGAGGGCAAGGCAGTTGCATTCCATAAAGGAAGTTTTTTTTTTTTTTTTTTTTTTTTTTTTTTTTTATTTATTTTTGGGACAGAGAGAGACACAGCATGAACGGGGGAGGGGCAGAGAGAGAGGGAGACACAGAATCGGAAACAGGCTCCAGGCTCCGAGCCATCAGCCCAGAGCCCGACGCAGGGCTCGAACTCACGGACCGCGAGATCGTGACCTGGCTGAAGTCGGACGCTTAACCGACTGCGCCACCCAGGCGCCCCCCATAAAGGAAGTTTTGAAGAGAAAAGGGGAGACAAAAATGGGCTTGCTTTTTCACTCACTGAGTCTTGTTTTTACCTTCACAAGTGAAGAGATAACTAAATAAATAAAGTGAATAAGTGCTCTGTGATTTCCTCGTTCCGCCTTTATGTAAAAAAATTTTTTTTCAATGTTTATTTATTTTTGAGAGACAGAGCATGAGGGGGGGAGGGGCAGAGAGAGAGGGAGACACAGAATCCGAAGCAGGCTCCGGGTTTTGAGCCAACAGCACAGAGCCTGTCGTGGGATCGAACTTACGAACGGGTGAGATCATGACCTGAGTCGAAGTCAGACACTTAACCGACTGAACCACCCAGGTGCTCCTCCTGCTTCCGTCTTTAGATAAACCTTAGCTTTAATCTCGTCATTTCAATTTACCAGTAGGGTTTATTTGTTTGCTCACTTTTAGCCACGCCACAAACGTTTCACATGATACTGCTCTTGTGACAGTTGGAACATTTCAAGGGACTAAAATTCTGCACCTGAATGTGCATGTGTGGGAGTTTCCCACACCAACAAGCATTTCTCTGACACCAGCCGGGTGTCCTACAATTCATCTCATTTCTGACACTACGCAGAGATAGTATCAGATTCCATGGGTTAAGGGCTCAGTCTACGAGACTGTCTTTCCCCCACTCCCACCCCAACTTCAGACATTAGTTCCACGTCCAGTTTATCACCTGGGCTTCTGACTGACAAGATATACATCGAAGGTTCTTATGACCTTTTCCATAGTTTGACAAGTCCGCTAAAGTGGTTCGCAGAACTCAAAGAAATATTTTCTTCACTAGATCACAGGATTATTATAAAAACACACAACTCAGGAAGAGCCAGATGGAAGAAATGCACAGCGCAAGGTATGTGGGAAGGGGCACAGGACTTCTGTGCCCTCACCCAGTGCATCACACTCACTCCCTGAATAGTCACACGTTCACTAAGCCAGAAGTGTTCCAAACCCTGTCCTCATGGGGTTTTATGGAGGCTTCATTACATAGGCAAGATTGATTAAACCATTGGTCATTGGCAGTTGACTCAACCTTCAGCCTCTCTCTCCTCCCCAAAGGATCATGGATGGGACTGAAAGTTCCAACCCTAGCAATCAGCCCCCATCCCTGGGTGAGGCCCTAAAGCCACTTTATTAGCATAAGAAAAGACACCTTGATCCCTCTCACTCACTTAGGAAAGTCCAAGGCTGAAATGCTGTAAAGAAAAGCGATTACCATTAATTTATATGGAAAAATTCTTGAGGTTCCCAGACCCCCCAAAGTCACCTCTTTTAGGCTTTTCTGATACACTAGGACACACCTTGCTAAGAAGCACACAATAGGTGAAGATAAAGCCCAGATGCTCCCTGACAGGGCTCCGACCTCTGGCGGCTTTGTGCTGAGGGGCGGAGTGTGGTTCCCCAGGAAGAAAGTTGGGGCACCAATCTCTCAGCTCCGGGTGCCTGCTGCCTCTGTAACGCTCACCGCAAAACTATGCACAACTATGCCTCTGTAACGCTCACCGCAAAACTATAAATGCTGAATGCTGTTTTCCCTTGTGATCTTTTCCTTTTGAAGCAAAATTTTTCTTCAGATTTCTTTCGGTTAGTGAAAATAGGTACAGTAAAACCTTTGCAAGCATAGTTCATTCCGGAAACATGCTTGTAATCAATCCAAAGCACTTGTGTATCAAAGCGAATTTCCCCATAAGAAATCATGGAAACTCAGATGATTCGTTCCACAACCCAAAAATATTCCTACAAAAATGATTATAATACTGTAATATAACACAAAATAATAAAGAAAATACAAAATATAAAGAAAAATAACCTGCACTTATGTTTGAAAACCTTCGTGGCTGGTGTGAGGGAGACAAGAGAGAGGAGGGTTATTGTGTAGGACAACTTTCAATATCACTAACGGATGTTGACTACAGTACAGTATTAATAAACGCTTGTCCTACACTGTACGTAATGTAACTGGCAATAAGGCAGCTGAGCTAGGGGTCTGTCTCCGTAGGCAGCCTGACTAGAATGAAGCGAAGCATTCCTAAGTTTACTCTTGCGTGGAAAAGCAAAGGGCCGTCCATAAGTGCTTTGAAGTGACCAAAAATACTCTAGTGCCAGTTGTGGGCACCTTCCAACATTCTGAAATATCACTGATTTCTGCCAAACATATATCCAAGCATGGGAGATGATCACCTGCAATCCCCTAGTGAGAGAGAGAGAGAGAGAGAGAGAGAGAGAGAACCACTGACTCAGTTGTGATTATGTGACATTCAGTGTCGTGCACTACCTGCATTGCAAGACATCGCTCGTTTATCCAGTTAAAATTCATTAGTGTCTTGCAGAATAGTCTCAGAACAAGATACTCGTCATCTAAGGTTTTACTGTTCTAACGTAGGTCTTTCATAAAAGTGAAGTGGCCTAATGCAAACTTCCAAACAGCGAGGAATACCTGTATATGAAGTTAAACGAGCAGAAGCTGTAGAATTAATAAACGTGTTTCAGGCGCTGAAAATAATTTCATGCACAGCAGTTCCCTGCCTTACTGTGGTTTAACTTACAGTGATGTGAAAGCATTACACATTGAGTAAAAACCGTACTTCGAACTCTGAATTTGGAGCTTTTCCGGGCTGGTGACGTGCAGGGAGATGCTGGGCAGTGGTGGCAGGGCTTAGCTCCCAGTCGGCCCACAATCGTGGGGGTGAAACAGTGCCACACTTACAGCTGGGTTGCATCCAGAAAACCATTCTATAGTTCACATTCAGTACTGTATTCAATAAGGTACGTGAGATTTCCAACACTATATTATAAAACGGGCTTTGTGTTGGATAATTTTGCCCAACTACAGGCTAGTGCGAGTGTCGTGGGCACGTTTAAGGTAGGCTAGGCTGTGATGTTCTATTCAGTAGGTTAGGTGTATTAAACACATTTTTCACTTAGGGTATTTTCAAAGGATGATGGGTTTATCAGGGTATAACCCCATCAAAAACTGAGGAAAGAGATTTAAGGGTCAAAAGTGTTCAGGGGGGATATGATGAGGGACCATAAGGCAAGCTGAGGGTCAAGCACAAACTGACACAAACCCGCCCTCCCCTGCACAGGTGGGACAAGTGTGATATTCCTCAGGCATTCCAGGCTGCCCAAGGACAAAGGAAAGAAAACCAATGGTGAACTGATAGAGGTCACTAATCATGCAGGACATGAGTCTCCATCACTTTGCGAAGATCTTAGTAAATTACAAAAAGGGAATCTTGTCAATAGCCTAATCTCCAGGAACTCCTTACTGCCTTTTTTTTTTTCTTTTTTCTTGAGAGAGAGAGATAGCACAGGTGAGTGAGGGGCAGAGACAGAGAATCCCACAAGGGGCAGAGAGAGAGAGAGAGAGAGAAGTGGGGCTCATCTGGGGCTCGTGTTTCACCCAAAGAGGGACTCAAAATCATGAACTCTGAGATCATGATCTGAACCATAGTCAAATGCTTAAAGACAGCCACTCAGGTGTGCTCTACTGTCTTAAAGATAATGCTTTGCCAGAGGGTAAAAAAAAAAAAAAACAAAAAAACAAAAAACCTTTAGCTTGACAATAGTTGGGCCTCCAGTAATCTGTGTCTTCTTTAGCATATGAAAATCCCTTTGAGAAACTTTCTGGTGACTTTACCTCCTTCAAGTCCACAGTATATAACCAGTCCCTGGCCAAAACCCCAGTGCAGCTGTTTCTGCCCATGGGTCCTGTTCCCATCCTTTAATAAAATCACCTTTTTGCACCAAAGATGTCTCCAAGAATTTCTTGGCCATCGGCTCTGAACCCCCACCATTCCAAACCCCATCAATCTGTACCAGATTATAACATTTGTGGGGACAGAGGAATGAAGAGGCAGGAAAGGGACACAGGAGAGAATGAGGGGATAATCTCTGTAGGTAAAGAGTTGCTTTATGTGCCACAGAAGTTAGTTTAGGTGTTATCATTTAAGTAACAGGAAAGATTTGAAGAATTCTGAGCAAGGACTTGACATAGTTTTATTTGCATGAGAAATTTCTGCAGGGGTGGCAACCAGGTTGAGTGGGAGAAGTGTTAATAAGACAGAGAAAGAAAGACCTTTACTCTAGTTCAGTCCTTTTCTCTGAACCATTGTATCTGCCTTCTCACTAGTCTTCCAGCTTCTTCCTGTGCTCCCAGAAGGATCCTGTTAAAACGAAAGGTAGACCGGATCAGACCACTGCTCTATTCAGTTTGCTGCGGCGTATTCTCCTCTGACCTGGATTAAAATCCTAAACCCTATGGACCACCAGGCTGCATACGAACCGGCACTGACCACTGAGTCAGTCCTCACTTGACCTCATTTCTATGCTCACATTACACATTACATTCTATGCTCTGACCTTATTCATTGTTCAGTTCTTTCGCAGGACCTTTCTATACTCTTTCCTCAGAAAGCCATATCATCTCTCATCTTTCTGTTCTCTGCTCAAATAGAAACTCATCTGAGAATATTTTCCTGACTACCCTATCGTAAAAAGCACTCCCCCTTAATGCTTGATCACTTTACATCTATAATATTGCCTTATGCTTATGCATAGTGCTCGCATGTAACCTAATATATGCTCATTTGTTTGTTTTTGACTGTCAGACTCCTCACCTCCACCCCACCCCTCCTTCACACGCACTAGAATATAAATCTACAGAAGTGAGATTTCGTCTGTTTTCATTCAACAAATAATCATTGAGTGCCTTGTATGGCGCAAGCACTGTTGTGGGAATTGGGAATATAACCGTAAAAAGAAACAAATAGAAATCAAGATTTCTGCATTCAAGGAATTTACATTCAAATTGTGTTCTACTTTTGTTCGCTGGCTTATCCTAAATACCTGGAAAACTGCCGGGGATGTAGTAGGAGTTCAATACATGTTCATTGAACGAATGTGCAATTCATTGTTGCAGCTCTGAAAAGAAGTTGGGAATGAGTCTGCAGATATAGTCTCCATAGGTTATGGTGACAAGTCTGTGAAAGGTGGGGGAGGGGAAGCAGTTAGCCCAGCGGCCAGTTTTCTAGGTCATGGTGTATCTGCTCAGTTGTGGTAGATATGAAATTGTGTAACCGGCTCACACCTCTTAAAATGATGCTCTTTTACTGCCAAGCTGCTTCCCTTTGATATCTAAGTTTGGTATCTACTCATTTTTCAAGATGAATATGGGAATGGGGAATAGAGTTTCAAATCCATATATAATGCTTAAAGCTAAGAAACCAGCCAAATGCCATTAACAACTTAAAAATATTGCCTATCTAGTGATTCATGCATAAACTTTATTTGAATTGAACACCTTCAGCTTGGTATTGTGTTCCTGCTTGCATTTAGATTTACATTTCATATTTCAACAAGGCCAAGAGATTTCATTTTACAACTAGAAGGGTCTTGCTCATTAAGGAAGAAGCAAGGATCTGTTCATTTTTGACCTCCTTCCCCTGCCCATCAACTACCGCCATCTCCCTTCTCACCTGCAAGAAAGTATTGTAAGAAATTATTCATGGTCACCTCTATGCACAAAAGGAGGTATTTTCAGTTCATTGTCTAAGAACATATGATTCCAAACAGGACATGTAAGTAAGTTTACTTGAGTTTTATTATCTGTACAGGAGGTATTGCAACCTACTTTACTACATGATCAAGAAGATGAAGTGGGAAAATATGCATAAGGTGCGTATTACAGTGCCTGATTCTAAACGTTCAGTAAACAGCTCTGTTTTGTTTCTGAAAGCACAGGACACCACGTGTATGCTTCCTCTGTACGTTCGTAGAATTTTGCTATGCCATTTAGCACAAATTGCCTTTCCTTGCTTTTGTCTGACTTTCCATTGTTGGAAAAAGGTCCAAAATAAGGGATCACTTGGGAGCAATTTCTAGTATAAGTTATCTCTGAGGCAATGCTGCAGGCAAGAAAAGAAATAGTGAAGTGGCACTGAAACCAGACTCTGGTTAATTGATCATTTTGCTAAGGACAGATCTTGAGCTCATCAGTCATGGCCATTGGCAAACCCCAAGAAATCTCAGTGTACTTTTTCTACCCTCTCAGTGTAGTACCCTTTGCACCAGTTGGACAGAAATGAAAGATCCAAGCTGGAATATGCACTCTCTTATGCATGGCATAATAATCCACTGGTAAAAATACATTCTAGGAGTGATCTGACATCCAGATCTGGGATTTTGAGTCCTGGGTTGAGAAAATTAGGAATTAACAAACCTGCAGGAATGTAAGTGTTGATTACTGGTAGTACTAGAATAGCAGTCCAATGGCCCTTTGTGCTGACACACAAGTTCATTCCAACTTACTATGCCCTTTCATGTTGCCTTTGCATTGCTATTCCATGAAAACCCCAAGTTTTTGAATGGAATGATTTAGGAACCATCCTCTTTGGGATTCTGCAGCAGAGTGTAATAACTATTACTCATGAACCAAAAAGTAAGTGTAACAAAATATATTTTATTTCTGCAAAAAATCCAATTCATTGGAATTTCCCTTAAAATACACACACTAAAACTAAATAAACAATTATAACACACACACCCAAACACTCACACTCACGCTATGATAAAATCCAATATATCAGAGGTGTTAATGGAGAATTAGCCTAGATAAAATTTCCTTGTTTTTGGGGCTGGTTTGACCCAATGAAAACTGCCAAAATAACGGAAATGGACACTTTAATACTGTCTAGCTATCTTAACAGATGGAAATACAATTAGTTAACATAAAAAAAGACCCACAACAAAATAAAAAGGAACTTGAATTTCAACTAAGTTGGCAGAAGAAATAGGATTTTGTAAAAAATCAATTTAGCACTAATTAAGGAGGGTGAATCCCTTGGTTTTAAATAGATTGCTCACTGCTTATTCTTAAATTCTCTCCTGTTCCAATCCCCAACCCCCAACCCACCCATAAATGAAACAAACTCTGAAGGATCTGGAAAAAATAGTGTTTTAATAAAGATACTTTAAATGATAAAAGGAGGTAAATATATCCTGAAAGTGAAAACCAAAGTGCAGAAGGGGAAATCTGATTTTACAGAACTGCATTGTAATATAAAACCAGATTTGTATACTTATAAATATAAGTTGTGTGCATTATTCCTCTGCCAGGAAACTACATTAGACACATCTGTATAAAATATATTTCCAATTTAACCAGTCTGGAATGACCACATTCATTTTCTAGTTCACTGCAAGGGTAAGTAACATAATAAGTACAATGTATTCTCCAAATTTAATAATTTAACATGCTTGCTTAGTTAACTTATTATTACCAACATAACATCTTGGGCTTTGTTTCTTTCTACATAAAATGCCAAGCACACTGAAGATGCTTGCAAATTTAGAATTAAAAGTTTATCTTCTTCAAACTGAATTGTTGAAACAAGGATTTCCGTCCCCCGCCCCCACTTTTTTTTTTTTTACCATTTAAATAGTTTTTATTTTAAATAAAGTTCCATATTTGATAGTTAATCATAAACATACAAACTTCTTTGAAAAATCAAAATGCTCTTATTCTAAATGGAATAAAATCAAGCTAAACAAAGATCTAAAAATAAGTCTAAGATGTTTATGTAGAGAGAAAATCAACTTTAAAAGGAAAATGCATGCTGTAATTAGAAAATAGGCTATGCTTGATGGAACACAGACACTATGGAGTTACTTTTTTATTGTGTACTTTTTAAATGCAGGAAATATATCCCACAGAGATGTACTATGTCATTTCCAGAGGGGCTTTTTTTGGGCTACAGATGAAAAACTGATATTTAAATGTATGAAATATGCAATACAACATGAAAACCAAATTAGTTGAAAGCAGGTGTAATTTTTCCCTCCATATTCTCATTCTCAATTTTCATTATTATATCAGAACTCAATACAAAAGAGAGAAAATCCATACATGCCTAAATCTGATAATATGAGTCAGGACAAAATGGGTGTTTTTCGATGTTTTCTCCAAATTTACTTATATTTCATGCATTTCCAAACTTGTTTTCTCTGACAGAAAAGTCATATCCCTGTGACTTCAATTTTTGCCACATTCAAGTCTTTGCTCAGAGGTCACTTTATCCTAGAGAACTTCTTGGACCCTCTATTTAAACTGCACCCACAGCTTGCTCCCCACCTCCCCATGGTACAATTCTCTCTGGCCATATTTCTTTCTCCCTCTTTCTTCATTACTTTTTTTCACTGTATATGCTATTTATTTTAGTAATTTACTAGTTTATTGTCTCTCCCTGTTAGTTGTAATTAACATTACAATACATTGGCTGAAAAATTCAATGCCCATTAGGAATTTGCATCCATTAAGTTTCTTGTGATTTAAGTTAGATAAACCTTGACATTTTGTTCTGTATCTTAGAAATCTAAAAACTTGGGGGCGCCTGGGTGGCTCAGTCGGTTGAGTGTCCAACTTCGGCTCAGGTCATGATCTCACGGTTTGTGAGTTCTAGCCCCGTGTTGGGCTGTGTGATGACAGGTTGGAGCCTGCTTCAGATTCTGTGTCTCCTCTTCTCTCTGCCCCTCTCCCACTTGTGCTCTATCTCTGTCTCTCAAAAATAAATAAATGTAAAAAAAAATTTAAAAAAGGAATCTAAAAACTTGCCTCTTCAACATATTTATCTTCCTATCATTCATAGACTTTCTCTTCTCCTTTTCTACAATCTTCTTTTTTCTAAATTTTCTAGAGCCAAAGCTGGAAGACCATGGCTTTTTCCTTATATATAACCCAAAGGAACTCTCATTTGTTACAGGAAGTAACATTTATTAAAATGGAAAATGATTTGTTTATGACCCAAGAAGCAAGTGTGTTACAGTCCATTTCGTAGCACATTCTCACTTAGAAATGTACATGTATCTCCAAGTGGTGGTGGCCACATTCTTATCAGAGATTTTTAGATTACAATATTATTTAGAATTTCTGTCCCACTTCTTCTTAATTTAAAAATAAATCATTCTGCAGTGATTAATCTAATTTTAATTCCTAAGTATATAGAGATGGTGATGACACTATTTTGAACTGGAAACATGGGAAAATGATGATTATTTTCAGAAAGGAACAAATCCTTCCTTTACAGTTTGTTAATCTAAGGAAACCAGATGCCTTTTTTTCTGAGTGAAAGAGTCCTGGAAGGATAACTATCCTAAGAAAGGATGTTGGAAGATTACTATATACTTCATGTATATTTGCATAGGCCACTCATGGCATGTGGATAGATTCATCATGTTTGCCATATCTAAGCTGTGTGTTTGTTTTGTGGATGTAGGTGTCTGGATAAAATTGATGCAATTGTCTATAGCTCTTCTTAGACTATCCATAGAAGTGGGTCCCAAACTGTTCAATGGCAATGATAGTCATCTTGCTTTTAATGTTGAGAAAATAACAAGAACCATAATTAACAAAGGAACAGTTTCCAATGAATTTGAGGTTTACTAATTATGACAACATTCACTCGTATTTGAAAAACTGTGACATTTATCTGTGTTGTGCTATTTGTTGAGACTCCTGTTAGCATTTTATATGTATTTGACTTGGACATCCTTGCATCCATAACCTCTCACCCCATGATCATTGTTCAGACACTGGGGACCAGCGTTCTCCAGTTTGAAACCCTTGGGAAATTCAACTGCCAGGCTAGTTTTTCTACAAGTGAAATAGTTATGAGGATTGTTTTGAAGTAAGTGATGGCCTCAGGTCTTAGTCTGGGTTAAAAGGGAGCAGAACAATTCTTCACCAAGTTTGAGTCCCTGGCTGGAGTTTAACATGTATGTGCTGAGCACTCTATAAACATACAGTACCAACTTCACAGCGTTGAGAAGATTAATCGAGTTCCAAACTTCAAAGCTCTTAAAATTGTGCCTGGAAAATGGAAACTGTTCATTAAGTGTTAGTCATTATTAGTGTTATTAACATTAGTTATTGTCTGAAAAATTCAAGGGGCAGTAGTAACTTCCATCCATCTATTTGATAAACATTGGAAAAGCTGTCTATATCTTGGGAATCCAAAATCTTCCTCCTGCTTTAACTGTATAGGTGCTGGGGATGTAGGAATGAATGAAATAGATGCGGTCTCCGCTGTCAGAAGATGTTTATGTCACCACGGGACATAGGTGCTTAATTAAATATACATAGAATTATGTAATGCATAGTAAGTGGTCTGAAGGAGAAGTTTAGGAACTACTAAGGTGTATTGCAGGGGATTTGGCCAAGATCAGAGGATTAAGGCAGACTACTTGGATGAAATGACTTTTGAGATGTAAAGCATGAGCAGGGATTTACCAGTCACAGGTGGGTGAGGCCAGGAGAAGCACTCTCAGCACAGGGACTGCTTTCATGTGAAGGTCCTGAAGCTGCTGGAAAGATGGAAAGAAGACTCACATGCCCAGACCATAATCACTGGGGGAATGTGATCAAAACCAAGATTGGAGAGGAGGGTTGGGAACTAGCAGGCAAGTCCAAGTTAAGAATTTTGAATTTTGTCTTATGGATGAAAAGAAAGTATTAAAGAATTTCCAGTAATACCTATAAAGCACTGGCTTAATCATAACACTGCCATCAGTGTTGTCAACTAAGATAAATGAAAAGTACTACTTTTCATGAAATGAAATGAAATGAAGTGAAATGAAATGAAATGAAATGAAAAGGGCTACTACCATTGACATTGAAGAGGGTGTTCCTATTTAAACATTTTGGGGACCATTTTTGTGGATAAACCTTGAAGGGCCAACCATGGTAACACAGGTTTTATATGAACACAGTAATCCTCAAAGCATTAACTTATTTTAGATCTGGCAAATTTAATAAAGCTATTTACACTTCATTGTCTAGAAACATGTAAATGGTTAAAGAACGATCCAGGCTGCTGGGTTGCAAATCCAAATGCTGCCATTTATTCTTTTTTATTTTTTTAATTTTTTAAATATTTATCTTTGAGAGACAGAGAGAGACAGCATGAGCAGGGGAGGGGCAGAGAGAGAGAAGGAGACCCAGAATATGAAGCAGGCTCCAGGCTCTGAGCTGTCAGCACAAAGCCTGACGCGGGGCTCGAACTCACCAGCCGTGAGATCATGACCTGAGCTGAAGTCAGACGTTCAACTTACTGAGCCACCCAAGCACCCCTCTGCCATTTATTCTTTAGAGAAACTTAGGTAAGGTATTTTCTGTTTATCGGTGTTCTCATCTATAAAATTAAAGTCAAAATATTGCTTTAATGATGAAATAAGTTAATATTTGCCAAGTAACTTTAAGAATTTCTGACACGTAATATACTCTTAAAAATGTTGAGAGACACAATCGTATTTGATGGAGTATCTGGGTACTCAGTACTCTATCAGGTCTGTTAGAACATAAATAAGGGTGATTTCTAATTTATAGTAGTTTCACCAGGCTGAAGTAAGACAACATGTATAAAGTGTCTAGCATGGGCATTAGCTCACAATGAACACTCAATAAATCTGAGGGCTTCAGGAAATTACAGAGGAGCTAATCTAAGGATGAGTCAGAGCTGTCCAGAGGGTCAAGAAATGAAGAAAGAGTCCAGTGTTTACCTGAATTATTCCAGAAATTTATGTCTTTAAACATTGTCTTCATATAGTTATTTTAAGAATGTTAATAGGTAGAAGTCTTCATTATGCCATAGGCAGAGCACATGGACTGGGACATCAGGATAGTAGAGACATCAAGAAATGAAGGTGCAATATATTTTTTCTGGAAGGAACTGGATATTAAAAGATAAAAATAAAAAAAAATGCTGTAGCATGTGGAAAATAAGACCATTGCTATTCTTACATTTATATTACAAGTAACTATGTCTATATCTCTATTTCCCTCTATATAGATACTTTATTTTGAATTACCCATTCTAAACACCATAATCTCAGGGTCTAAGTGTCTCTCAAAATCATAATCTGGCCCTGGAAGTGCAGTACCAACAGATAGAGCACATGGCATCTGACCAAGACATTCAAGTGGCTCAAGGAGCACATACGCTATGGTTGTGTTTGTTTAAGGATGATGCACCATCACAGGAAATTGTGAGTAGGATCTCTAGGGAACATCATACAAAATGGTTGTCTGTTGGCCACGTTTATTCATTCATAAATATGCTAACTATATATTGAATACCTATATATTGGTCAGGGCCCAGTAAGAGAAATAGAAATCACATCAGCTAAGAGATGAATTTGTAGAGAGATTTGGGTTGGGCGATCACAGGTAGGAGGCTCAGGTTGAACTAGTAGCTCTGTGGACTGCGCTATAGATGGAGACCAAGACTTCTGAGGATGAGTGATGTCTGATGGAGATGAAGCCTCGGAGCAGGGACAGGAATTGTAGAGGTGGGACTTCCTTTACAGAAGGCCCCTTGCTTGGCAGGTATTGGTATCTGATGAGGTGCTTGTTATGCGAATGTGGGAAAAAGGTAGAAAACAGAATGGAGTGCTACTGCCAGAGCCCAAACAGTTAGAAGCAAGTCCATCCCTATCTTATATTTTAGAAATAATAATAAAGTAAGAGAAGGGCACCTGGGTGACTCATTCAGTTGAGTGACTGGCTCTTGATTTTGTCTCAGGTCATTATTTCATGGTTTGTGGGATTGAACCCTGTGTTGGGCTCTGCACTGACAGCATGGAGCCTGTTTGGGATTCTCTTTGTGCCCCTCTCTGCTCATGCTCTCAAAATAAATAAATACACTTAAAAAATAATAAAGTGAAAAAAATAAATAATGTTATTCCATATAGCCATATATTATGGAAGAAAACAAACCCAAAAATGAGATAGAAAGTGACTGACATGATGGAGGAGGGAGGCGATGTTAGAAAGGTGGTCTGAGGAGAAAACAGTGGAACAGAGTTCACGAAGATGAGGAGAAACTCTGCGAAGGCTGATGTCATCACATTGCTTGCAGGAGGAAAAACATGTTTAGACCCTGATCAGAAAGTATCCTGGCACAGAGAAGACAAGTGTGCAAATGAAGACCTGAGACAGATCATACAGGCCATGAAATTAGGTTTAATTTTATTCCAGGTGAAACGGGAAGACACTGAGGAATTTTAAGCACTCTGATTTGTGTAATAAGAAAATCACTATGTCTACTTTGTGGAGAGTGGACGATAGTTGGCAAGATTGGCCATAAATGATCACAGATGTGTTTCATTTAGCTGGCACCAAGTTAAAACACTGAAGCAACACTTAAACATTGGTAAATTTCTAATAAAAATGCAACTTCTGGCTTATGTTAAAATACCTGCAGATCTGGCATTCCTGGACTCACAACATGGCAGCCATCTGCTGATGCTAAGTGGCCACTGACTTTCCAGAAGGGGCAATTCACCACTGCCCACTCACCTCTCATCTTATCCCTGAGAAGCCTACTCACTTCACTAATATTAATTGCCTGAACCCCAAGGCATTTGAGTTTGTGACTTCTGATCATTTTTCCTTGCCCTGAAGCAAAAACTTTCCATTCCACCCTCTATTTATAGTATGTTATTTTCTGTCAGCCATCAGGTGCACAGAGTGGATTAAACATCACTCTTGATTCATGTCAGACTCCTACTGTCGGTGCAGGTGTGGACTGCTGCTGTGTAGACAGTGGAGGGGAGATGCATGAGCAGACAGAGAGACAGAGACAGAGACAGAGAGACAAAGTGCAAGCAGGGGACGGGCAGAGAGAGAGGGAGACACAGAATCCAAAGCAAGCTTCAGGCTCTGAGCTATCAGCACAGAGCCCAACACGGGGCTCGAACTCGTGAACTACAAGATCATCACCTGAGCTGAAGTTGGATGCTTAACCAACTGAAATACCTGGGCGCCCCTCATAAAGGATTTTTTAAGACTTGGTCCTACGGGGTCTTATTTACTATGAGGAATTTTCCAGCATTCAGGTTTTAATTTACATAAAATTTTGCTTGAATTTTTTTAGCTTTTACTAACTTACAGAAGAGTAAGCATAATTAAAAAGGTTCTGACATTTTAATATGATATTCATGTGTTTGAGATTATGATTTAGTCTCTACGTTCATTTGTTCATTCAAGAACAATATATTTTTACCAATTTTACAGTTGTCTATAAATTAACCTTTTGAGGAGTATCAAATTCCATCTCACATTGGAAGTATGAAAAACAACATAATTCAGTAAAAACAATTCATGCTGATGTGATTATCCAAATTATATCTTAGACAAGACTCTATGTTAAGGTTCCTGTTACAAGTACAAAGAAGCCTATGGAATTTGTCATGATGATTAATATACTTTATGTTTAAGATAAAATGGCTATATATATGAAAAAAGATTATAGCAAATAAACAAAACACTTTGCAATTCCATATTAATTTTTAGAGTAATCCTTCTAATTTATTTTCAAACTTTCTGAGGAAATTGATATTCTCCCCTACTCTCAAATCCTTTCTCCAAATAGATTATTGAGAGGAAATGGAATTTATTTCTAAATATTTTCTATGTGCATTTGATATTTGATTCATTATTCAATCCCATTCCATCATTAACTAGAGTTTCAAAAAGGGTAATGTTAGCAGGGGATTTGTAATAAGCAATTTGGTGGTTATTTTCTGGCTGTTTATTTATAAATCAAGGACTTTAATATGAAAAGTCAGAAATAAATACTGTCCTTTTCCAAACTATGGTGAACACCAAAATCAAGTAATATAATATTTTCTTAATTCTTTTACAGTTTAAAATGAAAAATAGGAAAAATATAACTTTTCAGGACACTGAAGCCTATTCACTGTTGTATCTCTAGAGCCTGATACAACATATGGAAAATATTTAATAAATATGAAGTGAATGACTATTGAATACAAGCAAGTATCTCTGAATGTTTTTTTTTATAAGTTATCACGCTATGGTTGTTATAAAATGGAAATGAGTAGATGAAAAACCCGTTGACAAATAAGTTTGACATTGGCTTCATCAAAGCTTATAAATGTTGCGGCAACTGAGTGGCTCAATCAGTTAAACATCTGACTCTTGATTTGGGGTCGGGTCATGATCTCACAGTTCATGAGTTCAAGCTCTGCATCTGGCTCTGTGCAGATAGTGGGGAGTCTGCCTGGGACTCTCTGTCTCTCTCCCCCTCTCTCTGCCCCTCCCTCTTTCTCTCAAAAATAATAGTAAATAAACATTTAAAAAGCCATAGGAATAGTTTATTGACTCAAATTACTGAACATTCTTTTTTTTTTTTTTTAATTTTTAACGTTTATTCATTTTAGAGAGGCAGAGAGAGACAGTGTAGTGGAGAAGGAGCAGAAAGAGGGAGACACAGAATCCGAAGCAGGCTCCAGACTCTGAGCTGTCAGCACAGAGCCTAATGTGGGGCTTGAACTCACGGACTAAGAAATCATGACCTGAGCTGACGTTGGACACTTAACCAACCGAGCCACCCAGGTACCCCAAATTACTGAATATTCTTAAAGTGACTTGTATTCTTGGAAGTCCATGTTAAAATAAAATAAAACGGAACAACAACAACAACAACAACAAAAACAAAAAAGAAAAAACAACCAAGGTCTAGGGCACTGTTTCTCCAAACGTGGTTTATAGATTCTTTCCATTTCTAGTTTTTTTTTTTTGTTTTTTTTTTAATGTTTATTCATTTCTGAACAAGAGAGAGAGACAGAGCACAAGCAGGGATGGGGCAGACAGACAAGGCGACACAGAATCTGAAGCAGGCTCCAGGCTCTGAGCTGTCAGCACAGAGCCCGACTCAGGGCTCGAGCTCATGAACCACGAGATCATGACCTGAGCTGAATGAATTCAGACACTTAACCTGCTGAGCCACCCAGGCGCCCCTCCATTTTGAGTTTTATGTTCAGTTCTGATTAATTAACAGAAGATATTTTAGAAAGAGAACAGGTAGGAGAATAGAGAGACCATGAGCCATGCCAGATGAAGAATAGTGACAGTAGTGCTTTTCAAAGTGTGATCCTGGACTGGCAGGATCATCGACATTTGGCAACTTGTTGAAAATGCAAATTCTTGGGCCCTACCCCACACATACTGAATCAAAGATATGGGAGTAGGACCCAGAAATGGGTGTTCTAACAGGTCTTCCAAGTGATTCTGATGTACACCGACTTTGAGAACCATTGGCTTAAGGAACTAAAATGGTTAAGCCAAGGGAAGAAAATTGAGGGAGGGAGGTGCAGTTGAGGAATACTCTTTTTTTTTTTTTAAGGCTATTTATTTATTTTGAGAGAGAGAGAGAACCACCAGGGGAGGGACAGAGAGAGAGAGACAGAGAGGGGACTGAGGATCTGAGGCAGGCTCTGCACTGATAGCAGAGAGACTGATGTGGGGCTTGAACTCAGGAACTGTGAGATCACGACCTGAGCTGAAGTCAGAGGCTTAACCTACTAAGCCATCCAGGCTCCCCGAGGAATAATCTTATTGCAAGGGTATTAGACTCATTTTGAGTAACTCCTAAGTGAATCATGAGCTACAGTGATTGAAAGTTATATCATGGAGGAGTTTTACTCATTCATTTGGGATATATTTATTGAATGGCATCTGTATACAAGGTCCTCTGCTAAACCCTAAGAAGAAAAAATTCAGGAAGGTATGATTCTGCTCTTAAGAAGCTTATTGTCTTGGGGCGCCTGCGTGGCTCAGTTGGTTAAGCATCCAACTTCGACTCAGGTCATGATCTCATGGTTCATGAGTTCGAGCCCCGAGTTGGGCTCTGTGCTGACAGCTCAGAGCCTGGAGCCTGCTTCGGATTCTGTGTCTCCTTCTGTGTCTGCCCCTCCCTAGCTTGCTCTCTCTCTCTCTCTCTCTCTCTCTCTCAAAAATACATAAAACATTCAAAAAGAAAAAATTAAAAAAAAAAGAAGCTTACTGTTTTTTTGTAAGAGAGTAACAAGGATTTGTAAGGGAGAAACCTGTCTGTCAGACTGACAGGGCAGATAATTCTTCACCAAGGAGCTAGCACTTGAGATGAGTTCTGATGGACCGGTAGGTATTAACTAGAGAAAGAACGGTGTTCAATAGAGTTAGAGCTGCTTAAAGTTAAGAGAAAATAAGGGAGGAGTAAGAGAGAGAAAACGTGAGGGGTGATGTTGGAGATTTGATGGGGGTGGGGGGGGAGAGAGAGAAATGGCGAGAGAGAAAGAAAACTGCCTCACGTGGTTTTACGCTGCCTTGTCACTTGAGGTATCAGGAAGAGGCTGAACTGCTTGGTGTGTTGAAGAAGGAATACTTGTTCTCAGCTGGAGAATTTACTCAATGCCAATATGTCCCTTTTAATACTCAGATTCTCTGCTCCTATTAGTGCTAAGCAGGAAAATAAGCATGCTAAAATTTATCTTTGGAATCCCTTTTAAATGTAGTTTTTTTCCACTTATGGACAAATCCACCTTGCTTGGTTTTGCCTTCCTCCCTATCCACCTCCCCTCCTACCATGTTTCTTGCTCAATCCTCCCCCCATCCCATCTCTCATCACTGACGTCCACTTCCAGGTACTAATTGTTGATGTAATGGCAGAACATGATGTCTTACTCTATACCACTCAAGTAGTGGCATTTAGCAGAGACTCTTCAACAAGGAAATACTTTTAATCCAAAAGTCTTCCACTTTTGTGAAAATACCTGAAATAGTCTGGCAAGTATGTGCTACAGAATTTTAGGTAGCAGTCATTACTGGACTGTTCTTAACTAACCAGCTCTCCTTCTATCTAGTTCACCATTACTGTAAGAAAATGAACAATACAATAGTCTTAGAAATTATTAAAAGTTGAGTGCAAAGTGACCAGAACTTTATTCACTCCCCATCTTGTGAGGTGGATAAAAGAGGCCCTTCTGTAACCTGATTCCATTTAGACAGTCAGAGGAGAGACAAACTAAACTTAGAACAAAAAGTTTGGTGACTCAAAAACACTACCGAAGTTTTTTATTTCTTTGTTTTGATTCAAACATAGCAGTCACCTTAATATCAATCAAAAAGTTCAGAAGACAAGCTGACCTAGTGGAATGGGGCCATAATAGCGGTAGGTGATGGAAAAACAGAAACAAGCTATAACCAGCCTACTTCCTTTTTAATCCTTTGTTGGGCACAAGAATTAGGATTTTTTTTTAAAGGTTAAATAGTGCTTGATTTACATGCACACACACACACACACACACACACACACACACACACACACAATTTTGAAGTCCTTTTTTCTGAGTGGTAGGACTCTTACTTTTTCTCCCCTATGTCAGAGTCATTGGCTATTCTACTCCATTTATGAAGTGATTATATGTGATTATCTGTGATGAATTTTCAGATCTAATGCAGCCTTCACAATATTGGGTCTGCTCTTGTCCTGCTCTGTCCTGGATGTCCAGTTCAATCCTCTAGGGTGAAGTTTTGGACACAGTGATATTTTTGTGTGCGAATAAGTCTAAAAGGTTGGAGGGATGTTCACAGAGATAAGTTAGGGTGCACAAGAACTAGACTTCAAGAATATTCTAGTCACCACAAAAGTGACTTCAAAAAGCCCATGAGGTCCCTGATTTCTCCAACCCTGGAGCCTACATACATAGTGCATGGGATAAAAACAGAATTCCAATCCATGTTTAGAAACTTCATTTGAGACATACGAGGTGTCTTTGGGTAAGATATCCAATCTTCCTAGGACTCAGTTTCCATTTTTGGTCTTAGCCTATCATGTACATTAGAATCCTAATGAAATTGTGCTGGTTTAATCATTTCAGTATTTATAATTCTTTGAGGTCTAAGACTATGTTTTAAAAATCATTAAATTTCTTGGGCAAACATGATGTAACATAGTTCATAGCTCACTTGTAAAAACCTTGGGAAAAAACTACTCTTTAGGAAAGTGGTAGCCCAAGGGATGCATATTAAAGAAATGAGGCCGGTATCCTATATCTCCTCAATGTTCAAGTATAATAATCAGTAAGAAAGACTTGTATAATTTGATCCTTCCCTAGAACTACTTTAAGTTATAACCAGTATTGCCATACAATCTGCTGTGGATGAATTTCTTGCTTGCTTATTTAATAACACAGAACAATCCTTCAAGACTTCATTCAACAGTGAGATCAAATCACATGCCCACTCACACACCTATCCTTTCACTTGACTCTACAAAACCCATTTTATTAAGAAATGAAGTTGTTGACAGGCACACACACAAATTCACATATGCACAAGTTTGGTTTGAAAGCAAAAAAAGACCAGATCTGGTGTTGTTGCATTTTGGCTTGAAATGAAACACGAAGTGACCTTGTTACTAAGAAAGCATACGTGTGTCATATACTGTACATTTAAATGAGTTAGCACTTAATGAAAAATTAAATTTTACATTATCGCTGATCTTCTAATTCTTTTATAAATGCTAATGGACAGGACTCTCAAGAATAGCATGCACGTACTTAGACCATTTCCCTGGTATTTTCATTTTGCTTTTATTCAAAGATAAATGCTTGAGAATCAAACTCAGCACACAGGAAGAGGCCTTTCCTAACTATTTAAACAACTTGGAGGGCATGAGAAATCTTCAGACTGCCTCTGCAGCGATTTCTGGGCAACCCTTTGAAGACCATAAACATGTATGGATATTTCCCACACAACCCAAAGGCGAGCATTTACCATCAGTTAACAAGAAAAGACCCCAAACCGCATATTATATTTTATAACTTTTCAATGTTCGCTATAAATGAGAAGCAGAGTTCTATTTCATGCAAGAATGGTGTGTGCCCAAGCTCAACCCTTGCCAGAATTTGAAGGCTAGATTGGCTGGAGCACAAATCTGCCTTCTGCTTTCTTTTCTATTAAACGAAAGATCAAATGAATAGGTGCAATTGGAAATGCTGTCAACAGTATTTGCGCTGCAGTTTTAAGATACAGTAGCACTGTCATTTGAGTGATTTATCTTCTAATTATTTGTCAAAACGATGTGATTAAATATCATGCTCCATTACGGGTTTCATGTAAATAGCCTAATTAGCCCCATTCTGGCTCCAAAGGGCATCTCCGCAGAGCTTCCGGATTCTGAAAAGAGACAACGCTTTCCCTTCCGACTCTTAATAAAAAGGCTACTTCTTTCTCTTTCATCCTCCGTGAGATTTATGGGCTTTAACTTCCAACCCATAGGGGAGAAGATCAGGCTACATGCTTTCATTTATTCTGGAAAGTTTCTGCTCATCCTCTACCCTAACTGCCTTGCCCTTCAGGAGGCATAGGTGGAGTCACATAACTCTGTATTAACATTTGGAAATGACTTTTACTTCTTGGGTCATTTTAATTGTGTCATTCCAGTCAGTTCTCCATTTGGAATATTACTTAGCTGTATGGAGAAAATATTCTTTCTGCACTGTTACAAAATAATTATTTTTACTTTTGATATAATGAATGTATTTAAGTTTGCATATGGTTTCTATGCATTTTTTTTTTTTCTTTAGTAGACATGGGGACAAAGTAGTGATGGTAGAGCATTGAGTGAGTTGAGTTTCATGAGGAAAGATCCATATAATCCATGGCCTTGAACACTTCAATAAATTATTTTGTACATCTGTAGAATCAAGCAAGATAGCGTCATGAAGAATTACTAATGGGAGTTTATATGCTATGTCATATTAAAGTCTTTTAAACCTATCAAATACACATTTTCCTTTTAGCTTGTTAACTCATTTAAAATCAAGGTTTTTTTTTAAAGGTTATTTATTTATTTTGAGAGAGAAAGAGAGAGAGAGAGAGAGAGAGAGAGAGAGAGAGAGAGAGAGATGGAAAGAGCATGAATTGGGAAGGGGCAGAGAAAGAGGGAGAGAATCCCAAGCAGGTTCCACACGGTCAGTGAAGAGCACAATGTGGGGCTCGAACCCACAAACCATGAGATCATGACCTGAGTGGACATCAAGAGTTGGACGTTTAACTGACTGAGCTGCACAGGTGCCCCTAAAGCCAGTTTAATTCAAAGCATATTCCTATCATATATAAGGATTATTATGATGTTTCTCTACCCCTTCAGATACTTAAATAAAAAGGTCCAAAACTTAGTAAGCCATAAAGGGAAATACAGATATGGGCCCTCCCTGGTAGAATCCTCCTTCCCTCCCTCCTAGTGTGTGTCTTTCAACTCAAAACAAAGTCAGGGGGTCAGGGGTTCTTATTAGATATATTTTAACTGTTATTTTAGGGCAGACCAAGTCTCTCAGACAGGCTTAAAGCTATAGATTGAAAAATAGAGTTGATTCTCCCATTTATTTGAATAATTTAGGAACTTTTATTCTGATTTTGTTTTAATCTAAATTGCCTCCAGCTAAGAGTTGGCTTATCTCTTTGCATAAAGTCAAATCATCACAGTCTAAATCCCAAGAATCTTTTAAACTCTTTTTTTTTTTTCCCAAAGTCAAAGAGAGGAAGGTCATTCTCAGCAAAAAGTATTGCATTGCCTCTTTAGCAATGCAAATGTTAAGTTTCTGGACATTGCAAGAGCCATGTAAACAAAACAGTAAAAAAAAAAAAAAAAAAAACAGTGGGGGGGGGGGAAATACCAGTGAAATAGTGAAATCTTTGGGCTTCATCATCCTTCAGAGGGCTTTGAAAGGTAGCAGGACTTATTCCAGTTGAGCAAAAATGTGTTTATTCTGCTTATCTCTGGTCAGAACTAATAGCCTTAATGGTTTTGAAGAGCCTCAACTGGTCCTGGGTTGATGTGGCCATTTGCAGATTAATGTACCTTTATGCAAATGATCATATTTCCACACATGATTTATAACAGACACACTGTAGGTTGTTACAAGATTTGCAGTCTAGTGAAATAAATGCCATCCACTTTTAAATCCTCAAAGCATATTGTCATAGTTTCAAGCAAACATATGGGAATGTCTTTTCAAGTTTTGCTACTCATTGACAGATATCTTTGGGTATCCATGGGCAGCACAGGCAAAAACCACACACAAATTAAAATGAACCATAATTCCAGATTTTGATGTCATTCTCTTCAATTTAAAATTTCCCAAAGTTTAAACAAATGAATACAAAGAAATGGAAAATACAGTGAAATTCAGTACTGAGGAAACAGATTGAATGGATTGTTTGCATATAGTTAAACATACATAATTGGTTTCTGAATTGAATAATCCAATAATTGTATAGTCTTTGGGTCCTACTACTCTGAAACCATTGACAATTTTACCCTTAATGAAGAAATTCAAAAAAACAGTATTGCAGAAAAGTGATTCAAATTCTTGATTACCTATTTTATTTTTGGGGAGCCATAAAAATTCTACTAGTGCTTGGGGTGCCTGGGTGACTCAGTCTGTTAAGCGCCCAACTTCCACACAGGTCATGATCTCACAGTTCACGGGTTCAAGCCCCACATCAGGCTTTGTGCTGACAGCTCAGAGCCTGGAGCCTGCTTCAGGTTCTGTGTCTCCCTCTCTCTCTCTTCCCCTCCCCCACTCATGCTCTGTCTCTCTCTTTGTCTCAAAAAATGAATAAATGTTAAAAAAAAATAAAAGGTAAATTCTATTAGTGTTTAAGCCCCAATAGGTACTAATGAAATTGAATATCTGGGATCCAGAATTTGGTTTTAAAAGCTGCCCAGGTGATTCTAACGTTCAACCAGAGTTGAGAACCAGACTTTTAACTGATGGTTTGTATATGTTAGCTTATCTTAGGTCACTTAGAAGGCTGGTTAAAATATATACTTGCTGGGGCGCCTGGGTGGCTCAGTGGCTCAGTCGGTTGAGCGTCTGACTTAGGCTCAGGTCATGATCTCATGGTTCTTGGGTTTGAGCCCTGTGTTGGGCTCTGTGCTGATAGCTCAGAGCCTGGAGCCTGCTTCGGATTCTGTGTCTCCCTCTCTGCTCCTCCCCTGCTCACATGCTTCTCTCTCTCAAAAATAAATAAAGATTAAAAAATAAAAATTAAAAACAAAACATACTTGCTGGGTCTCAACCTTAGAGTTTTTGATTCAATAGGTCTTTGATAGGACCAAAGAAGTTGAAGTTTTGGCCGGCTGTCGGGTGATGCTAAATGCTGCTGTTCCTGTTCCCCACATCACATTTTGAGAACCACTGTTAAACATAATGTTGTCTCGTCTGACCCAAAGAACACATAGGACCTAGGTATAGTAATCATATGTATTTTGTTGGTTGGGAAACCCTCCCCCCTAAAACAAATAAAAGAAAGGGGGGGTATAACAGAATGTACATGTAACTTTAAATTGAGTATGAGTTTTTGGTTATTATATATAACCGGACATTTTATAGTATTGAACAGAGAATGCATTTGTCTATTTATAGTGAATTTGTTCTTATCTAAGAATGATCAAAGAGTTATGAGATAATCTGAATTACCTTCCAGGAAAAAAAAAAAAACTTTCCTCATTTACTAAATTTTAAGGTACAGTAGGGGAAAAACTTGCTTTTTAATTTTACTCCATGAGTTCTGTTTGTTCAACACATTGATTACGCAAACACAAATTTAATAATAATAAAAAAAGAATGTTTTAGCTCATTAAGTAGAAAGTTAACATTAGGTCTACCTAGGTCAAGGAGAGTAAAGAGGAACCCTAGTGATTACTTCTATCAGTGTGTGCTGTTTTCTTCTTTTGATGGTGGAATTCTCAGGCATACTGTTTCCATCTGATACTCAAAATATTGAGTGGTTGTAGGTTTAAATTACTCTTGAAAATTAATTCCAGAATAATCTTCAAGCATCTCTGATTGGCCCAACTTGCTCATTCTTGTACCAATTATTATTAAATAAATTGAATGCTTTGCATAGCCAGGCCTGGGTCCCCCAAGATGCGGGAGAGGGTTTAGTCCTGACTGACTCATAAGAGAGAAGAGATTCTTTTAAAAGAAGGTAGCAAAAGGTAGCAGGAGAAGTTAAAAAAATATATATATATATAAATATATGTATATATACATGTGTGTGTATATATATATATATATATATTTGTGAATGTATATAGTATATATATATATATATACATATATATACATTGAAATCCACACAGCGCTAGCACTTAGTAATTACTCAATAAAATTGGATGAATAAGTGAGCCAATTACAAGTATCTCTTTTTTCTTCATTTGCAAAAAATTGCTCCCAGATCTCTTTTATGACAGTCTTGTGGTAAAGCTTATAATGTTGAACCTCAGGTTTTTAATTTCTTATATCACAAAAACATTTCAATAATTAGTGTGTAAGATTAAGCAATAGAGGCTTCCCAGGGTGGTACATTATAAATCTACTGGAAATCTTAATTTGCTTAATCTCTCCAGCACATCGTTACTTGCATTGTTTTTCAAAGTTGCGTAACATTGTACATGCTTTTTAAAATGACAGTTAAAGACAGAATTCCACAGACTTTCCAATCTTGGAAGAGACTGTGAGAGAAGATAGAAGGTGATTTCATAGATTATTGTCCTTTGTGTAAAAGTGTGACATGATTGAGCCTCCATTGGTTATTCTCTATTGGCTAGATCGCAGCTTGTATATAGTTTTGTATTGCCGATAGAAAATCATGACCATGGTCTTAAACAACCACTCATACAATTGGATTAGTGATGTAGTTAAAGATTTGACTAAAGCTTAACTGTGACATTCAGATGAGAAACAATGATCTTTAACTGTATGTAAATAGAGGCAGTTAACATTTATTTGCTCTTAGGAGTGTATTTCCACTTGTGTTAATTCCTGAATTTTGGGGATGGGCTTGACTTGGTTGAGGTGATTGGGGAATGGAATGATGGCTACAAGAGGTAGGGCTGATATTAAGAATACTTATTTTACCTCTGATTATATTTTCAGTATTAATTTGCTATGGTTGCTATAACAAAATACCATAGATTGGGTGACTTGAACAACAGAAATTGGTTTTCGCGTGATTCTGGAAGCTAGAAGATCAAGGTGTGGTCAGGTTTTACTTCTTAGGCTTTTCCTTGCCTGCCCTCTCGCTGTGTGCTCACATGGCTATTCTTCCATCTGTGTTGTGCCTATCTTAGTCTCCTCTTCATATAGGGACGCCAGTCATACTAGATTACAGACCACATCTATGTTATCTTAATCATTTCTTTCAAGGCCCTATCTCCAAGTTGTCACATTCTGAGGTAAAGGGGGCCGACAGGGGCTGGGGCGGGGGGGGGGGGGGGGTGTGGTGCAGGAGGACTTTAACATATGAATTTTGGAAGGACATAATTCAGCTGACACAGTTTCTAGCTTATAATGATAATTCTGATGAGTTCTAGAAAAAGCTACTCATACTGTGTCAGAGATATTTGGCAAATTAGCATTTTCTTTTTACTGATGAGCAAACTTGGGCTTTAGACTTTGGAGTCTTGTCCAAAGTCACTAGATGAACAAGGACCTCAACTTCCATTAGAATTCAGGGTTTTCTGTAACTGTTCTTTTTGGTCCATCACCATGCCACTTTTTAACCTTTTAGTACAACGAGAAGAACGACAACACAACACTGAAATGGAAAATAAGGAGGGAAAAGGATTAGGTAAGACATGACAAATGCTGCCACATTTAGATAAGAATGAACAAAATATATGTGGGAAAACAGTTAGGAATTTTTTCAGAAAAAAATGTCAGAAAGCTGAGTACTGACAAGGAAGACAACTGTCTTTTCACGTGACTGAGAGAGTGCACTGCGTCCTGCTTGACCAAGTCATCAAATGACTTTATTGATTTTATAAGACTTCCAAAATTGGTCAATAGTTCCAATTTGGTTAATTTACTACACTTCCTTTGGCCAAAAAACAAACAAACAAAAAAACCAAAACAAAGTCTAATTCAAAAGCTTGGTCACATCTCAAACGATGAAATTAATCAATATTTAATTGTATCTTTATGATTAGCACCATTTTTGGCCTAGTACATTTTAAAAAACAACAAAAATAAATGTGGAAAGAAGAGAGGACCCCAGTTGCCCTCGGCTCACATATGTGCTGCGATATTATTCATAGCACATTTTAGGTCCTGCTTAATTTGATATGTTCTCTATGTACACTTGCTAAATAAAGAGTGATATCTTGAAAAAGCAAAAATTCAGATTTACTAAGTAGTGTGTAGAGCAGAAAGCAGAAACCGTTTCAGGTTGGGACTATTGTAAAGAACGTTCTCCTTCTGTTGTTTTAAAAAAATAAAATTCCTAAAATTCTGGAAACTTGGATAATCAAATATAAAAGAAGGGGAATCTGATGAAATCAGATACTTTCAGCTCCTCCTGTTGTTGCTGTTATTCTTTGAGGAGATAAAACTAACCAAAGAAATGGGGGAGGTTTTAATATTTTAAAAAAGTGTTTTTTTAACGTTTATTTATTATCGAAAGACAGAGAGTCAGAGCGTGAGCAGGAGAGGGGCAGACACAGAATCCGAAGCAGGCTCCAGGCTCCGAGCTGTCAGCACAGAGCCCAACCCGGGGCTCGAACTCACGAACCATTAGACCATGACCTGAGTCGAAGTCGGATGCTTAACCAACTGAGCCACCCAGGCACCCCTTAATTTTTTTTTTCTTAAACTCATCTTTAGCTTTTAGAAATATAACATATTTGTAAGGCGGATGAATTCTGGCTTTCCTGAAATAAAGAATAGTAGCTTAAAGCAGGAAGATCATGAGAAATTAAGATATAAATTCCGAAGCAGGTCAAGGGATAGATAATATATTCCAAGCTTAGACATTAAATCTTACAGCTTCCAAGCTGGCCACCAGAAAGGACAGAGCAGGTTTTGAAGCACAGGCCCAAAAGGAACAATGTTCCTTGCTGCAATCAGAGAAAAGAGTATAGTAATTATGTGCATATGTTTGTGCTTTACAGAATTCTGATACTAATCAGTGTGTATTTCTATATATGTAAATACCAGATCAATGGAAAACCCTCCGTCTGTGTATTTAGCTTCATGCACCTCTTTAGTTAGATACGTAGATAAATTGAAGCTAATTGAATATGAATGAGAATCTAAGTTAAAGCAACATGGATCAAAAACTGGCTGCCATAGGTTTGGAATTCAAGCACTCATGCCTACAAGTTATAGAATTTTTCTCACTCTGTTATTGAAATTGGGAATCGGTCCAAAGCATAAACAGTAAAGGACTGAATTACTGCAACATGATCTACTCAGAGATACTCCTAAGGCCACCCAGAAACTCCTGTTCACATAGGAATCAGCCCCCTTAGGAACCAACTAGTCCCAAATGGCTCGTGTGGGCAGGGTGACCCCCCTAGCCCCCTTCTCCTTTCTCAGGACAATTTGAGGTTTGGAGTCCAGCACCAGAGGATCCACTTTAGGCTAATGTGCTGGAATAATGCTCTGGGGGTCTGCAGAGACAGGAGTATACAAACTCATATGTCTTCTCAAACTCCTGTATTCTATCCTCTTTCCTTGACAAAACAGTTTGGTGATCTGAGGTCTAATTTTCTTTTTTTCACAAAGGATATTCTGCTTTTTTTTTCTTCCTCCCCATACACATTTTTGCAATGATCAAATTCATAATGAGAATATAAACCAGAACACTCAGAAAGAGACCTTTCTCACCAGCCACTCCTACATGAGAACCACAGGAAATGACACTTGTGCACGAATGGTGAAGACCATTCAGTAGGATGTGTGGGATTGGGGATGGCTGAGTTCATGCACTGACTGACTGAGATGATTTAGTGATCGAATCGCACCTTGAATGTAGTTTCTTTGGTTTTATTTCAGGAGGTTGAGCTCATTAGTTTTGTCAGTTACTTTGGAAGTATGTGCACAAAACCTGTTTCACATTGTGGGTAGGCCTCAGGAAATAGTCCTTCATGACTCTTATTTGGAAAACAATTTTGAAAATTTAACATGAAATGTGTGCCGTATTTATTCAACACGATAATGATTAGTCTGAAAATAAACATGTATTTTTATAAGTGCGTTCTTTTCCATAGTGTAATGTAACCAACAGCCAAAGGACTTCATTACCTTTTTCTCTACCCTTCTCCATTCCCTCAAATATCATCATAATTTTATTCAATGATTTGAAGGAAATGTGAACTTTGTTGGTTTATAAAATAGGTTTTCATTTTGAAATAAAGTAGACCAATAGAATTTTTAAAAACCCAACTATTTAAAATATATAGAATTTGTTAACATAATATGCAACATGATATTTTAGTAACTTAAAAAATTGACTTGATAAATAAAAACTCTTTGGTGATATAGCTACTATAGTTTATGAATATGACTTAGCTTATAGCATGCCTTCACCTTTTTAAGGATTTTACTCTCTTTCTGGACTTGAATTCATGTTGTAAAGGAAGAAACAAGACATTGTGGAAAGAACTGGGGCTTTGGAATTGAATGATTAAGCTTACTTAGCTATAATTTCCTAATTGGAAAAATTGCAGGTAACTTGAATTGTTTTTAAAAATTAGAAATAATATAGTAAAATGTCTAACATAGTACCTGGCTTATGGTGCTTGAACTTGTAGGTTCTCAATAACTGGTAGTATTCTTTAGTTAATGTTTTCCACCACATTGTCTACAAACCACTTATATATATGCTTATAAAAGATTTGTGTGTGCTCCTTCATGTAGGAATATTTACTGGATGTTCTCATGGTTATCTGTTATTTTTAACTCCTTTATTGAAATGTCTTTGACATATAAAAATTGTATATATTTAAGGTGGACACATGATGTTTTTGAGGTATGTATACATTGTGAAACGATCTCCACTACCAAGCTAAAGAACTTATCTATCATTTCTACACAGTTACCACTTGTGCATGTGTGTGTGTGTGTGTGTGTGTGCATGAAAGTGTGTGTGTTAGAAGATTCAATTTAAGATCTATCTTTTTAGTGAATTCTGAGTAAACAACACAGCATTGTTAATTAGCATCACCATGTTTACATTAGAATCCCAGAACTTATTCATTTTAGAACTGAAAGTTTATACTCCTTGACCAGTATCTCTTTAATTTATCAACCTGACCCCACTCCCTGGCAACCACCATTCTACTCTGTTTCTAAGAGTTCAACTTTCTTAGATTCCACATCTCAGTGAGACCATGTAGGATGTGTCTTTCCGTGTCTGGTTTGCTTCACTTAGCGCGACGTCCTCCAGGTTCATTCATGTTGCAAATTGCAGACTTTTCTTCTTTTTTAAGACTGAATAATGTCCCATACTAAGTATATATCATGTTTTCTTTACCCATTCATCTGTTAATGGACACTTAGATTGTTTCCATACTTTGGCTACTATGAATAATGCTGAAATGACCATGGGGTGCAGAATCTCTCCCACATCCAGATTTCATTTCCTTTGAATATATAGCCAAAAGCAATGTTTTTGGTGTCATTTGCCACTCCACTCTGAATGAAGAGATAGAGGCTACTAGTTTATAAGGCTAGTGGCAGCATAATCTATTTGCAAGGTGGACGATTATCTCTTTTTCATGGGGCTGCTGGCCCTGTCCTGCAAACAGCAAAGCTTCACAGAGGCAAGTATAATGTAGGAAGCAGCTTTAACTTTCCAAGGAGATTAAAAAAAAATCTAATGTCACTTCTAAAAGAAAAACAACGAAAGAAAAAAGTAGTTCAAAAAGATGTCAGAAATAATATTAAGCATTGATACGACTGATTATTATTTTCTATTTTATTCATGAAACGTTTTGTGAACACATCTAATGAGTATTCATTGACTCACATTCTCCATTCATTAGCAGGACTTATTGACCCTAGAAATTAGTATTGACTGGGGCAAAACAGCCACTGACTTCTTGCAGGCCAAAAATCCGGCGATGGAGGAACACCAAACCAGGGGTCAGTACATTTTTTTCTTGGTAGTTGTTTTTTTCCCTGGCTCTAGGAAGAATGTCAGTGCAGCTGCCTGCTTCCAGTGGGCCTATCATGTTTTTAAAAAATTTAGTAGCTGGCCATTTAGAATCTGTTTCCAATTTACATTGTGTACTAATAGGGTCTGAATATAAAATTTCCTTCAGATGTATTAATATGTGTAGGTATAGTGAAGTCAAAGCATATTTATCATAGTTAAATTTCATAAATAATGCCGGAAAAAAGAAAAAGAAAAAAAATGGTAAATTCAATGCATGTGACAATAGCTAGGAATTTTACACAATTTAATTATGCATTTCAAAGGATATACCTGAGATTTAATCAAGTCACTCCATCTTTCTGGATTTCAGTTCTTTCTTTTGTAAAATGAAGTGTATGAATTTGTCTTTGAGGTCTTTGTCAGCAATAAGATCCAAGAAAGTAAGAAGGCTCTTCAAAAGCTAGAATTTGTGGATATGTGTTGTTCTCTCAATCTGAACCCCATGGAGAAGCTATTCAAGATCTGAGAACAAGATGTAACAAAGAAATGGGGCACATCCCTTGCGCTCTCTCTCTATTTTTCAGAACTATTTGTTTTGTATAAAAATTGTTACTGGGAGCTTCTTGATTTAAGAAAGAATGGAGTGGTAGAAGTATAATATTTGAAGTTTAAAGGTCTGGTTTTGGAGCCTCCATCTGTCCTGAGCATGTGTGTTTGTGTGTGTGCAAATGCATGTGTGTGCGGGGTGTGTGTGAGAATTAAAATTAATGTGCAACTTCTGTGTCTGGGTCATTTCTCAAGTACTCAGTTGCCATGATGCTTTACAGAGTCACATGTCTCATGGAGAGAGACCACATTCAGAGAAATCAGGTGGCTTGCCCAAAGTGAATAAGCTGGGCTGTCATTTGAATTCACGCTGGTCTTACCTCAAAGATGGTGCTCTCGATGGTTACTCAGCTTCTCTGAACTCCTGTTCCCTCTGCTGCAAGGTGAGCTGCCCCCGTTCAAGGAGAGAAGACTGTGTTGCCTACAGAGTCCAACGTCAGTGTTAACTGTGTCTGGTGATTATAGTGGTAATCACCTCATTTTATCCTAGGGACCACCATTTAGAAAATATTTCCCAGTAAGTGGCCATCATGAGTAACACAAAACTTAAAATTGTAAGTAAATGTAGAACCCAAGTAGGTTTTCAAACAATGCTTAGGAAATCCTTCTGGCAAAAATGTCAGGTACATGGAATATGTAGAAAAATATGGTTCTTGGCCTTTGCCTCCATTTAGTGATGCCCTATCTTCTGTCCCTCACACAGATGCTCAGGCCTTTCCAGCTTCCAGATTACTCTAAAATCCACATAAGTGTACATTTATAACAGTTGGAAGGCAACAGGGGTTCATGGTATGGGTTTTAAATTCAGAAATATTTGGGTTTGAATCCCAACTTTACTGCTTATCAGATGTTAAGTTTAAGAAATAATTTTCTGGGGCACCTGGGTGGCTCAGTCAGTTAAGAGTCCGACTTTGGCTCAGGTCATGATCTCACAGTTTGTGAGTTCGAGCTCCACGTCGGGTTCTGTGCTGACAGCTCAGAGCCTGGAGCCTGCTTTGGATTCTATGTCTCCTTCTCTCTCAGCCCCTCCCCCACTTGTGCTCTGTCTATCAAAAATAAATAAATGTAAAAAAAAAACTTTAAAAAAAAAGAAATAGTTTTCTGAAGAGACTTTTGTTCTGTTTTTTTTGTTGTTGTTGTTGTTGTTGTTTTTTTTTTCCATTAGATATTCTTTCCTGCTTTGTTGAGATTGACTGACCATATAGTTTTGGGTCCATTTCTGGGTTTTCTGTGATATTCCATTGATTGATGTGTCTGTTTTTGTGCCAGTACCATGCTGTCTTGGTGACGACAGCTTTGTAATATAACTTGAAATCTGGAATGGTAATGCCTCCAGCTTTGCTTTTCCTTTTCAGAACTGCTTTGGCTACTTGGGAACTTTTGTGGTTCCACACAAATTAAGATTGTTTGTTGTAGCTCTGTGAAAAATGCTGGAGGTATTTTGCTAGGGATTTCATTACATGTGTAGTTTGCTTTGGGTAGCATAGACAGTTTAACAACGTTTGTTCTTTCAATCCATGAGCATGGAATGTCTTTCCATTTCTTTGTGTCGTCTTCAATTTCTTTTATAAGTGTTCTATAGTTTTTGGAGTACAGATCTTCTATGTCTTTGGTTTGATTTATTCCTAGACATCTTATGGTTTTTGGTACAATTGTAAATGGGATTGATTCCTTGTTTTGTTTTGTTTTGTTTTTCCCTGCTGCTTCATTATTGGTGTACAGAAATGCAACAGATTTCTGTACATTGATTTTATATCCTGTGACGTTGCTGAATTCATATATTAGTCCTGGCAATGTTTTTGTGGAGTCTTTAGGGTTTTCTACATAGAGTATCAAGTTGTCTGCTAACAGTGAAAGTTTGACTTCTTCCTTGCCGATTTGGATGCCTTTTATTTCTTTTTTATTGTCTGATTGCTGAGGCTAAGACTTCCAATACCATGTTAAACAGTAATGGTGAGAGTGAATATGCCTGTTTTGCTCCTGACGTAGAGGAAAAACTCTCAGTTTTTCTCCACTGAGGATGATTGTTAGCTGTGAGTTTTTTGTAATGGTGAAGGGAAAACTGGACGGCAACATGCAGAAAAATGAAACTGGATCACTCTCTTATACCAAAAATAAATTCAAAATGGAGGACAGACCTAAATGTGAGACAGGAAAACATCAAAATCCTAGAGAAGAACACAGGCAGCAACCTCTTTGACCTCAACCTTAGAGACTTCTTACTGACATGTTGCTGGAGGCAAGGGAAACAAAAGCAAAAATGAACTATTAGGATTTCATCAAGATAAAAATCTTCTGCACAGTGAGGGAAACAATCAATAAAACTAAAATGGAATGGGAGAAGATATTTGCAAATGACATATCTGATTAAGGATTAGTATCTAAAATCTATAAAGAATTTATGAAATTCAACACCCAAACAAAAAATAATCCAGCTAAGAAATGGGCAGAAGACCTGAATAAAAATTTTTCCGAAGAAGACATCCAGATGCCTAACAGAGACATGGAAAGATGCTAAACATCACTCATCATCAGATGAGATATCACTTCACACCCATCAGAATGGTTAAAATTAACAACACAAAAAACAAAAAGTGTTGGTGAGAAAGCGGAACCCTCTTGCACTGTTCGTGGAAATGCAAACTGGTGCAGCCCCTCTGGAGAACAGTATGAAGTTTCCTCAAAAAATGAAAAAGAGGGGCGCCTGGGTGGCTCAGTTGGTTAAGCGTCCGACTTTGGCTCAGGTCACGATCTCACGGTATGTGAGTTCGAGCCCCGCGTCGGGCTCTGTGCTGACTGCTCAGAGCCTGGAGCCTGTTTCAGATTCTGTGTCTCCCTCTCTCTCTGACCCTCCCCCATTCATGCTCTGTCTCTCTCTGTCTCAAAAATAAATAAATGTTAAAAAAACATTTAAAAAAAAATGAAAAAGAGAACTACCCTATGATCCAACAATTGCAGTACTAGGTATTTACCCAACAGATACAAAAATACAGATTCACAGGGATACCTGCACCTCGATGTTTATAGCAGTATTATCAACAATAGCCAAACTATGGAGAGAGCCCAAATGTCCATGGACTGATGAGTGGATAAGAAGGATGTGGTGTGGTGGTGGTGGTGGTGGTGTGTGTGTGTGTGTGCGTGTGTGTGTATACTACTCATCCATCAAAAAGAATGAAATCTTGCCATTTGCAATGACATGGATGGAGCTAGAGTGTATTATGTTAAAGTGAAATAAGTCAGTTGGAGAAAGACAAATACCATATGATTTCACTCATGTGGAATTTAGGAACAAAACAGATGAACGTATGGGAAGGGAAGGAAAAGAGAGAGAGGGAAACATATAAGAGTTTCTTAAAGATAGAGAACAAACAGGTTTTATGGAGGGAAGTTGGTGGGGAATGGGCTAGATGGGATGGGTGAAGGGCATTAAGGAGGGTACTTGGGATGAGCACTGGGTGTTGTTTATAAATGAGGAATCACTGAATTCTACTCCTGAAGCCAATATTTCACTATATGTTAACTATAATTTAAATAAAAATTTGAAAAAAAAATTCTGAGGCACCAGTCTCCTTCCCTAGATAATGGGGATAATAATAAGACCAACCACATATGGTGGCTGGAGGGATAATTAGGCAGAGGCATGTGAAGCATAATGAGCAGTGTCCAGTTCACCCACCCAAGTTCCCAAGAAATGTAGGTTACTATTGCAGCAGTGCCCCCACCCTCCCCATGCAGTTTTACTTTCCATGGTTTCAGTTACCTGAAGTCAACAGTAGTCTGGAAGCAGATGACCCTCTTCCTGACCTATTGTGAGAAGGCCAATAATAACCTAGTTCTGAGTCACATGCCTATGCCACCCCCCTCACCTCATCTTATCATCTCACATCTTCACAAGAAGAAGGGTGAGTAAGGTACAATATTTTGAGAGAAAGATAAACCACATTCACATAACTTTTATTATAGTATATTATAATTGTTCTGTTTTATTATCCATTATTGTTGTTAATCTCTTACTCTGCCTAATTTATGAATCAAACTCAATCATAGTTCTGTACATACAGGAAACAAAACATAGTCTTTATAAAGTATGGTGCTATTCATGATTTCGGGCATCCACCAGTGGTCTTGGAAATGTATTCTTCATAGAAAGGGGGGACTAGTATAATAACAGCTCAACAGAGTCACCAAATCACATTAAGAGGAATAGCCTTCACAAGTGATCAAATTCAAGTGTTAAGGCAGAGTTGAGTTACATTATATTAATGTAAGATGTTATATCATGTCTTTGCTCCTTGCCTGTAATACTTCCTCATAGACATTTACTACTGCCTAGAGGCAGTGCTTGCTCTGGTCCTGATGATTTCTCTTTTGTACTAGTACCAATAAAAAGCTACCAGTACAAAAGAGAACTGAGCCTTCTACCTGGTCATATCAGTTTTGCAAAATTGCTTATCTTGAGATCTTTTCTATAACTAGAATGCTCCCTGAAGTCCCTGGTTATGCACAAGCCTGGGACTCTTTGTCTTTACAGTAGGCAGACTGTTATTGAAGCATTGTGGCCACAGAGTTATGAGATATAGGGAATGAATCATGGTCTAGGATGTCTGGTGCTAGTCCTGGCTCTATGAGTAAACTTGTGGGGCCATGAGTGACAGATTTAATTAGCAAGGACCTCAAGTTCATCTAAGAATCAGGCGATCGAGATTATGTTACAGGTGCGTTTTGGTAAGGGAATGATATCTTCTAATCATAGATCTATGTAGGAAGTACACACAGGGGGTTGCCTTCTTCTCTCATCCCCTTTTATCTCTTCTCTGTCTTTGTCCCTCCTTTCCTTTGTTCCTCTCTTTATTCAGTCCTCTCCTGCCAATTGCCAGCTGTCCTCAGACTATTAGCTTCCCCTTCTGTAACATCTCAAAAGATCTACCTTCCATGGTAGAGCACTTATCACAGGGTAATATGACTGCTTGTTTAATTGCCTGGCTTCTTGTAGGCACTAAAAGTTCCACCAGGACAAGGCTTCTACTTTAGTTGTTGAATTGTAGATCTCTGCCACCCAGCATGAGCCTGACACACAGCAGATATTCAGCTGCTATTTGTTATGCCAAGTTCTGTGATGAGCACTGGAAAAAAATAGTAAACAAGACCCAGTGACTAGTCTTCACGAGCTCACATTTGCTGACTACAGATGGCATCACTGAGTGATTTTTTATTCAATCATTGATTTCAATCCACAGTCATTTCATAAGCATCTACTATATGCCAGGTGCTACCTGGGAGATACAGGGTGGACAATATGGATGCTCTCTTGGCTCTCAGAGATTTATATTCTAGTGAGAGGAGACTGATCATGAACAAAGGCATAAACAAGATGACCCCAGAGAGCTGCTCTGAAGGTGACTTAATAGAATGATCGATGGACAATGGTGGTGTGTAGGGGTTATTTTAGATCATGGGCTTCAGGAAAGCTCCTCTGAGGAGATGATGTTCCACCGGAAAACCAATGACAAGGTGGGTCAGTAAAGAAAGCTATAAGGGAAATACTTTCTCTGCAGACAGGACACCGTATATAAGAGTCTCAAGCCAGCAAAAAGTTAGAGCCCCTGGAGGTATCTCCTCATCTGGTCTCTGTTAGGTTCCCTGTGCTCAATGAAACCACTGTGGATGGGTTCTACAAACACACAGCCTTATAATTTAAATGCACAAGAAAAATGTAAATGCAGGATACCTCTACAAAACAAGACAAAACCAAATACATGCGTGCAGCTAAAAAAGCAGGAAGAGGGGGGCCTGGGTGGCTCAGTCAGTTAAGCATCAGACTCTTGGTTTCAGCTCAGGTCATGATCTCACGGTTTGTGGTTTCCAGCCCTGAGTCAGGCTCTGTGCTGCTGGTGCAGGGCCTGCTCCGGATTCTCTCTCTCCCTCTCTTTCTGCCCCTCCCTCACTTGGACTGTCTCTGTCTCTCTCAAAATGAATACATAAAATTAAAAAAAAAAAAAGGCAGGAAGAAAAGGAAACTCTAAAAGTATGGAGGGGATTCCACTTCTGCAAATGAATTTGTTTTAATAAAAGAAATGTTTGCAAGTGCCAGCTTTCTACACTCCACTGGATATCTCTTCTATGAAATGAAGGCAGGCTGGGAAAAAAAAGAAAAGTCCGCTACCGACTTTCTCTCTGAGAAAATGTCCCATGCTGTTCGGTCCTGGAAAATGATGGAAGGACACAGATTAGAAGGGACTGAGATTCTGCATTCCACAATTTTATAGGAGAAATAGTTCCCATAGGAAGATATTCCGAGGTAAAGAATCTAGAGAGGGAAGGAAACACAGTTTTGTCTGCTGTTTTGTTTATAAACAGCTCTCTTGTCAGATGTTTTTTTTTTTTTTCTTTTTTAAATGAATTTGTGTACTGTTTTCCAGAAGGAAAAAAATGCTAGTTCTGACACCTTGGTCCTTCATTCCTTTCCCAGAACTCCCACATTTTTTACTGATGCTGTCATTAGGGAATGCCAGGGAAAAAGCTTAGTGCTTTCTGTGAAAATTGTTTCACTAAGGGGAAGCAAGACAGCTAAGTGATAAGATAATTTAAATGGCAGCAGGAATGACACTTAAAGTGGCTGAGGGTATAAATGACAGAAAGAACAGCAATGAGAGGTTTTGAAGATGTGGTATGGGCATCTGTTCAGGAACCCGTGGGAAAGGACACCCAGAGCGTGGCCCTATTTTGCATTTTTCTATTGGAACGGGAACTTCTTGTGGTTGGAAATAGAGAAGACAGCTACTGAAAATTAACCTTTCAAGTAAAAATAAAATGTAAAAAGCCTTTTTGAAGGGAAGGGAAAAAGACAAAGCATTTACTGGGGCCCTATCCTGGGTGGGATCCTGTGACTACTACTTTGCAGGTATTTGTATTTATTCCTCACTCAATCCGATAAGGCAGGCAGCACTATTTGCCCCTAATAAAGGAAGAAACTGAAGCTCCACAAGTATAAGACAGCCATTCAGACATCATCTTGCTGGCATGCAGAAACGCTCCGATTTGAGCTGGGTTTCTTTGACTCCAGTTTTCAGGCCATGGCTGTGTGCTCCTGCAATTAATTCTTCCTTAAATCCACTAATGTAAGGAGCTTAAGGCAGGGATTTGTAATCATGAAAAAAACATGACCATAAAATATAGTTACCTATTTTAAGAGAGAAGGGAATATATGTGGCCTGTGCTGGCCGGAGCACTGTATAATTAATTTACTGCTGTGACTCGCCTGTTTGGTCTCAGAGCCATATTTGGTTCTTCATTTGCTCTTGGTTGACTCAGTTAGGATGTTCTGATCTCTCAGGTGGGATGTCAGAGGCTCTCATGTCAGCTGGCTTCTGGTTGGGTTTGAGGCCCTGAGAACAGATTAGAAAGAGGAAGGGAGAAGCCAAGGTATTTCTTCCTCACTCTCTAGTCTCAGGGATCCTCCTGAGCCCTGGCTACAGTTCCTCCATGGTCCAGGCCAGGTCCGGCCAGGCAGGCCCCACCTTCTTCTAGCTTTCTGCTGGTGACTCCTGCCCTTGGGTTCTGGAACCACTACCCCCTTCCTCTGTCCTTTGGTCCAGGAGCATAAGGGTTTCCTGGTGCTAATATTTTGGTGGCCTCAGACCTCTATCTGGCTTCTTTACTTTGCCATCCTGGGTGTAACAAACTCCATACCCCTTTCATATGTCCAGGGGGGTTTTCTCTTCCGCTTAGGCATGGACTTCCACAATCAGAACAAATGAGAGAAGGCTGATGTTTGCTTACTTAGGCTTTTTTGGCTCTTTTGGGGCACATCTTCTCTCATTGCCAGGCATTTCACAGGCCTTTTATCCTCAGCCTTATCTAACCTTTCTTCCCAGAAAAGATTTGAAACTTGGCCAAATCGAGGTTACCAAAAATGACTAAACATTTCTTTTACGATGTTGTCTCTAAAGCAAATTGGCATTATATAGACATTATCACCTTAAATTTAAAGTAATAGAGCTGGAAGGAAAAACATTGCTGGCATCAGTCAGTCATGGAAGATTCTGTTTAAATTAAATTGCATTTTATTTTGACCTGAAGAATGGCATTAACTTGGAAGCAACTTACTTAGGAGTGGGTTCATCTTTTAAGCTCATCAAGGAAATGATGAATAAAAATAATAAAATAAGGCAACAGGGTAGTGATACAAATTATATAACTACAAACATTTACGGAAACATGTTATATGGGAGACCCTGTGCTCATGGAGTTATGTGCCTTCTTTCATTTAAATTGTTATGGTAATCTAGTGAGAGAGGCACGATTTCTTATTTGAATGAAGACACTGAAGTTCAAAGAGGTTAAATAACATGTCAAGGTCAGAGTTAGTAAATTCCAGAACCAGGGTTGAGCCCTGACTTTTCCTTTCTGGTCCACATTATTTCAGTGTTGCAAATACATGATGAGCCATGAAGATAAAAATTCATTAGGCATTGTGCTGGATTTGATTGACTCAAAGAGGAGGTGATTTCTTTGGCCTCAGGATGTTTGTTTGCTTATTTATTAGCCAATATTTAAAAATTGAAAAAGTGGGAGATCAGGCAAAAGTAGACCTGTGTCCTATAAGTCACACTGGCCATTGGCTTTTGGAGAGACATGGGCTCTCAGGTTTACAATAGTTCTTGTGTTTCAGTCACGTCCTCCTCACGTTTGTTATCTGCGTCACCAGCTTGGTCTTGTATGAATTTGAGGCACATGCTAAAATGTTTATGCCTGGCTTTAGTTCCTGGGAAACTAGGGTTCTAGCTCCATTTCTGTGAGCAGAGAATAGTAAGTAGTAAGAAGGATTCTGGGGTGGAATATCATGATTCAAATCCCAGCAATGTGATGTTCTAGTTGTGTGACCTTGGACAAATGACCTTTATTCCCCATTTATTAAAGGGATATATCATCAATAATTATCTCATCATATTGTTACAAAGACCAAATAACAGTGCAGGGCTTCTAATACATACATATGTATGTGCGTGTATATATATATATATATATATATATATATGCAGATATATGTAAGATACAAACACACCTATATTTTTAAATAACAAATTACCTTTAAGTAAGTCAGTGTGTATTAATGGAAAACAATTCAAGAAGGAGTCAAGTAAACCAGAGAAACAAAATGTTTGACATTATGGGATATTTATTATTATATTGACACTAAAGGTATTTTGGGGGCTATGGGGGTAAAATATGATAATAAAGGGAATTTTTCAACTGTGAGGTGAATATATACATGCACAATGGTATTTCAGTTTTAAATATCAGACCAATAAGTTCATGTATATTGAGAATTTATGTGTCTTTTACAATTATAGGTACTGATTGGGGTGATTAAGAGGTTTAGATGAGGCTCCTTACTATACAATAACTTATAATTCATCAGACTTATAGTAATTCTAGATAATTCTGTATATGCCATATTCTTCCACACGGAGATAAAAATACCTTGATAAAACACAATTCAAGTCCCATCATATTTCTTTCTAAACCCACCAGTTATCTCATTTTATTTAGAATATTAATGACAATTTGCTTTTAACATTGGGAAAAAATTAAAATATAAGCATGCTTAGTGCCATTATATACTTAGAATAAATATGGTGGCTGAAAAAAGAAAATATAAGCATTGCCATTTTTAAAAGATCCATATTTTGAAACGACTGTAACCCTAATAAAAAGTGTGGTTCTTTATGGTCCGGTCTCTGCATGGCATGAAGTTTAAACAATTCTAGTTTAAACATTTATTTGCATTTACATAGAAATTCTAGTCTTCATTTACTATCTCAAAAACATTGAAGGAGACACAATTCATAGCCTGTAGCAAACTTATGGCTCAGTTGGTTAAGCGTCTGACTCTTGATTTCAGCTCATGTCATGATCTCATCGTTCTTGGGACTGAGACCCACATCAGGCTCTGTGCTGACAGTCTGGAACCTGCTTGAGATTTTCTCTCTCCCTCTCCCTCAGCCCCTTCCTTGCTCTCTCTCACTCATGTTCTTTCCCTCAAAATAATAAAAAAAACTTTTTTTTTTTTAGAATCTTAGTGAAGAGCAAGCAAAAGCCGCATGACTTTTGTTTTCCATCCCAAACTGTGAGGAGGATTGAATATAATCTAGGTTATTTTCAATTGTTAAGCTTGCTACTTTATTTTAACAGCCAGAAGTGACAAAAACTCAAAGTCCTCAGTATATATTGTTAATGAAAGCATAATGATCACCATGATAGTTATTACCACTGTAAACATCAACATCTTCCTTTTCATCATCAACATCATCATCACCATTGTTATTATTCACTTTTTAAAATTATTTTATGATGTGCCAGCCGTCATACTAAGTCGTTTTCAAGAATTAACTCATGTTCACGTCCATGAATTCCACAATATTCCAGAAAGCCAAATCCGTCTTTTTCATATGGTTTCAACCTCACGGCCCAAGATGAGTTCACTGACTTCGACATCATGTCCACATTGCACCCAATGACAAAGAGGGATAGGAAAAGTAGAAGGTCCAACCCTACTTAAGGTATAGCCTGGAAATTGTACATTTCTTTTTCTCACATTTAAGTAGCCAAAGTTCAAGGTTTTTATTATAAAAGAAGAAGGAGAGAGGGGATATAGCAGGCACCTGGTATACTAAAGGGGTATACTACTAAAGGGGTCATGGATCTCGTATTTTTTATATCTCTCTGATCATGTAGCATAGGCTTTGACATAAAGTTCATGTTCAATAAATCTCATTAACAGAAACAGTAAGCCCTGAGAGATAAGAAAGCCCAGAAGAACTGTTGACTTCAGAAAGGTTTTATGAAGATGTGAATTTTTTGTTGGGCTCTGAGGACTGAGATTTGGGTAGGTGGAGGGGGCGTGTAGGTGATTCATGCAGGATTTTCTTATGAGGAAAGGCAGGGGTGTGTGTAAGTGTGCTATACGTGGGTGCCTGTAAAGAGAAGAACCTAACTGAATTCTTCCAGCTGCTTGGAATAGATAAGATGCTAACAAGACACTCTTCCTGATCAAAGTTGAGTCAGGCTTCTCTGACCCTCCGTTCAATTAGGTATCAACCTTCAGGCTTCTGTGTCTGTCTTCACATTGGCCACTTACAGCAACAATCCTGCTAAGCCAGTTTATCAAGAATCTCCACTTTGTACCTGATCACTCTCAATATCTGATTGAATTCCCAATCTCCTGCCATCTTCTGGGTGATATTTGTTCATCCTGGCCTCCTTCAGTAAGAATCCCATGAGATCTGTTTAACAAGAATTCTTTCCTAGCCCTGACTTTCCTCCTGCTAATTCTCCATCTACCAACCACTCCTCCCCAACCTGCTCCTTGGCTACAAATCCCTATTTGTCCTTGCTGCATTCAGATTTGCACCCAGTTTTATCCTGAGATCTCTTTTCCCCTAGTGCAAGAATTCTCCAATAAAATCTATTTTTATCACTTTAACTGCTATCCAGCTCTGTATTTTTTTGACAGTACTTGGGGACCGTGAAGCCTGGAGAATCTCTAAATCCAGACAACAGACAATGGAACTTTGACTTAATTTGCTAGAAGAAACTGTGAGCTGTATAAATTCTTAATTACAAGAATGCCATGTCACCTCCTAACATGTGCCCAGAGCAGTGTGTAAAAGAGATTGAAACAGAAGAAGATTGGGTTTAGCTAGAAGAGAGAGGAAGCTCTGTCTCGGTATTTGCATATAAACAGACGGAAACCTGAATGAAGTGGTGGCAGAGAGACCAGTAAAGCATTTTAAAGGGAAGAACTGATTGAATTTCTAAAATTTTCAGATTAGATACTGAATCTGGGGAAGAGTGAGTTGTTGAAGATGATATCAAATCGTCTAGTCTTGGAGGTTTGGATAATGACAATGCTGATTTTATAAAGAAGATGAAACAAAAACACAGATGATCTTGGAAGAAGATAATGGACTTTTTGATACGGAAATAGGAATTGAACGTCTAGTTTTAGGTGTCTGAAACAGAAGTGCAAATGTGAAGTAGAAGGCACAGATCTGAGGCCTTGAAATTTGATCCGCAGATATGGAGATGGGGCTTAGCATTAGTGGGAGCAGCGATTGTCTAACAGATAATCCTCACTGTCTTTGTACAAGACACAAGTTTGATGAGGAGCTAGACATCTCCTGGTGACATAGCAAGTACCTGGATTTATTGCCATCTGAACTCCAGCTGATGCTAATAGAGACACAGATCTATGGGAGGCCCTCCTACTGCAAGACAAATCACTTCAGTTGCTGAGGTAACTGGATTTACTTTTGTTCTCCTTTGTTTCCAAACTAGTTTTGGAACTCCTGACAAAACTATGTGATTATCCTTGGGCTCTACGTGCTATTGTGCAGAGAATATAAGGGAACTTCTGTGTTAGCCACCTTGGACTTAGAGGTTTGTTTTAATTGTAAGATGCTGATCAGGAGTCAATGTGTTGCAGTGAGCCTGCCTAAATGCATCTTGTAGAGTTATATTTTCTAATCGTTTTAGGTCCAAAGTTGCAAGGCTGGACTCATCACTTAACAGGCAGCCAAAGTAATCTTTTAAAAATTTAAATGTAACTCCTCTGCTCAAATATACCCAATGTTCCATTTCGATTTTTCTCATGATAAAACAAGTTCTCACTGACTACAAGACTCTGGGTTATCTAGTCTCAGCTCCCTCTCTGACCTCATCTTCTACCTCTACCACTCCTCCTTCAGCCTCAAGCTCTCCAGGGACTATCCCCTGCATGAACTGTTCTTCCCCCAGATGCACCAATGGCCTCCTCTCTCCTGGAGGCTGTCAAGTCTCAGCAAGTCCTTTCCCCACAACCACATAAAACATAGCAGCCCCACTGTTGCAGGATTTTTTTTTTTTTAACCTCAATGCCCAGGGTTTGTTCTCTCGCCACTTGGAAGAATGAAGAGGTGGACACAGACTAAAATGAGCAGCAGGAAAAGTTTATTAGAATATAAGATAAGATCAGAAAGTAAGACTAGTATGAAAGCTCTCTTTTCAGAGAAGGGGAATTTGAAAGTGAACGCCCATGACTATAGGCAAGGGTCTTTGTTTTAGAAGATTCTGGTCAGCCCTCCTTTCCATTCCCCATAGTTCCTTCTCAGATCCTACCCTTATTGGCTTGATAAGTTTAGGTGCTGGGTTGCCCATTCCTGATTTACTTAGTACCATTGTATGAAGGGTGGTCTATGGCCATACCATTCTTTGTGGGTCATATGTTTATGGTCTACTAATTTTTAGCTAGGTCTTTTGTCAAATTCCTGAGGGAAAGTTGAGGGGGAACAGGTGTTATCTGTTACATTCTTAAGAGGAACCTTAACACCAGAGGGGGTTTGCTGTGTTCAGACACTCCCAGCATTGTCCAAAATACGCGGTTTTCCCCACCCAGGGATCTTAGGCCCTAATCTTTCCCTCTCTGACTACTGAATCCTATCTTTTCTTATCATATCACCACCCCAATCACTTTTTGTTTCCCTCAACCTATGATATTCCTTTATAGGACTTACTACAAATGAATTTACTATGTCTTTACTTGTTTATTTTCACATCGCCTCACTCCCTCCCATCAAGAGAATATAACCCTTATAAGGGCACAATTTTTTAATGTTAATGAGATGGGGAAACTGAAGGGACCCCATAAAAGCCTACTTTTCTGTTGCTCCATTCTTGCTAGGACCTATACCCCCACCTTACACAGGCTTTATAGAACAGATAATGTATATTCTCCTTCTAAAGGTCAAGGAGTTAATGATTTCTTTGGAGTCTTACAGCCCAATAGATAACATCTAAGGAGTGACTGGGTAGGGATGACATGAAATTTTCCAAGACCACTGACTCACTGAGGCCCCTAGCTCCAGGGCATAAGTGACTTATGGAGAACACCTAAACACTAGTCTTTGATTTAACCAGTTCCTGGATGCCTGAGAAGACACATGCACTGAACCAAAATCCTCAGTAAAAACCCCAGCCCCCAAGCAAATAGGAGACTCACTCTTTCCTTTCTGAGTCTCCCAGACACTCTGTCTGTATCTGTACTTTCTCTATATCTTCAATAACCTCTGCTCTCACTTCCTTTGAGCTGTCATTTGATTTCTCTCCTGTGAAATCTCTCTCCTCTGAAATTTCTCTTCCAGTCCTGTGGCTTTCCCCTGTGGGTTCTAGAACCCAGCCAGTCTGCATCACTAATATAAACAGTATAAGCTGAATTCTAATGCAAAAAACAGTGGCACATAATAAATATCAACATATATTTGCTAAATGATTAATTCTGAATGAACAAGTGTTGAGGTAAATTCCAGCTCTTTGACTAGATGGCAAATAGTCTAATACTTTTGTTACAATAATCACTGCTTCAAACTCAAGTTCACAAATGAGCCCTATTCCTTATACCATCTGTAACATCCCAACCAGAACTGGTAGCTTTCTCCTCTAATCCACTATATCTAATTCTAATATAGCTTTTTCTGTGTGATTTATAGCCGTGTGGACTTGGGTTTGTTACCTACAATGAGCCTGGATTTTGTTATTTGAAAAGTAGATAATATCATTTCTCTCATGGTGTGTGTTAAGCGAAGATAAATGAGGTAACCTAAGCATGGTGCTTGGCATGTCCTCTGGGTAGTTCTTCAATAAATGTTGCCTATAATTTTGACTTGAGTTGCATTCTCTTGAAGAGCAGCATCATGAGTTTGGACATGGGGGAAGGACTGACTACGTCTTTCAAGGAGTAGTGATAGCTAAGGTTGAAATATTGGATGAATTTCTGATTGTACACATGGAAATGGCTATTGAAATATTTTTAGTACTGACGATTGTATAGCCTGCATTAAGTCAAGCAGTGTGGAATATCCCACAGGCACAAGAACCAGAGATTTTATTTCAGTCTTAAAAATATTCTCGGCTTTGGCTCTGGTCATTGATAGTTTGGCTTGCTCTCATCCAGCTGAGAGAAGGATGATATGTTAGTTTTTGAGTTTGAAAAGATATTCTAGTGTAACCTTATCTGATTCCCAATTTTAGGCCTGCCAGAACTGAGACTCAACCTTAACTATAATCATCACCAACCATTACTTTTGAAGCCCTCCCCTGGATATGGGGCTGTTCAAGTTGCAATAATATACCATATGTCTCCTGAGTTAGCTAGAAAAATGGGTTTGAGAAGGTGGGGCAGAAGGGGGGGTGTCCCCTCACTGAGAGGATAGGATATGTAAACCAGAGCAGGTGACAGAGGACCTTTTGAGGAAGACCGAAGACATGCCACACAAAATCCAGAAGAGCTTTTTGTTTGTCACCTGATATAATAGGTGGGCCTTGGGGTCAAAGTCTTATAGGATTTTATTGGACCAAAGGCTCTGTAGCTTTGCTCCATAAGATAGCTTACCAATACCTAATCGTTGTACCAGTACTTGGTACAAAGGAAGACCTAGCTAACTCTTCAATGGGAACAACTGAATCCAATCATTCCAGACCGACAGCACGATGTAAGTGGATTACCACTCAGGCTCTTAATTTTAGTCAAAAGTACTAGGAAAATTGTCCACTGAACTTCATTTGTCACCTTTGGTCCAAAGGTACCATGTTTTCTGAGTTCAGGTGTATGGGTAGGAGTTGTACGCTTCCTCTTATCCATGATATGGCTGATGGGGGTGACCTCAAAATAATAATCGGACGTGGGGGAGCTGAAAGATCCACAGGGTCTCCAAATTCACAGGGTCTCCAAATCACACCGGAGGAAACAGAATGTGTTCCATACCACCGACGAGGGTGCAGGCTTCTCACATTGCAGTCATCCTCTCCCCTTTCAAAATCAGAAACCGCTTGTCATGGATTCCTCTTTCCCAAACATGCTACAACAAAAGTAGTAAGCATTTCAATCTTCTTGGTTCATTGAAATGTGTACATATTTTTGTAGGTGAGGATAAAGTTAACTTTACTCTTTCTGTTAATAAGCACTTTTACTTCATCATTTTTCAATGTTAGGTAATAACAAGCCAAAAAAAAAAAAAAAAAAAAAAGCTTCTACAAACTTGTCTAGTGCAAGATTTAAGCTAATTAAATAAACATGACTCCTGGTGTCTTAAAATTATGTTTAAATAGAAAATATTGATAAGGGAAAGCATATTGAGAGACCTAAGGCTTTCTCTTCATTCATTTAAGTAAGACATTACTGAACATTTAATTTGAGGCAGGCACTGTGCAGATGCCTGCAAGTAGCTGACGACTTGGAGAAACAGATGTGCTTGCAGAGAAGCAAAGAACAAAACAGAAGGTAACAAGTGCCATATTGGGTTAAAAGTATTGCAAAAGGGGAAAGTAGAAAAAGGAAAAATAGACTTTCATGGCATCCAGCCCCTATATTTTGGTTCCATTCATCACAGTGGTAATCACTTATCCGATGTCTGTTTTTCTTCTAAAATATGAATTCTGGGAAAGTAGAAGTTAGTGTATTTTTTTTCCCCTCTGAGGTGTTACTAGCACCTAGTTTTAGGGACAGAATTCGTAAGGGCCTTCAGCCAGGCTAACACAGGCCTTGGAAACTGACCCAACGATCCCATTTGATATATTTCTTATGGTGAGCACTAGGGAAACCACAGGGCTCGTGACTGTTACCTTCACCTCTTGAGCAGATAGGCACCTAACCAGAGTCTACACAGCACTTGGGAGAGGCCAAGAGTCCACAAAAAATCTCATAGGAATGGCAAATGGCGCTTCTCACAGCACCTGATGAGATTCTCAGACCACTCAGGCAGTAGAGATTACAGTGGGATATCTTCATGGGAATTGGTGGCTAGGGATGTTTGCCCTTCCTATATAACATCCCACTCAGTCCCCTGGTTTGTACAGCTGTGTCCAGAGCATCAAGCTGAACGCTTTACTGACAATAAAGGCATTTGTATTCTTTTCTTTCCTTAATATTTCCCTGCAGGGTTAATCACCACTTACTAGCACCAATCCAGACACTTAATTAAGTGTTCAATAAGCAGCTTTTGGATGCTTGAATGTTACGTGGATACATTGTCTGATTTGGAAATCCTTTATGGACATATTAAAAATTTAGAGAATGTGAAAATGCAGTGATGACTATTAAAATTTACTCAAACCTCTATAAACAAAGCCAAACTCATACAGCATTTCATTTATGTGAGTCCAGATACCCTTCTGTGTATGCATATGAACATGTATAAAATGAAAAGAAAAAATGCCCCAGGAACATATGGCAGATGTCCCCCCTTTCAAAACATTTTCAGAAAGATACGATATTTGAAAGGATAGGCTAATGCTTGGCTTGAGGTCATAGTTTGCCTTATTGTCATCAAAATGTCCCTGACATTTATTTCTTGATTATTTGGTTTCTCAAAGTTTAAGAGAGGTGAGTTGAGGCCTCTTACATGGACAGTGGCACCCAGCTTTTCCCGGTATTTCTAACAATTTCTTCATATCTAGAGTAAAAATGTTGACAATTGTTCACTCTAATATATGATTGTGTCTTTAATTGTGTAATGATGCTTGGAACTGTTTGCTATGAGTATTGCCATCCCTACTGTATTTTTGTTTGACTTGATGAATATTTGTTCATTTTTTTATAGTGTTTAAATTTTTTTTTAATGTTTGTTATTTATTTTTGAGAGAGAGAGAGAGAGAGAGAGAGAGAGAGCAGGGGAGGGGCAGAGAGAGAGAGAGGGAGACACAGAATCCAAAGTAGGCTCCAGGCTCCGAGCTGTCAGCACAGAGCCTGATGCGGGGGCTAGAACCCACGAATTGTGAGATCATGACCTGAGCCAAAGTTGGATACTTAATGGAGTGAGCCACCCAGGCGCCCCATAGTGTTTATTTTTTAAATGTTTATTTACTTTTGAGAGAGGGAGAGAGATAGAGAAAATGTGTGAGGAGGGGAGGGGCAGACAGAGAGGGACAGCAGATCCAAAGCAGGCTCTGTGCTGACAGCAGAGAGCCAGATGTCAGCTTGAACTCAAGAACTGTGAGATCATGACCTGAACTGAACTTGGATGCTTAACTGACTTAGCCACCCAGGGACTCCTGTTCATTTTTTTTTAACTGTCCTGTAAAGTTAAAAAAAAAAAAATGTTTAGTTATTTTTGAGAGAGAGAGAGACAGAGAAAGAGACAGAGTTTGAGTAGTGGAGAGGCAGAGAGAGAGAGAGAGAGAGAGAGAGACAGAATCTGAAGCAGTCTCCAGGCTCTGAGCTGTCAGCACAGAGCCGGAAGGGGCTTGAACCCAAGGACCATAAGATCATGACCTGAGCTGAAGTTGGATGCTTAACTGACTGAGTCACCCAGGTGCCCTGAACTGTCCTGTAAAGGTTAGATGCATCTCAGACAGGTATATTCTTTACCTCTTAGTTTTCTCACCTATAAAATGGGAACAAAAATAGTACCACCTGAGAGGTTTTCTGTGAAGATGAAATAAATTGATATAGCTGTAGAGTACTCACAATAGGCCTGGTGGTCAATAAACAATACTTACCTTGGATGTGGTGCTTAAGTGTTCCGTATATTTTATCTCAGTACGAGGATACTTGTCCTTCAGTAGATCATTTTAATCCTTTTCCTTTATAATTAGAATTGATCTGGTTGGTTTCATGACTTTATTTTCTGCTTTAAAATAACTATGTTCCCTTCGTTTTCTCTCTTCAATACCATGGACCATATTTATTTCCATTTGTTTTGTAGAAATCTGGAAAATATACATCCCACTTTAAACTTTTGGTTTAAATGAGGGGTTATTTTTATGTATTTTAAAATATGTTTTCAGATTCTATTTCTATGATTATCAAAGTGGAGAGACAATTTTTTTCCCTCCGCCTTCTGTATGAAACAGAATTTAGCATTCTTTCCTACTTTGCTGCTTCTATCATCCAGTTATGTTAATGTCATGTATGAATTTGGATATCAGTTGTTGTTGTCGATGATAACTTTTCCCTTGTCTCTCAATAATGGTTTTTGATGTCTGCTTCTTTTTGTTAACACTATTTATGATAGCGATCCAATATTATCCTTTACCAATTTCTGTGCTGCCATCCGCGTCATAAAATACTTTTCCCTGTTATCGAGCTCTTGATTTTGACTCACTTCAATGTTCACTAGAGAATGTCTTCAGCTCTTTTTCCCCTGGGTAGCCATGTGGGTGGATTCTTTTTTCTGAGACTTTGCGTTATTTTAGAATTCCTTTCTTTTGGCTTTATACACCAATGAAAACTTGCAGGGTATAAAAATGTATGGATCACAAAATTTTCTATCATCTTAGTTTTGTGACCGTTTCTTTAGTATATGCTCGTATTCAACGTTATAGCAAAGTCTGAGGACAGTTCAATTTTGTTCGTGTTACACACATTTCTGTTTATTTTGTGCATGTGTGAGTATCAGATTTTTATTCTGTATTGTGATAATTAAAATTGCTTCACATGGAATGTCTAGATGTCTTATTCTTTTTATGGTTTGCTTCAAATGTTCTGATTTCCTTTGATCTACCATCTTAAGACATATTTTACTTGTTAAAAATTTCTCTTCAAACATTCCATTGCTTCTTCCTCAGTTCAGCTGTCCTGGTTCCCTCTGAGGTGCTGTGCCTCTGCCTAGGGGGCTTTTTCTTTTCTTGTCCTTTATGTCAGTCAGCATCTCGTCTATGATCTCATCCTCATAATCTCCCTCTGTCCCACCCCCATGGAGTGATTCTTCTCATGTCCTTTGTCACCACAAAACTTTTCTATACAGATTTTTATTTTGATATTTTAGGCTTTTTTTTTAATGCTTAATTTATTTTTTGAGAGAGAAAGAGACAGAGATAGAGCATGAGCAGGGAGAGGGGCAGAGAGAGAGGAGAGAGAGAATCCAAGCAGGCTCCACACTGTCAGGACAGAGCCAGATGCTGGGCTCAAACTCACGAACCATGAGATCATGGCCTGAACTGAAATCAAGAGTTAGATGCTTAACACTTCAGTGTGATGGCACCCCTCTACAGCCTTGTGATTTCTTCTCTTTTTCACAGATCCCATGATTCTTGCCTCTCACTGATGATACTGTGATAGGTTTTTGTTGTTTGGCTTGCACTTAATTCTCCATCTCGTTCAGGGAACGCCGCAGAGCCATTCTTTTGGGAGCCAGTTGCTCACATCCCACCCCTTCCCCTCCGTCGATATGGTCCAATTGGAACTGTTCATCTTCACATTCCTACCTCCTTCTTCGTGACCTTCAGCCAACTCTCTGGCTCTGTCGTTTATGCCATATGGATTTCTGAAAGTCCATGTTTCTGATGAATGATCATCCTGCCTGTACTCTGACAGGGGAAATGCCATCCTGTTTTTTATTTTATGCTTGTCTCATGAGGAGCTAAAACCCCAAGCCAGCCTGCCTTCTCTCCCCGACCTAGAATTCTGTTGAGTCGTCTGTTTTGTTACCCTACAGACCCCTATAAACAAGTGAGCTAAAAGCCAGTGAATGGATGAGCAATACAGTCTATTTTTACTTTCTTCCAGGTAAATAGGACTACTCTGGCTTATAAAATACATCATAAGCTAGGCTGCAATAGATTTTTCTTAACTCGGGGCCATCTGTCTTAAATTTTGTGAAAATGCTGCTCAGATTCTGAGAGTAGGTTGTCAGTCAAAATGAGTTTTGAGTATTTTTGTGAGTGTTTCTGTTTGTGCATTCAAATGTTCAGGTTATCTGTGGGCTTTGCACTGGGAAGTTGGAAATCCTACAACAGAGGCTGCCAGCCAAAGTCTATTTATCAATAGAAACCATTTCTATCAGAGATGGTGGTGGCGGTAGTGAGAGAGCAGGGCAGTTTCATGGACATGGTGGTATTTTAATTCAAGAGACTTGAGTGATTTATACAGTTGAGAGTCTGAGAAGCAGGAAAGGCATTTCAGACCATACGTGATTATCTGAGTACTGGTTAAGTACATGAGAAAACAGGAAAGAGGAAAAATCCCGGGAGATAACTGGAGATATTTGAGGTTTTATAAATCTATGTAATCATAATCATATTGTAGCTAGAACTCGTTCAAGCAGGATTGGGTCTGAAGTGCTTTAACATGCAAAGATCATCTATTCTGAAGTGTGTGTGTGTGCAGACTAAATAAAGCAGTTTCCAGCTGATCTATATTCAGCGTACTCCAGAGCAATTTGTGGTCTGCGTATCCTCTTCAATAAGGACAAATGCTCCTCTGTTTATGTGGTTTGGTCAACGGAATCTTTATAATTAGGTGGATAAGCTGTGCCCATATCAGTCATTTGAAGATGCCCTGATGATTTTATTTAAGAATTTGGCTTTCAAAAACCTAGCAGTGCACTTACAATTCTTCATTGTCTCCCTTTCTATTACATGGATTTATTGATGACCACTTGCCTCTTGTCACTTGTAAAGGGTTACTTTATTTAAAACTGCCCAATGCATTTTGGTAGTACCAAAATGTCCACTCTTTGAAACTGGTGGCATTAAAGTCATATTGCTGTCATCGAAATGGTTGCTAAGAAAATCATCAGTTTCGGCAGTACCAACTGTATTTCAATGGACAAATTAATCTTTTCTTGAAAGCCTCATCTAATCTCCCTTGTTCAACAGGAAGTTTTCTGCCTTGTAGGCATTTGTGATCTTTTGGCAGTAAAGAAGAAATATGATCTTTATAAGTAGAACTTTAAATGATTTTTTGAGAGTAGGAACGCATAAATGTTCTAAAAATAAGATTGACTCTACTTCAATGCAAGTTTCAAAGGGAATGGATTTATAAAGTATTTATTTCTGATAGAAATACCAGTTGGCAGAAAAAAGCTCCCCCTTTTTTTTACAGGAGGCAGAGAAGAAGATTGTGAGGAAACCGTGAAAAAACCTTAATTTATTAAAAATAATGTTTGTATCATTATGAAGATTGATGCTGGCTTTTCAGGGATGAGTTCCATGTAACTTTGTTTACCAGGAGAGTCTGAGTATGTCACCCTTCAGTGAAGTTAGCGCAGACTGCAGTAGCTGAGCCAGCGACGCTGTCAGCTGTCGCCTCTCACTACACGGGAAGCTCCAGTGGAAGGATTTTTGGGTGTGCCTTCAGAGTTTACAAAAATTTCCTGAAGATGATCTTAAAACAAGTCACTGTTTTCAATTACTCTATGCAAGGCTGTCTGTCTGCTCGTATTGTTTTTCCCAGGCATCCACAGCCAAAGAAACATTTGAAGTTGTGTCTCAGTGCTCCTGGGACATTTCCAGCTGTACCACACACACAACTTCAAGTGGCAGATGCTTGGCTATCCTGTGGTAACCTCTCCCCAACTCATTTCCAGCGGGTGAGCACCAATACCATCCCGGTGGACCAACTGTATTTTGGAATATGATGTCCAGCCATGACATTTCCTGTGAAATAGAGTTTGAGGGGACTACCCAGTGTTGACTAGGTCATAACGAAATGCCTCATAGTCATGTTAAAATATAGAAAATATTATCTCTCTGGAAGCTTGAAGGTTGAACTTCAGTGTAGACAATTCAGCATTGAAAGGCAGAGGTGAGCAGGAAAGATGTCATTCTCACGTACATGGAGCCTCTATCCAAGCTTTTACCCAAGACAAAAACATGGATAACTTAAAGTGTTTGAGTGTGATTGGATCCAGATTTTATAGGCAGACTCTGAAAAATTTTGCACCCTTTACAAAAAAAGGATACAAAATTAAGTATGAAAATGAATACTTAGTTTGAAAGAGAAAAAATACAGCAAATTGGAAAATCAAAAGAACTGACAAATACCACAAATATAACAAAACCCAGAAAAATAGCATATTACATTTTTTAAATAACTGCCAAGACAATGCTAACAATCTTTTCATTTTTCTTTATTTCTTTGCTGTATTCTCTCTAGCTCCTTCTTTATACGACCATGATTTTGGAAGATTATCAAAAACAATTGGGGCACTTGGGTGGCTCTGTCGATTGAGTGTCTGATTCCTGATTTTGGCTCAGGTCATGATCTCACGGGTTCTTGGGTTTTAGCCCCACATTGGTCTCTGCACAGTGAGGAGCCTCTTTGGTATTCTCTCTCTCTCTCTCTCTCTCTCTCTCTCTGTCTCTCTGTCTCTCTCCATGTCTCTACCCCTCTCCTGCTCGCTTTTCCCCACCCCGTCCCCCTCAAAATAAATAAACTTTAAAAAAATGACAGACAACTCAAGGTTCCCTTTAGAATGTTCATCAAACCAATGCTTTTTGCTTAGAGTATTGAGATGAAACTCATCCTCAGAGCATCATATTGTTTATATTACTGTCACAGGTTTGAGCTCTACTAACAAAGTTTTTGAGAAATTGTGTTTTGCACGATTTTTATCACCTGAAATCCACCCCTAATGATCTGTGTTACCTAGTAGGAAGGCCAGGGTGCATGTGATGAATGGTACCCACCATCTATCAGGAGGATGTAAGCACATCTTTTGGAGTGGGTAAAGGCTGATTCTGGTGCCAGGAAATTAAAGAAGGAAGTGAAAGAGAAAAAAATCCAACAAACAAACCTGAGAAGAAAAATGGATGAAGAGGAACCATGGGAAAGGAAAAATGAGTCCCACTTTTAGGCTGTGCTGAGCATTTGCCCAGACATCTCATATAATTACAAGGCCTTGAAATAACTTTCATTTTCCCGATTTTATAAATTAGAAGAATAAAGCTCAGAAATTTTCACCAACTTGCTCAGTTTCATACAGTTAGTCCGTGTTGGGGCCAGAACTGAAGCCCATGTCTGCCTAATTCAGGTCATTCATTCAATAAGCATGTTATGAGCATGCTATTTCTGCCATCCTCTAAGGACTGGGGCTATAAGAATAAATAATATATATTTTTTTGTGTTTTCAATTCAGTCACTGGTTCCCATACACAGTACCTACAGAATGAGTAGTTTCTTACCAGGAGGAGAAAGGAGGAAAAACAATTCTCAACAATGGAATATGCATCCACAGAGACAATATGGTCTCTGTCAGGGTGAAGTATCAGGGACAATTTACCCCAACATTGGTGCTGGGGTTGGTGGTGGCATTTGTACCCTAAGCTGTGCACTATTGTATGAGAAATGAAATACATGATTTGACATGTGCTGGCTTTTAGCCATTTTGCCTTTCTTTTTTGCAATTTTTGTCTTTGAAGGGGTGTGTGTCCCTACATTGTAAGAAAGACAACATAAACGAAACAACCATTCTGGTACTTAAGGATTTCCATTGTGTACTTATCAGATCGGGTTGGACAGTGGATATTGATGCAGGGGGCTGTTAATTCAGATTAATTGTCATCCCTCAGGGTGTAGACATTGGTAGAGTTTGCTAAAAGTCACAAAACACTTAGCAGGTCATAATCCCAGCTCATGCTTTCAACTAATTTAATGACGGTGACCAAGAGAGAAGCGAGTGCTGCAATAATGCACCATTAACAATATTCGCCCCACCAGTGTAGGCCTTGATTATCTCAAACGGGAGCACGGTAGTAAATGGCATTTTGACTCTAGGACAAGTAAAATAGTTGCATGTCAACCAGGATGAGATATACAATCTTGTCTTTTAATACCTGATGAATTAGGAGTGATCACCCCTCCTGAAACATGTCAGTTTCTTCTGCTAGCACACTAGGTATTGTAGTTACAGCCAGTACAAATTGCTGTCTAAATGTATGTTCAACTTAACAACTGTCTGTTCAAGTTATCAACACATTCCAGCACCCATTATACAAAAGAACCCCTTCATGCATTAAGCCGCAATGATTATCAAAATGATGCAGGAAAGGGAAATACCCTTTGGTGCACCTTATAAAACTGCACAGGCAATAGTTTGGAAAGTAGGCATTTTTATAGCATGGGAATATATACAGTATAAATTTGATGTGGCAGTAAAATTTTTCAAAAAAGAGCGAGAGCAAAGAAATAAAAATCTTTCCATATTGTGCATATACTAACCCCTACTCTCTGAAACCATAAAAAGCATAAAACACCCGGCAGGTGTTTTAAAACTTAAATGAAATTAATTGCCAACACATTATTATTAATTTCAGAAATGCTGAAAAGGGAAAATAAAAATTATGTGTTGACATATGGTACATGGGGTATTTGAAAACAAATATAAAATGTAAATGGGTTCGAGTGGATGCTTTCTGTTCACAAAATAACAATTGATAGCATATTTAAGTGACTGGACTGTTGGACTATTAGGTCATAGATTATTTAGAAAGGGTAGAGGGTGTGTGGATTGGGACCAGTTAAGGAGGAGAACCAGCTATATAAGTATTTTCCAGAGGAAAAATGTGGTAGGTAGCATGTTAGAGGGAGAATATAAACAAAATTCTCTAAGTTCCAGGCTTTATAGATACGCTATAGGCATATACTAAAGGAACACAATTAGAAAATAGAATATGCTTTTTAATTTACTCAGCTCTTTTGAATCAAATTAGACACAATTCAGTAATTAACAAGTACCTACATGTACCTGGCAGTGAGCTGGATGTTGTGGGAAATATAACGGTTTCTACCCCTTCTTTCAAACATGTAAATGTAATTATCACATTTTCTCACTGTCTCTTAACCATGTGAACATTTATAGGAAGCTGTATAGGATGAGGTTGAGAGCTTGGTTTTGGGAATCATGCAAACCTGGTTTCAAATCCTGCTTCTGCTACTTGTTCACCATGTGATATTGGGCAATTTATTTAACCTTTCTATGCATCAGTTACTCTTTTCATAAAATGAAGATAAGAGATTCTAGCTCATAGGACTGTAAGGATTAAACAGGACTTAACTTGAGCCAAGTGTCCAATGCTTAGGAAGCTCTCGATAAACAAAGTGATTTGTTCATATGTTTGTCTGCCATCCTGCATTTGTGGACCCTTTGAGAATTTCCCATATTGAAGAATATGTTTTTATTGATCTTAGAATCTTGCCCATCTGATTCAGGGTTTGATGTCTACTGTGCATCTTGCTGCTATCTGTTTGTAGAATGGACAGAATGAAAACACTTAGCAAAACCGCTATTCTTACTTACAGCATATGAATTTTTAGCACAGATTTATGTTGAAAATAATATATGCATAGGGAGCTAACTTCTCCAGCACCCAATCTGGGATATATGAGACAAAAAGAAAACCCAGTGTAATCACTGTTAGGTTATTCCTTGAATCCCAAGGTCCCTAGCTAGTCTGTGTTTTCTCTCCACTTTTCGGTGTTTTTACATATAAAATTTGGAGGGTTAGTTGCACTTAGTAAAAGGAGAAGGGAAAACTACATCTATTTCATCTTTCTGGAGGTACAACTCTCTTGTATAATTACATTTTAACCTACAGTATTTAGCAGTAATACCAATGTCCTTAGAGTTTTAACTAGATCTGGGGTCAAATTCTGTTCTGTTCCTTAATAGCTGATGACTTCTGGACATTCACTCTATGTCATATTTACTATTCTCAGTGGGAAATTTCTAGGAATAATATATGTCACTAGATAAAACCTTAAGTAAAGTATATGGAATGGTATAATCTTCTAGAGCAAAACACCCATGCTATTGATTGTCAAATATCCACAAAAATTCATCAGAAAAACTTGTTGATCAAGCAAGTGGGTGTATTAGGCCTGCTTCAGAAAGGGAGACCATTACTCGGTCATGAAGAGACCTCAGTAGAAGGCTCCAGGCTTCAGAGGAATGGACTTTCTGAGTGAAGCATTTTTAGCCATGACAGCAAGCATGTCTCAACCAGATTTTGGTGGGCAATCTAAGATTATAAAAAATTGACTTATCCACAAACCTACCAAAAAAGCTGTTGACCAAGCCAAACTAGAATTATTAACCTACTCCGATAAGGGGAAGCACCTCCTTGACAGACTTTTAGTACTGTCCTAAAGTGAAGAGTTCAAAAGAGGGTATTTTTAGAGGCTGGGGTTTGAGATTAGGAGCTTAAAGATGATCTTTTAAGATGAAGGAGTGTATTAGATTCTCCAGAGAAACAGAATCAATAGTATAGTATATATATAGAAAAATGAGAGATTTGTTATAGGAATTTGTTCACATGATTATGGAGGTTGAGGAGTCCCACGATCTGGTGTCTGTAAGCTTCAGAACCAGGAAAGTCAATGGTATAACTCAGAGATCATAAACATGAGTGAGAGGTAAAGGTGGTTTAAGTGCTCGAGTCAGAAAGCCAGAGAATCAAGAACTCCAATGTCCAGGGGCAGGAAAAGGTGGACATTACAGCTCAAGAGGAGAGAAAAAAATTGCTGTTCCTCCATCTTTTTGTTCTATTCGAACCCTCACTGGTTTGGATGATGCCCACCCACATTAGCGAAGGAGATCTTTACTCAGTCTGCTGATTCAAATGCTAAACTTTTTTGGAAACAACCTCAGAGACATACCCAGAAATAAAATTTTACCAGCTGGGCATTCCTTAGCCCAGTCAAGGTGATACATAAAATTAGCCATTATAGGGACTGATAACAATTGAACAACATGCACGAGACAATGGTATAGGATTAGTGAGGAAATATTGCATGAGATTCTGTTGTTTGATAAACAAGCTCTTTGCCCAGATGTGTATAAGAGTTTCTTTCTTTCTTTCTTTCTTTCTTTCTTAATGTTTTTTTTAAGAGAAATTTTAAGTTCACACAAAATTGAGAGGAATATGCAGAGATTTCCCACATGCCCCCTGCTCCCACACATGCCTAGCTCCTCCGTTGTCAATATCCCCTACCAGAGTGATGCATGTGTTACAGCTGATGAACCTACACTGACACATCTTAGTCATCTGAAGTCCATAGGTTACATTTTAATTTATTCTTGGTGTTGGACATTTTATGGGTTTGGACAAATATATAATATCATGTGTCCATTATCACGGTATCATACAGAGTATTTTCACTGCTTTAAAAACCCTCATTGCTCTGCCTATTCATTCCTGGCCCTTATCCCCAACCCCTGGCTAATTAATCTTTTTACTATCTTGTTTGGCTCTTTATAGAATGTCATTTAATTGGAATCATACAGTATGTAGCCTTTTCTGATTGACATCTTTCAGTTAGTAAGATGCATTTAGTGTCCCCGCATATTTTTCCAGTTTGATAGCTCATTTCTTCTTAGTGTTAAATGATATTCTATTGTCTAAATATTCTATTGTCTAGATGCACAATAGTTTACTTAATCCATTCACCTACTGAAGGACATCTTGATCATTTCTGAGTTTTGACAATTAGGAATAAAACTACTATCAACATTCATTTGCAGATTTTTGTTTATAGCTTTGTTTTTTATCAGGCATTTAAATTTCTTTTACAATACTATATGACCCCATTCTCACAACGAATGCATAACCTAACAATGAGTAAATTCATGCTTTTTGGTGTTAAATTCATGCTTTTTGAATCAACGAAGTTCTCAAAATTTAGCATGTTTATGTCATAGTTTGTATTTGAGTTATTGTGTGTAGATTTCTTCCCTGAGTATGAGCTTCCAAAGGGTAGAATGAACTTTCTAGCCAACTACTTCTCCATTTCTATTAGTCATCACCTCTTCTCCCACCCCATGCCTACAGTAACTGTTGAGGGAACAAAAAAGAGGAGTAATTGTAATGTTAATTAAGATTTTCTTTAGCTTTCATAGTCCATATGATTCACTAAGTAGTTTAGGAAAAAGGAGGCATTTTATTTTATTTTTTTTTTATTTCACTGCACTATTGTTCTAAAACTTATATCCTGTAATGAAATACATAGAATATTTTTAGTTTTCTTCAAGGTGATTTTATTTTAGATACTGAGTTACTGAAATATGGCTTCTATAGAAACTGTATAAGTATACTGACCTTAAAGATAGACTTGAAAACACTTATTGTCTTGCAGAAATTTTCACTGTCCTGTCTAACTGCTTTATAACAGTGAATTTCAGTTTCCTAGGTTAAATGTAGTATGACACTAACACTGTAGAACAGAATTTTAAGGAGAAATATTCCCTTTTAACCCTCAAAATAACTGTTACCTCTTATGATAGAGGTAACATCTGCAAGGATATCTTTGGATTAGTTTGCAACTACGTATAAATTCTTCATTTTAGAGCCAGTATTTGAGGTCAGTATTAATGCTTAGTTTAAACTTCTGGGCTTTGTGATCTCATTCTGAGGATATTTAAAAACTTTGCCTAGGTAATAGGATTTGGGAAACTTCATTGTTTTATGAGTCTCTTGCTTACAACTTATATACATCCCACAACTGTTTATTTCTCCTTTTGTTTGCCTGATTTAATTTAATGCCAGACACTAATCGGCAGCAAGTTTGTTTGGGGGAAAAGTTAATGTCCATAAAGAATAAGGAGTTTAATATCATATAATAGCATGTTTGCATTTGGTAAAAAAAACATGAGGATTTTTTAGTAAATCTTTCAACCTTCTGTTGTGTGATCAATTTAAAGAAAAGGTCATACAAACAAGCAACAGCTGAGTTGCCTGGGTGGCTCAATCAGGTAAGTGACTCGGATTCAGGTCATAATCTCAAGGTTAGTGAGATCATGGAGCCTGCTTGGGATTCTCTCTCTCCTCTCTCTCTGCCCTTTCTCACCTCAAGTGTACACTCTATCTCTCAAAATAAATAAATAAATTTAAAAAAAACAACCAAAAACAAGAAACTCCTTCTATCAAGAGGTGGAAACTATTTCCACTCTCTAAATCTGCGTTTGACCCTGTGACTTCTTTAGCTAATATGACAGCAAATGTGGATATGGTTTTTATTCATAGGAAACCCATTGAATTCTAAAGGAAGTAGCAGTAATCAAAGCACTAGAATTTGTACTAGAAGTGAGAGCATTAATTTAAATTAGTGTTTTGGGGTCCCGGATTTTCTAGAGGTAGAAAGCAGTCTGAGCAAGCTACTTGGGTATTTCTTTTCTAAAGGGTGGAGGGGGGAAAGACTCCAATGGCAGAGCTGAAACCATGGAGAAAAGTGGACTTGGGAATTCCTTGTAAGATGCAAATGCCAGCTCTAATCAAGAAAAACTTTGTCTCCAGAGTAATGTGATCTGATACCATGTGGTTAGCGAACTTTCACAATTGCTCTGGACCAGTGTCTTCTATTCTTCCATTTCTGGAATTGGAGGGTCTTATGTGGCTATTCTGTCCAAGGGCAGTGTGAAGACAAGTAATTTATCTTTTTAGTTTACATGTCACTGAATCAATAGAAGATGAATTTTAGGAGCCACATTTGTCTTAGTCTTAGATACATTTATAGGAAACTAGATTTTGAGCTTAACGCCAAAATTTGTTGAAATTTCTTTTGGAGTTTTTAGGACTTACTTTGCAAGCAGAAAGGATGCAAAGAACTGTGGCCATAGGTTGAACTGTGGCAAATTGAAAAATAAAAAAAGTTAATAAAAAAAGTAATATTTTTTAGCTCTTCTTATCAAGAGGCAGAGTCTAGTTCTCCACTCTTTGTGACTTACGTTAGCCAATGGGATGTTGTGCATTGAGCTTTCTTTATTTGATGCTTTTCAAACAGAGTCACCACAAAGGAAAAACTGTGGCCACTCTGCAAGATCCTGACAGGTAGGTGGTCCAGTAATCCCTTATTTCTCCACACAAAATCCAAGCCTGTGAATAAGGCCTCCCAAAACAAGCCAGAAAATTTTCACATTTGTTGTTGAGAACTGACTGCAAATGAATGAAAGAATCCAATATTAACAACAGAGGTGAGATGCATCATTTAGCCCTGACAAAATTGCTGACCTTCAGGATCATGAAAAAATAAATCTGGTGTTTTGAGACATAATGTTTGGGGTATTTTTTAACGTGGCAATAGGTAATTGATAAATTAACTGATAAATGCAAATCCATTTATTTACACAATAAATGTTTTTATCATGAACCCATTATGTGCTGTTCTCCACATTTGATGTAGAGGTTTTTATCCAATAAGATTTCTAAATTCGATGCTAAAATAAAAAAATAACATATAAAATTACAAGATCTAACTTATGAGTCAATGTAGACTGAGAGTCCAACAAGAGATGGACTTAAAAAAAAAAGCATTGCCTGCTTAATATTCATGCTTTTTTTCTTTTAGCAAAACCACACCAATTTTCACTGGTAAGGAAGTTAGTTGCCCAACGTTAATTCCATGAATTTTGTTAGAGCTGACCTTACCCTTTTCTTTGAGATAGAAATATCACCATATCAGAGTGCCGTACTGCTTGCCCAGGATATAATTCAAGGATGAGTACGTGGGCTTACTCATCTCATTTCCTGGGAGCGTCAGTTCTGGGACTTTTATTGGAAAAGGGAAGCTTGCCGCTTTTTGAATAGCTGAGAGAATGGAATTGCTTGCTGTCACCTTGCTACCAACTTGCTATCACCTTGATACTGATTTAGTGTGGATTCAAAAGAGAAGGATAACACTGAAATGGAAAGAATGAAATTGAGTCCTGATGACAACATTGTCCTCAATCCACCTTTCTTGAAGCCTGCCCGATTTGGCCTTGGAATTTTTAGTTTTGTGATCCAACAAATTCCTTGAAGTCTAATAAAGTTGGGTTTCCAAAATTTGCAACCAAAATAGTTCTTGTTAATAACATAGCTTGGCATGAAATTATGTGTTACATGTTATGTTTGACAGAACTAACTTTCCCAAATCACTCTCCTCCCACTCCATTTTTATCCCTCTGATTGGGTTTAGTATATTAATAGGCCATTGAAGCCCTTTACAGATGCATGCAGACCACCTTTCCTACACAGTGTTCCTGTGGCAGCTTCCATTCACTGCAAGTTTGTTTGCATGAAGTTTGACGAGAACTACCATCTTCCTCATGGAAGAATCTATACTCTTTTGGCAATATGTATCCAAATTAATAAAAACGTATTTATCTCTGGACTTGTATATAAGAGAGAAATGAATTTTTATTTTTTTTTAAACTAAGATGCAGTTTCACATTCGTCATAACTAATCCTGATTTTTCTTGGAATCTAGTAAATTATTCAATATAATGTATTATTCTACAAGATAGCTTTAATGTAAGAAACAGAAATCTCTCCAAGTATACCTAGCAGATTGAATTAGGCACTTAGAAAATAGTTCAAGGATTAGAAGAGTAAATCTTAGACAACCACAGTGGACTTCTGGTGTTAGGGTCATATTATTGTGGCTGTGACACAGAGAACAGGAAGAAGATATTCCTGCTTCCAGAAGGACTGCTACCATTACAAGTGCTTTAATCACTAGACACAGAAATGTAGAATATACCACCTTGAAAAAATCCCTTGGCCTGTTGAGCTTTATTTGAAAGAAAGTTCTTCCTTATTTCTATCTTCCCCAAATCCTGCAAGTGCAACTCACTAATAGAATCCCAAATGCGTCTGAGTTCTTAGCTATATGGTATTCTGGAAAATGTAATCTTTGACTTCCAACCTCTGTGATAGAAAGATATAATATGGAAGAAGATGGGAGCAGACAAATTTAGTTAAATAAATTTTGTATTAGAGTTCTAGGTTGGGGGAACATATATATATATATATATATATATATATATATATATTCACACACACACATACACACACACACACACACACTCACACACATAGACTGAGAGAGACTTATTGTAAGGAATTAGCTCACATGATTATTAGCGCCATAATCTTCAGTGTGGGCTAGAAGCTTAGACACTTAGGAGAGTTGGTGGTGTAGATGAACACTGAAGGAAGTCTGCTGAAAATTCTTTCTTGCTCAGGAAGGCTGGTTTTTTGTTCTATTCAGGCCTTCAACTGATTAGATGAGGCCCACTCCCACCTTACGGAGAGGAATCTGCTTTCCCTAAACCTCACTGATTTAAATGTGGATCTTATCCAAACACACTTTCCAGATTGACACATAAAATTAACTGTCATATTCTCTAACTTTAGGCATCAGGAAAAGATGATGGTTCTATTCTTTTCACTGTTGAAGGTACCAATTCAAAATACAGACAAGCCAGACCTGTGCTCCCTAATACAGTAGCCATCAGCTACATGTAGCCGTTGGACAATAAGCATATGGGCAGTATAAATTGAGATGTGGTTTTGAAGACATAAAAATATAAAATATCTCATTCATAATTCATATATTGATTATATGTTGGATATGTTGAGTTAGATAAAATTATTAAAATTAATCTCACCTGATTTTTACTTTTTAATGTGGCTACTAAAGTGGCTCACATCATGTCTCTATTGGACAGTGCTAGGTTAGTCTACGGAAACAAGAACAACCAAAGACTCTGCACTTCAGTGGCTTAGTACAAGGACAGTTTACTTTAAGCTCATGTTATGGTAGACCCTAACAACATCGTGATGACTTTTGACAGCAACTATCTCCCATGTGATGGCCACTTCAGTAGTATAGCTTCACCACATCAAAATGGGGTCTTCTTCCTCTCTGAGACGATAACACTGTATCCTCTTACTCTAGCAATTAACTGCTTTACCCCAGAAGTGACATAAATACATTCCTTGCATGAGCAGAACAAGTCATTTGACTAGTTTAACTGCAATGGGTCTGGGCAATATAGGGAAATTCATAAAATACTTGGTAAGCATTACTGTTTTTGTCAAAGTCTTCCCATCTGCATACAAAATACATATTTGTACTACTTTCCTTGCAGACAGAACACAGTCAACCCTTTTCCAAAGGAAGACTACTCAATGTACTATTGGTTATTATATCCAACTCAACTCCAGGATCTCTTGGTGGTAATAGTAGCTCCTACATCAGATTTAAATATGGCTCCTCTTAGTCTAGAACCCATATACCAGCAAAACATATTATCCCCCTCACCACCACACTGCCAGTATATACTAGGGGAACAAGGACAAGACAATAGCAATAAACATTCACATTCAGAAAGGGGAAGAATGGAATATACCCAACAATCACTAATCCATAGTAATGCTACTGCGCTAGAAAGAAGTTGCTTAGAGCCCTTCCCTGGAAGTGTGGAATGTTCTTTGGTTAGTTCCTGATTCTGCAATCTGGGAGGAGCTCCCAAGTCCATCATTCATTATGTTATCTGGATCATGCTGTGGCCAGTCTTCCCTTTCTGTTCTTGGCCCCTCTGAAAGGAGTTATGGGGAAAAGACTTCCTTAGGGGCAAGGAATCTTTTGCTTTCCTTCTGGTGAAAGTTTGGTTGTCCAAGTTTGTAATTATAAGGTTGGAATAAACATGGACTATTTCAGTCTATGTTTACAGTTTCATTGGCAGTACGACTTTCTAAAAGTCTTAGTAGGCTTATCTACTTTTGAAGTTTGTTTATTTATTTTGAGAGAGAGAGAGAAAGTGCAAGTCAGGGAGGGGCAGAGAGAGGGGGAAGAGAGAGAATCTCAAGCAGACTCCACATTATCAGTGCAGGGCCAGATATGGGGCCTGAACCCACAAACCATGAGATCATGACCTGGGCCAAAGTCAGAAGCTTAACCAACTGAGCCAAGGTGCCCCAGCTTCTTGTCTATTTGATTCAAGTCAGTTTCATGGGTCAAGAATCAGGAACACAGTACATTTTGAGACATAGTTTTCAGATCGGCTGTATTTCTTCAATTTCCCAATTATAGATCCCTCTCTTCTGATTTACTATGGACCATTTTGAGATAGTACAGCTTCTGTGGCAAGGCCACACCCTGAATCCAATCTTTTTGTTGATCTAATTCATGTAAATGAAAGACACCATAGCTCCAGTCTAATCTTTGACCTGAAATCATTTAATCAGTAGACAGTTTCACTGAACATTGTTGACTCTCACAATCTTCATTCTTGCTTTTTACTCTTTGAAGGTAATAAGCAGGTGCCTTTTCCAAACCTTCAAGGCTCTCAATTTCTAAATTTTATCTTTTCCCTTTCAATTCTGCCTGCAAACTGATTACTTCTTTCATGAGTTTACTTTTCTTATAACAACTTGTCAATGGCAACCGATAGCAATCAATGCACATTATTGGTGTTCTATTTTCCAGCCTCTTCACATAGATCCACAAATATTTTGAATATTTAATAGTTTTGCCAATTGTTTTGTCACTGTCATAAAACAGATTAATATCCTGCTAAATTCTGGTATAAATTTCCTCAATTCTTGCCACCCCATGCTAAATCTATACCATAGCAGTACCCTCTTCCTACAGTAACAGAGAGATCCCAAGTCTCAATACTTAAAAACAAAATTGTTTGCTGCTTGTTCATATAGGATTGTTTCCACTCCAGACTCACTGGTCTACTGCTCTCCATGTAGGAACTCAATCACTAAAGCAGAGAGAACAAAACACCAAAAGTTCTTACCCTGTAAATTAAATGTTTGACCCAGATGTGACACAACTAGCTTTAGTCCACACCCCATCAGCCAGGGCCCATTGATCAGAACTAGGCCCCAATCAGTTCCAAGGAAGCTGGGAAACATAGGGGAGCCCATCCATATAACATCTAGAGGATTTATGTCACACCAAAATACCTTTTCACTAGGTGATTCCAATTCTAAGACTGAATCCTAAGGAAATAAGAGAGTTGTGTGCAAAAATGCATAAATAAGGATATTCATTACATGGTTAGTTATAATAGTAAAACAAAATTTAAAAGACCACAAAAAAGTATTAACAATGTAACAGTCCAAAAAAAAAAGTAAAATTCCTTTTTTTATAATATTGTGTATCCAATAAAATGACATTAATAAAGAAGGAAGGAAAAATTGTTCCCCGTGTGTGTTATATGACACTGTTGACAATGATAACAGTAATAATTAATGGATGACACTAAATGAGTGCATACTGTGTTCCAGACAGTGTTCTAAGAACTTTGTAACTATTGGCTCATTTAAGTCTCAAAAAAAAAAAAAAAAGCCCATTTATATAAGAAGAAATTAAGTCATAGAGGGGAAAACAAACTGAGAAATCATTTACTAAGAGCAGAAATACAAAAAACACGAATGAGAAAAAAAGCCTACTTACTACATGCACTTGGTGGACTAGAAGATAAGGTCACTAGTGTGAAAATTAAGAAGAAAACCTCATTTAGAATGGAGTCAGATGCCAGAAGTGGGGCGTCTCATGCCCTACCAGTCTAGTCTTACCTTGCAAATAGATGTTGCTCTACTACGCGAGGAAGAGGAAGAATGTTTTCTTCTTGTCCAGAAGCAGCCCAGCCAATTCAGTCAATGAGAAGCTACAACACTTTGAGCTCCCAGTTTACTCCAGTGGGCTTTTTGTTTATAAAAACCCCTGTCACCTTCCCTCTTTCCTCTATAAAAGAGCTTCTTCTCCTTTGTCCTCTGGACTTGCCTATGGTTTTGTCATAGCTTGCATGTCCCCAGTTGCAATTCTCGACTATGCCTGAATACAACTTTGTTGTTGTTGTTGTTTTCTGTTAAAATAACTGACAGTTTTATTTTTCAGGCTAACGGTGGAATTGAGGGAAAGTATTAGTTACAGAGTTTCTGAAGTTTATGTAAGTTAATTTTATGTGTGTACCTATAGGTGCCTTCAGAGTTCTCTTTTCTCTTATTTTTTTTCCTTTTTATAAAAAATAGAAATCTCCTCCTATACCAAATTAATTTTTTTAATGTTTATTTATTTTTGAGAGAGCGTGAGCAAGGGAAAGGCAGAGGGAGAGGGAGACACAGAATCCAAAGCAGGCTCCAGGCTCTGAGCTATCAGCACAGACCCCAACAGGGGGCCCAAACCCACGAACTGTGAGATCATGACCTGAGCTGAAGTCAGGCGCTTAACTGACTAAGCCACCCAGGCGCCCCATCCCATACCAAATTAATGGATGCATTCTTTATCTTTAATTTTTGTATTATGTTACCAGACATAAATAAATGTCTGAGACATGAAGAAAGAACACTATTAAATCCATTGTTTGTAACCATATTATCTCTGTATTTTTATCCAAACCTAATGACAGTATCTGGTCATCACTACCAAATTATACTAAATTTCCTGTATATTAAATGGAATGGCCAAAAATCTTTGTAGTATTGTTTTTCAAATATTTATGTTAGGGAATATACATGTCAAATCATGATTATTAGATTACTCTTATTCATTGTGGAAAGTGACTCTTCAAGGGTATTTTTAACATAAATTTATTTGACAAATAGGTTTATTTAAAAAAAATTTTTTACATTTATTTTTGAGAGACAGAGAAGAGCGTGAGCAGGGGGAGCTGCAGAGAGAGGGGGAGAGAGAGAGAGAGAGAGGGAGAGAGAGAGAGAGACAGAATCAGAAGCAGACTCCAGGCTCTGAGCTGTCAGCACAGAGCCAGACACGGGGGCTCGAACCCATGAACCTAGAACCCATGAACCATGAGATCATGACCTGAGCCCAAGTCGGACGCTTAACTGACTGAGCCACCCAGGCGCCCCTCGATCAATTTTTTAAATGGGCATATTATATTATGAATTACCAAGGCTCAGGGCATGTGTAGATGTTTTTTAAAAAAAGTATTAACAGACCCATATTCTTAGTGAGTTTAACAGTGAAATAATATTCTGGTTTCAAGTTAAATAAAATAACGCTGATATTGTTTAAAAATAAAGGATGCTTGAAGATCTCATGTAACTGAGGAAATGCAGAAGAAATATGGACTGCAGGGTAGGTTTGGCTCAATGGTTTAATAAAGTTATCAAGGACCCTTTCCCTCTCTTTTTTCTGCTTTCAGATGCCAGAATTATTTTAAGGCAAGAGCCCCCTTGTGGTCCTAAGAGAAGTGCTTTACCTCCTACTGCTATTTCCTTCCTCATCTGCTCTGGAGAAGAGAATAAGGGTCACGTAAGAAAGGTCTTTCATAAAACGGAGGAAGTTTCTTTCCCAGAGGCCCTAAGCAGATGTCTTCTCCCACTTGCTGCCCTGAATTAGGTCCCTTGTCTGTTCTGGAATAATTCCTTATGCTAATTGGCTCATCCCTGCACTATTCACCAAAGTAAGAAGGACAGGATTGCTGTGATTGGCTTAGACTCCACAAGCCCCACCCCTGGACCTGAGATTGATTCCTCAAGCTACATGCATGTAACTCAAGATGGGCAGAGGAGAACCCATTTGGTGGGGTCAATTACAATGCCAACAGGAAATAGGAGCCAGTCCAAAAGAGTCTTCAAAACTGACCATCCTCTGATACCTAAAGTCCATGTATCATTGGTAGCCTGTTAAAATGCTATGCTTTATTCACCAGAAGGCAGGTAAAAGAACTTTAGAAACCTGCTTAAGACCTGGAAACCTTACGTTGGGCTTTCCTTGGAAATTAGAATCCATTTCGGAGATATGGATTCCATAGTACTCTGAATTTAGCTCAATAATAATGCCCTCATATGATGAAAGAGGTGGGTCTGTGTTTCCAGAGTGGGGAGTGAGTTTGAGGAGTCTATACTGGAAATAAAATCCCTTATCTAATAGGAGTCTTGGTGCCATGAAAAGCATAATGAACCCAGACCAAGTGCTGAAGGGGTAAGGAAAGAAACAGACGGAGATGCCAAATATGTCATTTACCAACTTTACATTTTCCCCCTAAGGTTGGCTCACAGCCATGTTTATGGAAAATGAGCAGTAATTGCCACTAACCATGGTTCCCTCTAGTGACATGGTCTCTGGCTTGGATTATCTCTCTTGAGTATTTAATCATTGAAGTAATGGTCACAATCTAATTCATAAACACTCTTTCAAGATGAATTTAATTCCTCTGTAGCCTCCAAACGATAAGACAGAGAAAGGTGGGGCCTGGGGGAAAGGCAGAAGTGATCCCTAAAGTACCCTTCTGCAAAGGAAATGAAATAAATGGCATCCATATGCTTCCAGATTGGTATAGATTTTTCAGTCAGAATGCATACTGGTCTAAGAAGTTAGGTGGGATACGTCTAGATTCTGTTTATCCCCACTCTTAGGAGAGAGTGTTTGGGTTGTGGCTGTACCCTGGAATATTTCCGGCTATTCTGCCTTTTTAAGCACCCTGCCTTGAGGAAGTACGGTGGAGAAAGGTTTCCTTCTGGATGGTAGCCCACGGAAAAGTGGCACCCAGAAGGTTCAGAGCTAGTTAAGGAAACCTCAAAGAATTTTCTGTTATGATAAATGTGGGAGAGTTTGATTTATATGTACAAGAAATGAACATTCTGGGAGCATCACAGAAATTCACCTCACTGTACAGAAATATGTCCTGAGAATCTGTGTCCAGTGAGTATTCAGAATCATCTTGATGACCACGGGAAGCCTGAGAGCAACGTGATGAATGCTTTGTTCAGGATGCAACCCACCCCATTGCTCTTGGAATTCTTACTCAAAAATTCGTTCCAATCTTTCAAAAAAAAAAAAAAGACTATAATAATAGCTTATGTATCTACAACGGGGTTAAAAATACCTCAGATCAGTTGTATAAGTTCTGCAGTGTCAAAGAGCCACTTAATCGTGGTGCAAGAGCCACTTAATTGTGGTGCTTCAAAGTAGTGGAAGCCCAGTTCTCATCCCTTCTCCGTGACCCGTGGCGGGCCAGCTTCGCAGCTCCTTGTACATCATCCTCACTCAGGGACTCGGGGTGCACGAGCCTCCATCTTCCTGTTGCCCAGCTGCCAAAGCAGAAAAAAGTAAACGTGACAGGTGGCGCACTGACTCTTAAAAACTTCAGCCGAGAAATGACACGCATCCCTTCTGCTCGTATTCTATTGGCCAGGACAAGTCACATGATGCATCTGCCTTCAAAGATACAGAAAAATGCATCCCTACTGTATTTCCATAAGGGGAACTGGACGCTCTTAGGGGACAACACTAATGACCATCCTCCTAAGCAAAATAGACCCTGCTTACTACAAATATAAAGGTATCTTGGTTGTTTTGTTTTGTTTTGTTTTGTTTTGTTTTGTTTCCTGGTAAAGAGTCCACTACTAGAAATCTTTACTATACATACCTGGTATTCAGTTTAACTACTTGATTTTTTAACTCATAACATATTAGAAACTACTTGAGACAGAAGTGCTTTACAACATTTATTAGTTCACTCCGGCTGCCATAATACATAATACCACGCAGGAGTGGTTTAAACAATGCAATTTATTTCCTTACAGTTCTAGAGGCTGGAAGTTGAAAATCAAGGTGTCAGCAGGGTGGGTCTCTTCTGAAGCCTGTCTTCTTGGCTTGTAGACGGCTGTCCTCTTCCTATGTCTCACATGGTCTTCTTTTTGTATGTGTCGGTGTCCTAATCTCCTCTCCTTACAGGGATACAACCTGAATCATACTGAATAAAACCTAGCCTAATGACCTCATTTTAATTACCTCTAAAGGCCATATCTCCAAATATAATCACATTCTGAAATACTGGGAATTAGGACCTTAACCTTTCTTCAATATAGGACACACTTCAGCCCATAATACAGCATAATAGAAGTAAAATTAAAAATAAGGAAAAGAGAATAAAAAAACTGACCCAGATTTAAGAAAATCAAATAAGTCTGTATTTCGTGTGTGTGTGTGTGTGTGTGTGTGTGTGTTTGTGTGTAGGGACATATGCCAAAGAAATCTTGAAAAATTCTTTCCTAACAATCAGAATCTAGGCCATAAACAACTCAACAAATTTCTTCAACTGGGGAAAAAAAAGATGACTAGGAAACCATAGTCTATTTCTAAGAGACACTTGCAATAACTAATATTAAAGGGAGCAAATGTATGGCAGACAAATTTACTGCTCACTATACATCCATGTGTTTTTCCAATGTATTTTCCAATCAGTTGATCCAAACAATCAATTTTCTATGAGGGATACTTGTTCTCACTGATGAGCTGAGTGAGCAAGGGGGGTATCTAGAAAAAATGTTCCAGACAGAGGAAATACCAAGTTCTGTGGCCTCAAAGAGGAGCTAAGATAAATTTCATATGCTTACTATTGGAAAATTTGAAAACTAAAAATGTCCCAAATGTAACATTTCCAAATTCCTGACAGACATTAGTCTTTGGATTTGGGAATGACAAATTAGAATTTTGGGGAATTTATAGGAATTCTCAAAATCGTATTATTTTGTATTTTTCATAGCAGACTACATGTTTTTAGTAATAATGAATGACCATAAAAATAAACAGTAAATGTTGTATCTGCAGTAGATATACATTATTTAATGTTTTCTATAAAATAATACATATATATTACTAAATGCATGACTCATTACTGTTATTCACCAATATCTTGTGATAAGATTTTATATTTCAATAATACATACAAATCATTTCAATTTGATATACATAATTCGTAACAAAAAATGCTAATGCAGGGAGAACTAACACAAAAATCAATGCCAAATAAAACAATTTAAAATGCAAAGACAATATAAAATATTTAATATTTATAAATTACCATTATTAAAATGAAATTTTAAAACACGCAAGACATTGATTGCCCTATTCAATAAAATTGATCCTTGTTTTGTGACAAACATTCCAGATGTAGAATAATTTACTTCCTTTTGAATTAATGTTGGTCAGATTTTTAAAAGCGTATTCAAAAATATCTTTACATTGGTACATAGTGCTTAATATGATGAACTCCTTTCAATTTTAGCAATAAAAGCTTTTGTTTGCTTGCCCTGATTTTCATTTGCTGATGGAATTAATATTGCTTTGCATTATTTAACTGATTTTTGAGCAATTTCTTATTTCATGTTGGAGTTTCCCTCAAGAACATTCACATTTTCTTTTCTTGCATTAATTCTGTTAAAGTGTTTACCAGGAACTGTAGCCGATAGCTAATATTCAAACACGGCAGCAAACATTAATAGGCAGTTATTTTAATAACATAACATTCAGATTTCCTATCAAGGTTAATGACACTACACAGAATCATATGTTGAAATTGCTAATCAAAAAACATTTTGCTTTCTAAATGTGTTATTTCTTAGAACAACTCTCATAGGATTTGTATAAAGTGTAAAATGCACACAAACTTACTCTTACTTCTGTTGGCGAGAATGGCTCACCATCAGCGTGAACACAACTTTCTAACCAGGCACCATCTAAAAGTGATATTTCTCTCCTACTGCCTTATCCCATTTTCTAAAAACATTGACCTCAGTTTTTGAGTGGCGTGTCAGTGTCTCCAGGCTTTGCTTTCAAGTCAGTGTTTTCCTTTGGATCAGTACCATTTCTATCTTTCTAGTTAAGCTTTAATTCCTCTCAGAGGAGAAGTATAATGCCTCTTCTGTTTTCCTGATTTCTCAATAGATATTTCATGAAGTTGAGGATTTGGAAAAACATACGTATTTCCCAATAAAGGTGGGAAAAGAAGTCCCCCATGGCAACACTATCCAAACAAGGGCAGAAAAGTTGTAACTGGATATCTACTCAGCCAATTTTCTCAACAATGAAAGAAAGAGGCGAGTTACCTAACTCGAATGAAAAAAAATGGTAAGGTTGGCTACATGAAACTTGAATTCGATCTGTGCTTCTCAGAGTGAGGGTCCGTAGACAAGCAACATCAGTATTACGTTGAGACTTGTTAAAAATGCAAATACTTGGGGTTATGTACAGACCTACTGAAGCAAAAACTCAGAAATCTGGGTTTTGAAAATGCCTCTAGGTGATTCTGAAGTACAAAAATTCTGAGACACCTTCATTAGATTATCTTCATTTTGAATGTCCCTCCAGCGAGGAGCTGTTTTCTCTCTTCATATTTTATTTATTTATTTATTTAAAAAGTTTAAATAAATAAATCCTCCTTCAAAACAGAGGGATGAGAAGTCAGAGGAAGTAATATCTGTTCATTTTTGCATGCTATCTTATGAGAAAATTAAAATGTTTTGGGCTGTTGTCTACTTGCTGGTAGCCTGAACCTTTCATCAGCCGCTTAATAAAGAATTCCTCAAAAACAACAGTCATATACCATAATGGTTTCCGAAATATCACTTTACCATTCATTGCATGTTTTTGGTAACAATACTAAGTTATTAAATAGGTAAATTGAAATGCAATAAACACTTGTTACATGATTAAGTGCTGTGGGAAGTGTTACACTGTGTACAGACATGAACATAACTACCGACCTTAAAAATGGTTATGGGCTGTTCTAGTAAAAGAGAAATGTAGATTACCAACTATAATACAAAACAGAAAGAAAGAAAATCTATAATAGAGGCATGCATAACACACAGAAAAAAATATGTGTGTATGTGTGAGCATATAAATATTATACTATATATATACATACTATTATATATACACTATATTATATATAATATATATAATTTTATTATTTATAAAAATAATAATTATGATTAAAATATAATTTTATAATCAAATATATAATTTGTATAATTTACATAATTTGATTTATTTATAATTCAATTATAAATAAATAAATTCATATGATTTATATAATTATACATAATTAAAATATAATTAAAAATAATTATATATATATATATAGCTCCCCTGAAGGGGATTCGTTTTAGCTGTTTGGAAAATCACATTAATCAAGATCAGCCATTCCTTGGATTGTTAAGAATACATTTCATCTCCTGCACTAAGAGTGTAAGGGTGCTATTTAGTGAAGAGGTCAGATGAATAACTCGGCCTGGATGCTTGCAAGGAAATGGTTGGGCCAGGGGGTAGCTTAACCCTTAATTTTATCCATTTTGGTGGTTGCCACAGATTCCCACAACTGACATTGATACTTTTCTTGAAAACAACTGAAAACTGCGTAGCTTGGTTGGCATTCGTCACTGTGAATAGTTGTGGCCCAAGTTGAGGATTAAAGTTACATGGAAAATACAGTTATGATATTGGGTTTTCTATATCAGGACGTGTCACAGAAACCACTACTCTGAAGATGGCAGGAACTTGACAAGCAGGGTCAAATTCAAAGAAATGATGGGGAAAAATATCAATTTTTCTAAAACTGAATGCGCTATGTTATCTCGAGATCACTTTTTTACCATGGATGCAGCTTGTTGTTTGAAATCTTTAGAGGCCTTCCCTGGGTACATTTGCATGGGAGAGCTGAAACAACTTTGTCCTTCAGATGAATCCATGCCAATATTTTCTGACTTCAATTCTTTTTGATGAATGTGTTGGTCTCTACGCCTGTCGCATTTATGATTGTTTTTGCTGTAATGTCCCCAGCAAAGAGGCAATACCTGCTACTATAGATGCAAACTGCAAAATCAAGACAATACAGCTGCCACCACTACCGACCAACCGATCAAAAAAATGGAGATGGGACGGTTGAAAGAAGACTATCTTACCCTTGGATGTTGCTGCTTTACAATAAAGAAAAATACAACCTCACAGAACTACAATTTAATAAGCTCCTGTTCCTCATTCGCACTCCCATGCATGATTGCATCGTTTTCACGTTACGTTCTGTGTGAGATCCATAGGCCTCAATATTTTCAGGTGGGAAAAACACATTTGAGACATATAGTACAGCCATAGATCATTCAAAGATAGAAGCAAACGCCAAGAGGGGTGCCTGGGAGGCTCCGTCAGTTAAAACGTCTGACTTTGGCTCAGGTCATGATCTCACAGCTAGTGTGTTCGAGCCCCATGTCAGGCTCAGTGCTGACAGCTCAGAGCCTATAACCTGCTTCAGATTCTGTCTCCTTCTCTCTTTCTCTGCATATCGTTTATTCACACACACTCTCTCTCTCTCTCAAACATGAAAAAAAAAAAAACATTAGAAGTTTCAAAAAAAAGCAGAAGCCAAATTTGTTTCCATTTGCATATTAAGAGTAGTTCTGGATGTCCATCTGGCTTATTTAATCACAGTGTACTAATTATAATCACATCTATTCAACCTGTCAATACATCAAAAATGAAGCTTTAGGCTTCCTCAAGGAACTTTTCTATCTTTTGGTTTTATTGTATCATATTATATAGAATTTCCATGTTCACATATACATATATCACCTTGATTTCCTGGTCAACTTCTGGTCACCAGTTCAAGGTGGTTTAATCCCTTCTCTGTGCAGCCTTCATTGGAGACCATATTCCTTGGTACTGTTACCATCGTTCCCTTCACGTACCTTCTTGACAGCATTTATCAAGGGGAAAAATAAATATTTGTTACTGTAGATCAGAAATTCCCTGAGGCAAAGACTATTTTTAAATAGAGTAATTTTCCTTTTTTTTTTTTTTGGAGACTTATCTTGTTTATCGTTTTTTTCCTGTAGATCAGGGGTTCACAAGTAGGGCCTATTGTTTTTGTCCACCCTATGAGCTAAGAATGGTTTTTAAATTTTTATTTATTTATTTTAAAATTTTTTAAATGTTTATTTATTTTTGAGAGACAGAAGGAGACAGAGCATGAGCAAGGGAGGCTCAGAGAGAGAGGGAGACAAGAATCTGAAACAGGCTCCACATCGTCAACGCAGAGCCTGATGCAGGGCTCGAACTCATGGCCCCTGAGATCGTGACCTGAGCCAAAGTCAAGAGTTGGATGCTTCACCGATGGAGCCACCCAGATGCCCCACTTTTAAATTTTTTAATAGTGGAAAAAAAGAATTATTCACGTGAGGTGAAAATTATATGACATTCAAATTTTGGTGTCCATAAATAAACTTTTACTGGAACACAGCCGTTCACATTCATTTGCCTTTTATCTGTGCCTGTTTTCTTAGTTGTAATGAGAATAGATGACCTGCAAATTTGAAAACAATAGCTGTTAACCAGAGGTGGATTTGTTCCTGGGCCCCAGGAGACATTTGACAAAGTCTGGAGACATTTTTGCCTGTGACACCTGGATAAAGTGGACACCACTCAAGTCTTATTGGAAGAGAATAGAAAGCTGCTAAGTATCCTGCAATGAACAATACAATCCTCTTCAACAAACAGTTATCTTGGACAAAGAGTCAGTAGTGCTGAGTTTGAGAAATTTTGACCTTAAATATTTGATACCTGATCCTTGACAGAAAATGTTGGCCAAACCCTGCCCTAGATCCTAATGGAAACTAAAGGGAGCAAAGTTTCCTCTGATAATTAGAAGATATGCAGGCTCAAGTTTAGACACGTCTTTGAAAACACGAGTAATTAAAATTTAGGCGATTTCACTGAATCTTATATGCTTCAAGAAACTTCTTGATCTGATTAAAACTGTACTTAATCACTAGAAACCCACCTGCAAAGTGATATCGTTAAAACTGTGAAAACAGAGACAAAAGCACATACAGAAAAATTAATTGCCTGTTTTGCAACACGTTTGCCAAGCAGCTAGGTGATTGCGTTTGTCTGTTTTCACCTTGGTCGTTGTGATTTAACATACAGCACAAACGAGTCGCTGTGAGTATCCCGAGAATTCTGTGCCTCATAGTTCAATGGTCATCTTAGGATTTTCTTTTTAAAATGTTTAGTGGGTGTGCACTGTGTAAATGTGCAAGCCTGTTCCTTATCCCTTAAGCCAAACGCTGACATTACATGAAAATAAGAAAAAAGAGACCCCACAGCTCTGACTTTTCAGCAGTAAGAGTCAGAGTAATAGGAACCCCAATTGGGGATTTCCTTCCTGGTTTATAAGGATCTCATACCAAGTCGCCTCTTAAAAATCTATACCTACAATATGTGATTAAGCTCATTGTCAAGTGGATTATATTTTCACTTGGCCTTTTAACCCCACTTTTTGAGTTTTAACAAAAGGACAGGAAATATTTCCTTCTGTGGTAGAAGGTAGGAATGGGAGGTATTCTTTCCGCCTTGTCCATTAGATCATACTAATCTCATACTGTTTCTATTTAGAAACCTGACTTTGAGTTAACATATACCTTTCTAACATGCCAAAGATGTTAATTTTTAATTTGAAACACTTGTCTTAATAAGAATGGGTGAGATCATGTTAGCTTTATTGTGATAGCTGAACAGTCCCGTAACAAGTGCCTAATGAAAAGAAACAGTGATATTGCAGCTTTGTCTCCTTTTAGGCAGCAATAATAAGAAGTGGCCCCAGAAAAATTGATAGCAGATCCCACATTTTGTGCAGTGTTCCAGAAATAATCTGGTTTTGACATAATGCAGAGTCGAAGACAATAAAGGAGACTATGGCAAATACAACTAATTGTTTCCAACTCACTGAAAGAGATGATTAAAATGCTGGGTCATGAATCAGAAAGACTTGGGTCTGAATACCCTCTTAGGCCTGTACAAGCTCTGTTACCTTATGAAAGTGTTCAACTGCTCTAAGATGCTGTTTTCTCATTGGTAAAATAAAGATGATAAAGCATGGACCTCAAAAAGTTGTTGGGACAGTTATGGCACGACATGCCCAGCATGTTCGGTGTTCGGTAGCTTTGATTACTTTAACTGAATGTTGTCTGGGGCATCTCTGCCCTCGGGCCAGCTCGTTACACTTGGCACAAATGTCAATCCGTGCCCTGTGATGCTCCAAAATCTTTGCAGGACTTTCTTCCCCAGGTTTCCCTGAACCCCTGAATTCTTGCATTCTCATGGGATATGTCCGTTTTTCTCGGCAATACCTTGACACAAAACTGTTGTGTGTACACACGTAAGACTCCCCTCACATAATGCACTTAGTTTGCAAAATTATTCAGAAGATTTTGGAGTTAATGTGGGAGCGCTCAGACACTGAAGCTTCCTGCCATTGGGTGTCACACCCTCAGAGGTGGCATTTTTCTCTTCCTTCTTCTTTTCTCCTTCCCTTCCCATGTTGTCCTGGATACTTCGCCACTTCCTCCCCTCTCCCTTCTTCTTCCCTCCCTCTTCTCCCCTCCCTCCCTTCCTCCTGTGCCCTCTGTTTCTATCTTCTCAATCTCCTTCTCCCTGATCTCTCTGCACTCCACATGCACCCTCAATCCCAGTTTCAAATTCCTCTGTCTCTACTATGCAGAATGGCTTCTCCTTGCTTGAAGCCTGGTCAAATCTGCCCTTTGCCGGGCAGGGCAGGGCAGGGCAGGGGCAGGGGTAGGTTGGGGGGAAATTGTTGCTCATTTTCTAACACAGGAATTCTTTTTTTCCTTACTAATGTGGCTTTCTCCCTAATAGAAATCCAGACAACATTTTAAAACATGAAAACGTGTAATCTTGTTTTATAACGACTTCACTCTCTGTGTTTCACATCTCTTGACTTGACATCTACTATTCTTTTTGTGTGATGTTGAGGGAGTATCCATCTCTGAAGGTTCCATGTGGCACCCTGTCTCCTCCACCTGTGAGGGCCCCCAGTGCTTTGCCAGCACTTTTCCTATGACCTTTAGTTCCTCATGCCGTCTCTTGTTATCTGTGAATATTCCATTTTCTATCACTTTTTAAAGGACTGGAACTAGGCCTGGTTCATCTTATTTTCTTATACAGCGTGACAGACTAAGACAGTGTATGATACTTAAGTGCTATTGTTTTTTAAGTAAGTAGGATCATCTTTAAACATAAATATGACTGAGAACAGCAATCCATATAAAAAAGAGCATGGATTTAGGCTGTGACTTATTTTTTCTGTGGTCTTGGTTGTATGCATCAGTCAGAGTTCAGACAAGGGAGCAAAGCCACAGTGAGCATTACGGAAGTGAGGGAATTATTATAGGAATCAGACTTCAAACAATGTGGGAAGAGTGGAGGAAGTGAAAGTCTAGAAGGGGAGGTCAGAGATGAGGGAAAGAAGCACTAAGCAGTCTTTCAGAAGTCCTGGCACAGGTGGACAAGCCAGAGTTTTCCAGGAAATCTGAGAAGCTAGGCACATCTGGCTATTTGTACAGGACCACAGATGGGAAGCCGTGGCGGGATCTATGGAAGCTGCTGCGTTTGCGTAGCTTCTGCTTCTGTGGCATGTAGCCAAGTGTCTGGTTGTGGGCCAGGGGTTGCCTTCGGTCAGCTAGAGAACAAGTTGCCTCTGGCCACCACTGGGTCTAATCACAGCCATCTTCTAAGAGAAATGACTGTTGCTTGAATTTGTCTTCTGAACCTCATGTACGTACCACTTTTGGCCAACTTTCACCTGGAGCCATCCAGGAAATAAGATTCCGGGGAGCATCGTTTCCTGCCTGATCCAAGCTGATCTAGCACAATCCAATAGTTAATGCTACTCAGTTTCTCTGAGCTCCAGTTTCCTTATCAGAAGAATGCAAACCCTAATTTGTGAGGTTGTTGTAGGAATAAGAAACGTATGGACACAGCCTAATATTTATAGCAGGTCTTCAAATATTGGCCTCAAGTAATGATTATATATGATGCATCCTTGTGACTGCTTCTAGAGTACTGCCTTCTTCTTTGTTCTGAGATGTGAGGAACATGTGGAGGGGAGACAATTAAATAGAAGAAGAAGAAGAAGAAGAAGAAGAAGAAGAAGAAGAGGAAGAGGAAGAAGAGGGAGACGAACACAAGAACGAAAAAGTCCAAAAAGACTTTTATGAGCTGAGGGGTACTTGCAGATTATAGTGCTGGTACCTAAATTAAGGGCTATTAGAAACTGATCATTCTCCATATATTCCACTTAGAACTTCACGCGTCATAATTGCTTCACTTATACACTCCATTATACACACTCACATTTTCTTAGGAACAAGAAGGGGATATGCAATCAATTTGGGAACTTTCTTACTCCAGAGCTCTTAGCATATTTTAGTCAGGATGTGCCTTAATTTTTGACTCATGGTCCAGTGTCTTTTTGCGCAAGTTATGAATTTGACACACAGTTATCGCTACAGATAAATCTGAGGTCCGATTTAAGTGGGCATGCATTTTAAGTGAGGAGAAGGATGGATGAGAGGAGGGTGAACTTTCAACAATTGTATCTGAAGTCCAAAGTGAATTGAACTCAGGTCATATGGGCCACCAAACTTTCATTCTTTATCACAGTGTTTTCCAGAAGAAGACCCAGCCAAAAATAAATCCTTCAGTTTTATTCATGTCTAGGAAAGGACATTCAAGGAGAAGGGTCTTTGGTTTTCTTTATGTTCTCCCCTAAAAAAAATTCTTTTTTCCTATTTCTCTTATGCATTTCATACTATCATTGTCTTCTAAAATTACTTTATAACATCTCCCAGACTATGAGTGAGCCTCTAAAATAAGACTTTCCCCTAGGACCAGCCAGTGGATTAGATGTATACAAAAGTGAATCTTTTCTATATTCTTGAACAGAAGTGGAGAAACTTTTTCACATATCAGTGTGGTTTTTAATACCCCTGCTTTGTATATGTCTGAATTCATAAGGTCCCTCTAGAAAACTTCTACCTTCTATTTGCATTCTTCTTATGTCTGCCATTTCCCTTCTGTGCTCAAATTCTTTGTCTCTGTTAGTGGAACATGGGTCTGCAAACTTGTTTATTTGCAAAACACAAGCCAAATTGTAAATATTTTAGGCTTTGTGTACTAAGAGGCCAAAACATGGGTATTACATAGTTACTTAGATAACCATTTAAAATGTAATCTTTTAAAAAATGTTAAAACCATTCTTAGATCATGGCCATAAAACTACTATTTAAAACAAACAAACAAACAAACAAACAAGCAACTTTAGCAGACCATAGTTCGTTGACCTCTGGTCAAACTTGTCTATAGTTTGACACAGGTTTTGATGTCTTAAGTTAGTCTTTGTTTTGGCTTTTCTCCAAACTTTCATCCTACAATTTATTTTCAGTCATATGCTGACCACTACAGGACCTCACTCTACTTTTTGGGGGGATACTAAGGAAAGACCCCTTCAACACCAACAAATCCTCATGCATGATAAATTATTTTTTCTTAAGCTTGTGACTTCAAAGATTGCCTTTTTTAGGAAAATAAAACTAAAAGGGTAGATTCCTAATGACATGGTATCTTAGATTTTCAAATAAATTCCCAAAGTGTTCTAACAGGATATAAGTATTATAAAAGAAAACACAAATCTGCCTTCACCCAAAATACCTTAATAATTAATGAAAACTTGTTTTCTAAATTTGATGTCACAGATGACTTCTCTTTGTTGTCCTAGACCTCGTGCATTTTTCCCTCTGGCATTGATTCATTCAATGAATATTTATTTTCCATCTACACTGTGTCAGAAATTCTATGAGGCATTGTCAAATCAGAAATAACAGGCACAGTCCCTACTTTCAAGGGGCAAGAAGTTGAAGGGAGGAGAAAGACAAGAGAGTTGACAGATTTAATGCAGGGTGGTAGGTGCCATGACAGTAATGGGTCCAGTAATGGACCAGAGTGGCACTAAACTGGGAAAAATTAAGTCAGGAAGGGCTTCCCACAGAATTTTATGTCTGATCTGAGTCTTAAACTGTAAGCATTTAGCACGATGCAGGAAAAGAAAAATGTAGAAAGGCACAGAAGCCTTAGAGACCCAGCCTGCATAGGGGCTGTGCATAATTTAATAAAGCTAGACTGTGGTGGGTGAGATGTGTAGTGTGTGGAACCATGCCTGGCACAAAATTGATGCTTGATCAAGAACTGTTGGCAGATTGAGTGCCAGGAGATGAGCCTGAAAGGTAGACAGGGCAAAGATAATCTACGGCAAGCTAAGAAAGTTGAATTTTATCCAAATGGCACGGCAGAACTTTATAAATGATCTGACTTGATGATATTGGGTCTCGGAAAATTTACTCTGGCAGCACTGTGGGAATGGACCAGAATGGAGCAAGCCTTGAGCCAGAGAGAACAGTTAAGAAGCTGTTGCTTTCCACTAGAAAGGAAGTGTTGAGTAGCTGAACGATGGAGGTCACAGTGGGGATGGACAAGAAGGTTACAACTGGAGAGTCTTTCAGATCATCGATATATCCCTTCGTTATTCTGTTGAGCAAACATAAAAACAATAAAACCCCGAAGTATTTATGTAGTACTATACGGTTTGAAAAATATTTTCACAGAGAGATTGAATCAATCAGTCTATACCACAGTCTTTGTGGACTAGACCAGAGAATTATAATGAGAAAGAAAATAATGAATACAGCACGCATACTGACACACACGATCTTAGGCCAGGTTTTGTTCGTGATAACTCTAATTCCTACTGATCACCTAATTAATCCCAGAGAGATCTAAGGCTTGAAAATGCAAATATTACACTTTTCGTTACAAGGTTAATTTGTATTTACCATCCACAGTTTGGCAAATGATTTTCTGTTTTCACCATGAATATGTATGGCTTGCTTTCAGCAACCAGAAACACTTTGTTTTTTTATATTCTACTTCATGTTCTGCCTGCAGCAGGATTGACTTGGGGAGCAGCCTGCTAATTAAGACTGGGTAAATTATAAATAGCAAATTTAGAGGCAATTGGTTGACTGAGAAAATATATACTGTATACAACGTGGGTCTCAGCATACATTTCCAAGCATTCATTTTACTTTTAATACTTAAAGGCCATGGGACTTTTCAGTCTACCTTACCATAGTTACAGGATTGTTTCCACTGAAATTAAGGTTATCATTTAATGGGTACTTAAGAACCAAAGGCACTGAATTAGAAATTCATTCCCTGACAAAGCAGAATTAAATATTCTTCCTTTGTTTTTCTTCCTCTTAAAATGTTTTCTAAAGAATCTTATTCTATTCAGAGAAATTGACAAATTGAGATAGACATATCACAGTATAGCTGCAAGTCTCATATAGTTATTTCATCTAATGCCTTAATTTTACAAGGGAAAAACTGAAGCTCAGGGGGTTACATCATGTGCCTAAGATCTCTCAGCAACTTAGTAAGAAGCGACCAAAGACTTCTAACTGAAAGTTCAGGGCTTTCTCCCTGCACACCTCATAGAAGCATTTTTACCTCTTACTACTTCCCAGAAAGGCCACTGCTATAAATGGATTTATTTAGTTTGAATTTGAGTTTACTTTAAAAATTCAAATGTTCCAGAGGATAGGCAGTGAAGTCTGTAGGGATTATCAGTTTGTATACCTTCTAGTGTAAATAAACCTATCATGTCCATTTCCCTGAGTGTGGATTTCAATTAGAAAAGAATAGTTAGTACGAAATAATTCGTAGGGGAATTATTCTCTTCTTTCCATGGAAGAGAGAAGAGATCTGGAAAATTACACCAAACTTCACACTGAATTGAAGTGGCCTTATTTAGGTATCTATATTAGAAGATATTTATTAAACTTAACTTTTATTTTTTTATTTCTTATTAAGTTTAACTTTTAGTTGCAAACAGAGTTTGAAAATTGATGCCTAATTTTGTCAGTAAATGCGTCATTTTCTCCATTCATTCATAGGCTTACTATGCTTAGAAAGCTCCTCCTGGACATTCATTCACATGGCTTCCTTGTTGACCTCCTTCAGGCTGTGTATGGTCCTTTCTCCATGAAGTTTTCCCAGATCAAAACCCACCCTTGCCCTGTTTGTTTTTCTCAAGAGAAACTTGCACAATATAATTTTATGAGCTAGAAATGTGAGCCCCACGAGGACAGGAGTTTTTGTTCATTGGTGTTCTCTCCAGTGGCTGTAGCGATGCCCAGCACATGCTAGGTGCCCAGTAAGCTTTTACTAAAAGAATGAGAAAATTGATTGAGAACATATTTCCACTACTAAGAAAATGGAGGAGATAGATATATTAGCTTATTTTATGATGGGAAATTAACAAGGATTAATACTATGAACAGCAGCATAGTCTAGCTGTTGGGGTTCAAACTGAGAGGAAGCTATCAAGGTTCTCCCCAAAATGTGGGGGATGTGCTAAATATGACTTATCTGCCTCATGTGGTCATTTGGAATAATAACAAGTTTTATATTTGAAGTCCAATCAATGAAGAACTAGTGTAAAATACAAATATGATTTTTAACTAATAATGTTTAGTTGAACTTTTTAGTGAATGGTCATGGAAATTAATTTGATTTTTTGTGAACCCGTTTCTTTTGAGCAAAATTATATAGTCTTCTACCACCTGTAAAGAGAAAGATATAAGGTATCTGTTATTAAGGGACTGAGATTTCAGTAGTGAACAGAGAAAGCTATTGCAAAAAAAAAAAAAAAAAAAAAAAAATTCAAGAACCAAAACCAGAATATCAAAATAGCAAAATTTGGCCTCCTTCCTGAGTGCTCTGGATAGTCATTCATTCCAGTGTTTGATTTGTTTGGGCCTCTCTTACGTGTTACACGTTATTGTTGGAATAATATTTGCGGCAATAGCAAAGGTCTACTAATACCTCAATGTATATCTTAGCACAGCTCAGTTTAGAGACAAGTCCATGAAAAAGTTGACAGGAAAATCAGATAACATGCATTTAAGCAAATTGCAAGGAAAACAAATAGTGTCATCTGTGTGGTATACTCCACCTAATCTCTCCAACACTGATTATGAAAACTGAATGCAAGTAAAAACAGATGACCCATGGTTGCCTGGGAAATAAGCAGAGAGCTCTCTTCTAGGGAATGAAGAATGAATCTCAGTCCCCTCTCTCTTTCTATTTATCTATCAATCTACACTCATGCACAACTTTACATCTATATGAATGTATGTATGTTATTTATTCATATATGTATATGTATATATATATATCATCTCATGTGAATTTTTAAAAAATAATCTTTTCTTTTATACTCTCTCTTTTTTTTTCTTTCTAAAGGATTAATGACACAGAAGAAAGCAAGCTTACACTTTGAGGATCTGGAACTAAATCAAACAAATACCAAAAGAAGATCAAGAATTGCTCTGTTTGTTTTGTTTTGTATCCAAACTAAAATTTAAAATTTATGAGTATTTATGCAGTTCAGTTGCTCTGTCAACTGCATATAAATCAATGCCACTTCATTCAGCTTTCAAACATTATAACTTTTGTGGTAGTTAAAGATCACTGGGGGGGGGGGGTTGTGGAAATAGGTTTTAAATAAAAATATGTATGAGGTTTTATGGCCTTGCTAGCTTATTAGTTTTATAATTTCAATTTTAAGAAGACAGTTTATTAAAAACCAGTTTTAAATTTCAAAAAAGGAGATTTTTTTTGAAAGGGGCAAAGGGTTATTATTCATTAATAAATACACAATTTATATTGGATATTTAATGGTTAAGAACTTTGACAATGAATATCACCACAGAATTTAAAAATATAAGTAGATGAAAACAGATCCAATTGTAGCATGAAGCATCATCATTAGCCTATGATTGATAAAAAATACAAATAATTCAGTTAATAAACTTGAAAAATAGATGTGCATTAATTGGGTATCCCTCAAGAGAAGTGCATATTTTCTTAAGTGCCAATTTTTATAAAGTACCAAATTTTATAAAAATTAATCCTATATTTGGCTAAAGGTTGCAAAAGGTTAAAATTTTACAGTCTGGGGCATTTGGGTGGCTCAGTCGGTTAAGTGACTCTTGATTTCTGCTCAGGTCACATGATCTCATGGTCATGAGATCAAGCCCTGCATCAGGCTCTGTGCTGATTGTGGAGCCTGCTTGGGATTCTCTCTCTCTCTCTCTCTCTCTCTCTCTCTCTCCCTCTCTGCCCTCTCTGAAATATGTAATAGATTGCCTCTGCTCATGCTCTCTCTTTCTCTCTCTCTCTCAAAATAAATAAATAAACATTAAAGAAATTCATAGGCCACATTTTTGATAATACAGTAACTCTGGAAATTAGGTACAAAAGTTAAAAAAAAAAGTCCTTTGGAATTGAATCGATATCACATCCTACACAACTATTTATTTAAAGAGGAAATAAAAATATAATAACATTTAAAAATTTTGATATTTGAGCACATATTATTATTATATTTTTCATATTTTTCACTTCAATGAGGAAAATGATACATGCTACATTATTCATTAACACAGAAATTTAAGGTGCTTTTGTCCCCAGTGTCCTTAGCAGTCATGTGCTATTTTCACTCTGGGGATAAAGAAAACTAAATGGTTACAGTCTCTAGCCTCAAAGAACTTCCTTTTCCTCCAGAGTGATATAGATTAGAAACAAACAAATATGTAATAGGTTGAAGTGTATAAAATCACTCTTTTTGTAGACCAAAATGGTTAAATATGGACAATTTCATATGGTTCTACCTGACTCATACAGTATTGGGTAGATACTGTATGGGTAGGAAACAGGTAAGTACAGTTAAAGCTATTGGTGCTAAAACAGATGTATTTATATGGGGTATGATGTGAACATGAAAATTTGTTCATGTGAGGGGCACCTGGGTGGCTCAGTCAGTTGGGCGTCCGACTTGGCTCAGGTCATGATCTCGTGGCTCATGGGTTCGAGCCCCATGTCGGGCTCTGTGCTGACACCTCAGGGTCTGGACCCTGCTTCAGATTCTCGCTCTACCCCTCCCCTGCTTGCACTCCGTCTCTCTCTCTCTCTTCTTCAAAAATAAATAAACATTAAAAAATAAATTTAAAAAATTTGTCTTGTGCATCATTAATATTGCCCTGAGTATGATACACAGAAAAAGACTTTGTTCCCACTTGGCTAATAACAGTACTGAAATTAACAATTTTTAGTTCATTGCTCTACATTATTCTGCATATTTGCATAATTATACAGATATACATACCATGTGTGGAGAAATGTTTTTCTTTTTCTCTTTTCTTTTTTAGAATAAATTTGAACATACTAAAGATATTTGTTCTCAAAATTATTTTTCTCACTAAAAATATTTAAGGGGTTCTTTCTTTACTGCATAAACAATTTAATAATTCCTATAAATAGATGTTTAATATTATAGAATATGGATATAATATTCTTACTGATATGTTTTATTGCATTTTTATTTATTTTTATAAAAATAATTCCTCAAAAATGGGTTTGTTGAGGGTAAGAAGCAATTTTATTGGAGAAGAGGTCCAGGGATCTCTCTATTCAGTGCATGTACTCTTAGTTAATTGTTTTCTTTTTGATACACTTGTCCTTAATTATGTTTGGGCATCTATTCCAAAGTCTTTTAAAAAAATCCTTTCCAGTGAATAACTCCCTCAGTTTTTGCCAGAAGATGGTAAGGGCTGACTTCTCACTGCCCAAATGAGGAATAAGATCTGGAACGGAGTGTGTCTAGAACTTTTTAAAAATGGAATTTCTGTAACATTTTATAGTTTTTAGTCCTAACTTCACTCCACTGCAGAAGTACCAGGTAATAACAATTTATGAGTCTTTTGCGTATGTTTCAGTAAGTTCGGTTGCTTACCAGTTTTCTCAAGTGCCGATTTGGAGTTCAACTTTCTCCATCATCTAAATCATACACCTTGCATCCTGGAAAGATTGGCGGACGTTGTCTCTATTCTCTGAATTTACAGATGTCTTTTTAAAAATTGTTTTTGTCTTCATGGGGTCTGGAGGGGGCAGCAAAGCTAACTGAGAAGAATTTTAATCTGTTATTCTGACTGGAAGTCTCTAAATTCCTCCTGTTATCACGCTTGGGCCTTTTCAATTTGAATAGATTATAACCTTGAACATTTTAATCAAAGCAATGATGGGTATGAAAACAACCTATTCCTTTTGGAAAGTGTTCTTTTGTTATTCTCAATGCAAGGATTTTAATATCATACAAAGGGGGCGAGGTCTTAGAGATCAGTGTCTGTAATTTCTTCATGTTACATATGAAGAAATAGAAGCCTACAGAATGTAAATGTCTTCCCAGATTTATATGGATAATAATTAACAGACATTTAATCCTGTTCCAGTTTTCATGTATTCATTTTCTCCACTCACAGTACAACCTAGATTTCCACTGTCCCCGTCTTTTCTACCATACTACAAGAGGACTTGAACATAACGTACATATTTGTGTGTTTATCTATTTATTAACTGTGTCTTCCTCGCCAATAAAATACAAGTTGCATGAAGTCAGTAACTACTTTTTTGTGTTGCCTTTTTCATTTATTCCAGTACCAAACAGAGTTATGTTCAGCCCTGAATAGTAACGGGACTCAATATATATTTTATTTTTATTATTTTTTTCAATATATATTTTTAATAAAGTATTGAATACAATAGTATAACCACTTTTTGGCTGGAATGCCAATTTTACTCTACTTACCCACACCAAGTATGGGGTTCTTCTTCTGTCTAAAGACCTACCTAGTGCTCCCATTGCCAACTCTACTGAACATAAAACATAGCACAGCGTTGATCCAATATTGCTTTTATCACAGCTGCTATTGATAAATGACGTTTGTAATTCTTTCAGTAACTAAAAACATTTAATGATTTCAATAATAATTATTAAAAATGTGCTTTTGTAAAACAGAATAGTTAATGTAATTTACAGTTTTCTTGATAATCCAGAGTTATCATCATAAACATACAAATTGTACCATATTATTACTTCTCACATTTCCACCTTCACTGAAACCCAAAAAGAAAAAGAAACATACCTTCCACTTTATCATGTTTTTAAGTAAGTAAAAACCTTTTTTATCATAAAAAAAAACATATTTTCATTTTACAGTCTAAATTGATTTGGAAGAATTTAAGTTAAGTATTAAGTGACTTAGTATTTTTAAATATCAATATTTTAACATTCAAATACATATTATAAGGTTATATAAAATGTCTTTGCATTTTGTGTGTCTTCTAGAAATGCTTTAATCAGTTACCAGGCTGCATGTTTTAGTAAAGAGAATGTGTGGAGAAAAACCAAGAATATCCATGCTATATTTATTAAAATTGAAATGAATTTCCATTTATGCATCAAGGACTTCCATTTATCATTTTAGTTGACAGATGAAAGAACACACAAAAAAAGCTTAAATGACTTACTAAAGAGAAAAATAAAACCATTTTTTTTCTTATGGTGGACTTTTTTGCTTCTTGGAATTTTTAAACATTTTTAGCTAAGTGTTCTCTATGCTCTTAAGGGTGGAGAACATTGGAAACACAGATCTTAACAGGATTTTTCCGAGTCTTCACAGATCACTTTTAGCATTCATGAAATTACTGAAAGTCCACAATTCCATACATCAGATTCATGGGGGCACAAACTACTAAAATATTTAGTTCTTGAAAAAAAAAAAGAAGACAAATGAGCAGTCAGATCAGATGTAGGGCTTGAAATGAAAGGAAATGCTCCAATAAGGCGACTTTGGAGAATCAGCAGGAGGGAAGGGATAGAAGGAGAAGGAAGGAAATGAGAAGCGGACCTTTATTACATGCTCTGTTATAATGCCAGCAATCATTAGTCAATTTTCCCAGTCTGTGGCCTCATGAGAAAACTGAGTCCGTGAGATCTTTTGTTCACATTTAGGAGATCTTGATTTCAAAACCTGGCTGTGTGCTCCTGAAAGTTTTCTGCAGATTTCCTGCTACATTCAACTGTCAGTAGTTGTGTTCTAGAGCATTCCAATCCTGGGTATGTGCTGAGCTAGCTGCTTTAGAAGCCCGGAATACAGGGTTCAGCACGGACTCCAGAATCAAATCATGGGATCTGTCCAGTTGTGTGGCCTTGAGAAAATTACTTACCTTTTCTCTGCCTCAGGAAAGACGAGACTAGAAGAATATATCTACTTAAAAGCGTCATTATACAGATTAGACTTGTTACTCTATGTAAAGCACTCAGAAACGTGCCTGGCAGGCAGAGAGGGCATTGTGTATCTCTTCACTATTATGATTTCTTAACATATCTAATATTCAGGTGATCCCTTTATGCTAATCTACATTAATGTCCTTTTATTCTGTTTTCTAGCAAATGAAAGGTTTTCAAAGTTTCCTGAGAAACCTAGAGCTTTCTTGCTTCTAATCCTTTGCTTGTGGAATTTTTTTCTACCCGAATTAACTTCCTGTTCAGTTTCTACCTTGCTAAATTGGCCCTGGCCCAAATGTCACTTCTTTAAAAAGCCTGTCCTTTTTCACAAATTGAGTGTCTCCCTTTCAATTGAATCCACTGTAATATTTCCATGTGTCATTTATCATACTTTGTCTTGAAAAATCTTTGTGGCATAAGGGAGGTTTCTTAAACTGTAATTTGTGGGTCTTGAGTGTCGGCAGAGGTATTCTCAATTTTTATGAGAATTTATGAATTTTGTATTTTCCTTTGCATGATGATCTTAAAACTGGTATAAGCATATCTGAGTCCCTCGAATGACATCTTTGTAATTGAGTATTGACATGCATTTTTACTGTCCATGTTTGCTTTTGTGTTTATAATCACTATTCTAAGAGGTGAAGGACAGAAAACTTCAGCTGGCGCAGTAAGTCACATTTCATAAGATTTCAAACAGGAAAAAGTCATGGGTGAAAGTGAGTCTTTGCACTTCGTGGGGTCATGAAAGAACTCTAGCTCCTCTGTGCCATATTCGTATGGTAAGTTGATGTTCGGAAGGCATTTTTCATTTTTTATATACCAATTATCCACTTCATTGGCAATAAGCGGAGTAGTAAATATGCAAAGAATATAAGTGTTTTCTCTTTTCATGCTATAGCTTGAGGTATACTATTACCCTGATTGGCTCATCAAAATAAAGAACAATTTCTTGTTAATAAGAAAATTAAAAGAAGTGACAATAAGGGTGACTCAAATGATGACTCCACATATTCCAATTCAAAAGAATCCATTTGAGAGCAAGTGATACACAAAACAAGCAAGTATCATTCTATCCTTAAATACTATGTCAGCAAATTAGTTTCAACAATTAGCATAATATACATCATAAAAGTAAACTCTAACATTAATGTTGTCATTTTTAACTATTTTATTGATTTTGCACTTTAATTTTTAAACTTATTCTTTCATTCAACAATTATTTATTGTCTTGCTATGTACAAATCAATCAAGTTATTAGAAATACAGAGTGAATTGACAAGAATCTTTATCTTTGTACAGCATTTTATTGTAATAAAAGAGGAGATAGTCACCAATATAAATATGCAAAATATACAGTATGTGAGGTTCATTAGTGATGAGGAGGGTAAAGGAACTAGGAAAGGGGACAGAAGAGGGTTGAGGACACTTGCGGTTTTAAGTCACAGGATGGAGAAAAGTCTCACGGAGTAGGTGAAATTCCACAGAAGATTGATCTGAAGGAAGTGTGGGATGCCAGGGAACAGCACTTCTGGCAGAGGGAAATAGAAGGTACTAATGGCCTGAGGCAAGAGCAAGCCTGTGTAGTTGACAAGAGCTATCCAGTCCATTGTTTAGAGAGATCTAGATAATGGACAGAATAAATGAGACAATATTTGAGGTAAAAACAGGAATCAAATTATGTAGGGCCTTGTAAATCATAGGAAGGATTTTGGCTTTTGTTTGGAGTCGAATGGGAACCATGGGACACACTGTAGCACAGAAATGTCATGATCTGATTTATGGTTAGCCAGGATTTCTCTGATTGCTGTGTTGAGAATGAACTGAAAGGTGTCAAGGACAAAAACAAAGAGATAAGTTGGTAACCTACTTCAGGTGAGAGCTAATAGTGACCTGAACCAGGATGAGTGCAGTGGGGGTTATAAGAAAAGCTTGCCTTCTGGGTATATTTTCAAGATTAACTTGTAGGACTTGCTGACGGGCTGCATGTAGGGAATAAAAGAGTAGTTAAGGATGACATCAATATTTTTTACTTGAAATATTGGAAGAACGTATATTGGAATAACGTATGTTATTAAATGAAATAGAGAAGATTCCAGAAAGAGCAGGTTTGGGAATATAGTAGAATATCAGATCAATTTTGCATGTGGTGAGTTTAAAAAGACTTGTTAATATCCAATGGAGCTATATTTCAGTTTAGGATTTGCACAAAATTGTAAGTCTGAAAGTCATACCTTTTGTATTTAATAATAAGTAACACTGTCAAGATCATAATTTTTAATCACCAATGGATGTGTACCAGATTTTTTTCCTTTTAAATGGGACTAAACCATCATTTGATTACAAGAAACATGATTGGAGGGATTAAGAACTCAAAGCACTTTGAGGTCAGATAAGCCAAGATTTCAGTTCTGATTTGATCATTTTCTAGATATGTGACTTTACTTGACTAATTTCTTTGGGTTTCTATTATGCATTTCTAAAAATAGACATAGTAATATCTAAATAAGAAGGTTATGAGAATTAAATGAGATAATACCCATAAATACATAACTCAGTGTCTTCTATGGCACTTAACTGATGCCCAAAAGATATGCTACTCTTCCCCAAAATTATCTTGATAAGTTGTTAGAAAATGGAAGAATCTGATCTGGAGACTCAACAGGGCTGATTCAGTCAATAATGTGAACAGTGAGAGCACAGGTAAGGACCAGTCATTCTACAGCATATATATATTTGAGAGTGAAGGGCTAGGGATTTCATGCTTCAAACAGCAAGAGTCAAAGCCAAATATTCAGACCTGATGTGGAGGCCAAAGGAAAGCCTTATTAGGTAGGGAAAAGCAAATTTTGCATACAGGAAAACTTCTCAGTCTCAGTAAAGATGAGGGAAACCAAACATATGACAGGTAACAGGTAGGAAAACATTAGATGTCAACATTTAGTGAATGCCTCTTTAAGAAGCATTGTAATAGGTAATTATGAAATCTTTACAAGACAAGACATAAATTGCTCAAAGTCACAGAAATGAAATTCAAACCCATGTCTTCTCTGTTTAGTAACATTTCCCATAACTTCACGGGTCTGATTTGTTCTTAAGGAATTTCAACAAATTATATGTACAAATCTTAAACAAACATACACACTTATACATTATATATCCACATACATACACATGTGTACATACATACATAAAGCAGTCGATGTGTTTTACACACAATGCATGTGTGAGGCTTGGGGAAATCAAGGTAGGTTACACAGTTAACAAAGGACAGAGCTGATATTCAAACCCAAGCAGTCTGACTTCAGAACTTTAACTTTAACCATATGATTTTGCCAAGCCACAATGTTTGACAATTGATTTAATGCAAACTATGTTTTAGACTCAATTACTGTTGACCAGGAGCATATTAAAATCAGAAAGCTGCATTTAGGAACTGCTTTAAAGTTTGACAGATTCATCATTTGAAGTCCACAAGACTAATTGCTCCTGCTTATTGTATATTTACTATTGCCAAATATCCTATTAGTTTCTTTATATACATTACCTCAAATTCTTAAGTGATAAATCTGAGCAATAGGAGTTATTACCCCATTTTACAGATAAGGAAACTAAAGTGTGAGTGGAGGAAATGGAAAGCAAACCCATATACATCTTATTTCAAAACCAGAGCTGTAGTGACTCAGCAGAGAAAATAAAAACTAACTTGAGTAAGGCAGCGTTGCAGAGAAGATGAACCACTAGGCTGAACTGTAGTGTTTTTTGAAGTTGGGATTGAAATCAAGATCGTTGTGTGAAAATTTCATTCATTTGACAACACCTGAAAATAAACATTTCCTCTATTTTTAGTTAAAAAAAAGTGGTTGGTGTTACTTTTAAAATATCCCAGCTCAGGACAAGCTTGAAAGTACAGAGACAGAGTCAGGAGGTGTAGTAAAGGATTTGAAGGCAGAATCTTAGCATCTTTTCAGAGCAAAATGAGACTGCCTCAAGATCTGTGAAGGAGAACATTCCTGCCCATCTCTGAGCTGTTCATTTTCAGGGAGGGAACAGGGTCTCTGACTGCTAACAGACAAGGACTAGGCAGTCCTGTGGTGAGATCAGGGAGCAAGTTGCCTTCATTTACTATTCCTCTCAGGAGCTAGCCTACAGAGTGAGCACTAAAAAGTCATATGGATTTCAATCAGTGTCCCACTCCCCATAGTCACATAATTAGCTCTCCACATCAATGAAATCCTCAATTCACTTTTGATGGGTTGGTCTCTATCCTGCTGTGGTTTCTCAGCAGTCCATCAAATTAAAAATGTCAGCATGTTCTTTGGAGGATGGTAGACAATAAAGTCAGCCCAATCCAAAGAAAAATAAAGTAGCTGAACTTTCCATTAATGAAGTAGTACAGTTTCACTGAAGACTTTCATCGGCACAAAAGCCCAGAGAATCACCAGACTGGAATATAACTAAAGTTCTCTCAACCTGGAATTTTGTCTTATTTGTGGGAGTGAGAGGTAATCTGAGAGTTGTCAGTCATTATCATAACCTCAAAAGCATAGGAATGTACCACTCAGAAACACCCTCATCTTCCAAATATGTAATTCAATATTCATAAGCATTAAATATATATGTGTATATATATATATAATGTAATATATATGTAATGTCATATATTGATAATGAAAAGTGGAAGGAAGAAATGAGACCATCTGGGGACGTTGGAATGGAAAGGATGTTATGATGGTGTTTCTTTGGATTTTCTTTTTTGCTTTGTATAACCCAGACTAGGTGCTAGAAGAGCAAGCAACCAGAAACACCAATGAGTACAGGTAAAAAAAAATGTTCCCAAGAGAAACAGGAAAGAAGCAACACAGAAAGGCAGACAAATTTTAGACAATAGCTGCTCTGCGCCAGCTAGAACTCACAGAGAAAACTGTGGTTTCACCACACTCATGAGCAAAAGGTGAATGGAGAATCTAAGAATCTAGATTCCCACCATTGTCAGCTTGCAACCAGGCAGCCCAAACCTCCTGTAGGGATGGTGTCAGAGAGTGGGCAGCTAGCATATTTACTTTCACTGGGGTGTGCCAAGGATGCTCCCCATGATGTTTGGGGAGACCATGTAGGAAGCCTGCTGGGCTTTTACCTCTCATTGAGCAGTAATGTTGTGCCCCTCTCCATCCTTGTGAATTGGTTATCAGGAGGACTAGTGGAGAGTTAGAACTTTCACTACCAACCAACAGTAGTAGGAAGGCCACTCTCTGGTCATATCGGTGTGGGCTACCAAATGAGTAGTCACGAGGCTCCCTGTATTCTCCCATATAGGGTATTGCCACAGAGACCTAGTGGAGAGTCACATTCCACTGGCCCAGAAGTAATGAGCAGCCCTCCCCACTACATTTCAATGACAGTTTCAAAGGCATCTGTGAATTCCATCTGCAGCTAGCAGTTAAGAGACAGTCCATTCCCCATGGGATGAGGGAGGCCTGTTAAACAAAACATCTAAATAATATCTAGGAAGAACTCTAAATTAACAAGAAAAGACAATCAACAGATGCCAACAGTAAAAAGACACAGATAGTAGAGCTATCTGACAATGAGTTTTAAAGTAGCCATTATGAAAATGTTTCAGCGAGCAATTATGGGCATGCTTGAAATAAATGAAAAAAAAAAGGAAGTCTCAGTAAAGAAATAGGAGATAAGAACAAAATGGAATCATAACCAAATTTTAGCTATCAAGATATAAAAGCCAAAGTTAAAAAGAAATGCAATAGATAGCTTCAACATCAAGATGGAGAGAACAGAGGAATAAATCATTGAAGGTGACACTAGAATAAAAGAATTATCTAATCTGAACAACAGAAAAAAATAGACTTGAAAACGAAACAAAATGAAAAAGGGTCTCGGCACATGTAAAACTATGTAAGAAGATTTAACATTTGTGTCATCAAAGTCCCAGAAGGAGAGGAGAAAGAGGAGAGCTGAATGTATTTAAAAAAAATAATGGATGAAAATTCCCCAAATTTGGCAAAAATTACAGCTTGTGGATTCATGAAACTGGAATTCAATGACAGGATGATAACTGGGCAGTCTCCACATACTTAGAAACTAGCAGCACAGTTCTACGCGATCCATGGATCAATGAAGAAGTCTGAAGGGAAATAAAAATACATATTGAACTGAATGAAAATGAAAAAACAATGTAATGGGATATGTGAAAACAGTTAAAATAGTACTGGGAGGGAAATGTAAAGCATTAAATGCACACATTAGAAAAGGGGAAAAGTTTCAAACCAGTAATCTAATCTCTGACCTCAAATTCTAAGAAAAAGGGGAACAAAATAAACCCAAAGCATGCAAAAGAAAAAAAAAAAAAAAGAACACACTAAAGAGCAGAAATCAGTGACATTAAACATAAAAAAAATAGAAAGAAAATCATGGAAACAAAAACCTTGTTCTTTGGAAAGGTTAATGACATTGAAAAACCTCTAGCAAGACAGACAAACAAGGAAGAGTAGGCAAAAATGAACAGTATCAGAAATAAAGCAGGGGATATAACCACAGACCCTGCAGATACCAAAAGATTAAAAAAATACTACAAACAACTTTATACATAAAAATGTGATAGATGAAATAGACCAATTCCTTGAAAAATACAAACTATCACAACTCATCCAATATGAAATACATGAATAACTCTTTATGAAGAGAATTGAATTTGAAGCCAAAAAGCTCCTGTAAAAGAGATCCAGTGACCAAGTGGTTTCACTGTTGAATTCTAGCAAATGTTTAAAGAAGAATTTGACTGAAAAAAGAGGAGAGAACACTTCCAATACATTGTATAAATTAGTAGTACCCTGATACTAAGCATAGACAACCAGGAAAAAAAATATTAAAAAAAGAACTACTGACCAATCTGAATGTGAATAAATATGAATATATTCATGAATATATACACAAAACCCTTAAAGTTTAGTAAATAGAATTAATTAATATATAAAAACATATAAAAATATATATACACAATAACTAAATATATTCGAGAAACGCATGGCTTCTTCAATATTGAAAAATCAATCAATGTAAAATCAATATAAAGCCAATGAAAAACCAATCCATCATATTAATAGGCTAAATGGTCATATCATTTGGTGCTGAAAAGCACCTGACAAACTGCAACACCTTATTATGATAAAGGTCTCAGAAAAATGAGAATAGAGGGAAACTTCAACTTGATAAATTTCCAAATTCTTACAGCTAACATGATACTCTATGTGAAAGACTGAATACATCCCTCTAGGATGAGAAACAAAGCAAGGAATCCATTCTCAATGCTTTTATTTAACATAGTGCTAGAAGTTCTCACAAATTCACCAAGGAAAGAAAAGAAAATTAAAAAGAATAAAAATTCAGTTTGAAAGATGTAAATCTCTATTTGTAGAGGATATGATCATATCCATAAAAAATCTTATAGAATCTATAAAAAAACTCATAGAACTCATAAGTAAGTTTAGCAAGGTCACTGAATGTAAGATAAATACACAAAATCAATGATGTTGCTATATATCAATATATGATTGATATGTGTATATATCGAACAGTTAACATGGAAAAATATGAAATGAACACCCTTTACAATTACTTTAAAAATTATCTACTAGCTGTAAATATAACAATATATTTGTAGATCCCATATGCTAAAAACTACAAAACACTGTTAAAAAATCAAAGATCTATAAAAAAAATGGAGAGACATGTGCATTATTTACAGATTAGGAGACCTATAGAGTAAGGGTGTTAATTTTCTCCAATGTGATACAGGTCTAATGAAATTTGTATCAAAATCATAGCAAGATTTTTTTAGACAGAGATAAAAGATATTCTACAATTTATATCTAAAGGCAAGGAATTGAAATGGCTAAATAGTTTTGAAAAAGAATAATAAAGTGGGAGGAATCATTCTATGCACTTCCAAGATTTATTACATAGCTAAAATAACCAAAATTGTGTCGTATTGGCAAAAGATCAGACACATAGATCAATGGAACAGAATAGAAGACCCAGACACAGATCCACACAGATATGCCCTACAGACTTTTGCTAAAGATACAGAATAAATTTTACAGAGGAAAGATTGTATTTTCATAAAATGGTACTGAAACATCTTTAGGCAAAAAATGAATCTTGAATAAAGTCTCACATTTTCTACAAAATTCAGTCAAAATGAATCACAGACTTACACAGTTAAATGTAAAATTATAATACATTTAGCAAAACAGATGAAAATCTTTAATATCTAGGTCTTGGCAAGGAATTCTCAGATTTAGTATCAAAAACATCTAAAGAAAGAAGAATTGATACAGTGGACTTCTTCAGAATTATGGGCTGAAACAGCCTGTTAAGTGGATAAAAAGACAAGCTACAGACTTGAAGAAAATATTTGTAACTTGCATACCTAATAAAGGAAGAGTATCTAAAATATATAAGACCTCTCAGAATTCTACTGTAAAAAAAAAACCAAAGAATCAAATTAGCAAATAGGAAAAGGGCATGAAAACATGTTACATGAAGAGGATATACAAATGTCAAATAAACCTAAGAAAGGATATTAATCATTATTCAGAAAATTCAAATTCAAATTTCAAAGAGATATCAGCACACGCATATCAAAATAGGTAGAAATAAACAAACAAGCAAAAAAACAGTGCCAATCCCAAGTGCTGGAAAGTATGTGGGAAACTGGATGAATCTTACATGGTAGGTGGGAATGTGAAATGGTACAGTGACTCTGAAAACAATGCAGCAGTTTCTTAAAAATCTAAATCTGCAATTACCACTCTACTCAGCGATTGCCCTTCTAGGCACTTATCCTAGAGGAATGAACTTATGTTTGTGCAAAAACCTGCATGTGAATATTTTTGTCATCTTTATTTGTAAAAGCTCAAAACCAACAACAACAACACCCATCTTCAATGGGTGAATGGTTAAATAAGCAATGGTACATCATGGTCACGCTCAGCAACCAAAAGAAATGGTCTATTGATATACAAAACAATATAGATGAAGACCAGAAAATTATGCTCAGTGAAAATAGCCAATCTTCCAAAGCTTACATAGTTTATAATTCCATTTGTGTAACATTCTTGAAATGCCAAAATTATAGATATTCAATACACATTAGTGTTTATCAGGTGTTAAGGAGTGGTTGGTGATGCGAAAATAAAAATGATCGTGGCTACGAAAGCACGACAGGAGTGATCATTGCAGTGATAGAAATGTTCTGTATCTTGACTCTATTAATGCCAACATCCTGGTTGTGATACTGCACTATTGTTTCGTAAGATGTCACCATTGAAGAAAACTGGGTAAAGGGTACCTGGGATCTCTCTGTATTACTTTGCACAACAGCATATGATACATTTCCAGTTTAAAAAGTCCATACTACCATAGTTGGCACAATAGGTACTCAACACACATTGAGTTAATAAACTGTTGTGTCTTATTGATTCTGCTCCGGATTTATTGTAAGGAAGATGATCCTACTGTTCCTCTCTGGTAGCCTTGCAAGTGTCTTCCAGGGTTTTCCTAATCACTTTGCATTTCTTTGTTTGACATGCAAATATTTCAATGTACAATCTGTCCTCTACCATCTATGAAAATACTTTAAAATGAAAATATTGGATAATCTTCCATGGTTAAATCTTAAAGACCTCAAATGCAGGCACATGAAACAGGTTACTTATTGGAAGTGCTTAGCACTGAAAGAGCAAAACCATGTTAAGGTGTGCTCAAGCCTTCATACAGTGTTCTGCATATAGCGGGGATTAGATACTTATTTTTTTTAATGAATTTACTAAGAAATAGCACATTGTAAGTTTTCCATAAATGATAAGTAGTGGTAGTAGTAATAATTTCAGTAGTAGCAATAGTGCTGTAATTGTAGAGTGTTACTATTACTAGAATAAAAAAAAACAGATGACCTTAAAACTCAAAAACATACTAGGTTACCATTATTCAAGCTGGTGACTGTACCCATCTTTCTGCCATGTTTTTCTGTTTATGGTTTTTGAATTACCAGCGTTAGCATGGTCTCTGCTCTGCTCTGCTCAGGAGTCAAGCCTACTATTCAACTATTTGCCTCCAAACCATACCTGATCCAAAGGTTTGAGGAAAATAAAAAGTTTTCACTCCAAAAATGTTCAGTCTCTGCCCTAAGATAATAAATCCCTATGTTCTTCCTGATAGGAATGCATTTGAAAATTAGTAGCTGCAAGTATCAGATGCATCACAGGTGAGTGTTTGACCCTAAGCTTTGCTAGGTTTTTATCTATTACATTTCCAAATGCTTCATGACATGTTTTAAATTATTGTATAGGCGTCAACGAAATAGCAGCTTCAAATTACTGAGCGGTGAATAGTTCCCACTTATTACCATGATTCTAAGCATTTTCTCCTACATTCCCTGGTGAGCCTGGAAGAACTGCTTTCTGATTCACAGGTCACAGGACCTGTGTTAATAATCTAATAGAGATTCTGTTTAAGTGAAGTATTATCTTCTCTGTCAGTTATTGAGGAAAAGGAGGCAACCTTAAAGACAATTCCTATAATATTCTCTTTTTTAAAGTTTATTTATTTATTTTAAGAGAGGAAGAGCACAAGTGGGGGGAGGGGCAGAGAGAGAGAGGAGAGAGAGAGAGAACCTCAAACAGGCTCCATGTTGCCAGCACTGAGCCCCGATGTGTGCTCAATTCACAAAGCAGTGAGATCATGACCTGAGGCGAAACCAAGAGTCAGACGCTTAACCTACTGAGCCACCCAAGCGTCCCACTTGCTGTAAAATTCTTAAGGGCAGATGATGCACTTTTTCCAGGGAGAACTTGATTAGGTTTTGTTAGATGGTAAAGAGTGCTTTTGCTTCTTTATAGCTTTCTTTTACAGATTCCGTGGAATTGGGGAAAATATTTAATACACAGTGATTAATGCTTGCAAATATTTGTGCTTCCATGGTTTATATTTTTGCTTTCTAATGTGGAATATTGTAGTTCCAATGCCCTCTTATTTGTCTTATGATTTAATAGTTCCAACTGAAGAAATGCCCATGTTTAACTTAACATATTAAAAACCAGAATAAACAGTATCTGTAACCAGAAATTACTACAAAAATTAGGAGTTTGAAGAGAGGCTTAGATATTATTTATCTACCACTCTTACTTTGCAAATTAATGTGACCTGAAATTCTGTTTATTTAAGCACCGAATTCTAATCCAGATTTTGCTCTATTTCAATATTCTAAATCCTTCCTCTTGAGGAGAATGCTTCTTGGATACTGCCATCCGGCTACTATTTCAACATTCCTCCTTTTGGTTTTCCTGCTTCATCTACTAACTCAAGTTTATCCCAACAACAAAATGTGGCCCAAATTGCCCTTATTTCTTTAACACCATACATTTCCTTTTTCTATCAAATCTGTGTGGATTTTATGCATGTCAAAATTGTAATCCTGATCCTAAAAACTACTGACATTTATTTATTTATTTCTTCATTTAATTTGTATTTATAATATATGTGCATTTCTAGTTTCATGAGTTAGAGCAAATGTGTAAGAAATACATTCCCTGCTATTGAGAAAGACTTAATAAATCACAGTACGTTCACTTGAAGGGATTCCAGACAGCCATTCAAAACAATACTTTAAAACAACAGTCCCTAAACTATGGCCCACTGGTCAGATATGGCCTGTTACTTATTTTTATAAATAAGCTTTTATTGGAACACAGCTATTTCCACTTGTTCATGCATTATCTAAGGTTACTTTTGTGCCACAATGGCAGAATTCAGTAGTTGCACAGAGACCATATGGCCCACAAAGCTTGAAATATTTACTTTCTTTTTTTTTAAAGTTAATTTAGTTTTGAGAGAGAGAGCATGAGTCAGGTGGGGGCAGAGAGAAAGGAGACAGAGTCCCAAGCGGGCTTCATGCTGTCAGCACAGAGCCCAATGTAGGGCCTGAACTCACTAACCACGAGAGAGAACCTGAGCAGAAGTCAAGAGTTGGATACTTAACCCATGAGTCACCCATGCTCCCCTGAAATATTTGCTTTATGAGCCTTTACAGAAAAATTTTTCTTCCTCCTATGTTAGAAGAATCTTTAGTGCCATTTATTTAATAATTTTTCAAACACATAAGATAGGTATAATAGAAAAATATCCAATATATAGTGTTAGGATAACACGTAGGTTGCAAAATGACCAAATTTTTTTGTCAATGGGATTTATATGTACAAAAAAATCTGATAAGATATATGCCAAAATGCTAAAAGTTTGAATATTTGGTGCAAGTATAGGAAATATTTTCTTACCTGCTATATCAGAGGATTTTTCTTTTGTTTTAATTATACATTAAATCTCTTAAGAAAGTATTTGTGGTGGGTAACAAAAACTCTGATGATCAATGCTTAAAAACATGAGAAAAGTGGGCATATGGGTGGCTCAGTCGGTTAAGTGTCCAACTTCAGCTCAGGTCATAGTCTTGTGGTTCACGAGTTTGAGTCCCACATCAGGCTCTGTTCTGACAGCTCAGAGCTGAAGGCCTGCTTCAGATTCTGTGTCCCTCTCTCTCTGTCCCTCCCCCGCTTGTACTCTGTCTCTCTCTCTCAAAAATAAATAAATCTTTAAAAAGGAGAAAGCTTTGAAAAAAACATGGGAAAACTGGTTGTTCACTTAACAAAGAGTTTATTCATAATTCAAAAATCTTATCAAGGCTGAAGTATGCTCCATATTTTTATAATTAATTTTAGGGCAGAATAAATATTCAGGTGAAATGAAAAAAAAATACCACCTTAAAGAATGGTTGAAGAGCACATACATACAGGATCCCCAAACAGTTACAATTGTGTGTGAACATGGGTTCTTGAGTCACAATGACTCATACTACTCATCTTCATTTTTATATTTGTAGTACATATTTGGGAGATTTATTTACTTTTCTGTGCTCACACCTATTGCACATCTATAAAATGAGATGAGTAAAAGAATACCTTACAGAATTGTTTTGTCTGTTGAACATGTTAATACCACTAAAGGGCTTAAAATGGTACCCAACATATAATAACTACTCAATAAATGTTAAACATTGTAAGTATTAAGATTACACGTTGTGAAAAAAATGAGTCAGCTAGCTTGAAAGCCTGGCCATAAGGAAATGTATAATGTGAAACTATGAACTAAAGTCATGTCTACATAGAAGTCTCATTCTTTGGTTTTGATGGTGGCTTGGGTAGGTGAGTCAACCATTCCTCAGAAAGAAGAGAGGTTTTCAGGTTTCTGACTTCATGGTATTCACTGTTTCTTTTGCCTGGGTTCCTTTTCACTTCAACGGTGCCCCACCTAATTCCTACCAATTCTTTACTCGTCAGAGAGTGTTGATCTAGTCTCTTCTTCACTTCTCCCCACCTCCCTGGTGGGCAAGCATAATAAAGTACTGTCTACAGACTGTGTGACTTAAACAACAGAAATTTACTTTCTCACAGGTTTAGAGCCCAGAACTCTAACTAAAATCAGGTGTTGACAGGTTTGGTTTCTTGAGTCTTCTCTCTTTGGCTTGTAGAGCCCTTTGTCTCTGTTCTCCCTCTTTACATGATCTTTTCTCTCTGTGTGTCTGTGTCCTAATCTCTTCTTCTTATAAGGACACCAGTTAGATTGGATTAGGATCCATTCTAATTACTTCATTTGAACCACTCTAGCCCTCTCTCTAAATACAGTCACATTTTGGGGGTTAGGACTTCATAGGTGGAGACACAATTCAACTCCTATTACTTGCTGTTGTTGTCTGTCATAGCATTTTATCCTTTTGTACATAACACTTATCATAATATGGAAATATGTTAGTACTTTTTCCGCTTATTTGTTAAACGTCTGCCTCTATATGAATGGTTATTTTGTCTATTGCCATAGCACTAACACAATACCTGGCACCAAGTAGCCGATCAAGAAATAGATGTCAAATACATGAATGAAGAATAAATGAAAGTTCTTCTATGAATGTACTTCTACTTCTCTCTCTCTTTCTCTCTTTTTTTTTTTTTTTGGAATTACTTACACTAGCTTCTGAAGGTAAAGAAACTTCTTTACCATAGGGTATATAATGTATTTTAAAAGCAGATAAGTGAGAGATAGTCAAGGCATACAGGAAACTTTGGATTATTATTGTTAGTTCTTTTGAGTATTAGGCCATGTGGAATAATTATTATTTTATAAATTAAAAAATGGTCAATACAGGCACTTTAATATTGCTAACTTATTTAGACAAAGGTGTTCTCTCAGGTCATTTTGAAATAAAAATTTCCTTCTGTTTGGATCCAAAAGTTTCAATTGCTTACCTTTCAGACATAGGATCTTTGGGTTGGTTACCGCCTTGTACTTTGGCTAAAGAATTTCTATGCTAAACTTTGCCTTTATTGAACAATTAGTCCTTGGGCTTAGGTCTCTTGTACAGGCCCTGGTTTGAGGATTTATCCACTGACAGCTCCCTGCAGTAACTCAAGTTCAATTACTCATCCTTTCTTCCCAGAGGCTATACTGTGTTCTAGTATATATGAGGACTCAAGAGCATCTTTCTCCACCACCATTAAGTCAGTCTTCATGACTGGACACATACACTCCACTCTTTTGCTTCAAGGTAAATTTTTTCCACACCCACCCTGAATTACCTCTCACTTCCCACCATATTAGGTTACTCTTCATTTTTTTAAAAAAACCATCTTGTTCCCTACTTTCTTCCTTTCCTACTTTTCTCCTTACCTCTCTTCCTTCCTTCTTTCCTTCCTTGCTTGCTTGCTTCCTTCTTCATAATACCATCATTGCCATGTGTTCTGTGAATATAATGATAAATACTACAAAGTACTGGGCTTAAAGGAGTTACACTGTTGACACTGACATGTCAACAGTCACACTATATAGTGTAAACACTGTAATAGAGTTCTGCACAGGGTGACATAGGAGTATGTCAAAGGTGCATTGAGCCAACCTTGGGATAGTGGCAAGGGGTCAGGAAATTTCCCTAAGGCCATGACCACTAAACTGAATGACCAATTTTAATCTTATTTATGATTCATATTATCTCTTATCATAAGAAATTCCCTAGGTTATTCTTTACATGTGGAATGCTATTTTTATCCCTCTTTATGTACTTAATGCTGGTCCATCAGATCTCAAATCAGGCATTATTGCTTCTTCATGGAGGATTTCCCTGTCCAGATCAAATCTACATAGTAAAAGAATACATAATTGTGTGTATGTCTTGTATGTGTTGTGCCTCTTAGCACAGCCTAATGTTACATTTGGTTGTCTGATTAACTCATTAACATCCATATTTCCAATCAAACTGTGAGGTGTCATGAAGTTAGAGATCTGGCTACTCGATTGCCTGGAATAATAATTTTCACATCACAGACACTCAGTAATATTTGTTGAGTCAATAAATTTAGATATAAAAGAAGGAATAGTTGAGAGTGGCAGTGGTGGGCAGTGAGTTGAATAGTGTTGTGAGTTGAATAGGACATTTCAACAAGAAGAAGCTGCTTCAGGGAGGGCCCGAAGGAAAATGACACTGTTTGCCAGCAAATTCTTGAAACAAAGAGGTTATCGAGGTAAGTGGGGCCCAATAGAAAATATGTTTTTCATACATTTTCCTGTGGTCTTATGAAGGCTTGTTTCAAGTTTTTTCACTGGGGAGATGGATGATGAGATTTGTGTTGTTGTAAGCATCAGTCTGGTTGCAGAGTGGAAAATGCTTGGCAGGCAGTAGTATACATGAGCTGGCAAAGTCCTTTTGATAACTGCTGCCAAAGTTCAAGTGAAAGAGATATGGCTTCAGCTAGGAAGAGATATATTACCTCAGCGAAAGAAGTGATAGGAATTAGTGGTTGGTTGAACATGATGGAGGTTAAGATGGAAGGAGAAGAAAAGAACCATCCTAGGGTGTTAATATGATCTCCAGAGGGATGGTGGTGCAATGTAGTAGGACAGAAAATTCAGGGAGATGAGCAGGTATGGAAAGGAACTGAGTTCAGTCTTATGCATGCAAAGTTGGCTTGTGGACCACCCAAGGGAAGTTGCCTAGCAGACAATTGGAGGTATATATTTGGAGTTAAGGAGAGAGATAGAAACTTTATGTCATAGGTGGTATTCTCTCTGAGAAATAATCTAAGGCAAGGATTTGTATGTAAATGATTTCTTAATGAAGTGGGGGAAGTAAGACAGGGAAGGGGGAGAAATGCAGGAGAGTTATTTCAGATGAAGTACCAAGCTCTGCCTAGGTCTTCTGCAGAGTTCTTTACAGAATGAATTACAATTCAGAATTCATTCCAGTAGAGGCAAAAGATCTGTTTTCATACTCAGGAGTGCAGAGAGAAGGGACAGTAAAATTCCTTAGTACTTCTGGTTCTCCAGAAGGATGAAGCAAATCCAGTGACCAAGGTCAATTTTCTAAAAGTCACAGCATGAGCTATTAATACCAAAGGACACACATGCTAGAGATTGGGTGCCCAGAGGGATCTGGGGGATCTAGATTGGGCACTATCCACAGTAGTTCCATTACTGTGTAGTTATACATTTTGGGGTCAAGAAACATGATAATTAAAATCATAAGAAAGGACAAGACTTCTCAGAGAGAGCATCTAGTGTGAGAAGAGAAGAAGACTTAGGAAGAGGAGATATAGCGGAGTCAATGCAGACTGAGAAGGATTGCCAGTAAGAAAGGAAGAAACGCAGGAAACTGGTTCAAAAAAATCCAAAAGAAGGTAGCATGCATTCTTATAGTTTTAGGAATCTGATGTTCACTAGTAAAATTCTCTTCCTATTTTCTCCAAAGTACTCTAAACATTTAGAAACACTAGAAAACTGGGTGCCTGGCTCTGATAATCTCAGGGCTTCCAATATGGTTTTAAAAATGGGGTTTCCTAAAGACCCTCAGTAAGAGTAAGTAGAGTGAAATGGCAATGGTCCTGAGGGGAGGAACAGAGAGAGAGGGAGACATAGAATCTGAAGCAGGCTCCAGGCTCCAAGCTGTCAACAGAGAGCTGGGCATGGGGCTGGAACCCACGAACCGTGAGATCATGACTTGAGCCAAAGTTGGACGCTTAACTGACTGAGCCACCCAGGTGCCCTTCCGGTTTTCTCTTTTTAAATGTTTATTTATTTTTGAGAGAAAGAGGCAGAGAGAAAGGGAGACATAGAATCTTAAGAAGGCTCTGTGCAGTCACCACAGAGCCCAACATGGGGCTCAAACTGATGAACTGTGAGATCATGACCTGAGCTGAAATCGAGTCAGACACTCAAACGACTGAACCACCTGGGTGCCCTGCCTGGGTTCCAGTTTTAGCTCCACAGTCAGGTAGTTTTTAAATTAAACAATTGGCCAGTACTCTGTGTACCTCTTTCTCAGCAGTGGTACAGAAAGAACAAGCCACACTAATTAAAAAATTGCATGTGTGGGCACAGAGAAGGTACATTCACCAACAAAAATGTTTCAGAGGACCTAAAATCTCTAGCTGGGCTGATTAGTTAGGGTCTTTTCCTATACATAAGTGGTCTATAAAAACCAAGACGTAGTTGTTTTATCAAATACACAAATTACAACATAAAGTTACAAGACACAAAAAGAAAGATAGAAAGATGGCCCAAACAAAGGAACAAAATAAAACTGCAGAAACCAATGCCAAAGAAAAGGAGGCATATGAATTACCTGGCAAAGAATTCAAAAGTCATAAAGAAAGTCTACTAGCATAAGAAAATAATGAATGAACAAATTGAGAATATCAACAGAGAAATAAGAAAAAAATAAAAATAGCCTAATAGAATTTGGAGCTGGAAAATAAAGTAGTTAAACTGAAAAAGTAACTAGATGGGTATAACAACAGACATGACGAAGCAGGAGTCAACTTGAAGACAAGTTGCCTGAAATTATCAAAACAGTGGAACAAAAAGAAAAAAGAATGAAAAAGAGTGCAGAAATCCTAAGAAACTATTTGGACATCATCAGGGGAGCAATATAGCCATTATGAAATTCTTAGAAAAAAAGAGGGAGACACGGGCAGAAAGTTTATTTAAAGAAGTAATAGGTTCTCAAAACTGGAGAAAAAAATGGCCTTTCAGATTCAAGAAGCCCAAAGGACTCCATGCTTAGATGTATTAAAATCAAATTGTTAAAACTCAAAGATAAAGAGAGAATTTTGAAGACTCCTCATGTACGAAAGATCCCCCATAAAACTATCAATGTATTTCTCAGCAGAAATCATGAAGGAAAAAAGGAATGGAAGTGTTGAAGGAAAAATATTGCCACTCAAAATGCTATATCTGGTAAAACTATCTTTCAAAAATGAAATACTTGTCCAGATAAACAAAGCCTGAGGGAATTCGTCACCACTAGACCTGCCTTACAAGAAATGCTACAGAAACTTTTAAACATGGAAATGAAAGGATGCTAAAAAACAGCGTGCAAACATATGAAAGTACAAAGCTCACTAGTAAAGGAAAATATATAAGCAAATAAAGAATGTGGTAACACTGTAATGGTAGTGCAAAGGAAACTTTTAATTCTGTTATGGAAATTAAAAGGCAAAAGGGTAAAAAATAGTGATAATTATAAAAATATGTTAATGGATACATGATATATAAAAAGATGTAATTTATGACATCAATAACATAAAATGTATGTGGGGAAGAAGTAAATGTGTAGAATTTTGGTATGTAATTGAACTTAAGTTCCATTAGCTTAAAATGGAAAACTTAACTCTGATACCAAAGCCAGAAAAAGACACAGCAAGAAAAGTATGGACCAATGTTGCTGATGTAAATTGACGCAAAAATATTCAACAAAATGCTAGCAGACCTAATTCAACAGCACATCACCATGATAAAGTGGGATGTATTGCTGGAATGTAAGGATGGTTCAACATAGGAAAATCAATCAATGTATTATACTGCATTAACAGAAAGAATGACAAAATTCACATACCAACAAATGCTGAAAAAGCATTTTATAAAATTCAACACCCTTTCATAATAAAAATACCTAACCAGCTAGAAATAGAAGAAACATGCTCCAACATAATAAAGGCCACATATAAAAAGCCCACAGTTAACATCATACTCAATGGTGAACTGAAAGCATTTCCTATAAAATCAGGAATAAGGCACCTATGCTCACTCTCAGCTCTTCTATTCAATATAGTACCAGAAGTGTTAGCCAGGGAACCTAAGCAAGACAAGAGGAAAAAAGACATATAAGTTAGAAAGGAAGAAGTAAAATTATCTTTGTTCACAAATGACATAGTCTTCTATGCACAAACATCCAAATATTGCACACAAACACAGACATACACATAGACACACACACACAAGTCAGCAAAATTGAAGGACACAGAATCAACATGCAAAAGTCAGTAGCATTTTTACATATTAAAAACTATGAATTCAAAAAGGAACTTAAGAAAACAGTCCCATTTATAATAGCATCATAAAGAATAAACTTAACCAAAAAGACCAAAGACTTGTACACTAAAGACTTCAAAATATTGTTAAAAGAAATTACAGAAGACATAAGTAAATGAAAAGATAGCCTATGTTCATGAATTGGAAGACTTAATAATGTTAAAATATATATGCCACCCAAAGCAATCTATAGATTCAATGAGATCCCTATCCAAATCCCAATGACATTTTTTGGAGAAATAGAAAAAAAAAATCCTAAAATTCATATGGAATCATAAAGGACCTTGAATGGCCAAAACAATCTTGTGAAAGAAGAAAAAAGCTAGGGATCTCTAAATACCTTATTTCAAAATATATTGCAATACTACAGTACTCAAAAGAGTATGGTACTGGAATAAAGAGAGGCATAAACCAATGAAACAGAATAGAGTGCCCAGGAATAATTTTATGCACATTTGTTCAACTGGTTTTTGCCATGGCTAAACAATGGGGAAAGGAAAGTCTTTCCAAAAAATGATGTTGGGAAAACTGGATTTCCCAAAAGAATGACATTGGACTCTTATACCCAAATACCAGTGACAGAAGGACATATAAGATTCTTATAACATTGTTCTGGCAATGATTTCTTGGATACACATCAAAGCACAGACAGCAAAAGCAAAAATAGACATGTAAGACTGTATCAGACTAAGACCACAGGAAAGGAAACAATCAACTGAGTGAAGAGGCAACCAGCAGAACTGGAGAAAATATTTATATATCTGTTAAGAGATTAATACAAAAAATATATACATAAGGAATGTCTATAACTCAATAGAGAAAAAACAAAACAAAACAAAATAAAACAAAAAACCACCCAAACCCCTAAATAACCTAATTAAAAATTAGGCAAAGGACTTGAATAACCTTTTTTTTAAAGTAAACACACAAATGATATGAAAAGATACTCAAAATCACCAATCATCAAGGAAATGTAAATAAAAACCACAATGAACTATCAATTCATGTCTGTTAGTATGGCCATTATTTAAAAAAATAATAATTACAAGTGTTGAGAAAGGTGTAGAGAAATTGGAACCCTAGTGTACTTGAAAAAATGGTGCAATTTAACTTTTAGAAAAAATAAAAATAAAACTGTCATATAATCCAGCCAAATCACTTCTGAGTATTAATCCAAAAAAAATGAAATCAGGATCTTGAGATTTTGTACTGCCAAGTTTATTATAGCATTATTCATAATAGCCAGGACGTGGAAATAACCTACATGTGTATAAATGGTTGAATGAGTAAATAAAATATAGTACATACTTAAAATTGAATACTTAGCTGTAAAAAAGAAAATTCCATTACATGCTACAACGTGATGAATCTTGAGTGAAACAAGCCAGTTGTAAAAGGACAAACACTGCATGATTCCACTTATATGTAGTATTTAAATTACTCAAATTTATAGAAACAGAAAGTAGAATGATGTTTTCCAGGGACTGAGAAGAGAATGAAATGCCAAGGTTCTTCTTTTCAATGGGTATAAGTTTCCATCATGCAAGAAGAAAAATTTCTGGAGAAATGCTCTCCCACATTGTGTTTACAGTTAATACTGTACTCAAAAATTTGTTAAGAGGTTAAAGAAAAGAGCTAATTTAGATGGGAAATGCACTTTTTTTTTTCTGCACAGAATGCTAATCTGATTGTTTAAACTGTTGCAGCCGCAAGGTACCCTGTGGGACGGTGGCCCCATCTCCGTTATCTTCTCAAATCCTGTTCTACCTTTGGGTTTCTTTTTTTTTTTTTTTTAATTTTTTTTAACATTTATTTATTTTTGAGACAGAGAGAGACAGAGCATGAATGGGGGAGGGTCAGAGAGAGAGGGAAACACAGAATCCGAAACAGGCTCCAGGCTCTGAGCTGTCAGCACAGAGCCCGATGCAGGGCTCGAACTCACGGAGGGCAAGAGCATGACCTGAGCCGAAGTCGGATGCTCAACCGACTGAGCCACCCAGGCGCCCCTACCTTTGGGTTTCTGTGCAGTTTCATGACAAAGCATTCCAGGTCTTCCCAGGTCACCCATATAATCAGAGTTGGATTCTTGGAAGTTGTGAGAGACTAACATATGTTCCATTTCATCTTCATGGATTTCAGCTTGTCCTCATGCATTTTGGTTTGTTTTTTGCTTGTCCCCACTTCAAGTCCATCTTTCTTTCCTGACTGTGATCCCTGTTGACTGTAGATCAACATACACATACACACGGGCAGCAGACTTTTCTGGACTGCTTAACCAGTTCCCACAATCACACAATGTCTAATTCCTGTAATAAATCCTGTTAAATTGCTTGTATTTATTTTGTGTCTCTAATGAAACCCTAACTGTTCCATGACGACAAAGTGGATCAAACTTGAACAATAAAGTGAATGTGAGTATGGAATTTAGTGCTGAGGTTCACAGAGAAGAATAAAGGAATCCTGGGTCCTAAGGACTTTGTGGAGCCATAATATCAGCCCTGATCTGCCTACCACTGGACTTCATTTACATGATATAATAAATGACTTTTATTTGAGGTTTCTGTTGTGTGCTGAATTTAAGTCTAAGTGGTAGATGCTTAAATTATTTATTGGAGGTATTTGCTTGAAGTGCTGAGGATAATTCAAATATTTGATAAAGTTTTTATAAGACTTCAGAGGCTTGTATTGGTTCATAGGGAAAGCATGTTACTATCAATTGATTGAACTTGTCAGCCAGATTCACCAGGTGGGAAAGTAATGGTAAATCCACCTAGTTTGTGTCATTCTTCCCCTTGTGGGCAATGTTGAAATCAGTTCTACAAAGAACCAATCCAAGTCCTCTACTCGTCCTATTCTCTTAATTGGTTAGTAGTTTCTCTTTACCTGTTCATCGCGATGCAGTTGATATATGCCTTGTTTGTCCCCAAATCTAATGGAACTAGGTTTGATTTTGTTGTTGTTGTTCCCCAGACATCAGTTACGGGATAGCTTGAAGATTTCTGAACCTTAATGTCTAGTGAGTCTGGATTTAGGTAATAAAGTCCCTAAACCATAGAATAAAATACCTTTTGAGATATTCTATATCAGATTGAGAGGATGGAAGGGATAATATCATTTGTGGCATAAAAGATTAATCTGTGTGTTAAAATTTTAGGTGATATGATATTCCAGAAAAAAATTTTTCAAATTTCTTATTGTTCTATTTCTAGCTCCTTTGATGTGTTTGAAAATTATATGTATTGCTATGAAAGTGTAGATATTGCTATACTATTGGTGGGCTCATATCCCGTTTGTTTATTTACTATTTGTGTAACATTGGACAAGATATTTAATCTCACTTAGCACCATCCTCTGCAAGATAAGGATAATAATACCATATAAAGTCGTGAGGATTAAGTAAGATAAACATAAACAATATGATATGTGTGGCAAAACAGGCATTCCGTAGATGCTGATGTGTCCTGTTGGCTTTCTCTTAAAATAAGCATTCAAGAATATTCCTACCCCATTACTTCTAAGATCATAGCCAATTACAAAAAATAAATTAAAAAAAACAAATGCGTTCCACTTAGGGAAAAAAATTTACATTTATCTTTAGAATTACTTCTGTTTCATCAGTAGGAAAATAAGATGTCCTGTGAGTTCAGTTCTCCCTATTATACGGTCATCTAAAAGCATTTGTGGACAATTTATTGGACACTTTAGTAACCTACCCAGGTAATCATGATCATCTTATGAGTATTGATTTCCTTTACTCTGTACAAAACCTCTTATATCTTCTAGTGCCTTTGCTGAATTGCTCTTTTATGGAGAAGTAACATTTTGCCATGAGAAGCATGTAAAATATTTAACTCCTCACCATTTTTTTTTTTTTTGGTCAAAGGTCAGGCTTTAATGAGATGGATTACTTCAGGGCCTGGAGCATATTTTTGCAGTGACTGTGTAGCTGTCAAAACCTTTACAGTAACAGAGAAATTATTGACTTTTCTCAGCTTAGGAATGACCAGTGAACAAAAGGATGATTGAACCCACAGCAAGTGTTTCTTAAAAGTCCTCATGACCTTGTCATTACCTCATTTGCAGAGAGAAAAAAAAATCTAAAATTAATTTCCTAAGGGAGAAGGGATTTCTATATTGCTTTTTCTCAGATGTCATCAAGGACAGAGATATGGGGTTAATGTTGGGAAACAATGAAAGAATGTGAGAAAGTTAGCTTGGGATTGGCTTGGTGATGCTAGACAGAGAATTGACTGTAATTCAAAAAACATTCATTTCAGATATTTTTCATGCAAGATTTTGGACAAAACAGATATTACTAAGAAAGTTAAGATTAGAAAGTCTAGTTCTCTGTCTGCTCCAGGAGTTTGTGTTTTGTAGGCACATGAAAGAAGGAAATCGTTTGTCAGGCAGCAGCATAGGTAGACCAAAGAGCCAACTTGGGAGCCTATAGGCATGCATTCTAGGTTCACCTCTGACTTCATTAAGTCTCTAACTTCTTGCATTTCATCTTAACTATAGACTGAGGACTGCTGAGGATCTAGTAATCTTCAAAGCTAATTCTGCTTCTCTGTCTCTGTCTCTGTCTTTGTCTCTGTCTCTCTCTCTCTCTCTCACACACACACACACACACACACACACACACACTTAACTGTGCCACTGAACTATTCACATGGCAATTTTGCTTTAGAATTTGGGTGTAATTCTGGCAAAGTTTCAGGTATAGAGACCTCCAGGAGACTAAGAATTAAAGTTAAGATTGATTGGAAATCATTCCATGATTGAATAGGGATGTTCTTTGGCCACTTGCCATCTTCTATCCTTAAAGAATAGCTTCAAGTTCATAATACAACAATTTGGCATTTCTTTTAATTTGAATGGCCTCTGGACTTTTCATTAAGTTTAAAAATTATGGGGCTTTATGTTGCCAATATGAGGGATTGGTACACTTGATTTGGAGAAAACAGTCAGTTTTGGTGGTGATCCTGTTTTATGTGTTTTTTTTTTTTTTGACAGTTTGAAAAATGCTGTATAATTTTCATGGAATCAAAGAAATAAGAAACATTCAGGCTCTGTAAAAATGGAAACACGTATTCTTATGCCAATTTTTCTGTTTTTACATTACTCAAAATTTGGAGGCATAGCTACAAAAATACTTTTGGAAGTGATATCAACAGTGTGTGTGTGTGTGTGTGTGTGTGTGTGTGTGCGTGCGTGCGTGCGCGGGTGTGCATGTATGTGTTGGGTGTGTTAGATGAGCATGGGAGATCTTGTATGAAACCACTTCAAATGCTTTTAGATAGGATTAACAATTGATAGATTTGCTTTCATAGCAATTACAGAATTATTAGCTAGACCATTAGTTTACAAATTACTTGATTATATACCATATTCTTGAGTAAGAAGGATTTGTTATAAAAGCATATTCTTAAGGTTTTTTTCTGGGAAAATTAATTTATGGAATATTATACAGTTTTTACACTTGTACTATCCATTTATCCAACTGATTTTCCAGTAAATTTAAAAATGATTTACTGCAGGGAAATTCTCCCTACTAATGAGGGAGGAAAATATCTCCCAACTTATTGCTTGCTGTTGAGAATATTTTCCCTTTGGGGCATAACATGGCTTGTTATAATAAAGCATGTGTGATGAATTTTAGGATGACACTTTATTTTCTAGAGTGGAGCTCCTTCAAAAATATCTTGGGTATTAAGTTATCCGTAGCAATAAATGTAATATTTCAAAGACTTCTTTACCCAAGGAGTCCGAAGTTCTTATAATATGAATAAATTGATTTACCCATACTATAGCAGGTAAGAGTGACATAGAAAAAGAAGATATAATCAGCTCTCATTTCTGGTTGCCTGAATTAGCCATGGGAAATCTGATACGTAAGGGGAAAAAATGAACTCCCAACATTTATATGTTGGCTTCTATCCAATGACAAAGTTGACACACTCTTCAAATCAAAGTCCATTTTCTCATTCTTATTTAGGACAACTGACTGTGTGGTCTTGGTTATTTTAGAATTATCTACAGTCACATGAAGAGGTACAGTAAGTGGATATGTTAAGGGAATGAAATTAGAAAGGCATTTCGGATTGGCAGAACGTAATTACTTACTTGAAATTTACCCAGTACGTTTGCTGTTGACACATTCAGTTGGTGCAAAGGATCTTTAATTACCCAAAGCAACTAGTTTGTGGTTTCACATCTCAGTGGAAAGAAAGCAATTCCTGGAGCAAGGCATTGTAAACACCATGCAGTTCTGAAGCATTCTTTCTGATCAAAGGAAACCAAGGTTACTTCTTATTAGAGAGGTCCACTGCAAGCAGGCTCAGTTATTTCTTGGGGCACGGATCTCCAGATATTTTGGGAAGAGGAACTCATTTTCCTTTCTTGTGTATAATAAAAACAATGGACTTTGAAACAAGACTGAGATTGTGGAACCCATTTATCAGCTCTTTAACTATGCCTCAAAAGGGAAATGATACCTGTATCAGAGAATAATTAGTGGGGGTTAAATAAGCTAACATATGTGAAATCTAGCACAGTGCTTGTCACAGAATCAGAACCCAACAAATGTCTGCAAAGCATGGTGGTTTGTGGAAGTCATGTTCTGAATGAGATACCTGCACGTGAACCAAAGAAGAGGCATTTCTGATAATTGTGCTTCCTACCAGGTGAGTTGAACAGGAAACAATGGAGATGGTATTAGATACTAGCATGCCCACCAGGCATGATAGAGGGGGCAAAATAGTCCTTGCTTTGTTTCTACTTAGCTGCCTGGCTTCAGGTAAATTGCTTTAAGTGTCCACCAAATTGTTGCTTCATCAGACAGTCAAGGCTCCTTATATTTTTCCTGCTTATCTCCTAAGGGTGTGGGGAACAAACAGGTGTATAAACATCCTTTTTGGTTAGAGAGTGCAAGCCAACCACAAAGATTGTGCTTTCAATCCCAGAAAAAGAGTGGAATGAATCTACTTCTTTATATAAATAAATATACACTTATTGACAGCTTACCAAAGGCCAGTTATTGTGGTAGGAACTGATGAACAAAGCAGACATGATATCTTTCTTAGTATTACGTAGCTTAGAGTTAACTCCCTAGCTTTTTCTGATACTGACATATAGTGGATATTCATCAGTTATTTTTCCAAATAAGACTGAATTCAAATTTATCTGGTAAGACTTTGAGCACTCCTGACTAGAACACCTGTCTTAGGCATTCTCTGGGACAAAAAGGTCTAAATAAAACACATGACTCATCATGCATTTTGGGGAAATTATGTATCCAAGTGTGACTATTCACTGATGGGTTTGGGCTCCTAATGAAATACATTTTTCTCTGTTTTTCCCCTAACTACATTTATTTTAGGTATCATTGGTTTTGCTTGTTTGATAGCAGGGTTAACCCTACTCTCATTTTGTTGTTAGTGTTTGGCTCATCTTTTACTCATTTATATATTAAAATTCTTCATGTAAACATAATCCATTCTTGTTTGGCAATAGGAATAAAACCAGAAAAAAACACTAAAGTAAGAGCTGTCTTACCTAAATCACAATCAAAGGTGTATGGGAAATGTCCACCTTGGACTGTGAACCTAGTCGTTTAAGTTGATGACTAGACATTTCAGTATCTCATTGGACAAGGTGAATAACAGATATATTTATGTTACAATGGAACTATTGCTATTGCTGTTAGTTTGCAATGCTCATTCCAAAGAAGTATTCTGCCTTTTAAACCAGAGGGATGACCCTGATTCTCTGGGGTAGATGTTTTGGTAAAAGTTAAAGAATAAAGAAGAATATATTGTCCTCTTGGCTTCCTTACTTCTTATGCTGCATCATGTGACCAATTGGTTGTGCAATAACAGCTACTTATGCCAAAATTCCCCTGGAGCACCCAGAGCTGAACCACTTAGATCAATAACACAAGCAATTGGATCATATGCTTGGACTGACCAGGGCTGGGGACCATTTTGTATGACAAGTTTCCAGTTTTGCAGGAACTAGAAAACTTATCCACAGAAATCACAGTGAAAGTCCCTGGGGTCAGGGACAGGACCTTGGGAGTCAGGCTCAAAGAGCCCATTCTGGTTTGGACTAGGGAAACTGGGCATTGGACTCCTGCAACAGTGATAGCAGGAATTAGATGGTGCTTGGGAAGACTGATGGTGTGTGAAGTTCTCCACAACTGGAAGTCTATTTTACTTGACATAAACATCATCACCATGGTGATGAGTACCTTTTTAGTTAAAAGTAAGAAAACTCCTTTTAATGACAGGTAATTAGAATTGTTACCATTGCTTTAGAGAAAAACCATAAAAAGAAAAAGATAGCCACAATAGTCTGGAGAGTGGAAGATAGGAAATATTCAGAAGTCAAGACCAATTCCTAAAACAGCTGTGCAACAAGTAGAGAAGGTGCCTATGCTGTTGCACAGAGAAACTTCTAGACCTCACAATGTGCATAAAAAGTATAGTGGAATAGCCAAAATCATATGTCAATTTGCCCCATTCGTTTATTCACTCATTAAAAATAGTATGCCAGGAAAAATTTAGGATACCTGGGTATAGGTTAGTCATCAGTGCTTTCTCTATGACTTTTTAATAAAATTTAATAATCCACACACCTCCAGGTGAAAGTCCTTTTTGAACATAGAAATCTTCATCCCGAGATGTAAATAGCACTGACTGTTATACATTCTGACAAAATGATTCTTCCTAAGAAGAAAGCTATGTGTTTTTTTAAGTTTAACTGAATTCAGTGATATTAAACATTGACAATGAAGGAAAGTGTTTTATATTTCCCCAAAGGATGCTGTCTGTATCTTTTCAGTTGTATAATTTACGAGTCAGATACAAATATATGTTTAATTCTAACATTCCCTGGAATCCTAGCTGTGAGGACATAGATTCTACGCAGCTACAGCTGTGTACTTAGACAACGATGTTATTTTGTGGTTCTAATTCTCCTGTTGTGTTGATTGTTGGAGTCCAGAGAGAAACCACCAACAGCTTCTTTGTTTTTGTTCAATTTTTCTCTCTACTTATTGAGCTATCTAGAGCTCAGAAAAGAAAGTGGGCTCTTAAGGACCAATTTGTTTTGCTAGAAACTATGTAATGGGTAACTTTAAAAAATTACAAATTGATGATTTACTGGTGTTTACTTTTAAAGTTAAGTTATAAAATGAGGTTTTTATTTCTCAAGGTATCTGAGACTTTTCTTGTTTACTATAAATTCTCAAGACTATTGACAAAAAAAAAGAACAAAAATCCAGACAAAATTAATTTGTTCTACATATTTTTAGTCCACAGCTTTCATATGTTTTTATAAACTTTTTTTTGCTATTCAAATTTGCTTAATTTGCCCATGAATAACCCTCACAATGCTAAATTACCCTGATAAGGATATCAAAGGATAGAGATACACAAATGATCACAACATATTTTTTTTGTTTGTTTTATCCTCTCCTACCCTATAGAAACATCAATGCTTCTGCACACCTTCTAGATTTTTTCCAGCAAGAATTGAGTCCCCAGTGATTGTCTAATGTTCTCCAGATCAATTTTTTTCAAATATATGGTAATACTTGGGGGTGTCTTGAAAATTCAGATTTCCAGGTCCCCAGTGCCGATTTACTAAGTCTCAGAGTATAGCCAGGAATTTAATTTCTCAAAGCTCGTGGGAAATTTTCATGCTGTCCATCTCCAGAACGGCAATTGCTCTGGATTTCTCACTACCGTTTCACTATGTTTACCGTTTCGCACGAGCACAAGTTTGGATGCTACTGGACACCTGCCTTTATTCTCCTTCCCTGTCTCTCTCAGCACAACCCCAATGGCTTCTGCTCTCCCCAATGCTCAGTGTCTTCTGTAGGTCCTCTTCTTTCCACTGTTAGGTTGATTTTCTCACAGCAGAGGCCAGAATGTTCACCTCATGTTCCAGTGAGTGCCAGCAGATCTTTCAAGGATAACCCCCTTCCCATTCCTTTCTACTATTCCTGTGGACATTGATCATTTGTAGAAATTGTGTCGAACTATCCCCTCTCTTGACATTTTCACTGTCTACTTTTTCCTCCTCTGGTCACAGTCTCTGGTAGAAAGAATTGAAGCAGGGAAGAAATTTAATAGGACACACCTAAAGTTTTCTTCCCTCTAGCACTGGGTGTTCCTGTCTTTTTTCCAGAAATTTGAGGGGAATGAATTAAAACAAGGTGCCCCTTCTGTGTGTACCCAACCCCATGCCAGGACACAATGATTGATGAAGGGTGCTTGGGTAAAATTTCAGCCTCCACCCTTCTCTTTGAGCAGATGCTCAGGTACGTTGCACTTGAGTTCAGCCAGAGTGGAGGTCCGGGTTTTCTATTGTCCATAGAAATGCCCTCCCATGAGGTCACTCCATTCTTTGTACAAAACTAACCACAGATAGTGTGTCCCTGTGACCCTCCAGACCACGATAAGTGCATTTGAATGCTGGTGACACTGCTGAGGCTCGCTGGATCCTCTGCTGGGAATATATAATGTGAATGTCTATTAAATGTACTTCATGTTTGCACTTTTGGAAGCATAGAGGTTACTAAAAATATTTAAAGTGCTTGTCTGTTTTCGATATTTTTCAGGTGACCTCCCTATTTATCTTACAGAGATAAATGCCTGTGAAGAACTCCTCTTTTGCTTTTATTATCTTGATTGCATTTTTTTCTTTTTTATAAATATTTTACTTTGCACAGTCTATGTTTTTCTAGGCAAACCTTTTTTTCAACTATATTCTTTGTTCTGCTTAACACATTTTTTTTTTTGTTGTTGTTATTTGATAGTTCTATTGACCCTGAAATTCTTTATGTGCATGGAGTTCTGGAGTATAATGACCTGACAACTTAATATTTTCCCCAGCCTTCCAACATTTTAGCATAACACTAGTAAAATCCACAAATTATTAAATATTTAATACCTAACTAGTGCAAAATATATGTTTGTGTGTATGCACAAATGAACACACACTTACATAACTTGGTTTTTCTTTCTATTCTCCCAATGATTCTGTAGGTTCTGGGTTATCCACATTTTCCAAATGAGGAAAATGAGTTTCACAGAAGAAAGTTCTGTCAGTCAGGAAAATGAAAAACTTGCTCTACACTGTTTCTTTTTTCTTTTAAATCTTTAGAACTTTTGATAAGGTGACTATGAGGTTGTTCAGCCTCCCTGCTAAACCAGACAATTTTCTTGGTGGTAATTTAACAATGGCAGTAGGTTGTGCGCATGTGTGAATCACTTCAATTTCCTTATTTCATAGTAATGAGAGAACAGTGCCATTTACATTATAAGGATTAATATGCTCTCTCTTGAGTCTGGTGAGGACAAGGTCTACACAAAATAAAGCACAATCACTGGCCAAACTGAACACAGGTGTCTCAGCTCTGTCTGCACTGAAGTTTGTGACTCTGTTGGCTGCAAGACTCTTTGGTAGAATGGTGTGGCAAGGGATTGCCACTTATGACATCCCAGAAACTTGCTCATAGTACTTGTGGGTACAAAAGCTCTGGGAAAATTTTGGTATAATTTCCCATGTTAAAAAAAAAAAAAAAAAAGGACATGCCTTGAGGCAGGCTACCCTGTAATTAAAGCCGGATGAGAATTTCATTCATGCATTGAACAAATATTTATTAAAGGTCTACTACGTGCTGGGCCATCTGGTAGATACTGAGAAAAGAGGGCACACAAACAAGGCCCCTGTTCTCACATAGCTTACCATCTAGAGGAAGAAATGGGTAGGAAACTGGCACACATCCAAAGTGAGAGAGAGAGAGAGGTGGGTTAGGGAAGGGGGCTGTGTGCATAGGAGCTATGCGACAAGCCAGGGGAAGTACGTCCAGACAGAATGAAGTCAATGGGCAAAATCTCCAAAGGAAGAAGAGGAGTTAGTGGGCTGGGGGACTGAAAGCTGATGGTATGGCTGAAATCTTGTCAGCAAATGGCAGTGTAGCTGGGCTTATTCGCTTCTGTGTCTGATGTGGCCCAGGGAAGAAGGAGCACTTTCTCATTTGTAAATGAGGACCATTTAATAGATATTTCCTGTAATTATCTTTCTGTCTTGGGACCTGCTGTGGAGCATGATTCAAACAAGCTGCGTTAAGCATTGGTGCTTTCAACTTTCTTTCTCTCTCTTCCAACAACTGCTTCTCCAGCAAGACCACTGCAGGTGAACCCCTTGTGACATAGAGTAGGTCCAGCCATTTTTTGTCATTTGATGTGATGCATAGAACCTGAAAAACTCCTTTCACAGGCACCTGGACAGGGCTCTAACCATCTCTCTGTTGCTATTCTTCCTGGACAATGAGGAATTATCCAGCCTCTTGTTTCGTAGGAGATAGAGTGGCTGTTGGCTTTCTGAGAGATTAGAACCACCATGAGTACCTAGTGGTAGTAGCTACCAGTGGAACTCAAACACGAGGGGAATGAAATATTTGCTAAATTTTGTTTTATCACTTATAAGTAAATCAAAGCTAGAAAACACATCCAATTACTCAGAGAAATAACTAACTTCATTAACACCATTTATGCTTACCTCCAGAGTGGAGGGGGGCAACTGGGTTTTCTCTTTCTTTCTTCTTTTCTCTCCCCCTTTCTTCCTTTTCTCTCCCTTTCTCTCTTTCTCTTTCTCTCTCTTCCTTTTCTTTTCTTTTCTTTCTTTCTTTCTTTCTTTCTTTCTTTCTTTCTTTCTTCTTTCTCTTTCTTCTTTTTCTTTTGGATTTCTCACTATTATTCATTATAGCTATATAATAATAATAATAATAATAATAATAATAGATACTAAAGGGGAATGTTTATTCTCTGACTTAAGTTCAGTTTAGAAAAACAGTCAGCGTAGCTGAAAATCATTTTTATTGGTAAAATAATCATTTTGCAATTCCCAGAATCTCATAGTCTTGATTTCTGAGTCTGAATTGGAAATGTAGCAGGATGCCTTTTAAAATCCCAAAGCAAAGACAGAATGGGAAAGATCTGATTACAATCTCCTTTCTCTCAAAGTATAAAGTGATTTATTTTGAAAGAAAGCAGTACTTTGCTTAATAAATATTTTTATTCATAGAGGTGTTGCCTATGTAGTTTCAACTTAGTTTTTAGTTAGGGTTTGGTGGGGGAGAAGGCTTTCAGATTTCAATCTAGTATAGATTTGATGCAAAGGGGTTTCATCATTTTAGCATATTTGAATTCAATAGTGTCTAAATTAACTGTTTTTATTTATTATCTATCTATCTATCTATCTATCACTAGTCATCTATCTTTCTATCTCTATCTATGATTATTTAACATTATGATTATTTAAACATAATCTTTGGGGTGTTTGTGCTGGATTCTCTGTTTGCCCCTTAAGACCCATTTCCAGTGTACTCTGCCCTACGTCCTGGGAAGTGGACCTATCCAGACTGCCAAAAAAGGACTCCCTTCCTTGCCCTCTGGCTTTCAGTTGTTATTGGCCAATAGGTGGGAAAAGAGCACATAAGAGGGCAGGAGGAGAGGGATGTCAGGGACTGTCCTGCTGTGATCTCGATTATCTTCTTAGGGCCATACCTGTTGCCTGATGTGTCTTATACTCAACCTTTCTTCTTCATTCCCTATGGGGACTAAGGGTGGTTATGCTCTGTGTTTTATCATTCTGTTTTGTTGTTGTTTTTTTTTTTTAACCCTGCCCACACTCTGGTAAGTAGTACAACCACTCCATTCTCTTCAAACTTAGTTGGAGTGTGCATATACGACAATAGTCCACTTTGCATTTTTGAGTTGGATTGAGACACAGATTCTACTTTCATACATCATCTACAGGACATTTTACTACAAACCATTGATGATAAATAAAAGTTGAAAAAGAATGACCTATAACTTAATTTTTTTTAAATACTAAAAATGCCTCATCAAATTTCTCCTTCTAACTCTCCCACGTTCACTCTGTAAATGAAGTCTATAATCAGACTTTCTTGTGTTACCTGTGTAGGAGTCTGGCTTAGAGCTCTTTTAATGTTCTTCAGAGTAAAACGGATGAAGCCCAGCCTGAGGCCCCTTTGGGACTTGGGTTTGTGTGTATTGTGTATATGTGTTGGGAGTGGGAGGGTAAGAATGTGGGAAGATATAGAGATGAAGGAAGGAGGTTCAGACTTCTCATTCATTGGATACAAAATTGTCTAGCCCTCTAATGTAGGCATACACTCAATCAGAATATGGCATTTTAAAAAAATATTTGAAGTTTTTATTCATTTTTGAGAGACAGAGAGAGCACAAGTGGGCAGAGAGAGAAGGAGACACAGAATCTGAAGCAGGCTCTAGGCTCTGAGCTGACAGCACAGAGCCCGACCCAGGGCTTGAACCCACAGATCACGAGATCATGACCCGAGCTGAAGTCATACACTTAACCAACTAAGCCACCCAGGCGCTCCCAGAATATGGCAGTTTTGCAACAAGGGCCCCAAGGCAGAGGACTGAAGATGGAGGAGAGGGGTGAAATAATATGCAGCCTGCTTTGGAAACCCCTGTAGTTTGGCATCATCTAGAATTATCCTCCCTGTGGTTTAAATCTTCCTGAAATTGAGCAACTTTTATGTAGACGTTCTTGGATTTTGGGAAAACAAACCTAGCTGAAATATATATTATATATGGTATGTGAAATGCATGAGAGTCTGGTAGAGGTGGTTTCATATAACCACTAAATTGTATGAAAGTGGCTTCCTCCACCCCAAAGAAAACAAAGTCATCCCAAATACTTTGAAACCCAAACATAAAGAAAACCAAACAACAAAAACAACTTTCATAGTAGCCAAGTTAAATTCATTCTTCACAAATATTCCCACAGAATAAACATAACATTTTCTTAAGCCCTAGCTGGTTAAACAAACCCAACTTTAAAGAAAGGGGGTGTTAAATGTTTCTCCTCTGACAATGTTGTCCAAAACTGTAGTGTGGGTGGAATATTTTTGGAAGGATTTTGGGATTTTTTTTTCTTTCTTCATCCCATTTTTTTTCTCCCAATTTTGTTTCCTTGGATACTTTAAAATCAAATCCAAATTGTCTTTCACATCATGAAGAATGATAGACACCTAGATAATTCTGGGATCATACATTTGGGGCTTAAGTGCTTTAGTCAAACAATGAAATTGGAATAAAACATTTTATTCTTTATTCTTTATCATTTTACTGGCACAAGAGCTTAGTTCTCATGAAGACAGACATCTTCCCTGTTCTCAGAAGAGATAATAAGGCAGAATGAGTGCAAACTTAGCCTAAACTGCTTTGCTTTAGGCTTGGCTGTAAAGAGAAAAATGATCCTTGTGATTTTTGGCCTCATAATTGCTCTGCTACCACAACAATGCTATTTTGCAAAACATTTGTATTTATAAGAAACCAGTCAGAATGCAATTCTTTCATTGCTAATAGCTGTAATACAAATGCAAATGGAAGGCTGGACAGCCCATTTTCTAAGTGATAGGCTTTCGTGTCAATTTGCCTGGGTTAAAATCTCAACTCTGACACACATTCTTTCTGTGCTTTTAGGTGAGCTATGTAACCTCACTATGCTTAAGTTTCTTTCACCCAGAAAATGAAAATAGAGATAATATCTATCTCATCAGATTGTGACAAATATTGTGTGAGTTAATATTTCAAAAAGAGTTAATGCATGCATGTAATAAGTGTCACAAAGGATTGGCTCTTTTTAAAATATATCTGAAAGACTCAGGCTCTTTTAGCCATCGTAGCTTTACTCATTTTGCTTGTCCACCATTTTATCACGTTCACTTCCACCAGAGCAAGGTTTTTTTATGGTTTGAGAATCAAGCACTTATTAACCTCTTCACTTTCATTAGCTCATTTCATCCCTAGAGTGAATTTAGGAGGCAGATGGAAAACGGAAACCAATTCTTAACCACTGCAGTTTGGTGACTTCACTAGAATATTCCAAATAGCCTGACTGAGTGTATTTTCATAAACACTGTAGCCATCAAATAGACTGATTTAAGACTATTTGGTTTGTATTATTTAAGTAAAGCACTACAGGGATTTGCTATTACTTGATAACCATCTCTTGCCTTCACCTTGAAAGCCTTAGCACACTTTAAGGTTTAGGGTAGGGACTCAGGATTCTCATTAAGGATTAGCATTTTCTACTACCTTAATGTTATACATTTCTTCTTCTGCAAAACAATAACTAGAAAATTTCCTTCAATTAAAAAAGGTGAGTTCATTCCAATTACTGCCATCAGCCCATCATTTGAAACCTTATTTCTCCCAACTCTTCTGCTGGCTGCCAGGTAGCCTCATTACCTCAACTCAGGTACCCTCTGAGGATTGGAGACTGATCTGGGGAATCTGAGATTTTAGAAAGTAAGATACCTATCGATTAGTATTCATTGAGAGCCCACAAATTGCAAGGAACTCTAGCAGGTGCTCAGAGTTTAAAGATAATCATATTTTGCATTTTTAGATTTCTACTGCCCCTAACCCTGTCCCATCACATTCATTAAATGTTGGTATTTATGATTTTTAATGATTATTTCTACTGCATTTAAGGCATCTTGAAGCCTTGGCAGCCCATTGAAAATATTAAGACATGCACCCTTAGGAAGACCACCGGCTCAAAATATTTTAATATGCACTAGTCATTTCCTCAAGCTGACAGTTCTTCATTCCTTTTTCCAATTCTTTTTTTTTCTTTTTTAGTTTATGCATTGATTTACTTGAAATGAAAACATCTACATTAGTATGATTCTACATTTGTACATCTGGCATATTCCAATCTGATTAAAGTAAATATGTAAATATATCATGCCTAAAATCCAATGTTTTAGCATTCTTTCATAGGGAAATCTAATTCAAATATACTGGAAAAATTCGCATTTTGATTAATTTGTGGTAATATCAATCTCCAAATAAACACCGGGTGCTCTATCCTAGCATTTTTTAAGCTTTCAGAATTTGCTTTTATGGTACCTATTATTTCCAGATGACAGGACATGGTGCTGAAAAGTATGGGAAAATATGGTCAGACTAATGGGTTTCCTGCCGACTAAATCATTCTGAATCATTTAATGCGGCTTCTATATTATCTCACTGTTGATTAAAGCAGAGGCAAATTACAGTACTGGAATCTCTTTAAGAGAAATTATCTGATGAACCAGTTCTCAAAGAGGTGGGGAAATGTGATATGGCTGTGTGCTTGAGGTACATCATTTTCAAGCAATGCTTTGAGATACAGTCAGGAGCGGTGAATTTGTATTCCCGATGGAGATGTCACTCTGATCATGGCACATGTATGTCAAGATGCTATCTAAACTGAAGATTGTTTTTCCACTTTCTTAATTTAAAAACCTCCAAAACCCCTTCGTAGGTGAAACTTAGAAACCTGAATACCTTGGCTGGTTTTCTGCATACAGGAAATTAAAAATGGCTTCTTATAAAAGAAGGATGTCAGAAAAGAACAGGAAGAAAAGAAAGGAAATGTGTCAGAGTTGATTAATTATTAGAGTTAAAAATATACCCATTATAAATGGTAGGAGCAGTGATTTAAAAATGCGTTTTAAATGACGACGGCTTTATGATTTGGATGTCATTTGCTCAACACAGAGATCCTAATGTTGATTGATAGGCTTATAGATGTCTTCCTTGGGATTTGGCAGACAAAACTGATGTCTATGCGTTAAATCAAATGCTTCCACATTTTTTATTTCTATTATAACACTCAAAGCATCATTCACAATGATCTGAAAGACTCATATTCCAGGGTTGTGACAAATGAAACCCACTTATCTCATTCAGAATATATGACTATTTTCCAAATGTGTTCTTAATATCTTGTCTTCTGAAGCTATGCCATGATAACTTTAGATATTCCTTTTTCTGTTTTGTTTTTGTTTTTTGTCTTTGTTTTGTTTTTGTTTTTATGTATTGATATTTCCCTCCACGTGTTTTGGCATTTGATTCATCTTCCTTTATTGTCATCAGCTAAGCATTGGCAATTTTTGTGATACTTTGTACATTTTACACAATAAAGATAAAACCTACTTGTGCTCTGCTCTATCGTGGTTGCATGGTTGATGTTAAGGAAAATTTCAGAAGACGTATTTGGAAGCATAAGGATAAGGAATAAAGAATACAAGCTGTTAAGGAGAGTTTATATAATCCACTTCCAAATGACGCTGAGGCCAAAGAACCAATACGAAGTTTCAGAGGACTGATTGTTTTTTAGAACTGTCACTGATTTTTAAACAAAAAAACAAGGAGATGACAAGAAAAAAAAAGTCTAATAAAGAATGCTGTTTCTAGTTTTTATCCTACTGAAATCAATTCAGCCCATGCTAAATGTAGATGTAATTTGATTTTGTGGTTTGAGGGGTATAGATTCTTGCACTTCTGGAATAGAAGTACAATATAGATTGACATTGTAGGTAGCTAAATTTGAGAATTATTCCTGTAATAATATGTTTACCACATCTGAGTAGCCTGAGTCAATGTAACTTTCATATATGCAATACTTATCATGCTTATATAGTTTATTTGCCTCTCAGACTTGAGATCCTTGGAATAGGAAGATTATGTCTTATTCTTCTGTACATTTCTGAGCAGAGCACTTGACATATAGGAGATATCTGATAAATATGTGACAAATTAACCTGGATAGGAGGCAGATTATGGTGCAGACATTCTGCCTCAATATACGCCCAAAACTTCTTTATTTAGCTAATCATTCATTTGTTCATTGAATACATATTAAGTGAATATATACTGTTACAATCTGTGTAAAATATATTTGAATGACTAAATATGTATCTTAGACTAATGATGCATAATGAAGCACGATTTTTTAATGGACTATGGGAAAAAGCTTTTACTATGACTTAATTAGAATTCAACACATTCTGCTGGGGAAACACACAGATAAACACACTTTTCTTTAATGCTTAAGTGTCTCTGTTAAAATTATGCTATAAAATGACCAGTAAGTAGAACAGAGTTCAGTAATCCACTGCCAGTGAGTCAAACTTGACCTGTTGCCCATGTTTATAAATAAAGTTTTATTGGGACACAGCCATGTCCATTTGTTTATCTATTGTCAATAGCTGCTTTTATGAGTCAGAGTTTCCTCCTTGAGGCAGAGATCAGTTGACTTGGAAAGCCTGGAATCTCTGGCCATTTACAAAGAAAAAGTTCGCTGAATTTGAAACTAGAATATACTCAATAGTAATCTTTGTAAAGGTGGAATCTAAATTTTAACACAGTGGCATAGGAGCTGGAATAACTTAAACAATTCACTTAACCTCTCTGAGCCTCTGTGCCCTCATCTGGAAAATAAGGATTGATTTGAGGACTCGCTTATTTATTGTAGTTAAACTGATGGAGAAATTGTAGCTCTCTGATCTCATTCTCAACCCAATGCCTATGTGGAGTTAGATCTCTCACAAATAACCCAGAATGATACAGCCTAATAGAATTAGTGTATCTGAACAAATGGCAAGCAATATTTTAAATGAAAAAGAAACTTGTCTAAAGATTTTTACAGGCTTCTTCTTGAATTTGATCATTAAATTACAAATATTCCATAAACATAAAACATTTCAGATAGTGGAACTCTCTTTTGTCAGTATAATTGTTAGTGGCATTAATACTAATAATCACTGCCATTTGGGGCCTTAGGATATGCAGGGCATGATGCTGAGTGCTTCACGAATATTATGGCATTTAATCCTCAGAATGACCCTATGAGGTAGGTACTTTTATTTGATATCAGATAAGGACCCTGGGGCTTGGAGGGGGGAATGAATGCTTTGTTCAAAATGACTCATCCAGGAAGTGGGGAAACAAGAATTTGAAACCAGATCTAGTCTGAAAGGTAAGCTTTTAGCCAACACCCTACTATGCCTCCTGATGTTGTCCCTGGAACCTAATTTTTTTTGCCTTTCCATTATTGGCTTCTTCACTGTTGCTACTGCATTTACCTTTAGACTTCTAGACAAGATCAAGGCATAGTCTAAAAAAAATATATGATCCTATAGGTTTCACTAGAAGGGAAAAAGGAATTCCATTTTTCCATCGAATTCATGCTAAACAAAGATTAGCTTTAAAGTGTGCCTTGCAAACCTTTTGCTATTTAATGAATAATTTAGATGAAATTCAGTAAAACACTGTGATAATACACCCAGCAATACCCAAAATTCAGAAATTACATGACTGATGATTGATTCTTAGAACTCCCAAACTTCCAGTCAGGTAGCTGTAAAGACTCATCTCGTTGTTTTATTAACGTTGTTGTAATATTCCTTTGTATTTTATGTATGTGGATTTTCATCCCTGTCTATAGAGTCTTGGTGTTTTACTACGCTATTTAAAGCAATACCTCTTCCATTTGACTAGCATGCAGTCCTCCTCAGTTAAATTGCTTAGACAACTATGTGAGACCCAAACTGTGGCACAGTTTGACAGTTTAGACTAAGAAGACATGGAGATTTTGGTGACAGATCTATATTATTGCATTCAAAGTATTATGGGGCATGGTGGGTAGAAATGTGGATTTTCTGTGGGCTGCTTCCCAATCCCAATGAGAATGTAGGGAGGTAACATTTCCTCATGGGGCTCAAGTTTTCTTTTCTGTGGGAACTTCTGTCAACTGATATTAACATCACTAAGTTTAGGGTAGCTTTTCCTAAAGGAATAGGGATATTCCTTTATATGGGAGATTTTCGATGTTTCTAGTGAAGTGCTATATGGACCGAATTGTGTCCCTTCCAAATTCATGTGCCAAAATCCTAATCTCTGATGTGTTTGTATTTGTAGATGGTGCCAGAAAGGAGGTAATTAAGGTTAGGTGAAGTCATAAAGCTGGAGCCTTAATCTGATAGGACTTGTGTTTTTATAAGAAGAGGAAGAGAAATCAGAGCTGTCTCTTTCTGTGCACCACAGAGGAAAGTTCATGTGAGGATGTAGCAAGAAGGAGACTGTCCACAAGCCAGAAAGGGAATTTTCACCAAATACGCCTGCACTGTGAGCTGGAATTTCTAGCCTCCAGAGCTGTGAGAAAATAGATATAAGCCAATTTCTGGTATTTCGTTACGGCAGCCTGAGCTGACTAACACAGCACCTGTTGTAGAAGCTAAGGAATTCTATTCCCTATGTCATTTGGACTAGAAATTTTTTCCAATACAGGACACTTTTAAAATTTATTTTAATGTTTATTTATTATTGAGAGACAGAGAGAGACAGAGCATGAGCATGGGAGGGGCAGAGAGAGGAGGAGACACAGAATCCGAAGCAGGCTCCAGGTTCTGAGCTGTCAGCACAGAGCCCAACGCGGGGCTCGAACTCATAAACTGCGAGATCATGACCTGAGCTGAAGTCGGATGCTCAACTGACTGAGCCACCCAGGCGCCCCTCCAATACAGGACATTTTAATTGCTGTATAAGATATTATTGTTGAAGGATTCCCTTCTCATAAGATAAATATTCTGTTATAAATGTTTGTAGAAGCAACATATTAAATAATTTTTCTTTGTCCTGCTCTTATAAATGGAAGTAAGTCTGACCCTGTGGAAGGTTCCTTGACATCTGATTTCTCAATATAGGTGTGTTCAGTTTCCAAAGACCTGATGTTTCAAAGAAGTTAAATATCCAACTACATACCGCATGTATAACATCCCATAATTCTGCTTTTTAATGAAAAGTAACACTGCATTAGACTTGTGTTAAAATTCCTTTCCTTCTTTTTTGAAGTTCTCTTGATTAATACAAAATTTCAAAGGAAAAATTCTATTGCTAGGAATGGTACTTGAAAAATAATTTGAGAACTATTTTTATTTGTAGTTATTTTTATTAAAAAAATTTTAAATGTTTTTATTTTATTTTTGAAAAAGAAAGAGAGAGAGAGAGAGAGAGAGAATGAGAGCAGGGAGGGGCAGGGGCAGAGAGAGAGGGAGACACAGACTCCAAAGCAGGCTCCAGGCTCACAGCTGATGTCATAGAGCCTGATGTGGGGCTCAAACTCACAAACTGTGAGATCATGACCTAAACTGATGCCAGATGCCTAACCAACTGAGCCCCCCAGGCACCCCAAGAGAACCATTTTTAATTTGGGGATTGCTGTTACACAGTCTTTATATACTGCTCTCATTGCTAACAGCATCCAGGATTTTTCTCAATTTTCCAAGTATCCTAATAAACTTATCATACCTACTTTGGGTTTCCCTAGTGGAACAGACTGTTGTATGAAGCAGTTAAACTAGTCAGCTATTTTGATCATTGCTTTTTCTTTTGAAAGATTATTGTTAATATTTGAGGAGCCAGACTGAGTAGCCTTATCCACCAAAATAGCACTGGACTCAACAGTTACTCAGTGATGAATGCAGTCAGAGGACGTGGAATTTGGTGACTTCAGGAGTGTACGAATTGAAGTTGGGGTTTAGTTTCAGGATAGTTTCCACTTTGTAAACTCCTGGTGGAGATTTTTAGGTCCATATAACATAAAGGTTTACTTGTGCAACTTGGGGTCACTGAGTTGGTCCTGGCAGACTGTTCCCTTTGGACTTGAACAGAGTGAAATTGAAGTGTTGAATTCGTTGTTTACATATATATTTCCCCTCAATCTTTTGTGGTCTCTATGTTTAAGGAAAATAGAGATCTCTTTGTTTAAGGAAAATAGCTTATATTTTAAATATTTCTATGTGGTGTAAAAATACAGCCTATTTTTATTTTTCACATATTTTGGCAGTATCTCAAAATATTATATGTCACCCATTATAAAGACATGTGAAGATTTTAAGATGTTTTTATAATGTATCATAACACATTTTTATAATTGTTATCTTTAAAACATCTAAAAGAATGCAGATGATTGATGTTCATGAGAAACAACACTGAAACACTCTAAAAACTAGAGGATCAAGAAAGATTGCATAGTGGTCTCGGATCTTTGCACCCTGGCCTTGGTTGCCTTTGGATTCATCTTGGGCTACCCTCTTTGGATGTTCCATTCACAATCAGAAGTAAAGGGGGTCTGCCTCTGTGGGATGCAATGCATTTGAATGCCTCCACACCTTTCTTAATACTATTCCCTCTGCTAGGAATGCCAACCCAGCTCGCTTCATCTCATCTGCCATATTTCATTTGGCCAATTCCCATTTGCCCTTTTAAACATTCCCTCAGTATCAATGCAGCCTTCTCTGACCCTTCCATGCAGAATTAATTGCCCTGCCACAACACCAAATACATCTTTCATTATGAATTATTTACTTCTCCATCTCTTCCATTAGTGCAAGTATTCTTCGAAGGCAAGGACTATGCTCTGTTCACCCGTATTTCATCTTATGTGCTTTGTGCCGAGCCTGGCATTTAGTAAACAATGAAGAAATATTTGGCCACTTGATTTGAAGTCCTAGGTTTGCTAATTCTTCATTCTAACTTTGAAAGTTTCTAAAACACACACACACACATAAACACACACACATTGCATATATGGTGGTGGTGTTTTAGGGAGAATATTTGAATTTTTAAAAAACTAAATTCTTAACTACATTATATTATAGTTTGTTAAAACAATAACATAAGAAGTAAATTAACTTCTGCCTAAACGGGTGACTCTTGTTTTGACTGAAGAAACTTGAGTGGAAGTAACACATGTCACTTCTTGTTGAAGATCTTTAAGAGCTGCTGCATAATTAGCCATGTGCCCTTGTGCTTGTAATGGAAGTATATAATGCGCCAGATAGAGTCCATTGGCCTGGATCTCTTATTAAAGACTGCCAGAGCAGAGCACCAAATGAACGTGTAATCTGAGTGAGAGATAATCCTTTGTTGTTTTAAGCTATGGAGACTTAGGGTTTATTACCACAGCCTACCCTAGCTTATTCTGATTGATATGATTCAATAATCATTTGTGAAATAGACATTATCATAAATGGGAATGGCAAAGGCTATTATCCAAAGAAGAGAATGCCACCAAGAACATTTATCAACCCAGATATTTTCCATTTTCAATCTGTTGAAATATTATTTAAAAACATGTAATATTAGATTTGCCTGGCAGAAATTGTCTCTATCAATATTCGACTAAGGGAAAACTGTACTTTGCTATATCTTTGTCAGCTATTAAACCCTTACTTGAATACTGACTATACTATATGAAGTAGCATGTGTCACTGTAGAGGGCTCATCTTTGGATAAGTCTTTCTTATTTTATGTATCCCATTAGCCTATGTACTGATGGTATAGCATCACTACACGGAGTGTAATTTCTATTTATTTATGATTGTGTTTCTACAAATGCATTTATCTTTTTTTCACTTAGAAAGTTATTTATTTTCTCATTGATTCATTTATTAATTCATTCATTAATCACTTTTGAATGTCAAATATATGTATTAGGTTTGGTGCTGGAGGCAAGTGTGTGTGTGTGTGTGTGTGTGTGTGTGTGTGTGTTTATACTTGTAGATGTGCACTAGATTCTGGGTACTGAGATAACATTGTCCCCATTCTGAAAGACTGTGTAATCTGGTGTAATATATAATCAAAATGGCCTTCAAACATTGGAATAAACAAATTACAGTGACAGGGCAAACATTTTCAGTCAAATAATAGTCATTTGGACACTAAGTGGTGACATCTTCAAGCTTATATAATTCAACTGGAAACAAACAAATGTCCAAAAAGAATGTGCTATTTTACCCAGTGACTATGAAGGGTAGTTGTCAGGACATGAGTGGATCACAGTACCCGGAAGGTCTCTCAGAGTGGGGAACACAGTCATTAGAGGGGTAAATAATACTGAATAACACCTAAAGAGGAGTTTTTCCAATAAACAGTCCAGATCAAGAGCCAACTTTTTTTCTCTGATGAAGTTAAAAGCATCTATATGAGTCACTCCTTAACCTCCTTCGATTTGGCTCCTGTTCCCATTGATCTGCTGTAACTTCTGTTCCGAGGATCTCTAAGAGCTCCTAAATACGGACCATCGTATTACATTCCATATTACAACGTTATGATACTGTTGACCCTGACATTCGTCTTGAAACTCCCCTGGCTTCCCTCTTTTAGCTTATTCCTCCTTATAAATGACTCTTATTTATGATTCTTTTCCCAAGTTCTATTTCCACACTTGCAATTAACTAGTGGATGTCTCCTTAACACATTATTTAAAACTGTTTTAAAATTAAACATTTCAAAGGTGAAATCCTTGTTGCTTCCTCCTCTCACAAAACAACCAACTCCCTCGGGCTACAAATCTTCAAGTAATTTCCTCACGGTTAAGACCATGTATATGTTATTAGACAAACCTACATTCAAATGTCAACTTTAGTCTAAAAGGTAGGAGAACGTAAATTGTTTCCTAACATCAATAAGCATTTTCTCATTTGTTAATTGAGATAATAAAAGCAGCTACTTCCCCAGGATTCTTCTGTAAAACAGTCAACAAATGCAGGACCATGTTCTGTAAGTTTGATAGAAGATAAGTACTAAACAATGGTAGTTTGTTTTATTGATATGTAATACTAGTCCTCATGTTTACAATAAGCAATCAAGCACTGTTACTTTTACCTTTAACATAGTTCTTACCTTATTATTATTATTTTTTTTACTTTCCATTCCTACTTAACCACTTTCATTTCCATTCTTATTACTCCTTTTGCTTGTACGTCACTGAAGAGGGAGCATTGGATTTAAAGTTTCGAACATGGGCAGAGATAAGCAGAAAAACTGACAGGATATTTTACGTGCATTGAGGCCCAAAACACGAACTTTGGGTACAAATACAAGCAAAGACTTGAGTTTCTGTGGGCATGGAGTTTATGCAGAAGTGTGTGGCAGCAGAGTTTGAAATGATTTTGTTGTGTGGAGATCGTCATGTGCTTTCCTAGGATTACTTTGGTAAGATATTTGAGTTAATAAGGGACATTCCCAAATCTGTGCTTTAGGAGTGTGAATGTGACATCATAATATGACCAATGGGATAGAGAGACACTGGGAACAAGGGCATGCATTAAGAGGTTTCTGGAATTATTCAGGGGAGAGTAATATTTTGGTGGTCAAAAAGGGAAATCTCATAATGCAATGTAGCAATTCAGGAGGAACCAGTGTCTATTTCAAAGATTGGACTCTAATCCTCGATGGAAGAAAAAGAAAAAAGAAAAAGATTGACAGAATTCGGATTATAGAAAAATTATCAAAAGCAGAGATTCTGGTATGAAAGAACAGTAATGGGAGTCCTATTATGGGAATGGAATTACCATGTGAGCAAATAGATTCAGGAAAAAGGTAGGAACTCAAGCTGTTAGAATTATGTTCATGACTCAGCAAGTATATATGCAGATTTTCCTTACCTGCATATGTGTATGTGACGTTTTACTGAGGACAGGGCCCACAGCATTTATCACATTCATAAGGGGTCCATGAACCAAAATACTTAAGGTTTTACATCATGCTATAACCTTTACGATGCCTGAGATCATGTTATTCTGATATAGCTTTCTATCTCTGGTGCTTGGCCTATATAAGTGTTCTAATAAGAATGTGTTGGGGCGCCTGGGTGGCTCAGTCAGTTAAGCTTCCAACTTCGGCTCAGGTCATGATCTCATAGTTCGTGGGATCAAGCCCCGCGTCAGGCTCTGTGCTGACAGCTTAGAGCCTGGGCCTGCTTCAAATTGTATGTCTCCCTCTCTCCCTGCTCCTCCCCCACTCATGTTCTGTCTCTCCTTCAAAAATAAATAAAAACATTTAAAAAAAATCTTTAAAAAAAAAGAATGTGTTGACGGAGTAAACTGATGAATAAATGAATGAGTGATGAACATAAGTCTTACCTCTTGATGCTTCCTTGAGGAAGACTGTACACTTTTGTTGTGTACAGTGTTGTGTACTGTGAATAGGCAGTTGTGAGTTGATCTCCAGGAGTTTGATGGTGAGTTGCTGACCCAGTGTTGCTAATGTTTCTACTTTAGAAATAAATGGACAGGCACCAGTAGGCTTACTATGCTTAGGCATTGTCTGGGAGTAGCCCAGGGTATGTGTGGCCTCCCCGTGAATGAAGTAAACAGAGCAATACTTCAGTCTGAGGCTCTTTTTCTACCCAGTTGTTCTTCCTTCCCATTTCTTTTCCTAGGGATCAGGCCTGTACCATAGTCTGAAGGCTCTGTCCTCTCATTCTTGCTTCCTCTCCCCTTATCATTCATAGATATTAGCTCTAATAAATCCAAAAGGTCCATAGTTGAAAGCTGTCATTCAACCATGCTCCTTAAAGCAGATTCTTTGAAAGGAGCTCTGAGAGCACATCTCCATGGCTTCTATCCTTTTGTATCCTGAAAACCTACAGATCCAGTTTGAAATAAGAACTTTCCCCTATGCTTCTGCTGGATGGAAACCAGAACTTCAGTACTGCCTATGTGACTAGCAGTCACATAGCTATTATTTGGATCAAGACTACTTGTAGAACTGTAAGACTTGTGCAAAGCAGGCTGGGAAGAAAACCCAAAGTTGTCTATTATTGGATACAGTTTTTTGAGGTGACAGTGACTAAGACCATCTACCTCACAAATGTCTGAGCACATGGCTATTTGCTTTATGTCAGATTCCAAAAAGTCTTAAGTAACCCCCCCAAAATATTATCCCAATTTAAAGAGAGCTCTAACCTTGGAAATAACAAATCAGCTTTTAGGGACCAATTGAGGCTACATAGTCTGTGATGATGGAACTACTCTGCCTCCAGTCTCCTTTGGTAATGTTCTGGACACAAAAGTGTAAAGTATATTTTGAACCTCTTATCATGGACATTATACTATCAATTACCACAAGAGAAATGGTTCAACAAGATTTCCAATTAATTGTGTTTTTCTTCGAGTCTGTAAAAGGGTATATAGTTCATAACCTTTAAGTGCATCAATCTTCATAGACTTTGTATTCCCATGAAATATCAGTAATGCTTTGATAGCTACAGACATTATTTTCTTCTCTTGCTTTTTACATAGTATATGTAATCAATTTCACCTAGAACTAAATTATTGTCTCAAATAACAAAAATGGGTACTTGAGCATATGGAACCAGTTTAGTTGAAGGATTCTGTGGGAGGTGGGGGTTATAGAGAGGTGCCATCTGCTCAGAGGGCCTTTTATGTTTAAACAATTACTTAATGAAAGGGTTTATCCTTAAACAAAGCAGACCCTGTGGGTCTGATTTGGACCTTGTTGGATAAAATAAAGCATTGAAGGGAATATCATCTTAATTTTGATCACTGACACAAGAGGAGTATTGGTATAGACTGTCTCGTCAATCATGCCCAATAATCCAAGTGGTCAGTTGAGAAAAAAGGGTACTAAGATGCCAATCCTAATTACTCTGCCTTTTTCCTCCACTTAAGATGATGGAAGGTTTTGTTCCCCCATCCCCAACCCCCACTGAAACAGAATGAGCTTTTTAAAATAAATACTGGTCAGGACCCAGTTACTGAGCAGAGAAACACATATAGGACAATCTAATCATCTGTCAAAACCTTAAGCAGGACAGGTTCACCATTTTTTTTTTTTTTTATGGCAGGGCATAAACCCTGCTAATCTCAAAACCTATATGCAGTGGATTAGGAAATCTTATGTATTTATCTCAGTATAACATAGTGACTTATTTATCTCTTAGGGGTTTCAAGTATCTCACTTTAGGAACACTATTGGCAACATTTTCCTGTCATCTATAACCATGTGTTTAGATTACATTTTTTTGGAATGGATGCTAAAGATAAGGATTAAAAAACTGGTTTTATATTAAAGACAATATTTCCTGTTTTAGTTTTACTGTAGTTTCATGATATTAAGCTCTTATGGTGTGAATATGCAAAAAGTGACTTGTTTCATTCTGTGAAAAATCTAGTATTCTGGCATGCTGTTTGTGTTATTATATAATCGGGATTTCTTATAAATGTTTACTCAATAGTTTTTCTTATTTGTAGAAATAAATAAGCAATATCCACAATGTATTTTTTTAATTCAACAAATATATATTATATATATTTGGAGAGGGGTTGAAATTATATAAGTAGCAACATATGTGTGTGTATATATATATATATATATATATATTTCACATGAATTAATTAAACTCAAAATACATTATTGAGGAAAGAATATAAATAACAGTGAAAATCACAATATTTGCTGTAATGACCACAACTCTATATAGCATTTATTTGCCAGGCGCTGTAGAGAGCATTTCCTATGTGTAATCGCATTTAATCTTCATAACAACCCTATGAGGTAGGTTTCATCATCTTGTTGTATGATTTGTTAGGATCTGAAATTCTCCAAAACTTATTTCCCTAAATACTCAGAGTCTTCTTTCCTCAGTCATGTAAATTACATTACATTACTTTCCTCAGTGATGTAAATATCCCATAGGATTGCTGTAAAGATTAAGTGACTACTGTATGGTGACCTCATCATGTAGTATATGTAGAATCTAAATATTATTGAAATATTATTGAAAGAGAGCCATAATTATTTTACTGTTTTAAATATTTATTTTTGAGAGAGAGAGACTGCATGCAAGCAGAGAGAGGAAGAGAGAGAATCCCAAGCAGGCTCCATGTTGTCAGCGCAGAGCCTGACATGGGGATCGATCCCACAAACTGAGATCATGACCTGAGCCAAAATCAAGAGTTAGGCAGGTACTCAAGTAACTGAGCCACCCAGGTGCCCCAAGAACCATAATTATTTTAAATAACATTTAAAATACTAATCCAAAGCTTTTTAATGTTCCAAAGATTCCTCACTTAATTTGACTCTTTAGGTACACTTAAAATTTTTTTTTTTGATGTTTATTTATTTTTCAGAGAGAGAGAGAGACAGAGTGTGTGTGGGGGAGGGGCAGAGAGAGAGGGGGGACATAGAATCTGAAGCAGGATCCAGGCTCTGAGCTGTCAGCACAGCACCAGACGTGGGGCTCAAACTCACAGTGAGATCATGACCTGAGGCGAAGTTGGACGCATAACTGACTGAGCCATCCAGACGTCCCTCTTTAGGTACATTTTAATGACTCCTTACAGTCGTTACTATGAAGCCAGAATACTGGACCAAAAATACTAAGGAGTTTGGGTGGATATTACAAAATGAAATAATGGAGATGCAGGGGTAAGTTAATCTTTGCTAGGCCAGTGTTATGGTTTGAATTGTGTCCTCCCCAAATTCACATGTTGAAGTCCTAACTATATCTCAGAAGATGATCTTATTTGGAAATAGAGTGGTTGCAGATACAGTGAGGTAAGATGAGGTCATTAGGGTAGACCCTAATCTGACTGGCGTCCTTACGAAAAAGGGGAAATTTGGACACAAGGAGAATGCCATGTGAAGAGACAGAGGAAGAGGATGGTCATCTACAAACCAAAGAGAGAGGCCTGGAAAAGACTCTTTCCTCACAGGTCTCAGAATGAAGTGAAACTGCTTATACCTTGGAATGTCTGACTGCCTCAGTTTATAGAGCATGCGACTCTTGATCTCAGAGTTGGTCGCGAATTCAAGTCCCATGTTGGGTGTAGAGTTTAGTTAAAAATAAAATAAAACAGCAAATTAAAAAAAAAAAGAAAGAAAGAAACTGCTTATACTTGATTTTGGAGTTCTAGCCTCCAGAACCACAAGACAATACATTTCTGGTGTTTAAGCCACTTGAGTTTGTTATGGCAGCCATAACAATCTAATATACCCACAATCTACTCTTTCTTCATGGGATGAAATTATCTTCTGAGTAATTACATTCAGGTAAGGCTGGGTCTATTCCAGTTCTATCCATGGACACATGACCCCAGAATAGCCTATTTTGGAAGCCTTAGTCATTGTTTCTGTAACAGGAATTGACCCATAAGTTGAATGAGAAATAAATCTAAGATTTTTGTGGAGACCTACTATAAAAGAGAATTCATCATGTTTTGTTGTAAGTCATGGGTCAACAAGTTTTGAGTATTTTTCGTAAAGAACAAGATAATAAATATTGTAGTTTTTTGAGTCATACAGTCTCTATTGTAACTAGTTGTCAGACCAGATTTGGCCCATGGCTGTAGTTTGCTCACCTCTGTTATAGATAATAAAATATTACTCTGAATCATCTTGGTGTTACCATAATGGGATAGTGTCTTAAAACAAATCCATCACAGAGAAAAGTAGAGCTGAGAGATAAAGATTCCTAAAGACATCATGCCAGAGTGAAGCAAGAACATGAACATTTGGTTTTATGACCCAAATAATTTTCTCCTTTACTCAAACCATCTGAGCTGGGTGGGAGAATCTTTGCACAAAAGGAGTTCTAGATAAAACTTCCCATACAGTACCAATACATAGGAAGGACCCAATAGTAACCTTCTCTCCTATCTGATGGGCAAGTAGTGCAGAGTTAAGATAGTACTCTCTTTTTTGAGGAATAGCATATTTAGGGGAATTATTACAGATAAGCAGAGTGAATGAAACAAAGCAAAAATGGTTATGCATCTTCATACTTTCCAATTGCTGAAACTGACTCTCTTTCCAAACACTTTCCACCTTGACTATAACTGATTCTCTTTCCTTCATAAAAAGAAGAGATAACTAAAGGAATTAATTTCCTTAATGTTGTACTCTCGGCTTTCCTTTCACTCCCTATGTGTATCAAAACAAAGAATTCATCAACCTCCTACCCTTTGTGGCTGCAGTGTTCTCCAAGATGAAGTAGAATCTGTTTAAAGACTACAATATTGATCCCTGCAGAGGAGAATAAGTATATGGAGAGCGTCAAAATATGTTTGCCTTATTTGTGAAGGAAAGATGTTAGGGACTAATTGGAAAATATTTTTAAATTAATTTTTTAAGATTTAAAAATACTGTGGCTTTTATTTAATTCTCCTGATTTCATCTTTATAGGACTTTGATTAGAATAACCAGATAGGCTTTTGATGGAAGAATCTTTTCGTAGTGATCTATCAAATGAATACTGTTTTTTAACTCATTTATTCAGTCAGTCTTGTATGAATATTAAGAAATTGTGAAGTTCTTATTAAATGTACAGCATTTCTGATAAGTTCTGAGTTTGAATTTAGGTTCTAATGTTATATTGTATAGCATACATTGGCCAACCTCTCAGCCTCTCTGCATTGGTAGTTCTACACGATACAAAAAAAAAATGAGGGTCTTGCAGATTTTATTGTCTGTCGTGGTTAGTTATGTAAATAAATAAACAGACAAACACATAAATAAAAATCAGAAACTTTTTTGTGTGTCAAAGTCTAATTTTCGATGGGGAAGTGGAGGGGAATAGAAAAAAGATAGATGCTATCAATCTCATTCTGAACACAGGCCAAAAATAATTTATGGGAATGTATAAGAAAACTGCCAGTATTTATAAGCCCAGGGCATGGTGTATTTGAGAAGCAAGGAAAGGAAGATCAGACCTATTTGCTCAATGCCACTGTTTCATATTCTCTGACTTGGGACGTCATTATCTGAGCAGCTTTACCTACATGAGTGGTCAACTCATCCACTTCTCTTACTCTAAGATTAGAAGGATCATTTTTTCTATGGGAGGTCTTTTCTTTTCATAACATTTTAAAATTGCTAATGGCATAGAAATGTTCTTCGGTGCATGTTTATCTTCCAAAAATACCATATTTGATGATTTTATAACCACGATGGAACAGGACAATATGGATTTAGAGTTTCAATTTCTTCTGACAGTACAGCCAGCTGGAAAAGCCCAAGCTACTAAAGGGACTAGAATAAAACTTTCTTCATACTGTAATCCTGGATTCCAAGTACTGGGTAGCAATATTTTTTCAATTGTGATTTATAGGGTCAAAGACACACACGTGTGAGTTTTACAGGTGTGCATGCTTCTGTTTGTGATGTTGAATTCTCAGGCCAAGACTCAATAACCACATGTCTTTCTTATTTCAAAAATCCAATGCAGATTAAAAACAAAACAAAAACATGGGTTAGAGAACATTTAATATATGAGTGACTTTAAACCAGTTCATTGTTTTTTGTCTTAACCCAACTCAAATTTTGAAATAAAAATAAATTAATTTCAAACATTGGCACTTTCATATTAGAAAGCAAGTACTTGAATATTCCTTGCACAGTAGTGGAACAGGCTGCTGAGGAGATCTGAACTCTGTGCACAAATGATGCAGCTACGTAGACAAATGGCAAAAACATCACTGTAAACATTAAAGCACTGTCTTCAGCAATGGGATGTACTGTCTCCCTTAATTTTATGGGCAGCTGTTAAACAGGTAAATGCAGAACTGATTGAGAGAGAGTGGCCACCATGGAATTATGTCCATTCAAACTTTTCCTCAGAACCTTTTTATTCCCCGAAAAATCCCATGAACCTCTACAATACTACAGAATACAACCGGAAAACTACTTCCCTAGTAAAAAGAGGAGCAGGATTTCTAAATATAGAGTTCCCTGTGTTGAAATCCATGCTCAATCACACTCTCATTTATGAGAACTTATGAGCTTTGATTTTTTTTTTAAATCTGCATAGTGAGAAAACCAATTCCACCCTGCAAGGTCGATGGAAGAATTTGAAATGATCTTTGCGTGGCACACATTCATTTTGAGATATTTATTTTCTATTTTCTTCTCTGTGTTACCCCCTTCTTGCTTTCATGCAGGATCTTTCCTTTTAAGTCTTTGCCTCTGTAATATTTACAGGACAGAAAGCAGTTGTTTGAAGTCAATGGTGTTTCCTCTCTTTTACAAAAAAAACCTAAGCCCTCTGTAGATGAAATAAGTCTTGTATCCTAGAGTTAGGAAAGGTAACAGTTATGTGGACCAGAGAAATATGGAAGGAGAGATTCCCAGGGGCTGGGACGTGGAAGAGGCTAGTTGGAAAGACCCCAACAGCATATAGCAGTACCCATGCATAGTTCAGCCAGATCTAAAGATCTATGCCTTTTTCAAAGATTCTGATGGCTGTGGTTTGCTGAACCTTACAGAATCAGGAGCTATGGGAGAAGGAAGTCATGACAAAAACAAGGATGGACAAAAGACCTTTGAGCAGAAAGGCCTCCAAGACTTTTTAAAATATGCATAAGAACCTGAAATCTTGGCCAGGCTTGGAGTGGAAGGGAATTCCAGTATAACTGTCATTAAGATTTTAGTCACCTGCTTGTGCTAGGCTCAGATCACATCTAAATTGAATAAGAGAAAATAAAGAAATGCAACATTTCTGGTTTACTTGAGTTTGTAAACAAAAATCTTTTTAACTACATACTTAAAACTCCTAGCCCAATATCAGATTCATGGGTGGTATTTAAAAAATGCATATCAATTTAACCCAGCCTACAAAATGCTGACACTAAGACAAAAGTAATTCAGTATACAATAACTAACATATTTCTAGAGCATAAATGTATTCAGTAAATACAGTAAAATTAATAAAAGTGGCAGGAGATGCATGCCGAATTAAAACATTCATGGTAAACATTTAAATAAATAAAAAGCCTGTACACTAGCAATCTGTATATCCTTTTAAATTCATAGACATGTAGTAGATATTCAGTTGCTTTTTGTTCTATTTAAAAACTGTTTATTGATCACATACAACATGCCAAGCACTATCCAAGGCATTAACAGCCACAACATTGGAAAGACAAATAATGCACAGCCTTCACGGACCCTACATTTCAGTGGAGGAATGAATTCGTGAGGTATTTGTGTTCAGCTGCTAGTAGCTGAGGCTTGCCTAAATTCACAAGGACTTGTTAATTAGTATAAAAACAATCAGGATTTAGGTAGACCAGAGCTCACTTGTATGGTTGTTTTATACCATCTGCTTCTCCATTGTAGCATATGGCTTCCATTCTCAAAGTCACCTCACAGTCACTGATTGCTGTTGGAGTTCCAGCTATGATGTTCCTATAATGGGGATGGAAAAAGGGTAGAAGGACAATAAATACTTACTTTTGTGGAGAGCCATTTCCTTTTCTTTTTTTTAATGTTTATTTTTGAGAGAGACAGAGACAGAATGTGAGTGCGCTGGGGCAGACAGAGAGGGAGGCACAGAATCCGAAGCAGGCTCCATCCAGGCTCCGAGCTGTCAGCACAGAGCCTGGTGCAGGGCTCGAACTCACGAGCTGTGAGATCATAACCTGAGCGGAAGTCGCATGCTCAAGCAACTGAGCCACCCAGGCGCCCTGAAATGAATCTATCTTAAATTTTTTTTTCTTAACATTTATTTATTATTGAGAGACAGATACAGACAAAGCATGAGCACGGGAGGGGCAGAGAGAGGAGGAGACACAGAGTCTGAAGCAGGCTCCAGGCTCCGAGCTGTCAGCACAGAGCCTGACGTGGGGCTCGAACTCACAAGCTGTGAGATCATGACCTGAGCCGAGGTCAGACGCTCAACCAACTGAGCCACCCAGGTGCCCCTAACCATTTCTTTTTTTAAGCCGCTTTCCTGAGAACCCAGGATTTTTACTTACGTCTCATTAACCAGGAGCTGGTTAAATCAGCAGCAAAACGTACTGAGAAATGGAATCTTTTACTTAAAAGTACTGCTGTACTAATTAGATATAATGTCTAAGGAGAAGGAAAGAATAGCTGTTAGTTGGCAACTAGCAGTTCTTGACATTATGAGACAGATATTTACCCACAAATGGATGTAGGCTACAAGTCAAGTGACAGATAATGGTAGAAAAATGAAGCAGCGTCAGAGAACAGAAAATGATTGGGTTGCCCCTTTTTTAGATGAATTTTCAAGGCTATGAGGTGGTGACATTTGATCAGAATCCTAAAGAAAGTACAGAGCTTAACCATAAAGTTATTTGCAAAAAGAGCATTCCAGTCAAGGGTATAAACAGGTGCAAAGTTCCTGAGGCAGGAGGTTTGTAGCTAGAATAGGAGCATGTTATATACAAGACTGTGTGTGTGTGTGTGTGTGTGTGTGTGTGTGTGTGTGTGTTATGTATGATTAGAATGGAGGTGGCTAGAAAGGAGATGAAAAAGCATAAGAATTTTACATTTTGTCTCTTCACTCTCAAAATGATAGTAAGAGTTAAAAATCATCAAGTGATTGCTATGCATCAAGCAGTCTATGCTTTTCAATGATTTTCCATATTTAATCTTCACATATTCTGTGAATTGGGTACTATTGCTAACCGATATTTTACAGATAAGAAAACTGAACACATAGATTAACTAATTGTCTAGGTTTACATATCCAATATATGGCCTAGTAGACATATAAACCCAGGCAACTCCATCTGGAAGCTCAGTTTTAACTCCCACACAATACTCTCTTCCTGGTATCCCGTAGGGCATGTTTCATTGTGAGCACACCCTTCAATGTTACTTATCACCTAGTTTAGGTCTGGTTTGGGGTAAGGGCCTTGGAGATCCTGTATTTATATTTTTATCTGTGTATCCAATTTGTGGGGTCAATTTCTTTCAAAGAATACAGGACACCATTCATAGACCAAAACATGGAGACAGACCATCTTGTATCTGCTTTTAGGTTATTAAACGTGAGAAGTGCAAGAAGAGTTATTGGGGTCAAGGTGATTTGGAAATAATAAGAACTATTAACCAAAGAATCCATGCCAGCCCAATCCCTTCCAGCTCTCTTGTGTGGCTTGTTAATAATGATCATTAGCATTCCAAATGCTAACAATTTTCAAGCATCTGCTCAGGTGAGACAGATTGAATTAGACTCTTGGTCTAATACTTAGTAGCTTCATATACTTAGGCAAGCGTTATGAATCGAATTGTGTCCCACAAAAGAGGACATCAGAATGTGACCTAATTTAGAACTAGGGTCATTACAGAGGTAATTGAGTTAAAATGAGGTTATTGGTGGGTCTTAATCCAGTATGACAGGTGCTATAAAAAGCTGAGATTTGGACACAGAGACAGACATACAAAGAGGGAAAATGATGTGCAGACACACAGGGAGAAGATGGCCATGTTGCAGGAACAATGCATCGATGAGCCAAGGATTGCCAAGAGTCACTGGCAAATACTAGAAGCTAGAAGAGGCAAGGGACAATTCTTCCCTGGAGCCATCACAGAGAACACGGCCCTGTGGATATTTTGATCTCTGAGTCTAGCCTTCAGAATTGTGAGACATTGCTTTCAGCCACTTAGTTCGTGGGTACTTTGTTATGGCAGCTGTAGATAAATAGTATAGTAAGTTACTTAACTTCTGCCTGTCTCGGTTTCTTTACTTGAGAATTGGAGAATATGAATGTGTGTATTGCCTGGCAAGTAGTTAATTGCTCAATAATTGTTAACACTTAAAATTATTTTGAGAATGAAAGAAAGAAATGGGGCACGCATGTATTCCATCCCTCTCCTGCTGCTGACTTCTTAAAAGCTTAGAGTATTGATTGGTATGCATAAAGCACTTAGTGTGCCACAGCAAGTATTGCCATAGGTCTGTTTTCTTTAATCATCTCAGGTTCCGGTAGACTTTATTACCTTTATCATAAATATCCTATTCCATCATTTGCTCTTGGGTTGGCATTCTGAAGAGCAGGAAAAAATATCGTTGATACTTACTCTTTGCTATTTATGAAAAAAGAAAGATGAGTCTAGAAGCACTGGATTGTGAGTCTGGAAATCTGGGTTTTCCTCTTGGACCTGTCCTATCAACGTGACCTCAGGACAGCCCTTCAACTCCTCTCAACTTCCCTCCCTGTACGTTGAAAAGCTTGTACTTCCAATCTCCAAGATTCCTTTCATCTTGAAAGCTGACTCTAACATCCCTAGTTTGAAAATGTATGATTCTCTGGTTTATTAGTTAAAATTGTAAGCCTTAATGTAAGGTAGATCCTCATGAATTATGGGAAAGGTAACATTTTTTTCCCCAATATTTTGTGTTTAGACCTCCACATGACCACCTTGAGGACTCAGTCCCTGTTCTGGTACCTGGCATTAATTCCTGACTCTTGAAAGCCTGCCATACCAGCTGGTGCTGTCCTTAATCTAGCCCCATCAAACTGCTAGAAAGGATAAAACTGTTTACAGGAGCAGTAAGTACCAGAACTTGAGTGGTTCCCTTTCTCATTATATAAAAGAGGAACAGACATCTTCAGAACTGGGTTCAGAATTCTCATTTTCTGACTTCCATCCCTGGGCTTTGTAATTCTTATACTATTTCTTTTAGGCAAGATTTTCTAATGAGTGATTTATCTCATCCAATTAGACATTTACTGCGTTCCAAAGTTTCCAAGACAGAGCTAGTTAGAGATGGAGCTAAGTTACTGATTATATCTGCTCTAATGTGTAGGGTTTGGAAAGGCTATTTAGTCACCACAGTCCTGGTTCCCTCCTATGCTAACATTGGGCATTTTGGTGAGATGTCCCAAATTTATTATGTTTCATAGAGGAGTAAAGAGAAGGATGGTAACTTAAAAGGAAATATGGAAGCATGTATATAATCTGTTCATGGCACTCCTCAGATTAAACTAGTCTTAGTAACTGCAGCACAAAGTAGAAAGTTTTCATTTAGTGTGGCATATATGCAATGATTTGACTCCTAACTTTTCAACCTAATTTTTCTTTTATTTCTTATAGATATACTTAACTACTTACATTTCCAGAATATATCACTCCATTGTATGCACCAATGTCTTGAGGATATTGTGCCTTCTGTCTGGTACTTCATTTCTTGATTTGCCTACCTAATAAATTTCTATTCACTCTTAAAGACCTAACCCTAAGAACTACTATGCCAAGCCTTTTTTGTTGAACTCAAATAGAGTTCATCTCAGTTTTTTACAGCCCCAGGATACCCAACACTTACCTCTATTATAACATTTACCATATTGTATTACAATAATTTTATATCTGTTTCTATTCTTTTTAATTGTAAATTCATTGAGGATTGAGTTTACATCTTATTTAGCTTTATTTGTCCCAAGTGCTTAGTTCGATTCATAGAACAGGGTAGATTTGCCTCAAATAGATGTTAAGTGAATGGTGGTTGGATGAAATAAAGACAATGCCAGATAGACCAAAGGAGATCACAATCAAGAGAAAACACGGGGGTGTGTGTGCCTGGGTGGCTCAGTCAGTTGGGTGTCCAACTCTTGATATCGGCTCAGTTCATGATCTCATAGTTCATGGGATTGAACCCTGCATTGGGCTCTGTGCTGACAGTGTGGAACCTGTTTGGGATTTTCTCTCTCCCACTCTCTCTGTCCCTCCCCTATTCTCTCTCTCTCCCTTTCAAAATAAATAAATAAACTTATAAAATAAAGAAAACACTAGGATGACTCTTGTCTTCAAATCCAAGGAACACTTTTCATATCTCCTACCTCCCCAACTAGTTCTAGCAACACTTTACAGATTACAGACTGTTCTTATAACTTCTTTTGTGAGGCTTAGTTTGTATTCACTGACAAAGATAAATCTGAAAAGATTTAACATATGCATATCAATATTATTTACTGGACAGTATACTTAGATTATGACATTAGGGAAAAATAAATTGTGTGTATTCCACGTAATGGTTTTACAATGGTACAAATGAACTGGATAATGGTTTTTGGGTTAGATGACTCCAGGTGACTGGCAAGCTAAATTGAACCATGTTCCGAATTGAGCTGGTTTTAGAAAACATTGGTTGCCAAAGATTCCTCTACACTCCAGTACTTTTTGACACTTGAGGCTTACAGTAGATTTTTTTGTGTTAAAATGATAAAATCTGTGCCAAAAATTTTTAGTGGGGGATGCACTGGAGAGGGGAGGCTCTATGAGTTGGGGTTTATTATGCACTATTTCCTGTTTGGAATGTGAAAAGAAGGGATGGGAGGGGAACCATTTATAAACAGGGATGAACATTGAACAATATGAGTTTACTCCCAGCAACTGTTCCATGCCAACGCCTAAGGCAAGTTCATGCAAATCTTACTTCACCAGAAATGAGTTTGGATTCTTGGATTATTATGGCTCCTGGGATTTTTGACCACAAAATAAAAATTTTAAATTACCTGAATTGACCTTAATATATGTTGGCTATGGTGAACTGAATGTATTCACTCACTCAAATGACAAGAGGAATTTGTTAAGCATTTTACTTTTGTTTGGAATTAGAAATGCATAGATGAAGGAAGAAAACTACCCTTAATTTTTTTATAGTTTACTTGGGAAAACAGTAATATTTACAAAAACAGAGTATAAGATGGAACATATTATTAAGAGATAAGAGTGAAAGATTATTGGATAATAGATGGACCATGTGACTATTCATCTCTGAATGCATAAAGAAGGGTTGGAGAAGGTGATATATGTGGTAAGCTCTGACGGATGAGTAAGAAAATGCAAGAATGACATTACCAGATTGAGAAAAGTGTGTATGCCTTATCACCCCACTGAATATCATCACCATTTCAATGAAAAAATGCTTTTACCAGTAACAATGGCTGCCAAAAATGCAGTAATGAAAGCAGCAATATGAGCTTTCTAAACATTTCCATACTCTGGGAACTATAGTCATCCCTGTTGACTAACAACAGAAAAGTTTCACTAGAATAGGGAGCAAGAGGAACTCATACTTTGCTGGTAGCAGTGTATATTTTACAACCTATTTCTAAAGTGTTTGATATTTATCTTCTAAAACTGAATATAATCATCCTCTACTACCCAGCAAAATATGCTTATGAATATTCATATATAGATCACATTCATATGATGTGAACATGGATATAGATATTAATATATAGATAGATACATAGGTAGATAGATGATAGATATCTAGCAGAAATATGGATATACTAAAAGACATGAATGGGAGTGTTTATGGCAGCTTTATTCTCAATAGCACCAAACTGAAAAAAAAAAACAAATAAATTATGGTATAGACTTCAATAAAATACTATTATAGGGATGGTAAGGAACACAATTTTGCTACATGCAATAACAGGGAAGAATCTCATAAGCATAATGTTGAATGAATAAGTCAAGCACAGATGAGTCTGTATTATTCTGGTTATCTAAGGTTTAAAATTGGCAAGAAAAAATCGATACACTGGAAGTCATATGGTTTCTGGGGTTTTATTTCTTGACCTAGACAGTGCTTTTGTTTATATCTACATTACAAGTGTTCATTAAGCTGTACCTTTAGAATTGTCACACTTTTCTATATATTTGCTACAGTTCAAGAAAGATTTAGCAAATTTTAAAAAGAAAAAAAATGTAATTGTATCTTATTTCCATTTTTATAAAAGTTCTTTCTGTGTGTATATCCAAATGGAATGACATTCATCAACTATTCTCTTGTTATTTCTAGATGCTGGGGTTTTGAGTATCTTTCTTTTGTGTTTATATACATTTTTCTTTGTACTTTTTTGTGTTGACTGTTGTTTTCAAAACAAACTTATATCACCTTTACTAAAGTAGTATATTGAACACAAAAGATCATCAAGAACAGTGTTTTATGCATACACCATAGATAAAAAAAGTTCTAGGTTTGAAAACTGTAATATATATATTTTATTCGAAATTACAAATTCCATAAAATGAAGGATGAATATTATTTATTTATTTATTTATTTATTTATTCATCACCAGAAGCACAGTGTTTTCTAACAATGTCTTATAAACAGGAGGCATCCAAATGATACTTGTTGAATGACAAAATCAAGGTCTTCACCCTACAATTTTAAAGTCATTGGCAGTGACTTCTGGTGTCACCCTTGTTTGATAACAAGAAGACAAATACATAAAAATTCCTTATTTATTCCAGAGCCCAACTTACCTATTTCAGGAAGTTTTTTCCACCTTTTTTTTTGTGACAAAACCTTTGTAATGGCCAAGTGAATACTGATTTCACGGAAGAACTGGAGAACGGGCGTTCAGGAAGCCATTAAGCAGTGGGCTAGCATTGCAAGTCCCTCAACATCTTGGGATCTGAATTGCATCATCCACATAGTAGGGAATGGAACAGGAACACCATTTACTGAGATGACTATACATGATTTTACACCTGTATATCAATGACCATAAAGCATATATAGCCCAGAAAATTTTTGTTGGTGTGATTGTGTTTTGCAGTGTTACTATGGAGGCTTCTTCTCCATCAAAGGTAGGTAATTACCTGTATGTATTAGCTCTCAGGTGTGATGGTAGATTACCCTCACAGACAAAGGAAAGACATATATTTTGAAAATTTCATACTTACTCTTCACCTTTAATCTGAAGGAACTATTTCTGGTTGAATTTTCTTAAGAATAAACAATACCAAACTTTGCACATATAAAACAAAAGAGCTGATACCCAGAGTAAAAAAAAATGTCCAGTTATACCTATGAAAAATCAGAAAGATCTATGTAAAAATTGTGTTTGAGAGACATGATGTCTTTTATGAGAAAATTTACTTACTTTTGTCCAAAGTAAAATTGCTCTGAGCTTCTCCTTAGTTAGGAATTTTCCTCTGTTGCAATGCCCTCTCTGGATCCCATGGTCCGTTGTGAAGTCAAACACCTCTTATGATGAAATACCCAAAGTCTGTAAACCATAAACAGTTAATATAGTTAGAGGGTGCTCTAAAATGGGTATATCAACATATATGTTTTACTTCAGAGTCAGTAAGTTTTTACTATTTCAAATCTTTATGTGCTTCTCACCCTTGAGGGCTAAGAAAAAAATATTTCAGTTAATATAATATAAAAAGTAAATATTAGGTATAGAGATGAAATTTTCTCATAACCCAATAGGTAAAGAATGTTGAACCAAAATTGTCAGGGGACTTGTGTTCTAATTTATTTCAACCCCTAACTATCTGTACGACGTTAGATAAAACATACTGTAGCAGGTTCAACAGAGAATGGGACAACCAGTATAGACAATTTTTCCAAGGAGTTTTTGTGGTCAAGAACGTGCACAACAGTTCTATGCCTGAAGAGGTGCAAGGGATCAAGTACATTTATAGTTTTAAGGTAGGACATTTTACCATACTGAAAATTTACCATACTACAAAAAGGCACGGTGAAGGTGGAGTTGAGGGAAAGAAATGTTGATGCAACAACTAAGTCCTTGAACAGGTGGGAGAGATATTTAAGTGGGCCAGAGTTGAAATTATTCCTTTAAAAATACTGCCTTAAAGATGAAAATTTGGAATGCCCTGGTAGGCAAAGAATCCAATGAAATTGAAATTGAATTAAAGCAAAGAGAACATGAAATGTATAGTGAAAAGGGGAAATTATAAATATACTCTATATACTCATAAACAATTTTTAGAAATATTGTCCTTAATCTGCAGTTGTATGTTTTTTCAAACCCATTGTGCCTCATCATTTTTTTCTTTTCCAATTCTATTTGTGTTTTGACTAATTAGCCATCATTAAATGTAACCAATGGTGGTAGAATGGAAAGTTAGGAGTTTTAATACACAACCTCTCTTCCCTAAGAGAAAACAGATATTGCCTAGGTTTGGTAAGCAACTTTTAAATTTTCACCTTTATATAAAAATCACCTCTGAGAATATCAAATGAACATGACATTGGATGCATTAATTTTATTTGTTTAATTTAATTTAATATATTTTGTTTTATTTATTTTATTTTATTTTATTTTATTTTATTTTATTTTAAGCTTTCTTTAAAATCTTTATTGGTTAATTTTTTTCCCCCAAATTTTATATAAATTCTAGTTAGGTAACATATATTGGTTTGAAGAATAGAATTTAGTGATTCATCAATTACATATAACGCTACTCAACAGAACAAGTGCCCTCTTAAATACCCATATGCATTTAACCCATTTAACCTATTTAATTCACCCACTTCCCCTCCATCAACCCTCAGTTTGTTCTTTATGGTCTGCTTCCCTCTCTTTTTTTTCCCTTCCTCTATTTCCATCTATTTTGTTTCTTAAATTCCACATATGAGTGAAATCATATGGTATTTGTCTTTCTCTGACTGACTTATTTCACTTAGCATAATACATTTTAGCTCCATCCATGTCATTGCGAATGGCAAGAATTCATTCTTTTTGATGACTGAGTAATATTCCATTATATATATGTGTGTGTGTGTGTATGTATATATGTGTATATGTATACATACATACATATACATATGTACATTCATGTACATATACGTAGGTACATACATGTGTATACATATACATGCATACCACATCTTTTTTATCCATTCATCAGTTGATGGACACTTGTACTCTCTCCATAATTTGGTGGATACATTAATTGTAGATCACACATTTCATTGGGAAATGAGTTCTTGGTCACAGGCAATGTTTTGTGAGAAACACTGACATAAAATATTTAGTTTTCCATAAATTGAAGCACTGGTAGAGGCCTGATGGTTAAAGGGGATATAGAAAAACACAGAATCATTGATATATGTGTAATTAATGATAATATAATTACACACATGTACATCTTTTGTTGTATATATATGTATATATAGTGTATAATATATATAATCTAGAATCAAAATATATAACTATGCCAGTGAGAACAAAGCATTGTCTGCTTTGTATCAGAAAGGCCAGTAGAGATAGCCACTTGTGAACAGATTAATTAACTAACAGGATGGTATCGTATTTGAAATTTTGAGTTGGTAATTGTCCTGTCAAATTGCAATGCCTGTGATGATAGAACACTGTGGCCATGATGTAGGGGATTCTTTACCTTCAAATGTATTCTCCTAGACCCACTTATGGTTATAAGAGCACATGGAGAAGGAAAGATACTAATTTCCATGGTAAGGAGTCATCCTGTTCTTGATTATTAGAACGCTGATTATTAGAAGATTTCTGGTATCTCTGCTTTTGGACTCCAGCTATTCTCTGGTTTTGTTTAGGCATTGATCCTTATATGTGAACTTGCCCAGGAGTTGATTTATGTCCTGAGATATAACCAACTTTTCTTGCCAATGCTGGCATTGAAGCATTATGTTCAAAAGTGGCCCATGGAGAGAGAACTTTCTTTCTTCACTGTTCACCCAGGGCTCAAGGCTTTAGGAACTTGTTAGTGATGGCTACCTTACTTAACAGGCTATAAGAACCAACCCCAGACACTCTCATAGGTGCATAGAAGGTTGAGGAATACTGTGGATGAAGGCGGTCAGGGTAGTTTTGAACATACTGGCCTTCAGATCCATGTATTCATGCATCTAAGCTCATCCTATAGAAGTCTCTACTGGCCCAGATCTGACATGCTAAACTTTATAAAAATGGGGGTTTATAAAATTCTCTGGCTGTATTTATTATTTGAGATTATGCATAAAGTAGATAAGTGATTACATTTACTTTTTCTCCAGTTGCTTTTCTTAGAGTCAGAGAGATCCACACAACATCATTTCTTAGAGTATTCTCAAGTGGTATTCTCACATAGAAGACAAGGTTCTGGACCCCAAATAGTGAGAAGACACTGGAGAAACAAAGGTAAGCAAGCTTCTCCACCCAGGGACTTCTCAGAGCCTTTACCTGCTGATGGGCATGGTGAACCTTCTGGAGAGGGACATGGCATGCCATGGTTCTCCAAATTAGATTAGGATTGGGAAATACTCCCCTTGGGAATAATGGATCAGGTCCGGTTTTCAAGTTTTGAATTTTCTATAGCTATGCTAGCTGTGGAAACTAGCCAAATGGAAGTTGTTTATGGGGTTACCCCACTTTTCCTTAAAGCTTTTTCTGATGTGCTCTTACCCCATTTCCCCTTCTCCATCATTCCTAATCAAAACATTTTTTTCCTAAAAACAAAGTCTTTTTCCTCTCGTAAAATTATTATTTGACTATTATTTATCCCTCACTTATCACTTAAATTCAAGTTCATAGATAGTTACTTGCATGTCTGTTACCCCTTCTAAATTGCAAATTTCTTTTTTGTTTCTTTAAATTTTTTTTAATGCTTATTTATTTTTGAGAGACAGAGAGAGACAGAGTGTGAGTGGGTGAGGGGCAGAGAGAGAGGGAGACACAGAATCCGAAGCAGGCTCCAGGCTCCAAGCTGTCAGCACAGAGCCCGATGCGGGGCTCGAACCCACGAACCATGAGATCATGACCTGAGCAAAGTCAGATGCTTAACCAACTGAGCCACCCCGGCGCCCCTTCAAATTTCTTTAATATACATGAGCGACGCATCCTTTATCTTTGATCCTTAGTTTGAGTTTACAAACTAGCAGTCTGTGGGCCAAACCCAGTCCATAGACTGCAGGGTATTATAGAAAAATCCTCTTTGAGTTAGTTGACACTATTTAAATTTTAAGAATTTTATGCTTTGAGAAACCAGAAGACCTGGCAGTAATTAGCTGGTATTCCAGCATGGCCAAAATTGGCAGAAGTTAAATAGCAAATGTCCTCCTTACATAGGACATGCACTGTCTTGTGCATCAGGTTTCCATCTGGGCTGCTTCTTAAATTTGCTTCTTCTTGTGTTGGAGGTATCTGACTGGACAGCCCTTGTTTTGAGACCTTGCTAAGCAAAAGAAATAGAGTAGTCTTTCAATAAATGTTGCCTTAAAAAAAGTATTAAGGGGCACCTGGATGGCTCAGATGGTTAAGTGTCCAACTTGGGTTCAGGTCATGATCTCACAGCCTGTGAGTTCCAGCCCCATGTTGGGGTCTGTGCTTAAAGCTCAGTGCAATAGAGACTGCTTTGGATTCTGTGTCTCCCTCTCTCTGCCCTTCTCCTGCTCTCTCCATCTCTCTGTCTTTCTCTCAAGAATAAACATTATTTTTTTTAAGTGTCGACTAGTTTAAAATTGAAGTGTGTTTTAGTTCAGATTCTTCCAGAAGCAGATCCACAAAGATTCAAATTCAAATAGTTTCTTTGAGATGTAAAAGAAATAACATAAGTGATTCAAAGAAACAAAAAAGGGTGCTCTTGGCCAGCTGTCTCTGTAGGTAACTAGAGTTGATCTTTCAGGAAAGTTCTAGTAACAGTGGAAAATATACAGCTTAGAATCATTAAAGGGAAAGAGAATTGGAATATCTATATACCAACTCCTGTCAGTTAGACCCTGGGGGGTGTAATGCCTAAACATATTTATCTGCAACCCATATAGGCAGACCAGCTCCATCAGATTTTGGGAAAAGCCCTCAGTCTAGAGATGCTGATTTGAATATTTGGAAATTAGACAGAAGAAGCTAGAAGGGCAAGATTCCAGAAATATCAATAGGGCATTGGCAGAGTCCCTCACAAACTGGTCTGGTTGGAAGAAGAAAGGAAGGAACTGCTAAGCATTTCTGTTAGGTGCAGTTAGAACTGATTTAAACTCATAAACACACAGTTATCCCTTGCCCCTGTTCCTCCAGCTTCCCACCTCACATTTCCAACCACAGAATAGTAAGAACACTTTTTTCTCCTGTTCCATTTAGAAAGTCCTCTAAGTAAGGGATCTGCTCCTCTTGTGTTTTTGTTCTCCTTCCAGACTTCCGAAAGTTTATTTAAACTTGATGCCATATGGATGACAATACCCAGAGCAGACCAGCCCATAGGGTGACAGGAACCTTGAGTAACATTAGATATGGCTCTGCCCAGAGTTCACTTGGAAATACAAGAAAATTCTTGTTCCTCTTGATGTAAATACATTTGCAATTTCATTCAATATTTGCAAATAAAAGTTACTTGTTATTGAAAATTATTCGAGGTTGAAAGGAAAAGTCATTCAAGATCATCAAAGTGTATTTCACTGATAAAGCGATGTTTGTGTCTCACTGTGTTGCATGAAATGTGTTCCTTTCATAAACAACAGGAAAAATTTTAAAATAGATACTTCTGCTTTTAGAGAAAGAAAAGAAATAATCAAAATGAACTCCCCTAGATATCCAGACAAAGTGGAAAGGTTCATTCTCCTTCCCTTTTAAGTGGGAATATAGTTAACTCCTGAGAACTTTCCTCTGTATGCCTGTGTATCAGTGCAGCTATATGAAGTCACTCTGGGATTGTGAGCCTTCTAAGATTCTAGAAGCAGGATTTGGGCTCAGTTTGCTTTTAAAAAAAGAAAATAAAAATGCTTCCCCCCACCCTTTTCTAAAGAGTATTGATTTCCCTTAGGAACTAACAGAATATCTCTAGCCATGCTTAATTTGGAGTTCATGTGGTATTGAAACTCTGTGACAAACTACAATTTTTTTTCCTGAATTAGTTTTTTCACGTGCTGTACTTTAAAATTAACTTATAGTTGCTATTAAAAGGTAAGACTCGATGCTCAAAATTTTATTTTCTTTTTGTTTATTTTTCAATGAATTATCACCTAATTCAGAGAAACCTGGGAAATTCAATAACATGTTTAAATTTCTGGGAGGAAGCTATAATTTTTATAATCTAAAAATAAGTATTGATTTTATTAGATTTAATATATGCATTGAGTTTTGTCATGGTTTATTGTTATTTAAGAACTACAGATTTAATGTAGGGGCGTGGTATGCATCCATAAGGGAGGGGGGAAGAGATTGCTCAAACACTGTGAAGTAAAACTTGTAATCATTTTAAGGTTTAATCACCATATAAACAGAATATTAAAATTAGATATTAACGTGTCATCTGAGGAGTAACATTTATCTTTTACTGACATAAAACTGTTTAAAGTGTTAGCATTAAAATTCAAAATAAATGTGGTCATTTTGACATACATCCAATGTACATTTCTCAAATATCTAAGCAAATATTGGTTTTGACATATGTCTGCTAGGAAATGAGAACACTATCAGAAGACTGAGTACTTTTTTCAAGGTGTGCGGTTTGTGTATGCATTCCTACGAGATGGTTCTGAAGCTCTACCCATGCCTGGGGTTGCTTATTAATACTTAGAATATAAGTACTTCAAATGGACTTGAAAGTGGTGTAAGAAACAGATGTTTTGCCTGAAGTTTATACTTTTCATGCATACCTGCCTGCTCATTGCAAAAAAGGCAGACCTCAGAAACTGAAGAAGAAAAACCATGCCCTGTACCCAAAAGCAAACGAACAAACTAATACAAGCTGTTAGGTATAATTTGCTTCCTTAATAAAAATAGACATTGCTGGGATAGGCAGATTACAGCAAGTATGATATTGAATGTGTCATTTTTCCCCCAGTCTGCTGAATCTCCAGCTCCAGCTCTGTTATTATTTCATAAAATTGGAGAGCTCTGATGCAAACATAATATGTGTCTGAATACCTTCTGTTTGTATAATTGCAAATCCTAGAGTGATAATGAATATAGAAATAATACTCATTTTAGGGTCATGGATCTTCGGAAATTGTTTTAAAAAAGTATACAAACCCTTTTTCTAAGACAATACCACAGAATCCATCCAAAATTCAGGGGATTCATGGGCTTCAATAATTCCATCTGTAGAGATCATAGGCCTCATTCTAAGTACTTTGTATATAGTTCCACTTTATGTAAATAAAATAGTACTATTTATCTTTAAAAGACATCTCTGTAAGTAACTTGCTAATCTTGAGATTAGTCATTATTATTTAGAAAAATAGCATCTTCTTTACTTAGACCTCTTGTGGACCACAATGCAGCGATTGTTGTGAAAGTGCTTGGTAAGTTTATAATCGTGATTCATTCATTTGCCAAATATTTATTGAACACTGACTATGTGCCAAGTTTCGTTCAATGGGCTAAAGGTGCCAAGATGAAGAAAACAGGGTACAGAAGAAGGGGCACATGCTCTGGGGCCAGACATGGGTCCACATCTTGGGTTATCTTACTAGTTGATTCCTTTGATTTTATATATGTATAAATATATATAATGTATATATATAATTATATATATATAGCATTTATATAAACAGTTAAAGTATTAATAGACTAACATACCAATTATATATATTTATCTATATTTTATATATTTAATATATTTACATAAAAATGAATGATATGTAATTATATAAATTTTATATAAATATGTATTTATGTGAAAATTTTTTACTTATTTCATATGTGTACAAAGTATATACATATATATGAGATGATATATAAGTCCAAAACTTACAAGGATTAAATAGTAGGGGAAAACATGGGGAAAAAAAGCATGAGAAAGGATCTACCATTAATATACTTCTGGTACTTTATTAATATTTGTTTCTTTCCTCCTTTTGTATCCCTAAGGTAATTCAATTACTAATGAGACAAACACACTTGAAGATAAAGAATTACAGTGTTGGAAGATAGGAATAAACACAAAGAAGGCAATGCCTAACTCTGCCTTAAGGAATTGATGAACCTTTCTTCAAGGAGGAGCTATCTGAGTTAAGATACAACTGAGAAGTAAGATTTCTCAGGTTGAAGAAGAATAGAGAGGCACATTTGAAGCATGAGAAATGCCTTTGAAGGGTGCAAAATTATGGACTTCAGTGAAAGTCAAAATGTTTGTACAGCTGGATAGGGAAAAATAGGGATTTGGGTGAAGTTCATGGAGGTTGGAGAGAAAATGATAAAAACAAAGGTTGGTCCAGATACGAAGGGTTATGTATGCCACATGAGGGAGTTTTCCTTTTGTCCTTTAGGGACACGGGGGCCATTATATGTGTTTCAATGTGACTAAAACTTGCTTTTGAGCAACATAGACTTGGACTATTATCTAAGACTCAGTTTTCAATTTGTGAAATAGGAAGAATATTAGTACGCAGTATATAGGCTCACTTTATGGAATTTAAGTGTGATAGAGCAAGTGAGCCTTCTTGCCGCAGTGCCTGGAATATGGTCAATATTCAATAGATATCAACCACTGTAGTAAAAAAAAAAATCTCATGAAATTAAGTGCTACCCTTTTTGATTTGGCACTTTCCTCTTGTAGATTCTTGCCCTAGGCAGCCAGAGCCATCACTCTGCTTCAGGAAAACAAAATTTTTATGGCACAAGTGTTTTTAAAATAGGTTCTTCAAGTCTAGTAAGAGGCCATTTTAGAAAATATAATTTTTTATTTACAAGAGCAGGATTTTGTTAGAAAAAAAAAGACTCTGAAGAATCAATGGGAGAAGGTTTTGAAGAATGCAGGATATAAAGCATATTTTTAAACAAAAGATCAAACGGATGATAAAGGAAGACTATCTACTTACATCCCAGAGGCTAAATGAACTTCATATGGACTGTGGGGAAGTTAGAGAAGAATTGGATTGAGATGTGTCTTTAAGACGTTCTATTGGGCTTGAGGCGGGGAACTACATCTAAGGGTTCTGGGGAGAGTGAATTCAGTAGCAGTAGGACTGACCACCATCACCTGTTCCTAGTGTCAGGGAGCATCATGAAAGGCAAGCAGATGTCTTGGGGCTTCTTAGCTCATGAAATGAGCACTAAATGTCCTCTGCTGAGGAGTCAACCGGTTGGCCTTCCCACCACTTAGTGGGAGACCTTCCACTTTTCAGTGGGGGATCTTCCATCAGTAGCTGTCCGAGTTGTCTGAGTATTTTCCTACACAAGTTTCTTCCTGTTTACTTCTCGATTCCTGTCTGCACTGCACTGTACATATATTTTCCTTTCTCCTTATCCAAGTACACTTGTAAACCCCAGACACTGATGGTAGAATTGGTGACAAGCGAATAAGTTTAATGTTGGCGAAGAAAAAGTCCTCGGCATCCATAGTTGCTGAAACCCATCCCCAATTTGCCATTAACAGAAATTTAAGAATCATTTTAGCATTATTATTGGAAGATAAAGATAACTTAGCAGAGTGTGGGAAAATCCCAGGTGACAGACTAAAATAAGGCATATATTTTACTGGTAGATTGCTCACAGAGACTTTATCTTTTTTGGTCATGATTGTTCCTGGCGCAAAGCAGAGTGATGATATATTGGAGGGCTTTTGGAGTTTCACATCTAATGCCTTGTTTCCTCTTCAGGCTTGGGGATAGCCAGACCATGTATTCGTAAACCCCCCTAAATCTGGTTTTCTTATTGTAAGTGGGATTAATGATATGTAATCTTCACTCAGTTATAGTTACAATGAGGTAATGTATGAGAAGAGTTTAGTTATTAGTATTATTATCATTATTATTATTATTAACAAAGCCTGTCCATACAGGATTCTATTTACACTCTTTGTTTTATATGTATACTTCATTCAGCTCATTGATGACTATCTTAATGGTAGAGTGAGGGGCAAAAAAGTAACAAATCATCAAAAGATGAAATCAAGTGCCTGGTTAAAACAGCCACCCTTTTGGACCAAACAGAAAGTTTGTTTATGAATCTTGAAAGAGAGTGGGGAGTCTGGGCAGGTTAAGATGGTCTACCTCATCAAGACTCCAGTTTTTGAAGTTGTAGCTGGAAGGGTTGAAATGTACAGTACTCTTCTTCAACCATCAATAATACTTTCATAGAAGTATAGTAATTTCTGGAGGGAGCGTGTACATTTAGTGAGGGGAATTTTTGCTTGTGAATTTTCAAGTGTGAAAACAGTCATTTTTGATTATTCCAGTATTCTGATTTAGCACATGTATTGATTCTGAGGATAAGGCAAAATCTGCTACATTTTGACGTTTAGTAGTGAAATATGATGTGATTTGAAAGGAACTTTTGATAACAGATATGGAGAAAATCATGTCCTTAATTTCATAATAGTGGAGTGGATTTAATGGATGGTTATAAGATATATATTTTATGACTCCCTCTCAAATAAGACCTTCCCTATATGCATAAATTTTACTGAATTTTCAAACACACAAAAAACTTTACAAAAATTTAGACCACTGGATTCTGGAAATGTGCTATAAAAAATGTTACAATAAAATACAATTCATATTTTGAAATTTCTAACTAATACTAAGCATTTTTATTAGAGAAGTTACTGCTAATCATTTGAGATTTTGAGGAATCTACAATAGAATAATAAATACATTCAGTGTATTCTTAATAGATAATAGAATAATGACAAAGATACTTGCAGATTTTATTTACTTATTTTTCATACTGATGCTCATTGAGTGAGTTATTCACCAAATCATATTGTCTATAGATATTTTAAAGTCTCAACAAATCACATCTTTCTGAAATCATCTTAATGGAATTTAGAGTTCTTTCCTCGAGTATTAGATTTAATGTCATTAATGTGATTCCTATGGATATTATGTCCCCTATAAATCAGTATTTATAAACCAGAGTCGGAAGAAGGAGGTCCTAAGATCCTATTCTTTCCTGGATCCTTGATTCCTTGCTTATCCCTTATCTTGGCTTAACTCCTTGCAAACGTTGCCAATAGTAACCAAAAGATGAAAGATTTGAAATTTCCACTTGTTTTCGTCTCTTCTATAATGTTAACTTATCTAGAGAGCTAGACTGTGAGACCCATGTTTATGTTTTATTATTATCAGTAATTCTCAATGAGACTTTAATTGCTTTAATTTCTGTTCTGAATGTGGTGTCTGGGATGTGTTCCAGAATTTCTTCCTTTGAAAATAATAATAAAAATACATCTAGGTTTTGATTTTGCAAACATGTCTTTTGTTTAATGGTTCACTGCATGAAATGTTAGTGAATTATATGTTTTGTTATCTTCAATTTTATTATAAATTCTAACTGCAGGGGCTTGTTGAAAAAATGGTTGAGGTGACTAGTAATAATCCAATAAGAGTTAATGAAGCATTTTCAAAAATTTGTTTATCAAATTTATATTTTGAATCATGTTTTTTTAAGTCCTTGCTACTTATAAATTACTTCATAGTGAATGAGAAGTTAGACATGAGGTGAAGCTTTCGGCCTATTTCTTATTTTGTTTTCCCTTGACAGATGATAAGCCCTTTGTCATTTAATATTTAGCTCTATTTTCAGATAGAAGCTTCATCATAACAAAGCAATGAAAATGTTTAAGTTGGGAGTTGTCAACATTATACAGTTGGTATATTGTATAAACCAATTTCAAAAGATGTAATTTTGCAGTTACATATCTGTTTCCAGGGCAGAAATGTTGCTGAAAACTTCTTTCTCTATTGGACTTTATGGTATCAAAAGCTATTTTTCATTGACTTTGGGCTATTCTTTTGGGAAATGTGTTAAACCAAGTATAGAAGAAAAATCACAGATCAGAATTGGGGAAACTTTTAGAGCTGCATCTTTAATGCAGAACAAATACACTATTATAACTTCAATGAGTCATATTTTATACTTAATAAAGTCCACCTGTTGCAAGTATACAATTCAATGATTTTTAAAGTAAATTTGCAAGTTGTACAACCATCACAATAAATCAGTTTTACATCTCCAACCCCGATAAAATCCCTTGTGTTCGCTAACCATAAAACTCTTTCCCCCACATCCCCTACCCCTACCACCTCAGGCAACCATTAATCTATTACCTATCTCTACAGGTATACCTTTTGTGGATATTTCACATAAAAACAATAATGTCATATATGTTCTCTTGTGTCTGGGTTCTTTAATTCAGCACACCATTTTTGAGCTTTGTTCAGAGTGTACCATGTATCAGTAGTTTATTTCTTTTTATTGCTGAATAGTATTCCGTTGCATGGCTATACCACTTTGTCTATCCATTCATCAGTTGAGGAATATTTAGGCTCTTCTAATTTTTGTCTGGCATTAATAAAGTGGCTAAGAGTATCTGTGTGGAAGTCTTCCTATGGATATATCTTTTCATTTTTCTTAGATACCTAAGAGTAGAATTCCTAGGCCATAGGACAAATGAATGTTTAACTTTTTGAAAAATTTTTATTTAAATTCCAATTAGTTACCATACAGTGTAATATTAATTTCAGGTGTACAACATAGTGATTCAACACTTCATTCAACACCCAGTGCTCATCACAACAGGTGCACTCCTTAATCCCCATCATCCATTTCATCCCCCTCCCCACCCACCTCTCCTCTGGTATCGTCAGTTTAGTAAGATTTTGGTTCTTGGTTTGCCTCTTGCTCTCTCTTTTTTCCCCTATGCTCTCTTGTTTTGTTTCTTAAATTCCACATATAAGTGAAATCCTACGGTATTTTTCTCTCTCTGATTTCACTTAGCATAATACTCTCTAGCTCCATCTAAATTCTTTTGATGATATATATATATATATATATATATATATATATATATATCACATCTCCTTTATCTATTCATCAGTCTGTGGACACTTGGACTGTTTCCATAATTTGGCTATTGTAGATAATGCTGCTATAAACATCGGGGTGCATGTATCCATTTGAATTAGTATTTTTGCATTCTTTGGGTAAAAACCTAGTAGTGCAATTGCTGGATCCTAGTGTAGTTCTACTTCCAACCTTTTAAGAAACTCTCACCCTGTTTTCCAGTGTGACTCCACCATTTTATATCGCCACTAGAATGTATATGATGTCTCATTTCTCACATTCGTTTATTATTGTCTGTCTATTTTATTAAAGCCATTTTAGTGAATGTGAAATGGTATCTAGTGTGGTTTAATTTGCATTTTCTAATGATTAATAATGTTGGGCATCTTTCTTTATACTTATTAACCACTTTTGTATCTTCTTCATTCAAATGTATATTCAAATTGCTTGCTTACATTTGTTGGGTAATTTCCTTATTATTGAAGTATAAATATTTTCTGTATATTCAAGATATGAACCTTTATAAGACACATAATTTACAAAATATATTCTTCTGTTTATTTTTCAATTTTCTTGATGATGTCTTTTGAAGCACAGATAGGTTGGATTTTGATGAGGTCAAACTCACTGTTTTTTAAAATTTTATACATCATGGTTTTGGTATCATATCTAAGAAACCTTATTTAACCCAAGATCTTAAAGATTATCTCCTACATAGATTTCTATATATGCTGTAACAAATCATCACAAACTTAGTGGCTGAAAACAATATATATTTATATTGAAGGTTTGCAGTTCAGAGTTCTGAGACGGATCTCACAGAGCTAAAATAGAGGTGTTGGCAGATGTGTATTCCTTTTTCCTTTCTGAAATTTATTAGGGGAGAATGAATTACCTGGCCTGTACCATCTTCTAGAGGTCACTGACATTCCTTTGCTTGTGGCCCTCTTCCTCAATCCTCAAAGCCAAAACAGCAAGTCAAGTTTTCGCCTTGTATCATTTTTATCTGACTCTGACTTCCGTTTTCCCCTCTCATCTACTTTTAAAGACCCTTGTAGTTACATTGGTTCTTCTTAGCTGAAAATACTTCTATTTGAAGTTCAGGTAATTAGCAACTTCATTCTATCTGCAAACTTAATTACCCTTTGCCATGTAGCTATGACAGGAATGGGCCTCCCTGAGAGGCCATTAGTCTTCCTCACACATAGACTTTACTTTTGGTGTAATATCTAATAAATTGTTGCCTAACCCACGGTCCACGAGATGTTTTCCTATACTATCTTCCAAAAGTTTCATTATTTTAGCTCTTATATTTAAGTTTGTAATAACTTTTGCGTTATTTTTATGCATAGTACCAGAGTCTAAGTTCATATTATTGTGGATGTATAGTTGTTTCATCAAGAAAGGTATACTTTTCCTTAATTGCTTGCTTTTTGTCTTTGTCAGAAATCAATTAAGTAAAAATGTAAGACTTTATTTCTAGACTCTCAACTCTGTTCCATGAATGTGTATGCTTATCCTTATTCCAGTGCTACTTTGTCCTCATAACTGTAGCTTTACATGAAGTTTGAAAGTGGAAAGTTAAAGTCTTCCCGTTTTGTGCAATTTTTCTCAAAATTGTTTTGGCTATTTTAGATCTTCCCTTTTTACAAGTCCACATACATTTTGAACCACTTTTCAATTTATGCAAAAAAAAAAAACTGCTGGAATTTTGAAAAGGTTTGAGTTGAATCTACAGATCAACCAAGAATAGTGTCCATCTTAATAATACTGAATCTTAGAATCTGTGAACATGGAATTCTCCTCTAATAATTTAAATCTTCTTTATTTTTTTTAAAGTTTATTTTACTATTTTGAGAGAGAGTGTGAGACAGAGGGAGTAATAGAGAGAGAGAGGGAGTGAGAGGGAATCCCAAGCAGGCTCTGCACTGTCAGCACAGGGCCTGCAGCAGGGCTCAAACTCAGCAACGGTGAGACCATGACCCGAGCTGAAACCAAGAGTCAGATGCTTATCTGACTGAGCCACCCAGGTGCCCTTAGATCTTCTTTAATTTCCCTTACTGATATTTTCTCATTCCAACTATAAAATTCTTACACTTCTTTGATTGAACTTTGTTTTTTGTCACTATTATGAAGAGTTATAGAATAAATATGCTTTGGTTACATATTAATGCTAAAAATTTTTAAATATGCAGTTGTATTTAATTAAATGAGGAAGGCTATCCATAACAAATAACTTGCAATTGTTTTGTAGAGAAATCTTTTTAGTAGATTGAGTGGTTCACTAGTTAGCTATGCAGTATAAATATAATTAAAACTTGTAAAGGCCTGCACTTAAGGAATATCTTCTTCAGGGAGAATTGGTAAAACTGGAAAAAAGTGTTTATACTTACGAAAAAGTTTGAGGAGGTGAAGCATACCACATTTCCTTCCTGGAGATTCAGGATGCACATTAGCATATTAAAGTCTCAGAAACTCACTGTGGTTTTCTTAGCCATATTTTTGTAGAACATTTATTAACATCTCAAGGAACTCTAATGTACTCTAGAACATGATTCTGGGAATTCTAGATTAACAGTTGATGGTTTGAACAACTTTTTCGTAAGCATGATATCTTACAGTACCTGTGAGAGTAGACATGGCTGTTGTTATAACACAAAAAGCAGCTAACCTAAGCCAAAGGCCTGATGAGTATTGGAGCCAGGGTTTATATCCATCTCTTCTGCTTCCAAATACCATGTGCTCTGAGAGAAGGCTGGTTCTCTGACTGAAGTATCAATCGATAAACTTGTAGAAGAGAGGAAAAAACACTAGTTGACATATAGGTAGCCTGGGTAAACAGAATGTTTTTGAAAATGAGCCATCAGGTACTTTTTATTTATTTTAATTAAATCAGTCCTCAGATCAAATTTACTAAAAGAGAAAGTGCTTAAATTTGAAACTAGAGAGTTGGTAACCATTAAAGTAGGCCTCTTACAAATATTGACACAATTCCAATAAATTTAGTTAGAGCATGGTGGAATCAAGAATAATCAAGCAGAAGGTCACGTGGGTGGCTCAGTCAGTTAAGCGTTGACTCTTGATTTCCACTCAAGTCATGATCTCACAGTGCATGAGATCTAGTCTCACATTAGGCTCTGTGCCGACAATGCGGAGCCTACTTGGGAGTCTTTCTCTCCCTCTCTCTCTGCCTCTCTCCTGCTTATGTGTGCATGCATGTGCTCTCTCTCTCAACATAAATAGATGAATATTAAAAAAAAAGAATAATCAAGCAGATATTTACCTTTTAAAAATAGTAACCAAGCCAAGGACCAAAGTCTCACCAGAAACCAATCCCCATGGCACCTTAATCTTGGGTTTCTAGCCTCCAGAACTGTGAGAAAATAAATGTCTGTAGTTTAAGCAACCCAATTTATGGCATTGTGCTACAGCAACCTAAGTAAACTAATACAATGTGCCGACTAAATATCACTATCCACTGTCATGAGTGTCATAATAGAAGTCCACAGGGGCTCAGGAAAGGGAATGATTGATCAAATGCTTCAGAGAGGGAAAAACATTTGAACTGATTCTTGAAGGATGGGTATAGATTTGCTAGGCGGTGACATAACTGGGCATTTGTAAAAAGTTTTTGGTATTTGCTAAATGCTTGCTTCTTGTCACAAAGCTCTTCCTTGCAAGGCTTTCATTCAGCACATTTAATGCTCAAAGAATAGTCTTAATGAATGTTATTAAATGACTTCCATGGTTATTGCTCCACCCCTCCCAACATTCTAGGACTTGTTGAACTTCTCCATTTTTCTAACCTCGTGGTATGATGTCTATGTTCCCTCTAGAGATCTTACGGTTTCTGTGGAATTGGGTTTTAAGGTGTCTTTAAAAATCTCTAACTGGAGGTCAGTGTGGAAAAAGCACAATGTCAGGAAGAAAATAAGGGCATCAAGGCAAATCCTGGTGCCACAAGCACCCCCAGAAGCAATAGTTCAAAAACATTCCCCTTTAATCATTTCCTGCCAGGGAAGATAAGTTACAGCCTGTCTGTGTTCCTATCTTATTTTGTGCTTACTCTTTCTACTGTGTATACTAATGCATTATAATTATTCATGTCTACCCTATCCACTGGACTGTGGGTTTCATTGTGCAAATGATATTCCATTCCTTCCCTTTCTGCTACTGGTTTCTTTCTTTCTTTCTTTCTTTTTTTCTTTATTTCTTCCTTCCTTCCTTCCTTCCTTCCTTCCTTCCTTCCTTCCTTTCTTCCTTCCTTCTTCTTAATTCTTCCTTCCTTCCCTCATTAGCTCAACTAACATACCTATATTTAAATGCCTACAGTATGCCACTCACTCTTCCAGGCACTGTCAGTACAGCAGCAAATGAAGTGCTTATTCTCAGCAAGGTGGTTGTACATTAGAAGTAAGGGGGACAGGCAATAAAAAAGAGATAAAGAAATGGTCAAGATGATTTCACTGATAAGTGCCCTACAGAGACTATGGTATAGGAGAGAGAAACTGTGGACAGTGGTGGGGACAGCTAGAGTCTGAAGATAAAAAGGATAAACAAGTACTGCAAAGACGAGTAAGAAGAGGAAGCAGAGAAGAAGCCTCAGGTAAATAGGATAGCAAGTGCAAAGGCACTGGGGTAGTAAAAAGTTGATTTTATTGAGGAACAAAAGGCATGGCAAGTACATAATATGTGAACTAGAGAGAGAAAATAAGGTTGGAACTTATGGCTCCTGTTGAGAACTTTGGATTTACTGCAGTGGAAGGCCATTAAAGGATTTTAATCTAAGGAGAAATTTTTATGTTCACATTCAATTGCAATGCACAATTTGTACTTTTAAATGTCATTGTGAAAACCAGATCTCAAGTGAGCATGTATGGAAGCAGGAAGACTGTCGGCAAGCTACTCCTGTAATCTGGCATAAGTGAGGAGATCCTCAGCCCAAGTGAGGAGCCTTGCAGATGGAAAAGAAGATAAAACATTGAGATAGGCTTTTGAGGATAAAAATAAATGATGTGATTATGAATTGGACGTGAGAGTCCAGGAAAAGAAAGAATTGAAGTATGACTTCTAGGTTTATTGTCTTTGAGCGACTAGATGCAAGACAATGCCACTTAACAAGGTAGGAAAGAAGGAAAGAAGTGGGTTTCAAAATGTAAAAAGAGGGTTTTTTTGGACCGTAACTACGAGATATTTTGGCAGGGATATCGTGGACACATTGGGATATAGGAAACTAAAGCTCAGGGGGAATTTTTATATTGGATATAGATGAGAGGTGATATTAAAAGGCAGAGAATAGATGCCGTTAAAGGGGAAAAAAATAAAGACAAAGAAGGAAAGAGGCCCAAGACTGAAGTGTGGTGTATGCCTAGACAGCAGTGGCCCCTTATCCATGGTCTCATTTCCCATGGTTTCAGGTACCTGCGGTCAACTGCGGTCTGGAGGCAGATGATTCTCCTTCCGCCGAATCGGCAGAAAGTCTATAGCAGCCTAACACTACATCACGACCTCTACATCGTTCACCTCTCTCCGTCTCATCATGGAGGTCTTTTATCATCTCACATCATCACGAGAAGAAGAGTGACTACAGTGCAATAAGATACTTAGAGAGAGAAACCACATTCACACATTCACATAACTTCCATTACAGTATATTGTTATAATTGTTCTCTTTTCAGTTATTGCTGTTAATCTCTTACTGTGCCTGATTTATAAATTAAGCTTTATCAAAAGGCTTTATGTATAGGAAAAAAGCATAGTATACATAGGGGTTGGTGCCCTCCGTGGTTTCAGGCATCCACTGAGGGTCTTGGAACACATGCCCCACAGGTAAAAAGGACGACTCTCTACAGAAGATGGAGACAGGGAAGCGGCAGCCAGAGGTGGAGGAGGAAAGAAAGGAGAACAGGACCCAACAGAGGAAGGAGTGGCCAGCTGTGATGAACGCCGTTGACAGGCTGAGTGAGATAAGCTGGCGACGTGTTCATAATATTCAGAAAATAAATGTCGTTGGTGACCATCCAAGAAGGGTTCCCTGGGAGTGGTGGAGACGGAAACCAGACAGAGAGAGCTAAAGAGAAAGCTCCCAGGCTCCCACTTTCTATTATTAACCTGAAACCTCTGCGTTATATCTAAACCTGAGCTACACTTCTCTAAATACACGTAGTCTGTGGAGCCACACGTTCTGGTCGCTGAGATGGTATTATGTCACATTCAGAGATCCTCGCAATCTGAAATAAGCAATTTGTAGAATTTGCTGGAAAAAAAAAAATCAGGCCCAGTGATGCTGGCCTTCCGGATACACTTTGTTGTTGGATAATTGTATGATGCATCATCCCCCAAATAGAAGGATGTAAGCTGGCACTCACTTTGTGACCTCATTGCCATTCATTGCTAACAGATCGGGAGTGCTTAAGAAGATACATTTGCAGAGACAAAAGGCATTTCACACCACGGTTTGTTCCCTATCTGTTTCTTCCACCCAACCTGAAAAGTAACTTTCTATTGCCCAATCTTGGTACTTTCTGGAATCTAAAGAGAGAGAGAAAATAGATTTTAAAGCTTTTCCTCGAGTAACCTGTCTCATGGGCTGTTTATACAGTGAGCATAATTCTCTTGGAGCATGAATGAGGAGGAAGGAAATACCTTTAAAATGATTAGCTAAAAGAGCTTCATTTCTTCCTTTGTAAAGTGGACCATGTTTGTCTTTCCTTTTATCTTCTCTTGTTTATTTTCCTCTATCCTTAGTTTATTCAAAGTCTGTCCATAGCTGAGCCGAAGCTTGGTCTGGAATCAGAGTGAAGATTCAACCACAGAACACTTTTTTATAGGGACTTGTGGAAAGTTTTTTTTTTTTTACTGTTTTCCTTTCCATCTTGGGGACGCCTAAAAATAACTTGCAGGTGGGCAACTTAATTCCGAGCCAAATTCTACCTCTGTTCTTTATTACATTATTTGTTGCATTTTTAGAAAGTTTTACAGCTGATATTGAAGTTTTTGATTATTTTTTTTTTCTGGATCTGTAATTTCCCGGAGTTATTTTATAGGCCTATATAAAGTCCATAATCTTGTTTTTATTATAATTTAGTTTTGGTAAATGAACAATGGAGTGGAATTTGGACATGGGGCCAAAGACAATTTTTTTCTCCCACCGTGAAATGATCCCTAGTTGTTACTTGATCCTGGCATTGAACATCAAAGGTTCAGGTCTCTTTTAGGAAATGTGGACAGCAGAAAACGTCTCTACTGAAAGGATATGGGGCGGGGGGGGGGGGGGTTGTGGGCAGGGAGACAGTCAATCCCACTAGACATTGTAATGTTGTCTCTAAATAGATTTTTTTTTTTTTGACTAGGCCATTCAGAAGCTGTCACACACATCTGTATTTACAAATTCAAAATGCCTGGTACTATCACTCGGGCAGATTTCTTACCACTAAATTCCAATTATTGACGTGATTTCCTGAGTGACTCTCATGCCTGCAACTATAATGCCTTATAAATTTCTGTTTAAACAAATGCATTTGCTCTATTTTTTTTTTTTTTTTTTTTTGTCTAACTGAATGTTGCTGGGATACCTCAGAATGAGGCCTTTAATACTAAATAATTAGGACCATAAACTCTTCAATCGACTGTTATCATGCAGTGCATGTAGAAGCATTACTACAAGCTCATTATGATTAATCTGGGAGGCAATGTGGTTATAATTAATTTCTACTCAATCCTGTTTCCTATAACGGGGGGGTGCACACATCTGCTTACACTTAGTGAAGACTTACTACCTTAGATCGTTGTCATCTAAATCACAAAAATTACTGATATTGTGCTCAAAATTAAAGAATGCTTGCAGTGCACCTGAAGGGCATGGAAGAACATTGAATTTGAGTCAGGCCTTGAGTTACAGTTAGGGCATAAGAAATATGTCCCCTTTTTGAGTCATTTCAAATCTTTTGGCATCAGGGTCTTCTTGAAATTTAGGCATTTGAATTAGGTGATGATCTTATCACTTGCTTTATCCAAAACTCTGTGAGGCAACATAAAATTGTCCTTTTTCCTTTCTTTTCTTTAACAATTGATTAACTTTACAAGGAAGACATGATGTGAATATAAGATCAAAGAAATCACACAATACAAATTAGAATATGTCTGTTTTAACCTAACCTTTCTCTCTCTCCCCCATCTAAGGCCATGAGGAAATCGTATGTTTATTTTAACGTGTATGCTTTGAAATCTTTTTCTGTGGGTTACATGTGAATGTGTATTTGTAAAAATGATAAAACTATATTTAGAATGCCTGCATAACATTTGTCTTACGAATGTACATAACATATTTAGCCATTGTCTTATGGAAGTATAGTCATAGTATTTTTCTTTTAAAGAATGATGATAAAGGTCCTTTCTGAAGACATATGCAATTAATTCTACATGGAAAAAGCTAACAGGTGAAATTGTTGCATCGATGGAATTGCACGTTTAAACAGTTTAACAGACATTGCCAAAGATGCCCCCCCAAAACTGCAGTTTATATCAAACAATTTTTTATATTATATGAGTGTTCAAAATGTTGCCGATCTGAAGGCTAAAAATGTGCTAGCTCATAACTAAAAAAAATTAAGTTTATTTATTTTTGAGAGAGAGACAGACAGAGTGTAAGCCGGGAAGGGGCAGAGAGAGAGAGAGGGAGACAGAATCCAAAGCAGGCTCCAGGCTCTGAGCTGTCAGCACAGAGCCTGATGCAGGGCTCGAACCCACGAACGGTAAGATCATGATCTGAGCCAAAGTCGGATGCTTAACTGACTGAGCCACCCAGGCGCCTCTCTCATAAGTTTTGTTTGCTCTTCCATGATCACAAGTGAAAATGAGATTGTTCTTGTCATTACTGGGTTTTTATGTTTCTGTTATATTCTTTGCCCAAATTTCTATTTTTAAATATTAATCTATATAATGTTTTAATACATTCTACATACCAATCCATTCCTTTTGTATATTAGACAATTATTTTTCTAATTTATCACTTTCTCTTTACCTTTGTTATAGTGATTTTTATATTTTGTTTTTGTTTTGTCAAGGGGAGTTCTTACTTGAAAATAGTTTCCAGAAATGATGTGGGTACTTTTTATATAAGAAATGTGGCCTATTGTGCAGAAATCAATAGTCAATAGATTTATAGAGGACCTACTCTGTGCAAAGTACTGTTATCAAAAATAATAAATGAAAGATAGCAATTCACATGAAAAGAGTAATCTCTTGAGTTTCTTAATATATCACATTTAAATATACATTCTGTGCTTACACATACTTAAATATGTACTAACAAGGCCAAAAATAAGGCTTTGAAATGTTTATATAGTATTTCATTATTGTGAAATAAGGATCAGGAGATACATCCATTAAGGTACAAATTAAAGTAGAAATCACCTGTAATTTCATCATTCAGAAATAGGTACAATTAACATCTTTATGTTTATGCGATTCTTTGTGTTTTCTTCTATGCACACATATAGAAAAAGCAAATATGGTTGTATCTCAGAAATATTATTGTTATTTGACCCCCAAATTGTAGAATCATAGAAGAAGTTAATGTTTACCATTACATAGTCAGTGTGGTAATCTCCTTTGCTGAGATACCTCTGGTGAAGGACAACCCGCTTCTTTTCCAAGTATTGTTCCTCTTTTCCTTCCTCCCTTTTCCTTCTTTTCTTCTATTAGTGATCATATCAGAACAGTCCTTTCTGTGCATCCTGCAACTGGTCTCCTTCTAAGTTTTACTCTTTGCTTCTTTTTGCCTTAATCATATTTAGATGTATTTGTTGAGGAGACAAATACGCTATTGAGAATAACCACCTGGACATATCTTCATGTAATATAGACTCGTGCTCCCTGTGCACATTGTGTAGCCAATGATGATGTTCGAGGATATGAGAGGACAAGAGAATTTTACAGAGTTTCTGTCTCCTTTGGGCTTCTCTGCCCTAGGTACACAAAAGCCCATTGCCTTGTCATTCTCTGCGGTGTTATGTTATTGTGGATAGAAATCTCTTTTACTGAGAAGACCCCCATGCTACCTCTTGTCTGGCTAACGTCTTGCCCTTCAGTTCCTGGTCATCTGTTAGCACCTCTAGAAAGTCCTCTCTGGGCTTAGCCTTTTTCACGGCCCAATCTGGGTTAGATGCTTCCATTCTCCTAGCTTCCATGCTTCACTTTGTAAGGGCACATGTCATACCACTTTGGAATTGCTTGCTGATTTGTCTATAAGCTCTTCATTAATCTGTAAGCATCTCAAGAGCAGATCTTTCCCATGTCTGGGTCCATGGCACTTTACACTGTGCAGAGTAGACTCCAAATAAATATTTGTTGAAGGGACAACGAGTGACAGAAAGCATAAACAAACTCTCATTAATCTCCAGTGTCATTTTCAAAACCCCTTAAAAATGGCCTCTCATTTCAGCCCAGTCTAGTCTCCCTTTCTGCCTCCAAGACCCTCTTTTTTCTCCCCACCACTTGCTTTCTGCCTTTTCTAATGGAAATCAATTTCATTTTGGCTTCTCTTAATCATGCCTCTTTCTTTTCACGTTGTTTCAATGAGACAACACAGAGAATGAACATGGATGGAACCTTCCTACTGCTGAACGTTGTGACTCTCCATACATGAATATTTTGGTCTCTCATATTTATTAAAAATACATGTGTCTATCTATCATCTGTCTATAAGATATGCTAGGCACCAAATGGCTCACAGTTAATATTTTATGAGCTGGGATTTTGCGTTATTTGTATGGTTTTCATTTTGTTTGTGTTTCCTAAATTGCTCACAATGAAACTGTAATCTTTTTTTATGTAGGGAAAATATTAAATTATTTAGAAGGTGAGTTATTAGATTTGGCAATGAGGAGGCCCCTAGTGTCCCTCCAGGAAAATTTGAGGGGAGTAGTGAAGGAGGAAATAAGATTGCAAGGAGGTAAGGATTCCAAGCTTATCACTTACAAATTTGGAACTTTTGAAACTTCTTACCCTACTGAGATGAACTTCAATTTAAATTTAGATATTACAAGATGTTGATAATTTTAGAGTAATTCTAATGAATAATTTCTCATCAAATGAGTTTCATTTAATTGCCTGGGGAATGGATATAATGTGTACTCTCTTTCTCTGTGGAATGAGGAGACTTAATGTCAGTCTCTGACATTCGAGGTGCAGACTCAGGAGTCGTTATAGCCATGGGGCTGAGGTCTGTGCATCCTAGAGGGAATGGCCATATAAAAACACTCTGCACTTTATCAAGTTTCTTATGGATCATTTCGGTTTCCATGAAATTATTTCCTTCTCTCCCATGGCTGGTAAGAATGTTTGGAAACTACATGTTCAAGGGCTTTGCTCCAGGACCCTCTGGAGACAACAGGGCAGCATGGTGGGCATGGCATATGCTTTGGAGTCAGACAGGCACTGAAGTTGGATTGCCAACTGCACCATTTGCCTGCTGTGTCCTTGAGCGTATAAATCCCCTAATTTCTCTAAGTCTGAGTTCTTCACCGTGATAGCAGGGTTCTTGGAAGGGTCATGACACAATTAATGCTTGACATTTGTGGGTGTTAGCTACTCTCCTCTCCTTTTTTCCTGTTTCCTCCACCGCTACTGAATTTCTTCTCGAGTGAAGGACATGGTCTCCTTAGAGAAGTAATGAAAGCTGTGGACTCCCTGCCCAGGAAAAGGCACACTCGCACAAAAATTGACACATAATTTGAGACAATTTGCAGGCCCCCTTGAAACATTTCCGTGGGCCTAGTCCTTAATAAACATTGTTTTACATCTTTAATTTCAGCTCTGTTCCATTTTTCCTTTTATAGACTCTCCTGTGGGATTTCAAATCTCAAAGCCTTTTTCTAGGGCTGTCGGAGACTGGGGAGGGTGGCATCCCTCACCACCCAGCTGCACATGCAACGGGGCGGGTGTCAGAGAGCAGGCGTGACTACCTGAGAACTGAGGCCAGTGTTACCTTTCTCTTCTCCTTGTTAGTTTTTCTGGGGCTTGCTTGTTCAAAGCAACACGTGTTTACCTCTGGGATGCAAATGAGGCTCGAACTTACTGGATCAGATTCTCTGACACCTCACAGCCTGGCTGAGCATTCTCCTCCGGATTGCTCCAGCTCTTTCAAAAGGAAGCGAAAGAGTCCATTCATCAAATCCCCCAACTTGAACTCATTTTATTTCTATTCAATGAAGAGCATGCTGCAATCTGAAGAGTCAAACAAACAAACGGAAACAAGCTTAGAACATCTGGATTTTGTTTTTGCTTTTGCCCTTAGGGGCTCTCTCTGACTGCCAGGGTCCTCTATGCTTTGCCTGAGGTCTAAGACACACAACGCCTCTTGAAGCAGGCTTCAATCAATGAAAATGGAAAAGTGGTATATGGATACCGAGCTCTCTTGCCCCAAAGTAGATAATCCAGGGGCTCGTACCGTGGGTTGGCTCCCAGAGTTTCCTCAGCTGAATGATGTTCTAGTTGCCCTCAGTAGTAACCAGTTTGGTAAAGCACATTCTATTGCTCAATTTCTATGCCCGTCTCACTTCCCACGTACTTATTAGTGTTTCCTTCGTTCCCAAGGCAATTACTTGAACTTAAATCCTCTGTCACAGTTGGCTTCTGGAAGAACACAAACTACAACATTATCTAACTCACTCAAGGGACGTGGTTCGGCTCTCACTTCTTGGAGGAGGTTTAACATCCACGTGGGTTGTGCCCACTAACTGCCTGTAGTAGTCCCCAGGCGATGTAACGAACAAAGCACCGCTCACACATCCAAATGCCCCCCCCCCCTCAAAGGGAGCTCAGGAATACTACTCTCAGTCACAAATCACTGATCTACAAGGCAAACCATTTTATTCTAGCTTGAAATACATGCTCTGATAATTGATTTAAGTGTGTAATTTTAAGTTAAAAGGAATAAGATAATTCTACCAGGGTTTGCAAATAATATTGTAATGTTTACAATAATTTAAGATTTACTGTATTTATGTCTCTAATTTATTAGATTTATAAGAATTGGTTGAGTTCTTTGGGAGCTTTTTCTGTTATTCAGATAATTGAATTGCATATAAAAGAAAATCAAATATATTAAATGTATAGATGTTGTTTAAAATATTTAAGGGGATTTAATTAACTAAGCTGTAAAATCCTCTTTAAAAGTCATACTTAAAATTTACTGGATTTATAAATAGCATCACAAGTTTGTAAATTAAATCTAAATGCTTTGTGGAAAAAAAAAGCCATGACTAAGCCTCTCCATTTGTAACTTTAGTAAATTAAATATTAATTTCAAAATTGTAGTAACCCTACATAATATTTTCTGTGTGCAATAACCTCAAACAAAGAAATGATTTCACATTAATAGTGTTTAATAAGTCTTGCTCTTTGTTCTAAAAAAATTGTTAAGAATATTTGTCTGTTATCAAACTTAGCCCATCTTTTAAAGCACCCTTCTAACTCCCGCTTCCCCATGAAACCTGTCTTGGTGTCTCCAGTTCTCCTTCATTCTCTTTACTTGAACTTCTGTTATATTTATAGTCTACATCATTCAATGTTACCACAATCTATTTTTTTGTGCATTATTCTGTTATTCTTTCCACATAAGGCAGCATAGTCTTATGACTGGATTGATAGTTCTTTCACAGTCCCATGCCTTCCTCTTCTTTCGAATCACCCAAAGAGTCTTCCCCAAACCCATTCTACCCTCTCTCATTGTGGAGAATCCCAACTCCAGTGAGAGTTCCTGACTGGCTCTAGTTTTCTGTCTTCATGAACACACTATTCTTGCCAAGTATCTGGCCTTAAACCAGTTGGCCCCAGTCACAGGTAGTAGGACCTGTTGGTTTGCAACCCTCTAGGGATCTTCCCTGGTGCAGTCTGAAATCAGACCCCTGAATGAAGAAGGCAGTTAGAGACAGAAGAAAAGCCAGGCCACTCCAGGTTGGTAGGTGGCAGTTTTCATAAGCAAAAGAAACTTACATGGGAGGATTGTATTGCGTAGCAGCAAGTAGAATGGATCCCCTGCCCTTGCTTGCCAAATTTTAAAAGTTTATAGAGAGATCTTACCTGGGTTTAGTCACATGCACCATGTGGGTGTTTGGAACACCGCATTACCCATGCAAGGCTGTGTTTTTAGAGTAGCCTCTGGGAGTGGGAAAAGCAAGCAGAACCCATATTCCAAGGATGAGGGCAGGGATGAGGAGCCTCTGAGTGCCCAGGTTCAGCTCATGGGTCAATTGGCAATCACATCCTTTCAATGACCTCCTCCAACAGGGTCTCACTTATCATTGTTCAAGACTCAGCTTCATATAGCTGCCTTGACTATATTTGTATCAATTATCTCTTGCTCCAATAATGTATATTAACTGTGTCAAAACTCAGAAGCTCTAAAAAATAATTTTCATAGCTCATAGTGAGTTCTGGCCTCAGCTGGGCTCATTTGTGAATCTTCCACCAGCTATGGGTCAGTAGGCTGATCTTGGCTGACATCTTTTGCAAATTTGAGAGTCAACTGGCCATTGGCTAGTTTGAGAGCGTGGGGTGGAATGACTCTGCTTCCTCTCAGTATCTCTCACATAGCCCCAGGCACCTTCTGAGACTATCTGGGGCCACCACAGAAAAGGCAGAAAGGAAATGACAGATACAAGTTCTCTGTCAAGCCTCTGACATGTCAAGTCTGCTAAAATCCCATTGGCCCACACAAGTCTAATGACCAAGCTCCTGTTCAAGGCATTTGGAAACAGTCTGGAGAAGAAGTGTGACGCCACAGGGCAAAGAATGAAGATATAAGGAGAAGGCAGAATTGGACCATCATTGCACTAAAGCAAAATCAGTACAAAGATCAGAGCACTTACTAGGATTATGAAATTGAGACACAGCTGTGTTTCTGGATGATGTAAAATCTGAAATTCCTGATATATTTTTGCATAAATGAGGACGAGCTCCAAGGGAACAGAGTGAACAAGACAAGTATATCTACTATCACCATTTATTGATAAATCATGGTGAATGATTGCCTACTCTCCATGACTGGATCCTGTTCTGTTGGAATGTTTTTTTGTAATTTCAATCATTGCATCCATTTATTTATTTTTTTTAAGTTTTTATTTAAATTCCGGTAGGTAACATACACTGTAATATTAGTATCAGGTATACAATATAGTAATTCAACAATTCCATATATCAGCTGGTGCTCATCTCCACAAGTATACTTCTTAATCCCATCACTTATTTAACCCATTCCCATCCATTCCCCACCCACCTCCCTTCTGGTAACCATCAGTTTGTCCTCTATCGTTAAGAATCTGTTTTTTGGTTTGCCTCTCTCTCACTTTTTCTTCTTTGCTCACTTGTTTTGTTTCTTAAATTCCACATATGAGTAAAATCATATGTTTTTTTGTCTTTCTCTGAGCGATTTATTTCACTTAGCATAATACTCTCTAGCTTCACCCATATATATATACCACACCTATCATATCTATTCATCAGTCACTGGACACTTGGGCTGTTTCCACAATTTGGCAATCAACAACACTAAAAGGCAACCTATGGAATGGAAGAAGATATTTGAAAATGACATATCTAATAAAAAATTTGTATCCAAAATGTATAATGTTTAGAGGCACCTGGGTGACAGAGTTGGTTAAGCATCCAACTCTTGATTTTGGCTCAGGTCATGATCTCACAGTTGGGCTCACAGCATGGAGCCTGCTTGGGATTCTCTCCCTCCCTCTCTCTCTGCCCCTCCCCTGCTTGTGTGTGCTCTCTCTCTCTCTCTCTCTCTCTCTCAAAATAAGTAAAATAAACATTAAAAAAGAACTTATAAAACTCAGTAACCAGAAAATGAATAATCCAATTAAGAAATGGGCAGAAAACATGAATTTCCCCAAAGAAGACATGCAGATGGCTAAGAGACACATGAAGGATGTGCAACATCACTGATCATCAGGGAAATACAAATCAAAAGCATGAAGAGATAGCACCTCACACCTGTCAGAATGGCTACAATCAACAGCATAAGAAACAACACGTGTTGGCAAGGATGTGGAGAAAAGGTAACCCTCTGGCACTGTTGGTAGGAATGCAAACTGGCGTAGGCACTGTGGAAAACAGTATGGAGGTTCCTCATAAAGTTAAAAATAGAACTACCCAATGATCCAGCAGTTGCACTACCAGATGTTAACCCAAGGACTATCAAAATATTAATTCAAAACGACACAAGCCCCTCAATGTTTAGAGTAGCATTATCTACAATAGCCGAATTATGGAAGAATACATTTATGTTTAACCCAGTTTGAATTACACTTTTTTGTTAACTTGAAGAGTTTTAACTTTGACAGCCTCATACTGTAATGAAGGGGAGCATGGTGCGGTGGCCCCTAAACTTGGAATCCTGTTCTCCCTTCCCTTCACCCTGAGGTGCTGATTCAGTGGTTCTTAGGTGAGACAACTCATTGTAAGCAGCTCCCCATAGAATTCCAATGAATTGCTTTGATCTGGGATTTATTGCTCTAGGTAATAGTGTACAATGGTACTTAAGAGGTTTTGGGTGACTCTTAACAAAATACTAGGAGATTGGCACTTATAATCATACGTCTTGAATTCCAAAGGAAAGAAATGATTACATAATTTCATTCAAAATGTTTTTCAGTGGTCAGCCACATGGATGAATTTGTCACACACACCCAGAGAAATACAATTACATGTCCTGCATTAAAACTCTACATAATTAGGGGTGCCCGGGTGGCTCAGTCGGTTGGTTGTCCGACTTCAGCTCAACTCATGATCTCACAGTTCGTGGGTTTGTGCCCCATGTCGGCCTTGTGCTGTGCCCAGAGCCTTGAGCTTGCTTCGGATTAGATTCTGTTTCTCCCTCTCTCTCTGCCCCTCCCCTGCTCTCACTTTGTCTCTCTGGCTCTCAAAAATAAATAAACATTTAAAAAAATTGAAAAATAAAAAAAAATTCTACATAATTAATATCCAGATATCCAAGCATTTTGGAATAAGGAGATTCATTCTGTGAAAGTAATACAAACATATAATGTTAACAGTTTAAAGATGATTGTGTGCATGCATGTTCATGTGTGTGTGTGTGTGTGTGTGTGCGCGCGCGTGTGTGTGTGTATAAAAGAAGGCTTAAAAAGTGTTTAAGAGCACTCCAAAATAGAAGTTCCTGAACAAACATTGTAGGCAGATGGTGTCTTAAGAAAAGCTTGCCGCCATGTGAATTGATACAGAAGCTTGTTAACAAATCCAGTGCACTTACAGGAGCCATATATTAGAAACTTCCTCTGGCAGAGAGATCTCGGCTGCATTTCCAAGTTTTTAAATAAACCGATAGCTCTCTGGAGGTTTCATTCAACACTTAGGTGTTTATCATCCTTAAAACATATGCTAAATACTTGATTCCTATTTGCTCTTTTAGGTGAAAGAGAGAGTTAAAAAAAAACAAAAACAGAAGATCTGTCTATAGGATTTCAGATTAACTTCACTGATTTCAATTTCTGGTTATGCAAAAGGCACTTCCAACATGCTAAGGTCTAATACATGTCTTAGGATGCATGATTTACAGTTATATTTTTGGATGGAACATATGTAGAGCATGATGCCATATTTTTTCTGGGGAAAACACTGCTTTTTCTAAAATTCAAATGGCATTTCAAGAGACCCAGACAGCCAAAACAATTCTTGAAAAAGAAGAATTAAATAGGAGGATTCACACTTTCTTACTTTAAAAATTTAATACAGGCAGCTCTTCCTGCCCACAAGTCCCTGCCCCCGTGCTTTAATATAATGACCTTTTTGCACCAATAAATAAATAAATTAAATAAATAAATAAATAAATAAATAAAAATTTATTATGATGCAACCCTGATCAGGATGCTGTGGTACTGGCATAAGGACAGATATATAGGCCAGTATAACAGAATTGAAAATCCAGAAATAAACCCATTTGTTTATAGACAACTGGTTTTTTTTTTAATGTTTTTTTAATTTAATTTTTGAAAGAGAGAGAGAGACAGAGCATGAACGGGAGAGGAGCAGAGAAACAGGGAGACACAGAATTCGAAGCAGGCTCCAGGCTCTATGCTGTCAGCACAGAGCTGGACGTGGGGCTTGAACTCACGAACCGTGAGATCATGGCCTGAGCCAAAGTCGATGCTCAACCGACTGAGCCACCCAGGTGCCCCTAGACAACTGGTTTTCAACAAAGGTATGAATACCATTCAAAGGGGAAAGAGTAGTCTTGTCAACAAATGACTCTGGGACAAGTGGATAACCGTAAGCAAAAGAATGAAGTTGGACCCTTATGACCCATCATATGTGAAAATCAACTCAAAATACATGAACACCTAAAGGTAAGAGTTAAAATTGTAGAACCCTTAGAAGGAAGCATACAAAGCTTAAAAGCTTTGGATTTGGCAAAAGATTCTTAGATATGACACCAAAAGCATGAGCAAGAAAAGAAAAAAAAACAAACAGGTGAATTTTGGGCTGTAGAGGACACTATCATGAAAGTGAAAAGACAACCCATAGAATAGGGACAAGAATTGAAAATTAAATATCTGATAAGGAACTTATATCTAGCATATGTAAATAATTCTTATGAGGCAATAATAAGAAAAAAATCCATTTTAAAAATGGGCAAGGACTCTGAATACACATTTTCCCCAAAAGGCATATAAATAGCCAATAAGCAAATAAAAATATGCTTTACATCATCAGTCATCGTGAAAATACAAATATGCTGCACATCTCTACCATGAGATACCACTTCATACCTTCTAGGATGGTTAGAATGAAAAATATGATAATGAGCATTGGCCAGGATGTGGAGAAATTAGAATCCTCATGCATGCTGGGGAGGATCTAAAATGGTGCACTCAGTTTGAAAAGCTAGCTGGCTGTTCCTCAAATGGTAAAACGTAGAGTTTTCATATGACCCAGCAACTTACTCCTGAATATATATCTAAACAAAAACAAAGAAACAAACAAAAACAAGTATTCACAAAAAATGCACATGGATGTTAATTGCAGCATTATTCATAATAGCCAAAATATTAAAACAACCCAAATGTTCATAAACTGATGAATAAATAAATTCTGCTCTATCCATACAATGGAGATTATTAATCAGCAGTAAACAAAGAATGAAGTATTGGTTTATGCTACATGAAAAAATCTTAAAAATATTTTAAATGAAAGAAGCCAGTCACAAAAGACCATACATTACGTAATTCCATTTATATGAAATGCCCCCAATAAGCAAATCTATGGAGACAGAAAGTAGAATAGTGATTGTTTAAGGCTGGAGGTGGGGTGGAGATGAGGGTAGGGTGATGATAGCTAAGGAGTACAAGATTTCTTTTTAGAGTGATGAAAATGTCCTAAAATCCACATCCAGTGTCCATTTCCACATGTAAGGAGCTCCAAAATTGTCACCCTGTTATAATAAATAAAAAGCTGAACAGACTGGGGGCACCTGGATGGCTCAGTCGGTTGAGCATCAAGCTCTCAGTTTCAGCTCAGGTCAGGGTCTCATCTTTTTGTGAGTTCGGGCCACAGCAGGCTCTGTGCTGACAGCCTGGAGCCTGCTTGGGATTCTCTCTCTCCTTCATTCTCTGTGCGCCTCTCCCCCGTTCATGCTGTCTCTGTCTCTCTCAAAAATTGGTAAATAAACAAAAAAATTTTTAAAAATTCAACAGACTGAAAAATTAACCAATCTTCTTGTATTTGTGAGAGAAGGCAGAGTACAGGGCAAACCACTTCACCCAAGATTAGGAGATGGACAGGCAGATATAAGGATTCATGGCTTACCAGCTCAGAGATTCACAAGCAGAAGCCACTGCAGGAACCAGTTCTGGGAAAGGAAGATCTGAAATATAACTGACAGATTGCCAGAGGTTCAGTGTGGACAACTATGAGAGTTAAACACTCCGAGGTAACCCAGTCATGGAGGCTCCCATAATTTTGTCAGATTACCTCCAGGAGACTGACCAATTTCTCACAGTAAATATCTGAAAAAAATCTCCTCATGCTTCCAGCAGGGGGAGAAGGAAAGGAATCATTTTGAAATAAGCTACCCTGAGGAGAAAATAGTTAGCTGGAGTCTAACCTGCTGGGGTATTATTAGAGTTTAAGTGAATTGGGGAAAAAGAAATACCCAACTTAACTCTGCTTTAACTTTCTACACGGGAGAAAGGAAATAACCCAATTCAGCCCACTCTAGCCATTCTGTCACCTAGGTGGTGAGGGAAAAAAAAAACAAAACAAAACAAAACAAAAACCTGACAAATACTTGTAAAGTTCACAGAGCATAAGCATCGGCTCACTAAAAGACTGAGGCTGAATCATCAGTCCATAGAACACTTCCCCTCTGTACCTCATCACCACATTTCTAAAGGCCTATTTACAGCAGTTTCTTTTTTATAGAACATCATGTTTGGTTATCAACAAAAAGGTACAAGTCATACTAAAAGGCAAAAAACACAATTTGAATAGATAGAACAAGTGTCAATATCAGATATGGCAAGGATGTTGGCATCACCAGACAAATAATTTAAAATAACTATAATTAATACTAAGGGCTCTAATGGATAAAGTGGAATTTATGCAAGACCAAGTGAGCAATATAAACAGAGAGAAATCCTAAGAACCAAAAGAATCCACAACACTGTAAAAGAAATGAAAATTGCCTTAGAAGGATTTAGTTGACTGGACAGCTGAGGAGAGATTCTCTGAGGTGGAGGATGTATCAGTAGAATCCTCAAAAACTGAAAAGCAAAGAGAACAAAGACTAGAAAAAGAAAAAAAAAAAGCTGGAACAGAATACCCAAGGACTGTAAGACAACTACCAAAGGTACAACATACATATATTGGGAACACTAGAAGAAGCAGAAAGAGAAATAAACACAAGAAAAATCTGAAACAATAATGACTTAGAGTTTCCCCAGATTAGTGTCATACACAGAACCACAGATCTAGGAGTTCAGAGAACATCAACCATGATAAATACTAAACACAACAACAACAACAAAAACCAAAAACTGTACCTAGACATATAATTTCCAAAGTACAGAATATCAAAGATAAAAAAAAATCCTGAAATGAGTCAGAGGAAAAAAAAAGCACTTATAGAGAAGCTACCATAACAATTATATCTGACTTCTCAGAAACCACGCAATCAAGAAGAGAAGCAAAAGGCAGAATAGCCAATGTGGTATTGAAGAACAAAGTTGGAGGACTGACAATACTCATGTTCAGGACTTACTATAAAGCTGTAGTAATCAGGACAATGTGGTATTGGTGAAAGAATAAACCAACAGATGAATGGAATAGAACAGAGAACCGGAAAATAGATGCCCATAAATATATTCAACTCTCTTTGACAAGGGAGCAATGGCCAATGTGATGAAGCCAAGATAATCTCTTTAACAAGTGGTGGTGGTACAAATGGACATCCACATGCAGAAAAACGAATCTAGACACAGAACTTCACAAAAATTAACTCTCATGTATCACAGAACTAAATGAATCTTTAAATCTATAAGGAGATGAATTTTTAGATACAATGCCAAGGGTATGATCCATGAAAGAAATTATGATAGGCTGGACTTCATCAGAATTTACAGCTCTGCTAAGCAAAAGACAAAGTCAATAAAGGAGAAGACAAGCCATGGACTGGGAGAAAATACTTGCAAAAGATACATTTGATAAAGAACTATTATCCAACATACACAAAGAACTCTTAAACTCAACAATAACAAACCACCCTCTTAAAAAATAAAGACAAGATCTTAATAGACACCTAGTCAAAGAAGATAAACAGATGCAAATAAGCACATGAAAAGAATGTTTCGCATCATATGACATCAGAAAAATGCAAATTAAAACAACAAGGAGACACCATAAAACAGCTGTTGGAATGCCCTAAGTCTGGAACGCTGACAACACCAAATGCTAGCAAAGATGCGGAGCATTAGGGTCTCTTATTCATTGCTGGTGGAAATGTAAAACTGTACAACCACTTTGGAAGACAGTTTGGTGGCTTCTTATAAAACTAAAAATACTCTGGAAATAAAACTCTGCAATCATGCTCCTTGGTATTTACCCAAGGTAGTTGAAAATGTTTTTATATCCACACAAAATCCTGTACATAGATGTTTATAACAGCTTTATTCATAACTGTGAAAACTTGGAAATAATCAAGATGTATTTCAGTAAGTTACTGGATAAATAAACTGTGGTACATCCAGACAATGGAATATTATTCAACACTAAAGAAGAAATGAGCTATCATGCCATGAAAATACATAGAGGAAACTTAAATGCCTATCACCAAGGCTGAAAATGTTGAATACTGTATAATTCCAACTGTATAACGTTATGGAAAAGGCAAAACTGTGGAAACAAGGAAAAGATCAGTCATTAGAAGGAGCTGGGGAGATGGATGGATAAATAAGTGTGAACCACAGAGGATTTTTAAGGCAGTGAAGATATTTCATCTGATACCATAAGGTTGGATACCAGTCATTACACATTTATCCAAATTCATAGACTAAATAACATCAAGAGTGAACTATAATGTAAACTATGGCCTTTGGGTGATTATGATGTGCTAATGTAATTTATCAATTGTGAGAACTGTACCACTCTGCTGAGAGATGCTCATAATATGTGTGTGTGTGGGGGGGGAGGGGAGATGTTCATGTATGCATGTGCAGACACAGGATATGAGGGAAATCTCTATACCTTCCTCTCACTTTTGCTGTAAAACTAAAACTCTAAGAAACATAAAGTAATACCAAAAAAAAATGTGGTGATGGTTGCACATTTCTGAGATTATCCAAAAATATGTTGATTTCTCCACTTTAAATGGGTGAATTACATAGTATGTGAATTGCATCTAAATAAAGCTGTTAGAAAAAGATACTGCAGCCATCAAAAGGGTACTAAGGGAAGGCTATGAATAGCTTTACAGTCATAATTTCTACAACTTTGAAAAAATGGACCAATTTCTTGAAAATAAACTACCAAAACTCACACAAGATAAAATAAATATCTTTAATTTCCCTATAACTATTATAGAAATTAAAAATGTTATGACAAATCTCTCCTCCTATATCCCCCCAAATCTCCAGGAACCAATGACTTATTGCAGAATGAACATTCAAAGAATTAACACCAATTTTACACAATCACTTCTAGAAAATAAAAGAAAAAAGAATACTCCTAACTTGTTTTATATGCCTAATGTTATACTAGTACTAAAATATAGAGGGGAGTGGGGGAAAGAAACAAAGGAAAAAAAAGATATGAAAATACAGACCAATATATCTCATTAACTTAGACATAAAAATCTTCCACAAAATTTTGGCACAGTAAATCCAATTATGCAAAAATAAATAAATAAATAACACAAGTGTTGTATGTATGCAACTCACAAAGCTGATTCCATATTTGAAAAATCAGTCGATGCACTTCACTGTTATCAGCAAGCTATGGACGAGAAATCACGCAATGATATCAACTGAAAAACCATTTCACAAAATTCAACAACCATTTGTGATTAAAACTCTTTAGCACACTAGGAACAGAGGGTAACCTCCTCCACAGTGAGGATTTATACAGAACCTACTGTTCTATCATACTTAACATAGAGCAGATATAAATATATGCTTACGGCTGTCCTTTAAGAAAGAATTTTTTTTTCAGCCTTAAGTATTTACGCACTTATTTCAATGATGTTGTTGGTGCTCTACCTGTATGTTTGGTCTAGATTAGTAGTGATTTTATTTCTTGCTGTATTTATTCCAACATGAAAACATCCATCTACGGAAAGGAAACGAGGTGCTAATGTCTTTTTTTTTTTTAAGGTTTTTTTAATTTATTTTTGAGACAGAGAGAGACAGAGCATGAACGGGGGAGGGGCAGAGAGAGAGGGAGACACAGAATCGGAAACAGGCTCCAGGCTCTGAGCCATCAGCCCAGAGCCCGACGCAGGGCTCGAACTCACGGACCGCGAGATTGTGACCTGAGCTGAAGTCCGACGCTTAACCGACTGAGCCACCCCGGCGCCCCGCTAATGTCTTTTGATTCCACCCAATGTGCCTGGCATCCTGCTAAGTCTTGACACACATTATATGATTTAGTATCTATAACCAGTGTATTAGTTTCCTGTTGCTACTATAACAAAGTGCCACAATATTAATAGCTTAAAACAGTACAAATGTATTCGCTAACAATTCTGGGGATCACAAATCCAAAGAGTCTTAGAGGATTAAAGTTAAGGTGTCAGGTGGCAGGGCTGGTTCCTTCTGGAGACTCTGATGAGAGAATTTGTTGCCTTGTCATTTTCAGCTTCTAAGGCCATCTATGTTCTTTGGCATTTGGTAGCTTCTTTCCATCCCTCCAACCTCTTGCCTGTCATCACATTTCTTTCCAGTGACTTTGCCTTCTTAACTCCCTCTTATAAGGGCCCTTGTGAATAGATTGAGGCCAGTTGGACAATTTAGGATACTCTCCTCATCTCATGATTCTTAACTTAATCACATCTGCAATGTTCGTTTTGCCATATAAAGAAACATATTTACAGGCTCCTGAATTTAGGATGTGAACATCCTCCGTGGGGGCATTATTCTGTCTACCACAACCACCTGTTGTGGCACTTTTGTCAGATATTATTTATTGTCCCTCAATATCCATTTCTCCCTTCTTCCATAGCGATAAAAGTTTTAGATGGGCATTGGGCAACCCAGATAAAAATGATATATCACGACTTCTCTTGCAGCTAGATGTGGTCACGTGGCTTCCATCGAACAATAAATGTGAGCAGGAGTAAAGATATGACTTGCAGCTGAAAGCCTTTGGAATCAGTGCACAATATTTCATGTTTCCTTCCCTCTGCCGTGGCAACCAGCCTGCATCCCTGTGCGGAGTTTATACCCACTGGGATCGCCACCAATATCCTTACTGAAATAAACAATCAAGCATGAGCCCTTAGGATTATTAGTTACCAAGAACAATCTAGTCCACCTAATAGACTACCTTTATACAGACATACATCAATAAAAGTTTCTAGCTACCTAACAGCCATCCTCCCCCGCTTCTCCTTGCCCCTATGGCTTGCTTATAAGAGAAGTTGCAAATGTCAGACAATTGCTTTCCTTGTAGCAAGGTCATGGGCACACAAACTGATCTTGGCTGATAGAATATGATGAGAAATCTGTGAGGATGTTTATGGGAAGGGTTCTCCTGTCCAATAAAATACGACCATTTCCTGTTTCCCGTCATACCTTGGGTATTATCATATGAGTACAAAATGTCTGGAACAGGTAAAGTCATGTTTCAACCATGAGGGCAAGTTAAAAAATGGCCAAAAATGTCATTGAGAATTGGTTCAAAATCTTTGATATTATCAGGCTGCTGAGACAATCTTGTTAAATACCTGATTATGAATGTCTTACTATGTGGGAAGATATGTCCACTTTCAATTGATATTCTGTTACTTAAAAGTGAAAGTATACAGCATTTCACATACAGACACTCTTCCTCAAATCTGATATTTTAGGAACCAAGTAGATTTAGATGAATGTATTTTCTGGTAAATCCCTTGCTAATCAAATTTTTGCTATTCTCTTTCCAAAACTGAGGAAATAAATTCCTTCGGATAACACCCAGTATCTTGATATTAAAAGCTAACTGTCCAGGGGTGCCTGGGTGGCTCAGTTGGTTGAGCGTCCGACTTCGGCTCAGCTCATGAGCTCGTAGTTTGTGAGTTCAAGCCCCATGTCGGGCTCTGTGCTGACAGCTCAGAGCCTGGAGCCTCCTTTGGATTCTGTGTCTCCCTCTCTCTCTGCCCCTTCCCTGCTCATGCTCTGTCTCTGTCTCAAAAATAAATAAAAACTTTAAAAAAAATTAAAAAAAAGCTAACTGTCCAAATCTGTAAATTGTTTGATGATGTTTGAATGATTTATGATAGTGTATACATATGTATACACACACATTATTAAAGTATAGTTAAAATTTTATTTAGCATTCAAAGTATAAATATTGACTTTAAAATAAGTGGTTAGTATGTCATTGAAACAAATGGTTAGTATGTGAACCAGATATTATATTTTTATATATGTATATATGATACAGTGTATATTTTAGACCTGAAGATTTGTAATAAAAATAACTTAAGAGGAAACCAGAAAATACTTGTTTTTCCCATAGGTCTATAAAATTCCATAGAAAAATATCAGTCAGGTGGAGATAGGGAACAGGGAAGCAGAACAAGTCTTTATGCCTTGCTGAAGATTTCTCATTTTTTAATTCAACCGATTTACAGACTTTTATGATACTTTATGTATGTAACTTAACATTTAGCTTATTTTAGAAATATTAAATACTTCTGAGGCATAGGAACACGCTGCAAAAATCAAATTCAGAAATGAAACTTTGGGTTCCATATGTTATGATGGGAAACAACATAAACCACACTTTCCCCCAAATGCCTATTTTTAATAATAACTTTGTGAGCAGACAATGCCAATTACGGTTTCAGGGTTACATAGGTCACTTAGAACTGCAGGCCCAGCATAACCTCCTTCCCAGGAAACAAATCCAGAGAAAAATATAAAACACCTCAGATCAAGGGTGCATATTGACACTCATAACCCGAGAGATTTGTCAAGGCCATGACTAAGAGATCACTCATTGTAGGCTGCAGCGTTAACAGTGTGTGACCTTTATTGGGATAGCAACACATACCAACTTCAGTACAGATGCTCTATCGACTGAGATCATAGAAGCAGTCATTAAATACTTACTGGGTGAAGCTAGTATCAATTTCCAGATTTTTTTTTCCATTTTCATCCATCTCCCTGGTCAATTACTTCATTTCTGGCAGTTAGTGCATTCTGAGATATCATTTAACTGCTCTGAGCCCAGGAGGAGGCAGATTCAGCCTGCATTTCTAGTATGGTTAAGGATTGCAGGAACAGCATAGCTAAAATAAAAATTATTTGAAAACTTGACCAAGCCTAGGAATAATACCCAAATGGGTCTCTTTGAAAAATAAACTTGCTATAACATGAAGAAAGAACTTCCCTTAATATGGGAAGCAGAAATAAGCTGAAGGAACAGAGAATTGGGGGAAGAAAAATAATTTTATGTAGATAATTAAGAAATCAGCTAAATGACTACTAAAATGATTACTATCAAAAATAAAATTAGAAAAAAATATGTCTCAATTCACTTATACTGCATTATTGCATTGTTTTATATAATTTAGATGTTAGAGAATCCTTGAAAATAAGTCCCATTTAAAATTACTGATCAATGCTGGGACTAAGCTTCATAAATTATGTACTACATTTTTGCAGCACTAATTCTATCCGTACTGACATGCAACTTTTTCTCTACCTTTTGGCCTAGACTGCTTTACCAATTCTCATTTTCTTTTTTTTTTCCCCTGGGTACAAAAGTAGACTACATTTCCCAGCCTCCCATGCAGTTGGATGAGGCCATTGACTAACTTGTCAGTAGATTATGTGACCCATTTCCAGAAGTGGAACATGGAATTTTTGTCCAGTGATCCTCTTTCTTTACCCCTGACTAGCAGCTGATTGTAAAGGATCAAGGAGATGCCTCTGAGGTTCTAGAGAATGGCAGAGCTACAAGATACATGAGGTCTGGGACTCTTAAAACCACATGGAGGTCCTCTTACCATCTCGGAACATCTGCATTAGACTTGACATAAATAAGAAACAGATGTTTAGTAAGTTAGGACAGTAAGATTTTGGTGTTTGTTTGCTATAGAAGTTGGTATTACTTTTTCTAATGAAAATAAAAACTCAGAAGTTATATGCAAATTCTTCTAGTATCTCTCTATATCAACTTCAATTAGAACATCCAAACCTAGCGGGCAGGGAGAATCTTTAAATCTAAAAGGAAAGCTTATCAGTGGGACTCAGGTAAGTTAAGGATTCTATCTACAATGTGACTTAATGTGTATCAAATTTGTTCCAACAAAGAAAAATTCCACACAGATATATGTATAATTCTGTATGCACACTTTTTCACAAAGTTTTTAGATTAAATACAGAAGCTTCTTGTAGAGTTAATATCTTTCTAAGCAGCTCCACCCTTAAGTGGAGCCGTCCTGCAACTGTATGGAACCACCTGCTGGAACGATTGAGGACAAAACAACTTCCCAGATGCCTGCGGGTTTAATAAATGCTACAAATGTCTTTGAAGAAAACGTAAAATACTGAAAGTATTTATGTTTCAGCTAGTTAACCGTTTAAACCACAAACATTTATTTTAAGCACAAGTAACAGCCAACATAAAGAAAAGGGGGTAACTTTTCTATTACAGTAAAAATTATTGTGGCTTCTTTCCTTGATCTCTAGCAGGTGTGGGAAGGTATATGAAAATTGGTCAACTTATTGGGATATGTATTTAGATATTTTACCTCAAATTTTAAAAAACCCAATGTCTACACATAATTAGAGAAATATTTCATTGATAATCATAGTCAAGAGTATAAAGTATGTAGGGGTGCCTGGGTGGCTCAGTCGATTAAGCATCTGATTGGCTCAGGACATGATCTCATGGTTCATGGGTTTGAGCCCCTTGTGGGACTCCATGCTGATAGCTCAGAGCCTGGAGCCTGATTCAGATTCTGTGTTTCCCTCTGTCTCTGCTCAGCCCCCACTCATGATCTCTCTCAAAAATAAATATAAACATTAAAATTTTTTTTAAAGATTATAAAGTATGTATGTCAGTTATCTATTGCTGTGTAACAAATTACCAAAATTTACCAGCCTAACCAATACACTTATTATCTGAGTTTCCATGGGCCAGGAGCCTGGTAACAGTTGAACTGAGTCCTCTGCTTCATGGCCTTTCTCTCTAGATTGCAGTCAAGGTGTCAAACAGTGCTGGGGTCTCATCTAAAGTTGTAACTGAGAAAGGATACATTTCTATACTTAAATGCTTATTGGCAGGATTCAGTTCCTTGTTTAGTAATGAACTGGGGATCTTGGTTCCTTTGTTGGCTGATGACCAGAGACCATGCTCAGTTTCTTGCCATGTTGGCCTCTCTCACATGGTACATTGTTTCATCAAAGCCAGTGGAGAAGACAGACAGACTACTAGTAAGACAGAAGTCACAATCTTACATGGCCTAATCATGGAAGTGATATCTCATCACCTTTTCTGTATTCTATTATTTAAAAAAAATTTTAGTGTTTATTTTTATTTTTGAGACAGAGAAAAAGAGACAGAGTGTGAGCAGGGGAGGGGCAGAGAGAGAGAGAGAGAGAGAGAGAGAGAGAAGGAGACACAGAATCTGAAGCAGGCTCCAGGCTCCGAGCCATCAGCACAGAGCCCCATGTAGGGCTCAAACCCATGAACCATGAAATCATGACCTGAGCAGAAGTCAGACACTTAACCAACTGAGCCACCTAGGCACCCCTGCTATATTCTATTCTTTAGAAATGGGTAAGATGGACCAATCCACATTCAAAAGAAAGGGGTTGTACCTGGATCTTCCACCTTGGTCTGCGGTCATTCTGTATAAATTTAGTGTATATTCTGATGAACTTTTGTGGACTATAGTTTCAATGACAGTTTAGTTTTCTGAGCCCTTACAAGGTTATTCTGGCTTGTTTGATTTTTTTTAGTGCCACTGGGGCTCCTACTCAATTGTTTCTGGCATTGATGGTGGGGATAGAAGACACTTCCTTGAGTTGCCTACTGTTGCAGGGTGATTCTCTGGTGGGGAGTCACAGAAGCTAGTCCTGGCTCTTTTTGTGCCACTTGGAGGAAAGAGTAACATAGGGTTTTACTGTTGCTGTTGTTGCTGGCAGATCCGCTTGGCTGACATCCAGGCTATGAACTGGCGACTCATCAGCCCAGGACTTCGCTACTGCAAGGGGCTCATGCTGCCAGCTGGTCTGGATTGAGGAGTGGTTGCTGGGGCTTTCCACTATGTTAGACTTCATGTTCCCTGAGCCTTTGGATGGAAAGAGCAGACTTTTATTGTATATTTTGTACAGTGCTTGGTGACGCTGGGCAACGAGCCTCTCTGGCACTCAATCTGGGATAGGGGGGATTTAAAAAGAAAATCCAAGGATATTGCCTTCTTGTTCCTCAAAATTTGAAGTCTCTATCCAATTTGCCTCTTTCTATCCAGGTTTTGGCTCCCTTTAACATTTTCAGTGAAATAATATCCAGGGTATTTTGTTCTATTTACAGCGGTGAACAGAAAAGAGTAAGTGTGTGTAATCTCATTCTAGAATCTACCATTATTTAGAAATTATTCAATATGTAACTAAACAAGGCTATAATTGGTTCTATAATATGGTTCTATTCTAGCTTAGTCCAGCCACTAATAAAAATTTTTACTTACATTTGAAGAGTCCTTTGCTCCAGTACAAATGCATTCACTTGGTAATGTGATCTGCACAGAAATCATACCAAGGCACCTATTGTTATTACCTTAATTTTACTGCTGGAGGATGCCCAGGAATAGCCCACAATTATATATTTATTACACTAAAAGAGTTGGAAGTGGAGTCTCAGTATTGTGATTCCATTGTGACTTCCATCAGCTAATCCAAGCAAGAAAGAAAATGTTTGCCAGTGGTTCAAAAGAATGCAATTTATTACATTCCTAAATAAATTAAGAAATATTCTAGGGTATGGTATAATCTAAGATAAGTCTTTAACAATGGGTAGAATGTAGACAGGAATGAAGAAGACAAGAAAGAAGAAGATGTAGTAATAAATGCATAAAGTTGTAAAGGTATGTAAGTTTTTGTTTTTTGATTTTTTTAAAGAACTGAATGGAGTGCATTTTGTTTGGAACACATAGTATACAGAAAACTACTGTGAGTAATGACAAGTTGGAGACTTGTTGAGAAGCCTTGAATGCTATCCCAGGAATTGTATTCCTAATTTGCAAGGCATTGGGGCATCTTGAATAAATTAAATAGGGGACATTTGTTGTTGTAGCCGTGCCTTCTTGAGATGCATTTGAATACAGTGTATAAGATTATGATACTTATGACAATAGTGGTTTACACAGTAAAAGATAAATGAAATAAAATTGCAGGCTGGCAACGCTTCATTCATCATTTATCAAGCATAGTCCCTGTCATTAATGAACTTACAGTCTAAAAATTTAAAAAAAAAACAGAAAATTATAATAGAGAATGATGTGTCATTATAGGAGGGATAGAATGCCATTGTAAATATAATGAAAAACAAATAATTTGGCAATGATGACTTCAAAGATTTTCTAGGAAGTGGTGCCTAATTTGGGCTATTATATACCCTGGTTTTCCCAGAAAAGTTCCCAATTATTCCTGTTCTCCTGATCTAATTATTACTAGTACATTCTACTCTCATATAATCCCAGCTTTAACAAAACATTATTTGATAACCCTTTGTCTAAGTGAAAACAAAGATGAGTTGCAGTTATCTGGATAAAAAGCTGAGAGTAGTGAATGTTTTAACTACAGTAAATGGCATGTACATAGACCTGGGAAGCAGGAGATAATGTAGCATGTTCAAAGAATACTGATAAAAAATAATTATCGTTGCTCAAAAATACAGTGTGATAGAAAACAAGAGATGATGTTGGGCACTTAGTTGAGCTCCAGACATAGACACTATAAGAGCTTTCTTAAGGATTCTGTACTTTATAGTAACTCTAATGGAAAGTATTGAAGGACACTAAGAGATGATTAGATTTGACTTTAGAAGTACCACTCTGGTTGGTATACAAATAATGTATTTTAGGGATTTAAGTGGGATAAAAGAATGACCATGGTAGAAAAACTACCTGGCACATTTGAGAGAGATACCAATGACACAGGCTGATCTAGGATACTGGTAATGAGGATGGACAACTAAAGAAGAATTCAAACAATATTTAATGATTAGAATTTGTGGAAATTGGTCGATTGTTGGAATTTGGGGATGAAGGATGGAAATAATTAGGGATGAAACGTTCTTTTCTGGCTTAAGTAATTCCATTGGTGGAGCCATTCTTGAGCCAAGAAAATGAAAAGAAAAAGAAATATTCAAAATATTTTCTTTTGTAGAGCAAATGATTCAATCAAGTGAATATGATGAATGAGGAAGAATAATACATAACTGATGGTTTATATCTTCAAATGTGGATGGTTTGAAGAAAATAATGCTATTTACTTCATTTAAAAGGAAGAGATGGTCCAGGTGGTAATTAAAAGTTGAGTTTGAGACATGTTCAGAATAGTTTAAGGAGAGGAAAATGTTTAGGTGTTAAAATAAAGAGAATTTCACACATGGTTATGGCTAACAGACCATTAGAAATGTCCAGGTGGATTTCAAGAGGTAGATTAGGACTGCATATATGTAGTTGGGAAGCATCATTAAAAGCTATGGAAATCCAAGTGTGGCTGAATTTTTAGAGGTCTGAGGAACAAGATACTGGGCCACGGAATTGTCATGGGGAAGAAGACTGAAGTTAGTTACTATAATTCTAGCCCAATAAAGAGTTTGGGGTCAGCACCTTTCAATGCTGAAGAGCCATCAAGGAAAACAGCTAATTTAATTTGGACATTTCAAAATGGCGACCTTTGAGAAGACATTTGAAGTAGAAGGGTAGAGATGAAAAATCTAATGTAAAACTTGGAAGAGTAAGAGTAGCAGAAAAGTAGAAGCAGAGAATATAAATTACCTTTTTAATAAAAGTTTTTTTTTTCTGGGAAGTATAGGGGAAATGACTGTAGATTAATGGTAGAGCAGAGATGAAGTGATATTCCTTATGAGTATATGGAATAAAAGCATATTCTTAGGCAGGGGAGAACCACTGGAGAAGGAAAGTTTCAAAAAAAAAAAAACTAAAGAAATTAATTGAGTGAACTACTTCTACAGATTGGGATAAAATATATATAGCATTTTTAATCCAATAAAGAGAGAGGACAGTTTTCATCTCAGTGATAAGAAATATGTAAAAATGGGCTGGCAGAGATATAGACCTTTTTTTTTTTAATGGACGGGGTAAAAATGAATGAGGGAAAATAAATGAATAACATTTATTGAATTTTCTTTATAAGATAAGCTCTGTACTGAGTTTTATCCTTAGTAATTTTCATAAGGACTCTTGTAATTATAGGTCTACTTAGTCAAGTTAGGTTATATGCTGTAATTTTTTTTATAAAGTCAAAATCTTAATAACTTAATTAAACACAGTTTTATTGCTTGCTCACATCTAGGTAAAATACAGTAATTCGGAGGCCATCCAGACTCATTTCCCTTGACCTTCTGTTGGGTCTTTTGCATTCTCCACTGGATGGCATATGGCCAACAGACCAGGGGAAAGGGTGCTTATATAGCACTAAACCTAAAATTTTAGACACCAGGCTTGAAAGTGGCATGCACTAGTTCCAACAATAGTCACATTATCTCGGACTCACTGTCAAAGCCTGGAAAAAGGAGCCTTGGTGGGTGCCTGGAAAGAAAATGAAACATGGTTTGGTGAACTCATGGCATTAAACATGAGACAAGAAGTATCATTATCTCTACTTTGCAGAGAAGGTAACAGACTTAAAAAGGGCTTTCTCAACTTGTTAAGGTAATACAGCTAAGTAAGTTGTCTGGTTGAGTCTGGTATTGATTCTCACAGTATATTAGAACATGCCAACTACAGGAGGTGACAGTGAGAACCACAGAATACAGTCGGAAGGTTTCACAATCTTTTGGGGAGGAAACAATTACATGTGATAGGAACAAACTCATTGTAGAGGAGTTAAAGCTAGAGACATACGTCTGTCTCGGGTCAGATTGCTCCAGCTTTAAAGGAAAAGTTCCTGAAAAGTCCCTTTTTCAGGAACTTAGTAGACTTCATCCATCCATCCATCCATCCATCCATTCATCCATTCATTATTAAAAAAATATTAGAAGCCCATTGCCTATCAGATTATTTTCCAGATGTTTAATGAGTAAAACAGGGTGTCTTTCCTCATGGAGTTTGCATTTTGATATGCAGAGACAGAGCATTACAACCACAGATGCCAACTTTGTTTAGCTTATGCCAAAAATTAAAATAACATATTGAAAGAATATGGGTTAAATTAAAATTAACGGGGCGCCTGGGTGGCTCAGTTGGTTGGGCAACTGACTTCGGTTCAGGTCATGATCTCACAGTTTGTGAGTTCTAGCTCTGCGTCAGGCTCTATGCTGACAGCTCAGAGCCTGCTGGAGCCTACTTCAGATTCTGTGTCTTCCCTCTTTTTACCCCTCTCCTGCTCACGCTCTGTGTCTCTCTGTCTCTCAATAATAAATAAACATTAAAAAAATTTAAAAAATTAAACAACAATGAAACAACTAAGGAATTAGTACAGAAATTATGGCTGCTTATAGGATATACATACATATATATGTGTATATATAATGGAAATTTTCTATCCCAGCAAGATGAATTCTAATTGAGCTGGATTATATGCAACCATCTTGGCTAATATGTAATAGAAGATCCAAATAAGATTATTAAAAAGAAAAAAAAAGGTGAGGGATAATTACTTTTAAGAATGCTGATATGATTAACAGAAAAGTAAAGAACAGGTAAATACAAAACAACAACAACAACAAAACAAAAAACAAATGCAACAAAGAGCTACTAAAGACAAGAAACCCAAACTATGAAAATAAATTAATTTTCAAATGAACTATTTCAAAGTGTGATAAATATCATAATGAAATTAAACAGAACTATAGGACAGGAAATAATTGGGAGGAGAAGGAATCTACCTTAGGCAGCCCCTTAAGGAAAGCTACTCTTGAAGTAATATTTAAGATGGGTCCTGAAGAAGGAGGAGCCAAGCATGAAATAATCCAGGGGTACACCTAATGAGTGAGGGAACAAAAAATAGGACCCTGAAGGAGGGTATTTTCCAGGTCCAGAAAATATGCCGCTATGACTGAAATGTAAAAATGTAGCAACTAAGAGGAGTGGAAAGGGGAAGCACGAAGAATTCATACCAAGTTGGGATAAATTGGCAAATTTAGGTTTAATTAAAGGAGCTGTTGTCATTTAAAAGTAGACCATGTTAAGTCATGTGTGTCAAATGAGTGAATTTTAACTTATTTTATATTTTAGTGAGACAGAAAGAGTGGGAGTGGCAGAGAGGGGCAGAGGGAGGGGGAGGATTTTTTAGTGTTTATTTATTTATTTTAGAGAGAGTGAGAGAGAGCACAAGTCGGGAGGGACATAGAGAGAGAGGGAGACGCAGAATTCCGAAGCAGGTTCCAGGCTCTGAGCTGTCAGCACACATTTCAATGTGGGGCTTGAACTCATGAACCATGAGATCATGACCTGAGCTGAAGTCAGACGCTTAACCGACTGAGCCACTGAGGTGCCCCTGGAGAGGGAGAATCTTAAGCAAGCTCCACACTCAGAGTGGAGCCCAGTGTGGGGCTCAATCCCACAATCCTGGGATCATGACCTGAGCTGAAATCAAGGGTTGGATGCTCACCTGACTGAACCACCCAGGCACCCCGTGGATTTCTTTTTTTTCTTTTTTCTTTTGAAAAGAAATAAAAATTCCTTTTGTCTTTGGCCTATTTTACTCTCTCCCACCAACTCTGTTTCTACTAGAATTTCATCATAACAGCAGCCAACTTTGGAAGTTTCTAGTCTTTGGTAGTAGGCTTAGATGTGCCATGTCTTACCAGCTCTTTTGCACAAGAACCTTCCTGTTCACAGAATAACTTATTTGGAAGAGTAAAAAAAAGGGCATGTTCCTTGAAATAATTCAACTTGAGGTCAATCTTGAGTGAACCATTTCCTATCCATGTGGCCTTGGGCAAGCTACTTAGCTTCTCTAATCTCTGCCGACTCATCCTTAAAAGGAAGTTAATACCAAACTTCAAGTGTTGTTGAATGGATGAAATGAAATAATATATGTTAATGTTGTGGATTACATATTTTCATTCCCTGCAATATTCATATGTTGAAATCCTAATTCCCAGTGTCATGTTATTAGGAGGTGGGGCCTTTGGGAGGTAATTAGACCATGAGGGTGGATGAAATGGGATTCACCATGAATTGACGAATTCCGTCATGAATTCGTGTATCTCATGAACTGGATTCATGCTCTGATGAAAGAGATGCCAGAGAGCTCCCTTGCCTCTTCCACCCTGTGAGGACACGGTGAGAAGGAGGCTGTCTATGAAACTGGAAGTGAGCTTTCACAAGACTCCAAATCTGCCAGTACCTTGATCTTGTACTTTCTACTCTCCGGAACTGTGAGAAGTGTTTGTGTTTTAGACTACCCAGTCTACAGCACTTTTTGTTATAGGAATCTGAATGGACTAAGACAGGTAAGTAACTGGTACTGTAGTTACTTAGTTACTTATAGTAAATAGGCAGGACTCAATAAATAGCAGCTTTTGTTTTAAAAAGTGTAAAACACAGCAAGCATTAGGTGCTCAAAAAGAAAACCAGTAGCACCCACGTCAGACTTCAAGGAAGTTAAAAACATACTTCACTTATAAATTCGTGTCATAGTCAGATGTTTTTTGTGTAATCTGGCAATTTAGTTAAATAAGAAAATATAAATTCATTAATTTAGTCAAGGTTCTCCAGGGAAACAGATTTAATAGGATGTGTGTGTGCGTGTGTGTGTGTGTGTTTGTGTATTTCCACAAACGCATATATGGAAAGAAACTTATTATAAGGAATTGGGCCATGTGATTATGGAGATGGGCATGTCCAAAATCTGCAGGATTTGCCCGCAGGCTGGAGATGCAAGGGAAGCCACAGGTAAGTGAGCCTGTTGGGTTAAAACATGTTCACAGAAACAGACAAATGCATGAGTGTAACAGTTAATTGCAGTCTGAAGGTGGTCTGCTGTAAAACCAGGATGACCCAAAACTTCAGATGAAATCCAAGGGAAGTGGGGATACTGGGGAATTAATTCCCTCTTGCTTAGGGAGGCTGACATTTTTGTTCTTTTCAAGTCCTCACCTTATTGGATGAGGCCCACCCACATTACTAGAGCAATGTGCTTTATTCAAAGTCTACAAATTTAAATGTTAATCTCATCCAAAACACTGTCACGGGTATACTCAGAATATATTTGACAGAACATGGGGGCAACCCATGGCTTACACAGGTTGACACAAAATTAACCCTCACATTCATGAATTTGACCACGTTTCAGCCAAACAGCCTTGCTTCTCTATTGGATCTTGTGGATATATTTGAAGATAACATTGGTAAAAGTTTGATTTTTAAAAAGTTAAGATTGGCTCTAAAACAGCCCCTAACTCATTTTAGAATAGATTGGAAGTAGCTAAAAAAATAAAACAAAGAAAATATACAATATAATATGAGAAGAGGAAGAGACATGGAAATACTTAACCAGTTAATACATTAAGTCAAACTTAATTAGCATGTGTTTCCTTTATTCATACCTCAACTTTTACGAGGATTGAAAACCTCTGAAACCTGGGGAAACGTTATAGATTAGATAAAGTGAGAGGGAAAAAAGAAAATAAACAAGAGAAATAACATGGTATTGAGGCAGAAATGAGGAAAATATATGACAAAAAGCAAAGGGCATAAAACAAATAATTAGTGGGAAGCAAGCAAATGATATAAATGAGTGACATGAGCCAATATAAGGTAATGTGGGGAGCGGGGACTTTGGTCATTTATCTACTTTAATAAAAACTGAGTCTAGTCATGTGTGGCTAGAATATGGTTCTACTGTTGCTAGAATTGTGTGTGCGCGTGTGTGTTCCTCTGTGTATATATTGTAAACATTCTGATCATCTGATAAAACAAAAAACAAACCAAAACAATGCATTTATAAGACAAATTAAAACCCCTTGGGCAATGAAACCCTGTCTGCATCCCTATGGCAATTCCTTCGAGTAGGCCATAAAGTTATATCTAAACTTTCCGGCAGCTACTGCATACGGGGAATCTTAGGGACAGAATTCAAAATAACTATTAAACAAAACCAAACACGTTGTTAAGGGGAACAATGATTAAGGTCAGAAGGAAATTTCTTTCCGGGGCCTAGACAGGACTTTGTGTAATGTAATGGGCAATGTCACTCATCTTTGCTGTTGATTCAGCAACCAGCCCCTTGATTCAAATTCAACATTGGTTATGTGGGGAGATGGTAGAGACTCTCTTAATTCCTTCCTTAGATAATTAATTGTTGTTATAGAATAACTTCCTAAAAATCCAAAGAAGTCCAAAGAACTTTGGATACATTTCTTCAGACATATGGAACTGTAAATTTCCTTTTTCATTCATCAGTGAAGGTGCTTTTTACATTTTAAAATGGTGTAAAATGTTGCTCAGAATTTTTTTTTTCAGTTTTCAGTAAGTAAGATGCCTGCTTAGGGGCGCCTGGGTGGCTCAGTGGGTTAAGTGTCTGACTTCCCTTCAGGTCATGATCTCATGGGTCGTGAGTTCAAGCCCCGTATCGGGCTCACTGCTGTCAGCACAGAACCTGCTCTGGATCCTCTGTCCCTCTCTCTCTGCCTCCTGCCTCAAATAAGTGAATAAATTGGCATTAAGAAAAAGATGCCTGCCTAAAATATATAAAAGCCTATAGCAACATGCATCACAAGATACTGTAGATTTAATGAGTATTACTAAAACTGCCAACATTTCTATTATTTTGCATCATTCAATTTCACAGACTGGTAGAACTGCAGGACTTTTGTTCATAATTTCATATTAACTACTTAAATTTTCTTGGCATATACTAAATTTAGATTATATTGTCCCTGCATAAATATTTAATTTAGGTGAACTCCTTAATGCTTTAATATTTCTGGTCTACTTGCTCCTAAGTGTTTTTTTCACACATCTTCTAAAGCCTGATAGAAGTTCCCAGGGGGTAATAAACAAGATAGAATGTATTTTAAAGAATTAAAGAATACATTTTCAAAATGCTTTTGTATGCTTGCAATAAAATTGCCAATTTTTTCCTTGGGGTTCAGTTTAAATAAGACAGGGTTAAATTCTTTCTTTTAAAAGCTTCTTCTATAAACCAAAAATTTAATCATAAATGGATTAAAATAGACTGTTGTATCTATATCTTCCACTTAAAGTTAAATTCTTAGAGTGCAAGACTAGCTTTTATATATTTTTGAATCCCTAGAACCACTCATAGTGCATAGTAAGAGTAGGCACTTAATGAATATATATTAAATAATTGATTTGTTTACATATGTGTGTGTATGGATAAGGCGAAAACATTATTCTTCTTTAAGCTAAAATTGTCCTCAGCCTGTATTTGGTGACTGTATATATGTGTATATCAGTGTGTATATATGTGTCCTTTTATTCTGGGATTCTTAATATCAGGTTGTTTCTATTGCCGATGGATATTTTTCTGCTTTAGTTGAAGCATACTGTATTTTAAAAATATTAATTAAGTATACGGTCTGCCTACTTTTTTATCTGTACTTTTTTTTTTCTTTTCCTAGATAGTTTTGTTTAAATAAAATGGCCTTCCTATTCTGTTTCCTTGTGAGATTTTTGTCAGAGGGAAAATTAATTGAAATACAAAATGGAAAAGCTTAAGAAAACAAGTAAAGCCACTGTGAGCCCCTCAGATTCTTCTATTTGGACCAAAGTTAATTTCTGTTGATGAATACAAGCCACTTCCTGCTGTTGTAGTGATGAGTAGTGGATATCTTAAAGAATTTGTCAACAGCAACGAACTCTTTTTATAAACTGTAAATCCCAGGAAAGAATGAAGCAAATTTGTGCTTTCCTCATTCTCCTTTTCAAGGAATCAAATACAAGAAACAAAGAATTAGTGTATAAGCATAAAAATAAGATTTTTATGTGCTACTTGTACTTGAGTAACTTGAATATTGAATATGCATTTAAAAAGAAGCTTCTGAAACAGATATTAAATATGAATCAGAATAGAAGGCTTTAGATCAAAGACACTGATATCATTAGAAAATAGACAGAGGCCAGGTATTTTACTCCAGTAGATAAAAATGGATAAGGTGGGATTAATTTTGCCTTTGAAGAACTGGCTTAGTTGGACAAAGTCAACAACTGCCAAAAGGTTACATGACAGATATTAAAAGATTCCTCTGTCCCTGTATTTCTCTTTTGTCAACCAGGCAATTATGAAATGATGGTAACCCTCCTGTGGAAGGTTCTTGTGAGAACAAGGGATGCACCCAACACAGCACAGTGTACCCAACACATGGGCAATGTCTTCAACAAACTTCACCTAATAAAGGTTGATCATAGGTCTCCAGTTACCTGGACAGTCTTGGTTTATGAAGTGTAATTATTTTTAGCATTGATTTATGTTCTCAAAATCATCTTAATATGAATGATAAATTATATGGCAATTATATCTTTAAAATTTTTTAATGTTTATTTTTGAGAAAGAGAGAGAGAGACAAAGTACAACTGGGGGAGGGACAGAGAGAGATGAAGACACAGAGTCCAAAGCAAGATCCTTTGGACTTGCCAGCAGAGCCCGACGTGGGACTTGAACCCACAAACTGTGAGATCATGACCTGAGCCAAAGTTGGACACTTAACCTACTAAGCTACCAAGGTGACCCTATGCCAATCTTATTAATAAGATTTGAGTGTGACTAATAGGAAATTTCTGGAGATAGGATATGGCTCTGGCTGTTCTGGATTGTAAGAGGCTTCATTATGGGGCTTCCTGATCAGCAGGAGAAAACTGAAAGGTGGATGAGCAAGGAGAAAGTATGGAAAAGATAGAGAAAGACCCTTTTTTATAGGGGAGAAGGCTGAGATCAAAAAGATAAATGAATTCACCTAAGTTGTGTGTAAGTACAGATATAGGACAATAATTAAATTCTCTTTAGTAAAAGTATTATTAAAAGAAAAAAAAATATAATAAAATTAATCGGCTTTAGTTATTAAAGTAAATAAAGCTTGTTTTTAAGTTCAAAAATAAACCTTTATTTTGGAAATTTAGAAAATGTGCAAATAATAAACAAGATGTCTGTTTTTTAACAGTTCTGCCCCAAATGTATCACGTAGAATCATCTTATGGTAAAGACTGCAAGCTTCTGTAGGATCTGGTAGTCTAAATGCTGATAACAGAAGATGATGTCCTCTTCCTCTTAAGAAATACAACAGTACCTTAAGAAGTTTGGGATATGCAAAAATGTACCCAGGACATAGCTTGTGATGCTTTGCATAGAAAGCTGGTAGCAATTTAGGGCAGCCTGGGTGGCTCAGTGGATTAAGCGCCCGATTTTGGCTCTGGTCATAATGCACGGATTGTGGGCTCGAGCCCTGCGACAGGCTCTGTGCTGACAGCTCAGAGCCTGGAGCCTGCTTCAGATTCTGTCTCCCTCTCTCTCTGCCCCTCCCCTTCTTGTGCTCAATCTCTGTCTCTGTCTCTTTCTCTCTCTCTCTCTCAGAAATAAATAAACATTAAAAAATTAAAAGAAAAAAGAAAGCTAATAGCAACTTAGATTTGGTTGGAATCTGACAGCTGGAGAGACAGGAGGTGGAGAGAAGAAGAACCCTAGAAACATGGCAGGATGCCCAGTGAGAGGGAAAGAGGCAGCTAGTGGGGAATTCCCCATGGCAGGGACTCTGAAGAACAGAAATGTTTCATTTTAAAATATAATTGTATGTCTCTATGGTGTATATTTTCCAGTTTATGCCAACATTTTATTAAAAGTCCTCTATTCACAACAGCCTTGTATCAACGAAACTGTGGGAAGTAAGAGATTTAAATGAGATAGGAAGTGATGCCTTACTATTATCTGGCATTGGTGATGGAAGGTGATGGTCCACAGTGAAGAGAAATATGACCTTAGGAACATCTCAGAGTCCCAGGGACAGATCCAAAGACCAGGAAAGCTGGCCACACAACAGGTGAATTCAGATTTGGACACGAGCTAGACCTTATTTATCCTAAGTACATAGTTAGAATATATTAATATAGTAATAACTATTAATATCTTATATCAATATATCCTAAATATATTACTGAAAGATAATTCTCAGGGTTCGAAGTCCAGTTCACTACTAAGTGCCTGCAAGATCTTTGACAAGTTATATAATCTCCAAAACCTGTTTGCCTGTCTATAACACTAAAATGATGAGAGCACCTACTGTTTAGTTTTGCTGGGAAATTTATGGTCAATGATCCACTTTAAGTCACAGCCCTGTGCCTGGCAAGTGACCAGAACTCTATAGAAACTAGATGATAGTTCGTTTTAGTATTAGCATATCATATCATATTCAGTGTACTTACTGTTTTTATGTTCACTTGATAAGATAACAGAAATATTCTCCTACAGCACTGAATATTCTCTGAATACATAATTTTTGATGAATATCTGTAGGATCATATGCTTCATTTGACAATTTTTCCATTTTTGGCCATTTATGTTGCTTCAAAATTTAACTCTTATAAAAGACAATGGCAAGCCTCTATATTTAAAACTTGATAGGCTTTTTTTTGACGATTTCGTCAGAAAAAAATCCACTGAATGACCCCTAAGCATGCTGAAGTATATACAAGCACGTTAGGGTTCTCCATACAGAGACAAGTTATTTTGCACAGAAAGAATACCAAACTACGCCATTTCATTTATGACATTTCAATTTGCAAGTAAAGTACCATTTCAAAGTGGCTTACATGAGAAAAAAAATTAGACATCTCAAAGGTAGGGCAGTCTCTAAAACTGCCTGACAAGAAGGATCAAAATCATTAAGGAACCATTTTCTTTCCATCTGTTAAGTTTCTTGGTGTTGGTATCATAGTCATGCAGGTGGTGGTGTCCATAACAGCTTTAAGTATTTCATCTTGACAGAGTAAGGCTCACTGACTCCTTCATACCAACAAGGAAACCTTCCCAGGAGCCTTCACAGACTTCACAAGTCATTGACCACATGCTTATTCCCCGCCAGCCTCTATAAGGGAAGTTGAATGATCATAATTGGCTTGACTAGTCACTAAGGATGGAGGAGATGTAGGGGAATCAAGAATCATAATGATGATTTCCACTGTCAGTGTTTGAGAGTGCCACTTTAATTTCATCCTCACCAATACAAGCCATTATTGTAAACTTCCATTTCTATTTGTATCTCATCAGAAAAGACGGTTGGGTACAATATACACCATAGTTCTGCAGAAATACAGCTGACTGGCTATTGGACTGAATGAAGGAATGAATTGATTGACTGGACTTACCAGGTCTTTAGTTCAATTGGGCTGTATTCTACCTGGTCAAACACTACTAGCTTGAGAGAGGAGATGGGCTTTCTTAAATACAAAGGGGATATTATATGCAATGAAAGCATCTTGAGCAATATTACCCAATAGCTAAATCATTATTTGGGGGAAATCTATGAACTGAGTGTAAATTAAAACGTGAAAATGAGTGTAGAGAGAAGTGAAATCTAAGCTCTCAATGGGATAATCCTTCAGCTGAAATGGCCTCACACTGTTTTTCTTGGATTATTTTGAGGCCTATTGTATTATCTGAAGGAAGCCTATTGAACAGTGATTGACTGGTGCTGACCTGGTGCTACACTCATTTTGCACAAAAGCTTCTCTGCCATAATGCTTAGTGAGGTTACACATTGAAGCCAACTGCTATCCTGAAACAAAATGAAACCACTCATCCACTCCTCAAAGGTTTTAGGATGACACATTCTATTATGTTATAATTTTGAAAAGAGTCATTTCTCCTGATGGCTAATTATTAACTCTCAAATGGATGCTGGACAAATTGCAATCAAATATCTTTACTTTATTGAATACATATGTTGCTAGGAAATATAATTCCACTTTAAAGGGGTTTCACAGATTTCCTGACACCCCGATCTCTTTGTTCTGGTCTTGGTGTCTGCTCTTGCTGCCCCCTGGCAAATTGAAAAACCATCTTATTGAGCTTCATGCTTTCAAATTCCTTGATGTGCATCACTGCACTGAATAAACACTCAGGTGATTTCCAAGCTTTTGTTGTTGTTGTTTGCTTTTTTACTTTTACCTAAATGTCGTGGAGATGCTATGCCCAGCAAGAATGTTTGAACAAGTGCACTCAAACGTAACATGTGAAATTAGCTGCATACTCACATGTCTGTCCCAAATTCTAATTTGACTACTGTTCACATGTGGCCCTGAAAAATTTGAGTTTGAATCTGTGTAGAGAATGGTTAGCATCTTTGAGTCTAAATACATATATAAATGTGCTAAAAGTTGTAGAATGTCTTCACTAAATCTATCCCTCCAGTGAGTTTGGTTACATGGTTCTTCTTTCTGCTTCCTTAACCCTCTGCACTTTCTTATCTGTAGCATCTATCACATTGAATTGCTCATGTGTATATTACACATTAAATCATCAGCTCCTTAATAGCAGGCCAGTATGTTTCTGTATTCCCCTCACATCAGTTCCCTGGATCTAAATGCTCAATAGTAAATATTAAAAATTGAGTGGATTAAGGACAGAGGGAAACACACACACACACACACACACACACACACACACTCACCTACCTGCTTGATATTTACCTTCACGGTAAATTATTTTTATCATTTGGTAGAAAAACATACGAAAGATATGTCTTAAACCTTCTATTACTAGATTCTTGAATTTAAAACACAAAATGGTTGAAACAACTATAAAAAGAACAAAGGAAAAACAGTTAAAGCCTTTCTGAACAGTACTGGGGAAAAGAGACTGAGCCCCGTAGTTAAAGAGGACAAAGCACACATTTTACTCCATACACATACCAGTGTCCCAAGTCCCTTAAATCCCAATAAGTCACATCATGAAAATCATGAGCCTGGTTGATAAAGAGTGTAGGATTTTGTTTTCTAGAAATCATTAAATGTTTAATGACTTCATTAACTGGACATCAACTAGTCCTGCTTTTTATTTTAGAAATGAGGAAGCAGAATTCCAGAGATAGGATATAATTTTTGCAAAAATTAGCTCCTGGACACACAGAGAGGAATTCAGACACTGAGTGGCCAAATCTATACAGAATACCTGATGACTGGAGAGATAAAAAATGACCTCTACAAAATAGGGTAAACAAATATTGTTCTTCCAGATCACTGAGCAAGTTTTTTTTAAAGGAAGGGATGCTTCTGAATTTTATGTTCTTAGAGTACTGGTTTTCAGTGAGGTGCAATTTTGTCCCTTAGGGTACATATAGCTAGCTATCTGTAGACATGTTTGATTCATTACTGAGGGTATGTGTGGGAGGTGCCACTGGCATCTAGTTGTAGAGGCTGGGGAAGGTTCTGAACATCTTAAAATGCTCCAAATATCAATAGTCACAAGGTTAAGAGACCCTACCGTAGACCATTACCCAGGTAACAAAGACGAGGCTGCACTAGACACCAATAGAAAGTGTCTTCGTTGCCATTCTCTAGAGTACATAAAATTTCACATCCATACACAAGTATAGGCATATAGTCATCCATGGCATAACAGGACTGCCTCCAGAGGAAATGGCCCAGAAGTCAGTATATGTGGATGGAAAGACTTCCCAGTCATGCCAACGTGGGAACTGTTCTGAGCATCTATGGATGCTCTACCTACTGAGGAGAGCTTAGATCTGAAATGGCATTCAGAATAAGAATCAAGGAGTCAACCAGCAATCAAGAGTGCATCTTTGGTTCCCTCAGCAAGAAATGCTATGCTCCCTCATCTTGCCCTGGCTCCTTCTTTCTTGACATAAAGATGTCAGCTCACATTTCTTTGCCATCCTTTCCTGACTATCCAATTGGATTTGCCCTTGTCATCTTCCATCACTATCTATCATCCCACTGTTTTCACTACCTGAACTAATCCCTTTGGCTTATTTAATTGTTAAATGTCTTTCCCCTACCAATTCAACTGAGAGTCAAAGTTTTGGAAAAGGAGAGCACTTCACCACCTGTCTCACCATTATACCTTCAATGTTTATAACAGGTGCTCACTGAATATTCCATTTATCCAATTTATTCAACAAATAGTTATCATGTGCTATTACATGCCAACTACTCTTCTGGCCACAAAGAAAATATACCAGTATTCTTGTCTTCATAAAGCTTGTGAATAAGTGAATAAATAATTTAATGCATAAATTTACTTAACCTAGGTAGAAATGGCAAAGAAGCAAAGAAGACTCCCAGCACGATGAGATAAGGAAGGAAGTAAAGACAAGAAGTAAATTAATATGTTTGTGACTTAGAATACAAATTCTGGAGATTACCAGAAAATCACTTTTACAATGACCCAGGGACCATTAGATGGACTAAGTCTTAGAGGAAATGCCTATCCTGTTGATAGAAATAGTTATGTCCATTGATATTAACTGATAGAGTTAATTAGTTACAGTATTGCAATTAAGCAATAATATGTTTTACATTTAAGCTTATACTTAAGAATAATAGTTCTTTAGAGGTCCTGTATGATTGCCTTAAAAATTGTGTGAATTTGGGTAAATAGCCTATTCACATATGTAAGAGGAAACTGAGGCTAAAATGGATTAAATAATGCATCCAATGTCACAGGACTACAAAAATACAAAACATATCCTGTACGTAATACGCTGTTGGTTTGCTTTTTTGTGTGATCTGAATGCTTTTTTGCATTACTCACTTAGTGCAGCTTTTGGGGGAATAAGGAAGCTTGGTTAGGGGAAAAGGATAATATGTGAATTTATAAAAACAAGTAACTATAAAGTTAGGGAAGGTAGAGTAAATTATAAGTATATTCAAAGTAGAGTAAATGTGAATATATTCTCTAGGTAATGCATATGCCTAGGAGAAATTCTTCCTAAGGAGGGAGATTTTTCTTTGTGATTCTCATTTTTAATTTATTCATATTATTTCCTACCTAAGAAATATTTTAATTTCTTTACCTTATATAATGACAGAATTTGAAAGAACTTTGGTAATCTTAGAACTTTATTTACTACTTATTCTTCTCTTTCTGAAGACAAGACATCATATATATATATATATATGCACACAACAGAGCGAATGAAACCAAGTAGCAGAAAAAAGAAATCAGGAGTATGAAAAGGAAGAAAATATATTTTAAATTAACATCATTTTCATCATTGGGAATAAATATCCCAGTGCACCACAAGAACCAAAACAATTTATGGAGTTTCCCTCATTTAAAGGATTGAAGCATTTCAAGTTGCCCCATGGAAGACGTGATATTTTCCTGACAATGGATTTTAAAAGGATTTTGCATAGAAGAGAAAAATCACTTAGTTAATATTATAATATCACACTTTTTTTTTTAGACCAAGAGTTTAGGTACATGCAGGAATTAGTTTTCATTTATTCATTGGGTGATTCAAATAACTTGATTGATTTTGCACATGTTCTGGGAATGTAGAAACAAACCATGACCCTGTGTCGGCATGGGTCATGAGGACTACTCCATGAGAAGGGTGGAAAGGACTTTTAAACTAATAGTTATAAGCTATGAAACAGAAATATGTAAGCAGTTCTGGAAACGTGGAGGTGACAGCATCCAATTTTGCTCACTGGGGAGTCCAGAGAAAGTTCATGGAAAGAGGTAAATTTTGAATTGCTTCTTGAAGTGGGAATTTCCCAAGTTGATAAAGGAAAATGAAGAGTATTTTAAGAAGAGTAAAGAGAATAAAATGTCAACTTACATGAGGACTTTGAAGAAAGCTAAGTCCAAAACAAAGGAACATCTGAGACAGTAGGGAAGGGTGACTCTGGAAAGTAGATAAGATTTTATATGCTAGACAAAGGAGTTAGCTTTTAGGCTTTGGAAATGAAGTGCCATTAAAGGATGTAAGCACATGGGAAATAAGATCATATTTGTGTTTTGGACTATCATTCAGCTCTCCACATTTTTTAATATGTGTAAGGTATTTCCTATGTTTTTAAAGAATAAAACAAAAGTAAATCATTCACTCGAGTTTTTGAACATCTATATATTAACCATGTTCTCCAGAAAGAACAGAATCATTAGAATACATACAGATTCACAGAAAGAGATTTATTATGAAGGGTTGTCTTACTTGATTCTGGAGGCTGAGAAGTTCCATGATGTGCTGTCTACAAGCTGGAGATTCAGGAAAGCCAGCAGTGCAGCTCCATTCACAACCCAAGGTGAACTTGGGCCTTAGGTGAGGCATCCAGGTCTTAACTATATTTTGAAGGAAAAAGATCTGGAGGATTTGCTGTGAGATTACATATGGGATGTGCTGGAAACAAAGGAAATGAATGTGACACCAATGTTTTACACCTGGAACTCTCTGTAAATGAGACAGAGGAGGCATTGGAAGGAGGGGCAGTTCAAGAGAGAAGATCTTTTGGGACAGGTTAATTTAAAGATGATCTATTGGAGGCCAAATGTGCACCTTCTGAAATGCCCTCAACTACCTTCTTCCTACTTCCTTATTCTTGGCTGTCTCCTGCCTGTTTTGGAACATATTTCCACCTTTGGACATAGATGAAACAGCATGTTATATTCAACCACTTGGACGGTAGCAACCTGAGAGATGATCAAGGAGGCCAAAGTTAGAGTTACCTCTCCATGGGAGGCAGCCAGCAGGTATCTCTTTCCCTTGGACTACTCCATGGTGTATTTCTTTCTTGCAACCCTCCCTTGATGTGGAGCGAAAAAGCCTCCTACAGTTTTCTATGTCTCTCTGTAGTTATTGTTTTGGGGTAGCCAGTGAAAATATGCTTCACTTCATGGTCTTACCTCACTCTATCACTATCACTGTCAGGGATGGCGGGAGAGGGGGGAAAGGCAAGTGGCTTGCACTGTAATCCTTTCACAGGATCTCTTTCCACATGACCTAGATTAGAACAGTGGGCAATAGAACTTCTAAGGGGAGTTGCCAAGTAGGAAATTAGATCACAGACTGAAGTATCAGGGTGGTGGTGTTGGGAGGACCAAACTAGGAACATACATCATACATTTTGGAGTCTTCAGGGCATGGATGATATTTAAAGCCATGGGACTGGGTGGTCTCCACAAAAGAATGATTGTAGGGGTGCCTGGGTGGCTCAGTCGGTTAAGCATCCAACTTTGGCTCAGGTCATGATCTCACCATCTGTGAGTTCCAGCCCTGCATCAGGATCTGAGCTGACAGCTCAGAGACTGGAGCCTGCTTCAGGTTCTGTGTCGCCGTCTCTCTCCCTCTGCCTCTCCCCCACTTGCATTTGTCTTTCTGTCTCTCTCAAAAGTAAATAAACATTAAAAAAATGTAAAGAATGATTGTAGTTAGGAGAAGAGGTCCAGAGACTAAGCCTTGGGCATGCCCACTCTTAAGGGTCTGGGGGAGGAGGGGGACCCAGCAAAGGACTCTGAGAAGCAACAACCAATAAGGGATAAAGAGACAATGAGGGTGTGTTGTTGTGGGAGTCAGGTGAAGAGTGATTAGTCAAGGAGGAAAAAGTGAAGTGTCAAATGATGTGGATATTGATGTGAAACTTCCCAATTTTGTAATGTGAACAAGAAACTCAAAGTCTTTAAAAACACCCTGGAAAGCAACAGAAAACTTGTAAGGGCTATTTTGTCCTCACACTGCTATTTTGCAAAATGTAGTCTGGTGGAAAGACTTGTCCTGACTGTGATAAGCAGGCTTCCTTTTGTTCTTTATCTCTGCTAAGATCATGTCTTAATATCCTCTCAAATGTATTTCCCAGTTATAAGACTTCCCCTGAATTTAAACTTATTAATGATACCTAATACATATGCAACATTGATTATGTGTCAGATACTGTTTTTATCTCTATCTAATCTATATCTATCCATCTATCTTTCTATCTATATCTAATCCATATCTATCTATCACCTATCTATCTATCTATCTATCATCTATCTATCATCTATCTATCATTTATACACACATATGATCTTTGCAAGAGATTTATGCTGAATAATTTATTTTATTATCTTCAGCAAAAGACAAGATAACTGAATTATTTAGAGGCTAAATAAATTGCCAAACATCATGTGGTGTGCATAAGGCAGAACAAGGATTTGAACCCAAGATATCTAGCTCCATGGTTCATCTTCACAAGCATCATACAGGACTGCCTCAGGAGTTGTAGGTTGGATGTCTGGATATATGGCTGGCTAGGAGCATTGCATTAGTCATTATCATCCCATCTCTCTCTAGACCCTCACTTTTCCTGTATTGATTCAGGCCTCTGGTGATCCACATACTTCAAGTACCTGAGGACAAGAGTATTGGATTACACTGGGGATGTGTAGTTTGAAAACACCTTTCAGGGAATTCTAATTCACCTTGCCCTACTCTCTCTTCAACTCAGGGAAAATCACTGCATTAGAAGGCTTCTGTGGATAGCTCTCACAGGGATGGTAAAGTCATTAAGTTGAAATTTACAGGGGATTAAGTGTCAACAGTGTGCTAGATACATATCACAAACTTGAAAATGCTCAACTTGTGGGTGGCTCCATTATTATTTGAAGGTTTGCATTGCCAACACGCTTTCCTAAAATATCTAATTTTCTTTTCTTTTCTTTTTTACTGAAGTATAGTTGACATATGTTATATTAATTTCAAGTGTACAACATAAAGATTTGACAATTATATACATTACAAAATTCTCACTACAGTAAGTGTATTCACCATCTATCATCATTCAATGTTATTACGATATTATTGGCTATATTCCCTATGCTGTACTTTTCCTCTCTGTGACTTATTTATTTCATAACTGGAAGTTTGTACCATTAATTCCCTTTATCTATTTTTCCTCTTTCCCCCAATCTTCTCCTCTCTGGCAACTACCAGTTTGTTCTCTGTATTTATGATTCTGTCACTGCTTTTTGTTTGTTTGCTTGTTTGCTTGTTTTGTCTTTTATAGTCTACATGTAAGTGAAGTCATATAGTATTTGTCATTTTCTGTCTGACTAATTTCACTTAGCATACTACTCTTTAGGCCCATCCATGTTGTCACAAATGGCAAAATCTCTTTCTTTTTTATGGCTGAGTAATAGTCCAAGATACATAATAACTAAAATGTCAAAGATTAAAGAAAATCTTAAAAGTAGTGAGAAACAACTAATTATGTATAAGAGAAACTCCTTAAGGCCCTCATTAGATTTTTTGATTAAATACCTGATCTTCAATGTTAAGTTTTGCTCTGCTGGCTAGGCCAAACTCTGTGACTTTCAGAAATCGCTCCCATCTTTGGCTAAAAAAAACAAAATAAAACATCATGATAGTATGTAGCTATTGCTTTTTTTTTTTTCAACTTTTTTACCTTCCCCTAAGGAGATAACCTTATGCTTACCTTATTTTCACTTCTAGAATTAAGGAAGAACTAGACTAAAATCTCTACCTCATGATCAACTTGTTCATAACACTTCCTTAGGCAGTTTTCCAACGATGACAGACACAGACAAGCCAAATACAAACTCTGGAATCTGAATCAAATTGCTTTTTCTCCCGTTACTCATGTTCGTTTTCTCCTGATATATCCCCTGAGATGAGCTGCTTCTATCACCCTTTCCTCAAAATGACACCTTTGTGCTTAAAGTAGTGTGGAATTAATTGTAGAAGAACAATCACCCAGAATAATTACCAGCACATGAAAATCTGAACTTCGGCTTATTGAAAATAAATTGGTGGTCTTAGTGTATACACTACTCATCTCTGCCGTGGACCCTGATGTGTGTTTCGTTTTCCATTCTCACCAGAAATTCTAATGTTGAATGGACCTAGAGGCCTAAGGCATGCCAAAGAGCAGTGATCTCTGGGTAAATGTTCAGCCAATCTTAGGCTTCAACAGTCTGGATGGTATCTTCTGTGCCAGAGATTATTTCCTCCCCTACTCTCTGAGCCTGTCAATCTATTATTTATTTAACATTTCAAGTAAAACATATACATTGTGAGTGAAATATAAAATAGCTTAGCTGACTTTGCCTTCTATATTTATAATAATAGAAACACCAAAGAAAATAGCAGCATAATGCATTCTTTTATGGATAAGAAATAAAAACACAACAGAATCAGAAGTAAAGCAGAGATTCCAAATTGACTGAGTGATCTGAATCTTAAGTGGTTGAGTCCCATTTTTTTCTTTGCTTTGTCTCCTATAGAGCTGCAGAGGGAAGGGCTGGGGGTGCTGCCCAACAAGAACCTGTTTGGATAATAATGGTGACAAATACAGCATGAATGCAGGATGATAATGTTATTAGAAAGGAAAGAACCCTAACTGGTTATTTCATGTTCTGCCACTAGCAATCCAGAGGGAGGGGATGAAATCTGTTATCGTTGACTTGATATGGAGCCTTTTTCCTTAATGGTGCAACACAGGTCAGCATAGTGACTACTAATATTTCCTGCATATCCTATTATGTTCTGGAAGTTGCCTCATTAAATTTATATCAAATAAGGAATGGGAATGAAGTTAGAAAACTAGTGTCTTGACTATGAAATTACAATATCTCACTTTTATAACTTTGGCCCTGTAATCACTGAAAAGCAATTCTTTCCCCAGAGATGAGATTTTTTCATCAATAATATCCTGGAGGGAACAGTACACTAGAAACCTTGTGCATAAATATGAGTAAGAATCGTCCATGGAAAATTCTCCAAAGCAGAGCTGCTGACACCCTTCAAAGACATGATCCTCTCTACACATGACCACCAGGCTTTTAAGACTGTCTTCCAACTGGTCTCCCTGCCTCCTGTCTGTCCTTATCCAGAATAATCTACTTTGCATGCAGCTATGACTCTGTCACTTGCTAGTTTTTACTCAATATTCGGATCTGTGAAAGTGGGGGCAATATTTGCACCTATCTTACTTATAGACTTTGTCTGTGGTACACTTAGCATACTTGATAACTAGAATGACTCATTTTGTGACAATATTATTACAAAATTATTTTCATTAATAACCATAATATAAAAGAAATAATAATGGCTAGAAAAGGAACACAGCGATAATTTTTTTCACTGAACTTTATATAGTTGTGCCAGTGAATTAAATACCAAAAAATGAAATAAACAGCACAATACAAAAAAGTAGTGGCTTTGTAATTTTAATTATATAATATTTTATAAATATATATTTCTGACAAAATGAAACAATTTTTGATAAAAGAGAAATAATTTTTAGTGAACAGCTAAATAACTAAAAGGATCAAGAAATTTTAGTTCTAAGACTGTTATTCAAATAAGGAAAATATTTTATGTGTGAACTAAAACTTGCACCTACTAGGCAAAAAAGTGCATTTTGCATTGTCTGATTATTTTCAATTTACAATTATATTAAATTTAAATTGATCACATAAAATGCCATAACAAGCCAGTTAAAATAACAGTAATCAGCAATTATAGGCTTTAAATTATGATTTTTAGGAAAGAGCATTTTATCACTGACTTTATGATGATATTCAACTCATGGTGAAAATCATAGCCTGTTCTATAATTGTTTTAAATACCCCATAGACTATGCATCTCTTTATTGCCTATCAAGAGGCAGACTAGCCCCAGTGCCTTTCTTATTGTATACTGTCACTGGGGATTACGGAAGGGTTAAAATGAATTAACATCTACAGTACTTAGAAGAGGGGCTGGCTTATGGTAAATGTCCAATGTATATTATTAAAATTAAATAACTATGATGTCTCCCTGTGTTATCTTTACCATATAAAGACAAAGTCTAATCTTAGTAGCATATTTATGAGCATCCATGGACTGCTCACACAGCTTTTTCTTTCACTTAAAAGAGTAAAATAAAAACTTTAGTAGCACAGACATTTTATTCTTCATTCTTCATTCATTGTCAGATTACCTGCTAATTTCTTGATGGTAAACCCTGTCCCTCTCTTACTCTGGAAATCTCATTCTTCAAGGCATAGCTTAATAGTTGGTTCCTCTGATATTTCCTCCCCTTTAGCAGCTAACTCTATCTCTCAGGAAGAAGATTCACCATGCATCTATCTGTCCACTTGTCATCCATCCATCCATCCACCCATCCATCTGTCCATCCATTTGTTTCTTCAACATCTATTATCAGAATGTTTGCTATGTTCACAACAATCTTCCAGAATTTAAGAGTGAATAAGAACACAATTGCTGTCTTACATCATTTTAAAGTCTGTTGGGGGAAAGAGAGAAGTGGCAATTGTAATTCACTATTTTTAGTGCTATGCGTAGATTGTAAGAATGGAGTGCTATCAGAGCACTTTTGGTGGAGGGGGGCAATTTAAATAGTATTGGGACGCCAAACAATGTTTCCTGGAGGATATCAGAGGCATTCAAATGTAACTTTAGAATAAGAATTGTCTAATAGAAAAGGGTGCAAAATGAGAGGCGTAGAGAGAATGTCTCAGCACAAAAAATAGCATGAATATGGCTTTTCCCTTGAAGGGAAAAAAAATACAAAGGGAATTAAAATCGGTTCCACATTTTTGTAGGATAGAAAGATTGAGACTGCTGAACAAACTCTGGAGAGGCAATGTAGGGCCATGTCATTCAAAACCTAGTCAAATCTCTGCTCAGGGGGTTGGAGATAGGCTAAGAGTGATGAGGAGACACTGGAAAGTTTTGAAGCAGAGAAGCTATTTAAGGTTTTAAATATACTCTGTGAATAATATAGATTATAGACTAGAGAGGGAAAATATTTAGAGGAAAAAAACCTGTTTTGGTTGTTGTAGGGATATGATCATGACATGATGGTGGCTACCCTAAACTAGGGAAATGAGGATGGATTCTCAAGATTTAAGAAGTACATTTGGCTGGATCTGGTAACTGGATATTGGCAGCTAGAGACAGGAAAACATAAAAAATGGCTCCTGAGTTGGTCTCCAAGTTAGATGATAACATTATCACTAAGAGGGATGAAACCAGGAAGGATGGCAGCACTCAACAAAACTGGGCATGCTTCTGTAGAGCATATTGCTGGAGACCCTACATCATCTATGGAAGGATGATGGACTCCAAGAAAAAGTCATTTTGAATTCATCTGTTAAGAGACAACGGTGGAAACGAGCACTCAGAGAGCATGTGAAGGTGAAGAGAGAAGCTGGATGGAAATACACCAAAAGTTTATAGCAAAAGTTCCAGGAGAGACAAAAGAGCAGGAGCCAGCAAAGGAAACTGATTGAGAAGGAATGGGCAAAGAGCTACAAGGAAACCTGAAGGAGAATGATGTTGGGGAAGGCTTTTGACATATAATATTTATTATAGTTCTGTATGAATTTACTTGTCTCCTCCACTAGAACTCAATTTCTTGAGTACAAGGACCATGCCTTTGTAGGTTTTGATTCTAGCACAGTATCCAGCACTCAGTAGATGCTCAGTACATGTATGTTGAATGGGGAAAAAGCACAGCATTTAACCATAGAGGTGATTTTCATATTCTGTTATTTTTTGAAGGAACAAGGAATTGAAAAAATTCAAGCCTGGTGAATTCAGATATAGCCAGTGATGTCTGGTGAGGGGAGTATATGTGTCATAGTCATTGCAATAGATTACGTTCATGTAGGTGATCTAAACCTAAGTAACCCTGAGCTTGGGTTAAGAGCTCTTAAATAGGTGGCAAGTTTCAAAGTGCAGAAGAAAAGCAGTCCATGGAAGAAATAGTGGCAGTCACAATGAGCCAGTGTAGATTCCAAGACATTCTGATCAAATTAAAGAAAACATGTCAAATAAGTTGGAAACCACAGGCCATAGGGAAAATGTCGTAATAACAATCTTGCCAGAAAGAGGCTGTCCAATCAGTTTAGGCAGGAGATATGTGCCAGGATAGAATGATTTATGTGGAAAATTTGAAAACCTGATCCACACCCTATTGAAATTAGTGAATCATGGGAATAACACGGGGTTATTATGTCCAAAGTCAAAGGGCTCGATTTACTATTCTCAATAGAATACCAAGCAGGTAGTGAAGGAGATGAGAATATTCCTCCCAGAAAAAGCAACATAAAGGCCAAAATTTCTCATAAAAATGGAATGTGCTTGGAAATTAGTAAACTTGATACTTAGTTTATAGGCAGTTGTGTGTAATGGAAAGAAGGCATATTTTGGAGTCCTACTAACCTGGGTTCAAATCCCATTCTAGTCAGATACAAATGGTATGACCTTAAGTAAGTTATTTAATCTCTTAAAGTCTCAGTTTTCTCATTTATAATATTAGCATAATATTTCCTAACCTTTCAGGTAGTTCTAAGGATTAAGTGCATTGGTAGTGCCAGGGTATTAGGTGCTCAATAAAACCTGATATTTCTGATTCATGACCATAGCTCTACAAAAGGTAGCCTCCGAGGAATGTGGAGATAACAGTACTAGTTTGCTGTTTATTCTAGTCATTATGTATTTTAAAAAGGTGTATTTTCCCAAGTTATTAAAAAAAGCAAACAAACTTTATTTAACACTGTAATTTTATTCTATGGCATAAAGGAAGGTTAAGGCAGTTGTTATAGTCAAAACATAGGATTCTGTGACTTTGTACTGTTCGTCCTTAATACACACACCTGCATGTGTGCACTTGCGTGTGCACACACACACACACACACGAACAACAAGGACAACAACAGAAACACATGAGTATACATATATATATATATATATGTATACACATATATACATATGTATACGTATACATATGTATATATGTGTATATGTGTATATGTGTGTGTATATATATATATACATATACACATATATAAACATATATATGACCGAAATAAATATTAACTTGTAACAGGTGCCCTAAACAAAGGCTTTTCCTGGAAATGTAGGCAAAATGAAAAGATATGATTTGATGTTCCTCAGACAACATGAGGAAGACTCAGCAGTTACGAGAAAGTCATAGGAAACTGAAGAAAATGTTGCCAGTTCTTTTCACCATTCCCACAGAAAGTAAGAGAACCCAGGAGTCTCCAAGACAGTAAACTTAAAATCAACTTAATTACTTCCTGTGGTTTGGCACAGTTGATGTACCACTTAATTAATAAGGAATTATAAGAACATACACAAATGAGCAGAGAAATAAGTAATGTAAGGGAAGGAATAATTTAATTCTTTCTATAATTCTTAAGCTGGAATGAGGAAACATACAAATTAAGCATTTTTATTGTGAATGTAAAGTGAATTGAACAGACTTTCCATGAAAATTGTCTGACGGATCTGTCATTGATGAAACTTCACAGTCACATCAGCCCTTTGAGATCTGATGCTAGGAGATGCTAAACTAATGAAACTTTCTTGTTTTTAGAAAATGAGATTAAAAAAAATATCCAAATTGCTTCCTCAAATTGTGATATTATCTCTGGCTAAAGAACAAAAAGATGAAAGCATTTGTATTTTGATTAGAATCTTTAAGCCTCATTTGCAATGCTGAGTATGGATATCTCAAATAATTCATAAACACAATGCCACGTGTATTTGAAAAGATATAAAGATAATCATGGAGTTTTGAAGATAGATTAGAGGCTAGAAACAAAAAGAATCTATAGTCAGAATAGGAATGGGATAGAAATCATAATATTTGTGTGGATTTATGGTTGATATGAACTGAGAATATTACAAATACTTACCAACTGCTATAGCACCGTACTGGATGCTGGGCTTTAGTCTGAGAGTTAAGTCTTGGAGAATGGTTTATTCGCTAGAACAGAGTGTGGAGACCCAAAGAGGTGTTAAAATGAAGGGATGGAGATGATTGGCATGGCTAATGATACGGGAACATTTTAATATTGTAACAACTGGTACTGTGTACTGACCAGTGGCCAATCTCAGATATACCTTCTTCAGCGTTCACAACAAAGTAAGCCAGAATGTTGATTGATTCGTATGTATGTATGGAATTTGATGTGGAATTTTTACATAGCCCTCCTATCTAGGAGGATGTTATTCCTTCCCTCACTGAAGTCTAAAGATCTACACTTACCAGCCTAGGATTCTGGTCTGGTGGTAAGCCCTCTACCCCTGAGTCACTAATGGAAACCATCCCGAGGAGAAGTCAGAAATCACCCAGAAAAACCACACGTGTGTGTGGAACCTCAAACCATTCGTGCAGTGTGAAAACCTCAAACCTTGAAACTAATCTAAAACTGGCATGAAAACAGAAATCCCTGTAGAGACTTCACAGAGACAAATATAAAAGCACTTCTTAAGGATGTCTCCAGAAGCTGAGAAAAAATGGGATTCTCATGAGGGAAAACCTCCACCGAATGAAATAACGGACAAAATAACTATGTACTCAAGAAAACCCACAACCCGAGATTGTCATCTGATTCTGGATGGGAACTAAAGGAGATGGCAGAATTAAAGATGATGGGCTCGCTGAAAGAAATTTTAAAATAAGTACATTAGGATTATAAAAGAAGATAAAGCCATAATTCATACTTCTAAAATCAGAGCAATATATAATTTTTAAAAGAAAGGAATTGACACTTTTTTGTATAAGAACCAAATAGAGATTCTAGGAAAAAAAAACCACAATATTACCACTAACATAAATAAAAGAAAAATATCATAGATAGAAAGTATAATAGCATAGTAGTCATTGATTATTTTTAAAAATATTTTTAAATATAAAAATATATATTATTTTTAAAAACATATGTAAATAAACACAACAAAAAAGCAGTCCAAAGCAAAAGTTGTACTAAATGATGAAACACTATACACAACTCCTTCAAAGTCCAGAAAAATAATGACTAAGCCCATCATGACGAGAATTAATTCTATTCTATTCTAACATGAGCATTTTAAGTCTATTAACATTTCTGAAAGTGAGATATGCTTTTAAACAAATGATGTTTAGCAATGTGTCAGAGTTTTACCAACACAACTTTTTTCCTAACTTAGTACTAGGTAAATTCATGGGATATTTAAAAATCAATAGTGGCCCATAATGGAAGAAATCTTGTGTTTTGCACTGATGATGCATAATTTGCCATATTACCAGCCAAAGCAATTTGGCAAGACAAATATAGCAGGTATAAGAATTGGAATGGAGGAGATATAATTATTGATATAGAGATCATGTAATTTATTCCTGGAAGATGTGTGAAAATAAACAGTAACCACTTAGAAAATAAAACAAAATGAATAAATAAGATTCCTCTCTCAATATTTATGCCATATATAATTTGAAAAGGATTAAATATGTAAGTATAAAAATGAATAAAAAATGGAAAAAAATATTTCAGAGAAATGGGGAGAAGTCTCAGGGAGCCAGTGTAAGAAAGGATATCTGACTCGTGGAGTTTTTCAACAACGTAACAGGTTTTTAACCAAATATTATGAGCAAAACATTATTTGAAATGTTGAGTAAGAGACTGGACTAATACCATCCAGGAATTCTAGGGAGGGAATCCTTGTGCTAGATTATCCCCTTACAATTCAATGGATCCATAATACAATATAACCTATGTCCATGGGCTCTCCAACAGGGAGGTACAATGAGAAGATTCCAGTTACAAATGGGAGACTGAATATGTGTGTTTACATCTCTCCCTACCATATCCCTCTGAGTCTGCATTAAAGAATTACAAACAGAATATATTCAGGAGCAATAAGAATGAGGGACATTTTTGGAGGGAGAGAATCTCTTACCGGATCCTTACCTCATTCAGTCAAATACAGTAAGACAAAGAGAATTTCCAGTAGACTTAAAGTTAACAGGATTTTTGAAAATGAATTTCTCTCATTTAAAAAAGTTACTAACCCATCTTAGTTTGTATATTGTATGATGTAAGGATTTTTTGTTCTATTTTTTAAACTTTTTTAAAGTTTTTGCTTTAAATTCCAGTTAGTTAACATACAGTGTAATATTAGTTTCAGGCATACAATTTAGTGATTCAACACTTTTCGGCACAACACCCAGTGCTCATCACAAGTGACCTCCTTAATCACTATCACCTATTTGCTATCAATGTATATCACAATATTCTATCACCATGTATTAAGTAAACCATTATTTTCCCATTGAATAGAATATTTGGCCTTTATTGAGTTCCAAGATATATTTCAATCTATTCTTAGACTCCGTTCTCTTTTTCTGATCTTTTTCTCCTTTTTGTACCAATGGCATTGTATTTTGATCATAACAGCTTTGGAGTAAATTCTCATATTTAGCATATGCCTCCTGACAATTTTTTTGCTTCATACTTCTATTGGCTAATTTCAGATATGGAATATCCTAAATAAATTTAGAATTATTTTACCAAACAGGTAAAAGAAGATTCTTATTAAATTGCAACATACAATTTTGATGTAGAATTATTTCTTCTTATGTATTTATATATTATTTCATTTATTATTTATCATGTTGTATTACATATTGTTTTTGTTCCATGTGCATCTACTACTGACATAATAAAAGTGAATGCTGTTTAAGCAAACTTTTAAATACAGATGGAGAAGTACATTCAATTGGGATGTAAAAGTAACAGTCAGATATACTAAGATTTGAACCTTACCTTTTCCATGCTCTCCCGGTGTAGTCTTTTATAAGTGGATTTATCTTTGTATCAGGGTACTAGTTGACTTCCCATAAAATGTCTTTTCTTTCCCAGAAATGTTACGTTCCTTAGATTTAGTAAATTACATTGTTATATTCCCCATAGATTAGTTGCATTAATAGCACATGGTGGAGTTCCTTTAGTTGAGTACACTGGTGTTTTCTGAAGAAAATTCCTTTCGTCATTTGCTGAGACAATCTAAAATCTTTGTTGGGTCTCAGCTAGGTCCTCTTAGAAGTAGCTAGACTGCATTATTTTTGCTTTTGTGGAATACTATTGAAGGAATTGCCCTTTGGCATTTGGCTTTTTTTGTTTACTTTGGAGAAATATTATAAGAAATGACACTAGAAGATTCATGGCTGTATTTACTGTAATGGTATTGTTGAGTGTCTTGATGAAACCTCCATCTGTGATTTCAATACCAGCCAATAGTTCAACAGCTCCTGAATTATTGGTTGGGTTGTTGTGTTAGGGATTTACCTGAATTTTCTAATTGATTAGTTTCTCTTTTCATTCACTACTAGAAAGTTCAAAGACAATATTTTGCATTTGGAAAGTAATGTTGTATGTAAACCCAAGTCTTTTGTTGTTGTTTTGTTTCCCTCCATTATCTTTCCTTGGCCTGGATTTTCTTACTCCCTTTTTATCTTCTCTTGCTGTATTTTACATCTGGTTTTAAGCTACTTGAAAAGAATTTACAAAGAAAGGGCATAAATAAATATTGAAGCATATGGATGACTAAAACCATTTTTCTTAGCTTCTGTTTCTTCACCTGAGGCATCCCTGCCCCCCTACATATCTCTGATTATTCAAGCATTTTTTGATAACCCTTTAAAAGTTAGCACCCACACTATCCCCAGCTTTCCCACTTTATTTTGCTCCACAAGATTCTCCATTACCTGACATGCTAGATATATTTTGTTGCTGTTTGTTTTCTACATCCTTCTACTAGAATGTAGTTCCATATTGACTGCTTTATACCCAAACCATATGGGTAAATGCTTGGGTAAATTTTAATGAATATCTACTTTAATGCAGTTCCATAAAAAAGTAATGGTATGACATATTTTGAAATGACTCATATAGCCCAGTACACTAACTTCTCTTTCTTCTCCTCTTTCTTTACTTTTAAAGAAGGCATGGTTGACGAGGCTCTGGATATAATGTATCTTGATAGGATCCCCGGATGTATGGCTCCTTGAGAGTCTCTCCTATTTCAACACTAAATGCCAGTCTTGGAGGACAATTTCTATTAAAAATTCAGGTACTTAATGCTTTGGAATAATAATGGAATACAATCATATTTATTATTAGCTTTTGATGGCAGGGAACATGTCTATTTTGCTCACCATTGCACACCTACATCAAGGCAGTCAGTCATTAGCACAAAGCAGGAGATTACCTATTTGTTGAATAATGAATTAATAATAATAATAATAAATTAGTAGCTTTCTTAAGAGGTCATTATGTTCTTATAATTCTGATAAATATTTGAACTAACACCTATTGTAATTTCTCATGTAATAATGTGAGTTGAATACTGTTATTATCTACCCTATTTTTTGATTGTTACCCCTATTTTTCAGCTAAGAAAACTGAGGCTGAAAGAAATTAAATAATATGTTTCATAAACTTACACAGGTAATAAGCACAGAGCTGGGACTTGATTCAAGACATATCTGATTCTAGAACCATACTCTTAAATTTCAGTACCATTGCTTTGGACATGATTTCTATTCTTTTTTCATGCCAGTTATATTTCTTTTGTGTATCATCCTAATTGGCTCCATCCTTCAGTAAAAATGTAGATAGCCCTAACCATGGATATTGCAGCCAGGTTTTAGTGCTGCAAGGCTTCCTTTTTCCAAGAAAAAAAAATGTAGTTGTTATAAAAATGACTTCTGATCTCTTAGATCGTCTGATAAGCCATGTATAATGCCTGAGCTAATCTTTTCTGAAAGCTCTTTGGGCAAATTGCTAACACTCAGGTCTGACAGTTTAATGCTATTACACTACAAAATATATGTTCTTTCCCAAAATAAACATGTTTTATAATAGCAATACAGATGTCGTCAAGGGGCAAGGTTATCGGGAGATAATTAGACCCCAGAGAGATTACAGGCTCTTAGATCATGAGAGCAGTATTGCGAGCCTGCCTTATTAAATAATTGTAAGAAAGTCAAAGTCAACTATAAATACACACATTTCCCTGTAATTACTTTAAAAAGTACAAACCCAAGGTGCATGCCGATGTGCTGAGATGATAAGGCTTCTCTCTCCATTACGCTAAAATGTCTAAATATAACCTAGAAAACCAACTTTCAAATTGAATTTTAAATAAGATGGTGAAACGAAAGACACCTCTTCCTTCCTTTGCTAACATTTTTAGGTTAGTTGTTTTAAGGACATTTTTAAACCCTGGCAAATGAGTGGCTGAGTTCCAAGAAATAATCCTCCCACCCTATACTTCATACTCCATAAAAAATATAATAAAAATCTAATTACATAAAATTCTCCAAATATGTCCCTGTATATTCACACTTAATAGTCCCTTGTCCTGAAAGATCTCTCACTCTCCTTAGACTAAACTTGCTAACCAGAAGCTGACATCAATCTGAAAAACTCGTACATCATCCTCAAAAATAGCTTTATTCAAAGATTTGTAATAATAATAATAATAATAATAATAATAAAAGGTTTGTGAAATCTTTCCCTTGTATCACTAATCACCCCATCTTATTAACATCAGAATGTTTAAATATTTCTTCTTTGGTGTTCCATTAACATCTTATGATCGTTTTTATTAGCACAGTAATCTGTGCTATATTACACCATACATTTACAGATGTTGGACCATGTTAGATTAAGTACAAGAAGCAAACATTCCCAGTTATGCTTTAGGAACAAATAAGTCCTACCACAGTGCCAAGCACAAAGCATTTGCTTAATAAATATTTACTGAATAAATGAATAAAGAAATTAATAAGGTGAGATTGTCCAAAGCAGGTAAATAGAATCAACCATCATGTAAAGGGAAATTATTTTCACTAGGTATGTCCATTGTTCACTGCTTCCCTTGTTAATCACAGAGTGGGTCTATAAATTCTGTTCTCCACGGGGAAAGGTTCTTTATTTAAGAGGAAGCTTTGGAACACTGAGATTCTCATTCCTATGCAAACAGCTTCCATTTATATTTAATCTCCCTGAGGGACCTGGTTTGTCTGGTTTGGTGCTGCATCCCTAGTGCCCAGAACACTGCATGGTACAAAGCAGTCAGTGCCTGACTTCCAGCCTGTGAGGGCCCTTTTCCATCTGTTTCTCGTAAAGCATTTACATAACTTTCCCAGAGCATCACAAATAATTAGTGACAAAGCTGAAATTCTAAATAAGATCTTCTGTGTCCAAGTACGTGCATTCTCCATGAGATTATTTCCAGTTGCCGATCAATCCCAGTTAAGGCAACCATACTAAAATTGTTTTGTTGCTTATCTTTGTATTTGATATTTCACAGAAGATACCGTGAAGTATCTTCTTCCTTTTGGTCCTGGGTGCACTTTTTAGTTTCAAGAGTCTGAAATCCTACCCTAACCACGAATCTGGTTATTTCATTTTCTACCCCCACCCCAGCTTTATTGAGATATAAGTTGCATATCTTTAGGGTGTACAACGTGGTGTTTTGCTATATATACAGGCTGAAATGATTACCACACTCAAGTTAATTAACATATTTATCACATGGTTACCTTTTTTGCGTACGGTGGTTATTTATTCACTTATTTCTTCTATTGGCCATACAGCAGTAACCTAACAAAAGGCACTGCATATGAAGTCTTTGCAGGCTCATGGAATCAGAGAATTCAGTCTACAGAGAGTACAAATGATAGTTTCTTACTGTTGTTTTGCTATGAGCATGTACTTTCTAGACTCTCTACTATGTTTATAGTTAAAAATTGTGGGGCACCTGGGTGGCTCACTCAGTTGAGCATCTAACTTCTGCTCAGGTCATGATCTCACAGCTTGTGAGTTCAAGCCCCACATCAGCCTCACTGCTGTCAGCACAGAGCCTGCTCCAGATCTTCTGTCCCCCTCTCTCTGCTCCTTCCCCACTTGTGCTCTCTCTCTCAAAAATAAATAAATCTTTTTTAAAAAGGTGTGTTCATTCAACTATTCACTGCATTCCTTTTTAATTCTACATTCAATCAACAAGGATTCCTTTACATTTATACTTTCAGGGGTTTCTTTTCAAAATTTTAACAAAAATTTAAACCTAAGTTTAAGAAAAATATCCCAGTAATGTATTTGAAGCTTGGTTGCTGGCAATAGGTCTCTCTATTATTTTGGATGGGAATATTCAGATTGAGATATTGCAGAGCATTTTTAGCCACAAAGACAGAATAAATATCATCATCCAAAGTTATATTTTTCCATGAGTTCATACATTAGTCAAGCTATGTTATACTATAGGAACAAATAAGTCCATGAATCTTTATTCTAGTAGCAACAAAAAGTATATTCTTTGTTTCCGTCATGTATCTAAAGTGGACCCTTTCTTGGAGTAGAACTTGAGGTAGAAAGTGGAATCTGCTAGACATAATCATGCAGTGACTAAGACCGCTGGAAGCTATGGAATGTTGCAGCCACACCATCTGAAGCATGAAGGCTCTGGGCTGGAATACAATGAAAGGGACGGCATGGAGCTGGTCTCCCGTTTTCAAATGCCTCATCCTTAAAGTGACGTTTGATGATTCTGCTCACATGTCTTTGGCTCTTTGGCTAGAATTAGTCACATGACTCCCCAAAACACCGAAAGGAAGATTAGGAAATGTGAGGGAGCAGATAGATATTTATTGACCAAAAAATGCCTTTGCTACACCAACCAACAAAGCTTGTTTGGAAATAAATTAACCTAATCGAATCCTTGAGACTAAGGATAAATTTTCATGACATGTGCCGATTTGCCAGTAATGTAGTTTTCACTTCTTCAGCGAAAGTTTTAGGATAAATGGTACCACACATTGTTTGTACTAGTTGATTCCTGAGAAAAAAGTGGGGGAAGAAAAGAACTCACTGTGTGATATATCTTAAAAAGAGTACATTTCTGTCTTTAGCACTTTTTTTTTGTAGCTGAAAAATTTAAACATTAACCAAAGCTATCTCTCTCTTCTTTTTTCCATCCTTAAGATAGATTCCTTCCTTCTGTAAGATTCCAGAATATTAATTGATGGATCCAGTGAAAATGAATGAGTCTTATCCACATTATTTAATGGGCAAAAGAGCTCATGCTAAATAAAGATAAAAATGTAGATTTCATATATTCTATGATGTTGTAGCAGGAAGTGTTCATATCCATGTGAGGATGAATGAAAGGCTATGATGAGTCACGATGGAGGGTGTTACTCACTCCCACCCACTAGCCTTACTAATAGTTTTGTAAAGTAGCTATTTTTTCCTTCACTCATTCATTCATTCTCAAATCAATTATCGAATGCTTACAATATGGCATGCTTTGCTCTAACTCTGCAAAATAGAAGTACATAAAACAAACAGGCTTCTTATTCAAATGGAACATAAATTCTAATATGGAAGGACAGAGAATAGACAATTGAAGTCCAAGAATTATACGGAAAAGAAAAAAACAAATAAAACATGGCAGCAGAACAGAGAGTGACTGGCAAGCAATGTTCAAAGATATGCAGTTATTCGATATTATAGGCCAGAATGGAGGCTGTTGGGTTTGGCATCTGAGGTTTTACTGGTATCCCTGGATGGAAGGGAAAAAAATCAGACTGCATCTTGTTGGGTGACATATGAAGAAATGGTTTCAAGAAGGTTGATTATAAAGAAATAAGCCATTGTTTGTAGAGGAGGCAATGGTGAAACCAGACTGCTCTATTGTTATTTTGCAATGAAGAGGTGATTCTTTGTGTATTTCTTATTGCACTTAGACCTTTCTTTTTTTAAGTTTATTTTTTATTTTGAGAGAGAGAGAGAGAGAGAAAGTGAGCAGGGGAGGGCAGAGAGAATCCCAAGCAGGCTCCACATTGTCAGTGCAGAGCCGACGTGGGGCTCCATCCCACAAACTGTGAGATCATGATCTGAGCTGAAGTCAAAAGTCTGACACTTAACTTACCGAGCTACTCAGGCATCCCTGCATTTTGAACTCTCGATTATACTTTCAGTAAAAATGTCTTAGCCCTAATAGAAAGATAGCTCGTATTTACTGATTCACTGTGAGTCTGACAAAGTCACAATAACTGTCACTACAATCTAATGAATTGCTAATATTCTTTTTTTACTATGCAGCTGACAGTGTCTTAAGGTAGCTCCCATGACCCCTGCCTCATGGAGTTCATGCCTTTTTTGAGATCCTTCCATTTCGAGTGTAGATGGAACCTATAGGATATGGCAAGGGTAATAGGATGTACATATTCCCTACACAAGCTTCATAATGACAAAATAAGCAAATTCAACAATGAGATAGAACCTATTTTCTTGGCCCTGTGAAAGTCTTTATATGTGACACTGGTTTTTAGTGATGGTTATCTTAACATAGGTGAAATAATTATGCGCTCAAAGACTGTATACTCACATGGCATCTTTATAAACGAGTAGGAAATTCATCTTGGCTAGCTCTTCCTAAAATCGAGATGGCTGGCAGAAGACAGTGGTGAAGGAGTTAAGAGAGACTGCTGCTGACAAGTCTGCCTAAATCAAGTGCCTGTTAGCAACAATGGAGAACCGGGAAGGGGGGCGGGGGGGGTGGTGATAACAGGAGGAGGTGAAATAAATAGTCCTTCTCGCCAGCACAGACCTCACTTCTATAGGCAAGAGGGGAATGGCAGAGACAGTTATAAAGGGTCTTTTATGCAAAGGAATCAAAGGGCTATGATGAGAATACAATATAAAATACACTCTTAGCATATTAGCTGACAGCTAAGCCTAGACAAATAAGAGTATTTTCAATTTGCTCTTAAAAGCCTCGAAGGAGCTGGAAGTTGTTACAGCTGCAGGAAAAAAAAAAAGGTGAGTTTGAATGCAGCCTGAAGAAAATATCCTTGCCCTTATTGAATCAAGAGGAACAGGGGCCACTACTCGAAAGCAAATCCCCAAAGATAGATGGTATATAAGCAGGAGATTCTCTAAAAGGAATTGAGGTCTTGGTTGTAGAAATCTCTGAAAATCAGAGATGGAGTCTATAGATGAGCCAGGGGTCCGAGAGAAAAGAAAGACCACTCCATTAAATGCAGATAATAAATACAGCTGGGTTCCAGGGAAGACACTCGCTGATCCCAGGGTCTGTAGAGCTAAATGTCAGTGCGAGTGCAACAAGCGTGCAGACCTAATGTCTGAATCCTATGGTTGACACCCTCACTGAGGACTAACTTATTTTTATGCAAAGCAATCAAAGGGCTATGATTAAAATACAATATAAAATACACTCTTAGCATATTAGCTGACAGCTAAGCCTAGACAAATAAGAACATTTTCAACTTGCTCTTAAAAGTCTCGAAGGAGCTAGAAGTTCTTAAACACAATAAAAGCCTAGTTTGGGGATGGGTGACACTAAACGCAGAAAGATGTGTAGATAGAAACAGGAATCTCTGTAGTTTGATTGTAAAATACAGCTGATGTTGTTACTATTTTGCTCAAAGTCCACCATTGGCTTGGCATGTCTTTCACAACAATATCCAAATCTTGTTCATGGCTTACAAAGCTCTTCATGACCAGATCCTGGTCACTTCTCTGCCTCCATGTCTTTCTACTCTTATGCTCCCTGGATCTTATATTACAGGGGAAGTAGATGATACTATCAGGTTTCACCTCTGTGTCTTCTTACTACCAAATACCATGCCTCTAACCACATACTTTTCTCAGTAGTGGCTTGCTGGGTCCCCATACACTTTCATTTTCTAAATATTTCAGGACCATCCACATGTTAAATAATTTCTTCTAAGAATTTTCATGGGATCAAGGTTAAGCTATTTTTTGAGAGCCAAATGTTTATTGTTCCTAGATTTCTGATGCCTCTGGACTTCTCCATGATTCCTTTACATTCACTCACACATTGCATCCCTTAAAAGTGTTTAAAATTTATGAATCGATTTATGATCTGTGAACATATCCCAAGTATGTACATTTAAGTACAGCCAATTGTTATATGCATTGATCTCACTAAGATTCACTTTTAAACATAAACATGGAGAAAGAATGTGAATTGTAACAATTGCTGAACCGTAGACACATCTGCTATGATGCTAAACAATCCAGACTACAACTGACTTCTTTGATGGGGGTAAGAGTCAGACCATCTATCTGTAGAGACTATGACTCCTTTCTAAGTTAAAGTCAGATGATATTGGCTGCAGTGAAGCCAATTCTATTGAAGTTGCCCACTCGGAAAGTTCGGGAACTCTTTCTAAAGCCATCTTGCCGGACAGTGCACTTATCCTGGTGATAAGTAAGACTATAAGCATTTCAGTGTGCCCATGCTCTTGCATGGGTCTCTCCTTCCTATAGTGATCTTCCTATAGTTTTCTTTTTGACTGATGACGTCCCTACCCAAATTTTTCTGTAGATATCTTTTTGCCCTCTGTATCCTTTCTTTCTCATTCAGTGAGTGCCTTCAGTGCTCCTTTCACCTTGATGGCTTTTATTCATTAATTCATTTTCTGAGTTCCAGTTGCATATCTTAATATGAGCCCTTCTTTGCATGGCCAGCCAACTCCTGTTCTTTCAGATCTCGACTCTGAAATGATCTCCTTCTCAAACCCTTCCCCTGTCTTTATGTACCTACATCAGTTGCCTTATCATGCATTGTACTTCCTCCAAAAATGCATTTATCTCACTACTGACTGTTTTCTCTTCTATGTGGCCTACTAAACTGTTAGGTCTCCAAGGGAAAAGAGATTTTGGTGTCTTTCACATTTTTATCACTACCATGTAGTTTCAGGTAGAACCCAAATGCACCCCAGCATTAGCTTTAAAGGGTAAATAATCTATAACCTAGAGAAGCAGAGTAAGTCTGATGGATAGAGCGTTAGAGGAAGTCATCAGACACTAAGAGAAGATGAATGACATGTTTTTTCCTTGGGTTTACCTTTTTCTTGAACATATATTTTATAGTGGCATTTCTTTCTGTAGCATGTTTTGCCTTATTATGAAACCTTCCAGATAACTGGAATTATAAAAATACAAATTACATGAAACTATATAAAAGAGAATTATATAATGATAGGTAATATAATTATTTAACATCCACCTAACTTACCCTTTTATTTTAAGTATTAACAATTTGTAAATAGAAGTGAAGCCCTTCTGTGCATTTCTTTGTGATGGCATTTTATCTCCATAAATGTGTATTTGGCATTTTTTTCTTGTAGTTTCTATTCTTTTATCACATATATCTGTATCAACAAAGTATATCATTTTGTTTTTTATGTTCTAAAGCTTTGTTTAAATGTTGTCATAAAGTACATACTAAACAACTGGGTTGTTTTGCTCAATACTTTGAGATTAGCCAAACACTACTGGTTCATTTTTTTTTTTAATTTTCCTGATCACAATGTATTTTACTGTTATCCCCTCTTTTTATACCTTCAATTAAATTGAGGAAGGTTTAACCAATTCATTCATAATTTCCTCTGCTAGTTTGAAAGCTATTATTGGTATTTCTCATTTTAGTTATTAAAAATTTTAAGATACAGAATGAACTACAATTTCTCCTAGACACATGAGGTATTAGGCTCTCTACAAAACTATTTTATAGTAGATAAGTACATTTATTATAATTTAAAATTTCTCATTAGCAAGGGTTTTCCCTCTTATTTTCCATAATTTCTCACTAGGTTTGTACTCTTCTTACTTATGTACATCACCACTTTGTGTCTGAAAATGTATTGCTTTTGCCCTAACATTTGCATAGTATTTTAGAAGGGTATAAAATTCTAGTTTTACTTTTATTTTATCTCTAATTTTGATGATATTTATCAATTTTTCTGGAAAAGGAGGTTTGCTGTCAGTCTGATCACTCTTCCTTTGTAGGTAATCTGTACTTTCTCCCTGATAGTTTTTGAGATTTTTTTTATCTTTATCTTAGGTGTTTTCCAATTTGGTTATGGTTTTTCTATGTGTGGACTTATAATTGTTGGGTTTTTGTCTTAGTACTTAGCATTGCCAATCAATTTGTATTTCAGCAATAATATATTCATTGATGCTTCCTACTGTTCTTTCTTGTCCAATCTCTATACATCTTATAAATATATATTTTAGCTCCACAATCTTTCTTTCATGTCTTTTTACCACGCTAATGTATATTTGTAATTTCATTTTCTTTCCACGATCCTTTTGGAATTAATTCCTCAATCATCCTTATTAAAGTCACTATTGACTTCCATATTGCCATAACCAATAATCAATTCTCAGTTCTTTTTTTTAATTAATTTCTTTTGAAACAGAGACAGTGAGCAAGTGGGGAGGGGTAGAGAGAGAGAGGAAGAGAGAAAATCTCAAACAGGCTCCATGCTGTCTGTGTAGAGCCCCACACGGGTCTCTATCTTGCAAACTGTGAGACCATGACCTGAGCCAAAATCAAGAGTTGCACGCTTAACTGACAAAGCCACTCGGGCACCCCAGTTCTCAGTTCTTATCTCACTTTACCTTTCAGGAGGATTCATCTTAGTTAATTGCTTCTTCCTAAAAGTACCTTCTTTACTTGTCTTCTCTTGGTGCTGTTCCCAATTACAGTTTACTCTTCAGCTATTTCCTCTGCAGCCTCTTTCTCATATTCTTAACCTCAAAATAGTGGTATGCCCCAAAGCACCATTCTTGGATGTTGTTGTTTCTTTATCTACTCTTAATCTTTATGTGGCTTTATTTCATCTCATGTCTTAATATAATACATCTAGTGTAGATGGCTATCTAATTTAAGGCAGCAGCTCTAGCTGTCTGCATGAATGTCATCACATATATGCAAAGCTTATTCAACTTCTCTCTTTGGATGTCTAGGGCATCTCAAGATTAATATGTCCCAGATTTTAAGTCTCCATATTTGTTCCTGACCCAGCAATTCCTCATCTCAGTATATTAGTTATGTATCTATCTTGTTCCTAGTATGCCACACATTAACATCACCCTTGACTCCTCTCTTTTCCTCATATTCTGTTTCTAGTCTGTGGAGCTTATCTCATGAAGATATAGCAAATCTGGCTACTTCTCATCACCTCCACTCCTATCATCCTTATCAAAACTAATACCTTTTCTCATCTTGACTACTGAAAATACTTTCTAAGTGATCACCTTTCTTCCACTTTTTCCTTGAGTGCTACTTCAGTTTATTCCCTACAAAGCAACTAGAGTGAATCTTTCAAAGAACAATCAAATAATAGCTTTCCTCAAACTTATAATTGCTTTACATTAAATATAGAATAGAATCTGAAGTCCTTATCATATCTTATAAGACCTTACATGATTTGGCCCCTGGCTACCTGTATAAATTAATTTCTACCACTCTCCTTTTAGCCTACTACACAACTGCCACACAAGTGTCTCTTCTTCTTGTTCTTATAACACACTAACTCTGCTCATATTGCATGGCCTTTGTACTTGCTGGGTTTTCCTTTTCTGCATGGCTGATCTTACACTTTATTTAAATATCTACTCAAATGCAACCTCTTCATGGAGAACTTCCTTGATATTCCCATCTAAAATGTCAATCACCAAGATAATTGACCATTCCTTTACTATATTTTCTTCACATCACTAACTGTGCTTCATGTAATTTATTTTTTGACTGATTTCTCCTACTAACATATGCACTCTAGGAAGGCTGTATAGTTTGCTTTTGTATTCTCAATGTGTGGAATAGTGTGGAACATATTAGGTGTGTAACTGATATATTTTATTAAATGGATGCTATTTTCCAACTCATTAAATAACTCTTTGTCTGTGTTCTGTGATTTATGTTGAATAAGAAACTATAATAAATAATTATAGTTAATATTTTTAAGCTGTCTAACTAGTTATTTTTCTTGTCTACCTATTGTTTGTTTCTTTGTTTTCCTTTAATAAACTACATTTCTCAAAATAGGTATTTTTCCTTAATGTATCTCTTTCATATTCCTCAATATACTTATTTTAAAACCCTTGTCAAGGAGCACCTAGGTGGCTCAGTAAGTTGAGCACCCAACTTTTGATTTCAGCTGCTTGGGATTCTCTCTCCTTCTCTTTCTGCCCCTCTCTCTCTGTCTCTCTTGTGGTATCTCTCTCTCACGCACTCAAAATAAATAAATAAACATAAAAAAAACCTTGTCAATATGTTCTAAAAGATAAGTTTCACTAAGGTACATTTATAACCCAATAATTTTTTCTGTTGTTTGTTTTCCTAACAATTTCCTTATGAAACCATTCAAAACAGAGACTTAAAAACAATAAACATTTATTATCTCTCAGTTTCTTGAGTCCAAAATGCAGGAAAAGCTTAGCTGGTTGGTTCTTGTTTGAGGTCTTCCATGAGCTTGTATTTTAGGTATCACCTAGAGTTGTGGTACTCTGAAGTCTTTACTGGAACTGCAGGATAGCTCACTTATATTGCTATTGGTAGAATGTTCTATCTTTCAACATTGAGATATCTCCATAAGGCTGCTTGGGAAATCTCTAACATAGCATCTGGCTTCACCAGAGTGATGTAAAAAGCAAGATGGATGTAATGTGTTTTGTATGATCTAGCCTAAAAAATCATGCCCAATTATTTCCACAATATCTTATTGTTATAGAAGCCAGCCCTATTCAATATATGAGGGTAAAAAAGGCTTAAAAATCAGAAGATAGGGACAGGGAGCTCCTCAGAGACTGGCTACCACAATTGTCTGTTAGTTTTACAAAATCTCTAATGTTGGGTCAAAAGTCCTGCCTAAAAGTGATATTGGAGACTTCAAGCCAGTGGATACAGTTGTCTAAATTTTTCTGATTTTTTACAACTTCAGCCTGCTACCTATGGCCAACAATCAAGCAGTGAAGTGATTTCTTCCATTGCATCTTATGAACCTTTCTTCAGTCTCTGATTTCTAGCAATAAACCTAAATGACGTAATTTGCTCACGTGGGGCAATTTTAGCCTCTCCATTCTTCTCACTTATGGACATAGAGCTCATCAAATGTGTGTTTTAGTTTCATGCAACATTTGTGTTCTGATTCTGGTGCATGGAGACTTTTGCATTTATCCCAAAATATGACATATGTGTGTATATATATATAATCTATATACATGTACAAAATCCATCATTAGTATGAATTTGTTATGGAATTAATATTTTAAAGTATAAAGTCACAATTATAATTGGAATTTTTCCTGACCACTAGCCAGATGCCGAACTTAATGCATGATCTTAAAATTTGTATAGTACAAGTTTAAAATCAGTTTATGCATGGCTTCTGGGGGAAAAAAGCTGGTAGTGGTCTCCGGGGAGTCATAAAGGTAAGCAGAAGAAAGTTTGGTTATATCACCTTGACTCAATTTGAGACATGGGTGGGAGAACAGCATAAAATTGGCCATAATGATCAAGCAGATCCTTGGCTTCAGAAAAGTAAAGGTAAGATGGCAGCTTTCCTAGAACACTGCCATCAATCACAAATTGGTATTTAATTATGACTCTACTATGGTTTGAGAATACAGAATGGGTAAAATGTAGAATAGAATAAAATTCAACACTGCATGTACTGATAGTTACTGCATTATTCTTTTGACAGGTGGACAATTATTGAAGCGGTATTCATTTGTATAGTAGAGATGACTTTATTTTATTTGGTTTCTTTCTAATTTTGTTTGGCATTTCTCCATTAGTGAATCTCTTCACATTAATTGCAATTCCACTGTTTGGCCTGATCTGACTGTCGCAATGCATATGATATCTTATTTACTTATTTGTAAATTATCTTGTAACAAACTATGAGATCCATGTCCAAATGACTATCATCACTCAAATGGTCTTGGAAAATAATGGGTAACATTATAAAGGTCAATACTCAAGCAGGAAATTATTTTGACTAGTGAGATTGAGAATTTATTAAGAATTACCCTTCCATGCTGTTACCAGTATGTCTCTACAAGGTCAATTTCTCTGTCCAAGATAATGAGAGCATAGAAAAATTCAAGTACACGTAGGCTGTCAATTATTGTTCTCTGAAAGGATAAATAGACTTTTATATGAAACATTAAAAATGTGTAGTCTTCTGCCAAGAAATAGTGTTTATATTCAAAGATGAAATAAGTACATGACAAGTAGAGCACAAAAGGGAGTTGAAATCTCAAAGATGATTGAGGTGTTATCAGGGAAAGAAAAATGTATAGATTTTAAGAGAATCCATGTTCGGACTGAATATGACATGTAAATGACCTTATCCTCTGACTTTGAATATTAAAATACACCATAATTCCAGCAAAGTGGATGATTTGGGGGAAAAATTGATTTTGCAATCCTCAAGAAACTGAGGAGTTAGGGAAAAGAATTCAAGAGAAAGCTATTTCCAAATCAAATAAGCAGAAAATGGATACCCTAAAGATCCAGCACATCAGAATGAGAGAGCTCTGTCTACAGTGAGTGATAGCTATGTGCTAGGTCTTGTGAAGTACTGTGTAGGATACTTTGGGTGCCAATAATTTGCAAAAATGAAGTCAAGTGTTTAAATCTATTACTAGTTGCTAATGGAGAATAAGATAGTTTCTGGATTCTTAACTTCATGCACAAACTGAAATTTCAAGTTCATGTTGGCCTTCAGATTCCCTAGTTTGCCAAAAAATTCTAAGAGGGCACTGAAAATAACGTCAAAGGAAGAAGAATCACAACCAGGTTCAAAGAGACTGAAGAGATAATCTACATGAGTACAATTGACCTTTGTGTTGAGATGGAAGGTTGATGTTATGAATGTGGTATATTTCTTTGTATTTCTTTAATTCTAATAATACCCAGATAACGATTTTTTTGAGTTAAAGCATACCTAATGTATAATATTACAGAAGCCAGATTATGGAATTGTTTAGGAAGCATCTTGAAATCTATGCAACACATAAAAATACACATTTGAGTCAACCAATGCTAATGTTAACTGAATCTGCAAAAATTTGTGGATGTCATTCATTGTGAAACATTAATCATTGTATGTTTTGCCCAACACTGGGAAACAATGGAAGGGCCTGCTACCAACTTCATATTACAGCCATGCAATAGAAACATATTTTTTTAAGTATTATGCCTTTCTGGGGTGTATATTAGAAAAATAAAACTACTTTTTAATATTTTACATAATGCTTTATATCTATAAACTCATTCTAGCCTCACAGAAATTTTGTAAGTAGTTAAAATGAGGATAATCATCTCCATTTTATGGAAGTTACACCATAAAATTTTTGAGGTCACATTAATTTACCCAAAGGATTATCTTTAGTCAATGAAGAAGGTTAAAGTCAAACACAGGCTTTCTGACTCCTTTCATGAAATCCATCCTTCAAGATGCAGCACAAATCCCCCCCCCACCCCCCTGCAAAGGAAACATTTGACTTTTCTTTGCCAGTACTTGTCAATACTGCAGGTACATTTCCCATGAATCACTTGCCATGTTGTATCCAAATCCAAAAAGAAGAGCCACACTGAGGGAGATAAATACATATGTATAGAAAAAAAAAAAAAAACTGCACCAAATTTAAAGCCAGAATCTTAGTTCTTTAGATCAGTTAAGGCATTTTTCAAAACACACAAAAACTTTTGGAAGGAATAGTAAGAACTAACTAGCATAAGAGAACTGATTGTGATTAAAATTTTGTGGAGGTAAACACAGGGATTAGGTAGGGGCAGCCATTTTTAATTTTCTATACCAGTCGGGAAATCTATGTAGGGCACTTATTTTGCTCATTTACATATCTTAGGAAACCAAATGAATTATTTGTCAGAAAGAATTATCTGGAAAGAAATTAGTGAGCTCACTGTTGCATATCTTTGTGGATATTGCTACACCAAAATTAATTACAATTATTAATAACCGTTTTCTCTGGGGATGCTTCTTCTGCCACCCAAATAAGTCATTCTGTGTTCAAGCTGAATGTGGTCTGTATTTTCTTCTAATGCTACTGCATATTTTAAGAAGTCTAGAAATAATAGTACGTCTGGATCAAAGAGTTCTTACATTTTTAGAAAAGTAAGAACATGTTAGTAATACAGCTACTCAAAATTTGACATCTTACAGAAATAAGTACATAGGTTAGCAAGAGCAACTGGCCTTACAAGAGTGCAGTATCTGGCAGTATTTCTCACCTAGAAAAGTCTATTATTAATAATCCCATGAATATTAATAGGAGTTTTCCATTTACATGGCAAAGAAAATAGCCATATATGTTGTGAAACTATTAAATGACCATCTATCATAGCTGGACAAAACTGGCTGCATTTAGTGGGATGCTGGCTGAAATATTAGACTTCACATAAATGAAACAAGTTATTTTTCTGTGACCTTTTTCTCTTCTTTGCCAATACCCCTTATATTCTGAACAAATTGCCTACACGTGATGCTTGATACTTTGAATGAGCTTGTCAGAGCGCGGATCTTGTTCAAGTCATCCATTTTCTCAGAGGCCAATGGAGAGTAAGAGATAATGTGTAAGGTTACAGAGCTGGGGCACGAGGGACCCTCCCGTTGCATGATTCCACAGCCAGGTTTTTAGTCAGATCATTGGAAAGGCAATGCTACTTGATATTACACTCCAGACTCTCATCTTCTTTAAAGTTGGTTCAGTCTTAAGCAACCAGGAAAGGCTTCAGAAACAGAAGATCATTCGCTTTCCTTTTTGAACATGCAACCACACATTTAGGAAATCACATCTATCTATATACATTCACATCATAGTAATCCCATGTATGTTTCTGAGACGAGCTATTTATTTACCAGTGATGCTACTAACAAAGCATTTCTTGATAATTTTGGATATAATAATAGCTACTGTGTTCATAGTGTGAGCTATATTCCAATTGTAGCATTTAGTATGTCTCTTACTAGACATCAAATGGGATGTTTCTCATTGTCTTTCGATTTTGGCTAAGGCCTGCCAGTTGAAGACAAAGGGCAACAGAGAGGTTGTAAACACATCCATGCTGTGCTTCCCAAGAGAGTAAAACTTGATCCAGACATTATAAGCCCCTGTTACTTACTGCCAGGTTTTATGAGAGAAGTTAAGAAGTTTAAAATTACAAGCGAAAAGTGAAGAAAGTAGGAGATTATTTTACCTATGAGAGGAGTCTGCATTTTTTCCCATGGAGGAAGACAAAATGTCATCCCAACTTACCTCCAAGCAGGGAAGGAGGTTCTGAGAGATGTGTTCCTGAAGATCTGGTGGGTACTGATTAAATATTTCTGGGCTTATGGAACTTAGGACCTTTGTTCTGCTAAGAGACCAGAGCAAGTGTGACAAAGTTCTTGGGAGAACTTGACAGATGTACCCTGAATTTTGGGATACATGTGACTGTAAAAATTGACATCTTGCTTCTCAACTATATAATTTTGAAAACAAGCAGCTTTTAGGAGCATGCTGCATTGGCCAGAAAACAGAATCTGAGGGGAAGGGGGGGGGGATTTCATAAGGGACACACTGAAATATGCAGTGGCTCTGAAAACTTGTAATAGAGCCAAAACTTCTGTAATGGATGTATAATGGCCAAGAAAAAAATGGCAGTAGTAATACCTGGATGTGAGATATGTTCATTTTCTTTTAAGACTGTCCCCTCCATGGACTCTGTCTCTGGAGGTACTTGAAGATGGAAAAACAGTGACAAAAAACACATCTCCCCTACAAGTGCATTTCACCATTAAGAAAGATTATGCCTCAGTTGTCATACTTGGAGAATAATTAATTATATGTGAATTGAAGCATTGAGATGAGGTCAAAATCTTAACCTAAATTGTAAAATCTGAAAGGAAGTCATGACTGTGAACACTGGTTGTTTTTTGGTTTTTGGTAGCCAACGTGATGTGAGCCAAGATGTCATTCTAAATTATAATATAGGGGTATAAGACAGAGGTCCACACAGTATTGTTGAGCAGCATGATGAAAAAAGGTAGTCATTTTTATGTGCACTTTTGTCAAATTTATCTTGGTTACATTCACTGCATGTATCTCATTTAATCCCTACAGCGACCCTCTGTGATAGATATCCTCCACCCTTCTGCTACAGATAAAGGTTCTGAGGCTTCAGGGAACCCCTAAAAAACTGGGATTTGACCAGGTTTGTTTAAATCTAACATCTAAGCTTTAGTGGTTAGAATTCGGTACCATTCAAAAGAATTTTTTGCGATCATAGTAATATTCTTTATGTGAGCTATCCAATATGATATCTACAAGGTACATGTGGCTTTTGAGTGCGCTTGAAATGTGGCTAGCATGATGGAAGAAGTAAATTTTAATTATATTCATCTAAATTAATTTAGATTTAAATAGCTACATATGGAAAGTAGCTGCTATATTGGGCAGCCATGCTCTAGACAGCTTCATCTGCCCACTGTTCCCAAATTTCTATTGGTCATGAGATGTGTTAGACAATTGCTGTAGCTCTAGTGAGATTTCACATTTCTTGAGCATTTGAAAGCACACACACACACACACACACATCTTGATTAAGTTTAGAATATCAGTGTTTGAATATGAAGCTGATGCAGCTACATGCCTCTGTGAGAAGGATAATAAGTATGGGCACCCAAAGAGGGAGCAGTGGTTTTCAAAATATGCCAGGATTTAGAAAACCTACAAATGGCAAACAAATGGATTACCCTTTAGGATCTCACTTCTGATGAAAGGTGACCAACTCCACTTTATTATATACTGGATTTTATAAAAGCTTTTATTTGATACATATAAACATACAAGTAACTAGAAAGACGGACATGTAGACAGATGAATGAAACCCACTTTGAAATGCATTAAGAATCTGGGAGAACTTGGATTTTCTACTAGCTCTTTAAGTTATTAGTGGTGTGACCAGAGGCCACTTAGTTACCCTCTTTGAGTCTCTAATTTCTCATCTGTACACTGGGGAGCAAACCAGGTCTGCCTCCCTTGGAACCTTTTCTGAGTTTTTGTTGATCATAAATGTGGTGCCGCATGAGAAAGGAATGTGCGAGCTGTGAAGTGCTACACAAGTGTGGGTTATTATTCATTTGTTACCACAGCAACCGAAGGGCATCTCTGTGACAACAGAACAGCTAACTGAAAAGCAATGATTTAAAAAAAAAGTATTGTTAAGATCGAAGTATGTGATCCTCTAACAGCAAGAAAGCCCTGATATGAATATTTCTCCCATGCCCTTTTTTCCCCAATCAAGAAGTATTACCTATACATATAGATAATGTTTTTAAACACGGAGAACTGAAAAAAATACTATGGTTATTTTTTAAAAGTCCTTTCAATGTTTATTTTTCTTTGCTCATGAATACATATATATAGGTAAAGATATTTAGACAGGTATCATGTCAAATTTTACACACTGAGATCATACTGTGTATTCATTCCATTTGTATTCTTCTTTCTGTATATTCTTTTCTAATGAATTCATGGTTCTTTATGTATATTAATATTTTCCCAAATTATTATTATAGTCATTGTATAATGTTGTATTGCATGGCTATGCCATAATTCTTCTAATAAACTATTATTGAATATTTTGGGTGTCTCTCTCTCTCTCTCCTCCTCACTCTCTCTCCTTCCGCTTTTGTTTTTGTTGGCTATTGAAACAATACTGCAGCAAATATCATAGGTCTCTAGAAAGACACAGACAAAATCTCTTTCAAGGAGTGGTATTGGAGCTGAGGGTGAATGCCCAGAAGGAGCTAAGCATTAGGGAGGAGCATTCCAAGCACAAGGGCAAGCAAATACAGTCCTTTGTGGAAACTGGGTTTAAGTGATAAGACTATAATACTTTCCCAGGGTGGGAAGTATAACTTACCCCTCATTCTGACTGGCAGTGTATTAAATGAAGTTATTTCCTTATTTAAACAATTGCAGTTTAGGGCTGTCCATTCCAGGCTGCCACATTTGTGGTGGATTGTCTTCCATACAAGCTTTCCATTGCACAATTGGACAGATGCTAAAGCCGAAATCTCTAAACATCTTGAATCTTCCTCAGTCCTTAAGATAATATTTGCTACATATTATCTTGTCTGGAAATATATATTAGGTGAATTAGTACTTACAAGTGTAGCCTACTATTTTATAAAGTAATAAGCAAAATCAGTCTCTACCAACAGGGCCTCTTCAAAGAGGTTTCATATGCTGGTAATTAATATTTAATTCCTTTATAGAAATTATGAGGGAGACCAAAGAGAAACGACACAGAACTCCAGACCAATTAATTTCTTCTAAACATAAATTTCTGGTGTCTGATACCTATACATGCAGACAGAGTAAAAAACAAACAAAGGAACACAAATATTTGGGAAAAGGATGATTTGGTGATATCCTAGTTATGGAGAAAAAGATGACTCACATTTTCTTTGCTTTCATTTTTATAGTGTAACACATACTGTTTATTTCAAGATGAATGCATCTAGTATGAGTATGACCATCTTCCCTGTCCTATCGTTTTCCAAATAGATTTTTCCCCTCCCCTTAGCATGTTTCCTTAGGACATCTTGGAGGGCTTACAGTACATTTTGGGATATTACATTGTGATGATTGATGGGGGAGACACACTCAGCTTGGCGACATTTGCCACCTGTACCCTCAATTTCCCATCTCCTAACTCCATACTTATGTAGGCACCCCTGTTTTTCCAATATGCTAGAAAACAATTTTCTGATTTTACAACAAAGTATATTCTTTCAGCTGAAGACCAGAATGCTGAGCTGTTTTAATATACCAAATTTATTTTTAAGCCAACTGCTAGAGAAAGCTTAATGTGTAACCTGTCCATGTTTGATTAATGCAGATAAAAATGTCACCTAACAATTTGAGGAGAGGAATAAAGACCAGGTGTGATCCCAGGTGAACACAGAACACACAACGCAGCTCCAAGCTGTCCTTCTTTATAAGAAACTGCACTGAGCATAAAGCAACAATTTCAGAAAATCAGGAGACGTTAGTGCTGTATTGAGCAGAAATTAAAGGACCCACTGACAAACTGGATTTTGTTGGAGGTTTCTCCCTAAGAAGCCCACTTGACAGATGGGGTGAAGAATTCAGAGAGAGCTGGGCCATGCCATGCAACTTACACAAATACATCCACTGTGCCCTGTGGAAAACAATCATTTCTTGATTTGGCTGTGTACTCCATGGTCAAATTGGGGTTAATTAGAAAAAAGTAGTGACGACGTCCTTAGGCTGCTCTGGCCTGAAGTAGCTGGGCTGAGCTGAGCATCACTCTTGCCAATGCCCTTGTGCCTTAAGACTGAGTCTGGCTGGCAAAGACTAGGCATGGGGCACCCTCTTGCCCCAGAGACCCGTGTGGGTATGTGACAAGGGACTCTCTCTCCCCAGCCCCCTGCAGCAGCCTGAGAAGATTCTTTTTTGATACTCTTGTCCTTCGACTCTCATAGTAAGATAGTCCATTGACCTCACAGAACCTTGAGGAGAAAGAAAATATTGAAATACATTAAAAATAAATTTGAAAGCTTATAAGAAAGAAGACTGGCAGACAACTCAGTCCAATCATGTTCTAGTGCTTTGTGGAAAGTAAAGCTTGTAAATGATTAACCTGGATACTTCGCTGAGGAGATTTCTAAGCAAAGTGTTAAACACACAGCCTGCTTTCTCCTTGCTGAGTAACACTGGTGTGCAACACTAGAGTGCAGAGAGATTGCAAAAGGGATTGTTAAGCAAAGAGGAACCAGCACTTGATGATTTGGAAGATTCTCAGCCTATCTAGATAGGGTGTTCTGGAAAAGGGACCAAGTGTGTGATTGGACAACTGTTTAGCAAACAGTTGAATCAAAAGAGATTAGGTGTGTGACTCATGGATCCAATCAACCATCTTAAGGAAGCTAGGAATAGAGATCATTTATACAGAAAATATCCGTAGAGCACCCTTTTTTCCTGATGGCATGGACTCACATGAAGTGTAACCAAGGCCAGCTATGACTTTCAGAAATTTGTTATCAGTAGAAACATTATCAGCCTGGATTAAAAGGGACTGATATGGGATATGGTGAGGGAAGCATGACTTTGGGGGCAAAGCCACAGTGCAGATGTTGGCAAGGTAGACCCAGAGGGCACAGGCCCAAGGAACAGGGCCATCTTCTCCCGGATTCTGGAGGGCAGAGATCTCTGTGGGCTCAGAGGGTGGATCTACCATTGAGGAAGTGGAACTACCACCCCCAATGAGTCCAGAGGACCCAACATCCATTCAGATAGGTGAATTTCGAATCTTAAAATCTAACGGAGTTTGTTCTGCCAAGTTTCAGATTTTCCTAGAGACCATGACCCGTTATTTTCCTTCCAATTCTCTCTTTTGGAACGTGAAGTCTGTCCTGTGCCTATCCCACCTTGTATTTTGGAAGCACATAACTTGTCTGTTCTTACGGGTTTAGAGATGGAGAGGAATTTTTCCACAGAATGAATCATACCCTAAGTCTCACCCATAACTGACTTAGATGATGTTTGGATAAGGTTTTGGGCTTGGAATTGATACTGGAATGGATTAAAACTCTGGGGATAAACAAAATGAATACACTTCGCATGTGAAAAGGACATGAATTTGGGGGAAGTCAAAAGTCAGACTGTTATGGATTCGGTTGTGTCCCCCTAAAATTTATAAGTTGATATTCTAACCCCTAGTGTCTCATAATGTTACCATATTTGAAGACAGAGACATTAGAGAGGTCATTAGGGTAGGCCCTAATCTACCAGGACTGGTGTCCTTATAAAAATTGGAAATCAGAGACAGACATGCAAATAGGGAATATGATGTGAAGAGAAATAAGGAGAAGGTGACCATCTATGAGCCTAGGAGAGAGACCTGGAATAGAACTTTCCTTCACAGCCCTCAGGAAGAAGCAACCCTGAGGATACCTTGATAAGAGGCTTTGCCACTAAGACTCTCCAACAATAAATTTCTGTTGTTTAAGCCACTCAGTCTGTGGTATTTTGTTATGACAGCCCAAGCAAACTAAAATAAATAGATATGAATGAGTCCTTTTCTCCTCCACAATCCGTGATTAAGCTAAGAATGCAGTATTTGTGTTACCAATACAATAAATAATTAAATGCCTACTGTGTGCTGTGCCCAGTACCAACAGCTAAAGGGGATCAAAGAACAGTTAAAATTCAGTCAGCTTATGGATTTCAGTTTGAAATAATCATATTTTAAAATGTCTGGGGAAAATGTGAGTCAGTTACCAACAAATGATTTCTGGAAATAAATAAGTTCATGCATTTGAATTGGAAAACTTTAAAAAAGAGATTGTTTCTTTATGTGACCCCTCTCCACCTTTAACAGTACTCATGGCACTACAGCTAGAAGTTGTAAAGTTATTGTCACAAAAGTCACCAGGAGATGAAAGCAACTGACATTCTCATAGTGAAGACAGCATATCATTGCTTGTTTTGCAGTTTTATGCAGAACTAGATCCATTTTAAGCTCAAATGTATATGTTAAGTATAGTATTTATTACTTTACACTTTTGGGTATGCATACAATGTGCAGCATTTATGAGGTGAATAAAGTTAACTAGTGACAAGTGTCCCCTTTATTTTAAAGTTATTTTTGGAAGTTTTTTCTAAGTACCATTGAATTACAATATTCTTAATATTTTGAACCCCAAGTTCTTTAGGATATGATTTGCACATGTTATTTTATTTTGCATAGAGAGAGCTTTTACAAGTACTTCTCTAAGTATTCTTTGATTTTATCCATCAAGCAAGATAATTAGCATTATATTACAGTGTTGGGTTTTGTCAAAAATTAATATTGTATCTGAGGACAATACATCTGGCTAATTAATTATATGATGTGGATCAATGGGACAATTTGTTAATAAATTCTACTGGTGATGATGGAAACAGTTCATGAAGACAGTCCATGCATCAGGATAAGACTACAGCCTTCATATTTATTTACTATAAATTTAAGACTAGAGGTAGCATAGGAAAAAATAATGTAGATACCAAAATTTGTAAGTTCATGGACATTTTAGCTGTAGAAATGAGAGTAGGAAATAAAAATCACTAGTGTGGCACCTAGACCAATCACGTAGTGATGGATTTTCTTTTCTTTTCTTTTCTTTTCTTTTCTTTTCTTTTCTTTTCTTTTTTTTTTTAGTGTTTATTTTTGAAGGAGAGAGAGACAGAGCACAGTGGGGGAGAGGGGCAGAGAGAGAGGGAGATACAGCATCTGAAGCAGGCTCCAGGCTTTCAGCTGTCAACACAGTGCCCAACGTGGGACTCAAACTCATGAGCAGTGAAATCATGACTTGAGCCAATCGGATGCTTAACTGACTGAGCCACCCAGGCACGCCAGTGATGGATTTTCTGTAGTGAGGTCCCTTAACCATACCTGGCTCTGAGCAGAACGGACTTCAGTAATGTGAGGAAGGTCTAGCAGCTAGAATGGAGAACATGACTTGGAAAAATATCTGGTCAATTGGGATGTTCACTCTTCACTGATGAGAGTGGCCATGGCTATGGAAATTGGAGGCTCCATGTAAGTGGGATTAATGTAGACTTCCTGGACCAGGGTAGTTTGACCTGGTGTGTGGGACATAGGATGCTCTTGGCAATTTTAGGTGATCCATCTTCTCGGGAGAGTTTCCCACAATAGGGTGAAGGGTCAAGGAAATGGGTTTGGTTTTTAAGGGAAAGGAGGATTTTTGTAAAAACTAATCTTTGAGTTAATGTTACCCAAATGGTTTGAGATTCCAACTGAGGCTTGCTTCTTCAGGAAGATGGCGGCGTAGGAGGACGCTGGGGTCACCACATCCTGCGGATCACTTAGATTCCACCCATACCTGCCTAAATAACCCAGAAAACCGCCAGAAGACTAGCAGAATGGATTCTCCAGAGCCAAGCATAGACGAGAGGCCCACAGAAGAGGGTAGGAAGGGTGGAGAGGTGGTGCACACTACACGGACTGGCGGGAGGGAGCCGGGGCAGAGGGGCAGCCCACAGGCAAAGCAGAGCCCCCGAGTCTGGCTGGCAAAAGTGGAGGGGCTGAAAGGAGTGTGTTCGGACAGCAAGCGGGACTTAATATCTGGAAGGTTATTAGCTAACAGCTCTGCTCAGAGAGCAGGAGGGCTGGAGGACAACGGGAGGGAGAGTTGTTGAGCCCAGGACTGATGACAGAGCTCAGCTTGGCGGAGAACAAAGGCGCTCGCCAGCGCCATCTCCCTCACCCATCCCCCAGCCAAAATCCCAAAGGGAACCAGTTCCTGTCAGGAAAGTTGCTTGCACCTCGCAAACACCCAACGCTGTGCTTCTCCGGGTCCATCCCTCTGGCGGTGGGTCTGATTCCCTCTAGGTGCCTCAGGACCCCTCCCAAAGTGGACCTCCAAAGGAGCCTGCCCCTCCGTCCCTGGGCACCTTGCTGATCCACCCCAGCTAATACGCCAGATCCCCAGCACCACAAGCCTGGCAGTGTGCAAGTAGCCCAGATGGGCCACGCCACCCCACAGTGAATCCCACCCCTAGGAGAGGGGAAGAGAAGGTACACACCAGTCTGACTGTGACCCCAGCGGTGGGCTGGGGGTAGACATCAGGTCTAACTGCGGCCCTGCCCACCAATGCAAGTTACTCCAGACAGCACAGAGGAAGAGCCCTGCAGTTCTGCACCACTCCAGGGACTATCCAAAATGACGAAATGGAAGAATTCCCCTCAAAAGAATCTCCAGGAAATAGCGACAGCTAACGAACTGATCAAAAACGATTTAAACAATATAACAGAAAGTGAATTTAGGATAATAGTCATAAAATTAATTGTTGGGTTTGAAAACAGTATAAAGGACAGCAGAGAATCTATTGCTACAGAGATCAAGGGACTAAGGAACAGCCAGGAGGAGCTAAAAAATGCTATTAATGATCTGCAAAATAAAATGGAGGCAACCACAGCTCGGATTGAAGAGGCAGAGGAGAGAATAGATGAACTAGAAGATAAAATTATGAAAAAAGAAAAAGCTGAGAAGAAGAGAGATAAAAAAAAATCCAGGAGTATCAGGGGAAAATTAGAGAACTAAGTGATGCACTAAAGAGAAATAATCTATGCATAATTGATATTCCAGAGGAGGAAGAGAGAGGGAAAGGTGATGAAGGTGTACTTGAAGAAATTATAGCTGAGAACTGCCCTGATCTGGGGAAGGAAAAAGGCATTGAAATCCAAGAGGCACAGAGAACTCCCTTCAGATGTAACTTGAATCGATCTTCTGCATGACATACCATAGTGAAACTGGCAAAATACAAGTATAAAGAGAAAATTCTGAAAGCAGCTAAGGATAAACGTGCTCTAACATATAAAGGGAGACCGATAAGACTCGTGACCAATCTCTCTACTGAAAATTGGCAGGCCAGAAAGGAATGGCAGGAAATCTTCAATGTGATGAACAGAAAAAATATGCAGCCGAGAATCCTTTATCCAGCAAATCTGTCATCTAGAATAGAAGGAGAGATAAAGGTCTTCCCAAACAAACAAAAACTGAAGGAATTCATCACCACTAAACCAGCCCTACAAGAGATCCTTAGGGGGATCCTGTAAGACAAAGTACCAGAGACATTGCTACAAGCATGAAATCTACAGACATCACAATGACTCTAAACCCATATCTTTCTATAATAACACTGAATGTAAATGGACTAAATGTGCCAACCAAAAGACATAGGGTATCAGCATGGATAAAAAAATAAGACCCATCTATTTGCTGTCTACAAGAGACTCATTTTAGACCTGAGGACACCTTCATATTGAAAGTGACGGGATGGAGAACTATTTATCATGCTACTGGAAGTCAAAAGAAAGCTGGAGTAGCCATACTTATATCAGCCAAACTAGACTTTAAATTAAAGGCTGTAACAAGAGATGAAGAAAGGCATTATATAATAATTACAGGGTCTACCCATCAGGAAGAGCTAACAATTATAAATGTCCATGAGCTGAATACGGGAGCCCCCAAATATATAAAACAATTACTCACAAACATAAGCAACCTTATTGATAAGAATGTGGTAATTACAGGGGACTTTAATACCACACTTACAACAATGGATAGATCATCTAGACACACGGTCAATAAAGAAACAAGGGCCCTGAATGATACATTGGATCAGATGGACTTGACAGATATATTTAGAACTCTGCATCCCAAAGCAACAGAATATACTTTCTTCTCGAGTGCACATGGAACATTCTCCAAGATAGATCATATACTGGGTCACAAAACAGCCCTTCATAAGTTTACAAGAATTGAAATTATACCATGCATACTTTCAGACCACGATGCTATGAAGCTTGAAATCAACCACAGAAAAAAGTCTGGAAAACCTCCAAAAGCATGGAGGTTAAAGAACACCCCACTAAAGAATGAATGGGTCAGCCAGGCAATTAGAGAAGAAATTAAAAAGTATATGGAAACAAACGAAAATGAAAATACAACAATGCAAACGCTTTGAGATGCAGCAAAGGCAGTCCAGAGAGGAAAATACATTGCAATCCAGGCCTATCTCAAGAAACAAGAAAACTCTCAAATACAAAATCTAACAGCACACCTAAGGGAAATAGAAGCAGAACAGCAAAGACACCCTAAACCCAGCAGAAGAAGAGAAATAATAAAGATCAGAGCAGAAATAAACAATATAGAATCTAAAAAAACTGTAGAGCAGATCAATGAAACCAAGAGTTGGTTTTTTGAAAAAATAAACAAAATTGATAAACCTCTAGCCAGGCTTCTCAAAAAGAAAAGGGAGATGACCCAAACAGATAAAATCATGAATTAAAATGGAATTATTACAACCAATCCCTCAGAAATACAAGCAATTATCAGGGAATACTATGAAAAATTATAGGCCAACAAACTGGACAACCTGGAAAAATGGACAAATTCCTAAACACCCACACGCTTCCAAAACTCAATCAGGAGGAAATAGAAAGCTTGAACAGACCCATAACCAGCGAAGAAATTGAATCAGTCATCAACAATCTCCCAACAAATAAGAGTCCAGGACCAGATGGCTTCCCAGGGGAGTTCTACCAAACGTTTAAAGCAGAGATAATACCTATCCTTCTCAAGCTATTCCAAAAAATAGAAAGGGAAGGAAAACTTCCAGACTCATTCTATGAAGCCAGTATTACTTTGATTCCTAAACCAGACAGGGACCCAGTAAAAAAAGAGAACTACAGGCCAATATCCCTGATGAATACGGATGCAAAAATTCTCAATAAGATACTAGCAAATCGAATTCAACAGCATATAAAAAGAATTATTCACATGATCAAGTGGGATTCATTCCTGGGATGCAGGGCTGGTTCAACATTTGCAAATCAATCAACGTGATATATCACATTAATAAAAGAAAAGAACCATATGATCCTGTCAATCGATGCAGAAAAAGCATTTGACAAAATTCAGCAACTTTCTTAATAAAAACCCTCAAGAAAGTCGGGATAGAAGGAACATACTTAAAGATCATAAAAGCCATTTATGAAAAGCCCACAGCTAACATCATCCTCAATAGGGAAAAACTGAGAGCTTTTTCCCTGAGATCAGGAACACGACAGGGACATCCACTCTCACTGCTGTTGTTTAACATAGTGTTGGAAGTGCTAGCATCAGCAATCAGACAACAAAAGGAAATCAAAGGCATCAAAATTGGCAAAGATGAAGTTAAGCTTTCACTTTTTGCAGATGACATGATATTATACGTGGAAAATCTGATAGACTCCACCAAAAGTCTCCTAGAACTGATACATGAAGTCATCAAAGTTGCAGGATACAAAATCAATGTACAGAAATCAGTTGCATTCTTATACAATAACAATGAAGCAACAGAAAGACAAATAAAGAAACTGATCCCATTCACAATTTCACCAAGAAGCATAAAATACCTAGGAATAAATCTAACCAAAGATGTAAAAGATCTGTATGCTGAAAACTATAGAAAGCTTATGAAGGAAATTGAAGAAGATATAAAGAAATGGAAAAACATTCCATGCTCATGGATTGGAAGAATAAATATTGTCAAAATGTCAATACTACCCAAAGCTATCTATACATTCAATGCAATCCCAATCAAAATTGCACCAGCATTCTTCTCGAAACTAGAACAAGCAATTCTAAAATTCATATGGAACCACAAAAGGCCCCGAATAGCCAAAGTAATTTTGAAGAAGAGGACCAAAGCAGGAGGCATCACAATCCCAGACTTTAGCCTCTACTACAAAGCTGTAATCATCAGCATGGTATTGGCACAAAAACAGACACATAGACCAATGGAATAGAGTAGAAACCCCAGAACTAGACCCACAAAAGTATGGCCAACTAATCTTTGACAAAGCAAGAAAGAATATCCAATGAAAAAAAGGCAGTCTCTTTAACAAATGGTGCTGGGAGAACTGGACAGCAACATGTAGAAGGTTGAAACTAGACCACTTTCTTACACCAGTCACAAAAATAAACTCAAAATGGATAAAGGACCTGAATGTGAGACAGGAAACCATCAAAATACTAGAGGAGAAAGCAGGAAAAGACCTCTCTGACCTCAGCCATAGCAATTTCTTACTTGACACATCCCCAAAGTCAAGGGAATTAAAAGCAAAAATGAACTATTGGGACCTCATCAAGATAAAAAGCTTCTGCACAACAAAGGAAACAATCAACAAAACTAAAAGGGAACCAACGGAATGGGAAAAGGTATTTGCAAATGACATATCAGACAAAGGGCTAGTATCCAAAATCTATAAAGAACTCACCAAACTCCACACCTGAAAAACAAATAATCCAGTGAAGAAGTGGGCAGAAAACATGAATAGACACTTTTCTAAAGAAGACATTCAGATGGCCAACAGGCACATGAAAAGATGCTCAACGCTGTTCCTCATCAGGGAAATACAAATCAAAACCACACTCAGATATCACCTCACGCCAGTCAGAGTGGCCAAAATGAACAAATCAGGAGACTATAGATGCTGGAGAGGATGTGGAGAAATGGGAACCCTCTTGCACTGGTGGTGGGAATGCAAACTGGTGCAGCCACTCTGGAAAACAGTGTGGAGGTTCCTCAAAAAATTAAAAATAGACCTACCCTATGACCCAGCAATAGCACTGCTAGGAATTTACCCAAGGGATACAGGAGTACTGATGCATAGGGCCACTTGTACCCCAATGTTTATAGCAGCACTCTCAACAATAGCCAAACTATGGAAAGAGCCTAAATGTCCATCAACTGATGAATGGATAAAGAAATCGTGGTTTATATACACAATGGAGTACTATGTGGCAATGAGAAAGAATGAAATATGGCCCTTTGTAGTAACGTGGATGGAACTGGAGAGTGTGATGCTAAGTGAAATAAGCCATACAGAGAGAGACAGATACCATATGTTTTCACTCTTATGTGGATCCTGAGAAACTTAACAGGAACCCATTGGGAGGGGAAGGGGGAAAAAAATAGAGGTTAGAGTGGGAGAAAGCCAAAGCATAAGAGACTCTTAAAAACTGCCAACAAACTGAGGGTTGATGGGGGGTGGGAAAGAGGGAAGGGTGGGTGATGGGTTTTGAAGAGGGCATCTTTTGGGATGAGCACTGGGTGTTGTATGGAAACCATTTTGACAATAAATCTCATATATTAAAAAAAATAAAAATAAAAAAATAAATAAATGTAAAAAGAAAAGAGATTCCAACTGAGGATATGTTTCATGTTATTGTTATATTTAATATTACATCACTTACAGTTTTTTTGATATTGAGTCCATTATAAACTAGTAAAATCTCCTGAGAAAATTTTAATTTTATTGGTCAAGGGAATCTTAGATTACTAAAAATAACCGTGGTGAGTTGTATTGCAACTGAACTGACATGTGGTGATAATATCTGCATGCCCTTTGTTTTCAAGTGCTCTGCTTTTACCATTTTCCTAGTTCATACGCTAAAGACATATTGTTCAATCACTCATTCATTTAGCACATATTTGCCATAGATCCAACAGGCGGCAGGAATAGAAGTGAGAAAAGAAGGAAATATTAATGTCTGATATAAGATTTACTAAGTTTGTTCTGAGGCAATGAGTGACTATACATTTATGGATGAAGAATAAAAGTCTTCATTGACTATACATTTATGAATGAAGGATAAAAGTCTTCATTGCAGGTCTACTTCTCCCATTGCTTTGGAAATGTCAGTGCTGCTCATAATGGGGTGTGATGGGTTATAGCGATAGTAGCAAGACTAACCCAAGAGAGGATTGCTGAGTGTTGCAATGGGAAAAATCCATGACATACATGACCCTCTGTAATTACATATATAGCTCCTTTCAGCTGTGTTTGGTAATAGAGAATAGCTCCTTTATCTATTCCATGATGTCAAGTATTATAAGGACCTGAGAGAAGCCGAGAATACCAAGGTAAGCCCGATATGATAATATATGTCTCCTTCTCCTAATCTTAGGGTAGCCAGACTTAACAAATGAAAATATGATACCCGCTTAAATTCAGATTTTGGATAAACAATGAGCAAATGGACATCCTGTGGCAATTCTGTCTCTTCCATGAAGTTCATTACTATCTACACCACAGACCCCTTAGCCCAATTCTAGAATAGTGCTTCTTAGATAGGTATGCAACATTCTCCACCACTGGCAGTATTTACTCTGACACCCAGGCTGTGGGGACATCCTCCATGGGGAAAGGGATGCGAGAAAAAGTAAAGGTGTGTTTTTGAAAAAATAAATCTTTCTTCATGTGATATATGTGTGCTATGTGGCCCCCAGAGGGATATACCCATGTCCATACTTGTCAAATCTGAAAAGAATCACTTTTCTGAGGTGAACAAGTCAGGGGCTGTCTTCAATTATTATTCAGGTGGTTATTTTGGAGACTCACAAGCAGTGATACTAGTAATTATATAGATATAGCTAATATATAATATATACTATGTATGTATAGTTTTTTATTTTTGTAATTTTTTTCAATTTTATTTTTGAGAGAGAGAGAGAGAGAGAGCATGAATGCAAGCGGGGGAAGGACAGAGAAAGATGGGAACAGAGGATCCAAGAGGGCTCTGCACTGACTGCAGAGAGCCTGATGCGAGCCTAGAACTCACCAACCATGAGACCATGACCTGAGCCAAAAATGGATGCTTAACTCACTGTGCCACCCAGGCGCCCCTAAATGTATATACAGATATGTCATGTACATATATATATAGATATGTGACATATCTATAGATATGTCATAGATATGTGACATATCTGTATATATATATGTATACATACATATATATGACTGTCTACTTATATTTTTATATATATTAATAAATATGTTATAATTATATTAATAATAATATATTATATTATATATTATTGTCTATTTATATCTTTTTATTTTATGGAGAAAGGATGAGAGAAGGTAGCCAGACAGATAAAAATAATAAAAAGTGAAAAACATACACAAAAGTTAATCACATGATAAGAATTGGCAATCTATTCAAATAATTGCAAGCCTAAAGGAACTATAAAATAAATTACCTCAATATTGAATTTTTTGTCTATTGATTTATATATTATTTCTGTTCTAACCCGTTTTATTTATGAAAATTAATACCAACTTTAAGAAGCTTCAATGTTCACTTTTATTATTTATAAAACAATTAAGATACCAGAATGCATACGGTACATACTGTGAGCTTGGTTTTGTACATTTATTCATGTGTCTACATTATTTCTACTTTAATAAACATACCATATGTGTATCTTTACAATGCCTGAGAAAGATTTAGCTGTCTGGCACTTACACATGTGTTATTAGTTTTATATTAACTTGGATTACTGTTGTTACTATTCTTGCTGCTGCTATTACTACAATTATCTAATGAGCTTGTTATATATATGTTACTATTTTAAATTCTCTTAACTCAGAAGCCCTTTAAACTATGAACATCTAGCCAATCTTAGTGCTATTTTATAAACAAAGATTCAGGGAGATTAAGTAATTTATCCTCTGTCATATAAATGGACAACATCAGAAATGGAAATCTTGGTCAGAAACTATGTCATATAACACAAAAAGCGAATCTTTTCCCTCTACTCCTTTATGTTTGCACCATTTCGCTATTGCGTAGATGAGAAATTGGCACATTCACATCTTTTAATACAAGTTTGAAAATTGTAAAAATTAATTAAGAACACTTACTGTATCCACTCATTTTCAAAGATGCTCTCTCCTCAAAAAAACAAGATCAGAATTCTAGACATAGGGAAGCACATACTAAATTAAGAAAGCTATTCTGTTTCGTCGCCCCAGTTAATACGCTGTTGCCAGCGAATAAAAGCAAGTTAACAGCATGCTCTTTTATCTTAATATCTTAATTATTTATGAGATGAGGGGCTTATTTAAGGATTATCTAGGAAATTACCTTATAACAAATTAGGTAATTGCAATACATGAAACAAAATGGAGTCCAGCAATCCCCCCTTTATTTAGGGGGTTCATTCCAAGACCCCAAGTGGATGCCTGGAACTTCATATTAATATCAAACCTGATATATACTCTGTTTTTTCCTATACATACAGACCTCTGATAAAACTTAATTTGTAAATCAGGCACAGTAAGAGATTAACAACTCTAATAAAATTATAGCAATATACTTAAATAAAATCTTTGTGAATGTGAGTTTTCTCTCTCTCTCAAGTATTATTATGCTGAACTTACCCATCTTCTTGTGATTATGTGAGCTGTAAAATGCCTGCATAATCTGAGATGAATGGCGCAGGAGGTGAATGACGCAGGCATGTGATACAGTGTCAGGCTACTGTCAACCTTATGATGATGCTTCAGGAGGAAGATCATCTGATTCCAGACAGCAGTTGACCATGGATAACTAAAACCATGGAAAGCAAAATTGAGGATAAGGGGGACTATTGTATTACAAATATCTAAATTAAATGGGATATTTCTATATTTTGATTGCAATCAGTTGGGGAAACAAAACATGAAAACTGCAAATATTAAATAATAATGACTAATAAAAATAATAGTTCTGAAAAGTTGCGTGGACGTGCTACAAGGTAGGCCTGGCTGCAACATATTGAAAACAACACAGACTGTGGCATGAAAGAGACCTCAATATGGTTCCGAAAATTCCTTCTGCATGAACCTTGTCTCGAATAGTAACCTATTCTAATTCCTTGGATGATACTTATAATAATTTGTCTTTGTATATTAACTTATGGTCTCTCTTCTTCTACTAATGTAAAAGCTCCATGAGAGCAAGAGCTTTGTTTGTATTTTTCACTAGAGTATCTCTAAAGCCCAGACTAGTTCATAGCACATAGCAGATGAATGCATGAGTGAATGAATGAGTGATCAGATTAGTCAAGGTCTCAATTCTTAGCTGTGCAGTCTTGGGCTTTTCCAGACCCTCAGCTTTTTTAATTTGTAAAATAATGTTAAATAATCATTTTCTCAGAGAATTCCCCTGATTATTAAATGTAAAAAAAGTAAAGCATACCGCACAGTGACAAGGGGTATATAAGTGTTCAGTAAATGACATTTATTTATTAGAATAAATGTGACGCTTTCACCTTCAGCAGAAAATGATTCTATATTCCCACCCCGTTGTTGAGTTCGGTCATATATTAGGTCCAATATCACGTGAGCTCTTGTGGCTTATGTCACATCCCAATGGAAACTTGCATCTCTCACTCATCCCTCTGCCATGATAATGTGCCTGTTTCAGAGCAGAGTTGCACTTTCAGAACGAAGACATAGGCAGCAGGCCCGAACCTGGCTGTCAACTTGAAGCAGAGACTCAGGCACGACCTGCTGATGTGTAAGTAAGAAAAAGATATTTGTTGTTGAGAGCCCCTAAGATTTTGGAGTCATTTGCTATGCAGGACAGTCTTTTGAACATCGACTATTAAAATGTTCTATGGAATGTCAGATGAAATTCGGAATGTCCATCTTGGAATAAAATTAGTTGAAAAAGGATGGGTTTGAGTCGACATAGGATGAAGAGCGATATATTCCTGTCATGAAAATAAGATATGTAATCGACTACCTCCCCTTTCAGAACATCAATGTCTTTTGTTTTGTCATCTTGGGCTTTACTTCCTTCTTCCCCTCCCCCTCCACCTATTTCAGTCCATTCACTAAGGTCCCATAAATCTAGTTGCACCACTATTGGCAAGGCCAAGCACAGTGTGAAACCTGGTCACTTCTTCAACCGTTTCTATTTTGGACTTTACACTCCTGCTATACGGAATTAGTTCAATTCCTTAAAGCTGTCATGCTGTTTTATGCTTCATATATTTTGCCCAAACTTTCTCCTTTGCCTGGAATGTCTTCCTTCTGCCCCAAAACACCATCTCTTCCACATTCACCAGTGAGGTCCTCCTCAGTCTTAACAATCCAGTCCAAGGGTTGGTCACTCTGCCTCTCATCATCACAGAGAAGTCTCTAGGACCAGGTCATTATTTAATCACCTTTATTGTCCTTGGTGGTTAACACAAGATCTAGCATTTAATATATGTCCAACAAATCCATTTTGAGGTGACTTGGAATGACAGGTCCCTTCAAAGATTAAACAAACAAAAATCTAGAAGAAGCATTCTGACTAAAATCCAATGTTTTAAATGTGATTTCCATCATTACATCTTGGTGAATTAGGTTAGAGATAGAATTTTCAATAGAAGAGGAAATTAAAAGCATTCTTAAGCCTAGAATGTGACCTTTTCCCCAATCTCTCCATCAGCATAGTTTTAACACTAGGTCTTTGCTACATCTCCAGTTGGTATTTAATGACATTAGATCAGGATTACATCAAGAGCTGGCAACTTTAACCAAAGTGGGGGAAAAGAGAGAGAGAGACAGAGACAGAGAGACAGAGACAGAGACAGAGAGAGAGAGAGAGAGAGAGAGAAGGGGGATTTCTCTGGTTTTGAAAAAATAATCTCAATTTTCTTATTTGAAAATCATGGTGATAACATTTTGTTGTATTTATTTCATAGGGTTGGTATTAAAAACCCATGAGAAATTGTGATGTACCTTGTTATAGTTAGAATAAATGGATGCAAGTCCATTTTTTTGTGTATCTCATAAGCAGACATGAGCAGGCAAAGGACACAAGAGAACATGAGAGTTTATATATACAGAATAAAAGCTACCCAAGAGCTGTAAAAGAGTCTGTGCAAGGTGGAAGGTAACTCAGCTAATTCTCCAGACATTACAATTTACCTGTAAGACCAATAATAGTTGAGAAGTCTGAAGAAATAAACAGAGAACAATAAAGTTACATTTTTTTAAAAAAAGAGAGAGGTGCAGAGAATAAAATCCTTGAAGTGTGTGGGAAGAAAAAAACAACAACAGAACTGTGTCTTTCATGCCATATGGAGTTTGATACTGAAGAATCATTTCAGTTGGGCCTCTAAATGGCTATTCTTTGTAAGATTTCCTTTCTTGACTTTTGCCTGCAACACATGGTGCCTTGCTGTATACTTTAGAAAACATATTAACTTCTACTTGCTCTTATGTGTCCTCAGTCAGAGAAATGCATTTCAATTTAAAGCCAACAAAAGCATGGAACAAGGAAGACGTACTTGGCTGTCACAAAGAAATGAAATGATGAATAGAACCATCAATAATTCACATGCTCTGCGTACACATAACAGAATGCCTGATTGTCCAAAATGACTTCTACCTTGGTGAAGCACCAACAGATTGTTCTTCACGGGTCTCTTTGACTGCCTGCCTTGTCCTTCATGTATAAAGTACTTCTTGTTTCTGACAATTTCAATGCTCTTTGCTGGTCTTCATGAAGGACAGACTGGTGGTCGATGGCTAAAAGATACTGGAAAAAATGATAAATAAAGTGTCACTTAGATTATCTCCTGCCTAAGTCCTTCTCTCAATCACACATTTAGAGATTGAGATAAGCCTTGAATTGTCTGGAATGATCCCGATATTGGTGAATTGAAATTTTTGTATGGTTGGGCTGGATACACTGTCAGTCAAGTTTTTCCCCCAACTGTTCCTTCACGTCACATCGCTATAGTGGTTAGAATGAAAGGTTCCCAACCCACATAAGCTTTCAAGGGAATTTACAGATCTGTATAACTATATAGCACATAGACAAAATTTTTTGAACCTCCCTCCCCCAACAGCCTTCACCAAATGAAAGGAAAATGGTAATGTGCCACACTCTTCCTGCTCCGAGGGAGATATGTTCTTATATGTGTGCTGTGATGAGATGGGCAATAAATACTTTGGACACTGAAAGAGGAAATAAAATCTGCACGATGAAGGAAAAGCTAAGAATTGAAATGTTCCCAGGAATTACAGCTGAGCTATAATAGTTTATATAGGATTAGTCCACAGAAGTAATTTTGTAAGTCTCTTGTGGCAGACACAGAATGATAGGGGAACACGGTGATGTACAGGATGTTTCCATTATATTCCATAAATTTGCATTAGAGGTTCAGAGAAACATAAATAATGCATGATAAGTTCTATCAAAAGAATTTCTGGCTGTGGTGAGTGCACACAGGAAGCTGCCTGTAAGGCCATATTTTAACAGGCCTGGGTAATGGCCTGAATGGCCACGTTCACGCCTATAGAAACTGTGGGGTTTGCAATTTGTCAAAGGTTAATGGAGAATGAAGGAAAGTGAGTTTTTTTTAAACTTTAAGCTGGTTTCCTATGTAAAGATATAAAATATTAACATAGTACTTCTAATACTACCATCTGTCTTTATATTAAAAAAAAAGTAATCGAGCATTTTGACTGAGCCACGGCTACTGCAGTCAACCTCTCAATCCTACACCCCTCTCCTCGGGGATGGCTTGACAATGAAGAGAAGAAGGTTTGGCTGCAGGAGAACAGGCACAGGTTGATGAGTGATAAAAACTACTGGTTACTGAGGGCTTACTCTGCGCCAGCAACCAGGCTAAGAATTTGACACATTATCTCAAAATTATCTCGTTTAGCCCATATAGCAACCTCATCACAGAGGGATTGTCCATGACTAATAGGTAAATGTCTCTGAAGGAGTAGATTACTGTAGATGATATAGATATATTTATAGAGAGCGTCTACCTCTGAAACTCGGTCCGTTTTCCTCACCACTGCATCATACTGCTTAATGATGAAAATGGTTAATTTTGAGATCAGCTTGGAAGCAGCAGCTCTGGAGGAACCAGTCTTGTCTGAGCCAGAAGGAAAGGGTGAGGGTCCTGGTGACACTTAGCAGTGGGTGCTGCTTGAAATGTTGTAAGGAGAAGGAATGGCATAAGGAGAAGCTGAGTGGTTCAAAGGCCCAGGGACACAGAAAGATCTCCAGAACAGCTTGGACCAGTGAAGGCCCTAGATGGTGTGATTGGCTGTGCGAGCTGGGTTGACTGGAGAAGATTAAAGCAATGGGTGTATGCTCTTACCTGTGAATTGTCTCTAAAAATGAGAAAAAAAAATCCATTTGAATATCTGCCGTCCTCAGTTTTCATTCTCCTCACCCTATTCCATTCCTTCCAGTGAGAAATGTATTTTTTCCTGTTGATCAGTGTTCTGACTAGCCATTATTTTTCCCTTTAGATCTATTCTCCACCCTCCTCAGGCTGCTATGTGCCAGTGTTGGTAGTTGGGGTGGGGGGACTGACTGCTATGGACTGCATCACCCTCTGGCTTCTTGTTGGGTTTGACCAATGGAGTTCACTAGCAGGAGATTGGAGGGCAAGAGGTGAGAGAAGTCAGGATATTTCTTTCCTCTTTCCAAATTCCTCCCTGCCTCGGTCACATTTTTTTCTCTCGAAGTAGCTATGTTTTCCACTGGTGGCACTTTCCCTAAGGGTCTAGTTTTCATTAGGCTCCAGATACATGTCTTTCTTCCCTATCTCGTAAGTCCTAATGGTGGTTACCAGCTCCTACCTGTTGCTGGTCTCTTGGTATCTCTCCCTCCTTTGTTTCAGAAAATCTGACCTCACTTCTAAAAATAGTCCTGTCACTGAAGTCCCCTGTAAAAGTTCCTTCTGTTTGTTTGAGCCATCTGGGGTAGATTCTGTTTCCTGCCAAACTCTGACACACACTAATGATACTCTACTAAAAAAGCTTTCTTCTTGGGAAGTGCTTACCTGCTTACTCTGCTTGTCTAGCCTTAGGTTAAACAGGATTAGGTCCACAAATACGTGCCCATGCCACAGAAGTAAAACCTCAAACAGCACTGCAAAATAAGGGATGCCAACTGTATGTGTGCTTAAGTACAACTGCTTCTATAGACCTGGCTGGATTTTTCAGTATGTTTTTGAAAATGTTTAATGCAGTGACTGACTAAGTGTTTAATTCACTTAGTCAGCAGTGAATGAATGGAACAAGAGTGTTAGTAAATCATATCTCGCTTGTGATGCAGACTTAAAACAAGGTCACTAATTATAGATATTGAACTGTTTTGCCTGACATGTTCAAGCCCTAGTGCGCTAAACAACTGTCATTTTTAGAAGAATTTTTAAAAAGAAAGAAATGAAGAAATGTGGAACCGATTGAGTGCACGAGCAAACTGGGATCTCCTTTTAAGTTCCCTAACCAAGAGAGAGCCAGACAGGGAAGAGTAACAAGCATTGATTAGATAACAGAAAAAAGGCTAATTCCACCTCCAAATATAAATAATTGCTTTTTGCTTTCCATAGCTTGAGGGAAGCCTAAAGCCAAGAATAATTTATAATCTTACTTTCAATTACTTTTCTTCCCCCAACATTTTATGAGCATTATGTCTGTGCTTTCAATCAGACATGTTCAAGCAATAGCAAATTTGTCTCCAACTTAGCGAATTATTAATTAAGAACCCAGATGTGTTTTACAGAGCAATGGAAGCTAAAATCAATGGATGTCTAACCCGAGGGTTAGGCTCGGGCAATTCTGGAATGAGAGAAATCTATTCCCAGGTCGTACTAATGAGATCTTAAGTGATTGTTTGAAAATGGTGCTATGGCAGGATTACATGAAATAGACTTTTGTATATACTTTTTCTTTCATTTTTTCTAACCCTGGGAAACATAACAATTTAATTCTTTTTGATGGTTCCCACTGGTACCCCTAAGCTTTTCTGGGAGTTATGAAAAATGGAAAGTTAGCTTTGAGCTACATGCCTGAGGAGGAAAACTGAAGTGTTGCCTAGAAATTGGTTAAGGAGGAGAATAGAATCCTCAAACTTTATAATGCTCACCTGATCCCGGTCAGTCCACTTTCCAAGATTATGTTGTCATTATTGCAGGATTTCAGCTCTCCCAACCAGTGGTGCCTCGGATCCCAACGCTGGCACACAGGCAGTGTTCCTATAATTAATCCGACCTCTAGAAAGCCAGTATGGACCTATTTTGTTAAGGAGAGAGGGAAGGAAATGAGCATTTGTTGGGGAGTAATTAGGTGATAGACACAGTGCTGGACACTTCATACATGCAGCCTAGTGTGTTCCTTAGAAAGATGTTCATGCTCGATAACAGAATGCTCATTTTTGGATAAAATTCAGGGCTTAGGAGTTAAGTATCTCTATCAGGTTTTTGCCTCTAATAAAGGAAGAGATGGAATTTAATGCCAGGTGTGTCTGTCTTTGGGTTAGCATGTGTGCTATCAAGACATAATACCAGCCCGACTGATTAAAAATCTGAATCTTTTTTCTATGCCAGTTTCGGCGATCTCTGAAGGAAATTCTTGGCTCTGGCCTTAGTAATCTTACTGAAACAATGTAACTTGAGGCATGCTGGCCGACCTTTTCCAGACCTAATTTCCACATCAGTAAAATTACAGAGTTGCAATAGATGTTGCCAAGGATTACTCTGAGCCCGGAACACTTTTATTTTCCTGCTGTATTGGCAAGTTTTTCTCTCCCATTCACATCGTTTTGTTTTCCTCTCCCAATCTGATCCTGACAAAATTAAAGAAAGTGAAAATTTCCCTGAAGGACATTTCAGTTTACCAGGAAATAAAGCTGAAGGGAAAGACTGAAAGCAGGGTGGCATTTATTTCTGTGTGGAAATCTTTCTTAATGTTTACAATCATAGTGCAATTTTGAAGGTGACTATATTTACGTAGTTCATTATAGGAAGACATCCAAATATTATGCTGCCTTTTTTCCTACTAGAAAACAAATATTTCTATGGTGACATATTGATGACACAAAAAGATTATAGGGGTGCATAGACTGCCTTGTATTACCTTATGGGTCTTAATCCATTTGATGCAAGATTTCCCAAAGTAATCAAAATATAAAAACAGGGAGGAAAACATTCAAACATCTATAAAAAGGTTTTTTTTTTATAGAGTGCCAACAAAGCTTCCTCATGCTTTATGATTTGCTTAGAATTAAATTATATGGTAAACATTCCAGAATTGAACAGTTTGGACTAAAATTGGTGAATTCACTTAAATTAGGATAAAAATCTAGCTATATACGGTTTACGAGAGACACATCCAAAATAATATGCCACATAATGCTTATAAGTAACAAGATAAATAAAGTAGATGATAGACAGTTAGATTGATTGACAGATAATAGGTAGATGATGATGGATAGATAGACACACAATTGATATGTTAGGCAAATAGAAACAGACAAATAAAATACCAGAGGTAATGAGCATATCAATAAAGCAAAATTTAAGGATTAAAGCCTTAATCAAGATAGAGAGGCATATTTTGCATTAAAAAACAAAAATGAGGATAGTTCATGAAGCATATGTCATCTATAAACATTTGGTACATAAAACCAGGACAAAGACAATTAGCAAAGTAAAACTTACAGTGAGAGTCAGAATTGAACAGATCAGGTAGATTTTAAAACCACGAGCACATATAAGATCACATCACAAAATTGACAAGGGTTACTTAATTCCTATTCATGGTATTTTATACCCTACAAAATGCATACTCTACTCTTGTGACCAAGAACCAGTCAGGTGTATTAACAAACAAACAAGAAAAGCATCAACTGTCTATAAAATAAATCTTAATAAATTCCCAAAGATGGAAAATGTAGAAACCACACTTTTTGGCTGAAAGCCAAAAAGCATAAAGTCTTATACAAAATAGTAAAACACATTTTAAATTGTCCACAAAAAATATTTTAAATAAATAAAAATACATAAATAAAACTATAATTCAAAATCATTTAAAGATTAACAAAAAGTAGATAACTCCATATAAAAGCATATGGAATATATCTAAAACCATACTCAGGAGAAAACTTAAAGCTTTGAATCATTTTATTAATAAATAAAAAAGACTATGAAGGAATGGGTTAATATTAAACTTATGAAATTTTTTAAGTAAGGAAGGAAAAGAATTAACAGGGAAATTTAAAACAACTCTTATGACCAAAAATACCAAGAAGGAAATATTAGTAAAATTAAAAGGTAGCCAAATAAAGCAGATAATTATAATTTTGAAAAACTAAAGAAATATTTATGACATTAAAAATAATCAAAGTGAGAGGCACCTGGGTGGCTCAGTTGATTAAGCATCCGATTTTGGCTCAGGCCATAATTTCACAGTTTGTGGGTTTGAGCCCCACATCGGGCTCTGTGCTCACAGCTCAGATCCTGGAGCCTGTTTAGGATTCTGTGTCTCCCTCTCTTTTCCCTTCCCCCACTCATGCTCTGTCTGTCTCTCTCTCAAAAATAAATAAACATTAAAATAATAATCAATGTGATACAACACAAATTCCAATAAATATTCTAAACAATTTTATTTAAGACTTTATGAAAGTAAATGCAAATAATCTAGTGAAGAGAATAATATTTTGGGATACTATAAATTTCCAAAATAAGTTCAGAGCTAGAAAGCATGAAAAGATAATTTTTATAGAAAAATTACAGAGACTTTTGAGGTCTCACCTTAAAATACCTACCAACCAAGATGAATCTACAGGTAAATTTTATGAAACCTTTTGAGACTAGAAAATATATATGTGATACAATTATTTCAGAGCACAAATATGGATATCTTACTAAACTTGCACAACCTGGAACACCTGGGTGGCGCAGTCAGTTAAATGTCTAACTGTTGGTTTTGGCTCAGGTCGTGATCTCACAGTTTGTGAGTTCAAGCCCCACATAGGGCTCTGCGCTGATGCGTGAAGCCTGCTTGGGATTCTCTCTCTCCCTCTCTCTCTCTCTGCCCCTCCCTTGCTCCTGCTTTCTTTCTCTCTCTCTCTCTCTCTCAAAATACATAAAACCACTCAAAAACAAAATAAACTTGCAGACCTCATATCAAAATGCAACAAAGATGGCACTGAAAACCTAAACAATGGAAGAGTTATTCTGAAAACATAAATGAAGAAAATAATGATGATGCAAATAGCACTCGGGGAAATATTAATATAACATATCCAGTGGAAGTAGAGTTTATTTCAAAAATGCAAGGTGGTAAATTTTAGGAAACTCCCTGATATTTTTAGTGTTTTTATCTATGATTGTGTCAATAGATAAATAAGTTAAAAGCATTCTATTTTTGTTACTGTTTTCTTTAATATTAAATAAAATGGAAATAGAACAAAACTGTCTTTAAAAACTGAGAAAGGGGGGCACCTTGGTGTTCTTGATTTTGGCTTAGGTCACGATGCCAGGGTTGTGGAATGGAGCCCTGTGTCGGGTTCTGTGCTGGGCATGGAGCCTGCTTCAGATTCTCTCTCTCTCTCTCTCTCTCTCTCTCTCTCTCTCTCTCTCTCTCTCCCTCTTCCCCCTCCCCTACTCATTTGCTCTCTCTCTCTCGCTCTCTCCCTCTTCCCCCTCCCCTACTCATTTGCTCTCTCTCTCTCTCTCTCTCCCTCTTCCCCCTCCCCTACTCATTTGCTCTCACTCTCTCTCTCTCTCCCTCTTCCCCCTCCCCTACTCATTTGCTCTCTCTCTCTCGCTCTCTCCCTCTTCCCCCTCCCCTACTCATTTGTTCTCTCTCTCTCTCTCTCGCTCTCTCCCTCTTCCCCCTCCCCTACTCATTTGCTCTCTCTCTCTCTCTCGCTCTCTCCCTCTTCCCCCTCCCCTACTCATTTGCTCTCACTCTCTCTCTCTCTCCCTCTTCCCCCTCCCCTACTCATTTGCTCTCTCTCTCTCGCTCTCTCCCTCTTCCCCCTCCCCTACTCATTTGTTCTCTCTCTCTCTCTCTCGCTCTCTCCCTCTTCCCCCTCCCCTACTCATTTGCTCTCTCTCTCTCTCTCGCTCTCTCCCTCTTCCCCCTCCCCTACTCATTTGCTCTCACTCTCTCTCTCTCTCCCTCTTCCCCCTCCCCTACTCATTTGCTCTCTCTCTCTCGCTCTCTCCCTCTTCCCCCTCCCCTACTCATTTGTTCTCTCTCTCTCTCTCTCGCTCTCTCCCTCTTCCCCCTCCCCTACTCATTTGCTCTCTCTCTCTCTCTCTCCCTCTTCCCCCTCCCCTACTCATTTGCTCTCACTCTCTCTCTCTCTCCCTCTTCCCCCTCCCCTACTCATTTGCTCTCTCTCTCTCCCCCTCTCTCTCTAAAAATAAAATAAATCTTTAAAAAAATGAGAAATATATGTTTGACAACAACAAATGCCATCAGAAGTGTTCTGGTGCTTTCCATTAAATTCAAGATCAAGTAGGAATGCTATTCTCACCACTACACCACTGTTATTCGGCATTGGTTTCGAGTCTCTAGCTAAAGAGACAGCAATATATATAGCTTTATGTTTACTCATATGATCTCAGAAGTCACAGGAAGACTCTAATTCTGATTCTGGGACAGCCAGTTATTACCTGGAAGATTTGGAAGAATCCCTTAACCCTCATAAGCTTCAAGTTTTCACTTGGGAAAAGGACATTGATCTCCCTCACTTAGGAGTACTGTAAGGATTCAATCTAATAACACTTGTAAAGTGATTAGCAAAATGTCTGATATTTCAGTATTAATTAATGATAGGGCTATGAACCATATTAGCCATTATTATTATTATACCCATCATAATTATTATCATTACCTCATATTTTAACCACAATGTAAGAAATTCAATCAAGTGACCGAATAGAAAAAAATAAATAAATAAACCAATTCAAGCTGTTTTACTTATGTATTAGAATGTTTTATTTATGTATTAGAATGTTTTATTAATACATTAGAATATATATTGAGGAACAATCCAAATTCAAAAGTAACATGCAAAACCACACAAAAATCTAAGCTAGAATTATAAAATATGAAGAGACATATTTAATATAAATCCATGTGAGACCAATGTTAAGAAAACTACAATTGCTACTAAAAGATTTTAAATAAGATTTTAAGATTTGGTGAAATATATTGTCCTCTGGGATGGGATGATATCTCTCCATCTCAAATAATTTGTATATTTAACTCAATTTAAATAAGAATTCCATCTTTTGATGATTTGGTAAGAAATTTCAAATGTCAGCCAGAGGAGTAAATGTAAGAGAGAGGCCAAGAAAATACTGAAAAATTATGACCAATCAAGGTGCACGTACACTGCTAGAATTATGATATATTATATATATACATTGTAGAGATATATGATATGATATGATATATTGTATCATATGTATGATATTATATATTGTAGAGAAAATATGATATATTGTAGAGAAAAAAATATTGAATGAGTGTACACAGATATAGATAAATGAATCTTAGCAACCAATTTAATAACCCAGAAATACAATAATCTATAATGAAAATTTTGTGAGATAAAAACATTTCAGGGATGCTTGGGTGGTTCAGTTGGTTAAGCTTCTGACTCTGGATTTCAGCTCAGGTTCATGAGATCAAGTCCCACGTCAGGTTCTGTTCTGACAGTGTGGAGGCTGTTTGGGATTCTCTGTCTGCCCCTCCCCTGCTCTCTCTCTCTCAACATACACAAATAAACATTTAAAAAATTCTTAAAAATAGTGAGAAAATAATAAAATAATAGATAATTTTGGTACAAAATGCTGTCCCTACTGACAAAAGTGTCAACTCTTTTCTACATGGCATACACTTAAATTCAAAATAAATGAGTGCTCTCAAGGTTTATTTGAAAGGCTAAAAAACATTCATATGAGCTACAGGATAGTATTTTTACAACCTTGAGTTTTTTGAAGTATGAAGTGAACTCCAAAGTTTATCAAAAAAATTGACAAGTCTGATTATCCAAAAAATTGAAATTTTATGGGGGAAAAGACAATATAAATTTCAAAAAGATCTAAAGGATTGGAATTGCTTTGAATGAAATTTACAACATAGATCTACTATTTATAATAGACTTTAAACCTTATACTAATTAATAAGAAATAATCATTTAAAAAGCCCAATGGCATAAGCCCATGATGGAAAGACAAATACTGAATGATTGTGTTTATATGAAGTATCTAAAATAGTCAAATTCATAGAATCAAAAAATAGGATAGTAGTTGCTGGGGGGCAAGGGACTGAGAAATGGTGGGCTGGTAACCAATGTGTATAGCACTTTAGTTAGGCAAGATGAGTAAGCTCTAGAGATCTGCTGTAAACACTTTACCTGGAATGAACAATAATATTACATTTAAAAATTTATTAAGAGAGTAAATCTCATTGTAAGTATTCAGACCACAATAAAATAAAACTAATACATACATACATACATACATACATACACATAAACAGAAACCAAGGCAATTCACATAAGAATAACATAAATGTACAAAAAACAACACAAAAAGAATTTAACATTTAATAATTATAAAGACAAAATAAACTGGCAAGCAATAATCAAAAGAGGTAGTTCTTTGTCTCATACTGGCTAAAGAAGATGTGAAAGATTGTGTAGTAAGTTGAATTGTGTTCCCCAAGAGAGGTGTCCAAATTTTAACCCTTGTTGCCTGTGAATTTGGGAATAGGGTCTCTGCACGTAAAATTAAGAATCTCGAGTTGAGCTCATCCTGGATATATGGCCCACAGTGAATTCAGTGAGCGGTATCCTTACAAAATTAGAAAGAGACAAGGCACAGAGATACAGAGAAAAAAGGCCATGTGAAATTGGGGCAGAATTTGGAACAAATCAACTCCAAGCCAAGAAAGGCCAAGGATCACCCATAGCCACTAGAAGCTACCATGGAACAGACTCTCCTTTAGAACCTCTATCTGGAAGGACTCAACCCTGCTCACATTTCAATTTCAGATTCTGGCCTTCAGAACTGTGAAGAACTTGTTTCAAGCCATGAAGTTTGTGGTAATTCATTACGGCTACCCTAGGAAACTAATTCAGATGGGTAACATTTCAATTTTCCAAAGAAGTAGGGAAAACTCTCTCTTCCACTTTTAAATGTACAAAACTGAGTGGTACCTGGGTGGCTCAGTTGGTTAAGTGTCCGACTCAGTTTTGGCTTCTGTCATGATCTCATGGTTTGTGAGATAGAGCCCCATGTGGGTCTCTGTGCTGAGAACATGGAGACTGCTTGGGATTCACTTTATTTGTCTCTCTCTGCTCCTCCCCCAATCATGCTCTTTCTCTCTCTTTTCCTTTCTTTCTCTCTCAAAATGAATAAAAGAAACTTTGAAAAATGGAAAAAAATTGAATATTGGAAGATAATTAGGAAACATAGTGCCATGAAAATCTGTGTAACCATGACTCCACTGCCCAAGGAGTTCGTAAAGATATGTGCATGGGAATATATTGCTTCAATGTGTATGACAGCAGAAAGTCAGAAAGAAACTAAAATCTCTCAGCAAGAAAGTGGCATAAAAAATATGGTGAGGTTATAAAGTGTTTACATATCTAATAAAATAATTACAGAAATATAAATATATGGACTGGGAAAGATATCCAAGATGTATAACATGAATACAAATCTAGAGAACGATACATATGAAATAACCTTATTTTGCAAGATACATACATACATGGGTTCATAAATCTGATTTTGGATATGTTTTATATGTGCATGTGTTTATTTACACAAATAAATGTACTTATGTACACGAGTGTGTGTTTGTACATGTGTACTTTGTAGAAACAGAGAAGTTTGAAGTTCTGTGTATCAAACTCTTAGGGTTGTTTATCTCTGGGAGATTATTTTATTTAACTTTATACAAAATATAATTAAAAGCAAATGACAGCCAGCATCCTTACCTTCTGGCTTGCAGTTGGGTTGGGAGGCAACCAAGTTACCTAGAAGAAATATACGGAGAGACTGAGTTCAGAATATTGGTTCCAATGTTTTCTGTCCTGTTAGGTTATCACGGATTGGCAGTGTCCCTCTATTAAAGGGCACTGTGCTAGGCAGGCAACCCTAATTTTAGAGCTCTTCCTGGGTTCTGGAAGTGCTTCTTTCTTGCCTATTTGGCTTAAAAGGAGTAATGGCTGTCTGTGATTACTCTGAGACACTATACCATCGTTTTGTTACTTTTCCTAAGTACTGTCCACACCTTTGTTAATAGTTCATGATCATTCCACACCTGCCCAGTTTGAGTGTGCCTGTTTCCTTCCTGTTGATTATCCCCGTCCAGTATTCATTAACTGCAGTTCCCTGACTTTGAACTCACCTGGCTTATGTGAGGCTAATCCATGTCTAGAATCTCAGCTTGGCCAATATGATCACCTCATTCCTCAAGACCTGTCGATTGATTTGGAGTTGTATGTATAACCTATCAAACTGGGCAAGTCAGAGGCAAGCATCGGAATTCTGCTGTAGTTACAGTAAAAGAAGCAATCTTTTCCTATTGAGCCTATCTTTCCTCTGGTAAACTGAAAGCCTAATACTTCTGGTGGCTATTTTTGTCACCACATGGGAAAAGCCTGAAAGAATGATGAAAAGACAGGTAAAAGCAGAATTGGGAAATTAAAACCAATATATTCCTGATGTTATAATTTGAACATATAGATTCAGACGTATCTGCATGCTGACTATCCCTGAACTCCTAAGACACGTGAGCTGGTAAATCCCTTTTCTCATGGCTCATTTCAATTGCAACAAAGTTTCCTGAACAATACAAGTATTTTGTGACCGTATTCCCCTCACCCTTTCAGCCCAGGGTAATGACTTCATACTTATGCGGCCAGCTATCTATGACAGGAATTTGTGTGACAAATTCTTCTCTCAAGTTGAGGTGATAGTTAATATCCAGCCCAATCAGATTCATAGATTGTGCAGCTTCTCTCTCTCTCTCTCTCTCTCTCTCTCTCTCTCTCTTTCTCTCTCCTTTCTCTCTCTTTGATCTACCTTAAAACTTTAAATGAGAAACAACGGTATATTTTATGATTGATTGGAATAAAAAAGGAAAAGAGAATTAGTTTGTAGCTAACTCATACCCTGCCACCCTGGTGCCATTTCACAAAGCTCCAAGTGCTAACGTTGCAGGACTGCTGTGAATCCAGACGATTCTCCAATTTCAATCTCCACAAGGCTTGGACCTCCTGTTAACAACAACTACAACCAAAAATTGTTGTATTTCTGCTCCCTTATTTCTTCACGTATTTTAATAGAATTCTATTCAACTGTGAAGCTTTGTGTAGATGTCTGTTTCTTTAATGAAAAAAATCTTAACTGAAGGATTTATTGATATAGGACCATGTTCATTTTATGTTTACTGAGAAAAGCTCCTTTAAAATAATGTGATTTGGTTTCTAACCTCTCTCTCTTTTTCTACCTCTCTCTATCCAAGCTTTACTGGTGTTTATGGTGATACTTCCATGGAAAAAATACATGTATATTCCCGATAGCCTATATTCATGTCTATGCCTGAACTTGGGCTTATTTCTCAATTCACACTGAGATCTGCTTTTATATCTTTAATAAGCTATTACTCTGACACTCAGTTCTGCCTCAGCAACTGTTATAAACCCTGATTATAAGTCAAGAAAACACAGTCTGGAAACCAAAAAAAATAATTTTTCAATGACTCAAGTATTTTCCATATTTTTCTCAAACACCATAAAGCTTAGTCATACCACTTTTTTAAAAGCTCCGTTTCTCTCTCATTCTCTTCCTACACACATCCCAGCTTTGCCTTGGCTTCGTCTTCCAGAATCTCCCTTCAAACTTTCCTCCTACTCTAAGCCAAAACTCCTTGCGACCCTACCACTTATACTGATTTGGAACACTTAATGTCCAAAGGGCTTTTCTAGAATTTATAGGACACTCCCTGAGGGCTGAATAAAAGTGGTGAAAGGAGAAATGGGCAGGTCCAGAAAGGATTCTCTCCCGGGTTAATTTCTGTTTTGTTACATAAGTTCTACATTTACAGAAAACTTTAGGAATACACATCACAGTTTCAACAGTGGCTATTTCTGAATGAGGATCCCCCCCTTATCTTTAGCAATATGTTTCTGCATGTTTTGCAAGAGTCATATGTTGCTTTTATAATCACAAATATATGAAGTCGTTGAATAAATTAATATTTGAAAGGTATACATGTCTAAGTAAAATAAGACTGAAACCCTAAACATTCTCTGGGGATGGCCCATGAGAACTGAAGTACCCTGACCCGAAATTACTTCCCTACTGGTTACCTAGCACCTACTGCTATTTCCAAGGTACATCACTTTCCTAACCTAACCTCGATTTGCTGTGTTTTGAAAATGGCATTTCAGGAGGCATAGCTCATTTCCTTAAGGTAAATCATTCTGTTCTCCAGAAAGGACTAAAGTAGGATCCACACATACCGTGCTTCTCTTCTCTACGATGGCATTCGTGCCTTGATGTGATGCATTGAGCCGGATCGCAGAGCGTCTACTAGGTTGTTCACTGCACCAGCCGCAGTCACCTCGTGCCCTCAGGACCTCTGTGGGACGTTTACTTTTACTATGCCTTCATAAATTAGATGAACTGCTCTTCGTGCCTTCCTCTTGGCAGAGAGCCTAACAAGTGAAGGGTAAGCTTGACTTTTTCAGTAGAAAAAAAGAAAAATATTTCCTCAGCACTTGTGAAGGTCAGCTCAACTAGGTTCCCATTAGTCACTCTCAAGTAACTAGGAAATGAGAATAGGTGGTGAGCTTCTGACTCGCCCACTCACTGATTCCTTATTCCCTCACAGAGCACTTCTGTGCAGGTGCTGGGGACGAGACGTGCAAGATGCACTCTTTGCCCAGGAGGGACCCCCAGAAAAATGGGAAAGAAGACATGAACACATGAAATCCAAAATGTTAATGCTGGTAATGAGAATGAAAAAAAGTAACATTCACTGAATTCTGTTTATCGTGTGCCAGGATCTATACAAGGTGATATGCATGCGTATATCATCTCTCAATAACCTTAAGAAAAAGATATTATCATCATCATCATCATCGTCAACTCCATTTTATGAATAAAGAAGTTGAAATCCAAGAGTTTATTACTTGTTCAAGGTGACATGGTAACAAGGAATAGAGTCAAAATTCACAGGCAAGGGGCGTCTGGGTGGCCCAGTTGGTTAAGCGTCCGATTTTGGCTCAGGTCATGGTCTCATGGTTCAAGATCTCCAGCCCCACATCCAGCTCTCTGCTTACAGCATGGGGCCTGGAGCCTACCTTGGATCCTGTTTCCCTATTTTTCTCCCCCTCCCCCACTTGTGCTCTCACTCTCTTAAAAATAAAGAAACGTTTTAAAAAAATCCACAGTCAAGAAGTTTGACTTCAGTACATGTGACGGGAGCTAGACTAAAAGCATGAACCCACTGCTGCAGGAGCCCAGAAGGGAAAGGCCAAGAACCTGGAAGAGGTGAAGAAGGTTTGATCAAAGAGGAGAGGGTTCTGGTAGGTCTTGAGGAAGAAACTGGTTCCATGTTAAGGTGCTGTAGAAGAAGTGTAATTCTGAAGAACGTGGTAAAAGGGATCCACACATTCATTCACCATCTGCAGCAGAGGTTATAAATAGTCAGCCTGCAAACAGAAATCCCCTACAGGTAGAATTTGTTTTCTGCCCCCCAAGATGTTTTTGTTGTTGGTTTCTAGGATGCAGAGAGGTTGGCAGTCCTTTCTGGCTCTTGTGCTGGTCGGCAGTGTGACCTTGGGCAAGTCCGTGAATTCTTCCACCGGCTGTCAGTTTCCTCATTCAATTGTTTGTGTTTTACTCAATTTTAATGAGATTTCGTTTACATAAGATAAACTGCATACATAGGAAATACAGAAATTATTAACTTTTGACCTATATAACTCCATAAACACTCCCAAAACCAAGATACATGGATCATTTCCGTCTTTCCCCAGTTTCCTCATGCCCTTTGCTATCCATCCCAACCTCTGTTGCTACCTTCTCTGGATCTGTCTCTTTGTCCCCAGAGATCAGTTTGACTGTTTCTGGAATTCTACATAAATTCAATCACATAATAGGAATCTTTTATATATGGCTCTGTAGTCAGCATGATGATTGTAAGATTTATCTATGTTGTGCCTCCATCAACATTGTATTCCCCCCCTTTTTTAATTGAGAAACATTTCACTACCTCATTTGAGTTGATTAAAGTTATTAGTTATTGTGAATAAGGCTGCTACGAGCATTGTGCACAGATCTTTGTATGGACATTGGCTTTAATCTATTTTACATGAACATATTTCTTAGCTTTTTAAAGAAACTGTCCAGCTGTTTTCCAGTGTGGTTATACAATTTTACATTTCCATGAGAAGCGTGTGAGACTCCCAGTTGGTCCACAAGGTTGCCAACCCTTGGTTTTGCCAGTCTTTCACATTTTCCATTGTAGCAGAAATATATAGTCAAGCACAATGCTTTAAGACATTTTATAAAATTGGAATTCCTTTGGGCAAAGTTTGTCATTCTAGTTTCTTTCAATATTACCTATTGGCTGATGCCAAACCCATTGTACCATGGCCTGGCCCTGAAATTATTTAGGCCAAACCCATTGTACCATCTGCCTGGCCCTGAAATTATTTAGCAAGAGTCGTATACATATTGTCTTATTTTAACTTCCCATAAAGTATCTTATTTTATTCTCTTGATAACTCTTAGAAGTAGGTATTAGCAAGCCCCCATTCATAGTTAAGGAGGTAAAAGCTAAAAAGAGGTAGAGGTTATGTCATATACCTAAAAATAGCAGTCAGGATGTAAACTCAAGACTGTTTGGCTCTGAAACTGGGTGTTTCCCACACAGACCTTTCAGACAGCAGAAATCACACATGTAAAAATTAAAAACTAGGGAAAGGGCTGGCATGTTTAGAGAGTTTTACTGATTGACTGGATCTGTTCGTAGGACTCACGAGTAGTTAGGACCAGCAATATAATTTGAACATAATAATACACTGTCCTTTTTTTCGAAAAGAAGAAACAAGTTTTGTTAAAGGTATTAAAATATAAATTTTGCTTTTATTCCACACACTCTCAATTTGTATGGTGGTTTTATTTGCTATTTAATGTCGTTCTAAGCAGAAAAAAATACAATTTTAAATGATCAGCAAAAATCTTTTTTGTCATCTATGTATTGTACAATGCCAATTTTAAATGAAAATATAAGTGCATTTAAGTCATATGTGGAATCCCCCAAATTATACATTCAGTATTTTGTAGCTCATAGATGCAGAATACCAGAGCAGTGGAAGCACAACATGAACTAATACAACTGGTTTTATTTTACTTTTTGATACATGCACATTCAACCAATATCCGTTGTCTATAGCTCACTGGTGAGTAGGAAAGAACTTAAAAAAAAACCTATAGGTTATCCTATTTTTCTTTTCCTCTATGCCATGATTTTCATCATGAGTGGTTGGCTAATATGGGGAAGTAATACCAATAAAAAAGGATATGATAGCATTCCCTGGTCATTTGTGTTTCTAGAACACAATTGCCTTCTTCCTGATAGAATTTTTGAATAGAAGACATGGCCTCTCAGGTCTGCCAGGGCCCTGCTTACTCAGTGATAGAGGTAACACACTTCATACTTACTTTGAGTCTTGCTGAACTCCCATCATTCTGTGCCCATGGGACATGATGAACACTATTAAAATGGAATGGCAGGTGACAGTGGGCATTCCTATTCACAGATATCCTCTGCCATGCACTTCCTCCATGATCCCATAGAAATTCACTTACAAAACAAACTTTCAAAAATAAATTATTCAGAGCTTAACGATGGTAACAGGAAAACGGTATACAAAGCACTGGGGCCCTTCTGAGTGCTGGGTCTTGTGTGACTTCACTGGTGGAAAGCCCATGAACCCACCTTTTTGGATAATGGAGAAATGAAAGACAAGAACAATTTATACAAGTATAGTTTTTACTCAATCACTCACTTAGCAAATAGTTACGAAATACCTACCTTATGCCAAGCATTGCCTTAGGGGCTTGGGATACATCAGCAGACAAGGGACGAAAATAAAAATTTGTCTTCATGGAGCTTACAGTCTATTTTCCTTTGAGGATAAGTAAAATTGGAACCATCTGTTCTTCCTGAAAGATTACTGATGACTAGAATTCAATTCAAAAGAAACAGGCTCTTAAAAAAATCTCATTATAGAAAATCTTATTTCCAAAGATGGTTGTACATGTTGGAGTCCACTGAATGTGTGATATGAAGATAATATGTTTTGTTCCTTCCATCCTTTGATTGCTATCCTGGTTTGAATGACAAAAGAGTTAAATGACTTTTACCCATTTGTTTGCTTTATGTTTGTGTCTTTCCTGGGAATCTATGTAATAAAGACCTCTAATTAGATTTGTCCTAATTTTTCTGCATGTTTTGGTAAAATAAAATGTGACTCTTCATCATTTTTATCATAGAAATTGGCAACTGAGAGGGCTTTATTCTATAATTAATATGTCATTGATTGTAGTCACCATTTTGGCAAATCCATTTTTCAGCAAGATGAGCCACTAAGCAATGATCTGCCATAGAGAGTATGGGAAAACGGGGTCTCTTCTAGCCCAGAAGTTCTCAAACTTTAGCATGCAGTCACCTGGGGGGATGGTTAAGACACAGATTGCTGGGCCCACCTGCAGTTTGATTCCCCAGAAGAGCGGTAACCCCTGCGATTATGCATTTCCAGGTTTCCAGGTGATGCTTCTGTTGCTGCCAGCCCCAGGAAGTAGACCATCTTACTTGTTCAAAGACAGAGAGCCTAAATGCCTTTTTCACTGGAAACCCATATGGGCTTGTTTATACACACAGGCTTGGGACCAGAACATTCCTTTTTTAAGCTGAAAAATAGACTAAGACTAAGAAGACTGAACTGAAACTGTCATTCTATCCTTGTCTCTCTCTTCACCGTATTTGAACGTGAGTGGCTGTGAGTGAGTGTGTGTATGTATATGTGTTAGGGGGAGACAGACAGATTGGCAGATTGGTAGGGAGTAGAGTATGTTTGAGTCAAAGGGGGTAGAAAAGACCAAGAATGAGTGTTTGTGTATATTTGTACAAAAAGATGTAAACAGAGGATGGGAAAAGATAAGAGAGACTTAAAAAAAAAAAAAGAGAGAGAAGGAAGGAAAAAGACAGGCACATGAAAGCATAGGGAAGGAACAAAGTCCCCAAAAAGCAGCACCATATTTCCCAACCTGTTCTCATTTAGGAAATAAAAAAAAAAATAAAGTAAATATAGCAAAATGTTGTGAGTGCCTCATTATTATCTTATGAAAGCTGGTAAAAAATAACATAATTTATCACTAAGTTACTGCATCAAGCACTTTTACTACTTTATCTCGTTTAGACTGCATCATCATCCTTTGCAGAACCCATTCAGGTTCCTTTTAGAGCAAGAAAAATTTAATTTAAAAGAGGCTGAATGAACCATCTCAGGTCACACAATCAGAAAACAACTCTACTGGTGTTTGATATCGGGGCACCTTGGTTGGATTTCACTAAACTTTCACACAGGAGAGTTTTAAATAAATTTAAACAAACAAACAAACAAACAAACCTGAAGTCTTGGGCTGGAGAAATTATTTGCTATGAGCATAATTGTCGTATTGTTATTCTCGTCCGTTTTTATATTTTCAAGTAACAACTGAGTTATTTTAATGACAAGATCTGATAAAGGGAAAGTATTACAGCTGGAAGAGCCCCCCAGAGCTCCGGGCTGAGGTATGCAGATTGCAGTGAGAACACGGGACACAGCCAGCACCGAAGGAAGCTTCTGGTTTGCTAGTCAGTCTCTCAACACATTTCCTCTGTCGATTTGGGCTTCTAGAAATTATGACACCTCATCAGAGTTTACTTGTTCCAAAGTCAGATGACACCTCAGCCTAGAAAAAAAAAATATTCTGGATAGTGCAAACTGATTTATATGTTAAAGTAAGTTAAAATTAAATTTTTCTTTTGAGAATTTCAAGACACTGCTGGTGATAAGCCAAACTTTTATTTATGAATTGTTTTCCTGTGATCACTCAAAAAAATCCAAAAGTTTATTGTGTAAATTTTTCACTGAGAATGTAATGCATCCTTATTTTAGAAAAGAATAGATAAAAGGAGAAAACAAGTGTTCATTGAAATAGGGCATTATTAAGATTTTGTTCTTTCTTCTACTTTTGCTATCTGTGCATGTGAAATAGCTCAGACCATGCCAGATAAGCCTGTTCTGTGTCCTATGTTTTTGCCTAAAATTTTCCAGAATTTTATAAAATCTTTTCAAGACTTATTTTCAAGTTTTGGGAGTTCCTTGCTGACGTTGATATATATGAAGAAGTATTTAATTTTGTATAAGTGATTCTATATTTTTACTAATATAAATGTCATTGAAATGAATGGAAATATTTTTAGGAATAAAAATATTTTCAGCATATTTTTTTTTTAATTGAGATGAATTTTCAGAAGAAACCAGAAATGCATGAAAGTGCCTATTTCATTGCTGGCTTATTGGTCCTGTCTTGTGAACAGAAGTGGGTTTACTATGTAGCTCATGGAGTTTAAAATCTGGCCTCCACTCTTCCAGGATTCTTTCCAACAACCTGGGAAGGGCTCTAGCAAAGTGTCAAATCTAATGATCAATTCCTACCTTTGTATTATTTGTCTTAAATTAGGTATACCAAATTATATAAATAGCATTCCTCATGAAACCTGGATTTCTTCCAGATTGTGTGGTAGAGTTTAAAACATGCTTCGGTATTATCTATCTGCTTGGAAAACTGCGATCAGTTATAATTTTTATATATTATACTGGTTATTGTTTTAAGGTGCATGCTTTCTGAATGCCTAATGAGTAAATGCATAATTCTAGTCGTTGTTTTTATTTTCTTCTTCTGTATCTTCTAGAAAGTCAACTGTATCCTTTAGTACAAATGGGTTACATGTGGATTGTTTATTCTAGAGGCAAACATTAACTATGTACAGATTAGAATTAAGGATGTAATCATAGTTTCCATGTAGTAAATCATGATTGTGCTAGATGTTTTATCTATGTGATTTATAAACTTTAGAATATATATGTTAACCCAAGGCAGATCTTTTGCAGAACACACACACACACACACACACACATGCATGCACATTGAATGTATATATGTATGTATGTATATATATATCTTATATACACATGAATGTATAAATATATAAAATGCCAGTAACTTAAGAAAAATAATTTTTAAATTATAAATATGAACTTATATATTAAAGAAAATATTTATTTATAATATTAAGAAATCACAAAATTTGACAAATAGTATAAATATCAGTGGATCAAGACAAGAATGGTAATATTTTTGTCAATAATTCCCAGACATACCTCAACAAGGCTGTTGCCCCTACATTTTGGGGAAACACATTATTTGATCACCTTTTCGTGTAATACTTTTGTGATATATTTTTCTAAAATAATATAGAAGCAATCAGTCTTTACTAGAACACCATTGGTCAAATAGGTTTTCTCTTATTCTTCAGGTCAGAATGCATAAGACATATGAATTCACGCATAGATATATACTCACAGTTTGTAGTATTTCTAGAGTTGTGCCCTAAAAACAAAGGGGTTCTGACCAATTGTATTTCATGAGATACCTGTCATGAAAGGAATATTAAGTAAGATAACTGTAGGCACTGTATCAACAGAGAGCATTGCTGTCAGCAGTGAACTTCCATTTTAACTGAGCATTGATGATAACTTCCCTGGATCTAATTTTAAGTGTCTGATGATTAGGAGAATCTTCCCTAGACCAGCTTCTGGCTCTGTGCATTTCAAACCTTATTTATCCTCCAATTTCTAAATACTTTCAAATGGAGTGTAGCGTATAGTAGCACATGGTCCTTATGACATTTGACCTCTGCACTTGCCCTTTAGGTCACTGTCCTAAGTCAGCACAGTAGGTCTTAGGAGCATTTCTGGAAGCCATTCCACATCAGGATAAATAGTAATATAGTAACAAGGTGGAACAATATAAACATATCACACCAACCCCCAGCTAAAGGTCCATCCACGTCAACTTTTAGCTAGATCCAGATGATGCTATCATCTGACATAGTGAAAGTATGACAGAGGGGAATAGTAGTGTAGAAAGTGTTTACAAAACATAAAACCTGTGAACATATTGCTCATGTCCCTCTAGGCCATTAGGAGGTGGATTCCTTTCCCAGGGCTTTTATAGCAAATTAACACAAACTTGGTGGCTTTATAACAATTGACAGTAATTCTCTCATAGCCCTTAAGGCCAGAGGTATAAATTCAAGGTGTTAGCAAGACCAGTCTCTCTCTGAAGGCTCTAGAGAGAATGCTTCTTTTATTCTTCTAGCTTCTCGTGGCTCCAGGAGTCCTCTAGTCCAATCTCTGCTTTCATCTTCTCTTTACCTGTGTGTCTCCCCTTTGTGTGTCTCTTATGAAGACACTCATCATCAGATTTGGAGCCCACCCAGATAATCTAGGATGATCTCATCTCAAAATTCTTAACTTAATTACATCTACAAAGACCCTTTTTCCAAATAAGGTTACATTCACAGGTTCCAGAGACTAGGACAACTTGGTCATAGTTGTCCATTTTTGGGGATGTGGAGGTGGGTGCCATTCAGTTCACTACAGATGGATTCATGCACGAGAGGCCTTGAAACATCCTTCATGAATGTTATGATAAGTCTGCCTCTGTGGAGCTCTATTTTAACAAAGAAGTGAATGAAGTTATAGGAGAAATAAGTTACTTGACCCAAGATTCTAGAAGTAACCAACCAGATATTTAAACTTGGTCTTTTACACACTTTCCCCCATGCCAATCCACCTTTGAATTGTTTTTAGAAGTCACTAGGCAGAAAGATCATTGAGAAAACTCGTGTGTTTCCTCAAACCTTTTTTTAAGGAGGACGCATAAATCAAATGAAAACTTATGACCCATCCACAACTAACTCATTTAGGATACTACTTTTTTACTTTTACATTTGTACACACAAACACACACACATACAATTTGTGACAAGGAGGTGGTGAAAATATTCTGCAGTTTCCTCAAAATTAGAAATGGGAGAAACCACAGTGGATTTCTATTATAAGTGGGACAGTTGAGGCAGGGGTAATGAGTAGTGACTTGAACAAGTTCACTAAGCTGGAGAGTTACCAGCATAGATCCACGATGCACCCACGTCTCTGGCTTCCGATCTTTATTCTCCATTTCCCAAGCTGCCCCAGTTCTCAGTATCTTCATTTTTTTTTACCCTTTTCTTCACATATTTTATTTCTATCAAAGTCATCTCAATGATTTTATTTTAATTAACCTGATGGATTTAAAGGATGAAGTGTATTATGTGCACCTCCTTTAGGAAAATATTTGATGAGGCTAAAGCCCATATTCTTTGAGAATTTGCTATCACCAAGTCTTAGTATTTTATAGCTTCTGAATGTTGAATTTTTTTCAGATATGGATTACAAATGAGAAAAAATATCAGAGTAGCAAATTGTCAAAAGCTCTTTTTGAGATCATCATGAATAATGGATATTAAATTCACTTTGCATATTTTGAAAAATTATGCAAATCATATTAAGCAAATTGCTTAAGAAGTGAGGTGTTTTGATAAAAACAGTTAATTCTCTTTTTGTTACAATATGTAAGTGGTGTTTAAGCTTAACCATATGCAAATCCTCCGACTTCCTGCTATATTATAAAAACCCGAGTTATCTAATAATATGCTCTCTTCTCATAATATCAAGGTTTTTGTGCCTTTAACCTCAACTCTTTTTATTCCATTTTTAATTCCATTAAACTAATAATGCATCACTTTATATACCTTCTGAAGTTATTACATTTGTCTTATCAGATTTGTGATTTGAATAGATTTAGAGGAAGTGACCTTCATATTAATTATTCCTTGAACTGGAGTCAGTTCTTGTTATAATTAGGTGGGTAAAGGTGTGTATTCACCAAGCATCCCTGAGAATGCAGAGTAGGAGTGATTGGATCCTCTCTTCAAAGGTTTGAAGTCTTCTAGTGGAGAAAAACCATGTATCTCCAAGCCAGGGTATAGGCAGTACATGTGGGAACATGTGAAGGAGAGGTCACTCCTGGATTCAATGGGTAAGTAGATAGTCAATGTAGACATCACAAAAGCATTGACATTTGAACTGAGAATTCAATTATGGAGAGATTTTGTACATAAATGAGAAAAGGAGAGCATTTGATACAGAGGAACAGGATGAGTAAAAACTGAAGTAAGGAAATATAGGCAGGCTACTTGGAGAAAGAAACACTTATCTGGTTTAATAGACAGGTAAATAAGCTATATCAAGAGTTACAGTAGAATATAAGGTTTTAATAATAATAAATAGTCATAAATACAATGAAAATAATAAAACCTACCATATCTTGAACACTCACAAGAGTCAAGACCTTGTATTTAGTGCTTTATGTATTGTTATTCGTCTTAGTCTGTGTAGGCTGTTAAACAGAATACCATAGACTGAGTGGCTTATAAACAGCAGAAATTTATTCTCACAGTTCTGGAGATTAGAAGTGAAAGATCAGTCACAGGCAGATTCAGTGTCTGGTGAGAAGTAACTTCTTGGTTCATAGATGAGGCCATCTTCTTGCTGTGCCCTCACATGGACACAAGACTGAGAGAGCTTTCTGGAGTCTCATTTATAAGGACACTAGTCCCATGAGGGTTCCACTTCATGACCTAATTACTTCCCAAAGGCTCTACCTCCTACTACCATCATATTGGGGGATTAGGATTTCAACATGAATTTTAGGGGGTCAAAAACATTCAGTCTTTTGCATTACTGAAGACTTCCCCTAACCCTGGGAAGCAGAGAGTAGCTACTTATTCCAGATTAGAAAACCAAGATATAAGGAGAATACGCAAATTTCCTACAATTATTGGCCAAGGGGTGGACAGTCTTAAATGTTATCACATTTGGGATTCGGTTTCAATATATGAATTTTGTGAGGGATGCTAGCCTTAATGCGCCACTTTCCCATTAAAAGGTATAGTCTATTTCCCCACTTCCTTAATTGGGGCTAGTCTTGTGACTTATTTTGACTACTACAATATGACAAAATGATGCCATATGTTATCAAAGCCCATTATCTCAAGCAACCTTGAACTTTTCCCTCTCACCTTTTTGGAATACTTCTGCCATCATGTGAAGGAGCTTGAAGTTAAAAACAAACAAGCAAGAAGTATAAGAAAAACAATTGAACAGAATCTGCTTGAGGGTCAGCCATGCAGATGATCCCAGAGCCCAGCCCAATGACGAGCTGAATACAGATGCATGAGTGAGCACAGAACTGCTCAGACCATCCATAGAGTCATGAGAAATAATAAAGCATGATTTAAAGCCTCAGTTTTGGGTTATGCGCTTATTGAGAAATAGGTAAGGGATACAGACGTGTTTTCTTTTGCTAGAAAAGCCTAATATACATTAGCTTTGTAAGACCTAAAAATATATTGCATTGAAAAAAACCTGCTTGTCTTTGTTTAAATCGATCAAATTTATTTGACTAAATAAGCATTTGTTGTTGCTCATGAATTTTGTTCAGATTTCTAGCCTGGAACTCTCTATTGAAAGCTGGATTCTTATGATCTGTCTGCAACTTACTTTTTAGCCCATTTTTCATTTTTTGTGTTTTCCTACACAATCTATACTTTCAAATTCAGTTCTCAGCAATTCTTAAGCATTTTCCCTTCCTCTTGGCCTTAGACCTTGGCCAAGTTCTTTTTTTTTTCTCAGTTGCTACTCATCTTTCAAGGAATATTTAAAATTTACCTCTTTTCTGGAGCTTTTGCTTATTGTCCCTTTTGTAAGTTATCAAATTATTATCTTATGGAATATGTGACAATCAATTCAACAAAGTTCCCCAATTACTTTGTGTGCATCTACTATGTGCCAGGGACTGTGTTGAGACCTGGAATTGCAACAGTGAGTAAGGCACTCTGTTATTACATTTTGGTTATTTGTGTTTTACTGGTCTGGATGTTCCATGAGGGCAGAAGGGGTTTATTAAGTGCATTTTTCAATTTGTAATGCTTTCTTTCCTTGGGTAAATTCTCACCAGATATTTGCAAAATGGTAAGTGAATGAATAATGCAAATAATTGGAGTTTAATATTCATCACTTAATCAATTGCATAACATTGAGCCTTTTAGAACTACAGATTTTTGCAAATCCCTAGTGCAAACCATGAGTGAGAGCACTTGAAATGGTCAATGAGCAAGTCTTCACTCGATTAACTCTAGCAATTGTTCACTTGAATAGTCAGCTTAGATAAAAATATAGTTCATGAACTTTTTATAAGCTTCAAGTGCTTGCCCTTCCTGTTTTCATTAGAAGTCTATATGATGAAACAGCATTTAAATAAGGCCAGGGAAAACATTTAATTACCACAATGAGTGGTTTAAAACAACACAAATATATTATCCTTAGTGAGAAGTCCAATAGGGGTTTTACCAGGTTAAAATCAAGGAATCATCCAGGCAACTTTCCCTTCTGGAAGCTCAAGGGAAGACTCAGTCTTCTTGCCTTCTCCAGGTTCAAGAGGCCACCCTTATTCCATCTTCAAAACCCACAATGAAATATTTCTTTAGCCATTCTTCAATTGCCCCTTCTTTCTGAACACTGTTGGGAACTTCTCCTCTTTCAAGAACTCCTGTAACTAGATTGGTCCTACCCAGATAACCAAGATAATCTTCCCATCTTAAGATCACTAACTTTAATCACATCTGCAAAGTTCCTTTTGTGAAGGCAACATATTCAAAGATTCTGAATGGACTTCTTTGAGAGGTCATTATTACACCTTCTACAACTGAGACATAAACTATTTAAAATTTTTTAATGTTTATTTATTTTTGAAAGAGAGAGAAAGAGAGAGAGACAGAGACAAAGCACAAGCAGGAGAGGGGCAGAGAGAGGGAGACACAGAATCTGAAGCAGGCTCCAGGTTCTGAGCTGTCATCACAGAGCCCAACGTGGGGCTCAGAACTGTGAGATCATGACCTGAGCCAAAGCCGGATACTTAGCTGACTAAGCCACCCAGGTGCCCCATATATCAACTGTTTTAAAATTTGTTTCGTATGACACTCAAAAACCGTGTAGATGGAGGGAGATAATATTAACTCAGTTTTTTAGATTAAAAAAAAAAAAACTCGCAAAACTGAAGCAGGCCATTTAAATTGCCTAGGATCATGCCATCAGCTTCTACCCCAGGACAGATGACTTCACAACCTCACTTACCAAAGTCATCACCTCACCAAACTAGAAAGCAAAGGAAGATTTGATCAAGCATCATTCATGAATCATCCAAAAAAAAAAAAAAAAACCAGCAACAAGCATAGTGGGTTAACTGTTTCAGCTGAATAGATAAGTTGATTATTTACTATATGGGTTAACTCCTAATATCTGGAGTATGAGGGGCTTTTCTTTGGTTTTGTCACGCTTTTTATGAGCTGAATGTTTCTGTCCCTCACAAAATTCAGATGTGGAAACCTAACCCCAAATATGATAGTATTTGGAGCTGGAACCTTTGGGAGGTGATTAAGTGATGAGGATGGAGCCTTCATGAATGGGATTAGTTTTTTATTAAAGAGTCTCCAGAGAACAACCTTATCCTTTCATGTAAGAACACAGTAAGATGGTGGTCTGTGAACCAGGAAGTGGGCTTTCACCAGACACCAAATCTAAATCCCTGATCTTAGATCCCTTGCCTCCAGTACTGAGAAATATATGGTTTTTGTTGTTGTTGTTTATTTTTTTCCCAAAGGCACCTTGTCTATATTTTTGTTCTAGTAGCCTGAACAGACTAAGACACATGACTTGTGCTGAATCCAAAAGGCAGAAACTGTAACTCTAATTTCTTCAGTAGTTTTCAAATTCAGAGCACTTTATGGCAGGTAATTCACCCAAGAAAATGTCTATTAGACATCACGTTGCCAGACAAGGTGGGTACAAAATGAGTAAGAAGAGGACAATGAGGAAGATTGACACAGAGACTGTCGAATGCAATACTATGATTTCTCTACAAGAGCAATATGCTGTTAGAGAGAGCAAGATGTGGGTAGCTCTTTCTGATGTAGGGGTAATGGCAGAGGAAGCTTCAAAAAGAGGTGATGTATAAATTGTGTTTTCAAGTATTTCACTATGAAGAACAGGTTGAAAAGATGGAGGAGGCCATTGAACTGCTGGCATGAAAGTGATTATAGTGGATATTTCTAAAAGCCCAAATGAGGTCCAAGGCCACATATATATGTGAGAGCCATAGCTGTTGATGATCTTGGGCAGGTCTCTTCACCTTTTTGGATATGGTTCCTAGACCTTGGATGTTTGCATTGCCAATATTTAGAGCATTTTCTGTCATATGGTAGGCACTAGTGAAGTGTTCAATGGAATTGAACATTACAGTCTGAATATCTGTTATGAAGGTTAAGGAGAATGTTTACATATATAGATATGTTTATATTCACTGATTACATGTTAATAGAAACTAGAATTATCCAATAAGTTTTAAATACAGCATTTATAAAGTGCCCATATTTCATCTACAATAGACCATATTATGATATTCAGAAAACAATAATTTGGGAACCCAAATTCCATGGGGAGGATGAGTGAGTCAAAGAGGAAAGAAAAGAAATGACAGGAAAGACTCTAAAGATGAGAGAAGAAATCAAGATTAGTTGAATTGGATGTGTTTAAAATTGTTTACTAAGGGAGATAATGCGCACAATCAGGAGATGAATCTAGAAAACATAGTCATAAAGTCCTATATGAATGTGAATCATGGGGGAGAGAACCTGAAGATCTCAGTCAGAAAAACAACCCCCCCAACCCCAAGTGACAAATGGGTGTATAGGGGGGAGGGAGAGAGCCAGGAAATATAGCTCTATCTTGGATTGAAGAGAAATAATGGAGGAACAAGGAAAACAAAGCATCCTTCTTATATATTTGGCCATGAGAAAGACTCTGAAAGAGAAACTCAGAACAAAGAAAATTTTTGAGAGTAAACACATTAAAAAATATCAAGAACAAAATCCAAAGCTCAGATCCTACATAGTTTATCTACATTTGGCAGCCGTACACAATCTGCACCTGAAAGCCCTCTCAGAGAAAGGTGTTTTCTTATTCTCAGGACAATGGATCCCAGGTTATTGAAAATGGTTTCCTTAACACATCAGGGGTCCTTGAGAGAAATGAAGAACAGTACCATGTTTCCAAGGCTGTAACCCAAAAGGAACACCATTCTTTAAGTCCTGCTCCAGCAGTGAAGCCTCCAAAGAGGGAATTCAGCTGTATTTCCTTGGGTGGATGACTTCACTGCAAACAAGGCTGGGTGACGTTTGCATTGTAAAGCTCATGGAGAAGGTCTAGTGAAGTTTGATGGGCTACAATGATGGATGGACAGTCAGACTTAGAAGTATATTAAACAGAGGGAAAGAAGATATTAATTCTCTGTACCTATCTAATTACACTTAGGAGACTCCTACGTGGAGCTACCAATATTATGAACATAAAGGCCAGTATAGGGTTTAAGAATAATTGCTTGGGGGTGAGCATTTAGATTAGTAAGATTAGTAAGATTCTTCACTTACTAATCTGTTTATATGGTCAGTTTACTTAATGTCCTCAGATCCTCAGGATCCTTATTTGTGAAATAAAATAGTACCTACTTCAGAGATGTTATGAGGGTCAGAAACAAAATGTGTAGTGAAGAATATAAAGATAACATAGTGTTTAGGTTAATTTTGCTAAATTTTCACTAAACGAGCACTGAATGATATACAGTATGCATATTATAGCAATTATAAGCTGGAAATGCATTTTTATTTTGCTTTATCTTTGAGGAAAGCAGGAATCAGACATATAACTCTCTTCAGAAGATTCTGCCTGCCACATTGTGTCTGAAAAGGGGGTCTTATGTGACTCACAGCTTTTGAACCAGAGCAAAAATAAACGTGAACAGGTCTACTTCTGTAACAGGGCCTTTGTGTATTCTCTGCCCCCCACTTATATTTGCACATGTAGAGATAACTTCATAGTCAGATGCCTAGTCTGTGGTTTATGTTAATAAATCGCTGTTCCATGACCCTTTTATACTCTGGACTAGAGAGAGGCCATGGTTTATTATTTCTGTTTTATGGATTATATCACTGAAACCCTACACCTTAAATGGCTTTATTTTGACCCCAACATTTTAGTTCATGGAATCTATCCCAAGTAAATAATCAGAGAAGGGGCTAAAGATTTATGTGCAGGAATGTTCATCATGGTGTTATTTATTACAGCAAAACATAGAGGAAAAATCCCAAATATCCAACTTTAGGAGATTTATTAAATAAATTATGCTCTATTTATAGGATGGAATTCGTTCAATAGTGAAGTGACATTTTTAGAAGGCGATTTCATGATATAATGTTGGGTAAAGAAAGCATGATTCAAAACTCTCTGTAAGTATAATAAAACATTTCTTTTTTTAATTTTGCAAATTACCAACTAAAGCAAATATGCTCAAATGCTTTCATTTCTTTTCAATGCTTGGATTATAGGATTTCTTAAATAATGTTTTATATTTGTGTAAAGATATATATATATATATATATATATAATGTATATTATGGGAAGGCAGTATCTGGCAAGGCAGAATTTCAGAATTAGTATGATTATATATTTTATATTAATATGTAATATTATATGGAATATATAAAAATAGTATATTTAATAATATTTTAATTATAAATAATTGCAAATAGTTTTAATTGGGTTTTCATTATATATAATAACTAGAATCTGGTTACCACAATGATTTATCTATTCCCTTCTTCACTCACTACTCACTAATGCTAAATCAATGCAATTGACCCCCATGGGATGAGAGGATAGAAATAATGGAATTTATGATGCAGTGATGCAGTTATTTGTCACATGAAAAGCCTTCCTAAGACCTATTCCTGGGATGATTGTATTAGTTCAACATGTATTAGCTCAGCAAACACTTATTACCAGCATTTGTTAAATAAGGGACCACATTTTCAATACATTTGTGAAATCTTCTGTTAACATTCCACTTCTTGTCATGAAAAGATGCTCAATATCACTCATCATCCGGGAAATACAAATCAAAACCACAATGAGATGCCACCTCACACCTGTCAGAATAGCTAACATTAACAATACAGGAAACAACAAGTTTCCTCCGCAATGAGGCAGAGAAAGCAGAACACTCTCGCACTGTTGGTAGGAATGCAAATTGGTGTAGCCACTGCCAAGAACAGTATGGAGGTTCCTCAGGAAGTTAAAAAAGAACCACTCTACGATCTAGCAATTGCACTACTCGGTATTTACCCAAAGGATACAAAAATACTGATTCAAAGGGGTGCATGCACCCTTATGTTTATAGAAGCATTATCTACTATAGACAAACTATGGAGAGAGCCCAAATGTCCATCAACTGATGAATGGATAAAGAAGATGTGGTATATATGTACAATGGAATATTACTCAGCCATCAAAAAGAATGAAATCTTGCCATTTGAATGACATGGATGGAGATAGAGGGCATTATGCTAAGCAAAATAAACCAATCAGAGAAAGACAAATACTATATGATTTAACCCATAGATGAACATAGGAGAGGAGGGAGAAAAAAAAAAGAAAAGAAAAAAGAAAGGGGAAAACAAACCATAAGGGAAACTTTTAAAGATAGGGAACAAACTGAGGGTTGATGGAGGGAGATGGCTGGGGGATGGGCTAGATATGTGATGGGTACTAAGGAAGACACCTGTTCTGATGAGCACTGGGTGTTTTAATGTTAAGTGATGGATCACTGAATTACACTTCTGAAACCAATATTGCACTGTATGTTAACCAGAATCTAAATAAAAATTTAAAAAGGAAAAAGAAAACAAAATATTCCATTTCTTATAAACCAGTAAAATATGTATGTGATAATCTTCGCTTTACTTACCTTGCAGTTTAAATTAGGATTTCTCAACTTCAACACTATTGACACTGGGGCTGGGAAGTTCTTTGTTGTGGGGACCTGTTCTGTGTACTGTAGGATGTTTAGCAGCATCCCTGGTCTCTATCTCTCTCCTCATCATGAATGCTAAAAATGTCTCCAAATATGGCCAGTTGTCTCCTGGGGCAAAATTTCTCTCAGTTAGAACCATTGTATTAAGTAATAGGCATGTGCCTGAAACTTACAAATATGTTAATTGGAAAGTCTCAGTGGGCTCATTTTCTAAATTATCTCATTTAGTTCTTCTGAAAATAACATTTATTTCCATTTTCTGTTGTTTTGGTTGTGCTAGTTATATCAAGACAGTCAATCTTGTTTGACGACGTCTAATTCAAACGAATAACTACTTCAAAATTTAATTGAGTGGAAGGGTTGGTAATTAACTGCTTATCTGATTTTAATCATTTTCCTCCCCAAATCAGTTTATGTGTAGGAAAATACTCAATCTAACACATCACAGAATATCCCCGTCAATGATTTACTCAGTTTTCACGGAGGAATAAGCATAGTTTAGTAATCAGAAAAACATCTGTGTCTTCTGCCCGTGTAACTTTGGGAAGATCATTAAATTTCTCTTGGATGTATTCTTTTAATGTATAAAAACATGGAGTTAATATTGACACCCTTCAAAGACTTTGAGGATTAAACAGAAAAAAAGCACAATATTACAATATTAAATCCACTATTAAATCACCTACTTTGCAGATGCAGGATTAACTTTTAGGGCTACACAGATGAATTAGACTATTTCATTGACTTCAAGCATCTCACAGTCTGATGGACGAGAGACACATGCAAACAGTGACCACACACTGAGTAAAGGGTGAAGAACTGTCCTTGCTTTCCTAAGACTGAGAAATTTCCTGGGTGTAGGACTTTTTATGCTAAAACTTGGGAAGTCACTTGTAATCAGGGACTGTTGGTCACCTTAATGATACATACTTCCACTAGATTCTGTAAGAGCACAGAAGAGGAGTATATTTGACTTTGCCAGTGGGGTTTTAAGGATTCAGAAGAGATGTCACATTAGAACTGAGTTTTTAAAGATGAAGTAGGGATTTGAAGGAGGCAGGCTTCTCAGCAAAGGGAAAGGCAGGTGCGGTACACCACGGATTAGAGAGCATACGAAATAGTGTGCAAATAATTTATCATTGTAACCCAGGGTGCAAAGTTGGCAAAAAGTTTCTAGATACAGTGTGGGGCTGGCAAATGGAGGTCTGTTAAGTCTTGCTTAAGAGTATAGGCATTTACCCATTGGGCTACAGCTAGTATTAACTAACTTTAACCTGGAAGTGACATAATCAAGTGGGTTTAAAGAAGATAATTCTGGGGCATCTGCGTGGCTCAGTCGGTTAAGCTTCTGACTTTGGCTCGGGTCATGATCTTGCGGTTTGTCAGTTCCAACTCTGTGTCCTCGGGTTCTCTGCCATCAGCACGGAGTCTGATTCAGAGCTGTGACGATCTCTCTCTGCCCCTCCCCCACTTGTTTTTTTTCACTCTGTCTCAAAAATAAATAAACATTTTTTTTTAAAAGGAGATAATTCTGACATTAAAATATAAGACAGACTGACATCAGACAAGTTAGAAGCCTCAAGGTTCCATTAGAAATCTGTTTCCAGGGCATTATAAACAGAATAGTAGGTTGAATTTAGGAAAAACTATGTGGGAGGAGGTACAGAGAAAATAAGACTTGGTGAGAGATTGAATGTAGGACACAGGGAACACGAAGCAGTGGAAGATAATGTCTAAGTTCCTGGCAATGGTTAGAAGAGCAGAATGTTGGACTCATTCACAAAATAGATATACAGAAAGGTTGGGTATGGGAGGTGGGTGGGTAAAGACAATCAACTTGTCCTTAACCTACATTGGACTTGAGTGCACCTGTGACCTGTGTCCGGTCAGTGATGTCCAGCTGGTAGTCTTAAGTGCAGGTTGAAGAACCGAGCTTGAGGTTGGAAATGAAACTTTAAATGTCATCTGCACAAAAGTCATGGTTAGATCTGTGGGCCTTGTGTGAGGTCACCCAGGTAGATGCTAAGGGATGGAAGAGAGAATGCTGGGCATTAGACACTAAGAGAGTGTTTCTCTCACTTTCCGGGACTCTTCATTTCCTTTAGGGCCAGGAGCGATGGATTCTCAACCATAGACATTGAAGGATTTTGACATAGCTGGTTTTAAGAACATTTTCTTTGCTGTTAATTGTGCTCCGACTGCCCAAATTTGTTAAGGGACAGCTTTATAGTATTCATATGAACTAGCATCCATAAAGAAGAAAGAAAAAAAAACATTGATTAAAGTTAGTGCAGCTGGAGAAAAATAGTCAGCAACCAATTACCTCACACTTTCCTAAAAGATCCCTCAGTTCATTTCTTGTTATTTTGGGTATGGGTGAAAAGAGACAGCAACTGAAATCACCTTTATGTTGCTCGGCCAAAAAAGCTCAGCTTCCTAAGTGTAACTGAAATAAGCATAACTCCTTTTTGAGCCAAGAATTAAGGCAGTGAATTCAGCCGTCAATTCCCATTGCATGTGATGTGTAATCTAACAAATTTTCAAACAAGCATTCTGGAAACAATTAAAAGTAAGCAAGCTGCCCTGATCAAAGGCTGCTGATGTTTTAAATTGCATTTTGGTCACCCACAACTACTCTTCCAGAATGTGCCTTGCCCTGTCGGGGCCCAGAGCATGAAAAAGAAAGTTTTTGCCATCCTGCCCAGTGTGAGTTTAAGGCTGTGGGTCATTAGGAAGCAAACACATTAGGGCTAAAAAAAATAATTGTTTGGTTTATAGTCACTTGGGGCTTCAGCTTGAATCAGACCTCAGCTGTGGCCCGGGAAAAGTGCATGCAGTGCTTCGTACAAATAGTTTGCTAATACGTCACTGTAAGAAGCATATGTGATACTATTAACTTCCCAAACAAACATGCAATTTGTGTTGATTTCAGAAAGACAAATACCATCACATTTGCCAAATGTACTTTGGATTTCCATGCAAACCTAGGACATATAAATAAACATATTTTGTATCTATTCGAGCTCTGCAAAGCCTCTCTGTTCTGGACACAGTTTGAAATTTGGGATCGTGGGTGATCATTATCTCATGGTCAAGGATCCTCCACATTTGACAGTACATGGCCAGAAAATAGGGGGTCCATTTCACTCTGGGTCCATCCAAGGATGTTTAAATGCTGTCCATGACCTTAGACAAGACCCCCACTTTATTTTTCAAATGGATTTTTGTGTGCAGGGAACTTGTAATATGCTGCAACGATAAAATAAAAATAAAAAGAAGAAAGATGAAACAAGGACTACTGGCTCACATCCATGTCAGTAAACATGCACTCTTGCAGTTGAAAAATGGAAGGAAATGTAACTATCCAGTCCAAGCCTTTATTTTACAGAAACGGAGAATGTAGCCAGAAAACTTGAGATAATTTGCTGATAGTTTCAGTGTTAATTAGTGGCAGATACAAAACTAATTCCCGAAGGTTTGAATTCCCACTAACATCCATTCCACAGTATGATATTGTCTCCATGGTAAAGTGATTAAAAGTTTTTGGAAAGTCTAAAAAATTGTAGCTATACAAAAAAATAAATAAATAAATAAACGATAATGTAGCTGTATATGAGTAAATTACAAGAACCTGGGAATTGACAGAGTTCACTGTGTTATTACTTGAATTTAGTCTTCAAAAGTTCTTAATCATAAGACTTGACCCCAACCATTGTAACTATTGGATGAACCCTTGAAATGATATGAATTATGGGGTAGCTTAAATCAGTGATCCCAATTCTTCATTATTCTAGAGTATTACTGCACATCTACACCTTTGCCATGGTCCTGTGGTGTATGGAATATCCTTTCCTGCACCTTGACTTCGGGCTTGATGTGTTTTGGTTAGTTAAGGGTCATCCAAAGTTTTGAATGTTAGTAGTTGTGATGACACAGGCTGGAAATGGACTTGCCCTCATGTGCTCCTGACTTTCCCTATGAGAACACTCCTAGGGTAGCCACTGGTCTAACCCATAATCAGAGTCAAGGGCATTCAAAACCAGCCTAGATCAGCTGAATCCCAGTTGACCACTGATGTGTGAATGAAAATAATCATTGCTTGTTGTGAGTGCCTTTGAGATCTGGTAGGATTTGGTTAAGTAGCATTATTATAATAGTGACTGATGAACATTATTTTCTGTGTGAATCCACTTATGTGAGAGTCTACTTTCTATGGGAGATAATAAATGAAGTATTGACTTCAAAGACTCAGAGTTAGGTGGTAAATATTGCCCAACTGAGTGATGCTAAGGGTTTTACTTATTCTATCTTACCTCATTGTTTTACAACCCTGAAATATTAGGAGTGATGCATTTTTTAGTTATATTCACAAGGTGTTTTGTTATGGACTGAATGTTTGTATCCTCCCAGAATCATATATTAAAGTCCTAACCTCCAATGTGGTGGTATTTGGAGGTGGGGAACTTTGGGAGGCAATTAGATTTAAATGAAGTTTTGATGGGATTAGTGCCCTTATACAAAGAAGAGAGACCAAAGCTTTCCTTGTCTCTCTGCCATGTGAGGACACCGTGAGTAATTAGCTTTCCACAAGCCAGGAAGAAGGACCTCATGAGGAACTGAATCTGCTGACCCTTTGATCTTGGACTTTCTAGCCTCCAGAATTGTGAGAAATAAATACCTGTTGTCTAATCCGCCCATTCTATGGTATCCTGTTATAGCAACCAGAAGGGACTAATGTATAGATTAATGGTGAACAAGTGTTAAGAAGCATGATTCTTGAAAGTCTAACTCCCACTTCTTTATAGCTTATTATATTGGTCTTCCCAAACACAAAAAGAAGATGCATGGAGATATATTTTGTCCAACGAATTATATTTTCATTAATGTTTTCCTACTCTGTTCCCAAACTGACTGTTCAAACTGTCAATCCCCTTCTGGATGGGTTTCCCAACAAGGTGGGTGAAACCCATGACGAGGAATTCAGACTCATATATAGAACAAAGAACAGAGGCAGGTGGTGACGATACCTAGAAAGTACTCCAAGGTGAAACAGGACCTAGCCCTTGGCGGTGATCCACAGAACAGCAGTGGAGTCCATAAATTTGTGTTGAGCACATAGTACTTTCTCTGTCCTGGACTAAATTCTGGGGATAGGATTATGACATGACCCTCACTTTGGGGGACTTACATTGGGATGGCACTGGTAGTAAATGGGACATGAGGAGATGACATTACTAACAGGTATTTAGTGATAAGAAGGGAATATGCAGGGCTCACCCTTCCCTTCCTTCTGGTCTTTACTAAAATGCCACTTTAAGCAGTGAGGCTTTCCAGGCCACTTTATATACAATTACATCTCCCTGAACATCTCCCATCTCCCTATCTGCTTTATCTTTCTTCTCAGAAACTATGTAACCATTTTTAAATTATACTTATTTTTCTCCTTTGTTGTCTTTCTCCCCTATTATTACTTAAGGTTTATGCAAATGAGAACTTTTGCTTGCTCAGTTTAGTTTCTTTGTTACCATTAAATAGCTTTTCACTGCTGTATAGCAATTTCAGAAAGAGTGTTCAGCACATGTAGGTTCTAACAACAAAAATGTTGGGGTGCCTGGGTGGCTCAGTCGGTTAAGCATCCGACTTTGGCTCAGGTCATGATCTCACGGCTCATGAGCTCGAGCCCCGCTTGGGGCTCTGTGCTCACAGTTCAAGCCTGGAGCCTGCTTCAGATTCTGTGTCTCCCTCCTCTCTGCCCTTCCCCTGCTCATGCTCTGAGTCTGTCTCTGTCTCTCTCTCTCTATCTCTCTCAAAAAATATAAATAAACATTAAAAAAAAACAAAAATGTCAAATGAAAGAATGTATAAAGAGCTCTAGGTGTGCAAAAGAGGGTTCTGCTTGCCTTATTTGAGACTTTGAGGTTTCCACAAAGGGAATAATGCCTATACCGAAGCTTGAAGCATATGGAAGCATAAGCCCTGTGCAGAAAGGCAAGGGAGTTTCTAAGACATCCAGGAGGCCAGGCCGGTAAGCTGGTATGCACACACAGAAGCAGCTCAGGGACTGTCATTCATATTGACGGTGTGAAGGCACAGCTACTTTTTATGCTGGATTTGAGGTCCAGATGGTTGCTTCTCGTCTGGATTGATGACAAGAGCAGGTAGATGAAGAAATGACATTCTTTTCGAGTCAGATATTTGATGAAACTTATTCCAATTTGACATCAAAGAAGAAGTTGTATGTGATAAGGATGGAAATTCACAAACTCAAAGTAAGAATGTCCATTATCAGAATGGCAGTCCTGCTGATGGGGGACATCTTGGGTCTTGAGAAGCTGGTTAGAGTGGCCAGGGAGAGCAAGTGACATTCCAAGCCCCAACCCCATGTCTGAGGTTGCATCAAGTTCCAGCTTCAGGTTACAAACGGCCATTAAATTGGAACCACAGGCCAGAGGAGATCTATACACCTTCAAAGCTGGAAGAGGAAGATGTTTTTCTATTGGTGGCCTGGTTCCTTAGGAGAGAGGCCCTGTATTAAAGCAAGGATGGAAATATCCAAACAGAATGATTAGACCAAAGCTAATTATATTTTAATTATGAATGGAGGCTATTTTAATAATAACTCCATGATCATTTATTGAAAGCTTACTCTCTCTGGGCAAATGTGGCCTCATTTGATCCTTGCAATAACCCCATGTGACAAATGGTATTTTTAAATTGTTCCTTCTGAGGAAAATGAAGTTAGAGAGGTTAAGTCACATCTGACATCAACTAGGAAGTAGAAAAGTAGGGAGCGTTTATATATTCATTTTTTGTTCTCATTTGGTAACAAACAGCAGGCATCTGCTAGCCTACAAGCACTTGTCCTCCTGGGCATACAACCAAGGGTAGTCTAAAGTCAAACACAGGCTCTAGACACCTGAGCCTGCTCCCAGCAAAAAACTATGGGTAAGAGGAAAAAGAAAGGGGGGTGGAAGGGTGAGAACCACTGGCAGCTGCTGTTCTCTGGACAGAAAAGGCAGAAGAAAGTAATTATTGGGTTTGTTCCCAACAGCTAGTGGGAACTCATTAATTTATCTAAGCCCATGTATTCAACAGATATTTGTTGAGTACTTACTTACTACAATTCTGACTCTGATCGAGGTCTTAGGGGTATTGTCGTAAACAAGACACTGACTGAGTAGTTCAGCAATTTCAGATAGTAAGAGAGACCGTACTAAAGAGTGACTGGCTTTCTGAGAGCGGCATCAGGAAGGGGGTCAGCAGGAGGTATCTCAGAGCTGAGATCTGAATACAAGAAGAAGGCTTTGGCGGAAAAGGTACTGCAGGCAGAGGAGAGAGTAAATGAAAGACTCTAGGCAGAAAACACTGAGACAAATTTCAGTCGTAGAAGTGGGGTCTGGAGGGAAAGGGGTGTTTCAGGGGCAAGGAGGTGGCCTGGTATGACAGAGTGGGAGTAGCCTTATTACATACTACCTTGCTGGTCACAGTGAGGGACGGCTGGTGTGGGGAGATGATGGAATATTTTTCTCTTTAAATTATTGTGGTTTCTCTCTTTGAAGGCTCACACCCCACAGGAACTGTAATAGGCTGCACTGACCTTTAGTAGATTAATAGAAACATCCCCTGTTAAGCCCAGGAGGAGAATGTCCTCAGAGGTATTATTTTTCCACTATTGAACTACTCTGTGTTCGGTCAATATTGGGGGAGCCCAGAGCCCATGTGTTCTTTTGTGTGCGTGTGGTGTGTGTTTTTGCAATTCAAGATTACATAGCACTTTGTTGATAAGATCATTAATGCTTTTTCCAGTTGTTATTAATTGTTTTTCATCCATTTATAAATTGTGCCTCTGCACGCTGGCCCCAGGGTATAAGTACAAAAATTGAGTTTTGATTATTATAATAAGTAAAGTATTATTAACGAAAGCAATTACGGTTAATAGCTTCAACGAAGGAAAACAAAATGATAGCCTTTAGTGCCTTCCCACAGGGAAAACCAGATTAAATCACTTGCAGAAAAGAAAAATCTTTATCCTTGGTCCCACCAAACATTATAACTAGATGTTGCCTTTGGATATTTCTATCTCCTTTGTTCAGAAGCAGAAAGGAGAGCTTGAGCTACACAAGGTTATTGCTCATTAGTTGGTCAGATGAGGCTAGATCATAGCATTCAGGATTTTAATCTGGGTATTATTTGTCCCATGTTACAGATGAGCTAACTGAATTTCTTATCTAACTTAACCTCAGTTGTAACTTAAAAGCAGCCCGGTGGAGATTCAAATGCAAATCAGTATTCCTACGCTTAGGATTTTTCTGTGGTTTTCTCTGAAATCTATGATCTGATCCAGTAATGTTATGTGACATTAAAAAATTTCTAAAAAGTTGCTTAAAGAGTAAAAATGAAAATTCTTGCATACCAGATTTTTCGTTTACTAGAATTTGCTACAGAACACAATCTCAAGGTATTTACCTGTATCATGGTTCCCCGCATGGTCGGAGAAGGCTGAGGATGATTGCAGAGCTTAAATGTCCTTTAGGAAAGGGTTCTCAGAGAGGTGGTGGGGCCAGCATCTAAACATGTATCTCCTGATGGGAGATTTGTTATTTGAACTCAGATCTGTCTCCAAACTTCACTCTCTCCAAGAGAACTCAGGGTTACTATTTATACAAGGCTTTGTTTTTCATGTAACAATTTACTCCTTTTGAATCAAAAGGCCAGCTCAATGTATCTGCCATGAGTTTTACTGCCAGCTCTCTTTTGACATAACACTTTCTGTGTTTCCCAAGGCCTGGCCAGTCGTTGGCTATGCACGGGCTACTAAACATAATATAATAACCCACAGTTCACTGACTTTCGCCCCTGCCTATTCATAGAGTTCCCAGCAAAGTCTTCTTACTTATGCTTGGAAGCCAATGCATGAGCTGAGCTCATGCCTGTGTGTGTAAGCTTAATTATCTCTCAAGGTTTGCTTATCTACTCCCAGCAAACTCGTGAACACCTTCTGTAGTCTGAAGGGATTCCCAGCACCGCTGATGCAGACAAACTCTGTGTCTGATGTTCCCATGTGCCAGGGACCTGCCCTCCCTCTCTCCAAGTTCTAGCCTATAGAGGGAACACGCACAATGGCCAAACAGGAACTAAATTATAAACTTGTTAACATTTTGATTGGAGAGTGCAGTTTGTTTCCATGGCCGAAAAAGGTGACCTAATCTATCGTTCCTATACTGAAAATACCAGGTGCCCAATGAAGCGTGTGCCTTTATTACCCATCCAATTTCAGTGGAGAAGTCTGAATCTAAAGTGCAGAAACCAGGGGTGCCTGGGTGGCTCAGTCAGTTAAGCATCCAACTCTTGATTTCAGCTCAGGTCATGACTGACCATTCGTGAATTACAGCCCTGCGGTGGGCTCTGCCCTCACAGTGTAGAACCTGATTGGGATTGTCTCTCCCTCTCTCTCTGCCCCTCCCTGGCACTCTCTCTTTGTCTCTCTCTAAAAATAAATGAATAAACTTAAAAAAAAAGTAAAAAAAAAAAATAAATAGCAAAGATGAGCAGCAAGCCATTTGTTCTGTTTATCATATGGAAAATGAGTTCAAGGGGACCCCACCCTCCCTAAGCTTGAGCAGTACAAATAAAACAAAACAACAACAACAAAAAGCCAAAATGTGTACAAGAGGAAGAATGGCCCCACTGACTTTCAGTAAAAAACCATGCCTCATGGTAAACGCAAAACAAGGGACATTCTGCTCTCCCCATTCTCAGTCACCAATGCCCTTCTTACAAGAAAAGCATTGGAGGGGATGGCAGAGAAACAGAGAAAGAAAGAGAGAAAGAGATGCTCTTTGAATAGCCCTTTCTTTTTCTTTTTTTAATTTTTATTTATTTTTGAGAGAGAGACAGAGTGCAAGTAGGGGAGGTGCAGAGAGAGAGAGGGAGACACAGAATCCTAAGTGGGTTCCAGGCTCAGAGCTGTCAGCACAGAGCCTTATGAAGGGCTCAAACTCGCAAACTGTGGGATCGTGACCTGAGCCGAAATCAGACGCTCAACCGACTGAGCCATCCAGGCGCCCCTTGAATTGCCCTTTCTAAAGATGGTGCAATCCCTGCCGGAAGTGCCTTCTCCAGGGAAAGCATGAGCTCCTCCAATGCGCACATCGCCACATTCCCTGCAGGTCTTGCTGGACAGCCCTCAAACCATCTTCACCTGAGTAGGAAGAACCCTCTTTTCAGTTCCATGTGGCCCTTTTGCCACCTGTGACTTGCATCTCACAGTATCACTTATGAAAGGATGAAGGAGGGTGCTCCCATCCACAGGCAGTCTGGGCAAAGGACTGACCTCATCCTCAAGGTTCCCCCACCTCTCCCAAGATAAGAGAATCTTTATTCTCCTTCTTTGTTCCCAGCCACAGTGCCCCACCCCACGGCGCGCCCACCTCCCACCGCCCCGCAGAGGAAGCTCCCCAGCTCTTGCCCTTGCCAGCATCAGGTAGAGACCACCATGGTGGAGGCTCTGGGATGCTTTCCCCCAGCTGGGTGTTCTGCTCTCTCCTTAGAGCCTCAGACCCTCTTCTAACTACTAATGAGAACCAGCTCTCCTTCATGGCTTCACTCCTTCCTTAATTCTCTACCATATCTTCACTACAGCCTCTGTTTTAATTGGAAAAATCACAAACAAATATATGCAAATCCCAATATTCTTGTTTTCCCCAGGGGTGAGCTTTCATGCTTTTTGCTCTATCTCAGAATTTGTCTGTTACACCCATCTCCTCCTTCTCTACTCTTGTTTGTTTGCTTTGTCTGAGGCTTTTTTTTGTTGTTTTTTTTGTTTTTTTGCTTCCTTACTGGTCATTTATTACCAAAGCGCCTATTACTACCTGTAGTTCCTGCAAAATGTGTTCAACATACAAATGGAGGGGCACCTGGGTGACTCAGTTGGTGAAGCATTTGACTCTTGATTTTGGCTCAGATCATGATCTCACAGTTCCTGGGTCCGAGCCCTGCATTGTGTTCTCTACTGACAGTGTGGAGCTTGCTTGGGATTCTCTCTCTCTCTCTCTCTCTCTCTCTCTCTCTCCCTCTGTCTCTCTCTCTCTCTCTCTCTCCCTTCCCCGCACACACACTCAGCCTCTCCCTACAAATAAATAAATAAACTTAAAAAAAATATAAATGGATATAGCTTAGACCCTGCCCTCAAGGCCCTGCACCTAACAAACATTTGATATAATTGGGTCAGGAACCCAGTAAAGAGGCAGCAGAGCTGGTTGGTAAGGGCCTGCTTTCTGAGTTCAAGTCCCAGCTCTGTTGTGTACATGTGGTAAGATCTTGGGCGAATCACTTCTTCTCCCTGAGCCTCCATTTCCTCACCTGTAAAACGGAAATGATATTAGTACCTACTCTGTGCAGATTATTGTGACAATTACCTGGGTCAATTTATAAAAACGTGTGTTAGAATTGTGTCAGGTACAAAGAACATGCCAAGAGGGCTTGCTGTTATGAAATGGTGACAAAGGTTGGAGTGAGGGATAAACTGGGGTGGAGTGAGGGCTGCCCGAGGAAGTCTTTCCAGAAGGAGAGAATATTTGAGCTGTGTTTTGAGAGAATAGGATTTTTGTCAAACAGGTGCGATGTGGAGAGAATTCTCGTTGGCGATGAACATGTACCAAAGGTTGATGTGTGAAAAGGGCTCCTTTGAACACTGTGCAGAGTGGGGAAATGGAAAGAAATGGTGTCAGGAAAGGAATATAGGTAATAAAACTGGGGACAGATAGTGGAGGGTCCACAGGTATCAGGCAAGATGTTTGCATTTCACCCTATTGAAATAAAGGGAGTTTGGGGGAATGTTAAGCAGCTTTGCTTTATCAAGCCATGATAATGGTAGCAGGCAATGGCTTCTTCTTTTTAAAAATCAAGAAGCAGTGAAGAAGGTCACATGCATTTATTTCCTCCTACGAATTCTTTTCTCTTGAGGTGTGTCCATTTTCTTATTTGAGGATTGTCTCAGGAAAGCCAGAAAATCCCTTCCAGTCACCGCGGGTTACATAAATGAACTAATCTTCTATATACTCATGTTTCAGATCATTTTTCCTCCCCTCCCTCTAAAAATACTGAGGGGTTTTTCATCGAACTTTCTGCCTTGGTCATGTTGTTTCTTGTACTTCCTCTTGGGCAGGCTTCCAAACCTCATGGTAACCAAGAAGAGGCTGCAGTGTTTAGACATTATCCCTTCTGCAGAGTGACTCACAAATGAAAAGTGAAGTGCTTTTTCTCCGGTGGAAGTATGACTAGACTAATATTTGATCCAGGAGTTGGACTATTTGAAGATTACCGGAACTCTGTGGAAAACTGAGTCTGCTTAAGCCTTCTCCAACTTACACAAAGTGGAGATGCCCTCGTGCCTGCAATGAGAACTTTCTCCTTCCCCGGGTCTCTGTTACTTAATCTTGCTCTTTTTTTTTTTTTTTTTTTTTTTTTTGTCCCTTGTAGAGACCGAGCACAAATCTGTTGAGCATGGCTCATCTTACACAATGCACCTCTCTGCTCTAACGCACCAGTGCTTCCCGAACAGCCATGTCTTAGCAATATCAAATGCCATTACACAGTCAATAAAATGTCAGAAAACACAGTGTGATGACCTCATTGCTCATGTGCAGATGCGTTCCTATATTGGATCCCAGTCTAAGTTCTGCACATGGCCCAGGTTTCACTCTGTTTGCACCTTCCAGCCTGTGCACACATGTGTTTGGCAGCAGAAATATGGATATGGATGTCATATTCTTCATAAGCGTTCTTTCTTTTTCCACATGTTGTAGAGTTCATTTCTTTAAGGATTCTTCATGTTCTTTCTTATTTTGAGCGACACACATTCACTTTCTGCAAAACCTTTCCCCTCCTACCCTACTCTGCTAGAAAAAAAAAAGTAACAAAATGTGATAATTTCTTTTTTTAGTAGCTGTTTAAGTGTGTGACTTATAAGGGGATGCACAAATCAGGAAGAAAAATCTGTGTCACTAAGATATCATATTTATAGATATGATAATAAGATGGTTTAAAAAGGGCCATGTCTTATTTTTTTAGTTCTTAGCACAGGAATGAACATATAGATCCTCCAGAAGGATTAGATAAGTGAAGGAATTAATGATTTCCTTGACAGTTTGGTTAAGAAGGCAATCTATAGATCAGTTAACTAAACAGCCTACCCAGCTCTGGATTTGTTATATTCCTGTCAAAGGGCTACCTAGCCTAGCTTGCATAGCCTCATGAGCTTTGGTTCATTAACACCCCAGATACAATCAGGACTTGGATAGGTATGGTTCTTATAAAGTTCTTACTTATAAAGCTCAGCCCCAGGGTTTCTAACTTTTGATCTAGACTTTATGTTCTTACTTCTGATAAATGCTCAGCTGAACAATTCAAGTCAGTTGCAAAAATCATTTCCTTTCAGTGAAACAACCTAAGTGATTCATGATGATGCAGTATTAGTGAATCAAAGTGAACCAAAATGACCCTCGTGTGCATTTACTCTCATTACTTTTCATGAGTGATTACTTTTATCTATTAACAATATGGAGCTTATCTATTTAGAGTATGTCTTCCTCTTGTCCTCAAATTTTTCTTCTGGATATTATATACATGCACTTTAACGTCTTTGCTTTCTTTTCAAAACAGTAGTTTTATATTCTGTACGTGAGAAAGATGACTCCCATTTTTCATGATCTAACATCACCACTATAGGATGATAGACTTTGGTTTTTCTTTGGATACTTTTTATCGATTTTAATTGCATCGGCAGGCAAAAAGATGCGTTAGGTGTAAGGGTTAAAACTCTGGTTCAGTCTGTTTTGGTGAGAAACCTGACTCTGCCTCTATCTTCATAAACTTAACTACATCATTTTATTTCTCTCTCCTGCTATTTCTAATTCATAAAATGTTTAAAACCCACTACTAGAGCCATACTGTGAGCATTAAGCAATTTAATTCCCATAAAGTGTTTTTAAGAGTAACTTCTCCAAACTAAGCAGTCTATAATTGCAAGCTGTTATTTAGTGCCTTGGCTAAAATCCCTTTCTGTCATCTGTCATTTGTATTTCTTTCCATAATTCTGCAATGTCTAGACTAGTGTTACTACTAGGAACCACAAGATCACAAAATCTTCTGAAATCTCTATCCAGTCTTTCTTTAATCCACACACCAAAGTTTCTTCTTACCTCCAAGGACTGGATGCAACCTCTTATGAGGAAGCCAGGTATCTAGAGGTCTTCTTTAGAAGACCCTTTAGAAGAGGTCTTCTTTAATCCAGATTACCTCAACTCATGACTACACCAAGCCCAAGGCCTCCATTAAAACATTCCCTGGAATAACTTATTATGCTAAACTTTCAGGAGCATTTACTAGGTCCTGGGTACCAGGCCGCTACTCTAAGTATGTTACATTGCTAACTAGCTTTATTCTTTGTTTTGTTTTGTTTTAATTTTTTAATGTTTATTTTTGAAAGAGAGAGAGAGAGAGAGAGTGTGAGTAGGGGAGGGTCAGAGAGAGAGAGGGATACACAGAATCTGAAGCAGGTTCTAGACTCTGTCAACAGAGAGCCTGATGCGGGGATCAAACCCATAAACTGAAAAATCATGACCTGAGCCGAAGTCGGTACTTAACCGAATGAACTACCCAGGCGCCCCTGACTAGCTTTATTCTTAAGCAAGCATATGACTTAGCAAATAGTTCCCAAACCACTTCATGGATACAGCAGACTCATGGAAACACCAAGTAGATTGCCTGTGCGGCTACTGCTGTGAGATGGATATTAGGTTTGGACTAAGGGGTCTGTTTGCAGAGATTGAGCTCCACCCCTCCATTTTCTGCCTTCTTTTCACTCTCGAAAAATTATTGTCCCATGAGAATAAGAACATGTCTGTCTCCCTGCTTCACAACCGTATACCCAAGGGCTTTTACAGTGCCTAGCACACAGTAGGTACTTTGTAAATATTTAGAGACTGAATAGGCAACCAAGCATCAACATATTGTTTTATCATATTATTTTATCATATTAACTAGTACATATGCAGGCTTGAGGGGAATAATCGGACAAATTTTGAAATGGGTCTGTTGAAGGTCAGAGAAAAGAATAGAGTCTTTAATTTATTGAAATTCTACTGTGGTATTATCCCTGTGCTTGACACTTTTACAGTCATTGCGGTTTAATCCTCAGAAATTCATGGAATAAAGAATAATCTCCCATTTATACCCAATCAGTCCTTTATTGCCCTTGACTTATTTTTCTCCCTAATAGGAATAAGAGCAGAACACAACCGTGTACTCTGAATTAAGCCTTAAAACCACAACATGGCCAATTGCATCACACTCTGCGTGATTGGATAACTAGAATAACAGAAGCACTAACAAGCTATGTAGCTATCCAAGTTTCACAAACCAATTTAGCAACTAGGATGGGGTGAATGCAGATTTGCCCCAGGGCATTGTTATTTTCAGCATGCAAACAACCAAGGTTAGTTACTGAAAAGATTTGCAAAGTTCTAAGCCCCCTTCTATCTGCTATGCCCCTCTACTTTCTCCATTGCCTCTCCAGCGCTGGTGGGTCACTCACCCCTATCTGGATCAGAGTTTTGGGAGCCTGGGAAGTAGATGAAGCAAGATACCCATAGTCAACGGCAGATCCCTTTTTTCCCTATTGTTATTATTTTTAAGTCCTCTTTGACATTTTCTACAATGAGAAACCTCCTTCTTCATTTAAGAGGTTTGAGCATATTGAATGTTACTCACACAGATCTAAAAATGCTATTTATATCACTGATTAGAAAAAAATACTTTCCACTAAAAGGGTTTAATTTAGCATAGTATAATGGCAAGTATAAAAGTGCTGGAAGGCTGAAGTCAGACTACCTACATCTCAGCTCTTCTTTACCAGCTGAGTGACACCACAAGAGCAATTGTGCTTGCTAAACACACACACACACACACACACACACACACACACACACACACACCCCTATCTGTTAGTCTATCTATCATCTATCTATCTATCTATCTATCTGTGCATTTTAAACTCTGTATCAATCTCCTCATCTGTTTTACTGCATGTTTGCTTACAGGCTTCAGTAAGTTAATTCATGCAAAGCACCCACACTACTGCCTGGCTGCCCGAAATAAAGTTTAGCTATTGTTATTTTTGCTGCTGTTATTATTTTGTTCCTATTTATAATAAACCAAATGATGAATTATGGTTTCTTTTTTAATGCTTATTTATTTTGATTGGGGGAGAGAGAGAGAAAGAGAGAGAATGCATGCAAGTGGGAAAGGGGCAGAGACAGAGGGAGAGAGAGAGAATCCTGAGTAGGTTCTGTACTATCAGTTCAGAGCCTGATGTGGGACTCAAACTAACGAACTGTGAGATCACAACCTGAGCCATAGTCAAGAGTCTGACACTTAGCTGACTGAGCCACCCAGGCTCCCCTGAATTATCGTTTCTAATTAATGTAAACCTTATATTCTTTTTTCTTTAAACATTTATTTCCTTATTTCGAGAGAGAGAGAGCAGGGGGGAGGGAGGGGCAGAGGAAGAAGGACAGAGAATTCCTAGCATGCTCTGAGCTGTCAGAGCATAGCCCTTCACAGGGCTCGATATTACAAACTGTGAGATCATGACCTGAGCCGAGATCGAGAGTTGGCTGCTGAACTGACTGAGCCACCCAGGTGCCCTGTTATAGCTCTTTTTTTTTAATTAATCCCTTCTTACTCAAGTATCCTTGCTAATTGCTGTGACTCTACATCTCCAGTTGGAATTCTTTGCAATAAAACACTCAGTCTTTTTTTTTTTCTTTTTCCTCATCTGCAGGTTTTTTTAAAAAAAGTTTTAATGTTTATTTTTATTTTTGAAAGACAGAGAGAGAGAGAGAGAGAGAGTGAGCTGGGGAGGGGCAGAGAAAGAGGGAGGCACAGAATCAAAAGCAGGGTCCAGGCTTTGAGCTGTCAGCACAAGAGCCCAATGTGGGGCTGGAACCCACAAACAGTGAGATCATGACCCGAGTCAGTCAAGTGTTTAACTGACTGAGCCAACCAGGCTACCCTCTCATCTGAAATTTTCACAAATTTCATCCTGCATATACTCATCTATTCATGTATTCCTGAGTTATATATTCCTGAATCTTTTATTTTTCCTTTATCTATCCATTAAGGTCTTGTTTCTCTGCCATGAGCCCCTCCAATTATTGTAATAGACACCAAGCCAAATTAAAGATGCTATATTGGTAACATTGTATGGGCGGAACTGTTCATGCTTTTGTAAAAGCCTCTCTGGCTTCTGTCTCTCTCTCTCTCTATTCACACATACATGCAGGATATAGGAATCAGGCTATACACAATTTTATATCCATCTGAAGGGAAAATATTGTTAAAATTATATTGTTAGTCTTCTCACAATATAATCAGCTTATAATTAGTTTATTAATTAGTGTTTGAGGCTATAATTTTTATTAGAATATAACGCCCCACCATATGAATCCCAGAATCATTTGGCCAATTTCTATTTAGATTTTTAAGTTGATCCCAATTTTTCTTTGTTATTAATAATTTTGTGATGGATAACTTTATATATGATTATTTGGGGTTCAATTTAACAGATATTCATTTTTAAGGAATGAAATCTATAATAACATAGTAATTATTAAAATATGTACTAAAGAAATATTGGTTTGTTGTATTTTTGCCCTATTTCCTTCTTGCATATATATTGTGGCTTTTTTTGGGGGGGGGAAGATGCAAAACTTGGGGGGCAAACCAGCAAGCTATCCTTAGAGTGGGTTAAAAGATGGATCCTCAAAAAACTATTATAAGGCTACTTTGGCAAATTATGCTGATTTTGGACTCGATTTGCTATAGGTTATCTGAAACTAGGAAATAAGATTAAGTTTGATTTACAAAGGTATTCCTCATAATATTACAAGATCTGTTGAAACAAAGGACTTCTTCTTTAGCAATTATATTATGTTGAAAGTCCACTTTAACTTGAAATAGATTAGTCCTTCATAGGTCCTCAGTTTAAGATACTATTCCCTTGGGGCACCTGGGTGGCTCAGTCGGTTAAGCGTCCGAAGCTCAGGTCATGATCTCGCAGTTTGTGAGTTCAGCCCCGCGTCGGGCTCTGTGCTGACAGCTCAGAGCCTGGAGCCTACTTCAGATTCTGTGTCTCCCTCTCTCTCTTGCCCTCCCCTGCTCACTCTCTGTGTCTGTCTGTCTCCCAACAATAAATAAACGTCAATAAAAAAAACTAAAAAAGATACTATTCCCTTGGCTGACATAGGTTTTAAATATCTTTTGTCTTGTTTCAGGTTTGATTCTGAGAAAAGCTGGCATAGCCATATACATGTAGGGGAATCCTCGATTTAATTTTAACCACACATTATAGGTTCGTAGCAAAACAATACCCGGGCAGCCATTAAACCCACTTGATCTTACTCCAGATGTTTCCTGTATCCCATGAAACAAATGCTTGGAGAAGAGCACATTTCCTAAAATCGTCCTGTGTTTAAAACTTAGGTGCTAAACATATACATTCAGTCAAAACGTAAAAAGCAAAGTTCATTTACTCATCCCTGTTGCCTCCCCGCCAGATGTCAAATGAATTACTGATTGTGACGGTGGCGTTTCGAAGGCTCCCTTCCTTCTCTGCTTCTCTTAGACTCTGATAGACTTCCTCTCTCTTCATCCTGGCAGCTGCTTTTATGACAAGTTAATTCAGGCTTTGAGAGGTTGAAAGATGGGTCACCTTTACGTTTCCTTCTGTCTTTCTCCATCTCAACTTGCTTGTGGGCCAACGTGAGCAAGGAACAATGAAAGGCCAACCATCTAGTTGTCTTCTTGCCTTTCCTTAAGTACTATCAACATTCCCAAGCCTGAGAAAACATGACCCTGGCATGAGACACACTGATTTTCCCTTCCGCTGTCTGGAAACCACTAACCCACACCCATTTCCTCTCCAGGAACAATCATCTCATTTTCAAACCTCATATTGCTTTGGGAAATGGCAAAACAGATTTTTGGAAATGCCAAACTCCCAGGGTTGAGCTTTGGTGGACGGCCAGTCACATCCCCTTTTTGCTTCTGCTTTTCTCTCACCCACATGAGAACACTTTTTATACCTAACACCACGGACTACATCTTAGCTTCTCTTCCATCCCAAGACCTTCCATATGTACCATTTATAGTTTGCTTTCAAACCATATACTTGAAATTAATATTTTTCCAGTGTAATTTAGCTCACAGTAGTGTTTTCCAGTGTGCTACAAACAAAACGTTGGTGTCTTCCCAAAAGTTATATGTTGCAATCCAACCCCCCGATGTGATGATATCAAGAGTTGGGAACCTTTGAGTTGGTTAGATCCTGAAGGCAGAGCTTGGATCAGACAGCTCCTTTACCCCTTCTGCCATGTGAGGACAGAGAGAGAAGACAGTCTTCTATGAACAGGAAGCAAGCTTTCACCGGACACTGGGTTTTGCCGGCACCTTGATCTTAGACCTGCCAGACTCCAGAATTGTGAGATATAAATACTTGTTGCTAAACCCAGCCACCGTATGGTGTTTTTGTTATAGCACCCGGAACAGACTAAGGCTCAGTGCATGGTAGGCTTCAAGATGTGGGAAGATACCTGTACGAATAAAAACAGTGATGTCATTCCCTTGGAGGTTTAGGTTGTGCTAAGAACATTTTTGTACTTTTTAAATTTTTATTATTTAAATGTATTTATTCTCTTGTTTAAAAATAATCTTGCATTGTTCCAATGTGGTGGCAACAGAGAAAACAGGTGGAGGCCGAGCAGATGTTTCAAAAGGTAGCATCTGAAAGTATTATCTCTCAAGTTTCAGAATTTAAAACTTTGTTCTCAACTTCTTACATCATTTCTCTCTTAAATAGATTAATATTCAATTTGTAACAAAATGAAGAGCTTGACTGGTTTGAAAGAACATAGATGCATGATATAATACTCATCAGTGCACTTAGGTGGCTTGGTGGCTTATTGCATTTATTGGACAAGAAGAGCAATACAAATATTGTGACTCTACATGACAGCATTGTTTGAAAAGCTGTAGGCTTTCTTTGGGCGTTTTTCTGCTCTTAGTAACATACAGCTGAGGCAGTGAAGCCAACACTTCAAGGGGATCAATGTAGTAGGTATTCTGACTGAATGGGTCTGGTCTCTCCCGTGGCTATGCCCAGGTTTGACGTGTTTACTGATAAATGTAAATGGAAAGTATTCATTTCTTCAATTTGGTTTTAATCTTGACTTTACAATATGAGATTCTTTGAACAATTGGAGTGAATTTGGGGATTTTTACTTCTCTTACCAATTATTTTTCACCATTCATTTAATCCAACTATTCTACTCTTATCAGTTACTTGAAAGTCTGTTCAGACATAGGGTTTTCTCATGCTGGATTTTGTTACAAATGCAATTACCTCTGTAAGTACTACCCTCTTCCTGTTTATTTTCACAGAATCTCTTCCCACACTGAGAAGGTGAAGGAAACAATCCTTTATGTGAAATACATGAATAGATAATATTTGGAAATGTAGTGCTTTGGTCTCTACAGTTTCATTTCATAGAAGCATTAATACCTGAGTAAAGAGATAATCCATTGGTCACTCCTTCCTACCTGGGCCCTCTTTGCTAGCTGAGATAAAATGTCACTGTAGTCAATCCTGTTTTAATTTGTTCAGGCAAATGAGTTTCTAATGCTTCCTGTAAGAGATTAACCTCTGTCCTGTGCCTCAGTGGTTTTCCTGGCAAAAAATGTTTTTATAATGTGTGTGTGTGTGTGTGTGTGTGTGTGTGTGCATGCGTGTGCACGTTGTATACATGGATCACCCTTTTCTTTTTCTCCATGATATTTGCTTCAGATGATGCTTCATCGTATGCTTCAGATGATGTTAGATGGTTTTCCCATCCTCTTTTTTCATTGGCTCACAGGTTATGTACACTTAGCTCTGTTTCTCTCTTTGGAAGCCAATTCCTAAAGATACTGAAGATGAGTTTAGGTTTCTTACTGATTAAGATTTTCTTTCTTTTCTGGGTTCTTTCTGATATTCCTCCAATAAATTACTCTTTCCTTTAGCTGTAATACTCTCTACTGATAATGGGCCCTATATCTTCCTTGGTTTACTGTGGTAAGTAATCCTTTACCACATAGATTTCATGTGCCCTGCATTAGACAGACACACAACTTTAGTTCTTCTACTTTTGGGAATTCAACATCTATGAGGAACCCAGATGTTCATCATAGATGAACATCGTGGTAAGCATTTGGATGTAGAAATGAGCAAAATAGACCGTTGAAGTTGAATTCTAGATGAATTTTTAAAACCATTTCTCACTAAAGCTATTTTGAAGATTTGCAGACTCAAGTATTTGAACAAATACGATTGTCATTTAGACAACAAGCAGTTCAGTTGCATCCTAAATGAAGAATAGATTATGAACTCAATGTTCAGAGTGAAAAATCAATCCAAAATTTCCATTTACAAGATTATCTACAAAGCACGAACACTATTAATGAACAGGAAATGGCTATGAAATTATTTGTCCTAGGTTTACTAAGATTCATTGGTTATATCTATTGTAAGAGAGTTATACAATGCAGTCAACACTCTTGACTTCCAAATTCAAGAACATCTAGTTGAATCTGTGCAAGTTAAATATTCATTTATAATATACAACTACACTTATTTTATAACCCACATAACAATTAGCTCAGGCAGAACATTTTAAAGTCAGTACACCTGTGAACAGCTCCCTTCTCATTGTGCCAGTGTGATTGCAGTAACAGATCAAGATGAATCAATCATCTGTTGATTCTCTGCTAACTCCTGCTGTTCACTTTGCATGAGTGAAAAATATATTGTGTGTTAAGTCACTGAAACTCAGGTATTATTTGTTACCTCAGCAGCCCATGGTATGTCCTGACTGATACAATGCTATTTTTTTTTATTTTTTTATTTTTTTAATCTTTATTTATTTCTGAGAGAAAGACAGCATGTGAGCAGGGGAGGAGCAAAGAGAGAGGGAGACACAGAATGCGAAGCAGGCTCCAGCTCTGAGCTGTCAGCAGAGACTGATGTGGGGCTCGAACTCACGAACTGCGAGATTATGACCTGAGCCAAATTCGGATGCTCAATCGACTGAGCCACCCAGGCGCCCCTGATACAATGCTATTTTAAATCTTTTCTCTCTCCTCAAACTTTTAACATTTCAACTTTACCTCCTCAGCTCAGAAGATGAATTCCTTTTTTTTTCCACCAAGAAAATAACACTTCTTTATCCTTCTACCTTTTCTACAAACCCACTTTCAGAAGAACTCATATATTCTGCATTGTTTCTGTTAAAATGGAAGAACTGTCATTATATGCATGAAGAAAGACTGTCATTTCATGCCCTCCAACTTACTCCAGGCCTTGTTATCCTTGCAGTAATCCCTTCTCCTTCTTTCATCATCAAATTCACCTTCTCCGATATTACTTCCACCAGTACATACACGTATATAATACTGTCTATTTTTAAAACCCTCCCTAGACCAGCTGCTTCTCTACCTATCTCTTCACCTTTTACTTTCTACATATACTTCAAGTACCATTTTCCTAAGCCAGATTCCTTTACTTTTTTATGTCCAATTCTCTTCTTGATTCCTTAATTCCCACCCGTTTACTGAATCAACAGTTTCCAATTACTGCCATCTTACCAAATCCAGTGGTCAGTTCTCATTCTTTTTTTTTTTTTATTTTTTTTTTATTTTTTATTTTTTAATATATGAAATTTACTGTCAAATTGGTTTCCATACAACACCCAGTGCTCATCCCAAAAGGTGCCCTCCTCAATACCCATCACCCACCCTGCCCTCCCTCCCACCCCCCATCAACCCTCAATTTGTTCTCAGTTTTTAACAGTCTCTTATGCTTTGGCTCTCTCCCACTCTAACCTCTTTTTTTTTTTTTTTTTTTCCTTCCCCTCCCCCATGGGTTTCTGTTATGTTTCTCAGGATCCACATAAGAGTGAAACCATATGGTATCTGTCTTTCTCTGTATGGCTTATTTCACTTAGCATCACACTCTCCAGTTCCATCCATGTTGCTACAAAAGGCCATATTTCATTTTTTCTCATTGCCACGTAGTATTCCATTGTGTATATAAACCACAATTTCTTTATCCATTCATCAGTTGATGGACATTTAGGCTCTTTCCATAATTTGGCTATTGTTGAGAGTGCCGCTATAAACATTGGGGTACAGGTGCCCCTATGCATCAGTACTCCTGTATCCCTTGGATAAATTCCTAGCAGTGCTATTGCTGGGTCATAGGGTAGGTCTATTTTTAATTTTCTGAGGAACCTCCACACTGCTTTCCAGAGCGGCTGCACCAATTTGCATTCCCACCAACAGTGCAAGAGGGTTCCCGTTTCTCCACATCCTCTCCAGCATCTATAGTCTCCTGATTTCTTCATTTTGGCCACTCTGACTGGCGTGAGGTGATATCTGAGTGTGGTTTTGATTTGTATTTCCCTGATAAGGAGCGACGTTGAACATCTTTTCATGTGCCTGTTGGCCATCCGGATGTCTTCTTTAGAGAAGTGTCTATTCATGTTTTCTGCCCATTTCTTCACTGGGTTATTTGTTTTTCAGGTGTGGAGTTTGATGAGCTCTTTATAGATTTTGGATACTAGCCCTTTGTCCGATGTGTCATTTGCAAATATCTTTTCCCATTCCGTTGGTTGCCTTTTAGTTTTGTTGGTTGTTTCCTTTGCTGTGCAGAAGCTTTTTATCTTCATAAGGTCCCAGTAATTCACTTTTGCTTTTAATTCCCTTGCCTTTGGGGATGTGCCGAGTAAGAGATTGCTACGGCTGAGGTCAGAGAGGTCTTTTCCTGCTTTCTCCTCTAAGGTTTTGATGGTTTCCTGTCTCACATTCAGGTCCTTTATCCATTTTGAGTTTATTTTTGTGAATGGTGTGAGAAAGTGGTCTAGTTTCAACCTTCTGCATGTTGCTGTCCAGTTCTCCCAGCACCATTTGTTAAAGAGACTGTCTTTTTTCCATTGGATGTTCTTTCCTGCTTTGTCAAAGATGAGTTGGCCATACGTTTGTGGGTCTAGTTCTGGGGTTTCTATTCTATTCCATTGGTCTATGTGTCTGTTTTTATGCCAATACCATGCTGTCTTGATGACTACAGCTTTGTAGTAGAGGCTAAAGTCTGGGATTGTGATGCCTCCTGCTTTGGTCTTCTTCTTCAAAATTACTTTGGCTATTCGGGGCCTTTTGTGGTTCCATATGAATTTTAGGATTGCTTGTTCTAGTTTCGAGAAGAATGCTGGTGCAATTTTGATTGGGATTGCATTGAATGTGTAGATAGCTTTGGGTAGTATTGACATTTTGACAATATTTATTCTTCCAATCCATGAGCAGGGAATGTCTTTCCATTTCTTTATATCTTCTTCAATTACCTGCATAAGCTTTCTATAGTTTTCAGCATACAGATCTTTTACATCTTTGGTTAGATTTATTCCTAGGTATTTTATGCTTCTTGGTGCAATTGTGAATGGGATCAGTTTCTTCATTTGTCTTTCTGTTGCTTCATTGTTAGTGTATAAGAATGCAACTGATTTCTGCACATTGATTTTGTATCCTGCAACTTTGCTGAATTCATGTATCAGTTCTAGCAGACTTTTGGTGGAGTCTATCGGATTTTCCATGTATAATATCATGTCATCTGCAAAAAGCGAAAGCTTGACTTCGTCTTTGCCAATTTTGATGCCTTTGATTTCCTTTTGTTGTCTGATTGCTGATGCTAGAACTTCCAGCACTATATTAAACAACAGCGGTGACAGTGGGCATCCCTGTCGTGTTCCTGATCTCAGGGAAAAAGCTCTCAGTTTTTCCCCGTTGAGGATGATGTTAGCTGTGGGCTTTTCATAAATGGCCTTTATGATCTTTAAGTATGTTCCTTCTATCCTGACTTTCTCAAGGGTTTTTATTAAGAAAGGGTGCTGGATTTTGTCAAAGGCCTTTTCTGCATCGATTGACAGGATCATATGGTTCTTCTCTTTTTTTTTGTTAATGTGATGTATCACGTTGATGGATTTGCGAATGTTGAACCAGCCCTGCATCCCAGGAATGAATCCCACTTGATCATGGTGAATAATTCTTTTTATATGCTGTTGAATTCGATTTGCTAGTATCTTATTAAGAATTTTTGCATCCATATTCATCAGGGATATTGGCCTGTAGTTCTCTTTTTTTACTGGGTCTCTGTCTGGTTTAGGAATCAAAGTAATACTGGCTTCATAGAATGAGTCTGGAAGTTTTCCTTCCCTTTCTATTTCTTGGAATAGCTTGAGAAGGATAGGTATTATCTCTGCTTTAAACGTCTGGTAGAACTCCCCTGGGAAGCCATCTGGTCCTGGACTCTTATTTGTTGGGAGATTTTTGATAACCGATTCAATTTCTTCGCTGGTTATGGGTCTGTTCAAGCTTTCTATTTCCTCCTGATTGAGTTTTGGAAGCGTGTGGGTGTTTAGAAATTTGTCCATTTCTTCCAGGTTGTCCAATTTGCTGGCATATAATTTTTCATAGTATTCCCTGATAATTGTTTGTATCTCTGAGGGATTGGTTGTAATCATTCCATTTTCATTCATGATTTTATCTATTTGGGTCATCTCCCTTTTCTTTTTGAGAAGCCTGGCTAGAGGTTTGTCAATTTTGTTTATTTTTTCAAAAAACCAACTCTTGGTTTCGTTGATCTGCTCTACAGTTTTTTTAGATTCTATATTGTTTATTTCTGCTCTGATCTTTATGATTTCTCTTCGTCTGCTGGGTTTAGGCTGCCTTTGTTGTTCTGCTTCTATTTCCTTTAGGTGTGCTGTTAGATTTTGTATTTGGGATTTTTCTTGTTTCTTGAGATAGGCCTGGATTGCAATGTATTTTCCTCTCAGGACTGCCTTCGCTGCATCCCAAAGCGTTTGGATTGTTGTATTTTCATTTTCGTTTGTTTCCATGTATATTTTAATTTCTTCTCTAATTGCCTGGTTGACCCACTCATTCGTTAGTAGGGTGTTCTTTAACCTCCATGCTTTTGGAGGTTTTCCAGACTTTTTCCTGTGGTTGATTTCAAGCTTCATAGCTTTGTGGTCTGAAAGTATGCATGGTATAATTTCAATTCTTGTAAACTTATGAAGGGCTGTTTTGTGACCCAGTATATGATCTATCTTGGAGAATGTTCCATGTGCACTCGAGAAGAAAGTATATTCTGTTGCTTTGGGATGCAGAGTTCTAAATATATCTGTCAAGTCCATCTGATCCAATGTATCATTCAGGGCCCTTGTTTCTTTATTGACTGTGTGTCTAGATGATCTATCCATTTCTGTAAGTGGGGTGTTAAAGTCCCCTGCAATGACCACATTCTTATCAATAAGGTTGCTTATGTTTATGAGTAATTGTTTTATATATCTGGGGGCTCGGGTATTTGGCGCATAGACATTTATAATAGTTAGCTCTTCCTGGTGGATAGACCCTGTGATTATTATATAATGCCCTTCTTCATCTCTTGTTACAGCCTTTAATTTAAAGTCTAGTTTGTCTGATATAAGTATGGCTACTCCAGCTTTCTTTTGGCTTCCAGGAGCATGATAAATAGTTCTCCATCCCCTCACTCTCAATCTAAAGGTGTCCTCAGATCTAAAATGAGTCTCTTGTAGACAGCAAATAGATGGGTCTTGTTTTTTTATCCATTCTGATACCCTATGTCTTTTGGTTGGCGCATTTAATCCATTTACATTCAGTGTTATTATAGAAAGATATGGGTTTAGAGTCATTGTGATGTCTGTATGTTTTATGCTTATAGTGATGTCTCTGGTACTTTGTCTCACAGGATCCCCCTTAGAATCTCTTGTAGGGCTGGTTTCGTGGTGACAAATTCCTTCAGTTTTTGTTTATTTGGGAAGACCTTTATCTCTCCTTCTATTCTAAATGACAGACTTGCTGGATAAAGGATTCTCGGCTGCATATTTTTTCTGTTTAGCACACTGTAGATATCGTGCCAAGCCTTTCTGGCCTGCCAAGTTTCAAAGGAGAGATCAGTCACGAGTCTTATAGGTCTCCCTTTATAAGTGAGGGCACGTTTATCCCTTGCTGCTTTCAGAATTTTCCCTTTATCCTTGTATTTTGCCAGTTTCACTATGATATGTCGTGCAGAAGATCGATTCAAGTTACGTCTGAAGGGAGTTCTCTGTGCCTCTTGGATTTCAATGCCTTTTTCCTTCCCCAGTTCAGGGAACTTCTCAGCTATTATTTCTTCAAGTACCCCTTCAGCACCTTTCCCTCTCTCTTCCTCCTCTGGGATACCAATTATGCGTATATTATTTTTTTTTAGTGTATCACTTAGTTCTCTAATTTTCCCCTCATACTCCTGGATTTTTTTATCTCTCTTTCTTTCAGCTTCCTCTTTCTCCATAACTTTATCTTCTAGTTCACCTATTCTCTCCTCTGCCTCTTCAAGCCGAGCCATCGTGGATTCCATTTTGTTTTGCATTTCGTTTAAAGCGTTTTTCAACTCCTCGTGACTGTTCCTTAGTCCCTCGATCTTTGTGGCAAGAGATTCTCTGCTGTCCTGTATACTGTTTTCAAGCCCAGCGATTAATTTTATGACTATTATTCTAAATTCACTTTCTGTTATATTATTTAAATCCTTTTTGATCAGTTCATTAGCTGTTGTTATTTCCTGGAGATTCTTCTGAGGGGAATTCTTCCGTTTGGTCATTTTGGAGAGTCCCTGGTGTGGTGAGGACCTGCAGTGCACTTCCCCTGTGCTGTGGTGTATAACTGGAGTTAGTGGGCGGGGCCGCAGTCCGACCCGATGTCTGCCCCCAGCCCACCGCTGGGGCCACAGTCAGACTGGTGTGTGCCTTCTCTTCCCCTCTCCTAGGGGCGGGATTCACTGTGGGGTGGCATGTCCCGTCTGGGCTACTTGCACACTGCCCGGCTTGTGTTGCTGGGGATCTGGCGTATTAGCTGGGGTGGGTAGGCAAGGTGCACGGGGGCTGGAGGGGCAGGCTTAGCTCGCTTCTCCTTAGGTGATCCACTTCAGGAGGAGCCCTGTGGCAGCGGGAGGGAGTCAGATCCGCTGCCGGAGGTTTGGCTCCGCAGAAGCACAGAGTTGGGTGTTTGCGCGGAGCGAGCAAGTTCCCTGGCAGGAACTGGTTCCCTTTGGGATTTTGGCTGGGGGATGGGCAGGGGAGATGGCGCTGGCGCCTTTGTTCCCCGCCAAGCTGAGCTCTGCCGTCTGGGGGCTCAGCAGCTCTCCCTCCCTTTGTCCTCCAGCCTTCCCGCTTTCCGCGCAGAGCTGTTAACTTCTGACCTCCCAGACGCTAAGTCGCGCTTGCTGTCGGAACACAGTCCGTCCGGCCCCTCCGCTTTTGCCTGCCAGACTCGGGGGCTCCGCTTGGCCGGCGAGCTGCCCCTCCGCCCCGGCTCCCTCCCGCCAGTCCGTGGAGCGCGCACCGCCTCGCCGCCCTTCCTACCCTCTTCCGTGGGCCTCTCGTCTGCGCTTGGCTCCGGAGACTCCCTTCTGCTAATCCTCTGGCGGTTTTCTGGGTTCTTTAGGCAGGTGTAGGTGGAATCTAAGTGATCGGCAGGACGCGTTGTGAGCCCCGCGTCCTCCTACGCCGCCATCTTCCCTCATTCTTTTTTTTAAAATCAATCTCTCACACCAACATAACACATAGTTGGTAAAGCTTTCTATTCTGAATTGCTCTTTATTAGGCTTGAAATACTCTTCTCTCTTGAGAACATAACTCCTAGCTTACTGGCTACACTTCTTATTCTTGACTTCTAAGTACTAAAATGCTCCAAAGAAAACAGTGCATAGCACATAGTAGGTGTTTAATAATTTGGAGGGATAAATGAATTAAGGAATTTTGATATTAGTCAATTATCATTCACATGAATTGGGAACTTTTATTATGTTTCTGATTGCTAGTAAGTTTGTCAGAATGTACTTTACCTACTGAGGGAAAGGTGACATGTATACCTTTAAATTATAGTATCTTTAAAGCATCAGCCACATTATAATCAGTAATTTGCTTATTGATCTTCCTTAGCACATATGAAGCTCTTTTCTGTCTCATTTTTTCATACGTCTGTGCCTTTTAGCTAGTATAAGGCCAGGATGAATAAATTAGTGAATGAATGAATAGCTATCACCCAGTTGATTTATGTTGAGTTTTAAAATAATCAAATAACATGTGCCATTTTTACATCAACTGTTGTTGAGCCATAACTTCTAGATGCATTGTTTGAGTCATATAAACCTAAGTATAAAAGTTTATATGTTTGTTGATATTCAATTTTATCTGAAAAATTTTAGTTACTTTTCTAGCTAGAACCTTTTCAGACTCTCAGTTAATTGTTGCAAGCCATCAGTTATCTAATATTCGATTCATCTGAACATGTGATATGTATGCTTTCTTTGTCATTAGCCAAATAACTTTGGAAAAAATGTTGACCAGAGAAAAGTCAAGGACAACGTGTCTTGAGTGTTCTCTTAGAAATCTCCCTTTTTGTGAAAAATGAGACATGAATCAATCCCAATTGGCCAATTTAGAATAAATATCCTGTGTGGAATTTTTGAGCCATTTATACCGTATTCACTTTTACACCACAACCTTAAATAAAGCATGTCTGAAACTAAGCCCATCGCCTTCCTCCATTTTTATTTTTTATGCAGTATTTTTATACAGTGTTTCATTCATTGTGACAGGAAAAATTATGACTACGTGTAACAAAATATTGATTAGCATTATGGAGAATGACCCAAATCATCATGAACTCCTATTGGCCTATGATTATAGGGCTCATTTAGTAGCCTTCATGTCAGTAAGATTCCACGTTCTTCTCACCCTTCTGCTCAGTTGTTATGATCATATTGCCTCTTTTTCTTCATCCAAGTCATTGCACATGGCTGTAAGAACAGCTCTAAGAATCAGGTTTCAGGGTTATTTTCCATTTAAGATTTAGAACATAAGAACAAAACATCTTTACTTTTACCGCAGAAAACTACACTGTCCCCTATTACATTTCTGCAAATATCTTCTTGGACATAACTAGCTCATACAGCCTCCTCTAGTTTCAAAGGAGCCTGGACGTATCGGCAAAAGGATTGGAATGGTTTTGACTGCCCTTTCGTCTCTGGGCTGGACACAGTGCGATCCCAAACAAATAAGGACCGTTTTAGCAAGGCTGCTAGCATGAGCAGCTAGCAATGCCTGCCACTCCTTCCCTCCTTTTCTCGCCTTCCTAGAGATACTTTCTTAATTGAGAAAGGCACAGGACTCACACTGGGATGGCAAATACTTTCTATCTATGTTCTGAACACCAGTTTCTCCTGCCACCAATCCATCCCCCCCCCTTATTTGCATCATACTTGCCTCTTTTTTTTTTTTTTTTTTTGCATTTATCCCAACAGGATTACTGTTATGTGTCAACAAATACATCTTATTTAGTTTTATCCTTCTTCTTCCTTAGCATCTGGCATATAAAGGATGATCAATAAACACCTCCAGCAACAAATGAGTCAATGGTTGCCTGCTTGTCAGACACCATTCTAAAATGTAACGTTTATCACAGCACTTACATATTCAGATCCACCAGTACCTTTTCTCTGTTGTGAGAAAGGCAAATGTTTTGGCCTGCCTTTCAGGGCATCTAGAACACAGATCTATTCTCCTTCGATTCTCATTACCCTTCAGTTTACCTCCTGAGATTTAGCCCCATTAGTTTTCCCATCGTCCCATATAAACCTCTCTAGCTGTATTTCATATGTGAAAGTGGTTTACATATTGTAAAATGACAGTGGAGTGGCTATTTGGAGCACCTTCACCTCCATGTGCGTACTTATGCATGTGCCATATGAAAATTCCTTTCTTTTCCTCTTCTCTTTTCCAAAATCTTTGTCTCTTGGCCCCTCCTACTGCTGAGTCCCTCAGCGACACCCCCACACCCTCACGGCACTCATCTCCACTACTAGAGGCTAATGTTTTTAACATCTGGAACTCGCTACTCAAGAACTTTGGTTTTTTTCGGTCTCAGACAGCAATTCCAACTGTGCAGGGGCCACCAGCAGAGTCAAAGAGTTAATACTTTTTGGGGGTAGCCCATAGCTAATAGCAGATGAGGATTTTAGGAATAAATATTTCAACTTCTTTATCCTTCACTTTGGGTAACCGTGCGGCACGCCATACATGGTTTGTCACAATTCCCATTAGGATTAAGCCCCAGCTATCCATGGCGGGAACTTTCTATTCTGCCACTATAGAGTGGTTTATCACCTTTTTTTTTTTGTTTGTTTGTTTTTACTTTACCTGACTCTCTTCCTTTCTCTGTTTCACTTTCCCATTTCTCTGTAAACCTGCTGAAGTCAACTCCTTGTCTCAGTACCTGCTTCCAAGGGAACCCAGATTAATCTACCGGATTAACACCTCCTAATACCCAGACTGACACGCCTCCCTTTGGTTACCTCATTCTTGTGACTTTCACTGATATTCAGGCTAGTGTTCATTTCCTCTTCCACTCATTGTTGATAGTCACTTATTTTTTTCCTTCCAAATATTTTAGCACATGATTACATTTTTAAATGTTTATTATTTATTTATTTTTTTTTTTTTTTGAGAGAGAGAGACAGAGACAGAGAGACACAGAGAGCATAAGCGGGGGAGGGGCAGAGAAAGAGGGAGACGCAGAATCTGAAGCAGGCTTCAGGCTCTGAGCTGTCAGCACAGGGCCCCAAGAGGGTCTCAAACTCATGAACCATGAGATCATGACCTGAAGTGAAGTCAGAAGTGTAACCGATTGAGCCACCCAGGTGCCCCACCTGATTACATTTTTATACAAGATTTTCAAATGTTACTTATACCACTGTTTATTCTCAAAACTATTCTAAGCTTCACACGGGAAACTTGTCTATGCTTTATGGAAATTCTCTATAACCTCAAACTAACTGTCATAGACCTGGTCACCATAAAAAGATACCACAAGCACTCTCTGTTTGGTTAACTGGCTGTTACGAGTTCATGAGATGACATGCACTTCTGATAATTCAATGAAAGCTGGAAACCCAGGCTTTCATATGAAATTTGTTTCTGATGTTGTAGCTCTTTGATGTTTTCAAATTATACCTGAGTTTGGATGCTAACTTTGGCAACTAATTATTTACTGATGGCTTTAGATATGTCATTTAACTTCTCTGAGCCTTGGTTTCTGCAGTGGGTAAATGGAGCTAATCACCTGTACCTCATAGAATGATCGTGCCAACTGAGGGAAAATATTAAGTATGTCATATATTAAAAGTCAAAAAGGATAGATGTGGTAGTTGATGGGAAGATAGACCAGAGTAGTATCCAACTTGGGTGGGGCAAACAAGGCAGTCAGTGTGATCACCAGTAGGACAGATATATGCCATCAATGAAGTCATTGAGACGATCCCACTAAGGGTGGAGTCCTTTACGTCTAAAATTTCTTTTTAAGGTTGGTAATCAAGGAAGAATTGTTTTCCTGAGAGGAGTTTCACAAGGCAGACCACTAAAGAAGTTTAGTTTAGAGGTACAGAGGGCAGAAGAAACAGAGCAAGAAGAGCCAGAGCGGGAAAGAAGAGATTGTGATGAAAATAACAAGTTCTCAATCTGTCCTGATCAGTCTCTGTCTGGGTAAAGCATCTAAAAGACCCCCTAGCTAACTGGGAAAATCTAGTGATAAGAAGACAAAAATCTAGACAAGGAACATAACCAGCATTAAGGCCAAGACCCTGCTTCTGGTTATCTGTTTCTAGAGTGAGGAGAAATGGGTACATAAACAATACCACTCATCTGAAAGATGTGTGAATTATTATATTCATGTTACATGAACTTTTGGAAAGAATCCACCCCCAGGCTATTTCACTTATCTCTTTTGCCCAATATTGTTTACTTTTTTATTTCACAACATTTATGATAAACATTTCAAGGAAAACATAACTGGCTTCATTATTCAGAATTTATGGCCTCAAAGGAACTTCTGATCATTTTCTTGGTCCTTGACTTAACACTGTAAGGTCGCTGTCAAGAGAGTTTCTATTGTCACCTAGGGAGACATAGCCTTTCTTTGGAAAATCTGTGGGGACTATCTCTTTTACTACTTTTCTACAATTATTATGAGAAATCCCTAGTGTCTCATTGAGGCTAAGCAGAAAAATTGTTATGCCAAATATGGAAATGTGGTAAGTATATTCTGATGATGTTGGCACACACTGATCAATGAATATCAGTTCCAACTAATTTGCTATTTGAAATCAATAGAAAATTTAATGAACACTTATGGTTAAAATCCTTTTCTAAAAATAGTTATCTTGAAAACCACCTTCTAACTGAGTACTATTTGTGAATTATCACAATGCTTTCTGTCAATTTGTTGTTCAGACAAATTTATTTGGGTAATTCTCTACAAAGAGACATCTGCTTTCTCTGTATTCTGTTGAAGCTAAATTCTGATGACCTTCAGGGCCAATAAGTTTCTGATATATGGTGGCTGAGATGGGAGTGGACTCTAATTGCATGTCTAGAGAGGGACTGCTGGATTACATTAGTGAATATATCAGTATTTTATGGAAATTCAAGAGTATCCAAATGACTTAGCTCACAGAATAACAAAAACAAATCTTTTATTTGAAAATCGCCCTGGTCATTTGGGTTAATTGAGTCCGTTGACGCTCAAGCTCTCTGAAACAAACTGTTAGAAAACATTTTGCAAAAGACCCAGGAGTGCAGTAGAATGTTAACTTACACTTCAACTCCGACATATCAAAGGAGAAATACATATTTCAAGTGAAGGACCTCTGAACTATTTAAAATTGATGCTTTCTCTTACTTAGTCAAATATTTCTTGTGCCCAGTTATTTACTGGATACACTATATGTGACATATATAGAAGGGTTTGGTCTAAAAATACTCAGAGCCTATTATTTCTGGAGGCAGAAATATATAATAATTGTAATACTGTGTGATAGGAGTAATCAACTCTAGGGTGTGGGGGAGGTGAATGTATCAGTCAAGGTGACACTTGGGCTGTGTCATGAAGGATGATTTGGAGTCCTATTGGTCAAAAAGATGACATAAAGGACAACCCAGACAGAAGGCACAGAAAGTAAGGATGAGAGCAGTGCTCAGAAATTTCTTTTGAAAGGAAACAGTATTTTTAAAAAATATTTACTTATTTTTGGGAGACAGAGAGACAGAGTGCAAGCAGGGGAGGGGCAGAGAGAGAGGGAGACACAGAATCTGAAGCACACTCCAGGCTCGGAGCTGTCAGCACAGAGACTGACACAGTGCTCCAACCCACAAAGCAAGGGATCATGACTTGGGCCGAGGTCGGATGCTTAACCAACTGAGCCACCCAGGCACCCCAGAAACAGACAGTATTTTAAGCTTTGTGTGCCATACTGTATCTGTTGCAACAATTCAAATCTTCTACTATAGCATTAAAGCAGCTATAGATAATTCAAAGGAGTGTGGTTGTGTTCACTAAGACTATGTGTTAAAAAATAGACAATGGGCTGAATATGGCTCATGGTGTAGCTCACCAATCACTGTCATAGTGGATTTTTTCCTAGAATATACCTCAACAATTCTTTTAGTAGTCTCAACCTTTCAATGTCAAGCTGGACTACAGAAAACTTCACAACAGGCTGTGGCAATTAGTACCTGGTCCATTCAGGTCCCCACCTGTTATCCCCATCAGAGTTCCTGCCACCTCAAGGGCACTAGATTTGTCCACATTCAGAGCTCCACATTTCCTTTAGGACCGTGGAGATCTCATAACTCCTAAAGGGTCATACCTCTCTCCTAGTCATAAAGTATCCTGCCTCCCTTATGTGCCATCTCAGATGTTCCAGTTTAATTAACTGACGACTGGAGGTTTTGTGAACCAAAGGCCTTTTAGGATTTGTCTTCCTAGCCCAACAACTCCTGTTCATCCTCAGACAACATCCCTTTTATAGTCCTTGGGCCAGATTTCTCTTTTTCATGTTCTTGGCATGCCTAAAGAGTATTTGCCTTCAGTAATGAGCTGAAAATCCTCTTTATCATGAAGGTTATCTTTGACCCCAGTTAAATTTATGTCTCCTGGGTTTTCCTTCCTCATAACATATTATGCATTTCTCTTCATAATCATGATCTATTACTTTTTATTAGATATTTATATTTATTGGCTTGCACTATTTCTTGTGCTCTTTTATAAATCAGTGAGGGCATAGATCTTCTCCATTTTATTCCAAGTTGCCAACCCAATGAACATTTACAGATGCTTTGAATAGGATGTGATGAATCTGAGGAGATGCTGACTTAAAAGAAAGAACAAACTATAATTATTTTAGCTCTAACTTTTTAGTGATTAAAGCCCAGTCAATGTAGAATGCTGGATAAAATGAGTAGAAAATATGTAAAAAAAAAAAAAAAAGACTATGGACAAAACATGGAAAGCCCACAACATTAGAGAAGAAACTGAGAATGATAGGTCAGGGAAACAAGTCCAAGAACAACAGAGGAGAGTAGCACATTCAGCTGACAAAGGAAAACATATTAAGGAAAAGCGAGCAAGTGACACAGCCAAAGGCATCAAAAAAGTCTAGTTGGTGTGGACAATCATTAATCTTTGTCCTATCTATCATCTATCTATCTGTCTATATATCTATCTAATTAGAGAAGAAGAAACAGTTCTCTTTCTAAAGTGAACTGATATTGAACTTGCATATACATGTGGAATGACTCTTGGTTTCCACAGTCACCCTCTTTTAAGGGCATCATTATGAACTAATATTGACGATAATGTTAGGGAGGTATGCTTCCCAAGCATTCTTTTTTATCCATTTTTTATATGTTATATCTTCTTTGTGAAAGTGAGGCTTCTCTTTCAAAATATCAGTTTCTCCTAATAATATGGGCATAAAAGTCCATTATTTCTTTCACTTATATCTAGCACTAGTGCCCGGCATGTAGCTCTTTATTTACTAAGGATATAAGAAATTCACAAAAGGATGTGGCTCCTGCCCTCATGAAACTTACATTCTAGTGGATATGAGATGAAAACAAAACAAAACAAAACAAAACTACAAAATGGACTTTTTACATTCAATTACAGTAAATGCTATGAAAAAGAGATATAATTTAAGGAAGTGCCTAACAAGAAGATTGGGACTTGGAGAAATGAAAAAATAGGACCATGCTAGGTAACAGGGGTGAGAATAAGTTGAAAATTACGCTTGCTAGATGAAACAAGCAAGCAATTATGCTTGCTTTTCCAACAAGGAAAAGCACATTCAAGGAACTACCAAAAGACTGATACAAATAGAATAAAGAAACTGAGGGGGAGAGTGGTATGAAATTAAGCTAATCTGATAGGCAGGGGCCAGATCACACACAATAGATTGTGACCATGTCTGTCTTGTATGGAGAAGTAATTAAGCTATGAGAACAGAGGCAGGGAAAGCCACCTGGATACTACTGAAATACTCTAGGTGAAAAACAATGCTGCCTGGTGCTTGTAGTGAGGATGGACTGATATGGGTAGATTAATATGTGTCAGAAGGAAAAGTTAAAGTGCCTGATATTGTTTTTGGATCAGTGACATAATACCTGTATTCAGTGATTGCTCTGGCACAGAGTAAGTCCTCGATAAAGGTTAACAAAATTGTAATTATTGTAATCAATGCAGGATCCTGAAGCTTATTGACCTACGGAATATGAAATAGTTCTTGAAATTTGCTGCCAGGTGAATAATCATCTCCTGATATCGGGAGACTTGACCCACTAGATGGTTTCTGGGCATCCTTCAAACCAATTTTGAATGACATTCTTTGCAGGGTCACCCTTTTTTCCTGCGGAACTTGCACTCTGCCTCTGCAATGGTGTAACCTTTCACAATTGGAGCAGGGGTTGCTGTTCTATGCTGATCCACAGATAAAAATGTAGGATGCATTTCCTGGGTTCAGCTACCCCTGTTGCTAAGGGCCCAATGACTCTGTCTTCAATAACATATTTTTACTAGAAGCTTCCTCTTTAATTCCTTTGATATGCAGTGCTGAAATCTCATCGAGGGTCAAATTTCATTCAGGCAAAAGTCCCTTTGGAAAACTTCACTTTGAGTTCCATATTCTAGCTACACCATCAGTAAGTTCACTATGAACGTGCTCTAAACAATCGTGTATTGACAGCATAGCTTTGAAAAATGATTAGCAACAACCACAATAGAATTTGAATTAATTAACTGGGGAATTTACAATTTTTAATAATGACTCTTGCCCATGGCAATTCAATAATTTCTTTATATCTTGCAGTTTTACATCAGGCTGAGCTTGTGAGAAATCTTAGGAAGGCCTTACAAATGAAGGCTTAAAGTGAGTGCTCACCTATTAAGGCCCTGATTTGTATACTGGAGGGAATATTGCTGGATGGACAGAAAAAGTCTGGATTGACTGAAAGATCAAGAGAAACTGAAAGTCTTCAGTGGATGGCTTCTGAGCTGATAACATTTAGCCCGAATTAGCCTGATTTAAATCTATGTATATATAAATCCTGGGAAATAAGCTTGTAGACCTTAAAATACCACACACAATCATTTCAACTATTTGGATTTTTCAAATTCCAAGGTGGTATTGGAGAGTGAATTTTTGATCTTTTACTACAATGTTTGCTCTTTAATGAGATTTTATTTTATCATTGTCAATAGTTCAGAATAAGCCAATCTTCTTTTTTAAGTTTTTTTAAATGTTTATATTTGAGAGAATGGGGGAGGAACAGAGAGAGATGGAGACAGAATCCAAAGCAGGCTCCAGGCTCTGAGCTGTCAGCACAGAGTCCAATACAGGGCTCGAACTCACGATCTGTGAGATCATGACCTGAGCCGAAGTCGGATGTTTAACTGAGTAAATAGAAACCCCAGAACAAGTCAGTCTTATAAATGCCAAATAACAAGAGTTGTTCGCTGAGTGTGATCAAGCAGTTGGGGGATGAGCATCCCTTCCATGAACAGTTCTTTAATGAAGTCAAAGTGACTCAAGTAGGCAAAATCCTAAATTACTGTGATTGAATGCAATAAAACTACTAGGAGGAATTAAATTAATATGGCATATGTTCCCTCATTCAAAATAATCATTGAGCTTCCTCAATGTTCCAAGAACTATTCTAGACACAACAGATGCAGCAGTAAATAAAACAGAAAAAATCCTTATCCTTTGGATCTTACTTTCTAGTGATGACAGACAGACAACAAATAAATGTATATATAAAGAGCGTTGTCAGGGAAGACCTCACTGAGAAGGTTACACATGAACAGAGATTAAAAGAAGGATCAGCCATGTGGCTATATAAATACCCGAGGGATATGAAAAAAGAAAATTGCAAACATTAAAACTTTGAGGAATAGCCAGGAGGTGAGCGTAGCTGAAGCCTAGTGGAAAAATGGGAAGTTAGCAGAAGAGGAGATCATGAGATGAGAGAAGTAACCAGAGTTTTCATTAAGTAGCTATTTGAAGACCACCATAAGAATATTTCCTTTTACAGTAAATGAAATGGGCACTGCAACAGATTAAGAATCATCTCCAAATCTTTGATGTGCCTTCCACGGAGGTAGAGAGTAGGTCCCTTCCTTTGAAACTGGGTGGGATTTATAACTGCTTTGACTAACAGAACACAACAAAAGTGGCTCTATACCAGTTTCTGGGCTCAGGTCTTTACAGACTGGCAGCCTCTGCTTCCTGTTATTTGGAATACTAATTCTTGGAGGGCATCATACTCTGAGAAGCCCAACCCATGTGGAGAAACCATGACAGGCAATCTGATTGACAGCTAGCTGAGCTCCCAGTCAACTGCCAGCATCTACTGCCAGCCAGGTGAATGAGTTACCTTGAACATCCAGCCCATCAAGCTTTCAGATGACTTCATCCCCAGTCACTATCTGTTAGCATTCAGCACTTGCATAAAAAACCCAATCAGAGCCACTCAGCTAAGACCAGTCAACACAGAGATTCAGGAGAGATAATAAAAAAAATTGTTAAAAACCATGATACTTTAATTTGTTATGCAGTAATAGATAGCCACAACAGTATTTATTACAGGTTTATTATTGGAGTCATGATCTGACTTAAATTTTAAGAGGGTCACTCTTCTTGCTGTATTAAGAATATAGGGCAGATAAAAGTAAAACTAGATGAATTAGTTAGGAGGCTGGATAAATAATCCTGACATAAGTGTAAAGCACGTGGACCAAGGAAGTTAAACATGAAAGTGAAAAGAAGGAGTCATATTCTGGATATGTTACTAAGGTAGCGATAACACATTTTGTTAATGGATTAACTGTGCAGTGCAAGATAAATAGAGCAGTCAAGAATGATTCCAAAATTTTTGTTCAGGAAACTAAACAAGCAGATTTGGCAGTGAGCAGAAGTGACAGAAATTAAGACTTCAGTTTGTGGGATGTTAAGTTTGAAATGCCAATTAGACACATATATAGACATATCCAGTGGGCAGTTCTGTGTATGAGTCTGGAGTTAGGTAAGATTGTCATTCCAGAGACAGACATTTGAGCACTCACTTCGGCAGTACATACACTAAAACTGGAACGAAATAGAGAAGATTAGTATGTCCCCTTTTTAAGGATGACAGAGACTGATATTTGATAGTCATCAGTGACTACCAAGAAAGAGTCCTAGAGATTATGCCCTGGGACACTCCTACTTTAAGCGACTGGAAGGAAGAGAATAAACCAGGAAAGAAGATTGAGGAAGAAAGGCCCATGAGTAGAAGTGACGTGATGAGAGTCAGGGCAAAGGAAGAAAGTAAATAAAGATGAAGGATGGGGTGACAGTCAAGTGATGCTGGCAGGTCAAGTCAGAGGAGGATTAAATTGATCAGTGGACTTCACAACACAAAAGTCATAGTGACCTCTACAAAGTAGCTCCAAGGAGTGGTAGAGGCAAAAACCTCTTTGGACTTGGTTCAAAGGAAAATGGAGAAGAGGAGTTAGAGACGTAAGCATAGACAGTTCTTTCAAGGAGGTTTGCTGTCATAAGGCAAAGAGAAAGAGGGAGTACAGCTGGATGAGCAGGATGAAGAGAAGTAGAGAGACTTTTGTATTGTTTTGTTTTTGTTTTCTAAGATGGGACAAGTAACAATATCTCTGTATGCTGATAAGAATGATGCAATAGAGAGAGAAAAAAAATGTTGCAGGATTGAGAGAGAAATGCCAGAGCAATGTCCTTGAGGGGAAATTTTACCACCGGTGTTAGGAGAGATGGTAGAATATGTTGAACTGATGCCACTTTGTGAGGACATGTAATGGTGAGACTGTTGTTAATTTTCTAAGTGAAACAGCATACAAGGTCATCAGCAGAAAATAAGATTGGGAGCCATTATGTGGGATGCTTGAAGAGAGAAAACAAAGTATGGTATAGTTTTCTAGGAGAGAGGGGAAACCATTAGACCAGGAAAATGTGCTCTGATCACTGGACAGTATTAGGGCCCACTTGATGTTAGTGATCATGAATTTAAAATGAGACCAGCCAGCATAGCTTCTAGTCTCCAATCATATTTAGCTGTGTTGGCGAAGATGCAAGGTAAAATTTAACCAGGGCTAGCATTGTAAATTGAGTAGAATAAAGAAACAAAAAGGGGGGGGGTGCGAGTTGAGACTGTGTGCAGGGGAATGATTGTAATGATTGTCCATGAATCTGAAGCTGAAGTTTTACTATTATTTTGCCATAACATTAAACACACACACACACACACACACACACACACACACACACACAACTTTTCATTATGCTAATATAGAGCTGGAAATCTGAGTTCTACTAAGACTTCTCTTTGCTGGACCATCTAATTTCAACAAAAGTCTCTAATTAATTTAATCCACATTTACTGAATACCTGGTCTGTGGATGATAAAAGATGATGGGCAGAGAGCTTCTGAGAACAATTCTGTTGCAAAAGCAAGAAAGGTTGATTTTTGACACTGGTTACAAAGACATTATCTTACTCTGGGAATTCTTTAGTACTCATTAGAGAGGCATTTTCATGACTAGGATTTAGCATCCACTTAGCATTCATAGTGGGCTGAGACCTTTATGGAAAATATAAACAAAATTCTCCCTGCTTTTACGGAGCGTTACAGGCTACCCTGAGCTTTTGTCAAGTACCTAATAAAGACAAGATGAACTTGTTCTAAATTGTTGTTGTAACAACGTGAGAACTGGGATTTTGTTACTGTAAAGTTTAAGAAGTACTTTGCAAATAAATTCAAATCTAGCCAACAAGTTCACTTCTTAATTATCTTGCTCCAATAAAGTTTACTTCATCATGAAGCATATGCTTTCCTGGAATCCCCATAATGCTAATGACTCCCCCATTCATCATTCCTAATTCCTTATCAGAGGCATATTGCATTTTCTCCTTATAAATCTTTATTCTGATCAAAGAGTCAATTAAAGAGAGATTAATCTTTTTTCCAGGTAGGAAATTTTCTCATTCTTCAACTCGAATTGTAATTACACTTTTACTTTCAAATCTAGTAGTAGAGGCTAGAAAAAAAATTACATAACCTACATAATACCATTACCAACACCGCCATTTTGTACTGCCATTTGCTTTTACCTTTGTAACACTGCCTTAAATAACTCATATATTCTCCTTCTTTCTCCTTATATAATTTGAATCTCAGTGGGAGTTTTCTCAAAAGATTTATATTCCTTGAATAAATAGTGGCCGAGTGTTCTTGCTAAACTTGTAAATGTCTCTTTTCTTCTCTGAATTTGACTCTCTACTTTATATTGTATTCTTGAACTATTTTACTTGCAATCTTTCCTAAATTGCATTGTGACAGTTCAGACTTGAGTATTCTTTTGAAGACCTATTTTCTCCTGAATAGATATAAATATAACTTGAAAGCAATGTTAAAGCCTGTTTCCTCCTACAAGCTTTGAAACAAAAATCTGAAAGTGTGCCGTACAACATCTGCCTGATGGGCTTCCTCTTCTGGGTATGCTAACGCAGATTGTGCAAACTGGTGCTCCAGTATTAAATGACAGAGCCCAAGTTCTATTGTCAAGCACCTTCTCTCTGTTGATTCTCAAAACAGGTTCCACTAAAGTGTTTTCATTTGGGTCTGAAAGGAACCTTGGAAGAAACCTTAGAGATTTTGAGTTCAACCCCCTAATTTTTCATATGAGCTAGGAATTTTGAGACTTGCCCAAGCTTATAGCTTATAAAGCTCATTTAGGGACCAACAAGCCCTAATCCATTTCTTGATTTTCACTTCAATGTTCTTTCTGGTACACCACACCAGAATGAATAAATAACCACACCACTCATGTCTGTGCATTTTATAACTCAAATTACACTGATGGAGTTTAAGATTGTACTGATAGCTGGGCTTTTGGATACTTCCAATTTATGTGACTGTGGCTTAATTTTAGGAACATCTATAATGAATGTCAGTTAGATGTTCCCTGATAATCAGAAATGTCTGGTATGCCAGTTGGCCGGGATTGGTGGTAGTGAAGGTGAAAGTTAGGAAACTATTATAAGAGCGATTAAGAAGCTGCCCACAAGTAATTCACTCTTAAGTGAGAGAAAGTCAAGAAATAGAAAAGTTCTAAAAATTATGGGTCACAATTAGACAGGGGTTCTTAGAACTGTGGAATAACCAGCATTCAGATTAACCTCTGAGCCAATCTGTTTACAGAGGTTTATAATAGAGAATGTTGTTTCAACATTCTTAGCCATACCTTGGAGATGCAAGGTACAACCAGCAGTGTTGCATTCACAGGGATGCAAAACTTGTGGTGTTAGGTATTGGCAGCTTTGGTAGAGGCAATTGTGCCTTTGCCATGGGCTGTCTTGTTCATGACAATGACATCTCTCAAAGAAGAGAACTAGAATTGAAGAGAATGAAAGGTGTGAATCAACTCAGTAATTACAAGGACTCTAAGAGCATAAGAATTGCCCTCTGTAGGACACTCAGAACATAGAAGAAGCTCAGATTTTGTGACCTGTGTAGGGCCTGGGTCAGGCACATTCTGGTATTATGAATCCCCAATCTGGTATGTCCTAAAAGAATATGAATTCTCCATCATTATGATTTGGAACACTTAACTGGGGGTACCTATTGATTAATGATAGCTGGTAAATTTGAAATACTACTGAAGGGAATCAGGCAAGTGTCAGCAGGTTACAGGAACTTACCTATCAGGAGAATGAAGAATGGGGGTAAAAGAGGCCATTACTTTGCAGACTTTTCATCTAAGAAGCAGGGCATTTGAAAAATGTGTGCCTGCTTCTGGTGCAAGTATTCTAATCCTGACATGAATGCTATAAAACTGAGATACCTCTTTTTTTTTAATACAAAGAGTTTTCTAACAATGATATTTTTCTTTCCTAACATATATCATGTTTATCTGAATCCTAAAGAACTTAGCTAGCTGAGAAAAGATTGGAAGTTCCTGATATTCAGAACAAGAAAATCGATATAAGTTTGGCATGTAATGATAAGCACGTTAACATTTTTCTCGTTACGTTTATGTATTCATTCATTGATCAATTGATATATCAGTTTCTTTCATTTTTGATAAACACAGTTTAAACATTTAGTACCTGTACATGTGAAGAAATCTCCCTTCATATAAATAAATCTACTTGCTTAATATTTTAAATTGCTACAGTCTTTTTTTTTTTTTTAAGTTTCTTTATCTATTTTGGGAGGGGGGGAGACAGACAGAGAGAGAGGGAGAGAGAGAATCCCAAGCTGGCTCCAGGCTTTCAGCATGGATACCGACACGGGGCTTGATCTCATGAACCATGAGATCAAACTGAGCTGAAATCAAGAGTCAGACACTTAACTGACTGAGCCACCCAGGTGCCCCTAAGTTGCTACATTTCTATGTCTCAAAATAATACTGGCTTGTTAAAACATTAAAACAGCCACACACAGTATGGTAATGATAATGATAATCACAGCTGATGATTATTAAGTGTACAAGGCAATGTATCTACTATACTTCATACCATTTAATAATTAAAACAATATTATGGCATTATGAGTTAAAATATTTTCTTATTTCCATTTTACTGAAGTACAATTAAAGAAAAAACTTGCCCAAAGTTACACACATTCAATAAGCTTCAAATCCAGATTCAAAGTCTTACTCTAATTCAAACTATATGTATAAAGATATGTTAGTACAAATAAGCAAACTCCAAGCTGACGAAAGGACACTACAAAGAGATTCAGAGGATTAGAAACCATTTCAGGAGGATAATGTCTTTAGGGAGAGTTTACAAGAAGGGAGAATTGTCCTTCCTAAGGACATTCCTTCAGACTTTTTGCAGAGAGGTAAATAGTTATTTTGAAAATCTATAGAAGAATTTCATTAGTGTCCTCCTGTCGTTATGAGTATTAGATGAATGATTAGTGGCATGCACTATGTTGATAACCATTAATTGATAAGCTCTCAACAATGCTTCATTCAACACCTAATTTACTAGTTAGTTGCACAAGTCACACTAAAAATACTCAAAATAGCTATTGAGCTGGAAACTAAGAATATTAGCCAACACTCATGTCTAGGAGGCATTCCTACTGGGGAACCACCAGTCTGTAGCTCAGAGTCAAAGCTTTGAAACAGAATAAGGCTTGAGACTCACGAAAAAGGCATTTACATCTCTGTGATAGTCCTGAACTGAGAGATCCTATTCCTAGGCCCACCTGAAAATTTTACTTTCACCCCCACTCAATTGCCAGGAAACTACTTTCCAAATCACAAAAGAATCACTTATGATTTCATAAATTATTCTTTTTGCATCCAATTGGCAAGAGATTCATTAGTACACACCATCACTGACTGTCCTTGCACTGGTTAAATTCCTCTTACATCCAGAAACAAAATTTGCAATTGTACTTGTCCTCAGGTTGAATGTGGGAGATGTGAATTGTATTAGCATCCAAGTGAAAGTGAAAAGAATCCATGTGCTGATTGAAGAGCAAATAATAAGCCTGGTGAGATCTGTTTGCTCAGAATGAATAATCAGAAGGGAAAAGAAAGGAAGAAGGAAGAATTTAAAAACTTCCCAGCCTAAAAGGAGGGGCACTTCATCCAAAAGATTAAAAAATAGAAGTGATGGGGTATGTGGCTCAGTCTGTTAAGTGTCCAGCTCTTGATTTTGGCTCAGGTCATGATTTCATGGTTCATGAGACTGAGCCATGCCTTGTGCTCTGACCCTGACAGCCAGAACCTACTTGGGATCCTCTCTCTGTCTCTCTCTGTCTCTGTCTCTGTCTCTGTCTCTCTCTCTCTCCCTCTTCTTTCTCTCTCTCTCTCTCTCCCCATATTTCAAAATGAATCAACATTTAAAAAAATAAATAGAAGTTATAACATGAGACAATTTTAATGATGAGCTGTCAATGAGACTTTTTAAAATACATTAGCTGCTCCAAGCAAACAGGTTCAAGTGCAAGGATCATAGGAAGACACAACACTCTTCTAGTTTCTAGGGTTTTGTTTTCTTTTCCCTAAAATGGGAATTTTTTTCATTACTTTTCTATTGATTGATTAAGCTCACTTACACATGAATGTTAATATATTAATATTCAATATTCATTATTAATATTTTATTAGTCTTACCGACGTTGCATTTTCTGGAAATTTCTTAGTTCTTTAAAGGCCGAATGTAGTCATGCTTCCAAATGAGGAGTAAGCCATCCTTGGCACCAGCGAAAGAGGGAAAAAGTGTCATTTCACAAAAACCTAAGTGACTATGCTGAGATGAGATGTAATCCTATATCACACAGTGGCAAGAGGCTTATTCCGCTATCTGGGAATTTGGGGGGGGGATATATGAGAACATTTATTTCATTAATTAGTAGTACCGAAATTTTTACCTTGACATGGGGTCATGAAAATGGGCCGCAACTGAGTTAATCTGTTATCAGATGCCTCTTCCCATTAGTTTGCTGAAACACCCTCTGTGGCAGATGGCAGAAGACTCAAAGGTCAAAGGTGGGATATTAAATGCTGAGCTTCTGAACATCTGGAAAGCTTTTTTAAAAAAAAAAAAGGAAGAAGAAGAAAGAAAAGTAAATATATGTAGATGTCATTTGCTGTCTTTCATATTAATATGATAAAGTATACTTCCTTGCAAGTCAGCCGAGGTGATTTTGATTTTGATAGAATATATCACAAGAGAAGACATTCCTCCTTTCCCTGTTACACCTGCACACACGATTTATTTGCTGCACCCTCAGGCAATGAGCAGCCTGATGGTGATGGAACTCATCAGCATGCCCACAAGCACCATCTGTGCAGGAGCTAGGCTAATGAGCAAAGTAAGTAGGGGCTGGCGAGAGACTGGCAGCGAGGGGAGAGGGCAAGGTGGCTGGATTTAACTCCAAGCAATCCAGAGGTGGACTTTCATATAAAACACTAAGTCTCAACCATGGCTCTTTATTATTAGTCTTACAAGGGGAACTGTTGCAGTCTTTCAATGCTCACACCCTATTCTAGATCAATTGACTCCCAATTTCCAGCGATGGGGTCTAAACAGTGCATTTTTTTAAAGTTCCCAGATGATTTTTATGGGCAGTCAATAAAGAGAACCACTGAAAGAGAAGGAAATACACTGAATTCACTCTGCTCTGTACATCCAGGTGTGGAATCAATGCACAGGACGTTGCTACTCAAGTGTATTCCAGGGACTACAACATCAGCCTCACCCAAGAGTCGTTAGATCAAAGAACCTTATGCCCCACCCTGGACTTACTGCAGTTTAAGAAGATTCTCAGATGATTCATATTCACATTAAAGCTTGAAAAACACTAAGGATGTTGGTTTTTAAATTGTGGAATTCGAAACACTGTGAATCAGGACATTGCTTTTCAAATTGTGGACAATCTATGGGAGAGGACTTAAGGTAGAAAGTATTAATGTAATTCTGTCAGTAAAAATCTGTAGAATATTAAGTCATTAGAGTGGATTCCAGGAGCAAAATGGTGAGCCTTTATTGGTAGAGCCCCTATTCGCATATACCTGTATGGTGAGCAACAGTGATAAAGGCCAGAAAGAGCACCTCTTCTCCACAACCCCAAACTCCTTCAATGGGTTACCAGTCTGCTTAGTCCCAAATCTTAACACACCTACATCAGGTCTTTGTGACCTGTGGTTACAGCCAAGTAATTATTTCTTCTGTGCTTGAGCTCCACCACACATACTATCATTTTCTCAATCTTGCTCTAATCTTTTCCCTTTCATTTCAGATCCTTTGAAATGCTTCTTCCTCTGTCCTGTCACCCACCATGTTCTTAGCCTCAGTAACTCCTTCTCATCACCCTTCTAGATAGATCAGTCTCCTTGGTTATAAGATCATTCCTATTAAGATTACTTATCCTGAACTTCATTAAGCATCCTTTTGTTGATGTAAACTCCACCTTCACCAGTAGATGCAAGCTCCATGAAAGAATGAGCTTATTTTTGCTCATGCTTTATCTTCAGCCATGAGCACAAAGCCGAGCACATTCTACATGGTCAACTAATAGTTATTGGAATCGTTAATACACATTTGGATGAATGAATAAACCAAGACACCTTAGTAAATGAGGGCAATAGTATCAAATGTCCTTGGACAGTCAAATAATGTGAGGACTGGAAAATATTGGATTTAGTGACATGGGTAAAACAAATATCAGGAATGCTACGTATTTGTGCTTCCTTTTGTAACTTCACAAGACTTACCAGCATACTGTGAGTACCAGGAAACACTGTGGTAAAGTTACACATTTAACCTCTTTAACACAATGATTTTGGTATTTATTTGGTCCCAGAACCATTTGCCAAAAATACTAATTACTAACATGCCAGGCAATTATTATTCTGATGAACAGTAGTTGAGAAGTCCTGCATTCCCATGAGAAGCCACAATCCTATTGCATGGGAGCATTTGATATTGTCCCAGCATGTTGACTCTGACAACTTTCACCTAGAAGTGTCCCTTCCTCTCACATTCCACAGGGCCTGAGGTCAACTGAGAAGGGAAATACCATCCCATATAAACCCGATGGACTAGAGTCAACCAAATATTAGTAAGCTATTGTAATGACTTCCGAATCTTTTGATCACTTGAGACACATTTACTCATCATTTAAGATGTCACTAAAATGTCATTCCTTACCCATTCTCATCTCTGCTTCCATATGTGAGCTGCTGATATAAACTGTGCCCACCTCTGGAATAGCACTTTGCATACTGTGTTAAAGTGTTTCTTGCTTGGCCGCACACTTCATAAAGGCAGAGCCTTTTTATTTTCCCCTTGAGCTAGTCCAATATTAGCATGGAGGCTCCTTTAAGAATTAATTATTTCTTCAGTGGATGCATTAATTAACTCTGTTTACCTCTCTGTCTTTGGGATCACTGCATCTCCAACACCAGGCACAGGTCTAACATTGAGAAAAGACTCTTTATATAAATGAGTGAAAATATTTTACCAAACTGAGCCTCAGTTTCTTTGTCTCCAAAGAAGTATTTCTAATGATGAAAGGCGCCATCTATAAAAGTAACATGTACAGGACTTGATCCATAATAAGGCAAATAACAATATTTCTTTACCTTTGAAATAATAGAGGTGAATTTGGCCTGACAGAAGTACAAAACAATCAAATCATTTCAGGTAACACAGGTACTTACTCCTTACTAGTTTCACTAGTTATTAATCTCCAAAAGAGAACATAAGAACAGAGTTATCCCAAATAGTTTGATGTTTTTTATACTTAATTATGCTAATTAATAAATACTACTTAGGGTATGCCTTTTCTACAACAATCCTTAGCTACATAGCTGATAAAGTATAAATGAAGAAAGATAGAAGTTAAGAAGGGAAAATTTTAAATAGGTTAAAGTCTTAAGAAATAGATCTCTCTTACCTTAGAATGTTGAGAGGAGGCGTGATGGATATCTAGTAGACCTTTTTCCTGCCCACCATCTAATCTCCCTTGTTCTTTTCTTTTCTTTTTTTAATTTAATCTTTTATTTTTTTTTTAATTTACATCCAAATTAGTTAGCATATAGTGCAACAATGATTTCAGGAGTAGATTCCTTAATGTCCCTTACCCATTTAGCCTATCCCCCTTCCCACAACCCCTCCAGCCACCCTCAGTTTGTTCTCCATATTTATGAGTCTCTTCTGTTTTGTCTCCCCCCCTGTTTTTATATTATTTTTATTTCCCTTCCCTTATGTTCATCTGTTTTGTCTCTTAAAGTTCTCATATGAGTTAAGTCATATGATTTTTGTCTTTCTCAGACTGACTAATTTCACTTAGTGTAATACCCTCCAGTTCCATGCAAGTAGTTGCAAATGGCAAGATTTCATTCTTTTTGATTGCCGAGTAATACTCCATTGGAAAATATATATATATATATATAAATATATATATATATATATATATATATATATATATATATATATACATATCACATCTTCTTTATCCATTCATCCATCAATGGACATTTGGGCTCTTTCCATACTTTGGTTATTGTTTTTTTTTAATATGAAATTTAATGTCAAATTGGTTTCCATACAACACCCAGTGCTCATCCCAACAGGTGCCCTCCTCAATGCTCATCACCCACTTTCCCCTACCTCCCACCCCCCATCAACCCTCAGTTTATTCTCAGTTTTTAAGAGTCTCTTATGGTTTGGCTCCCTCCCTCTCTAACTCTTTTTTTTCCTTCCCCTCCCCCATGGTCTTCTGTTAAGTTTCTCAGGATCCACATAAGAGTGAAAACATATGGTACTTTCTCTGTATGACTTATTTCACTTAGCATAACACTCTCTAGTTCCATCCACGTTGCTACAAAAGGCCATATTTCATTCTTTCTCATTGCCAAGTAGTATTCCCTTGTCTATATAAACCACAATTTCTTTATTCATCAGTTGATGGACATTTAGGTTCTTTCCATAATTTGGCTATTGTTGACAGTGCTGCTATAAACATGGGGTGCATGTGTCCCTTCGAAACAGCACACCTGTATCCCGTGGATAAATGCCTAGTAGTGCAATTGCTGGATCATAGGGTAGTTTTATTTTTAATTTTTTGAGGAACCTCCATACTGTTTTCCAGAGTGGCTGCATCAGCTTGCATTCCCACCAACAATGCAAAAGAGATCCTCTTTCTCCACATCCTCACCAACATCTGTTGTTGTCTGAGTTGTTAATATTAGCCATTCTGACAGGTGTAAGATGGTATCTCATTGTGGTTTTGATTTGTATTTTGCTGATGATGAGAGATGTTGAGCATTTTTTCATGTGTCAGTTGGTAACCTGGGTGTCTTCTTTGGAGAAATGTCTATTCGTGTCTTTTGCCCATTTCTTCACTGGATTCCTTGTTTTTTGGGTGTTGAGTTTGAGAAGTTCTTTATAGATTTTGAATACTAACCTTTCATCTGATATATCATTTGCAAATATCTTCTCCCATTCTGTCGGTTGCCTGTTAGTTTTGCTGATTGTTTCCTTTGCTGTGCAGAACATTTGTATTTTGATGAGGTCCCAGTAGTTCATTTTTGCTTTTGTTTCCCTTGCCTCTGGAGACGTATTGAGTAAGAAGTTGCTGCAGCCAAGATCAAAGAGGTTTTTGCCTGCTTTCTCCTCAAGGATTTGAGGGCTTCCTGTCTTACATTCAGGTCTTTCATCCATTTTGAGTTCATTTTTGTGTCTGGTGTAAGAAAGTGGTCCAGGTTCATTCTTCTGCATACACCAGTCCAGTTTTTCCAGAACCACTTGCTGAAGCGATTGTCTTTATTCCATTGGATAGTCTTTCTTGCTTTGTCAAAGATTAGTTGGCCATACATTTGTGGGTCCATTTCTGGGTTCTCTATTCTGTTCCATTGATCTGAGTGTCTGTTCTTGTGCCAGTACCACACAGTCTTGATGATTATAGCTTTGTAGTATACCTTGAAGTCTGCAATTGTGATGACTCCTGCTTTGGTTTTCTTTTTCAAGATCTCTTTGGCTATTCAGGGTCTTTTCTGGTTCCATACAAATTTTAGGATTATTTGTTCTAGCTCTGTGAAGAATGCTGGTGTTATTTTGATAGGGATTGCATTGAATATTTACATGGCTTTGGGTTGGGCAGTATCGACATTTTAACAATATTTCTTCTTCCTATCCAAGAGCATGGAATCTTTTTCCCATTTTTTGTGTCTTCTTCAATTTCTTTCATATGCTTTCTATAGTTTTCAGTGTATACATTTTTCACCTCTTTGGTTAGATTTATTCCTAGGTATTTTATGGTTTTTTGCACAACTGTAAATGGGACCAATTCCTTGATTTCTCTTTCTGTTGCTTCGTTGTTGGTGTATAGGAATGCAACTGATTTATGTGCATTGATTTTATATCATGCAACTTTGCTGAATTCATGAATCAATTCTATCAGTTTTTTGGTGGAATCTTTTGGGTTTTCCATATAGAGTATCATGTCATCTGCAAAGAGTGAAAATTTGACTTCCTCCTGGCCGATTTGTATGCCTTTTATGTCTTTGTTTTGTCTGATTGCAGAGGCTAAGACTTCCAATACTATGTTGAATAACAGTGGTGAGAGTAGACATCCCTGTCTTGTTCCTGACCTTAGGGGGAAAACTCTGTTTTTCCCCATTGAGGATGATATTAGCGTTGGGTCATTCATATATGGCTTTTATGATCTCGAGGTATGATCCTTCTATCCCTACTTTCTTGAAGGTTTTTGTCAAGAAAAGATGCTGTATTTTGTCAAATGCTTTCTCTGCATCTATTTAGAGGATCGTATGGTTCTTGTCCTTTCTTTTATTGATGTGAGGAATCATGTTAATTGTTTTGTGGATATTGAACCAGACCTGCATCCCAGATATAAATTCTACTTGGTTGTGGTGAATATTTTTTTAATGTATTGTTGGATCTGGTTGGCTAATATCTTGTTGAGGATTTTTGCATCCATGTTCATCAGGGAAATTGGTCTATAGTTCTTCTTTTTAGTGGGATTTCTGTCTGGTTTTGGAATCAAGGTAATGCTGGCTTCATAGAAAGAGTTTGGAAGTTTTCCTTCCATTTCTACTTTTTGGACTACCTTCAAGAGAACAGGTATTAACTCTTCCTTAAATGTTTGGTAGAATTTCCCTGGAAAGCCATCTGGCCCTGGACTGGACTCTTGGTTTTTGGGAGATTTTTTATTACTAATTTTATTTCCTTACTCATTATGTGTCTGTTCAAATTTTCTATTTCTTCCTGTTTCAGTTTTGGTAGTGTATATGTTTCTAGGAATTTGTTCATTTCTTCCAGATTGCCCATTTTATTGGCATATAATTGCTCATAGTATTTTCTTATTATTGTTTTTATATCTGCGGTTGTGATATGTCCTCTTTCATTCTTCATTTATTTAATTGGGTCCTTTCCTTTTTCTTCTTGATCAAACTGGCTAGTGGTTTATCAATTTTGTTAATTCTTTCAAAGAACCAGCTACTGGTTTCATTGATCTGTTCTACTGTTTTTTTGGTTTTGATAGCATTAATTTCTGTTCTAATTTTTATTATTTCCTGTCTTCTTCTGGTTTTGGGTTTTATTTACTGTTCTTTTTCCAGCTCCTTAAGGCATAAGGTTAGGTTGTGTGTCTGAGATCTTTCTTCCTTCTTTTGGAAGGCCTGGATTGCTATGTACTTTCCTCTTATGACTGCCTTTGCTGCGTCCCAGAGGTTTTGGGTTGTGGTGTTATCACTTTCATTGACTTCCATATACTTTTTAATTTCCTCTTTAGCTGCTTTGTTAGCCCATTCATTCTTTAGTATGATGTTCTTCAGTCTCCAAGTATTTGTTACCTTTCTAATGTTTTTTGTGGTTGATTTTGAGTTTCATAGTGTTGTGGTCTGAAAATATGCACGGTATGATCTTGATCTTTTTGTACTTACTTAGGGCTGATTTGTGTCCCAGTATATGGTCTATTCTGGAGAATGTTCCATGTGCACTGGAGAAGAATATATATTCTGCTGATTTAGGATGAAATGTTCTGAATATATGTTAAGTCCATCTGGTCCAGTGTGTCATTCAAAACCATTGTTTCCTTGTTGGTTTTTTGATTAGATGACCTGTCCATTGCTGTGAGTGGTGTGTTGAAGTCTCCTACTATTATGGTATTACTATCTATAAGTTTCTTTATGTTTGTCATTAACTGATTTATATATTTGGGTGCTTCTACATTTGGCACATAAATGTTTACAGTTGTTAGGTCTTCTTGGTGGATAGATCCCTTGATTATGATATAATGCCCTTCTGCATCTCTTGGTACAGTCTTTATTTTAAGGTCTAGATTGTCTGATATAACTATGGCTACTCCGGCTTTCTTTTGTTGACCATTAGCATGATAGATGGTTCTCCATCTCTTTATTTTCAATCTGAAGGTGTCTTTAGGTCTAAAGTGGGTCTCTTGTAAACAGCATGTAGATGGATTTTGTTTTCTTATCCATTCTGTTACCCTATGTCTTTTGCTCAGAGCATTGAGTCCATTGACGTTTACAGTGAGCACTGAAAGACATGAATTTATTGCCATTATGATGCTTGTAGAGTTGGAATTTCCGGTGGTGTTCTCTGGTCCTTTCTAATCTTTGTTGCTTTTGATACACACACACACACACACACACACATATATATATATATATATATATATATATGTATATTTTTTGGTAAGTATAATAATTTGTATATATTATATACATATATATCTATGTGTATATATATATATATATATATATATATATATATATATGTATATTTTTCTGATTCAGCACATTGAATATATCCTGCCACTCCTTTCTGGCCTGCCAAGTTTCTGTGGATAGGTCTGTTGCAAACATGATCTGTCTTCCCTTGTAGTTTAGGGACATTTTTTCCCTTGCTGCTTTCATGATTCTCTCCTTGCCTGAGTATTTTGTGAATTTGACTATGATATGCCTTGTTGATGGTCAGTTTTTGTTGAACCTAATGGGGGTCCTCTGTGCTTCCTGGATTTTGATGTCTGTATCTTTCCCCAGGTTAGGAATTTTTCCGCTATGATTTGCTCACATAACACTTCTACCCCTATTTCTCTCTGTTCCTCTTCTGGGACCCCTAAGATTCTGATGTTCCTTTTTAATGAGTCACTGATTTCTCTAATTCTTAAATTGTGCTCTTTTGCCTTAATCTCCCTCTTTTTTTCTGCTTCATTATTCTCTATAAGTTTGTCCTTATATCGCTGATTCTCTGTTCTGCCTCATCCATTCTTGCCGCCGCGGCATCCATCTGTAATTGCAGTTCAGTTATAGCATTTTTTATTTCATTCTGACTATTTTCTACTTCTTTTATCTCTGCAGAAAGGGATTTTAATCTATTTTTGACTCTAGCTAGTATTATCATGATTCTAAATTCTGGTTCAGACATCTTGCTTGTATCTGTGTTGGTTAAATCCCTGGCTGTCGTTTCTTCGTGCTGTTTCTTTTGGGGTGAATTCCTTCATTTTTGTCATTTTGAAGGGAGAATAGGAATTAATGAGGTAGAAAAATTAAAATTAAAAAAATTAAAATTAAAAATTATTAAAATTAAAAATATACACACAAAAGAATTGAATAAATGATGCTACATCGTAGGTGTGTTTTGGTTTGGGTATTGAAAGTGGTTTGACAGATTAGAGAAAAAAAAGGGGGGGTGAAGGAAATTGTTTGAGAATTTGAAAAAATGAATACACTGAAGTAGACTAAAATGAGATGATGGGAGTAAAATAGAGTTTGAAAAAAATTACACAAAAGTAAGGAATATAGTAGAAAAAAATTAAAGAAAAATGTTTTTAATAAAAATTAAAATAAAAATGATTTATTTCTCTTTCTGTATTCAAGAAAAAGAAAAGAAATGAAAAAGAAAAAAAAGAGGGAAAAAAAGAAGTAAATCGTTTGCAAATTTGAAAAAGTGAATACGCTGTAGTAGACTAAAATAAAATGATGGAAGTAAAATAGAATTTGAAAAAATTTTCATAAAAGCAAAAAGTATAGTAAAAACCATTAAATAAAAGTATTTTTGATAGAAATTGAAAGTAAAAATGAAGTTTTTCTCTTCCTGCATTCAAGAAAAAGAAAAGTAATGAAAAAGAGAAAAAATAAAAAGTAAAAAAAGGAAATCGTTTGAAAATTTGCAAAAGTGAATACACTGAAGTAGACTAAAATAAAATGATGGAAGTAAAATAGAATTCGAAAAAATTTACACAAAAGTAAAAAATATAGTAAAAAAAATTTAAAGAAAAATAGTTTTAATAAAAATTGAAAATAAAAATAAATTTTTTCTCTTTCTGTATTCAAGAAAAACAAGTGAAAAAAAAAAAGAAAGAAAATTGAATAGATGGACCTGCTAACAGATTGAAATAGGACTGGAATTACTTTATTTTCCCTAGAAGTTAGTCTATGTAGTGCTCTATAGGGCATAAATTAAGCCGGCGGTGAGACTTGTGTTCTTGAAGAGCGAGGTTGGCCCAGCTGGGCGGGGCTCATTGTGACGGCTCCGCTCTCCACTAGATGGCGCTGCTAGCCTCCTGGGGTGGATTGTTGCATTGCTCGTAGGTGCGTCGGCGCGTGCACAGGAACGGTAAAAATGGCGCCGCACAGCTACCCAGTCTGTTCTCCCAGATCAGCAATCGTGCACCGTTCTATGTCGTCAGCTTTCGTCCACTCCCCGCCTTTTCACTGTCTGTGACTAAGCCCCAGGCAGTACCTCTCTCCCATGTTTTGTCTCAGTTGCGGCTGTTTTCCCCGGCCCCTTACTTCCGAAGGACTGCGGCTTTGACCCGTCCCGCCCCTCTGCGGGAGGGTCTCACCGGGCAATGGACGAATGTCGGCTGCCCCCAGGAAAGCTTGCTGGACTCTGCTGCTGCTGGTGCCCCGATACTGCAGCCCAGTGCCAGCCTGCCCCAGAAAAAGTTCGAGAGATAGTGTAGCAGCGGCTTTTCAGGGATTATGGAGAATCACAACACACATCTGGCACCAGCCTTCACCCTTAATGACCTTGTTTCAGAATCAGAGAATGTGGCCGTTTTCTGGGGTCTGCTGGGACCAGGTGGCTTCAACAGTCTCTACCAAATCTCCTCCAGCAGTGGAACCGCTTCTCCCCCGTGTGGCCCGAGAACCTCCTGGACCGCACTCTGCTCCTGGGGATTCTCCCTTCCCACCAGAGCACCACCAGGTATCGAGCTGAGGAGTTGCAGCCTTTGCGCTCCCCTTGTTTACAGTCTTAATGGAATTTAAACCCTTTCCTTTCTTTCTCCCTTTTTGGTTTAGTCCCTGCGGCTGTTTCCAATTTTCCACTTTCCTTCCAGCTGCTTTTGGGGAGGGGTGCTTTTCCCGTATCCCCTCCCCCTCATCTCCGTCCTCTGCCCACAAAAGCACCTCCCTTCCCACAGCTTCTCGCTCCCCCAGTTCACCTCTCTGCGCCGCGTACCTGCTGAATTCTGTGGTTCAGGTTGTGCAGATTGTTGTGTTAACCCTCCAGTCAGTTTTCTGGGCGTGCAGAATGGTTTAGTGTTGGTCTGGCTGTATTTCATGGACTTGAGACACACAAAAAACTTCCATGCTCTTCTGCAGTCTTGGCTCCTCTTCCCTCCCCTTTTCTTTTCTAATCACATCTATTTTCCTTAGGTGACCCTGCTGAACTGGCTGAATTGTCCATGTGGCTTCGAGAGAATGGACATCATTCTCTTTTTTGTCCAGAGGTTGGTAGGCAACTCAGGCTTAATCACACACAGCCGGTAAGATTTAGGGTCTCCCTTATTCGTGGGCTCTATATTTTGAATTCTCCTACTTGCTAAAATATACTGGTAATCCCCAAATAAGCACCCCAATGCCGCCCCAGTTATTCACAGACATGCACATAACAGCAAAATATTTACCACCCAACATATATGTTCCCAGCTAAGGTTGAACACGGTGAAGCCCTGACTTTTTGTTTCAGCTCTGCTACTATAAACAAGTTTCCTTTTCGAGGTCTATTTAGTGCCAAGTTTTTTCACACTTTTGTGCTTTTGGCTGATGTTTAAAATGACCCTAAGCAATAGCTGAAATGCTGTCTAGTGTTCCTACCAGCAAGAAAACTGTGGGCGCCTTATGTAGAAAAAGTATGTATGTTAGATAATTTTCATTTGGACATGAGGTACAGTGCTTCTGGCTATGAGTTTAATTTTAATGAATCAACATGCATATTATATAAGATATGTTTAAACAGAGACACATAAAGCTATTGATTGGTTTATAAGAACATGGTGACCAGAGGCTCACAGGAACAGAGCACTGTTCCTGTATTTCACCTAGGAGCCACGGTTTAGCAGTGCTTGCGGCAACTTTGCAGCACATCACCAACACAAATGAAGAAAACTGTATTTCCATGGACTTCTGTTTGCACTAATTGGGAAGAGGCTTTTTCTACCATATTGCTGATAGTATTGAACTCTACGTTGTTGGTAGCTTCCTAACGTCAGAGAAAACCTGTCTGAGAATAGAACCAAGGGAAAAGAAATCAAAGTTAAGAGATAGAAAAAAATGAAAATAGAAGTGAGAGGGAGAGAGGAAATGTGAATGAGAAGGAGGCACTGAGACCTGGTGCATATGAACCCTTGGGTTTTAGCAGCACCTAAACCAAATTTACCTTGGAATTTTTTGTCTTGTTTTGTTTTTTTTTTAGTTCCACAAGCCAATAAACTACCTCTTTCTTTCAACTCTTGTTTTCCTTAGATAATTGGAGCTGGTTTACCGATATTTATAAATTAAAGAGTTCTAAATGAAAGACGGATGTTATAAAGAGGATGGTGATCTTGTTTTCTTCTTTTTCAGTTGGAAGAAGGAATCTACTAGTAGTTTAGGAGGGGTTTAGAATTTGTCGTCTATAAAATAGATTCTAGAAATTGAATAGAAATTAAAAACCATAAACATTTTTGAGAGATATTTCAGAATGCTTTTCCTTTAATATTTTTAGAAAAAAAATTACAAATCAAGGTGCCAGGGATGTGCTAAGAATAAACTTTGAAGTCATCTTGTCTTTGTTTCAGTTAAGAATAGTTCATGTCTAAATAAGTCCTTTAATGAAAAGATTGAAAGATGGGGATTAAAACATACCTACATTTGAACCTTGATCTATTTACTAGCTTTGTGACCTTAATTTTTCTAGGCTTTATTTTCTTCCTATGCAAAATAGGCATATAACGTGAACTTAGATTCGCACATAGTAAGACCTCAGTTTTTTTCTTGAAACAACAAATAATTGTAAGAAGTAGATGACGTAATATAAAATGATTGGCAGAGAGGGGCGCCTCTGTGACTCGGTCGGTTGAGCTCTTGGTTTTGGCTCAGGTCATGATCTTCTGGTTCGTGGGTTCAAGCCCTGCATAGGGCTCTGTTTTGACAGTGTGGATCCTGTTTGAGGTTTTCTCTCTCTCTCTTTCTGCCCCTCCCCTGCTCGTGCTCTCTCTCTCTTTCACTCAAAATAAATAAATAAACTTAAAAAAAATTGGCAGAGAGCCTTGAGCATGGTAGCATCAATTAAAAGGTGGTTGTTTATAGTTGATCCTTGTTTTTTAAATCAGAATATGTATTCAATTAGGTAATGGAAAGTTGAAAACAAAATCTATGAACTTCCTATTTTGTAATAAATATTATTTTGTCATCTCTGTTTTAGGCATTGTAGGATTTACTTGAGATAATATAAGATAAAAATGTCACCATTTATCCTCTCAAGGAGTTTGTCAACCAACAGAAAATGTAAAGATGTAGATAAATATAATTTCAGGTAGATTTATTATTTAAAAAAAAATTAATGTTTACTTTTGAGAGAGAGAGAGACAGAGTGTGAGCTTGGGTGGGAAGAGGGGTGGAAAAAGAGAGAGGAAGACACAGAATTCAAAGCAGGCTCTGGGCCCTGAGCTGTCAGCACAGAGCCTGATGCGGGGCTTGAACTTACGAACTATGAGATCATAACTTGAGCTGAAGTCAGATGCTCAACTGACTGAGCCACAAAGGTACCCCTCAGGTAGATTTCCACCCATGACATACACAATTACAACATATGCTGGGGTCCTAAGGAAGAATAGGCATCTAGGAAGGAAGATGATGTGCATGAAATGAGGGCTGAGAAAATGAATCAGGATTCACCAGGCAAGAATGCACTAGAAAGTCCAGGTGAGGCTATGGACTCTATTGGGGCAACTGAATGTGACTCAAAAGGAATGATATGGAAAAGCCCATGAGATAGCAAGGCAGATAAACCTTTTTTATTTTTGTTTTGTTAATAAATTAGTGGAAGAGACTCAAAAGTTTCAAGCTTCATAGATAAGCTATTCATAGCATACTCTCCAAAGTCTTACTCAAAGGTATGCACTGTTATCCTCAATTTTTACTAAAAATGGACATGGTTTTGTAAGAACATATTCCAGAATCTCTATCTAAGAAAATTCACCTCACTGGATTTCTCTGCTCTGGAAATCAACGTGCATTTTCAATTTGCATTTCTCTTCATGTCTTAAGAAACAAATTGATAAATTTCACTTTCCTCCAAAATTATTCTTCTGATGGCTTTAAAATTAGAAATCTAAGTAATTAATGTTACTATATAGTACTTTCTCAATGGCTGATTTAAATTTTTTTTTCCTATCTACCCATTGTATGTTTCTTACCAGCATTCCCCACCTCCTGAAATTTACATTATCTATTTAAAGTCTTCCTCCAACTTTTAAAAAAATGCACTACAGATTTTTCTTTTTACCCTCCTCTGTTTAAAGAACTAGAATATCACAACAAGAAAACATCTATAAATGCAAGATAGTCATTCTAGAGTTTTGTTTTATTTTTCCCCCCAAAACGTTAATACTAAGTAATAGGTTTTACTGAAATGTATTAGGGATCTGTATTGTTCCTAGTCTCCCTTATTCCACATGAACTACCCATTCCCTTTCCACGTGAATACCTCAGAACAACAGGATTGCATAAAATGAGCCAAGATTGAAACTGATCAAACAGGCTAGGTATAAGTTACAAAGTTGCTGAAGTCTGCTTTACCCACTCACAACGGAAAATATTTGATGGCAGAAGGGGAAGAGAAGTAGGAAAACTGATGGAAGAGAAGTGTCAAGGAAACACTAGTTACCGTTGCACTTTTTCGCACCCGATCTCACTTTTGCCAAGACGCCAAGTCTCATTACCAGTGTGATGGTGGCTGAAATGTTACACGTCCACATGTTTTTGTCCTGCTCCCCATGACTTCACTTTTATAATGAAAACAGTGGAAATACATTGGGAGGGACTAATCCATAAAATGTGTATCTACTTTAACATCCTCTAGTTGAGCTCCATGAAGAAGGAATTGTTTTTATTTTGTAAGGATCCCAAATGAGTTGCAGAAGGATCTTAACAAGAAGTAGAGCAGGAATGACTTCCATGCTTGAAAGCCTTTTTGACAAACAACAACCAAGAAATGTGCACTCTTGTGCACATCAGTAACAGATAAGAAAGACAGCTGTTGGGCTGGCCTCCTCCCTTTCTTTGGAACAGAGCTGCCAAGGGAGGCACTCTCCTGCAGATGCTTCCCACTGGTCAGGTGGGAAGTTGAGCTGTGCAGGCATCACAGTAGGCATTGCAGTAAATCAGATAGCATCTTTTCTGGAAGAAGGCCAAGCTTCCCTTAAAGATGTTAGGTACAGCTTCCTGGTAGCTCAGGGAAAAGGGATCCATTTCAATAATTCCCAAAAACATCCCTCAAAGCCAGTATTTTTGGCAGGAGGGGGTGGGTGTTAAGTAACTTCCTGCTGAAGTTATAGAGGAAAAATGAAAATCCTACATTCATTCTTCCATACTCTGATGCCTGGAAACAGATTTTGGGCCATGATTCATACAGTGAGGTCTGCCTTGACGTTTACTTTTTTCTCCTTTCTTCCCTGCTTTCCTTGCAAAGCAAATAGTTCAAAATTTTGTAGTTGGGAAAGGAAGATATAGGTTAAAAAGATTTCAGGAAAATCCACAAAGAGTGGTGTTCATCCAATGGAAGCAATGGGTTATAGGGCAGAATGGACTCACGAGTAACTCATATGTATGAATAATGTATCTGGTTGACATAACTGAGATGGGGAAAACTTGGGCCTAATTATTATAGTCCTGTGGAAAAATCATACGCTTTATTGGCTCACAAATCTGGATTGAAGCCTTAATCGTATTATTAATCAGAAATGAGAACTTGAGGGAGATTCTCCAAGCCTTTGATGTCACTTTATCTTTTTTCAATACTTATTTTATTTATTTTGAGAGAGAGAGAGAGAGAGAGAGAGAGAGAGAGAGAGAGAGGAAAGGGCAGAGAGAAAGACAATCCCAAGCAGGCTCCATACTGTCAGGGCCGAGCCCCATGTGGGGCTTGATCCTGCAAAACCATGAGATCATGACCTGAGCCTAAATCAAGAGTTGGAAAAAAAAATAAAGAGGCATTCAGACCCCCCCCCCAAAAAAAAAAGAGTTGGACACTTAACTGAGCCACTCAGGCACCCCTGATGTCACTTTAAAATGGAGAAAGTACTCTTCCTTTGTAGGTGCTCTGAATCTTTCATAAAATAATGTAAAAAAAAAAAAAAAGCTGTACTAGTGTCCTATTACTGCTGTAACTAATGATCACAAGACTAGTGATGTAAAACAACACTCATTGTCTGACAGTTCAGGAGATCAGAAGTCTAAAAATCAGTCCTATGAGGTTAAATTTAAGGAATCAACAGAGATGGTTTCTTTGAAGACTCCAGGAGAGAACTAGTTCCCTGCTTTTTCCAGCTTTTAGAAGCTTTCATCTGTCATTCCTTGGCTTGTGGTCACCTTTCTCTAGTCTTTGCTTCTGTCATCACATTGCCTCTTGTCCTCTCTAACCTCCTACCTTCCTTTCATAAGGAACTTTGTGATTACATCACACCCACTAGGATAATCTACCCATCCCAGGATCATTAATGTAATCACATCTACAAAGTCCATTTTTCCATAAGGTAACATAGTCACAGGTTCCAGGAATTAGGGTGTGAGCATGTTTGCTGGGCTATGATATGAGTGTGTTTGTAGGGCTGAGACATAGCCTATTATAAATATTTAGCACAAACAAGCATGCAACAAATTCCAACCCTTGTTTCCTCTTCTATCAGAATTGGAAGCAAGATGGACCTAATCACTCTTTCCCCCAATTTACCATCACCTTGAACATTCTGCTCAGACGTCCCAAAAGAAAGGCTGAAGGAATCCACTAAGAGTAAAATGGCAAAACCTTAAAAACCACAAGAAAGCAGAAGTCTTATACTTGTGGTGTATTTGTTTCTTCCTTTGATGAGCGTTTAGAGTCTGGTGTGTTTTATATATCTGAGTTATGCTTGGAAAGCATCTGGAAGAAAACCAAATTATGTAGTCAATTGTAAGTGTAAAGCCATCATGAGTGAATTTTTTCACTCAACGTGTCCTGAAACTAGTTGCAGAAAGCCATTTGGATTTTGAGGATGAGAGAATCATCTTAGTTTTAGAGTTCAAGAGAATCCAGGTCTTGTGACATGAGGGAATTGGAACTGCTAGGTATATTCAGCTTCTGATTTAATATTCTTTCAAATTGCACTGACATCATAATCATTTATCTTCAAAGAAAGCAGAGGGAGGCCAAAATAGTTTCAGTTTCACTCTGTTTTAATGGTAAATTCCTATCCTTTTGCTGATGTCCGCTATAAAGTGATCATTCATACTGCCATCACATGAAATGAACCAACTAAATCAAAATATTTTTCATAGGGGAGTAGCCTAGGGAAGTGAAAGAAACAGCATGCTGGACTTCTCATGCTGGGCTATTTTTGGATGGCCTTCTTCAAGGATCAATTTAAAGCTAACTTCTACAACAAAGCTGTCTTCAACAAGCAGAAAAATATGCCAAACCCACACATACTTAACAAAAGTAGTCAGCTGACTGCACCTGACTTAACTGTACAAAATATAGAGTCTATTCTCCATATCATAGTAGCTACCAAGAATAGTAATTATGGAGATAATGCATAATTCATTAGCTCACTGATCCATTTATTCTTTATCATAGATCTTTAACAAACCTACTATTTTTTCATTCATCATTCATTTAATCATTCATTTTTTTTCATTTTCTCAACAATCAATTTGTATATTTATTAATTTACTCATTCAACAAAACTGCATTGAATATCCTACTTCTGCTCATATTATATTGGGTACTGGAGATGTAAGATTAATCAAATGTATATGTGCTCTAGAAACCCATATCTTGGCCCAATCTTCAGTTAGAAGACTCTAATATAAGAAAAGAACATAGAAATAGAAGTAGGATGTTTTGTTAATAATCACTGTGAGGGCCATGTGGTTCCTTCAATCGGTTAAGCATCCAATTCTTGATTTTGGCTCAGGTCATGATCTTATAGTTCGGGAAATCAAGCCCCACATCGACTCCACTCTGACTGTGAAGATTCTCTCTCTGCTTGAGATACCCTCTTTCTTCTCTCTCTGCCTCTCCCCTGCTCCCACATGCTCTCTCTCTCTAAATGAATAAATACATACACATTTTAAAGAATAATAATAATCCACTGATGAATCATCTTAAATATGTGATATTTGTGATAAATTGTAAATATTTTAGGCAGGTAAATTGTGATATTATAGAGACTAATTCAATGATTGGGAATCTGACTTCAGGTCATTCAAATGTGTGGGACTACATATTCAATTATTGCATTTTTTTTTTTTTTTTACCAGTACAAGACTTTGTGAAGAGTTTCAGCTCAAAATACGTGTCCCGTGTATTAATCTGTGGTTAATGACTAACTGTGTTACTGGTCTCAGAAAAGTATGAATTTTTTCCCAGCCAATTTGTTGTTATACTGGCCAATATTGCTGTGGAAGTTGTATAGTACCATCTCATATTTCACTGGCCACCAAACTGTGAACGCTAAATCTGGTTTGAAAATGGGAATGGGTGGACCTCTTTGGGCTCCCTATCAAAACAGTGTAAATGTCACTAAAATAACAGTCTCTGGCTTTGTGTTCTCAAAGTCAGTCTTAGCCATAATTACGTATAGCTAAGACAGCATGGCCTTTGGATTTTTGACCCTCCTAATCAGGTCACCATTTGTATTTTGGAGGCCTGATTCACGACCATCCTAACTACCCTCCCTTTAAACCAACTTCTTTCCGCTGTTCCTTAATACTCAGACTGGTATGTGAAATTTCTTCATTCTTCAGATATTTTAATTTTTCTTTCCTTGACACTATCCCCACAAGGCTCTATTTTTCTTGCCTCTCATCCTTCTAGTATTTCCTAAGAAGAGTGTAACTAATAACATAATTTTTAAGAAGTTGATTTATCATTCTTCTCCCTGTCCCTCACATGCATACAGTCATCTGAAAGCTTGTTAAAGTCAAGAGAATTATCTTTTATATTGTCATGTCTCCCATTGCTCGAACCCTAATGTTGAATTGATGAATCTATGAGCAGAAGATTGTATGAGAGTCTTTATGATATCTGGTCAGATACCTCTATGCCAAAGAACCATTAATTATATCAGAGTTCCTGGTGTTCTGACAACTCCTGCATGTCTGATGCTAGCATGCCCCTCCCCCTCACTTTGCTCCTCAGTTCTTTTCATTTGCAGGAAATGCTCAAACTCCTGTGCAAAGCTATCAGTGGCCTTTTACACTGAAGTCTGATAAAAGGTATATTCTTGAAAATGAGAGTTTATAATTCTAGTTTTGAAAGTACAAAAGTAGACAGGGGCACTGGGAAGGAAAATGAGAGTCCCAAACAAAACAAAAAAAACAAAACAAAACAAAAACTGAATTCCTAGGAATATTGATTGACTAAATATAAGTGGTATTCCAGGCACTTCTAGATACTTCATATGTTCTAACCAAATTAATTATCTTAATAACCTTATAATGTAGGTGCCATATCCCCATTGAAACATTGAGACATAGAGGTTAAGTAACTCTTTCCAAGTGTGGAGACAAGATTAAGAACCAAGTATTTGACTCTAAACATCATGTTCTAAATGATTAGGCATTATGATCACAGAAAGACAAAATGAGATAACATGATTATTATGGCTGTGTATAGAAAGATTGCTGTGAGTATGGTTGCCTGCATGGATTATAGGAAGTTACATTATGAAAGAAAGGGTACTGGTATAAATTCTGATTCTATGTTTTTGATAAAGATAGCATAGGTGCACCTGGGTGGCTCAGCTGGTTCGGCTCAGGTCATGATCTCACAGTTCATGAGAACTGTTTTCCAAATATTTAATACCTGATTCAGAAAAAACAGAAATGAATGACAGACTTCCAGTGACCTTGATTTTGAAACTCTGACACCACCTCTGACTTTGGGGTGAATGTGTTAATGAGATGGGCCATTCCATTTGGAAAGCCAGTAATAGATTATGGTGAATGAATTCATTACTGATATTTTCAAGTCTGAAATGTTTATTTTGGTCAATTCTAGCCTTAAAATCTTTGACTTTGAAGTCTGAAAAAAATACATTCACCTAGAAAAAAACCTGTAATTTACCAGTTAGGTGTGAGATAAGAGATTATAACAAACTGAAAGAAATAATTGCTAAGGCATTTCTCACCAGTCTGCCCTCTTCGTGTGTGTGTGTGTGTGTGTGTGTGTGTGTATGTGTGTGTGTGTGTACATGCGCATGTGTATGCACATGCATTTGTGCCATTCATCTGGAACAATTGTCTAAGTTTTTGGTTCTGCTTTGGAAGCTAAGGAATGTGTTGAGTTTTGGAATTCCTTTCATGTGGAATGAATCCAGCTCCTGAGGACTGTTGATGATGGACAAACACTGCACAGAAATACCATAAGGAAGACTTCCATTTTCAGTTTGCTTAAGTAATCTTGATAGAAGGACCCAAATATAGTGTTTTCTATGAGTATGACAAGAGCTTCTCGGGTCAAGACATAAGCAGTTGACATAAACTGCACTTTAATTAGTTTGAGTGTATTTTCCCAGGACACATAACTTGCTAAACAGTCTTCAGTGTTTTCTACTTTGGGGTATCAGATACTGTTTCTCTTCCTTTGTGTTCCAATATAACTTTCTCCCCCCGTGCCCCCTCCCCTCAAATTACTCTGTGCCATAGAAATGCTATGAAAACAGAAACTGTGTCATGGTTACTTTTATGTTATTGGCACTTATTGATACCTGGTAATCAATGGAAAGATGGTTGAGTAAATAGATGTCTGGGTGAATAATATGTGAATGACATGCTTTGGTCCAGATTTGGAGTGAAGTCAGTAACTGTTATAAAACTCAGCAGCCCCCAAATACTCTGTCCCTATTTTACATGCATATTAATTTTTATAAACATGATTTATGCATATTGTTGGAGAAGAAAAGAGATTTGAATGTTCTGTTTCATAAATTATTAGCAATATGAGACAAAGAAAGTCAATAATTAGGAGCCACTCTGAAGATACTAGAGGTGGATTGTTTGTGGACATGACCAGAGGAAATTGAAATAGGATTCTATTCTATTGTTCTTTTCTTTTTTCTTTTCTTTTCTTTTCTTTTCTTTTCTTTTCTTTTCCTTTCCTTTCCTTTCCTTTCCTTTCCTTTCCTTTCCTTTCCTTTCCTTTTTTCTTTTTCTTTTAATATTCTATCATTCTCCAACTCAAAATTTTCCAATGGCTTCTGTGGACTTATAAACAACATCCTAACCCTTCACCTAGCATACAGAGCCACAACACAACCTGGCCCCCGTCCACATCACTGGCCTTAGCTCATCCCATATCCTACTGTGCTCCATGTTCTTTCTGCAAGGCTTTTGGCCAAGCTCTGCCTGGGTTCCTCCTCAGTCATCTTCACTTACCTCGATGCTTCTCCACCTTCAGGTCCCAACTTTATTAATTCCTTAGAGACACTTTCCTTGAACAGTTTCCCAATGAATCTCCTAATCACTCAGTATCATACCATCCTATTTTAATTCTCTGCATAAATCTCAACATGTTGGAGATGCCACATGTTTGCATCCCAGCTGAGCGTGTCTGAGCATCAGCCGTGTCTGTCCTGACACCAGGTATGTGTAGGTAAAGAAGCCATCCTGGAAGTCCTCCGCCAGTCCCAGCTGTTCTATGTCTCAGGCACTCATGTTATTCCATGGACCAAAGAGCCACCTACATTATGTGTTTTCAGAATTCCTGACTTAATAAATCCCTTTGTTTGTTACACAGCAATAGCTAAAACACTTACTCACTTACCACAGGCTGCAATTACGTTGTTATTTTAATGTTTTTAAAGTTCTTGGTCTCTCCCCAAGAATGTCAGTTCCATGATGACATGAATTTTGTTTACTGCTATAACCTTTATACCAGTGCTTGGCACATAGTGGGTGTTCATAAATATTTGCAAAATAAATACTTACTTTGTTAACTGAGCAGGGTAATTTTACATTTTTAATCTCATCAAACACATTCAACAATTCTATATAATATTATCCCCATTTTACAGACGAAGGCACTAAATATTAGAAGGATCAAATAGTTTTCTCCGGTTGCAGAGAAACTATACAACTAGAATGTAAACTAATTTTAATTTGAACTCTTTTATCATAGTCTTACCAAATAAATTGTTGGATTAACCTCATCTCCAGGTTTACCTTCAATTTTAAAAAATAGAGTGCTGAAGAGTGTAGAAACTGAGGCAGGACTCCCACAGTTCAAATCCTAGCCCCTGCATATTTATTTTGTGAACTTGTCTCAATTTTCTAATTTCTAAAATAAGAGTTATAAATTCTGTTTCATGCCCAGGCTGCTTTGAAGACTGAATGAGTGAATATAAGTAAAACATTTATACCAAGACTCGGCACATGAGTATTCTGTAAAACACTATATTATTATTATCATTGTATTGAATGATATTTATGAATTGTCCAACATATTCCCTAATAACCAGATATTATTAATAAACTATTTGCTGATATTTTGTATGTAAAATGTTTATCATACCATAGGCCAAACATATATATGTATCCGAGTTGTAAAATAAATGATTGTAACTATGAATAAGGTATCCTTTTTTGTGATACGTGTGACCTACTTGAGTGCTGTGAATTTTCATCATTGTTGTTGTTAAATAGGAAAACAGTTTTCTCTGAAATGAAAAGTTATATGATTTAGTCTTGGGAACTGACTTGGAGGTGATCTCAGTCAGCTTTCTCATTTTTTAAGGACGGACACCGATGACAAGAGAGGCAAGGCCTCATTTAAAGTCACATAGGCAGCTACCAGTTGAGCCAGAGCAAGAGTCAAGGTGGCCTGAGTCCTGTCCTGGTGCTCTCCAGCCCCACCAAGCGCTGTGGTGCCAGCACATGCTTGTTGATGGAGAAGAGCCTTTCCAGCTCACTGGTTTTCCCAGTATGAGCCAACATCTGCTTAGTTCTCTCTACAGGGGGGAAACCAAGCAAGTGCCCATCTAGACCCCTACATTCTATCCTTCATCAGTAAAAATTATAATACTGCTTCCGTAAAGTTAGAGAAATACCTGATTCTTCTGGGTTAATCTAAGGTCATGGGAAGCAGCCCATATTTAGAAGACATTGAAGGATAGGAGATAGATTTAAAAGACCGTGCCTTTCTCATGCCTCTGAAACTGTAATTAGTGGCCTGAAGCTACTGGCCACAGCAGTCTGGAACTTTGTACAGCAAACAGCTGTCTTCCTTTTTTAGGAAGAGTTATATAAGGCATTCAAACCACATGGATTTCCTTTGAAGCAGCTAGAACTTTTGTCAATATCATCTTTTATCTCTCTTTTCCCCTTCAAGCCCTCTTAGAAGAGATCTTATCAAACAGGGAATCAAAGGAAGCTTCTGGTGTTACTCTTTCCCAGACAACTTTCTGGAATTCTTAAACATGGAACCAGATTTCTGACAGTCATGATGTGATTTGCACTGGTGTTTTCTCCCTGATGATCTCTCTATAATATCTTCAGGCTGTGTTGGACAAGCGCCAAACAGAGCTTTGACCTATGCCCCGTGTTTTCAGGAGTTGAAAATCCATGTCGTCCTTGGGAGCATATAAATGTTACTTGTTTTTCTTCTTTCTCAGAGGCATACGTGAGAACTCATAGGTAAATACAAATAGACAAACTACCTCTCTTTTCTATTCTCAGCAGAGCTCAAAAAATCAGTCTACTCTAACATAAGAACTTCAAAAGTTCTCTCAGGTACAAGAATCTGGATCACCTTTTAATTACATCACAAGAAGAAATAAACATGGCAATATTGCCAGACTAGTTACTGCCAAACACAGAATTTTTATGTGATAGCATTGCATAAATAGAACACTGTCAAAGGATTTTTTCACAAATATCCCACTTGCGAGCTTAAAATGAGTCTCTGGTGTAAAAGTTGTATTTTTATTGTTAAAAATACAAATCGGTTTACAATGGGCTTCAGTCAGGATTCTTGGTTGTATTCAACAGAAAAATTTTGGGGTTAATTTAAGAAAAATAACAGTGGAAGGAATGAAGGCTGAGGTATGTGGTTCAGTCTATGGGTACACCCACAAGGAGGTAATACAAGTAGGGCTAGCGAACACATTCCTTTGTGCTAGATACTGTTCAATGTGCTCATTCAACCATTGAATCAGTATTGTGTGGCCGTAACTATTATTATCCCTATTCTACAAAACTAAAGCAGAATTGTCATAGCTTTTGTCAAAAAAAGCATTGAAATATTAAGTGAGAGATCTGAGCGGTAAAGACCACATCATAGGAACATTCTTCTCAGGATGCTTGCTTCTACTAACCACCACAAAGTGCTTCTCTTTCCGCCATCTTTACTGCCACTGGGCACTAGGCATTTGCCTACCATTTTGCATCTCTTATTCCAGATTCAAATATTGGGTGTGGATATTTCATGTCCACGTCCTGTCTTCAGGGGATTACAAAGCAAATATCCAGCCTTAGATGGTTGGATTCATGCAATAATATATTTCTTAAAACTAGGAATGAAGTTCAGATGCTTAGAAGCCAAAAGAACATAACAGTCACTGCTCTCTCCTACAGTAACTACTAGTAACCTTGGATGAAAAGTTGAAGTCCTACTTAAAGGCTTCCATGAAATTGAATAAAATTGCCACTGTGAAGAACATTAATTGGTTACAAATGTAAATAACCTTGTTTCCAAAAAGGTACCATTTTGGTTTCTATCCCAAGCATAAACAATTTATAATCAGTAACAAGAAAGACTGAGGAGAGTAATTGTATGCCTTGAATAAGTTCTTTAAAACCTGTTGAGAACTAATACTATGGGACTTCAGTTCATAGCAAGCCTTTCCAATATAAACTTGAAAGTTAGATAATGCAAGAAGTGAATGGAGGAAAAGAGCTGAGAAAAAAGAGTGAGCGAGTGAGATTTCTATTGCAAAATGCTTTTGACATGGTCCAGTTACTGCATCACGACTTCATGTTTCTTAATCTTGGCAATAGAATAAAGTCCTCAGCAGAAGGACTTTTTTCAAGTCCAAAAACATGACACTTCAGAGCTCTAACGATAACTTCTCTTTTTATGTCTACGGGATTTACAGTGTTTGCAGATGGAAGTAATTTAATACCGGGGTGATCTTTCATCTAGCCTGTTCTTTCGGTGACCTTATGTTTACTATAAGAAAACACCAACAAGGTGTCTGATTTCTTCATGGAAAAATGGCAACTATTTAAAACAAAAGGATTTTGTCCAGGAGAATCATAAATCTTTCACTGTTTCTGTAATTTAACAAAAAAAGGGCTCATTTGTTCTGTGAGGAGTGTTTGCTTGTGAGACAAGGCCAATTTGACTTTCTCATAAAAAATGCATTTTTTTTGAGGTGGGGGAAGATAGCAGGAGAATAAAAAGTCACTGTTCCATCTATGGCAGGAGAATCAAATCTTTTCATTTCCATGGCTTTGCCTCGAACCATCCATAAGTTATCATTTTGAAAGAAAACCCCAGAATCCTTCCCAGCATTTCCCAGGATGCTTTAAAAATAATAGCAGGTTCTTCACGCCCTTCATCACATCTCTGCTTCAGCCTGTGTGGTTCCTGCTGATTTTAAAGCTTGTTCTGCACCCTAGAAAGCAGACTCTTCGTGGGATGCGAGAAGCTCTTGGTAACCACAGTAACACACCTTTCCTGGGAATCTTCCCATTGACATTTAATAGGTCGAGTAATAAATAATGGAATGAAAGCTTTCAGCAGAAGACCAGAAGCTGCAACTGAAACAGTCAGGAAATGGATAACAGCTGCCTTTAAGGTGATGAGACGCAAGATGCCTTCCTCTATGGGAGACAGTTTTTCCAATAAGAGAGAGAATTTAAATCTGTGCTGTCCATTCTGTTTGCACCATGGGTCTGAGAGATGAAAATGCCAAGTACTCTTGGTTGAGTGCAATAGTACATCCAAAAACATATTACAGACTCTAATCTAGAGTGTAGATTGGCTTTTGGGTATGAATAACTCATTCAGGAATTATAATTTATAAATATGTGTTTTTATGATACTGAGTGAATCCTTGAACAGGGAGAAATATATTATTTTAAACAGTAATTATGTGTTGAGTACCTAATGCATGCCAAAGTGTGCTTATCCTTGGAAATAGAATAGGGAACAAAGCACATGGGAGATACGGACAAGGAAGAAGCAGTGTAGATGCAGGCACTTGAAGATTGAATAGAAGTTAGTTAGGTGAAAGTGAGGAAAGAAGAGGGTCCCCGGTAGAGGAAATAGCTCAGGCCAAGGACTTAGATGCAGAGAAATCATGGTATACTGGGGAACTGAAATTGCTTCAGCATGTTGGTTTCTGGCCAAAAAACATATTCATTCCACATTCAAAAATATCCATTTTTTGTTCTGTGATATAGCAGGAAGTGCTCCAGGTGCTAGGGTATGACCATCAGCATAGTAGAAAGAGAAGGCCCCTTGTCCTTGTGGAGCCTCTGACACCATCCATCTTCCCGGTACCCCCTTTCCTCCTCCCATATTTTTACCATATAGGGAGGAGGGGGTGATTATTTTGCAACAGCAACCACTGTGGACATACTTTCTTAAGATTTGGGGGAGGTAGAGAATTATCCATTTTAATGTGCTTCATAGGACATCTAGCATCAATAAAAATTTAATGGGGTCCCCAAAATATGCTAAGGACTGTGCTGGTTTCAGGCAGTATAAACTTGATTTATAGATTCAGTATATTCCCAGTCAGAATCCTAGCCAGTTATTTTGTAGATATTGACAAAGTGATTCTAAAGTTTATACAGAAAGGCAAAAGACCCCAAACTTTAAGTCTTAATATAAAACTAGAGTAATTAGAAGTGCCTCTGTGGCTCAGTCAGTTAAGCCTCCGACTTCAGCTCAGGTCGGAATCTCACAGCTCACGAGTTTGAGTCCCATGTCGGACTCTATGCTGACAGCTCAGAGTCTGGAGCCTGTTTCAGATTCTGTGTCTCCCTCTCTCTCTGTCCCTCCCTGGCTCATTCTCTCTCTCTCAGAAATAAATAAAACATTTAAAAAACTAGAGTAATTAATTTGGGGGCCTGGGTGTCTCAGTTGGTTGTGTCCAACTCTCAATTTCATCTCAGGTCATGAATTTATGAACTGTGAGATGAGTCCCTCATCAGGCTCTGTGCTGAGTGTGGAGCCTGCTTGGGATTCTCTCTCTCCCTCTCTCCCTGCTCCTCCCCAACTCAAGAGCACACACACTCTCTCTGTGTCTCAAAATAAATAAATAAACTTAAAAAAAATAGAGTAATCAAAACAGTGTAGTATTGACAAAAAATAGACAAATAGATCAATGAAACCTAAAAGATCACCTAAAATTAGACCTACGTATATATGACTCAGAATTGCTCAAACTTGAAAGCAGCCAAGATAACGTTCAATAGGTGAATACATAAACAAACTGTGGTATACCCAACAATGGAATATTATTTGGAAATAAAAATAAATGAGCTATCAAGCGACAAAACCATACATTGGAAAATTAAATGCATACTGCTCAGTGAAAGAAGTACATTCTGTACATACTGGTACATACTGTATTATTCCAACTGTATGACATTGTGGAAAAGGAAAAACAATGGAGATGGTGGAAAGATCAGTAGTTGCCAGGAGTCAAGGATAAAGAAGGATGGAGGCATGGATATAGTGGGTGGGAGTTTTAGACAGTGAAACTATTCTATATGACAGTGTAATTGTAGACACATGTCATTATATAGTTGTCACTATCCAGAGAATGTATGACACAAAGAGTGAACTCTAATGTAAACATTGGACTTTGGTTGATAATTATGTGTCAAGGTTGGTTCATCAATTGTAACAAATGTTCCAAACTAGAAGGGAATGTTTATTGGTGGGAGAGGCAGTGTGTAGGAGGAGAAGGTGGGAGTATATATAAACTCTATGCTTTCCTCAGTTTTACTGTGAACATACAGTTTATCTAAAAGAAACTCAGAGTTTATTATTTTAAAAGGAAAAAAAGATGAATAAGGAACTGTCTTGATCTTAGAGAGCCCTGGGTGAGCTGGGTCATCTCTCTCTCTCTCTCTCTCTCTCTCTCTCTCCCTACCTACCTACCTATCTACTTATCTATCTATCTATCTATCTATCATTCATGAATTTGTGTCTTTATCTAAGATTATGACTTGTTTTACAATAGAGGAATACAGAAAATTCAATGTGAATACAGGAAGCATAGACCAGGATTAATTCCCCTGTGTTTGATGGGTAAATCCAACAAAAATGCTAAGAAGAACTAACATTTGTATTGGATAGTGAAGGATGAATAGGATCCCACTGGTTTAAAAACAGTAGAGAACAAATAAGCAAGATGAGAAGACATAAAAGTCATCCTGGAAAGTGTAACGAGAGCATATGGTGCACTAGAGGAATAACAAATAGATAAATAAATTGATTATTAGTCTGGAGCTAGAGCATAAAGGGCCCTCTAACTCTCCATTGAGTGCCTACTCCATGTAGGTACTGTGCCAGGCACAACCCATTCTTTATTTCCTAAGTACTTATAACAACCCTGCAAAACAGGTATTGTTAGCTTGATTTTACTGAAGAGAACATTATGCTCAAGGAAACACTCTTAACTAGCCTCAGTGTCAAGGCTGTAGATTATGCCAAGGAATGCAGTGAACTTCAGTGAGGCTGGGGAAGGGGAACACTATGCTTGCCTGTACAGAGGAGATCATTTGGGGTGCTTTTTCAAATGCCTGTAGCACTGGCCTCCATATCCTTTATCCAACACACCAAGGAGATTCTGGTCCTCTCCTTGTACTGGAATGGCAGCTCTAGAATTCACTGTTAATGAAGGAAGTACATTATTCCTGAGATACTGAAGGATTGAAAATAAACAGAAAATCACAGTTGTGTAGTCAGACATGATATTGCATAGGTTTATGCAGTAGTAGTGACGTATATAAATTTAGATCTTTGAAAAATTACTGCTGTGTGTGTGTGTGTGTGTGTGTGTGTGTGTGTGTGTGTGTGTATGTTGAGGGGTAGATTTATGAAGACAAAGAAGTTCATGCAGGAGAGGACTTATGGTAGGTAAGTATAAAGAGTATGCAGAAGAATCAAGAAGAATCCCTTCCTCTGAACACTACCCTCCTCCATGGAAGCAGCTGATCAGGCTTTTTCACTCAGAGGACGGACAAAGTGTTTGGTTACCTCATGAGGTGACATCGGTACCTTCTTATTATACAAACAGTGGGCATTTGATAGACATTTTCTAGGGGCGACATATTTGATATAATTTTCACAAATCAATAAGATGGAATAAAACAGAGCTGCTAAGTAGTTCAAGGGAGTCAACCAGGAATAGTAACAAGAGAGAAACTGCAAACTTCCAGACTCCAAAGGCTTAGTAATTCTTAGACACCAACCTGTGGCTTTGGATCAATTTGGAAGTATTTCAGTGGTTCACTTGTGCTGAATACTTAATCTGATATTCTTTCAGGATGTGTTGCTCAAATTATTCCAGTAATAAGTTTCTTTGATTGTTTTTGTATGCAAATATACACAATATATACACACATTTGATCAATAATTCAGAAAAAATTTACTTGGATTCAAAGAATATTAAATGTTTATCTCCTCCACTGGGTTATGAGTTTTAGCAGGTGCAAACACAATGTATAAATGGCACGCAGTATAGTGTCTGGTGTATATTATGCTTAATAAACACTTGTTGAATAAATTAGTCTCCTTTTATAAGACAGTTTCCTAGAAGCCATGTAAATGTCTTCTATAGACAAGAGCCTATAGTTACTGTCTTTTCATATCAGAACAGTTGAAGCCACCAAAGAGGCAAGATATAGCAGCTTTAACTTGTCTCTCTGTCCAGTCGGCACTGCTTGAGTCTCTGACTGCTCCAATCCTCTTTCCTAACACACAGCCTTCTCTCATGTGGCTTCTCTCTGTCCCTGTTCCCATGGTAATTTTTTTCTTTTCTTTACTTTTTTCTCATAATTTTATGTTGCATCAGTACGGCTGCCCTTACAAATCACCTCTAACTTTGACTTTTTGTCTTCTCTCTTGCTTTTCCCACTCGTGGCTCCATGCATCTGGCCCTTGGAGGCTTGTCTTTCTAATCCTCAGGATCTTAGGCTCTTCTCCTGGGGCAACTGGGATTTTTAAAGTTGGTTGGAACATAAAGATGTCCAGACAGCTCTATTTTGTGGGGTTTAATGATACAAATAGAGTGCTCAAAAGTGTTCATTTGATTTATAAATACGTGGCTTTGTCACTTAGGCCCCTGAGAGGAAAATATTTATGCAATTATGTCTAGTTTTTAGCAAAAATAATTTTGTCTATTTAAGGTATGAGTTCTTAAAAAAAACAAAATCTGATTCTTAGTTTTAAAATGCTTTCAGCAAGCTTTCAGTTGTATATGGAGATTGTTGCTTATATTAACATTACAGTTAGTTTTGTAAACAAAGACAAATGGCTTGGATTTTATGGAGGTTATTTTAAAGTTGCTCATAATTTGCAAAGAAGGCCTAACTTTTTACTTAGCATATAATTATTCAAAGAACCAAGTAAAATGTATAGCTATGATTAATAGGACCTTTATGAGAGCTGTTTCTTTTTGTGAAAATACCAGAAATACAAAGAATTTAGCTATTACTGATTTAGGAAACATCTTCCAACATTATAAATTATTTGGATAATTATGTTTTGTTTTGTTTTGTTTTGTTTTTTTTCTGGGAAGCCAGACCACTGTAAGCAGAAAACAGATTCTATGGCCATCGGCCCATAGAAACTCAGTGGGCCTCTCTGGCAGGGCATGAAGGAGTCTGATCCTTGGTCTAATTAGGCATACTCCCTCTGGGACTCTGCTTAGAAGTCAAAATTAAGGTCTGCCTTGTTTCCTTGCAGCAATGGGGAAATCCATTTCAATTCAGCAGCATTCCCTTGATTTGAACACATTTGAGGACTTGGAAGCATAGCAGAGCAAGCTCAAGGGTTACGGTCTGGAGCTGCCAGTTACCAGAATTGGCAGGCACCCCTCCTAAGCTTTTTGGTTTAAAGAGGCTGCTTCCCTCCCACAAGGAAGAAGCCGGAACCATATGGCCCAAACCCCAGGTGGCCCTCCTCCATGGCTTGTGGTTTCCCTGAAACTTATTCCCCAAGCTTGAGGCCTGCCAGAGAGAGTCTGTGATGGCAGATACATGCAGTCATGGTTTTGTAGCTGGTGGGGAAGAAAAACATGGAATTCAATGCCAAAGGCATGGGTGGTGTACTTACTATGTGTCAGACATCTTCCTATGAAGGAGGACATGAAGATGCCATTGTCCCCACCCTTAAGTAGCTTACGGTTTTGTGGCATATTCACTGCTGCTGTTGATCTATTACACATTGTACAAGTAGAATGGAAATTAAGACCAGAGAAACTCTGATATGACAGTATTATGGAAAATTAGGAAGGACACACACTTGGAGTCGTAAGACTCTGGTCTCTGGTTCCATTACTTGGGAGTTACATGCAAAAGTAAATAACTAATGAAATACTTCTTGAACTGTATATGCTTTGTTCACATTGCTAAGTTTTAAGGATACTAATATAAATAAGATATGATCACTGACTTCAAGATGTTTACTTTTATGCCATCCGAGTTTCACCTTTTTCTCAATTATTGAAAATATCATTATAATAATTATTGCCTTTTCAATCTCATTAAGCTATTTGGAAAAGCAAATACGATAGTATACATGAAAAATGTTAACTGTAAAATATCGTACATGTATACACGGTAGGTTTACATAGTTTATTATATGTAAGTAATTTTCAAGGTAAGAAGGATTCAAATTAGTATATCCTGGTATTAGAAAACAAAATAAAAAAACCACATTTCTGAACTTTCAGACTATTGTTTCTTCCCGTATGCAAATGGTTGTGAAAGTGTGGTCCCTAAACCAGCACCATCAGCATCACCTGGGAACTTAGTAGATATGCAAATTGATGGGCCCCAGTTAGACCTAATGAATTCGAAACTCTGAGGCTGGGGTTCAGCAGTCTAGTTTAACAAGCCCACCACGTGATTTTGATAAAACCCATCATGGTAGAGAACCAGGAGTGTGGATGGTCTTGTCTTTCCCAATATAAACTGTCATGCCTTTCCAAGGTTAGTACCATCCAGGCCAACAGATTGGCAAAAATCTCTTCAGGTGTAGAAGAATTTGGATCTGAGAAGAGATGGAGATTTAAGTGGTCTAATTTATGCAAATGATAACTTCACATTGATCAACAAATCTGTTCACACACATTTACTGAACACAGGTTATGTACCAGGCTTTTCACTCAATTCTTTTTCATAGCTTTCTGTTTCCCATGGGACTTGGCTTTTTCAAATGACATGATATATTTTCAAAAAATTAAAAAGCATATCCTGACACTGCCCTCAAGACTGGGAAGATAACTTTATCTATTTTCTACTCAAAAATCTGTTTCCTTTTTTACCTCCTCTATTTTTTATTGTCCTTTTCCCCTCAACTAAGAGCCAGAGAAGACAATGGAGGCTAATACACTGATGCATTTTCCTCGTGTACAAGAAGACTTTGTCGAAAACTCTCCACGGGAAGCCTGTCTTTGTTTTACTGCAATTCCATAATAACCTGGTGACCTTGAAGAGGCAATTCTAGCTTGAAAGCTGAAACATCTTACTGCCTGCCAAAAGCAAGAGGGACCTGCACTTTGGGATTTGTGGAGATTTTATGTCTTTGAAGGAATATTCCCTCGTTTATGTCTTCTTCCGAGACCAGAACCAAGGCATTCAGAAACAGCTGTGCACTGGGAAGCTGCTGGGGTAGATTTTTCATACTCAGCTAATAGGCCCCACACAAACCTTCCTGACAGGAAGCCTTCAGACCAGTGGTTAGAACCCAAGAACTGAGCTTCAAAGTGTTCCTTTGGTTGACAGTGTTTTCTCATTTCTCCACACACCCTGATCGAAAGTTAATTTGGGGAACGTAAGTGGACAGCTTGCTATATCCACCTTCCTCTTTCTTTATATCCTTATATCACTAACTGCTTTCTCTCTGAAACTTTCAGTGCTTTTATAAAGGAGAGCACAACGCAATGAAGCTGACATGCACTGTGGTGGGCCTGACCTAATATATTTCCCTCCTTGGATGCTAGGCTCATATATTGGCAATTTATTAATAGACTTTAATGAACTCCCTTCCATTTCCAAGGAAATCACCTAGAGGAGGTAATTATTAACACAGGAAAGTATAAATACAGTCAACCTCTTATATCACTATCAATAAATGCAGATGCTACTTCGCTTACGGGGCAAGGGAACTAGAGTTCTCGGGTTGCCCTTAGAGTCACAGAAAAAGGAAGGGTAATAGAAAGAAAACTGAAGATTTAATAGTTTATGTTTTGCTAAACAGCAAGTCACTTTACTTCTCTAGAAATCAGTCTCATCTGAAAATAAGAGTAACAAATGTTCACTATGCAAAACTGTTCTAAGCACTTTTCAACAATCAATGAACTAAATTTATGTCACAACTCCGCACTGGTAAATTTGTGTGAACTGGACTGGGCCACATAGTGCCCAGACATTTGTTCAGACATTATTCTAGGTGGGTCTGTCAGGGTGTGTCTGGATGAAATTAACATCTGAATTGGCACACCAGAGTAAGGCAGTTAGCCCTCCCAAATGCTGCTGCTGCTGGGGGTGGGAATGGGGTTCTCATTCAATTAGTTGAGGGACTTATTAGCCTCCATAATTGTGTGAGTCAATTCCTTATAATAAATAAAACTCTTTCTCTCTCTTTCTACTTACACACACACACACACACACACACACACGCATGCACAAACACACATACACAGATCTATTGGTTCTGTTCTCTGCCTAATACAAACCCTGTGTGGTAGATATTATTGATTTCTCCATTTTAAAAGTGGGGAAACTCACACCAAGAAATAAAGTAACTTTCTGTTATGTTTAAAGGTATGTCCACAGATTCTTTGGTGCTCCGATCCAAAGAGGTGAAGGTTAATTCCTGCCCCCTTGAGTTTGGTTTGGACTTGGTGATTCATTTACTTTTTTATTATTATTTTTTGTTTTAATTACATTATAGTTAACATACAATGTCATATTAGTTTCATATGCACAATATAGTGATTCAACAATTCTATACATTAGTGCTTATTAAGAGAAGTGTACTCTTTAACCCCTATCACCAATTTTTCCCCACCCCCACCCCCACCTGCCCTCTGGTAACCATCAGTTTGTTCTCTATACTTAAGAGTATGTTTCTTGATTTGCTTCTGTCTCTCTTTTCCTTTCCTTAGCCTGTTTGTTTTGTTTCTTAAATCCCACATATGAATGAAATCATATAGTATTTGTCTTCCTCTGACTGACATATTTAGCTTAGCATTTTACTCTCTAGCTCTGTCCATGTTGTTGCAAATGGCAAGATTTCATTCTTTATTATGGCTGCATAGCATTCCATTGTGAATACATACCACTTCTTTATTCATCAATCAATGGATACTTGGGCTGCTTCCCTAATTTGGCTCTTGTAAATAATGCTGCAATGAACATATGGATGCATGGATATTTTTGAATTAGTGTTTTTGAATTCTTTGGGTAAATACCCAGTAGCGTGATTATTGGATTGTAGTTTTGTATTTAACTTTAGGAGGAACCTCCATGCTGTATTCCGCAGTGCCTGCACCAGTTTGCTTTCCCACAAACAGTGCATGAGGCTTCCATTTACCCCCACATCTTCATCAACACCTACTGTTTCTTGTGTTGTTGAGTTTAGCCATTCTGACAGGTATGAGGTGATATCTCATTGTACTTTTGACTTGCATTTCCTTGGTAGTGAGGATGAACATCTTTTCATGAGTCTGTTGGCCATCTGGATATCTTCTTTGGAGAAATGTCTGTTCCTGTCTTCCCTTCATTTTTTTTTTTAATTTTTTTTTTAACGTTTATTTATTTTTGAGACAGAGAGAGACAGAGCATGAACGGGGAAGGGTCAGAGAGAGGGAGACACAGAATCTGAAACAGGCTCCAGGCTCTGAGCTGTCAGCACAGAGCCCAACACGGGGCTCGAACTCACGGACCGCGAGATCATGACCTGAGCCGAAGTCGGCCGCTTAACCGACTGAGCCACCCAGGCGCCCCACTTCCCTCCATTTTTAATCAGATTTTTGGTTTTGGGTGTTGAGTTGTATAAGTTCTTTATATATTTTGGATACTAACCCTTGATCAGGTATGTCACTTGCAAATATCTTCTACCATTCAACAGATTGCCTTTGTTTTGTTGATTGTTTCCTTCATTATGCAGAAGCTTTTAATTATGAAGTAGTCCCAATAGTTTATTTTTGCTTTTCTTTCCCTTGCCTCAAGAGACATATTTAGAAAAATGGTGCAATGGACAATGTCAGTGAAATGATTGCCTGTGCTATCTTCCAGGATTTTCATGGTTTCAGGTCTCACATTTAGGTCTTTAATCCATTTTGAATTTATTTTTGTCTAGAGTATAAGAAAGTAGTCTGGTTTCATTCTTTTGCATGCAGCTAGCTGTCCAGTGTCTCAACACCATTTGTTGAAGAAATTGTTTTCTCCCCCTTGGATATTCTTTCCTCTTTATTGAAGATTAATTGACCATCTAATTGTGAGCATGTTTCTGGGTTTTCTATTCCGTTCTATTGATCTTTGTGTCTATTATTATGCCAGTACCATATTATTTTGATTCCTACAGTTTTGTAATACAATTTGAAGTCTAAGTTGTGATACGTCCTGTTTTGTTTTGCTTTGAGTTTTTTCAAGATTGATCTGGTTATTTGAGGTCTTTTGTGGTTCCATACAAATTTTGGGATTGCTTGTTCTAGTTCTGTGAAAAATGCTGTCAATATTTTGATAGGATTGCATTAATCATTTATATTGCTTTGGATAGTATCGACATTTTAGCAATATTTGTTCTTTCACTCAATGGGCATGGGATGTCTTTCCATTTCTTAGGTCATCTTCCATTTCTTTCATCAAAGTTTTATAGAATTCAGAATACAGTTCCTTTGTCTCTTTGGTTAAGTTTATTACTATATATTTTATTATTTTTGGTACAATTTCAAAGGAATTATTTTCTTAATTTCTCTTTCTGCACTAGTGATTGATTTCTAATGAACAGTATAGGATAGATGTGATGGGATATCCCTCTCAAGATTAACTTATAAAACCACTGTGTCTTCTGTCTTGAGCTCTCTCTCTCTGTCATTCTCTGTCTCTCTGATTACTTGTTCTAGGTAAAGCCATTTAACATACCTGTGAGCAACTCTATGAAGTAACCCATATACTGAGGAATTAAAACCTCCTGTTTATAGCCACAGAAATCATCTTGGATTCTTGGGCTTGTTCAAATGACTCTAATTCATAAGATATCCTAAACCAAAAGTAGCTAGCTAAGCCTCTCTTGAATTTCTGACTTTTATCAATGGTGTGTGATAAATGTTTGTTGTTCTAAGTTTGGAATAGCTTCTTATGCAGCAAGATATAACAATTACACTTGCCAAAGGTCACACAGTTCACAAAAATTAGGATCCCAGTCCAAATATTGTCCAGGATCAATAATTTTAACTGTACCGCCTGTTGCCTGTCCTAATGACACAGTGTCACAGACCACAAGCCTTTTATTATCATCCCCATCCAAAAATAACTCGGATAAAACAGGAGGTCAAGGCCTCCATATCTCACTTCATATAGTTCCTGTCATGGATCCTCTTTAAAAAACCAAAACAAAACAAAACAAAATAAAAAACAGTAAATCAGAGTAATGGAGTTGATTTTCTTCTTGTTATCAGACCTCAGAGATGTTCTTGTCAAACCTTACCTAACAGGTGAGAGATGCAGACTCAGTTGTGCCCTGGCCCGAGAGAGTGCCTGAAAGAGGTTTGGATGTCTGTCATTCTTTTTTTCTTATTAAAAATAGTATTTGTGGGACACAATCTAATTGAAGCCTCAGTTTAATTGAGATCTAGTTTAATAACTTTCTGATATCATTTTCAAAGAGTAATAACAGGGTGACCTAATAGTTCCCATTTCCCCAGAGACAAATCTTAGGACAGAATAATAAGCCTCGTGTTGCATGGCAAGTCCCTAAATGTGCCTTGCTTCTCCCTTCCAGGCCTCTACACAGGCTGCTTTCGCAGTCTACAAAGTCCTTCCTCCCCTGGCGCTCTCTTCTGATCTGCCTTACATTCAATTCTCTCATATTCTTCAAGACTCGGTTACATATTCAGTGTCTTCTTTTTTTTTTTTTCTAGTTCTTTCTAGTGTTTATTTATTTTTCAGAGAGAGAGAGAGAGAAAGAGAGAGAGAGAGAGATAGTGCGAGCAGGGAGGGGCAGAGAGAGAGAGAGGGAGACACAGAATCCAAAGTAGGCTCCAGGCTCTAAGCTGTCAGCACAGAGCCTGACACAGGGCTCAAATCCACAGACCATGAGATCATGACCTGAGCTGAAGTCAGACGCTTAACTGACTGAGCCACCCAGGAGACCCCATATTCAGTGTCTTCTAAGATGCCTTCTCGTTATCTTTTTACCCACTGCAATTCCTAGAGTTCCAATAGCAATTTAGATAGCATAACACAGACTAAAAGCATCTGTTCTGGAAGCAAGTAGATCCTAATTTGTCAAGCTTGTGATATATACTAGCTGTGTGTTCTTGGGTGAGTGTCCCAACCCCACTAAGCCTGATCTTCTATCAGGTGGCTGTGTGAGGATTAAATGACTATATAATTGAGAATGGTCCTGGCATAGAAAGACCCTAAATAAATATTAGCTATTATTTTTATTGTAACAAGTGCATATCAAAATGCATGCAGAATTTTCAATTATTTTCTCTTTTAGAATGGGTGCTTTTTTATTGAAATATAGTTGACACATAATGAGAATTAGTACCTTTTGAAGGAACAAATGTGATTTTAGTGTCTTGTCTTTATACTGCTGATGGCTGATGCTATGGGAGTGAGAGAAATTCTTGTTCATTTATCCTCGTTGTCACTTCCTTTAAATATGTCTCCAACTGAATTCCCTAAGTTTGTTTCTATCCAATCATCTGCCAAATTTTTAGGTCTTAAACCTTGACTCATAATGACACCTCTCCCTTCCTTTCACCCTTTTTAAACATTTTGTACATTGTTCATTCTATGCCTTTCGCATTGACTCCCTTTCTTCCGTGCCAAAGGCATCTGAGTTAATCCAATCCTCATTTCCTCTCACTCTCTTTCTCCAACCATCTCTGGTGATTCACAACTTCTCGTACATTTGGTGTCTCCAGTTCCAACATTCTATTCTCCATGTAGATATATTTATTTCTCCCCAAATGGCTCTTATCATATTACTCCCTGCTAAAAATAATTTATTGGCTGCCCAGGTCTTAAAAATGGGAAATCTCACATATTTGTTGCAGATTGTAGTGAAGACGCACTGCTTATTTTTACCTTATTCATTTTCTCCCCTTATTGAAACCGTATGGTTTATGCTTCCATAACATACCCCCACGCTTTTCCATCTCCAGCCTTTTAACCATTCCTTTGTCTAAAAAGCCCTCCTGCTCAAACTTTGCCTGTGGAAATAAAGTTGTCTCGCAAAGACCATCTCACCTGTCACTTTCCCCATGAAATCGTTCTTCATTACCTCACTCTTTTCCCAGGTCCAGATGCTACAGTTTCTCCTTGCTTGTATTTCCATGGCCTTTTGTCTTTTATTTACAAAATTTCTCCTATGCTTTGTGTGATGGGATTTTGTCTCCTTCCCTTGCAAATTTTAAATTCCTTGTACTTTAACCACCTTGATAATCATCTCCCTTCTGAAGTTAAGTGCAGTGCTTTGCATCAAATAAAGGCTCAGATCCTGAATTGAATTGTATTATATAACCAGTTAAAATTCCTGGTAATATAGGTATAATTAGAATTATATAAATGCACTTTAAGCTAAAATTATCTCTTTCCCCTCGAGATTTTGAGAGTGACAAACACTGTTGCTGTTCAGGCAACTCTAGCATAAATGTCTTTACCTAAATATCATTATAGTGTTGACACATTGCCTTTATATGAATATTTGGGATCAAAATTGCTGTCTGTCTGCCTTCCAATTACTAGAAAACCCAAACCAGCCAACTCAAGATAGACTTTTAACAAAATACTTCCCTGTAATGATAATTTCTTTTGGGCTTCAAACGGACTTATTTACTAGCGTTTTGATTTGGAAGTCATTTCTTTTTATTACCTGAAGGGTTTTTGCACTGCCTGGGGAATTGGGCAGCTGCCTTTAATTAGAAAAAGGCCAAGATATTCAACATGTACTAAGATTTGTGATATTTGTGATAGGGTTTGGGTGAGGTGAGGGGAAAGTGTGGATTCAAGCAGGGTAAAATTACTCTTTTTTTTTTTTTTTTTTTTTTTTACCTTTTGTATGTTATTTCCTGAGTCAGTAGGAGAAAGGAAAAATAAGAGCTCTGATTTGTATTCGCTAAACACAGGACCCTGGATAGACTCAATGGGTCCACTACCATGATTGCTGTCCAGCATAGAAACTGCTTTCTGTGGAGCTTCAGGAAATCTAGACCTATTTGAATGAGAAACAAATGGTACTAGGGCAATAAAATAAATATTTTCAAGTATGTGTTGTTAATTATTTTTTAAAATTGGAGTTTACACCCACATTTGATCCAATAATTCTTAACCTTAATAAAAACGGCATGTTGCAGAATTCTCACCAGAAAGTTGAGAGGTATCTGGAACACAGAAGACAGGTTTGGCTCACAACACAAAGGCCCTTGACTCCCAGAGGCAGTATTTTTCCTTGAAAATTATTAAGCCCTTCAAATTTTGTTAATAAATCTGTTTGAAGTACAGTTGAGGAGTATATGCCAGCTAGCTAAAAACAAAATAAGTGCCTCATTTTGTTTATGTATTTTGAGTTTTTTTTCCTTATTCTTCTCAAGGTGTTTACTACACTTATACAGACACGCCTGGGTGGCTCAGTTGGTTGAGCATCTGACTTTGGGTCAGGTCATGATCTCACAATTTTTGACTTCTTGCCTTGCAGTGGGCTCACTGCTGTCAGTGCAGAGCTCACTTCTGATCCTCTGTCCCCCTGTCTCTGCCCCTCCCCTGCACATTATCTCTCTCTTTCTCTCTCAAAAACAAATAAACATTTTTTAAAAATGCAAACTTTTGGGATTGTGAAATAAACAACACAATTTCATTCAGAAAGAAACATTAACCGAAACATTTTTTTTTTTTTTTTTTTTTTTTTTTTTTTTTTACGGAAATTGGCTTTCCTCACTTTTCTCTAGAGACCTGGGAATATTATCAAGGACTGAAATAATTAATTGTCACTAAAGACACACTTATCAAATATCATTTGCATCAATTTACGGTTCCCTTTTTTCTATATTTAATAGCCAATTAAGATGTCTAAATGTGCCTGTTAAAGAATATCATAGCCATGTTAATAGTGAAGCAACAATTTTATGAAACCTAATCCAGGAGATCATTCTGAATTTTCTACAGAGGAAATTAGCACTGATAACCATCTTTCTGGCTGCAGAATAAAATGAAATATATCATTTCCATATGTGTCTATAACACACACAAATATATTTGAATTTTAAGGGCTTGCTAAATAATAATTCACCTTTGCAAAATTGTCACATCAAGAAACTCGTTTGCCTTAGAAAATCAATATTTATTTTATCAAGTATTACTATATCTCTAAACAATGCATTCTTTAATGCATTTAATTAGTTAATTTAATTTTAGGATGAAAATTATCAAGGCCATTGAATGTATAACTGATAGTAATATAATGAATCTTTTATTTATTTTTTTTAATGTTTATTTATTTTTGAGACAGAGAGAGACAGAGCATGAACAGGAGAGGGTCAGAGAGAGAGGGAGACACAGAATCTGAAACAGGCTCCAGGCTCTGAGCCGTCAGCACAGAGCCCGACGCGGGGCTCAAACTCATGGACCGTGAGATCATGACCTGAGCTGAAGTTGGACGCTTAACCAACTAAGCCACCCAGGTGCCCCTATAATGAATCTTTTAAAAAAACCTTTTTTTGGGTGCCTGGGTGGCTCATTTGGTTACATGTTCATCTCTTGGTTTTGGCTCTTTGTTTAAATAAACATTAAAACATTTTTTTTAATTAAAAAACTTTTTTTTTAAAAATTATTTATTTATTTTGAGAGAGAGAGAGAAAGTACAAATAGGGGAGGGGAAGAGAGAGGAAGAGAGAGAAAATCTCAACCAGGCTCCACACTGTCAGTGCAGAGCCTAATGTGGGGCTCAAACTCAGGAACTGTGAGATCATGACTTGAGCCAAAGTTGGATGCATGAAGGACTGAGCCACCCAGGCACCCCTAAAAAAAACATTTAATTTGATTATAGTTGACACACATACTACATTAGTTTCAGGTGCACAATATACTGATTCAGCATTTCTACATTCTATGCTCACCATAACTATAGCTACATCTGTCACCATATAATACTATTATAATATCATTGACTATATTCCTTAAGTCATACCTCTTATTCCCATGACTTAATAATTCCATAACTGGAAGCATATATCTCCCAATCTCCTTCACCCATTTTGTCCATCCCCTCAACCTCTTCCTTGTGGCAACCTCAGTTTGTTCTCTGTTGCAGTCATTATTTTTATGATCTTCAAAGTATCTAATTCTGTGGGCATTAATTTTCTTTTTTCTTTTCAGTTTTTTCTTTTTTTTAGTTTTTTCTTTTAACTCCAGTTAGTTAACATACAGTGTTATATTAGTTTCAGGTGTACAGTATAGTGATTCAGCAATTCTATACATCATCCAGTGCTCCTCACATGTGCACTCCTTAATCCCCATCTCTTATCTCACCCATCCCTCCTCCCGCCTCACTTACAGTAGCTATCAGTTTCTTCTCTATAATTGAGGGTCAGTTTCTTGGTTTCTCTCTCTTTTCTCTTTGCTTGTTTGTTTTGTGTCTTAAATTCCACACGTAAGTGAAATAATATGGTATTTGTCTTTCTCTGACTTATTTTGCTTAGCATTATACTCTCTAGCTCCATCCATGTTGTTTCAAGTGGCAAGATTTCATTCTGTTTATGGCTGAATAATATGCCATGGTGTGTGTTTGTGTGTGTGTGTGTGTGTGTGTGTGTGTGTGTCTATATATACATGTATATACATATACATACACACTACTTCTTTTTTATCCATGCATCTATCAATGGACACTTGGGCTGCTTCCATTCCTTGGTTATTGTAAATAATGCTACTATAAACATAGGAGTGTATGTATACCTTTGAATTCATGTTTTTGTATTCTTCGGGTAAATACCCAGTAGTGAGAATGCTGGAGAGTAGGGTAGTTCTATTTTTAACTTTCTGAGGAATCTCCATACTGTTTTCCACTGTGACTGCACCAGTTTACATTCCCAACAAGAGTGCATGAGGGTTCCTTTTTCTCCACATCTTCATCAACACCTGTTGTTTCTTGTGTTGTTGATTTTAGCCATTCTGACAGGTGTGAGGTGATACCTCATTGTAGTTTTGATTTGCATTTCCCTGATGGTAAGTGATGATGAATATCTTTCTTTTCATGAGTTTGTTGGCCATCTGGATGTCTTCTTTAAAGAAATGTCTGTTCATGTCTTCTGCCCATTTTAATTGGGTTATTTTGAGGGGGGGTATTGAGTTGTATAAGTTCTTTGTATATTTTGGATGCAAACCCTTGATCAGGTATGTCATTTGCAAATATCTTCTAGCATTCCGTAGGTTGCCTTTCTTTTGTTGTCGTTGCTTGCTTCCTTCTCTGCGTAAAAGTTTTTTGGCGTAGTCCTAATAGTTTATTTTTGCTTTTATTTCCCTTGCCTCAGGAGACGTGTCTAGAAAAAATTGCTACTGCCAATGACAAAGAGGTTACTGTCTGCGTTCTCTTCTAGGATTTTTATAGTTTCAGGTCTCACATTTAGGTCTTTAATCCATTTTGAATTTATTTTTAATTTTCTTACTTTGCATGGTATATTGTAGTGCTGAAATTTCTAGACAAATTGTGTTCCTATTAAAATCTTTCATTAGAGAACACTGATAAAATCTGCACTCTCTCTGTTTCAATGAGAATATGTATATATATATGCACACACACACATATATATACACACATATATATAATGAGAATACACACACATACATGCACACACAAACACCTATGTATGTACATATATATATGCACATATATGTATCAAATTATGTGTATATATACATAAGATTTATTGAGGTATAATATATATTAATAAAATACATTCATTTAAGCATTCAACTTGGTAAATTTTGAAAAAAATGTATAGAGTATTGTATTCATTACCATAGTTAATATATACAAAATTTTATCTCCCCCAAAAAGTTCCTTTGTTCTCCTTTATATCCATTTCCACAATCTCATTCCAGATGAAGCAAGTTAAGATCTGTTCTTCCCACTGGAGATTAACTTTTCCTGTTCTAGAATTTCGTATGTATGGAAAGATACTGTATACATCTTTATTGCATATTTCTGCATTCACTCATCGTAGAACTTTTGAGGTTTTTGCATGTTATTTGCTCTTGTTGAACACAGTTTTTTAGCACAGTTTTTTTATCAGTTTACCTACTGATAAACAACTTGCTTGTTTCTAATTTGGAGCCATTATGTATAAAGCTTTTATGAGCACTCCCATATAAGTATGTGTATGTACATATGTCTTCGTTTTTATTGATAGATGCCTAGGAATGGAATTTCTATATTTCATAAATTGTGTATTTACATTTATAAGAAATGCCCAAAGTAGTTCTTTGGTACTCCAAAGTGGTTTTCACATTTTATACCCCTTGAAATGTGTAATAATTTCAGGTTTTGTACATCTTTGCCAAAACTTGCTATTGCCTGTCTTTTTAGTTTTAGCTGTCTAGTGAGTATGTTGATAGTTTCTGTGGTTTTAATTGCCATTTCCCCAATAACTAATGTTGTCGAGATCTTTTTCATGGACTTATTAGATGTTTGTGTATCTTCTTTCGTGGACTGGTCAAACTTTTGCCCATTTAAAAAAATTGGGTTGTTTTCTTACTATGAATTGCACGTATAATCGGGATAAAGTCTCTTGTTACAAATATATTTTGCAAATATTTTCTCTCAGTATGTTGCTGTGGACTTGTCTTTGTATTTTCTTCACAGTGTCTTTCAATAAGCAAATAATATATATGTATATAAAATGTCATTTATTAATTTTTTCTTTGTATTTATGTCTCTTGGAGCTCTGTCTAAAAAAAAGTTGTTTACCACATGGTCACAAAGATTTCCTTTGATGATTTCTTTTAGAACTTTTATGGTTATAGATTTTTTGTTTATATCCATGTTCCATTTCAAATTAATTTTTATATATAATATGTGATAAAGGTTTAGATTATTATTATTTTTTCTAAATATAGATATCTGAATATTGATGCCAACACCATTCACGGAAAAGATTTTCCTTTCTTCATTCAATTACTTTGATACTTTTGACAAATATCAATTAATTTTTATGTGATATTTCAGGATTCTATACTGTTCTATTATCCTACATTCCTATACTTATGCAGATATAACACAAATATTTTTTCCAGACTTAAATTTTCTCCTTTTTATCTGGGATTCTGATCACATGAGTGTCATATTTGATATTTTTCCTCAGATACCTGTGGTCTCAGGTTCCATCCAATTTTTCTCCGTTTACTTTCTCTCTATTTTCAGATTCAACAATTCATATGGATAGGTCTTCTAGGTCATTGATATTTTCTCCAGTCATCTTCATTCTGTTATTGAGCCCATCCAGTGATGTTTTTTGTGGTGGTTGTTGTTACTGTATTTTCCAGTTCAAAACTTTCATTTGGTTCTACATTATTTCTGTCTCTTTACCAAGGATTTCTATTTTCTTCATTTGTTTCCAAGAGGATTTACAATTGCTTGCTGGAGCACTTTTATGAAAGTTGTTTTTCTTAGTCTGTTAGGGCTTCCATAAAATAGTACCCCGGACTGAATGACTTACACAGGAGAAATTTATATTTTCTTACAGTTTTAAAGGCTGGAAGACCAATATCAGGCTGCCACAGTGGGCAGGTTCTGGTGAGAGTTCTCTACTGTTCTAGCAGATGGCCACTTTCCTGCTGTGTCCTCACATGACAGGAAATGTGGTGGAAGGGGGGGTGGGGGGTGAGAGAGACAGAGACAGAGAGAGACAGAGAGAGAGAGCTTAAGCAAGATTTCTGGTATCTTCTCTTATCAGGGCACTAATCCCATCAGAATGGAGCCCTGCCCTCATGACCTCATCTAATTCCAGTCACCTTCCAAAGGCCCTTATCTCCAAATATTGTATTGAGATGTAAAGAACAAGGTATGAATCTGGGGGCAGGGTTGGGGGGACCACAAACACTCAATCCATATATTGCTTTAAAATCCTAGTCAGACAATTCCAAAATTTGTGCCATCTGGATGTTGGCAACTTTCTATTGCCTTTTCTCATTGATCCTGAGGACATAATGGTTCTTGCTATGATGAGTAATTTGGGATTTTATCCTGTACCCTATGTGTATTATGTTATCATATGCCAGGTCTTCCTGAGATCTATTTAGAATGCAGTCAGCCTGTTTAGGTCCAGAACGTACATTTTTGTGAGCTGTGATTAAAATGCCAATTTAGTTTTCAAAGCCTTTGCAGTGTTATTTTGCTCTATTTACCTGTGTGTTTCCCAAAGGCTAACCTGAATCTAGGATGGTATTTCAGATCCCTACTCATTTCTCAACTTTTGCTGTGTTTCATGCATACTTAGAGGTCTGCTCAAGAATTCATACAGAGTTTACAAATTTCTCTCTGCAACTCCTTCCCCTCTGAACTCCTCCCCTAGCTCTGTTGTTGGGGAAGAGGGAATGTGCATTATGTCCTCACTGCACAGTTGTAAAGAAAGACTGGGTGCTGGCCACAGTCTCTACAGATACAGAGAGGAAATACTATTGTATTGTTCTTTAAATCCTGAGACTCTTGGACAGTCTTCCTTTTCTTCAACTTTCAAAGTGTTTTGTCAGTTGTTTTAGAAAATTTGGTTCTATGGTTCTTTTCTATTTTGTTGTCTTAGTTTCTTAAATGAGTATGGAGGGATGTATTTTTATTATATCTGGAATCAGAAGCCCAATGAGATCTTTTGATGCACTGATTTGACATCTTTAAAAGTTGGTTAATTTTTCTCTTAGTATTCCTTAACATATTCTCTGTCCCGTGTTTTTTGTTTTGTTTTGTTTTTTTCTCTGCTCTACTTTGGGACTCCAATTACACATGTTATTTCTTCTTAACCATATTCACTATATCTTTTATTCTCTTCTTTGCATTTTCCCCTCCTTTTTTGATTTTTCTTCTGGCCTATTATCTACTTTATTCTCGCTTCTTATATATCAAGTTCTATGTTAAGCAAGTCCATTGAGTTCTTAATTTCTGATATTGTATTTTCAGTTCCAGGAGTTCTGCTTGGTTCTTTTATTTTAAAAAACTAATTTCCAGTTCTATGCCAAAATTCTCAGTCTTATCTTTTATCACCTTAAACTCTATTATCTGGAGTCCTTTTGAGTGTTTTTCTAACATATATATTGTCTAGTTTCTTGTGTCTGGTGATTTTTTATTGACTACTAGACAATGCATGTGAACAAATTGTAAAGATAATTTGAGACTTAGAGTAATGTTATATTTTTCCATGAAGGATGCAAACTTGTTTCTTCCAGGTGTCTAGAGGTGCTGATGATTCCATATGACATAGTCTAGTTTTAGGGATTAATATGTGTTGAGCTGTTTTCGTCCATGCCAGAGGTTTTGTTTACAGTTCATCCCTTCTTTAAAAATGTAGCTTCCCAGGGTCCTGTCACAATGTGTGTGGATTTTATCATGACCCTATCTATGATAGACCTTGAACTCACATCTTATATCCCTTGGTTCATGAGGATCTCAAGATTTGTTGGGCTGTCAGCAGTCTTTCCTGCAACTGGCAAGTGATCTTGGAGCAAGCATGGGACTGTCTCCTCCTAAATCCTGGCCCTGTCATCCTTTCTTTCTTGTTAATTTTTTGATACCTTTAAGCAAAACAAACAAAAAACAAAAAACCCAAAAAACAAAAAACTTCTTCCCAATCATTTTTTTGTTTTCATGAACAGGTGTTTAGTATGAATTGCCTAGTGAATTAGTCAGAGTTTTCTCCAGAGAAATAGAACAAATAGAATAGAAAGATTGAGAGAGAGAGGAAGAGAGAGCGGAAAGAGACTTATTTTAGGAATCGGCCCATGTGGTTATGCAAACTGGAGAACAAGGAAAACCGGTTGGTATAATTCAGTTTGAGACAAAAGACCTGAGAACCTGGAGAGTTGATGGTGTAAGTCCCCAAATCCGAAGGCTTGAGAACCAGGAGCTCTGATGTCTGAGGGCAGGAAAAGACAGTCATCCCAGCTCAAGAAGAAAGAATAAAAATGTACCTATCCTCAAAGTTTTTTGTTCTGTTTGTCCCTCAATGGTTTGGATGATGCCCACACATACTGGGGAGGACAGAACTTCTTTACTCAGTCCATGATTCAAATGCTAATCCCTTCTGGAAACCTTCTTACAGACACACCTGAAAATAATGTTTTACTAGGTATCTGGGTATCGTTTAGCCCAGTCAAGTCAACACATAAAATGAACCATCACACCTAGCCTTGTTGCTACCAGAGGTTGAAAGTCACACTGAGTAAACTTATTTTGTCCACTGAGAAGACAGAGTGACAGAGAAGACTGAGAAGACATAGTTCAAGAGAAACTATTTAAAAACATTTTTTTAATGTTTTTTTTTAATTTATTTTTGAAGGAGAGAGAGAGAGACAGAGCATGAGTGGGGGAGGAGCAGAGAAAAAGGGAGACACAGAATTCAAAGCAGGCTCCAGGCTCTATGCTGTCAGCACAGAGCCCAACTCAGGGCTCGAACTCATAAACCGCGAGATCATGAACTGAGCCGAAGTCGGATGCTCAACCAACTGAGCCACCCAGGTGCCCCTCAGGAGAAAATATTTTAAATTAATTTAAACATCCCACTATTAACAAATACCATCACATTTATTGCTTTTTCTCTTTATTAAGAAAATAGATAATGGATAATTAAGATTTCTACTTTCTACTGATTTTTCTTGGACATCTATTTTCAGTCACCACCCCCTTTTCCCATCAGAAACAAAAGCAAAGCCCTGCTCAGTCTGCTACAGAAGATCTCAAACGCTCTATTATTACAGTCTCTCCTTCATATCTGAAAGGTAGATACCTCCTATTTTAGAGCATATAAATAAGAGACCCCTCCCACTATATGAATTCTGGTGCCATGTGTTAAAATAATCTATTTTCACTACTCTGTACATTATAAGTGTATGTTTCTCTCCCAAGAAGATTATCAGCTCTGGAAGAGAAGGAATTCAGTCAAATGCTTTACCACCATTTCATCTGTTACATGGGCTCAATTTTAGAACAATCTCAACATATGCTGTCTGGTTCTCCAATGTAAACGTTTATATAAATCCTACTTAGAATTATCAGAATTATTTTTTCTTTATCTCTTAATACCTATTATTGCACACAAAACCTTAGAAAGCATACATTTAAATATGGGGCGCCTGGGTGGCTCAGTCGGTTGAGCATCTGACTTTGGCTCAGGTCATGATCTTGCGGTCTGTGAGTTCCAGCCCCAAGTCGGGCTCAGTGCTGACAGCTCAGATCCTGGAGCCTGCTTTGGATTCTGTGTTTCCCTCTCTCTCTGCCCCTCCCCTGCTCATGCTCTGTCTCTCCCTCTGTCAAAAATAAATAAACACTAAAAAAATTTTTTTATTAAAATATACATCTACAATGGTTGAGTATATGGGTTTGCTAAGAGAAAACTACTTTCTACAATCACAAAATGGAAAAATGTAGGATCTGACCATATGATTAACTTCATCAAAACAAAGACTCAGTATTTATATTCTTTCAAAATTTCACTCACTTTTATTTTCTCAAAATATTACCTATTACCTGATGACTTCTACACATTTATATCTAGCCCCTGATTCTAATCTACAATTTCTAATTTATATAGTATATATAACAATGCTTCCATTATTCCTTCTAGTTATCTCTATTTTAGCACTTATTCGCTTATTCTTTATGGTCCCCCACCCAAACTGCAGGACAGCTTCTTTATCTCTGTGTAGTACTTATGCTCAAGTCATACATTTATGTTGTGTTAAATGAATAAACTACCGTGTTCAAACAGCAAAGCAGAGAGAAGATTCTATCATATAATTCTTTATATACATTTTAGGAAATATATACAAAATATATATAAGCCACACCTTAGTTCCTCATACATCAGCTTTATCACAACTTTTCTCTTGGTCTCAATGAGAAAAGAGGAAACATTCACTGCCTCCATCTGTACAACATCTCTTCTAGGACATAAAGATTTATTAAGTACGATTTCTTCTTTAGCTCTCCCTGGCTTCCCTGGTTTTCCTTTATGACCTACTTCCCAAACTTTTAATCACTTCCATTACCTTCTCAGAGACATTTTCCAAGTTATTCACATCTCTATATCTGCAATAAACTGCACATTCATAGAGTGGAACAAATACTCCAAGTGCTTTTGAAAAAATCCAGTTGGTCAAAGAAGCTAGGGAAAGAGCAAGAAGAGACTGAATTGAGGTTAACTTCAGGGAGATTTACAAAGCTTTACTCACATATCTTGGTCTCATAAATAGATCAGTCAAAGGTTCCAAAACACTCACTCAGAGCCCCTTTCTCCTGCAAATCTACCATTGAAGCCATGCTACTAAATGCTAATGGACTTTCCAGTGGCTCCTTTACTTACCAGTCAAGTTCCACATGTAAGGCACAACCTTGGCCCTGAAATTATGACATTCAGCACTTGATTAATATTAGGTGAACGTTCTATGGTATGGTGAAGCTACTACATAAATATTGTCATTGCTATAAATAACTTACTATCACAGAAGAAATAAGGGTATTTTCTTGAGGACGTAGTACAAAAATGATAAATGAGGGAAGTTGGTGAGAAAAGCATTTTTCTTGGCCTGTGGTCAAAAAAACAAAGCTTTAAACAATCGCAGGGAACTTTCTCGAGATGTGTGCTGAGAAGCAAATTCAGCTAAATATAAATCAAAGGAGTTCTCTTTATTGTAATTCAAGGATGCCACATTATAGGAAGCAAGGGAGATTGCCAGAGGAAGAAACAAATATTTCCTCCCCAATAAAGAGATCTTTGAAAAGCATGGGTTTTTCACTTCCATCTTCACAATTCTTTGATGCCCACAGAGAGTCACGTCATGGCCCGCAGGGAGGCGTGGTGGAGCTCTGGCTAAGAGGTTCGTGAGAACACCGCTATACGGTTAAGGACCACTGAGTTAAAGCTCCAGCTTCACTATCATTTGTGTGCAACTCAGTCACTTATTCTACTTGTGACTTAGTTGACTCATTTCTAAGAGGAATATAGTAATAGCTGGGAATGCCACATTGTAATCAGTGCTTAGTACAGTACTTAACCCAGAACAAATATTAAGTAAATGTTATCTTTGTCGTAGTGTTGTTATGAGACATTTTTCAAAATCCATTCCCATAACATGTATAGCTTTCTGGTTGGCCCTAGCTTATTTTATTAACTCATTACCAGTCACCCATCAGTGTTTGAGCTGGTCTGGGAAACTCGAAACATTTCTCGATCGTGGTGACTTTTTCCTTACGTACTTCCATATACATGCTCTTTCCACACATTTGGTCTCATAAATTTTCATTCCTTATTTCTGATGCTGTTCCAACTTTTCTTCTTCATTTCTTTCCTTAGTCATAAGTAGGTAGATTTAAGTTCTCTCCATTTTCTGTTATTCTAGGTCTTTATTCTTTTTTTTTTTTTTTTTTTTTTTTTACAGTGATACCTCTTACATTCTTTGCATGATTTTTCCCCAGTAAAATGTGAATTCTTCAAAGACAGGGACTATGTGTTACTTATTATTGGGTCTCGCAGAACCTAACACTCTTCCAGACACATAGAAAACACTTTAATAAGGGGAGCCTGTGTGGTTCAGTCAGTTAATCATGTTTCGGCTCGGTCATGATCTCACTTTGTGAGTTCGAGCCCCATGTCTGGCTCTATGCTGGTAACATGGAGCCTGCTTGGGATTCTCTTTCTGTCCCTCTCTCTCTGTCCCTTCCCTGCTCTCTTTCTTTTTCTCAAAAATAAATAAATAAAAACTTTTTAAAAATTAAAAAAAAAAAACAGTAAGTGTTTAGCACATGAATGAATTCTATATAATACAACATGGCAAAGCTAAAGTATAAAATAATAGAAAAATTAAAAATAGAAAACCAATAATTAAGAATCACATAAAATAAAATAGAAAAAGTGTCAATGATAAGGGTTCATTTTTATTTGGTGCCAAGAACTCTAAGATAATAAAAATCTTGGTGACACACTGAAAATAATTGCATTTTTAAAATTAAATATGATACCAAACATTTATATTGTACTCCAGATTATAAACAAATATAAAAGTACAAGAGAGTTGGGGCACAGTCGGTTAAGCATCCGACTTCAGCTCAGGCCATGATCTCACAGTTTGTGAGTTCAAGCAAGCCCTGCGTCGGGCTCTGTGCTGACAGCTCAGAGCCTGGAGCCTGATTCCAATTCTGTGTCTCCCTGTCTCTCTGCCCCCTGCCCTGCTCACACTCTGTCTCTCTCAAAAAGTGAATAAACATTAAAAAAAAAAAAAAGAAAAAAAAGTACAAGAGAGTAGTACCCCAATATGATAGTAACCCCGTATGTCTATGGTGAAAGAATTAGAAGTGAGTTATATTTTATATTTTTCTGTAGTTCTAAAATACGTAAAAAAATATTTATTATTATTATATGTAGAAAAGACTAATATACCTTTTTATCCTTTGATAATGCTATATGATGAGAAATGCATTAGGACCTATTTAAGCACTATATTCAGGAATTTTCAATTGGTTAAAATATGTGAATCATTAAAGGTTCAAATTCTTTTTACACTATTTTTTTCCAAACTTGGAAAAAATATATGTATATCTACTTAAAACTGTAAATTAAAAACATAAAATAAACTGTACGTGACCCTGTCTATGATATTTTTTCTTATATCACAGTGTGTGATACAAACCCCCACTGCTCACCCTATAAACATACACATTTAATGGGCAAGAGGCCTGGGAAGACAGATACAGCCCAAAATCATCTTCCCAACAGGAAAACAACATAATTCAAAAAAGCCTTATCTTCTTCATAGTCTTTAAATTGAATTTTTGATCCATCAGGGAAATTGCAAGTCGTAGTCCTTTATGTATATAGATAAAAAGGCTGGAACTCAGAGAGAGAAGATGTGCTCAGTCACTTAGCTAGTTAGTGCTGCAGTTAAAACTAACTTCACAACCCGTGACTCTCACCACTTACCCAACATCATTGAATGATAGAAATAAAGAGGGATTTTAGAAAGCTTCCCCTACAATGATCTCATCTTACAAAGGGATAACTGAGGATTGAAGTAACCCAGTATGTTCCTCTAGATCACAGAGCTTTCTAGAACTGGGCTGGAATGACCAGCCAGGACTCCTATATCCCAGTCATTACATTTTTCCAGAAAAGCAAGAAGTTAGTCCAGCTCTCACCTACGCCACAGTTATTACCAGCAGTATTGGAGTAAAACCTGACCCAACACTTGCATATTATTGAAATATCAACTGAGGTCTAACTTTGTTCTACCAGGGAAGAAAAATAACTATCGATCAAGCATAAGAGTACATCATTTCTTAATTATGTTCAATCTTGTTTACAGAATCTCTCTGAGGTTCTTATCCATTGTATTCCTTTTCCTATGGAACAGTGATCTATGACAAAGCCAATAAAAAGATTAAAACTCCCAATTCACATAGAGCCTTGACTAGATATGTGTCAGTGTGTGTGTGTGTGTGTGTGTCTTACATATATATTTTCTTAAAATCTTGAAAGCTGCAAAATGTAAAGCATTTTTTGCTTATTTTAAATCTTGATAGATAGGCTAATGTGGCCATTTGACTTATTCTTTACATTACCAAGAAAGGATGACGTGCCTGGAAGAAGCTGTGGCCCATGTGGCTAAGCCTGCATTTCTGCAAAAACACAGCAGGATGTGCCCTATAGTATAGTGGAAAGTAAATGATGTAAAAAATAGAGGACCTGAGGGGCGCCTGGGTGGCTCAGTCGGTTAAGCATTCGCCTTCGGCTCAGCTCATGATCTCACAGTCAGTGAGTTAAAGCCCCATGTCGGGCTCTGTGCTGACAGCTCAGAGCCTGGAGCCTGCTTCAGATTCTGTGTCTCCCTCTCTCTCTGACCCTCCCCCGTTCATGCTCTGTCTCTCTCTGTCTCAAAAGTAAATAAACATTAAAAAAATAATAATAAAAAAATAAAAAGATAGTTATATTTCTTCCCCAGATTAGCTTAAGTATCCTGAACAAGTTCTTTTATGATTCTGGATATCAATCTTCATTTGTTTGATAAAAGAATTCATGGGAATTTATCATTTTTTAACCCCTGGTAATCCCCAAACCTTTCCACTGGGGCTCTTTCTAATAGGCTGTCCAGATGTTTATCAAAAACCTTTGAATCTTAAGCAAGTGGTGCAAAGATAGAAAGTGAGGTTGGAAGCCAAACACATCGAGGAGGCAGTGGTCGATGGAGAACCAGCCTGTAGTGGGCACAGTTCCTGCCTAAAATCTGGGGCCCCTGTATTTGCCATATTCCAATGCCCTGCCTGTGCTGAGAACCCTGAATACATAACCAGAAAACTTCCTTCTGGCTTCAGAGACAAACTAGTTAGAATCGGTTATTACTATGATATAGGACTGGATATTTGTAATTAAGCAGCAATTTTAGGAAATCAGTTTCACAGAGAAAAGAGTATTCAATAAACTAATGTCTATCCATTCAAAGACAAACTCCTGTTAAATGTTAATTGTGTTTTGTTGAAATGGAAAGATGCAAAAAGCATTCAATTTGATTTTAGAACCTACTTTTGTGTTTATATCATCATCTCTGCCATTATTCACCTGAAAACCTGTTGCCCTTAAGAATATATTAACTTCAGATCATGTCTCTGACCTGCTAAATACCCTGCCAATTGATTTCCAGTGCAATCAGAATAAATTCTTCCTATGGTCATGGAGTCACTCTGGGATCTGGGCTTTGCCTGTCTATAGCTCAAACTTTATCACTGTTCATTCACTTCAGTGTTCATTATGCTCCCAGCTCACAGGTCTTTTGGTCCCTTAAACACAGTAAGCCTTTTACCACCTTAGAAACTTTGTGCTAGCACCCTTTGCCCCGAACGCTGTTCCCCCAGATTTTTGCCTAGCTGATTCCTTCCAATCATCCAGGTCCATGTACAAATTTTACATTCTCAGGGAATCTTCCCTTGTTTATCCCATTAATTTAACATTCCCTCCCTGCTTACTATTGAATTTCTATCACATCATCCTTTTTAATTTTGTCTACAATTCTTATTACCCAATTAAAGTTATTTGAATTACGTGTTTATTCACTTATTTACAAGTTTGTTTTCCCACTCAACGCGTGGTAAGCTCCTTGAGGGCAAGACCTTATCTATCTTTCTTGTCCATCTGAGTATCTGCAGGACTTAGAGTAGAGCTTTTCACAAAGTAGAGGCTAGATCACTGGCACTAGATAAATGAACAAATGAACATTGTTCGTATACATCTGTTAACCAGAAATGCAAAATAGAATGTATTAATACTCTTTCACTTGAGTCTTTTCCAAATGTACCAAATATTTATCATCATTAAAGCTTGTGGCTCCAGGAGTAGGAATTAATGCATGTGACACTGTCTGTGATATCAGTGGTTTGGAGGTCATAGACCTCTTGATCTACTAACCAAAACACATGAGTAGAAAAAGCAAATGATAGAGGATGAGAGCAGGAAGGAAAACCCAGAGTTCTCCTCGGTCTTCTTTTCCAGCTTGTTACTACTTCCAATGACCTCTCTTCTGAACTTATGCCCACAGTATCAGGTTTTGTTTGTTTTTCTGTTTCTTGCCGAATTCTGTCTAACATCCTTTTTCTTTCTGCAATATGCCAAACAACTAATTCTGAATTACTTTTTCCACTCTGTAGCTCGCTGTTTTGCATCATGAAAGGAGGCTTAGCCGGATAGTACAATCAAAGGACTACTCACATAATTAGAAAAAAGCTCTGCTTTCTTAATTTAAAAAAAAAAAAAAAAAAAAAGAGGGAATAAATTTTCTGTCATTCTTTGCTTGCATACATGTCTTGTCCCCTGATGCTCAGTAAAGCTGAATTTTCAAATTTGTAACACTTCTTCAGGTCTCTGGGTTTGATTAATAATAATTGTCAGTCCATTAAAATGGATTATGATGATTCCCAAGGAATTGGTTGTTAACATAATTAACAGCTGGGTTTACTTTCAAGACATTAATCAAAAGAGCAAGTTGCTGGAAATGACCAGGTTCTCACAAATGATGCTAATTAACAAAGGCATTGAAGTTGTGTGACAATGATTCCTGACGCTGTTATCTGCATGATTGTATCACAGCTTTAAATACCCCCAATGTGATATGTTTTCTCAAGTGTTATTAAGCCGACAGGCATTTGAATGAATTTAATTAAAAGAAACAGACTCTAGATTTTGATGTTTACTTTTGGACAGAATGGAGTTAAAAAATTTGCAGAATGGCCATGATACATAATATGTAATATTTTCCATTCATAAATAGGAAACAAATTTTATATATGCTGAGTATCCCTGTATAGTTTCAATGTAGCCTAACTAGCTCTATCATAAAAATAATACTTCTTGGAGAAGCAGGATGCATTCTACCATTATCTGCTCATATCACATAATATTATATCTGTAAATAATGAAAGCAATACCTGACACACACTAAAGAAGGAAAAAAAAGTACAAAGAGAATTTAAAACAATCACCCTAATAACTACCAATAAAGTGAAACCCCTCTTGACATTTTGGAGTATTTGCTTTCAATATCTTCATGGGCCTAAACTATTTTGTTTATGTTGCTATAATTATGATCTGTATGCAATTTTATGTCCTGCTTTCTTTCATAACATTGCCACATGACTGTTCTCTGTTAGAAAATTGATAAAATAACATCTTAATTGGTACATTTATTCCACCAAAAGGATATTTTACATTTACTTAACAATTCCCCTAGGGTTAGAGTCATAAATTTCACTTTTAAATACAACACTGTAATAAATGTCAGTGAAGTAACTATTTTAGGTGCTTTTGTTTCTGGATCAGGAACTAGGATTACTTACCTCTATTCCTGGTAACATTGCCAGATTTAACAAATAAAAATACAAGACCCCCCAATTAAATTTGAATTTCATATAAATAATGATTTTTTTCAACTTTATTTATTTTGAGCGAGAGAGAGCGAGTGGGGGAGGGGCAGAGAGGGAGAGAGAGAGAATCCCAGGTAGGCTCTGCTCTGTCAGCACAGAGCGTGTGCTGACATTTTTCAATTTATTTTTGAGAGAATGATTTTTCGAATTTATTTTTGAGAGAAAGAGAGACACAGTGTGAGCAGGGGAGGGGCAGAGATAGAGGAAGATACAAAATCTGAACCAGGCTCCAGGCTGTCGGCACAGAGCCCAACACAGGGCTGGAACTCACAGACTGAGATCATGACCTGAGCCAAAGTCAGACGCTTAACTGACTGAGCCACCCAGGTGCCCCAGTAATGATTTTTTAAAATGTCCCTGTGCCCCACGTAATATTTAACATTTACTGAACATGCATAGGTCATACTTAGACGAAAAAAATTATTTTTTGTCTGAAATTCAAATTTATTGGGACATCCTGTATGTTCCCTGGCAACTTTCAATCAAGGTGTTTCTTCCATATTGTGGTAGGCCAGATAATGGCCCCTCACAGATATCTATGTCCTAATCCCCAGAACCCGTGAGATTACATGGCAAAGGAGACTAATGTTGCAGAAGGAATTCAGGCTGCCAACCAGCTGATGTCAATATGGGGAGACTGTCTAGGTGGCCCAAGGTAATCACAAGTGTTCTTGTAAGTGAAAGATGGAGACAAAAGAGATAACCAGAGAGATGGAAGTATAAGCCGTTCCGCTCAACATTGCTGGCACTGAAGATGAACGAAAGGGCCATGAGACAAGGAAAGTGGGCAGCCTCTAAAAGCTGGAAAAAGCAAGAAAGTGTATTCTCCTCCCCTACAGCTTCAAGTAAGAAATTCAGCCCTTCTGACATTTTGATTTTAGCCCAGTGAGGACTTGTTGGATTTCTGATCTCCAGAACTCTAAGGTAATCAGTTTGTGTTGTTTCTCAGACACTAAGCATGCAGTATGCTATTTTTAATAGCAGCTACAGGAAAGTAATACCCATGCTTTCATGAAGACATTGATGGTCACTGAGCAATAGGGTAGGCTGGACCCCTTTATTTTCATATTGTGATAATTTTACAAAAGAGTTTCAGAAATTTGAACCAAGACCTGGAGAACGCCCCTCAGGGAAGCTCAAGAGGCCAGACACCTTCCTACTACCACTCTCCGTTCTTTCACATTTAGCCAACCTGGGAACACTACACAGAGTGCCTTAGATCTTGGAAAGCTGACATTGTTTTGTTCTTTTGTTAGTGATTGCATGTGAATGGCTTGAGAAGCAAAGAGGCTTTTTAATTCAAGCAATCAGCATCTTACAGCATTAGTCATGAAATGAACTCAAATCAAAAGATTCCACTTGGGAGTCAAGCTACAGAGTAAATCAAACACAGCTGAGATGGGCAAATGTTCCTCACAACAAATTTTCTCAATCTGGGTTGATGGGGGGGGCCAATCGCCAGAACAAGTTTGCAGGTATTCAATATGAAAACCTAATTGCTAAATTCACCAAATTTACACATATTTATTCTTATGAAGGAAGATGTTTCTTTGCTACATGGCTGTGAAATACAAAGGAGACAACTCATTGAATGCTGTAGTCATTTTGCTTTTCTGGGAATGCCTCCCAGTTCACAAGTTTGTAATTAGGGGAGGGAGGATTTTATAGGCCATTTAAAATGTGCATGTTTCACAGAGAGTTCACATCAAATCAAACTTGGAGATGTCATGGTTAAGACAGGGCCCTCAAACTTAAGAAGTTCAAAGCCTATAGTGGAGAGAGGCTCATAAACAAGAACTACACAATGTGATAGATGTTCATACAGAGGAATGCACAGGAAGCTGGGGGGGGGGGGCATCCAGAGGCAGTAATCAATGCCCAGAGGCTTCCATGAGAAGGTAAAGCTTAACATGCCAGCTGAAGGATGAGCAGGGATTTTTCAGGCACTCCTGTACTGTATGTAGGTTTTCGTGCTGAGGAGGTGGAGATGATTTTTTTTTTAATGAAAGATTAAATATATGAGTTAGTGTGGTCCTGTGCCTATTTACCTAGTTTGCAAGTCACATATGTGTTGTATATATTACAATTCCTTAAAATGGGTTTGATTCTCTTCATTCCTCAAGAATATGTCTCTCGTGGCTACTCTTTGTTGAGCATTTCAAGGTCAGTGTGTTAGGCAATTTGTTTCAGACTCAGGATAGCCCTACAAATTTAATTGTCTCATAGATCTGCATCTGACTTGGAACACGGGGTGGCTTTTGGTGCTCTTTACTGAGCTGGGGAACACAAGGAGTAGAGTGAGCCTCTTGCAGAATATGGTCTAAGTTTGGCAAATATCGAACATGAGGATTCTGCTAAACTATGGGCAGTGTCTAAAAGTCTACTTTATGTGTGCGTCTGGATCTTTGAAGTCAAGTTTGGGCAGGAAATACTGACTTGGGAATCATTGGGAATACATGGCAATTAAAGCCCAGAGAATGCCTGAGATGGTCTAGAGAGAAGGAACATCAAGAGAAGAGATCCAAAGAGAACACCAGTGGGGAATAACAATATTTAAGAGAAACAGATATTAAAGGTTAATAGTAATCAAGAGAAGAGTCATCAAAGAGGTGGGGGGGTGGTGGTGGAAAAAGTCAGAATGATGGTTTAGGGGCACCTACGTACCTCAGTTGGTTGAGCGTCCAACTTCAGCTCAGGTCATGATCTCGTGGTTTGTGAGTTCAAGCCCTGCATTGGGCTCACTGCTCTCAGTGCAAAGCCCACTTTATATCCTCTACTTATTTATATATTTATATATTTATAATATATATTATATAAAATAATATTTATACATAAACATTAAAAAATATTTTTTAAAAAAAGAATGATGGTTTAACCAGCATGGCAGAAAATTTCTGTATATTTAGGTGAAATAGAGCAATATCTGAGCAATATCTATTGGATTTTTTTAATATAATTTATTGTCAAATTGGTTTCTATACAACACACAGTGCTCATCCCAACAAGTGCCCTCCTCAATGCCCATCACCCACTTGCCCCTCTCCACCACCCCCCATCAACCCTCAGTTTGTTCCCTGTACTTATTGGATTTTGCAACAAGGTCATTTATAGTGATTTTGCTAAAAATAAATTCAGAGTTGTGTGGTGGAAACAGAAGGCAGACTGAAATATGACTAGTCAATAGAAAATAAAGAAATAGATTTAGGGCATACAACTTTAGTAAGGAGTTGGACAAAAAGGAAGAAAGAAGGACAATGACAGAACATGAATGAGCAATGGTATCTAGATGAGGACATAGAATTAGAAAATGTAACTTGTTTTTAACAAGAGAGGCTTGGGTATATTGACATAATAGAAAGGAGTCAGAAGCGTGGGCATATATAATTAAGGGCTTTTCTGGTTGCAAGTGACAATGACCCATAGTAAACAACTTTAGGAAGAAAATTTAAACACCATCACAAACTGTGACATCCAGGGATGGGGCTAACTCAGTGAATCTAGGGATCCAAATGATGTCATTTCACATTCCACAAAAAATAAGAGAAATTCTCTCAGTCTGCATCAGCACGTACAATCCTAGAGAAGGACTTTGGCCAGACTGCACTCACCTGTCCATCTCTGGGCCACTAGCTATGACTAGGAGATTGTGAAATATAATTGTCTAAGCCTGCAACATGGACCACTCTAGGAGGCTGGGTCTATGACTTGGAACTCCATGGGAACAATTAGAGATGCTGAAAGAATTGCTCTCAGTACAATAGCTGATGTCCCCAGGAGGACGAAAATGGGGAAGTTTGGCAGGAGACATCCAACACAAAAGTCAAAGATACAGGTTAGGGAAATACTGATTCAATAGAGGAAGACCTCAATCAGCTTCAGACAGGAAGTGGCACATCCCTGTCTTGTCACTTCAGAGACAAGTCCTCCCTATCTGTCCCACCCGAATCCCTGGATCCTCTGAGTAGGTTTCTATCCCTCCATTTGCTTTTATCATCTTCCTGATACCAGACATTCTCTAAATTTATCCTACCTATTAATTTGCTTGCATGTGACTAGGCCAGCTTTTCTGCTTTTCAAATGCAAACTCCCTTATGTCAGTGGCCCTATTTATCTTATGTAGTATTCTCTCTCTGCCACCTAAAATCTGAAATAGCACCTAGCAGGTATTTAACACTCAATTATTTGCTGAATTAAAGAAGAGATAGGGAGGGAGAGAGAGAGTGAGGGAGAGTGGGAGAATACTATTTGAGTATACACAACAGCTTCTGGCCATAGTAAATACGATCAATGTGTGTGTGTGCATTTTTCTTAATAACAAGTAGGATATCATAATCATGTGTGTGTGTGTGTGTGTGTGTACCCAGACTGTTTTTCACTTAAAACCTATCATCGTCTCTGGGTCAACATATACAAAATAGCAGAGGTGGTGAGCTAAAAAGGTAAAATATTGGGGCACCTGGGTGGATCAGTTGGTTAAGCATGTGACTGTTGGTTTCAGCTCAGGTCATGATCTCACAGCTCCTGAGATGGAGCCCCATGTCAGGCACCCACTGAGCATGAAGCCTGCTTAGGATTCTCTCTCTCTCTCTCTCTCTCTCTCTCTCTCTCTGCCTGTCCCCCACTCACACTCTCTAAATAAAAAATAAAATAAAATAAAATAAAATAAAATAAAATAAAATAAAATAAAATAAAATAAAATAGTAAAATATTCCTGCCGAGAAGGCAGCACATTAATAGACTTTGCTGCTGCTTGTTGGCTTAGTTTTGCTGCACGGAACCACACTAAAAGATGCAGAAATCTTCATTTTCCTACAAAGAAGATAGGGAATGTGCTCAAAAACCCATCACAAGCACATACATGAAACATCTAGGTGTAATTAATTGAAAGTCTCTCTAAAGTTAAACCATAGTTTGTATGAAGAAACCTTTCAGAATTTCTTGGATCAGAATGTTCCCCAAATATCTCCATAGTGAAACAGAATAAAACTGCCTTTCAATGAAAGTTTTGGCAACAGGATACCCTCTTGTGTCCAAGTCAGCAATGAGTGAGCTGTAAGTTTAACACATGTGGAAACAATACATTAGGTGAACTTGCAAAAGGACATTTGACAGCCATTCTCTTTGAATATCTTGTAAGAGGAAAATTGTTATAAAAAGAGATAAAAACCACAATTGTCTGGTTTCACTTAATTCTCTTGGAGAAGTTTGATTGATAATATAGGTCATAGACAAACATATATACAAAAGCTTTTCATAACGAACATCACTGACGCTTCTTCATATGTGCATGATCATGGATGTCATTGTATATGTACACAAAGTCACGGGTATTTCAGAAAAATTCCTGAAATATGGGTTCATCAGATAATGCAGTAGTTCCAGGATTCATTTGCAAAGCAAGCCATCTAGTAATCTTGTATATGTTTCAGCAATAAACATGGAGGGAAAAGAAATTCTCTAATACCCAGATTTTCATATGATATGATACATACAGATCGAGGTGAATGTTTTAATGTTCAAGGAATAGAAATAGAATAAGAATGATAGGCCAGTCCAAATCAAGGAAGAATTATTTTCTTGTCTATAATAAGTGAGGATAGTTAGAAAAATCAAATTCTTACTCTTGAGTGTCTGTGAAGGGCATTATAACGATTGGGGTGGTAAGTAAGGAGGAAGTGAGGAAGGATATATTAGAGTAATAAAGTCCCAGAAGGATGCTAGGCTATTTTTCACTTAAAACTTATCATCATCTTACTCTGAGGATAAGTTTTAGGATGCTAGGCAGTCTGTCTTTGCTCAGGTTTCTACAGACGTTAGAAGGAGACTAGCACCATGGCGTTAACTTATCTATGCAATTATTTGTTCATTTCTTTGTTAAATCTGCATTAAGTGAGATCTGGTATCAGGCACTGTGCTATTTGCTTGATTTAAAAAGATGAAAAATCTCAGTGTTCATCTTCAAGGAGCCCATGTTTTTGTTTCATTTGGGATGAGGCAGTCTGTTGATGAAGACTTTTTTACAATATAGAGGATGATTCCCACTCAGTACATCTTTTGATCCAGGCAAGAAGGGTCTTTTCCCTGTGTCCCTTTCTTTAGAACCCCTAACATATCACTAACAGAAAAGGGTAAATATATTTATTAAAGAACTCATGGATGCTTCTGTGGCTTGGGGTGCAGTACTTAGCACATTGAAACACAAACTAGAAACCCTAAACATCTGCTGTCATGACTGACCCTGTTTAGGCCCTAGAGAAATAGTTCTTCACTCCTCTGCCCCTATGTCCTTAAAATGAAAGACAACCGCATCTGAATTCTGTAAAGGGCTGTAGTTGTCATGGCTCTGATGTCTGAGATGAATGCTGCTTTTGAATTCAGGGAAGACTTACAATGCAGTGCTTAAATAAGAGCAAAGACAAATTTGCTAACTGGTCAAATTCTTTATCTGAGATAGCATGGATATAATAAATTCTTTCATATCAAAATGTCCATCTTTTGTATATCCCAGTGGTCCAATACATGTTTCATGGATCCATATGTGTTATATATATATATATATAATACATAATACAGTGTTATGTATTTATATTAGTATTATTATAAAATATGTAGAAATTCATTTCAAGTTAAAAATTAGAATTTCAGCTTTGTTTAATTTAAAATTTGCTATTAACTTTTGTATTTAGCTTTTTAATTTTTTTTAGTATTTTAGAACAATTATTTTTGAAAAACATAAAATTTAATTTTCAGTTTTTACAGCTAAGTTTTATTTTTAGTTAATATATATTCAGATTGTTGACATCTTAAATACAGTTCCATTTTACTTTCATCGGTTAAATATCTGTAGTTGAACACGCATTATATGAAGTTATTGTGTATAGCAACACACTGATTTTACTGAAGTAAAAATCTAGGATTTTATGTACATTTCCACTGCTTTTTGCTATTCTTCCAGATACCTCCAGAACATCATTAGATTATCTACACATTTTCAATAATGTATTCATTTTTAATATTTTCCTAAATTTCATTTATATAAAAACAATAGCCTTAAGCATATCAAAGTAAACAAGTAGATATTTCTGTTAATGCATGTTAAAGCGATACTTCTGTTAATACTTGTTAAAGTGATATTTCTGTTAGTACTTGCTAAAGTGATATTGAGACATTCATTAGTGTGGGCCCCAATTTATACTTTTGTCCCAAGCTATGCAAATGCTACACACTGGCTTGTTCAGATTTCTCTATTTGTTAATTTAATGAATACTGAGGGAATATATTATGCCATACAGGCAATGTCTTATGCCATGGAGGATATGTAATGAGAAATAAAATAAATAGGGACCCTTCCTGAAAATATATAATCATTTGATAAGAAACAATGGCAATTAATCAGGCAATGGTCAGCAGTGCAGTGCTGTGATATGAGGACTACCGTTTAGTGCACTCCAGGTGCATAGTGGGTACATGCTGGGGGGAGGTTGAGGGAAGGTTTTCCAGAGTAAACTGTGAAATGTAGACTAAAGGACAAGTTCAGAGAGCTAAGGAATAAGAGGAAGTGAAAATATACCCTTCTAGATGGAAGGGAAATCATGGCAGAGACCTGGTTGCAAGAAACAACTCTTTCTAGAAGAAAAAATAGAAAAATACTCATTTATTTTTAGGTATAATATCTGTACAACTTTTCACCCACTTCATACCATCACTCTGATTTGATAGGAAAGGATGAAAATCTCAAATAGCAATGTTCTATAATGAAAACTATATCAATAATACTCGCTAACTCCTACCTAGTGTTTACTAAATGCCAAAGCTTTATGGGTGAACATTTTTCATACCCTAACTTATTTAACCATTATAACATCTCTAAGAGGTAGGGACTATTATTTGTACCCCTTTTACTAGCAGAGAAACTAAGTCATAAAATGATTGTCACTTGTTTAAGATTCTTCAGCTAATAAGATGCAGAGTCAGAATGATTTAGAACTAGGCAATCTGCTCCAAATAATAACAATATTATATTCAATAATGTTTATATAGCATATAACATATAATAATATGCTTATGTATTATTATAAATATAAGTTTAATATTTTTATTATTGAGAGGGCATGCACCAGACCTGTGCTAAGTACTTTAAATTTATTATCATACTTATCCTTCATAAGTACAATGGTTATCACCTTTCTGTGGATAACATTAAGCCTTGGAGACACTAAGTAGTTTATCCACAATCATATAGTTAGGAGGTCGTATAGCTGTAAATCAAAGCCACTTATTCTGATCATAGCCAGGCTAAGCTGTCATCTAAGGGAAAACCATTTGTTAAGTATTCTTTGGAGTATGATTATATAGAATTATAGAGGTTTCTCAGAAAATTCTCAAAGGACTTCAAATTTTATGGTATGACATTTTTCTTAATTTTTTTTCCTAAAAAAATTGGGAAGATGATTTCAAAACAAAATAACTCATAAAAGAAACTATACTCAGATTTTGCTTTTTTATTTCATAATCCAGAGTTAAGAGGCAATATCAAGCCTGATGACACATTTTCTTAAGGGACGATGAAACTGTGGTGTGTTTTTTTCTTTTAATGTGGCCACCATATGTTTTATTTTTAATGGCAATGTTTCTTTCAGATACTTCAGTGAAGTCCTGATAGAAGAATCTCAATGATTTTAAATCTCTTTATTATAAAATGTAGATAAACCACAATTGGTTCAGATCCTTCCCTTCCCATATTTTGTTTTATTTTTCTCTTTCGAATATGGGTCTTTTTTTCATTTCCCATAAGCACTGTTACAGACTGTTCTGAGTTCTGTGGAAAAGTAACAAAAACCTATTTTAGTGAGTTTTGGTCAAGTAACTGAATTAATGAATCTTGGTGTCTTTGGGGCCAAGTCTTAGCACATATCCTATTGTTCCTTCAGAACGGGGTTTTTTTTGGCCCAAGGAAATCATACTCTAAAAACAGCCCCCCTACTGTTATGAAATTTATAAGACCCCATCTAATCTAATTTCTCTCTGCCTCTGTCAAATCTGGGATGAATTAGATTGGGTGATCCAAAATTGTTTCAGCAGGATTACAGATATGCACACACAAAAATACACATTGTGATTTTATATTCTATTATAGCTCATTCACAATTGACAGATGACTTGTTCAGATGCAAAATACAGAACATTTAAACACTTACTCATCATGAGAGCCACTATGAACAAGAAACATTTATTGAACTCTCTTTGTATGTGAAGTGGGATGAAAGGCACTTTAAATCTACCACCTTCTTTTAATATTCCAAAAGTGGATTGCATAGTGATATTATGTCATTAACACTAATGAAGGGGAAGGCCCAGAAAGATTTTAAGAAATATGTCAAGGTTCACACACCTAGAAAGTGACAGTTTTACAGTTAGAACTCAAAAAGTCCAAAGACTGAGCCATCAAGACTTGATGAAAAAAGTTTCTGATGTTTGTAGTCACATTTTCTATAAGTGTATTGTACACACAATATCAGCATTTCCACTTTGGAACTGTCTGTTCCACCCATCAATCTTCCACAAATTGACTATTTTGCTAATACAAGATTTTTTTTTAGAAAAAAAACTTGAGGCATGTAAAATAAGAGTAAAAATGAAACTGTTGGTGCTATCAAATCCAGCAATAGGTAGACTTCCAAAACCATTTTTGAGCAAATCAACTATTAAATTTGGTATCATTAGAGCATGGCTAATCTTCTAGTACTTTGACAAAATTGGTATGTATTACTCGTTTGCTATAAACTACATCTATCCTTTTACTGTAGAGGGTATTGCAATCCATGAGCCAGTGTTTGACAAAATTGATAATGTTGGTTTTATGAAAATATTTTCTTAAATTTCTAAAAAGAGAGTATACATTTCAGAAATTATGCATCAGAAAAACAATTGATTTCTACAAATTTCTAGAAAAAATGCTAACTAGATGGTTTGTGAAAACTCATAAATAAAAGAGGAATCACAACAAGTCAAAATACCTTTATAAAAAATAATATCAAATTATTCTTATCATTTTGATAATCTAAATGGCTTATTTTTTTAATTTTTATTATTTTTTAATATATGAATTTATTGTCAAATTGGTTTCCATACAACACCCAGTGTTCATCCCCAAAGAAGCCCTCTTCAATACCCATCACCTACCCTCCCCGCCCTCCCACCCCCCATCAACCCTCAGTTTGTTCTCAGTTTTTAAGAGTCTCTTATGCTTTGGCCCTCTCCCACTCTAACCTCTTTTCTAAATGGATTATTTAGTCAGTGGTTCTCTCTCTCTCTCTCTCTCTCTCTCTCTCTTTCATCTATACTTTCTCCTTTTCTTTCACTCCTGCCTCATTCTAGAGGCATCATCTTCAGTCTAGAAATCAACTAAGTTTATCAAGCTATGTTTGGAAGCAGGAAGAATATAGGACTAGTGACAATAATGAGGAAGAATACAAAATGTCATTAATTTTTAGATGCACATCAATCTGAATAAATGGGCACTTAGGTCTTCAGTGCTCTGTAGGGGCTTCTTCCTGCAACATTCTCATTGATACCTTGTATGAAAACAGACTTGTTGCTGCTATTAATCTGAGAAAGATGGTTTATGTTTTGGAAGATTCAGTAAGATCTCACCTGGAGATCTTGAACTGGAAGATGTATTTATCCCTGTTAAATTCCCTCTTACAATCAAATTGCACTATTTAAAAAATGTCAATAGTACAAGTACGTTGGGGAAGAAATTGATAAGTGCAAGTTACATGACATGAGACTTAACTTATGTGACATAACAGTTCATATTAAGTATGAACTCACTTTGTGACATATTGTTTAGAAAGGAGAGGGGAAACCAGTTACATAATTCACAGGCTGTGTTAATACCTTGGGATATCCAAATCAAGAGACTGTATACAATGACTGTACTCTTTAGTAATTAGATTACATTTAGAATCCTGTATTTACTTTGGATGATGCACTTAGATGGGGATAGTAGCGAACTATATTTGTTTAGTCCCTTGGGCATTTACTTAATAGATATCAAATACTTTCTATGTCTCAAGTATGATGCTAGGCACTAGGTTTAATGGTGAGGAAAATACAGTTAATGTCTTCATGAGTCATAATGCCTAACATGTAGAGAGACCAGGCATTGAACATATAAACTAGTAATGAAAAGTCCTTTGTTTGCTCATATGTTACCATATAGGAAGAACATGAGTAAAGAATTATCACAGAATCAGAGGATATATAGAGATAGTATGACTTTAAATAAAAGCTATACAGCATACAAAGTACTGGCCTTTTCAGATTCAGTTTGGGGGGGGGAGGGGAGGGAGGACACCAAAGAAAAGCATTTCCAGAACTGCTAAAAATAGAGAATCATGAGAAGCCTTGAGAGACATTCATGGATATTCAGATGCCAGGGATAAAACAAATGGTGGCTTGAAATAGATCCCTCAAATTACTGCTGATTGAGTTATAAGCCCTGATTTTCAACCACTTCTCACATCAGCAATTCTATATATTATGACCCAGTGTGAACAAAGCAGGAATTGTTTTCCTAAGGAATTTAAATTTGTTCAGCTAGTAAATATTTAAGTACAAAAGGATGATCAGAACATAGTGTCTCAGGAGTTGCTGCGTCAGGACCAGATCTGAGAGATAACAAGCTATCAAAGAAAATAGGATATTTGCCAACTACTGAGGTGGGAAACAGGACCAAACAAAGTTAGAAGTAGATGTGGTCATTTTTTTTCCTAAAAATGTTGATTATTATGTTTCATCAACAACTCTTGAAGGTGGAAAATTACCTCCTCATTCAAGAATATTATAATGTTTACTGAATTCCTTGGAAAGAAATCAAACTATAACTAGTAACAGTATGGATGTCATGTAACTTCAAGACCTTCCAGACCATTCTTTTACCTTAGGCAGCACTTTATTTTTTACCTTGATACTGTCTTTTCTCTTTAAAGCTATATGTTCCTCCAATTCCATGTCTTTTCTTACAGTTTATCCCTTAGGTACCCAGGGCATTTTACTCAAAGTCTGGATTTTGTTGGTTGCATATTCATGGTGTGGTTCAACATATTCCTCTAATCTTTGTATTTGCTTCAAATTGGCTGATCTATCTGGACACTTCATCAGACACAAGTTTGATCCCTGTGGTAAAATTATAGATGGCTTTGTTCTTCCATCATAATGTGTGTGTGTGTGTGTGTGTGTGTGTGTGTGTGTGTGTGTGTTGTTAGCAGTCAGTGATATCCAGTGTTTAGATTCCTTAATTTACTAGGGATAATAAAATGTTGGTATTCCAATTATGAAATTTAATTTTTATTTTTAACAGCCATGAATTTATTTAAAAATCCTTTTATGTATCTGCTATTTGTTTAATCAGTTATACAGTTCATATGAGAAAGAAAAGATAAATGCTTGATTTGTTTGTATCACTTATTCAATTTTAAAGATAAGAAATTGGTTCCCTGTCATCTTTAAGCAGAGATGTTATTTTTTAATCACTATAGACTCATGGATTTAAGTACATTTGATATTTTTAATTTTTTAATGTTTCTTTGTTTTTGAGAGAGAGAGTGTGTGTGTGCACATACAAGCAGTGGAGGGGCAGAGAGAGAGGGAGATAGAGGACCTGAAGTGGGCTCTGTGCTGACAGCAAAGAGCCCGATGTGGAGCTTGAACTTCCAAACCATGAGATCATGACCTGAGCCAAAGTCAGACACTTAACTGACTGAGCCACCCAGGTACCCCATATATTTGATATATTTTAATCTATTACAATTCTTATTCTTACCCTTATTGAAGCTCAATTTTTCCCATCTGTAGTCAGTGATGGTCTCTTCAAGATAGTTTCTTTGCTATCTGGTATGTCAAGATATTTCAGATTCATTGTGCATTTTTTCCTTTAGATTTGAGTTCATCCAGATTTTTCCAAGAAGGGTTAAATTCTTTGAATAAGAAATAATATTCAAAGACTAAAATCTGGGTGCAGAATGCTTACTGCTACTGTATTTTTCATTATCAATAGACAGATAGGTAGGTTGGTAGGTAGGTAGGTAGGGAGATAAAGATATCAGTTGTAATTACTGAAAATTGTTAAACTTTTTTTGCATATGCTATCCCCAATCCTGCTTTTATTATGTGTCTATATCCATATTGTCAGATCACATAGACATTAAACACTTCAGTCTTTCCTTTGTAATTCTTGTTTATTCTGAACTGCATATATAATACATTATATATGAAATATATATTTGTTACATAATCAATCTTGAGTTTATTCTTTAGGAAGATCTCAGGTTTTCCCTGAATTATTACATATTAATCAGTTCACTTACGCTCTTCAGTTTTGCTGGAAATAAACTCTGTGATTCACATTTACTTTCATTAAATATCTTAAACATTTTACACTATTTTGTTTTGCCATAAGTGTTGCTGTCAAGAAGTCTGATGATGATCTAATTTTATTTCCCTTATATATCATTTGCTATTGTTATATTGTTTGTTTGTTTTTTTTCATTAACATCCTGAAATTTTACTAGATTACTTGCTGGTGTTATTTTTTCTGAGTTGGTACATAGTATATGCTTTTTATATATAGTTTTATCTATATCTTTTTTCATTTGAGGAAAATTTTCTTCAATTATAGATTTTAATATATTTCCTGTTCTCTTGCTTTGTTTTCCATTCTCTGGGACTCTTGTTGTTTGTAAACTATATCTTTGCTTGTTTTCAATATTTGCCTTTTTCTTGAATCCTTTTAGTTCCTTTCTTTACTTTAAAAAAAAAACATATTTTTTAACCTCTTTTTTTCCTGAAGGCATTATTTATTGTGTTTATTAGCTCTTCATTTCCTTCTAGTTTTGTATTTATTTGTGAAGTAAACTTTTTCTTTAAGTCCTAATTCTTTTTTGACTACTTTCAACTCCTTTCTTGGTTTTTAAAAATTGATTTATGTTGAATTTCAGATCTTGCACCATTTTTAATGTCCTAGCTTTTTGATGCCACATATTTCTTTATTTGGGCTTCTAGTTTTTTTGGACTATAATCTTGTATTATCTGGACCTCTATCTCGTATGCCTTTATTATATCTAGATGTTATTTGCTCTTCATTCTTTTTCCATCTTGTAATAATTTTGTATGACATCTCTCTTGATAAATTTCCCTTGTTCATCTTTATGTGAATTTCCTTTTTTCTAAATTCTTAGAAGAGATATGGTTCAGAGTAGGAAGGAAGATGACAGTGGAGTACGAGGACCCTAGGCTCACCTCATCCCACAAATACAACTGGATAACTATCAAATCTTCCTAAATAGCCCAGCAATCAACCTGAAGATGGAAGAACAAACTCCACAACTAAAAGTAGAGAAGAGGCCACAAGTGGGTAGGAAGGGTGGAGATGTGGCTTGGGACAGAACTGGATCATGGCCACTGAGGTGGGGAGGGAGTCACAGCCATGATGAAGGAGAGAGACAGGCTAACACAAGGAAAATGCATGGAAAAAATGAATGCCCACAGCAAGTGGCTTAAGAAGCAAGAAAGCCCAAAATTCATGAGTTCTTACAACCAGTGGTTTAAAGCCTAGAGTTTTAAAGGTCAGTGGGCTTGGCTCTGGGACAGCTCAGAGGCACCAGGGCTACTCTTGAAGAAAAGGCAGGGAAAATGGCCTGGAAACATACAGTGTGGATGATCTGAAGAGCATCTGGGGCATACACTGAGGTTATTTGCCCATTTTGAAGCACATCCTAGAGAGACAGCATTCACAATGAGACCACTCTGGGAACAAAGAAAATGGCTGGCACCACTGCCCTCTCTGCACAGGGCCACCAGCAGGCACCAGCATGCTACCAACAATCACTACCTAAGTTGCTTACACCAAGCCTCACCCCACCCCTACCCCCACAGTCAGTGGAACCACCCCTCCCAGTCGTGCTTACCTCAGGCACAGGGCAGCAGACCCCACCTCCCCCCAAAAAAATTTTTAAAAAATGTGCCCAAATCCCTCCTCACACCACATCTCCCAACCTGGGAGTTTTCTGGAGCTTTTGTTCCAGTGGGGATGGCAACACTTTTTTCACAAGCAGACCAGAGTACACCTAAGTAAAATGCACCACATTCAGGCCAGGCACTAAACACTGTCCACAACAGACAAAGAATCTCTGCAGTTGACCAACCTGAAGGATAAAGTGGCCAGGTCAAAGCAGCAGAGTGCACACAGCACACACTGGAGACACTTCAGGGGGAAGCACCAGGCCTTGCGGATCAGGGAACACCACACTGTAGGGCACTACAGGATCTCTTCTTCATGAAGCCAGTACCCTCAAAACAGGAGATATAGCTGACTTTCCTAACATAGAAAAAGAGGCACAGAGACTTAAACAAAATAAGGGACAGAGGAATTTGTCTGAAATGAAAGAACAAGACAAGGCCACAGCTTGAGATCCAAATGAAACAAATATAAGGAATATGCTTGATGGAGAATTTAAAGCCATCATCATAAGGATACTCACTGGACTTGAGAGAAGAGTGGAGAACATCAGTGACACCATTAATACAGAGATAAGGTATAAAATAGAAGGCTAAAGAGCTCAATAAACAAAATGGGAGACTTACATGGTAGAATAAATAGCAGGCTGGAAGAAGCAGAGGAATGAATTAATGATCAAAGAGAGTAATGGAAAGTAATCAATCTGAGAAAAAGAGCGAAAATAAAATTGTGTAAAACAAGAATAGACATAGAGATTCAGTGACTCCATCAAACATAATAAAATTCATATACTAGGAGTCCCAGAAGAAGAGAAAGAAAAGCTGACAGATTATTTATTTGAAGAAATAATAGCTAAAAACTTTGCTAATCTGGGGAAGGAAATCCATATTCTGGTGACATGGAGAACCCTCAACAAAATCAATAAAGGTAAATGCACACCAAGACATATTGTAATCAAAATGGCAAAATATAGTGATACAAAAAAAATATTAAAAGCAGTAAGATAAAAGAAGACAGTTATACACAAAAGAAACCCCATAAGTCTATCAGCAGATTTTTCAGCAGCAACTTTCCAAGTCAGAGGAATGGCATGAATATTCAAATGGAAATAATATATTCAAATGCTGAATAGGAAAAACATGCAGCCAAGAATTCTCTATCCAGCAAAACTATCATTCAGAATAGAAAGAGAGTTAAAGATTTTTCCAGACCAAAGAAAAAAAAATTGAAGGAGCTCCTAACCACTGAATCAGACTACTATATGCATATGTTATATACAAACCTAATGGTAATCACAAATCAAAAACCGCTAATAAATAAGCAAAGAATAAAGAGAAAAAAATCCAAACATATCACTAAAGGAAACCAGAAAACCATGAAAAAGAGAAAGATAAGGAAGGATCAGAGAAAATCTTCAAAAAATCTTCAGAAACAACCACAAATGGCAATAAATACATATCTATAAGTAATTACTTTGAATGTAAAGGGACTAAATGCTCCAATTGAAAGACACGGTGACAGATTGGATTAAGAACAAAACAGAACAAAACAAAACCCATCTCTAAGCTGCCTACAAGAGACTCATTTTAGACCTAAGAACACCTACAGATGGAAAATGAGAGGTTGAAGAAACATTTATCATGCAAATGGATGTCAAAAGAAAGCCAGAGTAGCAATACTTATATGGGACAAAATGAACTTTAAAACAAAGACTGTAACAAGAGACAAAGAAGGACACTGTATAATATAATAATACAGGGACAATCCAACAAGAAGATATAAAAATTATAAATATTTATGTACCAAATATGAGAGCACCCAAATACATGAAACACTTAATGACAAACATAAAGGAATTAATAAATAATAATACAATAATAGTAAGGGATTTTAACACACCACTCACATCAATGGACAGATTACCCAAACAGAAAATCAACAAGGAAACAATGGCTTTTAATGACACACTGGACCAGATGGATTTAACATATATGTTCAGAACATTCCATCCTAAAAGAGCAGGATACACATTCTTTTCAAGTGCACGTGGAACATTCTCCAGAACAGATCACATATTAGGCCACAAAACAAGCCTCAACAATTTCAAAGAGATCAAAGTCCTAGCATGCATCTTTTCTGACCACAACCTATGAAACTGACAATCAACCGCATGAAAAATCTGAAAGAAAAAAACCCCACAAATACATGGAGGTTAAATAACATGCCACTAAACAATGAATGAGTCAACTAGGAAACAAAAGAAGAAATAAATAGAAAATATAATCAAATGATAATGAAAACACAAAGGTTCAAAACTTTGGGATTTAGCAAAAGCAGTTCTAAGAGGGAAGTTTATAGCAATATAGGCCTACTCAAGAAGAATGAAAATTCCCACATAAACAACCTAACCTTATGCCTAAAAGACCTGGTAAAAGAATAAACAAAACCTAAAGCCAGTAGAAGGAAGGACGTAAAGAACAGAAATCAATGAAACAGAAGGTAAAAAAACAATAGAACAGATAAATGAAACCAGGAGGTAGTTCTTTGACAAAAGAGATACAATTTATAAACCTCTAGCTAGACTTATCAAGAAAAAAAGGGAAAGGACCCAAATAAATAAGATCACAAATAAGAGAAGAGAAATAACAACAAACACCACAGAAATACAGTTATAACAGAATATTATGAAAAACTATATGCCAATAATTGGACAACATAAGAGAAATGGATACATTCTTAGAAACATATAACCCAACTGAAATAGAAGAAATAGAAAATTTGAAAAGACTGATTATCAGCAAGGAAATGGAATCAGTAATCAAAAATCTCCTAACAAACAAAAGTCAAGGACTATATGGCTTCACAGGTGAATTCTACCAAACATTTAAAGAGTTAATACCTATTCTTTTCAAATTATTTCAGAAAATAGGAGGAAAGAAAACTTCCAAATTCATTCTATGAGGGCAGCATCACCCCAAACCAAAAGAAGATAAAGACACCACAAAAAAAGAGGTCTCCAGGCCAATATCTGTGAGGAACATAGATGCAAATACCCTCAACAAAATACAGTGAAACCTTGGATTGTGAGTAACTTGGTCTGTGAGTGTTATACAAAATGAGCAAACATTTCTAATAAATTCTAACTTGATGAATGAGCAATGTCTTACAGTACAAGTATGTGATGCCAAATGTCACATGATCACAACTGAACCAAAGGTTCTTGAAATTTGCTTTGATATACAAGTGCTTTGGATTTCAAGTGTTTCCAAAATAAATTATGCTCACAAACCAGGGTTTTACTGTACTAGCAGACCAAACCCAACAACACATCAAAAAAATCATTCACCATGATCCAGTGGAATTTATTCCTATGTTGCAAGAGTGGTTCAATATTCACAAATCAATCAACATAATACATCACATCAAAAAGAGAAAGGATAAGAACTATATAATCATTTCAATAGACACAGAAAAAACATTTGACAAAGTATGACATTCGTTCATGATAAACACCTCCAACAAAATAGGTTTAGAGGAAAGATACCTCAATGTATTAAAGGCCATATATGAAAAACCATCTAAAATCATCCTCAATGATGATTGAGGGGGGAAAACTGAGAGCCTTTTCTCTAAGGTCAGTAACAAGACAAGGATGTCCACTCTCACAAATTTTATTCAACATAGTATTAGCAGTCCTAGGCACAGCAATCATATAAGAAAAAGAAATCAAAGGCATCCAAATTGGCAAGCAATAAGTAGAACCTTCACTATTTGCATATGACATGATACTATATATAAAAAACTCAAAGGACTCCACCAAAAAGCTATAAGAGCTGATAAATGAATTCAGTAAAGTCACTAGACAATTTCAATGCATAGAAATATTTAAATGTACAGAGAAATTAAGAAAACAATCCCATGGAAATTGTACAAAAATAATAAAACATCTGGGAATAAACTTAACCAAAGAGGTGAAAGACCTGTATTCTTAAACATTGTACTCATAAAACATTGATGAAAGAAATGGAAGATGACATAAGAAATGGAAAGATATCACATGCCCATTGAGTGGAAGAACAAATATTGCTAAAATGTCTACACTATCCTAAACAATATAAATGTTTAATGGAATGCTATCAAAATATCAACAGCATTATTCACAGAACTAGAACAAGCAATCCCAAAATTTGTATGGAACCACAGAAGACTTCAAATAACCAATTCAATCTTGAAAAAGAAAAATCAAAACTGGAGGTATCACAATTTTAGACTTCAAATTATATTACAAAGCTGTAGTAATCAAAATGGTATGGTACTGGCATAAGAATAGACACAAAGATCAATAGTATAGAATAGAAAACCCAGAAAAAAACTCACAATTATATAGTCAATTCATCTTCAATAAAAGAGGAAAGAATATCCAATGGGGAAAAATAATCTCTTCAACAAATGGTGTTGGGAAAACTGGACAGCTAGCTACATGCAAAAGAATGAAACCAGACTACTTTCTTACATTCCAGACAAAAATAAATTCAAAATGGATTAAAGACCTAGATGTGAGACCTGAAACCATAAAAATCCTAGAACACAAACAGTAATTTCTCTGACATTGTCCACTGCACTATTTTTCTAAATTTGTCTCTTGAGGAAAGGGAAAGAAAAGCAAAAATAAACTATTGGGACTACATTAAAATTAAAAGCCTCTGCATAGCAAAGGAAACAATCAACAAAACTAAAAGACAATCTACTGAATGAGAGAAGATATTTGCTGATGATGTATCTGATCATGGGTTAGTATCCAAAATAAATAAATAATTTATAAAAGTCAACACACAAAACCCAAAAATCCAATTAAAAATGAGGAGAAGATGTAAACAGACATTTCTCCAAAGAAGACATCCAGATGGCTCATCATCACTTACTGTCAGGGAAATGCAAATCAAAATTACAATGAGATATCACCTCACACTTGTCAGGATGGCTAAAATAAACAACACAATAAACAACAGGGGTTGACAAGAATATGGGGGAAAAGGACTTGTGCACTGTTGGTGGGAATGCAAATTGGTGCAGGCACTGTGGAAACTGTATGGAGCTTCCTCAGAAAGGGAAAAATAGAACTACCTTACCATTCAGCCATCATGTTACTAGGTATTTACCTAAAGAATATAAAAACACTGATTTAAAAAGCTGCACACACCTCTGTTTATTGCAGAATTATTTACAATAGCCAAGATATGGAAGCTGCCCAAGTGCCCATTGATCAATGAATAGATAAATAAGATGTGGTGTGTATATATATATATATACACACACACACATATATATATATACACACACCACATCTTATTTATATATATGTATATATATGTATATGTATATATATGTATATACATATACATATATATGTATATATATGTATATGTATATACATATATATACATATATATACATATATATATATATATACACACACACACATATACACAATGGAGTATTATTCAACCATAAGAAAGAATGAAATCTTACCATTCACAACAACATGGATGGAACTAGAGAGTACAATGCAAAGTGAAGTAAGGCAGAGCAATACAAATATATGATTTCATTCATATGTGGAATTTAAGAAACAAATTGAGGGGTGCCTGGGTGACTCGGTTGGGTGTCCGACTTCAACTCAGATCATGATCTCATGGTTCATGGGTTCAAGCCCCATGTTAGGCTCTGTGCTGACAGCTCAGAGCCTGGAGCCTGCTTCAGATTTTGTGTCTTCCTTTCTCTCTGTCCCTCCCCTGCTCATGCTCTGTCTTTCTCTCTCAAAAATAAAAACAAACATTAAAAAAAAGAAACAAAATGAATGAGGAAAGGAAAGAAAGAGAAAAAAAATGACAACAACAAGAAACAGACTCTTAATTACAGAGAACAAACTGATGGTTACCAGAGGGGAAATAAGTGGGAAGAAGGGTGAAATGGGTGATGAGCATTAAGGAGTGCACATGTCATGATGTGCTGCAAGTGATTAAAATAAAAACTTAAAAATATAAAAAAAACTTAAAAATTTAAGACAAAGAAGATATGGTTCAGCTAACTTTTTCCTTTTCTGATGTTTTTATGAAATGTGAAATATGGCACCTTAATTTCTGAGATTCCTTGGCTCTTTTCCTCTCTTCCCCTTGTATCTGGGTCATGTCTATTTTTCACCAATTTTTCTCCTACCTTGCCCAGTTTTGTTTCCACTTAAGGCAGTATTCCTCAATGTGAAGCCCTGTCCTGGAATGGCTCCCTAGCTAGTCAGTTTCTAGAGTTCATAAGAAATAGGCTGCTTCAGGCCCTAAGGGCCCTGACAAAAGCCCTCTCTAATTACATATTCTTTGAGTGAGCAAAATTCCTCCCAGATTCAGCTACTGTTTTCAAATACCCTGACATGACTTTCATTCTTGTGACTTGGTAATTTTCCCCCCACCATTTTATATTTTGGTCTCCATGTGGGTAACTTCTTACTTGACTCCCCACCACCACCCCCCCCCCGTGTGTGTGTGTGGGGGGGGTTGGGGTTTGGGTTTGGCTTTCACTATGTATATGTTTCTTTTGATTTTTCGTGGAGATTTGGGAAAATCCAGAATCTATGTTGCTACCACTGCCGCCATCTTCACAGAACTCACCAGAATTAGTTTTTAATTATTGAGGTTGTGGCCTTGAGCCTTAAGACTTAAAATTTATTTGGGGACTTAGCTATTGTCTTGATCAATTGTCAGAGAAAGATTCTTGGCTTTCTCTTTCAGAAGACCTTTTTCATACTAAAGTGCAAGATCTTTTTGTGTTAGCAAGGTGATTGTATACTATTAATCACCAACTAATAATTTTGGGACTTTGTAAATTGGCAATCCTTGAGTTTTTGTTAGGCAAAGAGTTCTCCATTTCTATTTAGTAAACTTCTTTTACTATCCTAATCCCAAATCTTAACTCAACTGGTGTTCTTACTATTAAAAAACAACAATAAATTGCATAATAAACCAATTATCAGATTTAGATCCACATTGCTTATCTGAAACATGCATGGAGAGCACCTCCAAACCTATAGCTTCAAAGGGACCCAAATATTCTTTGACCTAGAGCATTGGATGGTTATGCCTTGCCATTAGCTATGCTGCTATGCAGGAACATTTTGGAGTTTTGGACCACAAGCAAGTGATGTCAAATGGGTTCCTTCTAGTTAGTTGGCCAAGCTTTTGAGGGAAGAGAACATCCAATGCTTAGAATGTGTGCTGGCTTCAAGCCTGCATATCCAGTTTCTTCCCAAACATGAGTTCCCTATTTAGCAATGAAATAGCAGTGAAGACTATTATAGATAACTTTTTATATATTAGAATTCCCTCTACTTATCAGATATCCTCAGATATAAGATATAGAGGCAGGAGGGGAAAGCTCAAATGCCCACAGAAGCAAAATGCACAAGAAATATAAATGAAGTGAGCAATGATAATAAAATTTCTATTTTTACTCCAGAAACACTTTATTAAAAGAAGATTCTTCCCTTGGGCACCTGGGTGGCTCAGTCAGTTAAGCATCCGACTTTGACTCAGATCATGATCTCACAGTTTGTGAGTTCCAGCCTCGCATCGGGCCCTGTGCTGACAGCTCAGAGCCTTAAGCCTGCTTTGGATTCTGTCTCCCTCTCTCTCAGCCCCTACCCCACTCATGCTCTGTTTCTCTCTGTCTCTCAAAAATGAGTAAATGTTAAAAAAAATCTTCGCCTCCGTACACAGATATGGTTTTTTACTTTTTTTTTTTTTGAATCACGAAGTCCTCTCTAGCACAGACTTTCTCACTTTTTCTTTTCATTTTTAAAATGTTTATTTATTTATTTTGAGAAAGAGAGAAAGAGCGGGGAAGGGGCAGAGAGAGAGGGAGAGACAGAAGCTCAGGTAGGATCTGCACTGTCAGGGTGAAGCCCAATGCATGGAAGGAACTCACAAACTGTGAGATCATGACCTGAGCCAAAATCAAGAGTCAGATGCTTAACTGACTGAGTCAGCCCGTGCCTTCCACCACTTTTAACAAAGACATAGATAAGATCAAACTTGTCTTCCCTTTTAACTCCATTATACAGGAAGTCCAATAACAACAAATGACACTTGACACTTGACCTAATTATAATGTAAATAAGAGACAGTTATAGGGATATTTTATAATTTTTTAAATTATTATTTTAGAGCGAGAGAGAGAGAGCATGAATAGGGGAGGAGACAGAGGGAAAGAGAGAGAGTATCTCCAGCAGGTTCCATGCTTATCATGGAGTCAGACACAGGGCTCGGCCCATGACCCTGGCATCATGACTTGAGTCGAAATCAAGAGTTGGCCACTCAACTGACTAAACCACCCAGGTGCATAGGAATATTTTAAAACTGAAATGTACAGGTCCCATCAAAAGGTGATACGCAGCTTCAGATGATATTTGTTATGTACTAATATAGGCCCAACATTACTAGATACTCCACTTTTTCAAAAGAAGCAGGACATCCTGATATATCCCAGTTTTAAGTGGTAGTAACTCATTCAAATAATCTTTAAACACTGTGTAGGCAAATATTGTGTGGGCCAAACAAAACACATCTGCAGATGATGGAATACAGTATATTTTTCTGTGAGAAAGCCCACACTCTTTTTTTCTCCTGTATTTTCATTTTTCTTGTGTTTCAAGACCAAGCTCAAGGACTATTTTCTTTGTAAAGCTTTTCTTGAACATCTCCAGATGGTATGTGTTTCACTCCTTTGTGTGCTCTAAACAGACTACTCTCTAAACAGACTCTGTCACAGCATCTCTATATAATTTTTCTACCTATTTGTTTGCCTCTCAGTCTCCCATATTAAGCTCTAGGGTCTTCCAAATAAGAGACTCTAGTGGATTGAATGGTGGCTCCCCAAAATTATGCCTGCACCCTGAACTTTAGATCCTGTGAGTATGACCTTATTTGGAAAAAGGGTCTTTGCAGAAGTAATTTAGCTAAGGATCTCAAAATGAGATCATCCTGGATTATCTGGGTGTGCACTATCCAGTGACACATGTCCTTATAAGAGACATAGGGGAAGGTCATGTGAAGACAGAGACAGAGAGTAGAGAGATGCAACCATAAGCTGAGAAATGGCTGGAGGCACCAGAAGTTGGAAGAGGCAAGGAAGGATCATTTCCTGTAGCCTTCAGAGAGAGCCTGGTGCTGCTAACATCTTGGCTACTGACTTTTAGCTTAAAAACTGTGATAGAAAAAAATTTTGAAGTCCTTACATTTTTGGTGATTCATTACATCAGCTCTAGAGAATGAATAGAGAGACTATGCTTACATAACTTTGTATCTCAAGCCCCTAGCACAAAGTCTGCTATATAGGTGGCAGGCAGGAAATAGATGTAATTCTTTGGGATCAAAAGTATACATTCTCACTCTTTATGGGCTTATGAGTTTCCCTGCACACTTCATGCACTGTGGCAAAATGATATTACATTTTTCATAAATATGACTCTTAAATGGACTTATTAAGGCTCAGTAATCAAACCAGTAGCAATTTATTAGAGTTAGGAAACTTTACATACCATCACTCTCTGCAGAAGTGCATAAAGTCCACTCCTCTCTAGATGAGCAGAGAGGAACAACTACTTCTTCCATATCAGATGTGTGGTGCTGCCCACATGCAGTTTAAAGGCACATCTTTTTCCTAAGGAGAGTGATCATGGTTCCCAAAGGCAAAATAGAAGAATGGGTTCTGATAACAGAAGCCATGGATGTGGACCAAAGTGCTACTTGTTACTAGTGGTAAGATCTTGCATAAATTCTTTAACTTCTTTGAGGGAGTAGAGGAAGAGCAGAGATGATGAACCCTGTATTAAAAAGATTAGAAGGTTAAACACCCTTTCTGAGTATCTAGACATAGAAGGGACTAAAAATATGTTACTTGCCTTCTGGAGATTTCCAGTATGCTGTTCTCTCTTGATTGAGGAATTAAAGCTTGGGAAAGTGTATTCGCTGAGCCTACTGGTTTGAATTTAAGGGTATTAAGTTGGATTTCCTATTCTTAAAATGCAATCCAGATTTCCCTTCTATAATTCCTGAAAAGCAGATTGGGGGGATGGGCAGGGTAAGGAGCTGGGACTTCAGTACCATGAGGACCGTTACATCCTGGAATTGTTCTTTCCCTTGCTAAAAAATTAAAACAAAATGAAAATTGTGTTCTGCCTTGGCTGTCCATTTAACACCCTTCTTCTTGTTGATGGTTAGTTGGTGCTTATAATTGGCATACGATTCATAATGAGGTCACAAAGATGAAATCATGAACCCACAACGAGAATCATATCAATATCAAGGCTTTCTGTGAGAAAGCAGGTCTTGCAAATTATGTTTAGCCTTATCAACTCAATTTTCTCTGTTGGCAAAACATATTCAGCACCATGCTAGTGTTGTTGGTAATTATGTCAGCCTGCCCATCAATCTTTCTAAAAGAGAAATACACCCACCACAAGACCCATTGAGAACAACAGCTTTTATTCTATTCCCTGTGAACCAATCTAAAGGCCTAGGCAAGGAGTCACTAAAAAGTCATTTTTAGTTTTCAGTCTCAAAAACAGGCATAGGTTAAGTTAGGTTATATAAGTAATTTGTATGGGTTAGTGGATCTCAATTGGAGATGACTTTAAACTCCAGATGACATTTGGCAATGTCTGGAGACATTTTTGGTTGTTTCAACTGGACAAAGCAGAAGGCTCCAGGCATCTAGGGGATAGAGGCCAGGGATGCTGCCGATCACCCTGCAATGCACAAGATAGCCTCTACAACACCAAATTTTACAGCCCCAAATGTGAATAGTGCCATGATGGAGAAACCGTAGAATAGGTGAACATGAGAGATGTGTCTGGAAAGGAAAGCTCACTTACATTTGGGGCTGGAGTAGCCATTACAGGGCTTATACACTTCAGAACTTAGAGACAGAAAAACAAAAGTAACATTTTGTGAAGAGAATATACAAACCAAAATGCAGCCTGATTTTGAGCAACCAGTTGAAGGTAAGAATACAGCTATTTGGCCTGATGCCAGATCACTGTGGCCTTAAGGTTATTAGGCTGAGACATTAGTAAAGCAAAGGTCAACTGTACACGATCCTTCATTCCATATTACACAATGCTGAATGAATTGCAAAAATGTAAACTTTATTTTCACAGGATAAAAGACTGAATTTTGGTTACTGAGCATATGGGACCTTGTCAATTAAGGCATAAAGGTACAATAGATGGTGATAACCATAAGGAAGCAAGAGAGGGAAACTTGCTAATATCCTTATCCAACATTCTATCAAGTCAAGATATTACCTAGATTTATAAAACAATTAATAGAGACTCAAAACTCATTTAAAGGTTAACAATTTCACTGAGGTAATAAAACTAACAATCAAAAGTTTGGAGTGGAAAGGGAAGGGGAAGATTGTGCATGTTAAATCTCTAATTTTTGGAACTCGAAATTAAGAGACAACATATTAAATTGATAATCAAAAAAAGGTGGTAAAATGACAATTTAGCATTAGGAAGGAAATATCAGAATGAATCCACACAAAAAAATAAGAATGAACGTAGCCAATAAATAAGATATTTGATGATGAGTGTACCGTGGTTGAGATAGCAGTAGGAGTCACATAGGAGGTTACTGCTTTTCATCATAGGCCTTTCCATGTGGTTTCTCTTTTTAACCATGTGCAATAATTTTGTTAATATTTGTTAAAAAATTAATAACATTTTGATTAGTAGAGAAGTTGGGACTCAATACCCCATGGATTGTCTTTGATATCCCAGCCGTCATTCTCAAGTAGCCTCTGAAGCTATTCACAGTTAATACCCTGTTTTGTGTAATAGTTGATTTTATAGTTAGTGTCCGTGCAGTGTTTCCCATAGAGAAGATACTTTTTCACATTTATTATTTCTGTATATTTTTAGCCACCCCGGGAAATGTAGTTGGGGCACTTAGAAAATAGACTGTGAGGTAGATATGTGTTCTGGAAGTTTGTTGGAGGCACCCACATGGAAATGAGGAAGCAGGATTGGGCAGGAGGGTATGGTACCCTCACAACATAGTCATCAGCTGATTCAATGGGGAATTCTGGAGCTGAGGTGACCTTTAGAGTTGTCCCAAAAAGAGATAATAGGCCCTGGGCACAATTCTCCCTCATTGACAAGTATTTCCTGGAGGCTTGACCCTAGGGTGAGAAGGCATTCTTCAGCTGAAGGCTGCCCCAGAAAGAGTCCGCTGAGAGCTGTAAGCCACGGACACCTCAGCAGTTGGGCAAATCTACGCTTTACTCCTGAAGGCAGCATGTCTGGTCAGTGTCTCAGCATATCTACAAACATCTCTGTTTTATACATGCGGAAAAGAAAGGGCCCTTTATGATTTCAGCTATGCTGACCTCTCCTCACCAACATATCATATCAAAACACACATTTTATAATAGGTCATGTCAATTTTCCTTTACTCCCTACATTGACAGGCTGTGGACTCTCATTTTTCTGTACTTTTGAGCAGCTATGCTTTCCATCTGAGATGTTCTCTTTTCTTCTATAAGACTACCCATGGAAGATCCTTCAGCAATCCTAGGAAGCATACCAGATTAGTTATGGTATCTTTCTTTTTAGCATGCTGTACAATGCTGTAAATTCCATTGGGAAAGATCTTATCAAACTGTGTGTGTGTGTGTGTGTGTGTGTGTGTGTGTGTGTGTGTGTGTGAAAATTTGGTCTCTCTCACTAGATTTTGAGGCCCCTAGAATTGAGACTTTGCTTCTTAGCCAAGCACTAAATTCACTGCTTTACCTCCCTTAGGTGCTCAAAATTTTCAAACTGCAGATATCTCAGAAGATAAATAGCAGAATTGTTTTAAATTTTTAAAAATTTTTAATGTTTATTTATTTGGGGGGGGAAGCACCTGTGAGTGGGGGAATGGCAGAGAGAGAGGGAGACACAAGATCCGAAGCAGGCTCCAGGATCCACACTGTCAGCACAGAGTCCAACGCGGGGCCTGAACCCACGAACTGTGAAATTATGATCTGAGTTGAAGTCGCACGCTTAACCAACTGAGCCACCGAGAGGCCCCTGGAAGGCTTTTAAATTCCAAACTTGATGCTTTATATTTTATACTTCTCCTTTTCTTTAAGTTTATTAATTATAGAGAGAGAGAGAGCATGTATGTGAGTTGGGAAGGGGCAGAGAGAGAGAAAGAGAGAGAGAATCCAAAGTAGGCTCTGAACTGTAATTGCAGATGCCCAGCACAGGGCTCGAACCCACAAACTGCGATCATGACCTGAGCCAAAATCAAGAATTGGACACTTAACCTACTGAGCCACCCAGGCACGCCTATATATTTTATACTTCTAATTTGAGGATCTCAGACAAGTGCTTGTGTCTTTGTGTCCAGGTTTGCCCTACCTACTTCACAGGTCAGGTATAAAAAACAAAATGTTATTCAGATAATGATGTACCCACATTTTACAAGCCACGGTATAAGGGACATATTGTGTTTTCTCTGTTATGATTGTGACCCCACAAATTGTCAATTCAATTTCAGGAAATACCTATTTCATCACTATAAAATTGGTTGGTTCCCAACCACAGCTTACATTCACCCCTCTTGACCCATCTACATGATTCACTGAGCACTGAGTTATGCCATTTCCCTAATAAGATACCAAAACAAAACCAAACCACTGCAGTTGAATGTTTATTTTCAAATACAGTGTCTGTAAGCATCTACATGATTGTGACTTCAGAATACTATCCCAGTCAATGAAAGAGATTTTCCTCTAAGGTTGCCTCTTGACATCTGACTCATGCCCAAACTAAAAATCTAAGCAACAGGAAAGCATGCATCATTGCCCTGTGTGTATCAGAGGTTTTGTTTTGTTTGTTTTATTCGAGGTTATGTGTCAGAGCCGAGAAAAATACTTTCCTCTTGACTGTCAACTAGAAGGAGAAAAAAACCCTTGGATTTACCATAAATGCATTTAAATATCTCTATGATTCTATCATGCTACTAGAGGGATAAACTATCAATAAACAAAAGGAGTTGGCATCTAAAAGTTTATTTCATGAAAATATATAGACATAGTTCTCAGATGTAATCTACTAACTTTATGAAGTATTCATACTAAATGGACATTAGTGAATAATCCTCAAAAACCTAAAGTTTAACATCTGTCTTTCTCTAAATAAAATATGAAAATTATTTTCCACTTGAGGGTATTTGGAAACAGATACTGCCTGGTATGAAGATTTTCTTAAGTGATGGCTTCATATTTTCTTTGGAGAGCTTTGTAAAAGTTTCTGTGCTTATCTAATATTACAAAACTTTATTTGAGAATTATTTTATAAAATTTGTGTGTTCTTCTGAGTTTCCCCAGTTCTAGATAACCATGTAAAAGACACCATTATTAAATTAAATTAATCTTGAAAAACAAAAGAAAAAACTGGGAAGAGCTTTACTGCAGATATCAAACCTAGATTTTGAAATAACTGTCATTAATATGCTCATGATAATAGAGTAAAAGATGAAGAATTTACTCAGAAAACCGGAATCTATAAAAAAAACCCAAGTTCTATATATGAAAAATAAAATAACAAATATTAAATCTCAATTAAGCAAATTTTCCCTCAGGTGGAAAAAAAAAAAGGCTAAAAGAAGAGAGAATTGGAAGATGGAAGATAGACCAGTAAAAAATCAAAACCAAAACCACACAAACACCACCACAAAAATCCAGATAAGTTGAAGCATGGATGAAAGATATGGTAGAGAAAAGTGAATACTGATTTGTAGATCATGGTAAATGAATCTAGCATTAAGGTAATTAATAAATATTGATCAAAAGAGAGAAACTATGAATAGAAGCAATTTTTGAAAAGACGATGGTCAAGAATCTTGAAAAACTTACAAACTATCTGAAATATGGATTCACCCTATGCAGTATAAATCCAAAGATAAGTCACACCTAGCTACATCAGAGTAAATTTGTGGACAATCTAAAACAAAGGATAAGGAAGAGAGAAAAGACATGGCTTTCAAAGGAGCATAAACAGACACAGACAAAACTGTCAGATAGCCTATCAGCCAAAATATTGGAAGTCAGAGAGCAATGGGATGGTAGCTTCAGTGTGTTACCATAATCAATAGAGCGTGGGGATTGATATGCTACATTTTGGAGTTAAAGAATACTGTGTTCACATCCTAGCTATGCTTCTATCTAGCTGAGTGAACTTCAAAAAGTCACTCTCTAAATCTTTAGTTTTATTATTGAAGAATAGTTGACATACTCTCTGAATCTGAGACTGAATCTTTTCAACCATGTAGATCACACACGTGTAGCATGGGGGAAAATAGTAATATATCCTTTGTAAAGTTGTTATTGACACTAAAGGATATCAATATGTATACCATGTTTAATTTTTTTTTTTAATGTTTATTTATTTTTGAGACAGAGACAGAGCATGAACGGGGGAGGAGCAGACAGAGAGGGAGACACAGAATCGGAAGCAGGCTCCAGGCTCCAAGCTGTCAGCCCAGAGCCCGACGCAGGGCTCGAACTCACGGACCGTGAGATCGTGACCTGAGCTGAAATCGGACGCTGAACCGACTGAGCCACCCAGGCGCCCCTATACCATGTTTAATAGTGAACATGGCATTTCTTGTTGTATTTAGTTCTTGTAAAATAAACACAACAAAATTTATCATTTTAACCATGTTTTGGTGTCAAAGGTGTTAGGTACATTCCCATTGGGCAATCAGTCTCCAGAACTGTTTTCATCTTCCTAAATGGTAGCTCATACCCTTTAAACATGAATTCTCCTTCCTCCATTCCCTAGCTTCTGGAAACCAGCATTCAGCTTTCTGTTCTGTGAATCTGATTATGGTATGAATTCCATATACTCATTCAATATTTGTTTTTGTGAATGGTTTATTTCACTTGTTATTAACGTCTTCAAGGTTCATCCATATTGTAGCATGTGTCACAAGTCCCTTCCTTTTTAGGACTGAATGATATTCCATTTTATGTCTATCACATTTTGTTTATCCATTATCTGTCAATGAGCACTTGGGTTGTGTCCGCTTTTTTTGGCTATTCTGAATAAGGCTGCTGTGAACGTTGGTGTTGAAATATCTGTGGGAGTCTCCGCTTTCAATTCTATTGTGTATGTATTCAGCAGTGGAATTAGTGGATGGTATGGTAATTCTATGTTTAATTTGTTGAGGAGCTGTTATTATATTCTTAATTATTACTTATATATGCCATTCCTGTATTCAATACGTTAAAAAGACCATGATGAAAAGCATAATGTTTGCCACATTACAATGGATTCTCAGCACCTGGTCTACAGTATGTGTCCAAAAAAAAAAACCAAAAAAACAAGAAAACTTGCTGAATGAATGTGTCGGCAACATAACATGGTGGACCAGTAGACTATAAATGGAATATAAGGGTAGAACATGGAGATTCAAGTCCAAGTAATCACACAGTCCAGCTTTGTGTTCTGGCTTCTGGGCACTTTAGTCACAGAACTTTCTGAGCTTTGCCATTCTTTCATGTGTAAAAGGGAAAAAGAAGAAGCCCAGTACTGAGGAAAAAAATGAGTAAATTTATGTAAAGAGGATCTGAAGTGCTTTGAAGAAACTATGATATTCTAGTCAATTTTTAACCATTATTCATCCTGAAACAGATGTTCGGCATTTTCACAAAACACATGTATTGTGGTTTGACATTGCTAACACAATATTTTTATAAAGTATATTTTAAAATTACTTTTTCAGAAAATGATGAGTCCTGGTTCTATTCACTTACATATTTAAGTACTTCAAAGTTTTTTCAAGAAATCAAAATATAATTTTTTTGGTTACAGATTTTTCTGAACATCAGAGTGGAGGTTACATTAATTATGTGAAAATGCTGGGGAAAATCTACATAATAATACTGTTTGATACATATGAGAAGATGAGTAATGAAGAAAGAGAATACCTTGCAACTGTAAAAGTATTATAAATGCAAGTTACCTCCTCGCTGTCAGGTTTGGGTGTGGGGTGCTAACTGGGTACGAGGTGATCCCAGGTCCATGGCAGTACAAGTATTCTTCAGTGTAAGGAAAAGGAACTTAATGATTTTAAAGGGAAAATTGGGAAATTGTGTTATGCTGACTTCCAAAATTCAAGTAAGGGATGAAAAATAAGCCACAGGAAGATCAGGAATAAATGTGGACTTCAGGAACAAATAGAATCAGGAACTAAAATGCTGCTAGATCTGTTTTTCTGTACTTTACCACTGCTATTTTGGGAAGTTGGTCATCATATACTTGTAGATGGGTTTCTCTTCATGAATGGGAATATGTCTGCCTACAGCATATTACTTGGCTTTGCCTACAAAACAGGGGCTGACTTTATTTTATGTTCTAATTAATGGACTTTATTATCTAGATCAGGTTTAAGTTTACACACAAATTAGCAGAAAATACAGGGAGTTCTCATTTATCTATCTCACTAATCCACCCTCTGCATTTCCTCTTTTATTAACATCTTGGATTAATATGGTACATATTAATTTACATCAATTAGTTGTAATTGATCAGCCAATATCTATGTATTATGATTAAGATATATATTATGATTAAAGTTTATAGTTTACATTAGGGTTTACTCTTTGTGTTGTATATTCTCTGGGTTTTGACAAATGTATGATGACATATCTACCATTATAGTCACATACAGAATAGTTTCACTGTGCTCTACCTATTCATCCCTCTCTCCCTGCCCCCTCAAACTCAAGGCAGACACTTATCTTTTTACTATTTCCATAGTCTCACCCTTTCCAGAATGTCATATAGTTAGAATCATACATTATGCAGTCTTTTCGGATTGGCTTTTTTCACTTAACTATATGCATTTAAGGTTCCTCTGTGTCTTTTCATTGATAGATAGTTCATTTTATTTATTTATTTATTTATTTATTTATTTATTTAGAATGGGAGCAGGGGAGGGGCAGAAAGAAGGAGAGAAAGAATCTTAAGCAGGCTCCATGCTTAGCATGGAGCCCAATGCAGGGCTCAATCTCAGGGACTGTGAGAAAATGGCCTGAGCCAAAATCAAGAGTTGGACACTTAACTGACTGAGCCACCCAGGAGCCTCAGTTCATTTATTTAGTTACTGATAATATTCCATTTTATGGATATACCACAGTTGTCTTTTTTTTTCCATTCATTTATTGAAGGGCATCTTGGTTTCTTCTAACTTTTGGCAATTATGAACAAAGCTGCCATAAAAATTTGTGTGCATATTTCTGTGTGGGCATAACTTTCAACTTGATTTTTTATTATACTTTTTTAATTTTGAATTTTGGGGAAGTATTCTGATTGGACAATCTTAGGTTAAGGAGGTGTCCCAGGATTTATTGGGTTGATTCATTGGTTTTTGTTATGAGAAAGAATTCACTGGATTCATTTATGGAGTCATGAGAGGGAATGATAGCTACCACTCTAGGTACCTGAATGAAGAGCAGAGACTGACCTTAGGAGAGGGCCATGAAGGCACGCATGTGCACTGCAGCCCCTTGTACATTTCACACATTTAATCTCTACAACAGCCTGTTTGAGTACCTGAGGAGACTCACTAAGGTTTAGAGAATTTAAGTAAGTGGCTTGAATTTTAAGTTAGTAGCTGGTGGGTAGAAGACTGAATCTAAGTGTATCCATTTTCAAAATCCATAACTTTTACCTCCAAGCCTACTAGAATCTAGTATCATATAATTTCAGAATATAAAAATATTGCATCCAGAGTCGAGGCTCAAATTTGAAAGTAACCCTTATAATATAATATCTTTCATATGGAATTTTTGCCTGCTGCCTATCCTTTTCACACAACCTGCCACACATGGGCTCATCCAGTAATGGATCAATACCTGGCTAAGATTAAGCTTAGTTGCTACAACCTCATCATTACAGTTTTGAGAATCTTCTTCCCATTCATGTAGACTCTAAAAGCTTATTGACTCAATCACTAGAGGTTGTATTTATACAACCATTTTAAAATTGCAGAATAAAGAAGAGAGAAACCAAATAATTCAGTGTAGTGGCAGAAAATTACAGATACTATCCTTAATCATAATTAAACTGTTATTATTTATCCTGTTTACTTATCCTGTTTACTTATACTGTTTACTTATTACTGCTCAGTAATAAACCACTCCAAAATTTATTTATTTTTCAATATATGAAATTTATTGTCAAATTGGTTTCCATACAACACCCAGTGCTCATCCCAAATTTAGTAACTTAAAATAGTCACTGATTTTGCTCACAATTTTATGTTTCAGGAATATTGAAAAGACTCAGCTGGGCAGTTGGTCTCTGAGCCATGTTGTGTCAGCTAGGGTCCCTGGGGCTGGAGGATCAGATGCAAACATGGCTTCCTCACACATCTGGCACCTTAGTCCTCCTTGATCTCTTTCTGGACATGATAGGTCCAGATAGGTCCTCTAGGGTCCTTTCAACTTGTTCAAGCTTCTCAAATATGGTGGTCTTCGAGTAGTCATATTTGTTACATAGAAGCCAGAATTCAAGAGGCAGGAACCGAAGTTTCCAGAGCAGTTAAGACTCACACTTGGAACAAATGGAAGAGTCCCACCTCTGTCCTATCCTGTTGGTCAAAGTGCTTACAGGACTCCTTTACACACCCTCCTCATTCAAGGGTACATCTCCTCTTATCAGGAGATGACAAGTCACATTTCAGGAGAGAATGAAGGGTGGGAAATGATATTGTGACTATCTGTAGAAAATATAATCTGCTCTACCACTGCAAAAAAACCTCCCTTCTTTCCTGCCTACCTAGAGCCAAACCATTTCTAAGTGCTGGTAGAAATTTAGTGAGCTCAGAAACTAATCTTGACTATAGGATTTTAGAAGAATTTATTGATCTCATGAATGTTCCTAAGAACATATGATATGTTGTGTCAGGTCAAACTTAAATTAGTTAATTTAGATAGGGCTATGACTGTAGAAACCATATTTGTAGGTATCACTGACTGGGCATTTCCTTTGCGACAAGAATTATACACACATACACATTTATTTTTTTAGTTTAATCTTCATGATAATCCTCAGATATAAGGCCTTGTATCTTCCTTTTACAGGTAAGGAATTTAAGGCTGTTAGAGTTTAAATAACTTTGTGGTAAATCTGAGTTCTGAATGCAGTTCTGCCTAACAGCAAAGTCTATATATTCTATACTATACCTTTTAAACCTACATTTGAGTGTGTGTGCATGTGTGTGTGTGAGTGAGTATGAGTGTGTGTGTGTGCATGGAGGGGACTACATACATGAGCTTGTGGGGTTTGGCAGCAACCTTGCCAACTCACACATATGCAACATTGATTTCACTGACCTCCTACATCAAACCCCTGCCTTTGACATGAATTCCCAAATCCCAAATAATCACTGTCCATCCAGAAAGAGAAAATCATGAACATGTGGGTCCTTAGGCAAGGCCTTCTCACTTCAACATCACCTACCCTTCAAACATATACATTTACGTAAGGGCCACATGTCATTTTTTGTTATGAATTTTTTTAAATATGAAATTTATTGTCAAATTGGTTTCCATACAATACCCAGTGCTCATCCCAACAGGTGCCTTCCTCAATATCCCTCACCCACCCTCCTCTCCCTTCCACCCCCCATCAGCCCTCAGTTTGTCCTCAGTTTTTAAGAGTCTCTTATGTTTTAGCTCCCTCCCTCTCTAACCTTTTTTTTCCCTTCCCCTCCCCCCATGGTCTAAGTTTCTCAGGACCCACATAGGAGTGAAAACATATGGTATCTGTCTTTCTCTGTATGACTTATTTCACTTAGCATAACACTCTCCAGTTCCATCCACGTTGCTACAAAAGGCCACATTTCATTCTTTCTCATTGCCACGTAGTATTGCCTTGTGTATATAAACCACAATTTCTTTATCCATTCATCAGTTGATGGATTTTAGGCTCTTTCCATAATTTGGCTGTTGTTGAAAGTGCTGCTATAAACATTGGGGTACAAGTGCCCCTGTGCATCAGCATTCCTGTATCCCTTGGGTAAATTCCTAGCAGTCCTATTGCTGGGTCATAGGGTAGATCTATTTTTAATTTTTTGAGGAACCTCCACACTGTTTTCCAAAGCGGCTGCACCAGTTTCCATTCCCACCAACAGTACAACAGGGTTCCCGTTTCTCCACATCCTCTCCAGCATCTGTAGTCTCCTGGTTTGTTTATTTTAGCCACTATGACTGGCGTGAGGTGGTATCTGAGTGTGGTTTTGATTTGTATTTCCCTGATGAGGAGCAACGTTGAGCATCTTTTCATGTGCTTGTTGGCTATCTGGATGTCTTCTTTAGAAAAGTGTCTATTCATGTTTTCTGCCCATTTCTTCACTGGATTATTTGTTTTTCAGGTGTGGAGTTTGGTGAGCTCTTTATAGATTTTGAATACTAGCCCTTTGTCTGATACGTCATTTGCAAATATCTTTTCCCATTCCATTGGTTGCCTTTTAGTTTTGTTGATTGTTTCCTTTGCAGTGCAGAAGTTTTTATCTTCATGAGGTCCCAATAGTTCATTTTTGCTTTTAATTCCCTTGCCTTTGGGGATGTGTCAAGTAAGAAATTGCTACGGCTGAGGTCAGAGAGATCTTTTCCTGCTTTCTCCCCTAGGGTTTTGATGGTTTCCTGGCTAGCGTTCAGGTCCTTTATCCATTCTGAGTTTATTTTTGTGAATGGTGTAAGAAAGTGGTCTAGTTTCATTCTTCTGTATGTTGCTGTCCAGTTCTCCCAGCACCATTTGTTAAAGAGACTGTCTTTTTTCCATTGGATATTCTTTCCTGCTTTGTCAAAGATTAGTTGGCCATACTTATGTGGGTCTAATTCTGGTGTTTCTATTCTATTCCACTGGTCTATGTGTCTGTTTTTGTGCCAATACCATGCTGTCTTGATGATGACAGCTTTGTAGTAGAGACTAAAGTCTGGGACTGTGATGCCTCCCGCTTTGGTCTTCTTCTTCAAAATTACTTTGTCTATTCAGGGTCTTTTGTGGTTCCATACAAATTTTAGGATTGCTTGTTCTAGCTTCGAGAAGAATGCTGGTGCAATTTTGATTGGGATTGCACTGAATATGTAGATAGCTTTGGGTAGTATTGACATTTTGACAATATTTATTCTTCCAATCCATGAGCACGGAATGTTTTTCCATTTCTTTATAACTTCTTCAGTTTCCTTTATAAGCTTTCTATAATTTTCAGCATACAGATCTTATATATTTTTGGTTAGGTTTGTTCTTAGGTGTTTTATGCTTCTTGGGGCAATTGTGAATGGGATCAGTTTCTTTATTTGTCTTTCTGTTGCTTCATTGTTAGTGTATAAGAATGCAACTGATTTCTGTACATTGATTTTGTATCCTGCGACTTTGCTGAGTTCGTGTATCATTTCTAGCAGACTTTTGGTGGAGTCTATTGGATTTTCCATGCATAATATCATGTCATCTGCAAAAAGCGAAAGCTTGACTTCATCTTTGCCAATTTTGATGCCTTTGATTTCCTTTTGTTGTCTGATTGCTGATGCTAGGATTTCCAACACTATGTTAAACAACAGCGGTGACAGTGGGCATCCCTGTCGTGTTCCTGATCCCAGGGGGAAAGCTCTCAGTTTTTCCCCATTGAGGATAATATTAGCTCTGGGGTTTTCATAAATGGCTTTTATGATGTTTAAGTATGTTCATTCTATCCTGACTGTCTAGAAGGTTATTATTAAGAAAGAATGATGATTTTTGTCAAATGTTTTTTCTTCATTGATTGACAGGATCATATGCTTCTTATCTTTTCTTTTATTAATGTGATGTATCACACTGATTGATTTGCAAATGTTGAACCAGCCCTGCAGCCCAGGAATTAATCCCACTCGATCATGGTGAATAATTCTTTTTATATTCTGTTGAATTTGATTTGCTAATATCTTATTGAGAATTTTTGCATCCATATTCATCAGGGATATTGGCCTGTAGTTCTCTTTTTTTACTGGGTCTCTGTCTGGTTTAGGAATCAAAGTAATGCTGGCTTCATAGAATGAGTCTGGAAGTTTTTCTTCCCTGTCTATTTTTTGGAACAGCTTGAGAAGGATAGGCATTATCTCTGTTTTAAATGTCTGGTAGAATTCCCCAGGGAAGCCATCTGGTCCTGGACTCTTATTTGTTGGGAGATGTTTGATAACTGATTCAATTTCTTTGCTGGTTATGGGTCTATTCAAGTTTTCTATTTCTCCCTGTTTGAATTTTGGAAGTGTATGGGTGCTTAGGAATTTGTCCATTTCTTCCAGGTTGTCCAGTTTGTTGGCCTATAATTTTTCATAGTATTCCCTGATAATTGCTTGTATTTCTGAGGGATTGGTTATAATAATTCCATTTTCATTCATGATTTTATCTACTTGGGTCATCTCCCTTTTCTTTCTGAGAAGCCTGGCTAGAGGTTCATCAATTTTGTTTATTTTTTCAAAAAACCAACTCTTGGTTTCATTGATCTGCTCTACAGTTTTTTTAGATCCTATATTGTTTATTTCTTCGCTTATCTTTATTATTTCTCTTCTTCTGCTGGGTTTGGGGTGTGTTTGCTGTTCTGCTTCTATTTCCTTTAAGTGTGCTGTTAGATTTTGTATTTGGGATTTTTCTTGCCTCTTGAGATAGGCCTGGATTGCAATGTATTTTCCTCTCAGGACTGCCTTTGCTGCATCCCAAAGCGTTTGCATTGTATTTTCATTTTCATTTGTTTCCATATATTTTTTAATTTCTTCTCTAATTGCCTGATTGACCCATTCATTCTTTAGTAGGGTGTTCTTTAACCTCCATGCTTTTGGAGGATTTCCAGACTTTTCCTGTGTTTGATTTCAAGTTTCATAGCATTGTGGTCTGGAAGTGCGCATGGTATGATCTCAGTTCTTTTATACTTATGAAGAGCTGTTTTGTGACCCAGTATGTGATCTATCTTGGAGAATGTTCCATGTGCACTTGAGAAAAAAGTATCTTCTGTTGCTTTGGGATGCAGAGTTCTAAATATATCTGTCAAGTCTATCTGATCCAATGTATTATTCAGGGCCCTTGTTTCTTTTTTGATGCTATGTCTAGATGATCTATTCATTGTTGTAAGTGCGGTATTAAAGTCCCCTGCAATTACCACATTCTCATCAATAAGGTTGCTTATGTTTGTGATTAATTGTTTTATATATTTGGGGGCTTCCGTATTTGGAACATAGACATTTATAATTGTTAGCTCTTCCTGATGGATAGTCCCTGTAATTATTATACAATGCCTTTCTTCATCTCTTATTACAGCCTTAATTTAAAGTCTGGTTTGTTTAATATAAGTATGGCTACTCCAGCTTTCTTTTGACTTCCAGTAGCATGATAGATAGTTCTCCATCCCCTCACTTTCAATCTGAAGGTGTCCTCAGGTCTAAAATGAGTCTGTTGTAGACAGCAAATAGATGGGTCTAGTTTTTTTGTCCATTCTGATATCCTATGTCTTTTGGTTGGATCATTTAGTCCATTTACATTCAGTGTTATTATAGAAAGATATGGGTTTAGAGTCATTGTGATAGCTGTAGGTTTCATGCTTGTAGTGATGTCTCTGGTACTTTGTGGTCCTTGCAATGTTTCACTCACAAAATCCCCCTTAGGATCTCTTGTAGGGATGGTTTAGTGGTGATGAATTCCTTCAGTTTTTGTTTGTTTGGGAAGACCTTTATCTCTCCTTCTATTCTGAATGACAGACTTGCTGGATAAAGGATTCTCGGCTGCATATTTTTTTCTATTCATCACATTGAAGATTTCCTGCCATTCCTTTCTGGCCTGCCAAGTTTCAGTAGATAGATTTTCCACTAGTCTTATGGGTGTCCCTTTATAAGTTAGAGCGAGTTTATCCCTAGATGCTTTCAGAATTTTCTCTTTATCCTTGTATTTTGCCAGTTTCACTATGATATGTCATGCAGAAGATTGATTCAAGTCACGTCTGAAGGGAGTTCTCTGTGTCTCTTGGATTTCAATGCCTTTTTCCCTCCCCAGATCAGGGAAGTTCTCAACTATGATTTGCTCAAGTACACCTTCAGCCCCTTTCCCTCTCTCTTCCTCTTCTGGAATTCCTATTATATGGATATTGTTCTATTTCATTGAATCACTTAGTTCTCTAACTCTCCCCCTCATACTCCTGGATTTTTTAATCTTTTTCTCAGCTTCCTCTTTTTCCATAATTTTATCTTCTAACTCACCTATTCTCTCCTCTTCCTCTTCAATCTGAGCTGTGGTTGCCTCCATTTTCTTTTGCCCCTCATTTATAGCATTTTTTTAGCTCCTCATGACTATTTCTTAGTCCCTTGATCTCTGTAGCAATAGATTCTCTGCTGTCCTCTATACTTTTTTCAAGCCAGCGATTAATTTTATGACTATTATTCTAAATTCTTGTTCCGTTATATTGCTTAAAACCGTTTTTGATCAATTTGTTAGTTGTCGCTACTTCCTGGAGTTTCTTCTGAGGAGAGTTCTTCCGTTTCGTCATTTCAGGTAGTCCCTGGGGTGGCACCGAACTGCAGGGCACTTCCCCTGTGCTGTCTGGAGTAACTTGTGTTGGTGGGTGGGACCGCAGTCAGACCTGATGTCTGTTCCCAGCCCACTGCTGGGGCCACAGTCAGACTGGGGTGTACCTTATCTTCCCCTCTCCCAGGGGCAGGACTCACTGTGGAGCGGTGTGGTCCTTGTCCAGGCTACTTACACACTGCCAGGCTTGTGGTGCTACTTTGATGGGATCTGGCATATTAGCTAGGGTGGATCTGCAAGGTGCACAGGGGTGGGAGGCGCAGGTTTAGCCGGCTTTGCTGTCAGTGGTCCCCTGTGAGAGGGGACCTGCAGCACCGGGAGGGAGGCAGACCCGTCGGAGGGATGGTTCCACAGAAGCACAGCGTTGGGTGTTTGCACGGTGCAAGCAAGTTCGGTGAACTGGTTCCCTTTGGGGTTTTGGCTGGGGGATGGGCGAGGGAGATGGAGCTGCCAGTGCTTTTGTTCTCCTGCCAAGCTGAGCTCTGTCTTTCCAGGCTCAACAACTCTCCCTCCCGGTGTCTTCTCGCCCTCCCGCTCTCCGAGCAGAACTGTTGACTTTTAACATTCCAGATGTTAAGTCCTGCTGGTGTCAGAACTCACGCAGTCCAGCCCCTCTGCTTTTACAAGCCAGACTCGGGGTCTCTGCCTTGCCAGGTGGGCTGCCCCTCCACCGCCCCGGCTCCCTCCTACCAGTCCATGTAGCATGCACCACCTCTCTGCCCTTCCTACCCTCTTCCGTGGGCCTCTTGTCTACGCTTGGCTCGGGAGAGTCCATTCTGCTAGTCCTCCGGTGGTTTTCTGGGTTATTTAGGCAGGTGTGGGCGGAACCTAAGTGATCAGCAGGACGAGGTGAGCCCAGCGCCCTCCTAAGCCTCCATTTTCCCTAATGGCTATTATGAATTTTTTGAGTGTCATGACCTTCATGACATCTTGGTGCTCAGGCATACCAAAACTACCACGTCACTGTTCTAGCTATCTAACTGTGCCACAAATACAAAGAGAGCCTAAGATAAAATGGAATTCAAAGTGTTGTACAGAGTTCAGATAGAATCACTAGCCCGCAGACCAAAAGACAGGTAACGTTGGACAATGCAACCAGCTTTGGTCCAGGCTTAACTGGGACCAAAATCAGGGCCTGCTCTAACCTCCCCACCCCGCCGCCTAAAACCATTTGAATATTCTCCCTGTATTAAACCTGAAAAATATCTCTACAAAAATGCCCAGCAAATTCCATCATGCATACCATCTATACAGGTTGAAGTAATGGCACAATTATTTCTGTACTATGTACCACACTATATCTTTATTCTCCACACTGCCTACTCAACCTATCTTCCCATCTCCTGTATAAAATTTGTACTTGGTCTGTTTAACAAAATTTAAATAGTTTATTCATTATAATTTAGCTTACTCAAAAGGCCTATAAAATATGTTCATTTTGAATCTATTTAATATAATTCCCACTATTAGCTCAATTCAATTTCCTTATGTTCCTAATATCTAAAGGTTACACAGGTATCTTTTTTTTTCCTGTGAAAATTATCTTGATGTTCAGGTATTATCAAAATAGCAAAAAATAAAGAACACAATTTGTTAGAAAAATGGTAAGTTTTTTGACGTCATAATACTAAGTAATGATAATAATGTTCATAAAACATGATTTTATAAGTAGTAATATTATTCATAAAAAATGCCCAGACATATTTTTCAGTCTATCTCTAAAAGTAGAATTATATACAGTAGAATATTCAAAATTTGTTGAAACAATATTTTACAAGTTTACTTATAATTCCATAATTTTAACTAGAGTATTGAATAAAGACTGTTATGTTTTTCGCATATTTGTCTTGCTTTATATTTCTAGGATATGAAAATAGCCCAAAGAAATTTTAACTTCCATTTTTCCTAGTTCACAAATGAAAATTGAAGGTTAGTCAAAGGAAAACAGCTTCCAGGAAGAAAGACATTCTAAACAAATCAAAACAGCAGCCTCCTCCAAAACCCTAGGCCCAGAGGCAACTCCAACATGGCCAATAAAACTGCATCTGGAGCCGTGAGGGAAGCCAGATGCTGCGGCAAGTAACGTCTCCTGCAGCCAATACTTGTTTCTGCAACTAGCTTCCAAAAAGAGAAGGATTTTTAAGAGAAAAGTTTCACCCTTTATTGATTAACAATGACTGGAAGTTGTGATTAGTAGTAGGAAATACTATCAAAATGAACAAACAAACCAAACACACACACACACACACACACACACACACACACACACACACATTTTCATTCAGTTTCTGTTTTGTGACGTTTCCTCATTTGCTCATTATTGTGATCACCTTTGCTGAGACTTCATTTTTCCTGACTGCATTCTAAGAAGGCTTCACATTTTCATTGAGGAGCATGTGGTGCCAGGAATTAGTGCAAAGACAAATAGACCAAAGGCAACAGGATCAAGTCCTTTATAATTAATGTCACACCATGGAATCACGTGGCTAAGACATAAACATTACCTTCAATTTCTATCAAAGTGCTCTTTATTATACATGGTTCTTGGCATTGTGAATTCAGGAACACAAAAGTGTCCACATGTTCAGGGATGCCGCTGCTATTTTTGATTTAAAGAATTAGTGGGAACCTAAATTCTATCGCAATGTATTCCTTCCACATTGCCTTGGGCAGCTCTGAGCTGGGCAGAAGGGAAGATCTTACTCTACCTACACTGAAGCCACTAGAAGGCAAAGTGATAATGTAGCAGTTTTTGGCTTAAATATTCCTGAGCAACTGACTTAAACTTGGATTCTTCCTTTAACAATAAGAGAGAATATTCCATCTTTATGTGGTTGTATTTAGAATTCATTAATGCTATAAGTGAAGCCCCCAATGTGATTGTGTTTAGAGACAAGGTCTTTATGGAGATAAAGTTTAAATGAGGTCATAAATGTAGGGCCCTAATCCAATAAGATGGGTGTCCTCAGAAACAGAAGAGATACCAGGAGAGCATGTGCACAGAGAAACAGTCATGTGAAGACAGTGAAAAGAAAAACAGCTACAAGCTAAGGGTAGAGCCCTGGAAGAAACCAACCCTGCCAGCACTTGATCTTGGACTTTCAACCTTCAGAAACTGTGAGAAGATAAATTTCTGTTGTTTAAAGCACTCAGTCTGTGATATTTTGTTATGGCAGCTCAAGCTGATGAAAACAAGTACATCACCTAAATGCATCACCACCTACAGATGTTGAAAATGAAGGGTTCTCTATTTCATCTTCAGAATTTCCATTTCCTCATGAAAGGCTGGTTAGATGAGCGATTTCAGTCGCTAAGAATAAATGAGTGGCCAAAGATGTCTGAAGTGACACAGCAGTCCTCCACTGTACCAAAAGCAACATCAGAAAAACCTGTGTCAAGATTACAAACCTCCTTCCCCACTTGGATTTTTGTAAAAGCAGTTCTTCCCTGACTCTCCTCTAGCTAAGACCCTTCCAATAGTATGAGGAATTATAGGAGCCAAGAATGCACGTCCATTTTATAGCCCTAACTCCCCTCCCACAACGTGCCTCAAGAAACTGGAACCCTGGTATTTCAAGCTACAAAGGCTTTCTACCCTCTCCCACAACCTGCCTTGACCTCTTTCTAAGATCAGTCTTTAGGGAAGCTCATTCTGCTAAGGTATGCTTCCTAGACACAGAGGTGGCCAAGAGTGAAGCGGGTTCTTTTGCTCTGAGGTATGGATAAACCTTTGGAATGTTTGTTGGAATGTGCATAGCCCATTGTGGAATGGGAAGAACTTGGAAATGGGAAGAGAAGGAGGATATACTGGAGGTCAGACAGACCTGAGGTGAGAACTCCAAGGAGTTTGAAATTCTCAGTTTGAGTCTGGCCTTCTAGGTCATTTTGAAACATGTATGCCGATATAGGAGAGAAGATAGATTTTATTTAGTGGAATGTCAGCTTAAGTTTTAACTATTTTTTTTTTTGAATTTTTTTAACGTTTTTTTTTTTTTTTATTTTTGAGACAGAGAGAGACAGAGCATGAACGGGGGAGGGTCAGAGAGAGGGAGACACAGAATCTGAAACAGGCTCCAGGCTCTGAGCTGTCAGCACAGAGCCCGACACGGGGCTCAAACTCACAGACCGCGAGATCATGACCTGAGCCGAAGTCGGCCACTTAACCGACTGAGCCACCCAGGCGCCCCAAGTTATAACTATTTACACATGTGATACATGGTCCTTCATTTGTACTTTGCCCCTGGCTCCTGGAATGTTAGGAGAGGGGTAGTCAAATCCATGTTCTGTGGAGAGAAAGAATGAAAACATTCATCTTTAGGAACAGGTTATATAGACATGCTTATAGTTTTACTTTCCCCAATTAATAGTGTGCAAACTGCACTTCTGAGCCCTGGGTTTCTATTCTGCTTCTCCATGTAGGAGTGGGGTCAGCGGTAACGGGTGAGGATAGAGGATGGGTCTTGGGCATCCTACTCCAGCAACAGTGTCGTCTTGTTTAGGCTTGGGACCCTCACATATGTAAAGTACCTTTTTTAAAAAAAGAAGTCATTATGCATTTATACTTTAAATAGAAAACACTTCCAGTGCTATGCAATGTATAAAGCATAACTTATTTCATTTAAATCGACACAACAATCTTACAGCATAGGTGTCAATGGTCTCACTATTTTATAGATGAGGAACTGCATCCCAGAGAAGTCAGAGAAGTTGCCCAAGATTCCACAGCCAATAATTGATGGAGAGTGAGAAAATAAATCCTACTCTTAGAATTCTAGTCCATCCCATTTCCAGGACTCCATGCTGTCACTCAACTTGTGCTGTACTTATACGTTTTCTTGAAGTAGCATTCAAATTTTAGTGAAGATTCCTAAGAGAGTGCGAGATTACATGTATCAAAAATACAATAAATATATATACATGATTATATATGTATGTTACATATAATCATGTGTATATATCCATATATATGATCATATATGTGTATGTGTGTATATATATACATATGTGTGGATATATATAGATTTATATATATAAAATAAATTCAAAGACCTTAACATCTTGAAAAACTTAACAGACGACTGGATTCTTAAATATATGCAAATTATTACTCAGTTGATTATGCAATCCATCCAGAAACTGGTAGTTAGACCATACCTTATAATTAATATCAGACTGCCCACACAGAATAAAATTAACTAAGTTTGCACTCTGACTAATTTTCATTGCAGCACTGTCACTAAGGAATTTAAATAACTTCAACAGTAGGTTTTGTAATACTCTTCTAATGCAAGGGGTTGATGGAAGCGTCTGTTGCTTGAAGTGGTTTCCCTGGACTTGGGGGAAATTAATATTAAATTATCCCAAAATAAGATTTTAAGTGCTATAACAAAAACCCATCTTATGACACTGATAGATTTGTAACTTATTGTATTATTTTTAATGAACACATTATTATGTGGTAAGCTTTCCTCACATTATTATAAGATGGTTACAACTATTCTTAAACACATGAGGTAATTATTCATAAAGCCATCAAGAAAGAGCTTGCTGCTAGAATCAAAATGTGCCTTTCAGATAAAGCACGATTTTTTTTTTAAATCCCGATTTTTGTGTTGCTCTGTACTGGGGACATAAAAGGACTTGAACATGAATTTTTTAGCTGGGCAGACACTAGTACCTATCCTTAACAGTCACTATCAGAACCCTTTTTATTCCAGTTATAACCCTTGAAGTCAAGTTTAAAAATGTAGTGAAAAACAAATTAATGTAAAAGTGGGTCTGGAAGTATCCAAAAATTTAATAAAGTACACAAAACTTAAATCTGATTTGTTATCAAATTAAAACATTCCATTCTCTTAGAATTGGTGAACACTCAGCAACATCCTTAGAAATTGGTTGTGGACAGTGGTCAGTAATGAGAATCGCTAATAGAATTTAAGCACTGACTGTCTGAAAGTTTCCACAAATTACAAGCTGTATGATCTTTTCATAAGTTACCTAATCTTTTATAGTAGATGGAATAAAAGTTACCTAAAGATACCAGTTCCTAATTTTTAGAAACTGTACTTGTTTCCTAACAAGGAAAAAGGGTCTTTATTGATGTGATTACATGTCTTGAGATGGGATTTATCCTGGATTTTCCCGGTGGGGAGTAAATGTAATCACAAGACATGGAGGGAGATTGAATATTAGACTAGAGGAGAAGATGCACACACAAGGGAGAAAGCAGTGGAATATGGAGACAGGAATTGGAATGATGCAGCCATGGGCAAGGATGCCAGAAGAGCCAGTAAATGCTGGAAAAATCAAGGAACGATTGATTCTCCCCTAGAGCCTGGGGAGGGAATCCAACTTTGATGACACCTTAATTTTAGCCCAAGGATACTGGTTTTGGCCTTTCGGGCTCTAGAACTATTAGAGGATAAATTTGTATTGCTCTAAACCACTTGGTTTGTGACTATTTGTTGTAGCAGCCAAAGGAAACCAATACACCTGTCTTTGCTTTCATTTCTTCAGTTGTAAATCTAGAGTAATTATAGTCCTCATTTCACAGAATTGTTAGGAGAATTAAGGAACTGGTCCATATACTGCATACAGAATAATGCCTGGACTTACCTACTTATCTACGTGTATTTTCTATCTGTATTAGATATAGCTATACTGCGTCTATACCTATTTATATTATCCATCTATACTACCAGGAATTTTTGATTATTACCCATTTTTGTTCTATATCTCAGGCTAATTTTATGAATAAAAATACTAACTATTGGAAAAGAGAAATATTGTTTCACCAAATGACATTACACAAACAAAAAACTTCAAACATTATGAAGTTTACATTATTCAAAGAGTTTATTTATCAACTATTTTATATATAATGAAATGAAATAAATAGCATGACACAAATTTTATTTTATATTTGCCAATAAAATAGCTTAGAAAGGCAAAATCCTAAATTTGCTGATTTTCTCTGTGAGATACAATGTCTAATTTTTTTAGATTAAAAAAAATTTTTTTTACAATGTCTAATTTTTAACTTGAGATCCATCTTTGATAGAAGTTACTTCCCAGTCAAAAACCTTTAATGCTAGGGTGTGGTATTTTGGGAAAGAAGAAATGATTGCCATCTTTGCTCTCACTCTACAGCACATAGAACAGGGGCAAATACTAGATTCAAAGCTAGGAAGGAGGCCTTTCTTTGTGGACCCCTCCTTGAAAAACTGTGGCCTTGGAGTTTAACTTCTCTGGAATTTGGCTTTTTATTCCATAATATCCATAGAACTTTACTAGCTGATTGCAGGCTGACGTCTCTACCTTCTTTTAAATTTCAATCAAGCAATCTATTTTGCTTATTACTGTATCCTCCCTTACGGTGTAATTATTCATTTCTAATGTACCCACTCAACTGTAAGCTTTTTGGGGATAGAGGCCATATCTTAGCATCTATGTATCTGCCCCTTCTCTCCACCAGTCTGGACTACCCCATCTTTTTCCCAACCCTGACTCACAGAATATCTAGTGAATTACCTGGCATACCTGTATTCTCTCTCTCCCTCTGTTTCTGTTTCTGTCTCTGTCTCTCTCTCTTTTACACACACACACACACACACACACACACACACACACACACACACAGTGTTTCCTTTCTTTCCTTGATGGTGAGAATGGATGTGTAAATAAATGAATAAATGAATTAGACAAAATAATCCTTAAGTTCTTTTAAAATTCCAGCTCTCCAGTTCTCTTCACCACTTTGGACCTTTTTGTACTTCCCACCAGTTTTTCCTACCTGGTCATTGGTCTATTCAAGACTTTCCTACATAAAAGAAGTGGTGAGGTGAATTAACAAATTCCAAAAATAAATATATTGCAAAAAACAAATATTAAATGATTAAATTACAAAAACATTAAATTTTACTGAGATCAGTTTCGGACTGAATGCAGTGACTTTTTTGCTTTATGGACTGCACTAAATTTTTAGGGGTGACTCAAGTGATGGTCAGTTGACAATCTTGAGAAACAAAATACTTTTAAGTATTCTGGTTCTGTTAGGCAGGGTCTGGAGGGCCCAAAACTGTTCTTTGTAAATTTACTTCTCTTATTTTAGAACTCATATTATTACTATTTGTAAATTTTTAAAAATTTTTGAATTTTATTTATTTATTTTTGAAAGAGAGAACACAAGCAGGGGAAGGGCAGAGAGAGAAGGAGAGAGAATCCCAAGTAGGTTCCACACTGCCAGTGCAGAGCCTGATATGGGGCTCAAACCTACAAACCATGATCATGACCTGAGCCAAAACAAGAGCCGGATACTTAACTGACTGAGCCATCCAGGTGCCCCAGAACTAATATTATTAATATTTGTCAACAGACTAATCCTTTAAGAGTCACATGTCTGTAATTGTATTATAATCATCTCTTTAAAAAAATTTTTTTAAGTTTACTTATTTTTGAGAAAGAGAGAGAGAGAGCATGCGAGTGTGAACATGAGCAGGGGAGGGGCAAAGAGAGAGGGAGACAGAATCTGAAGCACGCTCCAGGCTCTGAGCTGTCAGCACAGAGCCTGATGCAGGGCTCGAACTCACAAACTGTGAGATCATGACCTGAGCCGAAGTTGGATACTTAACCGACTGAGCTACCCAGGTGCCCCTATTGTCATCATCTCTTTAGTTGGCTGTCTCATCTAAGATTCTATCATTTTATTGAGGATAATCACTGGACCTTCCCTCCCTAGGGACAGTACCCAGCAATGAACAGGCACAAACCAAATATTTATGTAATATCTAAATGAATGAAAAAAATGACTACAATCTTAAGATTGAGTGGTTCCTGTTAGAGAAGTTGTGTGTGTAAGGCCATGCATGAGTTAAGGTTACTTTGAGTGACTTTATTACTAATGCCTTTCACAACTGTTTTACTGGATTCTTTGTACAAATAAATCCTGCCCGCATAATTATGTTGACTCCTGAGATCTTCAGAAACATTGATTCTAGTATACCATCAGTTTTTACAAAAGATTTTGTAGAAGAGAGTATCACATGTCCCCATGTAGATTCACAATCCCATCTCAAAAATTATAGAGCACATATCACTTCAAAATAGAATCTTCTGCACTAATTATTCACTATGGGGCTGTGTTCAGGTGGTGCTCTAAAAAGACAGAGACGACTGAACTAAAGCTGATAAAAACAAGCTCCAGCATGACTCAATGCATTTCAGTAGGAGAAAGGTCTGTAAAGTATGCTGAAATCTTGGATCTAGGGATAATGGTGGTGTTTTTGCATAGTCCAAAGCACACTTTAAAATTTAATTTAAATTAAAGTCAGTATAATACAACTAGAAAAATATAAACATCCGTGTAAGTTTGTCATTCAATAAAACATCATTCACCATGAGAAAGCAATGCAGCATAATAGAAAGTACTTGGAATTCAGTAGAACACAGTTTTATATTCTCATCTAGCTAAATGACTGCAGGGGCATCACTTAATTTTTAGTATTGGTTTTGCTTTATTATCTATAAGTGTATATAAATATGTGTATATCTGAATTGGTTTAAGAGTTACCTAAAATAATATAAAAAACTTTGGGAAATTCCTGTCATATACTAATTACATAAACAACAGAACTCATTGTTCCAGGTTTTACAATTTTCTGTATTTTCTCATGTCTGTCTCCATGCCTAGATACTTTTAGTAATTGCAATCATAGTTCATATACGTCCTGATTCCTTTATGGTATTGTTTTTCATTGATCATATTATGGTAGACATTAGGTTTTTGTTTGTTGTTTGTTTGTGTACATAGTCTACAAATGATCAATTTTAATCATTTCAAACGCTATTGCCAGTGAACAATGGCCTCCTGATGGACGTGTAGGCTTTCTGAAGCAGGTCTTTAGAAGTGACTTCTGGAATAAGGGGCACTAAGCTTTGACTAGAAATAGCTGCTTGTTGTTCCCATCTGCACTTGATGAGGATGTTGTGGCCTCTTTTTTTCACTGATGTGGATTTTACCATCATTATCCATGCCTCTAACCTGCGGCCTTGATTACTATAATACTCTTGCCTTTGGACTACTTTTGAGCTTTGGTTGGTGACGACTGCAACAATCTACTCGCTTGTGGGCAGCCACTGCAGGAAGCATACTGTCCCAGTGTTCCATTGTAAAATGCAATGGAGCTGCACGTTAATGAAGCCACAGCAAGGCTGAGTATATTTGAGGAATCACTTGAATATTTAATAAGTCTAAATGGAAGGGAGGTTTGTTTGTTTACTATTTTCCTTTCAGTGGTTGAACAAAAGTCACTTAACAAAAACATCTTAGCTGAATGTTATTATTTCCAATATCATAGGCATCTTACACCAGGAAAGTTAGATTCACAGCAGGGCTTAAAGGCCCGTTTCCAAGCTTAGTGCAAATGGTTGTTAAGAAGTCAAGGTCACCATAAAAGAATATACATCCCTGCCTCCAGGTGATGACACAAAATAAAAAGGTGTCCAGCAATGGAGGAGGGTGGCTAACTTGCTACATAAACAGGTCAAAAAAAAAAAAAAAAGTAGAAGTCATGTCATCATACCATCAAATGCATCTAGGATGTAAGATATGAGAAAAAATATTCACGGTGATATTTCTACAAAGGAAAGGAATAAATAATTACCTTAGGTATTCTTTAAATGTACCTACACATATATGGAATAAAATATATATTTGTAAATTGTATATAGTTTATCTCGTTGTACCTATATCTCTTTCTACATAAAATGTATACATATATATCTATACATATATTAAATATATACATATCTATGCATACATTAAATGTATATATATATATATATACATAGTTTCAGTTTCCACACAACACACATATGCAGTGCACATACAAAAATGTATTTATTTTACGTTTCTCAACTGACATCCCATTTCTCCTTTTAGATGTGTCCTTCGGTATTACATCATCCAAGTGCCTTACTTACTTGAAAACATCTCGCCAAATCTTGTTTCCTAATCGTACCTTCCTTTCTGATAAAATGAAAATAATCAAGATGGTATCAACCACCCAGTTTCCGCACAGCCTTTTGTGGTTAGTGATGACCTGCTGTCATCTGTGACGGGCACCTACTGAGAGAAAACATGTGCATTTAGTGCATCCCTGAGTTCATTAATTCGTGTTACAAGGGCAGTTTTCACTGAATTAAGTTTAGTCCACTTTTTAAAAACTTATGGATAGATAATTCTAATTATCATTATGAGTAGTTCTTGCTTTCATGAAGATTGGAAGAAAATACTGGAAAGGGAGATTTAAAGATGGGGTCCTCGCTCAGCCACTCAGGAGCTGTAATGCTTAGAGCCTGGAGGCAGAATTCCAAGGGGGTAAATAATGGTTTTGGTGTCAGATTAACCACAAATTCAGGCTCCACTACTCACTAGCTGTGAAACTTGGAACGCATTACATAACTCTAAATCTCAATTTTCTTGTCATTAAAATGATGAAATTAATTATACCTATCTCAGAGGTTTGTTGTGCCTATTCCATAAGATAATTTCATTCATGAGTCTATACTAAGCACTCAATCATTTTAGTTATTGTTAATATCATCTTGTATGATATGAAGGGGGAATATTCTCCTAGCTTCTAGGTCCCTCCAATGTCAATATCGGACTCAGGAGGTCAGGGGGAAAATTAGTTTCATTGTTGTCTGAAACTGATTGAGTGATTGATGCTGCTAAGTCATTCATTTCTTTAATTTTCTTGTTAATTATTAATTCAATCAGTGATTACTGATTACCTGCCATTAGCTGGACACTCTACAAGGAACTGATGTTCTAAAGATGAATAAGGCAGAGCCTTTGTCTACAGGAAGCAGGTCTAGATCTAAGGAAAGATCCATGGGTGAACATGAATCACAATAATATATTCTGATGAAAGAATGCACCTAACTCATTCTTGGGATGGGGTGGAAAGTAAAGAAGTCTTGAAAAGAAGGAACCTCATCTAAAGTTTAGATGAAAAATACAAGTCATAACTAAAAGAGACAGTGGAGGTTAACTAGTCTGCAGAACTTAATTTAGAGTTGAATCTGAGGGGTTCAACTGAGGCTGTGACACAGCCACACAGTCAAAAACCTGGGAAGCCAGAACTCTTCAACTCTAGAGCTTTTATATAAAGTCATGTTTACCAAGTTGCATGCTGTGTTGTTGTCCATAGACCTCAGGGTTAGGAATTGGGCCAAGATATTCAAACTTACATTCTGGAAAATAGGACCCCTAAGCCAGGGAGCCAGCCCATCTGGGCAATGTTGAAACCCTATAATTTTCACTCATCCCTACAGCAATATTTCCCTTTCATTTGATAGTAAGGTGGCAATTAAAATAAAATGCAATACAGTGTACAAGAAGAGGGAAAAGACAGAACATGAGAGACTCCAGTGAATAGGGGAGGAAGCATATGGCCAGGGTAATTAGCTTCTCTCTGCTAAGTGTGGGCACATAATTGAGAGCTACATATACCAATCTGTATATTTCTGACTTTTATAAGAAACTCACCTAATAGCCAACTCTGGATTTCAATAAAAGTGTCAGAAATATTATAGGTCATTGTCCCACCTTACTTTAACTGGGACAATTTCTTCAGACCAGCTTCAAACCAAGCCTTTCATCTATAAATCTACTCCCAATCCAATTGAGCATTATTTTAAGGTAGAATTTAACTCACTTATTGAATGGTAAGTTCAACATGGTTTACTTGTTCACATCACCATATAAGTCTCAAATTCTTAGTGACACTGACCTGGTATCCCACAAATTTAATCAATTCTGATACTATCTACCTGGAGATAATGTCAGAACCCATAGGCAAAGGGTTCAGTTCCCCAAGATTGACTCCACTTCTGATGCCACTACAGTTGTTACATGTCCTGCTGACCAACTGTATATAAATTGGAGGTTCTCACTACTCCCTCCTTGGGTTCCATTAATTTCCTAGAGTAGTATACAGAACTCAGAAAAAGTTTACATACTAGATTTTTGGCTTATTGTGAAGAATATTAAAGGATAGAAACAACCAGCCAGATGAAGGGTCCCAGAAAGGAATTTCCCTCCCCCATGAGTTTGGGATGTGCCACCCTCCTGGCACATGGATGTGTTATGGTTCACCAATCTGAAAGTTCATGGAACACTGTTGTTCAAGAGTTTTATAGAGCTTAATCTGCAGCCCCTCCCTTTTCCCCTTCCCAGAGGTTGGTAGGAGGGGCTGGAAGTTCCAACCTTCTAGTCTATTGGTCATTCTGAAGACAAGCCCCACCCATCCCACAGGCTTTCTAGGGGCCCCACCCTGAGTTACCTCATTAGCATAAACTCCAAAGGGGGCTTCTAATGAATGGAAACAGACTTATCATTCAGGAAATTCCAAAGGTTTGAGAAATTTTGCTCCAGAGTCAAATATATTTCTTATTCCACAGAAGGAATTTGATTTAAAATATTTATTAATTTTTCCAAGTGAATAGTAGCTAGCCTCCTTATTTCCAATTCATCAGGTCCACCGAAACCATGATCCTTTTATTTTTGGTCAGATGCTTTCTCTGTTGTTAGGATTGTAAGCAGCATAGCACATTCTACCTGAATGGATAGAGAGAATGTTATAACATTGCTTTATTCTAAGAACTCCCAATCCTTTGATGAGTTATCTCAATCAAACGTAAACTGGAAGAACAAGAGGAAAAAGTCCAATTCCCAATTTATTACTCTTTTAGGTAGGTAAGAATTAGGACATAATTATGCATGCTCAGGACTATATAGACTACTTTGAATTATGGGTTGCCCCAATGTAATAAAAATTTAGTGACGCTTTGTCTTATATTGTCAATTAAGTAAACTTCTGGCCTACTGACTAAAGTTTGATATATGTTGTCTTCCTCTGACTTTTTACAAAAGTGAGAAATTACAGAGCTATCTTAATGTTTCAAAAGATTAATTGTCCATAACGCCAATTTGGTTTGCATGAAGTCTGAACAGCTGTAATTATGCTTACTTTCCCTAGTGAATTTACCTAAGAAAATATTTCTAGGTTACAAGTTCCATCATGTTACATTTAAGAGGCCAAATTAAATACAATGAAACCTGCTTATTTCACTATTTTTCTGAGTGTTCTCCTACAGTTCACATTCAAATTTCAAAGCCTTAACAAAGTTTCCAAACTGCTGGGTTGTCAACATTTAACTTTTTTCTTCTTGGACATCTTTGAAAAAAATGATAGTTTTTTTTGTCTTAGTAATTATTTTTTGATTAATATCTTCCTTTCCAATTGCATGCAGTCAGCTAATAAAAAGACACAAGGATAAGTAAGATAAATTTGAATTTGAATGTCTCTTCTTAATCACAGATTTTGAACTGATCTCAGTGATCTGTTAACTGAAGTTATCCATTTCTTCACACACACAAAATAATAATGTAATCATCCTAAGGCAACCCAGTTGGAAATACTAACTTGAAGTCAATGTTGGGAGAATGGAATTTTCATGCCAACTCATTAGTGAGTATTTTAAATATTCACATAGATATTATTTTCTACTTGAAAAAAATACTTTAATGGGTTTTATTTATCAAGAAGAGTCTTGAGAATTCATACCACTTAAAAAAAATTAATCTAGTGTCCTTAGAAATGGAGAAAAGATGCCAAAACATTGTGCATTCAGTTCCAGAGTGTTCCAGTGTGTTCAAAATGTACTTCAAAAGTTTGCAAGAGTTTTGCTACCTAATGTTCTTAAAACTACTCTCCTCTTGAGGCCTATATCCTACAAAGTAGGCTTCTTTTAGTCCTGTGGTGCAAGGGGAAAACACAAAGGTTTGAAAAGAGCAGGAAAATGGAAATGTAGACTTCAGAATGTTTATAGCTTAACAGACATCAGAATTAGGCAGTAGTCAGAGTAAGCCAAAAAGTTTAAAAGCACCTTAGAGATTAATACAGAAAAGTTAAGAGATCAGAGGTCTCAGGATTACTTAATAGGAAGCAAACATAGAGAAAAATGTCTGTAAGAGTCAGAAAGACAGCATTTGGACCATAGTTTTCACTTCTTCTGTGGTTCTGAGCAAGCTATTCTGACTCTCTGATCCTTGTCTATTTTTTTTAAATGATTATAATATTAAAATCTTATAGGGTAACATTTAACCCACAATGATACTATATCCCCTAGATCTAACTTTGCCACCTCCCCCAAAATTAAGTGTAGAGCTTGGGACCTGTGTTTGTATGATTTGATCTTGTCTTCCTGGGAAGATAGAATACATCTCCTGCCCCAAGCTAAGACAATCCACTTTTATACCTGAAAGATTGGAATTTAACCTAAGGCACCAAACTTATTTTGGCTTGACCATTGGACTGATGTGGCATCAAGCAGCCCTCTTTTGCCATGTGTACAGGAAAACAGAGTAAACCATCTAAAGAGAGAAAAAAATTGGGACACCTGGGTGGCTCAGTCACTTAAGCACCCGACATCAGCTCAGGTCATGATCTCCCAGCTCATGGGTTCGAGCGCCACATCAAGCTCTGTGCTGACAGCTTAGAGCCTGGAGCCTGCTTCAGATTCTGTCTCCCTCTCTCTGTCCCTCCCCCACTCACACTCAGTCTCTCAAAAATAAATAAACATTAAAATTTTTTTTTAAAAAGAGAGAGAAACAAATCAAGTAGATTTTAAGGGATAGATGGTTGTGAGAGCCCCAGAGAGACTGGAATAGAGGGTGCTTGGGGGCTGGATGATTTTCTGTGCTCTGATTATAATCCTTTGTGTGTGTTGCTCACCTTGGGGCCCATGAGACATGACTGTGTTCATGTAATAATTTCTCCCTTTATCCCTAGGTTCACTCAAGTTGATTTTGTTTTCCAGCAAACAGGAGAGTTTTAACTAAGAAAAATACCAACCTCATGATATAACTGTGAGATTTACATTTGATAATTATAAAGTATCATGCAATGCAATATTTAGCATAGGGGTTTAACAGCCACACATATTTCAAATGCCTGCTAGATCCAGGTAATATTACATAAGTTATGTAGAGCATTCCACACAATCTGTTGCCAGGTTAGATGCTCATATTCCCATTTTATAGATAAGAAAACTAAGGTTTGGATAGATATACTGACTTGAGCATAGCAATTAACTCATTTATTTATTCAAAACATATTTATATGCTGCCAGTGAAAGGGAGACATATCAATCATTTATGATACTATGATGAAGGAATAGAAATCACCCCAACCTTGAAAGTTTCAGTGAAGAACAGGAAAAGTGGTTTTAAATAATAGCTTTATAATAGTCCCAAACTTAGGTCCTTTTCAGGCATTAAAAATATCCTTTTTCCCTTGGATGAGAAGTGTTTACAAAGAATACAAGCTTTCTATATTAATAATACATCAAAGGGTATTTCAATCATTTGTTTAATTTGAGTATATTTGTTTGCTTGGTTATTTTCTAGACTGAAATATATGTGACAGAGAAATTATAGTTGTTTTTCCAGTACTTCAGACAACGTTTAAGAAAGAAATACTTTGAGTGTCCCTTATAGTAACAAGAGCTAACATTAATTGAACCGTTGCCATGTGTCAAACATTGTTATAAGCACTTCACATACCGTTTCTATCTAATTATCTTAATACATCTATGTGGTGTTTCTTCAACTTCCTGGTGTGTTAGTAGGGGAAACAACCCCACAGGAGGCATATGGTTGTCATATCAGAGAGTTAGTAGTACAATCAAGATTTAAACCCAGGTAGTGTGATGGTAGCTACTCTCTTAACCTCTACTCTATATTCCCTTGAAAATATAACACAATAAAAATACTACTAAATATAGCGGTTATTTTACATTGAATACTTATGTGCCAAGTCATTACAAAGGTTATATTTATTATTCTACATTCCAGTAATGTAACAGAACTAAAGTTCTATCACTATAAATAATTTTAAAAGAAACTCCATTTAAAAAACTTACTTTAGACCCTGTCACTCCTCCATTGTATCAAGCTATACTTGATGCGTTTAAGTCCTACTAAAATGGTACCTTAATTTTAGTAAAATATGACCTCCTTCCTACCCTGGCCAAAAAAAAAAAAAATGGTTTTAACAGGATTACAGAGGACAGATTAGATAATATTCCAATATATTTTAAACTAAAAAGTTATCCTAAAATTTTAGACAGTAAATATAACTTACCCCTTGATATGATATGTTCCAGCCTGTTGTGGTGGGCAGAGGGCCCTGTTAGCTATGTCCAGCTTCAAGTCCCAGGTAATGTCTCCAAGCCCCCATTCTTGCATCTATGTTAGTGGGAGTTAATATGATGATACCAGGTTTCACTTTGTGTCATCATTTTGTTCAGTTGGCATTGGTTGTCTCTAGCACTGGGTTTTGAAATAATTTGAGCTGCATCAAGATTCAGAAGAAAAATGTGGCATGATTAATAGAAGGAAGGGTAGAGAGAAGAGGCTGTATTACTTCAAGACATTTATAGAAGATTTCTGTTTTACTTAAGATAGGTGAATTGCTCCAACAAAGAGACTCCAAAATACATATTGTCTCAAACACAATAGAAATTTGTTTCTCCATCTTGTGACAGTACAGGAGAGGGGAACAAGTTGGGGTGATGTCCTTCCCAAACGGTCATCAAGTGACCCAGCCTGGTGGACATTATGCTAGTTCTTGCCCAAATGGAGAGGGGCTGTTGGGTTTCACCACATGAGAAATTTTTGTGATCCAGGTCTGAAAATGTCATCCGTCACTTCTCACTTTCTACTCTTGAGGTTTTCTGTTACCTAGCCAGTCTAATGGAGAGATAGGCAGGACTCATGACTTCTGTGTGTCCTTAGGAAGAAAATGAAAATATGGATTTTGATGACCAGTTATCTGTCTCTTCCACAATATCTAAAACACCTTTACATTCTAATACTCAACTTGATTCCCATTCACCACATGCTCGTTGATTTAGTGTGCTACAGATTTAAGTCCAGACTCTACTTGGTGAATTTAAGGATTAGTTTTTTTATTGATACGGTGGCAGTAATAATTGGCAAAGTGACCAGTTGTTTAGGTCAGTTAGTAAGCACAGGGCATTAAAAAGTCTGGAATAAATGTTTCAATATTGGTTTTAATTGGTTAGCTTTGTTCTAGTGAAATAATTTTCTGTTTTTTCACTGGGATCTAAGCTTCAGGCTGTAGGAACTTCATCTCTTTTTGTTCAATGTATACCCAGCAACTACAACAGTGCCTGACATGTAGAAGACACTCAATGAGTATCCATTAAATGAATGAACACTTACATCATAAATTTATTGTCATACTTAATGAGTTCTTGGGAAGTTTCCTTTAAAACTATTATCTATAGGGGCGCCTGGGTGGCTCAGTCGGTTAAGCGTCCGACTTCGGCTCAGGTCATGATCTCACGGTTCGTGAGTTCTAGCCCCACATCGGGCTCTGTGCTGATGGCTCAGAGCCTGGAGCCTGTTTCAGATTCTGTGTCTCTGTGTCTCCCTCTCTCTCTGACCCTCCCCCGTTCATGCTCTCTCTCTGTCTCAAAAATAAATAAACATTAAAAAAATAAATAAATAAATAAATAAATAAAACTATTATCTATAAAGCATTAAACAGACATATGGTTATTATTATTCATTAAATAAGCTACAACTCTCTAACCCTCACATCAATTCCCTTCAGAACTACCACTAGTATGTCTATAAGGCAATTTAACATGAACAAAATATCATTGCTGGCCAACAAGGGGACTAAAAACAATAATCATTCACATTGAACAGAAAGAAAGGTGACTACACAAGCCAGTGTGCTTGCTACTCTCATGGCTTCTGTCAGTTTACTCAGGATTTCATCTAGATGTTCACTCGTTCACTTTCTCAAGTGTCCCAGATGATACGTTACCTTAGATGATAAGTTACATGATTGTTCTAGTAATAAAATGTTTATTTGTTTTTGTTTTGTTTTTAACTTCTGGTAATATGCCTGAATTCTTCCTGATTTCTCAGGCAGTTCTAATTTCACTGAAGCTTGCAGCTCTGTGATAATTGGAATTGCTGCTTCAAGTAACAAATCCATTGCTATAAATCCTGCCTTGTTTATAAAATATTGTGTTATTTTTAAGTACTTGTTAATTGGCTAAATTGACTATTCCAGTTAAAAAAGCAAATAAAAAGTCATTAGAATATAGTACTAAGCAGGATTTTACAATTTACTTGTCAACAGATTTCCCAAGCATAACTGTATTTGGTAAGAACTATAGCTGAAATATCAAACACAATTCATAATAACCAATGAATTAGTAATACTCTTCCCATGCATAATTGGGCATAACCAGTAACAACTATGAATTGGAAATGAATTTCCCAAGCATAATTGGAAATAACTAATAATAACTAATGAATTCACAATAGGTTTACTAAGCACAAATGTATCTGGTGGCAGCTACCAATGAATATCACAGTTGAAATTTAAACACAATTCATAACTCCAACATTTTAAGGCAGATGACATAATTCTTTTTTTTTTTTTAAAGTCCATTTATTTATTTTGAGAGAGACAAAGAGAACGCAAGTTGGGAGGGGCATAGAGAGAGGGAGAAAGAATCCTAAACAGGCTCTACACGGTCAACATGGAGCCTGATGTGGGGCTCAAACCCATGAAGTGTGAGATCGTGACATGGTCAAAATTAAGAGTTGGCTGCTTAACTGACGAGCCACCCAGTCATCCCTAGATGACATAATTTGTAACTCAATATTTCTAATTTAGTAGAATGCTTTTTAGCAAGTGTTTATTATCTTCTAACTGCAATAACTAGAGAACTAGTTTTTTAGTTAGTAGGATTAATTCTGGCTTAGGATCTATTCCTGCAAACAATTAAAACTCACTACCTACCTTTTATTTTTCACCATATAAAAGCTATTTTTCTACCATTATTATTACTCCATTTATTTCTACTACTGTTCAAATGTAGGGCTTCTACCCTATATCTCCCAGATTTACTATTATCACACTAGTTTTTTTTCCTGGAAAAGTCCACTGAGGTCTTTTCTATCTTCCCACCTGTTAGTAAGCTCCTCTCTCTTACCCCTTTGCCTAAAGACCTCATAACCACACTACTCAGTGTGAAACAACAAAAAAAAAGTTGTTTAAATGCATTAATAGCTATTATATGTCAGGCACACTGCTAATTGTTTTCATGCACATTGTCTCATTTTCTTGCTATTATAATCTTGTGAGATGGGTATTATACTTTGCTTCTTACACATCTTTTTAAAACATTCTTCAGAGCAGTAACCATATGCTTACCCTAGGATGAATCTTAGCATATGGTGAATGCTTAATAAATAAATGTAGATTAAAAAAAAATCTAAACTCAAGAGCCTATACCTATGCAATATCTAGTAGGTATCTAGAGCTGCAGAACAATATTACCACAATATTAGAAGCTTGGGTTAGAACAGAGTTATAATCTCATAGTTTCTGGCTTCATTTAGGAAAGTCTTCTCCTTCAGGTTCTCACAAAGCCACAGTCAATGCATTAGCTGGGACTGCAGTCTCATCTGAGCTTGACTGGGGAAGGAAGGATTTACTTCCATCCAGGCTCCCATGGCTGTTAGCAACTTCAGTTCCCAGCAGATTATTGGACTGAGTGCTTCAGTTTCTTGCCAGTCTGCCTGCCAGAGGCCTCTGTCAGTTTCTTACCATGTGAGTTTTCCAAAAATAGTCATTCACTTTCCAAAGCTAGCAAGAAAAAATCAGAAAGATTGGTGTTACAACTTCTGTGAGGTGTTCACTTACACATGATTACATACATTTCGTAGATCTTACCCTATTCCATTGATTAGAAGCAAGCCACAGACCATACACCCGCTCAAGGGAAGGGAAGAATCCTTCCCTTCAGAGGGATGATGACCAGAAGGTGAGGGTCATAAAGATCACTTGAGAGTCTTTCCTCCTACAATTTTGCCACCACACTTTCTAAAAAGAAACTTGTTTGATAACAACATAGCATTTATCAGAAAGCCCATATTGATAACATAAGAGGAAGTTTTAAAATCTGGGCAGTGAGAATTTAACATATGGTTAGTTCTAGTTGACAGTAGAGGGCTGTCTGTGGGGTTAAGTTAGCTCTGAAGAAATTGGAAATTTTCTCTCCACACCTTTTATAGTAAGTGGGCACAGTATTAAAATATTTATACAACTTACATAACTGCATCTAGAAATTACGTATTTGATGTAATCTTTTCAGCCACACTTTTTTTTAAATTCTTTCTTCTAAAAGCATTTTTGGCAACAAAAGCTTACCTGCCCTGCAAGCTTCAGAGAACACCAGCACTATGCTTTGCCAGGTAGCAATCTAGATGCTGAGTTCATTTTAAGTAATAGCAGAATAGGTTCGAAGGAGTACATATCATTGGGTTCAATTCAAATCATTATGCCTTAATCTTTATGGGAATTCTCAACTGCCTTCATATTTTAAATTCCAGCTGATAAAATTTCTTCTGGAATGATATTAAAAATCATAAAATAACACATACAGATGCACATGAATTCTCATTTATATTTTTTATTCTCCTAAATATGATATTTCCATGTTTAGTAAAATAGCATTACATGTGTAGGCATAGTTTTAATGAAGCAGAAAAGTCATTTTGAGTCGAGGTAAAATTCTTCCCTTCTTACCTCTCTTCACATCTTTCTTTCAAGATTGCTAACAGTAAGATATTTGTAGTTAAATAAATGTGAGTGCCAATTCCGACTCCTTCATTTACCAGTTGTCTGATCTTGAAAATTCGCATAACATTGGAGTGTCTATTTCCTCAACTGTAAAGAAAAAAAGAAAGAAAAGGATAATTATACCTGCCTCACTGGGTGGTGGTGAGGATTAAATAAGATTGAATACCTAAAGTGCTTAATGCAGTTCCCAGCACAGGGTTGGCACACTGTCCACGTTAATTTCTTCCCTCTGTCTTCCATTCAGATATCAATTTTGCAGTTAAAAAAATGATGATTCCATTGGAATTGTTTCTCTAAATTAAGTCCAGGCTTTCATAAAGGGATGGCTTTTTCTGCGACTGAGGTGATTCCCATGACTGCACCATTTTGGTACACTGACCATAAGCTCTATTAAATGCCTATCGATATGGTTCTGATATATCGAATCTACAGCTTCAGGTGGCTCATTGCAGGGTTTTGTGTTAATTCTTGTTTAGCAGTTTCCTTTCTACCTAAGTGAAATTTGAGTTACTGGTTGCTTACATTTATGGAAGTTTGCCCAGTTATAGATTCCTTCCATGACACTTATATAATAAGCCCTTGAAATACAATGCTAAAGCATTTGGTAGAGTGTTTTGGTTCATATTCCCATAGAGCATTTTTTGAACATCTGCTATGTGCAGTTCACTGTAGGGACTACAAAGGTGAAAACAAAAGGCAATCTTAAGAATAATACTATTATTAATTAACATTAAGCCCTTACCATATGCTAGGCACTTATCTAAGTAATGTATTTACTCATTCATTTGAACCTCACATCATCCTTTAAGGTGGGTGCTATATCCACCATTTCATGTATGTGAAACCTCTGGGGTTCAGAGAGGGTAAGTTGGGTCACCATACTTTGATATCAGTCACACAGCTCTTAATAGGCAGAGCCAGAATTCAGACCCAGGGTGTCTAATACTATAATCTCTCCATCAGCTGACAACGGCTGACATCTAGAAGCTTGTGGTTTAGTACGTTTCAAGAATCTTTTAGCTCACTAGTTATATAAACCAATTTTTGAAATAATTTTTAATTGCAAAAATCCCCACTCTACCCTCAAGCATAAGTTTTGTGTCTATAAAATAAAAGGGCTTTTGTGAAAATATTATTAGAAAGTAACACTGAATGCTCCAGTATGACTACCCCAGTGTGACCCCGGGAAGGTTTTTTCCAGGACTCTTTACTCATAATGATGTTTACTCATTAATGAATCCCCTCAACACCCCAGGTTTTTACTAAGGTGCTAGGAGTAGTCTGGTTGCTGAGTGTCAGCCATAGCTCCACACTTGTGAATTGTGTTGAACAAATCTATCAAAGGTTCTGAGTATGGAGTGGGCACAATAGTGACTTGGTCCCTTGCTTCTTTATTATATTCTGTAAACTGAATGTTTGTGTCTTCCCCAAATTCATGTGTTGAAACTTAATACACAATGTGATGGCATTTGAAGGTGGAGCCTTAGGGAAGATCATTAGGTCATGAAGGTGGAGCCCTTATGAATGGAATTAGTGCCCTTATAAAAGAGATTCCAGGAGCTCCCTTGCCCCTTCTACCATGTGCCGACACTGAAAGAAGATGGCTGTCTATGAAGAAGGAAGAAGGCATCAGACACTGATTCTGCCATTATCTTGGTCTTGGCTTTCCCAGCTTCCAAAACTATAACAAATAATGGTTTATTGTTTAAGCCACCCAATTGGTGTTATTTTCGTTAGAGCAGCCAGGATGGACTATGGCAATCTTCATCAAGGCTAGTGGGAGGCATTGACCTGGTGTTTGGGTCTGCTCTGCAGACTCAATCCTTCCATTGAGAGCATTACTTCAGAGTGATACCTAGAAAATGGGAAGGCTGGAATGCATTCACTATCCTTGCCTTTATGAGGGGGTCATCTCTTTTGCATTATATCACAATTGGTTTCATACATTTGTGAGGAAAATGGGTGCTATTTATTTGCCTTCTTGGAGATCCCATCTACGAAGTGTGGCTGTACCTATGTTAAAGTGAACCATTTTGAAAAAGAATTGTTAGTTATTCCTGAAAAGGAATACTTTACCTGTTCTGGAGCCAATGAGTATAAGCTTATCTTCTAAACTTTCCTTCAAGATGAGTATTTATTAAAATAAAGGCTGAAATTTGTTGACTACCTATTTACAGAGCACACATTCCTTAACTCATTGAATCTTTACTACAAAGTTATGTTTTATGTCCACTTATTAACCCATTTTACAGACAAAGGAAAGAATAAGACAGAAGTAAAGTAACTAGCCTATGTTCTCACCACCAATGATGAAGCCAAGATTTGAACTCAGAGATTTTATCTCCAGACATTCTTATTTAATCCTGTACTAGATAAGTGTCCTCGATACCTTCCTGATACATGCTATACTAGTTCAAATGATAGAAATGTGAAATAGGGACACTGCTGTATTTTTGAAATAGTTATATGATTTGGTTTTGTTGAAAAATCTACCAGAAAGAGGGGTTCCTAATCCATTTAGGCAGCTCCCCCTTGTCTAGGCTGGTAGAGTCCTGTCTGATACAGTTTTCTCCTATCCTTCTTGTTTGCCAGCCAAGGCTTTACATATCAGCACCTTGGGTGGAGCCCAGAAATGCAGTGGCAGACTTGCTGGTAGCAAAGTACTTTAACACTTTGAAACTAGAAACAAGAAACTCTAGCCAAAGAGACACCTCCAAAGCATCTAGAGTCTATGAGGGCTAGCCAAGATGAACAGTGATGTAATCTGTGCTATGATAACAGCCTCCCAAGCCAGGGCTACTTCTGACTGGTTTGTGAGAAAAAAAGTCTAGGTCTCAAGTTCCCTCAGATGGAAGACAGCCATGTTCAGCTTACTTTGGGAGTACCTGAGAAGTACTGTTGATGAAAAATCAACACTTGAATTTGGTTCGTCAAAGACAATTCAAACAATTAAAGGGAGGGAACCATATTTCATTTTCAGTGATTATCTACAAATATTCTTAAAATATGCTTTATTATTTTTTTAGAGAGATTGAGAGACATAGCACATGAAGTGGGGAGAGGGCCAGAGGGAGAGAGAGAGAATCTTAAGCAGGCTCCAGACTTGGGCCCAGCCCAGTTTGGGTCTTGATCCCACAACCCTAGGATCATGACCTGAGCCAAAATCAAGAGTCAGATGCTCAAACCATTGAGACACTTAAAAATATATTTTAAAGATATTCTATTTGGTGAGATTATAAAGTCTACTTTACCTTTAATATCCCAGTTTTTTTCTAAATTCATTGCATTATTGAATCATCAAGAAGATGTTTCCTTAAAAGTTTAAAGTACTACTAAACTGTAGTCTAGTAGTTATTTTATAATTGTTATGTTCTTAATAACATATCCCTAACACCACTATGGAGCAGTATAATTGGTTAGTGGGTCCTAATTCTTCTCTAGTTCAGATTGGTAAATATTTTGAACGGGAACTATGTTAAGCTCTTCTATCAGAATATAAAGATAAATATATAAATATATTTTACTTCTTGTTCTTAAGTGTTTAAAATTAGTTTTAAGTATAGTAAATCCGTAACAAAAATAGTTATGATGTTTTGAGGGCTTACTTTGCACCATGCAATGTTTAAGCACTTTGCATTTATTAAATCATATAATTATAAAATTGACCAGATCTCTTTTTTCATCCTCATTTTTTAGATAGAAAACTGATGTACAGAGAACTTTGATATTCTTCTCTAGGTTACATGACAAAAACAGCTTATAAATCTCAGTATATTAGTTTCAGAATATAGAAGATAGGGCTGCTGTACCAAATTACTATAAACTGGGAGACTTAAAATAATAGAAAATAACAGAAATAGTCCTGGAAGGCAGAACTCTGAAATCAATGTGGCAGCAGTGACTTATCCCCTCTGAAGCCTAAGGGGAGGGTCCTTTCTTGACCTGCTAACTTTTGGTGGCTGTCGGGTGCCTTGTGCCCTCATCACTCCAATCTCTGTCTCTTGTGTCCATGTGGACTTCTCTTCTCCTGTATCTTTTCTTCCCTCTTTTATAAGAATATTTGTCATTGGATTTAGGGCCCACCCAGGTAATCTCATCTCACAGGATGATCTCATTTTAAGGTCCTTAATTTGATTATACCTGCAAAGACTGTTTTTTCAAATATAGTCACATTCAAAAGTTCTCAGGATTAGGATGTGGACACACCTTGTTAAGGGTCATCATTCAACTGCTCCAGGAATTCTGGCTGCAATTCCCTTGCTATGACTCTCTACACGTGAATATATATATTGAAGGGCACAATAAGACACCTCCCAGTGGGATGGGGCAGCAGAGAAAGCACAAGTACTTCCATTAGGCAGAAAGAAGTTTGAACTTTGGTTTTACCATAATTATAGTTTGTTTCTCTTTGAGTAGATTATCTATTAGATATATGTTTCAGTTTTTTTGTAATAAAGTATGCTTTATTACACATTCTACCACATCATTTCATGAATATTAAAAAAAACTCAATAAAATAATCAGGTCTGACATTTAATGGGTAAATATAAAACATTAGTGTTCCTTTACTGCCCATGAACAACAACAACAACACGAATGGTGGAGGGAGTGGAAAAATAAGGAGGAATTTATTTCTAGATCAGACCCAAAGATAGAATTTAGAGGAGACCAAAGTCACGATATGTCTTGATGCATTGGTTGATTATTTACAGAGAAGGCAAGTCAAGTACTCTCTAAAAAACATGAAAAATGATTTATTTTGAAAAAAAATAACAGAGTATTTTTACAGGAACATCATGGACAATAATTTCAGTCTGGAAAAAACAGATTGCTGCAGTATAAGGAGGACCTTTTAAGTGTTAGGCTGAGGACCTTTACAGAAATCTGAGGAATTATTATAAAGTTCTGAGACAAATGTATTAAGATATGAGGTTTTATTGCCTGGTGAAAGCATTTTTATAGTAGCATTTATATTCATAATATAGAAAGAACAATTATTTACAAATGCACAGAAAAAATAAACAGAAAATTTAAAGAAGCTCTCTACAGGGGTGCCTGGGTGGCTCAGTTGGTTAAGTGTCCAAATTCAGCTCAGGTCATGATCTTGTGGTTTATGAGTTTGAGCTCCTCATCAGGCTCTGTGCTGACAGCTCAGAGCCTGGAACCCATTTAGGATTCTGTGCCTCCCTCTCTCTCTGCTCCTCCCCCACTCATGCTCTGTCTTTCCCTGTCCTTCAAAAATAAACATTGAAAAAATTTGAAAAATATAAAAAAGCACTGTACAAAAATTCATGAATCTCTGATGACACTTGATATACATCAGTGATGCTGTTATAGAAGGAATGTGCAACCCTATTAGTAATTGAGGCATATGATTAAAACCAGATGATTACACTAGCAAAAATTACAAATGGGAAAATAACCAGGAAGTAAATGCAACAAAAACTCTCATGCCCTGATTATGGAAGTATATAAAGTGTATGAAAGTATATATGTACATGGAAGTATTTTTATAATATTTTAGAAATATTTTGACATTCTTTGTACATTTATATCAGGGTACATATATAGGTTGACCATAGGATCATTGTTAATAACATTTCCAAATTTGAAACAAATCAAATGATCACCAAAAGTAGAAGGATCAAATAAACTGTGTTGAATAAGTAATGGACTATTATATAATAATGGAAATGACTGAGCCTCAAATGCATATGTCAAGAGGGAGCTACCTTGACAACACACTGAGTGAAAGAATTATGTCACAAAACAGGACATACAGTGTGATTCTATTTATACAACTCTCAACTGCAAGAAAACCGAACGTTCGTTTTAGGCTGGATACCTGAATGAGAAACTATAAAGCAAAAAAAGAAACCCAGGAGATTTTAATACAAATTTCAGAATAAGAGCTACTTGTAAGAGAGGGGAGATAAAATAACTTGGTTATAACTTCCAAATCTGCCAAAATTGTGTGTGTGTGTGTGTGTGTGTGTGTTTTCTAAAAACTCAGCAGTATTAATCATGTACTCATTTTAACCTCTTAAGTAAATTTTATGTTTATATATGTATGTATGTACATGTGTCTTTTAGGAATCCTTTTGTATGTTATGTCATGATTTCTTAAATGATGAAAAAAATTGATCCATTTGACATACTAGATTTTAGAGTTGAATTAGGTAGTAATTAGATTAAGCAAGACTCGATCACTTAACCTAATGTCAGTGAAAAAGGAGGCAGGCATGTGCCAGAATTGTGTCTTGAATTTAAAAATAATAATAATATTAATAACCTGTCAAAGATGGTGACGTAAAAACTCACCTCCACTCACATATACACTGAATGTTCATATACACATGGAGCATTTCCTTCTGAAACAAATCCAGAAACTCACTGAGCTACACATCAGGTGACCTAGAATATACCTACACTGAAATGGGTAGGAAAGGCTGAGACACATTCTCACCAAGAACCTCACCTGTGGCACGGAGACATACAGTAAGAAGTGGACTCAGAATTCCCAAGTTCTCTCTGAGGAATAAAGGGTTTGGATCCAACATTCAGGGCCCCACCTTTTAAGACTTCCACCAGAGTAATGTTCCCCTCAAACACCTATCTCTGAAAATTAATGGGGCTTGCTCTCATAAGACTAGAGCAAAGAGTTCTTAATGGGCTCAGGATGACTTGTGTTTATCTCCCCAAAGCTCAATGAAGACGGAAAAGCCAGAAAGGCTCATCTCCCAGTTTTTTCCTTAAAAAAAAAAAAAAAAAAATCCTGTTTTCATACTTTAAAAGCTGTTGCCAGAGAGCCAACCTTCTAATTTTGCACACAACCAGGATTGATCCTGACTGTGATCCTTCCTGGGCACCCTCCAGTGAGGCTGGTGAGTGCAATCTCCACATTCTCTCTGTGGCCCACTCCAGTTCGCCATGTAGTAGAAGAAAGAAAATAACAAAGATAAGAGCTGATGTGAATGAAACAAAGGCAAAAAAGACAGTAGAAAATTTCAATGAAACTGAGCTGGTTTTGAAAAACTAAACAAAATAGAGCAACCTTCAGCTAGGCTTAGAAAGGAAAAAAAGACTCAAATTAATAAAAAATATAAACAAAAGAGGAGACATTACAATTTGTATTACAGGAATACAAAGGTCGTGGGGGAATGCTATAAACAATTAATACACCGAAAAATTGGACAAACTAAAAGAATTGGGTAAATCCCTAGAAACATAAAATCTACTAAGACTGAATCATGAAGGAAAAGGAAATCTGAATGGACCAATTATTATTAAGGAGACTGAATCAGTAACCAAAACTTCCCCACAAAGAAAAGGACAGGATTACATACCTTCATTGGTGAATTCTACCAAACATTTAAAGAATTTATACGAATTCTTCTTCAACTCTTGTAAAAAATAAAAGAGGAAGGAATAATTCTAAACTCATTATATAAGGCCACCATTATCCTGACACCAAACCCGGACAAAAACAATACAAGAAAAGAAAATTATAAGCTTGTATCTCTAATACACAAAGATGCAAAAATCCTCAAAAAATATTGGCAAATGAACAATACATTAAAAGAATCATACACTATGATCAAGTGGAATTTACTCCAGAGATACAAGGATGATTCAACATTTATAAATCAATCAAGGTGATATAACATTGTAACAAAATGAAAGATAAAAAGTATATGATTATCTCAGTAGATGAAGAAGAAACATCTGATGAAAATCAACATCCATTCATGATAAAAACTCTCCACAAACTGGGTATAGAGCAAAAATACTCCAACATAATAAAGGCCACAGCTAAAATCATACTCAATGGTGAAAAGCTGAAAGCAGGAGCAAGACAATGATGTCCACTCTCACCACTTTTATTTAACATATCACTGGAAATCTTAGAGCAATTGATCAAGAAAAAGAAATAAAAGGTGTTCAAGTCAGAAAGAAAGAAGTAAAACTGTCTCCATTTGTAGATGACATGATATATATTGAAAATACTAAAGACTCCACCAAAAAACTGTTAGAACTAATAAATAGATTCAATAAAGTGGAGGATACAAAAACAATATATAACAATCAGTTGTGTTTCTTTCTATATGCTAATAACAAACTATCAGAAATAGAATTAAGAAAATAATCCCTCTTACAATTACATCAAAAAGACTGAAATACCTAGGAGTAAATTTAACCAAGGAGGTGAAAGATCTGTACACTGAAAACTATAAACCACTGAAGAATGAACTTGAAGAAGACATAAATAAATGGAAAGACATTCCATGCTCATGGATTAGAAGAATTAATATTGTTATAATGTCCATATTATCTTAAAAAATGTATAAATTAAAAGCAATTTCTGTCGAATTCCTATTGTATTTTTCACAGAAATAGAAAAACAACTTATGTTGTTAGATTTTCACAGAACTACAAGACACCATGAATAGCCAAAGCAATCTTGAGAAAGAAAAACAGAGCTGGAGTCAACATGCCTCCTGATTTCAAACTATACTACAAAGCTATAGGAATCAAAACAGTATGGAACTCTCATAAAAATATATGCATAACATGTTCAACAGGAACGAAAGTCCAGAAATAAATTCTCACATACACAGGCAACTAATATTTGACAAGGAAATCACGGATACTCAATGAGGGCCTAATAGTCTCTTTAATAAATGGTATTGGGAGAACTGGATAACTACATACAGAAGAATGAAGTTGGACTCCTACTTGTACCACACAAAAATTAACTTGAAATATATTATAGATATAAATGTAAGAACCAAAGCCACAAAACTTCCAGAAAAAAAAAAAAAAAAAACATGGGCAAGAAGCTCCTTAACATTTGTCTTGGCAGAAATATTTTTTATATGACACTGAAAGCAAAGCAACATAGGAAAAATTAAAAATGGAACTAAAGAAAACTAAAAAGCTTCTGCAGAGCAAAAGAAACAATGACAAAATGAAAACACAACCTATGGCATGGGAGAAAATATTTGTAAATCATGTATCAGACAAGGCATCAATATCCAATATATAAGGTCATACAAACCAATAACAACATCAACAAGAGCAAACCCAATCTGATTTAGAAAACGAGCAAAGAAACTGAATAGACACTGTTCCAAAGAAGACATACAAATAGCCAACAGGTACATGAAAAGATGCTTGACAGCACTAATCACCAGGGAAATGTAAATGAAACTACAATGAGATATCACAAAATGCTAGAATGGCTATCACAAAAAAAGACAAGTGTAGGCAAGGATGCAAAAAAATAGGAACACTTGTGCGCTGTTGATGGTAATATACATTGTGTAGTCACTGTGGAAAACAATATGGAGGTGCCTTTAAAAAAAGAAAAGTAGAACCACCAATAACTACCATGTGATCCAGCACTCCTACTTCTTGGTATATATCCAAAGGAAATGAAATAGGATATCCTAGAGCTATCTGCACTGACCTGTTCATTGACCTATTAACAATAGCCAAGGTATAGAAACAATCTAAGTGTCCACCAATGGATGAATGGATAGGGAAGATTATATACATATATGTATATAATCTTCCCTATCCATTCATCCATTGGTGGACACTTAGATTTATATATATATATATATATATATATATATATATATATATATCTTCATGTATATAAATCTATATATATATATCTTTATGTATATAAATCTATTTATATATATAAATCTTTATATATATATCTTTATATATAAATCTTTATATATAAATCTTAAAATTTTAAATATCTTAAAATTTTATCTTTTAGTTATGCCTCAATAAAGCTGAAATTTAATTTAATTTGGTGGGGAACATTATCAGTGTGATGTGTTATAAATGGTATTTTCATTTTCCCTTTGATGTATGTGAATTTTCCTGATTATCATAAATAAAGTAATTTTTACAGGTATAGTGAAAATTTCTTCATCTCCTCTTCCTCCTCTTCTTCTTCCTCTTCCCCCCTCCATCTGCCCTCACTCTTCTCTTTTGTTGCAGTTTTGTTCAGATGAGTTTGATTGTTTCTCTCTGAAAAGTCAGTCCCATGAAAAGCATTGACCAGGATATAAGGTACACTGAATTTGGGAGTGGGGGAGGAGTTTCAGGAAAAGAGAATGGTTGGACAGACTCCCTTCTCCTTCCTCTCTTTCTCTGCTTCTTTGGTGAATTGTCTGTACTTAACATTTATCTTTCTATACTATGCAAAAAAAAAAAAAAAAAAAAAAAAAAAAAAGAGGAAAGAAAACAAAGAAAGAAAGAAAGAGAAAGAGAGGGAGGAAGGGAGGGAGGAAGGAAGGAAGGAAGGAAGGTAGGAAGGAAGGAAGGAAAAGAAAAGGAAATCTTTTCCTTTCTGGACCAGAGATTAAAGGAAATGAAATTTAAGCTACTTATCCTACAAGCAGCAGGGAATTTGTTTACAAGGGTGTATGCAGGGAAATGAATGAAAGCCCCTGGAATTTTATAAGGTGTGACTCAGATTCAGGTAAAATATTTAAATAACTCTCAAGCTACTTAAGGCTTGCTAAGCATGCAACCTTTCACAAAAACTTTCAATATTACCATTCTAGCATCATACTTATTTAGCATGATTAGATTTTACTTCATCCTTTTAGAAACTGCTTTCTGTGGTATGTCTGGTTATTTGTTTGACAAGTTTTTTTGGCAATGTATTAAAAGTTTAATAGCCAAGCATGTAGGAGAGTGAGAGTTATTCCGTCTGTTGATTGAGAAAGCCAAATGGAGGAAAGAGCTATTGCACAATTCTAGAACAGTGTGGATTATTCAGACTATTTCACGAGGTGGTTTCCATCAGACTTGATACACAGAAGAGTGGGTGCCTTCATATCTGAAAAGCTAATGTTTTATTTTATTTTTCATTGTAAAAGAGTCTCTTTTGTTGTGGTTTTGTGCAACTGAGGTTAATTGTTACACTTTTTGGTTACATTTACAGAAAAGCAGATGTTAGTGAAGAATCAGTCATATGAAGGGCATTGATCTGGAAATAAGATAAACTGAAACGTGGGAATGAGGAGAAGAGAACGGTCAGACTCCTTGATCTTGACTGGAGAATACAATAGTATCCTCTGTCTTCAGTAAACTAATAAGAGCAAGTTAAGATCAATGGGAAAAAGGAAAGAATATTTTAAAAGTTCCATCATTTTGCATTTATATAGTTTATCTAAAGAGAACAAAAGGTCAAATGGTTACAGGGCAAGGGTAGGATGGAATGACTTGAGACTTTTATTTATAAATAAGGGAGCTGCGTGATGACACCAATGCATTCCCCTCTGGTTATAAATCACTATGGTTCAATTTCCTATGCAGTTTAACATCTAACACTTCCTTTTGCCCCATAAATATTGCTACAAACTCTAGGTACTCCTACAGTACAAAATAAATAGAAATTAACTTTAATTTAATGGCTGTATCGAGAAGTTATTGGAAGAATTGAATCATGACTATAATAAAAAGTAAGCCTTGAATCATTTTTTTTTAAAGAAAGGCTTAACGTGTACAATTTTAATATTGATAATATGACATTGCTCAAGAATGAATTCCCTAAACAACTGGCAGATGTGATCGTGCAGTTTGCAAACAGGAGAACTTAATATGAAAAATTATATTCAAGGCAATATTTATAGAACAGTAAGAGACCACACAGACAACTCAGCTGATAAATGTGATGCTTCTAACACAGCAAACCACAACCTAAAATGAGTTTTTGAACTTATATAAAATATTTTTAAAAAGACAGGCAGAGAGACAAAGATATTCACCTGAGAATTCAAGTCCAAAGGAACTTTTAGATGAAGATAGTCAATGTTAGGGGAGTGTGAGAAGAATGAGGGATTGAAATTGCCAGAGAACAGTGGTAAGACAGGGGTTTGAGTCTAATTTCATCTTATAGTGGATAAATGTGGATTTTGATTTTCTTTTTGTGATGTCCTAGGATCCATCCCTCTATCCTAACTTATGTCTGAATGTTCGTCTATAGAATCCTTACCTCCTGTTTTATGCATTAATGGGAGAGGACAAAGTAAACATTCTCCACTAGGGCTGTAAAGGAATTAGAACACACTCTTCCTGCCTTATCTTGGCCAGGGACAGTCAGATAACCCAAGGACCAACAAGAAACACTCCCCCTGGACTTTGAAACCTGGAAAGTTACGAACAAACGTGAAATGGGAAGAAGCATATGTGAACATGACTTATAAAACGGTGGGCCAAATATTAATTATGTTTCAAGAATTATGGCTCCCAGTGCTTTATCTGTGAAGGCTGATGTTTGTGCACACTTCATGGCCAAATTAAATAAATTATAGATGGTCTCTAGTCATTTAAATCAACGTAATAGGAACAGCTAGAAACAGGTAGAAGTGCGCCAAAGCTTGGGTTAACAGAATCCTGAAATATCACCAGCTGTTTTGAAAACTATTCCTATTGTATTTATTTGCTGGTGTTTTTGTAGAGGTTATCAGAAATATGGTACTTTTAAGATCATTTGTCAAGGGTAGATTACAATTCAGGTCCAACTCAATGTATAAATGTTCTCTTTTCTGACTTGTTAAATCTCTCCCTCCCTTTTCTGCACCACATATTTAAACCATTGAATGTGAGATTTTAATCTAGTCTGACCTAAATATAACTTTGATAATGCACTTTTCTGATGCTACTATTATTTATAATTCTAAAGATGATTAGTCTTCTATCTCTCTTTTTGAGACACATAAAAAATTCTGAGAGATCTCATATGAAAATAAGAGTAACAAATTGATGCTTCCAGTTTAAAACAGTCTTGAAAATGGTGAATTTATTCAGTTGGTTTTGATGAACACATTAAATCTTTCTTTTCCATCATCACTCAAAAGCCTCATAAATATTAGTGCATTCTCTTATATTTAGGTCATTAGCTATCAAACATCCATCCACTTTATTTCATACCAAAATTGATTAATACTCCCTGTTGTAAATTTCAGGAAGACATATTTTATGTTACCAAAGTGTGGAAGAATTGCACAGCTAGGTCAAGCTGAGCCCTACTGGAGGTAGGCAGACTGATCTTTCCTCTATCTTCTGCTTTGATTATCATACAAATAGGCAGATATGTATTTTTCCTCCCCTTCTTGGATGAGACCAAGATGGAGGCGATCCACAGCAGGGAGTGAAATTGTAGGCAATAGAGCATGCCATCTGGTAGGAATATGCTGGAAAATCTTCAGCTTTCTCATTTCAACAAAAGTAAAAGTAAAAGTCTATTAATTCAGCTTCTTGCTTGGCTGAGAAATAAATTCCACAAGTCTCAAATTGCATCTGGTTTACTACATGTCTGGCTCTAATATGTACAATGAAAGCCAGACAATTTGGATGAAAATATTGTTCCTCTCTGAGTTTTTAGCAATTGGAAGAAATAATAGTGTTTTGCATTCCTTAAATTCAGACACCCTCCCTCTCATGCTTCCACGATATTGATCTGGAATGCACAGTCTGTTTGGGCTATTCCTTGGGTGGTGCGGTATGGACTAAAGTTCTCTTCTTCAGGGGGAGAGAATGGTTATGGGAAAGACAGTTCCCCAGATCAGAACACCTGTCAGTGAGACCCCTGACAAAACAAACATGATACTAGCTCTCTGTGCTTTTTACTGGTAAGATCTTTGAATTTTGTCCTTTGGGCATATGACTGCCTTTGGAAACTATTATTATAAAATTTTGACCATACTCTCTTTCTTATTCTCACACCTATGTCTCTATAAATACATTGTAAGTATTTTTAGGGCAAGAGTCAGGCTAACATTTTTGTTATGCTCCCTACAGTGCTTCATATAGTCTTACATATACAAAAAATATTTCATAACTATTTGGGTGATCAAAATAAATGTGGTCTTTTCCTTATGGACACAATATAGCTGCTGTAGCTCTAGTCATCAAATCCATATTCAAAACAGGAAAAAGAGGATGATGGTTGGTCATGCCAGTCTTACCCATCCCTTTCATCAGGAATGGCAAAAGCCTGTCTCAAGCTCCTCATCAATAGATACCTACTTAGGTACCATTGGCCAGAATTATGTCATGTGGCTTTCCTGCAAATAAGAATAGGAATGCAATTATATTTACAGCCTGTGTAGTGGGGGTAGGAAAACGAGTTTAGGAATGTGTTCTGGGTGTTGGTTTAGCCAAACTACAATTCTTTTGACATACGTGAAAAGCAGTTAGCACAATAGTAAGGACTCAAAAAAGGATAGCTTCTCCTGGCTACTAATTTGAGGGAGAAACCCATTCAGTTTATGGAAATTAATGAAACATGATTTCATAGGCTCAAAGAGATAGAAAAATGTACATAAATTAAGTTAATCATCAGACAGTACTTAAATTTTTTTTATATTCCACAGTGCCTATTTTTTGTTATGTCTGGAGAAAAAATACTATGCATGTGAATTCATCATGTTCCACCGATTAAAGATTTCTAAGAATCATAATATCTAAAATAATTTATATCTGAAATTGAAATTTAGAAAAACATCTCAAGAGAGAGAAAAAATTGCTTGCGATCTTTATAAGAACTAATCTGACACTCACCAGAGCCAAAAATGCAAACCAGACATTGTCAATCTTTACTCAAGACTATCACCTGTAAAGGCAAGCTTTTTTTAATCCCTAAGCACTGGTTGCCCTGGAATCTAAACCATGTCCTGTATGAGTGGTGGGGCTTCTTTGGGAATATAAGCCATCCTAATCAGGGGTTAGATACATCCCTGGAAAGAATAAACCAAGAACAGACACCAGAGATAAAGCCCAGAGCCAGGCCAGAATAGGAAAGTGTTTGCCAAAATACCAAGCCGAAAGTGAATGATATATACCTTATAGCATCACTAGAGTGTAGAGCAAGAACCATGCTCTACTGGAGTCAGACATGTGTATTTGGAATACTGACTTTGTTATCTGTCAGCTATGGGACTTTGGACAAACTTCTTAATTTCTTGGAATCTTAATTTACTTAATATATAAGTGGGGAACATAAGACATAGCTTTTAGATGGTGGTGAGAATTATAGAAAATATGGGTTCAATATTTAACAGATTATTTATTGGATTTAGTGATTTTATTATGTTGGGATTGTCCCAAAAGCAGGGCCTCAGGCAATACTTGTAGTCAGGTAGTTTATATGAGAGATAAATCCAGAGGGAAAAAAATGAAAGAACCAAGGAGAATGAGACAGTGAGGGGGAAGAAAAGAAATCCAATATAAGGATGCATGATGTTCTTTACCACTCTAAGTATTAGGTACTTGACTTAGTCAGGACTGCCTAGGGAGCAAAGAACGAGTGACTTACAGCTGGTTGAAGATTTCCTCCACTGGTTCTCTGTTGGTTGAACATTGCCCTGAATGACTGACTCCCTCATAGTTCCAAGATCAAAACACAAGCCATAGGGTCCACTAAATTTTCTGTGTGAACCATAAAGGATTACAAAACTACCCAAGATTAGAGCACCTAGAAAGCCATAGATTTTGCAGAGAATGTAAAAATAAAGGTTATTGGATATTCATGGAAAGGAGTGATTATGATCAAAACCCACAGGTGACTGTGGATCCAATTATATATTAGAGACACACATTCATTTTAAAATATAAAATGAGAAAATGCAGTTTGGATGAAGGACATTTTCTTTAAAAAGTTATTTTCCAAAAATTCTATCTATATTAAGAGAAGTAATCTTGAAGTGTCTGCATCATCACTGTATAATTAGCACCCCAGGTTATATTTATTTAATCCGTTGAAAGTCTGAAGAAGCACAGCTCTATCTGGCAATGCCGTGATGAATAATACTGCTAATGGAGTTAAAAATTGAAACTAATTGGTTTATGTGATTGTTATTAAGTCCAATTTAAGTTAGTTAATGGAATTTTGTTTGGCTAGGGAACAGAGTTGATCTTTGCAGATGATATTTTAGTTTTGAAATAAGTAGCTGTCACCCCCACTGAATCCATGGATCTAAATAAACGAAATGATAATGTTTCCTGTACCCCTTAGGCCTAAGTTTAATTTTAGAGAAAATGTAGTAAGACCCTTCATAATGCTCCTAATATAGTGGAGTTTCTGTCTAGAATAGTTTCACACCCAATCTGAATTTTGAGCAACCTCCGTATAAGACCAAGGCATTTAAATTAGTGTGACAGTTCAGCAGAGTATAAATCCATATCACAGTTGCCTAAATAGATTTCAGTGTCACCCAATGAAGAAATAAATTGTTTTTCACGAGAACCAGACTTGGCAGGAATGCCAAAAAAACTAGTTAAACAGAAAATATACAACTTAAGACAGTCTTCTACACTATTTGCTATTCTTCAAGTGTGATTGTTCCTTAACTGGCCTGTAAAATACAACCTGACCGAAATTTGAAATCAATATTCATATATGTAGACCACAAGTGGTTTTTTTTTTAAATCTACATATGTGGGGAGCCTGGGTGGCTCAGTGTTTGGACGTTTGACTTCATCTCAGGTCATGACCTTGCAGTTCATGAGTTTAAGTCCTTCATCAGGCTCTGTGCTGACAGCTGGGAGCCTGGAGCCTGCTTCGAATTCTGTATCTCCCTCTCTCTCTGCCCCTCCCCCTCACATGCTCTCTCTTTTTCTCTCTCAAGAATAAATATCATTAAAAAATATATTAAGCCTATGTATGATGGAGTTCTCTCAAACTTTTTGTACATCATTAGTTATCCTAAAATATAAAGGGGAGTTGAAAAAATTCAAAATGGCAATCAAATCCACTTCCTACCACTTGCCATTTCAAGTTTGGCTCATCACTTTCCAGACTCTATTAAAAAAGCAAGAGAAAAGAGATGGAAACAGAAAATGGAAGTCCTGCCATTTCTCTAATTAGCTTCTGGATGAATTCTTTTCCAAAATAATTCTTTCCCAAAGAGCCTAAACTGCAGCATTTGGTATGCACAAGCTCCAGCTAGTGATCAGATCGACATGAGTAAGTCTGTGTATGTGGGTCACACAGGAATTTCATTTGGAAGTGAAATTGCCGTATATGAAGAACATCACCCACGGTAATGTGGACAAAGTAAGAGTAAAGGTCATCTATGCACAATGGGAATGTTCTCCATAGTGTGAGCTTTTCTCACTCTTTGGGAAATGATGATTTACATTGTAGGCACCCAGCAGACAAACTTTCATAGTCATTCAGGCAGCAGCATTAAATGATTTCATCCCCCTGCATCCTAAACCACTCTTTACAACAATCTATATACAATATTTACCTCACAGGTTTCGGTGCTGGAAGAAACATAAGAGATATGTTATAGACAAAGGCTCTAATTGCTCCATTGTCTGTACAAGATCACATTGCGAAAGTGAGTCATAAAAAATTCAGGTTTCTTGCTTCCAAGACCAGTGACAAAATAAAAGAAAATGTAAATGATTACTATCTATTCTGCATATAAAATATACCATTGCAAACCCTTTCTACGCAGTAACTCACTTAATGTTTACAATAACCATGGGTTCTACTTAGTATTCTTCCTATTTACAGATAAGGAACCTCACAGTCCCAGAGGCTAATTCTCATGGCCAAGAATACACAGCTAATAATAACATTCTAAGATTTAATCAATGTTCTTTCAACACATTATGCTAACTATCAGGTCATGGGGAAAAGAACTTGTTCGTCTCTATAGGGGGTACACATTTGACCATGATTGATGCAGTTGATATTCCCAAACATGGTGGGGAGGGGGGGGGAAAGGAGCCAATCTTTCACAGTGCTTCACTCATGAGAGTAGAATTCAGAAAAGCAGAATATTTAGGAAATATGATTCCTAGTGTAATTGAATTTTCTTGGTTTCTGAGATTTAGTCTATGGTCCCTAACCATTTTGGCAATCTGTCTAAACCAGTGTATTGCTTCTCTTACCTTACTAATCCTGCTAAGTATTTTTACTTACAAAACTTAAGGTTGTCCTGCTAAACATTAACGATCACAACACAGAACTGTAAATACAGAAATAATGCTGGGTATTTACTGATCCTACTCCAAGAACAGTAATCTCACACATAGTAGATATCTAATAAATGTCTAATGCTAAAAATGGTTTCACGACACCCTTTGAAAGTCATGCATCTCTTCTGTCTCTTTGAAGGAGGAAAAAATAAAACGGGGTAATGGAAGGATCTATATTCAAGTCATTTCAGTTATTACAGAAGCTATGGCTGTATTAACCTTTTATGTACGTTGTAAAGTAGACACTAAAATACCTTTTCTGTTTCCAAAAGCTTTCGTGGTTTCATGCTGGTTAACGGATAACATATCAGTGTATAAGGCTTTCCCCAAATTTGTGTCAACCCACTCTTCTGTTACTACCTTCCCCTAGCCTCGCCATGCCACGCTGATGTGACTTAGGCTATCCAGAGCGAAATCAGACAGTTTCTGCCTTCATGCCTTTGCTTACGCTGGTCCTACAATTTGGATTGCCTTCTCTCCATCACTGCATTTCCATGTGTTACTCATCCTTCATTACTGCACTCAAAAGCCACTACTGTCAACAACTGTCAGACTGCTCAAATGCAGTAATTCCCCCCTTTCTCAAACCACCATGCTGTTCAGCTCATTTTGGTATCTCACATTTTATTTCAACCTTTAATCTCCTCTAGCTTATTATTACCTGATAATATAAACTTACTAACACCTTACAATTTCTTTCAAAATTTCCATAAATATTTGTATATGCAATGTGTTATATGACCTACTACAATCACTCAAGGTTTCTATCTTATAGGTATTAATAATCTAAATTAGAAATAAAAGCATATAAAGTCTTTTCCATTGATTCAGTTGATTAAATTATGTGTAATATCCTTACTGTACAATTTCTTTGCCTTAGATCTTTCTTTTAAGTTTATTTATTTATTTTGAGAGACAGAGAAAGGGAGTGAGCGGGGGAGGGGCAGAGAGAGATTGGGAGAGAGAGACAGTCCCAAGCAGGCTCCACACTGTCAGTACAGAGCCCAAGACGGGCTAGAACTAACAAACCGTGAGATCATGACCTGAACTGAAATCAAGAGTTGGATGGCTAACTGACTGAACCACCTAGGTGGCTCAGTTGTTTTGTTTTGAGAGAGAGAGAGAGAGAGAGAGAGAGAGTGCATGCATGAACCCAGGAGGTGCAGAGAGAGGGGAGGACAGAGGATCCGAAGCAGACTTTGCGACTGACAGCAGGAAGCCCAATGTGGGGCTTAAACTCAGGAACTTCGAGATCATGACCTAAGCCAACGTCAGGAGGCTCAATGGACTCAATCACCCAGGTGTCCCTTTGCCTCAGATCTTTGAAGACAAAGACTCATTATATTCCGGCATCACTTATCCCCGTGGAAAGAAGTCTGGTTATATCTACCTGTGGGTTATATTTACCTGTGGGTAATTTGCTTTTTCTGTTCAAATGCCTGAAAAAGTTTCTGTGAATTTGAAGTTCAATAACTTAGACATGGTGCATATTGGCACTGATTGTTCTGTATAACATTTTGCTGAAATATTGTCTATTCTTAGCATCTGCCAATTTAGTCTATATTCACTTCAGGGAAATGTTCTTCTATGAAAAATTTGGAAACACATATCCTTTCTTTGTTGCTTTCTAACTTTTCTCTATTTCAAATGTATCAGTTTTTCTTATCTATCTAATTGGTTTAATTGTTTTTTGCCTTTCTTGCCTTGTGGTATTTCTGACTATCCCAAGCTTTTTTTTTTTTAATTTGATTTTTCAGCTGACTCTGATTGGTTCCTTGCTGATTCCAACTTGTTTATCAATTAAGTAATGATATTGTTTCCCTCATCATATTTTCAATATAGCTTTACATCTTTTGTTGTTAGTTTAGCTTTGTGTCTTTTAGACTTTGGCTTATTAAATCCATGTAGCAATTATATTTGCTGTGAAGTGTAACACTGATGAGGAATGTTCTTTTGTTTCTTTGTTTATTTTTCCTTTTAGTACTCGCTATGCCATTTTCTTTTGTAATTTTGCTAACCCCTGGGCAGCTTGGTGACTTTGTGAACATTGAATCTTTTCTTTACTTATCCAGAACTAGCTTGTTTTCTCCACCAAAAGATGGTTTGAGTGTTAGGTATTTGGTGTTCTGTCCATCCCTCTGGAGCTTAGTGGCATGGGGAAGGGGGGCATCCAAAATAGAGGGTGCTCAGTGTTTTTATATTACCTCTTCTCTTTAAAACTGTTTGGCTAAGTGTCATTTATCAAGTTTTATTTCTCCCAGTTGTAGAATGCAATCCATTCTCATTGAGTAGTTACCATTGTGCTTTGACTTGACTCCAGAGGAGCTCCGGAGACTTGACTTTCCTTCTTTTACCAGCTTTTCCAGTGACCATATCCACTGCTGACCAGTAAGAGCAGTGAAAATTTAAGGATATGCACTTAGTTTGTTTTTTGAAAACATTGAGCTAATGGCAAAAATTCTGCTTAGCTTATTAGTAAAGTGTCTAAGATTAACAGCTCTGCAGAGGTATACAGACACTGAGCTACTATGTAAATTTCTATTTAATTCCCCAACCTCTAATTTCTGAAGCCTTAGATGGCTTTCTTTTCCATGTTTGGTTGCTGATAGTAAATTTTTCTTGTTATATTAAATTACTATTTCATTCGATTCTTGGTTGGGGAGAGGGGTTCTGTTAATCAGCCTTACTCTGTCATCTTAATCCCAAAGTCCTTGTTCATCTCTTTTTAGATAATCCTTCCAAGTGCATTTTTTTTTGTAATTTTTTTATGGTTTTTTTTTTTTTGTTTGTTTTGTTTTGTTTTTTGAGAGAGAGAGTGAGTAGGGCAGGGACAGAGAAAGAGGGAGACACAGAATCCGAAGACAGTCTCCAGGCTCTGAGTGAGCTGTCAGCACAGAACCCAATGCAGGACTTGAACTCAGGAACCGTGAGATCATGACCTGAGCAGAAGTAGAAAGCCTAACCAACTGAGCCACCCAGGTGATCCCTAACTGCTTTTATAAAGGCCCACACTCTGACATTTTCAAAGAGGGACGTTTTTTCTGACTTGAAAGGTTATCACTTATGATTGCTATTCCAATGCCCCCAACAGGAAGCTTTACAAAAGGTGACTTTGTTCTTGGGAGTGCCATTACTAATCCTAGCTTAGGCACCATTAGAATAGAGAGATTTGAATTCTCTGCCTGTAAAAAACATGCCACTTTGCTAAGGAAGAATAAATAACAAACCTTAGGTATCAAGTTTTGTTATGTGAAAGAAAATAATCACAATGAAATAAACATTGATATTTGAAGGATTAAAGAACACTTCAAGGGGAAATGGGAATTTAAATCTCCTGGATGTGTTTAAAAGAGGATGAATCTGAATAGGAGTTTTAGGGAGTAGTGGGGTTTTGGCTTTGGATGATAAGAGGAAATAGTACTTGCCATGATGGGTACATTGTGAGCAAAGGAAAGAAGAGAGAAAGCACAGGCTGTATTTTTCTGCATCATATTAATCAATTTGGCTCTAGGATAAGGTACAAGAAAAGAGGGAATATAAAGTGATGTTTTAAAATGACAAAAATCATGGAGAATCTGAGTGACATCCTTAGTAACTTATGACTTTAACCTTCAGCTTTGGAAGCTGCCCTCCAGACTTAAGATACCTCTATGTCAGATTTCGGTCTCTCAGTCAAAACATTTAGATTCCTTTCCCCCTGTTGAGAAAAATAAGCTTTTCTAGCAAGCCAATCTCATCTTATTGAGTTCAGATTTTAGCAGGCTGACATTAGTAACAAGAGATTAGAGGTGTGAACTTCCTCAATTTATGTTAACAAGGTGCTAAATGCAAAGGCCAATTATGGCTACCCCTGAATGTTAACTTCCTGTCTCCTGAATATCCAGCGAATGAGCTTGATCAGGGTATGGCCCTTGTCCTGTGGTATTTATAGGATTCTCAGCTGAAACTTATTGGATTCCTGAAAGTGTGGGTTGTAGATTCCTCAGGGTATTGAGGAATTTTGTGGGTTCACTATAAATGCCCCAGATGCTTTCCAGAACACCTGGCAATAAATTCCAGCCTCTTTGACTTCCCATTTCTTCTGATGCAGGGTTATTAAATATGAAATATTGCATGCTGAAATTCACGTAAAACAGCCTAATTAGTAATAGGAGGAAGTGAGAGCAAGGGCACACATGGTAAGAAGGGATGATGGAGGGGCTAAGGATAGGGCTCTGTAATTGTGAAAACACTGGGAACTTAATCCTTTTCCAATTTTTCAGTGCCCTACCTGGCCTAATAACTCTCTTCTGACCTTCTCCTATGGTTCTGGCTATTCTTTCTTTTCATGTCTTTTGCCTTTTTTGTAAATAAACATTTTTTTTAATGTAGGATAGTTTTAGATTTATAAAAAAAATTGTGAAGACGGTATGGAGAGTTCCATATACACTTCACTCAAATATCAACCTATAAAAAAATACCAGGATATAGATCCTATTCACCCTTCTAGGAATGATTTTGTTTGCTTATTTGTTTGTTTCCTCCTAATTCCTTTCCTACCTTCATCATACTCAATGTTATGCCCTTGTTTAGATTCTCAGAAATTCTGATAAGATAAGCTTACTAAAATGATATCGTGACTCAAGTCCACAGATTTTTTTTGTGTGTTGTTTTTTGGCTTTTTTTTTTTAGTTTATTTGTTTATTTTGAGAAAGACAGAGACAGCACTAGTGGGGAAGAGCAGAGGGTCAGCCAGTGCAGAGGCCAGTGCAGAGGCCAACGCAGAGCCCCATCCCATGAACCATGAGATTGTGACCTCAGCCAAAACCAAGAGTCGGACACTTAACCAATTGAGCCACCCAGGTGCCCCCATATATGTTGCTCTTTATGCCTACAACAGAGTTACTCAAAGTATAGTCAATAGACCTCTTTCTGTCTGAAAAGTGTAACCAGTCTTCCAAGTACTAAGAAGCTTGGACCAGACTTTAAGTCCTCTACATTGCTGTGTTTTCTGTCGCAAAATAATTTTTAAGAAGAAAGACATGCATTGATTTACATTCTAGTGCCATCCTCTGGTACATTCTCATTGCCTGTCTACCTGAAAGATTCGTTCTCATTCTTCAAAATCACCTGTGTTATTGCCCTGAGAAGCCTCTGCAACCACATGGACTTCCCCATACATACCCTCCCCACTGACTCTAGTCTTTCATTACATCTGAGATAACCACCAGAATGTAAGTACCTGGAGCAAGGTCCTAAAAATGTATTAAAGAGTTAGGCATATGGAAAAGTGTTTATAATATGTTGAATTGCATAAAACTCAGTTATAGAGTTAAATTGAAAAAATTGATGATCCCTTAGTTTCCATAGCCAGATCATGGAGGAAATAGATTTCATTCATACTGTGGTTTAGGATTTAAAAAATATAAGTAATGAATACCAATGTGATTGAGACAATTGATGTAAGTGCAAAAATAGCAGTAGATGAATAGAACTACTTGCCTGTGTCCTCAAATCTTTGGCAAAATATTTAGGTTGATTTTCCCCATCCATCCATGGTGTTTGCTGTCAATTACTTTTGACAATGCTATACATACTTTTTTGGTTCTTGACTTGTGTATTTGTCAGCAAATAAAAAAGCTTTGATACTTTTTTAATCTAGAAGACCCTGTTTGAAATAAGAGGAAATGACACTAATGAGAAAAAGAATCCATGTGCTAAGTTCTAATCATGTATATTTTATCAATAATTAACACCATACAAAAAAAGTGGCCTTTAATGGGTTAAATACCCATCCGTCACTGTAAGCAAATATAGGCAGTTTAAGTTTTAGAGTTAGGTTCTAAAGCAGCAGTTGTCAACCAAAGATGATTCTGTCCATAGGTGATATTTTGCAATGGTCGGAGACATTTTAGCACTATGGGAACGGGAATGCACGCTATAGGCGTCTTGTGCGTAGAGGTTAGGTCAGCTGCTAAGCATACTACACTATACAGGACACACCTCACAACAAAGAATTCCCTGGTCTCAACTCTCAGTAGTGCCAAGGTTGACAAATAATAGTCTAGAAGACTACCAGCCACCGGGAGGTCAGCAGATTTTTGTCAGGAAAAATGCGAATGTACCCATGAAGGAAGCTGAGGTCATGCATGTTATATGTGTCAGACAACATAGAAGTGTACTTAACTCAAACTGAGTTAACTCATACATGTTTTCTAGAGGAAATAATCCCTGAGATAACACTCAGTAAGAAGTGAAGTATTGATCAAGAGAATAAAGTTGGAATGAATTTTATAGGAAGGGTGAACTGCATGAAAACATTGAATAGGTTGGTGTCTGAAACAAACTTTATACAGTTTCATCTTAACTAAAAATGAGGCAGGGAGTGGGTGTATATGAGGACAGAAAGTAGTAGGGTGTTTGTGGCTTATCAGAGGTCTGAGACCTCTCAGAAGGGAATTTCCAGAGACAATGAGGATATTTGAGAGCTTCTGCACTCAAGAGTTTTACAGTCTGAGATGAGAAACCTATACCTATGATAAGATATTTGTATACTTTGCTTAAATGTTACACTGGAAATACACAGAGTCTGACAAGACAGCATATAGGACAGGGAAGTTACCAAAATAGAGAGAACCTGGAGAGGCTTCCTCAGTGAGGGAACGTGGTCACATTTAAACTGAATCCTAAAGGATGAGTCACAGGAAGCTGGATGAGCATAGAAAGTGGTACGGAATTTATTCCAGAAGAAAAGAAAGGTGCACAGAACAGAAGGGAGAGAGAGTCTGGAAAATGTCACATTTCAAGTAGTCCAGTGTGGGTGCCACAAACTGCAAGACGTGAAGAGAGGAGGATGAACCTGGAAAAGAGAGATTGGGGGTCAGCAGATTATGAAATATCATCTGTGGCAATGCTGACGTTTGGCCTGACCGTGTAATGCCATTGCAGGAAATAAAGCAAGGGAGTGATTCCATCAGATTTATGCCTTAGGAAATTCATTCTGTCCAGAGAACTTAGCTGCAGAGACAAGGTTTGGAGTCAAGGAGGCCAGTCAGGAGACTGTGAGGCCCATCCAAGCATGAGTAATAGGTGGCCCCACTGAGACCTTCTAACTTACATGGACATGTTATTTGTTTATCCCTTTCAAAACGTGAAGGAGATGAAATATCTATGCTATAAATATTTTAAATAAATAAATGTTTAAATGAATACATAAATAGTTTCCCTAAGCATATTACCATTCAAGAAAATGTGGACATGAAGGTGAATCAACTTCCCGACTCCCAGAAGTTACAGGGGAGACAATGTATATGTTAACTGATACCTAAGGTCAGAAATGATGCACTCCAAGATAAGGATGCTGATACCTACAAGTGGGAAATCAGAGCAGGCAGAGGATGACTTCTGCACAGAGAATCAGAAAACACTCTATGATAGTGATGTCAATAGAGAAGGTTACTAACATTGTAATAACTTACATTCAAATAATAGGTGATTGTTATGCATTTATTGTGGGCATTATCTCTGGTAACCTTTAAAATGACCCTAAGTGTTAAGTACAGTCATCATCCTCACTTTACTGATGAGGAAGCCGGGGTGTAAGAAGGTTATGGGATTTACCCAAGGTCGTTCAACTGTTAAATGGCAAAATCAGGAATTCATCCTGGTGCAGATGAAACAAGTAATATTTAGAAAGGTTGAGGCAGGAGGAACATGCTTACCGTGTGGAGGAAGGAGCATCAATATGGGCACTCAAGTAGAGCGTCCCATGATACACATGGAAAAAATAGAACGGTTTATTTTGCCAGCAACCTGCACTGGATAAAGAATCTTCAAATAAGCAGATTTTTTTTCAAGGCATGTGGACAAGCAAACCCCTAAGAATCTTTCATAATTTAGGTTTTTCATTCAACCACGTACCATAAGTAAACTGTTCTCCCAAGGTGAGGTATAGACAGCTTTCCATTGCTTCCTTCCAGCTCTCTGAGGTGGGCCATCTTGAATAGTTTAGGGCAATTATTTGATCACACATTTCCTAATTGACAAAAAATGTTAATAGTATCTTCAAAATCCCTTACTCCCTAGCTGCCAGCAGAGCATGCATGGAACAGATGCCAAAGACAGCTTGGAAACTTCCAAAAGGGTTGGAAACAGCAATTACTGTTAGTCCCTCTATCTGCCACATCCAGGGCTGGCATCACGAGCAGCCATTGTGTTTGCCAAGGGGCTCAGGTGGCATCCTGAAGGGACTACTTACTCGGAAACCCATGTGGTGATTTGTATTCCCTTCAAATTCCAAGACGAAAATAGAGACCAAGTATATGGACATTTAACCTTTAACTGGAAAAAAAAAAAAAAAGAATCGTTTCAAGGAAATACTGTCTTTTAATAGTTTACCACAAAGTTCATACTCAAGATTGGGCTGTGGCCAAAGAGAATCTAGTAAAATTTTGTGCAAAATGACCACCTTCTTCTAATATATCTGGCTGAATATTTCCTCTGTCTTGATAGTGAGGGCAATGGGACGTCCTGGGTGAAACCACTACTCTTAGGTCCCAGCCACCATAGAGGCATAGATCCCTGGCCGCAGTCTCACCTCTGCCTTATGAGCCCTGACGACCTCTGCACATTCTTCACCCTCCTAATGTCTGTCACTCTCCGCCCTGCTGGAGTCCTGCTCATTTTTTGCATCCTGTACCCTCTCTATGGATACACTCTACTTCCCCACTCTACTTCAGGCCCACATTTAATGTTTCCTTCGGTTCCACCTTCCATAAACACTTCAATTTTAGCCCTCTATCTGAAGTCAGACTTGTAGGCAAACTACAAAAGACAAAAACAACCAGTTTGTACATCTCAATTTTAACACCTATAATACTGCTTTCTGATTACCTATTTGTGTGTCAGTCTCCAACTATATTTTGAACTTTCCAAAAGCTAGTACCAGGTCATATTTATCCCCATCCTCCTAATCCTGGCACAGGATTTGACACGTAGCAGACAGTGAGTCAATAGTGGCTAAGTAAATGGGGAAAAACATCCTTCTTCTTAAAAATAAAAATTGTATGTTAATTATACTTCAATAAAAATAAATTTAAATATATATGTATAACTTAAATATATATATATACATACACACACACACACACACACACACACACACACACAGAGAGAGAGAGAGAGAGAGAGAGAGAGAATGCATGAAAGAGCAGAAGAGAGGCAGAGGGAGAAGGAGAGAGAGGATATTAAGCAGGCTCTACTTCCAGAGTGGAGCTGGATTCGGGGCTCCCTCTCACGACTGTGAAATCATGACCTGAGCCAAAATCAAGAGTTGGACACTTTACCAACGGAGCCACTCAGATGCCTTAACAATAAATTTAAAAAAATGTTTCTGTACTTGACAGAGGCCTCCGCATTTTGGACGAAATTTTATTTTTTTTCTATTTCTTAGCAAAATGTAGGAGGTGGGGTCAGATCTGGCATCCAATCCCGACTCACCCTGTAGTTGTTTTACTCTGGCAAGTTAATTGAACGGTGTAAAATAGGAACATTAATAATGACCACTGTGTGGAATTCTTGCAAGAAATAAATGAGATAATGAGTGCAAGGATCTCATTCTAGTGTCTAGTATAAACTGAACTCAATTAATATCAGTTACTACCATAATTATTATCATTAATAATCAGGTAAGTGTTTTGATTATCTCTAAGGTGCACTGGGCTCAGAGGCCTTTGGGTTATTGTGTTTCTCTCTTGCTCCACCTGGGGTGAGTGAGAAAATCTTACCTTTAAAAAGCACAAATTGTTCTCCCTTTTTAGGTCTTCAGTAAATTCTTTCTAATTATCCCTATTCATGAGTTAGCACTTGCCATGTACAAGGAGCAGAATTTAGGACTCCAGTTTTGAGCTTTGTGATGTTTTCATGACAACTCAGATTAGTCAAGAATTGAAATCAGGATGAAGTAAGAACAGCAGAATAGTTGTGTTATGGTTTCTGGGACCAAAGAAAAAGTCAGGAGAACAGGGAGCATGTGAGCAGCAAGGGGGCCTGGTCTTGACTCGGACCCAGGAGAGCATCAGGATCTGCCAACAAGGTGTCGAATCCCTACCAAGAGAAAACTCGAGTGGCAGGTCCATACCCCACAGAGGCAGGATTTTCCTTTTTTTTCTTTTTTAATTATAAGGAAAATTATTGAACATGCTTGAGAGAAAACTAAATTGAAGTATTCTCATCTATCACCCAGACTGAACAATTATCAAGATTTTGTCATATTTACTTTCCTTATTCCTTTTGTCTATTTTTTAATTGTATGTATTGATTTTTTTAATTTTTTTTAATGTTTATTTTTGAGGCGGGGCGGGGGGTGAAGGGCAGAAAGAGAGGGACACACAGAATATAAAGCAGGCTCCAGGCTCTGAGCTCTCAACACAGAGCCGTATGCAGGTCTTGAATTCACAAACATGAGGTCATGACCTGAGCTGTAGCGAGAAGTTTAACTGCCTGAGCCACCCGGCCTCCTCTGTACTGATGTATTTTGAAGCAAATCACGGACATTATGTCATTTCGCCTCCATATACTCCACTAACAGTATCTAAAAAATATGCGTTTTCTTACAATTCATAGTATCATAAATATAAAAAAATGCCAGGATATAGGATACAGGATATAATATTGAGTCCATATTCACACTGCCTAAATGATATCAAAATGTGTTTTTACAGTTGGTTTGGGTTTTTTTGTTTTTGTTTTTGTTTTTGTTTTTTTGCTTTGTTTTGTTTTGTTTTGTTTTTCCTATCAGGATCCAACAGGATCTATCATTATATTTAGCTGGAACATCCTTCCGATTTTTTTCCCATATCATCAACTCTTTGCAAACACCCTGTGAGTTATCTCTTAGAATGAAAGTTAGCTCTAGAAGCTTAATTGGATTCATGTTTTCTTTTCTTTGAAAATGATAGTTTATAATAGATAGATTACATCAAACACACACATGTCTATGTATCTTCATTGAGTGAGGCTAAGGTGATCAGTTGGTTCAGGTTGCCTGATGACTCCATTATAAAATAAAGTTCACCATCAATTTTAACCTAAGGGTTTCATCCATTGATGATGATTGCCTAAATTAATTACTTCATGTGAGGATGCCAAATGACAATTTTTGAATTCTGTCTAACTTTCTCCATGCATTTGCTGGGATTTTCTAAAAAGGACTCCTTCTCATCAATAAAAGCTATTTGGTGACATCAAAATACAGTTCATATGAAAAAGGCAGGAGAAATTATTTCCTTTAAAAAATGATCGTTTTTAGAAAAAGGAATTGATGCCCTAATAACTTTGAATGGTAACCAATGAATTGCCTCCCCCCGCCCCATTCCTTTTCTTCCTTCTTCCTGTCTTTTCTGAGTAACATAAGTTTCACTATACTCAATGTTATCTTAATCAATTATATTTCTTGGTTTCATTAATATTATTATTGTTACTTCTATTAATATTTCTGCTAGATGCTTAAATTTCTCACCTGTGACCAACAAGAGACACTTTGTATTTGTTCCTGGGTCCTTTTGAAAGGACCTGTTAGATTTTAAGAGCTCTCTTGCGTTTTGTACAAAAAGTCTCAGATTCATTTGGATATATTTCCTTCTTGAGACTTGAAATCAATCATTCTCCAAATATCACTTGTTCTTTTTGGTGGAGTGTATTATATGAAGGATATAATCTGGGTACTTGGTGCTCTTATACTTATTGTGTTGTCATAGCTTCTAGGCTTTTCCAATAGGCAGAACTAAGAAGTACATATTTAAAAACAAAAACAAAAATAAAAATAAAGAACTTGTGTCCACCCTGATATTTTCAAATTCAGATTTAACATAGCATAATTTATTTATAGTATTTGTATTTCTTTTTTTTGAACAGTGAAACTATTAACCCCAACTATTAACATAATTATTTATTCTGAGCACCTAGGTGGCTCAGTGAGTTACATGACCCACTCTTGGTTTTGGCTCAAGTCATGATCTCACGGTTTGTGGGATCAAACCCCATATTGGGCTCTGCACTAACAGCATGGAGCTGGCTTGAGATTTTCTCTGTCCCTCTTCCCTGCTTGTGCGCTCTCTCTCTCTCTCTCTCTCTCTAAATATCAGTAAATAAACATTTTAAGAAACATAATTATTTATTTGAATTTTTGTAGTGAATGTAGACACATACATACACATATGGTTCCAATGTAATATTAGCATGATTAAAAGAAATAGTAGACTATTGAATGCTGTTTAGGATTACTTAAAGTCCTACTCATTCTTAGATTATATTCCACTATGGAAAAATAAAATTAGTATGTTTTAAAATCACTTTAAATAATAATTATTTCCTCTGGGTGGTTAAGTCACCATATTTATAATAGAGTTCTATTTTCAACTTTTGCATATTGCTTTCTTTTACATTCCCACTTAATTTTATTTTGCAGTGTTTCTCAATTTAAAACTCTACAACAAGATATATTTACAGAGGTTGCATTCCTTATTTGTCAGAATATTAGTTTTTTTTTAATTAATTAGTGTTTTAGTTTGTAATGGAGAATTTCATGGATTATGTATAATTAGATGTTAAGGAAAGAATATATTTCTTTTAAATTATGATTTTATGAGTGTTTCATACAGATTAATAACAAAAAATGTCTCTTAATTTGTTCTTTAAACTATTCTTGCATAGAAACATATTGTGAGATTCTGTGAGCAAAATCTTAAAAAATAATAAAAATATTTTACATGCATTTTTTTTTTGGTCAAAAACACATAAAACGAGATCTACCCTCTAAACAAATGTTTAGTGTACTGTACAGTATTGTTAACTATAAACATAATGCTGTAGCAGATCTCTAGAACCTTTTCAAAATCTTGCATGAAGGGAGTCATATATCCGTTGAACAGTGACTCCCCATACTTTATAGCACATAGATAGTAATTTATTTTTTCTTCAGTGTTACCTGGAAATAGTGAGCCACATGTAGTTAGCTACATGTAGAATGTCAATAGTTGCTTCTGGATCACCTGCTACAAAGAGTTGTTTAGGACTTGTAATAGAACTTGCCCATAACAGGTAGATATCACCATTATTATTGTAATATCTACCTCTATAAGACCAAATAAAAAATATAGAAAGATTGTGAGTACTATTTAATATACTGTGTACCACATAATTTATACTGACAGTGCTAATATAATTATATTGGGTCGGTTGGGTGGTTCATTTGCTTAAGTGACTTTTGATTTCGGCTCAGGTCATTATCTCATGGTTTGTGAGTTTCAGCCCAACATCCAGCTCCACACTGCTGACACCCAGAGCCTACTTGGGATTCTTTCTCTCTCTACCTCTCCCCAACTTGTACTCTCTCTCTCTCCCTCTCTCAAAATAAATAAAGTTAAAAAATAATTTATAGTATACTGATGGTTACAAAAGTATAGATATTAATAAAAACCAACGTGTACTGAGTGCAAATAACATGCCTATCACCAACCTAAGTGCTTTTCATGCATTTGCTCATTTGACCTCACAGTCATCCTGAATAATAATAATAATAATAATAATAATAATAATAAAATTAAATAATTATTTATCACAATAAAATTGCATTATTTATAATATATACTTTAAATTATTATTTATATTTATTATATAAATATAATATATATTTACATCTATTATATATTATATATAATAATTATTTATAATTATAATATATAAATTATATATTTATAACATATTTTTATATATTTATTTATATTTTATAATTATATAAATTTATAATTTTATATTACATATAAAATATAAATCATATAACATATATAAGAAACATATATTATATAAAAATATATAATATTTATAATTATATAAATATTATATGTATTTATTATATAAATATTATTTAATATTATAACATATTATTTATGATTATAATAAAGCTTATTATATAATAAAATTATTGTTACTTATTATAATAAAAGTATTGTTTACTGTTATTATTATCCCATTTTACAGATAAGGTTATTGTGCCTCCAAAGACCCAAGAAACTAGCTTAAAATTATGCTAGTATGTAATGTGTCTACAATCTAACCCAAACCTACTTGATGGGAATCATGCACTGTTTTATAATTAAAATTCAGAGAAATTAATCTCTTAGATTACAAAGGTAGTAATAATCTGAATTTCATTCAGTCTGTACTGTTCCAAAATCTGTGCTATTTCTATTCTATCATGCTGTTTCTACTTGCAATCTTGCAAGAGAAACAAGATTAAACATGAAAAGCAGCATACATTCTTTATAATCTAGTGTAAAATGTGTGGATCAAGTTAGAAAGATGTTGGTGACCATTGCTGAGTGCTAACATTTTTTACCGATTCATTTAATAAATATTTCTGAGCAGTTACTACATGACAGGTCCATTTCTTAGGGCTTGGAAAACAGCCTACATTCTAATGAGGAAGTCTGATTTTGAACAAATAATCATTTAATGTCAGAGGATGAATCATGCTCTGAAAAAAAAAAATAGAGTAAGGGACCAAGAACTACTGTTTTAGGAAACAAGGTTCAGAAGGACTCAGAATGAGACATCTGAGCTGGGACCTGAATGGAATGAGGAGGCAGGTCCTTAGGGAGGGGAAAAGCACGTACAAAGACCCTGAGGCAAGTTCAGTGTGCATCAGACAGACCCAAAGTGACCCCCAGTGATGTCCCACCTCCTGGTATCCATGACTTTATGTAATTCCCTCCTGCTGAGTGGATGTGGGATCTGTGAGTTGCTTCTAACAAATGGATATAGGAAAGGTGAGATGGGATGTTGCTCCCTTGATTAAATTACATTTTATGACAAAGATGATCAGATGTAACTGCCATGTTTACACTATATTATAAAATATAGCAGACTAGAGTGAGAGACTCCCCTTTGCTGGCTTTGGAGAAGGTCATTCAGCCAAGAACTATGAAGTATCTTTAAGACCTGCAAACCTCAGTCCTACAACCTCATAGAGCTGAATTTTGCCAATAACCACATGAGCTTGGAAGTAGTCTTAAGAACCTGATTACAACCTTGTGAAACCCTAAGCAGAGGACCTAGGTAAGCAATGCCTGGACCCCTGACTCATGGAAACTGTGAGATAATAAATATGTGTGGTATTAAGCTGCTAAAATACTGATTACTTGTTTCATAGCACTAGAAAACTAACAAAGTATGTTATAGAGAGAGCAGGAATGTGAATTTTACTGGAGAGAAAGTGGCAATGGGAAGGCAGGAGGGAAGGAGGTGGCCAGGCATGAGATTATGAGAGCAGTGCTAATCAAAGCATGGTCCACTAACCACACCCATCTCTACCAGCTCTCCATGACTCCAAAATTAAAAGCAAGCATTTAGAGATGTTTACAGCAACTTGACATTGCACAACATTTAAGCAGTGATCAGTGGACTCATCTCATTGAGCATAATATGGTCAAGCATAGGTGTTGGTGAATTTACTTAGTCCCTGTTGGAGGAGATATGTGCTGGTATTGATCTGCAAAGAGTTGGTGGGGAGGACTGGTCTTTGTCCACAGATGGTGTTCAAAGAACTGATTTGGAGCTTTACAAGCTAGAATGAGAATTTTAGATTTTATTCTATTAGCTTTAGAAAGTTATTGGAAGTTTTTGAACCAAATTTGTTTTATTGTTTTAATACTTCTAGTTCTTGCAACTGTTCTAGGGAGACCAGTAGTACTGGAGCTGTAGTAGGTAAAAAAATATGGTAACCTAGACCATGGTGATAGGATGGAGTGATTGAGTTCTGTTTGAACACAGACCCAGTAAGTACTGCAGATGGATTAATGTGGGATATGAGTGAAATGGAGGAGAAAAGGACATAACAGTAAATTTAGTAAGAATGTATGCATAGAAACACAGGAAAGTCATCTTTCCTCCATAATATGGTGCATTATATTTAATTGGAGGAGAATTATTTCCCATTTATCAGGTTTTATAGGATTTAGTAATATTCCACTTCACTTCTTAGGAGGGAGATTGTGGTGGATAAAATTGTAAGGTAGCCCAAAGATTTCTTGCTCCTTGGTATACACACTCTGTATAATCTCTGAGACTAGAAATATAGTGGAATTCTCTTTTGTGATTAAGTTTTGTTATATAGCAGAATTGACTGTAAGAAGGGGAGATATTCTGAGTGGATATCTAAGAGATGTAGGAGCAAACAGAAGAATCTCCAAAGTCTAAAGCTGGGTCAATTCAAGTAACTAACAAACTAACTAACTAACAAAATAGATAGATGATAGATTAGGTAGATAGATAGATAGATAGATAGATAGATAGATAGATATAGATAGATAGATAGATAGATGATAGATAGATAGATAAATGATTACAATGCAAAGTGTTAAATAAGTATCCATGAGTCCATATGGATATAAATTACTGATAGAAATTAAAGGGTGTGTGCCCTTAATAGAATGTGAAAACAATGGCATTTTACCCTTGTGGTCCTCCAACTACAAACACATTACTGGCAGTATAATGAGAGAAAAAACATCAGTCAAATCCTAACTGAGGGGTATTATACAAAATACCTGACTAGTAATCTTCAAAACGGTTAAGGGCATTCCAAACATGGAAATCTGAGAAACTTATGGCCAAGAGGAAACTGAGAAGATTAAATGTAATGTGGCATGCTGGATGAGATTCTGGAATCAAAAACGAACATTAAAGAAAAACCAAAGAAATATGATTAAACATGGGGTTCAGTTAATAACAATATATCAACTGTTATATTAATTTTGACAAATATACCATACTAATGAAAGATGTTAATGATTGGGGAACCTGAGAGTGTGGTATATGTGAACTCTCCATACTATCTTCACAATAATTTTATAAATCTAAAGCCGTGCTTAAATAAGAAGCTTATTAAAATCTAGATCTAGAGTTTAGAGTCAGAGAAGTCAGTCAAAGCACGGGACATATTTGATGTACTATTACGGATTTGAAAATAGAGGGACTACGGGGTAAGGCATGAAGGTCACCTCTAGTAACTAAGTGTAGCCCCTGATTGACAGCTGGCAAGACAATGGGAACCTCAGTCTTAGCAGCACCAGGAACTGAATTCTTCCAACAAGAATGAGCTCAGAAGTGGATTTTCCCCCAGTATCTCCAGATAAGAATTCAGTCTTTCCAACATCTTGATTTCAGCCTGATGACCCCAAGTAGGACTGATGTACAGAACTTTTGAGTTAATAAATAGGTGTTATTTTTAAACCTCTATGTTTGTGGTCAGTTGTTACAAAACACAGAGAATAGGAAACACTCATCTTCTTTCTACCCACACCTACCATATGTAGATCACCTGCTTTGATGAGTGTAGGAGAAGGAAGCAGGGAAGCCTGACTGCTGATTCCTCACTCCTTTGTGTCAGCCTTCTGCTGAGAGGGCCAGTTCTGATCTCTCCCCTTGGTGTGGTGAGCTAATCAGGGCTGGGGCTGCCCCTGCAGGGGAATGTCTACAGTTGTGGGGGTTAAGTTAGAGTAAGGGAGAGAGAAACCTTGAATACATGACAAGAGCTTCAAGCCATGTTTTTCTCCGTGTCTATACTTTCAGTAACGAAGCTGACATTTTGATCAGAATCTTTTTGGCTCCCAAATTTATATATCAGTTCTTTTTCTGAACTAGAGAGGGCAAGACAGGGTGGTTTACTGAGGTGCTGTTTTAGGGAAGTCAAAAAGAGAGACAAAAAGAAAAACTTAAAAAAAAAAGATATTATGCTCATTATAACTATCAAGGAAAATGGGGTCAGGTTATCAGGGACTGTGAATACCAGCATGAAGCATTTTGATTTAATGAAATAGAAACTCTTTCTTGAACAAGGGTGTGACATGTTGAGAGTGAGGTTTCAAGTCGATTAGTTTTACAGTGCTATGCAGTCCGGGGGGGGAGCAGCGATGGAGTGTGTGGAAACAATTATGCCTATGCAAATATTATATAAAATGACTTACCTTTGAGCTTCATATAAAAACTGATCTTGGCTCAGACTGGGACTTGCTTAATAGGCAAGAAGAAAGAATGGTACGAAACATAAAACTGACTCCTTAAAAGCCTGAGACAGGCATGCGTGCTTATGAAAGTTGAATTTTTGCCAGCCAGCTTATAAAAAACAACATGTCATCTCACTACCCCTGGCACTCGCAGCTGTATTTTTATTTCCATTTGTGGGGAAATAATTTTCGAAGAATTTTTCATAATAGTTAAATTCAGCAAAATATAATATCTAAGCGTCATTTAGAGGCCTCAAGTTATCAGACATGGTGGTCATACAGTCCTTCAAAAAGGTACATTTATCTTGACTGGCTGGCTCTTCTCATCTGAAGTGTGAAAGTTGGCCTATTATATTAAAGAATATGTGAATTTTTAATCGCTCTAAGTCATGAAGCTCTGTTCGGGAAATTTTGGACTCGGACACTTAAAAGCTAATAAGGAAAATACTGCTCTAAATCTGCTTTCTTATAGAATTACCACGTTTTAGAGGCCATTTCAGTCATGGATATCCCCCTAGGGCCATGGTCACCCAGATGTGCCACAGAATTGCAAACACAATTCTAATTGGTATCAGAACTCCGACTCCAGGTTCAAGTTAGCTGATGGGTGGAGGTTGATAGTTCGAGGAAACCAAAACATGTCCCAATCCCAACTATACTCCACAGAATTGTGCCTACAGGTTTCAGGGTCTGCTCTGCACCTTACCTCAATGCAGTGTGATACTGCTCACATGTCTCCCTGAGGTAAGCTGATATCTTACAGCCTTCTTGATTCTCCTTCCTTGTGGCATCAGGTTCCCAAAAACTTCTCAGTGTTGGAATAGAGGCTAAACTTTTATCTAATATGTAACCTCTAGACTATATAGGATAGTAGTTAAATAGGTAAAATATAGCATTAGATTTCCAGATTTCAAACCCTTCTTCCACCATGTATAACTTCTAATTACCCTAAAATACATTAATTTGCTTCTGGAGCCCTCATTTTCCTCATCTGTTGACTGGGGTAAATAAAATAAAGATGACAAAGCAATATCTTCAATTCTTGATAAGTTACTCTTGGGAACTAAACACATAACTAGATATATGTATTCATCAGAGTTCTCCAGAAACAGGCCCAATACAACATATAGATATAGAAAGAGAGTTAGAAATAAATAGGTTACATGATTATGGAGACTGGCTAGTTCCCAGAACTTCAGGGTGAGTGACAAAGCTGGAGACCCAAGAGAGCCCATGGTTTAGCTCCAGCTGGAGTCTGAAGGCCTGAGAACCAGTGGATCTTATAGTGTAATTCCTCCCTACCTGAAGGTCAGCAGGCTTGACACCCAGGAAGAACCAATGTTTCAATTTGAGCCAGAAGGTGGGGAAAAATGCTGATGTTCCAGTTCAACCACAGACAGAAAGAATTCTCTGTTACTCAGGGAAGGGTCAGCCTTTTTATTCTACTCAAGCCTTTGACTGATTGATGAGGCCCATGCAAATCAGGGAACGCAATATGTTTTAATCGGTGCATTTTCTTAAATGTTAATCTCATCCAAAAACATCCACACAGAAACACCCAGAATAATGTTTGACCAAATATCTGGGCACCCTGTGGCCCAGGAAAGTTGACGCATAAAGGTAACCATCACAGCCTATACAAAGCACACGTTCTATTACTGGGAACATGCTTCAAGCATGATCATCATTCTTTTTTGTTACCTGTCACCTGTACTGTGTAACATATTTGTACTATTTCTCAGGTGAGCATTCACAGTCACATGCTGTGGTTGATAAACACAGATGTTTACAGTGGAGAAAAGCTTTTCTAAGATCACACAGCTACTCTGCCGTAGGATCAGGCTCAGAATTCAGAACTTACTGGCTACAAAAGCCATGTTCTTACAGCTAAATCATATTGCCTACCTTTCTTTTTAAATAAAGAGCAAACTGAGAAGGCAAAAACCAGAGCCCACAAAACTCCCTGGAAGTTCTCTGGGTTCCAGGGCAGTGCTCTGCCAGTGTACGTGTTTATATATAACCATGTGTGAAGCATCTATGCCATTTTTCTGAGAAGTTGAGTAGGTGGCATGTATTTCAACAGCTCATCTCCACCAAATGAGAGCTATAATATATATTTAAAGATGATGTCAGCTTTTCTAAATATAATTTTCAACTGTGCTGGGAAAAATATAAACTGCAGCACTGTAATAATCAACATATAAATAGCTCCCACATCTTTGCCATGCAAATTTGGATGATATTATGGAAGAGGGCTATCAAAAGGGGCCTTCTGTTACCACGCTTTCTGCTAACCAGTGAGCAGCTGGGACTGATGACATTTTTAGTTAAAGCCAGTTTGGAAAGGTTTTTATCCCATGGAGATAAGCTAAAGCCTCAAAATAAAACAATCCCAAACTGCCAATGTTTGATTGGTTTGACGTTGGAATGGTGGTATTAAATGTCTGGTTTTCTCACAGTTTTAGAGAAAAAATACACAGCTTTCCATTGCCCTTTGACTGCTGACAAACTGAACCTCCAGTTCTTTTTGTTGCAGGAATTTCCTCCACCTGGCAGGGTTCAGGAAGCCCAACCCCCTTCTCCAGGGCTGAGAATGATGTCTTATGCAGCCTGAGCACCTGTCAGGCCTCCTGGACAGACAGTCCCCCTACAGGATGCATCAAACACCATGACCCTGGAAAGATATAGATGCACTGGTGATCTCATCACTACAAAAGTCTACTGGGATTCCTTTTGAAGAGATGGACAGATTCCCACACATCACTATCTTAGTTATAGAACAGGACGCTGGGGGACTGTTTCTTTTGGAATGTTGCTAATTCCAGCTAAAGATGGGCAAGCATATATATGGTAGAGGTCACAAACAGGTAATTTCTTGGCTACCTTTGGCCCTGAGACGGGTTTTTTGCAGGGCAAATATAGTGTTATATTTTTTTCTTAGCTTGAATACTTTTAGATTAGGGTTGGGTGGGGGCGGGAGGGGCATGCTCCATATCACTCCATACTCTTCATCCCCTGCTGTCTTATTTCCAGTCTGGTTTATACCTTTATGTTACCTGCCTGTTTCCTGCAGACATTTGAGTTTGGGTCTCCCTTCTATGGAACTCTTGCTATTGAACAAAATGGTGGATAAAGTATTAATCAAAGACTATGTAAACAATAGGCCATCTCAATATAGAAGTTCTCATTTGATCAGGGAGGCATACACTTAGGTGCACAGGGAGAAGGAGCCCTCCAGGAATACTAGATACGTAAGGATCTTCTCCGTGGGATGAATTATAGCTCTTGCCTTTAGCTATTACAAGTTATTATTCAGTCTCATGAAATGTAGTATACCACATTTTCAAGTCAAACTCTCTTTTGCTTTGGTCTGAGCTCTGTACTTTTTGATGAGTTACCTTTCTTTTCTTGGTAAACTAATTTTTTCATTTATTTTTCTCAAAAATAACTACAGTAATTCCTCCTACAGCTGAATGCACTTCCCTTTGAAATGTAATTTTGTCATTCTTTATATCATGACATGGCTCTAATTTTCTACCTCTTTAATCTTGGTATGGTTGTGTGACTTACTTTGGCCAATAGGACATTAGAATATTTAACACCAGCAGAGACTTAAAAAGTGCTTGCTCCTTGGGGATTTACCTCTCTTTCTGCTCTTGGAAACTTGAAGCCACAACATGAATGAGCCCGAGCTAGCCTTTCAGAATAGTCAGACGGAGGAGAGCTGAGGGTCTCTGACCCAAAGTCTAGCAACAACTCTACATGTGAATGACGCCACTGTAGACCATCTGGTGCCAGACAAGATGTCGGTTGATGGCTGAAATCAGCTGAATTAACTCACTCCAGAAGAGCTATTCTTTGGACTTACAAACTTTTGAGACATAAGAGAGGCTTGTTGTCTCAAGTCATTAATTTTTGGGATGGTTCGGTATGTAGCAAAAGTTAGCTGATACATGCAAAATGGGATTAATAATAACAACCTTGTAGTGTTTACTGTGGGGATCATAAGTAATATGTATAAGTGGCCCAGAGAAAGTCCCCCATAAATGAGAACTATATTATTTATTAGTTATCAATCTGAATGAGCTCCTGAGTCCCTTAATGTAATACAAATTGAGTTCGGCTTTTATTTTCCTGCTCTTGAAAATCGATCTTGACTCCTGATATTTCTTGATTCTGATGACTTGGTTTTAGTGTTTCTCAAAATGACACTATATCCCCCTTTTACTAAATTCATTCCCTTCAAAGAAGATTAGAGAAAAAGCCCCATCATAGCCCTGACCTGCTGGAAGTAAAATTATCAAAAAAGGACAGAGTTAAGTGGGAGTGATTCTCTTCAGATCAGAAACTGAAACCTATATTGAATGTTGAGGCCCCCCAATTAATTTATTATAGTTGAACAAATCCTTGGGGAGTGTCTATTTTATTCAAGCTATCCATGTATGTTATTCTGCATAAAGGTAGGTGAATGTGCATAATTCTTATCCATCGAGTCTTCACGAGTTACCAGAGAAGGCTTATGAAATGTAGCTTCCCTTTAAAACAAACTATATAGAGGGGCGCCTGGGTGGCTCAGTCGGTTAAGCGGCCGACTTCAGCTCAGGTCACGATCTCGCAGTCCATGAGTTCAAGCCCTGCGTCGGGCTCTGGGCTGATGGCTCAGAGCCTGGAGCCTGCTTCCGATTCTGTCTCCCTCTCTCTCTGCCCCTCCCCCGTTCATGCTCTGTCTCTCTCTGTCTCAAAAATAAATAAAAACGTTAAAAAAAAAACTATATAGGATGCTCTAATACATCATACAAATATATACAATAAGACAACAGGAGTGGACACTAAGACCAAGGTAAGAGACCTTACCATAGTAAAGACAGGCTTGGGTAGTTTTCTCAATTACCTTAAATAAGACTCTTTTAGGGTCACTTTTTCAGAAGATCTAAATCAAACTGGCCAAAAAAGACGAACAAAACAAAACAAAACAAAACAAGGCAGCATAAAACAGAGTTTCACACGCCTGAAGAATCAAGGGTAGCTTTGATTTGAAAACATGGCCAGATCCACAGGCTCAAAGATATTATCAGGGCTCCCTATTTCCCAGCTCTCTTCTCTGTTTCTCTCTTTTGGCCCATTCATTCTTAGGTAGAATAGTTTCCAGAAACACACTGAATCCCAAATCCAAGTTTGTAACAAAGTAGTTCTTTCTTAAAAATTCAAATGAAAGCCCTCTGTCTGACTCTTATTAGCTCAAATTGGATCATATATTCATCCATGAACCAGCCACTAAAAATGAGTGGGCTGGTGGGTCAGTCCATCCAAAAGCCACAGCTGGAGAGTAGGAGTGCAGAGGATGTGCTCACCCGAATAGAGGAGGGAGAGTTCTCGACTTCCAAAGTAAAGACATATTCATTTTGGCACAGTAGGATTTTTACTTTGGGGCAACAGCTGGGTGGTTGAGTCAGGGCATTTTGCCTGATAGTTCAATGGATAGACACTTTCAATCAGGAATTAACATATTTTTACTGTTCTTTTTTCTTTATATCCAACTTCATTTACAAATATAGGCCAACCATTTGGATGTGTTTGATTTTGTATCTGAGAGGAAAAAGCAGAGTTCAAGGACCATTGTGTGTGCTATTAATCCTGTGCATTATATTTCAATAGTGCATTTTTCTCATTTCCCCAAACAAAGACATGACAAGTCCTAGAGTCTTAGCAACTCAGTGGTTACACCTACTCAATTATGTATTTGGCTCACTTGCAGAATGAAGTAATCAGATGAAGCCTGGTACAGACTGGCTTGAAGTAGAACAAATATGAGAGAACTCATCCAACAACATGCCTGAAGGGGGGAAATATCCTTCACTTTCATTGCTAACTCAAAAAGAGCCATAATTGAATGGTGCCACTTCATATTTCACAACAGGATAGCAGTTGGGAATATAAACAAACAAGGTGAGGCAGAATTCAGAAGGTAAAAACTAGACATGACTGTAGGCAGGACCCAAGAATAAAATAGAAGGCAGAACTAGACAAGGAGCCAGAGAGGACCCTGAAATGAAGCCATCAATCATCCAGGAAACACACAGGTGCTGGCAGTCTAGGCAGGTTTAGAGGATTAGGTGGGACTGAGAACAGAAGGCCTCATCAATGGGATAGATTTCAAAATGAGGGTGTTTGAGGCCCAGGCAACCTCATGTTTTGTGGATGTTTTTTGTTTTGGTGCCAAGCTTACATTTTGGATTAGACTGTGACTGTGGGGGAAGGTGAGCTGCATTAGAGGAAAGTGAACAACAGAGATGGAATAGAGCAGATACATTCCACTTCTCATTGCCATTGACCACTTCCTCCACATCAGACACACGCACACACACACACACACACACACACACACACACACGCACCTCCCGATACCCCACACATACCCTCAATTCTCCTGGCTAGTATCTACTTGTTTTTCAAGACTCAGCTAAGCCATCATATTCTTCAAGAAGGTTTCCATGGCTAACCCATCTCACTATAAGAGTTCCCATGGCATTCACATTTTATTTACTAATTGTATTTTATTTACCTGTTCCTCTGTCTCCAGAAGCCAGAGACCATAAGTCAGTCACCATTTTATCCCCACGATCTAGAGTAGTGTTCATTCAGTGCTGTGTTTTGCTTTTAATAAATCACCAAGTTTTAGTTATGTTCACCTCAAGTAGTAACACCAAAGCAATGTCCATTTGCACAGTGGATGAAAGAAGAGTATGATGCCATCGCCTTCCATGCTTTTCAAACTGTGCCAAATGAAACTTATGTCCTTGGCACCAATTCCAAAATATTTTAATATATAAATTTATATTATTTATGGGCAGATATAAGAAAAATTAAAATGAGTGCCCAAATACAAAGGATACATCAACAATTAAATATGCCTTTTTTGTATTCGGTAGTTCTTCTCTAGATAAGATAATAAAATAATTTCCCAAGTGTGATCTCATTCCTGTTTGAAAACAAACTGGTAAGTCAGAGCTCTATAACATTAAACAAATCACCTCACTTCAGATGCAAAATAAGAGAATCCATTTATGTTCTATATTTCTATGAAGCCAGCTTTTTTTTGTAAATTTGTTCTTCATCCCTAATTGTACAAGAATCTTCCAAAGGAATATTGAAAATAAATACAGCTTTTCTATTACAGTGGTTCACACATTTTAATGTGTGGTGAGACCAGTTGGCTGTGAATGAAGATTTCTGGGGTTTCATTATAGTGATTCTGACTCAGTTGATAGAGGGTTGAGCCCAGGAATCTGAATTTTTAAAAAGCATCCCAGGTGATATTGATTCACATCATCTCTTGCAGACCATTCCTTGAGTACCACTGTTTCCTTTATTCCTGTCTTCTTTGTGTATGTCTCTTATTCTCCCCTGACAATCCTTCAAGAAGATGCATGAGTTAGAGAATGAATGGATGAATGAACGAATGGATGAATTAACCAACAAATATAAGTGTCTCCAAGGAGCACTTATGGTTGTTTTTCTGTCATCTCACATATTTAGAGACTGTCCAACCTCAGGTCTAGGCCAGGACTAGCACAGACTTGCTGAAGAAAAACCCCAGCTGAGAGTGTTATTAATAAGTCCAGGAGGGAAGAAGACATGATCAGGAAGCAGGCAAGAGAGGGGCCCACAGGAGATTGTTAGCAGAGGCTGACGTCCTAACACATAATAGGCAAGAGCTGCCGTTCAGAATGAGCCCATGGGAGACGGCTGGTTCTTTACCACGGCCAATTTAGTTTCCAGTTAAGAAAGTTACTGGCCGTAAATTTTTTTTTTTCTGGGTTGAACTGGTTCAATTCAAATATCTAGCTTGAAGAGCTTCTTGTTAACTGAAGTAGCCTGGCATCACGGTATGGAAACAGAACACAGGTAATAATAATTAGTATACTGCTAAGTTGGTCTTCAAAAAATTTGGCATTGAAACAAAGAGAAATTAATACTTAGATTTTACAGATGTTATGGCATAAAAAAAAGGTGGTAATACTAGAACCTTTGTACTTAGAAATGATACTTCTCTCCAAGGTGTGACTTGGAAGTGTGGGTGTGACAAGAAACCTCTATGGGCTCCACCCCCAAGCTGTCTTAGACTCATTTTAACTGGTTGTTAATGGTTGTGCTACAGTGCCTAATGGGACTTGATCCAAGAGGACACCTGCTTTCTCTCCTGCTGTCACTACAAGTACATCTTCCAATTGGCTCTCCCTGACAGTGCGAGGCTATTGGTTTTAGCCAGTGGCCTTCATTTTTCCCACCAATGTTGATGCTACATGGTTACTTTCCTACTGCCCTCTGAGCTCGGCTTTCCCCTTTTGACATGACTTCTGCCCATTACTGCTCCCTCCAAAGTAACAAGTCAAGGAGATCTTTCGAACAAAACTAAGGACCCCTCCTCTCTACCATTCCGTCTGGGAACTTCAGGAACATCTTTGACCCTTTTTTTGCCTCCCTGTCATTTACCAAAGCTTTCATCATAAGGTCGCCCTTCCATTTCATCCCTCCTACTTCTACCTTAGTGCTGGCCTATAGTGACCCATTCCTAAACAGTGGACAAGTGCAGTACCTTCCTAAGTGGTTTGCCTAGCTTCTGCCCACACTCATGTACCCCCTTGCCCAGTTCCAGAATACACTTTTAAAAGCATTACTTTTGTTTTGTTGACATTGTCTTTGGAAACTTTCAGGTGAGTCCTACTATGCTCAACTAAGTTTGCTTTGACCAATGTTTACCAAGCCTCCATGACATCCCTGTTCTGGGACACGTGAGAGACATGCAGATGGATTACAGAGCCAGCAGAAGAAATAGGCTCATAAAGAGATAGTTAATGTGCACTTGGTAGATTTAATGGCAGGAGTAGACCTGGAAGTTGATGAAAGGCTTCCAGAAAAAGCTATATTAAAAAGAATCTGAAAGAATTAATAGAAGGTGGCACAGGAAGGGGAGCAATGGCATTAGTACATCGTAAAAAAAAAGGGGGGGCATGGAGAAGAGAATGAGCAGAATTCTTTGAGGCTGCAGCAGGTATTTCAATGCAGATCAGAGATGGACATGACATATAACCAGAGCAGACTCATAGTAGACGAGTCTGACAGTAGGCTAAGGCAGAGAACTTTAGCATCATCTGAAGCTAGTCCTTATCAAGCACTGTTGACCTCTGAACAACATGGAGGTTAGGGGCACTGACACCCCATGCAGTTGAAAACCTGTTTATAAGTTCTGATTGCCTAAAGCTATTAACTGATAATAGCCTACTGTTGACCAGAAGCCTTGCCCATAATATAAACAGTGAATTAACACATATTTTTTTAGATATTGTGTATTGTGTTCTTACAAAAAAGTAAGCTAGAGACAAGAAAATGTGGTTAAGAAAATCATAAGGAAGAGAAAATACAAATATAGTACTGTAGTATATTTAACCCCAAAACTCTGCGTATGAGTGGACCCGTGTTGTTCAAGGGCCAATTGTAGTAGTCAACTTAGTTCTCACCTCCACATCATGTGATATTCACTAATGTGATGATGGTTTATAAAGCTATGAGATAACATGATACTTTTAGATGGCAGATAATTCAAAATACGGTTTTTATGTTGTGATAAACAGATGTTTGTGGTCTGTATCACAATTTTTTTAAATTTCTTTAAAAAACTAAAATTAAAAAAATCAGGCTTCTAATAGGTTACACTAGACTAGATCCTAGTATCTCTTAATCATTCACTCTCTTGTGCTTTTAAAAGTAAGAAGGGGCTGAGAGCTATTGGAACTAATGATTCCAATAAAAATGCTGCTCTACCCAAGGTACTCTCCCTGAGGGGAGTGAGTCCAAATGGACACATGAATGTGATTCAGAGTGGTTCTTGACTCTAGAGCAATGCAAGTTTCTTGATTGCAGTTGTGCACATTTTTATGGTGACAAGTTTTTTTATACTCATAGCAACCCCAAATAGTCAGGGACTTAAAAAAAAAAAAAAAAAAGAAAGAATAGATGGATCACAGTTCACTACAAAAAAAATTAATAAGTAGATGGATAGATAGATGGACAGAAGGTAGAGCAGATGAGTGAAAGAGAAGTTGAAAAATAAGGTACCAACTTGTCCTTTCTTTCTCATGTGTCTTTGCCTTTTTCCCCTTAGAATATCCTTCTACAGCATTTTTTTAATTTATTTTTTATTTTTATTTTTTTGCCTAGAAAAGAGACAAACCAATTTTTATACCTCTGAGTTCTTCAGAGAACAAGAAACACTCTGGAATTTTTAGTGTTTATTTTGTGCATCACAAATTTATTTCTTTTTACAAACAGCTTTGAGTGTGATATTTTCATTCACCCACAATTCATCCCTTCTCCCAAGTTGAAAGACCATTGAGAACAGAAATATTATCTTACCCTTTGTAGCCCAAATATAGCCTAGCGCTGCTTCTTTCCAGAGGTAGTGAGTAGTGGATTTTACATATAAATCATGGACTGTTTTCAGTTTTCTTCAACAATATGTATTGCATATATTGTGCTAGGTTCTGGTGATATAAGATGTCTAGAATACAGTCCTAGATCTTGAGGTGCTTGATGACTTCATTCAAAAATAAATCCTTAATAGATCCCATAATTTTACTTTGACAGTCCCCCTCTTTTATATTCTCCAGAAACACATTTTATAGGGGTCACATTTTCCTTAAGAGTGAGGTATAGATGATAACATTCATAGGAGAGTGAAGCTGTTTACATTTAACAATTACTCAGAGAAGTATTCAAAGAGGGAGGAAATGAATACATTTCAAAGTTTTCAGATCACTTTTCCCTAATATCTCAAAGTACCACTCTAACTTTTAAGTTTACAATATAATGTGTCCATTACTGTGACCACTTTTTAATGGCATTACTGATGTAGTTCCTATTGAATTCTGGGACATCTGCAAACAAATATAAATAGGTACTGATACTTCCTCCTTAACAACTGATGTCTATATTCTAAAAGATGCAGAAGCAGCAGTTCCTGTATATTTTATATTATTATGCCATATATTAAGGAAAGTTGAGCCTGAAAATTGAGCCTGTAGTTTTAGGACATTTCTAGCATAATTGAATTAGTTATTCTAATTATGCAGTTAGAATAATGTATAATTGTAGCAGGTCCCTTTTTTAACTTCTCAAAGTATACTCATCCATTATGAATCCTATCCATTATTTATATTTATAAGGATATTTATACATAACAAAAATGCTATTTTGTAAGTAGCTCAAGAGTTGTTTTAACCGACTGATGCTGATATTAATAAATCAGTATACGAAGCTGTTGAGAACCAGAATGATACTCTATGAAATCACAAGCGTATAAGAAAAGGAAGTGGGTCTGTATGCCCTGGAGTCTACATCCAGAGAGCACTAGGCGTATCCAGCACTACCAGCTACAGCTCTGCTGAACCTGAATGGACCGTGTGACTCCATTCTCTGCGCATCTTCAACCCATTTGGCCTAGTCAGAGCATTTACTTGTCACTTACCAGCTAGCTTGAAGAGTTGAGTCATTAAGTTTCTGCTACCAAGAATTTCAGAAATTTGAAATTGGAGCACTGAGAGACAGAAGTTGCATAAGAATGGGTCGTACCCTGAAGAATCTAGGATAGAGACTATCAGTTTACAGCCGTGTGCGCAGCAAGCACAGCAAAGTGGTCAAAAGTTCATGGAAACAGACCACGTCAAGGTGACCTCTGAGAGAGAGAAAAGCAATGGCAGCCTTTGCTAGTCGATTTCTGAAGTACCCATCTCCCTTCTATTTTCCCACTCTGGCGGAGCAGTGTCTTACTCAAGAGGCTGATGGTGCAAGATAGTCACTTCCTCAGCCTTTCTTGTAGCTAGAAAGTGGGTCTTTGGGCCATTGTTAAACCTCAGACCTCAAGCAAACACATGGGGGACTTCTTCGAGAGATTTTATTCTGATCAACAAGAAGCACAAGAAAAGAAACTGCTCTTCTTGTCCTCGGACAGTGTTAGGTAAGGATATCACGCCTAGAACAATAGTAGCCATCTTGTAACCATGACATGATAAATCGAAGTACCACAGCCTACATAGTGAAGATAGTCGAGTGGAAGCAGTTAAGAGAGCTCTGATCTCTGGTGATTTTAAGTTCTGATCCAATCTGTCTATAACTGAGGTTGTCTTTAGACTTCTTGATATGCATGATAAGGGATACCCTGTTTTTCTAGCCATGGTGCTTGGGCATACCTTAACAGCCATAAGCATCTGAATTCACAAGTTGTCTTATGCCCTGATCTTTAAGTCTCAAGTGAATCTATCTCCACACAGCCCTGATGAACTGTGATTTTCTTTCATATTCTCACAAAAGAAGCCCCCCACCCCTTTTCTATTTCTTCCCATGTGTTTCTACTCCTTGCAAATAGACCGGCCTTGACACGGGCTTTTAGTGATACGTTTTTGAAGTTAAAAGCTTTGACTATAATGACAACAGAGTTCAGTTGTGTTGCAACTGTAACCAGAATACAGGTTAGCCAGGCCAGCCTTTCTGGTTATGTACCACACGCTATTTCAAAACCTGGTTGGAAAATAGAGATGTCATTCATTGATGAACTATTCAGTGCTATATAAGAAATGCTATAATAACCGTTTTAAGAATAACTTCAATGCACACGGTGGCATTGTTTAACCTACCGTAAAATTGCAGCATAATACCGAATGAAAAAGGGTCCAAGTGTTCAAAGAAGGAAATCAGAATGGAACCTGAATATATTTAATAACTATTTGAACTTTTTTTGCAGGGAAGTCATTTAATACTTATCCATTTAGATCCCTTTAAAAGGAAGCGTCTCTCCCCAAAGCCTCTCTATTATGAAGCTTCAGTCTCCAGATTGCCAACTCCATTGTCCATAGAGCAGAGCGTGCTTGGAAAAACCTGCCACGTAAGCAAGTTCTCACAAGCCTGGGGAGAGATTAAGCACTGCTATGTGTAGCTACTTCCAAAGATGCCTTGGCTTCTCCCGCTTCACTGCTGCTGTGAAGTCGACAATCCTGGAAATGCATTTTGAGGCAGGGAGTTTTCAAAGTGACAGGCTTAAAAAATACAATTCACCTTTTGCCCTTCCCCTCCCAGCTGCAGGATACTAGGCCTCCTTAGAACTCAGTTTTGTAACTCTGAATATGCACCGATATCTTAAATAAATAGGCTAATCTCTCCTGGGTCACAGGTTTCCAGTTGTAGTTTTTAGTCTAAACTCCCCCCTTTTAAATGCAGATGATTACATGGGAGTGTTTGTGATTGAAACAAAAAGAAAGGCCATCTTTCATATCTCCTAGTTATACACTCTAATCTCAATTTTCTTACGAATTCAGAGAAATAATTAATAGCAGACTTGAACTGGCTCCAGAATTTCCTCTTACCCAAGCTGTTGCTCACTCAAACAGAGAGGAAATCAAGGGGAATAAAAAAGCATGGGAAGGGAAATCTGTCTTCATTTTTTCTCAATTTCGTGGTCAAGAAAGACCTGGGTAACTCGTTATAGTGGAGACAGGAGATACGAATTCTCAGTTCACCTCTGGTACCAATCAGTTTTATGACATCGGTCACTTACACTCTGTTTCCTCATATGTAAAATTAGAATGTTAGACTCCATAATCTCTAATAACTCTTGAATTTTGGAGTTCTTTTTCTTGATAAAATGTAATTTCATTGTTTTAAGGGAAGGCACAGACATTTTGGAGCCAGAAAGCCTAAGGTTGAAACCTACTTTCAAATTCCTCCACCGTAGATCTCTGGATACAAACGTTATCTGCTCAGAAACTCCATTTTCCCTTCTGTGAAATGGAAGCGACTATCATAGTGTTCCAATTATGTTAGAAAGAAGAAATGGCATCGCATATGGAATTGTATTCATTGAGTTCCATAACATTTTATAACAAACTTTCTATCTCAATAGCTAGCATAATTAGTAGTCTTTAAGAAAAAAAAGCACATGGAATATAATTAGCTTTAAGGAAAATCATATAAAATGTAATTATTAATTACTGAGAAATAAAAATCAACCAGCTGGAAGCTGTTTGCTCAGCTTCTTTATCTAACTTGCTGCTTGAAGCTAGAATGCCTAGTTTTCACTTGCTAATTCCCAGGCCACAGGACGAAAGGGACATGCGCAAAGGAATCAGGAGCTCAGCATCCTGATGAAGGAACAATCTAAATAAAATGTATGATCACGAGGCAAATGGCACTTCCAGATCAAACCCCCAGCCCACTTTTCCAACCTGATGCCATGCCTCCAACCCCCCTTTACAGAGAAATCAGTAATGCTAAAAAGTAGCTGTTTTTCAGGTGAGGAAACTGAGGCACAGAGTTTGTTTGTTTTTTTCTGAAGGTCACTCCTCCGTTTAGTGCAGAATCAGGACTTGAGAGTCAGATGATTCCAGCCACAAGCCTGCTGGAACCCAGCACTGCCATCTGAACACCGTGCCCCCTGCTCAGTGACGACGCCTGGATTTGCAATGCCGATGCCAGGAAGCATAAGGGGAGCCTGTGCAGGACACTTCTGCACAGCTTGGGTCTGAAGTTCAGGCTGAGGGCAGCTTGCAGCAGGTTGGAGATGGACTTGTGGAGCATGTTTGTATGTCCCACATGTTTGGCATAGCATACACCTCTACTCTCTCAAACTTGGCAGAAAAGCCGGAATGCCCTGGCTTCGGATAACTCCAAATTTGCACGTATTGTTGATATTGATGTTCTCTCCTCTGGATGGGGATGACAGACGTCTTTTGTCCAGATCTGGCCGCCGTTCAAGAGCAGAGCTGCCTCTCGCCGGATCCAGTGTAGCTGCCAGCACCACAGACCCCTCAAAGCTACCTCAGCAATGTAAATGCCCTTCTTTCCTCTGTCTTCACGATTATGCCTGAAAGTATTGAATAAGCTGAAATGCAGTGTGATTTATGAAGGAGCTGAACCCCAAGGAGTTCTGAATCCTCCCATCCCCCATGGAGAATGGGAGGAAGAACAGAACCAGCTAGGGTGATAGGCCAGAGTCTGGCACCAAAGTTGGATTCCCAGGGGCCGTAACCACCAGGGCAGGTGGGAGCTGCAAAAGGTAGGAAGCCGTCCAACATCAAGCTAAACAGAGGGAGCTGGGAGTCAAATGCCAGAGATAACAACTGCACCCTGAATTCAAGGAGGCAGAAGAAGAGAAGAACGTTAAACGTAAGCACAGCATTGCACGTGTTGACTAGGTGACACGTGCTGTCCTATCTAGTTTCTATGAATTACTTCATTTACCCTGCAGTGGCCGCTGTCGTCTTCCATCAAAGAAGGGGCAGCAGATGCTGTGGAGCGTTGAGGATCCCCACTGAGGACGCAGAGCAGAGGGGTGCCTGCCAAGTCACAGGACTTCACCGGTTGCAAAACACGGCACAGCGGGGCGGGCGCCTGGGTGGCTCAGTCAGCTGAGCGTTGGACCTCAGCTCAGGTCGTGATCTCTGGGTTCCTGAGCTCGAGCCCCGCCTTGGGCTCTGTGGTGTCAGCCCGGAGCCCACTTCGGATCCTCCGTCCCCCTCTCTCTCTGCCCCTACCCTGCTTACTCTCTTTGTCTCTCTCTCAAAAATAAATAAACATTAAAACAAACAGACCCACAGACCCACAGACCCAGCTGGTTTGCACAGGCTGATTTGCAGTCAGTCTGACTTTAGGGTCAAGGCAAAACAAAAAACAAAAAACAAAACCAAACCCAAAAAGGTTATGTGGAATCAATGTTATTATACAAAGTCAGTCCAATACAAAGGGCAGAAACTATGAAATATATATGCCAGGTATTCATAAATGAGATAATAGCTTTTTATTTTATTTTTGAAGTAAGAACATGTGTCTCTGAAATGGTTTCTGCCATGAAACTATGAGCTCTAAGAGATGGCTTATCTTTTAGTTACCTTCACACTCATGTGTGAGGGAATGCATTAAATGAGATTTATAATTCTCTTCTGAGGAACATATAAATCTTCTTTATTTTACTTATGTAAAATATTTTCAAATTTTGGGGCACCTGGATGCCTCAGTCAGTTGAGCGACCGACTTGGGCTCATGGCATGATCTCACGGTTTGTGAGTTCGAGCCCCACGTTGGGCTCTGTGCTGACAGCTCAGAGCCTGGAGCCTGTTTCAGATTCTGTGTCTCCCCCTCTCTCTGCCCCTCCCATGCTCATGCTCTGTCTCTTTCTGTCTCTTAATAATAAATAAACTTAAAAAATTTAAAAAATATTTTCAAAATTTCAATTTTTTGTATTGTGTTTGGCATACGTTGTTATATTTAGACTCTCCACAAATTGGTAGATGGCAGTCAAAATCTTGGCCCTAAATTCCTGGGACCTGTGACTATGTTACATTACCTGGCAAAGGGGAATTAACTATCTGATCGTTACCAGTATCTGATGAGTTTCTCATCCCATACCTTTGATATCTGATCACCCTGACTTGTCTTCAGCAAGAATCCTGTTAAATTGGTTTAGCAAGAATCCTCTTATCCTTGATGTCTCTGTTTAGGGATTTTCTCACTCGGCTCCTTGGCTATAAATCCCCACTTACTTCTTGTATTTGGAATTAAATTTGGTTCTGTAGTGAAAACTTTTCTCCTCTATTGCAATAGTGGCGGAATAAAATCTGCCTTTACTACTTTAACTAGTGTCTGGCTCTGATTCTCTTTATAGTACCAACAACACGTACCTAGCATCTGATAGAATACCCGTGACATATCTCAACCTTTGACTATCTATCGGTGCAACACCAAAGCAGTAAGTTGAAAGTGAAACACTAAGGCAATTATATATTTATTTTTTGTCTGGTGTACTCAACTGCCTCTTAATTTATTTGAAACGATTGGCCTCATTTGAGCAATGAATCAAATTTTAATACTTAAATAGTTATTTCAGTTTCCACTATGAGCAATCAACCCATTTTATTTATTTTTTAAAAATTTTAACGTATATTTTATTTTTGAGAGAGAGAGACAGAGCTTGAGCAGGGGAGGGGCAGAGAGAGAGAGAGAGAGAGAGAGAGACACAGAATCTGAACCAGGTTCCAGGCTCCAAGCTGTCAGCACAGAGCCTGACTCCGGGCTCGAACCCATGAACCATGAGATCATGACCTGAGCCAAAGTCAGAGGCTTAACTGACTGAACCACCCAGGTGCTCCTCAACTCAATTTAGGGAGTGATGGGAAATAATTTTGATATGTTGAGTTTCCCTTAATTAACCTGTCAGCATTAGGTAAGACAGTAAGGAGAATGAACAGTTTACAGAAAAGGAGGGCTGTTAGAAAGCACTTGAGATAATCCACAAGAGAAGTGGTAATTGCCAGAACCTGGATTGAGCCAGAAGGCTGGAAAGGATGACACATTTCATGAATGTGACAATATCCTTAGAGTTTCGCTTCCAGTGACCTGGTTGGACTAAAAGAATGTAGGAGCTATTGATGGTTCCCAGGATTCAAGCCTTTGCAACAGAAAGATGGTAACATTCACCAAAAGGGCGGTCAGGCAGATGAGCTACTCTGGTGGCTCCGAGAATGAGTTCAGGTTTTGATATGCGGAGTTAGAGACACAGCAGGATGTTAAGGAGGGGATGATCAACAATTCCATGGAAGGAAAGTTTACAGGAAGATAAGAAAAGAGGGTTCAAATAGAGTCTAGGAAAAGACCTGTAGTAAAGGAGCCCAAAAATGAGGATTCAGGGAGGAGTGAGTTTACAAAGGAAAGGAAGAATACAAGTGAATGTCGGAGAGAGGTCAAGAATGATGAGAATGTCTGGGATTGTAGCAATATTTTCTCCCCCTGAAGCAGCAGTTCTGGGAAAGTGGTAAGAGTGGAACACATTTTGCAATTGGCCCACCAGTGAGTGTGTTCAAGGATGCAGAGAGAGTGAGAAAAAAATACACTTCCAATAATTTCAGAGGGATATTTGGAACAGGAACTTGGTAAGGTGGTAGGAATGGTGATTTCATCTGTTTCTGCTAAATCCATATACTGCATTGTTATAGGACAACGCTAATAAAAAAGAAACAAATATTAAAATTGAGTGATCAGTTACATTTACAAATTCATGCATTCACAAACCAATGGTAGGACCCTATTATCTTTCAACGTATACAGATCAAAGTTTGTATTCCTTTAAATTCATTCAAAATCTTTATCAAATTCTTTCCTCCAAGAGAAGTATGTGGAAATATTTTCTTTGTAAAGCGGTTAAGGGTTTTGATACAATTGGAATAGCAGCCCCAGGGTATTATCTGACCTCCAAGCCTTTCATTTTGGGGAGCTTGATCCACTATTTATGTCAACTGAAACATGGAATTTTCTCATGTCACCAAGAGAAACTTATTATCCCAATAAAGAGAAAAGGCCAGATCCTTAAGAAGTTGAAAGCTCCGACTGATAATTCATGTCACCAAGAGAAACTTAAGTTCTGTGCTGCATAGACCAACTCACCTTGGAAGGCTTGGGGATCAGACAGCCAGCTCTAGAAAACCACAGAAATTTTAGCTGAAGACTATAATTTCAGGCAAGGTTGATGAAAATCTAGATGGTGATCTGTGCCTTGTTCCTTTCAGAAAGCTAGACAGTGACTTCAACCTTCAGAATAGACCATTAATGAAGGGGGGAAATGGGCAGAAAAATGTGTGATACAGACGCAGCACACAGTGTTAGTAGAAAATACAGGTGGGGTGATCCCAGTGGTGAATTATCTAAAATTCCTTATGCCAACTCCAGCAATGGAGATAATTTCTGGCAGTATGTGTATCTCAAAGAGGAGCCAATAGCCACATGATGATTATTATAGCATATCCATGTGTAGCTTGGAATACACAAAACAAAACAAAAACGGGGCTCTTTGGGCTCAAATCAGGTAAAATAACTTATCCTTTATTCTATTTCTACTCGACCACATTGTGCTATAATGTTTTTAATTTGTTGGGTTTTGCTGTAGCTTTCCTTTATGTCCACATAGACAGAAAGACTTCCTCCTTCAAAATACTCTGTATGCTTTACTGTAAGAGCATACTTTCTTCTTTCTTTATTTCTTTCTTTCTTTCTTTCTTTCTTTCTTTCTTTCTTTTAATTGTTTTTGTCCCTGTGCAAAACCGAATTCCTCCAGAGTATAGGTCATGCCTTCAGCTTGGAGGGGCTCAAAACACATTTACAGAATAACCTTAATAGAACCAAAGAACTACTTCCTAAAGCAATTTCTATGCATATAAAGAGTTGTGGGCTTTTTTTTTTCCCTCTGACTTTCACAAAAATAAAGGGCTAATATCACCAGCGGGCAAATTTTGTAAAATTACTCTCCAAAGTGCTTCAACAAAACCTGCCAACACAACTCAAACCCAAACTTCCCCCTTCCCTGCTTTGTAGCAAAGGGCCTCCCTGGGACAAGCTGCCAGTCATGCAGACGAGAGCCAAATTGTTTAGTGGATTTGGGAAGTGGACAGATGTTCTCCTGGGATGATGGAGACAGGCACCGCCACATACATTTTCACTTGACGTGTTAACCAATATTCTTAGCCAATTATTCAGAGGCGACCAGCAGTTAATGCATGCAAAGGCAGGAGCTAGAATCATCACTCATGGCTCCCACTCAGCCCCAAACTCCTGCCAAAGTGCTAAATTCCTCCCCTGCTCTGAAAGACACGGAGTTCATTTTGTGTGCCCTTGGATGTGCTTCTTGAGGATTGTATTAGAACATCTAAAACTGATTATGAAATGGCCATCACGGATGAATAAATAAAAGAAAATAAAGCAAACGCTGAGGATATATGTCTCAAAATACTGAACGGGGAAGAATGGGTTTTACATATGAGAATGCATTTGAGGTCTCAAAGGTAATTACCCCGAGGCACTGCAATAGTGCAATAAAAACAATAGCAGCTGGGCCACACCAGTGATATACTATGGTAACTGCTATTGAGCTAATTTGCAAAAGAAATATGATGTAATAAGATCTATCATTTTTAATGGAAAATAGAAAAAAAATTTAAAAGGATGATGTGGTCCATTTCATTCAGAGAGATGACAGCAAAAGAAAGTCAATGACTAGAATCCTTACTGCCAAGCCTCCATATGCACAATGCCACGTATCTCTGCCATTGGGCTTTAAAAGACGTAAACTTGGACCTGTACCTGGAAAATAAGAGACTGGAGGGATGTCAACCTTGTTTTCTAAGAAGCTTACGATCTAAGCATCTTTTTAAAGTAGCTTGTTATTTTAAGAAAAAAGGGCAGCTTATTATTTCTGGGGGAAATTGTGGTATATTAAAAGTATATACTAGCCATTTCTGTAATCGTTTTTTTAGACAAATGTATCCATGTGGCAGAATATATAGGATTGTATCTCTTAGTGTCCAGACAGTAAAACAGAAAGGCTCTGAGTTTGTTTTTGTTTTTGTTTTTGTTTTCCCAAAATAGGCAATAAAATAGGGGTAACTGATCAAGTGATGGTGGCAAACCAAATAAGGGACTGAGCCACCCAGAGATGGACAATTGCAGGAAGTGGGAGGGAACGGTAGACATGGAGCCACAAGAAGCTGGGGACACCCTGTAACACTGCCCCATGGAAGCTGTGACCAGGGAAAGAGGAAGTGAGATAAGCGAGAGCCAAAACCACCATGGAGACACAGGCATGGCATTACAACTGTAGGCAGGAGAAGTGGGAGAAATATCTTGCTTCTCCCTTCCTCCCACTCTCAAGTCTCCTGCCGTGCTCCCTATTGGTGAACTCGGACAGGAACTGGCCAACAAGGGATCCTGGGACACAGCATTTTAGACACAAGGTCTGTTCCAATACAGAGCAGGGCAGAGCAAAGATGAGGAAGGGAAGTGAGAGCAACCTGGGGAAAGACCGGCACTGTTTCCAAAGACTAGCCTTGCCAACCACCCAAAATCTCTCTCCTGGATGATGGCCACAGTCTATAGCAGCTCTTCCTTAAGAAACTCTGATCTCTCCCTAATCTTACTTTGTATTCTGCAGAGAGATTGATCTCTTCAAATCCCCCATCCTGATGATGGGGTACTCTGATCCCTTTGAAACCCTTCACTGTCTTCTTTTGCACTTGGGAGAAAGATAAAATCCTTTGTGTGACCCACAGGCCCTTCATGAAGTGGCAGGGCCACCTCTCCAGGCTCATCTCATTTAGTTCCCCATTACTGTTTGAACTGCAGTGGCTCTGGTCTTCTTGACACGTATTCACTGATTCATTCGCTCATTCTGCAAAGCTTTATCAAGGGGTTACTTTCTGCCAGACATTCTTCTTAATTCCAGAGCAAGAGCAGTTAATAAAACAGATGCAGTAGATATTTCCCCAAAGTATGTATATTTTGTGTGTGTGAATGTAGAAAGACAGGCACTAAATAAGACACAGATATAGATTATTTAAGGCAGTTAACAGTGCCGTGAAGGATGCTTTCATGTACAAAAACAGCCACATTAGGAAGTCCTTTCTAATCATGTGACATTTGGGCAAAGATCTAAAGGAAGTAAGGGTGCACCTCCTATGTGATAGCTATATATGCTATATATAGGGGATGAACTTATCAGGCAGAGGAAAGAGCAAGTGCAAAGTCCTTGAACAATAAGTATAAAATTCTAGAACTTTCCATGTCACTACTTCAGAAAAGGATTTCATACTTTCCTCTCACCCTGTGTTGATCAGATCCTTTAAAAAAATGTCTGTAAGATAAAGTTTCTTGCATAGTTTCAAATGTAAATTGTATATTCATTGGTATGATAAGTTGATAAACAGTTACCTCAGATCCTTAACTGCATACTCTAGGATGGTGGTGACTGGATATCTCTTAGAAAATAGGTTTGCTGCATAAAAGAGAGGAATCAAGTACAGTGACTTCGGAAAGACCAAAGCATATTTTTCCTGCATATAACTGTTGTGATGAGTCTGACAGTTCATGATGTCAAGAACCCAGGCTCTCTATTTTATTTCTCTGGTGTCCCTAGAGTATTTCTGTACTAGCCAAGATATTTTATCAGTATATTCATAATCCAGGCAGCAGAAGAGGGGAAGGTGAGCAGGAGAAAGAGAAGGACAACAATGTCATCTCTCCTACAGTCACAACCCAGAAGTCACATGCATCACTTCCCCGTGAGGCAAACCTGATCGCATGACCACACTACGCTAGAAAGAGGGCTAATGTGCCCTAATAAAAATGCTATTTCCGTGAAAGAAGGAAGGGACAGATATTGAGAGATACCTGGCAATATCTACTCCACCAAGCAAGAGAAACCAAGAAGACAGAGGTCTAGAGATACACATGAGAGCTAGTCAGCTTAGAGAAAATGGAACTGAGTGACCAAATCTGGAAGAACCTAACAACAACAACAAAAACAACAATCAAAATCCTGCAAAACATCCAAAGAGGAAGCTAAAGGTGCTTCTCAAGTGCTGTATTACACAGTCCAGTCTCAGCTTAAATTGGTGGTAGATTAGGTTCACGCATCAGTGCCTAAGGTGAAATCACTTCAGTGCTGGAATTATCATTATATCTTCTCAGAAAACTGACAGTGTAAACCAACAAATCAACTATCAAGGCATCCTGCCTATACTGTGAACAGATTGCTGTTTTTTCACTGATACCGGATGAAGGAATGGCCCTTTGTTTAATGGTCGGGCTATATGAAAAACCTTTTCTTTGCCTTTAAACTTCAGAATCCAGTTAGAGCCATAGAATAGAGCTGAAACCAACTACAGATTCTTATAATCTGCTAGGCTTGTCCTAGAACATACACTCATATTGTAGAATGGCCTACTCCAGGAGAAGTAGAAAAACTTGGACTGTAAAAGTCCCAATAGTAACTATTTTAGGCCTTGTGGGTCATATGATCTTTGTTGTGATTATCCAACTCTGCTGTTGTAGCACTAAAGCAGGCATAGAGAACATGTAAATGAATGATCATAGCTGTTTCCTAATAAAACTTTATTTACAAAAACAGGTGGCAGCTGGATTTAGCCCAAGAGTCCTAGTTGGCCAAGACCAGGCTTAATCTCTGTTCTTGGAGGGGCGGAGGAAGCATATTTTCTTTTTTACTTCGAAGAAATTAAATGAGCACATGATGTCTCTCTTGTTAGCAAGGACTCTTATACTGTGGCATGGTGTTTGCTCCCTTGTTAATTATGCAGCATAAACAATTCAGGAAGCAGAAGCGAAGGAAGGAATGGCCAGAGGTCGCAGAATCCTAAGTGAGGACTTCATAGAGGAGGCAGAGTTCAGCTAAACCATAAAGGATGCTATTTATTCAGAATCATTAAGAGCACTATACAGGCTGTGTCATTCTATTCTCCAACACTTCTGTGTAGTTTCATAACCACAGAGAGGTTAAGAAACTTTCTAAGGGTCCCAGAGCTAGCAAGAAATGGAGCCAAACTGAGATTTCAACTCAAATGCCTCTCATTTGTTACGCTATTAGCCTTCTGGATTTGAATGGCTTAGGGAAGTTGGGACTTTAGTTTATTGCCTTTTGATATCAGGAGCCCTATCCCCCTCTACATAGATCCATCTCATTAATACTCAGGTCATTTTCAGGGATGTTGTCCTTACTCCGCATTGTGTGGTCATAAACCTAATAAGGAAATAAAAGATTTCAACTATGTTTATAGCATTGTACCAGGAGGATACCAGTAGGTTTTGGAAAAGAAGAAGCATTCGCTTTCTATAATATCAGAATGCATGATGCCTGCAACAAGTCCAAGTCTGAACTAGGTCAAACTCCTATCTATTTATTCCATATTTAAATTACTTTCTGAAATACAAGTTCCATGATTTCAAATATTTACCACCAGGCAGAAACAAATTAGCATTTTTTTCTTTCTATTATCCTCCTCTCTCTGAACAACAGTGGTGGCTCACCAAGTCATTAAAGGGTCCCATACTCCATGGCTGTACCCGCCACATTAAAGACCAGAGTAAACAGCAGATTTTAATTAGAATTTGGAAAGAGCATTTCTGTGTAAGTAAAATAAAAACACAGGTGGTTTAGTGAGTTCACTCTGAGTCTAAACCCCAAAACACTATTTAAAGAGCAAAGTGGTTAAAGGATTTCGTTTTTCTGGTCAGCTTTACCCCAGGTAGAATCAACAACCCTACCATTCCTGACAGCATGGGGTGATCATGTGCATTTGGCCCCAAGCCAACTGTTCTATGCTTTCATATTCTCCAACTGTAGAAAAAAGTTCTCCAGTAAAATGTCAAGCACTTTTCAAGCATAATATCATTCATGCCTTATTTTTCCCTTAGCTATCTTAAATTTTTGTTAGAATCCTGATGTTCCTCGGCCCCTGCCTACTATCACCTTCCCTGCCCCCAACCACGACCACCACCCTGGGGAATTTCTTTCTGTTTTTCAGTACCTCTTGTGAGAGCCTATTTCATCACCTTATGTTTTGTTTTGTTTTGTTTTTTTCTCTTCCCCATTAACAATCAAATCAATAGTTATCTTTGGAGCATGCATCTGGCTAGGAAATCATGCTAAAATCAAGCTGGTGACTGATTTGCTGACAATTATTCATCAGTGTCATCGCTGAAAATCTAATTTGGTCTCATTTTGAATGCTGGCTGGACGACTAACACATAATGAGTGAAAAATCTGGACGAACGTGACATTCTGCTTATTGAGATTGAATCAAGTTCTGGTGTTGGTCAATGGCAGGCACTAAGAATCTCAGGCTTTAGAACAGGGCCATTTAGGTTCAAATTCTAATGTAGCCACTTTCCAGCTATTGGAAATGACGGAAGTTACTTAAGCTTTCTGTGGCTTGGTGTCTTCATCTGTAGAATGGGAGTGACGGTATAGAATCTAAGTCAGAGGAGTACTTTGAGGACCACCCAAGTTAACATATACCAGGCATTTAAAACACAGGCTGACATATAAGTTAGTGCTACAGGAGCGTCTTCTATTATTACTTGGATGGTATGTGCCAAAGTTTGAGAGCTTGTACTATATTCAGTACTTAACACACATTATTTCATTTACTCTCCAGTCAACTCTGCAGAGTTGTGTATTTGAGAAAAAAGATCTCAGATATTTATAGCTCCAAGTTTTACAGTAGTAAGATGGAGAAGCCTGTCTGACTCCTAAATCCATAATACAATAGCAGAATGAAAAGATTTAAGACTACTTTTCTCACCGAATGAATGTAAATAAAGTGGGACATCTTCTAAAGCACATGCATCTACAAACATTGTAATATATATTTGCATATGGACATGCTTCCTAAGCACAATAAATGTTTGCAAAAATATTTATATTGAAATACACCATCTCCTTTAAAATCATAAAGAATACTTTATACCTTAGGACAGATGGTAACTTGGGTTAGAAGCACATTTCAGAGGCATTGATCTTGTAGCCAGCACCTTCTCATTATTCTTGCACATTCATATGAACTATTTGGGGGAAATTAAAGGTGTAGTTGTTTTAATGAGGCTTTTATGTTTCTTCGGGATTATCTCTAATATTTCTCAGAATACTCACTCTTAAATTAAATATATGGCATATTATGGAGGTTGTTGGGCTTCTTTGTGGCATTTTTATCTCACCTAACTTCCTTTCCAGGTTATTGATTTCTTAGTGCATTTTACTGAATCATCACTAGCTTTTACATGGCACTATTATAGGGTATTTTTAAAAGATCTTAAATTATGATACCAGTAAATAATGTAAGTGCAGGAACTTGAGTCACCAAAGCATCTGTAGATGTTCCAGTACAGGTAAATAACCAGGAAGGCCAAGTAATACCAACAAGGGCTATTGGCATTTCTCTTTCATATGTAAATGGAATCTCACCAGGACAATATGAAGGTGCAGTATACTCTTTACTTGAATTTCAAGCTTAGACATTCTGTGACTCTTGATAAATTTTGAATATTTGGAGAGCATCACTTTCAAATTGGTCACATAAAATTATTCTTCCTATCACATTACAAGATTATATTTCAATCCCACATAAAATGCTTCCATACCATTTACGAGTGGAGCAAGGAGCTTACTCTTTGCTGTTTTCCATATTCCCTTTGAGTTAGCCTCATGGTTCTTCTGCTGTGCCACTCATTGCATTGATTCCATTGGAGCATTCTGACATTTAGGACGAAATGCCCTGTTTGGTGCAAGGCATTTAGCCCTTCTGGCTTCTGGGCAAACATACCAGTAAGTCCAGACATTGTGGTGATCAAAAGGCCTCCACCCAGTTCATAAAGCCTGGTAGGGAATTAAAATCCCTCCCTCTCAAAATCATTGGATGCCAAAAACCCTTCTTTCCCTGCCAGCCCATTGACCACCTTGCACATTTCCTATTTTCTGATAGTATGCCCATCCTGGCCTTCTCTACACTTCTACACTTCAACATGATGAAGACAGAGGAAAGTGAAGTGATAGGAATGAAAATAACTGTCTAAGTGGTGAATCTGGGACCTGGGAAAAAATTCTGAGAGGAATCTGGAGGACAGATAAAATCACATGAACGATAATAGATAGCAAAATTAGTAATAAATTAAACATTTCCTGCATCCCAGGCATTACATAAAGTGCCTTGTGTGGGTTATTTTGTGTCTTTATCCTCACAGCAGGCTTGTGTGGTAAATACAAGTCATGCCCTAATTCTACAGATCAGAGAATGATTACATAGTGTTAGGTGTAGGTTAGTTATTGTTCAGTTTTATTAATTTAGGGGAGAAGGTACAGGGATAAGAAGGAAGGGAACGCATTACAGGACAAAAGATAAAGAAAGGGCTTGCCCTTTAAAGATCCATACATAATGGCAGATGTCAGAATATAATGTTAAGTTGATTTTCAGCCTCAAGGAAGTGGATAACACTAAAAGTTTATTTAAAGTTCTTGAGTATTTTCATAAAGGACATACAAGAGGTCAACCAAGAAGTGAGAAAGCCAAGCTAGAGAATGCTATTCTTACACTGTTAGAGAGCCACTTAAAACAGTTTTTCTCAGAAAGCAAAACCAATTTCAGCAGGTCTAGAAATTATAGTTAGGCCATCTAATAAATAGCCAGATGGCCAAGTTGATACTCAAAATGTTTCTCAACTGGCTGAAACAACGAGTAACAACAAACACATGGAAATCTATCGAATGCAGAGTTCCTCGCTTTGCTTCAGAAATTCAAATGTGTAAGTAGAAGATAGCAAAGTCCCTTTCGAAAACAGAACATGAAGTCATAGTCCTGGAGATCTGACTCTAGTCTGGTTGCTAAAAAAGGCCGCTTAGACAAATTCAGGCTGCATTAACAGAAGCAAAGTATACAGATCACAGGAAGCAACATTTTTATTGCACTCTGCTATAGACCACATAAAACCTTCACAGTGGTAAAATTCTTGTGAGTTTGGAATCACTGCTGAGCAGAGCATGGAATCAGTGCTGGTAGTATAGGTGATGTTTTAAATCATGGCTGTCTTATCTCACGTGAAGCATTTTTGCTGCTGCTGCTTGATTACAGTCCATCAATTACACTGTAAGTGATCGTGGCCTCAAACCCACTGAGCTCTCAGCTTCTTGGAGGTTGTCTTGCAATACTTTTGGGGGCCACTGCAGACAGACTGGGCTTGTCATAAAATATATTGCATTTTCGCATCCAGGATCTATCCGTCAAGCTGTGTAACCCTTTTATTTATAATGATTTGGGTTAGAGATTTGTCTTGGATAATTTAACAATAATTAGTAGAAGTATTGGTAGTTAAAATTTGCCTTAGAATGTAATGAGTAAGTGTAATGACAAAGTGATCTGGCTTTTCTAAAAAGATATTACACTCAGTAGTCCTAGTCCCAACATGACTTTCTGTAAACCACTATGAGAGAAGAATCAAAGAAGGTAAGAGTTGGAGAGACTCATAACTAACCAGGAAAAAATCACTAAGACCAATTCAGAAGTGCACAGACATGTGCATACACACATATACATATGCACACCTACACCCACATGTGTGTCCGCCTGTGCACGTGTGCGTGCAGCCTGCTCTCCCTGGATCCCTGTGGTGACATGAGTTGATATTGTTTCCACGGAGCTCAACTGAACTACTTTTCCCATAAATCCCTTCTCTGGTTCCAAGTGAGAGTTGCTACGGGACAGGTTTGAATGGGGTTTGAAAAGAGATAAAGGAAGATTCATCTTCACACTTGGAAGGCAGGCAAGGGTGGTTGGCACCATGGCACTTTGCACACAGCTTTGCTGCTGTGCCAGGTTACCTGCTTGGTGGAGCCACCCCACAGCTTGCCCCTCAACTCCTCCACATCCTGGAGCAGGTGCATCATGAGCTCCGTGGTGCAAGTGACGGATGCTCCTATAGGTCAGCTGTACCATCGAGGTTGGAGATGGCAAGAGACAGATGTGGACTCTGGTTTGTCCCCCTGTGTTTCTGCTGGTCTTCGTTCTCCTCCACTTGAGTTCTTCTTTTGTGCTAACCTATGGACTGTCCACTCCTCCCCAGCATCGAACACACAGGCTATGGCTTTGCATAGACTTTTAACTAGCCCCTCAGTTGTGTATGGTCTAGTCCCTCAATGAACCCTGTATTTTTTATCTTTTATAGTAATTTTGCTTTTCTGACTGAAGCCTGACTGATTCAAACTAAAATATTAAAGGTGGGATTACATCTTTTGTTGGTTTGGGTTTAAATACAAGCGTTACTGGTTGTGTCATCTTTGCAGATTACATACCACTTATGAGCCTCAATTTCCTTGTCTATAAAATGGGAATGATAATATTTCCTTTGCAAGGTTAATATGGAGACTAAATGGGATCATGTAAACAATCAATTTATCTCAGTACCAGGCATACAGTATGACTTCAATTAATGATAATGGTTATTGTCACTTGTGGGTTTGTCACTTGTCACTTTATGATTTTAATATATCATTTAATTTCTCAAAGCTTAAGTTACCTTATGGTTGTTTTATTTTTTTTTTTAATGTTTATTGACTTTGGAGAGACAGAGAGACACAGACAGAGTGCAAGTGGGGGAGGGGCAAAGAAAGAGAGAGACTCAGAATCTGAAGCAGGTTCCAGGCTCTGAGCTGTCAGCACAGAGCCTGACACAGGGCTCCAACCCACGAACTGTGAGATCATGACCTGAGCCAAAGTTGGAAGCTTAACCAACTGAGCCACCCCTATTTTAAAATTAAGAAGTAATGTATCAAAATCAAAATTGCCTAAGCCCTTTACCTGTCTCAATTACCCAGTGATGTTAAAAAGCCATGATAATATAAATTATACCTTGTATATTTTCATGAGTAAATTGAGTACCGTTCATTTAGTTCCTGTTTATTTTTCCCTTAATGACAATTGCAGGCTTTTCTTATCCCACTGTTGTAATAAGTTGCTTCAAGTCATTGAGCTTTGTCATAGATATCACTTAATTAAGAGGTGTTATTTTTCTACATCTGCCTGTCTATCCATCCAATGTATTCTGATGTTATGCTTAAGAATATGGATTTCCTGGGGCGCTTGGGTGGCTTGGTCAGTTGAGCATCGAGACTCTTGATTTCTGCTCAAGTCATGATTTCATGGTTAGTGAGATCAAGCCCCTCGTAGGGCTCTACAATCACAGCAATCTCTGCTTGGGATTTTCTCTCTTCTTCTGTCTTTGCCCCTCCCCAGCTAGTATAAGCACTCTTTTTCTCTCTCTCATAATAAACAAATAAACATTAAAAAAAAAGAATGTAAATTTCCCATTTCTTGGTAGTTCTTATGGTCTCAGATATACAGAACAAAAGCATCCCCAATTTACAACCCTCTTATTCATGCCTGTCCTCTCTTTACACATGGAACAGTCTAGTTCAAAGTTGAATTTACTTCTTCTCTCCTTTCTTCTTCCATCAAGAATTGCAAAACCCTCCACTCTCCCTGCCTGCTATTTAACTCCCTTGCCAAGTCACAATCTCTACTCTATTTTACCACTTAGTTATCCTAAAGAGGAAAAGCCCACATCTTAGGTGTAAAGAAAACAAAATGCTCACATTTGCCAAACAAAATCTCCAAAATTATATGTTTTATCCACATGAAGGGAATTTTGTGGTTGAGGAGGCATTACTGTATCGTTAAAGAGTTTATTTTAACGGGAAGCAGGAAAAACACACACGCCAACATATTTGAAGAGAAAGGAGGTATTTCTGTATTCTGTGGTTTGATTCATGTTGTCTGTTTTCTTTTAAATACTTGTTGTATTGGTATATTTGAGTTGTTCTTTTCTAAGTCAACGGTTTTCTAGGATAAATTTTAAAATTTATTAATAACTTTATGCCTTTGTCTTTTCATATTCAGACGAATTCATAATCCGTGTTGCTCATATATTTAGTTTCAGTTTAGATTTATCTTAAATGTTTTCCTTCCTCATTTGACCCATCTATGTACTGGTGATCCTTCTCCAGTTCAGTTCTGCGCACCTGATGGTCTGGCTAAAACCCAGCCCTGTGTGTTTATGCTCTAATAGATGATAAAGAAAAATTCTCAAATTGAGTTCTGCTTCCATTTAAGTCCATTTCCTTTTTCGGATTTCTTGTGGATCGGGTTGAAGTATACTGAGAAATTGTTCGATTTATTTTGTTTATTTCATTTTATTTTATTTTGTTTTATTTTATTTTATTTTATTTTATTTTATTTTATTTTTTGGTCTTCACCTCCTATTTTCTCCCCACTAAATGTTATTCTAAAACTTTCCCCTGTTTCTGCTGGCATTCCTCTGTCCTCAGGGTATTAGTCTAAATATAGCTTCCTTTCTTCTTGCCTTTTACTATATACCTTCTTACACTTTGTTAACATTTCTTTCTAACTCTGTCACTCTCCTATCATCACCCTCTCTATGATCGCTCCCTCATGTCTGTATCCGTGTAGTGTCACATCCGTGAGTGTTGGACCATAGAAGTCTATTGGCTTCATAATCCAGTCTCTCACATCCACTCTACCTATTTTCCTTCTAAAACTTCTCAGCAATGTGACACCTGGGTGGCTCAGTCGGTTAAGCATTCCACTTCAGGTAAGGTCATGATCTCATGGTTCATGGGTTCGAGTCCCACATTGGGCTCTGTGCTGACAGTCCAGAGCCTGGAGCCTGCTTTGGATTCTGTGTCCCCCTCTATTTTTGCCCCTCCTTAGCTGATGCCCTCTCTCTCTCTGTCTCTCAGAAATGAATAAATATTAAAAATTTTTTTAAAAACCTCAGCAATCATGCAATAGTACTGTAAACAAGTGAGGGAAACACTGGAGCTTCAGATTATTAGAAGCATTTTCTCTGTCTAGCAAATTGCTGAGCACACAGAAATGCTATTCCCCTTTCACTGATACTCTTTACTTCTATATACTCCATATTTCTGTTCTCAGTAATCCAAGTAAATATATTTTCTTTTATCTTCAATGTTCTTGCACCTTATATTTTTTAAATGTGCTTGTGTAATATTGTATCATTAAGATTCCTGCAGTAACATTGCCTCTGTTCAGTATATTATAATTTTTTTTTTTTTAATTCTGCTGTGCTTGTTTAGTTGACTTAGAAAATTGATGATTGATTTGCTTTCAACAACCAAGATTAGAAATAGTGCAATTCCAGCTGCCTGGGTGGCTCAGTCTATTAAGCATCTGACTTCGGCTCAGGTCATGGTCTCGTGGTTCATGAGTTTGAGCCCCACGTCTTGTGCTGACAGCCCAGAGCCTGGAGCCTGCTTCAGATTCTGTGCCTCCCTCTCTCTCTGCCCTCCCGTACTCACACTCTGTCTCTGTGTTTCTCAAAAATAAATAAACATTTAAAACTTTTTTAAAAAAGAAATAGTGTTATTCCCTTTCTCTGTTACTTGAACCCTTAAACATATCAGTAGATCTCTCACTTAAGCTAGAAGGTTAAGGTTTCCAGAGCTTGGAGAAAACTCTGACACTTATATTCAGAACATTGATTTTTGTGTGCAGATACATAGCTTTTAGGAAAGAAAATCAATAGCATTCATCAAATTCTCTTATTGTCATTTTAATATTCATCACATTCAATTACTATATACCAGATATTGTTGAAATACTCAGCATCAAATATTTTATTGGATGACCAATGCCTTAAATAGGTATTATTGTCCCATTTTACAGATGAAGACATGAAAGGCCAGGAAAGTTAAATGAATCTGTCAATACTGAAAAGCTAAAAAGTAGTAAATCTGGGGCTTGAATGTAGCCTTGGCTATAGAACACGCACAACTGGTAAACACTAATGGGTCCAGGTGTACAAATTTTAAAAAAGTACTGCCGAGAATTTCCCTTAGAGTATATAATATAGAGTATATAATAAGCATATATAGAGTAGATAATAAATATATCATAGTACAGTATAGTACAGCATAGCATAGTATAAATTCATGACTGTGTCTAGAAATTATACTGGTTTCTAAAATAGTTTCTAAAAAGAATGTGTGTAGTATAAAAGGAATAGAAGATTCATTATAATAATGTTTTTAATTTAAAATGATAGATACGTGGCATTACTATCTAATTCATAAAAGAAGGCCTGTGTTTCAGCTTATACAGCCATGAACTATCTCTTTGATCTTGATCATGTCATCTAACCACCAGAGTCTTAGACCAGTTTTCCAAATCATGCACTTAAACCTGTCAGCGTTTTGTGCAATAGTTTCAAGTGATAAATAAATGAATACTTTTATGTTAATAATGTCTTTACTTTTATTTTATATATTGGAAAGAATTAACTACTATATCAAATTGTGATTCAGGGATATTACCTTTTGATAAAATCATTGAATTGAACTATTGAATTATAAAAGGGATTTGATTCAAAGAAAAACACATTGATACAGTGAAAAAACTAAACAGAGTATAGACTTTTGGGTAACAATGAACTAGATGATTCTAAAAGTATGAAGAAAACACAGAGGAAAAATTCCACAAAAGTATAGAATCTGGAACATGAAAGTATCAATACATTTTGAATTTAAATAAATATTGAATAATATTGAATCATAAGATTGATTAAGTAAGCGAGTGAATATCATTTGTGTGGCACAGACGTGTAACACCATAGAATGGGACAATTCTTAAGCAGATTTTCATATAAAACAATGTCTATTCAACAATATTATTCAACACACATTTATTGAGCTTTTGTTGTGTGCTCAGTCACTGTACTAGATACAGAAGCACAGTGGAGGACCCGTTAAGCACTGTGTCACACAACACAGAACATAGATGTTTCCTAAATCTTATCTTCAAACACAAACTCAGGGTGAGATGCTCCCTGAAGTTGGGTAATACTCCAGCCCCAGCCAGTAACCCTTTGGTGTTAAGAGTGTTTCTATGTGTGTGTTTGGGGGAATGTGGGTGAAATGTTTTAATTTGTCTTCCAGGAGAATGGTGAAATCACTCAGGTCTCTGTTAAGCTACAAGTCTACCTTACCTGAGTAGGATAGTTATCATCTCATATCCTGCTGTTAAATAGAGTTAAATTAACTGAGATCTCCTGAAATTGTTTAGTATTTATTTTTTGACCAATGTAAATGTCAAAAGAAGCAGCATGAGATTGTGGAAAAACCTGGATCTAAATCCTGACTCTGAAGAATCCTGAACCTGTGCCCCTGTAAATATTAAATGTCCTCAGATTTATCATCCAGGAAATGATGACACTTCAACTTCATCACCAGGCTGTTGTGAGCCTTATAGGAGAAAACATGCAATGAAACACTAAAAACAGCACTTGGAATGCCCTAATCCCAATCCAAACTAGGGCAAAATGAAAATCACAAATTATCTAAATGGAAAACACAAATCAATTCTCTCACTGATTTACAAAAATACCTGTATTTTTACGAGAAGCTCTTACAGAATGAAGTTCAAGCACCAAAGATGTAAGGGAGACAAGCATACCATCAAATAATAACAACAAATATAGGAATCAAAGGGACTGAGCCCTTAATCTGTAGGGTTTGGGCTAACTCTGGTTAGTGTCAGAATTGAATTGAATTACAGGACACCCAGATGGTGTCACAGATGCTTGGTGTAGGGAAACACACACACGCACACACATCTGGTGTCAGAAGTGTTTTAACTCTGGTAGTGTGTAAAAGTAAAGGAAAGCAACAATTAGCCATTTCCCAAACACTGTCCATCTTTGTTATTAAAAAAAATCTAAGTTACAGTAAACACTGCATAGATTATGTTATTATGTATATTAATTTGTCACCATGATATCCTCTGTTCTTCTTCCTCCTGGTTAAAGAAATAGACACTCCTTTCTCTGCACATGCTTTCTATGGGAGCAATGTAAGTCTGTGACTTGCGACCTTGGGGGTGATCATGTGTCCTACTGTGGCCAATGCAATGTGACAAGACTGCAACTGTACTGAGCCCAAGCAGAAGCAATATGAAGCATCGTGGGTCTCCACCAGGACATTCTTCCATCTCTCTACCACAAGGACGGGCAAGTCCAGTAAAACGTTTATTTAACCTGGCTGGCAAAAGGAGTAAACACATGGAATAGAATTAAAATCAGCTCTACATTTCACAAGATGTGGATCTTGGTTTCCAAGCCTCTGAGATTTTAGGGATTGCTTATTACCTACAACAAGCTGACTAATCCAGTTTATTATCCTGCTTTACTGAAGAAAGGAACTTTTACTGAAGAAAGGAAGCATAATTCAGTTATTCTTTGTAAAGCTACCATGCTATGTGGAAATCACCACACAAATCTCCCCGAACCATGCTGCTTAGGAATTTGGGGACATATCCATAAGTAATATCTATTTCCGGATCAAATGCTCACAGAGACTTTATATAAAATGGAAAAACATGGGTTTAATTCTGTCTCTACTACTCTCCTTTTTTGTGACCTTGGGAAAATTCTTCACCTCTCTGGGCCTTGGTTTCTTTTTTGAAAAATAATGTTTATTGTACATACTTCCTAGAGTCACCCTGATGATTATACTTAAATCAACATCTTGCAGATAAGTAAACTGAGACTCACTTTCATAATTTATATTAAGATATTTTGATATCAGAAAAAGAGAAACACCTGGCAGAAGTAAGGAAATTTGCCTCTCTAGTCTTTGCAGCATAATTTGGCTTATTAATAATAACAAAAATTATAATAATATTGAGTTCTTACTGTCTTCCAGGCACAGTTCTAAGTGATTTCCAAACTTAACTATCTTTTTTATTTAAAAAAAATTTTTTTAATGTTGATTTATTTTAGAGACAGAGACACAGAGCACAAGTGGGGAAGGGGCAGAGAGAGCCGGAGACAGAATCTGAAGTAGGCTGCAGGCTCCAAGCTGTCAGCACAGAGCTAGACGCAGGGCTCAAACCCAGGAACCATGAGATCATGACCTGAACTAAAATCGGACACCCAACCAACTGAACCGCCCAGGCGCCCCCAAACTTACTATTTTAATCCCAACAACTCTCATGGTTACTTAGATCAAACTAAATTGCTAAGAAAACTTGATCCAAAAGGAAATTTCAAAGGCTTGGATACAGATTTGTTTGAACTAATAAGTTACATGTGGATACAGAAACCATCTTTGCTAACAAGCCTAAAAATAAAATAAAACAACAAACAACAACAACAACAACAACAACAACAACAACAAAAACCCAGCCATGATCCAGGTAAAATATATGGCAGGTTTTTGGTATAAGGTTTTAAAATTCTATCTGGATGTAGTTATGATGATTTTTGTACTAGAGTAAATGGCTTCCACATTTGCTCATATATGTATAATTTATTTAGATGGGTGTCACAATTTTTATATACTTTTCTCAAATCTGGCTTTCTCCAGGAAGACAGTAACTAATGATAAAATCTTTGGTCATGTTGAAATTTTCCATGTGGTAAGGATTAGTATCTGGCCAGGAATAATGTCACTGGAGTGTCATTTTGAAGAGCTATCGCTGCTCATGAGTGCAAAGATTATCTTGGTGAAAAAATGTCACAGTCTCTGCACACATGGCTGGGTATGTATTGTAAATTAACAACGGTCTTACAAAGTTGTATCTGGATTGAAGTGTAATTTCATAATGGACTGAAATATAAGTACCTACAAACATAATATGAAAACCAGAGTACTGCCCAAAATAATTTTACAGAATAGTAATGTGTTGGAAAACCTGTATGTTTATCTTTAATAAGGATTCTAACTTAAAGTTAGTTAAATTCAATTTATATTTTTGAGCTTATTTAACATTATGTATACATAATGTATTAATCATTACATATGATTAATCATATGTAATGATTATGTAATCATATGTAACATATGATTAATCATAAAATATGATTAATGTTCTACATCATATATGATCTGATTGCTGTGATATTCCACTAGCATTATTTGTACAACTATTTTTACCATGTATAAAATACATACATATGTATATACATGTGTGTGCATGTTTGTGTGTGGTGTGTGTGTTTATAAAGTTACCAGTTGGTTAGAGCAGTCTTATAATGTGAATATTAGTATAACTAATGTTTTCACCCACTTATTCAAGAGGAAGAAACAGGTTCTAAAAGAATAAATGGTTTTCTTATGCTCCACAGGACACATCCATGAAATTAGAATCATTGTGGCCCAGTTATTTACAGGCTACATGGTAAAAGTCAAATATGGTATTTCTTTTTTTATATAAATGTTTATGCTTCAAAAGAGGGACAGTCTTTACAATCATGAGGGTATGGATTTTGGAATCAAACTCACTTGTACTTATATCATGGGTCTGTTTCTACATGTAGTACCTACAACGTTACCAGAGCCTTTAGGGTGAAGGAGTACTGTTTCATCACTACTGAGGTCATTAAAACAGATGTAATTTTTTTTCTTGCCTAAAGAGTAGTAATAATATCATTATGTCAAAAAGAGCCACAATATCAGAGACAACAACTAATGTAATCAAAATGCTTAAGAGTAACTTATTTCTTCTATAAGGGCATCTGAGTGGCTTAGTCGGTTAAGGGTCCAACTTGGGCTCAGGTCATGATCTTGTGGTGGGTGAGTTCAAGCCCCATGTTAGGCTCTGTGCTGACAGCTCAGAGCCTGGAGCCTGCTGCAGATTCTATGTCTCCCCCTCTCTCTCTGCTCCTCCCCTGCTTGTGCTCTGTCTCTTTCTTTCTCAAAAATAAAAAAATGTTTAAAATGTTTTTAAAAGTTATTTCTTATATATTACCTTTAACCATCACAAAACCCTTCTAATTAGGTATTCTTGTTATTGTTATTATTGCTATTAAAGGGATAGAGAGACAGTTCGTAAAGGTGGTATGGCATGACCAAAGTCATACAGCAAATTAATAAAGAAGCTGTGTGAATCTGTCTATCCCTACTTCATCACTCACATGCCTTCCTCCTATAACAAAACTAACACACTTTTCATCAAAGAGAAACCTCTATTGGAAAGTGAGTTTCAGGGCGCCTGGGTAGCTCAGTAGGCTAAACGTCCAACTTCAGCTCAGGTCATGATCTCAGGGTCCGTGGGTTCAAGCCGCGCATAGGGCTCTGTGCTGATGGCTCAGAGCCTGGAGCCTGCTTCGGATTCTGTGTCTCCCTCTGTCTCTGCCCTCCCCTGCGCACACTCTGTCTCCCCCTCTCAAAAATAGGTAAACATTTAGATTTTTTTTAAAGAAAGTAGGTTTCTTGTTGTTGTTATTTTGGTTTGTTTTGCTTTTTTTTTTTTCACTCAGTAAGATACAATTTATGAAAAGAGTACTGGTCAAAAACCACAAACCATATATTTTCTAATTCTATTTAAAAATGTATGCAGGAAAATTGCTTCCTTTTCAAGAGAAATGCTGTACAAGAAAGTAGGCACTTCTCCTACCTACAGTGTGAGTTTTCAAAGAGTGAATAGGATAATTGGAATCTGATTAATAAGAAAACATTATTCGCACTGCACAGACTACTACTGGTTTCAATATAATCGAGATCTGGGTCCAGGGAAAATGAGAGTCATAAATTTATTTTCCCATGAGAAATCATAGCAATACTGAGGTATTTTTCAGCTCATTGTTCTGTGAGCATCTCTTTTCTATTTTTTACCTTTATTTTTTTAAACCTTTAATGCCATTTTATTTTATTTTATTTTTGATCTTTGGTGATTGTAAACAATGCAACAATCAAAATTACAAGGTCAGGGTAAAAAATAATAGCAGGAACTATTATAGCAGAAAGAATGTCTGGAAGATTGAAGGATAAAGGGAAGAAATTTATTTATTTGTTGGATGAATTTTACTTAATCAAATAATTGTTTTTGCCTACTATAACAAAATGCATTAAAGATGTGACATTTGCCTTTGTTATTAAGTCTTAAACTCCATAAACAATTTATTCTCCTTTAAAACTTATTCCTTTCTCATATAATTGTGCTTAGAAATGCAGCTATCATGTTAAGAAAAAAATGTTTTCAGACAAAAATTGCAAGATATCTAATGCACATGATTACATATGGTTCATTTCTCTTGATTTTTTTTTTCAATTTTCCATGAATATATTACTTTAAAATCGTTTAAAGCATAAAGGAATCTAGTTGGAAAATTCAGTTTGGGTATAACAAGTCTCATGCAGGCTTTCCGTGGGCTACACTGTATCCATATTAGCAAGCCCCTCTCATAAGTTTTAGTCTTCTTTGATTTTTATACCTTATTTATTTCTTTGTTTGTTTTAATTATTTTTTAAATTTTTTCATGTTTATTTATTTTTTTGGCGGGGAGAGGCAGAGACAGAGAGAGAGAGAGACAGAGGCAGAGAATCCAAAGCAGGTCATGCTGTCACCACAGGGCCTGGTGCGGGGCTGGAACTCAGGAATGGCGAGATCATGACCTGAGTAAAAGTCGGACACTTAACTGACTGAGCCACCCAGGCTCCCCTGTTTGTTTTTATTTTAAAGAGAGAGAGCATGACAGGAGAAGGGCAGAGGGAGAGAATCTTAATCAGGCTCCAACACTCAGTGTGGAGCCCATTGCAGGGCTTGACCCCCATGACCCTCGGATCATGACCTATGGTAAAATTAATAGTCGGAAGCTCAGCCGACGGAATCACCCAGGCCCAGATTTGTATAACCTTTTTTAAAACTTGTTTTGGACTGAGTTTCCAGAATTGCTCTCTAAATCCCAGGTGCCATATTCACCCAGCATCAATAGTAAAACCAATGTTTCTTCCTCAAATATGTATCAATTACATTTTATCTTTAGCATGGATACATTGGCATTCTTTTCAAGCTTAATAGGTTTTGTTTTTTGTTTTTTGTTTTGTTTTTACATAATAAGGAATGGAAAATACAGTGTGTGTTATGGTTTTTCAGAGAAACAGAATCAATAGAATATGTATTTATAGATTTATTATAAGGAGTACCTCACTGATTATGGACACTACAAGCACCCAGACTTGCAGTCAGCAAACTGGAGCCTCAGAAGTAATAATGGGACAGTTTCAGTCTGAAGACTAGGAGGCTCCAGACCCAGGAACTGCTGATGGTTCAGTTTAAGTCCAAATCAGGAAAAAACTGATATCACAGCTTGAAGGCAGTCAGGCATGAGTAGTTTTCTCTTACTTGTGAGAGGTCAGCCTTCTTATTTTATTCACACCTTCAGCTGATTAGATGAGGCCCACCCACATCAGGGAGAGCAATCTGCTTTAGTTAGTCTACTAATTTGAATGTTAATCTCACCCAGAGACATTTTCCCAAATACATCCTGAATACTGGCATAAAGCTGACACAGAAAATTAGCCCTCACACTTTCTTTGACATATTTTTCTTAAAAATGTATTCTAGGATGTTTTCTGAAAGAGTAAAATTTACTCTGATGACACTTTACCACCACCAACGATCTTTCTCCTCCCACTTGCAATAGTTTATTTGATAGGATAGTCAAGGCAGATGCCCTGGGTGGGGATCCAGGTGGGAATCCCAACTTCAGTAAGTAACTGTTGGCATGTTCCTTAACCTCTGAGAACCTCACTTGCTTGTCTGGAAGTTGGATATTAAGTATGTCTATTTCGTGAATTGCTGTGAGGATTAGGTGAGAATTACACAATGCTCACCTCCCCCACCATTACCACCACATACAAATACTCTCTCTCAATTCGTTCCCCTTATTTAAATCATTTTCTCCCTTGGAACTCATTAATCAGTTTTCGATTCTATGTTGCTGTGTAGCAAATCGCTCCAAAACTCATGGTTTTGCGGATTAGTTAGGGCTCCACTGTGCACTTCTTGTGCCTCGTGTAGGACTGGGTCAGGTTCCTCTGCAGTTGCATTTGTGTGAGGGGGAGTGGGAGGTGTCAGTTAGGGGTTAGAACGTGAAAGGCTACCTCACTGGTCCATCGGTCGGTTGGTACTGGCCACACTTGAGATGCTTCAGTTACCCTTCATGTTATTATTCTCCCTCCAGAAGTCTAGACCTGCTTCTAGTTTAAAGCGCTGTTGTTGGGTTTCTAGAGAGCAAATGTGGAATCCCCTGGGTTATTTATAGACTAGTCCTGGCACTGGCACAGACCTTCTTTCACTTCATGCTATTGTTCCAAGCAAGTCACATGATCAGCTCGGATACAAAGTTAAATAGACTCCACCTCATAATGGTAAGAGTGGCATATACCATTGGAGAGACGAGGAATTACTGTTGGCCATCTTTAAGAGCACTGTCTCATACACCACTTTACAAACTTATATTTGTTTTCCAGGGCTGCCACAGCAAAGTGTCATACCGAGTGGCTTGAAAACAGACATTTATTGTCTCACGGTTCTGGAAGTTAGAACTTCAAGGTCAGGGTGTAGGTAGGGTTGGTAAATTCTGAGAGAGATGAGAAAATATTTCTCTGGCCTAACTTCTGGTGGTTTTCTGGCAGACTTTGGTGCTCCTTAGCTTGCAGAAACAATTACAGAAATTGTAATTTCCTTCATCTATTATAGTCTATGTCTATTGTTTCCCGAAAGTGTCCCTTAATCTAATACTCTATGAGAGTAGTTACCTTTATTTTTTTCCTTTGTTTGTTGAAGTAACCCGAGTTCCTAGAACAGTACTTGACATAGAGTAAACTTTCAATAGATATTTGTTAAAAGAAAAATGAATGATGTTAATAAAAATGTTAGTATATTATTTGGTACATGAAAAATAGTAACAAATAAGTAACAAATATTTGTTTTTATTGTTATAATAATGTACTGATCCTAAGACATCTTTTGGTGTTCTTTTCAAAAATATTCAGTGACAATATATTACTGTGACTATATATTAAACATGCCAGAATGTGAAAATCTGTACAACACATTTCTTCAAAGTAGGTTAATTAGTAAAATATTTATTATGATGATTATGCTATACCTTAATAAAAATTAGGGAGACATCTTCAAAAAAATATATTACAAATGTGTCTCTTTGTTCATATTTATTATCCACATTGATCGCTCAATGATTCATCAAACAGAATGTCTTTGGTTGTTTCCTAAATTCAAATATGTCCATAAATTATAGAAAAGTAATATTTCCAACTGTATTGTATGTCTTACATGTAATTTTAAAAGATACGTTTGCTATACATCTTAATTTGTCTCAGGAAATGGCACCATTATCAGGAGAAAAAAAACAAGCATAGATCACTAATAGTGTCTGAGAATAACTGTGTTTATCATAGACTTTTCACCTTCCTTCTTTTAAGGGTTAAATTGCAATAGAAATGTCCTAGGATATGTATGCCCAGAATTAAGACCCAGAAGAAATATTGCCTTTCTGTTCTCATAAAGAAGAGCCCCCCGTAAGATTAGTAATTAAAAGCGAGTTTCTCTCTTTTCAATAATATTTAGGTCATTGGCCTACCGAGGAGTAGTAAAGGTAAAACTTTCCCAGATTAACACCATATGCTACCATTCAGAACCATAAATGCTGGTGATGAATTTTTCAGTTTAGATTAATGCTGCTGTCTCTGAGAGAATGGTAAGAAATTCACCCATTAGCCATTGAGTCCAAGAAGGCCTTCATCAGATTTTCCTTCAATCCAGGCATTCAAAGTCCCCAGAGACTGCCAAGTCATAGGGGTGTGCAGAATAAATTAAAGTTAAAATATTGTCCAAAAGAGACCATATGTTTGAGCAGACTGCATTTGCCTTGACGGGGGAATGTAAGTGTTAAGACAAATCATGTCCAACTTGTCATAAAATTGAATTAGGACCGGAAGGAAGATGGAAATTTTAGTCAAGGGAGCTAGGAAGCTTAACAGATATCCTCCTGAAATTAGCAGACATAAGAGTGGTGGCCAAAATGCTCTTAAACATTCAATTTCTTCCCCTTGAGAAGATAGAGATTAAAAATCTTGAATGTAGGAATATGAGTGTTTTCTAGTTTTCTCATAAGCATATCGTCTGAAAAAAATTATAAAAAAGCCCAATATTAATATCCAAATGGTCTCCATTCTAAAATCTAGATGAAGAACATTATTTATTAGTAAACAGAAAAGAGTATTTTAGATTACACTTTTCATATTTATTAAACCTCTATTGTGTGCCTAGTAATAAATAAAACAGAAAAAAAGATTCTTATTTTCAGTGACCTTATATTCTTGTGTGGAGAGAGAAAATAACAATATGAAATGTTTAAAATATAGAGCATGGAGAGTGTGATTGGTGCTAAGGAGAAAAGCCAAGCAGGCAATAGGGTAGAATTAGCTACAGAAGGCTGTAGGGAAAGGCTTCAATGAAAAGGCAAGGAGGTGAAGGTGTGTTATATAGATGTATGAGAGATTGTTCTAAAAATAAAGAAAATCAAAGTGATTACATTCCGGACATACTTTAAACGCAGAGTTACAAGCTTTGTGGATGAAGTGTAAAATGTGAAAGAGGAGAGTCAAGTGTGGATCAAAATTTTGGCCTGTGGTTTGTCTATTAACGGAGAAGGGGAAGAACTGAACCAGAGCAAGTTTGGGAGGAAAAAATCAGAAACTCAACTGTAACACGAGATTTCAACTGCCATTAGATATTCATTAGATATTCAGTTGCCTATTAGAAATTTTAACAATAAACTGGAGGTATGAATTTGGAATTTGGGGGAGTTCTGGAACAGGCAGATGATAGGTAGGTAGATAGAAAGGTAGACAGACGCATAAGTAGATATATAGAGATAGAGAGATTGTATCAAAGACATGACACTAGTTGTTTTCACTGTGGAGTGTGTATAGACCTTAAAGCATATATATTTAATACAGATATATATTTATATATTATGTTAATATTATATATTATATTATATTATATTATATTATATATTTATATAATACGTATATATATTTATACAGATCAAGCTCTGGAGAACTAATGACCAGCAATGTAAAAGAAAAAAACAAGAATGTGAGGTCCTAGAAAGCCAATAAAAGAAATAGAATCCTGCTATATTGAATGCTTCTGATAGATCCAGTAAAACAAATACTCAAAATTGGTCACCACCTTTAGTACATGACCGTGTGAAGAACAGTTTTGGATAAATGGTGGGAGTCCAAGCCTATTTGGAATGGTTTCAAAGGACGTTGAGAAAAGCTAGTTGGAAACATCTGTTTAGGTAGTTCTTTTGAGAGTCTGTGTTGCAAAAATAAGAGAAACAAGGCAATTTCTGGAATGATGAGTCAAGATAAGAAGGGGATTTCTTAAGGTGGGAGAAGTGACAGTATGTTTAGATATGGGTAACATAGTAGGGAAGAATTTATCACGTGGGAGAAAAGCATGAATTACTGGAGTCACGTATTTGTGTTTGTGGGAGAGAGTTAGTCTTGGGTAAAGTGGGTGTAATTAATCCATGGTTCCAGAGTGTGAGGGCAAGTATCTGGGTATGGATGCAGATTAGTAAGTAAACGTGGTGGTGGGAGCTTGTAGATATTTTCTTTTAATCCCTACAATTGTCTAAGTGACATAAGAACAATTCCTGTGCTCAAGGTCTGAGGAGAAGGTAGGAAATAGCATTCAAAAGATCTGAGTGGAGAGTAGACTATGGTAACGGAGTTTGATTCTGGTGCAACAATAAGGACCAAGATCAGGGATCATAAATGTAAAATAAGACCAGTCATTTCGCTCTTGTGTTTTCTTTAGCCCTGTTCAGCTGCATGCATCAGGACACGGTAGATGTTAACTAGAATTAACCAAGGTGATTTTGTTTTACTGAGTAAGAAAAACCAGTAAGTGATGGTGTAATGTCAGTGAATGTTTATAAACCATGGATCATAATGAACAACCTTTGGACTGTCAGAGTGTCTTCTTAAGCCTCTGTTTTGATCAGAATGGCTCCACCTACATCTGATTAGGTGGCTGCTCTAGGCCAAGATATAAGAGATCTTAACATTTCTTTGAAAAAGGCATGTCTACAAATACATCTCCCAGGCCACTTGTACTAAAGTGGGTTCTAATAGATGTCTGTCTGTGAGAGAAAACATCAATAAGGTTTAAGATAGCCTAAGGGTTTAGTGGGTTCAGTTACTCTTCAGAATATTGCTAGGTTAAATGCTACTTTCTGAAGTTATGTGGGAAGACTAATCAGTGTTCCTTAAACAGACAAAACAGTGAAAGACCCCGTCTCAGCTGCTCATTAGTATCATAAACCTTTCCCAGAGATGACCAATGCCTGTGTCTTGGCGGTAATAAGAACCTCCTTCTCACTGGCCTCTTCTTTCTAGAAAGATCTATGTTACTCAATATAATTCCTGACAAGTTAAAAGAACTTCCCAGCAGGCACACAGAGAATCAGCGCTATCTTGATTTGTTATTGGCACAATCAGCCTTGAAAAACTAATGGCTACAAAATGTGTAAAAATCTGCAGTCATGAAATGTATTAGATAAAAATGTCCCATAAGGGCTAGATGATATAGGATGTTCAGAAAGGTCATAGTTTCAGTAAATCAAGTATATTATCTAAGGAGAATGACACTGGGGAGTTAGGTTCAAGTCGTCTGAAGACATGCTTTATAAATATATAGCAGATCTATCATTACAGCGATGCGATACATAAAGCCAGCTTTAGGGCAATGCTTTGGGTGAAGTATGCATTGGTTCTACCGCAGTATGGCCTATTCTAGTATTTCCAGTATCTTGCCTGTTGCTGGCTGCTGGCCATTGCAAAGTACAACTGGGAAAGAAAACAAGTGGAAAACAAGAGTGAGGAAAAAATAAAAGTAAATAAGCCAATGTTTAAAAACAAAGAAGATATTCAGTCTGGTCTTGCTTTCTTTGTTGAGGGACTCCTTGAAAAAGCCCTCATGGTCAGTGGCCCAGTATGGATGAAAACACTATGATGCCCTTGTCTTGCTACTGTTCACCTTCATTTCTACCCCTAAAGATGAAAATGCATCACTGCCAGGATCAGAAAGTATGGCATAACGTGGAGGTGAAGATTAGGTTAGAGAGCTGGAAAACTATGGATAAAAGTGCCTCCTCTCTTTGTATTATGAATTGTATTCCATCAGATCTTTAAGAAACATCCAGAGCCATAATAAAATACAAGTTTGAAGGATAATCAGCAATCATCCAACGCAATCCCTCCTTTACAGAAGAAGATACTGTGACCTAGAGAACTGAACTTAACTTCTTGTAACTAAATTGGATCAGAGCCAGAGTCACATCACAGCTTATTTTACTATATTCATAACAATCATTTTTTTCAGCTTGGAGAATCTAATTATTATGAAATGTGCAAAATTCTGTAGTCATGAAATATACTATAAAATTTCCCTATTGCGTGTTTGCAACATACAAAAATATAACAAAATATAACAAAATATAACATAAAAGTATCCTGTTAATATTTAAGGCTAATGGAAAGTGCCATTTTTACTCCAGAATACCCAATGAAAAGGATAGCAGATGCAGAAGTAAAGACAGGGATATTCATTGCAATAAAAAGCAGGGGGCGCCCGGGCGGCTCAGTTGGTTAAGTGTCTGACTTCAGCTCAAGTCATGATCTCACGGTTTGTGAGTTCAAGCCCTGTGTCAGGCTCTGTGCTGACAGCTTGGAGCCTGGAGCCTGCTTCAGATTCTGTGTCTCCCTCTGTCTTTGCCCTTCCTCCCCTGGTACTCTGTCTCACTCTCTCAAAAATAAATAAACATTAAAAAATTAGAAAAAAAAACACATAAAATATGCAATTGTTAGTGACTGGACTCTACACCAAACTATGGAATACTAAAATGTCATTTAAAATCACCTTGCATATGAATATTTAGTCACTCAAAATTATTGCTAAGCAAAAAAACTGTATAGTCAGGGGCGCCTGGGTGGCTCAGTCGGTTGAGCGTCCGACTTCAGCTCAGGTCATGATCTCGTGGTTCGTGAGTTCGAGCCCCCCGTCGGGCTCTGTGCTGACAGTTCGGCACCTGGAGCCCGCTTCCGATTCTGTGTCCCCCTTTCTCTCCGCCCCACCCCTGCTTGTACTCTGTCCCTGTCTTTCAAAAATGAATAAACATTAAAAAAACCTGTATAGTCAAATGGCAAAATAGTAAATAAAATATGATTTTAATTTACAAGACAAATGGACAGGTAACGAGAGTGATGTATATCAAAGTGTTAAAAGTGGGTTTACCTGGGGTCTTTTATGTCCTTCCTATGCCATTTTATTTCCTCTCCTATTTTTTACAATGAAAATGTTTAAGTTACATTATTAGAAACACGCTTTTTTATCACTTGATTTTTGAAGTGTAATTATGGCAAACACTGCGATTAAGTTCTTTTCTTTTAAACGTAAGAACGATTTGCAGATTCATTGTTGGGCACCTTTCAAGCCAGATATATGTTTCCTAAATCTGACATGAAAGCCGTCATTTCCTGTCTTGGCTTTCTACCAAAAACCTTCACTGATCAGGAGAAGGGAGAGTCAAACACATTTGCAGAATCAAAATTTGACGTTTAAAAGTGAGATTCAATCCCTGTGAATGCATAATCGTCCAAAAATGACAAAGGAAACAACCGACTTCCTGATATGTAAATATATGATTCTGGAAATACTAAATAAAAGAATCAAAGATCTTGATTCCTCATAATACCATGGAAAATAAGGTATAAAGACAGAGCAGCAATGACAAAATATAGGTCTTAATGTATTAAAAACACGGCACCAACCTGTAAGGACAGATTAATTGGTGAGGGAAAAATGCATGTCTCTCAGACCTTATTCCATAGCCATGAAATGTAAAGAGTGATTGCAGCTAACTGAAGGCCCCATAAGCTGTGAAAATCATTTGAATAGGAAATGGGCACATATAAAATTCACCAAGCATTTATATAAGCCTTTGTGTCCCCAAATCGTAATTCAGCATGTGTTATCAAAAGATGTAGATACACATTTATGCTTTATAGAACAATCGAAGTAAAAATTCTGCAGCACCTAAACAAATCTACCCATGTTCAAGAAAAAAGAAGTCTTTAATTTCTAGCAAAATAATATATATTAACTGTAGATATTCAGCAAGCCACATAGCCTCTTAAAATGTCAATTTTTATGAAGACACACAAATAGCATTCTCATAAACATTCACAGTCTTGCAAATATTATACTCTGACAGTCATGTTCCTTCATTCAACAAATATTCATAGCATTTTTATCATGTGCTAGATATTATTCTCGGCACTGGGGAAACAACCTTAAGCAAGAAAAAATTTTTGTCTTCTTGGAATTTTTTGGTATTTAAAGGCATCCATCATTAAGTGAAGAATTATCATACTTTATCTATTTAAATGTAAGAAAGTGTATGTATCTAATAACTGTACAGTGTGTGGATTTAAAAATATGAACATGACTACTCAGAAAATTTTATTTTAATTCTACTTGTGCATATCTTGGAACACCCTTCAGACTCTATGAAAAGTCAAGCATGCATTGAGGGCTTGCAAGATTTTATAATTGGCATTTCCTTAAGCATTGAATTAACATGTTAAATGTAACACAACTAGTGTGGGAAGTTTTTAAACGGTGTACTTAAAACATTCATGGTGATGCAGGAACAAGAAGCACTTTTCAGAACTTTATCTAATAGGGAATACATTTCTGGACAAATCTTTTAAATTACAAACCTATTTCTAAAGTGGTTTTAGCATTTTATACTCCTACAGACAAAGCATGAGAATTGCAAAAGATTCACCTACTCTCAATATTTGTGGTTACTGATGGTACATGTGTGCTGGTTTCCTCTTGTTGTTTTAATGTTGCCATTTTCCAGATTACACTGATTATAAACATATTTTCAAGCTCAGTTGGCTGTCCCTACAGATTTCTTTGTGGAGTGTCCAACTTTTTGTTCATTTTTATTTGGTTTGTTTTTTTATTAATAGGTTATAGAAGTTATGTATGTTTCACGGATAATGGTGCTTGGTCAGGTATATATATTCACTTAAAAATTATTTTTATTTAAGTCAAGTTGGCACGCAGTGTTACATTAGTTTCAGGTGTACAACATAGTGATTCAACTGTTCTCAATGTTATGCTATGCTCACCACAAGCATAGCTACCGCCTGCCATCATACCACACTATTACCTGTGACTTATTCATTTTATAACTGCATCTCTCATTCCCCTTACCATTTTGCCCATCCCCCAAGCCCTTCCCCTCCGGCAACCATCAGGTCATTCTCTGATTTTACAGGTCTGATTCTGTTTTTCATTTGTTTATTTCTTCCTTTGGTTCTTAGATTCCACATATGAGTGAAATCATATGGTATTTGTTTTCCTCAGCCTGACTTATTTCACTTAGCAGAGTGTGCTGTCTAGGTTCATCTGTGTTGTCGCAAATAGCATGATCCCATCCTTTTTTATGGTTGCATAGTATGACATCGTGTGTGTGTGTGTGTGTGTGTGTGTGTGTGTGTATACACCTTCCTTATCCATTCATCTATAAATGGACATTTAAGTTGCTTCCATATCTTGGCTATTGTAAATAATGCTGCAGTAAACATAGGGTGCTTGTATGTTTTCATTAGCATTTTCAATTTCTTTGACTAAATACCCACTATTGGTATTATTGGATCGTATGGTATTTCCATTTTCAATGTTTTGAGGATCTCCATACTGTTTTCCATAGTGGCTGCACCACCAGTTTGCATTCTCACCAACAGTGCACGAGGATGTCCTTTTCTCCAAATTCTCACCTACACTTGTTATTTCTACAAATATTTTCTTTGTATCCGTGGCATTCCTGTTGTTTTTATTAATGGTGTCTTTTTTTTTTAGAAAACATTTTTAAATTTGGTTTTAATTTTTTTTAATGTTTATTTTTGAGAGACAGAGTGTGAACAAGGAAGGTGCAGAGAGAGAGGGAGACACAGAATGCGAAGCAGGCTCCAGGCTCTGAACTGTCAACACAGAGCCCGATGTGGGGCTCGAACTCACAAACCCGTCAGATCATGACCTGAGCCAAAGTCAGATGCTTAACTGACTAAACCACCCAGGCGCCCCTGGTTTTAATTTTTATGAAGTCTAAATTTGTCAATTCATTCTTTCACTATAATTGTTTTTGTCTCTGGCCTAAGAAATATTTACATAGACTCAAATCATAAATAAATTCTGATGTTTTCCTCCAAGAGGTTTAAGGTTTTAGTTTTTATTTTAGATGTATGATGCATCTTAAATTAATTTTCATATATGTTACAATGTACAGGTAAAGGTTTAGTGTTCCTTTATTCCAGTATAATTAGTTGAAACAACAACAACAAAAAATTGATTACATTGGCAACTTTGTAGAAAATCAAAAGACTGAGCCAGTGTGGCTCTGTTGCTGGGCTCTATTCTGTTCTGATCTTTGCGCTGATCTTACACCGTGACCACATTCCTTGATTATGTGGCTTTATAGCAACTCTCAAAGACATGTAGTATAAGTTGTTTTACGAGACTGCTTTGGATATTCTAGATACTCTGCATTTTTATATGGAGTTCTAGAATCAGCCTGTCAATTTCTAAAATATATGTAGGACTGTATTTAATCTAAAAATCAATTTGTGGAGAATTTACGTCCTAACTGAACTAAGACTTTTAATCCATGACTTTTAATCTCTCAAGCTAATTTTAACATGTTAACATCCTATAAGAAAATTAATTTTGTTTTCTAATTATAGTAGTCACTCCTTGCCAGCTTCATATCAAGTTAGTCTCCTCCATCCATTAGAACACAGAGATCATTAAACACATGGATTGAATATTCACTCTTGGTGTTCCTTCCGATTTTGACATGCCACACTGCTCTCAATTGCCTTACACCTATTTGCTCCACACATATACACGACCATGATAGAAGGCATTAAAATTTGACACCTCTGCCCTGTGTTTTGATTTCATAGAGGAACTCACCATTCCATAAAATTGTTACACAGTTTCTACCTCCTTGCTCTGCATTCCACGTATCATGCTATTCTACCACTTTTCAAACTTGTAAAATCCTCTACATCCTTTGAGGTGAAACTGAAATATTCTTTCTTTGGTGCAAGCTTTCCAAAAACAATTCAGATAAAATTAATCAAGAACTATATTGGTTACTTAAGCTTTTATTTTTTTTAATCTGTCAATTCATAATGTGGCATGTTTTATGATAGCATGCTAACAATAGTCTATAATTGTCTATGAAAACTTAGTATGGAAGAGATAAACATATATGTTTTTATATTTTAACATAATATATCATGAACTATTTCAAACATACATAAATATAAACAGAAGGAATAGTTAATACTCTGTACCAGTGGTTTTCAACTAGGTTTATATTTTAACCCCCAGAGCAAAATGTTTGGCAACATTTTAGTTGTCATAACTGCTGGGATAGGGAGAGGTTTGCTACTGGAATCTAAAGGATACAGGCCATAAAGCTTGCTACACATCCAAATATCCTATAATGCACAGGTCAGCTCCCAAACATACACTATTGTCCAGAATACCAACAATACAGGGGTTGAGAAACTCTCCTCTATATTAACCATTCAAATATATCAGGTGATGGGAAGCCTGGGTGACTCAGTTGGTTAAGTGTCCGACTTCAGCTCAGGTCATGTCTCACGGTTTGTGGGTTTGAGCCCCGCGTCCAGCTTTGTGCTGACAGCTTGGAGCCTGGAACCTCCTTCGGATTCTGTCTCCCTCTCTCTCTGCTCCTATCCCATTCACACAATCTCTCTCTCTCTCTTAAAAATAAAATAAAAACATTAAAAAAATTAGAAAATATGTATATACATATATATGCATATGTGTGTGTGTGTATATATATATATATATATATATATATATATATCAGGTGTTAACATTTGCCATATTTGTTTCAGTTACCCCTCATTTAAATAAAATGTTACAAATACACTTGAAGCATTCATTGACTTCTCTGATTTCATTCTCCACCTTCCCTCTTTAGAGATAATAAGTACCTTAAAATGGATGTGCAAGTAACCCCACACTCATGTATATTATATTCTATATTTATCAAAAACTATATCCTGTTTTGTGTACTTATCATACTTCATACATCAGATATCATCACACTACCCAATTTTCTACAATGTTCTTTTTTTTGATCTATGATATATTCTTAATATTTATCAATTGTGATATTCATATGTGAGGCCATTCATTTTAATAGCTGTACAACCTCCATTTATTGTCTATGTCATTTATCATCCATTGGTATACTAGTGTTGTTCTAAACTATTCTCCATGGCAAATAGTGCTGTGATAAACTTTTTTGTTATGCATTTCTCCTTATATAGTATACTAGGTTGAATAGCGTCCCCCATTTGTCCACCCAGAACCCCAGAATGTGACTGTGTTTAGAAGCAAGGCTTTTAGCAGATGCAAGCAAGTTAAGCAGAGATCATACTGGATTAGGATGGGCCCTAATGGAAGGGCCATATCATTATAAGAGGAGAATTCAGACACACAGACAAACACAGGAAAGAAGAGCATGTGAAATAGAAGGCAAAGACTGGATTGATGTATCTAATAGCCAAGGAATGCCAATGATTGCCCATAGCCATTAGAAGCTGGGAAAGAAGCATAGAACAGACTGTCCCTCAGAGTCTGCACAGGGAAGGGACCCTGCTGACCACTTGATTTCAGACTCATGGCCTCCAGAACTGTGAAATGACACATTCCCGTCATTTTCAGCTACACAGCCTTAGGAAACTACAGCATGCAGGTATGTGAGACTTTCTCTTAGTAATTAAAATGAGGACTAGAATCACTGAGTTCTAGGGCATATACATCTATGAATTAAATATTAGAGTTTATGAGATTTTTTTCTTCATGCTCTCTCCTACCTTGGTATCATCAGGCTTTATTTTTAGTAAATCTGATGACTGAGGCAGTATTTTATTGTTTTCATTCACCTTTCTCTGATTGTAAGTGAGGTTGTATACTTTTACATAACTTTTCATTCATTCAATTCTATTATTTTGTGAATTACCTATTTATGTGATTTACCCCTTTTGTGCTTGTGTGTGGTGGTGGTGTTTGTCTTTAAAAAGAAAATGATATGTAGTACGATATAATGTTTACTGGATTGTAAATCTTTGTCCAATATACATTGCAAATATCTTCTCAAAGCCTATAGCTTATCTTTTAAATTTGTGTGTATGGTCTTTCCAGTAGAAGTTGTTTATTATATTTATCGGTCTTATTTTTGAGTTGTTCTTCATCTCTGTTAAATAATTTATTCCACTACTGCCATAAAGCTGTTCTACCTGCTATTTCTAAAAGTTTGATAGTTTCATTGCAACACTTACGCTTTTATGTGATATTTGGTTTTGTCTATGGTATCACACAGAGATCTACTTTTCCATAAAGAAAATCAATGTTCCTTCCACCATTTAATAAGCAATATATCTGTTTCTCACTTTGCTGTAATGCAACCTCTACTGTGTGTGTGTGTGTGTGTGTGTGTGCGGTTGTTCTATTCTGTTCCAGTGACCGGTTCGTCTGCTATTATCACTAAATCATGTGGTCTTAATTAACATACTTTTAAAATACCTTTGATATATGATGGAGCCAATTGCCCAGCCTTGTTATTCTTCAAATACATCTTAGATATTTTTAGCTTACTAGATATTCTTATGGTTCCATACAACTTTAGGATCAATGTGTCAAGTTCCACAATAAGCCCAAGAGGGATTCCAATTTATATTACATTGATTTTACAAATTAATTTAGTGTTATCTAACATCTTTATAGCTCTGAGTCTTATAATTCAGAAAACTAGCTTCACTTTATTTTTTTTAATTTAGGTTAATAAATTGTAAAATTTATCTGTAATAGTCTTATGCTCAACTTTTTAGATTTACTTACATAGTTTATGGTCATTCTTGCTATTCTGTGTCATCGTGTATTCTTATTTTCATTGGCTGTTAGTGGTAAATGAGAACACTCTGATTGGACACTTACTTGTCACCAGAATTCTTACTGTTGTGGTATTATTTTTAATAATGCATAGATATTTTTGGATTTTTTATAAATTAAATCCTATTTCATGAAAACGAATGGTGATTTTAGCTTCTCTTTTTCCAGTTGTTATAAAAACTTTTGCATTGTCTCAGAGGTTCTGATGAATATTCAGTACTAAGAATGATGGTGAATACACTTGCTTTCTGCATAATTTCAATAGGACCACTTTCAAAATGTCATATTCAAGCATGGTATTTCTAAAGGCTCAGCGAATGCCTTTAACAAGGGAAGGACAGTTCTTTTTATTTTATTTCATTTGATAAATTTTTCATGATGAATTTGTGATGAACTTCATAAAATTTTTCAAAATAATGACAATCAATGAGTAATCACACAGACCATACCCAATAATTTATAAATACTTCCACTAGCAGGTAACAGGTTGTACCTCATTATAAAAAGTGTGTTGCTGACACTTATTTACTTAATCTTTTTCACATTAAGCTTTGTGTTTGTTCAAATGTGACATTAAACATGTGCCACCAATTTTAAACTTAATACAGTATATAAAGTGTTTATAAGAACTGTATGTGTTTCTGAGTGTTTATGTACTTAATCAAAGTATTTTACGCTCTTTTGAGCAGGTATTTATTTAATCAGGGGTTTAAATGTTTTAGGAAGTGTAAAATGGCTGAACCATATGTAAGATTTCAGAGGTGCCCTGGGAAGAGAGGGAATGAAACAGCAGAGGAGAGATGGAATGGATTAGGAATTCCAGATGAAACTCTGTGGGATGAACACCAGCAGACAACTCAAGAGCGGAAGACTGTACAGAAAATATCAAATGACATAGACACTGCAATGTAATATATGAAAGATACCGAAGAACAGAAGTGAACATTTAAACCGCATGCATTAATATTTTATCTATCTATCTATCTATCTATCTATTTTAAGCAGACTCTATGCTCATCATGGAGTCCAACCCGGGGCTTGAACTCGTGACCCTGAGATCAAGAGTCAGATGCTTATCCAACTGAGCCATGCAGGCACCCCATAATAATATTTTTATATACAGCTCTTCAGATTGACTAGAACAGCAGAGGGTACGCTGAGCAAAGCTAAGTCCATTGGGTTACATATCAAGCACTGGAACATGTAACTAAGCACTGCCTGAAATGCCTCACTTTCCTTGTTAGATATTCTAGTTCCAGGGAGTTTACCTATACTCATAGTCCTGAGAAAACCAAATTCAGCATGGTCACATGATAACATGAGTAGTGCAAAGGCAGTGAGAGTGAATGAAGGAACAGCAAGTATCATTTTGCCTTTCACGGACCCTGGAAGGACTCTGTTTTGGAAGGATGGGGGAAATTTTATTACCATTTACATCATTGTCTCTCCACCTCACCCATCTCTTTCATTTCTCTTCCTGTGACTTGTTGTCTCTGATTATGCATCTCTCTCTTCTGTATACATAGGTGTAAGTTATAGAAATTTCCTAGACCTGTCTTTCTTAAGGAATAAACCTAACAATAACAGAAGGTATGTTTCAAAAGCCACGTGTTGCCTAAGCTAATGAAAATTACTCAAATATCCAAATGTAGTTGTGTTGACCATACAAAAAGTAGAAATCAAGTCTTCTTAACTAAGAAATAAAAATAAGTTGAACAAACCCTAACTCATTATCTTTATTCAAATCATTTATATAGCAATGATCTCAGTAGTAATGGTTCAAAAACATCTTCTAATTTGCTGAAATTTTACTCTAAGAATTAAAATCTAATTTAAAATTAAATTTAGATTACATCACTGTATGATAATTCAGCACTAAATTGCTGCTAAGGAAAGACTACTCAAATATATGGAAATATAATTTTATTCACTGTGTAATTAGTAGTTACATGTAATAGAGAATTCTTTGCAATATTCTCAGAGTAAAGTCTAAGAAATTAAGTATATCTACTCAATAAATCACATTCTCCTATATTAGCGAATTTTAATTCAACACTTCTTGGTTGGAAGACTTACTCACTTGAGAAAAAAACGAAAACAAAAAACCCAAAAAACAAACAAACAAAAAACTAGCAGTTTCCAAAGCCGACTGTGTGTAAGCATATGGAGATGGCCAGCAAGAGGGAAGCTTTCTTCTTTGGTCCCACATGTTCTTGGCACTTCTGCTTGTGTGATCTCATTCAATCCACACAACCTCACTGGATATTGACTGTGATTACCCTTATTTTGAAAATAACGATAAAAAAATTACATTAGATTAAATACCTTGATGAACTTCATAAAACCTACCTTTGAGAGGCACCTGGGTGGCTAAGAAGGTTAAGTAACTCTTGATTTCAGCTCAGATCATGTTCTCACTGTTCGTGAGTTCTAGTCCTATGTTGGTCTCTGTGCTGACAGTGCAGAGCCTGCTTAGGATTCTCTTTCTCCCTCGCTCTCTGCCCCTCCCCCATTTGCACATGTGTGCTCTCTTTCTCTGAAAATAAATAAATAAACTTTAAAAAAATAAAAGCTTGCCTTTGAATCCCACTCTATTCCATTCCAACTTTCCAGCTTTTTCCTTTGTACATTGTTGGGCCATTTGGACAATCAGATTTCTTATTACAAATGTCAATTATTCATCCAATTCAAAGCCCTAAGATATAATTCTGAAATGGAAAATGTTAACATGCAAAACAAGAGGGGCTCCTGGGACCTGGAATGTACAATATCTACCCACTGTAGCTATCTCGTATTTCATTCACAAACAATTCTGGTTATACAAGAAAACTCGAGCTTGGGTGGTAGGAGGATATGATGGCTAATAAAGGAGCGGTAGCTATGGGGTTAGATGCCATATCAGATACTGTCAACTAAGTTTATCGAGGAAAAAGTATGAACCAGGCACAGCGTTAGGCCTTGAAATGCATTCCCTCATTTAATCATGTGAGACATAAAGCTTGGAAAAGAGAAATTAAATAATTAGGGGCACCTGGGTGGCACAGTTGGCTAAGCCTCGGACTTCAGCTCAGGCCATGATTTCTCAGTTCATGAGTTCTAGCCCGCTCTTGGGGCTCTGGGCTGGTAGATCAGAGCCTGGAGACTACTTTGGATTCTGTGTCTCTGTCTCTTTCTGACCTTCCCCTGATCACGCTCTGTCTCTCTGTATCTCTCTCTCTCAAAAATAAACAAACATTAAAAAAAAATTTTTAATAATTTTTTCAAGGATACACAGCTACCAAGGCATGAAGTTCATCCCTCAATTGATTTGTTGTAGATTTCATATAACAACAAGTTTTTGATGAAACAAAATTTCAGATGGAAGATCATATCTCTGTGATATATATACATCTATATATATATGTATGTATATCACATATATACACACATATATATACAGGCACATATTCTAATATTAAAATAATTCTCAGTTATATATCCATTAATTTTCAATCCAAAGTTCCTATTTTCCTATAGTTTTCATGTAATAATCTTACATGATGATAACATAATATATATTCACTTCCTATATCTTAGAATAGTTTATGTCAAAATCTATAAATCACCTTTTAGTTGAAGTTATTTTCTATCTACTCAGAAGACAGACCATTAAAACACATAAAGGTTTTGAGTGAAAGAAAAAGACATCTCTGAGGGCTCAACTACTAGAAGATTTAACCACAACACCCTCTCCACCAACACAAGAGCAAAGCAGGCACAACAATAGCAATACTCCCCTTATTTATTAAGAAGGGTATAACAATGAATTCACAAACTCTTGATAAAACATGCTTCTTCATGGCCTAAGCAGAATTTATTGCCATATCATCTTTATTAAGCAGAGAGTAAAAATTTTTAAACGATATTTTTAGGATTTAGAAAAAGATGAAAAGCAATCACAAAAAATGTAAGATACATGCAGTTATCAGGACAGAAAGAAAAAATGTAAGAATATGAAAAAATAAAGAAGAAAGAAAGAAAACAAAGCCAGTTCTTTGAAAATAAATAATTCTATTAAATGGAAGCAGCAGGGAATTTAAGAAAGAAAAAAACAAATATTGAAAATTAGAACTAATAAGAAATGCAAATATAAGAGACTCAAGGACTAAGTTTGTATGGGATAACACTTGGCACAACTATTTGCATTTCAGAAATTTTTATGTCATGAAGACTTTTTTTTTTGAAAAAGTAAATAATGTAATGCTTGGTCTAAAAGAGATTTGAAAACCTTAGTTGATAAAATTGATAATGTAAAAATTATCAAGAAAACTCAAAACATTGCAGACTATGGAAATTTATAGGTGAGATATTTTAAATTTTCACTTGAAAGTTTAATTTAAATGCTCTACACACTGTAATAATTATATATGATAGAACATTGCATAATTTATTTTATGCAGTACATTTATACCTGAAAAAGGAAATACTAAAGGTGAAAATATAAAATATTATTTATGGATATAAATGAAAATTATACGTGAATACTAAATTATACATGAATACTAAAAAATTGATTTCCACATGATATTTAAGAAAAGACCTACCTTGAAAAAAAAATTTCAATCTCAGTATTGACATAAAGAATCTGATAAATCATATTAACACGTTAGTAAGAACACAACAGGAGCTCTGTGAAATATAATGTCCCCCTAATGATAGCTCCTACAGAACTGACAAAAAGAGAAAATTTTTCTTAACTTGAAAAAGCAAAAATCAGCATTTTACTTGCTGGTTAAAAACAACAGATGTCACAATTAAAGGTAGGAACAAAATTGTCATTATAATTTTTTCTTTTTTTTTTTTTGGTAACTTTTGACAACTGCAAGAAGATAACAAACAGATGTCAGGAAAGGAATTATCATTTTTAACATTTGCAGGTAATATTTCATATAAAAACTATCAAAGACAATAAAAATGAAATAGTATTTAGTCAAATGACTTGATGTAAGAAAAATGTATTACACAGTCACCTACATAATTATGATCTAAAAAAAAACTTACATAAAGGTTTTGAGGGGAAAAATGTTTGGGGACTTGACTACTGGAGACCTCAACACCTTTTCCACTAAAATTATTTGCTAAAAATAAATTTAACCAAATTTGAAATTGATTATTGCAATTTACTGAACATCCACTTTGTGTCCAGCACTTTCTTGTGTATTTTGAATATATTATGCCATTCAACTGTTATTCCCATTTTTAAAAAAAGGAAAATGAAGCTCAGAGACATTAACTAATCTAAGCTCCTGCCCCTAGAAATTTGAAGACCCAGGATTAGAACCCAGTTTTTTTCTGATTCCAAAGCCTGTTTTTTAAATATACCAGAAAGCAGTATGAGACCACATAGTATTAAAATCTGATGTTATGGAGTGAATTTTGTTCCCCTGAAATTCATGTGTTAAAATACTAACCATCTAGTACCACAAGATATGACTGTATTTGGAGACAGAGTCTTTAAAAAGGCAATTAAGTTAAAATGAGGGGACTAGGATGTGCCATAATTCAATATGACAGGTGTCCTTAAAAAAGAAGAGATTAGGACACAGACAAAACACAGGGAAGACCAAATGAGGATACAAGGAGAAGAGAGCCATCTATAAGGCAAGGACAGATGTCAATGCAGCACACCCTTTGATCTCCAGCCTCTAGAACTGTGAGAAAATACATTTTTGTTGTTTAAACCACTCAGTCTGTTTTACTACGTTGTGGTAGCCTTTACAGGGTTATTATAATTGAACTGGTTTGACAATTGTAGATTATCCATGAAAATAAATGAGTTGCAAACAATGATTCCTGAAAGAGAATAAAAAAAAATATCATTATAAGTGGGCTTCTTATTTTGGAATAAAAATCAATTTGGGCCTCAACTGGAAGTATGTAACAAAGCACAATCCTGTTGATCAAAGATTTGGATGTAAAGACTCCAAATATTTGTAAAGGCAAAAATTTTTAATTTCCAAATGCTTAAATTTTAATTATTAAAGCATTGCAAAAAAGGATTAATCAATTTTATTACATAAAAATAAAATAACTGTCATAAGTCAACACAAACTGCATGAACAGGCAGACATTATACATGGCTAATGTCACATACAAGGAATTGATGCAAAGGATTAAGATAATCTCCAATATTCGAAAGAGAGTGGCTTGCCAATGTGACCCCAAAAATATGTTTTGACATTAATTTAATGACTTTAGAAAATATTTTTTAAATAAATGAAAAACTGAGAACACATTAAAAAAACATTGTCTTTATTAAGAGCAACTGGAAATTATTGTTTCATGATACTGGTATCTCTGCCCCTATCTATTCCTATATCTGTAGACATAGGTCCCTCTGTACTTATGTACTAGACTGTGATTTCTTAATCATTTCCTAAGTGGTTGGCAGCTTCAGGAATCTGAGAAACACTACCTTGTACTGGTGAGAGTGTGGTGAAGTACAATACCCTGTTGTACTGTCTTGGGGCCATTCATTGCTCTACAACCTGACTGGCCATTAGTTTATTATTGCATGTAAAATAGCATTGGAAATGTTCATACCATTGGCTCATTTATAAGACTTTCTCCATAAGAATTAATTAAATACATGATCAAAGATTTATGTAAGAGGGTACCTGTCATTGCTGTGCTCAAAATTCTCCAACGACTCTTCATTGCTTCCAGAATGTAGGGTTGTCCCCGTGTCCTTACGTTGGTTTTTTAGATCATAATTATGTAGGTGACTGTGTAATACATTTTCCTTGCAATATGAGTCTATTAGAACTTGCCTCTTCGATTTTTCATTTCCCTCTTACTCTCCCAGCTCCAACCACGTTGCCCTGCTTACTTTTCTTCAAACACACTAGACACATATCCACTTCAGGCTGTTTGCCTAGGAGCTTCCCTATCCCTTGAAAATTATCTCTGTGTGGGTGTGGCTTACTTCCTCTTTGCTCCAATGGCTATCCTTAGCAACTTATTAAAAAATTCAGCACCAGGGTGCGTGGGTGGCTCAGTCGGTTAAGCAGCCTATTCTTGATTTCAGCTCAGGTCATGATCTCATGGTTCATGGGCTGGAGCACTGCATGGGGTTTTGCGCTGCGTGGAACCTGCTTCAGATCCTCTGTCTCCCTCTCTCTGTTCCTTCTCCACTCATGCTATCTCTCCCTCTCAGTCTCTCTCTCTCTCAAAAATAAATAAATGTTAAAAAATTAAAATAAATAAATAATAAATAAATAAATAGATAGATAAATAATGCAGCACCAACTCCAGTACTGCTAAATCCACTTCTCCTTGCATTAATTTTGTTCTATAATACTTCTTCCCTCCTAACATACTATAAAATTTAATTATTATTATATTTATTCCTTACTTTATCTTTCCATTCTCCCCTTATTCACCAGTTTCTAAAATATGTATTCCACAGGGAGATAGTTAACTAAACTTTACAGATGTGTATTATTAATAGAGTGAGACACATATTATGCAAAGTAATGATCAATGAAGATACAAAGTAATAATAAAAAGAACAATATGCATAAAAGACAGGAAATAAAAATATTAGCAGTGGTTCTCTAAGGATTGGGATTTTTGTTTTGTTTCTATCCCATATACTTTTCCTCATTTTCCACAATTACTAAAATATAAATATAAGGCTAGCATTTAAAAATATATATGAGTTTATTTTTAAAATTGGGGGTTTTGTGAATATATCAAGATAATGTACTCCATAATTTTTATTTTATTTTTATTTTTTTAGTTTATTTATTTACTTTGAGAGGGAGAGAGAGAGAAAGAGAGAGAGAGAGAGCGCTCAGGGGAGGGGCAAAGAGAGACGGAAAGAGAGAGACCCAAACAGTCTTCCCACTGACAGTTGCAGAGTCTAACATGGGGCTTGAACTCACAAACCGTGAGATCATGACCTGAGCTGAAACCAAGAGTCAGCTGCTTAACCAGTTGAGCCACCCAAGCACCCCTGTATGCCATAATTTTTAGGTAAAGATAGATACAGAACATTTATCTGATAAAATGTAAAACTCATTCTTTAACTTTGACAAATATGCTGATCAAAATATCTTTTATAAAGTCTATCATAAATAAATACTAATAAGACTGATGACTATTGAGAAAAATAATTAAAAATTGCTATTATTTTAGGGGCACCTGGGTGGCTCAGTCGGTTCAGCATCCGGCTTTGGCTCAGGTCATGATCTCTCAGTCCGTGAGTTCGAGCCCCAGGTAGGGCTCTGTGCTGACAGCTCGGAGCCTGGAGCCTGTTTCAGATTCTGTGTCTCCCTCTCTCTCTGACCCTCCCGTGTTCATGGTCTGTCCCTCTCTGTCTCAAAAATAAATAAACGTTAAAAAAATTACAAAAAAAAATGCTATTATTTTCAGCAAATATGTTAAAATACCTAAAAACAAACAAATATCAGATATTCAATTTGAATATTTTCACAACTAGTGATGTTTTATTAAGATCACATGACACAAAATATAAATGTAGAAATTAATACCTTTCCTGAACACCACTGATTAGAAGATAGAAAACATAGTGAGGAAAGAAATCCCTCACCATGGCTTTCACCATGGCTATTAAAAACATAAGTGAATTTCCAATGATGGTGTTACATCTATATGAAAAAATAATAGCACTCTACCAGAGAGATACAAATTCCAAATTGAATAAATGTAGATAAATTCAATGTACTTTGACAGAAGAACTGTTGTTAAAAACAGATTATTTTTTCTCAAATTATCTTATAAATTTAAATGAATTCAGAATGATACAGCATAGTGGTTAAAGCTGTATTTCTTACTGCTTATGAAAATGAGCTCAAATCTCTAACATGTGTGATATTTGTAACTTCAGGTATCAGTAGGATGAGAATTTACTACTATGTATTCCAAATTCTTGTGGAAATAAATGACATAATGAAAGCAAAGTACTTAGCACAAGGCCTGGGGCATGGTGAGTACTTATTAATCAGTATGAACCCTGATTACAAAATCTCATTTGCCTTATGCTGTTTTTATTTTTGTTTACTTATATAACTTGATAAAAGCAAAAAATATATCACCTAGAAAATATACAGCAAGAAAAACTAAGAAGTCATTTACATTAAAATAAGGAGTCACATGAGGGAATAAGCTATTAGACATATTGTAAAACTACATTAATAAAATCACTATATCAATCCCTTATTCATGTATTCACTTGTTCAATAATTGAGATTTAGCATATTCCAAGAATTGCATTTGATGCTGGAGGTTCAGATATGGCCCTGAAACTCACAAAATGTTGGGAAAGACAAATTACAAAAATAGTCAATTTTAATATAACTTGAAGAATGGTAATCACAGTGATAATGACAGGGATTCCATGATGTTTAAAATATGTCTATATATGTCTTGAATCTTAATACAAGGCATCAAAAGGCCCTACAAAAAATGAAGGAAGAGAATGTGGGGAGAAACTCACTGTCTATATTTGGAGTGTACAAAATGCCTTGTGGTTGCTAAATAAAGCATATTAATAATCTCCCATCTAAAATTTGTCAAGCCATTGACCTAGCAGTTTGCCTAGTGCTTCTAAGACTTCAAGAAAGAGGTCAGAGAAAGATGCCTGGTGAGATGGCCTAACAGAGAGCTATAGGGCCATCCCTCAAATTTCTGGCCTTCTAAGCATGGATTAATTACATGAAATAGAGAGAAAATGAAAATGTGAATCACACACCTGCTGGGAAAGTAAAATGGGCTGAGAACACAAAAATCAGGGCACTATCAAGGGGGACTGCCATCTGAGGCTCAGGAGCCAGTGGGGCTTACTCACCTGGGAGGAAGGGACCAAGGATGGCTCAGGGAACTGGCCACTACCTGTTGAAATTAAGACACAGTCACAGAACTTACATTTTATCTCTTTGAGGCATCAATTATGGCAACTGAGGAGGAATGGAAGTCTGTTTTCAAGTAAGGAGCCATTTTTTCTCTCTCTCTGGGAGTGCTGTGTTTAGGAGATGAGATGATGGTCTTCCCTCTGCACTTCTTATGCATTTGGGGCCCTAGACTTGCAGAACTGAAGATAACAAAGAGCTTTTGATCTGATATGGGGAGCAAGCTGAATATTAATCAGAATTCAAAACAAAATGAACCAGCAAATAACAAGTGGGATTTGAAATTCAAAACACAATATCGTTTACATTAGTACCCCCCAAAATGAAATACTTACGTATAAATCTAACAAAATATGGACAAGACCTGTATAAGGAAAACTATGTAACTCTGATGGGCAAAATTAAAGATTAAATAAATGGAGAAATATTCCATGTTCATGGATAAAAAGACTCAATACTGGCAAGATGTCAGTCCTTTCCAACTTTATCTGTAGATTCAGTGTCATCTCAATCTAAACCTCAGCAAGTTGTTTTATGAATATTGACAAACTGATTTTAAAGTTTTAATGGACAGGAAAAAGACCCAGAATAATCAACATCATATTGAGAAAGAACAAAGTTGAGAGGACTGACACTACTCAATTTCAAGACTTAACTATACAGCCACAGTAAACAAGACGGTGTAGTACTGGTGAAAGAACAGACAATAAATCAATAGAACAGAATCCAATACCCAGAAATAGCACCACATAAAAACAGTCAACCCATCTTTGAAAAGGAGCAAAGGTGATACGATGCAACCAAGATAATATTCTCAACAAATGGTATTGGAACAAGTGAGCATCCATGAGAAAAAAAAAATTAGACACAGACCTTACACCCATCACAAAAATTACTAAAAATTGATCACAAGCAAAACTGTAAAATGCAAAACTATAAAACTTCTAAAAGGTAAAACAGGAGAAAGTCACAGTGACCTTGGGTATGGCGATGACTTTGTTTTACTACAACGCCAAAGACACAAGCCAAAAAGAAATAATAAGCTGGATTTCATTAAAAACATGTTTGCTCTGTGAAATGCACTATTCAGAAAATTTGAAGAAAACCTACAGACTGGGAGAAGATACTTTCAAAATGCATATCTGCTAAAGGACTGTTATCCAAACTGTAAGAAGAACTCTTAAAACTGGACAGGAAGAAAATAATCCAAACAAAACATGGGCCAATGACCTCAACAGACACCTCAACATAAAAATATACAAATGGCATATTAGCATATGACAAGTTGTGTCCCCCTCATATGTTATTAGGAGAATGCAAATTAAAACAACAGTAAGATAACACTACACACCAATCAGAATGGCCTAAATCCAGAACACTGACAGCAAATGATGGTGAGGATGTAAAGCAACAAGAACTCTCATTGCTGGTGGGAATGCAAAACGGTACCCTCACATTGGATGGCAGTTGGATGATTTCTCATAAAACTCATCGTATCCCTACCATACAATGCAACAATTGCATTTCTTGGTATTTACCCAAAGGAGCTGAAAACTTACGTCCACATAAAAACATATACATGAGTGTTTATAGCAGCTTGAAAGCTGGAAGCAACCAAGATGTCCATCAGTAGGCAAAAGGGTAAATAAACTGTGATACATCCAGGCAATGGAATATTCTTTGGCACTGAAAAGAAATGAGCTATCAAGCCATGGTAACATGGGGGAATCTTAAATGAATATCAAAGTGCAAGAGGCCAATCTGGCAAGGCTACATACATCATTATAGTATTATTCCAACTATATGACATTGTGGGAAAAAAAAACTATAGAGACAGTAAAAAGATCAGCGCTTACAGAGTTTGGGGGAAGTACAGGATGAAAAGGTAGAGCATAGGCGATTTTCATGACTGAAAATATTCTGTATAAGGCCATAATGATGAATATATGTCACTATATCTTTATCCAAGTCCATAGAATATGCAACACCAAGAATGAACCCCAATGTAATATGCAGACTTTGGGTTATTATGATGTGTCACCATAGGTCTATCATTTATAACAAATGTACCACTAGTAAGGAATGTTGATAATGACAGAGAGGGCTCCCTGTGTGGAGATAATGAGTATATGGGAAATCTCTGTACTTTCCCTTCAATTTTGTAGTAAACTACTCTAAAACAAATAAGTTTTAATTTAAAAAAAATGACCAAAAAGCTAAGAATAGGCTTGCACTTTGCTTAACCAACCCATTTTTCTGCAGGTAAGGAGTGATCAACATAATATAGTTGAAAGCAATGATTAGAAGAAATAAAAACTTTATGTTTATACCCCAAATTTAAATTCAAATATAGAAAAAAAGTCAAGTTATTTAAAAATTGATTAGAAAAAAAAATCTCAGAATAAGATATTTCTAAGCTTAATCAATAGACAATATCAGAAATAAATACCTAGGAATGGTTTATCTCATAAATTTTCAACTAGGGGCTACTCTAGACCTTCAGGGACTATTTAACAATGTCTGCAGGCACTTTCACTTGTCACAAATGGAATGGGGGGCTACTGGTATGTAGTAGGTAGAGGCCAAGGATGCTACTAAACATCCTACAATTCATAGGACAGTCCCTAATAGCAAAGAACCAGCTGGCCCTAATTGTCAATAATCCCCAGGCTGAGAAACCTTGATTTAACTCCTACCAATCTATGCTTCTCAGGAATCACCAACTGTTGAGGGCAGTTAAAAGCACATTATTCCTAACCTGAGCAAAACTTTGGATTTTATAATAGGGGCATTTGTTGAAATAAGCCAAATGAAAACTGTCGGCTAAGATCTGATGCTTAGGCATTTGTTTTTTTCTTGAGTTTATCTGGATAAAGAATATTGGAAGATCCCTGTGATCTCTCCTAATTTAACCGAGTTAGGTGCCTTCCAAGAGGTCACACAGATTCCATTTCTCATGCTCCTCTAATGTACTCTGTGATTTTAGCAGCCTTTCTCAAGACCCCTATTTCCAATTCTGAAAAAAAAAAAAAGGCATTGATTTAAGAATAAAGGTTTTAGAGCTTTGACATTTTCTGTTTGCTTCCCACACACACTGGTTTGCACCTTCTCAATCCATGACAGATCCCTAGGTTTTAACTTGCATCCTTTGTCATATTGACAAAGGAAAAGTGTGAAACACCTGACTTTTACTAAGACAAGCGTGTCTCATGCCCCAGTGGAGTAGGCAGAGAAAAGGAGCATTCAATTATTCACACACTCCAACTTTTAATTAAAATTCTTTCCACTGGCCTATTAGTGTCTTGGTATAAAGGAAGGTATAAAGGACCAAAGAGCCATTTCTTTACCTTTCTTTATTTGCTATCTTCATAGTGCCTAAGCTGCAGGATATAACTTTTAATAACAACTTTGGGAAAAGTCTTGAATGCTACCTGGTATTCATTGACTTCAATGGTGAGAAACACAGTGCCCCATTAACAGTACACGTTATCATTTACACAGCCCTATGTGTGTTTTAATGACAGACATTATTTTAGAGAGGGGAATGTTGTACGGAGTTTTATGGTAAATATTTTTGTATCTGCGATTAAGTAGAGTAATTATTTTTCTCCTATTAAAAAAAACTATGAATTACTAGGTTATACCTTTGTCTACAGTGTGCATTTTTCCCTAATGAATTTACAAAATAACAAGCTGATATCCACACTCCTGAAATACATGTACACTATATCTCCACATCTACCGATTGATTCCATGGAGTCTGTATATAGATATATAATACATATATACTAATATAATACAAAATATAATATATAAATTACAAATGCTTAAGTTAATTATTTTGCCTTCTCGTTCTTGTGTCCCCCCTTTATGTGGACGGAGGGCTATAAGGAACAGAATGTTACAGAATGTTCCCTGCACATACTCCCACTATAACACAGAAAATTTTACTATCAAAAAGTACCCTGTAGAATAAAATTAAACAACTATAGCAAGAATTTTTATAGACTTGAGAGAAAGGTGTTCTAGTGTTCTAAACTAAGATCATATGAATAATTTGAATTTCTGGGCTCCCCATCATATTAGTTTTTGTTTTTTAATTGTTTTGTGTTAGTAGTTTTATTGAGGTATAATTTCTAAACAATACACTGCACATATTTGAAATGCACAGTTTGATATGTTTTAGCATATGTATACGCAGATAAAAACTTCACCACAATCAACGTAACAAAGAAATCAATCACCCCTGGGGGTTTTCTCCAGTGTGTGCTGTGTGAGCTCTGCTGTTGTGTCCTGGCCACTTTATCCTCCAGGCCAGTCGTCTGCAGAGATTCTCTGCCTGTTGTGGCAGTGTTTGGTCCCTGACCTGAATGTGTTGCATTTTAACCCGATATGCTCTGGTCTGCTTGTGAAATGAGACTTGCCTCTGCCACCACTGGAACCAAAGCCTCACAAAACTCGTGGGTTGGAAATGCACTGTTGACAGGGTTTGGGGCTAGTCTTCTGGGGCAGGGGCCCACAGAGCTGTGAGTGAGGTAAGTGTGACTGGGAAAGGCTGTTCCACCAGAATGTGTAGCGGGGGTGGGGCTTGGTTGTAAGCAAGTTAGACAGGGAGCCATATACTTGTTCCTATAGGTAGCTCTGTGTATATGCTGAGGGGTCAGGGAGGGAAATGGCACCTGCTGTTCCTTTGTTCTGGAGTGGTCTCTCTGTAAATGCTGCCACTCTGGACATGCTCTGAGATGAACAGCTAACCTCCCCACCGTGTACCTTTTTTTTTTTTTTAATTTTTTTTCAACGTTTTTTATTTTTGGGACAGAGAGAGACAGAGCATGAACGGGGGAGGGTCAGAGAGAGAGGGAGACACAGAATCGGAAGCAGGCTCCAGGCTCCGAGCCATCAGCCCAGAGCCTGACGCGGGGCTCGAACTCACGGACCGCGAGATCGTGACCTGGCTGAAGTCGGACGCTTAACCGACTGCGCCACCCAGGCGCCCCCCCCCCCCCCCAGGTGCTCTTTAAGATGACTATTTCCATGCTTTAAGATGACTGGTCCATGTCTGTGGACCATTTGCACTGCCTTGTCTTCAAAATTGGCCCTAATGTCCTCTGAGATTTCCCAGAGCCAAGCCCGCTGACCTCTAAAGCTCCAGGCTTGCAAGAACTCACAAAATTTGGGCCCTCTCATTTTCCAAGCCAATTGCTATGGGGATCCGTTTTCCCTGTGTGCTCCCCTGTGTGCTAGTTTGTCTCTTGCTCTTCTCCAAAACCATGGCTCCCTCCCCACTGCAGTGGCCATAATCCATTTCTCCCTCAAGCCACGACTCCACACTTCCTACCTTCTTCAATGTGGCCTTTTCTCCTTTTCTTTACCTTTAGTAATGGGAGTTTGTTCTGTCAATCTTCAGGTCAATTTCTGTGGTATTTAGGATGATATGATAGTTATCTAGTTGTATTTCTGAGAGGAGGCAAGCCTAGAGTCCTCCTACTCCATGGGCATTTTCCCTCCAAGCCCTCCAGGTGATTCTGACTCTTCTGTTTATATGAGAATCATTGATCTAGAGTTTGGCTCATTACATCATGAAACAAGTTGGTGAAGAAGAATTCCCTAAACTCTGAATATGCTCCTCTAGAAGTCAACGATATGATGGTTACAGTGATTTACTTAACAAGGATTTGGAATAATCACTGCTTTAAATGGGAGATGCTCAAATTCTTGCAAGGGAGTTGAATAAATTGAGCTTTATTAGGATTGATGAAATGAGGATACTTACTTCCCTAAAGAACAGCTTACGCCTGAACATGAAATAAATCAAAGGAAATTCTAGACTTGGAATCTGCAGATGCCATTAATTAGCAGATGAGGTACTTGGCATTCAGATTTAGTAAGAATCTTGACTTGGGGGAAATGGCACTTGATATGCATTATTCTGCTCTTACAGAAAGCTGGAAGGCCCTGCAGGTCCCAACCACACATATGCAGAAGACAATAAGGGACACTAAGTCTTTCATTCTCCTAAACATAAAACTCCACTCTGCAGACTTAAAATAATCTCAAAAAGATAGTGTATTGGATACTTTACATATAATTAGAAATTAGGTATTTTGATCATGGGATGGGGATTATTATTACAATAGACTAAGAAAATGAATAAACTAACACAGAGATATAGAAATATAAGATTAGAATATATATATAGTTTTTGAGTAATATAATAGAACAGAATAATATTCTATGGTAGGTTCTTTTAGCAAGTAGTATTAACAAACTTTAATGCTAACAAAAACTAGTATTAACACAATAGAATTATATTAGGAATCCAGCAAATGAAACATATATGACTATGTATGATTATATACAACATATGCATAATATTGTAATTATATTTATATATGAGTGTGTATTCCTTTAAATATCCAAATCTATTTTTTCCCAAGAGATACTAGCAAAATTTTAGGTACTGAAAATCTATATGCTTCATTTTATTTATTTATTTATTTATTTATTTATTTTTTATTTTTGAGACAGAGAGAGACAGAGCATGAACGGGGCAGGGGCAGAGAGAGGGAGACACAGAATCGGAAGCGGGCTCCAGGCCCTGAGCCGTTGGCCCTCAGCCGTCAGCCCAGAGCCCGACGCGGGCTCGAACTCACGGACCGCGAGATCGTGACCTGAGCTGAAGTCGAACGCTTAACCGACTGAGCCACCCAGGCGCCCCTATATGCTTCATTTTAAATCGGGAAAAAAATGAGTTCACAATCTATACAAAAGCCCAACAAATTTCCAACACATAAAATGGTTTAACTCTTTAACAATCCACAAAATATTTCTTCATAAGATTAAGTACTTGACCTGTTTAATTTATACCACAAAAACTCTTTAATGAATATATTTATAGTTACCATGTAACAATTACAATATTGGAAACAAATTACATTTTGCTTCTATGCATTCACCTACCTAATTCACTTATGATTTACAGATGTTTAACTAAAGACTTGGCCTTTCTAGGCTCCTTGGGTTCATTTTTATTTGTGTTATGAACAACAACATTGGGAAGATGACAGAAAACATGTCACCTTCTAGACAGCTTGATCTGAAAACACAACCCTAGTCATTATCCTACTCAGAGAAAAGCTGAGATACAAATGTAGACTTACCACGACCTCCCATCTACTTAATCCTTGACTCACACCTTTTTACTCACCCACACAAGCATATCTTTAGAGTAGGGTTTAGATTTTAGAATCAGATGTTGAATTTTGTGTAAAATACTTCTACAAATCTTTATATTCCATACATAAATATTCAAATAACAAAATATTCTCCCAGAGAAATAGAACACAAATATATATTATATACACCTATATGTTTTCATATGTATATCATGTATGTACTATGGATGCATTGCATATATATGCATATATGCACTTACTTATGAATATATGTATATAAACACTAAAGATAATGGCCCCTGTTTATAAATTATACGATGAGATAAATAGTTAGTAAATAGATGGTTTTATATTATCTCCACAAAGGAACTCCTGTAATATGTTAGATAAAATAGGAGTGAGTGAGGGGTGCCTGGGTGACTCAGTTGGTTAAGCGACTGAATTCAGCTCAGGTCATGATCTCACAGTTGGTGAGTTCGAGCCCCATGTCGGGCTCTGTGCTGACAGCTTAGAGCCTGGAGCCTGCTTTGGATTCTGTGTCTCCCCCTCTCTCTACCCCTCCCCTGCTCATTCTCTGTGTCTGTCTCTCAATAATAAATAAACGTTAAAAATTTTTTTTTAAAAAAATAGGAGTGAGTGAAAGTAATCCCCTTAAAAAGCTTGTAGTTTAGTTAGGGGAGAGAACACATAAAGAGACAAGATATCTGAGGTGAGTAATTAATTATCAAATATGGAGATAAATACATAATGTAAGCGAATTGAAAGATTATATAAGTTTTATCAAATAATGCTTGAAGTACAATAATAGATGTATGCACAGGGTATTATGGCATTGTACAAACACCCAGGTGTTCCTTATACAATAACTGAAGGTATTCAAGCGGTTCACGAAAGTTGCATAGGGAAGAAAATGCATGACCCAAATGGAATGAAGCATGTGAAGAAGACAAAGAAAAGAAACCTTTCTAACATGAAACCTTCTAACAGAAAGAACAGAATACAGAAAGGATATAGATGTAAGAGAATCAGGTAAATAGGAAAACGGAGGAAATTCAGGGTTTCTAAATCATAGTCTATGGTGAAAGGAATGCGAAATGATGAAATTGGAGAGGTATAAGGGGGTCAGTTGATAGATGGTCTTGCATCTGTTTTAACAAGCTTTGACCATGCTCTGTAGGTAACAGGAAATCCTTGAAGAGAACATGACAAGTAGGGGATGTAACACAGTGATTTCCGTGAAGAGTTGTGAGGTTTTGAACAAGGGGGATAGAAGGTGGGGTTCTGTGTAGACAGAGAAATTCAAGAAATAATTAGGAGTAGAGTCATTAAAACCGGACAAATGTGTGTGTGATGGAGAAAGGGAGGCAGTAATGGGATAAATTAAACCTCCCTGATTTCTAGGAGAATATTGATTACATTAGTTTAAGAAGAAAAGGATGAGTTGATTTAAAATATGTAATACCTAGTTTCAAATAAGAAATGTGTGAATGAGTCAAGGAAATGCCTAGTGCCCAAAAACCAAGTTTAGGATTTGAACTATTTAGTAATGTGAGACACAAGCCTGAGGAGAAACTCCTATTGTTTCACTCACTTGATGTGTGACTATAGCTTCTTAGAGTTGTACTTAGATTTTCCCTTGTAAAATAAAGTACAATTTGCTATGTTCTCCTGAAGATCACGTGAGATAATTTCTATGAAAGAGCTCTTTAAACTCTATGCCTTTCTAACAATAAAGCCATATCATCATCAAATTAACCATGGCTCTCGCAGAGCTACATCCCACATTAGCCTTTGTTGGTCCAGCTAGTCTATTGATGGATATATATGACTTTTAGAATACTTTTAGAAGGCAGGGATGACTTGTAAGTTGGACATGTTCCTTAGAAAGAAGGAAGATAAACACAAATAAAATGTTGGGAATGAAGATGGAACTTAACTGGGGAACCCACTTTGAGAATACCAGGGTAACCTGGAGGGTTAGTATGAGTTCTACTTACATGAAGACCTGGGCCAATTGTGAAAAGTGCTAAAAGGACGCTGAGACTCATGAGTAAGCACTGATATGGAGAACTTAAAATTCTAAAACAAAGGAGAGATACCAAACTTATAGCACATATTCAGAGATAGCAGATGCCATGTGTAAAGCTGATATTAATACAACACTTTTGGGATGCCTGGATGGCCCAGTTGGTAGAGTGACTGACTTCGGCTCATGTCGGGCTCTGTGCTGACAGCTTGGAGCCTGGAGCCTGCTTCCGATTCTGTGTTTCCCTCTCTCTCTACCCCTCCCCCACTCATGCTCTGTTTCTCTCTCAAAATAAATAAACATTAATTTTTTTTAATACAACACTTTCATATGCAAGATATCAATATGGTACCTGAGTTGTTCCTGGAAAAACAATTTACAATTTTGAAAAAGAAAAACAATTGATTGCCAGCTGTCATTTATAGTTCTCTGACAGTACCCTGGAAGAAAACAAGTGAAATTTCTTAAGAAAAGCCTGTATACCCCAGAAAGGTTTAGCACATAGTTTGGGGAATGAACTGAAAGCTAGACATCAGTGGAGAGAGAAATCTCTATTCCAGGGTAATAATAGAAACCATGATAGAAACAGTGAGAAAGATAAACAGCAACAGTGAAGGAAGCAGAGGGCAAGGACTGCATTTTGAAGCTCTCCAGGAGCTGGAGAAAGTTCACTAGACTCATGGGGTGAAGGAGAACAGTGAACAGAATAAGGAGTGGGAGAGGGAAATGAAGAGTATTAGGTGTTCAAATGACTTTAGGAGACAAAATTTATGAGATTAAGATTACATAAAGTTATAATCCACACTCTTGGTTGCACCTCTTCCCCTTTCTCAATAAAGTGGTTCTGTTACACATGTATTTATAATTGGTCATGAATTGACACACTCTGGATGGCTGGAGAGGCCCCTTGTTTGTTTTGAAATCACAGGACACAAAGATGACCCTGTAAATGATGAGATGTAGTCTCACAGAGAGAATTCAGAAAGCTCTCCCAAACAGGCTGCTGCACTTACTGAGTGCAGCTTGAGCTGCTATTAGACACGAGGATTATGCTAGTCATCTGGCTCAAAGTCTCAAATGAATTTAAATGATCTGGAAGAACAAATGCTCATCTGCCATATAATATCTACAATATTACCTCTAGTGGTGTCTGAGAGGTGAAAATATCTGATGATTTTTCCTCACTGCATATTTCTCTAACCCCTCCTCTTCCCACGCTTCATTATCATCTCCAGCCCCAGTGAAATGGGATTGATCCTTGCCAGCAATGTGGTCTTTGCATTCAACAGTCTCCAGTACATCTTGTCCTCCACAGACTTGTCCAGTCTTAGATAAGAAGTTAGAGATTTTTGTCTATGTCCGGTATATTTTATCTATGCCTGGTTTTTCTTCCCAGTATGGGTACTTATTTCTCAGAAGAAACACCAGTCCAAGGAGAGCATAAGAAACTAACGGGAAATAAAAAATGATAATCAATGATATAACGAAAGAAAACTATCTTGAATTCAGCTTGCAATCCATTTATGAAAAACATGCATCATGCTGTATACAAAATGAAAATAAAAATAATATATATAGTTGTTTTTGATAAATTCAAAGACTCAGATAAAATTCAGTATCTCTTTCTAATAAAATAAACTTATAAGAATATATAGATATTTCTTTCATATTATTAAAGAATAAAAATGTCTTAAATCAAAGGTCAAAATGATACGTAAAGGCAAAAAACTAGAAACATGTCAAACGGTAAAATAAAAGAATAAAAGAAAAACTATAATCATCATTGCTTTTTAAAATTAGTTGAGGGGCGCCTGGGTGGCGCAGTCGGTTAAGCGTCCGACTTCAGCCAGGTCACGATCTCGCGGTCCGTGGGTTCGAGCCCCGCGTCAGGCTCTGGGCTGATGGCTCGGAGCCTGGAGCCTGTTTCCGATTCTGTGTCTCCCTCTCTCTGACCCTCCCCCGTTCATGCTCTGTCTCTCTCTGTCCCAAAAATAAATAAAAAAGAAAACGTTGAAAAAAAAAATTAAAAAAAAAAAATAAATAAAATAAAATTAGTTGAATTGCTTTACACTGCAATTGAAAAGAAAAAATAAACAGCATAACTTATTTAAAATAAAGGAGTTCAACCACAATTTTCTGCAATGCTAATACCTTCTCGTCAAGGGTAGTATCTATAAAGTAATCACAGTGTTCAGAAATTTCTCAAAAATACACTTTCTTTACTAAAAATTGATAGTAATTTTACATTTACTAAAGAAAATAAGACGCATAATAAATATTTAAAACTAAGAACTTCATAAAATGTGGACAATATGAAAAATTAAACTACCTTAATCAACATAAATATTAGGCAAATAAATGAAGACATAATGTTCTTGAACAGGAAAACAACCTAATAAAAGTGTCATATCTTCACAAAATAATTTATACATTTAACAAAATTGACAAATATTTTGTGTTTTTAAATGGATTTTGGTAAACTGATTTTAAAGCCTTTGGTCATATAAACATGGAAGAAAAATTAAGAAAACATTTGAAAAGAGAAGCAACAAACAGAGATCTGCCTAAATTACAAGAACATGATATAAAGTGACAAAATTTTAAATGGTGTTTTATTAACAAGAGAAATATGCACTTAGCTTAATGGGACATATAAGAAAAACACTGAAGTATGGGAGAATGAATTATGTAATAAAGATGACATTAAAATCAGTAAGAATAAAAATATAATTTGATAAATGGTGTCTGGAAATATGGCTAAACTTTTATTTAAAGGACTAAGTTTCTAGGGGCACCTGGGTGGCTCAGTCGGTTAAGCGTCCAACTTGGGCTCAGGTCATGATCTGGCATTTCGTGGGTTTGAGCCCCGCATCGAGTTCTGTGCTGACAGCTCAGAACCTGGAGCCTGTTTCAGTTTCTGTGACTCCCTCTCTCTCTGCCCCTCCCCCACTCGCACTCTGTCCCTCTGTCTCAAAAATAAATAAACATTAAAAATAATTTTTAAAAATTAAGTTTCAATATCACACCATATTTAAAAATAAATTCTAAATTACTTATATTTTTATTTTCAGTAATTCAATACTGCACTACAACTATAAAAGGTTATTTGTAGAATACTGGTTGATGCTTGAGATCATAATATCACAGTTTTATGTTTTGAAATTCTGCATGAACAAATACTGTTAACGCTATTAATAGATTTATAAAGCAAACATAACATATATTTCAAATTAATGAAAAAAAGTTTAATAAGACTTTTGATAATATACTCAGCCACTCTATATCTCTGTTTCCCTGTCTGTAGGATGAGGCTCATAATTGGGCCATGTGGGCCATGTGACATGGGAATGGAGGTGACCCTGTGCTTTAAGAACACTCCTTGTTTCTCGAAACTCTTGTTCTTTCCCTATCCCTCAAAAATGGTATATTTCAGGGCCACCTGGGTGGCTTCGTCAGTTAAGTGTCTGACTTCAGCTCAGGTCATGATCGTGGCACCAAAACCCTTGAAGATATGTTTTAAACTCGCTTACCCTTGGAAATTAGGAAGGAAATTTAGGTTTTGCGTTTTTATGTTAGCATCTTTCTTATCTTCATTTTGTGTCTCAGGTGTTCTCTTTATTTTCCTGTGTTTAATTTTTTTTTTCTATGTAAGCACGAATTGTTTAAGGTAGATGTAAGCTTAACTGCCTTAAACCTCTTTTTTTTTTTTTTTTACAAGGGATATAAAGAAACAGATATACTGAAAATAAAGCATGTTTTAAGTGCCTACTAAATGCCATACATGCTTTGTATATACTGAATGCTTTAAAAATAAACCCCAAGATCTACATTAGACCAGTTTATCACTTGAAGAAACAGATCCTCATTGATGTTAAGCAGCTTGCCCAAGGTGACAGAAGCAGAGGGCTTGGGTACACGTGATTCCAAAGGGTCTCCCTTATTGTAACAATTTGAAATTGCCCAACATAGCTGTGTATTTAAAGTTCATTATGTTTGAAGGTCAGGAATGGTTATAACCTCATGTGATGAGAAATAAGAGTGATCAGGTACATTTGAACATGTTATGTTGGATTTTTCTGTAGTCTGAATTATATTGTGCCTTTCAATTAAAGCCCTTTAACCTCACATGTAACCCATCATTAGCTTTTCACAAAACCAAAGATTCTTGGGCACCCCTGAAATGCATCCCCAGTGCTTTGATCATTAAGTTTCAAAGCCATGCCAAGTTTTCCTCTGATTGCATGGCATGCAGCCTTTAGTAGCTTTTATTTTTGTCTTTATGCAAATAAACAAATGCCTGGAACAGGAAAGCAAATCAGAAATGAAAGTCTGTTTATAAGAATGACAAAACAACTTGTTTACCCTTGTTCCTATCACTTAAGTCTTCACAGATAGAAACAATGACATTGGATAGGAGTCATCTAAGCAGAATATCAGAAATAACAAGCAGTTAGATTGCTCTACAGACTAAGCTTGCATAAAATCTCAGGAAGTCAAACACTTGATTAATCTAGACCAAATTAGCAGCAAGCATTCACTGAGCTTACAGATGTCAGGCATTTTGCTATGTATTGTATACATTATCTCATTCAATCTTTTTTACAATAGTGCAAAGCAGCTATTGTTATTATTAGCATCGTACAATTGAGGAAACAGAGAAAAAGTAAATTGTTACCTGTCCAAAATAATGCAGCTAGGAAATGGCATCATCAGAACTTGAGCACAGACATATATGAATCTATATCATTATGACATCCAAATTCATCTGCACCTTGAGAAATGCCTTATTGGTACTCTTAAAGGTAAGCCAAAATGAAATTCTGTTGTCTCAGAATGTAGTAAATTAAATACTATGCTTATCATTTCTACATTCTCAAATTTTATTTCAAATTTTCAGTCTTCCTAGAGTGTTCAGATTTACCCTGTTCCTCCTCACCATAGTAAGCCTATTGTTTCTTTCATTTTATTTATTTTCCAAAGCACCTGATTAAATGCATGAGCTTTGTAACCATTGATATATGCAAAGAGATCTGGATTTCTTTAGATCCTTGATGCATTTGGTTCTTCCCACATTGTGTAACTACCAGCTGTTGGGTGGCATTGGCTGTACCCCCAAATCTAGGGGTGGACTCTCACTGATCTAAAACAAGTAAAGTAACCCCAACCACCTTTTTAGCCAGAAGTTCCCATTTCTTGAACTAAGAGTATCAACAGCCTGTATGCCTTCTGCCATAAGAGTTCAAGCAGCAGAAGTCTGAAGTCTTTTATTGGATGGTTTTAGAAACATATTCTCTCTCCCTCCCTCCCTCCTTCTGTCTCTCTCAGTTTCTATGTGTGTGTGTCTCTCTCTGTCTCTGTCTCTCTATTTCTATCTCTATCTTTCTCTTTCTGAAAACTCTTAGCAATAATTTCTGCTGTGGTTAACCCTTACAAACATAAGGACAAACAAACAAACTTGGTAACTAAATGCTGTGTCCTTGGCAACATTCCTAAGCCATTGTATCTACCAATCATGCCCTACTTTCAGAATCCCAGTTTGTAGAACCAATTAATTCCCTAATGTATATGCTAGTTTGAGGCAGGTTTTCACTTATATTCAACTAGAAACATCTAATTTATACTTCTGAGATTTTTACCAAAGCTGATGGTGATAGCATAGTTACAGAATTCAAGCTCAGATCTTGGCTCTGTTATTTTAAGATGTTTGATCTTGAGAAAATGATGTAACCTTTCTGAGTTTTAGTTTTATTAATTTTAAAGAGATATTTACTCTGGTTATTGTGAAAATTAAACAAAATATCATATGTAAAACACTTTGTTCTGTACCAACGTGTGGAAAAAATGAATATCATATTTAATGGGATAAAAATCAATTTCATCTCCATTAATCTCTTCAAAGTAAGTCCATCTGGTTCCAGGCACTTCAGTTGTTCTGATTTTCCTTTTGCCACTACAAAGCCATATTTGGTTATATTTTTCTTTTCTTGGTATATTTAAGGACTAAGCTTATTTCACTTCCTCTAAAATATTATTCTTTTTGAGAGAAACTTGGTCTTTCCTGTACTATAAGTGCTCATGGCATTCAAAAAAATGCTCTTTATAGAGTAGGGATTTGATAAATCACTGTTTCTTTTACATGTAAACATATAATGTAAGGGCATTTCATATAAAAGTAAAGCATGCTCTGAAGAGCCATTCAGCAAAATATAGTTTGCCCAGAGGTGTTCATCAATCTCAAATTTATTAACTACCATGCGTACAAAATCCTATTTTTAATTTGAGGTCTTGCAGACATTGTAAGAGTATTCAGGAAGAAAAAAGAGGAAAAACAAGAAATATGTTTTCAGCATGTATCAGGCACTGGTATATACCATGCCATATTTAATATTTATTAACTCTCAGAACAGCAACTATTTATTTCCTCACTTATACAATTATTCAACAAATTATTTTTGAGCCATAGACATTAAGCTAGATCCTGTGAGTTGCTGTATGTATGTTATTCTGTGATTTAAATTAAATAGGTAATTATAAGAGATCATTAGGCGGGTAAAAATTGTTTGTTTTTTTTTTTTAATTTTTTTTTTCAACGTTTTTTATTTATTTTTGGGACAGAGAGAGACAGAGCATGAACGGGGGAGAGGCAGAGAGAGAGGGAGACGCAGAATCGGAAACAGGCTCCAGGCTCCGAGCCATCAGCCCAGAGCCTGACGCGGGGCTCGAACTCACGGACCGCGAGATCGTGACCTGGCTGAAGTCGGACGCTTAACCGACTGCGCCACCCAGGCGCCCCTAAAAATTGTTTTTTTAAGGGGAGGGAGGAAAGTCATTTGCCCCAGGTATTACAGATCATAAGTGCTAACATGTTTGAATACAGGATACTTGAAGGATACAGTGGAAAATAAGATGTAATCTTTGCCCTCAGTAACATAAGATTTATGCTACCCAATGCATCCTTGATGGATATTTGCTAAACAATGATTTTGAACCCAGGCCTATCTTCCTCCAATTTCCACATCATTTCACTGTGCTATACTGTGTTCAAGTAATCCATATTTCAGCCATTATTCTTAAAAAACATAGTATTTCATGGATGAATATGTTTTTGGCATAGTCAAGTCCTATTTTTCTAATACATCTATTAAATTTAAAAACTCATTTTAAGTCCCCTTGTTTGAATATTGAATATAAACCTACTTAATTTTATTTGAACTTTATATTGGTGTTTTGATTTGGAGAGCACATGAGACTTTTCTATTGCATCTTTTCCTTACAAATGAATTAATAAACTGAGTCAAATTGAAATAAAAACAAAAGTCACATAGATTTAATCAAATCAAATAACCCAGTAAACCAAAGATCTGTACAATCCATCAGATCACTAATAATTATTTTGGTTCAGATTAAAGATAATCGGGCGTCTGGGTGGCTCAGTCGGTTAAGCATGTGACTTCGGCTCAGGTCATGATATCATGGTTCACAAATTTGAGCCCGCATCAGGCTCTGTGCTGACAGCTCAGAGCCTGGACACTGCTTTGGATTCTCTGTCTCCCTCTCTCTCTGCCCCTTGCCCTCTCTTTTTCTCTCTCTCTCTCTCTCTCTCTCTCTCTCTCTGTGTGTGTGTGTGTGTGTGTGTGTGTCAGTCTCTCTCTCTCTCAAAAATAAAGAAACATTAATTTTTCTTAATTTAAAGATAATCAGTTATCCAAAGAATGTTTGACATAATTAACTGAAAAAGGATAGGAATCATCAGAACCAACAAACAAAAAAATCAGTCTGGTTATCATTCCAGTCCATTGGATGGTATGGAATAATTTAATTGTCTTTCCTAGACCCCAAACTCAAAAGTATCTTATACTTTAAAGATTTTTCGGGATCTGGAACCTATGAACTTAGTGATATTTAGAGACAGTTAAATCACTGATTTTCAACCTACTGTCCAGGGATGCAATGCTCTGGAAATCATATACATGTTAATGGATATATGTGTGCACATTCTTATAAGGATAGATTCTATGGCTTTCTTTGATTCCCAAATGAACCCAATATCAAAAATAGTTAAACACTGATTTGCTTTCTTGCCTTTATCAAGCTTCCATATTTGTCCACAAGTCTTTGTTTGTGGTAAATTGGCTATGTCATTTAAATATATTAAATGAGATATTAATGTTACCTATCTCACAAGATGGTTGCAAAGATTAAATGTTGTAATGAAAGTGAACTGCCTAGAAGTGTGTCTGAAACAATGAAAGGATTATGTAAGACTTAGTATTACACAAGTATTATGAAAGAGTAAGAAAGTATCATGTTGCAGTATTATTTCATTATTACTATAAACACCCATGATATCACTAGTCATTAGAATGTTACTTCCAAACTATACTCCCCAGAGCATTCATGTTCACAGTTGCTACAGATATTCTGTGAAAACTATGTGAAAAGGCCAAATAAGTTTGAGAAATATTTCATATTTGTTCTAAATAAAGATTCATACACATACTAGTTTCTTAAAGATAACAAGGATTACTTAAAGAAACATGTTTACATTTATTTAGCCACATATTTTTCAACACAGAACTCTTTTTTTGGAGGGAATACCTATTATTTTCTTGTGGAGTTTGCAATTTAAGTAATGTTATCCTACCAGATGGTGGTCACTTCACTGCAGATAATGAAATGCTACCAAAATGTAGTTTCTTCTTCAACTAGTATCATATAAGGATGCACTTAGCCATAGTATTTGATACAGTAATTTCCAAGCTGATTGGGTCAATTACAGAGTTCTTTATTCTTGGAAAGCTGAAAATAGTAGAAAAGCATGTCTCTCACACATAAAATGGCCACACAGAAAAATTCCATTTTAAAATTGCCTGGAATTAGAGTTCTGATTATAAATCGTTTGGGGGAAGAACCAAGAGTTAAGAGTAACTAAATGGAAATTGCAACATTTCATAGATTTCAAGTAGTCACCTCAACTATGGAATCAGCTAGACAGCCTACATTTATCAGAGCCTAACACCAAAATATGTGGTCAGAATTTAGGTGTACAATGTATTGTATTGTTTTAGTTAACTCTTATCCTTGGGAATACTTATATTCATCCTATGTTTTATCATCCAAAAGTATATTTGGTAAGTGATTCTTACAGATGTATAAGTTAATAGGAGGCACAGGAGAGAATTTTTTAAAACATACCTATTTTAGTTTCCTAGGATTTCTCCAATGAATTACCATGACTTGGCAGTCTAAAATAACAGAAATTATTCTGGTATAGCTCTGGAGGCTAGAGGTCTGAAAGGTCAGTAGGACCATGGTCTTCCAGAGCTACTGGGAAAGAATCCTTATCCTTCCCTTCCCAGCTTTTGATGGCCCCAGATGCTCTTGGGATTATCACTGAATATGCCCAGTGCCTGTTTTTTCCTCACATGGGCTTTGTCTCTGTACATCTTTCTGTGTCCTCTCCTGTTTTTGAAATGGCACCAGTCATTCGATTTAAGGCTCACCCTAAATCCAGGATGATTTTATCCCAATATCTGTAACTAACTACATCTTCAAAGACTTTATTTCTTGATAGAAATAAATGAGGTCACATTCTGAGTTTAACATATAGTCATTAAGTGAGGAAAAAAGAGGTTACTATTTAAAGCACGATGATACATTCTAGCAAATCTGTCATTAATTCCTGATATTTAGAGAGGCTATATAAGCCAATAGGATTTGTAATTCATCTAATATATAGCTAAGATGGACATTAGAAGACAAAAAGGTAGAAATTCAAATGGATCTTCTTTATACTATGCAAGAACATCAAATACATTTAGGCAGAGGAACTTGATAATTTCAGGGACCTGCAATGTTTCCAGATAATTTTGATAAATTCTACATGTACCATGCACTACATAACACTACAATTCATGTGGAGTAAAAGGGAAGAGATTATCATGATAACAACTTGAAATTTGCAAAGATACTAACCTTTCTTTTTTTTTTTTGAATTGAAAGTCCTTTCTTTTATTATTTTTTTTCCAATATACGAAATTTATTGTCAGATTGGTTTCCATACAACACCCAGTGCTCATCCCAACAGGTGCCCTCCTCAATACCCATCCCCCACCCTCCCCTCCCTCCCACCCCCCATCAACCCTCAGTTTGTTCTCAGTTTTTAACAGTCTCTTATGCTTTGGCTCTCTCCCACTCTAACCTCTTTTTTTTTTTCCTTCCCCTCCCCCATGGGTTTCTGTTAAGTTTCTCAGAATCCACATAAGAGTGAAACCATATGGTATCTGTCTTTCTCTGTATGGCTTATTTCACTTAGCATCGCACTCTCCAGTTCCATCCACGTTGCTACAAAGGGCCATATTTCATTCTTTCTCATTGCCACGTAGTATTCCATTGTGTATATAAACCACAATTTCTTTATCCATTCATCAGTTGATGGACATTTAGGCTCTTTCCAACAAAACTAAAAGGCAACCAACGGAATGGGAAAAGATACTTGCAAATGACATATCGGACAAAGGGCTAGTATCCAAAATCTATAAAGAGCTCACCAAACTCCACACCCGAAAAACAAATAACCCAGTGAAGAAATGGGCAGAAAACATGAATAGACACTTCTCTAAAGAAGACATCCGGATGGCCAACAGACACGTGAAAAGATGTTCAACGTCGCTCCTTATCAGGGAAATACAAATCAAAACCACACTCAGATATCACCTCACGCCAGTCAGAGTGGCCAAGATACTAACCTTTCAATGTATCAAAAACTATAGCAATGAGCTAGAAGAAGAAGAAAAATTACACTGATTGGTATTGCATTTGAGAACTTAGAGAATTTAGCAAACAAAACATCCTTTCTCCTCTCTGCTTTTAACCCAAGGACTCACAATGAACTCACTTCACTAAATCAATTTAAACTGAAAAGAATGTTTATTAAAATGCTATGAGTCAAAAAATTCCATAGCCAGATATGACACACTGAAGCCAAGAAAATTACGACAGTCTGCATGATCCCAATGGCAGTCCAGAAAGTCAACAATCTTCAGAAATCTGTATGTTCTTCTTACCTGAGAATATTACACATTATTTTTATTAGAATCAAAACTGCCTTTTTTATAAAATATGTTACCTTATAACCAAATAAAAGTAACTTCTGCTTTTTTAAAAAAAAAAGTGCTTTATGTTCACAAATAAGTGTGGCATTAGCCAACATTTGAAGGTGTTGAAAGAGGAAGCTTATTTGTAATACAGTAAAAAGCATATTGAGTTATTGAGTTCAAAGGATCAAACAGAGGCCAAACATTAGGCAACAAATACTGGGTGGTCTCATAGCAAATGTTTAGAGTCACTGTCTACATGTGAGGACCATAGTGTTTATGCTCAAAGTGCCAAAAACACTAATCAAGTACATACAATTTTAATTTTGTATAAACCTATATAGCAGTTTCTATTTGAAATTATGCTGAAGTAACCAGAACTAGATTTTTCCCTTCCAGCTGCAAAGAACTAGAAAACTGGACAAATTATATGAAAATCTGCTTTTAAATATCAGAAAGTAGTTAACACAAGACTGGCACCACTGAAAGAAGGGGAGAAAAAACATAAGATTGTCTTTTCCTCCTAATAATGTGTGAGGAGCAGAAGTAAGAAAGCATAATAATGATCTAACAATTTTAATTATCTAAATATAATGAAATAGAATTTTTTAATTAATAAATTCACAAAGCTTTTACAAGATGGTGGCTTTCCATAAGATTTGAATCACTTGAAGGATACAGACTGAAGTAAGACAGGGCCATTGTCCCTCAGAAGATCACAGTTTTATTAAAGAGATTTGTAAGTAACAAATAGACATCCAGTTACTGGTTCTGAATGTAAGGATCTTGAAGTTGCCACTTCATCCTAGCAAGTAAAAAGCTAAACAGACTCAAATAAATAATTCCTTTGGATCCACAGAAGAGGAGAGGGAACAGGGAAAGCCACAGCATCCACAATTGGAGAAGACATACAGGCAAACACAGGGAATCGAGGCTTACTGGTGCAGAGACTAAAAGCAGAAACCTCCAGAATTGGTGCTGGGGTGGGAAAATCTGAACCGCACTGACACATTGCAGGAGGTCACACATGGTCACATTAAGCAGTTAAAAACTCCAAGGGGACCCAGTCATAGGAGGGACTACACAGTATTATCAGATTTACTTCCAGAAGCTCCCTCAGATTCTCATAGTGAATATGTGAGAACAATCCCCTCAGGCTTCCAAAATAGGGAGAGGAAAGGGACCATTTTGAAATATTCCAGAGCACTATGTTCCTAACAAGGGGCTGCCCTCAGGGGAAACTAGTTAAACAGAACCTAACCTACTGGTGTATTACCAGAGCCTAATTGAACGGCCTAGCAAAAAACGTTAGAAGTTCTTTAGAGAGAAGAAAAATAAGATAAGTCAGAAACTCTAATCTCCACAAAGAAAGGAAAACCATTGAAGAAGGGATAAGTAAGGTAAAATAAAAACTTTTATTTTTCTTATTCTTGATTCAACAGGTAACAGTTTGTTCAAAATAATAATAGCAACAAAGTTTTTGATTATGTATGCTTATATATATAATGTATATACATACACACACTTACATATGCATATATATATATATATATATATATATATGACATAAGTGATGGGAATGACACAAGAAATAGGAGGAAAGAATTAGAATTATTTTGTATTTACAAGATACTCATACCTCCCATGAAGTGGTATATTGTTACTTGAAAGCAGAATTGTCTTAGTTGTAAATGTGTATTGCAATCTCTAGGGCAACCACAAAAAAATGCTAAAAAGGGATTTATATAATATGCTAGGAAGGGAGAAAACATGGAATAATAGAAAAAAGCCCAATTAGAACCACAAAAGGCAGAAAGAGTAGAATACAAAAATGGGAACAAAGAACAATGGCAACAAATAGAAAACAATAAAGAATATAGTAGACACCAATCCAACTGTGTCCAACTGCATCAATAATCATTTTGAAATCAATATCGAATACACCAATTAAAAGAGATATTGTTATAGCAGGTCAAAAAACATGACCAACTCTCTATTGTCTATAGGAAACCTACTTTAATATAAAGAGACACATACATTGAAAGTAAATGGATAGAAGGGACTGAGTGGTTCAGTTGGTTAAGCTTCTGACTATTGATTTCAGGTCACGATCTCACAGTTGTGAGATTGGGCCCCATGTTGGCTCTGTGCTGCGTGGATCCTGCTTGGGATTCTCTTTCTCCCTTTTTCTGCCCCCCACCCCTGCCAACTCACATTCTCTCTCTCTCTCTCTCTCTCTCTCCTTTCTCTTTCTCAAAATAAATAAAATTTCAGATAGCATAATTTAAAGTAAAAGAAGTTATCAAGGGTTAAAAAGGGCACTGCATAATGGTAAAAGGGTCAGTTTTCCAAGAAGATGCAATAATTCTTTTTTTTAATGGTTATTTATTTACTTTGAGGGTGAGAGTGTGAGTGAGGGGAGGGGGAGAGAGAGGGAGCAAGCAGGCTCTGCACTGTCAGCACAGAGCCCAACACGGGGCTCCATTTACAAACTGTGAGATCATTACTTGAGCCAAAACCAAGAGTTGGACACTTAACTGATTGAGCCACCCAGGCATCCCCAAGAAGATGTAGTAATTCTTAACCTGTATATGCCTAACAAAGGAGCATCAAACTACATGAAGCAAATACTCTTAGAACTTCAAGGAGAAGTAGATGTATCAGTTAACATCAGGGTGCTGGACACCTCAGCACCCCTCACTCAGAAATGGATAGATACAGTAGACAGAAATAACAAACACACATACATTGTAATTGGTGCTTTAAAGGGACATAGATGTAATTAAAATATAGTTAATTTATGAGGTTGGATGTATGCCCCAACTGGTATATTTCTTATTTTGGAATAGCTCTGTTTGCTTAAATATTCTGTCCAAAATTTAACTGAAAGTGATCTCTTTGTAATCTTCATCCAATACATTATTTAGCCACACACAAAGAAATGTTTGATTCCAGCAGCAGATGCCAACTTTTGGGTCAAACTGAAGCACTAAACACTGTATTTGCTTTATCCTTTCTATGCATCTATTTGCTTAACCTATATGAGCAGCTTAAACCCAGTCTTCTTTTAGCTGTAAACTGTCAGGTCCTCGGCATTCACGCATGCACGTCAATAACTGCATCATCCACATCAGAACTAGTGAGATATCTGCTCAGTTGAGCCTTAGAATCATTTTCTGATTTTGTAATGTAATAATAAAGCTAACATTGTAATGTTTGGGGGAAAAAATCATGCTTTTGTGAAAATTTGTCATAAAAAATCCTCTATGTATTTACCCAACTCAATGTTCATTTTCTACAAGTAACAGGTTGCCTCAGTTTCTCTAGCCGGTAGAAGTACATATTCTTTAAGTTTCTGTAATGAAAATCAAAAGTAACTTTTAAGCCTTGAGTTTTAATAGTAGGCTGACTTCTTTGTCTAGTTGGTTAGCCACATTTAAATAACAATTTCATGGGAAAACACCTTTCATATAATTTGCGTGGAAACTTCTAAATAAAGAATGTTTACCAGGTGAACTCCCTTGGCTCTTTACCAGTAAGTTCGATTCTGTAGTTATGATTTTATATGCGTTATTAATAAATTTAATAATGAGTTTCTTCAACTCCAAGATCTTTGGCAAAGAAAAACAATGTCCAAAAGTGAAAGCCAGGATTTTGAATAATAGTTCTTAAATTGATCCCATTTTGACACCATCATAAACTACTTAAAATCATGTAAAGAAGCTTAAAATTTGACCAGTGGGTAGTCATTTATAGGTTTGTAATATAAGTGAACTAAGGTACAATACAGATTGAGTCAAATCACACTAATTTTTTTTTTTCCTTTTAAATAAATTAGAAAATAATATCGGTTTGTATGCCAAGTAATATGAGAATTAAGCTATTCTAAAATTCCCAGTCTTTGCAATCCAAGAGGCCTCTATGTGAATCCTGTCTCAGGTACTTCATGGTAGGTGTGCAACTGAGGAAAGCATATGACCTTTCAATGTCTTAAAATTATCATTTCTTTAATGTAAATAATTGTTCTTAATTCTCAAGATTATGTGAAAATTAAGAAACATGTAATATATGCTAAACAAATAACATAGATGGTTTCTAGTATCAGATGTTACTTTTGCTCGAATATTAATTTATAAAATATTTAGTGCCAATAAAGTCAACTTAAACACTGGAGGAAATAGAATTATGGAATGAATTCATTATTTATGTGTATTGTCAACTAATTATCCTCTCAACTTTGTATTCAAGGATGACTCTCTTGGTTCACATTGAATGTCAGGTGTACTCTTTCTTTCCTTGCTCTTTAATTCATTTGCTGTCCTGTCAATAGTTTTTAGAACAGGAAAAGAAATCTGTTTTGCCAAAAGTAGCATACACACACAGGCACACAAGCATGTACACTACTTGATGAAATCAACCCAAATTAAATATTTTCATTTGTTTACCCTTGGCAAAACACAGCTTCTTATGTTTAAGAAAAAAACGAATCATTGATGCTGAGTGTTAAATATCCCATGCAGAGTCGCTTGTTGATAAGTTCGGTGGGAAGGGATAAGGAACTCAAGAATTAAATTTCTGTGGAAAAAAAAATGTCTGGGTTTAACAATTAGAGGTGGAAAGTGCTCAGAGGACCACGTGCTATATGTTGCCTAACCTGAAAGATTTGAAGAAGAGTATGATATAAACAGAAACAAGGCTTTCTTTTCTACTCCTGAGGTACCAGCATTTATTTGAAAATAAAGGAATCGTCTTCTACCAGAATTTTTAAGTTTGCCTAATTCCTTAAAGTTCTAAATTTTATAATGGAAAATGAAGATGCCTTCTAAGGATAAAGATATAGCATCTCATCCTTTACTCCAGGTCCTAGACTGTAATCCTGTTTTCAGCTTGGAAAGCCCCATATGTACCAGGCCATGTGTAAGTATCCATGGCTTCCAGCATATGGTTCATACATAGCCTATCGCATATTCGGTGATTAACATTTTTAAGTAAATACTATACTATGTCTTTCTATGTTTTAATAAGCAAATCAGCATGATATTGCGCAGGCATTTATTTTTCCGAACCTTCTTATGTATTTTCTATAGCCATTTAACAACTGAAATCTGATTCCCAGTGAGTACAATTTTTAGCTATCACTTCTTATGTTCTATTTTTAAATAAACCCTTTTAGCATTGCACAAATAATATCACTTACAAAAATCTATAGTCTCGCCTCTTAGCAATTTCAATAGAAAAGATGAATTTCATTTACGACTGATAAAATATTAAAAACATTGCAAAGTCCAAAAACAGTTTCTTTGAAGTTCTAAACAGAAAAGGGTTATAAAGTTGTACAAGGAATCATCAAAATATTTACTGTAGAGATTTCGCAACCTTCATTACTTTTATAGGCCAGAAGGTAATACCAATAGCTTTAACGTTGTTGTAGCAGTGGTCACACTTGGGATTACTTTCTTGACCTACTTTTCAGGTGGTTACCATATGTTTGGCTTTAATACATAGGTTTTTTTTTTTATTTACCTCTCTGCATATCCATTCTTTACACGGAAAAATGACTTTTAGAACATGCACTAAATCCATCAAATTATCAGAAATCTATCCACAGAAAGGTAAGATACAACATGGAGGTGGGGAATATGGTTCGAAGAAATCAAAGCAAAATTTGAGGAGTTACACCCAAAATAAATGTGTTAAAAATTCACAATTACTCAAAAACACATATATCTGGATCATTTCAGGGTAACTGGCAAATGTGATGCTGCTTTTTTTGGCATGTATGTTTGATCTCCTTTAATCTGAAACAATTTCTCAGACTTTTTTGTATTACATGAAATTAACATTTTTGAAGAAGACAGGCCTGTTTTGTTTGGTTTTGTTTTGTTTTTGTTTTGTTTTGTAGAATGTTTCCCAGTGTGAATTTGTCCGATGTTTCCTCGTGAAGAGATTCAGATTATGCCCATTGACAGATTGTGTATATAACAAAGGTTGTATTTTGCCCCTCTCAGTGCATCCTGTCATAGAAATACATGATATAAGCTTGGCCCATTATTGATGAAATTAACTTCGGTCACTTGATTAAAATGATGTCTGTCAGGTTTCTTCACTCTGTCATTATTAACTCACCTTTTGTAATTGATAATTAATTTTGGGGAAAATACATTGGAATTATGTATATATTCTGTTCCTTATCAAACTTTTACAACTAGCTTTAGCATCTAGCTCTGATTGTCTATGCAATTCATTATCCCATTGATAGTTGAAATATGATACATTTTCTAACTCTACAATATTTTCTGCATTTATTGTTTGGTATTCCATGATAAATAAGACATTTACTTCCTTCTTCTTTCCTTTTTCTTTGTCTTCCTTCCTTCCTTCCTTTCTTCCTTCCTTCCTTCCTTCTTTCCTTCCTTTCTCTCTCACTCTCTCTCTCTCTCTCTCTCCCTTCCTCCCTCCCTCCCTTCCTTCTTTTCTTTTCTTTCTTTCTTTCTTTCTTTCTTTCTTTCTGTGTGGACACATAAATTTCATAACTCATTATTTCCATTATTTTTGATGCTTATATTACCCTTGATTTTGGTGGTCAAAGACCATTCAAATGATTTTGTCTCTCTTCATAATACTTTTTTTTTAAGAACTTCCTTTAAAAAGTGATGATAAAGAGCCAGCCATTCAAATATCTGCGGCAAGAAGAAAACTGAGGCAAAGGAAACTGAAAATTAAAAAGTACTTCAGCAGAAAAAAATCTTGGTATTTTAAAGGTATAACAAGGATCAAGTGCTATTACAAGGTATCAATGAGAGATAAAGTGATATAACTTGGAGTATGAGAGATGCATAGACAAATAGGGCCTTGAAGACTCTGACATAGAACTGAATTTTATTCTAATTGCAGTCACAAGGTAATGGAAGCATTAAAGCCATTATAAAATATGATCTGATTTACTTTCTCAGCAGTCACCTTAGATACTATCTAGAAAACATACTAAAGCGGGACAAGGATGAAGAAGGGAGAATAAAGGGGCTTTTGCCGAAGTTCAGGAATGTGATCATTGTGGTTTGGACTGGAGGAATAGCAGTGAATATGTAAAGAATGTTAAATTCAGGAGGTAATTTGTCACCAACATATTTCCAATGGACTGGATTATTACAGGATGTGGGAAAGGGAGGAATAAACATAAGTCTGGGATACCTGGGTGGCTCAGTGGGATGAGCCTCTGACCCTTGATTTCCTCTCAGATCATGATCCCACAGTTCATGGGTTCGAGCCCTGCGTGGGGCTTTGAACTGGCATTGTGGAGCCTGCTTGAGATTCTCTGTCTCCCTGTCTCTGCCCCTCCCTCCCATTTTAAATATTTTTTTTTTAAATCTAAAAAAATATATATGTACATGCATATATAAGCCCTAGAAGTTAGACCTGAGTTACTGTATGGCTGATGATGCCACCAATAAAATGAGGAAGCATATCAACTGGCTGTTTCTTGTTCAGTGTCTCACAAGCCATCACTGAAACGTCAGCTCATCTTGCATCACCTGAAAGTTTGACTGAGGGAAGGTCAGCTATGAAGCCTCCCTACATGACTGCTGAAAGGCTTCACAAGAGCTGCTTCCAGGATCATTCACACCACAGTTGAAAGTCTTCAGAAAATCTACTGTTGAGCTCACTCAGTCAGGCCTCATTGTGGGATACTTCAAATGGCTTGTTCCAGAAATAAGCAACCGAGAAAGAGAAAGAGTACTCTAGGCAAAATCTTTGTATTTCCTAATATTGGAAGTAACATCATATCACTTCTACCATATTCTGTTTTTTAGGAGTGAATCAGTAAATCCGGCTCATTGTCAAGGAAAAGGAATTACACAGGGGATGATCCCTGGGAAGTATAGGTCATGGGGGACCATCTTAGAAGCTGCTTATCACAACTACCAAATGACACAGCAGTTTTTAGTCCTAAGAGTCAAAGGAAAATAAGTGTGTATGTTCACCCAAAGAAAGGAACAAAAACATTCGAAACAGTTTATTCATAAGAGCTAATAGCTGGAAACAACTGAATATTCATCAGTAAGAGAATAGATAAATATGTTTTGTTGTATACATAAAATAGAAATCTGCAGAGCAATAAAAAAAGAAAAAAATTAATGCAACAACATGGATGAATCTTTCAGATATTATGTCGAATGAAAGAATTCAGACATAAAATAGTGCATGATATCCTGTACTAAGGAAAGACAAATTTTGTAGAACAATCAGCACTGGAAGTCACCTCTGGAAGATGAGAATAGACTGGAGATGAATAAAAGAGAATCCTTTGAGGTGCTGAGAATGCTTTATATCTTGATTTGGGTGATAGTATAGCAGATGTATACATATATATTCATTTAACTTAAGGTTTTAATTTGTGAATATTACATAATTCACTATATATATATATATGAGTTAGATTTATATATATGTGTTATATGTTATATATGTATAAATATGTTATAACTCATATATAGTAAATTAAGTAAATGTCAAATTCAAAAATTAAAACCTTAGGTTAAATGAATTTTTATATATGAGTTATAACATATATATGTTATATATAAGTATGTTAGATATTTTTTAATTTGTGACTTTTATATATTTTTAATTTTTTAATTTGTGAAATTTCCATAATTTACGTATGAATTATTTATTTCTATGAAATTCATTTACAGTGAAATTTATATAATTCACTATATATATGAGTTATAACATATGTATTATATATCACATACATATGTTATAATGAGCTGTAACATATATAAAACATATATGTTATAATTCATTAAAAATATTGATACTTTGAGAAGACTTAGTGACATCCTCAAGGTAGCTTAAAACTTATGGTATGCCTCTGCAAGGAGGGCATAGGTTACAGATTGCTTAGTGGTTTTGTAAAATCAATGAGCAGTCAAGGTTAGCTTTGTACAAAAAAAAAAAAAATCACTGCAATCTTGAAACATGTCACAAATCCTAAATCTTAAAAACATTCACAAAATTTGATAGCAATTCTAAAAATGTACATAACAACAAGTAACAAGTTTTGACTCAGAAAGACATTTCTAAACAAATCTCCTACTTGGTAGCTGTTACTCAAAGACTCTGTTATATAGAATAAAATATGTAAAATGTGAAATACTTTCATAAAAGCTTCACAATTATGAAGAGGAAATGCAAAGCTTAATATATATGTTTGGCGGGTAGTATCAGTATTTGATAATTATTTCTATTGATATGTAATCACAGGAATTTCTTTTTCCCTATTTCTTGTCTATTTGCTCACATGTTGAATAGGTGCTTTAAACTTGAATAGATATTCTCTGAAGAAGATATACAAATGACTAATAAACGTATGAAAAGACACCATTATTAGTGGTTAGGGAAATGGAAAACCATTTCACAGCCATTAGGGCAGCTTTTCTTAAGAAAAAGTGGGGACACTTGGGTGGCTCAGTGAGTTAAGCACCCAACTCTTGATTTCGGCTCATGTCATGATCTCATGGCTTGTGGAATTGAGCCCTTCATTGGGCTCTGTACTGGCAGCATGGAGCCTGCTTGGGATTCTCTCTCTCTCTCTCTCTCTCTCTCTCTCTCTCTCTCTCCCCCCCCAACACCTGCTTGCACACGTGCATATGCTCTCTCTCCCTCTCTCTCTCAAAAGAAATAAAAAATAGACATAAAAAAAGAAAAAGAAACAAATGGAAAGTAACAAATGTTAATGAGGATGTGGAGAAAGTGGAACCTCCCTACATTGATGTTGGGAATATAAATGCTGCAGGAGCTGTGGACAACAGTTTGATGATTTCCCTGAAAATTAAACACAATTATCATATGATCAAGAAATCCCACTCTAGGTATATAGCCCAGAGAATTAGAAACTGGTATTCAGACAAATATTTGTACACAAATGTTCATAGCAACACTCTCCCCAATAGTCAAAAGGTGGAAACAACCAAAATGTCCATCAACAGATGAATGGAATAATGTATGTACCAATACAATAATATATTATTCAACCACAAAAAAGAATGAAGCACTGATGTCTGCCACAATGTACATGAACCTCAAAAATGTGCTAAGTGAGAGACACCTGAGGCAAAGGCTTCTGAGACGAACTTAATCACTGTTACGTTGCCTGGGGTGTTGGAGAAATAATGGATAACACTTACTGAGCATGTATTCTGTAATGGCAGGTTTCATGGAGAGACAGAATCTTCTAGGGCTTTTCAGATATAAGATATTTGATCAACTATTTGAAAAAGAATGTAAGCTGATAAAAGCAAGAGAGTTGCAGTGAGCTTGAGAATGGTATTTTCATGGAGAGTGACAAAATTAGCTTCACTAGAATCTATTTTTCAAAAAAAAAATTCATTTTGGATTCTTCCCAGCTTTGAACAGGACTGAAAAATTGTTTCTCCATATGACATGATCAAAAGATATCTCAGGAGTGCCTGGCTGGCTCAGTCAGTAGGACATGTGACTCTTGATCTCAGGGTCCCGAGTTTAAGCCCCACCTTGGGGGCAGAGCTTACTTAAAATTAAAAAAAGAAAAAAAAAATAGAAAAAAAATAGAAAAAAACGACACCTTAGAATTCAGATGTAAAAAATATTCATATATTAAAAAGGTTTTTAAATAACTAATTTCATATTGCTTTTCTCAAGCAGCACTATCCAATAGAATTTTCTGTGATAAAAGTAATGTTCTGTATCTGAATTATTCAACATGGCAGCTTCTAGCTTTTTGTGACTATTAGGATTCAGAAATGTGGCTAGAAAAAAAGAGGAACTGAATTTTTAATTTTATTGAACTTTATTTAACTCCATTTACTTGACCTTAACTTTGGTTAATTAATTTAACTGGCCACATGTGGCTTAGTGGCTACCATTTCGCACAGTCCAATTCTACTGTCCATCCTACTTAAAATATTTAGATGATATGATTTTGGCACAGTTTTAATGTATCTTATCTCTTTTAGTTTAAACCCAGTTTAACCCATTTCTTCCACATAAAGCCTTTTAAAGTCTTTCTGAACTTGTTCTCAAGACTGCTTCTGTCCTATCCCTTCTTCTACTATCCTTTCCCCAAGATGGCATCTGAGAGTTGGGTGCAGTGGGAGTGTGGGGACTGGTATTTATGTATCTTCAGTATTTTCAGAATGCCCTCTGAACCTTATCTGGGGTGTGTCATTATCCTTTGTCTCTGGACCTCAACCTCTAGTCTCCTGAGTCTTTGTTTTGTAACTAGGTTAACTAGCCTTGGTCATCCAGAGGCCTGCTGGTAGGATTCCCTGAGAGATGGCAGTTCCCCCAATTATTTGGCAATTGTGCTAATGCCTAAACTTAATAACTGTGGATCCTGTCTCTGCTTGTGTGAGTGATTTTCTTCAGGCCTATTCATATCCACTGTTTCTCACAAAACATGCAATTCCTCACTCTTGGGAACAGAAACCTCACCTGGCTTCCCCACAGAGGCTGGTGTGTGCACTTCCCTAAGAGGAAGCCCTAGGACTCAACTCAGGCCTTTCTCTAGCCATTGCTGCTCTACTCCCAGACCCCAGGAGTAGCAGGCTTCTCCCAGAGGCTGCCAAAACTTCCAGCCTCAATCAGGAAGCAGAGAAACCGGCACTCCAAAAACTCTGAGCGTTTCAGCAAGAGAAGATCATGGTAAAATCCTCTGTCTCCTTCTCTCCCCCTCCCTCAGCTGTCTCATCAGTCTTGGAAGGACTTGGTCAGTGGTGTGGTAAATTTGTTTGCTTTCAAGCTTGCATTCCCTCTAGCTCTTGGCTTACTCTGAGATTAATTCCCTACATTTTGGTTAGATTTTTGGAACCAAATTTTTACAAGTTGATTTTATAAGTTGATTTTTCTAGGTTAAGATTTTTATAAAAGAATCAGAGATACATTGCCAGATTCTTCTTCAAGGAAACATTGTAGCCTTGGCCGTCAACAGCAGCCTCAGCCCAGGAAGCCGCCTTACCCATCAGGGGTTGGCCTGTATACAAACCACTGAGGAGGCTTTACACCCACAGCTCCCTAGGGGTTGACCTTTCCAGGGCTTTCTGTGACCTGCATGGTAATCCTCCTTCTCCCTCTGCCTGACCCTGCTTCCTCTCTTTTCCACAGGTGTGAATCCCTAATAAATTTCTCACATGCTAAACTCTGTCTCAACATCTGCTTCCAAAGAACTCAACCTGGGGCATTTGGTTTGAAGTTCAAAGCTGAGCACTGACTTTTTTTTTTTTTTTTTCCCTAGGCTGTATCTGCCTGCCTCTTATCTATGGCAATAAACCTAATCCCTTTGGCCTAGTCTTAATTGCAAGATGATTCCAGGGAGAAAATATAAATTTTTAAAACTGAAAAATACTTTGGATGATATTTCAAAACATTACCCTGCCTGACTTACTGGGCTACACTGACCCCAGGGAATCTGACAGTCCTGAAATCTGACTTTCCTTTATGAAACTTCTGTGGTAATTAATGACTTTCAGGAGAAAATGAGCATCAAAACTACAACATGTAAATGTGTTCACCTGTGTTTCACATAGCCTGAGCATACCAAAATCTCTACCGAGGACTAGTTCTGATAATTTCACTTAAAAATTTCCCTAATCATGTATTAATAATTTAACATTAACACAGGAGCAAAATTTCAACAAGCATGACATTTTCCCTCTCCGGGCAAAGGATTGTTTCCCTGGAGAAATATGGGTGTGTTTTATGATTCTCTTTCATTTGCATCTTCTAAGTGCCAGGTCCTGATTTCTGCTTTCTCTGCATATAAATTTTCTAGTGTTTGGGTAATAGAACACTCACAAGCTTTCCTACCAAGGAAGAGCTGTGCAGTGACACCTATGTCCCAGTACTGCTGGGGAGTGAAGTTTTTTATGTAATGAATTATCCAAATTGCCGAAGGCACGTTTTCAAGTGTTAGAAATTTGTAAACTACCTTAGACGAAAAGATTTCTTAAAAAGCATATAAACTTTTTTTCTTCCCAGTCAGGTCCATTGCTCATGGTTTGTTGTAAAGGTAATATCTGGAATATTTGGAAGTGAGTTTTTTTTTTTAAATATCTTTCCTAAAGATAGGTAGACTTTCAGGGAAGTAAAAGTAGCTATTCTAGTCCCCATACTTGGATTTTCTCTCACACAACTTTCCTTTTACATGCTGCATTTCATTTCTCTCTGAATCGAAGTGTCCTGGTATCACCTTTTCTCACATTTTACTCCCACGGTCTATGCTTCTAGCATCACGGGATTGGGAACAAAAGCAAAAGAATCACAACAACAAAAAGTAATAAAAGTATTTACATGGGCAAAAATCACATCTCCAGAATATTGCACCTGGACACCACGGTGGTCCACATACATTCCTGTGTCTACTCTGCTACCCCCGTGTATGTGACATAGGATATACTTCAGCTCATGGTCACTCTTGGCTTCCACCTGTAGCATTTTCTGCTTCACCTTGGTACTATGTTTATCTACTTTTTAGTTTTCAGCATGGTTGGTTTCTAGATGTTTCTGACTCTGCACTTTTTATCTGAGGACTCTACTCTTATTTCTCAAAAAAATTTTTTTAAGTTTATTTATTTATTTTCAGAGAGAAAGAGAGATCGTGCACGCACACGAGCAGGGAGAGAGAGACAGAGAGAGTCCCAAGCAGGCTCCACACCAGCAGCACATAGCCCAACATGGGGCTCCAACTCAGGAGCTATGAGATCATAACCTGAGCTGAAACCAAGTTAGAGCCTTAACAGACTGAGCCACCTAGGCACCCCTCAAATATTTTACACCCCTTTCTAAGTCTGGACCTAAATATACACATGTGTGTTACATAAGCCTTGTTTGTGGACATTCACATTTTATAAATTTTGTTTCTCTGAAGTTCTACCACATATACTAAACTGCAGTATCTTCTTACTCTTTTATAAGACTTTCAGTTTTCTTCCATTAAGTGGCCTAAAAACAAGTCTTAAGTCTCTTGTTCTTCAAAACACTTCCAATGCCGGTCACCTGATGATCTTTCATTTCATTTTTTGATCTCGTTGACTCAAGTAGGGAGGTGTGATGCTGATCATTCTGGCCACTCTGGGTACAAGTCTTAATCTGACCATTTTATTTTTCTTAAGTTTTTTTTTTTTCCTCACTGATTTCACATTTGGTTTTGTTTCCTGTCTATACAGTTTTCGCCAGGTCATGCTGTTTTTTAGTAGAATTTTAGTAGAAAAATGACCCTTGTAAATTACTTCATGATACTTTGTTTGGATTCACTTTCAGAAATATCTTTTATTTAAACTCATTCCTTCTTTATTTTTTTTCTTCTTTAGATCAAAAATGGTACAAAGCATAAAAGCATGTAAGATACAAGACACTAACATTCCCTGAATTTTATTTTATGTAACCCCAGAATCCCTACTCTTAATCCATTTAGATTAACAAGAGTGGAGAGTCTATTGTGCATCAGTTATTGAGCCAGATTCTGGGGATTCAAAAATAAAACACAGCTTCTCTTCTGAAAGAAGACAACTGCGTAGAGGGGGAAGAATATATGTGAAACAATTTTTGCAATAGACTCTCATAACTAACATTACTGAGATAAGAACACTTATAGGTAAGTCAGGTATTGGTGGGTGATATAAATCAGAAAAGAGTGAGAATCTCCTTACTCTCTCTGAATGTATCGCCATGACACGGGCTCTCATCCATTTTGCCTTTTTTGTTGAAAGGTAACATAGTTTCTGAAGGAAAAAGTGTGCTTGGTTCTAACTCAGGGACCAAAATAGGGTCATCTAAACCAATTTCCTTATACTGTTTTTGTTCCTCTCCTCTACTGATTTCTATTTACTCTGTAGCAACATCAATTCAATGGCAAGCTCACAGCTTGGGTGGACATTTTACCTTATGCCATACCCAGGGCTTGCCTAATTCCAACTTGGTTTCCCATTTGTTGTTTGTTGGAGAAATGTACACCCCCAAAGCTACATGTAGCAAAATGAAGGCCCATTATACTATTTTATCACGAGAAGTAAATAATGCTTAACATGTTTCATATTCATCAGAATAATTTCCTTATGTTTCCATCATTTGGCCATGGGGAATTTCTTTCACACTAAAACCTGTTCCCTGGCTTCGCAAACACTGTCTAGCTCCAGGACCCTTCTGACCTCAGCAGTCTGTTCCATTGCTGCTAAAACAGTGCTTTTCAAGGAAGAAAATATGTTCTGTTCTATTCTCTCACTGTTTCAAGGATGAAGTTCTAATTATCTACAATGGAATTGATATATAAAATATTGTGTATATATATATATATATATATGATATATATGTTATACATATATATATGATATATCATATATCATAGATCATAGATCATCCATTAGAAAGGAAAGGACTTTTCTCCAGTGTCATCTGTATCTTTTCTATTCTTGTCAGTGTAACAAAAGGTTTTCAGAATATGAACTTAGTGCTAATTAAATTCCAGCAAAGATCTCATGGTATTGCCAGTTCAGATTCATTGACCTTTTCTGTGGTGAGGTTTTGAGGTAGTTCTGTATTTTAAAATCTAGCAAATCACATAGTAACTAATCTTGTATTTGTGAACCAGCCAGAATGTGTTTTGCATCCTCCAAGATGCTTTGAAAAATTATCAGCTGTACCCATCATTTTATCTCTGATATTGTAATAGTCTTTTGAGATTTAGAATGCTTTGTCTGTGATGCACACTGCATATTTAAAGGCAAGCCCTTTACATTAGAAGTTAGCTAGATTCTATTCTTACCAAATAACTTTAAAAAGTTAATGGTATAATCCTGACTATTCTTAGGCAGATTTTTTCATAATGTATATATATGAATTAGTTACCTTATTGGCATGCTTTTAAAAGGACTGTAATTTAGAGGTTAGACATGTCTTGCATTGTAGACTTTGGAATAGCACGCAATGAGGTGAACAGTTTATTATGAAGCTTGAACAGAGTGTATTAAGCATTCAGAAGACTAATTCCTTTCATGCCTTTGATAATAAATCCACTTTTCTCATGCAGTGAATTCACTTGAGATTCATAGTCTCCTCGTAAACCTTGTAGTAAATGTTTAACCTCAGATTTCAAATGCTATAGTACTTTTTATGATAATAAATGTTATCCCTATGGGATTGTGAATTTGGTGATCATACATAGTGCTCCAGTTGGAGAGACTTTACCTCCCACACACAAAATACAGAGTTCTTAGAGTATTTGATTACCTAAATTCATCAAGATTATTTTTAAATACACATATGCATCCTGCATCGCTATGCACATGGATGGAGTTTTTCTTAGCCTCAATACGATTAATTCTTAAAACAAATCATGATTCAAAAATTTTTGGAGTACAGCCTTTGCTATGTTTCATTAAATTAGGTTGAATTTTACTGTGGAATATTTTAACATCTAATAAATGCTAAGAACTTTTAAGAGTATTTTGATTTGAAAAAAGGCTCCTTTTATTTTCTTTTTATTTCTAAAAAGAATGTCACAATTCTGGATTGTAATACAATATCTAAGTATTTAGGTGCACTTTTAGGTAAGATGACAAGAAAATAACAACAACAAAAAAAAGGCCTGGGTGACATTCTTATACAGTCTAAGGATTCCACGTACCTACACTAAAAAAAAATTAGTATACACTCAATGACATTCAAAAGAAATCCTTTGAATGCTGAAAAATACTCTTAAAATCTACAAAACAATTGGAATTTAGTATTTATATAACCCAATTAATACATAAACAATGACAAAATGTGAGAAATAAAATTCAATTCAAAATATGTCTTGAATGCTTAGCATATGCACTGAGATAAATGTTGCATTGTGGTGAAATCAAAGACTAATATTATCCAACATTTGGCAGAATAACCTAAACAATAAAAACAATATTTTATTAAAACACGCACACACACAGAGGCAACGAAATAATAAAGGTTTTACCTTGCTCCTGCTCTTTGTCTAATGTAGATTTCCATGGGGACTTTGTGTGTCACATTCAGTCAGGAACATCCCGATTGCTGCCCCGCCCACATAACTGGCCATGACAGCAGGGGAAGAGAGCACTGTAGAGTCTCACTCTTGTGATTAAATACTCTGGCCCAGAAATGACATCTGTCATTTCCACCTAAAACTCTCTGGCTAAAATGATCCCATGGCCACTCCTAACTTAATAGGAACAGGGACATACTATCTTCTTATGAATCCAGAAGGGGAAAAAACAAATAAAACAAAACAAAAAAGAAACAACAACTCCAATGAACACTAGTAACATCTTCCATACATACACTAGCCTCCATCTTGAAGGTTAATCAATACAGGCAAACATGGACACGAAAGCAATCGTTAAATCATTCATGTGAGGATGAACTTTTTAATGATAGTAAAAGGTACAAGGAGACAGTTAATTTTTAACTCAACCCTCAAGAAAGGTAATAACTTTACTGGAAAAGAAAAAAAAAAAGTAAGCCTGAGATGGAAATCTGAATACCAAGTGAAGACAAAGGTTACTTATATTTTCATGATCTTATTGTCTCAGGAGATGAATCTTCTTTTTCTTATCAAAGAAAACAATTTCTGCCACTCCATGGTGCCTCTTCTGTTTAAAAGTTGGTCTCTATCTTTACTGGCATTAATGGTTAGACTTTGAGATGCCATTTTCTGTTTTTCACTTTATCAACTTGGTGCTACTATTCTCATTTAGAAAGCATATTAATTTCAGACAGCAGTTTTCAGATGAAATGAATATTGGGGATCAATAAGCTAAAATTGGGTGTCAAAATGCAAAACTGTTGGTAGTGTTCATGGCCATCATTCTATTGTGTTAGTAATTTTCTGGAAAATATAAGCTGTTTAGATGGATAGTAAAGAATTTTAATCCAAACTGAATCAGACAAGCCCCAAGCAATATATAAAGTGCGTGCTTTTTCTCTTAAGAGATGTATATTTCCTTTTTAATATCCCTTTATATCAGTGACAAGTATAAATGCAAAACATTTGACTTCAAATGTAGAATGTTAGCATTGGAAATGTCTGGGGATGGATAATTGGAAGTGTCTGGGGATAGAATCTGCCATTGGCCGTCCAAAGTAGCTGAGCAAGAGAGAAAATGTGAAATACGGTATACAGGATTGTGGCCAGAAACACCAACCACCACATGTGATGAGTAAGTTGCAATGAGAAATGATTGCAAAAGAAATTATGGGGAGGCCCTGTGGTATAGGGCATAAATGCATGGACTGGTTGCAGACTACCTGAGCTGGGCACTGAGCTTTACTAATCCTTCCTTTGTCTCACTTCACTCATCTGTAAAATGAGAAGAATGATGGTAAGAAGAGGAAGTGTGATATTCCTGGGGATATAATGCACAGCATGGTGGCTGACTATAGTTAATAACACTGTGTTGCATATTTAAAAGTTGCTGAGAGAGTAGATCTTAAAAGTTCTCATGAGAAAAAAACATTGCCATTGTATAGGGACAGACATATTATTATAAGTGACTATATTTATTATGTTGATCATTTTGCAATACATACAAATATTGAATCATTATATTGTATACCTGAAACTAATATAACCATACCTCAATTTTTTTAAGTTTATTTATTTATTTTGAGAGAGAGAGAGAGAGAGAAAAGTGTGAGTGGGGGAGGCAGACAGAGAGGGAGAGAGAATCCCAAGCAGGCTCCACACTGTCAGCACAGACCCTGATGCTGGACTCCATCTCACAAACCATGAGATCATGACCTGAGCCAAAGTCAAGAGTCAGATGCTTAACCGACTGAGCCATCCAGGCACTCCTCAATTTTAAACAGAAGGAAGTGAGAATGGCCAGCGCTGTACAAAACCACCTGCATGCTGTACGGTGTTTTCAGGTTCAACGGTATAGACCCAGTCTCCAGAAGTTTACCTCCATTTACTCCCTGATGCTTATAATACTTCCATAGTAAACTTAAGGTTTTAGTACTTATTAGGATGTAATTCTCTCTAAGCAGGTAAGTTATTACTAGACACTGATAAATGAACCTTTAACTTTCATGAGAGGGATTTAGGGAAGGCTAAAACAAAAGGACTTGAGGCTTAGAGACTGAGAGAAAATGTAGGGCAACTGTTACTGACAATAGGAATAAGACAAAACACAGAAACAACACGCAAGAACCCTACAGTCTGGTGCAAGTTGAGGCTACCAAGACGAGTTTGCTAGACTAAAGGCAGAAATGGAAGCAGAAGAGTTTCAGTTGTGGCATAAAATCCCATAGTGAATAAATACCATGTGGTAGCTAAGCAGGTCACTATTTTCAGACAATTCTATTTGCTCCACTTACTCATTATTACAAATATTATTGTTGTGAATCTCCTGACACATAAAGGTTTTTTTTTGACTCATGATTATTAAGTTAGATGGTTATTTTCTTCTCATATCTTCTCACATGCCCTCTTGAGTTGATGTATAATATAAACATATTTATCTCCTACACCTTTTTCCTCTGAGTTATATGGTGATTATTCTCTATCAGTTTAAGTTTTGGAGCTTCTGTATACTTCTGTCCTCCAGTCTTGATGATCCAGGATATTGAAGCCTCTATGATGGGCTCTGTAAATAAAATGTAGAGAAAAGGATACTAGATACCTGATAGTTTTGGTACCATATTGCACAAAACACTTTTATCAGATAGTAAATTATAGGGAGAATAATATTTTGCTTAAAAATTTGCTGAAATATCAATCCAAATCAATCCAATGAGTCCTTTCCCAATTTATACTCTCCATGGTCACTATTACTTTGGGGATCATGGTTGAGTAGAGCCTGGATAATAGCGTCCTATTCATTGCTCTCTCTAAACACTTAACTCCTCACTGTTGTCATTCAGTTCTACTCAAAATTCCCTAGAAATGCTGAGTTCTCTCCTGCCTAGCTTCTCCCACATGTAGTTTTTTTCAACTTGGATTAATTTCCCCATCCCCTCCTACCTAGCTAACTCCTGCGCACTATTCACAACTTGGTGTAGATAATATCAGAGGAACCCCCCCCCTTGACTAATTTTCACCTTGTATTATAGCTTCCTCTATATTTGTTTGCCTTCCCAGTTGGACAATACATTTCCATACAGTGATGAGTGTGTTAGCCATTATTATATCCCTGGCACCTAGCATGACACCTCATACCTAAAGTGCCCAATAAATATCAAATTACAATGGATGAGGCACAGTAATGTTCTATGTCAAGTTACCTGTAGACACACACTATTGCTTATTTCATATGTTTCCCCTGTGAATTATAATCATTGTTAATCAATGCCATTCTACTCTGTAAGGTCTACATGTGAAGTCAAATTGTCCCTGCAAGGATATCAAGAGCTAGGCATTCAACGGGGAAAGTGTAATTCTGAATCCATGCTGTTAGATGTGCAGGTAGATTTTAAGTGGTATTCTTTAGTTGACACTATACAGATTGATTGTTCAGGTAATGATCTTTTTTCCAGCTTTGTATATCAAACTGTTACTGACATACAACATATACAAGTTTACCATATACAACATGATTTGACAGATATATATATATTGTGAAATAGTTCTAACAATAAGGTTAGTTAACACCTCCATTCCATCACATAATTACCATTTTTTATTTTATTTTATTTTATTATTTTTTAACGTTTTTATTTATTTTTGAGAGAGAGGAAGAGAGACAGAGCATGCACAGGGGAGGACAGAGCGAGAGAGGGACATGCAGAATCTGAAGCAGGCTCCAGGCTCTGAGTTGATAGCGTAGACTGATGCAGGGTTCAGACTCACAAGCCGTGAGATAATGACCTGAGCCTGTCAGACACTTAACCAACTGAGCCACCCAGACACCCCTAATTACCATTTTTTTAATGTGTGGTGAGAATATTAAAGATTGATTCCCTTAACAGCTTTGAAGTATATAATAAAATATTGCTAATTGTAGTCACTATGCTTTATGTTAGATTCCCTAAATTTACTTTCTTATGGCTAGAACTTTTTACACTTTGACCAACATCTCCCCATTTTCCCTGACCCTGAAACTCTGGTACTACCATTCTACTTTATATTTCTAGGAGTTTGGCTTTTTAAGATTCCACTTGTAAGTGAGAACATACAGTGTTTGTCTTTCTCTGTCTGACTTATTTCACCTACTATAATGTCTTCAAGTTCCATCCGTGTTGTTGTAAGAGGTACGATTTCTTTATTTTCTTAAAAAAATTATATACTACTTATCTATTTATTTCTTCATCTGATGATGGATACTTAGGTTGTTTCCATGTCTTGGCTATTGGGAATAATGCTGCAATGAACATGAAATTTCAGATATCTCTTTGAGATGGTGATTTCATTTCTTTCAGATATATGCCCAGGATGGGGATTACTAGATTATACGGTAGTTCTAATCTTAAGTTTTTTATAAAATTCCATAATGTTTTCCACTGTGGCCATACCAATTTACTATCACCAATAACGCACAAGGGGTTCCCTTTTCTCCACAGCTTCTCCAACATTTATCATCTCTTGAATTTTTGATAATAGTCTTACCAAAAAGTGTAAGGTAATAAATATCTCATTGTGGTTTTGTTTTGCATTTCCCAGATTATTAGTGATGTTGAGCATCTTTTCACGTACCAATTGGCCATTTGTATGTCTTCTTTGGAAAAATGTCTTTTAAAGTCTTCTGCCTACTTTTTAAAAAAAAATTTAAATTTTTATTTTCTGCTATTGAGTTGTAGTTTCTCATGTAGTTCTTATTAACCCCGTATCACATGTATGGTTTGCAAATATTTTTCCCCTTTCAAGATTAACTTTTCATTTTGCTGATTGCTTCTTTTGCTGTGTAGAAGTCATTTTAGTTTGATGTAGTCCTATTAGTTTATTTTTGCTTGAGCACTTCATGTCATATCCAAAAAGCCAACGCCAAGACAAATGTCAAGGAAATCGTTCCTTATATTTTCCTCTAGAACGGTTATGGTTTCAAGTCTTACATTGAAGCCTTTAATACATATCAAGTTAATTATGAGAGTAATGTATAATCAGGGTCCAATGTCATTCTTTTACATGTGAACAGCCAGTTTTCCCTACACTGTTTATTGAAGAGACTATCCTTTCCCCACTGATTTTTCTGGGCTTCCTTGTCAAATTTTAGTTGACCATATATGCATAGGTTTATTTCTGGAGTCTTAATTCTGCTCTGTTGACCTCTATGTCTGTTTTTATATCAGTATCATATTCTTTACATTACTATGGCTTGTAATAAAATTTGAAATCAGGAATTATGATGCTTCTAATTTTGTTCTTCTCTCTCTGGATTGTTTTGGATATTTGAGGTCTTTTATGGTTCCATAAGAGTTTTAGGATGTTTTTAAATTTCTGTGAAAAATGCCATCAGGAATTGGCATGGTGCTGGGGTGAGGTGGTTCTGGGGACTGTGGTGAAGTTGGGTGCTCACATCACTCCCCTGCGATTGGGTAGGTGTCTCTGTACTGGGATGCTTGGGCTTGAAAGAGGGTGGGTTATGGGAATAATTTGAATCTATCTTTCTTACCCTCTTAAGTGTGTCTTGTCTTATTTCTGTGCTTTACTTGTATGCTGTAATCTTTCCCCTAGAATTTTTTTCTAGATAGTTCTTTTTTTAATTTTTAAATGAATGTTTATTCATTTTTGAAAGAGAGAGAACAGAGAGCATGAGTATGTGAGAGGCAGAGAGAGAGGGAGACACAACTTGAAGCAGGCTCCAGACTCTGAGCTGTCAGCACAGAGCCTAACGTGGGACTCGAACCCACAAACCTTGAGATCATGACCTGAGCTGAAGTCAGATGCTTGACCCACTAAACAACCCAGGAGCCCCTAGATAGTTCTTTAAACTGATGTTGAGGGGGTGGGTGTGACAGATGAGGGCTAAAACTCCTATGCTACCATTTTGCTAATGTCACTCTTTAGCCAACTCTTAAGGAAGAAAATATGCAAAATGTTATCAAGACTTATAAGCCTATTGCTATTAGTGATATTATTGATATGAGGAATGTAAAATGAAAGGGTCAAGATATGCAACATACATATTAAGACAATAAATACAGTAGTGCTTTCTGAAGAGTCAAGGAAAATGAAGTTTGATGAATGTGAAATTTTTCCACATCCTAATATTTAAATACTTTAAGATAGATTTAAGACTGAGACTTTGGGGGCGCCTGGGTGGCTCAGTCGGTTGGGCGGCCGACTTCGGCTCAGGTCATGATCTCGCAGTCCGTGAGTTTGAGCCCCGCGTCGGGCTCTGTGCTGACAGCTCAGAGCCTGAAGCCTGTTTCAGATTCTGTGTCTCCCTCTCTCTGACCCTCCCCCGTTCATGCTCTGTCTCTCTCTGTCTCAAAAATAAATAAACGTTAAAAAAAAATTAAAAAAAAAGAAGACTGAGACTTTGTGTTTTACAATGGGTAAAGACAATGTAGAACACCCATTATATAGCTATCTTTCTTTCAACTTATGGATGGAAAACAGAGTCATTGAGATCATTACATTCTCTTGGGGAATGCAAAATCATCAGTGTGTGCTTCAGTGTTGATCACCAGCAAGTATAAGCATATTTGGGGTACTTGAAAAATGCATTTGTTTCACCAATTACAAATAGAATACTTAAGGGGAAAGTGTCTTTTCGAAATTATGCAACACATCCAAGATTTATTATCCTTCAAGACCATATATGAAGGAAAAAGACCCTATATGAGTGTATTTTTATATTTTTAATGATTAATGAGCTGTGACAAAGTAGTTTGAAGGAGGAGACAAAGTAGAGGTAGAGAAATGATCAATAATTTATGAGTAAAGAATAAATGTTCTGTTCAATAAGTATAGACTGGAATGGAAATTACAGAAGCGTATTCTAATTTTTGCTAACCATTGAGAAACTACTATACAAGAATATTTTCCATTTCTTACTTTAATTCCCCATTTGTAAATTTACCAAAATGTGACCTGGAGAAAAGCATCAGAACACAAATTAGGGCACTAGGTCTCAGCTCATCCACCAACCAGCCCTGGGAGACTAATCAAGCCCCTAAACCTCCCTAAGCTTCTGTTCCTTCATTCCTTTTAATTCAACGACTATTTCTTGAGAGTGTAGGGATGAGAATCTCAGATAACACAGAACACTTGCTGTCAAAAAATTTCTAGTCTATTTAAGGGACAGGTGAAGCAATTGTACAGCTACCCATAATGAGACTTTGATCAAACGGCCCATCATCTGCTACCATTGGTAAAAGTTTCCCTCATAATAATTCATGATGTGGACCCTCACATGCACCAAAGCAAGAACTCAGCTGGCAAACAGAATTGCTTTGAATCACTCCCATTGCCTCAGGAAAAATACATCACCTCTCCAATTCTCAGTCACCTGATCTATAAAATAGGCAGGAAGGTAACTATCTTAAGAACTAAAACAAACAAAAATCTGCATATAAAGTACACAGAACATTGGCACAAGAGATAACAAATTTATTCTCTAAATACTGTACAGATTTGCTTGATGAAACTTATCAATCCAAAATAATGATTGAATCATCCAGTAAATTCTTGGTTCCGCTGATGACCCATCATGTGACATCAGGCATATTATTGTTTTCACAATAAGATGGTAATGTCATTTACCTTGCAGGATTGATAGAAGAGTTAAATGAGATAACACTTATTACTAACCACAATATCTAACCCATGGTAACTGTTCAAGAAAGGTATTTTATTATTATAAATATTAAATTAATTTTGTTCCTCTTTTCCTTCTGTCATTCTTTTTTGAAAAATAACAGAAAACAATAAATGGTAGTTATTACTATTAATATTAGTAGTCTATTTATCAGCAGCACGGATTGTGGAAACTTCTTAAGGAAGGGACATGGACAACTTAACAGTAGTACTCATGATTAAGTAAGGTCATGAAAATGGTTATTATAACCTGTTGTAATCTAAACCTGAGAGCTGTTTGATTAGTTGACTTGTCCCTTTCTTACTGATGTACAATTTCTCACCCAACTGATGAGGATATTCAATCAGGAAAAGTATTCCTTTCCACGGAAAATGACCCCCTAGGATGGACAGAGTGTAGGTAACTAAATGAGAGACCTATAAATGGCAGTGGGGGGTGGGAAAGAGTCTGAAGATTTTGAAAAGCAGTAAGTAAAAAAAAAGTGACAGTTTGTGCTGGGTGGAGGAAAAGTAATACTGTCGTACAGTGAGGAAATAGAAAGTATTTCTGGGAAGTAAAGCCCCACTGATGATAGTAGGCAGCTGTGTGGAGCCTCGGAGACTATGAAGAGTGTCAAGACCATCAACATGAATAAATTGGAGGTCAGGGGATCATGCTGCTCATCAGTCAGTGTCACTGGTGATGAATGTTTCCAGGGGAAAGGTCAGTGGATGAGAGGTGACTGGAGTATTTGAGGGAACAGTGCTCCTCTGTTAAATAGGAGGCTCTTGGAATACTGACATGTGATCATTAAACCTGTCATGTCAGTAGGCAAGGGCCAAAATCAAATCAGAGGGAAGACTGCAAGAGTTTTAATAGGCTGAAAAAAATGGATCAAAATTATTAAATGTCTTTCTATTGAGCTATTTTATTTTTTGAGCTATTATTTTTAGATAATTCATGAGAAAATGCCAATTACCATATTAGAACACACTCCTTTCTTCAAAAACAAGTACTCTATATCTAAACAATTGCAAAATAAGCCAACTTTTTGTTTTTCTGTACAATTTGTTTACATATCTCTGATGAATGTACGCTCGTAGAGCTGTCATCGGTGGATGTAATCTCAGGTCAAGAGCCCTGGGGACCAAACACAGTGCCAGAATTAAGGAAGGTTCATCTTTAAGCAGGTGCATATTATTTGTGTGAACTGGAATGACTTAATGTATAGAGTCGGTGTAGATTCATTAACTCATTTTTAGATCAAGTGCAAATACATGTATCAGGACAGGTCTGAGGATAAGCAGAATGAACTGGATGCACCCAGACCAGTTCTCAGAATTGTTATCCATATGTGTCAGTCCCTACTCCTTATTTTTTCTGAGGCATAGTTTCTAATCCTGAAAAATGGGGAGGGTAAACCCTATCTCAGATCTGCTATTATAATTAAATAAAATAATGTGCAAAAAATATTTGGTAAATTGAGAGACACATGTTAGGTTATCACTAAATGACAGTGTTTATGTGTGTTTATGTGTATAGGTCACAAAATTTGGCCTTATCCCATCTTAAATCCGAATACTGACTTCATGTGTAAAATTATTTCAGCAAATATCTGTTGAGTCTCAGGTACCATTTTCGTGCCAGAGATGCAGCAGTGAGCCAAACTGCCAAAGTCCCAACCTCATAAAACTTACATTCTAGTGGGAGGGAAACAGAAGATAAAGAATACAAACTGGATGTGCAGGACGACGCTAATACATCAAGGTGGGCAATATGCACAGTGCCGTCAGGACAAAGATGGAAAGGACTATAAATTTAGAAATATATGGTCGGTGGTGATTTTAGAGGGAATGGCTGTTGTCCCTCACGAAGATGAGTGAGGGAGCCATGTGGGCAACAAGAGTAGAGCATTTTAGGCAGAGGAAGGAATCTGTAAAGTGTTGTGAGTCAGAACATGCGAGGAGAACAGTGTGGCTGAAGCAGAAGAGCAAGAGTGACTGTAGTGGGGAAAAGCCCAGAGATGTAGCCATGACTAGATTTCATGGGGCCTTGGAGGCCATTTGAGGGGCTTTGCTCTGAGCTCCGAGGGAGATGAGAACCACTGAAAGTTACAAACACAGAAATGACAGGAATTAACTGAATATTCCGGTTGCTCTTTTAAATATGTCTCCAATAATCTCTATTTGAAATTGCCACAATACCCAGTGGAGAAGTTGCTATTCTTGTTGCCATGATTCAGGCAAGGAAATAGAGGAGCAGAGAGATGAGGTCATTGACCAGTGCCACAGGGCTAGTGATAGCTGAGTTGGGTTTCCAGTCCGGGCATGTTCAGTGAACAACCTGGGCTTTTTCCATTTTCAGTTGTGTCGGTTCTATTCCTTGCCATGTCTAATCTACACCTTTGTTGGGTAATACTTTTATGTTCATTTCTTCTGTTTTGTAGTCTCTATTTTCAACTCATCTTCTCAGTTTAGCATGTCGTTGTGAAGCATGTATGTATGTATTTTAGATTAGAATCTTAACAAGTTCTAATCTTTTTAATAAACGAGTTGTAATCTTTAATACAACACTCCTTAAGAAGGCACACTTTTCCTTGGGTTGTCTGTTCTTTTATTTCTTCTAGACTGTGTTTTGTTTTGTTTTCTTTTGTTTTGTTTTGTTTTTTAATGTCATTTCCCTTTACTTTCCTCTTTTCTTGCCGTCCCTCCCTCTATTCCTCTTTTCTTTTCATCCTCCTAATTTCCTTCCTTTTTTCCTGCCCTCCTTCCTTCTTCCCTCCCTCCCTCTCTCCTTCACTCCTTCCCTTCCTTCCTTCCTAATTTCCCAACTTTCTAACTTTCTAACTTTTTAACTTGCTGTCTCTTTTTATTTTCTGAAGTAAGTTAGGTATTTCTTATATATATTATGTAATTTATCCTACTATATTGTTGCTCACATCTGTCTTTCCTTTTTTTTATTCATCCTAACAGAGTCCTTCTAATTTGTGGTGGCTCACCTTCCCAAAGCATAGCCTCCAGCAACAAGTGCTTGGAAGCTTATTAGAAATGCACCACCTCAGGCTCTGCCCCAAGATCTGTATTTTTGCTGGATCTGTAGGTGATCTGCAGACACATTAACATCTTACAAGCACTTTCCCTGCATAATAGGAGATATGGCATAGGACTTATTATCCTTACTCACTGTCCACTGGTCTCTTAGGTAGAATATGCTTTTCAGATTCACATCTTCAGGAAAGTTTAATTGCAAATATAATCCTATAGCCATCATCAAGAAAAAATTGAACTGATGTCACTAAGATAACAGAATAGAAGTCCCCAGCCTGAGACCCCACAAAGATAGTAATTACACAGCTATTCATAAATAAAAATAGTTCTGGGAGAACTCAGGAGTCTGCAACACAGGGGAACAAAACACTGGGGAATACCACACAAAATGGGAAGGAAGAATGCCATGATCTTATACAGAGAAAATGCTAAAGACTCCACCACATAACGTTTAGACCACATAGAGGAATTCAGTAGTTTCAGGGCACAAAATCAAGAAAAAAATCAGATGCATTTTTATAAATTAACAGTGAACAATCTTGAAAAGAAACAAAGAAACAATTCCATTTACAATAGCATCAAAAACAGTGGAATACTTAGAAAGTAAAAGACTTATACACTGGACACTATAAGACATTAATGAAAGAAATTAAAGAAGAAACAAATAAATGGGGGAAAGGTATATAGAGTTTAAACATTAAGAAGTTAGGAAAGATAGTCAATGTACATGAATCAAAAGAATTAATGAGGTTAAAATGTTTAACATATCCAAAGCCATCTGTAGATTCAATGCAATCCCTATTAAAATTCGAATGGCATTTTTCAAGAAATAGAAAATGTTATTCTAAAATTTGTATGGAACTTCAAAAGAGCCTGAATAGCCAAAACAATCCTGAGACAGAAGTACAAAGCTTCACACTTCCTGCACTTATATTACAAAGCTACGTTAATCAGAACAGTGCATAGTGTCATAAAAACAAACACATTGACCAATGGAACAGAATTGAGAACCTAGTAATAAGCCCATGCATATATTGTTAGCTAATATTTGGCAAGGGAGGCTTGAATACTCAGTAGGGAAAAGATAATCTATAATAAGTAGTATTGAGGAACCTGGCTATTCACATGAAAAAGAATGAAATTGGACTCCTATCTTACACACTCAGAAAAGTTAACTTGAAATAGACTGAGGACTTAAACATAAGACCTGAAACCATAAAACTCATCTAAGAAAACATAGGACAAAGTTCCATGATATCAGTCTTAGTAATAATTTTTGCATATGACACCAAAAACATAAGCCTCAAAAGCTAAAATAAACAAATGGGATTACACATTAATAAACACAGCAAAAGAAGCAATCAACAAAATATCAAGGCAACTCATGGACTGTGAGAAAATATTTGCAAATTATATATTTAATATTTAAAATATGTGAGATACATGTGTTACATGGCCAAAAAGTAAATAATTGAATTAAAGCAATGGGTAAAATACCTGAATAGACATTTTTCCAAACACATACAAATGGCCAATAAGTATAGGTAAAGGCACTCAACATCACTAATCTCTGGGAATGCAAATCAAAACCACAGAGAGATACCAACTCGCATCTCTTGGAAAAGACAGATGACAAAAATGTTGGTAAGTCTGTGCTCTGATGGTGGGAATGTGAATTAGTATTGTCACTATGGAAAACAGTATATAAATTCCCCCCAAAATGTAAAAGTACAAGTGCAATGTAATTCGGCAATCCCACATCTGGATACTTATCCAAGGAAAATGAGAACAGGTTATCAAAAAGGTATCTGTTCCCACTATGTTCACTGAAGCATTATTCACAATACGTAAGACATGGAAACAACCTGAATGTCCACCAATAATGAAAGGATACAGAAAAGGTAGTGTATATGAATCATGGAATATTATCAGCCATTTAAAAACAAAAGAAGAAGGGGCGCCTGGGTGGCTCAGTCAGTTAAGCATCAGACTTTGGCTCAGGTCATGATCTCACAGTTGGTGAGTATGAGCCCCACGTCTGGCTCTGTGCTGACAGCTCGGAGCCTGGAGCCTGCTTCAGATTCTGTCTCCCTCTCTTTCTGTCCCTCCTCCCACTCATGTTCTGTCTCTTTCTCAAAAATAAGTAAACATTTTTTTTTAATTTATAAAAAATAATTAAAGGAAATTCTGACATTTGTAACAACATGGATAAAACTTAAGGCCATTATGCTAAGTGAAATCAATCAGATAGAGAAAGACACATACTGTGTGATTTCACTTGTATGGGAAATCTAAAAAAGCCAATTTCATACAAGCAGAGAGAATGGTCATTACCAGCAATTGGGAGGTGGAGGAGATGTTAGCCAAACCATAAAAACACCAGGTTAAAGAAGGAATCAGTTCTAAGGATCTAACACACAGCATGGTGACTATGGTTAACAATACTGTATTTATGCTTGGAAGAGGCTATAAGAGTTCATCTTAAAGGTTCTCACTATTTGGGGCACCTGGGTAGCTCAGGCGGTTAAGCATCTGACTTGATAAAGTTATGATCTCACAGTTTTGTGAGTTAGAGCCCTGCATCCGACTCTGTGTTGACTCTTCACAGCCTGTTTGGGATTCTCTCTTCTCCCTCTTTCTCTTCCCCTCCCTTGCTCATGCTGTCTCTATCTCTCCTAAATAAATAAACAAATAAATAAATAAATAAACCAAAAAAAAAATAAAAATAGGGGTGCCTGGGTGGCTCGGTCAGTTAAGCATCTGACTTCAGCTCAGGTCACTATTTCACGGTTCGTGGGTTCAAGCCCCATGTCGGGCTCTGTGCTGACAGCTCAGAGCCTGGAGCCTGCTTCAGATTCTGTGTCTCCATCTGTCTCTGCCCCTCCCCTGCTCATGCTCTGGCTCTCTCTCTCTCTCTCTCAAAAATAAACATTAAAAATTTTAAAAATAAATAAAAATAAAAATAAATGTTCTCACCATAACAACAATGAAATCGTAATTATGGGAGGTAAAAGATGTGCTGAATAACTTTATCGTTGCAAACATTTCTCAATATACACGTGTATCAAGTTGTCCCAGTGTGCACCTTAAACATATATCACACCATGTAATATGTCAATACAGCTGAAAAGGAAGAAGAAATTTATCTAAAAGTCTTGCTAAATAAAAGTGGAGCCATTTTCTACCCCCATTCTCTCATTCTTTACACATGGAAACGTGAATTTTATAAGCTGCAATCTACAGCTTTCACTATTTTCGGGAATCTTTCAGTTTTTGCTTCACTAATTATTTTTTCTGTAAATGTACATTTCAAGGATGCAGTGAGCCACTGTTGTCTCCTTCCTTTAATCTTCCTTCCTATCCTGATTTTTTAATTTTAATTTAATTTTTATTTTTTTAAGTTCATTTATTTATTTTGAGAGAGAGAGAAGCAGAACATGCGAGTCGGGGAGGGGCAGAGAGAGAGGGAAAGAGGGTATCCCAAGAACACTCCGAGCTTCCAGCACAGAGCCTGACACAGGACTCGAACCCACAAACCGTGAGATCATGACCTGATCAAGAGTCAGACGCTTAACTGACTGAGCCACCCAGGGGCCCCCTTTCTTTAAAAATATTTTTTAAAATAGAAGTCACTAAATATTCTCCTGAGAAGAGGTACTGATAGGAAGGAAGAATGCTGTACTCATTCTTTTTCAGAAAGTCTATCCAGTTCTTCAGTGTCTGAGACAAGGGCAGAAAAGGGAGGAGAAATAACATGTCTCCTTCCCCCTTCAGCCCAGTGGGTTTACTCCATTTCTGATGGCAAAATATGCATTGGAAACCAGCTGTGCTTCTTAGGTCATTGCTATAATTAGAAAATCTTTCCAGATTCTGGCAAATCCGACACTGAGGATTAGTTTTCAGTGTTCTCATAAGACTCAGAGAAGTGAAAATACCTGCCCAAATTACTAAGTGATAGAGACAAGAACCAAGATGTTCACACACACACACACACACACACACACCCATCTAATGCTTTTCTACTAACATGCTCTAACATTTTTTTAAAAATTTTTAATGTTTATTTATATTTGAGAGAGAGACAGAGCATGAGCAGAGCAGTGGTAGAGAGGGAGCCACAGAATCTGAAGTAGGCTCCGGGCTCTGAGCTGTCAGCACAGAGCCTGCCACGGGCTCAAACTCAAGGGGCGTGAGATCATGACCTGAGCTGAAGTTGAACACTTAGCCAACTGAGCCAGCCGATCCACCCAAGCACCTCTACATTTTTTAAGCAAAATCTGAGGAATACTAGCACAGGTACTCTCCAATGGCATTAGTATCACTCCATTTCACACTTCACTGCATTTTCTTTTTTTTTTTTTTTTTTGCAGCTAATGTGGCCCTATATCTTCTAATTACATTTCCAGGTCTCAGCCACCACAAATATCCACAGATCAACATCTTTTCCTAAACCATGGCCTCCTTGTGGTTACATCTGGGGCCCTCTTCCTTCAGCCTCAGCTGTTTGCATCCTGCTGTGAGAGACTGAGCCCCTGGGTGCTAAACAGCCACATGCCCAGGAAAAAGACCAGCACCTATCTCTGCTCCTGAAACCTTTAATTGGTCTGTTCATGTGGTTTATTCATATTAAAACAGAGAATAAGTTTGTTCATATCAGGACAGAGAATAAGGCGAATAAGTACCTCTCTTTGCAAAATAGTTGCATGTTTCACTTTTACCTCATGCCGTGGGAGTCCTAGACTTACAGAGTGTAAAGCAACATCCACCTTATAAACTCGAGATGTTTGGTTTAATCTAAATTAGTTTAATTGCATTTGTTTTGTGTAAATTTTTAAAACCACAATAATATTATTCATAGATTTGAGTCCAATTGCTCTGTGTTTTCTAGGCCACTATTACCTGCTTTTTGCCAGTATTTTACTGTGAGTCCTGCAAGTGTTATAGATTTTGAAACGTTCAAGGACTGGAAATAGCAAATGGGAACTTGGGGGGCATTATATCAACCAAATCATTATTTTACTTGGAAAATTTAACTTAGTCAAACCAAATAGTAATATAAGATGAAACCCATGTGTATTCAACTGCCAAAAAGTCTGTTTATTTTAAATGGCTTTTATTTCCTCTAATAACACTCCTGGAATATCACTTATAGCATATTCACTTTTTTAATTGTAGTATTTTTAGTTTTGGATGTCCTGAAGATATATGTGTGTGTGTGTGTATATATATATATATATATATATATATACACACACACACACACACACATACATACACACACACACGTATATAAAACTAATTAGTCCTCAGTGCCTATTGATTAAATTCATTTACATTTCATAGTTCTAGAGAAAGGAAAAACATATTAGTGGAAAGTTATTCCAGAATACTACACGTAAAAAAATGAATAAAAATGAAAGAAAACAGGTTAAAATAACCAAATGCTCAATATAGACTCTTATTGCCAATCAATTTTAACATATTCTAGTATTAATCATCCTGTTTAAAACTATACCCACAGATATTTTTCTCCCTTTAGCAATTGCCTTTTATTGCCCCATTAATTTAACATGGTGAATATGTTAATATTCTTGACTTATCCTAGGCTTGTCCATAGTCTCTAAACTATCTTTGTAAAGGATCTTGTATGCAAAATTTATTTCTAAGAACTGTTTATAAATTTTGAAGTGCTTTGGGTCAGTTCAATAAGCATAATGTCATTAATTACTCCAGCAATAATTATGCAGTAGGAATTATATGCCAGGCATGTCTGAGACTCAGAAGAGTCAGAAATGAAATGGCAGTCAATCTGAGCTCATTGACAATGGAATGAGATAAGAATTTTGATGATATTGAGGTGGTAAGGCATAAATATTGCTACTATGCATAAAGCCCTGTGATACAAAGAAGCTTATTTGTTTGTTTGGCATGTTTGTTTGTTTGTTTGTTTGTTTGTTTGTTTGTTTATACCTATGTGTAGCTTACAATCCCATAGGATACATTAAGTTTGTACCTTAGTTGAAGAAGACTAGATTTTTCCCCTAGTAGATCCTATCTTCCAGCCAGAGGGGAAGGAAGCCATATTACCAGCACCTGGCTAATCAATGGATATCTTTTTTGTTGTTTTTGCCTCAGTGTTGTCAGTATTTTTGAAGGAATTCTGGAAGAAAAGACTGGTAAACTGTTTAAAGGGAGAAAAACATGATTGATTAGTTTGTTGGCTGTATCTTTGTCAGAGATATAATTATCTTATTGCACTCTGGTGTAGTTACCCATAGGCTAAATTTAATCTCATGTTGAGGAGCTCTTTCTTTGAAGGCGTTTGGTATTTCTGGTATCAGTGTCATCAGCAAAAGATTTAGAGGCTGCATGCATTTTCTATGGCTGTTGTACCAAATTACCACAAACTTAGAGGCCTAAAAAGATAGAAACACATTGTCTTATAGTTCTAAAGCTGAGCTGTCTCAAATGGGTCTCACTGGGTGAAAATCAAGGTGTCATCAAGGCTGCTTTCCTTCCAAAGATTTTGAGGGATAATCTGGTCTTTACCTCCTTCAACTTCTAGAGACCAGCTGTATTCTTAGCTGATGTCCATTTCCCCCAATTTCAAAGTCAGGAGGTCAGCATTTCCAAATCCCTTACTGACTCTGATGTCTTCTTCTGCCTCCCTCTTCTATTTTGAAGGACCATCTTGTAATTACATTGAGCCTACCTAGATAATACAGAATAATCTCTTTAAGTCAGCTGATTAGTGAAACTAATCACATTTATATCCTTAATTCTCCACTGCCATATAACCTAACATATTCAGAGGTTCTGGAGATTAGAACATGAACATCTTTGGGAAGCCCTAATTCTGCCTACTATAAACGTTTGACCAAAAAACTCTCAGTCCCCTATTCTTGGCTATGAATTTCAACTGGTTTTGGTGGACTCTCAGATACGTGTATACAATCACCTTTCCTATGTCTAGGAGCCAAGTAAAAGGGTCACTTCCTGGATTATGAAGCAAAGAGGAGTTAGACTGATCTTGATTTTTCATTCCTGAACACTTAGCAAGGTTATCTACCTCCTTCCTCATGGTTCTGGTCATGTTGCAGGTAGTAAGAGAACAGTTGTGAATCCAAATTTGAGCATTAGAAAAATAGCACCACACTGAAGCCAAAATGGGATTGATTTTTTAAGGAAAAATGTTCATTCTTGGGAACAACCTTTGAGACTACAGGGTACTGACATGCATCTACACTTGCCATCATTCATTGCTTGCTAGTATTAGAGACATTTGGCTGCATTTTATAATATGGCAGCTTTCTTTACATGCAGTAGTCCAAAAATTAATCAAATGTGATATAAAAAGTAACTTAGTATAGAAAACCCCATAAAGTAATAACTTCAAAGCACTATGGAGTGAGAGTAATGAAACTTTGGAGCAAGAAAGAGACCCTGTGTGGAAATTTCTAGTGTTTCCCCATTCAGCTACACTCATGGATATCCTCACTTGATGTACTAACTTGCTGTCATGATCAACTGGCCATTGTTTCCAAATCCTCACTCCCTTCCATATATTAGAATTGTATATCCATGTCCTTTGTTATAGGACTATGTATTGTTTCCTGGTGTGAACAAAGTGTGTGTTGGTGTTTTGTTGATGTTGGACTTGGCCATTTTACCAATTAGTGGAATGTGGATGGAAATGACAGTATGTGTGCTATGTACCTATACCTTAAGAGGTACTGCATGTTTCTCCTTTTTCTCCTGGGCTCCTGAATTTTTTACAATACAGGTAATGCTCCAGATAGCATCTGGTCCAAGAAGAATGAATGACACATGGAACAGACCTATGCTCTACCCACAGCCTGCAATCCTGTGCAAGCATGTAGTCATGTAAGCAAGAAAAATACAGGGTTCATCAGTCACTAAGATTTTTAAGTTGGTTGTTTTACCGTATTAATGGAAGACGGTATCTGATTACCACAATATCCAAAATTGCACTAAACAAAAATTTCTCTTGATTGTATCATCATGTTTTCAGTAATGCAAATCAAAATGAATCATCCTTGATTCTACTATTTTTCTCAACTTCCATATATAATTAGTCAACTAGGTCCTATAAATTATCCCTATAATTTTTTTTCCATATTTGTCCCTTAGTTACTAATCATCTGCCACTGCTATCGTTCAGGTCAGCATCATTTCCCTGCTTGATAATAGCAGCAGCCTCCTAGCTAGACTGCCTTCATCTCAAGCATTCCAATCCATTCTTCACAATGATCAAGAGTCAGAAAGTGACAGACCCCTGAATAGAATTTGTAAGTGTCTCTCTATTCCCTATACAATGAAGGTCAAACTCATTGTTGTGAAATGTGCAGTCCTTCATCATCAGATTTCTGCTTTTCTGATTACCATGTCATTCTTCCACATTATCCTATGCCCAACCCCAGTCGTCAAGTCCCTCAACATGTGATTTATCAGTCTCGTTTTTGTCTTTGTTCAAAAACAAAATTTCCTTTTTTAGAAATGTGCTTACTTGATGCATTCATAATCATCAATTAAGTATGCTCTAAGATAGAACAAGTCTTTTTTTTTTGTAAAATATTTCCTGACTCTCTTTGTCCAGACAAAATCAGATGTTGCATTCTTGACTCATATAGTCCATTGGACAGGTTATGACTATAGTACTTATTATACTAGAACTGACAGAACATCTAGAGCCACTGTGATGTACATGGTCCTAGTGACTTGAACAGGATCTGGTAGATTACTTTATGTACTCATTCCCTCATTCATTAAAACAAAATACAAATGAGAACTATGTATAATAGGTGATGCTTTAGGCATTGTGGATAAAACTGAATGAAGTCAACAAAGGACTCCTACCACCTCCATTACCATATAGTGTGCAAGCACAATATTAGACACATTACATATATTAGATGATTTCATTTTCTCAATCACTGAAAATTATGTAGCGTCCTTACTTTACATGTAAAGAAAGAGCCTGAAGCTTAGAGAATCTAGGAAGCAGGAAGTAGTGTGATTCCTCATTCAATTTAATTATTCTTTGTCCAATTTTTCTTTCTCACCTAATACAGGCCAGTAATGGAGCTCTGTGAATGCAGAAGTGGTTATAAAGACACGGTTCAATTATTCTTTGTTGTAAAACAACTGTAGGACATGGTGATGTAAAACTGTTATTTTTCCTTTGTTCTCAGTTTTGTGAGAAAGGAATTCAGATGGTTGATCTCTCATCCACATAGTGACAATTATACCCAGAAGATCCACTTCAAATGACTTCTTTACTCAAGCTTGTTGCCTTACTTCACCTTGACGTCTCTCTTCTCTTCTTTTGATTCCCTTCTCTTTCCTTCTCTTCTCTTCTCTCCCTCTCTCCCTTTCTCTTCTTCTGACATATCTCAAACTCCAGGCTTCTAACCACTGCTTGGACTTTCTGAGAACATGATAATTTCTGGATAATAGCACATAAAATTGATTTCTTCCTGTCATGAATATCTCAGCTTCAATGTCAAGACCTCAGAGGTCTTTCATAACGACCGATCTAGGATAAGTCAGTCACTATCAATTATTTCACTCAGTAGTAATTCCTTGCAAAGAATTTATCAATGTCTTACATATTATTTATTAATTAATTTATTCCCCATAATTTCCACTTGTTTATTCATTATTTAGCTAGTAAATATCTATGGAGAACCCACAAAATATTAACCACTGCTGTAGAAGTTTAGCAAATATCAGTAGGAAAAACAGAGTATTAAGACCCTTGATGGCATGGTGTATCCCCTCTAGAATGTGTATTCCATAAGGAGAGCGGTCTAGTCTGTCTTATTCATAATTGTATATCCAGAACCTAGAAACATGTCTTACATGTAATAGATGCCCAATAAGCATTTCTGACTCACCAAATGAACAAAATTACAAGCTCAGATCAAAGGGAGAGGAGAAATCTTGGGATGATATGAGAAACACAGCATTATTTTTGGAAACTCATTATTATTTGAAGATCATAGGAGACCTCCTTGTGGAAGTGATATTGAAACTCAGAGTTGGAGGATGAGTTGAAGTAGTGACAACAGCATCGTCAGTAGAGATGGGTTTTTCACCAGAGGGATCTGCCTCTTAGTGACAGAAGTTAGACTTGAGATTCAGAAGAAAGGGGAGAATAATAAGAAGAAATATATAATTTTCTCTTTGGAGCTTTCACCATTAAAGCTTAGATCTATATTCATTTTTATATTAAAATAATTGTAACTTTATTTTGAACTCCTAGCTGTTGAAACCATACCTTATAATTACATAGGAAGAAGGTCTTCACGATCACCACAGTGCATTGACTTTTCAATAAAGGCTTTTTAAATTGTTGCTCCCAAATGCTAAACCTGTTTTTGAATAAAATTGAATCATTATTTTCAAGGGACAATTCGTAATCTTCTTTTAATCATAGATTCAAGATGTATTGGAATTTTACTTAGGATCTTCAACAACTCTTTAACATTACCTGAAGGATGTGTGTTTCAAATCCCTTTTTGCCTCCAAGCTCTTTTCTCAATTACCACCTATCCACAGGCTCTTTATATGATTCTCATAAGTCCTGCATGGTCTCAATAATTCTAAGACTCCAGTTTCTTCCCTGACCTTGGGAAGTTTTCTGTTTTAAAGATACGACAACCACTTTGACTCTCTTTTTTCAGGATCAGAGAGAAAAGCACTATTTCAAGATTTTATCCACATTTAGTTTTGCCTTCTATAACATGTCACTGCGATTACTTTTAGTTTCAGAAATAAGTTAATGTATAAATTATGAAACCACCAAGAAATATAAATTTGATAAGTACTCAAACACTTGGATATGTTCATGAGAATGTAAATATTTAATAGTATAACAAAAAATCAGAAATTAAAACCAGAATTTTAAACACAATAAAACTACATGCTATTATGTGTAATCTCAGATCTCTGCTCTTTGAAGAGCATTAGGTAAAGTCACAAGCCGATATTTCTGACGTTTTGTTTCATAACAAGAGTCTTATATTAAGATAGCACTGAACTCTTACTGCCCCTGTATTCTCATGGAGGATGGATAATTTGGTAAATTATGAAAAAGAAACTGGGTGGTCAGAACTCAACCCCCTAACCATTCGGTTTTAGAGTATGGTCTCCAATAAGCTTATATTTTGGTCCAGTTTTGTCCATAATGGTAAATTTACTGGTAAAAGTTCCTCCTTGGTGTATGTGTGTGTGTGTGGGGGGGGTCCTACCTATGACAACGTAGGCGCTGATTCTGAGGAAAAGTCTTTTGTTACCATACAATGAGCCATTTTTTCCAGCAGCTCCACCAATTACGTGAATGATGTTTTTTATCTCCATATGATGAAATCCTTTTTATATATCTTAACTTGTTCAGAAGTTGGATGGGAGATAGGAATATAATTTAATGAGATCCTTCAAATATCAGTGCTGTAGGACTAATGCAGGAAGTCTATGGGTGCATATGTTACTAAAGTTCCACAGAACTGAGCTCCGTGTTCTTGTTTTGGGGTTAAAAATGTTTGTGCTCTTGGGTAAATCATTTACACTCCATTGGCCTCTGTTTTTCAGTCACTAAACTGAGGGGGGATGAGCTTAGTTCATATATTTCAAACCCTACATTTTCCACAATCCCAAGAGGAAAAGTGGAGGAAAGCCAGGTAGGGAAGTCATTTTGGAGTTCCCACATCTGCTTTAATAAGGGCAGCCCTACTCTAGCAAATATTGAGCCTCCCAATAGGACTTTACAGCTAAATATTTGAAAACCATTCCACAAGGTGATTTCTATTATATCTTCCATTTCTAACACAGTGTGGCTCCAAGTAAAATTCACAGGCAGTGACTTAGTATAATAGGAATTATTCAGGCTTGGGAGCAAAGATGGACCTAAATTTGGATCTTGACTATAACATACACAGTGACAGTGTGCAAGATGCACAACAGAATTCTTGGATGCGTGGATAGCTAGCAAGATAGAGATATGCCATTCTTGTTTACGTTAAATGGAGTAGCATGTGGGCAATCCCTGAGATCAAGGAGAGTTTTCAATAACGGCTAACTCATTCCTATTCTCTCCTTTCCATTTTCCAAAGGGAAAGCCTGTTCAATAATAACATCAAATATTTATACAGTATTTTAACCATTTTTACACATGCATTGTCTCATTTGACTCACATGGTTCTCCAGTGCAAGTCTACATTAATTTCCTCCTTTTTAAAGTGAGGAAACCAGCTTAGTGGTCTGCTCAAGTTCATTTAGCTAATAAATGGCAGCCTTGAGGTTTGAACCTGGGCTCTGCAATGCTGAATCCGTGCTAGCTCCCCCGGACTAATAAGGCAGCTCTGAATGAGTCATACATATTCAGTTTCATCTATCATCCTCACTTCTTCTGGTTCAACTCATCCATGTGACTCCTGTAAAATGAAATTGGCAATTGTTTATGGCACCGGCGGTGGGTTGCTATGTCAGCTCATCTACTGAGGCAGCCATTGTGAAATAACGTGTGCGGTGACCCCTCAGTGTGAAGTCTAGCACCTATGTCATACTTGTCATTGTTCAGCACTAATATCTGTCCCGCTACTCCTTAAGTACACTTTCCAAGTACTCACTTCAAGGTGTTTTCTCTCAAAGCAGTTCAACTTCCAGGTTTGGGAAAAATGCAGACTGATAAGCATGGCTTTCCATGTGTAAGCACAATACTTCATTTTTATTCCAGGTGAAATATTATTGAGAATAAAAACATTCCAAATGATTTGCATGAATCAGCTGTTAGTATCTGTTAAAGGATGCTGTCTGCATAATTACTGTTGATTTTGTTATAATCAACCAAATTCCATAGAACATCTAACCCAATTCTGCCATTTCCTGTAATTTCTGCCTGTGGGACAGTAACTGTTTTTTAGGTGAAAAACAGAATAAGCAATGGGGCCCTGCTTACTGTAATGATATTTTTATTGCAAGTTTGCTGGGAATATAGTTCTTACAGTCTCTTTGAACTTACCCCCAGTAACATTAATTTCCCTCACCCTTCTTACTCTCTATTCTTTCTCGGACCACTCCTACAAAAACAACAAAGAGATAAAAACGATAAAAACAAGGCAAACAACAGCAGCACATACTCACAAGTCTAGCTGGCAAATGAATGAGGGTGAAATATGACCTATTACATTTTATACTGTGCTTTTCATTGACGCCTCTCTTCCTTGCATACCCCACATCTGGTCCTAAGTCAAATCCTGTCATCTTAATCTTAAAAAGATATCCAGAATTTGATCCTGTTCCACCATCTCCTGTTCACTGACCATATCCACTGTCATTGATTATTCCAATGGCCTTCTAACTGACTTTTCTACATTTTCTGTCAACAGAGTCTCGTGGCAATACAACAGATGAGGTGATTTTTAGTTAATGGAAACCAGATACCATCCTTTTGCTCTGAACCCTGCAATGACTGCCTGTCTCCCTCAGTCAAATAGCCAAAATCTTTGCAATGCCCTAAGAATTCTTGTGAATTTTGGCCCTTTGTTACTCTTTTTGCTACTCTCCCGGTGTTCCTTCTCTTCTAAACACACTGATTTCCTTGTTCCACAAACACATACCTGGCCTCAGACACCTCCTGCCTACGGTCTTTGCACATTCATTGTCTTTACTTGGAAAACCCATCTCTGAGATCTCAGTGGGACTCTATCCCTCCTCTCCCACAGGGCTTTAATCAAATGTTACCATTCCAGTGAGGCTTTCTATAACCCCTCTAAGATTTCTCTTGATGTTCCTTATCCCTTTTCTTGTTTTATTTTTGTTCTGAGTCCTCACTACCACCAACATACTACATATTTTGTCCATGAATCCTGTATAATTTCTGCCTCTCACCTCTAGAAGATAAATTCCACAAAGACAGGACTGTATCTTATATTGTTCACTACTTTATCCCTAACACCTAAGCCAGTGCCTGGTGCTTGGTAGGTAAATATCAGGTATTTGTTGAATGAGCAGCTTTTCCCACCATTCACTTTACAGATTGAGCCCTGATCAGTACAAAGAGGCCAGGTCTCTCTGTAATGCATACCCTTCAGTATCTAGAGTTTGATCACATGACTTCTGAAAATATCAGCTGTGTGACTTTGCACACACCATTCAGCTTTACACACCATTCAGCTTTTTAGTAAAATGAAAACATTCATATGGAAGTCATCTAGTAACTGTCCAATTTAAATGAGACACTGTGTAGGATAATTATTTTAAAATTTTGATATGAGTATTTATGTTGTTATCATTGTATAAAGTTTTATTGCATTAGCTATTCATGATAATTTTCTATTTTTATATTTTATATATATAAAATATATTTTATTTTATATATTTTCTATTTTTATTTTTAATTTTTTAATGTTTTTATTTATTTTTTTGAGAGAGAGAACTCAAGCAGGGGAAGGGCAGAGAGAGTGGGAGACACAGAATCTGAAGGAGGCTCCAGGATCTGAGCTGTCAGCACAGAGCCCAAGGTGGAGCTCGAACCCACAAACATTGAGACCATGACCTGAGCCAAAGTTGGATGCTTAACTGACTGAGCTACCCCGGCATCCCTATGATAATTTTCTGATACAGTGGTAAGGATGATCCCCAAAAGCATGGAAAGACTTTTGATATGGGGTCAGGTTTGTTTTTTGGTTTTGGCTTTTTAGGAGTTACTTTTTACTAATCTTATTGATTTTAATGAACTTTTTTTTTCTTCCATTACTCCTCCTACCCACCTCTTACTGCACTCAGTAACAATTTACTTCCAGGTTTCAGCCAAAAAAGTTACTTCCTCCACAATATCTTCCCTGTCTTCCGCACAGATTAAATTGGATTTATATTTTATGTGTTTATATAGGATATAAGACTTTATCATTCTAAATTTCATAAATGCAAAAAAATTATTCAGTGTATATCTTCTCTAAGTACCACAAGGAAATGAACTAGATGTTTTGTTCCCATTCTATTTCCAGCATGTGGCACAATATATAATGTAGTAAGTTTGTTTGGCTAAGCAATAATGCATTTTTAGAAAAATTTCAATGTCAGTGATATATCTCAACTTTGAATCCTTATAATACATTTCACCTCTCCATAAGGGCATTATTTTTTCCTCTTATTAGACTTTTTGTTTATACGGCTTATCTCCTTGATTCTTATCGTCTAGATGCTTATCACCTTCATGTTATCCCCCATATATTTAGCAAGAGTCTACTAAAATAATATTTTGAGTATACTATGTATGATAGGCAATTCTAATTTGTTTAATTTTTTATATTTTTGTTTCATGTTGCATGTAGTAATTCATGTGGTATACCTACCCTGATCTATGTGTAGTTTCTCTAATATGAATCTCCATTTTATAGAAAAGGAATCTAAGTTACAGGAAAGTCAGATATCTTGCCACAGAAGTAGGAAATGCAGGGCCAGAATTTTAAGTAAAATGGTGAATTTCCAGAACTTATATTCTGCCAGAAACATAGAGAAATGAGTTAGAAAGTTCCCCAGATGCTGAAGAAATAAGTATTTAGTGGTATGGAAAAATATAACTTCATTGATAATTTTGATATAGTTGTTACTAATGATTAGACTGCCCACTGAATATGATGAAAGTCTTGACACTCAGTAAATTCTAGAAAAAAAAAACTTTTTAAAAATAAATAATGCTTTGGTTTTAGGACATAGGTTATCAGAACTATATGTACTCTCTCCACCACACACACACACACACACACACACACACACATTCACAGATGTTTGTGTGGGTTTTTCACCCTGTTGACTAAAACTCACATATGTGTATGTGGGTGTATGAAAAAGAAAAATACAGGGTGTCTGGGTGGCTCAGTTAAGCATCAACTTCAGTTCGTGGATCATGAGTTCGAGCCCACATTGGGCTCTGTGCTGACAGCTCAGAGCCTGGAGCCTGCTTTGGATTATGTGTTTCCTTCTCCCTGCCCCTCCCCGGTCTGGGCTCTGTCTCTCTCTCCTTCAAAAGTAAATAAACCTTAAAAAAATTAAAGAAAAAAAAAGAAAAAGAAAAATGCAGCCCCAGGGTCACTTTGAAACAGAATGACATAGTTTGTGAGGTACAGTAAAATAAAACAAAATATAATAAAATAAATGTGCTATGTTCCACTTTGAGAAGCCACCTAAAGAGGAAAAGTATTGTATCTTTCTTCAGCTGTAAGAGATTCTGTGTGTGTATCGACTGTCCTGCCAGCTACATCCTGGCCCCTCTATTCTTGCCCTCCATGTTTGACAGCAGCCGATGAGCAGAATGGAAGTTTATAATGAATCTGTCTGCATGAGAATTGCAGTGCTCTTTGCTACTGTTATTGCAGCCAAGGTCTAGACTTCCTGGCTGTGAGCTGGCTTCTTCAGTTTGATTGTCCAAAGAATGCCAACACACATCCACAGAGAAGGTAGAATGGCCAGATACAGAGAGGATGACAAAGCTTTATTAGTTTTGCTTCTCTCAGAAGAAAAAGGGAATGGTTCAGCAGCTTCTCAAGAAGAAAGTGCCTGTGAAGGAAATCAAAACCAATCCAGATAAACTTATAGATGTTTAGGAAAAATAAATTTGGAATTGTTTTTGGAAAAAGATAAAGATTTAAAAGAGAAGGCTCAAATGGGGCGCCTGGGTGGCTCAGTCGGTTAAGTGTCTGACTTCAGCTCAGGTCATGATCTCACGGTTCGTGGGTTTGAGCCCCGCGTCATGCTCTGTGCTGACAGCTCAGAGCCTGGGGCCTGCTTCAGATTCTGTGTCTTCCTCTCTCTCTCTGCCCCTCCTATGCTCACACTATGTCAATCTCTCTCAAAAAAAATAAACATTAAAAAAAAATTTTTAGAAAAATAACAGAGAAGGCTCGAAGATGTTTTGTCCCCCACATACATTCAGCATATCTGATGAAGAATAAAGAAGTATTTGATGTGGAAAAGTTATCTATCCCTGAATATGGCTTGTCTCTTGGTCTTGCTGTGGCACCACAGGTAAGATTTCTTCACAAAATGCAGGAAAAAAAAAAACACCAAAGAATTGTTAGTTAAGATAACAAAGTAGTTGTGCCGACAACTTCCTCCCTCACCAGTGACGAAGTGGAAGAATGTAGAGCTCACTTCATTGAGAAAATGTCCATCATTCAGAAAGGGGGTAAAGGACTAGAAGGGTCAAAGTACAGACTGGCTAATGGTATTAGGGACAAAGAGGAAGAATCGAAAGCAGATGAGGAAGAAATGGAAGAGCAACTGGGAAAAGCAAAAGGTTGTCAACCTTCATCCGTTGCTAACATTGACGAGACAGAGAAGATCAAGGAAGGTCCTATGCAGTTCCCGGACAGAGATGAGGAGGAGGAAGAGATATGATGCTGATTTCTTCAAGGTGAAATGGCACAATGTTTGGGTTGGACCTTAAAGAGCATGAAGCAGCACAGAAGAAAGCAGCTTCTAAATCCAGTGTCAAGGAAAGAGTGGCCAAGTTTGCAGAAGCAAGTTGTAATGACGAGAAAATTATATATTTATATATACATAAATGATTATATAAAGTTAAAGATTATAAAAAGTTACACAAATGTATTTGTTTATTCAATGTACATTCACTTACATTATTTCCTGGGGAACTTACATGTGTAAATGACTTAGTTCACAATAGCTTCTTAACTCTGTGTGTAGTGTCTGCCATGTATCTCAAGAGAGTTGTTAAATTTCTATAGTCAAAAACGTAAATGCAGCATGAAGAGTCTGTATTTCATAGAAATATGGAGCTGGAAAGAACTTTAAAATATAGGTGGTCTCTTCTCAGCTCAGAGAATGGAGGCACAGAAAGGTTAAGGGACCTCGCCAGCATGACACAGAGCACTGATTCCCAGAGGAGTGTTCGAACCATGTTACTTCTCCATTAATTCTCCTGTGAATCATTTTACAGCCTGAAGACTCCCTGTGCAATAAAAGTTTATTAGCCATGTGTCAGGAACTTTGCTAGGTGCTGGAGTTACAGCGATTTATGAGACATAGCCTGTGCCCTAAAGGACATCACAGTCTAATGGTAAAGGTAGGCACAAAACATGCTACAGAATCTAATAAGTGAAATGCATACAGAAGAGAAACACATAGCCCAGCCTAGCGGGGTCACAGCAGAGATATTAGAGTGACCTCCAATCTGAGTCTTAAATGATAAGTGGGAGTAGAATTTTTCCAGGCAGGTTGCGGAGACAGGGGTAGGAAAAGGTCCATGCATAGGAAAGGATTAGCTAGGAGATACACATAAGAAAAAGCAGTGTGCTATGTTGGAAAGAGGGTGAGGTATAGACAAAATATATGCATTTCATTGCTGCTGGAGTATGAAAGGTGAAGAGGAAGTTAGCAGGCAGTAAGTCTGCATGAGTAGGTCCAAACCTTGAAATGCCTAGGAGGCCATATTTAGAAAATGTGGAGTGATTGGAGAATTTTCAATAGGAGTGTCATGTTGGGTTTGTATTTATGGGACCTTGGTCCCGGCATGCTCTAAGTAGTCAAGGAAAGCAGAGAGATTAGCTAGGAAGTTGGTACACTAATTCAGTTTTGAGATTTCAGAGACATAAATTAGGGCAGAAAAATTGAGATGCGGGCAGAGGAGACAGATGTAGAGAGATATAGATAGATAGGAATTGTGAAAGGTTTCTTACATAATGAGAGTTTCTAGAAGAGCAAGTTTTGATCTTCAAACTGACCCCAAAGGAGAGAGAAAGTAGGCTTTCTTATAGTTCACCAAGATGTAGGGTAGAAGGGGACAGTGGGCAAGAGCAGGAAAGCTGTTCACAACCAAACATTAAACATGGAGCCACACCCTTGATTTACAAATGGATTGCCTTGCCTTCAGTGGCCAAGCATTCCATGATAAATAAATAAGATAAAAGGCTAGAAATGGCAGAGCTAAGGTGTTTATGGTCTTTAAGCTTAAACTATTCACACATAGATTCCAGTGACCAGGAGTCGCAAAACCAGGAAATCAAGGTGGCAAAGGGGCAAGCCATCTAGGGCTCAAGAAAGATTTCCATTTCAGAGGGGCAGTGGAGCACTCAACCCAGAAACTAAACCACGAAGGTACAAATCCAGCCAAAGGAAGAAACATAAGAAGGTAAGATCCGAATGCCAAACCTGCTGCTGATCAGAGGTTCACAAGTCCTCAGGAATTTGGCCAGACTAAGCCTGCAGGTGAAGGTTATTATCGACTGCATCTGGGAGATGCCAGAGTCATGTCACATTTTCAAGAGCTTGCAGCCTAGTTAGTCGAGAGGGAAAGAATTCCTGTGAGTCATACACGGCACACCTTACCTGTAGAAGACAACCAAGGCCATGATCGGAATGAAGACCAGAATGATCAAAGTTCAAATTTTAAGACCTCATGCCAAGTTTATAAACCTACATGTTCTATCCTTTTGGTTAATCCAAAGAGGAAAGAGGAGAGATTTTTCAGTTCTTTAGGACAAGCAGCCTGTCTAAGAAGGCTTGAGAAGAAGATAAAGATTCTTACTGGGTTTTGTGACTGACTACCTGGATGCAGTTGAAATTTTGCTATTCAAAGAGAGCTGAGATAATCACACAAGTAGAATTTAGTCTTCTGTTAAATTCTTTACTTCTTTTTTTTCAGAAGTCACAACCTGATCCATTAAGCTTCTGCTTTCATTTAGTGGTTCTCTCTCTAAGCTGACATCCCATAACACAGGGATATTTTCCAAATATATTTATGCCATCAGTTGAAAAGAATTCCCACCATTAACACACTGTCAAAGACATCATCACCGAAACTGCTAAGTGTTTATACAGAGTCATGGAATCTCAGCAGTTTATTCGAGAGCCTATTGTGCACATTCGTGCCTCAAATATCTCAGCCTTAAGTGGGTCCTTATTAACAGTAGATCTAATAATGCTACTATATTCTGGAGGGAAAAATGAAGGCTGATTAGGCTGGCTTTTCAGTAATGGAGAACCAGTGTCATAATAGAAGGCAGAGGAGTTTGAAAACATGACAAAATTTTCTGAAAGCTGGATGATATATAAAACATTTGATTTATCATCTCTGAACAGCCAAGAGTAGGAACTTCTAAATAGGGTGTTTTGAAACTCTCCTTTTTTAGCACAGTGGTTAAAATCATAGGCATTGGAGCCAGAAAGCTTGGGTTCAAATCCTGGTTCTGACACTTTCCTGATCTGTCACTCATCCATAAAAACAATAGGAATTAATAGCTGGACTTACCTCACAAGGTGGTGGGGAAGAAATCAACATTCACAAGATGCTTAGAGCAGAGCTCAGATTATAACAGCATTGTACAAACAACATTAGATGAGCACGGGGTATTATTTTTCTTGGGAGTTGATCCTGATAGGTCATTCCCTCACCTTTCTTTCTGAGGACTGATAATTAGAGTGTCAGACATTTCACTGTTTACTCATGTGCTCAAATCATGGCAAAAGCTATACTGTGAGTACAATAAATCCTCTCAATTGTTGCCACATTACTGTAGTTTTAATTCTTCAGTTAATTCTCCAAATTGGCTCAAATTCTCTATCATCCTTGTCATTTTCACCTAATTCCATAATTAATTCTTGATGGGATTTGGTTCCCAATGCTATTTGAGTTCTAAAACAGTCAGGGATTGGAAAGCAGCAGGGTAATTGCCTTGACAGCATTTTGCTTGGTTTTGTGAACCTTGTTTTGGATATATTCTAGAAAGAAGGATCCAAGATTTGTGGAATTCAAAATCTCATCTTGGCAGCAATAGCATTTGACTTTGCACAGATTGTTAAAGAGGTGAGGTACTTTGCTCAGCAGGTGAGAAAATTATTTCTGTTAGCCATTATGACTGTCATGATTTGGGGAAGCAATTCAGAAAACCACTTTTATAATACTGAAAGGTTTCCTTGACTTTCACTAAAAGAATGGGGGAGCATTAGCAAAATTAATTTAGTCAAAGCAAAGCGATAACCAATGTAATCATCATTTTGCAGATGCATTATTCATTCAGTCATTAATTCAACAATTATTTATTGGGTGTTTTCTGTGTGTCTCTTACTGTTTTGGTATCACAATAAAATGGTGAATAAAACCTGGGCCTGGCATCCATATGCCATAGTCTAATAAATTTTAGAAATGTGGCTTTGAATATTAATTCTAAGTATCTACGAGTATAATTGAGAAAGCATTTTTCTTGCTATTACCTCTAATCAGTCCCAGTATTCTTGTGTACACAATAAAACAAATGTACTTGGATTACATTTTAAACTCAGAAGTTTAGAAATAAAGATGATTCTGGGAGAAACTTCCTCAACCACTGGATATATCCCTGTGGTTAATTGTTCAGTCTCAGTGCCATGTGTAAGAGGGATCATTATTTCACTCAGTGGTTCATAACTGTTCTAGACTGTAAGATCTTACAGGGACCATTTTTATTGGTCTTCATATTCCCAGTGCCTAGAAGAACATCTGGAATAATGGTTCTTAGTTCTGGCATTTTTCATTCTTTCATCTTTTATATAGCCATATTAATATGGTTGTCTGGACTTACTGTGGGCCTACTAATGAAGAATCTTCCAAGGTATGGACATGTCTATTTTAAAATAGCCAAGAGAGGTTTCAGATGCTCAGTTAGGCTTGAGGGTTGGGTCCCACCAGTATAGAACTATTAACTGAATGAATGAGTGAGTGAGTGAATGAATGAAAAATGTCATCACAAATGTGTACAGAAATCATGTTACATATTTCGTTGATATGTATGCCCAAATTTTAAACTTTCCTGCAACAGAATTGAAAGTGATTTAAATAAACAACTGTCCACGCCAGTCTTCCATTCGCAATTATCCAATTTGTCAATACCATATATGTCTTACGTCCATTAACTTCTGTATTTCCAAAGGAGAGCTGTACCCATTAGAGACTAGAAAGCTTTTGCTAGGCTGACTCACAAATTAGAGGGAAGGTTCACAAGATGTGAACTAGTTGATTTTTCAGGCAAGCAGGGTGAGTAAGGAGAAAAGTCATTCAAATACCTGGGACCTGAAGGTCCAAATCTTCCTAGAAGTCAGAGATGCTAAGAGTGAAGAGCAGCTGGTGTTCAGCAAGCAGCCCACAAGTTGCAAGGGAAAGTAATGACTCAAGGCAAGTACCTGCACTAATATTTTGTCCCAGAGTCCTCTTTCAGTATCTATTAACTTTCCACAGGAAAGTTAACACTTAAATATAGGATCTTAAGGAAGAGCTAGTAACGTTATGAATTCTGTTAGATTTACACAAATCTTAAATGAAGTCATGATTCCTTTGCACACTTTTGCACATTTAGGATATGCCTAGAATGTGTTTTTCTTTAAATGCTAGTAATACTGAGAAAACATATGGATAAGAATAAGCTTTGCCAACAGTTTTAAGCTCTGAATAATTGCAGTGCAAGAAGTGATTAATTACTAAGTGTTTTAATACTAATTCAATTAACTCCATTCATTTTCCTCACCACACTGTCTTTAATTAGTTGATTTGCCATTAAAAACAGCACATTTGTGACAAGAATTGTACAGGAAAAGAAAAGGAACATGCTGTCATTTGAATTCAAATGCTAATTTACAACCAGAGCCTAGGGAAAGAAATACATTTTGTTTACAAAAAAATCAAAAAGGAAGAAAGACAAACAAAAAACTCACTGCTAGGCAATAGTAAACATATATTCATCTAACTATAAATATCTTCTATAATATAAAGCTTTTAGAATGAATTGTCACTTAGGAACAACATTTCAGGAATTGGTTCTACAATTCAATCAAATTTAATATAATTTTAATGTTTTTCAAAAGCATTTTTTCTTCCAATGTTTTTACTGCAGAATACAAACATGTTAATCTAATTGCTTGTGACACCACTAATTCCCAAGATTGGATCATTTGATTTTCAGGATAGGTGAGAATCAGATTTCTAGCAGAAAGAACCATCATTATATTGGAACTTAATTGAATACTTGACCTCAACCTGATCTGCAAAGTTATTAATGGGCTAGCATTTATGTAAATTGATATTGCTTTATCATCTTCTTCTTTCCATTTATGTAAAGGGCATTATGCATAGAATGCCTGAAAGGATGAGTTACATTAAATAATAACAAGGAATATTTTATTCATTTATAGCTTACCTTTCTGGATTACAGATCGTTTAGTATCATAGCAAGTATGCTTTCTCTATTATAACATTCTCAATGCAGCAGCATGTTCATTAAATACCATTGTTAAAGCATATGACATTGTTTTGTAATCTCTGTAGATAGATGCCATTTTAGTGGTGTAAATGTGAGTTGTTATGTGGTAAAAGAAAAATGACACAGAAGCCAGTATTTATTCAGAAAGGTGGAAATGGCAGACATCATTTTCCAATCTGATTTTAATCAAGAAATTAAAATAGTATCTAGTCGTATTTGAAAAGTACTATATCAACAGGATAACACCTGTTGGTCTGTCACTTTGGCTTGCAATTGTGGTATTAAAATGTTTTCATTAAGAATTTATATTTTCATAAAGGACAAAACATAATAGTAAAACACCAATTGACAGCAGTTTATTTCAATTAACATAAGCAATATCAACAATATTTAACTTCAAAAACAGATATAAAAACACGTTCACTTAAAAATTGTTAGTCTTTGAAAACATTCCTCAAAGAAAAACTGTTATCAGCTCTTATAATTCTACTTGTTTTCTAGGGGCAAGATTAAAGGCTATAGCACCAAGATACTTCAGAAGAAGGGGTCTCGCGAAGATTTAATCACTATTCCACCTGGTTCCCTCTATGTGCTGAAAAATGATACTTAGTTTATGGCCTAGCAAAGATGAAGTTTGGAGATGAGTGATAAATTTGATTTTATCACTTGATTTTATCACCTGTCCCACTTCTTTTCTAAATGTTTTTAATGCTTATCTATTTTTGAGAGAGAGAAAGAGCATGAGCGGGGGAGGGGCTGAGAGAGAGAGAGAGAGACATACTACCTGAAGCAGGCCCCAGGCTCTGAACTGTCAGCACAGAGCTTGACACAGGCTAGAACTCACAAGCTGTGAGATCATGACCTGAGCCAAAGTCGGACCCTTAACTGACTGAACCACCCAGGTGCCCCTCCTCTCCCACTTTTTGTAGCCCCTTTTTTCTCCTTCCTTCTTTTCTGATTTCAACATGCCACATGTCGTTATAGCCCTTGCTTTCCAAGGCACCAACCACCGTAGCTTGCAAGGCCTGATGTAATCCATTTCCCACAATGGGAATAGAGTTGAATTTGCCAGGATCTGCTTCGGGCCTAGAGTGAGTATTGAGACAAGATAGGGTAATGTGTCAATGACAATTGGGGTGGGCGTGCTGGCAATGCCAGCAACAGTTTTATACGAGAAATCACTCACTCCTAACCCCCATGATAATTCATTGAACCTGAATCCACCACTGTTGAATTTAGATCCTACGTAGTGGTCAAAGGACCATCTGTGGGAAAGTTAAAACAACAATGACACTCCATTTGGCATTATGAGAATTACATTTGCCTCATGGATCTCTGTAATATATAGCATAGTGGTTTACAGGGAAAACTTTGGAACCAGACATATCTGAATCTGACTACCAGCTTCAATGCTTATTAACTATGTAAACTTGGGCAAAAACACAAAGCGATTAAACCTCCGGTTTTTCATGGAAGCATAATAGTACTTTTCAGAGAGGACTGTAGAATAGATTCCATTAAATAATGGCTATTCAGCACTTAACACACCATCATGCCCATGGTAAATGTTCAGTAAATGTTAGCTATATTGTTATTATTATTATTATTATTATTAGAGTCATCAACGATGGTGAGCAATAACAGTGTTCATCAAGCAGCCTCCCACATCTCCAGCTTCCACTGCAATTTGTTGGGACCATGTGATTACTACTGGCAAATGAAATGTGAGGGACAATGGTGTGCATCACCTCCAGACTGAGGCAATTAAGAGGTAGTGTGCTTCCTTCACCTCTCTCTCATTCCCTGCTACTGTGACCTTGGAGACTACATATTCCAGATAATATAGCTACAAGGTAGAATAGTTCCAGCAATTTAGATTGAACTTTATATGAGTGGGAAATAAATCACAGACATAGACATGCTAGGGCTATTTTATTTTATTTTGTTTTAATTTACCATAACATAGCCTAGACCAAACTATCAAATACAGGTATTTTGAGATAAAGATGATAAATCTAATTGCCCCCATTTTATAGTAGGAGATACTAAGGCTCAAAGATTTAAAACAATTTCCCTAAGCGTCCAAAGATAATTAGTGATGTTACCAGGATTCGCTTTCAAATGTTTCCATCCTGTGGAATGTTTACTATAATCTAGAGAACTTGGATTATGATCACCATAATAAAAGAACATTTATGATGAAGATCTGAATCTATGCAAAGCCTCTCAGTCAGCCAGCATAGCATTAACAATCTCTAGACTTACCCTCACCAAAGTAGGTGCTTATAGAATAAGAATAGCACTGTATATTAAACTCTAGTATTCATTGTAAGAAAGGTATTTTTATTATAGTAGGTGTCACTTGATGGTAGGTTAATTATTAAAATATCATCTGCTTCACTGGAAAAAAGAAATCCTTGGATTGATTTTCCAGGCATCTAGTGTTTCACAGGCTCAGCTTGTCACCTTGAAATTTCAGAGATGTTGAACATAGATCACTCTTTTCCCTCTAGAAATACAATTCAGTAATTCAGGGCAAATAAACTAAAATTTGCTTATCTTATTCCTAGGAGAATTGTGGCTTTTGGAATCCTCACTCTTTCTTTGACCTCAAATGGATTTAATCGCCATTATAAAACTAATAAATTAAACTGAGTGCCAAAATTGTTACTGAGTTGACTGATATCATTGATGTGTCATCGCTGTTCCCCACCCCCACCCACCAAACTCCCTTCCTAATTTGCCAGGTGGAACAAACACGATCAGGCTTACATCTTGCCTATTATTTCAAGGAAATTACTTGCATTCTGAATACTTTCCACTGTTAATAGGTTTTCTTTTTTTTTTAGACAAATTGGTATTCATTATGTTTCCTTTGGAAAAAAAATGCATTCAAGTTTCTTAAAGTTCCAAAAAAACACCTTTAGCTGGTTTTATTTTCTTTCTCAATATGTACTCAGAGCCCATTCTAACAGAGTTCATACAAAAGCATTTGCTTTTTTGTGCCAATTCTAAAGAGCAATAATGTTTTGAAAGAGAAAACTTTGCTTTTAACAATTTCAGCTGAGTTTTTAACAGTTTTTGAGTAAATGAATTATACAATGCACACTGGATATTTCAACAGACCTAGGATCTAGTTTTAGTTCTTCCAGTAACTAGCTATTTGAAAATAGAAAACTCGCTTACTCGTATTGAGCTTTAATTTAAAATCCAGTGGTGTGGGAAGACAAAGCTCTCTAAGGTCACTTCCATCTCTACCTCTGCACACCGATGTATATACATGGTGCTTTCAATTTAATCTCACCTGGATTTGTGCAATATATTCCTAGCTAATCCTCTGTAGTTAATCTTTTATCCACCACCCACCAAACATTTCTCTTCCCTGTAGTCACTCATTGTTCGATAGCTTCATAAAGTTACAATTTCCATATGATAAAAGTTCTCCACTGTAATTGTGTAATTCAACAATTGTTAGTAAATTCATAGAGTATTTTGCAATCATCACAATTTAGAATATTTCTATAAACCCCCAATCTCTCTTGTACCTGTGTATGTTTAGTCCTGACTCTCACTAACAATGTGAGACAATGGCTGATCTGCTATGCGTCATTACAAATTTGCATTTTCTGGGCATTTCACCAAATTCAGTTATACGATATGCAGTCTTTTGTGTTTGGCTTCTTCCACTTCGCATAATAGTTTAAGTTTCTACCATATTATAGTATGTATCAGTAGTTCATTCCTTTTTATTGATAAATAGCGTTACTTTATAGGGATACTACCACATTTTGTCTATCCATATACCAGATGGTGGAAATTTGGATTGTTTCCAAATTTTGGCTATTATGAATAATGTTGCTATGAACATTTGTGTACACATTGTTTTGGGAGCATAGGTTTTCTTTTCTTCGGGGAAGATTATTAGGTGTGGAATAGCTGGATCTTATGGAAATGGTAACTACTTAAGAAATTGCCAACTGGTTTTACAAAGGGTTGCATCATTTTACATTCTAAGCAGCAATGTATAAAAGATTCAGTTCTTCCGCATCCTGTTCAAATCTTGGTATTGTCTCTCTTTTTGGTGATAGTCATTGTAGTTGGTGTGTGGTGGTACCTCACTGTGGTTTCAATTTGTGTCTCTCTAATAGCTGATATTGTTGAGCATTTTCATGTGCTTACTAGCTTTCAATAGTGAAGTCTTGAGTGAAATGTCCATTCAAAATTTTGCCTATTTCAATCAGGTGGATGGTCTACTTATGATTAAATTGAGAGAGTTCTTTATATATTGTGGATACAAACCTTTTACAGTTATATGACTTATAGATATTTTCTTTTAGTTTGTGCATTTTCTTACTGGTATATTTGAGGCACAAAAGTTTTTAGTTTTGAAGAAGTCCAATTTGTAGAATTTTTCTCTTACCATGGTCATATCTTAGGATTCACTGAGCAACCTAAGGTCACAAAGATTATCCTACATTTTCTTTTAGAAGTTTTATAGTTTCAGCTCTTACATTCAGGTATCCAATCAATTTTGAGTTAATGTTTCGCATATGGTGTGAGTTAAGGATCTAAGTTTCTCTCCTCCTTTTTCTCCTTCTCTCTTCCCCTCCTCCTCCTTTCCTTCCTCCTCCTCCTTCTTTTTGCATAGAGATTTGCAATTGTCTCAGCATCATTTGGACTCACAATTGTGTTTCATTATTCTCTATACCTATCTTTGTGCCAGTATATTACCTTGATTACTGTGCTTTTATATAGTATGCCTTGAGATCAGATAGTGTACATTCTCCAGCTTTCTTCTCTTTCAGAAGAGTTATGACTGCTCTTAGTTCTCTGAATTTCCATATAAAGTTTAGTTATCAATTTCCATTTGAAGAGACTACTGGGATTTTTAAAGAGAATGCATGGAATTTATAGATCAATCTGAAAAGAATCATCTTTTAACAAATATTGAGTCTTCCAGTCCAGGAAATGAAATGCCTTTTCATTTATTTTAAATCATCTTTAATTTCTCTCAGTGATGTGTTGTAGTTTTCAGTGCATCTTGCATTTTATCTTCTATTATAACTAAGAGTTTTATTATTTTTGATGCTATTATAACAAGAACTGTTTTGCTTATCTACCTCAAGTTTTTCAGTGCTAGTGTATAGCAAGAAATTTATAGGAACCATCCTTATCCCCATGGATTCTTTAGGATTTTTTTTCAGAGCATCAATATCATATAAACATTTTACTTCTCCTTTTCCAATATGAATCTCTCTGTCTCTCTCCCTCTCACTCTCTGTTATTGCCTTATCACACTGATTAGAACCTTAATTAACAATGTTCAGTAACATTGACAAACCAGACATCTTCCCTTTATTCCAAATATTAGAAAAAACATATTGTCTTTCAACAATAATTTTGATGTTACCTGTGAAGATGCCCTGTAACAAGTTGAGTAAGTGCTCTTCTGTTCCAATTTTGAGGGGAGTTTTTATCATAAATGAGTGTTGCAATTTTTAAAATGTTCTTTCTGCAACTTTTGAGATAATCATGTTGATTTTTGTCCTTTATTCTACTAATAAGGTGTATAATATACATGGATTTTTGGTTATTCAACCAACCTTGCGTTCCTGGAATAAGCTTCACTTGGCTGTGGCATCTAATCCTTCCATAGATTGCTGGACTTGGTGTGATAACTCTTGATATGGAATTTTTGTGCATATATTCATAATGAATATTAGTATGTAGTATTCTTTTCTTGTGAACTTTTAGTTATCAGGGTAACACCTGAGTCATAGTTTTGAGTTAGGTAGTGTGCCCTTCTTCTGTAAGAGTTCTTGAAAGATTGTCATTTATTCTTTAAATATCTGAATAGAATTTTCCAGCGCAACCATCTGGGCCCGGGCTTTTCTTTGAGGGAGATTTTTAATTAGTTATTCAATCTGTTGTTGAATCCCACTAACAGATTTTTAGTTTCAGTTACTGTACTTTTCCTTTCTTAAATTTTAATTTAGTTCTTAATTTTAATTTATAATTCTTTTTTTTACCATATCTATTTTTGATTTATTGTTGTCATGCTTTCCTTTAAATCCTGAAATATGCTTTTCTTTAGTTCTTTGAACACATTTATATTTGCCTTTAGGTCTTTGTCTGCCAAGTGCAACATCTGAGATCCCCTCAGTGACAGTTTGTATTGACTGTTTTTTTCTGGTCCAGGCCACACATCTTTGTTTCTTTGCATATCTCAACATTTTTTGTTGGAAACTGGACATTTTAGATAAGGTAGTTGTAACAACTCTGATTTTTTGTGGGGTTTTTTCCCCCACAAGGATTGTTGGTGGTTTTTGTTTGTGATTTCATTTCATTTCTTTTCTTATCTTCACTTAATAGTTTCTTGGACTAAATCTATGAAATCTGTCTCCTCTTCAGTTTGTAGTTATTGATATCTTTGCTCAGTTCATTTTTATTATTCTTGGTTTTTCTTTTAATTTATTTCTTAAAATACACCCAGTGTTAGCATACTTTAGTCATCAACTAATAATTGGACAGAAGTTATGCTCACCCACGTCAAGTCGGTAAGATTTTGGTGTGCTGCATATGAGATATATCTGCATATGTGGAAAAGTTCATTAAAATTCAGATCATTATCACAACTACTCTAGATTTTACTTTCCACTGAGCCCTTTTTAGTTTTCTATGTGCATGTGAGCATCTTCAGATTTGGTCAGAAGTGTGGTTGGTAGGTCTTTTCTTTCTCAGACTCAGTCAAGCCTCAAGCATGTTCCTATATACTTGGTTCAACGATTACCACATTGGGCCAATAGAACCCTTGGTTTTCCCTGTGATTAAGAGTGGGCATCACCACCACTATGAACTGAAATAGTGCCTTTTGATGGCAGCAGAAGCTATTTTTCCTCATGTCTTGCCATGCTTTGGTAGAACTTTTATATCTACTGTCTTGTGGGGGTGTGGATGGGTAGGAAACAGCCTTGAGCCAGAATATCACAGAGTCCCACTCTTCTGGTGAGAAGTTCAGAAGTTTTTTTTGGTTTTTTTGTTTTTTGTTTTTTTAAACAAAATACTTCTCATACTATTTTATGCCTTTGGTTTTATTAATTTCCAAATCACTGAAAAGATTTATTTTTTGCTTTATTTCTGTGTGTGTGTGTGTGTGTGTGTGTTATTTTTGCAAAATATGGGGGAGGATTTGCCTACCTTTCTACCCAATTGTAGTCTGAAGCCACTTAATTTTGTTATATATATATTTTTTCTATATATTTATATTTATTTATATATTCATGTTTCTCTGCTTAAAACACATTAGTGGCCTCCCCTTTTCCTTAAGATAATACCTTTCACAATCTTAATATTTAGTACCCCATCAATTGCATCTCTATGGCAATATTTCACTCCATGCGTCCCCTTCTCCCTATGGTCTACCACAGCGGCTTTATTTGATGCTCTGTGTCCCTCCTGCCATATTGCCTTCATAGTTGGTGTTTCCTGCCTGGAGCACCTTCTCCCCCTTTCCCCCACTCCAAAGCTAACTCTTTTTTCCCTCAGATTTTACCTCAGTCATCATTTTATTATCTTTCCAGCTAGATTAATTGTCCTATTAAAAATTCTTAAGCAGCAAATAATTCTAAACCTTAGTATTTACTGCATTATTTTCTCTTTATTTATTGCAGGCTGAGAAATAATCTGTTTTGCTTTCCATCATATTCTCGGTGCCTGACAGGATGCCTGGCATTCATTAAAATAAACAGCTGAAGGATCATTTTCTTAAACATTTGTTAAATATGGGGTCTGATTATCCTGAGCTGGTAAATAAAGTTTGACATATAATTTCTTTACATCCACTATGAACCAGACACCTTGGCAGGCATGTAGAATACAAACATGAATTAGATGCATTAACATCACTTTTGCACATATTAATTCGAATGGGCATTTTCTGCTTTAACTTTATTCCAGTAAAAATACTATCCCTTGAACTAGGCCAGGTAATATTTCTCTCCACAATTGAATGTGACATAGGCAAAGCAGTTTATGCAAAATATCATTGGACACAATGAATTAATGTTTTGAAGTTAAATTTTAATGTTTCACTGATTTCTGTATTTAACGTATAAAATTGTTTCTCTTTCCAGGTTGTAAAAGAGATAGAAGTATGAGAAAATTATACTAGTTTTATAAAGTAAATATTTAAATAACATTATGCTAAAGGTAATGCAATCAATGACAGAAGTCCACAGGTAAAATTTTCTCATAAAATTGTACTTTACCTGACTTATATGTGAGCAACATAGAAACAGCTGATTTTATAATGTTTTTGCTGTCAGAAGAAAAAGAAGTAGAGAAGCAGAAGGTAGAAGAGAAAGGGCAGAAAGAAATGGGAGGGAATGAAGAAAAAGAATTGTTGTACGCGTAGACACTATGGAAAAGTATCCTGTGGTTCCCGCCTGCTCATTGCTGTGTCATTTTCCGTGTCTTCCCGGAAACAGTATGTTCCTCTGCCATTGGCAGCCCTGGCCACGTGATCTGCTGTAACCAAAGGATTATAACCAGAAGTGATGTATATCCAGAGCATGTTTTGCCAGTTCTTTTGTCTTTCTCCTTTGCCACAAGAATCGCACGTTTTAGAAAGGGGCCTTTCCATTAGCCTGAATCCTAAAATGAGAAAATGTGCGGAGCAGAGCCCCCATGTAACCCACAGCCATTATTTGAAATGGGGAAATAAACCACTGTTGTTGAAATCCTCAACGAGTTTGGGGTTATGGCAGTCATACCTAGGAAATGAGGACCAAAACAAGCATTGTAAATTGTTGAGAGCTTTTTGAGGGAAAAAATAGAGAATTCTGGATTTCTGCTTTTTAAATGCCATTTTATTGCAGTGAAAATAAGCCATGTTAACCTGATACACGTTTCCAAATGTTTGTGCACACAGAAACTACATAGAATAGTGAAACAAGTTAAAATAACAGCCACTCCAAAGAATCAATTATTGTTTTCCCCAGGAGCCATTGAAGGAAGTTAGTTTCCCAAAGTCGCTTTGATAAAAGTGATACTCCACAGGCATTACCCCAGGCTTGGATATGAGCTTCCTGCACTATGGTTTCCAAATGTGGAGGGTAACAGTGTTTGAACTTCAGAAGATAGAAGGAAAAGACACTGATCCTGGGGACTCACAGAAGACTAGATACCCAAAAACTGTTAAATGGGGGGGGGGGGGTCTTAGTATTGTTTTTGTTTAAACAACTTACTACAAATTTAAGAGCAAGACACCTTCTTAGGTAGCTCTCAACTTACTTTATTTTACTAATTTCACACATCGTGATTTTATTTTATTTTCACATATTGTGATTTTATTTTAATTTATTTTACTAAAATTTTAACTTAATTTTATTTTCTTAGTTGTAATAACTAAAGGGCATGGTCTGAGAAGTCCATTTTCATGAGTTCTTGTTCCCAAAGGAGGAATGCAGAGAAGGGACACAGGGCTTGATGCGTTTCAAGGCTTTTTTTAAAGGACATTTATTGGAAAATGGTGATACAAAACCATGGAAGCCAGGTTGAATGTTGTTACTGACCACTGCAGAGGCAGAAATTTCATAAGGGATTCAGGAAGAAGCCAAAACCTTAAGTGACCATTTAGGCATTTTTCTCATGTGAGGATATACGGGTCTTTCCCTGACAGGAAATTACCTGCAAGCGAAGCATTTTCATGGTGCACAATTTCTACGTGCATCTCAGACAGCCTTTCCCGTGTCGTTTTCTTTCTTCTTACACTGTCATTATAGAATATAGACTTCCTAGGGACAGACATTGCCTTTGTCATTCATTCATTTATTCAACATTGTGGTTTTGTTTTGTTTTGTTTCTCATTTATTTTTTCTTTTTAAAAATTCAGTTCTGCGCTTGCGGTCTAACAGAGACATGTTGGGTAAATACAACGTTATAATAAAATCTGGAGAGGGCTCTGATAGGAGTACATGAGTAGGACGGAGGAGGTGTGCTTGCCTCAGCCAGTGTGCGGGGTAAGGGGTTAAAAAGTGAGGCCCTCTTAGAAAACAATTGGAGCTGGTAGGTGAAGGAAGGAAAAAGAAAGTTCCCTGTTCCCAGGAAAGGGACACTGAGAGGACCAGGGGCAAGACTGGAAACTGCAAGTCACTCCACTGAACTGGAAATTAGCACTTTGAACTTGCTTTATTTTCGTGTGATTCAAATCTTCCACTCATCAAACCATTTTGGAATTTCCATTGAGGTGCCCTTCTTCGTGCTCTCATTTCTAATTCATTTACTAGAACTGACTGCTTGGGTTGGGAGAATTGGTGGTGAGATACACACACAGGTGAACACTTTTTTTTTTTTTTTTTACTGTCATTGGTTAAGTATTTTGTCTTGTTATAAAGTAGTCCCAAGAGTAGCTAATGTTCAATGTGTATGTTTCCTGAAGATAGACTACACTGGCAATTTTTAGCTTTTCCTGGAAACAACTCCTTTATTTAAATAACTTTCTCCACTCCCTGCACCAACACCTTAGTTTAACTTAGCTCTCTACCTCCTGACTTATTTTTATTCACCCCCTGGCTTGTTCTCCTAGCTCTGGTCTCTCCATCAGCTTATTCAAAGTCAACTTGATCATGTCACTTCCTGGCTCAAAGAATCTTTCTTTATTCCCTCTGTGTCTGGCAACTTCTCCTGGATTCTAGTCCTCCTTAATCAACCTTTTACTTACCTGTTTTCTCTGTTTCCCATTCCTCTCCCCAAAGCCAGACTCTTCTCTCCAATCTGTCCTCTTGGCTTCCTTCATCCATTTTTCTTTCCCATCCCTTTTTCAGACAAGTTTTACTCATCTTTCAAAGCTCTATTCAATTCATTCATCTTCTTTAAAGTTTCCTTGTCAACACAGAGAACACCACTTCAAGCTGAAGACTTGTTCTCTGAATTTTTCCTGTGCTTTCAGTCAATTCCATGAGACTTATTGCTGAAAGAGATTGCTGTTTTGTATAAATCAATTCTGTCCTTTAAATGTTGGTATTGTCTTCTCAACTAGATTGTAACATCCTTAGGGACGGGAACTGTAGCCCATAGTGTTCTGTGTTCCACACCAGCCTCCCTGTCTCCTGAGCACAGAGGAAACTCAGCAGATGCAGATTTTAGCAGAAACACTTTTCTTATTTCCGTTCTTCACTTAATTAAAGACTTCAAATTTGTATTTTAAGTAACTGATAAATCATCTTTTAAAGTTGCCTCTTACCTGCTTGCTTCACAATATGCATACAAACACAAAACAAACACATTTAAAATTTAAGGTTTATGATGTATCTCAATTTCAAGAACTTGAATTATTTATGTTGATCCGTTTATTTATTTATTTATCTATTTATTTATGTATTTATGATTTTTTACCTTTATTTATTTTTGAGAGAGAGAAAGCACGAGCAGAGGAGGGGCAGAGAGAGATGAAGAAAGAGAATCCAAGCAGGCTCTGCACCATCGGCATGCAGCTCCGGGTGGGACTCCATCCTACAGACCACAAGATCATGACCTGAGCTGAAGAGTCAGACACTCAACTGACTGAGCCACCCAGGCACTCCTATTTCTTTCTTTCTTTTTAAATGCTTATTTGTTTATTTTGAGAGAGAGACAGCACATGTGGGAGTGTGAACTGGGGAGGGGTGGGGGGGAGAAAGAGAGAGAGGAGGGAGAGAGAGAGAGAGAGAGAGAGAGAATCTCAAGCAGGCTCTGCACTGTCAGCACAGAGTCAGAGGCGTGGCTTAATCCCACAAACCACGAGACTATGACTTGAGCTGAAATCAACATTCAGATGCTCAAACAACTAACTGAACCATCCAGGCACCTCAGTGTTGGTCCTTTTAATACCTATGAATATTCATGTATTTCAGTTTTGTTACCTTTTTATGGCATCGGCGTGGTATCATGTAAGAAATTTGAAGGATGTCCTTCATAGAAGTGTGCGTGTGTGCGTGTATGTGTGTGTCTGTGTGTACTTGAAATTGCTAAATGCTAAATTGCTAAAATGATGGTCAATGATGGTCACTACTACTAATTACTCCAGTTTGCGTTTCCTAAGAGCAAGATATTATCCTACGTACACACAACATATATATTAAATCCGTAAATTAACACTGATAACAATACCACTTTGTAAGCCACAGATCCCATTTACACTTTGTCCTTATCCAAATAATGACCTTTATAATAAAAACGAGCAAAACATCCTTTCATTCCCTTTTTATTCTGATCAAGATCTCATTCAAGATTTTACTTTGAATTTAGTTGCTGTGCCCTTTAATCGCCCTTAATCTAGAAAAATTGCTACTTTATTTATATATACTGCCCTTAATAGTTTTAACCAATTAGGGCAGATATTCTACAATGCCCTCCACTTTAGGTTTTCCAGCTATTTCCTCATAAATAGATTCAGGTTACACATTTTTGGCAGAAACACCATAGAAATGATGTTCCATTCTCATCACAGTATATCAAGAGGCACATGAGGTTTATTTGTCCCATCAATGGTAATATTAAATTTCAACCCTAAGTAGGATACTGTCTGCCAGATTTCTCCACTGTGAAGTGAATTAGTAAATACTTTGTTGCCCCAGGTATTGAACTGCTAGAATTGCTACAATTTTTTCACTCCAATTGCATGATTGTTATAAACATCTATGTATCTCCTTCCTTCACACTCCAATGCACAGAAACTTCCACAATACCTAAAAAAAAAATTTTAAGTAGTTTTAAAATTTGATACGTTATCTACCTAAAGAAATTAGTTGCCATATGTTTATCTTATTTTAACTTTTGAACAACATATACGTTCTTTCTTTCTTTAATGTTATGCCTCATGAAACCAATGATCATGTATATTGTTTTTGCTAAGTAGGTTCCATACCCAACGTGGGGCTTGAACTCATGACCCAGAGACCAAGGGTTAGTTGCTCTACCGACTGAGCCAGCCAGGCACCCCTAATGATCATATTTTAAAATTATATATCTTACAGCACCTAAGACAGTGTCTAACTTTTAATAAATGTCTAATTGTATACATTGATTCACTTAAATTGGAATACTTGCAATCTTCAAATGCAAGGACCTTGATTTCCTAATGAAACAGTTAATATCCACCTTACTATTTCCACTGTATATTTGACATTTAAATACATACTACTTGATTAGTATTCCACTTGTGTCAAAGAATGATGCATATTTTCACAATAAGCCCCTTTTCTAACTTGATTTCTCAAGCTTTTCTACACACTTTCAAGATTTTTCAGCGTCCAGTGTCCATTCTAACACATTATACTTTTCCTGTATTATCATAAATTGCCATTTTATTAACAATCTCATTTATTCATTTAGTTAATTGGAATAAATTAGGTTCAAGTCTAAGCTATCACTTACTAGTAACATTATCTTAGGTAGATGGATTTACCTACCTAAGCCTCTACTTCCTCCTCTATAAAGTAAGGTCTATATTGTGGATAACCCAGAGTACAAAGTAGATAGCAGAAAAAAGAAGCAGCTTTATAGTACTTCCTCCAACAGGAAGCTTATGCTTCCATTGTACAATTGCCATTCATATAAGAAACCAATGCACCACGAAAACTATTTCAATCTTTGTGTGGAGATGAAATGGCCTATTTTATCATCAGAGATACAAAACCAAGCTTGTAATATGCAAAATAAAAATGTCATCATTTCTGCCTGTAATAATAATGTGTTATAAATACAGCAGCTAAACTAAAAAAACCACAGCAACAAAAAGAGTTATAAAACTAATAATAAAAATAACAACATGAGAAAGGAAGTACAGGCCATGTTTCTTGGAAATGTGAATCAAATATAATGGGGAAATGTATAGAAATAACCAAGAAAGATTTAGAAAGTCAGTAAATGTCAGCAATATAAATATTTTTTAAAAAGATATAGGTATAGGTAGAGTGTAGTACCATACATAGGTATTTAGTGGTAAACTAGAGAAAAGTCACATTTAAATACATTTTCTAAAGACTCCACAGTCAAGATAAACTGCCCACATGTCCAATTGCAAAACACAAAATTTGTAAGATATTCATAAATTTATAATGAAAATAATTTTGAGCAAATAAAGTGGAAAAAGAGTGATTTTAATAAAATTAAATTGATGTCTTCTGCAAGACTTCTTAAGAACATTCTTTCTTAAGCCCATTACTTTCATTTGAATGAGACTTGACAATTTTAAGCAATTTTTATAAGGATCTCACACACACACACACACACACACACACACACACACACACACTTTATACCTAATGCAGAAAAACAATGAGAAAAGAAAAAATGGGTCACACAAACCTAGATCAGCACAGAAACCTGACAAAGGAAAATATCTTAATCATTTTAGGCTAATAGATTTAGCAAATAAATAGCTAGTTTAGATATGAAATAATCATTACAAACACAAGTTCTACAATATTTATAGTTTTCAACGTGCAAACATAGTTAAGGCATAGTAAACTCTTGCATAGAGTTTACTATGCAATATTATGACTTTAGACATTCTGAACTAATGCATTCCATTGGTTTTGTATAGCTCCAGTATTTTTTAAAGCCAGAATATTTCATAAATTACATAGATTGGAAAAGATTGGAAAAACAGACATACATAGGGTAACATCTGTGGCAGACTGAATGTATTACCTGCCCTAATTCTCCAACTACTTTTGTGACCATTCTTTCTGCTAGGTAACTTTTACTGATCTCTAGCTCTGACTCCGAGATCAGCCATGTGATTTCTTTTGGCCAATGATATAGCAAATGCGACAAAGCAGAAACTTGAAGAACTGTGTGATAGGGATTGTTCACTCTTGCTTTTCTGCTATGGCCAGAATATTCCTGGATTACCCTGCAGATAACAGAACTGAGTCACTGCAATCAAACCAGCCAAGGCCAGCTTAGACCAACCAAAAGTCAGTCAATCCTGGGACATGTGAGTGAGCTCAACCAAGGTCAGAGGTGCCTCACAGCCGATCTCTATCTAACCACAGACACAGGAGCAGGCCCAACAAAGCTCAGCAGGTCTAGATCAACTGAACTCTGCCAACTCATTTGTGTGACACTGAAGGGCTTTGATCATTTTATACATGGTATTTCTTTGGTAATACATAACGAATAGACTGAATAATTCATTATCTGAACCAGGAAACATTGACAAAAGGAAGGAGAGGCTGTGTATTATAGTAAATGGACTCTGTACCACACAAATCTGGAGGAATGTTTGCTTCACTTAAAATCAATCTCTGAGTCTCTTGAAAATTAGAGTCAAGGATACCATATCTCAGTTACAGATTTCCTAGCTAATGGACAATATTAAATAAATGTAGTCCATATATACAGCCTGTTGGCGATCAAGTTTTAAGCATAACACTAATTCATATTCCATACTTACTCATATTACAAAAGGGCTGAGAGAACTATGTCAATTTGTGCAACTGGCCAATAGTAAAAACAAATACATGACTTAAACAATGGTAAATGACTCCTGATATGTGGCCCCAGTATGGAAGATGGTAGGAAAGGGTTTGTCCTAAGCTAAATCAGACAATACATTCCCTACATAAAAAGAGCAACCACTTTGCTTCTGTTGCTTGTTTCCAGGTACAATGTAAGCACAGTGTTGCTGGACATTTTATTGTAATCTTAAAAGTAGTTTTTACAAAAACACTGCTAAGTTGTGGGGTTTTTTAAACGATAAATGTTGCAATTAAAAAACAAAATATCTGTGTAATCCACACACTAAGCATGTTTATAAGTCAAATTTGTCTCATTGGCTACCATTTTGAGACCTCAGACCTCTTACCAAGAGAAATGGCTAAGTAGAATAGTTTCGAGGTGCTTTTCTAAAACAAAAAACAAAATATTTCACTTTGGTGTTTGTCGTATGGTACTACATTTAAAACAGTACCTTCTACGGAGATTCTGTCATCTAACTATTCTGATATTTTGATTGGAATAAGTATCAAATAGTAGAAGTACCAGATATCCAGTCACAAGATATAGATCCTTATATTACTCATCTACTATGTGACAACATTAGCACAAATATTATGTTTTAAAACAACACGCATTTATTATTTTATAGTTTTTATAAATGAGGAGTCTTGAAACAGCATAGCTATGATTCTACTGGAATCAAGACATTGACCAGGGCACTGGTCTTATGCGAGGCTTGACTGGAGGAGGAACCACTTTCAAGCTCACTCAGATTGTTGCATAATTCAGTTCCTTGCATGTGTAGGACCAAAGGTTACAGCCTCTTGCTGGCTGTCAATCAGTGGCTGCCTTAGTTCTAGAACTGTTCCCAATTCCTTGCCACCTGGGAATACTCACGATGGTCCACTTGATTCTTCAAATCTAGCAAAGGAAAGAGAGTCTCCAGGAAGACAGATGCCGCAATATCATGTACAAAATCATGTACATCTAATCACACACATCCTGTCATCTTTGTTGTGTTCTATTGGTTAGAGACAAGTCACAGGTCATGCCCATACTTAAGGTGAGGGGACAGGACAAGGGCTTGAACATCAATAGGTGAGAATCATGGATGTTTGTCTACCATACTTTGTCATCCTAGAGTTTGTCTACCACACTTCTCCAGACAAGAATGAGGCATATTAAGGTAATATGTTCTCTCTAAAACTCACCAAAACCAGAGTTTCATTTACTTAATAGAAACATAGTTCAGAGAAAGTAATGGCATGGTGATTTGATAGCTGCTTCAACATGTGGTCATTCATACAGATGGCTTTCTGCTTGTTGCATTAACTTGTTCAGGTTTCCTACATGAAGCTTTAAGTGATGTGTCTCAAGGATTCTAGACTATTTTAGGACTTATACATATTTTTATTATAAGGAGAATTTTGTTATATTCATAATCTTCATAAATGTCTTTTATAGACTCTCTTAAAAATGTAGTATTTTATGCAATATTATCTACTGGGGCAACTGAAGACCAAAAAGGCATCTCGTTTTGTCCTGTGTACCAGGTGGTACCAAAACCCCTATTGAGAGACAGGGAACTCTAAGAGCCCAATGTCTAACTCATTGACCAGCTGCCATGATTTTGAAGCTTAGATGTAAAATGGGTAAAATGTTTAAATAGCAGTCTACATTTCAGAACATATTGAAATTTCATCCCCTGCTAATTAACCATGGATGGAAGTTACTATTTGGCTTCCATTGAGCAAATGCAGCAAACTGTTGTCTGCTGGAATGAAATACAAATGTAGCCTATTGGTTCCTGTAACTTCTTCCACTGCAAAATTAACCTTCCCTCCTATCTTTCATTTATAAGGTGGAAACTCATTACTTTTAAAAATTCAGTGGAAACATACAAGCCTCTTTGGGAATAGCCTGACTCTTAAAAACTAAACCAAAATACACAGGTAATAAAAGCAAGCCTTGTTGCTATAGAAAAATTGCTCAAATAAGAATTTTGGTGTATTATTGTTTTCCAGCGAACCAATTATGGAGGGTAAAATTGGAACCTAAGTGAATAGCTATTTCATGTTGCTGTAAGTGAACTGCAAGAGTTCTCCATTTCAAAGTCACTTGACATAAAACTTACACATTCCAGACTTCTGAAACTTTCCACCTACTTATATCGCTGCCACTTACACATATCGTTAATCCATCAATAACTCTCAGGGTTACAACAGCCGAATGGAAAAATGGCCAGCGTTCCCCTATTTCATAAATCTCAGGGTGCTTGTGATTCTTGAAAATACTGAACATATTTTTATTTGCTGTTTCAGAATGATTAAAATAATTTAGAAACAGATACTCTTAACTGGTGAGTGATTTAGTCTGGAGTTAGAATTAATATTCCACATTTTCTCATTTTTGGACAGAGAACTATTTACTAAGAGCATTTCAAGCAAGAGGAATTAATATACTTCTTCTGTTGACTTTCCACCTTAATATTAAAAAGGAGAGCATTTATTAGGGAAAATATGATTTCACATTTACTCTAGATAGTTTTGTATAGTGAAAGTTTCATGGTTCATTTTATCAAGGCTTATTTTTCCCTAGTACATGTTGAGTCATTTATATCACAAAGACTGGGTTATTAATTTTTTTCAGTAAATCTGTCCCCAAAGAAAAACAAAGCAAGTTCCTATACACTGACAATATGAAAATGTAAATACTTGAAAATCAAAATTAATTTTAATTATATTAGTTATGTTAATTTAGAGTTCTTGAGGGTGTGTAACTTGAATAATTAAGAACAAATATTCTGGGACTAAGGAAAATTATAGGGAGAAGCAAAAAACAAAAAATAACCTTGAAGAAAACTTAAAGAAAAAGAACATATTTCTAAAGAAGAGATACAGCAAGAGATCTTGATTTTACTATCACTTTTTTGAAGAAATGAGCAAATAAATCTGAAAAAAAAAAAGGCCATTAAAAGAAAAGGGAGAAATGGCATATCATGGCAATTGAAATAATTTCATTGTAATTTGAAAATAACCACTGCAAAGAAAGTAGAGACAAGTAGGACATCTAGAAAAGTCTCAACTATGGGTTGCTATTAAAAAAGTGAAATAGGGGCGCCTGGGTGGCTCAGTCAGTTAAGCGTCCGACTTCGGCTCAGGTCATGATCTCACGGTCCGTGGGTTCGAGCCCCACATTGGGCTCTGTGCTGACAGCTCAGAGCCTGAAGCCTGTTTCAGATTCTGTGTCTCCCTTTCTCTGTGACCCTCCCCTGTTCATGCTCTGTCTCTCTCTGCCTCAAAAATAAATAAACGTTAAAAAAAAATTTTTTTTAAATAAAATAAAAAAATAAAAAAGTGAAATAAGTACGAAAGAAAACAAATAAATGGAACCTAGGGTGTGGGCTCTTGTTAATAAAGGCCTGTTCCCCAGGGAGCTTTCAATGACCTCTTGCTCCAACTATAACTCTCTGCTAATTAAAAGCTTTTGCTCCCATGCAGTTGTCTCTAAGTTCCTTAACCTTTGCTGCAGCATTGAAATTGGGTGTTCAATTTCATTGTTTGGAGCCCAAGTAGATATAAAAGACCCTTAGCTTGCTATACCCATGTATGTTCAACACCTCTCTAGTGTGAAACCCTGGAACAATTCACCTGGCAAACACAAGATCTTGAAATCCTTCTGAAAATAAGTGAAAACTGTCAGAAACAAACTTACTAGTGAGTTATCCAGAGGTTTTGTTCATAAAAGTGCTTCGATAGATGAGGCACTAGAGTTTTTCAATTTATGTATGGGCATTGTCAAATTGGTGTGGCAATAAAAATGCCCATGGTTTCCAAACCATCTATAATCATGGTTGATATTTGGAAATACCTTCATTTGACACTTTCATTTCCAAGCGTTACTTTCACACACGTATTTTTGTACCATGTTTTGATAATAGACAATATACAGAGCTCATTTGCCATGTCATCTCTATAGGCAACAGGTAGCTGTGTTAAGTATTTCAAATTCTAGCTGAGACTTTTATATAGGAGAGTTTTGATACATTTACATTATCATCATATTGGATATATTGGTCTTAATTTAATTTAATTTTTTCTTATTTATTTTATGCTTCCTTTGTGTCCTACCAATTTTTGTTACTTGCTCTTCAATTTCTTTTCCCCTTTCCCCTTTTTATGTTTGCACTCATACCAAAGTGGCTAATAGTTACTGAGCCCTTATTATGTGTTGGGCACTAGAGTAAATATTTAGCTCACAATAAATCATCTATTCACAAATCCTGCAAAATAAGTAACTCTTCTTCCCCAATTTACAAATGCAGGACTGATTTGTAACCTACTGTAGTTCAGAAAGTGTAAGGAACAGCAATAGGACTGGAATTCAGGCCTGTTGGATCTAGGAGCTTGTGTCTTAAACATTACAATGCAATATGTCTAATCATCAATGCAGAGTGAAGAAAAGGCTAGCAAAGACAGAGAACACACACCTGGAAGACCCAGAAAGAAATGAGGCTGGGGTGGGGGGGAGGGCGGGGCAGTGGGCGGTGAATGCTGTCTTTTCTCTCCTAATTTGAAATACTATTCTATTATGTATATCTCCCACATGGATAGATTTAACTATTTCTCCATTTGTCATTTGGTTTACTTCCCTTCATTGTGTTTCTTTTCATTACACTCGTAGTAATTTTAAACCACTTTATTTTTAATTTCAACCTTTGATCATATTTTTAATTGATATGCCACATTAAATGAATTTTAAAATAGTCACCTATAACCTTTGCTAATATTTATTTTTTGATCTTTAAAAGAAATATCGAATATCCTTAACGTTTGTTTAACTATATGATGCATAAGGATTAACTAAAAAATAAATTGCACTATGAATTTTTACAAAATAATTTGTCTCTGACTAATATATGTGATGTATATACATATATACAAATATTTATGTGTATACATACATATATATGCCATGGATCTACTTCTTGAGTCTACCAATAGTTCTATTAATTTGTCTGTCAAAAATCTGGTACTCCCAGATACCTGGGTGGCTCTTGGTTGAGAATCCCACTCTTGGTCATGATCCCAGGGTTGTGGGATCAAGCCCTGCATCAGGCTCTGCCCTGAGTGTGGAGCCTGCTTAAAACTCTCTCTCTATCTTTATCTCTATCATCTCTATCTATCTCTATCTCTATCTCTATCTCTATCTCTATCTCTATCTGTCTCCCCGCCCTCTGCCCTTCTCCTCCACTTGTGTTTGCATGCTCTCTCTCTCTCTTTCTCTCTCTCTCTCTCTCAGATAAAAAAGATAGGGGCTTCTGGGTGGCTCAGTCAGTTAAGCATGCAGCTCTTGATTTCGGCTCAAGTCGTGATCTCATGGTTCATGGGTTCCAGCCCCACATCGGGGCTCTCTCTCCCTCACTCTCTGCCCCTCCCCTTCTCAGCTGTGTCTCTCAAAATAAATAAATGAACATTAAAAAAACCTAAAATAATAATAATAATCTGATACTCCCATCATACTGACTTTAATTATCTTTATAATACCTTTTAAGAATGGTTAAAAAGTCTGTATTATACTCCATTTTAACAGTTTTCCCGGATATTCCAGATTATGTACTCTTCTAGATGCACTCTGGAATATTAATTTGGAGAATCACTTTATAAATATTATTACAAATAGCATCTTTAGTGGAACTTTAGGCCCATTACTTTCAGAAACATTAAAACACATATTTGACATATTAACAGAATTGTACAAACCTAAAGATTAATTTAGGAAGAGTGTATGACTAAGATTTACTTTTCTTTAATGAGAAACGTATTGGATTCATAGATGGTTACTTGGAATCAATAAGTATGATCATTTCTTCTCATTTGCACTATTGATATTAATTTCATAATATCAGACCTTCTTTACATGCCTCAGGATAAATATATATAGTCTACTTCTCTTTTAATGTACAAATATATTTGATTTATCGACTTGCTATTTAATATTTGCATTTGTACTTACCTGTGATATTGTCTATTTTTTTTTCTTCTATTTGGAAAATTTTTGTCACTGGTGTTACCTAGACTTAAAAATGAATTGGGACAAGTGCGTCCTTCCCTAAAGGAAAAGTGGAAGAACTTAAGAGAAATTATAACAGGGACTCTGACATAGAATAGGGCACCCTGTAAGAGGATGTGATATTTAAAACATGACTTGAAAAATGCATAGAATCTATGCAGACAAGAGATGAAGAGCATGAAAGAAAATCTCCTGGCAAAAAATTCAGCATGTGTAGAAAACTTGAGGAAGCCAAAACTTTGTCAAAGTCAAGAAAATGCTAATAGGCCAGTTCTGTTAGAGGGTAGGAGATGAGGTTCCAGGACCACTCAGACTTGGAGTCAGAAAGAGGAGTGGGATCATAATGTAAAGGAAGCCAAGTAGGAAACGTATCTGGGCACTGTCACAGACACAGTCTTGAACGCTATTGCGAAGTACGTTCATAGGGATATTGTAGACGCGTTGGGAATGTTTTGTTTAAACAAGAACTTCTACTGGATCACATTCTGTAATTTATTGATCTAGCATCTCAACAAGCATGTAAAGAAAGATGGTATTTCCACCTGTTTTCTCTGCTGTCCGTAGTGTTCATGTCATCTTAAGGCTGGATCCTCTCTTGCCAGTGGAAAACAGAGTTACATGAGTTTATATCCCCTAAAAGAGACTTTTCCTTTTTTTTCAGATATTTTCCAGAAGTCTCCCACAAACATCTTTTTTATGTTCCATTAACTATACCTGCTTATTTCTGCACGAGCAAGGGAAGTGGGAATAACTTTAGACCAATCATGATGATGCTGAGGATGGGATCAGCATCACCTATGGCATGTGGCTGGGTGGTGAAGAGTTATGTGCCTGGGAGAGCTAAGATTCTGTTAGAAAGCAAGAAGGGAATGAGATGCTTTAAAGGAAACCAGCAATGCACACCACACCATTAATGTAAAATGAAGACTGAAAACTGTGTGTTTGATTCAGCAACCAGGTCATTTGTGATCACAGCAAGTTTCAGCAAACAAGGGGCCAGACTGGAATGCATGGAAGAGGGAATGAGTAGTGAGGAACTAGAGTGAGAGAGTCAACGACATTTTCAACAGATTTTGCCAAGGATACAATAGTGAGATAGAAGTGGAGGAAAGGAGGCCTAGGAAGGGCAAACAATAGGGCCGGGAAGACAGAAGTGGGATCTAGACCAAATGTGGAAGTTTGGCCACTAGCAGGATTCATGGGTACCTTCCATGGCAAGGTAGTGGTGAGAATATGGATGGAGATGCAGGGCTATTTCGAATCTCTGTGGGAACATGCAACTATTACTATGTGGTGCAAGAATGTTATTTTATGAAGTGCAAGGTAGGGTCATTAGCAGAGAATGAAAAAGGCAAAAGAGGTCAGAGTCTGAGGAAAGCAGGGAAAGGATCAAATGGTCAATAGAGAGCAGAAAAAGTTCTTGCCAGGGAAGGCAGATAAGGAATCCAGATGGTGTTGAATGCACAGTTGGGATTGTGTGCGATGGTTTTCCGTGTTTTGAGCATTTGGTTTTGCTTTCTCTATCTTTTTCTTTTTCTTCAGGGGTAGGGATATGTTATCAAGAAAGTATGTTTGTGTGTGTGTGTGTGTGTGTGTGTGTGTGTAGTTGTGTGTGTTTTTAATAATTGTACATGTGTGTACCATTGTGTGGTTTCTAAATCCCCGGAAAAATATTTTTCACTTTCTTAGACATGCCAGCCAACGAGGCTAGACATACATTTATTTTCCTAAAAATTTTCTCCTTAAAACATTCATTTGAAGAGTACAATTTGGACAAAAACACTTTATATTATTTTGTGGATATTTGCTTTTCCATTAATAACTAAATATGATACTTGATTTTTATGTTTTGTTCATTTGTTCTTCATTTTACCTGGTGCAAGATTTCTTTTCATTCCACTTACATTGTTCTTTCTTTAGAAAAGCTTTAATATGCTATCACTACTATGTTTCGATTTATTCTTCTGTTCTATCAATCATTAGTAAGACTTTCCTGACATATGTTATTATGGAAGAAGCTGTAAGAGAGTGGAAACAATCACAGTTATTAGACTGTAGTTCAAACCCAGCATTCCTTATACATGACTAAAGTCTATGCCCTAAACCAGTGTTTTTCAGAGTTTGGGTGTGTCAGAATCACTTGGAACACTTATTAAAATACAATGGCTGGATCCCTTCCACACTTTCTGATTCAGTAGGTTTCAGGTTAGGGCTGAGAATTTACATTTCTAACAAGCTCCCGGGGGTTACTGATACTGCAGATTTGGGGGCCACACTTTTAATGCTTTAAACCATTAAATTGTCTTGCTTCATCAAATTAGAGTAAAGCAATAAAGAGAGGAACTGTGTTGGCAGCATTAAAAACATTTGCACTGAATAAATTCCAAAGGATTTTTAATTCTTCTGCATTTGGGATATGGTTATTTGAGGGAAGCTTTACAGAGGAGGTTATGTTTCAAGCTGAGCCTTGAGGAAGATGCATGGCTTTCTAATGTCACAAACTATTAAACACTGGAGTGGTCTGCCTTTGAAGGCGGAGAGATACTGGTCCATGGCGATGTCGAAGAAGACATGGGATAAACTACTGAGATGGATGTTATTGGTAAAACATAATCAGATATCAGATGTGTTGGACCAGACATCATTCAAGGCCCTTTTCAATGTTGCTGTGCCCTGCTCTGAAGAAACAGGAAGACTTAAGTGTTAAGTAAATGGACTAGAGTCAGACAGGTCGGGATTCAAATCCCAACTCCACAGTTGATTGGCTCTTTGAGGCTGGGAAGAGCATTTAATTGTTCTCAGTCGCCTCCTGTTACTTTGCTAAGGCTGCCTAACAAGGTGTCACAACCTGGGAACTTAAACAGAAACATCTTACCTCACAGTTCTGGAGGCTGGATGTCTGAGATCAAGGTGCTGGTGGGGCTGTGCTCCCTCAGAGGTAAGGGAAGGATCTGTCCAATGTTTCTAGCCTCTGGTAGTTCCTTGGCTTGCAGCAACCTGCATGATTTTTCCTTGTATGTCTGTCTATGTCCAAATTTCCCCAATCATATTTGGTAAGGGACCCACTCCACTCTAATATGATCTTATTTTTATTATTTACAGCTGCAATGACCCTATTTCCAATTAAGCTCACATTCTGAGGGAGGCTAAGGCTTCAACACATGAATGTTGGGGGTATACAATTCAACTTATAACACCCTTCTTACTCTCTTGTAAAAGAGGGTTGAAGTTATCTAACAGGGTTGTTGTGGAAATTAAATGAAAAAATGTGTGTAAAGTTTTATCTCACAGTAGCTTTTCAATATATTTTATTATTGTTATTATTATTATTATTATCACTGTAAAAATGTATCCACTCGTGTCTAATGTTTTAGAAGTAGTCGTCTTTTTCCTGCCTACCATCTGTATTAAAAGTCATAGCATCATCCATAATTCCTTCTAATATACTAAAGATATAGAATTTTTGAAAGATGTACTGGAAAAAAAAAAGATGGCTTACCGTTGTTCATTTGTGATTTATTCTGCCTTGCCTATGGAAGGGATTGGATATTTTGAGACATTTCTATCTAAGCAGAGCACCAACGCCTGTAGGTGGCCCATTCAGATAGAACATCTTCAGGGCAAAGGGCGACTCTCTCTTTATACTAGACCAGCACTTGGTTCTTTTTCTTCTTCTTTTTTTATGTACTTATTTAATTTTTGCCCTGTTTGCTGCCAAAGATGTCCTGGATGATGAGACCCTGTGCTGGGCATGTGACCGACAGGAAAAAAATCAATGCTGAGAGCAGATTCTAACAGTTGAATGGGCAGCATGCAGGTGGTAATGACTTTCAGTCACAATTTGTGTGAGGCCCAATGCCATGCTTCAGCGTGCTAGTCCATTACCAATGTTCCCATGCTCTCAGTCCACTACTAATTTAACTCCCAAAGCTCCCTTTCACTCTCTCCTGTTTGCTCTTGTTCTCTTTCTTATTAAATTACACTGACTTTGGTTAGGGCCTGAATAGAAGTTTCGTGCAGCACAAGGCAAAATAATGTTGCTGTTCCAATACCACCTGCATCATAGGCATTTGGATTGAAGAAAGACTTGACATTCCATAGGCAGGAATGCATTTTTATTATACAAATGCAATATTTTGGTCAGCTTTCTAAGGTACCTTGTCTTGTATCCCCTACTCAACGTAAGGACAGGCAGAAGGATATATAGGGAATACTGTGTGTTTATTTCTATGAATTGTATAAAGTACCCCCTCCTTACCTACCACCTTCTATAATGAGAGGGGTAGAATTAATTTGACCTGAAAGAGAAAGAGAAATTACCTACATTAGTACAGAGGCACGGGTGCCTGGATGGCTCAGCCGGTTAAGTGTACGACTTCAGCTCAGGTCACGATCTCACGATTTGTGGGTTCAAGCCCCGCGTTGGGCTCTGTGCTCACAGCTCGAAGCCTGGAGCCTGCTTCTGATTCTGTGTCTTCCTCTCTCTCTGGCCCTCCCCTGCTCTCTCTCTGTCTCTCAAAATGAAATAAGTGTAAATTTTTTTTAAATATGGAGGCACATTTATATATATATATATATATATATGCACATTTTTATGTTCTGCTCATAACCTAAAAATTTTAGGTTCTGCTCATATAACCTAAAATCTCTACTTCGGTCGCATTGTAGATGTGCAGAACATATGGTGTATTTGGTTGTATCTAGTCATAGGGCTTTCCCGGCAGGGCAAAGTTGCCATCAATAAAGACCTAGAGTGCTTTTCTTAGTATCTGCTCCTTTACCTCACCCTTTTGTCTGGACAAACTAGAGAAAGGCAGATCCAGGTGGGATTGCTGGGTCCTGTGTTAGTGTGTAACAAGCTAAGAAGGCAAGTATTCATTATAGCTTCCAATTTAGTACTTCCAACAGAGCCCAGAATATCCATATCCAAGTCAATTTTAACCTGTTTCCAGCTCAGCTACCCGGCCTCCTACAGTTGGCTAGAAACATACTTATGCTCACTTAATTTATGTATACATGTACATGTACACACACACACACGTATATTTATAATCTCCATAATAACTTGATATTTTTGTCAATCAGACTTTTAGTCATATTCTATCCCAAATTTGGGCATTTTGAGGAGTCCAATACTTTAACATCTACATCTTATATTTTATCTGGAAAATTACTATCACATAATTTTTATCGTGATGGCATTTGATTGTGTCCTACCCTCCTCTACTGTTTCTAAATATATGGTCATTGAAATTACAGCACCTCAGCTAAATAATGACCTGGGCAGTGGATAGGAAGTGGATTATCAAAACCCTCCTTTTCCTTATGAAATTTAGCTGTTACATGTTTGTAAAATTTGTCCAATGTAAATTGAATTTACATAAACATTTTTACTCTTAGGATTCAGTGCTTGTCCACCCTCCTGTTGCTACTTGCTTTTACTAGATAGTGTTGAATCAAATGAAGGCCTGTGGATGAGAAGGGGCTATTGGCACCAGTTACATTTTGCTAGTCGACAAAGGACCTGGAGCATCCTGGGAAGACTGAGAGAATTAGGAAACCCAATGAGTGAGGAAATGCTGACTATCTAATTTCTTCCATCAGCCCTTCTAAACAGGGGCTCGATGAGAGAATTACATCCTGAATCTCTAAGTGGCATCTGTATTGCCTAAGGAGTTTCCTTCTCTCCTACACATCTAAGTATGATGCCATCTAAGAAACATCCTTGAGTGAATTGAGACAATAGGAACCAGAATCATTTTCTGAATTGTGCAGGTTAGATGAGGAATCCCAACTGAGGAGGTGAGGAAAGATATAGTGTATGTCTATTAACCTGTCACTCTCAAAAAATATATGGAGACAAGATCATTTGAGCAGCAAACACTGACCTGCAATTTAGGGGCAAGTGGAGAGAATCCATTTCTTCCAATCTAAACTAGATTTTTTTTTCTCATGCTCTCATATAGTTTCTTTGTTTGTTTGTTTGTTTGTTTGTTTAAATTCAAGTTAGTTAGCAGACAGTGTAGTATTAGTTTCAGGAGTAGAACCTAGGGATTCATCACTTACATACAACACCCAGTGCGCATCCCAATAAGTGCTCTCCTTAATGCCCATCACACATTTAGCCCGTCCCCCCACCCACCTCCCCTCCAGCAACCTTCAGTTTGTTCTCTGTAGTTAAGAGTCTCTTATGGTTTGCCTCCCTCACTCTTTTTATCTTATTTTTCCTTCCCTTTCCCTACGTTCATCTGTTTTGTTTCTTAAATTCCAAATGAGTGAAATTGTCTTTCTCTGACTGACTTATTTCGCTTAGCATCATACACTCCAGTTCCATGCATGTTGTCGTAAATGGCAAGATTTCATTCTTTTTGATCACCGGGTAATCTTCCATTGTAAATTTATACCACATCTTCTTTACCCATGCATTAGTCGATGGACATTTGAGACTTTTACTCCTAGGAAGGTCACTTAATAGGTTTTCCCATTCTGCATACTGTCTTTTCTCCTATTAAATAAAGAAATGCCCACATAGATGTATTATCATATAAATGTGGCCAATAAAGGTGGTATACTGGGCCCATTGGTCACTATCAGTGATGCTGAGGTTATTGTGATATAAATATATATATATATATATATATGTATATATATATATGTATATATATATATATATTGAAAGAGAAAAGAGAACTTTGGTAGGCAAAGACTTTACAGGTGAAAAATTATCATAAAACAACATAGCATTTTTTTGGAGCTACAGATTGAGATGTACCCAGAACAGATTGCTTTCTCATGATGAGAAAAGGTCAGAATTGTGATAGTTCTGATTATTTCCTTTTTGTGCCACAGCAGATTTACAAGTTTTATTAGGGTAAGTGTGATAAATAGCAAAACAATAGGAACAATTGATCCTAGGTTTGGAGAAGAAGACATATCATTTCAAGTTTCTAAATCATCTTTATTAACCACTTGACCTTAGACAAATCCCTCAATTCCTCTGAGCCTCAGCTTCTAGAACTATAAATTATGAACCCTTGATCTCAAGGATTATGGTAAAAGTCAAGAGATGAGATATAAACCGGTCCTATGTATGTTCTAAAAAACAATAATGAAGTCTACCAAGAATTGCTGAGTAAAGTGAGAGTATTTTAATTTATTTGTATTTTATGATTTACAGACATGTTATGCATTTCTCTACTTGATCTTCACCAAAAGGCCAGGAAGCAATTTTTTTTATCTGTTTCTCAAAACACCACCTCGACAGAAGCTGAGGAACATCATGTGATATGCCAGAGGTCAGAAAACAAACACATAATTGAGCCTGGACCCCTCTTGTCTGCCTGATTCTAAAGTCCACTTTTTATCGTTTCTACCCTATATATTCCATTAGTCTTCTAATTTTATCATGCCTCCATCGATTGAACTTCTGCTAAGCACTGGCATCAGAAAGTAGACTGTGAGGGCCACCAACTAAAATACAGAGTGAAGAACGAAGGCAGAATCTTGGAACCACAATGTTCTGTCAAAGTCATCGGGTGAACTCCTTGCCTATGTAAAGCTCACCAAACCATTCCAGACACATTGTCAGGGATGGAATTAACTGCTCTAACTCCTCTGCTTAACCGTGCTTGCTACCCCCAGAGTTCCTCCTTACATCATTTGAACTCCCTCCAGCTGCAATTTATGCCCTTCTTCTCTTATTCTTGCCTCATCAGAGAAGGAGAACAGCTGGTCACCATCCTCTCTATAATCACACTTGGGATAATGAAGGCGGTTATGGAGTCACTCTTCAACAATTTCAGTCCAGGTCTTGCTACACAGACCTATTTACTGGAGGAACTGACAAAGATGGCAAGTGGAGGAAAATACATTTAAAACATATTCACACCTAGTAAAATACTGAGTAGGAAAACTGATTTAGGAGCGAATATTGTTCCTCATTATTTTCCCGTGGCTCGTGTTCTGCAATTGTTTAAAATCTGAAGCCCATTCCATAATGGCTAATGATATGATTTTTCATACAATTTGGGTCTGGCTTTATCTGAGTTTGAGATAATTAAGTCAGGAAATCCAAGGTGGAAAAAAAAAAGGGGGGGGAGTTGGACAGGGGCCAGCAGGATATTTGATCCAAGGCACATGTGTCTGAAATTAAATTTGGGAGTTAGACTGTGCTATCCTTAAATCAAGACAGCAAATGAAGGGGAACCTTCTGTGTGCTAAGAAAAGGGAATATGTAGGCTGCTGCCTTGTGGGAATTGCAGCGAACAGGGATAATTCCCAGAAACTACCCAGATTGACGGAGCGGCTGTTTGGCACACTAGAGTGAGGGAACGAGAATGGAAGGCTCCCTATAATTACCTTGTCCAAGTTCCTGAGAGATCACCTGTGTGCCCAGTGGATTTAGGCAGGTACAGCTGCAGGAGTGTGCAGGAAATAAGACATTGCTTAAATGGCGTGATTTTTAAGGAGAGCAAGCCCTCCGGTTAGAAATCATTTGGATGCATATTGTTTCATTCATTCTAGATTTAGTTTTTGATACTTTAAAAGAGTTGATGCATCTCAGCATCCTCACTTGAAAAGTATTATTCTCCATTAGCAAACAAGTCAGCTAATGTCATCCTGAAAGCATGATTCTGCAAGAATAGGAATGACATGCCAGCTCCATTTGTGACTCCAGACAAGGTGGGAGAATGGTCAGACAATTCATTCATTCACTTATTCATTCACCCAATCAGCCATCAGTAAAATGGGAATAAACACAGTATCCACCTCTGGCTAGGCTTTATAAGATCTTGAGCTTGCCTACTTATATAATCTCATCTCCTCCTACCTCCCCTTTCATTATGTTTCAGGCATACTGATTTTTGCTGTCTCTTGGTCAAGCCAAGCTCATTCCTTGGTGCATCTGGACTGTTTTCCTCTGTGTTCCCTCCCCCTAGATCTTTCCATGGCTGTATCTTCATGAACATTCAAATATCACCTTGCTTTTCTTCCCTGACCATGGATCTAAACGTGTTACGTTGACACTTTCATTCCTTTATTATTATTTTCTATCTTGTTACTCCATTTTTATTTTATTTTTTCATGGAATTTGTTTTTTAACTTTTGCAATACAAGTACCTATAACAGTGTTTGGCACATCTATGGACTCATTAAATATTAGTTTACCTCAGGTATTTATGTGTTTATTATTTTCCCCTTCCCACTAGAGTGCACTTTTCATGAAGACAGAACTCTTTTATTTTTTCATGTTCACTGCAGCTTACCCAACATTAGAGCAGTGCTTGGAAGAAAGTAACACCTCAATAATTATTTGCTAAATCTTGTTTGTGGTAGGCATTCACATGTGAACAATGTAAGTGCAATGTAGAACAGTAGATGGTGTGATTTTTCTCTTGTTTTTTCTTTTGTTTAAGTGTCTTTTATTCTCATGCATCTAAGATAGGGAGCCTCAAGCTCACAGAGATGGAAGTAGATTCACCATTCTACGTTCATGTTGAGGAGTAGCTGACTGTACAAGTCAGCCCTGACTACTGCAGCCCAGGTAACCCTCTTTCTTCTTGAACTATTTCACCACCACTAGTATAAACAAGACGTGGTTCACTAGAGGTAGAAATAGAGGCTATACTTGAAGTCAGTGCTAGAGAAGCAGTTATAAATATGCAAAAGGTTCTGAAACGTTGGAGGAGGAGTCAGAGGAGGATGCAGGTGAAGTATGTGAAGTCAGAGTCAAAGGAATGTTAGTAGCAATGTTGTCGGTGACATATAATAAAAACCCGCCAAGACCTGCAGCTATAGGAAGCAAATAAATTCAAAAGGAGAGATCAAATTGATTTTGGCAGATAAAGCCTTCTGGAATATAATCCCTCTTAAAGATCCAGAAGTTCCTTTACCAGCCCTTCTTTGTCTATCTAAAAGGAGCCAGATGTTTCTGACATGTAGACTCTATTATCTAATTAGATGTGGTTGCTTATTGTACAAAAGTTAGTCTTCTGAATATTAAGCAACTACAAAATCAGAGTCAAACATAGTTAAAGAAAATAAAAATTATATGTACTATATATATAATGCATATATATAATTATATATGTATATAAAACACTGTGTCATCTGTAATATTATTATCACAAGTTATCATTAAACAGAAAAATATTTCTTTAATGTCAATCTCCACCATTAGACTGCAAAAATGTCAGGGACATATTTTAATCACTATTTATTCCTTGACTAACTAAAGTTGATTCAGCAAATATTTATTGAGTGTTTTGTATGACAGTTTACCATGATAATTGGGTAAACACAGTCTCTGTGCCACAGAGTTTGTGTTTTTGTTGAAGGAGGTAAAATGAAATAATACAGGATGATATTAGTTATTGATAAGTGTCTCATAGAAACTAAGAAGCCCTGACATGATCATGACTGGGCAAATGACAGTGACACCACTGAAGATAAGATTGAGATTTGGCCTCAGCAGAATTTAAGTTGAGACTTAAAGGTTGAAAAGAAACCAGAAAGACTGCTCCAATCCTGAAGACAAGGGCAAATACACTCTAAAGCACAAATGAGCTTGACCTGGTCAAGCAACTGTAAGGAGAACTTGACTGCAGCCTAGTGAGCAAAGAAAAAAAACAGTAGCAGATGACATTAGAGAGGTGGCCAAAGAAAAAGTCATGCTCAGTTTTGTAAGCTATTATTAGGAAGTTTGGATTTTATTCTAAGCACACTGGGAGTTTTTGAGCAAGGGACAATTTTATATGATTCACATTTTTCAAAAGATTCATCTAATTAAAATAGAAGACATTATAGGAAGGTCAGATGGAAAGACCAGTTTTGGAGGTGACCAGGTAAGGGATAAGAATGGTTTTAACTTGGAGATGCAGAGAAGATGGAGATAATACCTGTGGAACATGCGGAGAGGTTAGATGTAGGAATATGGCTAACTACTAGGTTTTGACTTGAGCATCTGGTTTGATGGTGATGTCATTTATTTATATGCTAAAGACTGACTTGAGTGAGAAACAGGTTGTGACTTGAGAGAAACAGTTATTAATAGCATTCTTAATAAATTTCAGAGTTCACTGTATATAGTTATCTGTCATATGTATATGAAGCTGAGAGCAAGATTGGGCCAGACATATATAATTGGGAGCCCTAAGTGTGTAGTTAATATTTAAAGCCATTGACTTGGAGATGGCACCCACAGAGAAAGTGGAAAGATTGAAGATAGTAAAACCTAGAACCAATATTGAGAAAAACAAATATTTGGAGGTCAGATAAAAATAAGGAACATATAAAAATTTATAACCAGGAATTACCAATTGGATAAAAGGAGAGCTGTAAGAATGTGGGATCAAAGAAACTGAGAGAATCTTTCAAAAACAGGAGTATTTACTTCCATTGAATAAGCTAAAAATGTGTAAAAGACTGAGGACAGATATTATGGGGTTTTTGTTAGTTTTCAGGTCATTGTTGTCTTGATAAGTACATTTCAATAGATCGGTGAACACCTAGATACATCTGAATCAAAGTACTGAATGTTAAAGACAAATAAGCAATCCTAAAAGTGCTCAGAGAGAAACGATTGATTTGCTTGAAAATAAATGAAGGATGATTAATTATACTTAGAGCTGAATTTTCAGAAGCAGCATTAGAATCCTGAATTCAAAGAATAATATCTACAAAGTTAGTAGAGAATCCAACTGTAGTGAAACTATCACTTAAGAACAAGGGCTAACCACCCACCCACTAGTATAGCTACTATAATTAACAAGTTTTGGTAAGGATATGGAGAAATAAAAACATTTGTGTACTGTTGGTGGAAATGCACAATGGAAACAGTATAGTGGTTCCCCTAAAAATTAAAAACGGAATCATCATATGATCTAACAATTTCATTTTTGGGTATATACCCAGGAAAACTGAAAGCAGGAACTCAAATAGATATTTGTATATCCATGTTCATAACAGCATTATATGCAATGGCCCAAAGTTGGAAACAATCTTAGGTGTCCATCCACAGATGGATAGATAAATAAAATATTGTATGTATATAACACATTTTGTTTATACATCCTCTTATATATATTTTTTACCACAATTAAAATTTTTAAAAATAATTTTGACCCTTCTGGACCTCCAGGATCCAGGATCCCCAAGGGTCTGCAGGCCAAACTTTAAGAACTTCCAGTATAAAATATTCCTAATATGAAATATTAAATCCAATGTTGACCCTAATACTTATGTGACACAATCATGTGCAATGGACTCTCCCATGTGTTTTCAACATTCTATTCCTTTAAACATTCATAACAACTTGATAATGTGCCATTGTTCCACCCTTCTCCCCATTTCATAAACCCCTCATCTTCTGGGAATACAACCCATGCCTTATGTAAAATAAAGCATGGTAGCCTGTAAGTAAGTTCGCCAGACTGACCATAAGCAGAACTGAAAGAACCTTGTCTAACCCTCTTGAGCTAACTGGTATCAAAATCTTTCCTAATGATTAATACCTTCCTTTTATCAGCCCTTAAAATTTTAATTTGTCCATTTCCCTTCATTTAAAAAAATTTTAATGTTCATTTATTTTTGAGAAAGAGAGAGAAACAGAGCACAAGTTGGGGAGGGGCAGAGAGAGAGGAAGACACAGAATTCAATGCAGGCTCCTGGTTCCGAGCTGTCAGCAGAGAGTCTGATGTGTGGCTTGAACCATGAACCTTGAGATCATGACCTGAGCCAAAATTGGAGGCTTAACCTACTGAGCCACCCAGCGTCCCTACCTTAATTGTGCTGTAGGCATGGCATCAGGGTCTTTGTTGTTTGTTGGCATTACCCTTCCATTGCTCTAAGAACTCATCACTTCTTTGTAATACCACTGAGTCTTCACTCCTTCCCTGCTCAGATTGGTCGGTTTGTTTTTTTTGTTTTGTGTTTGTTTTTGGGTGTTTTTTTTTTTTTTTTTTTGGTATCACTTCCAGTGGTCACACTTGTGGAAGCTGAAAAAACACCCACACACCATCTTTATATTACAATCCCTCTAAGAATAGCCTGGTCTTTTTTTTTTATAAGTATTTCTAATGTTTAAAAATACTTATTTATTTCCCTCTTTCATGTTTTCCTTTAATTTTTTAATGTTTATTTATTTTTAAGACACAGAGAGGGACAGAGTATGAGTGGGGGAGGGGAAGAGAAAGAGGAAGACACAGAAGCTGAAGCAGGCTCCAGGCTCTGAGCTGTCAGCACAGAACCCAATGTAGAGCTTGAACTCATGAGCCATGAGATCATGACCCAAGCTAAAGCAGAACACTCAACCGACTGTGCCCCCGGGGATCCTAAAGTCTGGGTGGGAAGACAACTGGGGGGTGGCTTTAAACATCCTGACCAGATGAATGTGAACACTACCATGTCTATTCTAGCTGGCACACAGAGTAAAATATATAAGCTTGATATTTTACAAATACTCAAGGATGAAATTTTTAAGATCTTTTAACTTTTTTCTTTTTTTTTTTTTTTTGAAGAGAGGGGCAGAGGGAAAATCTCAAGCAGGCTCCACACTCAGTGTGTAGCCCAACTCAGGGCTTGATCCCACAACCCTGGGATCATGACCTGAGCCGAAATCAAGAGTCAGGCTCTCAACTGACTGAGCCACACAGGTGCCCCATCAAGGATGGAATCTTCTGCGGTTTTAGTGCAATATCTTACAGATGTGGACATTTAATAACATTGAGCTCCTAGTGCTGTATAGATTCTAAAAGACTTGCTCAGTTTTGCTCAAAGTACTGTCCTCAACCCACTGCATCACCTGCATGAACATCATCATTTGTTAAAAATAGAAATTTTTGGCTATAATTTTCCAGAGATACAGATTGAATAGATCTGAGGTGGAGTTCATAAACTTACATTTTTAAAAGTCTCCTCATGCCATCCTTAGGTGGAATTTTTAGTACTTTGAGTACAACTGATCCAGAGGATAAAGGATATGACTTTTGCAGGTCATAATGACACTAGAAACTCTCATTTACCAGGAAGCATTCTATGTGTATGAAAATGCAGTCTTGCTAGGTGGCAGAATCAGGTGAAGTGAGGCACACTTCCTCTGTCTTTTAGCTGCATACAAAATGCCTAAATTATCAGATATCTGTGATGGAAAAATGAGAATGTTTTTGAATTGTCTCTTCTAGTGCTTTGAATCAACCTATCTGCAAGATTCTGTGAGTTGACTCTAAGGCACTTAATAAACATATGTTGATTAACCAATCACCAACAGTTGTGCAGGAGCTTTCTAAATTATTTCCAAAATATTGGCTACAAGGAGGTTTAATAGTAGATGGGAAATATCCCAAGAATCAGGGCCCATTGTGATGGAAAGCTGATCTCTCAAGTATCAAAAGACACTGTGACCACTCCAATGACTTTTGGCCACAAGAAGGAAACATTAATTGTGGCTACAGGGAAGCTTCCCACCCTTCCAGCCTGCCAACAGAGGGATACACGAACACTTCATTCCCAGTGGAGTTCAAGACAATGGAGCCACAGTGGTTTTTCCAGAAAGGGTTAGAAAACTCTCATTAAAGAGAAATCATGTTGAAATGTTGAAATGCTCTTGGGGAGGTGAACTAAAGTAAATAGAAAAATGAAACAAATCTGTGAAATAGACAAAATAGCAACCACCACCACCTTTGAGGTGTCAATTTGTAAAATGTGAGTCATGGTAAATATAACCAGTCTCTATTTTTCTCCATTAGCCGTACCCTATCATTCTAGTAGATTAATAATAAAATTATAGTTGACCAAAGAAACCTGGTTATTGGAGGCTTCTCACTTCCATTTTCTAATCTGCATTATATTCTGTTACAGAAGCAAGTTCATTGAGTTATTGGGCTGAGGGCAGGCAAACACTATTGATAATCTTCTCTTTGAGCATTTGAGGATTGATAGTTTTCAAACAGAATCCCACAGTCTACTGAATGATGACAGTGTCCTCATAGCTCTAATTAAATATAACACATTTTAGTTATAACTGAAAATAGTAAGGACAATGGCACTTACACCAAAATTGTGCAATCTAAGGTTATATATGCATTTACTTTTGTACTAGTGCATAAGTTCTGGAACCAGACTGCCATGGTTCATATCCAGTCTCTTCCACCTATTAAATGTGAGGGAAAGTCACTTAACCTCTCTGTGTTTCAGTTTCCTCATCTGTAAAATCTGGATAATATTACCTACCACATAGGGTGATGGTGAGGATGTAATGAATTGATACATGTAAATCTCTTAAATGGTGCTTGCCCTATAGCAAGAGTGATATGTGTTCATTATTATTACGTGATTGCCCATCAGAAAGATGCTCACATCCCCACCAAGGGCCTAGGTTCAAAATGGTGTAGGCTACATCTTCTGTAAGAATTCAAAAGAGGGGAAGAATCACTGTGGGCCTCAATAATAATAGTCTCCACTCTCAACTTTGCGGTAGCCATCAATGAAATGAAGAAGAAAGTACCTGCCCTGCCAGCATCTCAGAGAAATTTTGATAATTAAATGAAATGGTGATTGGGAAGAGTTTTATGAATTTATAAAACATGGTAACTATGTAATTTAGAAGCATTATTATTATTGTCATTTTGTAAGAAGCCTCAAGGAGTTGGAAGACTTTGAAGGAGGAGCTACAAAAGGAATTTTCCTCCTGCAGGTGGTGGCAAGGTGCCCAAATGCACCCCAGTCGTCTGCACTGTATCAGTGAACAGGCTGAAACTCACTCTTTTTTTTTTTAATTTTTGTAATTCACTCTTTTTTGTAATTCTTTTTATTTTGTAATATACTCTTCTTTGATGATAAAAATCAAAGAAGAACAAGAGGGAGAAAGAGAACTCAGCCGCCCAAATATGAATCAAAATTATTTTCACTGACTCTACTGCCAGCATCCAGGATATGAAACTGTCATCTGCTGGATTCCTGAGCTGCCTGTCAAATCCCTTAGGATTGTGGGAGCTAGTCCTCTATTTCACTAGGAGCCTCTGAGTGTTACAGTGTAGTAGGTTGCCTAGTAATTCCTGCATTCTTCTCCTCCTAAAATATCTCAAATGTCAAAGGAAAACAGCATTTTAATACAATTCCCTCTAACAAAAAAGAAAGTTATTATGTATATGATGTATGTGTGATATTTCTTTTGGATAAAACTTAACTCCCATTGTTTCTTTCGGTGTAAGTTTTTATTTGTCATAAATGTAGTGCAGTTAGGTATTGAGTTCCCTTGGGTTTTTTTATATCATCAGGTTCTGATTAAAAGCATTAAGTTGTGAGGTGCCTGGGTGGCTCGGTCGGTGAAGTGTCTGACTTCAGCTCAAGGTGTGTGGGTTTAAGCCCCACGTTGGGCTCTGTACTGATAGCTCAGAGCCTGGAACCTGCTTTGGATTCTGTGTCTCCCTCTCTCTCTGCCCCTGCCCCCCGCTCATTCTCTCTCTCTCTCTCTCTCTCTCTCTCTCTCTTTCTCTCCCTCTCTCTCTGTCTCAAAAATAAACATTAGTAAAATAAAATAAATAAAAGCATTAAGTTGTTTACAAAACATATGAATATATGGGAGGAAGGAAAAAAGAGAGAGGGAAACAAACCATTGAGACTCTTAAAATAGAGAATAAACTGAGGATTGATGGAGAAAGGTGGGTGGGGGATGGGCTAGATGGGTAACGAGTATTAGGAGGGCATTTGTTGGGATGAACACTGGATATCATATGGAAGTCACGAATCACTGAATTCTACTCCTGAAACTGATATTATACTGTATTTTAACTAACTAGAATTTAGTTCATTCTTAACTAAAATTAAAAAATTTTTAAAGGAAGGGGGAAAAGCATTAAGTTCTTTTATTAAATGAAAATTTTAATCACACATTTTAGGGTTGCTAATTGAAAGCCCTTTCCAGACTCATAGATGAGCCAATGCATTGGAGGAAGAGTAAGAAACTGAGATGAAACCCCAAGTAGAGATTGCTTTGAATAGAAACTTTGTAACTCCCCTGGCACTGTTTTATTGAGCCATCCTCACAGGTGTGATCTGGAACCATTGTTTTTAATAACTTCAACAGCTATTTTAAAGAACCTTACTTACTCTTCTGAGAAGTTTTGGAATGACATGTGGGTATCATTGCTTTCTGCTACTGTGTTCTGTACTCGATTTCTTTTGGTCATCAGGGGCAAGAAAAAAACCTAAATGAAGATCTAAATTTTTAAGGCATTTAACAATCTATTAAGCAGGGAGTCAAAGTTTCCCAGGGCACAAACTATTCCACAGATGTAGGCTGGATGCTTTAGGAGGTGAGATATACCACATTAACAGACTGTGTTTAGACACCTTTGGACAGCAAACAGGTTTCAGAATCAGAAAAAAAATGAGGTTTAGTTCCAAACTCCCATCACATCAGTCTTTGTTCTCACTAACCATGGGTTTCCTAATCTCTTAACCAGAGTATAAAAGATTCTGACATCATAGCGTTGTGTAGAGGTTAAATGAGGAAATGTATGTCAAAATGACTTCTAGACTCCAAAACCGTTTAAAGGAAAAACTTTATTTTCCTGGGTACACAAGTCATCAGGAAACCTAACTGTACCACTTCTGGAAACTGTGTGATATTGTGTGTAACGTTTCTCACATGGTGAGACATGATATGTCTATAAAGGTTAAGAGCTCCATCTCTGGAATTTTGAAAGACCTCAGTACAACACATCAAGGGTTCTGGTTTCATGTCAGAGTCTCCTATTAGAACCTCTACCTGGATTTGGAAATCACTTACTCTCTAAAGTTTCTACTTTTGCTTCACTTTGGGTCTGTGATGACAGTTTTTTTCTCGATCATGCTTGCTCAGAAATGCAATCAATAAGATTTTTAAAATATCGTATTTTTGAACACTTTATTGGTTTTATTGGGATGGTCATTCATGGTGGATAGACAGACTACCAGACAATGGAAATGAAAGTCTGCCATAAGTCATAACTCAATAACAGCACGCCTGCTTGTGCAGAGATCTATAAAAATTTACATCTATATAATTTGAAATAATCAGTATTTTACTATTCAGTGGCTGATAATTGACTTTATTGAAAGACACTTATTCTAAATCACATGTTCTAAATACACTTTCCCTTAGTGTATTACTGTTGTATTCTGAATCATGATCTCCTTTATTCCAAAGTCACATCTTTAAGACTAAAATGTATCTGTTATTTAATTACCCTGAAAACTTCAGTAACTATTTTACCATAGACTATATATAATTGGAGGGGGGTGGGGGGCATCTGGGTGGCTCAGTCAGTTAAGTGGCCAACTCTTGATTTCAGCTAAGGTCATGATCTCACGGTTTGTGAGACTGAGTCCCGCATTGGGCCCAGGGCTGACAGCTTGGAGCCTTCTTGAGATTCTCCTCTCCCTCTCTCTCTCTTTCTGCCCCTCCCCTCTCACACACACTCTGTCTTTCTCACTCTCTCTCTCTAAAAATAAGTAAATAAACTTTAAAAAAAAAACAAAGAAAGAATTGGTCCAATAAAAACTGAGGGATGAGCAAAGTGGGGAGGTAGGGTTCAGAATGAGCTTGTCACATTAGGAAACCATCAATCAAACAAAAAGGCAACCTACTGAATGGGAGATGATATTTTCAAATGATACTTTTGATAAAGGGTTAATATCAAAAATACATAAAGAGCTTATACAACTCAATACCAAAATCTTGGTTAATTTCTTATTATTGCTTTTCTATTTTATATAAGCTGCTTTGCTAAATATGAGAATGACTTTATACACTCTATGTCTTTGAGTGTTTTTGCATATTTAATCAGAATTTCATTATCTCTGCTTTAAATATTTGGTACAAAGATGAATGTTACATATTTTTAAGTTTGATTTGCATTATAACTCAGGGCAAAAGTAAAATTCCAGAAAGTTATATTCCTAAATGTTTATAACTGATATGGGAAATAACATGAGAGACATCTTTTTCATAAACCCATCCACCCTTCTAGTCAACAGAGTAAAGAATCCCTTTATGGGCCACCAGAAAGACTGTACCTTTTCATGTCACTTCTCAGCTTCCTGTCATGTCATTCCCACAGAGAACCACAGCAGACATGTGCTAATGAAAAAAATCTGAAACACATTTGCTCTTCTGTTTTCCAATGAAATTAATGGGCACTGAATGACAATTTTCCATGTCCCTAATCTTTATCATGCCAGGAGTTAGCGCATGTCATTGTCAATGTCGCTTTTTAAACTCCTGGGCAGATATGTTGGCTGAGGATGACGAGAAAAGTGATTTCCAATAAATGAGATGCCTGTCGGAGGAAGAATAGATATCATGGACAGGTGGGTTCTGAGGGCCTCTGTGGCAAAGCTGTTAGCTGATTTCCAAAATTATCTCTGCACTTTATAGTTATTCAGCAAATCTCTTCTCACAATAAATAGATCCCCTGTGCTGCTTTAAAAGGCCATGGCATTCATTTCATTCCATTTCATGGAACAGGAGCAGCTTGTTGATTAGATGAAAAAGAAGTTATCCCTGCAATCGTCTGCTTTTCACCCTCCATTTATAAGGTGATTGGAAATTTCATAGTAATGATCTCTTAGTACATTTTTTCTGACATTACTTTTAGAGTCTATTGGGTAGCAACTTTTTTGTTCCCTCAAGGAAATCAATTTGGGGTAGTTGTTTACTATACATCACAATACACAAGCTTTGAAATTTACTACAAACAAGACCTCACTAGATTTCTTTTCTTTCCCTCCCCTTTGGCAGTTTGCCGACAATAAATGGCTTTCAACTCCCTAATGGACATTTTTTTCTAGTCTACTACCACTAGAGCTTTATGTCATCCTGAAGCTATCAGGGAAATCCAAAATAGAAGATTTTATTTTATCCAACCTGTCATAGTCTGTTTCTGGACCCAGGGGGGCTTTTATGTGTGTGGGAGGGGGTGGAGAGGGGGGTGGACTTTAACTCCATTTTGAATAGAAATCCAAGACCAAGCTTCTGAGAAAATCCCTGACAAATGTTTCTAGTTGGGAGAATTGATAGCTTGCCTTTAATAAGAGGAGTTTACCTCCATATCTTTTTAAGATGCTATCTTGTCATATAAGGCAGTCAAGACAGTATGTTAAAGAATACTAGCCCTAAACTGTTAACTACTTGACATGGCTCATTCCTCTGCTGACCTGCTGTGGCTGTTAATAGCCAAACAGCAGCTACTGGTGTGAAAGATTAAACCATAAGGACAGAAAAAAAAAATCTATACCCATGATTTCTTCATTTAAAACCTGTCAGGAATGGTATTGGACCAAATTTCCTAAGATGGACCAGATGCTCTGCACATATAATTAAACTTGTTCATATTTTTTATGCTCACTCTCTGTCTGTCTCTCTCATTATAAATTATATATACTATATGTGCTTTTAATAGATATGGTATGATATGATATGATATTACATAATAGGAATAATTGCTTTAAGATTAGTTCTGATTTGGACTTCCTTAGTGTAAACATATTTCTTCTCCTTTACATTATATACACAGCATACTGAATGAATTTAATTTCAAAATGTTCAATGCCCTTTAAACACAGGAAATAAGCTTGCTATCTATTCTTTTTTCATAAATATGGCATCTTACACCCACAAAAGTAAAGGCAATGTGGTGTACAACAAAGCATTGCTATTTATTCAAATTGTAAAATGGACTGCTAAAAAGATTGAAGGGCTGGATAAAACTACCAACTTATATTGTTTTTCATAAATACGTTGATACTCCAAAAATAATAGATTGTATCTATCAGTAAAATCTACTGGTTTATAAGAATTTACTATTTTATTTTATTTTATTTTATTTTATTTTATTTTATCTTATTTTATTTTATATTTTATTTTTTAAAATTTACATCCAAATTAGTTAACATATAGTGCAACAATGATTTCAGGGGTAGATTCCTTAATGCCTCTTACCCTTTTAGCTCATCTCCCCTCCCACAACCCCTCCAGCAACCCTCAGTTTGTTCTCCATATTTATGAGTCTCTTGTTTTGTCCCCCTCCCTGTTTTTATATTATTTTTGTTTCCCTTCCCTTATGTTCATCTGTTTTGTCTCTTCAAGTCCTCATATGAGTGAAGTCATATGATTTTTGTCTTTCTCTGACTGACTAATTTCACTTAGCATAATAATCTCCAGTTCCATCCACGTAGTTGCAAATAGCAAGATTTCATTCTTTTCGATTGCTGAGTAATACTCCATTGTATATATGCACCACATCTTCTTTATCCATTCATCCACCGATGGACATCTGGGCTCTTTCCATATTTTGGCTATTGTTGATAGTGCTACTATAAACATGGGGGTGCATGAGTCCCTTCGAAACAGCACACCTGTATCCCGTGGATAAATGCCTAGTAGTGCAATTGCTGCATCATAGGGTAGTACTATTTTTTTTTTTTTTGAGGAACCTTCATACTGTTTTCCAGAGTGGCTGCACCAGCTTGCATTCCCACCAACAATGCAAAAGAGTTCCTCTTTCTCCACATCCTCGCCAACATCTGTTGTTGCCTGAGTTGTTAATGTTAGCCATTCTGACAGATATAAGGTGCTATCCCATTGTGGTTTTGATTTGTATTTTGCTGATGATGAGTGATGTTGAGCATTTTTTCATGTGTCGGTTGGATATCTGGATGTCTTCCTTGGAGAAGTGTCTATTCATGTCTTTTTCCCATTTCTACACTGGATGATTTGTTTTTTGGGTGTTGAGTTTGATAAGTTCTTTATAGATTTTGGATACTAACCCTTTATCTGATATGTCATTTGCAAATATCTTGTCCCATTCCATCAGTTGCCTTTTAGTTTTGTTGATTGTTTCCTTCACTGTGCAGAAGCTTTTTAGTTTGATGAGGTCCCAGTAGTTCATTTTTGCTTTTGTTTCCCTTGCCTCCAGAGACATGTTGGGTAAGAAGTTGCTGTGGCCAAGATCAGAGAGGTTTTTGTGTGCTTTCTCCTCGAGGATTTTGATGGCTTCCTGTCTTACATTGAGGTTTTTCATCCATTTTGAGTTTATTTTTGTGTCTGGTATAAGAAAGTGGTCCAGTTCATTCTTTTGCATGTTGCTATCCAGTTTTCCCAGCACCACTTGCTGAAGACTGTCTTTATTCCATTGGTATTCTTTCCTGCTTTGTCAAGGATTAGTTGGCCATACGTTTGTGGGTCCATTTCTGGGTTCTCTATTCTATTCCATTGATCTGAATGTCTGTTCTTGTGCCAGTCCCATACTGTCTTGATGATTACAGCTTTTTAGTATAGCTTGAAGTCTGGGATTGTGATGCCTCCTACTTTGGTTTTCTTTTTCAAGATTACTTTGGCTATTCGGGGTCTTTTCTGGTTCCATACAAATTTTAGGATTATTTGTTCTAGCTCTGTGAAGAATGCTGGTGTTATTTTGATAGGGATTGCATTGAATATGTAGAATTTTGGGGGTATTATCGACATTTTAACAATATTAGTTCTTCCTATCCAGGAGCATGGAATGTTTTTTTTCATTTTTTTGTGTGTCTTCTTCAATTTCTTTCATAAGCTTTCTATAGTTTTAAGTGTATATATTTTTCACCTCTTTGGTTAGATTTATTCCTAGGTATTTTATGGTTTTTGGTGCAACTGTAAATGGGATCGATTCCTTGATTTCTCTTTCTGTCACTTCATTGTTCGTGTATAGGAATGCAACAGATTTCTGTGTATTGATTTTATATCCTGCAACTTTACTGAATTCATGAATCAATTCTAGCAGTTTTTTGGTGGAATCTTTTGGGTTTTCCATATAGAGTATCATGTCATCTGTGAGGAGTGAAAATTTGACCTCCTCCTGGCCAATTTGGATGCCTTTTATTTCTTTGTGTTGTCTGATTGCAGAGGCTAAGACTTCCAATACTATGTTGAATAACAGTGGTGAGAGTGGACATCCCTGTCTTGTTCCTGACCTTAGGGGGAAAACTCTGTTTTTCCCCATTGAGGATGATATTAGCGTTGGGTCGTTCATATATGGCTTTTATGATCTTGAGGTATGCTCCTTCTATCCCTACTTTCTTGAGGGTTTTTATCAAGAAAAGATGGTGTATTTTGTCAAATGCTTTCTCTGCATCTGTTGAGAGGATCATATGGTTCTTGTCCTTTCTCTTATTGATGTGATGAATCACGTTAATTGTTTTGTGGATATTGAACCAGCCCTGCATCCCAGGTATAAATCCCACTTGGTTGTGGTGAATAATTTTTTTAATGTATTGTTTGATCTGGTTGGCTAATATCTTGTTGAGGATTTTTGCATCCATGTTTATCAGGGAAATTGCTCTATAGTTCTTTTTAGTGGGGTCTCTGTCTGGTTTTGGAATCAAGGTAATGCTGGCTTCATAGAAAGAGTTTGGAAATTTTCCTTCCATTTCTATTTTTTGGAAAGCTTCAAGAGAATAGGTGTTACTTCCTTAAATGTTTGGTAGAATTCCCCTGGAAAGCCATCTGGCCTTGGACTCTTGTTTTTTGGAAGATTTTTGATTACTAATTCGATTTCCTTACTGGTTATGGGTCTGTTCAAATTTTCTGTATCTTCCTGTTTCAGTTTTGGTAGTGTATATGTTTCTAGGAATTTGTCCACTTCTTCCAGATTACCCATTTTATTGACATATAATTGCTCATAATATTCTCTTATTATTTTTATTTCTGTTGTGTTGGTTGTGATCTGTCCTCTTTCAGTCTTGATTTCATGTATTTGGGTCCTTTCCTTTTTCTTCTTGATCAAACTGGCTAGTGGTTTATCAATTTTGTTAATTCTTTCAAAGAACCAGCTTCTGGTTTCATTGATCTGTTCTACTGTTTTTTTGTTTCGATAGCATTAATTTCTGCTCTAATTTTTATTATTTCCTGTCGTCTGCAGGTTTGAGGTTTTATTTGCTGTTCTTTTTCCAGCTCCTTAAGGCATGAGGTTGGATTGTGTATCTGATATCTTTCTTCCTTCTTTAGGAAGGCCTGGATTGCTATATACTTTCCTCTTATGGCAGCCTTTGCTGCATCCCAGAGGTTTTGGGTTGTGGTGTTACCATTTTCATTGACTTCCATGTAATTTTTAATTTCCTTTTTAACTGCTTGGTTAGCCCATTCATTCTTTAGTATGATGTTCTTCAGTCTCCAAGTATTTGTTACCTTTCCAATTTTTTTCTTGTGGTTGATTTTGAGTTTCATAGCGTTGTGGTCTGAAAATGTGCATGGTATGATCTTGATCTTTTTGTACTTACTTAGGGCTGATTTGTGTCCCAGTATATGGTCTATTCTGGAGAACGTTCCATGTGCACTGGAGAAGAATGTATATTCTGTTGCTTTAGGATGAAATGTTCTGAATATATCTGTTAAGTCCATCTGGTCCAGTGTGTCATTCAAAGACATTTTTTCTTTGTGGATTTTTTGATTGATGATCTGTCCATTGCTGTGAGTGGGGTGTTGAATTCTCCTACTATTAAGGTATTGCTATCGATGAGTTTATGTTTATGATTAATTGATTTATATATTTGGGTACTCTCACATTTGGTGCATAAATGTTTACAATTGTCAGGTCTTCTTGTTCCATAGACCCCTTGATTATGATATAATGCCCTTGTTCATCCCTTGATATAGTCTTTATTTTGAAGTCTAGATTGTCTGATATGACTATGGCTACTCCGGCTTTCTTTTGTTGACCATTAGCATGATAGATGGTTCTCCATCCCCTTATTTTCAATCTGAAGGTGACTTTAGGTCTAAAGTGGGTCTCTTGTAAACAGAATATAGAAGGATCTTGTTTTCTTATCCATTCTGTTACCCTATGTCTTTTGATTGGAGCACTGAGTCCATTGACATTTAGAGTGAGTACTGAAATATATGAATTTATTGCCATTATGATGCTTGTAGAGTTGGAGTTTCTGGTGATATTCTCTGGTCCTTTCTAATCTTTTGTTGCTTTTGGTATATATATATATATATATATATATATATATATATATATGTATATTCATCTTTTCTCCCCTCAGAAAGTCCCCCTTAAAATTTCTTTTAGGGCTGGTTTAGTGGTCACAAACTCCTTTAATTTTTGTTTGCCTAGGAAACTTTTTATCTCTCCTTCTATTTTGAATGACAGCCTTGCTGGATAAAGAATTCTTGGCTGCATATTTTTCTCATTCAGCACACTGAATATATCCCACCACTCCCTTCTGGCCTGCCAAGTTTCTGTGGATAGGTCTGCTGCAAACCTGATCTGTCTTCCCTTGTAATTTAGGGACATTTTTTCCCTTGGTGCTTTCATGATTCTCTCCTTGCCTGAGTATTTTGTGAATTGGACTATGATATGCCTTGTTGATGGTCAGTTGAATTTAATGGGGGTCCTCTGTGCTTCCTGGATTTTGATGTCTGTGTCTTTCCCCAGGTTAGGAAAGTTTTCTGCTTTGATTTGCCCACATAACACTTCTACCCCTATTTCTCTCTGTTCTTCTTCTGGGACCCCTATGATTCTCATGTTGTTCCTTTTTAATGAGTCACTGATATCTCTAATTCTTAAGTCGTGTTCTTTTGCCTTAATCTCCCTCTTTTTTCTGCTTTATTCTCTATAAGTTTGTCCTCTATGTCGCTCTATAATTCTATAAGTTATTCTCTATAAGTTTGTCCTCTATGTCGCTGATTCTCTGTTCTGCCTCATCCATCCTGCCGCCACTGCAACCAACCGTGATTGCAGCTCAGTTATAGAATTTTTCATTTCATTCTGGCTATGTTTTTTACTTTTTTTTTATCTCTACAGAAAGGCATTCTAATCTATTTTCTACTCCAGCTAGTATTCTTATTATCGCGATTCTAAATTCTGGTTTAGATATCTTGCTTGTATCTGTGTTGGTTAAATCCCTGGCTGTTGTTTCTTCGTGCTCTTTGTTTTTGGGTGAATTCCTTCGTTTTGTCATTTTGAAGGGAGAAAAGGAATTAATGAGATAGAAAAATTGAAATTAAAAAAAATTAAAACTAAAAAAAAATTAAAATTAAAAATAAACACACACACAAAAAATCGAATAGATGATGCTAGACCCTCTGTGTGTTTTGGTCTGAGTATTGAAAGTGGTTTGACAGATTAGAGAAAAAAGAATGAGGAGAGGAAAAAAAAATGAAATCATTTGAGAATTTGAAAAAATGAATACACTGAAGTAGACTAAAATGAGATGATGGGAGTAAAATAGAATTTGAAAAAATATACACAAAAGTAAAGAATATAGTAGAAAAAATCAAATAAATATATTTTTAATAAAAATTAAAAATAAATATGAATTTTTTTCATTTTCTGTATTTAAGAGAAAAGATATGAAAAAGAGAAAAAAGAGAAAAAAGAAAAGAAAAAAAGAAAAAAATAGTTTGAAAATTTGAAAAAGTGAATACACTGTAGTAGACTAAAATAAAATGATGGAATTAAAACAGAATTTGAAAAAATTTGCATAACAGCAAAAAATATAGTAATACAAATTAAATAAAAATATTTTAAATAGAAATTGAAAGTAAAAATGAAGTTTTTCTCTTGCTGCATTCAAGAAAAAGAAGAGAAATGAAAAAGAGGAAAAAAAGGAAAAGAAAGAAAAGGAAATTGTTTGAAAATTTTAAAAGGTGAGTACACTGAAGACTAAAATAAAATGATGGAAGTAAAGTAGAATTTGAAAAAATTTACACAAAAGTAAAAAATATAGTAATAACAATGAAAGAAAGATATTTTTAATAAAAATTGAAAATAAAAATGAATTTTTTCTCTTTCTGTATTCAAGAAAAAGAAAAGAATTGTAAAAGAGAAGGAAAAAGGAAAAAAAAAGAAAATTGAATAGATGAACCTAACAGATTGAAGTAGGACTGAAATTGTTTTTGTTTTCCCCTAGAAGTCATTCTATGTAGCTCTTTATAGTCCATAAATTAAGCAAGCAGTGAGACATGTGTTCTTGTTCTTGAAGAGCGGAGTTGGCCCAGTTGGGCGGGGCTCAGTGTAACAGCTCTGCCCTCCACTAGGTGGCGATGTTAGCCTACTTGGGTGGATTGTTGCGGTGCTCATAGGTGCATATGTCCGTGCGCGGGAGCGGTGAAAATGGCACCACTCAGCCACCCAGTCTGTTCTCCCAGATCATCAATCGCGCACCTGTCCCCTGACTTCAGCTCTCGTCCACTCCCCGCTTCAGGGGTTATGGAAAATCACAACACACATCTGGCACCAGCCTTCACCCTTAACAATCTTGTCCCAGCACCAGCGAATGTGGCCGCTTTCTGGGGTAAATGTGGCTTCAACGGTCTCTACCAAATGTCCTTCCAATAGTGGAACTGCTTTTCACCGCATGGCCTGAGAACCTCCCGGACCCCACTCTGCTCCTGGGGATTCGCCCTTCCCACCAGAGCACCACCAGTTATCGAGCTGTGGAGTTGCAGCCTTTGTGCTCCCCTTGTTTACAGTCTTAATGGAATTTAAACCTTCTCCTTTCTCCTTTCTCCCTTTTTAGTTTAGTCCCTGCGGCTGTTTCGAATTTTCCACTTTCTCTCCAGCTGCTTTTGGGGAGGGGTGATTTTCCTGTCTTCTCCCCTGCTTCCCCATCTCCATCCTCTCTCTGCCCACAAAAGCGGTTCCCTATATTTTGCAGCTTCTTGCTCCCCAAGTTCAGCTCTCCACACCATGTACCTGCTGAATTCTGTGGTTCATGCTGTGCACATTGTTGTGTTAATCCTCCAATCAGTTTTCTGTGTGTAGGATGGTTTAGTGTTGGTCTGGCTGTATTTCATGGATGCAAGATACACAAAAATCTTCCATGTTGTTCTGCCATTTTGGTTCCTCCCCAAGAGTTTAATATTTATTGATATAGCTTTATATGCTGTACCCTAACTTTTACCATGACTTTCTCTTCAGGGCCCAATACTTCTCTTTCCTTAGAATCTATTAGTTAAGTGTGCTTTTGTTGTTCTTGTTTCCTATAAGCATAGATGAACACCAATGGAAAATTAAGTGGTCATAATGAACATGGACATTTTTTTATTTTCTCTTCTCCATTGGGAAAGATGTACTGAATTCTAAAAATAATTGTAAATCTTCAGACATATTTGCTTATACTTTAATGTGTTTGTTTCATCTTTGTTGAAAACCCAAGAGAAAAATCCTAATGTTTAGGTTACACTATCAGTTCAAATTTTTTCAATCAGATATGAGATTCATTTTCCACTTCTCCCCCATAACTGATAGAGTGGAACAGCTACCGCTATTACCTGAAGGAATGCAGTTCAGAATGGTGTTTTTCTTGCCTTCTCTGCTCAAAGGAAACTTCAAATGCAGACTCCTCCTCCAAAAGTATTTTAACTAGCAGAACACTCAGTGTTGAAATGTCTACGTTGGTCCCTGCCAGGAAGATTCCATCAACTTCTATCTGTATCACTTACCCTCTTCTGTTGACTTAGCATTTCCTGAAATACAGTCTTCACTGACCTAGTACTCCAGGAAACACCAATTTAGCATGGTAAATTACCATTTTCACTGCTGCCTCAGCTTTTCCGGCAGACTATTTTTTTTTCCTTAGCCTCTTCTGTCAGAGAGCTATGTTTTTGAGGTGGATTTAGAAGTTCAGGACTATTACAGAACATAATGACAGGATGCCCTCAAGTGGTAACATTTACTCTACCCAGAAAGCTCTAAATGGCTTACAACATGAATGCACAATTCATCTTGTGGCCTCCTTAACAGAGGTGGATAGCATCCCTGTAGCTCAATAAATGGGGTAGCAGGCAAAAGCTGTATCTGAAAGGAGATAACATGCACTTAACCAAAAAGATTTTCTATGTGTCTCAAAATACCATTCCTTAAAATATTGATTGCAATTCTTCCTAATTGTCTACCATTATGTATTAACAGAATCCAATTGGTTATAGGAATTTTTTAAATATATTTAGTGGGATCATTGACCTCAAAAATTGGTACATTTCACAACAACCTCGGTTCCACTAATTAATGACTCTGAAACTCCGTTCTCTCATCTGCAAAATCACAACAGAATAGATGAGACAGATCAAAAGAAATATATGAATGTCACATAGAAGAGTGTCTACTGCAAAGAAGGAGCTCAAGGAAAGATCATTTTAGTTCCATTTCATTTTTCACATTTCTCATTATCAGTGATAACACAGTGAGGAGTCTAGCTCAGAATTCAGATGAGAAAACTGATATTTGGAAAGGGCCAGAAGGACTGAAATGGTGTACTGATACTAATGTGACGACATGTAATAAATCCCTTAGAACTTCCATCTGAGCACTTTTCCAACAGGATCCAAAGCTCTGCCTTTTATATTGAAGTCTTCTGTCATTTATTCTGGTAAGTAGACCTATTCTGGTTAAAACTTTCAGTTACTCAAGTCAGCCACCTCAGAGCTATCCTTGAATTTTTATTTCCTAATTGAAATATTTATTTTTCTGAATGTTTCTTCAATCTGTCACCTCCTTTTTAACAACTATGACAGCTTTGGTTCAGGTCCTCAGCATTTTCCACCTAACTGGGCTTTCCGACATCAGTCTCCTCTACTCACTGTGACTGCTAAAAATTATCTTTCCAAAATACAAGTATGACCATTCTTCTTTAGGTTAGGCTAGTCAATATTTTTTTAATTTCCAACAGGAAAAAAAGTCCAGTTCTTTACAAATTGTAGAAGGTCCACCAAGTTCTACATCATGACCCTAGCTTTCCTTTCTCTTTCTTTCTTTTTCTTTTTCTTTTTCTTTCTTTCTTTCTTTCTTTCTTTCTTTCTTTCTTTCTTTCCTTCTTTCTTTCTTTCTTCTCATTTCCCATCTGCACCTGATGACATGCAAAATTCACTTTCTTCCATTTCTCTCTTCCTTCTGTAGGCTATTTTCCATTTTTGGAATGCCCAACAACCTCAATTTATTTACTTTGAAAAACTTACATATCCCTTCACTCTATTCTATTCAAATTTTACCTTTGAATCTTTGAATCTTTCACTACTTCTCCAATTATTCTTTTAATTTTTTACTATGTTTCCATAATACTTTGTATACATCTTTTATTAAAATACACTATTAATTCCTGATTAAAAAGTTGTTTTATTTTCTCGACTATGTATCTATTTAGCTGTACACACTAGATCTTATTTGAATGTTTCTGCCTCAACATTATAATATCTTATAAATTGGAAATCCTGGAAAATGTTTAGTCCATCAATGATTAAATACATAAATGCAAGGCATTAAATATTCTTTAAGTGTTACAATGCATAAATATAGTATTTATGAAATGGGAATTCAATTGGCTATAAATTCAGTATAAATCTAGAAGATAAACACTTTTTTAATTATTTAATCAAGAGTTAGAGTTTAGAATAGCTCAAACAGCTACAAAGTGAGGAATAAAACCTTGGATATGAGGACTATACAAAGGATGAACCCCAAATCTGTGTGTAAACTTCACACAATCCATTGATCAATCCCTGAAATACCTACAAGTAGAGGAAAAGCCAAGGAGCTAGACAGGGGGTAGCAAATGAAAAGCTGAGGTAACTGAGCACAGATCTTTGCTGCTGCTTACTGCAAGAAAGAGAGTTTAAATCAAGCCAAATTACTGCTTATAACTATATATATATATATATTCTTGGAAATTAACAATAGTTCAAAACACTGTAATACATCTTCTTTGATTTCCAGCATACAATCACAAATTACTAGACTTGAAAAAAGAAAAAGAATAAAAACACAAAAGACAAACCATAATCAACAGAAAAAATAGTCAGTATAAATAATCTCAAGATGATCCAGATGTTAGAATTATGAAACTAGGACTAGTTTTAAGTTTATTTATTTATTTTGAGGTTAGGGAGACGCAGATAGAGGGAGAGACAGAATCCCAAGTAGGCTCCACACTGTCAGCACAGAGTCAGGCAATGTGTTAAATTGTCATGAATTGCAAGTTTCTGACCTGAGCTGAAATCAAGAGTCAGATACTTAACCAACTGAAACACCCAGGCACCCCTAAAATTAGAACTTTAAAACAGACATTATGATATAATCACAGTTTTCATGAAAAACATGGTTATAATTAATTAACAGGTAGAGATTTATAACAAATAGATGGAAAGTTAAATAACAACCAAATACAAATCCTAGAACTGAAAATGAAATATCTGAAATGAGAAAAAAAGTTATTATTACATATGCTTAACAGCTAATTGGAGAGGGCAGAATAAATGGTCAATTAACTTAAAGATTTATGAATACAAATCACTCAATTTGAACAGAAGTGTAGAAAAGGTGTTAAAAAATAGAACAGAATCTGAGTAGAACAGTATCAATCAGTCTGACAGATGGATTACATTACTGCAATATTACATAACTGGAGCCCAGGGAGAAGAGGGGAAAAAGGAAAGAAGAGAGAAGAAAGAAGGGATATAGAAGAGAAAATATATATTGTAGAAGAAAATATTCTTGATTTTAGGAAATGCTCTCAAATATTTTAGAACATATTCATTTGCTAGGTCTGCCAGAAAAAAGTACCACAAAAGTAATGACTTCAACAACAGAAATTTATTTTTGAAAGTTCTAGAGACTAAAAGTCCAAGATTAAGGTATCAGTAGAATGATGTTCCCTCTGAAGGCTTTAGGGAAGGATCTGATCCAGGGCTCTTTCCTAGCTCCTGGTAGTTCTTTGACTTGTGGCAGCATTCCTACAGTCTTCACATGGAGTTCTCCCTCTGTGTGTACATGGGTTTAATTGTTCCCTTTTTTATAAGGATAACAGATACATTGGATTAGGCCCACCTTAATGATTTCATGTTACCATTTAACATTACCTCTATGAAGACTATCTCCAAATATGGTTATGTTCTGAGACACTGGGTTTAGGACTTCAGCACATCCTTTTTGGAGGACACAATCCAGCTCATAACAGTGATAAAGGGCTATTATGAAATGTCTAAATTAATCTTAAAAGATTCAGAGAAAATATACAGAAAAACATATACAAGTCCGTATACACACATATGTTTCTTTTACAGAAAGAGAGAAACTAGTTAAGTCATTGGGGAAAATGTAAATAATTGGTAAATCTGGATTTAGAGTATTTGGAATTTCCTAAAGAAGTTTACAATTTATCAAGAATAAAAAGTGACAAACTATTAGACATTGTATATCTCCTTGAAGATCCACTGGCATGAAAGGAGGTATCATTTTGTCTTTCTTAAGAATACAGGAGGGTTAGGAAGTGTCAGACTATGCATGCTTCCTGGCTTCAGCATTCTTGCCCTTTCTACAGTAGGAACCAATTTTATCTCCTCAGCTGTCTCAGCCATATTGCAGCCTCAAGGATAAACAACTGTTCTGAGCAATAAGTATTTAGTGAAATTAAATGGGCATTCTGGGGCTTTGCACTAACTACCTATTGTCTTGATTCAATCTGTGAGCATGGGTCCAGTTATAATATCTCATCTGAACTTTTCCTCAGTCCTAGAAACTCTCTATGTTATTCTTGTCTCTAGGTCCCTCTATGAATGAAATTCCATCTCCCAATATTCAGCCCTAAAAAGAGAGGAATCTGACCTTGAAGTTCCATTCTAGTGAATAAAGAAATTCGTCTTCATATTTCCCCAATACTCATTATCTACTTCTAAAATTTGTGTTATGTATATTTAACACACAATGTTACATTAATTTCAGGTGTACAACTTAATGATTTGACAATTTTATACATTATGCTGTGTTCTCCACAAGTGTAGCTACCATCTGTCCCATTAAATCACTACGATATTATCATCTACTTGTGTTTCTTATTCTCTGCTTTTTACTCCTGTGACTTACTCATTCCATAACCAGAAGCCTGTATCTCCAGCTCCCCTTCATCCATTTTGCCCAGCCCCCCACCCTCCTCACCTCTAGCAACAATCAGTTTGTTCTCTGTATCTATAGTTCTGATTCTGATTTTTGTTTGTTTATTCATTTAAGAGTGGAATCAGATGGTATTTGTCTTTCTCAGTCTGACTTATTTCATTTAGACTAATAGCCTCTAGGTCCATCTGTGTTGTCTCAAATCACACAATCCCATTCTTTTTTTATGGCCATGTAATATTCCAGTGTGGGATGTGGTGTGTGTGTGTGTGTCTCTACAACATCTTCTTTATCCATTCATATGTCAATAGACATTTAGATAGTTTCTATAATATGGCTATTGGGTATAATTCTGCAGTAAACATAGGTGTGCATATATCTTTTCAAATTAGTGTTTGCATTTTCCCTTGGAAAATATCCAATAGTGGAATTATTGGAACATATGGTAGTTTTATTTTTAATTTTTTGAGTAACCTCCACACTGTTTTCCACAGTGGCTGCACCAATTTACATTCCTAACAGTGCACAAGGGTTCCTTTTCTTTGTCAACATTTATTATTTCTTGTCTTCTTGATTTTAGCCATTCTGACAGGTGTGAAGTGATATCTCATTGTGGTTTTAATTTGCATTTCTCTAATGATTAGTAATGTTGAGCATCTTTCCATGTGTCTGCTGGCCATCTGTATTCCTTCTTTGGAAAAATGTATATTCAGGTCCTCTGCCCATTTTTAAATCAGATTTTTTTTTATTTTGAGTTGTATAAATTCTTTATATATTTTAGATATCAACCCCTCATTGGATATGTCATTTGCAAATATCTTCTCCAATTCAGTAGGTTTTCTTTTTGTTTTGTTGATAGTTTCCTTTGCTGTGAAAAAGCTTTTCATTTTTATGTAGTTCCAATGGTTTATTTTGCTTTTATTTCCCTTGCATTACGAGACCTATCTAGAAAAATATTTCTATGGATGATGTCAGAGAAATTATTGCCTATGTTCTCTTCTAGGGTGTTTATAGTCTCGCTGCTCACGTTAAGGTCTTTAATCCATACTGAGTCCACTTTTGTGTACGATCTTAGAAAGTAGTCTAATCTAGTTTCATTCTCTTAGTGTGGCCGTCTGGTTTTTTCAGCATCATTTATTGAAAAGACTATCTTTTTTCCTTATATAGTCTTACCTCCTTCATCATAGATTAATTGATCGTATAAATAGGAATTTATTTCTGGGGTCTCTATTCTGTTGATCTATAAATCTAGTTTTGTGCCAATAACATACTGTTTTGATTATTACAGCTCTGTAGTGTATCTTGAAATCTGGAATTGTGATACCTACAGCTTTGTTCTTCTTTCTCAAGATTGGCTATTTGAGATCTTTTGTGGTTCCATACAAATTTTAGGATTCTTTGTTCTAGCTCTGTGAGATTTCAATTAAGAAGAATTAAGATTTCAATTAAGAAGATTGAAATACTGTTGGTATTTTTCTAGGGATTGCAACAAATCTGTAAATTGTTTTGTGTATTACGGATATTTTGACAATATTAATTCTTCCAATTCATGAGCATGGAATATCTTTCCATTTTTTTGTCATCTTCAATTTTTTTCATAAGTGTTTTATAGTTTTCAGAGTATAGGTCTTTCACCTCCTTGGTTAAGTTTATTCCTAGGTGTTTTATTTTTTTTGGTGCAATTATAAATGGGATTGCTTTTTAATTTCCCTTTCTGCCACTTTATTGTTAGTATATGGAAACACTACTAATGGGGCACCTGAGTGGTTCAGTTGGTTGAGCATTCGACTTTGGCTCAGGTCATGACTCAGGTCATGATTTCAGGTTTGGGCCCCACATCAGGCTTTGAGCTGACAGCACGGAGCCTGTTTCAGATTCTCTGTGTCCCTCTTTCTCTGCCCCTCCCTCCCTCATTCTCTCAAAAATAAACATTAGAAAAAAAGAAACACTATTATTTCTGTGTATTGATTTATTACTGTGAATTCTGTGAATTCATTTATAGCTTCTAGTATTTTGGTGGAATCTTTATTTGTGTATATAGTATCATGTCATCTACAAATAGTGACAGTTTAAACTTTTTCTTTACCAATATGGATGCCTCTTATTTTTTTTTCTTGTCTTATTGTTGTGGCTCAAATTTCTAGTACTATATTGAATAAAAGTGGTGAGAGTGGACACCATTGTCTTGTTCCTGATCTTAGAAGGAAAGCTCTCAGTTTTTCACCATTGAGGATGAGCAGCAAGAATTATATCAGATAAAATAGACTTTAAAATAAATACTATAACAAGAGGCTAAAGAGGACATTACATAATGATAAAACTGAATTATATCAATTCAACAACAGGATATAACAATTGTAAAGGTCTATGAACCTAACTCTGGTTCATACATACATAAAGCACATATTAACACATCTGGTTCATACATACATAAAGCACATATTAACAAACATAAAGAGAGAAGCTGATGGTAATACAATAATAAGAGGGGACTTTAATACTCTACTTACATCAATGGATAGATCATCCAGACAGAAAATCAGTAAAGAAACAATGTCTTTAAATGATGCATTGAAGCAGATGGACAAAACAGAGATATACAGAACATTTCATCCCAAAACAACAGAATACACATTCTTTTCAAGTGGGCATGAAACATTCTGCAGAATAGATCACATATTAGGCCATTAAACAAGGCTCAATAAATTTAAGAAGATTGAAATCTTACAATGTATCTTTTCTGGCTCATTATCCATTTTAACTGACTATGGTTATAGTCTGCCAACTTCTAAGACTATTTATTCTAATTTTGACCTGTTTTTTAGTATGTTAAGGATGTATACAGAAACTGACTTGGTCAATTTATGCTTGGCATACTATATCTCTGTTTTATCCTTTGAACTAGATTTCTCTTATTGTTGTACTCCAGTGGTGTCATCATCAACTCAGCTCTTGAAGATGGTCCCATGACTGGGAATACCTCACTAATTACTTCAAGATAAATTAGATAAAGTGGTACATAACAAAAATAAGGTGTCCACAAGTCCGTTTTCAATTGAATGTGGTTGTATATGCATACAGAAAATGTAGAAAGAAATTAGTGAACGTTAAGAGTAAGGTAGAATAGTATGGTGACAGATGATAATGACACTTGTAGAGAGCAAAGCATAATGTATAAACTTGTTGAATCACTATGTTGTACACCTGAAACTAATGTAACATTGTGTGTCAACTATACCCAAATTTTAAAAATTAATTAATTTAAAAAATTAATATACAAAAAATATATTTAAAAAGAGTAAGATAGAATACCTTAAAAGTGCTCTGGGAATGGGATGGTCCTGAATGTGTATTCAATGACTGTGGAATTACTGGCCTTATGGTCAGAAAACAATTTAGTTTCCTCTTAAATATAAAATCTTACCTAATGATAGTGGCTGCTGGGAATATTGTGTTGGGAGGGATTCTGTGCCTCTTAAGGGCTCAACTAAATAGATCAGTTAGTAAGATCTGCCAGGTTGTAGAAGCCTTGCCTGCACAAGTACTACATTTTTGCCTTTACTATGCAAGCTTCTAGTCTCTTCACAAAAAGAATAGTAGGATATCTTTGATATAAATGAGGACTCGATGACCCCCAAGGTACCAATCCTATTGCCATGTTTCACTGTTCATTCATGATATACATTAAAAAGAATACAGGGAGTATCACTCACTGATGCTTATTCTATGCCAGGCACTAAGTGTCAGTAACTTTCATTTATATTTTTATAACATTTTTGTAAATTGTATTGTTAAACCAGTGGCATACTGGATTGGATGATAATGAGACACATACATGTAAAATTTCTCTCTTTAGTGTTTCAGTCAATTAATGAAGACATCTGACTGTACCAAAAGAGGCCACCTTGCTTTTTACTCAGGTGGTGCATGGTTAATTTTGTGTTTCACCTTATCTGGGACCCAGTGCCCAGATTTTTGGTCAAACATTATTCTGGATGTTTCTCTGAGGATGTTTTTGGATGAGGTTTGTATTTTAATAAGCGGATCTTGAATAAAACAGATTGCCCTCCATAATGTGGGTGGGCCTCATCCAAACAGTTAAAGGCATGACTAGAACAAAAGCTGAGGGAATTCTTTCCTGAGAAAGAGGGAATTCTGCCAACAGACTGACTCCAAACTTTTTCTGTAGCATCAGCTCTTTCTGGTTCACCAGCAACTTTGGGCTCAAAATGCAACTCTTTCCTGGACCTCCAGCCAACTCTTCCATCAGATTTTGGACTCACCAAGCCTCCACAATTATGTAAGCCAATTGCTTAAAATAAATCTATTTCCATATCTCCTATCAGCTCTGTTTCTCTGGAGAGCTCACTAATACAAGTAGGTTGTATAATTAAATGACTCCTTAACTCTACACTCATTTCAGACACTATATGTAAACACACATCATTAAATTTGAGATCCAATGAGGAAACAGAAGAAAATCAAACAAGATACATGTTCTGGCTATTTATTGTTGTATAACAACTCATTAGTGGCTTAAAACAACAACAATCTTATGTTATCTTTTGTGCAGTCTTGGATTCTGTGGATTGGGGAAATAGGGAGTTCTAGTTTGGGCTTTCTTACGCAGTTATAGTTAGACTAGCTGGAGTTGGAACATCCGGTGACTGGAACAGCTGAGACTCTGTGTGTGTGTGTGTGTGTGTGTGTGTGTGTGTGTGGTCTCAAGTCTCTCTACTTAAAAATTTGGGTTACTTTCAGCTTTTTCACAGATTGACAGCCCCCAAGCTGTTAACAGTGTTCACGTGGCATCTGAAGTTTTTAAGTATGAGTGTTCCCATAATCAAGGCTGAAGCTACATCATATTTTATGATAAAGCTTCACAAGTCACATAATATCATTTTCTTTTGAATTTTATTGATTGAAAAAGTCACAAAAGTACACGCTATTTCAAGGAGAGGGAATAGAAATAGATCCCTATCTTAATAAGAGGAGTGCCCCAAAAGTTTGCAGACATATTTTAAAACTTCCATTTTATTCCTTTCATTCCTTCTTTCACTCCTCTCTTAAGAAACGTAGCCGAGCTCAGTCTCTGAAACTGGTAAGGAAACCACAAATCCTTACCCAATCAGTACCAGTTACCCAATTAGTACTAGTTACAGTATGTACTAATCAAGAAGCTATTGTAATCTTAACATCTTGTAGGTAATGTCGAAGTAGAGAATAAGAAACAGTGCAAAACCGGTTCCCTGAGCTTAAAAACTTAGCATTATTTGTAAAGTATATACTTTCCCCTTTCTTTCTGAATCCATCTATTTTTTGATAGCTGTGGGTGGCCTAGTGGTTATTTGGTTACTATGTTCTTGACTCTACAATAGATTTATTCTCTCCAAACAGAATCCCAGAAATTTTCCATGTATACAGTTTTATTAACTTTTTTTCCTTCACTTTGAAAGAATGAGGTGATATTAACATCAAGATATCAAGCAATTATTTGGCTTCCCCCTCAATGGCACATGCTAGAAGGTAACTTGAGAAATTTTTTAATTCCACACTGCAACTGAATGGCAAAACAGATTCTGAGGATTTTTTCTTGTCACGCTAATTTAAGCCTGAATAAACTACATTTTTGATAATATGAAAAATTAATTATGCAAAGCCTGAAAAGTTATCAGTTCCTTGTCCTAAATTAATAAGAGAAGTAGTCTGCTGATCAGCTCTTGGAAATCAATGTTAACACATTTTCCTTCTTCTGTTTTTCATAAACAAGAGATCAACAGATGCTTAAGGCATCAATGTCACTTTTGTGTTAAATAATGCATATAAGATTTTAAGGAATAGGTTGGAGTAAACAAAACAAAACAAACAACTAAAAATAAAAAAAAAGTAGCTAGATAACAGATAGATAGATAGATAGATAGATAGATAATAGATGACAGATAGGAAAAGTGAATTCAAGAGAAGGCATAACATAAAGTAGAAAGAATCACAAGTATAAAAGGAAGGATGAGGAAAATGAGAGAAAGGAGGCACAGGATTAGGAAAAAAGAGAAAAGGAAGTGGATGAGTGGATTGAGGGCATGAGATAGAGTGAATAGAATAGTAAAACCTCTATTCTTTCTCTTTAAGTCTTGGGTCCTTTTAAGAGTTTTGAGAAATAGAAACAGATAAAGATGTGGTACACACACATGCACACACTGGAATATCACACAGCTATAAAAAAAGGATGAGATCTTGCTATTTGCAACAACATCGATGGACCTTGAGTATATTATGCTAAGTGAAATAAGTCAGTCTGAATAAGACAAATATCATATTATTTCACTCATACATGAAATCTAAAACCAAATGAATAAGCAACCAAACCAAAAGCAGAATCACACCTATAAACACAGAAAAAACTGATGGTTGCCAGAGGGCAGGGGAGTGGGAGTATGGGCAAAATGAGTAAAAGTGGAAGATATAGACTTCTAGTTATGGGGTTAATAGGTCATAGGAATAAAAGACACCACTTAGGGAATATAGTCAATGATATTACAATAGCATTGTAATGGTGACAAATGGTAGTGGTGAGTACAATATAACATATAGAGATGATAAATCACTATATTGTACACCTGAAAGTAATGTAATATTGTGTATCTTAAAAACAATTTAAGTTAGAAAGTATCATAGATTTTGCCTTCTTAGTATTTTGTAATTATTAACCTCTGAAGGAATTAATAAACATATAAGTAGCATTTTTTAAAAAGTTATAAGACAGACATGCTAATATTGCAGACATGTGTACTAGGTCATAATGTGATGCTATTTTCTGGAACTTTTTAGAACTATATTTTGTTTTTCAAATACACTGGTTGTATTTGTTCAAAATAAAGAAAAAAACTCATTAAATATTACCTAGGATACCACTAGATCAATGGGAACTGCCAATCACATCCAAATAAGTATATAGAAACTCTAAAAGGTGAGACTCCTCCAAAAGAATAGACAATAGCTAAACAAGACACTTCTGGGAAATGTAACTGAACTCCTTGCATGGACGATGCATCTATTGTAAAATCTGAATGTATTTCACAGAGGTATTTCAGTGAAGAATTTCCCCCTCCCCAAAATGAGAATAGAGTATATTTGTGTTTTAGACTGAGGATTCCTAAGATATTCAGATAGGAAGAGTCTCAAGAGGATATTTATCTCAAAGGCCAATCAAAACATTCCTTTACACAGCTCTGACAGGTAAGGAGATTGAAGATCATCACTCCTGTCTTTACAAGAAAAAAACTTAAACACAGCCCAACTGCTAGAGTAACATATATCCATTCACTGAAGACCTATTTACCTCATTTCCTACAACCTTTATAGTATGTCCAGTGTTCAAAAAAAAAAAAATCACAAGGCATAACAAGTTTCCCCCTCCCCACAAAAAGAATATTGAGACTAAGAAAGCATCCCAAATATGACAGAGATGTTGAAATTTTTACACGGTCAATATAAGCTATAGATTATGTGTTAAGGGTTCTAATGAGAAGTAGATAACCTGAAAGAACAAATGGGTAATATAAGCAGAGAGATGGAAATTAAAAGAGTCAAAAGGAAATAGTAGAAATGAAGAACACTAACATAAATGAAGAGTGCCTTTGACTTACTCGTCAGATGACTGGGCATGGTTGAAGAAAGAATCTGTGAGTTTGAAATTAAGTCAGTTGAAACCTCATAAATTGAAATGGGGGGGGGGAAGAATGGAAAGCACCCATGAACTAAAGGACTGTTTTGAAAGTTGTAACATCCATAACTGGAATACTAGAAAGACAGAACAAAGGAAATATTTAAAGCAGTAATGCCCAAGAATTATCTAAAACTAATAACAGAGAACAAAGTAAAATCTGGGAATCTCAGCAAGCAGGATAAGTACCAAGACCATGAAAATACAAAAAACAAAACAAAAACCCCAAACAAACCTAACCCTAGGCATATCATATTCAACTTGCATAAAACCAAAGACAAAGAGAAAATAATGAAAGAAGTCAGAGGATGGGGAAAAAGCACTTCATCCGTAGACAGATAAGGAAAAGAATTAGGGCAGACTTCTTATCAGAAACCACAAAACTAAGAAATAGAATAGAAAGAAATATCTAAAGTGATGAAAGAAAAAAATAGCCTTGAAGGACTTATATAAAAAAATATGGTAGGCCTTGGATAAAACTTCATAGTACATATTCAAATTTCATCAATTGCCCAAATAATGTTTTTATAGTTATTTATTCCAGGATTCAGTGCAGAATCTTTCACTATTTTAGCTGTAATTTTCTTTAGTCCCCTGTAAATATATTCCTTAATCCTGACATTTCCTAAGAACATAGACCAGGCATTTTGTAGAATTCCATTCATTTGGGCTCATAATCATTTAAGCATTTGGGGAGGAATATCAGAAGTGAAATGTCCTTTTCAGAGCAGCACATCACACGACATTGGTTTTTCCCAAAATTGAAGATTTTAACTGATTTCTACCATAAAGTTTTATTTTTTCCTTTGTATCAGGTAATATGTGGGGAAATACCATGATATTATGTATGTTGTAACTCATCAAAATTCATCCACTAGTTTTAGCATCCAGTAATTTTATTAATCCATCACACTATGTTTTTTATTTGATATGCTACTGTAAAGAAATCATATATATATATATATATATATATATATATATGTTGATTAATCTATAGACTCAAGGATTTTTTTTTATTTAATGGGCTATAAGACATTATTGACATTATTTATCTTAACTCTCAAATTTTCAGTTTTGGATAGTAGGAGCTTCCTAAAGTTGGCTTCTGTATCTTTTCATTAGGTTTCCTTAATTCTTAAAGTACTTTCTTAATTTTTTATCTATTAATGCTTCAGATACACTGCTCCATGCTGGATTTTTTTTTCTCTAAGGATCCATAGTCCCTATTAGAGGAGAGCAGGATTTGGAAGCTAAGATGTAGGCACTAATTTTGCACATTGTTAATGAATTGTCAATGATTCTAGCCCCTTTCAATATACAGAGCTGGGAAATGCACGAATACACACACAATTATAAGGATATATGCACATATATAAACATATTTGCCTATTTCTCTCTTTCTCCATGTATATATTTGTATATATATATAAGAAATATGAATATATTTGCTAAATCTCTCTCTATATATATACATGTATATGTATATATGTGTACGTATTTGTGTATATTTGTGTGTATATATGTGTATATACATACACATGTGTGTATGCATGTGTTCATAAAATACGAATTCATTCACTGCAGGTATATTTAGTCTTACCCTTTTTTATATCAAGAACTTCTTTAACCAATAGTGAGAAACTTGTCTCCTGTTATCTTTAATGTATCTACTCACTTCTCAAGCCAAAAATACATAAAAAGTAGTTTCTGAATTTCTCACCCATATCACTGTAAAAAGAAAATGTACTAACTAGAGTTCAAAATTTAGTTATAGTCTATTTTTGTGGGAGAGAATAAAATTTACATATAATGACATGCACAAATCTCAAGTATGCAATTAGATGGGGTTTGACAATGGAATACTCCAGGGTAACCTACATTATGGTCAAGATGTAGAACATTTCCATCCACTAAGAAAGTTCCATTCTGCTCCTTTACAATCAGCAGATCCTCTGAAGCAAACACTTCTGATCTTTTTTTATCATAGATTATTTTTGCCAAGGTTAGAATTTATATAATGGATACATACAGTATATATTTTTCTGTGTCTGGTTTCTTTTGCTAATCATAATGTTCAAGATTTGTCTTTATTATAGTGTATGCCAGTAGTTTGCTCCTTTTATTACTGGTCAGTATTATTCTACCATTTGTGTATGCTACAACTTGTCTATTCTCCTTGGAATGACATTAGAAGTCTTCCATCTGCAGAGTCAAAGAGAAGACTCTTATTGTCCAGTTTTTGCCACTACTTGTCTTGGTTTTTCTTGCAGGATCCAAGAATAGAAGGGGGAGAGGCAAGGAAAGCAGATTTACAGCCTACTCCATATTTCATTCTTATTTCGCAGCACCTGTTACTTGGCTTGCCCTCTATTCTAGTCCCAAACCCAATATCAGTTCAGCAACAAAATTGTTGCCACATATACAAAAAATGGATGTTTCCAGGAAAAGCAATTTACTGTTCAGAAAAATCACAGGAACCCAGTTAGCTCAGTACAGGCTTAAATCTTTGAACATTTTCTTCTAGGCATGCCCTGTCAACATTGCTATTTTCCAACTTTTATCACACTTTCACGGGAGAATAAACTATGTCCCTTGCAAGAGGGTTTCACACTGTGTTAAATAAAAGTAAACAGGTTAAAATATCTACTTTTTCAATGCACAGTTGTCTGGAATTTTAGTGTGCTAATGTGAGTCATGAATCTCCATGGATGGGTGTGGCAGTTCTACAGCACTTTCCCAGCTTATTTGAACATAGAAACTGCTTTTTTCCTGATTGAGAGAGAGGCAGATATTTTCACAGGCAAGTGTTCTACAGAATCCCCTCGTACAAAGCCCCCTTAATCCAGGCATGTGACAGCGGTTAATTATTCCCAACCCTTCAGGAGTAAGACTCATTTCTGACTGTGCCCTAATAAATCTGTTCATGGCCCCTATTCATTTTCACAATTTGGAAAGCCTCATGCCTCACTAACTCAACCAAGTGTCAGCATTCTCAACTCTGCTTATAGAAAATCACTTGCTCATCTATGTCATAGCCACAGATAATTGTCCCTTTCTTTAGCTGAAGTTTTCTGTATTAAGCCTTCATTATTCTCTATCCTCTACCTAAGGTCTCATCTATATCTGCATAGCTTCTTTGTACTTTTCTTTGTCAAAGCTTTATTGACTGAGTACCCTCTCCAGATCATTACTTGGTAATCCAGATGTCCACTGAAGTCATTTTACCTTGAGAGATTTAAATAGAATTAGGTTGTGACATCACCTCAGGAAATGTTAAAAATCTCATTCTCTTCCCCAATATTTCTTTGAATATCTCATGACTGAATTTCCTGTTTCTGCTAAGCTCTAGATTTCATTTCTGCCTTGTTTTCTAAAATTCTTTCTGTTCTGAAAGACAGACATACGTGATTGATGCTTTTCCTTCATTTCAACAATCCACTGTTCAAGTTTGGTTCTACCATTTTCCAATTTAATAATTTTCCCAGCCTTTATGCTTTTAAGTTCACCAGATCTTTTATATTTTCTGAAACTTTATAATATTTTTAAATGCGTCACAATGGAACAACCATTTAGATTAATGGTAAGTTGCCTCCTAAAATTCAAGCACACTGGAGCTAGAATCCATGGTTTTTCATACATTATTATTTCGATTCTATGACAATTGCTTCTCCTAAAATTGTAATACCCAAAACTTCTTTCAGTATGATTTATAAAAGGTAGAGTAACTCTCTTTAACCTATGCTTTATTATCAATACATATTATATTATTTATTAATAAAAAATTCCAAGATTATTGTAATTAGAATGGTAAACATCGTCAAAATAATTATTTTTTATCAGTTATATTAACAAGAAGAAAAGTAACAAACCAATTGGTAAATATTTTTTTCTTTCTCAGCACCTATTTGCTTCATGCATTTTCTTTGTGGTCTCAAAATGAAGCATGAAACAGTCATTTGATAGTGTATCATGGTTAAATTATGATTCAGGAAAGCTCTTACTCACACAGTGGATTTTTATGAGTATCTTAATTGTGGAGCTAATGCAAACTATAGATTTATGCTGATTAAATCCAGATGGCTTGCTCTCTTGATCCTTAAAACTTTAAATTGTCAGTTACTGATTCTCCTTTTCCTACTGTGTATTCTTAGTAACAATATCTCTCTTTCTTATTTTGAAAAGATATTCTACTCTTTGTATTACTGGTCTAAATTTCCTTCATGGTAATGTTTCAGTTAATGATTTTTTAAAAACTCATAGAAAAATGACAGAAAGTATATTTTAAATATTTAATTCTCCCTGAATACCAAAAGCTCTTAGTGTCACAAAAAGTAATAATGTCTTCCCTTTCTGGTACAAACTAATCATTTAATTTGAACAGTAAGAAAATCAACTTGGCTAAACAATCCAAATTTATCTGTGTTTGTGTTGACAATATCTAATAAGGTTGTTTGAAAATAAAGTCTCACTTCTTCTGCCAAGTTTAATTTTGAAAAGTGTATATGTTAAAATGGATCCCCGGTCCCCAGTCGTGCAGCAAAACAAATAATGCTAAAAAAAAAAAAAAAAAAAAAAAGGTTAGAAAATAAGCAGTTTGAAGTGGACTTTTTTAAGCTTATTTATTTTAAGAGAGAGAGAGTGGGGGGAAGGGCAGAGAGAGAGAATCCCAAGCAGGCTCCACACTGTTAGTACAGAGCCCAAAGCAGGGCTTGATCCTACAAACAGTGGGATCAAGGCCTGAGCCTAAACCAAGAGTCAGATGCATAACTGACTGAGACACCCAGGTACCCCTGAGGTACACTTTCCAACTAGCTAAGTGGTTGATGAGTAATGCTGTGGTGATATGGTTAACTCAGAAGGGCATGATGATTAGAATGGATTTACAACAGTTGGCTCAAAGACTAAGCGCTGACTAGTATCTTAATGCCCATTCATATGTGAAAGAAATAAAATGTGCAGTTCTCTCGGCAGTTTAAACTATATACAAAATAGGGAAAAAATCAAATAAATAGAGGTGCATAAGAGGGTAGGTAAAACAAAATGTTGTCACCTTTCTTCACCTCAGGCAAATGGGGAACCATGATTTCGATAATGTGTCATATGAAGATCTATGTCGACACACAGTTTGGTTTTCTTTTATCTGGCTCTGTTTTAATCAGTCAGTAACATCTCCCAAAAATGCTGTCTTTGAATGAGACTGGACTAGTCACCTGTTTATTCTGACTTTTGCCTTGCAGCCATTGGAAGAAGTTTGGAATTTCTTTCAAGAGGAATGGAAAGTGATTACAGAGATTTCAGCTGATGAGAAACATAAAAATAGCCATCATTGTTCTGTCCTTCCTACTTTGAAAAAAATAATAAACTCAGAAACTATGCTATAATGAGAAAATTCAAATGCTGGTTACAAATATCTCATAACAATAGTACATTCTAATTATGATTTATTTAGAAAATACAGAAAAATATGGGGAAAAAAACAAAATTGAAAGCACATATAAATGCATCAGTTAGGGAAAAATGTATCAACACTGTGATGAATTTTCTTTCTTTCACTTTTTTTTGGTATGTAATCAGATATAAGATCATACCACATATTGTCTTGTATTTTTCACTTAATATCAGACTTGGTTATATTTAGGTATCATGATTAGTTCTTGAAAACAGTTTCTAATGCCTACAAATGCTATTTCATAAAACAGATGCATTAATTCCATGATTTTGTAATATTTAGAATTTTATCTTTCACACTTTTAATAAAAGTTTAATACATACTCTATTAAATACTTTTAAAAATCAGATATATGAAGAGTTTCTTAGTAATTATATCAGCATGGTTAAATGTGTGGGTTTGCAGTCAACCTTCTGGGTTCAAATTTCAGCTTCCTGACATGTAAGCCATATGACCTTACTCAAGTTGTTTAAGCTGTCTATATCAGGAGTTCATTATTTATAAAATGGGCATAAAAATAATAATACCTACTTCATAAGGCCATTAATGGGTTTAAATGAGATAATATATATAAAGAGTTTGGCATACTGCTTGACACAGTGCTGTTGAAATCAACATTGTTATCATTACTATAGATGTCATCATTTATAATATAACTCTCTTGAGAATCACAATGTAAGTCAATAAAATGAAGGCTATGAAAGATGTCAAAACCAAGTAATTTATCATCTACTCAACACATTTCACCGGAGAGTCCTTTTAGGCATAGCAACCCTTGATTAGCATTCAGCAGAATGGACACTGAGAAATTTTACCCTAAATAAAAAAATTCAAAGCATTTTTTCCTGGACCTTTGTGTCTGCCATCCAACCAAATGCCAATTTTAATTCTTACCACTCCACTGATACTGATATATAAGTTCCAAGACAGTAATCTCTTAGCTGGTACACTTCGGTCTATATCTGACCACCAAAATCTTTCTTAATAACTATTGACAGATTAGAACTCCAAATGTCCAGTTCTAATCACATCAAAGACCTCGGGTAGTCTCTTTCAAAGAAGCTTTCACTCAACACTTTTAATTCTTCACATGCATCCAAGTGTTTCCATAATCCAGTAAAGGAGTTCTCCAGCTCTACTGCCATTGAAGAGGATGTTTTCTATGACTCTGGAAACGTTAAAGGTCCTACAATTTCTTGCCTGTCTTTTTTGCCCAAGTTGTTCCTTATATACAAAATAGCCTGTACTTCATCTTCACAAGTTTATATCCTGTCTTTCCTTTTGTCATGTTCTTCATAAAAACACCTCCATTTTCCATAGGAGGAAGAAATTTTCTTTGTTTTAGCTTCTATAGCTGCTCTTCGCTCTTCTCTAATTCATTATGTTCTGATCTGCATTTTCATATTGGGTTTGTTTAGGGTGGCTTTACCTTAGTTTTGACTACCATTAGAGTTATTTATGTACACATTTCATCTCCATTATCAAACAATAAGTTTCTAAGCAATGTTTCTGATCCATATGATCTTTGTAGCTGTCAGGACCCCAGGATAATGTTTTCCAGATGGCAACTTCTCACGTATTTGTTAAATATGTAATGTTCTAGCCCTTTCCAAAGGTCACCATTACTTCTTCTGAAGATCCTACAGGTCACTGTCCTATCTAATATATATGATTAACAAAGCAACAAGGGGTTCTTATCTGGAATTCAGAAACTGCCCCCCAAGGAGCAATACTCTATTATCTTGCCTTAAATGGCAAATATCTTTTTAAAATAACAAAATTAAACTGATTAAGGAGCTACAGAGTTTTTTTTAAGTACTGGATATTTATGAAAGGAACACCATCTCAGCAAGAGAGGAGGTCAGAGTCTCCTTTATCTGCCAAGAAAACCAGAACTGTAGCTCAGCCTTTATTGGACTTAAACAGCATGAGTGTGTTGTTTCTAACGCAATTAAGAGGCTATACCAGGAATGCTGGATATCATAATTGTCAATTAACATGAGGTTCCAATTATTATTCATAATCTCTGTTTACATAAATTGTATCCTGGAGGCTTGGCTTTTCCATGAATTACTGACGGTGATTCTATTTTTATAGATTTCCAATTTCCTGGGTTTAAATATGTGCTACTTTGTTGTACTAGGATAAGTATACAAAGAAAGTACTTGGAGGGAATAATTATCACCAGACAAGCAAGACAAAATGAAGAGGATTGCCATTTCACACTCAAATGAGGGAATCTGAGAAGGAAACGCTGTCACTCAAGCCCCAATACCTCACTACCAAGCTATAGGGGTCATATTGTAAACCATAGCCCCCCCACCCCCTTGTTTCTTCTGGCTGTTCCGCTCCTATCTCTTTAGAAGCTCAGAGCTCAGGAAAGCCAAAAATCCCTCCCTCATTCCTGAAGCAGAGAAAGAAAAGAGTGCCTGGAATTCATCAAGTAGGTCCCAAAATTAATATTATTGTACTTCTGGTTTTAAAGTATTTAAACCCTAATTCCAGTTTCCTTCCTAAATAAAACTTTTCCCTTGGAAAATGAAAAGCTCTTTGCTATTATCATTAGTGAAAATAATAATAATAGTAACAAATTACCTCAAGTGAAAAATGTCCTTTGTTCTGAGGATTTCTTATTTTGTATGCAACTGGAAAATTCAAACATCCATACTCTTCAAATTTGATATGAAGAGTCCAAGTTACAGTACAGGGTACAGAAGATAGTGGATCTGGCTCTGCCTCTCTTTATCTGGAAGGCAGAATGTGTTCATGCATTTGCCCAGTCCTCTCTACCTATCTGAAGTCCCCTCTCCTCCTTTGGGTCCTCCCCACACTGCTTATTGCGATCGACAACTAATGACTGTGTATTGTTTCTTTCCTCGATATTCTAAAATACAAGACAATATTTTTCTGCTTTTGTCTATTACTGAGATGCCATTGATGTGAATCATTTGCTGAGCTTGTTTCCATCAGTCCTGCATTCCTATCACCTTCACTGAGCAACTGTAGGAAAAAAAGTAAGTTAGAGATTACCCCTAACTTAACTCTCTTAGGATGAGCCTTCCCAAAGAGGGTCCTGCTTGTTTAGGCTACATCCCTTTCCTTCCTCAGAGACCAGCTCTTCATGCTGGAGGCTCGGTTTGCATGGAATGCCCTGAAGTACTTGAATTCACAAAAGAGCCTTGAAAATCTCGCAAGAACTTTCCTTTTAACTTCCTGGTGCATCCTGTGTTCTCTTGGTTTTCAAGCATGAATCCCTTAAGCGAGAAAAAGAAATTGCATTTGGTGAGGTGTTTTTTCTGTCAAACTTTCCTCAAGCAGGATAAGAGAAATTGTGATCTGTTTACTCCACAGGGAGCTTAAAAGTTCCACTTATTGGTTAGATGATGTTTTATAAGATAACATAATAATTCTTTATTGTTCTCTTTCTGTTCTTTTCTCCAGAAAATGCAATCCTTTCAAATGTTAAGTTAATTAAACAAGGAGACCATTAGACCCAGGTGGATCCGTTGCCATGGTGGCCAACTTAAGCAAACCAAAATCTAAGCCTTTAAATACCTCAAGGTCACAAAATTGAAGCCTAAGGACAACCAGTTGCAAACAGCCAACTAGGTTTTTAAGAATGGCCAATTAATACTTTCCTTTGCTTCTGCCTTTTGTCTCTAAGTCTTTCCCCAATTCCTATAGATACAGTGCACCTAGCCACTTCCTGTTTGCTGCTGCCCTATTTGAATGATTTTTTCCCCAAAAAAATTTATTCAAATTTTTAATATGCGCCAGCTCATTTTTTAACACAACCTGTATTTTCCTGTCTCCCTGATCTCTCATAGAGAGCTTTGAGCAACATGACATTTTTAATATCCCCTCACCTCACCGTACCTCTTTGATCCCACCCACTTCCTTATGGAAACCAGACTAATCCCTCTTTCGATAATTGCATCATTTAGAAGACAGGTGTCTTCAGTGAATCCCCCTCCTGAATCTTACACAGGAAGCAAGTAATGTTATTTTGTAGGTGATATATATTTGCCTGCTGTTGTGATAGGGATATTTGTGATAACCAAAGTCTCTTGGTAATAAAATATAAATTTCATTCTTAACTAAAATGTATATTTCTCTTTTTTTAATGTTAATTTCATGTTTGAGAGAAAGAGGGAGACAGAGCACAAGTTGGGGAGGGGCAGAGAGAGAGGGAGACACAGAATCTGAAGCAGACTCCAGGCTCTAAGCTATCAGCACAGAGCCCACTGTAGGGCTCAAACCCATGAACCATGAGACCATGACCTGAGCTGTTCAGACGGCTAACCGACTGAGCCACCCAGGTGCCCCTAAAATGTATACTTCTTTTTTTTTTAATTTTTTTTAATGTTTATTTATTTTTGAGACAGAGAGAGACAGAGCATGAACAGGAGAGGGGCAGAGAGAAAGGGAGACACAGAATCTGAAACAGGCTCCAGGCTCTGAGCTGTCAGCATAGAGCCCAACGCGGGGCTCGAACTCACGGACTGCGAGATCATGACCTGAGCCGAAGTCAGACGCTTAACCGACCGAGCCACCCAGGCGCCCCATAAAACGTATATTTCTTAAACACATATAAAAAGGAATCTAGGATCAGGTAACATTAGGTTGACCAAAATGAGCTCCTTCCTCATTCTTCTACTTTTATTTGTTTATGTTCCCGCCCCCCCTTGGTGTTGTGATTCTCTTCCACAGTTCTCTTTGTCTCCTGTGTCCTCCTTTTCTTTTGTAGTATGTTCATTGAATATGTATCTGTCAAGCATTTTCTATGTTATTTGGTCTTCCTCCCATTCCTTCCACAAATAATAATTAACATTTCATATGGGACAAACACGGTCATAGGCTGAGTACAGTGATAGACAAAACAGATAAAAATCTTGATGTCGGTGAACTTACAGTCTACTGATGGAGACCATTATTAAACAAATAGACAAAAGCACATGTAATCACATATAGGATAAATGCTATGAGATAAACGGGGTAATCACTATGACATAAACAAATACAAAATGCCCACTGGTAGATTGTTTGATCAGAGAATATTTCTATGACAAGAGAAAATTTGAATAGAGTCCAGAAGGATGAGAAAGGGTCAGCTAAGTAAAGCAAAGGAGGTAAATATATGCCAGGCCAGTTAGGCCTTTCACCAAACACAGAGACTGTTAAAATGAGAAAGATATTCTCCTGGCTTCAAGTTATGCAAAACTCTCACATCCATACAAAGCACTCAAAGCTCTGTATTTCCAAACTTGACCCTTCCCTTGAGTGCAGCTCCCCACCAGAGAACTCTAAATGGAAGGTTCCAAGGTCTACTGAATCAAATCCATCATCTATACACCAAAGCTATTCTCTCAAAACTTGCAGGTGGACACAGAGTTGAATTGGTCTTGTGTGTCTCCTTGAATCGGTCCACTAAAATATTTTCTAAGATAGGTAAAAAAGTGAAAATTGACAACAGACCTCTGTATTAAAAACTAGAGAAGAGCATATCTTCTGGATGGGATTTCTGTCAGTGCTGTGAATGTGAGTAGCCTGAGAAACCCCTAATTCTACAAATGCTGTATGTTCCAAACTAATGCAAAACAGGATGTAGTCTCAAATAAATTCTAACAATTCTTCGCCTTGTTTCTCCCAATTGTGTCTAATTGAGGAATGTAGACAGCGTACATGCCCAGAGAATTGGACACCACTGGAAGGTATATCTCGGTCCTCAGAAGGTTGACAAACTACATTTGACTTTACTTCAGTCAGAGAACCTAACAGCAAGGAGAAGAAAATACCCTCCGAAATGCAGGCAGCCCAGGGATAATCAGGTATTTGTTGGATATCAGTATTTGTTAATGTTTATTTATTTTTGAGAGAAAGAGAGAAAGAGAGCCAGCACATGAGCATGGGAGGGGCAGAGAGAGAGGGAGACACAGGGTCAGAAGCACGCTCCAGGCTCTGAGCTGTCAGCACAGAGCCCGACACGGGGCTCGAACTCACAGTGAGATCATGTCCCAAACCGAAGTCGGATGCTCAACCGACTGAGCCACCCAGGTGCCCCTTGGATATCAGTATTTTAATGAAAGCCTGGGTAAGGTGAGCTTTGGGTTCATATTTGTGTCTTGGCCACGCCGGCCTTCCGGTGTTTCTCAAGCAGACCACCCTTGGACCTCAGTGCTTTTGCACAGTCTGTGCACATCTGCCTGAAGTGCTTTATGCCCACTGTTTACAGTTCTGCCTACCTTTGTTCATTCAAGCCTTGCCCAATCACATTTCCCACCCTTCCAACCCTATCACCTGTAACTCTCCAGCGCCTTGCCTTGCTTGATTTTTCCCAGCACAAACATGATTTTACATATTCATACCATGTGTTTGCTATTTGTGTATCATATGAGCAGTAACCATTCCTGGTCTGCTCTTCACATTCCCTCATCATCTAGAACAGTGTCTGCAAATTTAGTAAGTGCTAAGTATATACTCTTTTGATATTTGGATAGCTATCTGAAAGGAGGGAAAAGTCTAGTCATTAGCCAATGAAGAGCACTAGGGACCCAGTTATTCTCTCTGTGCATGAAGACTGTAAACTTCTATTATAGGTGAACACAGCTGTTCTATATGTTTTTAAAGAAATCTATGAAAAGATTACATTCTCCTAAAAATAGGAAAAATAAGATGCCCTAGAAATAATTATTTTCTTGATAAAAAAAAAAAACAAACTTTTAGAAAGCATACTGCCTAAGGATCTTAAAATATTTGCAAGACGATGGGTTTTTAAGAAATTGGGAGTAAGATATCACAGCAAGATGTGATGAAATAATTTCAGAGATGCAAAATAATCAGATTAATATGTGAAAATGATACAAGGATATATAAAATGCAATAGAAAAATTGAAATATATCTGCAGGCAATAAAGACTAGAACTGGCATTGTTCAGAACTCAAGCAGAGCTGTAAAGACTCTCCAGAATGCAGAAGCAAAATAAAAATAAAGAAAATGATCCCAGCAAAGAGATATATAGAACAGAGAAATCACTGTTTGAGACAAAACAAAGCTAGAAATCATAAAAGTTGGCATCAACACGGTGCCAGTGTTCCACATGCTTTCCTTATTGTTAACCTTTTAGCACATACAGTAACCCTATAAGGTAGACACCATCATTATACCCACTTTGTAATGAGAATACTGAGGCATGGAGAAACGTGATTTGTCTACTTCAATTGGCAAGTGGATATAATACATATATTTATATCTCAGAATACTGTGCTTCTGCTTAAGTCTCCTTGTAGTTTTTACATTATTTTCTATGCCTTTGCCCATCTTTTGATTTTACACTGTCCTGAATCACATTGTTTCCGGTTTGTTTGTTTGTTTTTTTTTGCTTTTACATAGTATATACTTTTATTTTTTTTGACTCAATATTTGCTATGAAAGGTATGTTTGATCTAGCCCTGCCATCTTGTTTTAAGACATATTTTCTTCATTTCTTTTGGGGATTTCTGGCAGGAGAATTGAACAAATACATCCTCAGTTATTTTACAAGAATCACTCAGCTATTCTCTTGACAGAGATTTTATTTCTATTTCACTTAGATCTGAATTATTTAAAAGCAAAAGAGTTACTCTCAACCAAGAATGCAAGTGTCAACCAGTAATAGGAATAAGACATTATTTAACAAGGGAGTGAATGAGCATATTATTTGTTTGTTGAAGGTATCAGAAATAAATCCAAAATAAGTAAGAAATTAGCTATATTATTAAAAAATCACTTTCTTTGAAATTAATGGGCACAGAATCTTTTTTCTGCTATTCCTTATTAATCTTAAAATAAACGTACCCTCTCCCTCCCCAGAGGTGATCTTTTTGTCTTTTCCTTCTGGAAAATCACACAGTTGAGACTATGACTTCGACTCAGGTCATGATCTCACTCCTTGTGAGTTGGAGCCCTGTGTTGGTCTCTGGGCTGTGTGCTGACAGCTGGAGGCCTGAATCCTACTTTGGATTCCTGTCTCCCTCCTTCTGTCTCTCTCCCCCTTCCCCACTCAGGCTCTCTCTCTCTCTCTCTCTCTCTTTCTGTCTCTCAAAAGTAAACATTAAAAATATTTTTTAAAAAACTTTAGAAAATCTGCTATCAGAATGACATCTAGATGATCATTCAGATGTTAAGCAGGATTTGCTTTTTGCACCCATACAGGTATCTCTCACAGATTCATATATTTTAGACTTTTATCTGCTAATTGAAATGATACTGGAATCCAGAGAGTTTTATTAAGTCTGAGGGAAAATCTCATTATAGTCGCTCAGTAATGAATCATGAAAAGAAACAGACAGTGCTAGATGACTTATTTCAGTATTGTTTTATGGGAAATTCCTATGAAATTGCATTGACAGAACGTCTTTAAAAATAAAATAAATTAATTCATCTATTTATACCAGTTTTTGAAATTTAAAAAAATCATTTTAAAGGTTAGTGAATTTAATTCATTACTCTCTCTGTGAATAAATTTTACATTATCCAGTGTCTGAAAACAAAATGGGTCTTATCCAAATTTTGAAATCGTGAAAAGCTACCCGAATAATCAGAGCGATTCACTCACTTACTTACCCAATAAAATTTTAAAAGAAAACGTAATTCCCGGGGGCGCCTGGGTGGCCCAGTCGGTTAAGCGTCCGACTTCAGCCAGGTCACGATCTCGCGGTCCGTGAGTTCGAGCCCCGCGTCGGGCTCTGGGCTGAAGGCTCGGAGCCTGGAGCCTGTTTCCGATTCTGTGTCTCCCTCTCTCTCTGCCCCTCCCCCGTTCATGCTCTGTCTCTCTCTGTCCCAAAAATAAATAAAAAACGTTGGAAAAAAAAAAAAAAAGAAAAGAAAACGTAATTCCCTGCACACATAGAGACCGCTGCTGTCTCTGCTGAACTGTTCACAATTGCTTCAGACCCTATAAGATTATAAGCCATTGGGGGTGGAGCCAGTGTCCGGACTATTCACACTATATCCCCGCCTTCTAGGACAATGTGGGGCATATAATACAAGCCAAGCAAACATTGAGAACATACATGAATAAAATTTAGATGGTTCTTTGGTTTCCAGTAGCTGATTGAACAACAGTAATGTGTGTATGTGTGTGTGTGTGTGTGTGTGTGTGTGTGTGTGTGTGTTTTGTTTTGTTTACATGTTATCAAAGGATGTACCATGATAACTATTCAATCATGTGTTCCTTCAACAGATTGACGCTACCTGAAGAAATAAAGGTAAGGAATATAAATTTAAGCTTTTGATGATTTAAAGACAATTTACAAAAACGTAACAGACATTTAGTACAGAATATTCATGATGTCAAGAGAGTTTCTCTTCATTAAATCTAAAACCAACTCTCTGAGTTGGAGAGGAAAATTATCCTAGTTTCATAACAGAGAAAACCAATGCTCAAGTGGTTTGATACTTTACCTTAGTCATACAGCTAGTGAGTCGAAATGGGAGGATTTGAAGCCAGGTCTCCTGACACCAGACCTAGCAGAATTTGATACACACAGAAATTCAGTTCTGCCTCTTTAAGTAATTCAGAGCAAGCACTATTTTGGGGGCACCTGGCTGGCTCAGTCAGAAGAGCATGTGACTCTTGATCTCAGGGTCATGAATCTGAGCTCCACGTTGGGTATAGAGATTACTTATTTATAAATAAATAACAACTTTGTAAAAAGCAATGACTATTTTTAATTATTGGAAGGAAATAGAGAGAGAGAGATTTCTGGAGATGTATATAATAAACAGAAATAATTCCAGCATTCCTGATTCTTAAAATTAATTTTTTAAACATTTTTAATGTTTTTTTTTTTGAGAGAGAAAGTGAGAGAGTGAGAGAGCGGACAAGTGGGGGGAGGGAGAGAGAGAGAGGGAGACACAGAATCCAAAGCAGGCTCTAGGATCTGAGCTGTCAGCAGAAAGCCAGATGCAGAGCTCTAAACCACAAACTGTGAGATCATGACCTGAGTAGAATTGGAAGCTTAACTGACTGAACCACCCAGGCACCCTTTAACATTAGTTTTTTAAACAACAACAAAACAAAACAAAACCAGTTTTGATTATAGAATTTTAAAGAAAAAAAAATATCATGGCCTAAAATGGATTCAATTTTGAAGACACACTCCTTTTTCAGAAATGTTACAGTATGAAAAAAATGTGTAGAGATATAGTTTTTGAAATTATACCTTCTGCTAGCATCTTTTGCTACTTTGGCTCAATCAAAGTCTTCTGGGTCCTTTAAGTCACAGTTTAAATTTAAAATCGTGCCTTTTAGGGGCACCTGTACAACTTTGGCTCAGTTCATGGTCTCACAGTTCGTGAGTTTGAGCCCCACAGCAGGCTCTGTGCTGACAGCTCAAAGCCTGCAGCCTGCTCTGGATTCTGGGTCTCTCCATCTCTGCCCCTCCTCCACCTGTGCTCAGCTTCTCTCTCTTTCAAAAATAAACAAACATTTTAAAAAACTATAAAATAATGTCTTTTGGAAATCGTACATAAGGCTAGTGATCTCACACACAGGTCCTCTCAAGTTGTGTCAAGGTCAATATTAGCATAACGCTCTGCATCACATGACTAAGAAAGATGTCTAAGATTTCACTTATCACGTCACTCCTACTATTATTTAATTTTACGTACTTTTTCATATTCAATCTCATATCATGTTCAGTCACTAAGCCTGTTTCCTCATCTGTATACAGACTAAGAAAAATAATACTTGCTGGATAAGGTTGTAATGAAGAACAAAGGAAATGTTCTTATACTTTTCTTTTAATGTTTATTTAAATTTTTTTTACATTTATTTATTTTTGAGAGACAGAGAGAGGCAGAGCACAATGGGGGAAGGGCAGAGAGAGAAGGAGACACAGAATCGGAAGCAGGCTCCAGGCTCTGAGCTGTCAGCACAGAGCCTGACTTGGGCTCAAACTCCTAGACCGTGAGATCGTGACCTGACCTGAAGTCGAACGTTCAACTGACGGAGCCACCCAGGCGCCCCATCTTTTAATGTTTATTTAAAACAGGGAGGGAAGGGGCAAAGACAGGGTGACAGAGGATCCTAAGGGGGCTCTGTGCTGACAGCAGAGATCCCCATGTGGGGCTCAATCTCATGAACCATGAGATCACGACCTGAGCCAAAGTTGGACGCTCAACTGACTGAGCCACCTAGGCGTACCAAGGAGATGTTCTCATGAAATATTTGCTCACTGCTTGATACAAATAAGTTTTCAATAATATGAAGTACTGTTAGCAATGATTACCTATCATAGCAATGCGGGATGGAGTTGCTATCTTATTTTTAAAAACAAGGCAACTCAGGCCCAGGTGGTTAGGAAACTGGCTTAAGGCCACACAGGCATGGAAAGGCAAAACCAGAACTCAAGGGCACTGACATCCAAGTTGAGGAGCAAACACTCTCCAAGTGCAAGTAGGAGGCAGGTCCCAGGTACAGGGTGTGAGACACACATAAGGGAGAGAGGCAGTCACAGGACAAGCTGGGGAGAGAAATGGGGACAGAATGAAGCCTTAAGCCCTTGTCCCCAAGGACTGTGCCCAGTCTTCAGCCTGTTTCCTTCACCATATCTTGAAGGAATACGATGATTAGTATTAATAGCTAACATTTATTGGGTATTGACAGCAATCCCCCCTGATCCACAGTTTTTTTTTTCCTTAGTTTCATTTACCTGTGGTCAACCAGGGTCTGGAAGCAGACCATCCTCCTTCTGATGTTCTGTCAGAAGGTCAGTAGTAGCCTAACGCTACAACACATGCCTATGTCATTCACCTCACTTCATCTCACCACATGGGCATAATACATCTCACGTTATTACAAGAAGAAGGGTGAGTGCCATACAATAAGATATTTTGAGAGAGAAGCCACATTCATATAACCTTTATTAGAGTATATTGTTACAATTGTCCTATTTTTTTATTAGTTATGGTTGTTAATCTCTTCCTGTGCCTAATTTATAAATTAAACTTTATCATAAGTATGGATGTATAGGAAAACCGTCCTATGTACAGGGTTCTGTATTGGTGTCGTTTCAGGAATGCACAGGGGTCTTGAGATGTATCCCCCACCAGTAAGTGGCTACTACTGCACTAACAGGTCCCATCCTAAACACTTGTCTTTCGCTACCCACGGACTCTTTAGTCCCTTTGCAGATAAAAAACTGAGGCTCAACTAGTGGCTGACAGGGCCAGGTTTCAACCTCAAGTAACACTTAGTATAGAAGCGTACATGCAAGTAAGAATTTGCTCCTGTTTCTCCCAGAGCATTAATAATCAGCAAACAAATGAGATGATAAATAAATGAGATGGGGTGATTTGAGAATTTCAATGACAGAGAATTATTAAAACCCCATTTAAAAAATCACCTTTGTATTTCCTTGTGCATAAACAAGCCATTCTTCGCATTGCCCCTGTCTGATTATAGGATGTTTTCCGGGAGACTTACTCCTCGAGGCTTGAGTCTCTGACCCTGTGGGTCCCCGGGAAAGACAATAGCTTCTTGGGAAACGAGAAGGAAGAATGAAGGAGAAAACAGTATGTTTGGGGACACTTGACTTCTTCTATACCCTGATGTATCATTTCTTTCCTTTTGTATCCATTCACCGTCTGATTCCCTCAGTAGATGTTAACTTCCGGGTGATCTGTTTTAAACTGCTTTATCCCAAGTGCCTAGAATAGTGTGTAGTTCACAGTAGGTATTTATTAAATGGGTGCTGAGTGAATGACTTCACTTCAAAGCGCCAGACTTCCAGGGACCTGGGCTTCAAAGCTACCCATCACCACTCACACATTGTGTGCTCTCAGATGGTTTACTAGGTATCTCAGAGCCTTGTTAAATAAGGATGATAAAGCTTCTGCTCAGAGAGTGTAGTGGTTAAAGGGATGGAGTGCCAAGTGCCTCACTGGACGCCTGGCAGGAGTCTGGACTTCTTAGCTTCTCCTCATCCTGCACACGACTGCCTCTGACCCCTGGTGTAAATGTGGAAGTAGAGAATTAGCATGAAATTCACAGCCAACTTTGTGCAAATGGATCATCTTGTCACTTAGAGTGTGTCTCCTCTAGAGAGTTTACACTCCTAATTATTTGGCTACATTCTCGGCTCACCTTAGCCAAGCATTAACTCAATCGCTAATTTTCATGCTTAATATATTTTTTCAAGTTATTCAAGGAACTAAAGACTGGCTGGGAAAGCTTTCTACTCTCATCCAGAGGGAATTAAGCTAGTCACAATCAAATCTTCCCCCATCAATAACCAATTTAAACCATTATCCCAATTAAATATCATTCTGAAAGCAATCTTAATCAATCCAGACTTGATAGGCTTCCTGAAAGAATTGCCTAATTAAACTCTCTATAGAATAAAATGATTCTGCCTAGTCAACCCAACGGTGACAGGAAACCCAGAAACAGAAGAGAATATTTGAAGTTAATCTTCTGAGAGCATGTAACAGAATTGAGAGACAATGGGGCTAATGTCCCTCTCACGGAGATATTGTGAGGGCATCAAGAAAATTCACATGAATGTTTTTTGAGAAGTACTTTAAAGTGAAAGTTGTAATCATTAATTTTGGAGTGTGGCCTCCATGACACCTGCCTTATTTCTGAACTTGTTTTCTTTCTCCTAGATTTCTTTCTGTAAACCCAGAATCTTGTTCTCTCTTTCATTCTTAGGACTGTCATGTACAGTGGGCAGATTGCTCACTCCACAAAGGTACCCTTTGAAGACATACATGGAGACTAAACTCCAGTTCAGGCACTTCCTCCCCATGCTGATGGTCTATGGAATACTATTTATTCAGAGAGTAAAATCCTTTCCTCATATGCATGTAGCATGTTCTATAACCTTATCTTATCCCTCTGGTGTTACTTTCCCAGGGCTTCCATAACAAATTGAGTGTCTTAAGACAACATAAGAGTCTTCTCTCCTACTTCTGGAGGGTAGCAGTATGAAATCAGCAAAGCAGCACACCCTCTGGAGGCTTTAGGGTAGAATCTATTTCCTACTCTTCCAGGTTCAGGCAGCTGTTGGCATTCCTTGGCTCATGGCTTGCATTTCTCTCTATGGCATCTTCATATCATTTTCTCTTGTGTGTGTCTGTGTGATTGTCTTTTCTCTCTCTTATAAGGACATTTATGATGGCATTTAAGGCCCACCTGCATAAGTGAAGGTAATTCCCTCCCTCATCTTAAACCCTTAATTACATCAGCAATGGCCCTTTTCCCAAATAAGGCAAGATTTATGAATTCCAAGGATTAGGACTTGATATCTTTATATGGTCATTATTCAGCCTGCTGTATCTCCCAAACTGCTTCCAGGTAATAGCACAGTCTTAGGGGACGGCAGAGTTGACTGCGCACAGTTGTTTTTTTGTTTTGTTTTGTTTTGTTTTGTTTTTCCAGACAGAGGAGGATTCAAGGACACCCAGGTTTTCATGCCATTTGGAATGAGGGATTAGAACTCCAGCCACACCGTTGTATAAAACTTGGGGAAAATGTATATACCAAGGCTGTCCAACAGAACTCTCTGATCTGTTGGGGCAGATGCTTCCAAACTCAGGACTCCAGACTCTCTGTGCCAATCTTTCTACACCTCACTTCTTTCACCCATTGGGGAGGAGACAATCCTGAGACTCATATAGAGTTGGTCACTCTTTCCTCTTAATGTGACACGGTAGTCCTGTTTGCTGAAACACAAGCTGTACAGTCCATTTTTAGGAATATTCTAACATTTCACACCTTGTGGCACTGACAAGATAAGTTCTTGGGTCTTTTGATTTCCACCTGCTGAGCATGGGAAAGTAATTCCTGATAGAACCACATGACAGAAAGACCACTAGAACTAATGAAGAAACTTTTCATTACAAAACCCTGACCTCTTTTGGTAAGAAGGTAGAAAAGATGTATATATAAGTGTCTCAGCTGGTAAAAATTATTCTTCTCAGAAATAAGAATAACTTTAGTAGGAAAATTAGTAGAGCTTTGGGTTTGGGGAGAATATTTGTTTTCTTGGTTCCTTATTAAAAGTACATTTTGCTGACATTAAAAGTGAGATATGCTTATTGACTATAATTTGAAAATATGTGCTCAAATTCCACTACTGGGTATTTACCCAAAGAAAGTGAAAGCACTAATTTGAAAAGATACAAGCACTCCTATGTTTATTGCAGCATTGTTTAAAATAGCCAACATACAGAAAAACTTTAGTGTCCATGATAGATGAATAGATAAGGAAGATGTGATACACACACACACACACACACACACACACACACAATGGAATACTACTTACTTAAAAAAGAATGAAATCTTGCCATTTGTGATAACATGAATGGGCCTAGATGGTATTATGCTAAGTGAAATAAGACAAATACCATATGACTTCACTTATATGTAGAATCTAAAACATAAAACCAGTGAACAACAACAAAACAGACTTTTAAATACAGAGAACAAGCTGGTGGTCTCCAGAGAAAGGTGTGTGGGATATGGGCAAAATAGGTATAGGAGATTAACTACAAACCTCCAGTTATGAAATAAACAAGTTAATAGAGGTGAAAAGTACAGCATAGGGAATATAGTCACTAATATTGTGATAACATTGTGAGGTGACAACACTGATCTTGGTGGGCACTGAGTAATATATAGAATCACTGAATCAATATGCTGCACACATGAAACTAATACAACATTGTATGTCAATTATGCTTCAACATACAAATAAACAAACAAAGTGTATCTACTTATGTCCAACCCCAAATTTCACTAACTTGGCTCAAGCCAAAGCCATTGTTATTTCTACCTGGATTGTGACAATCATATTTGAAGGGGGTGGCACTCAGCCTCCAGTTATCCTCCTATTTGTGCCCGTAAAATGTTTGCACAGTTGAAAACATTTAAAAAAATTAATGTTTATTTACTTTTGAGACACACAGAGAGAGAGAGACAGAGAGAGAGAGAGAGAGAGAGAGACTGAGAGACAGAGCCTAAGTGGAGGAGGGGCAGAGAGAGAGACATATACACAGAATCTAAAACAGGCTTCAGTCTCTGAACTGTCCGCACAGAGGCCAAAGCAGGACTCAAACTCATGAACTGTGAGATCATGACCTGAGCAGAAAGAAGCTGGACACTTAACAGACTGAGCCACCCAGGTGCCCCAAGAACATTTTTTTAATGACTTCCCACTGCCTAGTATACAGCCAAGTTCTTTAATAGATGCCTTTCAAACCTAGTAGTTTTGTTTTGTTTTGTTTTGTTTTTTATCTTCTAACTATACCCTTCCCATAATGGTCTCACAATCTTCTGTGGAAACATTTTTCATTCCTGGCCTGAGTGATGTTACCCAGACTATGGTATCTCTGAACATTGTTGCTTCATCTGAAGCACTTCACCTGCCTACTTCTTTCACTCATTTCTCACTCTCTCTCCCTTCTTCCCCATCCTTCTGGGCCATCATTTGTGTGTCACTTTTCCTGGGAGTCTCCTTTGACTCTACAAATCTAGATTAAGTGTCCTTTTTCTGGGCTTCCACGGCACCCCACACTTCTTCAGTCAATGTCTTCATACTCAATTATATTTGCTACCCACCTGGGCATATCATATCGCCCCTAGATGATGTACTCTCTGATGGCAAGGATTATATCTATTTTGTAACAGTATTTCCAGTTGTATCATAGTGCCCAACACATTGGAAGCAGTTAATATATACTTTAAATACATATTAAGTATTAGAAAAAATAAGGTTAAGAGCAAGGACCCTAGATCCATATTGCTTGAGTTCAAATTCAAACTTTTCTTGTTACTAGCTTTTAACTATATGTAAGCTACCTAATCACTCTGAATCTCAATTTTGTCATATGTAATTTGTAGGATTCTCTTCTGCTCAATGGAAGCAGAATCTGCGACTTTGCTTCTAATCAATAAAATATGGAAAAATGATTTGATGTCACTCCATTAATGTGGCTACATCATATGGTGAAGGAGATGAAATATCACTCCCAGGACTGTACATATTACAGTATATAAGATTCTGTCTTAATAGATGGCAGCAAGAGAAATTCCCTGCTGACCTGAGAAGGCACACAGCCATGTCATGGATGGCCTATAGAAAGGACCATGTAGTGAGAAGTACAGGTGATTTCTAAAACCTGAGAGTGGCCTCTAGTTTATAGTCAGAAGCTGAGACCTTTAGTCATAAAAGCACAGGAAACAGATTCTGCCTATAATCTGAATAAGCTCCAAAACAGATTCTTCCCTAGTTGAGCCTCCTGATGAGACTGCAGCCCTTCCAAAAGGAAATTAGAGCTGTAAGGGACCCTCAGCAGAGGACCTAGCTAAGCAATGCCTGGGGTCCAGACCAACAGACACTGTACCATAAAAATGAAGCTGCTAAGTTTGTAGTAATTATTTACACAGCAATAGAAAACAAATGCATAGTCCCACTCCCTGATAACTACTTGTAGGATTAAATGAATTAATATTCACAAAATGTGGAGAAATATTCCTGTCACTCAGTAATTATTACATTAGTATTCGTTAAATAAAAGGAAAGTAAATGTTTTTATCACTCAAATACATTTAATGTAAATGTTTTATGTTTTGTTTCTCTTTTCCCACTATTTTCACTATATTTCATAGTTGAACTCGTACAATGCATGACTATATGTCATGTAACAAAGGTCATTTTATTGATAACTTCCAAATGCTAAATTTTATAGATGTGTCAGAATTATAGTAATTTTTTCTTATTTTTGGATACTTAGATCCTGCTAATTTTTCATTATTATAAACAGTGCTGACTTAACCATGAATGTTTGAAATCACAGCATCAATTGTTTTATTAATTATTTTTTGAACATATCATTTAAAAGTTTTATTTTCTTCCATTCATGTGTTTGTTTCCTCCCATTTAGCTGCTTAGGATGGACAAATTTTATACTGTTTTTTTTAATAAATACTATTAATTAAGTTATAAGAATGTATTGCTTTAAGTTCCTCTAGAATTAAGTCCTTACAGTGTATTGCAATTTACAAAATATGAAAAAGAAGGCATCTCATCCAATGTATCCCAAATAACTCTAAGATTGCAATTACAGATTGAAGTTAACTGATCTTGTCCTTAGAAACAGAACAAATTGCTTAATCTCTCTTCAGCCATTGGCCTGAAGATAAATGATGTATTGTATATATTTTGAACATCAGTGTAAGAATTTATTCTCATTCCTTAATAGCATGTGCCTGCCATGGTTTTAAAGCTATTTAAATTTCTTGATGTGCTATGAGAATTATGTCCATCTTGATGTTACAGAAATTAACCTATCAACTCTCAGAGAATAAAGATCATGACAGTTTATTATTATTATTGTTATTGTTATTATTATAACTTTTAATCTAGTCACAGCTCCATGACATAAGGTGGTTCTTAAGAGAATCACAGAAATAAATATAATTTCTTCTATGAAACAAAAGTATTTCTGATAGATCTGCAAAAAGTGTACTGTATTTTGATACAGTAACAAGTGTTACTATCATTTACTAGCTCTGAGCCTCCTAAATAGATTGGAATTGTAACACCTATGTTAATTTTCAATTGTGAGGATAAATTTAACCATGTCTATGCAATTTTTTAACAGCTTTACTGAGTAATCATTAATGTACCAAGAACCACATATATTTAATGTGTATAATTCAATAATGTAGACATGGGCAAACACTCATGATACCATCACCATGAAGTCAAGGTAATCTACATTATGCACATCCAACACCTTCAGAATTTCTTTGTGTCTCTTTGTTTTGTGCATGTATGTGTGTGTGAGGTAAGAATGATTAACATGAGATTTACCCTCTGGAACTTTGATGGGCATAATACCATATTGTTAACTACAGGTTCTGTGTTGCACAGCCAATTTCTAGAACTTATTCATCTAGTTTAATTGAAACTTTACATTCATTAAATAACAACCCTCCATTTCCCTCACACTTCAGCACCGTTTTACCTTAACACAGAGTCAGTATACCACTGTCCACCATTAATGAAAGTGAACCAATGAAAAACATTTTAACTATATATTCTTTACATGTCTGGTACTCTAATTAATTTTCAGTGAATTTATGTTTACACAATGTCTTCTATATAAGACTGCTACATCTGGGTGTCAGAATGAGATCTGGAAAATTTACCCAGTCAGCTGTCAATAGGCTAATATAATCGTTTAGATGAAATGTTCTATTTAACTGATATCAATAAGTGGAACTTATGGCCAAGGATATTATACACACACACACACACATCTTCAGTTTGAAAGGAAAGTAAGGCAGACGCCAGACTGAATTTCATCAAACAATAGAAGTTCTCAAACTTGCTTGATAGATTCAATTACATGACTGAATTCAGCCAGGGATGGCCATGTTCACCAAGTGGTTTTCAAAGAAGATATTTTTGCTTCTCTATCCAGATGTTATAAGATGAAGAAATAGGAGTAAAGTCTTGGTTGAAAGTTATGGCTGGAGTATAAAATTCAATACTTTTCAAGGTTTATATCTACTCAGTAAATCCTGAATGAGTAAATGCAACCATGTATGGAATTGTACGAATTTGGATATGAAAACTTACTTCAATGATTTTTTAAATTTTCTTTGGACATGTAGACAAATACATATATTTGGATTATAGCTCACTTGCCTCCTTAAAAATACCCAGCATTTTTTCCAGTATTTCACTTTAAAATATTGCGTTCAATATGGTATTTCCTTTAGGTAAGGGCATAGATCACCTTTTCCTAAGGTGAACTGGCCACTCTATTAGTTAAGCAGCTTTAGAAAGAGCATATGATGGGACTGCCTGGGTGGCACAGTTGATTAAGTGTCTGGCTCTTGAGTTTGGCTCAGGTCATGATCTCATGGGAGCCCCAAGACAGACTCCATGCCTGGATTCTTTCTCTCCCTTTCTGTCTATCCTCTCTCTCTCTCTCTCTCTCTCTCTCTCTCAAAAATAAATTTTTAAAAAAGGATATTATCATGTTCATCTTCTATAGCTATTGATAAAGTATTGTAACACAAAAAATACAGACCCTAAAATGTAGTAGACTGTATTATTGGTTCATGACTATTCATTTGTTCCCCGCACTTGCCATGTTTTCCAATAAACAGAATATATTTTCTTGCCTAATTGCCTTTGGGCTTGGGCATATGGTTTCCCTTGGATAATTAAATGTGGAAAAATATACCATATACCACATATGAGCCAAATCTTTAAATGTGCTTGTGCACATTTCTGTCTATTTCTTGACCTCTATTTATAAGAAAATTATGTCTCAGAGGGGAGCTACCATTTTAGCCTTTTTCTGAAATAAGAAGATACATGGATCCAAGCCCAGCATAGCGCAGAACCCAGGAACAGCCCAGACCAGCCTAAACTAAGCAAATACTTCTGTTCTTGTGTATATGAATAAGAAATGTATTTTCAAACCAATTGAAATATTACGACTGTTTGTTACTGCAGTAAAAGCTGATGATAGATTAGATAGATGATAGATAGATAGATAGATAGATAAACATATACATATAGCTGTGTATCTATCATCTACCAATATCTATCTATCCACCTATCTATCTATTCATATAGATATATATAGCTAGAAAAAGAAATCTAAATCTAGATATATATACATAGGGCGTAATACTGATTCTTCCTTAATTTGTGTGCTTGGAGAAATATAATTATTTCCATAGTATTTATCATAATCATAATTATCATTTTAGTTAAGATTTATTTAGCAGCTCTAAAAAATAAACATCAAACTTCCAATTGCTTAACACATTAAGCATTTATTTTTGTTGGTATAACTGTCCGAAGTATCCAGAGTGGACAGGCTTTTCTCCCTGTAAAAGTTAGGGATCCAGCTCCTTTCATTTTGTGTTCCCATCATTCTCGAAGAACTCATGGTCTCTGAGGCCCTCAGATAGATGAAGAAAAACAATGTAGTGAGGGGCCACCTCTTCCTTAACATTTGTTCATTACCTTGCCTCTGCTCACACCTTTGGGCAAGATTGTCACTTTGCTCCACCTATGTGCAAAAAGAGATGGGAAATCTAATTCCTAGCCGAGAAGCTTCTTCCCAGTGACAGAAATCAATGGAAGGGGAAGCAGAACTTCTAATTGGACACTTAGTCTCTCCTCTACCACAATCATCATTGCAACCAGAATTACTGAAAAGTTATATATTCCAGACTCTGTCTCTGGAAAGGCAGCTGTGTGTAGAGGGAGGGAAGGAGAAAGAGGTGAAGGGGAATGTGAGGGAGAGGAGAAGCAGGAAGGGAGGGGAGAGATTTTAAGGAATTGACTCAGACAGGTGTGTGGCTGGCAAGTCAGAAATCGATGGAGCAAGCTGGCAGTCTACAAATTCAGGTAGAGTTGATGATGATATCATCTTGAGTACAAATTCCACAGGGCAGCCAGCTGGAACTTAGGCAGAGTTTCTGTGTTGTAATCTTGAGGAGAATTCCTTCAGGAAATGTCAGTCTTTGCTCCTAAGGTCTTCCACTGATGGACCAAGTCCACCCACATTATGAAGGGCAATCTCCTTTCTCAAAGTCTATTAATTTAAATGTTAATCACATCAAAAAAACACCTTTGGAGCAACATCTGGATTGATATTCCACCAAAAAAAACCCCAAAAAAACAAAATAGCACCAGAGCCTAGCCAATTTGACTGTAAAAATTAGCCATCACACTTGCTGTCAGCTTGACTTTCAGTTTTCTAAGTTTCCTCATCTGTTTAAAATGACACCACTTCATGTAACTCTGGTGATGACAGAAGTGCTAATATATAGAAAATATGTGGCATAGTCATGGCATAGGACATATGGCCCCTACATGTTGGCTTTTATTCACTCTGGTCCTCCCAGCAGGTATTTTCTGTGTCTTCCTCTTTCATAGATGAGATGGTATAGTCATTTAATATCTGTGTGTCTCAGTTTTTTCAACCAAAAAGCCATTTGCAGAGTTGTTGTGATGATTATAAATTATCCATGTAAAATACTTACCTCAGAATATAGCACATAGTAAGTAAGATGCTGATGTCTTGGCATGATGATCCAAAGTATTTTTTTCCTCTCCTGTTTAGATATCTCTATCATCCCTGGGAAAGGAAATATGGGAAACTCTTTCTGACAGGAAGCATTAAATTTAAAGCCCAGGAGAAAGATTCAGTGGGACATAGAAGCAGACGTAGTCTCAAGAATAAAATAAATATACAAATCCCAGGTCTTAATCCTCTGTTTTTAATAGGACCGTGCAGTCTAAATTAGAGCACCTTTATCTCAGCAGCCATCCATCATATAATGGAATGAAGAAGTGAAGAGAGGCACTGGAGGCAGGTAGGAAAAGAGAGTCACTCAGATGTATTATTTAACTCTCACTCACCCTTCTTACTCTCTCCCAACCTTTGAAGAGTCTGTTTCCACCCCTGTCTTTGAGTCATTTAGTGTTTATCCAAATCCCCAGCCAGGCAGTCCAGAGAGAGCTATGTTTTGGCTGAATCTCCATGGCCACAGGTGGTACAGACACCTGCAAGCACTTCAGCCTTCCCTGGACAGAAAACAGATCTTGGCCGGGTTGAGATTTGAAATGGAGAGAATAACAAAGATGGTGGCACAGGAGAACAGGCATCAGCCTTGTCAATCCTGTTACTTCTCTGGCTCGTGGCTTTACCATGGCATTCTTGGGAGGATTTGTATCCTGAGAAGTTTTGTTCAGCCAACCGTGATGTTAATAGTACACCATGGACTGCAGAGGAGTCTGAAGGGAATACGAGGGCCCTGTTTGCTTTGGCCAACTTTTTCTGTTGTGAATGTCCTACTTTTGTTATGTTTGGGTCTGACCCGTTGCTGGGTTTCATATACAATTAATATCAAAGTCTATTTTCTTTGTACAACTCCTGGCTTGTCTCAGTCTTATCTCTAAAAAGCTCGTACAAAGCTAGAGTGCATCTCCAAGAGGAAACAGAAGGAATTTTTGATGAGCACAACAACCCTCATCCTTCAAAATGACTTAGTTTGCTCTGTTCTATTCTGAATTAGCAAACTAAATTATGCCTCTGAGATCCCATCATCTTTGAAATTCCACAGGCTTTCTTGATTGTTTTGTGCGCTAGAGTGAGAAGTGAAAATTTGGGCTTCCTGGGACAATCATTTAGCTTTGAAAGGCAATATTATTCTCAAAAGCAGAGGCTCATGGGTTTTCAGGGGTTAATGAGAGCACTTCAAAAAGGGAAATTGGATTGTTGAACTGAAATATTTTGAATGTATGTGCGTATGTATGTTCTTCTTGTGCTAGGGTGTAAAACTTTTATCATATACTCACAGGAGTAAATTCCCCACAAAAATGAAGGAGCTGATGCTTTTAAATTTGAATTATATTGCAACCTCAAAGGAGAATGCCAAATCTAAACATTTTATGAGGAAAATCTTCTCTTGAACTAGAAAATAGCTAAAGCTGCTCTTATCTGTTGCTGTTGTAAAAATGAAAAATTTGTTGAGTCTTTTCATTAGATATAAAAGCTTTCTTGATATTTTCTCAAGTGAACTATGGGCTATTTTGATGCCTAATCAAACTATTGCAGTGTTTGCCATAAAATGTACCACGTGCACAGAGCCCATCTTTGATGTTACACATCTATACTTAATCATTGTAGGTAATTAATCTTTTTTCTGTTCTCTGGGGACGTCCTTACAATCTTGATCCTGGTCTCATCTAAGATATTTATAAAAAGAAAGAAAGAAATGAATACATATGATGCTATAACTCAGCTGTTAGTTTCCTTTTCTACTTTTTATGCTTCATGCTTTCCCTCCATATAAGATGTGAACAGGACCATGTTAAAAGCAGAGTGAGTGAACTAAGTAGCAGACTGTCTAGAGAGCTCCAAATGATGTGGGATGGCAGAGATCATGAAAATAACTTCTATCTTTACCAGTGCTGGGTTTCTGGGGTCTCTTACCAATTAGAAATCAATAAGTCATAACAACCAGGAGAATGAGATGTGATATTGAAATGTGGGCATCACATTCCTCTTCCATGCAATATGAGGAATGACAGAGAGAGAGAGAGAACATGTGTATCCCTAGTTCAGGAGTCTTCAGTATACAAGGGCAAAACTCACCCAATATTTTTATGTAGTTCCAGGGATCTTAGCAACTTGAATGCATAAACATAGAATTAACTGCAGAGTTTTATAGATCAGAGAGGGTTTACTATTATCATTTAATATTATAGATAATTATAACCATATGAGAGAATATATGAGACATTCAATTGAGGAATCAATCCTAAGTGTTTATTACATTATGATAATAAAAAAATGATTGATTCCTTCCCATATGTTGGGCACTGTGCTAAGTACCTCATATACATCATCATCTTCATTTTCAAAACTACTCTAGAAAGTAGGCAATACATTATTATCCTCACTTTATGAATGAAGGAACTTCATCTAGGAGAGATAAAAAAGGGAAAGTCACTGTGAATATGGTATTAACCACTTGGCTCTGGTTTCTCCATAGAAATATTAGGAGATATATCAGTGGGAGAGAGTAAAGGGAAGTGGCAGGGAGTTTAGTGAATAGGTGTATCCTGTGGAGAGAAGGAGGAGGACCACAAGAGAAAGTCAGGAAACTCTATAGATGTTAATATCAGATTAATATCAGATCATTATTAGTTCTCAGAGCCATCTAGAATATCATCATAATCGAGGTGAGGTTTCTGATATCCTGATTCAGTCTGGGTTTTGTTTCTGCCAGATGATATGCTACCTTCTCCTGTTTTCTTTTAAACCCATTCTGTAATTATTCTTTTGCTTCTAAAAGCTGATATATTTATCTTAAGGAAAATATAGATGCAGAGCTCAACATTTTTTTCACTGCAACTTTAAATGTCAAATCTGAGATGCTTCATTGTTAATTTATTGTGAAATACTGGTTTCATTATCAAAATATTTTAATTCACCATAAAAATGGCCTCCTAGTATCCATACCTCAAGAATTGATTTTTCTTCTAAACACAACTGTTACTATTGGTTGTTCAAATACTACCAGGGACCTTTCTGGAATTGTTGTTTGGAAGCATGAAGGGTTTCATACTCCATGCTTGGTCCCACCCTGTTCTCCAGGGTCGTTGCCTCACTTCTGGAGCGTTTGTTCATCCAGTGCAACTGGATCTCTGCTTTTGTTCTCTCTTGAGCATTCTGCTTGTTCACATAATTATTCATTCACCAAGTACTTGGAATTTAAAGTCAAACCAAAAAATCCAGTTCCAAACAGTCCTAAATCACTTGTGGGTCAAAGATACAGTAAAACTGCAATTGCAAATGAATTCCCACTTGCTCCAAAAGCTTCCTGTATTTGCCACTGTTACAGCAGGAAGCACCACATCTGCCTGGAGACTGGTTTGTCCCTCTTCCCAGACTTTGAGCTCTTGGAGATCAAGGACTATATTTGTCCATTACATATTCTAAACTCCTGAGAATGCAAGAGGTACTCACCAGTAAAAGAGAATGAATGCATCCATGGCAACAAAATCTTCAGGGCACACCATATTCTCTTTATGTGATATGTAACTATTCTGCTCATGATGGTGTAGACATTCTCCATAAGCTGCCTAACAACAACCATCTGGTCTAGTCTATTATGACAGGTTTCTAACTGCACTTTTATCTCTATCCATTCTCTCTTTTAATTTCCCCATACTCTACTGTCAGGTGTATAATCCCAATATTGCTTTATACGTGTGACTCCTACACAAAATCTTCAGGGTCTTGCCTATATCTGCAGGATCATTATAAGCTTGATGACCAGAATCTTCCATTTCCTAACCCCAGCTATGTCTCCAGTCATATGAGTGGCTGTCACAAAATTACAGCTCTAACTGATCTAAGCTTTGTCTACTCAACAACACTTTTCCCTTTACTCATCAGTGTTTATTCCCCTTATCCGTTCTACCTTTATTATCTTTCTTTATCCTGGTTTTAATACCACTTTTCCTTCAAAGTAAACTTCAAATTTTATTTCTTCTACAAAGATTTCTTAGAATGTGCTCTAGATCTCATTTCTAAAAAACAAAGACTCAGAGAGACATCATAAAATAATCCGAGTTCCATATCAGAACCTTAGTAAAGCACCTTGTACCTTGTACACAGGTTAGGAGTGAGACCATCTCTGGGCATTAGCTTTTGCACATGCCAGCTGGGTATATCATTGCAAACATCGGCTCACTTGTCTGTACTTTGGTTGTCCTCATCTGTACAGTGGTTGTATATTAATTCTTTAAGAATGAAGGAAGAAAAATACTTATGTGGCTTATATGTCTGGCTTCCTTTCTCTAAGCTTCGTTATTTTTAATATATATCTGAGTCCTCCAATGTTTAAACATCTCTAGTCCAGAAAATTGAAATTTAAGTATTAACATTCTATTATTAGGAAAGGTAGAGATTTTTCAATATTTAATGGCACATCAAATTTGGGAAATAACTGGAGGTTTTATGATTTAAAAATATTTTAAAATCAAATGTTCAAATAATAATTTTCAGCTTATGAGATCAAATATTTATATCATAAAATGATGTGTTCAATGGTTTGCTCTGAAGGGGTTAGAAAATCGGAATGGTAACTCAATATGCTTGGCCCCTTTCCAAGTTTTCTGCTTTAATCCCATGAATCTTCTAATGGTATGACCCCTACATGCAAAGGGAGAAATAGGGGGAAAAATGTCCAATTGCAGAAAGAAAAACAGGATTTAATGTGATCATGTCTTGGATTATTTATGTAACCTTTTAAGAATTAGATATGTTTGAATAAAGCACCATCACTTGCTTTGCTAAGACGATGGTTTCATTAAAAAGCCCTTGTGCTGAAACCTGGAATGCATTGCCTGGATAAGCAGGTCAGAGTTCACAGTTGAAACTGCTCATGCAAAGCATGTTCAAAACTACCAGAAAAAAAATTAAAAATGATAGTATCTGTCTCCATGTGCATGTGTGTGAGTGTGTGTATTTATGTTGTACACTGAGAAAAAAAGAAGTGAGCGTAAGTACGAGAAGCAGGAGTCAGAAGAAGACAGGGATGCTTGAATGGGATGTAAGTGAGCATCTCACATACCTCTGCACCATCCGTGCAGTGATAAGATGGTACAACTTGAAGACATTTATGGCAGTCTGGAGGGAGGTAATCTTTGGCAAGGAAGACAAAAACAAACCACATTTATCTCTGATGATTTAGCAGATTCATAACCATATATCTTAAACCAGGAGACTCAGGGCATTCCTTTATCTTTTGAAGCAACAAAACAGAGCTTGTCTACCTGTCCTGTGTCTCCTGAGTGAAACTGAGGGCCTCTCACTGGTGGGCTGGGGTCCTGCGGGGGATACAAGTCACCATGGTGGGTCATGCAGGGGAAGTTGTTTTGCAGCTAGAACGGCTGGCTTCCTCCTCTCACTGCCTGTGGAATGCTGACCATGATGAATGGCGTCCTAAGTACTAAATGCCTTGTTAGCATTGGGCATCTGACAAAGAATTGTCAGAATGTCTTACTCAAAGAATTCCAGGGAAGCAGATTTCTTCGATGTTTTCTTTCTTTTCTTCCTCCAACTTTTGTTCCAATGATTGACCATATGTCCAAGGATGAAGCAGAATTTTATGTTGTTCATTCCTTAAATTATTTATTCAGACTTTTTTTTTATGGAGCACACATCGCTTTGGTGAGTAAAATATGTGAAATGACTATTTTTGTGGAGCTAAAATTTATAAAGAAAATAATTGGATAAATTAAAATATACTAAGTCCCGTGAAATATGTGAAAACTTTATGAAAAACATACAGGCTGCATAAGGGGGTAGAGAAAGAAGAAAGTAAGTGTAGGGTGATTAGTTGTTTTAGAGGGCATAGTCAGTATAAGGTACTATGGTATGGATGCATTTGATCCAGGCTCTAAACAAAAGAATGAAATGAGTCAAGATGTCATCTGGGATAAAAGTGTTTCAAGGAGAGGGGACAGCTAATGCAAAGTCCCTAAATCAAAAGCATATCCTGATAAAATAATTTTAAAAAGTGATTAAGATGTGAGTTCGGTAGCAGTGGGTCAGGTCACGAAAGGACTTTTATGTTAAACTGAAGCCTACATATCATCATATCAGTGAGATGGGAAGGCATAGGTGGGTTTTTGATAAAAGGAGTGACCTGACTTGTCTGCAGGGAGGAGAGGCAGGAGTCAAGGTCCAGAATGGGAACAGAGAAAGAGGCGATTGCAATTGTCCAGGAAAGAACTGACAGGGTTTGAAACAGGTGATGGTGAAGGAGTACATGGATTATGCACATATTTTGACAGCAAACCGGACAGATTTTGATGGATTGGATGTGGACTGTGACATAAATTAAGGAATTAAGTCTGACTTCAGGGTTTGGGACCTGAACAACTAGAAGAACAAATGTGACATTTGTTAAATTGCAGAATTTTTTTAGAGAAAAAGAGAAAAGGTGTGAGCAGGGAAGAGGGGCAGAGGGAGAGAGAGAGAGACAGAGAGGGAGAGAGACAGGGAGGGAGGGAAAGAGAGAGAGAGAGAGAGAGAGAGAGAATCTCAAACAGATTCCACACAGAGTGAAGAGCCCAACACAGGGCTTGATCCCATAACCCGGAGATCATGACTTGGACTGAAATCAAGAGTCAAACGCTCAACCGACTGACCACCCAGGTGCCCCTGCTGATTTTTTTTCTTGTACTAAAATTTATACACAGAAATGAATGCTGTCTTTTAAATGACTTTTCCTAGGAAAATATCTACTCGGTACAGTAATGCTTCAGCTCAGAGCAGCTAAAGTCTTTCTTAAGAATTTCATTCAATGCCTGAGACATGCAAGACATTCAGTTTCATTTTCATTTCACTTTTTTAACCAAACAGTGGAGTGAGTATATTTACCTTGCTTTTGGCCCTTTTGAAAATATGACTTCCAGTTTATTAAGGATGAGATAGTGCCAGCATTCAAGATAGTAAATATAAAAAGCAGCAAAAATACAAAATCTGAAAATTTCATTGTAATATTACCAATTCTCAGGAAGAGATAAACTCTCCAGACATATTCACCAAGATAGTACTAGCTGGTTTCTCTAATTGTATATATAAAACATTTTAACTTTTCATGGTTTGACCATAATGGCAGCCCACAGTGAATATTGGAGTTTCTCAGGAAATTTGGAAACTTAGGATTGATTTGGCTGCATACAAAAAAAAAAAAGGGATGAAGAATAAGGAAGTAAAGAAAGAACAAATATACAAAAGTAAAAAGACTTTTGCTATAAATATTAAAGGATATGTTTTTTTCAAATAATAATAAGTCTAGAAGTCATGGTCTAGGACAGAATGCCCTTGATCAAGGAAGCCAGGGTTCTTCTAGCCTCTTACTTTATTATGTTAGCATGCAACTTTTTTATTCTTATGATTACAATAAATATGATCTAACTCTGGGTTCATGCCTGAGTCCCAGGAATGGGGGAAAAAAGGGAATGGAGAAGGATAAAAGGCCAAAGTCATGGTCAATTTGTGTCTTCCTTTTGTACCACAAAAACATTAGTCTTACCACAAGACCCATCCTGTAGAACTATACTTAAATCCTAATATTCAGAACTGGCTCACCAAGACACCATTAGCTGTAAGAAGTCTTGGACATAAGTGATTTTTGTTTCGCTTTTGTAACTGGTTGTTCTCTTTTTTTTTTTTTTTCATTTTCTATTAAACAATAATTCACATACCAAAAAGATTTTGTATGAAAGGGCACAGTTTGATAAACCATTGCAAACAGAACACACCAGTCCAGTCTGTGCCCAGATCAAGACACAGAACATTAGCAGCACCCCGTACCCTGACCTCAGATTCTTTCCCAGTCACTGCATCCTAGAGTGGTAGGCATATTTTTTCTTAGTGGGTCCACTGCTGGCCTGGATATGATAGGATGATAGGTATGATAGGATGGTGCCAGGGGTGAACCTAGACAGCTAACCTTTTTTGAGTTCATGGACAGAGATGTAAGGAGCAGGGAAGGAATGAATAGACATGGACCAGTCATGAACCAAGAGGCAGACTTAAGAACCTTCTAGGCAGACTTAAGCCTTAAATACTTATGTACCCCCGGTGACTGCATGAGTCTTCTCTTGGGGAAAAAAAACTGTTTTAGTTTAAATTTTATTGTCTCAAATATGTGTCCTGATATAGAGTAATAACCATAATATGAAGGGGTTCAGGGAGAAAAACACAGACTTTGAAAAGTAAACAGATTCAAGTTTGAAATCCAGCTCTATGGTTTCATAGACAAAAAGTTTTGGAGGCGCTTCAAATTCCTTATCAACAAAAGATGGTAATAATACTTTCTTCATAGATGTGTTAAGAAGCTAAGCTAGATGTAACTGCACAAAAATTGAATCTTGGTGTGTTGCCCCCAGTTGACAAAGAGGATTGAGTGCTTTCCACGTCAGCCCTCACCCCTTTCCCCACCTGTCACCAGGCCTCTTCAAGAAATAGCATTCTTTCCCGACCATGAGAAGCATTTGGAAATGGAGGAAGGGAGTGGATATTAGGAGGGGAAAAAAATGTAAGGCTTGGTCTGAGAAGGAATTTGAGGATACTGGGAAGAAAACGCTTCAGAGTCCTGGTGATGTGGGAGGGACATACATTTAAAAAGAGAAAAATATATTGGGGCACCTGGGTGGCCCAGTCAGTTCAGCATCCAACTTCGTCCTCAGGGCATGATCTCACGTTTGGAGAGTTTGGGCCCCGCACTGAGTTCTGTGCTGACAGCGCAGAACCTGGAGGCTGCTTCAGATCCTATGTCTCCCTCCCTCTCTCTCTCTGCCCCTCTCCCACGCACATTCTGTCTCTCAAAAAAAAAGAACGTTGAAAAAAATTGTAAAAAGAGAAAAATATCTCCTTATGCAATGAGATATGTAAATATGCATATTTATATTATATATTAATATATTTATATTTATAAATATATATCCCCATGTATATACATATAGATATACATGTAGATATATAGGTGTGTGTATATATGTTTAGATCTTTTTCACATATTTTCAAAAATGAAAGATGTTTGGTAATATTTTGCAGTTCATTTTTCTGTTTTGTTTTGTTAGTTTTGTTTTGTTTTCCTGGACTGTGTTTCTTGGACTGCTGCAGTCTTCTGAGACTGATCTTTACAGAACTTTACTATATAAGGATTAAAGAGAGAATAAATAACAATCAGTACAGGACCAGGCACATGGCTGTTGTTCAAAAAAACTAGTTATTTATTATAAATGACTAATTATGTTGTCTTTGCTTAAAGGTATTTTTCAAATAACTATACCAACAACAATAACAATAATAAATAATAATGGATAACACATATTGAGACCTTTGCAAGACCTTGGACTGCTCCTTTATTCCCGGTAACAACGCTAACGGCAAGAATAATTGTTACCCATACTTTATAGATGAGGAAACTGAGACCCAGGAAAGGTCCAGTAAGTTCTGGTAAAATAATATATAATATAAAATAATATCTGGTAAAATGATACAACTGGGGTTTGAACCTAAACAGTTTTCAGACTAAACACGCAGTACCATGAGATTATTGCTTTACTTTACAACTGAGAGTTGACATGAAAACAAAAGACTTTCAAGGATTAAACAAAAACTGGAACTCTGCTTGAGCAACACAGCTAACCCATGTCCTCACTGATGGAGTAATTCCCAGGTGCCAGAAAGAGTCAATGTGTATCTCTCTATTTTAGTAGCTGTATCACTGAGGCTCCTAGAAATTTATTATTGTGTCCAAGATCAGGCCACTCGTAGACAGGGGCCACGATTTGAACCCAGGACAGAGTGACTCCAAAGCCTGTGGTCTTAACCACTCTGCAGTAACACTGTCACCAATTCAGTGTTTTAATGACACAGGTGACTTCTTACTATGCCCTGAAAGAGTCATACCGTAAAAGTTTTTGAGAATTGATAATAACTAAGAATACTGAAATGAGGTCTGAAGCCTTGAGTTCCGTAAGACATTGGGCGATTTACTTGGTTATGTTGGGAAGTATTTCTTTCTAAGGTCTCTTTTGTCATAACTTACAGGGGCTGTAAAATTCTTCACATGCATAAACTCATTTCTTCCTTGAACATTATTTGGTCTTATCTATGAAACGGAGACATACCATCGCTGAGAAATAGTCCCTAATTTGGAATAGTATGAAATTTATGGAAAATCCTGTTCTCTGAGAAAGAAATTCTTTAGTCCTTTAAAGGCTGGATTTATATATATATATATATATATATATATATATATATATATTACTGAATCCTCAGGACCAAAAATAGTTCCTGGGACTTAGTAAATGCAAATGGTTTTTTTAATGAAAACTAAAATGAGAAAGATATTGCCTTTAAAAATAGATATTTTCCTCTAAATTTTCACTTTAATGTTTAGATGCCAATATCTGATGAAAACCATGTTATCTGGTTACTTAGGGTTTCAGGAGGGTGGGTAATGCCTGCAATTCGTGCAGCAGGGAGGCAGGCAGGAAGGCATGCCACACACTCCTGAAAGTGTAGAGCAACGCCAGGGCAAAGGGTAGTGTTAAAGCTCTCAGTTCAAACTGGAAATCCCTCCAGGTTGACATCTGTTTCACTTTGTTAGGTGTGGTCCCTTAGTAAGACAGAACTCATTTTTTTTTTCGTGCACTGTCTTTATTCTGACTAAACGTGCCTCTAAATTCTGCCCTGGACCCGTGAAGACCCAGAGAGCTTTCTCCTGGGGTGGCAGCTTTATGATTAGGAATCTAACCAGCTCTGTGGGGTACTCCCTCTGTCCCAAATATTCTGAAATCCTGATCATCTACAGAACGCAGTTTCTTCCAGTCAGCTCCAGAACTGCTCCCTTCCCGACAAGTAGAGTGAAACTTGATTATTCATCTAGGAAAACACCAGTACTCAAAACAACCTGTTTCCAAAATGTCTATAAAGCATCCACCTACAAGTGTAGTTTTCTAAAAGCCGGTTCTATTATGTATCCTAAGGAGGGGGAGGGGAACTAGAAAGGCTGGGGGTGGGAGGTAGTTCCATGATCCTTAATTAGAGAAGTCTGCCCATTAAGGTCTTCTCCTAGACATTTAAAATAAACATTAATATTTGAGAGGCTTGGAGACATCACAGAATACAGGAATATGTTTACTTTATTTAAACGTATATGTTTTCACATAGCAACGATTAGTCTCCCCAGAGTACATGTTGGGCAAAATTGCTCTAAATCAGTGGTTCTCAAAGTGTGTTCTAGGGTCCCTTGTGAGGATTACCCAAGATCTTTCAAGGAATCCGTGAATTCAAAACTGTTTTTGTACAAACGTGACCTTGTTTACTCATTCTCTCACGAGTGTAAGTAAACTCTTCCAGAGGCTCTGTGTGGTGATATATTGTAACAGACTGAATGCAGAAGCAGCTATGAGGGTCCTGCTGTCTGTCCCCTAATAGATGTTAAAGAGATTTCAAAACAGATGTAAAATGCTACTTTTCTCACTATTTTTTTTCGTTGGGAGAATATAGTTATTTTTAATAAAAATGTCTTATTTGTTAACTTCTAATGGGCTTATTATTGTTATTTTCAGTGGATTAATACATATTTAAAATTTATGTTTTAATATCTGGTATGGTATATATCAACAGTTATAGCCAACTTAGGCAACCTCTGTGCAGGGTTGGCAACAATCTTTAACAGAACCAAGGGTCCTGAGTCCCTCACATTTGAGAAATACTGCACTCTACTACTTTGAGAGCAAGTATCAGAATTAACCTACTCTGGGGAGTGGTTTAAGAGGTATGAAATATCCCAAAAATGGCCTGAAGGAATGTAAGGTGCAGATATGGGGCATAAAAATATATCCATGAGTCAGTAAAACAACCAAATAATTAGGAATAAAACTCTAGGTTCAATTTCCAGTTCTGTTTTTATTTATTTACTTTTTTTCTTATTTTGAGTTGCCCATTGATTTTCCTATAACTTAAGCTTTCTCAATTTGGAAAAAAAAAGTATTAACTGTGATAAAACAAAACAAAATAATAACTAAGATAATTGTTGTGAGGAATAATGAAGCATATGTAAAAAGATTTTAGACTCAAATAATTTGAGTTCATAGCTCCCTTCTATTATTTATTAACTACATGAATTCACGGGCAACGACCCACACCTTCCAACACCTCAGTTTTCCCAACTAAACTATGTTAACTATTGTTTCTATCACAAAATTTATGGATGATTAGACCATACTTGACACATAGTAACCCCCAATAGTTGATTGGTCGTATTTATTTTGCAAATTATTAACAACGACAACAATAGGTATTGTTTTGATTAGCTATTGCTGAGTAAAATAACCACCCCAAAACATAGAGACTTAAAACAATAACCATTTTATCATGTCTCACAATTCCCTGTGTTGAGTATGGCTCAGCTGGGTTGTTTCTCTCTGGCACCACGGAGAGTGTCTCTGGTATTTAAGTCAGATGTTATGACTAGGGTAGGATGTCTTGCTCCCCTGTGCTTTCCCATTTGGCCTCTCTGTCCGCATGGAAAGTCATCCTCCATGGTGTTTGTCTGCCATTGTCTCTGGCAGACTAGTTGGGGCTTCTTCTATGATGGCTCAGGGTTTTAAGAGGAAAGAGCAGAGGGCAGAGCTCAGAAGTCCCATGACACTACATACTCCGTATTCTATTGGTTGAATTAGTCACAGGTTCAAAGGAAGAGGATGTAAGTTCCTTCTCTTGAATGAGGTATGATTCATTTAAACTACAAATGCTATATACAGTTGGTTGTTATGATGTATTATATCAGTGCCAAAGGTTCTTTCATGGAGATCTGACATCTAGATAACAGTTTTGTGACTGTCAGCACCAACAGGAATCTATTAGTGATATATATGTAGACTGCACTGTGTAGACACCACAGTGAGGAAATGGGATATTATGAGTGTGAGTCTGTAGCCAAAATAAAACATATTGGTCCATGTAGTATGATGAAAAAGGCAGCAGCTTTGGTGCAAGGAAAACCGGGGTTCAGCACCTGGCTCTGATGCTCCCTAGCTCTATTTTCTGACACTCAGTTAAGTCACCCATGCTTGTGTCCCAGATGCCATGGCTTTGTAAAAGAAGAAAAAAACTACCCCAAAACTTAATGGTTTAAAACAGAGCAGTTTGACTAGCTCATGGGTCTGCAATCTGGACAGGAATCAGTGAGGAAAGCTTTCTCACCATCAGCTGGGGTGCTCGAAACCTGGGGCCAGAATATCTGAAGTCTACTCACATGCTAGCACTTGGACTTGAATATCTGTGGAATGGAACAGCTGGGGTTCCTTGGGCTAGTCTCTCTATCTCCATACGGGTACTGAAGTACGCTGAGTTGACCACAGCTGAACCTCTTATGTGGAGGTACAAGCTTCCAAAGACCAGAGAGACAGAGAGAGAGAGACAGAGAGAGAGAGAGAAAGACTTTATAGAATTTATACAGCATTGTATTCATTAAGAGTGAGTCACTTAATGTTGATGCAAATTCTAGGGATAGGGAATTAGATCCCACTTGTTGTGGAAGGAGTGTCAAAAAATTTGCAGACATGTTTTAAAACTTAACAGCTACGATATCTCCTTAAATAACTGCCGATTCAATGAATGTCGATAGAGGCTCGCTATACATTCATTTCCTTTTTCTCCCCACCTGGTCCATTCTCCTGCTATACCCACACTTCAACTTACCAAGATAATAATTTCAGACAGAGCATCATTTCAAGATCCCCTGTATCACAGGTTTCTCTGGAATCTTCCAGTGGTTTCCAAGCAGATTCTTCTGTGCTGGTTTTGATATCTGCCTAATATGAAGCAGATATCAAAGCTTCTTAGAAGTTTCAAGTAATAGTCTAGAAAGTCTAGTTTGAGGCAGGATGAACCAGGCACTAGCTTTCCTTCTGGGAAGTCCTTCTCTTCTCCACTGCCTGACAGTAACTCAACTTGCTTTAGGGGAGTGTGTTGACTCCAGGTAGCTCCAATATCAAAATGAAGCCTGGAAAAGCATAAGGACTTCCTTGTGAGACCTAGCATGGGCATTTGTATAGGGGAAAAGAATGTAGAGGCAATCTCTGAGGTCTAGAGGACACTCAGGATGAGTCTACAGTGGGCTTTAGTTCATTGCAGTCCACTGTAATTTTAATGCTGCCGCTAGTTAATTTGCAAATGAGTGCAGGTGTCTCTGCCTCTCTGAGACTCAGTCTTTGTTTTTCTAACTCCACCACCTTGACTTACTGATCAGCAACACATTCTTCAAACTTTAGCTCTCTTTTAATTTTATTCTCTCAAAGTAGAATAATCCTCCTCTCTTTGTGGCCCCACAAAAACATATACAGATTTTTATTATAAAGTTGATAGTACTTTAATAGTTCCTCACAATTTTCTTGTCTGCTTTCCCCTACAGGGCCAAGCCACCCATGGCGAAAGCAGACATCTTGGTCATCATCCTGCTTCTGGTGCTTAGCTCATCACTTCTCACAGAGTATATGCTATATGAATAGTTACTGAATAGATAGATAACCAATGGCTATGCTAACATACCCATCCTTTCCATCCCTTATGCTTGCTGTAATGGTACCGATAAGGAAAGCGTGAATCAATATGCTTTTAAAAGATTAATCCATCTCTCAATGCAATGTGACTTTATTATAAGTAATCTTATGAAGTGAATGTCAAGAAAAGAACAGGGAAATCATCAGGTGAAAACATAGAAAAATAAACATGATTGTGTGTTTCTACTCTTGGCTGGAAAAAAAAACAAATGTGGAACGGTTGGCTTCTTGACTTCCCTATTTTCAGTGCAGTTTAGATAAAACAGTCATGGCTGTAAAGGGTGAGTGAGCAGTATATTGCACTGACAAGCTTTGAACTGATATCATATCTGGAAGTACTGAAGGACCTAACAGTTTTTGTTTTTCTGTTTTTGTATTTTTTAGCTTGGAGAAACAAAGACTTAAGACTCAAACATTCAATAACAATTAATTTGAATTGTGTAGAGGACTGTCAAATAGAACAGACTCAAGACTTTTGGTTAGACCTACAGGGAGAATCCTGATCAATGGATGGAAGCTGAAAAAAAAATGCTTTTTTTTTTTTTTAATTTTTTTTTAACGTTTATTTATTTTTGAGACAGAGAGAGACAGAGCATGAACGGGGGAGGGTCACAGAGAGAGGGAGACACAGAATCTGAAACAGGCTCCAGGCTCTGAGCTGTCAGCACAGAGCCCGACGCGGGGCTAGAACCCACGGACAGTGAGATCATGACCTGAGCCGAAGTCGGACGCTCAACCGACCGAGCCACCCAGGCGCCCCAAAAAAATGCTTTTTAAAGCAAATGACCGTGAACCTGGCTTTAGCATCAGAGAGAAGAGGTTAAACTCTCAGCTCTGCTATTTACTTGCTATGTTGTCTGAGACATGGGTCTAACCTCTCTGAACTTCATTTTCTTGATTTCCAAAATAAAGGTAAAAATAATTACCTCATAAGAATAGTCTGCGGATTAAATATGCAAGACAAGTATAATGCTTAATCAAGTGCCTGGGCCATAGTAAAAGCTCAATCAATCAGCATCAGACTGAACTTTATTACCTTTAGAGCTGTTTCAAATTTTTATTTTCTCAGCCTGGGAATTTAAAGTTGGCAGAGACAAGAGCATAGACTTCTCAGATTAGCTAGTTATTATCTATAAGAAAGCAAGGTTTAGATGGAGTTGTGCAGAAGGCAGGCTATTCTCAAAATGGCAAAGAGTATGGCCAGGAAATTCTGGAGTTTGGGAACCATATCTAGGAAGGTAGGCATAAAACTGAGGCAAGAGGAGAGGAGAATATCTTTTAAGGAATATAAACCTCATATCAGAATCTTTGCTCATAATTTTGTCATTATTTATTTTCATAGGAACCCTGCCAGTGATGATGATTTTTTTAATCTTAAAAAAAAAAGAACACAGAGGTTATATGTTCAGTGCAAACGATATTAGAGACCAATGAAATTTAGCAGTTCACTTGAAAGAACTCATATTGTAGCTGAGAAGAAAAACAATAGTATGCCCAAATATGTCTATGTTCTTTATAAAGCCTTAATATATACACAGAACTGAATATTTAAGCCAGCAGTGGACTGATTGTCCAGAAAGGAGTAGAAATAGTTTCCGTTTCCAGACACATATCTCCATTAATGTGTTCATCACCACATTCGCCTTGTTTGGCAATAATTCCATACTAGTGATTCATGTTGAGTGTATTAATAATAATAGGTGGCATTTATTGAGCACTTATTGTAAGTTCCATCTAGACATGAATTTGAGAGTTTGGTAAATTTCCTTTCCAGAGATGTGGATATTACCCCCAAGAAAAAGTATTTCATTTTCTGTCTTTTTTCCTTCCTTCCTTCCTCCCTTCCTTCCTCTCTTTCTCTCTTTCTTTTTCATTCTCTCTTTCTTTATTTATGTGTTTCTTTCTGGTTTTGATTTATTTTTCTCTAATTCATATAACCCTGACTTGGGGAATTGTAAAGTTGGGGTGCAAATGAGATCTCCTCAACTCTAAATCCATGCTTTTGTCCTATGCAAGAGAATGAGCTGCCTCCATCAAGTCTTGGGCAAGCCAGAGAGCCAAAAATCTGTTCCACAGAGGGGGCTAAGGTAAAGATGCCTGAGCTGGAGCTGGTGGAAAGACAGCCCCATGTGTCTGACAGGATAATTTCATGGTGAAGTTGTCAGAACACTAACTATCCACATGAAAGCACATATATTCTAACCGAGAAAGACACTGTGCATGAAGTAAAGGAAAGAGTTTGAAAGTAGCGGGAAGAAGAACTTGAACCCTAATCACTGAGTGATATGTGAGATAAAGAGAACATCTCTGGGCCTTGTTTTCTTCATCTCTAAAATAAAAAAAAAACTGGAAGAGTAAAGGTTGAATATATTTTTCAACTGAAAAATCATATTGTTCTACTTATCCATTACCAAAACCCAGTCAAATGTATGGCATTTGAATTATGTATTTTTCCTACGAATGTGGGTGCTGGAGAATCTCAGACAATGGAAATATCATCCATAAACAGAAACATTTGCAGTTCTCCTGTGGATGCACTTAAAACTCTTTCAGTCTATAAATGATGGTAGCTTTAACGAATTATTATATTCTTCTCTTGATTGAATATTTTGGCAAGAAACTTTAAATAAAACATAACTTGGACTGTTTTGGAATTAGAAGCAGGTGACACAATATTTTTACACCTCAAAATAATTTTGATTGGTATTTTGGCACAACTTGCTCAAGAAATTGGCTTTAACAGTAGAGCGAGGAATTGTGTTCAGTTGCTACCAGGAAAGTGTTCCACGGGGGTTATGTAAAACAAATCCATTCTTAACAATGTTCAAAGAGAAAATTATTGTAGAGTGTGCTTCTTTTATATGCAAATAGAATTTGAAGTTGTACCCTGGCACTTTCTACCCCACTGGAATTATATAACCACATATTTTATCTTTCCTACTCTCTGCCATGTATCCAGAGCACCCAGGCAACCAAATGGCTAGAATTATTCCTCTTTATTTTTCAATGTCTAACGCATGGCAGTCCTTTTGTAGGAGATAAGGCAAATCACTATTGCAAGGCATTTTTGAAATCCATTCTGGGTTCTTGATATTTAAACGTGAAAAGGTTTTAAACAATAAAATACCATGATTGCTTACAAAAATGCACCCATGTGACTTACAAAAAGAATTCACATGCTCTCTGTCTCTCCTTATGAGCAGTTCATGAGTAAGATTTTTTAGTTGAATTTATACACACATATACGCACACTCTCATACACACAATGTCATGTTACTTTTGTATCTACATACATAGTTGGTTATCTAAAAGGGAACTGGGCTAAAATGCTTGATCTGTGACCCAAAAAAGGCATTGATGAACAAATTAATTATGTGACTATTTTATTTTAGAACAATTAACTATGTATTTTATTTTAGGAAGACACATTTAAATGTACATGAACAAATGTCTTAAATTTCCTTAAATATACTCTTTTTTATACAGTTATTTTTACATCAATTATAACTCAGCTACAACTAGTCATTAAACAATTTTTTCTCATGTAAGTTTGTTAATGTTTTATTAATTTAATAAAGGTGTGAAATAGACCATTAAAATCAATGAATTAGGCAATAATTATATTTTCTATTTTGTGATAAACTTTGTGTTGGTACTGTAGACATAAAGTGCAACATTTTGTTTCCTGACTTTAAGCATTTTGTTATCCGGTGTGGGGCAAAGGTGGAGGGCAGGGATTTGTGTCTAAATCTACATGGTACTCATTCAGTAATTGTTTCCTGAATGAAAGAAAACTGATAGATGAGACATAATTTTAGAATAATTAAGCACTAATTCCATGAAGTATTAAGCCATTAGAATTGAGACAAGAAAAGCTCAGTGTATTCATTTTGGAAGTGTAAATTTCTTAAAACAAGATAACCTTAAGAAGTCTTTTAGGAAAGAGTGGGCTGGAAATCGGCCAAAGAAAAGGGAGGCAACGTGTGAAAATAGCCAGGGACCTGGGTATCAATAGGAACAGAGATTTGTGGAGAATGACAGTAGTTTAACCAGGTATATATTTCAAAATTTTTTTAATGTTATTTATTTTTGAGAGAGAGACAGAGTGCGAGCAAGGAAGGGGCAGAGAGAGAGGGAGACACAGAATCAGAAGTAGGCTCCAACCTCTGAGCTGTCAGCACAGAGCCCAAGCAGGGCTCGAACCCACGAACCTCAAGATCATGACCTGAGCCTAAGTCCTATGCTTAATCGACTAAGCCACCCAGGTGCCCCTAACCAGGTATATATTTTCAAAATCGTACCCTTATTTGATTCAGAGGTAGCATCAATAATGGCCATATTATTTATTTCACTATCTCATTCCTAAAGGGCAGATGTCACAAAATTATCAGTACATTTAACCTAAGTTACCTGTATTCTCCAACCAACAAGCATGCACACAGACACTCACACACACACACACACACACACACACTCACATGCACATACAGGCATTCACAAACACACACACACACTGTCTCTCTCTCTCTCTCTCTCTCTCTCTCTCTCTTTCTCTCATGCACCTAACATACACACAAATTACCTTGTATCTGGTATTCCCTAGCTTTCTTCTCTGCTGAATTTTTTGACTTGGTCTTTTATACTAACATTGATTTTTACAGCAGATGAATCTTTTAGAGCCTCAAATAGTAGAGTGGAAAGAGATCTTTCATGAAATGAATTTTAGCAAAAACTTTACGTTTCTTCATAACCTGTGTGCATCACTTAAACTCCCTGAATTCAAACTACCTTTCAAACAGAGATAGAAAATACCTTATATCCTACAATGGATATCCTACAATGCTTTTGAAGATCAAATGGAATAATGGCCATGAAGGAATCTGTAAGTGCCCAAGTAGTAACAAGAACAAAAATTACTATCCGGACATATAGATACTTCTGAGTTAATTCACCAATTATACAGTAATACGAGATAAATAATAAGGTAACTACCTTAAGATTCATTACTTTATGCTTTGACATGTTCTCTTTGCTTTATGTATAATCAAATCTGTGCTATGGTGTGTAAAAAATCAAGGTGTCAATAAAAAGAGGAAATAAAAGATGTACAAGATGAGTCTATAAAATCACACATAGAGTGGTTATTTCTGCAGGCACAAACATTTTTGTCTTGACTTAGATGCACCTCTTCTATAACTCACATTGAAAATTCTTCGCAACATTTCCGAACTCATCCTATATTGAATGTCACCAGTGGTAGAAATCATCACCACTTGAAGGTGGATTTGACTTTTGCAAACTGCTGCACATCAATCACGCTGAATCCTGGTAAAAGAGTGGAATGATTAAATTGAGCAATAGAATTTTTCATTTAAAAATACACTTAAAACAAGCATATATATATATATATATATATATGTCTATAGAGCAGCTTAAAAGGAGATTTGACATCATTTTGGAGAACAAATACGACTGAACTAATTGCATTACTTTCATGGCTGTGGATATAGAACGTCTTTGGATACAGAAAAAAAGTCAAGATTGTTTTTAAAAATCAAGCCTAATGCATCATCATCACACCTTATCCACCGCCTCACAAGAAGAACTCAACTGGGTTCAAGTGCCTGCAAAGTCATGGAGATGAGACAAAGTACTGACACATGCACAAGTCCTTGGTCTCACACTTCATCTGGTTTTTCCTGAATTTATTCAAATAATATACTCAAATAATACATGTCTATTGGTAGTGGGGACACTGAGGAGGAGATATGAAGGGAGATTAAAGACAAGAAGCAGCCAGCATTAGCCGTTTGGGCTCATGGAATGAGGCAAATCAGTGTGGACAATCTCTGTTTACAATAAATCTTTAAACTAGTTACTTTCTGCATGCTCCAGACTCCCCTTCTCAGACACTCCGCCCACAGAGCACAGACCCTGCCTGGATGCTGTCACCTTGGATTATGCAACTGGATCTTCCTCTGTCTCCTCAGCCAGACTCTTCTAACTGTTATCACTCCCATGCTCCGTCCCTCTTTCTCTGTTTATCACATGTGAGCTGACTCTCTTCCAGACTCTTCCATGCCAGCCTCTGGCCTGTCTCGAGACAGTCCTTTAAGAGGATCTGGACATTCTCTACAGGATGATTTCAATTTTTAGACTACTTATTTACAATGTGGCTACAATTTTGGCCTCTATCTCTACTCTCCTGTCTTTCAGGATTAAGGCTTTATCTCAACATAGATCATATCTGCCCAAATCCATCACCTTTCCATCTCATCTTTTCCTACTGATTTGCACTCTACTAAATACTTCGCCTACCACTCCACCATCCACAGCTACTTATTGTGTTATATGTTGGGTAGCCAAGAGAGAGCTAAATTATATACTAAATTCCTACAGATTTATAAAGACTCCACAGTTGAGTGAAGATAAATTAGAGCAACCATCTTATAATTAAGGATGTCTGCTATGCATTGTGGACACTGTACTGGGCATTCTAACTACTCAGTCACTTGATCCTCCAAATGACCCTGCCAATTTACAGATTCAATAATTATTTGTTGAACAAATGAATGTTAGTTTGCAGTACTTGGATTCTTCTTATCGGGTCACCCACCTGCTGCCTGGAAGGGTGATTCAGGAGCAAGATTCCAGGAGAAGGAATGAGTTTAGCAAGACTGACCTTCACACAAAAATCAAATGGCAATACAATTTCTGTTCTGTGCCAATACTTCAAGAGGGACAAATAGTGTCCAATAAGGGGAAAAGAGATGATGATGCTGGGGAAGGCTGTGGCCTTTTGGTGGAAGCTATCCAGGACTTATCCTAAACTCATTAGACACAGTACCAGCAGCAACCTGGTCAATTTTATACATCTTTAATGATAAGCTTCATTTCTGGGAGGTGCTTTGCCTATATAAGATAGAATCAAAGCGTTCATTCATTAGCATGAGGATGGGTTTGGGTTTGCCCCCCTCAAAGTCAGGTCAGAAAACTGTCCTAAGAAGGGAATTTTTCTCTAAATATTCCATCTTTGCTTATTATGTATTATAAAGATTTTTTTCCAAGATTATCTACATTCAAATCATTTTATATAGGAATAATAGCGCACATGTCCATTATTTGTTTATTTAATTACATATGCAATGCATGTGGTTGATGGCCTCAAGAAGTGAGTGTATCAGAGTTTAGAGGAAGGGAAAGGGCAAATCAAGTTTATTATGCCCCTTCTACCTGAGACCACAAGCTAAATACCTTAAATCATGTCATTGGATTCAATGTCAGTCTGTAAGGTTATTATTACTTCTACTTTATAAATGAGAAAAACTGTTTTTATCAGCATAAGAAAATCTCCCAAAGTCACCCACTTAGTAATCAGTAGATCGTTTTAGAGGTTTTTTTTTAATATTTGAATAATACGGTTGGTAGTTTTTAAAAACAAAATGAAAATCCAGACTCTCCATCTCCATGCACCCAATTTTTCAGAAATACGTCTGACGGTCGTATTTAAATACCGCCGTTTAAAATGATCTCTTTGTGCCAATATAATTGTAAATATAAACATACATTTTGGCACTAAAATCTTGAGACGTTTTGTTTTGATACTGTCATTCAAATGACATGGAATATTCTCATATTGTTTTAAATAGTATCATGGAAGTAAAAGCAGATTTTTAAAAATCTTGTGAAACACTAAGGTTCTAGAAGATGTGTTCCAGTTGTTCTAAGGAATCGTTATTTTGATTGGGGCTGGAGTTTTGCCCACCATTGATTGGTCTTGATAATTATGAGGTCCCCACCCAAGTATAAAATGTGGTCATTCTAAATCATTGAATTTGTTCTTAATTTGTTCTTACTCCAATTTCAGAATGTTTGCTCTAGTTTTAGTAATTTTCTTACCACTGTACAGAACCAGTCTCTGGAAATTCAATCAATACAATAAGGTGAAATTTTATATTTGAAAAATTTACTGTGGTATGTCTAAAGTTCGCAGTGTGGGACTTCTGAGTCTGGTTTCTCCTCTCCCAGGTGACAGTTAAGTAGTATTTACTCTTTTGTAGTTACTTTTGACATTAACATTTTGCATGTCCTTCTCCAGTGATGTGTTTAGTGGGGAAGGCGTCTTTCCCTTGAGTCCAGAATTAAAGGGATCATCATAAATATGACCACAAGTTGAACAGAAGCCAAACAGCTATTGGTGATCATAGACATGATAATGGAAGTCAAAGACTGACATGGTTCATGTCAGTGAAGGGGATTACTAAGCAGTTCAAAGCACCCAGTTGCAAGGAATGCTGTCTGTGGGCTGCTCTCAAAGAAAACAAACCCCACCAGGGATAGGGAAGGCTGGATTTTGGAGCTATGAATCCTCAAGAACTAAGAAAAGGGGAAGAGAACATAGCCGGTATTCATTTAACACTTATTATTATGCTGTTTAATTTTATATTCCATTTAATCCTCGGAACAGTCTTGTGAAGGAGGTATTATTTCCATTTTACAAATGAGGAAACTGAGGACCAAGGAATTCCACAAATAGTTAGTAATGAGACCAGATGTATAATTTATTATAATGGGCATTAAAACCCATGCTTTTTCTCATAGGTCTTCTTTTCTTTCTACTGAGGGAAATAGATGTTGGTGCAGGGGATTCATTTGGGGTGGGGTAGGTAGCAATTCTGAGTTCGGGATTCTTTTTTTCCTCCCCTGAATTGCTTTGAAATTAGTATTAGTCCTAGGTTTCTTCCGTTTTCATGTCCTTCTTGGTAGATAGAAGATGATAATTCCATTCTGCAGCACGCTCATGATTCTGGATTTAATGTGTGAATGAACAACTCTCATGAAATTTCTTCATAAAGAAGGTGTATGCATGGAATTAAATGTGTAATTATTTATGAGACCCAATTATAGTCAGTATTTAATGTTTAAGAAAACAGAAATATATGAAGTTACCCTGATCCAATGAAAAGATGTTAGTAGAAACCCAAATTTTAGTTCCAGCCCTTCCCCTAACTAGTATGGAGTATTGTCTGTTCTGTTTCCTCATGTGAAAACAAAGAGAACTTTTCCTCTATATATGACCTTAGATCTCACATAGTAATATAATCTCTGGCAGGTGATAACATTTTTTTTCTTTTTGTTAAGCATTTTTTCTTTTATGTTAAGCATTACAGAAAGAGGAGACTAATGTAGCACTCGTACATTACCTTCAGATTGACACAGGACTGTTGATACATGGCAAATCCCATCAATTAACCTTATTTCTTCATTAGCTATTGTGTGTGACTTGGTCACAATCTCTGCGCCATCTATGATGATGCCTTAGCCCTTCCTCCATTAATTATCTTCCTTACAGGAGTATATTAGTACTGATGAAAACTGAAAAACAGCAGAGCCAGAGAGTGAAATTGCGTCTTCAAGTCATGCTTTTCCCCCATACCACCCAATCTCAGAAGGTGCCATGTCTAAAAAGTTGCAAGGTGAGTAATGACAGTGAGGCTATTAATAATAGCTATCACCACCTGAGTCAGGAGTACTAGTTTTTACATGGCCACCTAACTTAAGACTCATAGCACTTACTAAGTTCTCATCCCTCCCCTCTTTTCTTGATAATAAGGAAAGTTTAGCCTAAGTCAGTGCTCAAATAGTTGGTAAGGGAGAGAATCAGGAATGTAGACCTTTATACCTTGAAAGTTCACTCTATAAATCCTCAGCATCTATAAATCCCCAAACTCTATTGCCCACATGGGTACCGACCCAAAATTTTAGGTTTGCCCTATTTTTATAATCTTCACAAATTAATATTTTTAAATCCACCATTGACTGTCCTGAATACACATGTGTATGTATATGTACATATTTGATCATTTTATATATGATAACCAATCGTTAACAACAATTCTTCAAAATTATTAAAATTATGCTGGAAGGAATAGAGGTACGAAGAATTTCCTAAGTCCCCCCGTGTTCTCATGATTCATAAGGAGTAGAGCCAAGCTCGGAACACAGGTATGTTTAAAGCCAAATCTCTTGTCCATCCCATGGTTTCTCCACTGCCCCATGACAGAGTCGTTTGTTAACTACACGGTGACTGCTTAAGAGCTACCATGCCAGGCAACTTTTCAGACTTGCACAAGTCGAACTAAACAGAGTTGCCCTAATATGGTAAGTACAACTTGCCAGTTACGATAATTCATTAGAATGGCCTCTGGGATTTTTGGTTTCTCACCGAACTCATGCTATTTACCTTTTTACTTGAACAACGAACACGGTTATTGGAGAATGAGCTGGGTGAGGAATTCGAGCTCACTGACCACTCCTTTGCTCCGCCTCAGGCCAAACCACCTTCAGATCACCAAGCCTTAAAAATGCAGCTGGGAATCCACTGGTGTGCAGAGACATTTCTGACTGAGAATCAAGAGACCTGGATTCTGTTACTGGCTCTGCTGTGAAACAACAAAGTGACCTTAGCAAGTTGCTTGCCCTCTCTAAACCTCAGTTGCCTTGTCTGTGGGATGAAAGTTTTGAAATCAATGATCTTTAATTGCCCTTCTACTTCCCTCTAGCCCCCTCCCAGAATGCTGCTGCCATTCCAAAATTGCTACTAGAAGAGAGAGAAGGAAACCATAGTAAAGAATTCTGTTGTGTGGCTGCCTCTGAGCTCCTAATGAAAATCACAGTGACTTACAAACAAAGGAGCTTCCTTCCCAGTATTTGATTTCTTGAAGGAGAGAGTTCAAGATTTACGTAAATAGTTCCTTTCCTCTGATTACTTACTCAGGACAAGTACTCAGTTTCCAAGATTCCTGGTGCAATCCTCAGGGTTGCCTCCTCGTTTTCCATTCCCTCCTTAGTGACTGTTCTCTAGGTGACAGCACTCACTGGGTCCCCACTTCCCTACCACGTTCCTCCACTTTATCACCATCACCCAGACTCTTCACGGTGAAGCTTTTATCATGCTAGCTGACATTTTCACAAAGGCTGTCAAGCAAATTCCTGGTGTCTTTGAGGTCCATTTGTGTCACCTGTGCTTTAGATAACCTGGCTGGCTGATGCAATCTCCCACCTGGGACACCCGTGATAGCTTTTTCTACACTTAGCATGAGAATCCATGTCTCCAATAGCAGTACCTCGTAACTGTAGGAAATGATTTACATTTAGAGAAATGAAGACGACAAACTCTGTCATTTCATGGAATGAGCTGTGTTAGAAAGCAAACAGGGACTCTGAGCTCAAGGGGCTTTATTCCTAGAAGACAGAGCCTACCCTTATCTAGAGATCTACCATCTTCTGTCCTCACTTATTTCTATCCATAGACAGTCACTAAGCATGTACAATGTGCCAGACACGGTGTTACATTGATATCCCTGTTCCCATAAGGTTAAAGGTTTAGTCTATCTTGACTACAGCAGAGATTGCATTCTGCTATAAGTGTATAGTTTTTATATGGTTCTCTGATAGATTTATGAGGTTTTAGAGAGCAGGAGTCTCGTCTAAATCATGTTCGATTGCAATGGTTACAAACACTTCCTGGCTTTATATAGGGGATGCTTAATAAATATTTATAAGTATATAAAACCATTGGTTTGTGTACATTTATACAAGTATATAGCCACCTGCAATAGCTTTTCATTCAATTTAAAATAAGACCCAAATGTCTTGCCACAGTCACAAGGCCTCCTTTGGTCACCCCTCTGTCTCACCTTCTGCTGCTTTCACTCTTACCTGCAGTGATCCAGTCTCTCTGACTTTCTCTTTGTTCCCTAAGTGGGTCAAATTCTTATTAACCTCAGGACCCTTGCATATGTTATACACTCTCTGCCTGATGAGTTTGCCCTTGAGAAAGACATAGTGATCTCTTCCTTCTACCTCTGCTTTCGATTCAAGTGGCCTTCAGCAACTACCTGCTCTTTAGTTTCCTGTGGCTTCACTGAATAATTGCCTATGTCACTGCTCTGGTGTATTTTCTTCAGAATATTTATCATTACATAGGAGCACCTGGCTGGCTTAGTTGTTGGAGCATAAGACGCTTGATCTCTGTGTTGTGAGCTCGAGCTCTACGTGGGTCTGAAAATTACAATAAAACCTTGGCTTGCAAGCAGCTTGTTCTGTGAGTGTTATGCAAGATGAGCAAACATTTTTAATAAATTTTAACTTGATAAACAAGTGATGTCTTGCAATATGAGTAGTACGTGATGCTAAATGTCACACAATCACAACTGAGCCATGGTTCTTGAAATTCGCTTTGATATACAAGTGCTTTAGATTACAATCATGTTTCTGGGATGCATCATGCTTGCAAACCAAGGTTTTACTGTGCTTAATAATAAAATCTTGGGGGCACCTGCGTGGCTCAGTTGGTTAAGCATCCAACTTTGGCTCAGGTCGTGATCTCTCAGTTTGTGAATTCAAGCCCTGCATAGGGCTTTCTGCTGTCAGCACAGACCCTGCTTCAGATCCTCTTCTCCCTCTCTCTCTGCCCTTCCCAAGCTGGCACTCTCTCTCTCTCTCAAAAATAAATAAACATTAAAAAATAAATGAAATAAAATCTTAAAAAAAGAATACTTATCATTATGTAAAATAACTTAATTTTCTCCAAATTGACAAGTCATGACCTCATGGGACATTTTTCTAAATAATTCTAACCCTAGAAAATTAGACTAATTTCTTCAGCTCCTTAGAGCTCTGAAATCCTATTACTTCTTATCAAAGGAAAGAAAAAAAAAAAACAAGATCATGCTCAATTTCTAACATTTTTCAGTCAAAAACATTTTGTGTCCACTCCTTAGGTAAGAGTACAATAGTTGCTGTGATGAATTAGAGATGAGTTAGTCACTTTCTTTGCAGCAAGAAGTTGTTTATTTTTTGTTTAAAATATCACTTGATCTATGAAGTTTTTTCTAATCACTTCGATAAGAATATAGTACTCATTCTTGTGGGTTTTCATCATAATTTATTCTTGTTGCTCTTGGAATTATTAATTTTGGGGGGCTTTTTGCATTTGTTTCTTTTTTAAGGCACATAGTGCACACAATGAAAGAGCATATCTCCTGCATTAAAAGTATAATAAAATGTTCTGAATCCATAGCTATACGAATCCTATTTGGCTAGGAATATCCATGAAGATGAATGGAAGAAGAAGCCCTATGAACTAGGGCTTAACTTACAGCAATATCTCAACAGTTGTTTCTAAAATAGATCTAAGCAGAGGGATCCTCATTTTAAGTAAAATTTAGGAGGCTGGGGTTTGCCAGATCTTTGGAGAAGAATATAGTGGAAATCATAGTTCGTTAAAAATTCATTCAGCTGTATATCTTTTTGAATGCCTATTCTGGAGATACAAATCCACCTCTTCCCTCTATAGGAGCTTTATAGGAGAGGAAGATATTAATCATGTGAGTGAATAAATATGTAGTTCAAAATGGTGACACTCAACATAAATACATATAACAGTGGGCCTTATGTAGCCTAGGGGTCAAGGATGGCTTGGCTAAAGAAACTAAGGGTCAATTCGTCACGTTGCTTTACCGACACAGTTTTCTTTGCATCTCCTTGGCAGCAGTAAGTTCCCACATTTCACTTCAGAGATCAGGTGTTAATGGAGCTCAGCTATTTTCTCCTCTGCCTCAGATTTTCTGAAAGAAGATCCAATTAATCCAACTAGCTTGATAGACCTTTGAAAAGCACTCATACAAATATGTGTCTTAGGTCAACCCACAGACTGGCCATCATCATTGGGAGATCTCTTCATGTGAATCAACTGTGGATAGGTTGTTATTCACTTAATAGTGAAATAAAACTCTTATGTGTGAGAAACCTCCATGAAGAGGTCTATGGGATAGACAGCCATCCAGAGAAAGGGTCGTGGGTGTGACAAGACCCTGGGGCGAGGTTGGGGAGGTAGTGCTCTGGAGCACAGGCAACCAAAACTTAAGGAGCTCACAGATCTAGCAGCAGTAATGAAACAACTACCGCAATGTAGAGGGAAGCACAGAAGTTTGAGGAAGCACAGATGAGTAGCTCTCAAACCAGCTGAAGTGGGTCTGGAAAGTTACCTAGAGGAGACAGTGCTTGAACTACATCCTGAAGAGTAAAGAGAAGTAATAAAGAGGGGCTAAGAGAGCAACATGATGGCAAGCCTGTAAGACAACTCAAGGAGTTGAAAATTAAATGAGATATAGCATGAAGTCTCATATCACTGATAAGCACATCACATAGTGCTTGATATATACTTCTCAAATATCCATTTCTTAATTGATTTATTTATCTAGATACAAGTAAGACAAAAGCTTGATCATTAGCTTACTCCCTGAATGCATGATAATGATAATGGTATCAGTTTTACCTACAGGAAGTTGAGCAGAAAATATAGTTTGTCTATATCATAGGAAAAAAGAGAATATTCCAAGGAATTTACATGGGAGTGTGAAAAAGCAGCAAAATATTGTAGTCATCCAACTATATTTGCATTTTACATCACTGAAACGAAGACTGTGAGTTTCTAGATGACTATGTTCAGAACATTGTGCTTTCCAGATTGAGTCCAGAATGAGGAGAGATATTTACCCTGGCTCCTTCTTAGAATCAGTGGATTAGGTTGCAGATATGAGTGCGAATATAAAACTCCTCTAGACTCTTGAACATTTGCTTCCAGGAATAGAAGAAAAGTGAAAGCATAACAGGTTCTTATCTGTTTCTTATCTGTTCTCCATTTATTGGAGCTCAACAGCAGGAGAGCAACAGCCAACTCATGGAGAGTGAGGAAAATGCCCCAACTCTGTGCACAGTACACAGGACAGACTTGCCAGATAAAATAGACAGTGCCCAGTTACATTTAAAGTTCAAATATACAATTAATAACTTTTTAATGTAACTATGTCTCATTCAAAATGTCGGCTCTGTATATACTAACAATGTCTTTTTTGTTTCTTCTGAAATTTTAATTTAACTGGGTATTTCTTATTTATATTTGTGAAATCTGGCATCTGTTCCAGGATTAATCTTTTTTTTTTTAATTTTTTTTTTAACGTTTATTTATTTTTGAGACAGAGCATGAACGGGGGAGGGTCAGAGAGAGAGGGAGACACAGAATCTGAAACAGGCTCCAGGCTCTGAGCGGTCGGTGCAGAGCCGGATGCGGGGCTCGAACTCACGGACCGCGAGATCGTGACCTGAGCCGAAGTCGGACGCCCAACCGACTGAGCCACCCAGGCGCCCCATGTTCCAGGATTAATCTTGATGGACTGAAAAAATTACCCAAATTGGCCCTAGCAAACATCGATGATCTGTTAATTAAAAAAAAAATGTTTTGGGGGATGATTTAAGGTTTATTAACCAACACAAACCAATGGCTTGAGATCTTTGGTAATGCATGAATTATATCTCTGGCTATCACAAAGAAGATAATTGAATGGACAAATAAATCCTTCTGCAATATCAGTAAGTCTCTCTCTCCCTCCCTCCCATTCTCTCTTCTTTCTCTCTCTTTTCAGCTGAGCACTTAGAAAAGGAAGTGGAGGAAGAAACTGAAGAATGGGATGATATGTATACTTTAGAAAATCACTTGACAACATGGATAACATTTGAGATGACTTACTTTTCCCTTAATAAATGAACTTCAGAGATAATCTAATGATGACAGTAAGGTTAAATGCAGTGATACTAAAAGTTTCTACTTGTCACTATTCCTACAATATTATTAGAAAATGTTTCTTCAAGAAAAAAAGAAACACCAGGCATAATTTCCTAACCCTTATTATGGATCATACACCGACAAAAATATGCTCATTTGCCCAACAGATAACAACCATTCAAACCAAATTAATTTAACTATTCAACGATTAAACATATGAAAATGTAGATTATTTAAGTGATTTAAGGGAATGTGGGTTATTTAAGAGAAAACGTTAAGTAATGAAGACTGAGAATAGCAGCACAACAAAATGGCATTGATGTTAAAACGTTCTTGCATAGGGACACTTGCACCCCAATGTTTATAGCAGCACTTTCAACAATAGACAAATTATGGAAAGAGCCTAAACATCCATCAACTGACAAATGAATAAAGAAGATGTGGTTTATATATACAATGAAATACTACTTGGCAATGAGAAAGAATGAAATCTTGCCATTTGCAGCAATGTGGATGGAACTGGAGGGTATTATGCTAAGTGACATAAGTCAGGCAAAGACAGATACCATATGTTTTCACTCATATGTGTATCCTAAGAAACTTAACAGAAGACCATGGGGGAGGGGGAGGGGGGAAAAGTTACAGAGAGGGAAGGAGGCAAACCATAAAATACTCTTAAATACTGAGAACAAACTGAAGGTTGATGGGGGGGGTGGGGGAGAGGGGAAAGTAGGTGATGGGCATTGAGGAGGGCACCTGTTGGGATGAACACTGGGTGTTGCATGGAAACCAATTTGACAATAAATTATATTTAATATAGAAAAAACGTTCTTCAGCCAAATGTAGGCCCTGAAAACATTGTTTTAATAACTTGAAAGATATTGAGAGAAACCAAATTATGTCTCACTTAAGCAGGAATTGATCTATTCATCTTCAAGTCAGAGCTAATAGCTTTAATATTTTGAATAGTGTTGTCACCTGCTCATATAGATTTAATTGTCATCTCTGTGTGCACAAGACAAAGATTTAATAATCTGACCCTTGAGATGGCAAAAAGCAGTTCACTTCCATTCCATGGTGTATCTCCTTTTCTTTTTCCTTGAGAAAACAGTCTTCAGTCTTAAAGGATCTTTTGAACATTTCAATTTAAATCAAATCAAATCAAACCTCTACAGAGTTTTGCCTTCTACATCAAGTATTCCAGAATCAGCTAGGAGATTTTACCCAAATCCCAAGGTGATACAAGACCATGATTGTGGAAATTTTCAGTTACTTCAGCTTTCATATTTCATCTTAGAAGGAAATAAAAGTTCCTTGTTACATGGTTTTAAAAAAATCACTCCCAATTATCCACTGTTCAAAATAAAAGTAAAAGACTCCTTTCCTTTTTTAAAGATACGTATACACTTTTTTACTAAGAAGAGATTCCATGAGCAACCTGTGATAGACATATATGTACGTACATGATATACATATATTTACACATTATATTGATATTACACATGCATATATACACATATATATATTTAAAGAGTAAGGATAGAAGGAGTTTGATTTCACTACTTGTATGAGTGTGCCTATATCTCTATTATATATAAAACACACAGTAGCCAATTTTAGAAAGCCACAAATGTCCATTGCCAGGCCAGATGTGTGCATTCCTATTTTTTTAAAGTTCTAGCTTTCTGCTACCCAAATGGAAAATACTGATCAAATCTGCAAATATATATTTATTTATTTATCTCCACACCAAGTAATAACCATGCCATTAGAAATGGATACATAGACAGTGCATTATACTAGGCAGTAATTTTTGATAGAGACAAATCAACTCAAAAAATTCGAAAGTACATGAATTAAAAAGAGAAGGGGATTTGGAGAAAGCATCAAGACTAGATAAGTACTAAAAATACCAAGGTTAACTGAATAAACATTATGAAAACAAAATTTAGCCAAGGGAATAGAAGGGAAGTAGCAAAAATACTTCAAAGCACCCTTATTTTCATGAAAAACAATGATGTGATTAGCATCAGTTTTCTACCCTAGAGATTTTTTTTTCAGAATTCTTTTGTACATTATTCATATTCTAAACAAAAAAGAGCTAAACTGGCTTCAAGCTGATTGGTAATTGTGCGGCAACCACGTTGTTTTGACTCTGCTTTCATGTTCATTTCAATAAAGTTGCCTAAAAGGAACATGAATAGCCAATGCACAAAAGAAATACAAATAAAAAATGCAGACATGAACAACTGTTCATTCTTACTAGAAATCAGATGTGGGAATTAAAACAATGGAATACTATTTTTTTACACACCAAATTGACTAAGATTTTAAGAACAAAAAATGCTAAAAATTGCTGAGTGTGTACTAGGACAGGCAGTTTAGTAAGCTCTCAGTAGAAATAAAAATAGTGCATTTTTTGGAAAGTGATTTGGCATATATACATCAACAATCTTAAAACAAAGACTATAACAAAAGATAAAGAAGGAGAGTATATAGTAATAAAATATTCACACCCTGTGACTCAGTATCCTCATCTTTAAGAATCTACCTGAATGAAATAATCATAAAATTACCTAAAATGTATGTAAAGGTTGTTACTGCTATTATTTATTACAAAATATAATAGAAAGAAACCCAAGTATTCATCAATACGGGAATGTTTAAATAAGTTTTGTTACATGAATGCAATAGCACGTTATGTAGTTTTTCAATGAATATCTATAGCCAAGGGTACATGAATACAAAATAATGCTGTTATAACAAGATGAAAAACCTTAAGTTTTATATTCAATATTATTTCAATTTTGAGACACATGGGTGTGCACGTATATATCTGTTTGTGTTTATGTGCCTATGCATCTGTGTTTTTTCACATTCATAGTTAATGCATCAGGAAAACATTGGAAAAAATGTACTAAATATGAGTAATGCTATCTGTGGATTGGAAGCAGCATGTGGATTTTAATAACATTTCGTTTTCCATATTTTTCAAAATTTTCTATGTTGAGTATGTAACAATTCATGATTTTTAAATGGGTTTGACTAACAGATTGATGTTATAATTTCATGTGAAGTAAATCTATTTTAATCTGCCAAATTAATCTGCCAACACTTTGATATATGTAAATGATAAATCAGCTGGGAAATGGAAAATGTTTAATTACAAAGCTGAATGGCATTGCTTTCTTCCCTATCTTCTCCTACAAAAAAGAAATGTGTACGATTAGCAATTTTTTCATAATTTTATGAGGATTTAAGTTTAGTATTAGTTTCCCTGATTTAAAAACTATTAACATGATTACATAAAAGTATGTAATTGAGTTACGACATTGCCTCATGTTAAAATGAAAGTATCACCTTTTTGGAGTTAAGGCTCAAAACAACGCATTTTGTAAAGTTTAGATGTTAAAATTTATAACATGAGTCTTAAACACTGGAAATATTAAAGCTATACATTTTTCTATAATTTACATAGAATCTAAATCATGCATTATAAACTATTTTTCTACATTAAAAAGAATAAATTGATTTTTTCCTTTCTCCTTTTTCATGAATCTCATCAATTTTTGATCTTTTGGAATAATAAAAAATGAAATCTGTTTCCTCTGTAGTATGTTTCATTTACACAAATAACTAATTGAGTCAATCCAAAACAGTAATTAAGACAACTGTAAAACAAAATGATTAATTTTAATTGACTTTCCTGATATAACAAAGTAGAAAGAGTCAAATATTTTCTCTGAATATTGAGAGCCCAACATTTTCAAATTTTGTTTGTTGAGTAATTTGGTTACCATCTGTAGGTCAAACCATATCTAAGTCACTTTCAATCTTGCTTGATGCTATCACTGTCTCGAAATTGTGTATTTTATAGGAATCAAGAAGTTAAAATCTGTTATTTAAATGCATGTACAACAAAATGGCTAAAATCTCAGTCAATATTCAGGATGATACAGATTTGAACTTTGAAACTCAACTCTCTCACTGATTAAGTGTAACTTTTCCAAAGTTCTCAAAAGTTTTAACTCTCCATTTCCTCACCTACAGAATTGGACCAAAAATCTACCTACCTCATTAGGCTATAAAAAGATATAATGAGGTGATACCTGAAAAGTTTGTAACCCCCTTACTTGGGGCTTCCCTAAACCCTCAGTTAATTCTATCCATTAATATGTATTTATAAAAAAAATAGCACAACCACTTCTGGAATCATTAGTACCTAAATGCCAGGAATTGCATTTAGAATGAGTTTTCTTCAGAATTATTTTTTCTCACTGCGACACCTGTACATTGGCCTTTTTGTACTACATGTCAATCTTTAATCACTCTGCTAGTAATAGATCAACAACTCACTCATCTAGCACTCAAGAGTGGGGTGTTTACAGAATCCTGTGTGTAAAACAAGAGAGAGACATTTAGTATCTTCCTGCTTATCTTTTTCCTCGTGACTTTTTAAACTTTATCTCTGAAGTGGTAAAAACAAACAAACAAGCATAAAATGAACAAACAACCAAATGAAAAAACCAAGTCATTGTTGTGAAAAAGAGGCCTGTGGTATGTTAAGGTGGCACAGGAGTTTATTCCAATTTAATTTTTCATAAATGCCGCCATCTAGTGTTCACTAACCCAACTTTTATTACTGACCTTAAAAATGCACTGTCAATGTGGAAAATGTTCCCCAGTTTCACAGAGGCAAAGAGCATCAAGTCAATGTATTTCATGTGTCCAAGTCTTTTAAAAAGACTTCTGGTTTCTGAAATAAACAAAACAATCATGGCAGCTGAAGTCCAACATTGTAGATATGGTATGTAACTCTGTGAAATACAAGTGCACTAAAATTATAGTTGTTTCCCTCTCTCTCTCTCTCCATCTCTCTCCCCCTTCAAGCATCCTTTAGAAATGTTTTGCTCTCCACTGTATCTCTGGATCCTGACATAGTTCTTGGTACATAGGTGGTGTTCAGTGAAATGTGTCATGCGTATTATAAAATACCTAATGTCTGTAACCAAGGGACTGTCTTGAGCAGTTCTTATATATTATCTCATTTAATTCCTACAACCTTTGAAGAAGGTTCTAAAATTGTTTTCTTTTACAGATGAGGAAACAGAAGCCTGGGGCAATTGAGTGACTCTCCAGGAACATGTAGCTGGCAAGTGGCAGATCAGGATTTGATTTCAACCATTAGTGGCCAGTGAATCATCAAACTTAAAAACATTGGTTGGATATCAGAATGCCTACAGCCATGTGCACATTAATTGATAAATGACAACTGAGAGAAAAACATTTGGTTCATCTATCAATTCTTAGAAGATATCACAGGATTTAACACATATGAAACAGAACTGAAACTATGAGGGTAACTGAAACACAAAATGGCAACACTTATCTTGTTCTATCTCAAATAATAAATGCACATTAATAGGTTAGATGTTTGATATCATGCTTTTTTGTGTGAGTTGATGCCTCTCCAATAAAAATTTCATGAAAAAATGTGCCAGCTTAACTATAGAAGTATCTAGCTTATTTAAGTTAGTGATTTATTAGTGTGATTTTAATTACATTATGCAGTTTGTTCTATTAGATTTGCATGTGATGTGGCAAACATTCCTTATTTTTTGTTTTAATCAGTATCTCTTTCTATTTTTTTGCTCTACACAGACAAACTGACTTCTTCTAAGCTTAGGTGACTTTTTCAGTTCAGAAATCTGACATGAGATTATTGATGCCTGCTAAGAGGTCACCCTCTCAGTGGGCAATAAATACAAAAATCTATACTTTTTTTGTCCTCGAATTCAAACAAATATACATTGTTAGTTTGCTTAACTAATTTCCAGAATAAAAGAATACTCAAAAAAAGATAAAATGATGCCAATGCCTTCTCATCAGGATATTGTGAACAACTAACTGCCTCAGTTCCCCACGGAAATAGGAGTATCCATGATGTGACTACCTAATATAAATTTAAGAGACTGGTATGATTGAGGATAGATCAAGGTTAAGTCTATTTTTCTTTTAAAGGAGAGTAACTTCTCTTGAAATTCACTTGTGAAAATATTTGTAAAATCTATAATAAAAGTGAATGTAAATAATAGGACTAAAAATTACATTAATCATTAAGAATACTCGAAAGCATTCTAAAGGTAATCTTGTATGTTGTTGAATTTATCGAAGCACCAAGTGCTAAAGTCTTACAGAGAATATCCATACAAACCTTATTTGTCAAATAAAAAAACTGGAGCTGTAAAATGTTAAGAGCTTTATCCAAGTGCAAGTGCTATTTATAATCCAAGACTAAAACCTGGAAATCTGTTTCTCAATACAATGCATTCAATACATGCACTGCATGGAAAAGGAAAATTTTTCTAATTCCTCAAAACAAAATCTTGCTGAAAAGGAGTATTAAAGGGACAGTAGTGATGGAGTTATAGACCCAATAATCATAAGACAAGTACATAAGTAATCATAACTCATCTAAGCATTCTTTTATACAATTAATCATTCAACAACCACCTACTAAACAAGACTCACAATCTTACAAAAATAGACCAAACTTCAAATAGTGATCCCATTTTTACCTTTTCAAACATGATGGGAGACTTTCTGTAGCTAAACATATCAGATATTAAAGCAGTATCTATATGGCAAAGTTTTGAGATGTCAGAGCTCTTGTCTTTCTCTTTTTTTCTTTCATTTTTAAAAAATATTTTTCCTGCATTTATTTCTAGATCCTTTATAGCAATTTGTTACTCTATTATTGGTTCCATGTATACTTGGCTCACTTAATGGAGCACAGTTTGGCTAGGGAAGGCCCTTCATGGGTGTTTATTTAAAACGAATACCTAATTCTCTGGGGTAAGCACAATTTTCTTTGCTTCCATGTCCTCCCTCCCCTTCCATTCCAGTAGGAAGACATTTACTGCCTCCAATTTCTTCTATATTGCTTACAAGGAAGAAAATACATACAAATATTAAAATTGCATAAAAAAAATCAATGTAAATGTTTTTCTATTAAAGAAACAATGCACTTTTCAGCATGGAGTTACTCATGGCTTAAGCCAAGCCTACGCAGTTGCTACTACCTTGTTACTGTGCTTTGGAGGAGCTTGTTTTTACTTCACTCTCGTCAGCATAAGGATGGAGTTACCCCAGTCCATCATCTACCTCCCCAAATTGCCCATACAATTTTGTGTTTTTGTTGTTGACCAGATCTAAAACAATAAGATGAGAACTCACCACATTATGTGCTGTGTATAATTTGTAGTGGAATGGATTGAGAGATTTTATTTTGTAGTGTTACAAATCAAATATTGAAAATTAAATGGAAATTCATAATTTAACTTTTTCTCCCAGGCAAACCCCAAGACCAAAGCAAAGATTATGTATAGTAGTATTCTCAGGTCAATCTGCCAATTAAAACCTACTAAGATAGCTAACATTTTTTTCTATGTCTATAATTCTAGTCTTTCATTTTATAATTTGAGGGGCATAATACTAATAAGAGTTGCTGAGCAGATTTTAACCTTATCTTTAGATGTGAAGAGATAAAAAGATACATGAAATTACACTTATATCTCTTGTTCCATCCACATTCTGAGAGCAAGGTATTTTCAGTATCTAAGTTGGATTCAATGTCAGTGCGATTTATAGGCATATGAAGTGAATTGCTGAGGCATAGCTGGACTAAGGTAATCTAACTAGGGAGAGAACCAAATACAATAGAAGTAGGACCCCCTATGGAATTTCAGGTATGGCACTATTTAGGTTGGGTTTTACCAGCCAAAAGACATTCAACTTTATTTTTTTTTATACTTTGTTTTTTTAATTTACGTCCAAGTTAGTTAGCATACAGTGCAACAGTGATTTTAGGAGTAGATTCCTTAACGTCTTTTATCCATTTAGCCTATCACCCCTCCCACAACCCCTCCAGTGCCCCTCTGTTTGTTCTCCATATTTAAGTCTCTTATGTTTTGTCCCCCTTCCCATTTTTATATTATTTTTGCTTCCCTTCCCTTGGGTTCATCTGTTCTGTGTCTTAAAGTCCTCATATGAGTGAAGTCATATGATATTTGTCTTTCTCTGACTAATTTCGCTTAGCGTAATATCCTCTAGTTCCATCCACATAGTTGCAAATGGCAAGATTTCATTATTTTTGATTGCCGAGTAATACTCCAGTGTGTGTGTGTGTGTGTGTGTGTGTGTGTGTGTGTGACATTTTCTTTATCCAATCATCCATCGATGGGCATTTGGGCTTTTTCTATACTTTAGCTATTGTCAATAGCGCTGCTATAAACACTGGAGGGCATGTGCCCCTTTGAAACAGCACACCTGTATCACTTGGATGAATACCTAGCAGTGCAATTGCTGGGTTGTAGGGTAGTTCTCTTTTCAATTTTTTGAGGACCCTCCATACTGTTTTCCAGAGTGGCTGCACCAGCTTGCATTCCCACCAACAATGCAAAAGAGATCCTCTCTCTCTGCATCCTTGCCAACATCTTTTATTGCCTGAGTTGTTGATTTTAGCCATTCTGACAGGTGTGAGGTGGTATCTCATTGTGGTTTTGATTTGTATTTCCCAGATGATGGGTGAAGTTGAGCATTTTTTCATGTGTCAGTTGGCCATCTGGATGTCTTCTTTGGAGAAGTGTCTATTCGTGTCTTTTGCCCACTTCTTCAGTGGATTCTTTGTTTTTTGGGTGTTGAATTTGATAAGGACATTCAACTTTACATTATGACAGAACAAATATACCCATACTTAATATCTCACATTTCATGTGAGTTTTAGAAAATAATATGCTTGTATTACTTCCATAAAATTATATATATGCACACACATCTACACATATAGATACATCCATGCATACATGTGTGTGCATACTTACATTAGTTTCTGATTCCATTGTATCATGTCATGGCATATTACAGTTTCTACAATAACTCCCTACTCCCACACCTATAATATTCAGATAATATCAAATAGACACACTGAGATTCTAGAGGGAGTAACTTCTATGCCAGTTCGCTCTGGGATTGAGGAATAAAGGGTAATGCTGCAGCGGGTGGGAGATGGCCCCTCCTAACCATGCTACATTCACACTTTACTTGGGCACTCATTAAGTTAATTAGTGACTTATATTTTCTCTAGTACAAGTTGTAGATTACAAATTCATGGTAAAAATGTTTTGGCTTTCACCCTCAGTGACAAGAGATGCCTTTGGAGGATTTTGAACAAAAGATTGACATAATTCGATTTGTATTTTGAAAGGGTCACTGACTGTGTGTAGAAAACAGAATGTAAGCTCACAAGGGTGGATTTAAGGACACTGGTTAGGAGGCTACTAAAATAATACAAGCAAAATGTGATAGTGGCTTGGAATAAGATGGTAAGAAGTATAACTGGTTGCTTTCTTTCAAAGAAAGACTAATTTTAACTAACCCACAGATTATTAACTTAATTGAAAGAGAAGAGAGAGTCTAAAGATTTCCTAATCATAAGGCTGATCCAATCAACCACGAAGTCACAACATGACAAAGAAGTCTCAATAAATCAAGTGAACAAATATTTATGACTATAGATACAAATATTTGTCCTTCATTTCCTTGAAAGCGTAAGAAAGTGATAAAAATGTAGAAAATTATTTTGATATGCCAAGTGTTTCAATATTAGTGAATCAATTCATGTCACTTTTTAAAAAATTACATCTAGTTGAATGTACAAAACATTTGATGGAATGCATCATCTATGCCAAAATAAAAAAGTTTTGTGAATTAAGAATCAAATTATATTTCTTGGGATGCCTGGGTGGCTCATTCGGTTAAGCGTCCAACTTCAGCTCAGGTCGTGATCTCATGGTTTGTGGACTGGAGCCCCGCATTGGGCTCTGTGCTGACAGCTCAGAGCCTGGACCCTGCTTCAGATTCTGTGTCTCCCTCTCTCTCTGCCCCTCCTCGGCTCGTGCTGTCTCTCTCAAAAAACGAATAAACATTAAAAACAATTTTTTTAAAGAATCAAATGATATTTCCTTATAAGAAAGAAGACAATCCATCTCAGATCTAGAAAGCTAATATAAATTGTGAATAACACTGTAAAGACATTCACCTTAGAGTCAAATTCCAGGAAAAAAACTCAAAGATATCTAATGTCATTCCTAAAACAGGTTTCCCCCACTATCTGAAGATAGAACATTCCTGTGAAACCTCTTGCATAACCCTAAATGGCTTAAAGCAAAGAAGCAATTACCATTAATTTATATGGAAAAATTTTTAAGCGTTCCCAGACCTCAAAAAAAAAAAAACCTCTCTTAGGCTTTTCTGATATCTTATAACACATCTTGCTAATGGATGCACAAAATAAACAGAGATAAAGCCCAGATGCTCACACAGTTCAAAGCTCTAGCAGCTTGATGCTGAGATAGCTTAGTGTAGTTCCCAGGGAAGGAGCTTGGCGAAGCTACTCTGGCTGCTTGGGATGCTCTACCCCTGAAAGGCTTTCTGCAAACCCACCGCTGAACACTATTTTCCATTTGCCTTTTTCTGGTAAAACTGAAAATCCTCTTCAGGTTTCTTTCAGTTAGTGAAACAGGTATTAATGTAGGTCTTTAGTGAAAGCAAAGTGGTGTAAGGCAAACTTTCAAGAGGTAGGGATACCTGTCTTCAGCTGTGGTTCCTGACCTGTGGCCATTCCGCCAGCATTAAAATGCATACAGAGAAAATCTATGCAAAACGTTTCAAAGGTATTTAAGAAAGAGAAATCCACAACAAACAATTGACAGCAATTCAACTGACAGTATTGTAAATCTGCAAATTAATATTTGTGTGATTATAACATACAATTGCATGGAATAAGACTACTATGAAAATACCCAAATACCCAAACTTCTGTCATTAGAAAAATGCAAATTTAACTATGATATGTCTACTTCACCAAATTGATCATTTTTAATGAAAAGAATATAAAGTTGTTTAAAAAGTTCATGTTTACAGGAGTATAAATTACTTAACATTTTCAGTTGGCAATTTAAAACACATATGAAAATCTGCTCTGGCGCTCCTTCTAACCTAAAGATGTCATTTCTACATAAACTTCATAAAAATTCAGTCATAGGTGAAATCCAAAAATCTTCTTCACAACGTTAATTATTATAATGAGAAGTTCTTTAAAAGCAAAATGAAACATTGATGTCCTAAAAAAGGAAAATGGCTCATCAATGATAACAAATCCATATGATGGAATACCATGCAGTGATTAAAAGTTGAGTGAGAAAGGATTTTAATAAACTAGACATGTTTCATGATATATTAAGTTTAATTAAACTGGTTTCCAAGTACTATGTGCAGTACAAAACAAAACAAAATCAATTTTTTCCATAATGAAACTTTAAAAGTTATATACACATATTCCAAAAATGACCGTTGATTTTCTCTAAGTGGTAGGATTCTGGTATGTTTTTTTTCTGCCCTTTGCTCTTTAGAATTTCTTAAACTTTTAAAAATATACATGCATTATTTAATAACCATATGAAAACAGGGAGCACAAGTTATTTAAAATAATCCAATTGAAGACTTTTTGATGCCAACGGAGAAGTTAGGTAAAAGAGTATTGATTAGGGGACCAATTTTGCTTTAGAAAGTCTTACAGTTCATTCTTTCAATAAGCATTGATTGACTCTCTGTTCCATTTTATTCCATCGCTAGACACAAGACATTCGAAGATGAGTTAGTTACAATTACTTTCTCATAAATCTCATAGATCAGTGGAGGAACCTGACAGATGCAATGTCAGTACAATTGCAATGAATTAGGTATTAATGTGGCATTAAAGGTCAAAAAGGAGGGGTGTAACTGCTGAGGGTAGGAAATAAGAAAAGTCTTCCTAGAATAGTAATCTTAGAATCAGTTTTAAAAGATGAATAAGAATTTTCCACATAGAAATAGTGGGCAAAATCATTCTAGGAAAAAGGCACAGCATGAGAAAAATGTGGAGAAGCATGACTCAAGTCCTATCATTGTTAATTATTATCACCATATCACAATTGTTTATGAAAAGTCTGATAATGACCAAAATCCTAAATACGGAGCTGATTTAAATACCTTCCTACTTATTATTAGTCCTTTACAAAGATTTTGTTTTTTTAAAACAAGATAACAAGTTTTATTTCTATAATCAGAATATTCTATTGAAAACATTGTTATAGTATTAGTTACCTTTATTTTCTGGACATTGACTCTGTACCAGGAAGTGACACAAAGCACTTACCAGTGTCAGTCAACCTCCTAAGACATCTCACTTATCTGAGGTAGGTCTGAAGGAATACCTCTAACTGCCCACAACCTTCCCCTTGCCCTCCCCAAATCCCTTCCACCTGTCTCCTCTGCTTGGCTGTCCCCCATCTCTCTCCCTCCTCCTGCAAGACGGAGGCCTCTTCCTAACACTCTTCCCTATCATGATTTCGACATTCCCAGTCCTGATGTGTCATGGTAGCTCATTTTTAATACCTCCTGTTACCTTTCCTCTTCAAACAACAGTTCCAGAATACCATAGTATCAGGGACACTAGAGTGCCCAACTTTGGCTCAGGTCATGATCTCTTGGTTTGTGAGCTCAAGGCAGCCCCACATCCAGCTTGCTGCCATCAGCTCAGAGCCCACTTTGGATCCTCTGTCCCCCTCTCCTTCTTCCCTTCCCCCACTCACACTCTCTCTCAGAAATGAATAAACATTTAAAGAAATTGAATACCCATATTTTATGCTTTCTTGGCATCATATGCATACCCATTCAAAATATCTTATCCTGTGTCATCTTGAGCGATCGCCTCTTTTTCAACTAGCCTGGCATCTAACCCAGAATCTGATACAATATGGATGTACAATGCTTATCAGATGAATGAATAATGAATCTTATCCAAAAACATGCTACTACACAATTCAGTAGAAAATTTCTCAGTCTTTAGTATTATTTCTTAATACAAATCAGGATAAAGTGACCACCATGTTTTATCTAAGAAGTGAATAACTGGAAATCAGATTGAAACACAATATCTTAAGACCCCCAAATATCTTAAGTCTTACCAAATTGAACCAAGCTTCAAAAGCAAAACAAACAAAAAATAAAAAACCTGTTCAAATTGAACTCAGGTATATTAATTTCAAAAATGATTTCACTGAACAGATACAAAACAGCTTAGCAGCCTGAACAAATTAGTTTATTTCAACCAGAATACTAGTGAATAAATCATGAAGGTTTTATTTGTAAGTAGAAAAGTCAGTGTTTTGTTTGATACTCTATCTGGCCTTAAAAATAAAAAAACTATATTTTATTGAACAGTGGACTCCATAGGCCCAACAAGTAGCCACAGAGAATGAGGATACATCTCTTCTCTCAAAGGATAGGTATTTGCTGCTGAGTGGTCCAAGAACTTCTCCAACTCCCAAATTCTCTTATGCAAACACCCATGATGTAATCCAAGTCCTCAAATAAAAGGCATGTGAAAGAAGGAATTCACTCTTGCGACATTTCTTATTTGCATGGTTGCAAAATATCCTTGAAAGAGCACAAGAAGCATATGGGCCACACAGCAGAAGTTGACAATTTTTTGGTATTTTTCCTTGGTCCATGAGAACTTCTATCCTATTCTGGAGAGTTATAAGTCTTGTCAGCAAATGAGTTACATAGACTGTATAGGCACTACCGGGAGGCTTTGGATAAAAGATAAAACTGGCTTGTAAGCCTAGAAACTGCTTTATAAGCTAACTATTTGAGACGCGGGAGTGTGCACTTTGCATATGTAGATTTCCAGCAATGCTGACCACAGAGGTCTGGATAGAGCAGTGAGTCAATAAATGTTTAATGAATAAGTAAATTAATTAATGGATACAGTATCTTTAATGAAACACAGTTTGATATGAGGCTGGAACCGAGGTATGATTTCTAACCAGTAGCCATGTAAAAACCCCTTTGCTAAAACTTGCTGTGCTAGGCAAAAGTCACATATGAGCATCTGTCTATATCATAAGCTATGAGTATATGAATATATGTGTGCAAGTTTGTACATATACTTATGCATACAAGTATTCTCCTTGAATATATGGGCCTAAAGATATGCAAAAAACCAAAATGTGTGACTTTAAACAACTAAGTAATTTAAGAATATTTTCTGGTGAAAATGTAGATATTTTTAATTTCTTAACTTTGCTATCTATATTTTCTAAATGTTCCAGAAAGATATATGCTATTTCCATAGTCATTAACAGATATATGTTATGTCCATATTCATAATAGTAGTTTATTGACAGAAGATATTCATAGAATTATAGAAAGGAGAGAGACTGGAGTCTCTTTACTGTGAAGAGATTAAATACTATTCGCTAGATTGAATATATGAAAATAGAAATCCATTTCAATAGTTTTTGTTTTGTTTTGTTTTGTTTTGTTTTGAGGACCCATTCCGGGTGAAACTTTCTAGGTGCTGTTTCTCAGAAGTCAGTTACAGACATGACTAGAAATTATTCTCTGCCCATGATTTTATTTCTTTTCATTTTTTAAGTTTATTTATTTATTTTGAGAGAGACTGCAAGAGTGTGAGGTGGGGAGGGGCAGAGAGAGGGAGAGAGAGAGAATCCCAAGCAGGCTCTGCATTGTCAGTGCAGAGACTGATGTGGGGCTCAATCTCATGAACTGTGAGATCATAACCCGAGCTGAAACCAAGAGTCAGACACTTTAACGACTGGGCCACCCAGGAGCCCCTCTGTCCCATGATTTTAAACATGGGTTGAATCAAAAGGAGTATATATGATCAACCCTTCATTAATGAGAAAATTCAGTTACCTAGAAGCCTCTACTATAGCAGCATTTTGATTAACTGAGGCTTTAGTGTATTTGTGGCGATTTTATATGTATCCTCTTGAGTTGGCCACCTCACTCTCCCTCAGATTTTCTCAGGGAACAGGGCAAACAACTAGAAAAGGGTCCATGTCCCTTCAAGAGGAGAAAGGATTTGCAATGAGCCCAGTGGAACCTTTGGCAGGAACAGTAAGACCTTGGTCTTTCTGACTGCCAGATTAAACAAAGTAAGTCAGCTTAGTTGATTCATCATACTAATACTGAAAGTATCTTAGAGGAACAGGTCAGGGATCACTAATCCTTTCTTAGTGGCTTTATTATCTTATTAGATTTAAGCTAAAGGAAAAACAATCCGATAGGCAGCCAAAATGCTTACAGAGAATTAAAATGCTTTCTGAGATTATTTGGGACTGAACACAGTTTCAATCCTAGCTTAAAATAACAGGCAACTTTCCTTCCATTCAGTTGAATAAAAGAACAGTATATGTGTATTAAAAATGTGAAATATTTGGAATGTGTAACCACTTTCCCATCTACTGAAATAATTTCCTAATTGGTCTTCCAGGTTCTTAGCCCTCATTTGCCAGTATATGTGACTCCTGCTCACCAATCTCTCCTGCCTGTGCGTTGCTTTCTGCCATAGTTCTCAGTGGTTGACATCTGGAAGCCTAGCCTTAGAATTTTCTGGGGTGTAAGGTAATTAACTCTAGGGACAAGTCTCAAGTCCTCCACGTATTTCCCTTGCACAACAAATGATTAGAACCACTGGCCTAAAAACTACTATATAAAACCCATAATGTGGCATTCCATGTCCTCTGAAATCTGTCCCTGAGCTGGTTTACTGAAGTCATGTCACACCATCTCTCTCTGTGCATATTAATGAGCCAGACTCTTCCTTGCTTCCTGATCTCATCATGCTTTCCCAGGCCTTTGGTGCTCTTCATTCCATCCTTTCTGCTTGTATTATTGAATTCTTTGCTAACCCTCAGAGCTTTTTTGATTCATCTTTTTTTATTATTTTTTAATGTTTATTTATTTTTGAGACAGAGAGACACATCGTGAGCAGGAGAGAGGCAGAGGAAGAGGGAGACACAGAATCCGAAGCAGGCTCCAGGCTCCGAGCTGTCAGCACAGAGCCCGATGAGAGGTTCGAACTCACGAACCGTGAAATCATGATTTGCACCAAAGTCAGACACTTAACCGACTGAGCCACCCAGGCACCCCTTGATTCATCTTCTAATGTTCTGGCAACTAAACTTCACCAGAGGCTCCTCTTGCCCAGCATTCACCCTTCTGGGACCAGAGAATAAAGACTTTTGAACCACTGGACTTCACAATTTAGAAATGCTTGGAGGTGCAGTGGTTCATGGGCATGAGTATTAAGATCTTACTCTAAAGCTTACACTTGAAACTAACCCCTTTGTAAATATCTTCTTCTTTGTCCTTAACAATAGTTCGTTACTACAGAATCTTATGTATCCTATAGAGTCAGAATAGTAGAGCAAAAATAAAAAATAAAATAAAGAATTATGGGCTTTGAAGTTCAATTGTTCTGAGATTCATAATCAGGACTCCTACCTACCATCTATATGATTTTAGACAAGTAACATTTACCTCAGTTTACTGTTTTCTAAAATAGACATAATGTCTCAGGGTGTTTATGAAGATAATTAAAAGTTTCAGAATTCTGGTTTTTATTTTACATGTTTTTCCACATTGTGATTTCTCAGAGGATAATGTAGATTCTTGTTCTAAATCGATATCTAGTCAATGTTTGCTAAACTTTAGTTATTTAAATAACTGATTGAGATGTTTTAAAATACTTCATCAAATTCCCTTAGACGTGTTTGCTTCAGTTGAAGTTTGGGGCCGTTGTGTCCTCCAAAAATTAACTCCCCAACCTCAGAATATGAACTGCACTTGGGTCTTTTAGGAACTCATGACTTAAAATCAGGATATTAGGATGGGCCTTAATCTAATGTGACTGGTATCCTTATAAGAAAAGGAGGTTAGGACACAAACACACAGAGGGAAAACCATGAGGCAACACAAGAAAAGATGTGTCTCTTGCCAAGGAGACAGGCCTGGGAGTAAAACAACTCTCTGACACCTTCAGCTTAGACTTCTAGTCTCCAGGACTATGAGACAACCCATCTCTGTTGTTGAAGTCACCCACTCTGAGGCACTTTGTTATGGCAGTCCCAGCAAACTAATAAACCAAATCTTGACTTTAGTGCTATAATTGGTACACTTGAAATAAAGATGACCTTATTAAGGTGTATGTGCTAATTTGGTATGAACGTAAGATAGCATTATAAAATTAGAATTTTCACCTAGAAACAGGAGAGCAACAAATTTTTCTTGCTAAAAAAAAAAAAAATCAGAGCCTGAAATATCATATGTGTCCCTAATGGATGATTCTGTGTCATGTAGAAGATATGCAATAAGCTTGGTAAATAATCTGTGAATGGGTTGGGCTGTATTTCGGGGATTTGTTAGCAGTGAAGCTTGAGCAGAGTGAATCATGAATGAACCTCACAATACTTGGAGACAGATTAATAGTTCCTGTTTTAATTTGAGTGTGCCAAATAAATGCCCAGCCACATTCCCTGGCAGTGTGTTGGATTCCAAATGAATGGAGGTCCCCTAATTGTGTCCCTGAGCAAATATAACCCAATCAATTACATTTGTATAACATGTTATGGATTTTAATGTATTTTCTCTTACATTTTCTCATTTAGTCTTTATTAGGATTAAACATAATAAATATTGTAAATTTAGCATAGCTACCCAATGGCTTAGAAATATGGTCCTTTTCTCAAGTACTAATGCATGAACATGTGCAGGAACTAGAATTTTGACTCAAGATCTGTATGCTTCTTTCAGTGATGTGGCTGCTACACCATACTGCTAGTTTCTACTGTTCGAAAGCCATTACCCTGGGACCAAAGAGAGCAGATGTTAAACCCACTAGACCATGCAATTTTAGGTTGTTTTGGGAGAGCAGTAGTTGGTAAGGAAGAGTATGAAAATCAAAGAAGAGATACCAAATCCTCTGGCAGAAATTACAACTTTGCCAAGATTCTGCATGTTATAATCTTGAAAAGCAGTGTTAAAAAATCCCACTTTATTGGGGTGCCTGGATGGCTCAGTTAGTTTGAGTGTCAGACTCTTGATTTCAGCTCAGGTCATGATCCCAGGTTCAGGATATCAAGCCCCGCATCAGGCTTCATGCTAAGCGTGGAGCCTGCTTAAGATTCTCTTTCTTCCTCTGTCCCTCTCCCCCACTTGTGTGTGCTCTCTCTCTTTCTCTAAAAAAAAATCCCATTTCACAGTTGAAGAAACAAAAGTTCAAAACATTACCTATCTAAGATCACACTTATAACCAGAATTTGAAAGTAAGTCTGTTGTACTGCAGTATTTATATTTTTCCCTCTCCGACACCTGATTCCCACTTTTCTTTGATTTCAAGAGAATTATCTAAATCTGCTTAATTATAAAAAGCAACAACTACTAAGGAAACATGGCTGCCCTCTTGGAAAACTCCTGTTGCCAGAAAGTCTTGATTAAAGGACTACAGATTAGCCCTTACATAGCATCATCTGTATCAGCCCCACCCTCTCAGTGTGGCCGGAGATCAGGGTGCAGAACAAAAAGCCTGGTCTTTAATCAAAAACAAAGATAAGATCTATCATTTATGTACTTCTTCCTAGATACTGTTCTCAATTTTTGAAATCCCCATAAGACTGCTATGAGGTAGATAATATTAAAGTAGGAAACTGTGCACCAGAAATTAAATAACTTGCCCAAGGTCCTATAACTAGCACACACCAAAATCAGGCTTGGAACACTATTTTATATTGCACTTTAAAATAGGTTAAAATTATGTTTTCAGATAATGTGATATTAAATTAGTTGTCATCTATTAGACCAGTTGTGAGTAAATCTAAATATATTCATTCACTAATTTATGCAAAAACATACTTACTGAACACCTACTATGTGCTTGGGACTGAAGAGACACCATAAGCTTTGTTCTTCCTGGAAAAAAAAAAGTTTTATTCCTGGAAACAAACAACAAGCAAATAAATGCATGCTTATTTAATGTATAAATATAATCAGTGCTTTGTTGGAAAGATACGACATACTGTGAAATAACAGGAGAAGTAAACATTTACTTAGTGAAAAATGCCCCTTCTTAGTCAGTTACTATACTTAATCTGATAAAAATTAATATTCTTTCCTACATACGTATAATTCATCATTTTTGTTCTCCCATTTTACACTCATCAGGTACTTAAGTTACATCATGAACTCTATTTAAATTACTGTATAAAGAATCTATATTTTTGTTAACTTGGTAATAATGCCCTTATTCATCTGTATAATAGAGCTTTGGGTAGAACTTTGCTAAATGCCATAAATTACATCAAAGACTATTTCAGGCAGGTTTCTCAAATGTTCATTTGGTTAATAAGAGGAAGACTGAAATGTTTTCTGCCTTCCCAGCTCATTTATATCAAAAGAACATCAGGAGAAAATTACCCCCTGGCCTTTTAGGCTATGTCTGGTATACTATAATTGCATATCAAGACCTTGCCAAGTTTGGGGAATGGGGGCCAAAGTCAGTGTGTGTGTGTGTGTGTGCACATGTATGTATGTGTATGCGTGTGTGTGTGTGTGTGTGTGTGTGTGTGTATGGCTACAACTGTTTTGGTTATGAAATACTTTATCACATACTTTAACTGAATAACTAAGTTCTTCTTTTTAAGTGTGAAATAGAGAGTGTCATGTGGTAAAAGATTAAGGGATCTGAAATCTTTCAGAACTGAATTCAATGCAGGTTTTGATGCTTATTAAATATGTGTCTGTAGGCAAATTAATTTACCTGAGGCTTCATGTCTACTTATCTATCTACCTGTCCATCCTTCCATCTATGTGGAAGATAAAGAAAGACATTTCTTTGTATCAACTTAGAATTCAATGAGTAATTTGTCTGAAGTCCACACAATGCCTGGCACATGGTAAGTTCCCAATCTGAGATGATTGCTATTTTTATTTTATTTTATTTTATTTTATTTTATTTTATTTTAATAATGTATTATCAAGGTAGCCAACATACAGTGTACTCAGTGTAGTCTTGGCTTCAAGAGTAGATTCCTGTGATTCATCACTTATATACCACACCCAGTGCACGTCCCAACAAGTGCTCTCCTCAATGCCCATCACCCATTTTCCCTGTCCTCCCACCCCACCACCCCACCAACCCTCAGTTTGTTCTCTGTATTTAAGATTATCTTATTGTTTGCCCCCCTCTCTTTTTGTAACTTATTTTTCCTTCCCTTCCTCTATGGTCTTCTGTTTAAGTTTCTCAAATCCCACATACAAGTGAAAACATAGCATATCTGTCTTTTTCTGACTTATCTCACTTAGCATAATACCCTCCAGTTCCATCCACATTGTTGCTAATGACATGATTTCATTCTTTTTCATTGCCGAGTAGTATTCCAATATATATATATATAAATAAATATATATATATATATATATATATATATATATATATACCACATCTTCTTTATCCATTCATCAGTTGATGGACACTTAGTCTCTTTCCATACTTTGGCCATTGTTGATAGTGTTGCTATAAACATTGGGGTATATGTGCCCCTATGAATCAGCACTCCTGTATCCTTTGGATAAATTCCTAATAGTGCTATTGCTGGTTTGTATGGTAGTTCTATTTTTAATTTTTGAGGAACCTCCACACTGTTTTCCAGAGTGGCTGCACCAGTTTGCATTCCCACCAATAGTGCAATAGGGCTCCCCTTTCTCCACATCCCCACCATCTGTTGTTTATTGAGCTGTTAATTTTAGCCATTCTGACTAGTGTGAAGTGGTATGAGATGATTATTAACAAAACTCTACACATACATTTAAACTGCACACATGGGTGATCTCAAGGATAATGTGGAGAGACACCTTATGCTGGAGGGTTTTCTGACTTTCTTCTGGAGTTGAATTTCTTATCTAGTGAAGATGGAAAGAATAGCAGATGTTCATTTCTAAGTTTTGTAAGCTTTAAACCATTGACAAAAATGCCTCATTGAACACTAAAAATCAAGATGTTGGAGGTGGTCTATCATAGTTAAATTAGTATTAAAATTATTCGAGACTTTGTAAAGACGTCCAACTGTGTGCCCCAATTGTGGACAGGGACTATTCAATTTAGAGAGTAGAACAAGAACAGCAAAATTCACAGAAATTCTTAAAATGCTGAATATTTACCTTAGATGTCAAATATGACAGATTGATAGAGCCATTTTGAATAAAATGACAAGATATAACATATTAAGACTATGTAACTGTAACATTAACTTTTATTCATTTTGGCTGGAAATGCAAATGTGTAAGGAGTCTGCCCAGGCTAACACTGTTTCACAAAAAGTGAAAATTGTTCTCATTCACTTTGCATGCATGCATTCATTTGTTAATTTAATAAATATATATTGAGCATGTCATAGGCATTAGTGTTATGAGGACAAATAAAAATGATCCTAAACATTCCTGCTACTGATTGATGGATATTTCACCTACAGACATAATTACAGTGCAAAAAATTGTAAGAAAAATGAAGAGGAAATGACTAATGCATTATAGATGAATCACAGAGGGCTTCATGGAGGAGGTGAGGTAACAATGAGGAGAATCTTAAAGAAGTTTGGTTGCTCAAAAAAAAAGAAAACAACAGGGGCACCTGGGTGACTCAGTCAATTAAACATCTGACTTTGGCTCAGGTCATGATCTAGCATTTTGTGAGTTTGAGCCCCACATCAGGCTCTGTGCTGACAGCTCAGAGCCTGAAGCCTGCTTTATGCCCTTCTCTATGCCCTTCCCCCACTCTGTCTCTCTCTCAAAAATAAATATTTTTAAAATTGTTTTTAAAAAGAAAAGAACAAAGATCTATATTTTTATAGACAGAATAAAAAGCATATATTAAAGTGAGGGGGAATGTCATGAATGACATTTAGTGTATAGGATCGTATGATGTATCTGGTAGTGTAGATATCAAGGCAGGTTTGGGCCAAATTACGATGGTCCTTGTCTGCTAAACCTGAGTGTAGGTAGTCTCTTGCCTTACCATCCTTCTTTTCCAGTCTCCCACACTGCCCACTGAGCACTTATTATGTGCCAACCACTATGCTAAAAAATGTGTTGACTTACATAACACTTGCAACAACTGTAAAAGTAAGTACTAATATTAACTTATAAAAGAACAGGCATTTAAAGTTTCATAAGATTAAGTAATTGTGATTTAATTCAAACAATCCAATTACAGAGCCCATGTTCACACGCTATATGTTATATATGTTTCCAAGATGATTTTTAGGATAAAAGGAAGGAGTTAATATAAACAGAGGAAAATACAAAAGCAATTCTATCAGTAAAATTTTACTCAATTGGACACTTGGAATTGACTTAGAGAATATGAACTGTTTAAGGAATAAAGACACAGATTAAAAGATAAAGGGACTGAGAGTCTACCACATGGGTGCTGACTGAAATTTACAGGACTAAAATAATAAAGAGTTTCATGAATAACTAATACGCCAAATCAAATATAAACACACTGTCAAGTTCTGAATCAGTGTCTCCGAGAGTGATGATATTGGTATGAACTGGAGTTCCCGGTCTAATTTGGCAGGGGGTAATAGCAAATAGCATTCTCAATGTGTGGCTACCTATTTTTCTAGAAGGGACATATTCTGGGTGTTAATATTTTTAAAAATATATGCTTTTCAGGGGCGCCTGGGTGGCTCAGTCGGTTAAGCGTCCGACTTCAGCTCAGGTCACGATCTCGCGGTCCGTGAGTTCGAGCCCTGCATCGGGCTCTGGGCTGATGGCTCAGAGCCTGGAGCCTGCTTCCAATTCTGTGTCTCCCTCTCACTCTGCCCCTCCCCCGTTCATGCTCTGTCTCTCTCTGTCTCAAAAATAAATAAAAACGTTAAAATATATATATATATATATATATGCTTTTCAGCATGCCACTTACTACCACTTGATATCTGTATTAACTTCGTTGCTTAACTTTTCACATATGTGTGAAGTCTGTGGGTCAGACTTAGGATCAACTAGTCTTGGCTCTGAACTGTAGGTTGGGTTGAACTCTGTTGCATGTGTTTTTGAATCATAATTGTTTAATTATAAATTTTCCATGCCATGTTCTTATAACAGGTCATAGGAATTCATAAGGTCAAGGCAAAATATACCCACACGTTTAAGCCCATATCATGTTTACTAGCATTATATTAAGCCAAGAGAGTCACAGAGCTAAGTCCAACATCATGGCTCTGGAAAATACAGTCCACCCATAGTGAAAGCCAGGCAGAGTTACATGGAAAAGGGTATAGGTGTAATTAATCTCCACAATGCACAAAAAGATAAGCAATGAAGTACCTGTGCTTTTTAGATTAAATAAATTACTTAAGTTATCTTGAAGGTTGATAATTCTCAAATTCTTCACCATGAGAAGACATTTTTAAGTTTCTAAATATTATTTTATAGCCATTTCCTATGTCATGACAAACTAGATTATTAAAAAATAAAAGTATTTCAAATAACACACTCTGTAAATTGATTTAACTATCGGTAATTTAACTACAATGTATCTTAATGTGCTGAGAACAAATGCCAAAGCTGGTGATCCCAACTACTGCACTGTGAGGTGAAATCTCCATTTCCTTGCTGAAGTCTGAATATGTCTGTTTTCTTAAAATTCAGGCACTGAAATCCTAACCTCCAAAGATGGTTGTATCAGGAGGCGGGGCTTTGGGGAAGTAGGGAGGCTTAGGTCAGGAGGGTAAAGCTCTCATGAATGGGATTAGTGCTGTTATAAAAGAGGTTCTAGAGAGACCCTTTGCCCTTCAACAGTGTGAGGACAGACAGACAAGGTGCCAGCTGTGATCTAAGAGGGCCTTCACCAGAATGTGGTCAGGCTGGCCACTTGATCTTAGACCTCCAGCATCCAGAACTGTTGCTTACAAGTTACCCAGTCTGTGGGAAATTAGTATAGTAGCCAGAGAAGACTAAGACGCCATCTTTACCTCAGAAGTCATCTACACCACATGCACAATTTTGGTTTCTGATATACAAACCTGATACAAGAGCTAAAGTCAATTCAAAACTAGGTATTTCAAGAAATCAAAGATGGTGGTAATTTCCCTATGAATCAGTTTTGAATACCGTCTTGGGAACCTCTTTATAGAGCAATAGTTCAAAGTACACACTCTGTAAGTCAGTTATTTGATATTCTTGAGTTTCGTTTTCTTCTATAAAATAGAGACAATAATACCTAGCTCTTCAGACTATTTTATGGATTAAGTGAGATAATTTTTGCAGCAGACATATCCCAGAGCCTTATAGATGGACACAGGTAAATTATTATAATTATTTTTATTACCATTATTTCTTTGTACCTCAATGTCCTCATCTGTGTAAGTACAATAATACTTAATCATGAGCATTCCAAGAGCTGTGTACACATGTTCTGAGTGCGTCCAGGAGCCCATGACTTGGACTCTTTGATTCTTTTTAACCAAGGAATTTCAAAGAGAAACAAGTATCATGTCACCAAAACACAAGAGAAGAAACCATTGTAAACCCAGAAGATAGAATTAAAATAAAAAATAAGACTTGGGACATTCAGGTAGGAAATTGTAGAACTGAAGGAAGTTTTAGAAGAGGCAATGAAATGAGAAGAAGGAGTTTCAGAAAGAGAAGAAAGCTGTATATACACCTGAAGATGGAAATCAGTTTCATTCCTTTGCAAAGACAAGCAGGATGTTGGCAGCATTTTTTTTGAATAGTTGGGATAAGAGATAAAAGTATGGCTTTTGAAGAAAACTATAAATATATTACCAAAACTTCCACTCTTCAGTATTATCTCCCAAAGGAAAATAGATATAAAACTACAACTCTTTTCTCATGAATCTACAGCCTTTGAAAACCTTTCTAATGTTAGAGTTGAAACTTGTTAGGATTCAATTAAAAAATATATCAAATCTGCTATCATTTCTTCCACAGATAAACTCTCTCAAATAGAATATGTACCTTCTAATGACTCTTCTAAAATTAAGCAGCAAATTGGATTTCCCAAGTCCCGAGCTTGCTTTAGCACTGGTCACTTTTGAATTGCGAACAAGATACTAACTTTCCAAGTTAAAATTCCATTTAACAATAGCAAAACGCAATTTTCTGTTATCTAAGAAAAATACTTTATCTGTGCATTTATTTTTATCCTTTCTTTTTAATAAAAGGCTTGCAGTATATTGGGACATCAAAAACTCATAAAGGTCATTTCATAAATAAATCAAAATCACAGCATCTAGTGTTGCTTTGAAAATGACAGAGAACAAACAAGTAGGGGGAAACATTTCCTGAGAAAAAACCAAACCCTCTTGAAATATTTCAGCCCATACTTACAAATTTATAAAAATAATGATATTAGTATGTGACCATGGGCACAAGATAATTTTTTTAATAGCAGTGAAATAGTTTAGGCTTTTTAAAAGTAGCAGATCATTATATGTCTGTAATATATGTGTATACTTATGAAAAATATAGATATTGGTGAATTATACTGACACATCTCTTGGAGCACCTGGGTGGCTCAGTCAGTTAAGCATCCCACTCCTGATTTTGGCTTGGGTCATGATCTCACGGTTCGTGAGATCAAGCCCTGCATTGATGTGTGTGCATTCTCTTTTTCTCTTAAAATAATTTAAAATGTAAAAAAGAAGGGCGCCTGGGTGACTCAGTTAAGCCTCTGATTTCGGCTCAGGTCATGATCTCACAGTTTGTGAATTCAAGCCCCATGCTGGGTTCTGTGCTGACAGCTCAGAGCCTGGAGCCTGCTCCAGATTCTGTGTCTCCCTCTCTCTCTGCTCCTCTCCTCTCATGCTCTGTCTCACTCTCCTTCAAAAATAAACATTATATTTTTTAATTGTTTGAAATAACATAAGCATTTCCTGAATAAATGCTTTTATTTCAAGTGTTGCCTTCTCTGTAGAATATTCTCAGAGTTATACATTTAGATTTAACCCTCTGTTCATCATTTGGGTTGCTAACAGAGATTTCAGTTCTCCAAATCTAAACACATTTTGCTTCCCTACTTCCTCTGACAGTTAAGTGTAGTCATGTGACTTGTTTGGACCAACGAAACATAGGAGGAAGTGAAATGTGTCACTTCCAGCTAGAAGCTCTAAGACACAGAGTGTGATCTGTCATGTACGCCCTGTTATGGTGATTATTAAAGCATGCATCAAGGTCAAACCTTTGTTAGCTTGATCTCTGGGTGTCTATAGTAGCTAGAACAACCTACTTGTCTGCATTCAACATACAGAATGAGGGACAGAAATAAAATGTAGTTATGTTAAATCACATAGATTATGGAGATTGTTTGTTACTACAGCATCCCTTAACCTATCCTAATATAATTGCTCTTAATTTCATGACCTAATTTAGATGTATTTTTTCCCCGCTGACAGCTCTTCTTACTATATTATCTAGCTATGTCTGTTTCTTCATTAAACTGCAAATATTTTTAGAATCTGGTTCCTGTATTTCCTTTTAGGCATTACAGGCATGTAGTAAGAACTAAAATCTATGTTCTAAATAAATACTAACAAAAAATAGTTATGTAATAATTTCTTACTTCATCGACTTTTATGTTCTGAAAAATTATAGAATTTGCATATTTTCTGAACATTTAATGGCAGGCAAATAAACAAATGTATCATTTCTACCTGAAATAGTAAGTAATTGGGAAATACAATAATGTAAATTGATCAATTACCACTTAATGTTGATATTTATAGCCTGAAAATGCAATCACTCCAAATCCCATATATACATTCAATAGAATACAATTTTAGATTTTACATTCTCAAAATCGGGGCACATGAAATATATGAAACTTAGAAATAGAAATAGTATCAATAACAATAAACTTAGCTTAGGTAACTTGATGAAGGTCAAGTTCCTCTGACGTAAAAGTGAACTCACAGTCCATTTCATTACCAATGAAGTGTTTCCTCTATTTCTTTAAAAAATAACAACTAAATATGTCTTAAAGGCAGATAATATGTATTCTCATATAATGTATAATTTCCTTTCCTATTATTTAAAATTTTCACTCACACTTAAAAAAATATCCTCCACCCATTTCTTCGTTTTTAAGTTTATTTATTTATTTTGAGAAAGAGCAAACCAGTGAGCAGAAGGGGCAGAGAGAAAGGGAGAGAGAGAGAGAATCTCAATCAGGCACTGTACTGTTGGTACAGAGCCCAGTGCGGGGCTCGAACTCACAAACCACAAGATCATGACCTGAGCCAAAATCAAGAGTTGGATGCTTAACTGACTGAGCCACCCAGGAGCCCATCTCCACCCATTTTAACCAAACAACAACAACAACAACAAAAACACCAAAAAACCAAAAACAAAAAACAAAACCCACTTGCTTTTCTAATGAAAAGTTCCACAAGTTTATAAAGCAGTTCTCAATTGGACTCTTCAATTTATAATCATAATACACTGGTAAGTATCCAGAAAAGATATCTGAGGAAAAGAAAGAAAGAAAGAAAGAAAGAAAGAAAGAAGGAAAGAAAGAAAGAACACCTAAAAATGCCTCAGTCTTTGTTTACCCTGAGTTCATTGTGGAATTGGACATTGGGAAGAAAAAGTCTCTTAAAAATGTAAAGCTGGTTTTATGAATGTATGGTGTTGGTAACAGCGGTGTTAATTTCTACCACCCTTTACTTTATCCATTTCCTATTATTGATATTTTTGGTTATAATCATATAACCACACCTCATTTTTTGCCCAATGTAGTGAAAAATCAAATCATGTCAGTGCAGAACAAGGACAAAAAAAAGGAAGTTATTATTTGGGGTCATGTAGAAAAAGTCGTAAGTTACAGACCTGAATTTTTCAAATCAGCTTTCACTTATTTAAAAAAGCCTTTGTTTTTTTATATTTTCATGTTACTCTGCCAAACGGGGGCACTCTGCAAATAATTGTCAAGGGTTACATGTGATATATTCAATATCTTCTTTGTCAGCAAGAAACATCATTCCTGAGAGAGATAATTGAGAGGTTTAATAAGGGAACTATATTCAAGGTTGAGGATGGGTTTATCAAATAGAACATGGATTGGTACAATACTCTTGGGGCTAGTGACAGCATATTTTCCTACCTTTGGGTCTGAAGAATTAAGTGGAGGGCGTGGTTATGGAACCCAGCTGAGGAAAGGTACGGAGAGGGTCAGAGGCTGATGAGAATTAGGGGAAAGGGACACATCCAATGGTGGGACCCAGGAGGAAGGAAGCCAGGGTAATAGATTCCCTGTCCCTGACCTCATTCCCCTCCCTCTTTCCAATGTCTGCCTGCACTTCACATTGACCACACCCCACACTCAGTTGAAAGCCAGAGAGCAGGAAGGGAACTCCAAGATGCAGTTCATAAATATAGACCCCTGGTGTGTAGACTGGATTCAGAGGCCAAGTAGAATATATCGAACACCTCCTGCCCCTTCCCTTCTGTAAACTATAGTACTTTCAACAAGGTACCCACCAAGTCACTCAGTACTTTTCCAACAGAAAATGTGCCTTACCCAATTAAGTAATTATCAATAGTGCATTGATAACGTATTTTGGACAGAGCTAAAAACTTAAAAATGCTAGAGTCCCTTCCTTTAGAAATTCATAACAGCATAGGGAACAAAGACATGTTAAAAACCTAAGATTATACATATTGGTAATTACTATTGGTATGGATATGGATGAACAGAGAAAAGATAAATGAATCTTCCTGTAAATAACTCCTTTAAAATACTGGATTGGATTTGCCCACTAAAGCATAAAACAAGGAAAGATGTTCAACGTCACTAATCATAGGGCAATGCAAATCAAAACCACAATGAGCCAGCACCCCACACCAGTCAGAGTGGCTAGTGTCAAAAGACAAGAGATAAAGCAAGTGTTGGCAAGGATGTGGAGAAAGGGAACCCTCATGCATTGTTGGTAGGAATGTAAACTGGTATAGCCACTGTGGAAAACAGTATGGAAATTCCTCAAAAATACTAAAAATAGAAGTACCACATGATCCAGCAATTCCATTCCTGGGTATTTACCTGAAGAAAATGAAAGCACTAATTTGAAAAGATATATGCAACGCTATGTTCACTGTGGCATTATTTGCAATAGTGAAGATATAGAAGCACCTGAATGTCCATTGGTAGATGAGCAGTAAAAAGATGGGGTATATTACAAGGTGTAGTATCATTCAGTCATAAAAAAGAATGAAATCTAGCCATCTGCGGCAACATGGATGGACCTAAAAAGTATTACGCTAACTGAGGTAAGTCAGACAGAGAAAGACAAATACCATATGATGTCACTTACATGTGGAATCTAAAACTCAAAACAACAAATAATAATCAAACAAACAACAGCAACGAAGAGAGACAGATTCATAAATACAAAGGATAACTGGTGGTTGTGAAAGGAGAGGGGGTGGGGAGATGGGCAAAATAAGCAAAGGGGATTAAGAGGTATGGAGTTCCCGTTATAAAATAAGTAAGTCACAGGAGTGAAGAACACAGCATAGGGAATAAAATCAATAACATTGCAATAACATTGTATGGTGACAAATGGTGACGACACTTATTGTGGTGAGCATTTCATAATATATAGAATTGTCAAATCTATAGGTGTTGTACACCTGACACTAATAAAATATTATGCCAACGATACTTCAATTAAAAATTTTTTTAAGTTAAAAAATTTAAAAAGCCAAATTTAACTAATTTGGATTGATAAAATAAATAAAATAAAATAAAATAAAATAAAATAAAATAAAATAAAATAGAAATAGAAATACTATCAGGATGGTGAAGGCAGTGTCCAATTCCAGTCATATACAAGTCAACTGTATGATAGGAAATAAGAATTCAAAAGGGGTACAATAAAACAAAACAGGCCTTATTAACCATATATCAAATGCCCTAATAACATGCTATGTTAACCTGAGAACCTGGCTTTTAGCAGATTTTCCTGATTACTCAGTAGGTGCCCTAAATCCCCCTTCTCCCCTTCAGTCTCTCACTGGCGTTGTTCCAGGCAGTGTTATTTCCTTTCCGTAGTTATATGCTGAGGTCTCTCATATTGGTGATCAGAAAGCCAGTATCAGAGTAACGATTTAAAATACAAGGATCTGGTCCTATTAAATATCTTTGCCCACTTGACCCCTTAAGTCCAAACTTCTTTAGATGGCCAGTAAAATGAAGAATTCTTTTATTCTTATTTCCTTAATGAAATAGGCTGTTATTTGTCAGATTTTCCATTCATTTTTTGGTTGCATATGTGCCTATATCTGTGCTAAGGGCTCAAATAACTAAGGGCCCTCTAGAAATATGACCACCTCAGGTTAGACAGAACTCTTACAAATCGATAAAATCCAGAAAAACTTTCACCCAGAATATTCTATGAGAATGAGGCTGTTTGGTTCTCTTCTATCTAGGCTACTTTGGGAGCCAATAGGCTGTGTGGGAAGGTGAGAGTGTTTCGGAGCTAGACATATTTGTACTTGAACCCTTTCCATCATCTTACTGGCTCTCTACATTGGTAGCAACTCTAAATTTTGAAGATCCAATTTTATTGCTTGCAGTTTTTCTGAAGGATACCACAGTTCCTTTGAAGGGAGAATATATGCACATATACGCATATAAGAATAAACAGTAAACTTTCCAAACCTCAGAGTCTTCACCTAAAAGTAGGGCACAGTACCTATTTTTGGTTTACCACGAAGTTGAATAAACTTGCGGATATGGGTAGGAGAGGTCCACAGATGTAAGGAGTATAATCTAAGCCCCTGTCATTGCTAACTAGGTGACTTACCTTTGCACAGTTTACTCTTTGGTAAAATAAGAAAATACTAGTCAACCCATCAAACTAATGGGTTGCCCACTTCTAATGAGTTGGTGCAGTTTAAATATTTGCTACAATATCAAGGTAATAGTAAGCATTCAGTAGGATTCCCTCTTTATATAAAGTCTTGGTAAGTGCAAGTTTCCTTCTTCCTACAACCCTGTGAGCACTCTGTAGTAGTTTTATAGAAGCTTGCTAAATCAGGGCACTTGAAGAGAGGGGAAGTTGTTGTTCACTCTTCTTCCTGTTCCTCCCCTGGATTCCTTTGTGATTCCCCACACCCTGCCCCCCTTTACTGTCTTTTTTTTTTCTCTCTTAAGGATTTGTTTTGTCTAGCAAGGAGCCATAAAGGATGTGTAGCAAAAGGAAGACTTAAAAGTGCCTTTTGGTGACAGCGCATACATGCCAGAGGGAGGCAAGCTGCCACAGAGATCTCAGCCAGCTGCCATGGGAAACTCATACCTGCATAATCAGGCTAGATGAAAGTGGAGAGCTTCCCTCCATGATGCAATGGGGGGCTGGGGCTGTGGGGAAGCCCGCATTCAGACGCAGCTGGAGAAAAGGAACACACACACAGGGAGGCCAAAGCCTTATTAACCCTAATTGTGATTGAAAGCCATGGAAGAGTTCAGTGGTGTTGAGGGGCACGTGAAATGACCAGACCTGGAGCCTACAAAGGATGGTCCAGAGAAATCCTGTGTGATACAGCGTTTCTTTATCAAGGATGTAGTTTAAAAACAAACAAACTGGTAATAAGGCTGATGGCCATGATCTCCCCCATGCTAAAGATTGTGTGACTGACGTGCAGATCACAGAAAGCTTGCTCAGCAGATTTTCTTGTTGGGTACCTTGTGGGTCAGGATGTGTGTGTTTGCACACCATGCTCGCCCTCTAGCACACTTGCTCTGTGCTTATTTTTAAATCTCTATGTATTACATAAACTTGTACCTGTTTAAGATTCTCTTTCTCAAGAAAATACATAAAAGAAATGGAAGAAAAGCCCATGAGAGTATTCAAAAAAGGAAAAGGGGAAGGAACAACAAAAAGTGTGAGTTAAAATGAAAACATAGCAAAGCAACATAAACAAGGAAATTTGTGTGTGTGTGTGTGTGTGTGTGTGTGTGTGTATCTTTTGGACAAAAGGTAAAGACAGAGTTTTCATTTCTTTTTAATGAGTAATAGCATGAATGCATGAAAGCATAACATGAAGGCTAAAATATAAATACAGTTTTGATAACTCTTGCCCTCCCAGGAATAAATGAATTTATCATACTTTTTTTCCTTCTGAGAAAGATCTTTGATGACAGTTTGTTCACAGGATTTTAAGTTGACCTAGGAAAAAGATATGAACACAATAGGCAGTTATACCCAACAAGTTTATGGGCAACCTTTGGGACAGGGTTGCATGACAGGGGAAGTCCCCCAGGGGACCACCATCTAGAGAGAGCAAGGTCAAGGGAGCTCCAGGGATGAGGGAAATCCAGAAGGAACTCGCTCACCTAGAGTTCTAGCCCAGCAGCAGGCTGGGAGTCTCTGGGTCAATAAACTGAGAAGCATAGCTTGGGACTTTTATAACCACAAGGATCTCTCTACCAATGGCCAACAGATGTGAGGTGAGGGTTCAGAAGGTATGCAAAAGAGGCAGGCTCTAAATGTCTGAAAATCCACTTGTTGGGTTACTTTTAAAATAAATGAACGTGTATAAATTTGAGTTTGTTGACAGCAGGCTTTCGAGCTAATGAGTCTCATCCTGCAGTGAAGAAATAAACACCTAGGTCCCAATACATGAAGGCCATCTTTGGCTCATTTATGTGACATAGTCCCACCATCTGGTTTACCTGTTACAGTTACCATAGTTACTGAGGGTGTGGCCTGGAATATGCCCTAACTGGTATTGTCAGTCTATACTCTGCCTTGGACCCAGAAATTGAGCATATGGAGGCATTGAGGAGTGAGGGGTGATTGAGGAGCTGAACTACAAAGTCAAGATCCGATGTGTCACTCTAGCCCCTTCTTTCCAACTGTGGCCACCAAAAGCTGAGATAAAGCCACAATGAGGATGAGAGAGCGTTTCGATAAAATGAATACATATATGTAAACATCCTAGGAATACAGAGCTTCCCCTATAAGTCTGAGTATAGGCCCTAAGGGGAAGCTGAGTGTTCCATCTCAATTCCATATAGCTGAATGTTTGCATGCAATATATGGATGTCATTTGTGTTCAAGGCACCCTACTGGGAAGCAAAGGCAGGAAAGGAGCCCTGGTTCTCAAGTTTCTTGTAAGCTCATAAGGGGAATAAGACCTACACACACGACGGTACTGAAGTGGGTAGAGTCAGGTGTGTGAAATAGGAGTGCTGTCCACAGAGTGTCACTGGGTTCAAAGAAGGTACAAACACATTTCATAAACACAAGCTTCTCAGAGAAGGCAGAAACTGCTTCCTAGAATTAGAGTCTAATTTTGCTCTAAGTCAACTTCATAAAGTGTCCAAGGCATGCTATTTTCTCTACAGAGAATATGTGATACTTTGTCTTTCCCCCAATATGTTAAAGTGATATCTCAGCTTAATTACATGCATTGGATACATTGCATTAAAAGAGTATGCTGAATACTGTTTTTAAAATTCTATTTAGCTCAGGATTTTAATACAGTAATGAACAAGTCAGACTTCCCTCTGTGCTATGGTTACTTTAGGTTTAAATGAGAACGATTTATTCAAGCATTATGCATGCATTTGCCCTGCAAATATATATATATATTCCTAGAAGATTCACAATATGGTGGTTCAGAGTTAAGCATGATGGAGACAGGAAGATATATATATTGGACAAAGACTTTCTCAAGGACTTCAGAGTAATGTTATGAAATAAGCATAGAATCACTTATTCATTCATTTATTCATTCAGTGAGTATATTCTGAGAATACTCTGTGCTAGGTGCTGTTCTAGTTTCTGGGCCACCAAGTCATGGTGCATTCTGTAAAGAAAATTAAGGCAGGAGAAAGAGACGATCAGAGATTTTAACAAAGGACATGGGAGCAGACAGAGTTAGAGAAGACAACAATACAGGGGCACCCAAATTAATAAGACAGCATATCCTAGGTCTTAAACAGATTACTGACTAAACTGGGATAAGAATCTGTGTCTTCCGAATCTTATTCAATGCTTACTTAATATTCATAGGACAGTGAGGAGAGGAGAGGATACAGAGTAAAGTGGGAGTTATGGCAAATCCAAGCCAGGTTAGGGTAGACTCTAGTTTGGATGGTTCATAAGGTTGCTATGTGCAGTCAGTGGTATAGGGCTGAAAATGTGGATTAAGAAGAGATTGTGGAACTATGGAGTGCTGGGCTAAGCAGTTTGTCTGCAATTTCCTAGGCAACGGGGAACATTCGCTTGAATATGTATTCAACTCTCACTGCAAAATGAAACAATTGAAAATCTCCATATTCTTCTCATTCATTATGTAACTCATTCAACCTTTATGGAACACCTGCCATGTCTGCCCTGTGACAGGCACATTGATAAGAGCCCTCCACAAGGAACCCACAGCCTAGTGGGGCAACATATACAAATAGAGATTATGCCAATTGAACTTGACAAGTTCTGTGGTAGCAGCTTCTCCTCCTTTCTCTCTTCCCCCTCCGCCCTTTCTCCTGTGACTGAAGTGATCACACAATGCTTACCAGAACTCAGAGAAATAGTACCTAGCCAGTTTGGTGGGCAGGACCAGGGACCCTATCCAACTGAAGGTAATATAAACTAATTCTTAAATGATAGGAGCTTTCCAAAGAAAAAATATAATGGTAAATAGAAAACAAGCTGATATTAGGCATTCATCATCACCACACTAATTTTGGTATATGGTATAGGGTCAGTGCAAGTTTTTTCTGCAATTCCCGTGATCCTGAATGCTAGTAATGGTAGTCCTAAAATATTTCAGTAAGTTTCTCTTTGCCTGAAGTAATATCTCCTCACTCCCAAATAAAATCTGATTAACTCTATTCCTCAAAACCAGATTCAAACATCCTCTCTCCTTTAAAGCTAATCTCAAAAGAATTACTTACTCTTCCTGGGCCCACATAGCCCACTGGACTTCCTTCCATCACAGAGCAACCCTCACACTGTTCTGTAAATTTTGTACCTGTTTCTGTCAGTTCGAAACTTTGGACCACCTGAAGCACAAGACCGTTTTGGTTAACACTGTGTTCCCTCTGAATAGCATCTCAAACAGGGTAGATAAATGGATGGAAGCATTCTGAAATGCCTCCAGAGAAACTGTTCAATCATTTCCGGACGTTTTTGTCAGTTATGCTTGATTGTACATGGATTCTTTGACAACCCACAAGACCTGGGCCATATTATACTACAGGTCTCCATTACTAATGGAGTAATAAACAATTTTGGACACCTGGAACAGAAAAATGAACCATAAATATTTTTATTAATGAATATCGATTCAGTAAACCAGATGTTTTATTTGGCCAATTATTTTAAGATAAAATGAATTTGTAAACTACCTAACGACTCTCTATGAAATGTGTATGTTCAGAAGTGAATATTTACAAAATCCTGTCACTTGAGTTAAAAATACTTCTACTTCATGTATTTCTTTTTTTCCCACTGAGGTTGCCTTTATTTCTTCCTGTTTTCTTTTGTAACTTCATTGATTTGACTCAGGCTACTCTGATGCTTTCACACTGTCCATTCTCTTGTTGGGCTTCTTTGCTTGCTCGTGATCCCAAACTAATCACAAATCCAGTGAGCAGGGGTGCCAACTGACATTGCTGTCAGGGTATTTTAGACATGGGATAAATGTAATTGATGATGAGTTCAAGAAATTATGAGTAGGGGCACCTGGGTGGCTCAGTCAGTTGAGTGTCCGACTTCGGCTCAGGTCATGATCTCATGGTTCATGGGTTTGAGCCCTGAGTTGGGCTCTGTGCTGACAGCTCAGAGCCTGCAGCCTGCTTAAGATTCTGTATCTCCCCCTCTCTCTGCCCCTCCCCTGCTCGTGCTCACTCTCTCTCTCTGTCTCAAAAATAAATAGTTAAAAAACTTTTTAAAAGAAATTATGGGTAAAAAGAACCACTGAAGATCTATAGTTGCAAATATAGCAACCGAGGCTGAACTCCAGATATAACAATTATTTACAAGTATAGTTACTTCACTAGACTCTTGCTGATGAACCATTTTGAAAAAATTTCAGTACAGATTCTTTATCTAAACCAGTTCAGGAAAAAGGATGTATAGCTAAGGAGAATCTGAAACTACCATGTGCTAGGCTTTAAAACTTAGTATCGTTCTCTCCATTCTAGACATTCAAATACTAGGGCTAATAGAAGTTAAGCAATTTCCCCAAGACTACTGGTGGGCAAGGCAAAATAGGACCCTGTACTTACACTCATATCATCTTACCTATACTGTACTCTTTCTAATGCTCTGTGTTGGGAGCAGATACCACTGGGAACATTTCAATTTTTATCTGAACTAGAATGTAAAAAAAAATAAAAAATAAAAAATAAATTAACAAAACTACTTGAATGAGTTTTTCACATTTTTGTTTTTGTTCCAAGTCTGATGAACACATCTGCAAGGACTCAACTAAAGTCTAAAGATACAAGATCTTATTTCGGACTAGTATTAATACTTTTATGATTTGGACAAACTACCTTATCCCTCTGAACATTGACCTTTTTATTTTAAGATAATGTTGATAATATCTCCCAAGACTGCTTGCCAGGATCATGGTCATTAAATGAAAATAATGGTTCACAAACTATAAATCAAAATCTCATGTTTCTTTGTTAAATCTCCACTACGCATAGTAAACTACACGTAGTTCTTACGGAATACAAAGATTGGGTTTCCCACTCGTATAGCCTGGATGTTAACAGGTAGAATATAATAAAAAGGGATTAGGGATTATCAGCAGATGTACGGTCCACATTTCAGGTTTTGCACTTACTGGCTACATAACCTTAGTATATCTGAAATGTTATGGTCCCTTTGTTTTCTGAGTAGCTGTATAGACATATTTCCCTTATTCTGAAATTCTAGACACAGAGATGTTGCTCAAGAAAATTTACTTTGACTCGGCAGCTTGACTTTACTTTGACTTACAGTTTACTTTGACTCAGTATTTGATGGACCATTCATAGTCCATCACTGATGGACCATTTGGGGGTAAGGTTGCCAGATTTTTCCACTGTACTGAGAATATTCTCATTTTCTCTATTTTCATACTCAAATCACTGCTGGTTCAAAAACCAAAATTTTATCTTGTTATTTAAGATGGAGTAATGAGTCTCTCCTCGGAACTAAAATATCCTTTATACTGTCATAGAAATAAAAAGATTCTTTTTTTTTAAGTATTTTATTTATTTTTGAGAGAGAGACAGAGACAGAGACAGAGACAGAGCATGAGTGGGGAAGGGGCAGAGAGTCAGAGGGAGACACAGAATCCGAAGCCGGCTCTGGGGTGCAAGCTGTCAGTACAGAGCCCAAAACGGGGCCCGAAACCACAAACCGAGAGATTATGACCTAAACTGAAGTCGGACGCTTAACCAATTGAGCCACCCAAGCGCCCCAGAAATAAAAAGATTCTTAAATACAGCTAAGGGCAGCTTAGTTTTTCTTTTTTTTTGTGGGTCTTATTTCAAAATGTGAAAATATATTCAAAGTTATACTATCATACCACTATTAACTAAAAGGAGGTTGTACAAGTATGCATTTTTCTATCCGTGTTATATTGAATATATATTGAGTTGCAATCAAATGAGACTTAGGCTATTTTTGTTTGAATTGCCATTGAGCAATTTTCCCCATATCCTACATTTTAAGAATTAATTTATTTAACCTAACTGCTTTTATATCAATTAATCTCTACCTCTCAAATTAGCAAGTACCTATTATTTCAATTTGGCGAGATATTTTCATATTTTATTATCCAGCTACTTTAGCATTTTATCCTAGCTATATTATCCACAGTATTGTTCACCCTATAACTACATATTTTAGTAAGTGGTTGATACATTTTTAATGGGACAAAAAAAAAATCCTATAAACTTTTTCCAGGAACTAACAAGAAACAGAAAATTAAAATTAATCACTGAAGTCTTTCCTATTGGTGTTGGAAAAACAATTAAATTAAAGTTGCAAACTGTTGGGGCGCCTGGGTGGCTCAGTCGGTTAAGTGTCTGACTTCGGCTCAGGTCACGATCTCGCGGTCCGTGAGTTCGAGCCCCGCATCGGGCTCTGTGCTGACAGCTCAGAGCCTGGAGCCTGTTTCGGATTCTGTGTCTCCCTCTCTCTCTGACCCTCCCCCGTTCATGCTCTGTCTCTGTCTCAAAAATAAATAAACGTTAAAAAAAAATAAATAAAGTTGCAAACTGTAGATTCAATAGCCAAGAAGAAGGTGTGGAACTCAGAATCTATGGTGAGCTGGTCAATTGAATATTACAATAGGAAGCGCAAATGGTTTCACACTCAATATTTGACATGTGGTTGGTTTGAATCATATAACTGGTGAGAGTTCAGATAGCCAGTTGATGAGGCAGTTCTGGCTGGAGTTATCAAATCCCATTTAGGCAATTTGCCATATATTCTACTTTATGTCTTCTAAAGAGACAAGAACACCACCACATGTCCTTGTGAGAGGCACGTGGACCTCTGGACCTCAGTTCACCTTTCTCTTAATTAAGTTGAAAAAATTTTAAAGCAAGAAGTTCTTATTCTAAAATGCTAATGCTCTGCAATGATAATCATATTTATTTATCACCTACTTAGTGTGAAATTATATAATCTTATTTGAAGCTAGAACTGGAAAATTGATGTGTGTGGAAATTATATCTAGATAAACCATATTTCATTATTTTTATAAATCAAATTTTATTTGTTTTAAACTCCAATCTCTGGCTAGCAAGTTGTCCAGTTGAATCCTTGGGGGTTGGAGCAACTTCCTCCTTTTTCCCATGATATTTTACCTTGTGATATCTGGAACTTACAAAGTCTGAAGATATTGAGAAAGAGTCTCTGGTTTTCACTACATTTTATTCCTGAAGCCCTTGTAGATTATTCAGTAGTGAGGAGAAGAGCCTCAGATATATCAACCCGTTGCAGACCAAGCTAGAGCCACTGCAGACTGGAACTGTGGTCTGGCCTCAAAGCAACCACGCCATCACCCCCAGATAATTTCCTGTCACTTTTGAGTGTTTATCCCCGTGGGTAGTGCATGACTCCCACATGAGAATCCCAACCCTCCTCACTCTTCCTAGTCTCAAGGAATGTAAATCTTTCCCACTGGGATTAAGATATTAAGATATTTTCTTTTCTCCCAGCTCTTCAGCCTCCAGGCTTATCCATCCCCCATTATGTCTGACTAGTGCATCTGCGTGTCTTATTTTCTATAATCTAAGATTCCTATCACACTCATAAAACCATCCACTTTATTTTTTTTCTCTTTAAAGTCATTTTTATTATTGCTTCGTTGGCAGAGCCCTCTCTGTGCCCAGTAGCCCTTCCAGCAATGACCTACTGGGCTATTTCCATTCTTCCACTTGTATATCTACCCCGGCAAGGAAGTTGCTCTTTACAATCCCTACATTCTTCTTGCCCCACTCTTTCTCAGTGATAAACTCTTCACATCCGTAAACACAACCACTGCACTGTGTAGCTGAGGATGTCTCAGAGGAGTTTGGGGAGAGACAGATTTTTGCCGTAAGTTGACCCTCAGGTCATATTTGAATTGAGAGTTTCCGGCAGCTGTGCTTTAAACAGAACAGCTAACCCTAGTAGGAGGTGGTAGGTTTGAATTGTGCTTTTAGTTTCTCTTGTTTACTTATGGATTAGGTAAAAATAAAACAAAATAAAGCAACAAACATTCAGATTCTCTGTCAACTGGTCTTATAACTCCAGCCTGAGTGCTCAGAATTTCAACATTAAGCCTGATTAAACATTAATCATGAAAACCATCCACTTTAAACAAAAGCAAGAAAAAAAAAAAAAGAAGTGAAGAATCCAGAGTATGGTATATCATGAAAGCCTGGATAATTGCTATTGCTATTTAAAAAAACAAAGGGGGGTGGCTGGGTGGCTCCATCAGTAAAACATCTGACTCTTGTCTTCAGCTCAGGTCATGATCTCATGGTTCATGGGTTCAAGTCCCACATCAGGGCTCTGTGGAGCCTCCTTGGGATTCTCTCTCTCCTCTCTCTGTTCTCTCGCTCTCTCTCTCAAAATAAATAAATAAACTTAAAAAAAAAAATGAGAAAGATGCATTTTAATACTTCTGTTATTTAATCTATAGCAGTAGAAAGAAGAGAAAGAAATTTGTGTCTTAACACTCCATACACTTTTGTAAAATAATTCAATTTAGATTTCTGGAAAGATACCCATTTAAACCATATTTTGGGTGCAATTGCTCCTGTTCTAAGTTTTCATCAAGGTTAGACAACTTTGTTTCTATTAGCTATTTATGCAAGTTGACTCAAAAACATTTAATAAATAATTGCAGAAATAACAATAACTATTTGACACAGCTTTTGCACCAGAAATATTACTGACTAGCTTATAAAACAATCTAATTAATGTAACTTTAACATAATAATATGAAACCTAATACACTTCTTGAAATACATATCTATGAATATAAACAGAAAATCATAGTACATATATTGTTTTTTCCCATTTTTTCCCTATGAAACAGTATCTCAGAAGCCTCTTTCCATGTCATTGTACACCCATCGACTTTGTTTTCGACTGCATAGTATACTTGTCCCTTCAACCACTCGTGGGATATTTAAGATGGTCCAATTGTTTTACTACTGCAAATAGTGCAACAATAGATATCCTTTTATATAAATGGCTATAGACCTGTTAGTATCTCAGCAGAGTTGATTCCTAATCATGAAATAAATATATTAAAGAGTAGATGCATCTTAAAATGTCTCAGGTGTTTCCTAAATACTGTCCCCAAACGTTCCAATTGTACATCCAGCAACAGTGCACAAGAATTATCCTTCCCTTCTGCTCTCTCAACACTAGAGTATTCTAAATCTTTTGCAATTTTTTTTTACAATTTAGCCTGTGAAATATGGCAAATGTGTTTTTATGTAGTCACCAGTGAAGTTGAGTGTTTTTAACATGGCTATAATGTATATTCCTTTTCCTCCGAATTGCTTTTTCACATCCTTCACTCAAAATTTATTGATGTGTCTTTGCATTATTTTATGTACCTAGTATATTAGGCAAAATGAATAACATTTACTCAATTTATTGATGAATAAATTGAGAGTTAAAAAAATTAGGTAATGTGTCCAAGTGGCATATATATAATTTTAATCTAATCTCTTTGCTTGACTTTGTAGCTATGCTATTAACGACTACACTAAATTATTTCCATAGCATCCTTTCCAGTATTTACACTCTTCACCTAAAAATATATTTCCCTAAATCTTATTTAAACAGATATCATATCAAAATAGCAGAAATTTGCAGACATATAAATAGACATTGTTTTTCTTATGAATATTTATATAGAAAAATGAATTAACAGTCAGGTCCTTTCTTCATTACCATTAACTGCTCTATTGATAATCATAACTTAGTGAATATTTATTTATTTATTTATTTTGAGAGAGCACAGGGGAAGGGCAGAGAGAGAGGGAGAGAGAGAATCCCAAGCAGGCTCCATGCTGTCAGCACAGAGCCTGATGTGGGGCTCAAACCCATGAACAGTGATATCATGACCCGAGCTAAAACCAAAAGAGTAGGGTCCTTAAGCAACTGAGCCACCCAGGCACCCATAGGTGAATAATTTTTTTTTTTTAAATTTTTTTTTAAATTTTTTTTAACCCTTATTTATTTTTGAGACAGAGAGAGACAGAGCATGAACAGGGAGGGGCAAAGAGAGAGGGAGACACAGAATCTGAAACAGGCTCCAGGCTCTGAGCTGTCAGCACAGAGCCCGACACAGGGCTCGAACTCACGGACCGTGAGATCATGACCTGAGCCGAAGTCAGACGCTTAACCGACCAAGCCACCCAGGCGCCCCATTGGTGAATAATTTTCAAAGTAAGTGTACTTAGCCATAAATATTCTATTTCTCTCCTTTGACCTATGATGTAGTTGCCATGGAAATGAGATTCTGTTTCTTTGGTATACATATACATATATATACGTACATACACATATACATATATACATATATATATATGTTGAAAAAATAGTTTTTTTTTCCTTAGATGTTCATCAGTTATGTATTAAAAATGCACACTTTATTTGTGGAAATCTGAAAATACATTAAACTGAGAAAAGGATGTGTGGGTTACTGATTTCCTGTATTCAACTGACTACAAAATATATTGACCAAGGAGTAAAAGAGATAATTATTTTTTTTATACTTTCAAAGAAGTAAATTGACTGATAGGAATTGATGATTATCTTCATGTTTAGAGTGTATTTGCTTTCATCCTTTGGGTTCTGTGAAGCAATACCTAATTTAAAGTTTAATATCTTTTTTCTGTACCCATATGCAGCAGATGGCCCAGGCAACTACCTCCTACTATCTAATTCCTTAGTGACATTCATTATTCATCAGAAAGGAAGTTAGGAAACATTATCTTTCCAATTTCTGGCTTGCTTAATCAAACAGATTAAAGAAAATATCCTGTAGTTAGCAAAGGAATTATATTTAAAACCACAAAATCATTAAAAAGTAAAACCTAGTGGCCACCCATTGGGGACACTTGACTATTACTCCTCCACATAGATAATTTAGTTGGAAAGTGTAACTAATAAGAAACAAATGATAACTGCCTTTGCAACCGGACTCAGTTTCCAGAGATATTTTATTTTGAACCACAAAAGTCTGCCCTAGATTGGCTAAATTCACCTCCTGCCCATCTCATTGGCAGCCAGTCCCTCCATGCATCTAACTAGAAGCTTGCAGACCACTTGTAGGTCAGGGAAAGTAAACTGAATACTGATTCCATTGGCATTTTGAATCCATTATTATCCTATGTGTTTTTCAAAGTCGACACCAGGGAATAAGGCTATTTCTATATTGGTTGGTAGGGAAAGACACACAGAAGTGGTTTGATGCATATAGTACTTCAGACTTCAGATGCGAAGGTAAAAAACCCAATTAATTCTGACTTAAACAATAGGGAATTTTGTTGACTCCTGTAACTGCAAAACTCAAACTAGTTCTGGGTTCAGATTCTGCTGAATTTAGTTAGTAACTCAAGCGATATCATCAGTGCTAACTCATTTTCTGTTTCTTGGCCTTTATTTCCTGAGGGTCTCTATTTTCAAAGTAGCTTTCTTCTCAAGATAACATGAGGGCAACAGCAATGCGAACCCTGGGTCCTATTTTCTTTGCAACTGCAAAAGCGAGGAACCACCTTTCTGCTTATTACTCATACCAGTAAAGTAGCCATGATTGTCTCAGGTAAAGTTCTCTCATGTAGTCTCTGAATCAGTGACTGAGGCCAGGAGGACTGTGTGATCAGATTAGTTTAGGGTCGAGTTGCGTGCTCATCTTTGAAACTAGGGAGAGATTTACCACCTCAGCAATCTACTTTCCTTTGACATAACTTTTTTTTTTTTAATTCATGAGCTATTTTGCAGTCTGCTGTTAAATTCCAAATATTTGGGAATTCTACAGATATACTTATGCTATTGATTTCTAATGATTCCATGGTGCACAGAGAACACACTTCTCATGATTCATCCTTTAACTGTATTCAGACTTGTCTTATGGACCAGAATAGAATCTATGTCATTGAATTTTTCATGCATGCTTCAGGAGAATATTTTGTTGTTGTTGAGTGAAGTGTATTACAAATGTTTATTAGGTCAAGTTACTTAATAGTTTTGTTCAAGTCTATGATATTTTTACTGACTTTCTCTGTATTTCTTATGTGAACTACTATCCAGGTGGATTTCATCTATTTCTCCCTTTTTCCACTCAAGTTCTTTCATGTCATTTGAGGAAAACACATTTAGAGTTGTTGTATCCTTTTACTAAAATGACCCATTTATCATTATATACGTTTCTCTTTATCCCTGGCAATATTCCTTGTTCTGAAATTTAATTTGCTTCTTATTAGTACAGTGTATAGTCACATCAGTCAGTCATATGTAATTTCTTTAATTTTTTAAAGTTTTTATTTATTTATTTTGAGAGAGGGAGAGAGTGGGAAAACCAGAGAGAGGGAGAGAGAGAATCACAAGCAGGCTCCACACTGTCAGTGCAGTTAGAGCTCACAAACTCTGAGATCATGACCTGAGCTGAGATCAAGAGTGGGAGGTTTAACTGACTGAGCTACCCAGGCACCCCTCAGTCATATGTTCTTATTATTGTTTAAATGGTATTTTGTCTGTACTTTTGCTTTTAAACTATGTCTGTCTTTATATTTAAAGTGAGTTTCTTATAAACAGCACATTGGTCTGCCTTCTTATTCACTCTGAGAATATCTCACTTCTCATTTGAATCCTATACCAGTTGCATTAAAATGTTTATATGGTTCATCTTAAACCTACCATTGTGTTATTGTTTTCTATTTGTTCCTTCTAGTCTTCCTTTTTTATTTTTTCGCAATTTCTTTTGCATTGCTTTGTTTTATATTTTTATGATTACATTGTATATCCTACTATTGAATTATTTGTATACCTTTGTTTTATTTTTTAACAGTTACTATAACTCTTATTTTCAATCCTCCCTGCCTAACGTTCCCTTTTCCCTCTGGGTGCTTTTAAGAGTGTCTCTATAACTCTTATTTTCAGTAATTTGATTATGATGTGACTTGGCATTTAAAAATTGTTTATTCTGGGGCGCCTGGGTGATTCAGTTGGTTAAGTGTCCGACTTCGGCTCACGTCATGGTCTCCCGGTCAGTGAGTTCGAGCCCTGCATCAGGGTCTGTGCTGACAGCTCAGAGCCTGGAGCCTGCTATGGATTCTGTGTCTCCCTCTCTCCTGCCCCTCGCCCATTCATGCTCTGTCTCTCTCTGTCTCAAAAATAAACGTTAAAAAATATTTTTAAAATTATTTATTCTGTATGCCATTCCCCCACTTTTTTTTTAAATGTTTATTTATTTTTAAGAGACAGAGAGACAGAGCATGAGTGGGGGCGGGGGGCGCAGAGAGAGAGGGAGACACAGAATCAGAAGCAGGCTCCAGGTTCTGAGCAGTCAGTACAGAGCCCGACACAGGGCTCAAACTCACAAACCGTGAAATTATGACCTGAGCCGAAGTCGGTCGCTCAACTGCCTGAGCCACCCAGGCGCCCCGTCATTCCCCCATTTCTTAAACTTCAAATTTTCCTGCTATTATCCCAGAGCTTACTGAAACTCAGGTTAAAAATTTTGTTTTCCTATCTGCATTATTTGGGTTGGTTTCTATTGCTATAACTTCAAGTTAAGTTAACAATATTTTTCTGATATACCTCATATGTGGTAAATCACATGTGTATTTTTCATTTCTGATATTTTATTTTTCATCTCTAGATTTTCCGATTGGATTTTTTGCATCTGCTACTTCTCTCCCTCTCATGGTGATGTTTTTCCTTTACCTTATTAAACAACCACAACATTTTGATTGTTGTCATAATGTCTGTATCTTCTAGTCCCCTTACTTATTTCTTTTCAGGGTTTATTTCTATTAAGTATTTCTTTTCCTGCTAATGGGTAATATTTTCCTGCTTCTTTGTATATCTGGTAATTTTTATTGAATACTGGGGTTATAACTTTTATATTGTTGGTTAGTGGATATTTCCGTATTCCTTGAAATAGTATTTTATTGTGTCTTTCTACCCTGGTAAGTTTCTTGACTCATTTAGATTATTTTGAGGCTTTCAAATGGGGTCCAGAGCAGCATGTATCCTAGAACTAAGTTAGTCTCATGACTAAGGCAATACCATTCTGAGAATTCTACCTCGAATCTCATTTATTATTGTATCTTTTGACTAGAATTGATGGAAACACAAATTTTCCCACATCACATCACGAGCACTAGAATTTTCTTTGTCTACTTCTTGTAGATGTCTCTTTCTTAGTTCGCACAAAGTTTCCTTCATACATCCACTGATCAGTATCGGTCAGCCTGTTGAGAAGACCCCTCTGTAAGTCTCTGGAGTTCTCTCTCCCCCTCAAAGATAGGGCTTAATTTGTTTATTTCCCTTTTTGGAGACCATAGCCCCATGCTTCCAGTTTTCTAAGTCTAAAAATGGCTCTCATAGACTATCCAGTTTTTGTAATTGTTTAAAGTAGAGAGGTAAATCCATTCCGTGTACTCTATCTTGGCTCCATCGGGAATTTTAAAATCTTATTGGATCATTTAAGGCAAAGTATATACTGTAAAAACAATATACTAACTTCAGCGGCTTAATATAATAAAAGTTTATTTCTTACTCATGATATAGGTCAAAGCAAGGATATTGGGTCAGGTCATTCTCCAGGCCAGCTGGCCCCTACACCATCTCTCAGGACTCAAGCTTCCTCCATTTCTCTGTGTAGCAGGCTCTAATGCCTCCTAGTTTTCCACATTCACTGGGCAGAGGCTGAAAAGAGAAAGCGTGGAAATATTGATGAACTAAGCTTAGAAGTATCCTATTTCACTACTGCCCACATTCCTTCAACCTGAACTCAGTCATATAGTCCCACCAAATTGCAAGAGACGCCAGGAAATGTAACCTAGCTGTATGTCTAGAGCAGTTCAGTCCAATAGAAATAAAACGTGAGCCACATATGTAATTGTAAATTTTCTAGTAGCTGCATTATAATGTAAAAAGAAACAGATAAAAGCACTTTTAATAATATATTTTATTTAGACAAATTTATTCAATTATAGCAATTGAATTAGACCAATATATTCAAAATTTTATTATTTCAACATGTATTCAATATAAAATTATTAATGACATTTTACATTCTTTTCCATACCAAGTCTTCAAAATCTGGTATGTATTTTATACACATTCAGGACATTTAAATTCAGATGTTAAATTTTAATCAGAAATATTTATTGCTATTTATATTTCATAAAACTTGTAGTTAGAAAGTAGATTTGCAAACCCAAGTTCTTCCAAATGCTCCGAATTTTATAATAACTAAACTAATGACTTTCTTTTTTGAAATTTAAAGTAAAAAATAAGTAAATAAGTAGTCTAGTTCTTCAGTCACACTAGCTACATTTCAAGTGATCAACAACCATATGTGGCTAGTAGATACTATAGGACAATATATAGGTCAAACTCAGGGGTTGGCAAACTCTGGCTCATTGACCAGATCCAGCATGTGGCCTGTTTTTGTATCTCAGAGAGCTGAGAATCTTTACTTTTCTAAATGGTTGAAAAATCAAAAGTAGAATAACATTTTGTGATAAATGAATGTTATATGAAACTTGAATTTCACTCTCAGTTAAAAAAAATTTGCTTGAAACACATCCACTCCCATTCATTTATGCATTGTCATTGGCTGCTTTTACACTGCAAAAGCAAAATTGAGTAGTTGCAAGATAATGTATGGCCCCATAAACCTAAAATATTTACCTTCTGGCCTTTTGCCAAGTATTGGTCTAAAACATAAAGAATCAAAGTTTGTGAACACATTGACATCTCTTCCATCCTTATAATTATGAACTATATCATGACCCATGGAATCATTAGGGAACACATTATGGACATTATTTTGTATTTATGACAAATGCCACTTATTATATGCTGAATGTTGAAGACCAGAATTTGGAGATCTAGGGAAACGAATGCAATATGTCAATGGAAAATAGGTTAAAGAATGAATTGAGTTAAAAAAGAAAAACACTAAACTAATGGAAAACCAAAGGGAAAGTTTTATAACACTGACACCACACACTTATAGAATGGCTAAGGAGTGTCTTATGAAAAAGGATATCTACGGTTGTACCACTGCATCCAATAAAATTATCTGAGTGTTCCTGTGTACATCCTTAATTCTCCTGATAATTTCTCTTTACCTGGGAAGTCCTTTATTCCTGTCCATATCAAATAAACTTCACCCTTCTGTTCCTTCTTTTGTAATTCTCACTTTACATGCTCTCCATGAATCTGTCTGACTTCCGCCCTGTGCCAGCTAGTTCATTCTTGCTCTTGATAACCATTAGTAAGTCTATGCTTGTATTTTTGGCATTGTCCCTCTTCTAGCCACCTGACATCCCAGTGTTCTACTTAGGCTCTCCTGTGGTTAATGTTGCTGAAATTATGGATTTCCGAAGCTAGATCCTACAGTGGCTTCCCCATCCTACATATACCTTCAACATAGTTATATCTCTGAAACTGCATTCTATCTTGAACATATCTTTTATAGTCTTTCTGCTGAAGCACGAATGTAATTAAGGAAGAAAAATAAATTGGAACAGATGGTGCAGTTATACTATGCTTCAAGGAGCAAAAATAAAAGTGAAAATATACAGAATTTGGAAATCCTGCCTAGTGTGCCAGATTGACTACTGACATCTCAGTACCACTGCCTCCCCTCTGTATTCTCATAGTATCACAGGGGTTTGAAATCTGAAAACCACATTTCCCTGACTTCCTGGCTAGTTGGGTAATAGCTTACGGTCTGACTGTAAGAGACACTGATATGAGATTTAAAACATGGAGGAAAAGAAGAAGCCATTGCTGTTATACAATGGCCAAAGTTGGTAGAAATGGGGACAGAGGGCAGTGGATAGGTTTTCAAGACATTCCACGTAAAACTTTTTCAAATCATTGGGAGGGCCTATAGTCAATTTCTACACCTCTTGATTTCCTGGAAGTTAATAGGCTTTCACTGACTCTTGGCCATACAACTCTTGTAATTGAATTTTAAGTTACTATTTCTGTTTTAAATTTCTTCCTGTTAAAAATACTTCTAGCGGTTGGTCTTTTATAATATTTTGGAATTTAGTTTTTTAGCCAAGACATTGGCTTCTTTCTTTTTCTTGAATTTCCTATTCATGAATTTGAACTTCATGGCAGTGTTATCCCCATTCAAGTCATTAAATGAGTTCACAAATAAATATTTAACATGTATGTATGTGTGTGGGGGGGGGTGCATGCACTCAGAAAGAGAGAGAGAGAGAACAGAAAAAGAAAGAAAGAAGAAAAGGATGAGAGAGAGAGAGAGAGAGAGAGACAGGACCCAAGGAAAAAGACTCCATAGACATTACAGAGATTATCTATGTTGTTATTGACCCCATACTTATATGTTGTAGTCTATTGTGCTCAGCATTTGGGGTAAGCTCCTTTTGTAAAGAACCATCTTATAAAATACAAGAAATATATCATCCCTGATCCCCCACCTACTAAATGCCTACAACACCTTTAAATAATTGTGACAACTCAAACTAGATTTTCAAAATCTCCCCAGTTATTGGCAGAACCACATCTGAATCACTATTTTAATCTATTACAAACTCACCTATTTCTAATATTCTTAAGTATATGTCTTTTCAACTTTATTCACAAAGAGCTTTTGTAAAATAATTTTTTGAAATGCCAATGTATTATGTCTCCAGAACTCCTTTGCATACCATTTCTGTGATGCTGTCCTCCAAAGTAAACAATGTCAGTGTGGCATAAATTAATGTCACATAACTTATTCACTATAATTGCAGCCTGACTCCTGATGAGCAGTCCTTTCTCTTTAATGCTTATAATTCAATATTTTAAAATTAAATTCTAACCTGAATTGAAACAAGATGCAATTTCTGCCTATACAATTAGGAAATGTTTAGAAGTTTCCATTCCTAATAGCAATGAGAGTACAACAAAATTGAAATTTTGTGTATTGGGGAGTGATGGGTAAATGGTCCAAAATTGCTGGATGACAAAAACAATGTGCATCAGCAAACTTAAAATATGTACTTGTTTTGACAAATTAATTCCATTCTAAGAGTCTCTCCTATCCTTATTATCTGTAATATAAATACAAGTTTAAGATCAGAGATGCTTATTCTAGTGCCATTTAAAACTGGAAACAACCTAATGTTGTAACAATGTGGGAATGATGAAATGAATTGGGGTCTTCATATGATGAAATAATATGCACCCATTACAAATGTGCTTTATGAAACTGTCCTGTCATGGACATTATTAAATTATATATGAGCCTAGAAAATTGCATTTTAAGATATCACCTGAAACCATAAAAGATATAAGCAATACAAGTTTTTTATAAAAATACTTTAAAATATTTAACAATGATTCTTCCCTACCCATCCCACTTGGTGAAGGGGCAAAGAGATGGTGTATTACATGTATTAGTCAATATCCAGTAGCATATGTGCAAGAAAAACAAAATCTCAGTAACTTACAACAAGTATGTGTTTCTTGTTCACACTACATAAAGGTTGAGTGTTGTACCTTAAAATACCCTCAGGTTCCATGGTCTCGTTGGTCTTAGATGGTTTCCCTTGAGCTTGGCTTCAGTCTACAGATCAGGTTTAAATGTCCTCTGAAAGAGAGCGCTCTTTGTGGGGTTTCCTTTGGTGGAAGGCAATGACACAAGAGGGCAAAATGATTCCAATGATGTACCCCAAATGTGCATTACAAGAATCCAAAAAGTGTGGAAAAAATCTTCACTGCCTCTAAAGCTTCTGCTGGAGCATCATACCCAAGCCACCCATATTTCATTGACCAAAAGAAGTCACATACACCAGTCCAAAGTCAGTGGTCTGGAAAAGTCTACTCTGCAAGGTAACATTAGCAAAGAGAGCAGTGGACAATTCTGAATAAACCTAACATACTGAGGTGGGGTTTGTATGTTTGCTTTGTTTTCCTTTATATTTATTTACTTTTTGCTTTGCACTTCATTGTATTTTTCAAATTTGGTATAATTTACTTTTATACATGATTTAAAATTTTTAATACCTTTAAAAATTTTAAATGTAACACTTAGGCATAAAACAAAACTTTACCTATGAAATGTACATATATAATAAAATCCATAATTGTGTTATCATTTTTATCTAGGTTTAGTAATAAACTTTTCATCTTTTTTGTAATATATCCTAATGTCCTTTTTGAAAAAAAAACATTTATCTTATTTGTCTATTCCAGTATTCTGGACAATTGCTACTTCTCATAATTTATAGAGTGTATTTTCTTTGGTTCAACAAGATTATTTAAAATCATTTTAGAATTCTGAAATAAAACTCATTTGTTGAAATTTCTAGATAGAATATGAGTAGTTAGGTGGTCCCTTACCATTTATTTGTACTTGTTGTACTTGTATGGACAATAAACAGGGGCAAGATTAACTGATACTTTTTTTTTTTAAGATTTATTTATTTTTGAGAGAGAGAGAGCAAGCAAGGAAGCAGCAGAGAGAGGGGTGGACAAAAGATCTGAAGCAGGCTTTGTGCTACAGCAGCGAGACTGACCTGGAGCTGGAACTCACAAGCCAAGAGATCATGACCTGATCCCAAGTCAGACAGTCCACTGAACCACCCAGGACCCCGAAGATTATCTGTTAAATAGGAGAGGGTAAGAGTGGAGATATGGGGGCTCAACAAGAATGAGAGATTTGAAATAAAGTTCATGTGGAATAAAAAAATTATTCAGTAAGAGACAGTTGAGAAAATCACTGAGAGAGAAAGAAGGTCCAATTCATACCATTCTTGTAATGAAGGATTGGAAACAATCCTATCCACCATTCCCTGAAGTTGCTTTGCATTTGGGACTTTCAGCAGAAAGCTGAAAGAAGCAACCAGTGGCACTTCCACTGTGAATTTCTTATTTAGTATTTAGTTACTTTTCTTAGTAAAGAGAGATTCATTTAATTCTTGGCATATTTACTACTTACTATCATTACCTTTATATATAACTCTAGGTTTAATGGCAATTTTGTTTACTTCTGTTTATTTAATAATTAGTTCATAGACCTTTGGGCTATACAAACATGATTTCAGATCCTGGCTCCATCAGTACCGGAGTTGTTGTGACATTTGAGTTACTAGTAATTAGGCAGTAGCTCTTAATTATCATCAGCAGCATTATTAAACAGAACAAAGAGACGCACAATTAGAGAACAGAGTAAATGAGTGCTTTGCCGAGCATAAGAAATATGAGGATCTTGGGAGAGGTACCTTATAATAAATAAGCAAATAAGTAAGTAAACAAACAAATAAAGGGGTTCTCTGAGACTTTGAATATCATCACCAGGCAAATCTGGCAGTAAACAGAGATTGCAACTGTGTACCTAAAACCATCGGGAACATCCAAAACGCTACTAAAAGTGATGCAGAGATCATTTGAGTGACATAACTGGATTGTGACTCAAATTTGAAAGTGGAAAACTAATGGTTTGTATTGGAGAAAGACACCCATTGTCCGGAAGAGCCAGAGAAAGACATTCCAAAGAACCTCACAGTGAACAAGTGCATCCAGCCACAGAATATCCAAAAAAAAGATACCTGTTTACCAGCTGCCTTAGAGTGGTACCTCCTCATCTGGCCCAACCCACTGCTTGCCTGTACTTTGTTTCCATGCTTTCCAAGCAACATTTGAAACGGTAATCCAGTTTCCCATGAACCACAAACTGGGATGGGAATTTTCTGGATGAGAGAGACAATAACTCTGGTCATTTGGAAGGAACGTCCCTTTTGAAATGAATGTACTGGTGGTTGGTTCATATGGTTCTTTCTCTTATGTGTTTAATTACTGTGAGTCAGGGATTCCAATATTTGTGAATGCTGCAACACTGACATGAATGTTTGAGGGCACCAAGATAATATCATCCTAGGAGTTGCTTTCTGAAAAATTAATTAGCTTTCACTTGTCACCCCTTATTTACTGCCCTTCTCGGTCTCCACCTACAAAATCAGTCGTCTGCAACTGCCCTACAACCGGCAAATTATGTATATCTATAATCCTAAACTGAGTTGAGTAAAAATAATATTGAAAATCTGTCTTAATTGTCAGATTTCCAAACAAATGTGAAATCCCAGATAATTATTATTCTCTTGATTGTCTGTATGTGAGAACATAAAAATGTGTTGGGTGGTTAATAGTCTTCATGTACACTGTATATAGGTCCATAAAAGTAGTATTTTTGGTATTTATTTTTCCTGTTATGTCACCTATTATTTTAATGTTTATTATTATTTTTTTAATTTATTTATTTTTGAGACAGAGCATGAATGGGGGAGGGGCAGAGAGAGAGGGAGACACAGAATCGGAAGCAGGCTCCAGGCTCTGAGCCATCAGCCCAGAGCCCGACGCGGGTCTCAAACTCACGGACCGCGAGATCGTGACCTGAGCCGAAGGTGACCTGCGCCCCGGTCACCTATTATTTTAACTGCAGTTCAATTTGAGTATCGCAAAGCCAGCATTTGTTCTGGGATCTCAAAATGTCATGGCATATCCTGAGTTACAAAGAGCTGCAATATGAGTTTACAATCTCAAACATATGCTACCCACCAAGAAATACAAGAGCCTCCCAGTGAATGCCATGGTCACGATGCTAGTGGTTTAATTGTTTGGTTTTGCTACTTTAATTTTTCCTACGTGTTTTTAAACATCTGGGAGTTACGTAAATCATTAGCAGTTTTGAGTGGGTTGTGTGGTTTACACAGGCACGTTGCATGAAAAAAAAGTTTTAAAGATAAAATTGGAAATGGGAAATTTCACCCATAAAAGGAAAACCTTATAGTCGTTCAATGGAATGAACACATTCATAATTTGTAACTTTCCCACCACATCACTAAATCTTGGCACTGAACAGAAATGCCAAATATAATGTTTCACAACCTATTTTTTTTCCATAAACATTCATTCTTTTTACACTTGGAGAAAAGTGTTGTCATTTATGTGGAACAAAAAAAAGTCACTAAAATAAAAACATCTGGGAAAAATAGGCCAATATGTTGAGATCTAGGGGGAAGCCTTCCTGCTTATTGTATTCTGCTTTTTTTTCATTAAAGGTCAAATTCTTCGTAGAGCTTTATATATCTATTGTAAGTAGCATTTTAAGATAATATCTCTACTAAATTATGATTTCCCGTGCATTGCCCTGTGGTGGAGTTTTCTTATACTATTAAAAGTTTCTAAAAAGTATAAAGGGAACATACAACGTGAGTTAATGGTTGGCATGCAGGTCGCTGCTTCTGAAACACTGCTAGAACTTACTAAATCGATATTTGACCATTCAATGATGTCATGTCTCTTTGGGGGTAATTCAAAATGTCTATTTCATCTCTGGTTAAATGCAATTTCATGGAATAGAAAACTACTTCATAAAAATTAAATATATGTACGGTAAAGAACGTATGAAAAATACATGCCACTCAAGAGTCAGGGGATTTTTTGTAAAAGAAATTTGAAAAAAAAGGTGTAGTTCATTTGCTGTAATTAGAATTATTTACAAGATTCAATATGATGTTTTTATCTTTGTGTGCTTACCTGAAGTTTACAAAGCTAAGATTGTTTTTCCTTGTTGAATAAGTATACTTGACTATTTTTGCTGAATAGAAAGAAATAGTCAGTGAGCTTCACATGAGATTGAAAACTATTTCATTAGAAAATTTTCCTCTTTTTGGACTACTTAAAAAAATTCAAGAGTGGCTACTAGGTTTTTGAAATAAAATAAAAATCCAAGCTAGAAAATCATACTTTATGGTAGTGACATTTTTTGACTCCTCAAAATCTACTCCATCCCAAATGAATTGTCCATACTAATAAAAATAATCCCATCCTGGTAGAAAATAACTTATAGGCATGAATATGTCTCATTTCTGGCCAAAGAGACAGGAAACACAGCTACGAGTTTTATTCTAGAAAATATTTATGAAAAGAATGAGATACTGGGAAAAACAGTCCCTTTACGTCTTTGACCACTACTATGTTTACATGTGATGTCTGGAACCGATGCAGCTATGTTGGGCCATGAGGGTAACCACAGCTAACTTGACAGCACATAAAACCAATTCATTAAAGTCATTGTGGAAAGAAAGAATTGATTTCCTGCATGACCCAAGTTGAAATACATTTCTCTGGGCTTTTATTATATGTACCAAGAAATTTCTTTATTCTTTAAGTTAATCTGAGCTAGATATGTCTATTACTTGGAAACCAAGGCCTTTTAACTGATACAAAAAAAGGTGATTTTTTTTTTTAAGCATCAAGGGTCTAAATTTTCCTAAGTACTTTATGAACCTTAATCCTACTTAATTAGCAAACAGCCACTGAGGTAGAGGTCATTACTGTTACTTTAGTAATACTAAAATGGAGGTTAAATGAGGGCAGATATCCTACTCAACTTACATAGCTAGAAAGTGATGGTTCTCAATATGAAACCAAATTTTCCAACTCCAAACACTTTAACCTTATGCTTGTGAAGATTTTCTCGATTTACATGGAAAGTTTGAGATAGTTTCCATTTGAGCACTAAGCAATACCACATAAAATATAATTTTTCTTTGTGTAATTTCTCTTTAACTGTAAAACCCACAATAAATAACAACAGCAATGAATGTTACTAGATAGGCCCATCTTTTTCATAGAAGCTGATCAATCTTATCAATCAATCCAGTCTATGTTATATACAAACTATACAGTATTTACTATTTACCACATGTCTGGGATTATTCATGCCTGCATAGTGTGGGAAAGATACATATAGGATAGGCATGGTCGTTTCTCTCATGGACAACACAGTGATGTATCTGATGCATCTGAATTGTACAGGTATACCTCAAAGAATCGTTTCCTCAATCACATGTTTACTCTGTTCTCCAGTATTTCCTTTTGCATGGTCTTCTGGTTCTCATTTACCAACCAGTTGTCATCTCCTTTCCACCATCTAGTTCCTATTACTACTTTGTGTCCCTTCATATATAACCAGACACATGGAATTATTCTGTCTTAATTAGCCCTCTGCTACAGACTGAATATTTGTTTCCCCCTCCCGCCTCTAAATTCACATGTTGAAATCTAATGCTCATTGTGATGATATAGGAGGCGGGCCTTTGGGAGGTGCTCAGTTCATGAGAGTGGACCCCTCTTATGTGGGATTAGTGTTCTTATACGAGAGACCCCACAGAGCTCCCTGGACCCTTCTGCCATGTGAGGACACACTAAGAAGCCTGCTCTGTGAGGAAGCAGGCTTTCACTAGACACCAAATCTTCCAGCACCATAACCTTAGACTTCCCTGTCTCGAACACTATCAGAAATGAATGTTAGATGTTTATAAGCCACCCAGTTTATAGTATTTTTGTTATAGCAGCCCGAACCAACTAAGACACCTTCATAATCATTTTTAGAAATTTAGAATAAGGATACCATCCTATTCATACTGGTATCCTTCAGAGCCCCTAGCATTTATTCATTAAAAAATATTTATTGAGTGCCTGATGTGTACTGCGTAGCACGGTAGGGCTCGAGGATAAAAAGAAGAACATATGAAATACATGGGCCCATCATGATAGGTCCTTGGGAAGTTTGGTTAAATTTAATTTAATATATCCCACAATAATGCAGAAATGAGTCTCTACTGATCATCCTAAGAATGGGGGGTCACATGAAACATAAGGTTAATGGCTAAATAATGCAGTTAAAATTTAAGGTTAAATGCCAAGCTGGTACACTGCATTATGTAATTTCCTCACATAATGAAGATGGGTCATTAAGGATTCAACACTTTCAAGCCTGCTTAACCCAAACAACAATGAAAAAGAATCTAAACACAATTTTCCAGCTTTCAGATGGATGACGTTAAATTGGGCAAGACAGCAAATAATGAGGGATAATAAGGAAGAACTCAAATCATCCAGTACATTAACGAAGCTGATGTGCAGTTAATACTGAAAAAAATACATCACTCTGCTGCTGTGTGAGAAGCAAGAAGATATTCCTTCCTAAAGGGGCAATAGAAGATACACCCACATGTCTCTCCACGTTCAGATAAGACCCTTTTATCAACACTCAGTTCATAGGTCATCTTTTCCATGCTTCCTTTTCTGCACAAACCACCCCCCCAACTGTTCTATCCATACCTCCTTTGTGTGATAGACTATGTTGTCAACTCTTTAAGAACAGAACACATATCCAGAGCTGCCTCCGGTCTAGAAACTGAGCTAGGCATTTTATATATACTATCTCACCTTATCCTGGAATCAAATCTGTAGCGTCCATTAGGAGAAGATGAAAGCTGGAGTGTGGATACCTTACCTAAATTCCCTGAGGTCACAGAAGAAGCATAGAGCCAAGATGGACTTCAGACTCAGGAATGTCTGACTTCAAAACCATTATACCTCCTGCAACCCTAAACTCTCTCTTTAGAGCAAGGTTGTTATTTAGAGAGAATGTTCATATAGTGAGTGTTTGGTAGTATTAGTTAATTCGGTGAATAAAATGGTAATAAACAGGCTAGGTAATTAACAAATTAATTAATTAATTAATAAAGCATTTCTATAATAAATTAATCTTATGTCCAAAAGAAAAGTGTTACTACAACTAATTTTCTGACTCAACTAACATTGATTCAGAAGTGCAATCTTAATTGTTTAAAGCTTTGTGTTAGCTTCAGTGACCATTTCCACCAGTGAGAAAACATACAAAAAAATTCCCAAGCTCTTTTGAATTCATGATAGATTATTCTACATAATCTTTCCAGTTTCACTTGCCTGGCATGGGAAAATATCACTGTTTTTCATTTAACTGAATTCAAATGAAAAAAAAATCAACTAACTGAAATTTTTCCCATTTTTATTTATTTTTTAATTTTTATTTTCCCCAAGAGAAAGAGGCTAGTGACATCTCAATAAACTGATACTGGGATTAAAAAAGAAAATTAAAGTAACTTTCTGAATATACACTTATGACATTTAAATTTCTATCCCAGTCTTAATCCATCTGATTTCTGACAAAGGAACAGGGCTACATGTAGTGTTTACATTAGCGATGTTAAGCACACGCTTTATTGTGCTTGGCCAATATTTCGGTTCTCACAGAAAGAGGACGACTATGTAAACAAAATTTCTATCACAGCCAAGGAAATGGCAGAACATTTTTTAGAATGAACTAAGTCATAAAATGCCAGGTTTTTTTTTAAATTTACTTTCAATTACCTTACGATTGTCATATAGAAACATAGCAAGCATTTTGATGAAAAAGCTAAATTTCCACAAAAGCAACAAAGCTTTTATAAGTGTTCCTCCTGTTTGAATAAACTTGATTTTGCTTCGCTCACACAAAGGAGCTAAATTCTGCTTGACATGACTAAGAACTGTCATTCAGAACCACCCATCTGAGACTGACTTTTACTTTTCAGTTAGCCTCACTAATGGTGTTATCAGCTGGGAAAGCTCTTGGTTCCAAGCAAAGGAAAAATGCAGGTAATAGTAGCTTAAACAAATAGGAGTATATTCCTCTCATACAGAAAGATGTCTGGAGGTAGGTGACTTTTGGCTTTGCTCTAGGTTGTTTAGTGACAGCACCAAGGATTCCATCTCTTACAGGCTCCTGGTGGGTGGGGCAAACAGAAAAATAAGTAAATTAGTAAAATGTATACTGTATTAAAATAAAACCAGCTGTTTTAATACACCTTAAAATTTCAGTAATTTAACATTATACAGGTTTACTTCTTTCACAAGTAATAGAAGTGGGTAGGTGAGCAGTTAGGCACACGTGGTCTTCTCTATAAACGTGTTTAGAGACCTCGGCCAATGAAGGCTTTGCCGTCTTCAGCAAATACCTTCTGCTGTCACCCTGTGACTCTTCTGCATTCCAGCCTACAGACACAGAGGGAAGAATGAGAGTTCTAATGCTCTGCACACAGATATTGATGACTGGATTGTAAGTACTGGGGGTGGGGGTGGGGTCTTTCCAGAAGCATATCTAATTTGAGACCCCCTTGCCCACTTTGGTGACAAGCATGGTCTTGTGTTGAGTTAGTTAACACATAGGATTTCTCAAATTTTTCCTTCTTATGAGAAGTATGTTTAGTTATAATTTGTCTAATTCTCTCACAAAAGAGCTATAAATTAAAATTACTTCTGGGGAACCTGGGTGGCTCAGTCAGTTAAGCATCATCAGACTCTTGATTTTGGCTCGGGTCATGATCTCATGGTTCATGAGTTCGAGCCCCACATCAGGTTCCATGCTGACAGTGGGGAGCCTGGTGGGAATTCTCCCTCTCTCTCTCTCTGCCCCTCCTCTGTTCTCTCTCTCTCTCAAAATAAATAAGTAGACTTGAAAAAAATTAAAATTACTTCTGACTATTACTGTTCTGGCTGTTTAAATTCCAGAAAAGAGGGGTGCCTGGCCGGCTCAGTCCATTAAGTGTCCGACTCTTGATTTTGGCTCAGGTCATGATCTCACAGTTCATGGGATTGAGTGTTGTGTCGGTGTCCACACTGTGAGCGTGGGGCCTGCTTGGAATCCTCCCTCTCTTCCTCTCTCTGCCCCTCCCCTGCTCATGCTCTGTTTCTCTCTCTCAAAATAAATCAATTTAAAAATTTTTTTAAGATTCCAGAAAAGAATCGGAATTGGTAATACACTTTCCTGTCCCGGTGCATTTTGTTCATCTTGTCACCTGTTTTGTCAAGGCTTCTTACACATTTTGCAAGTCCATGGTAAAATAATAATTTGCCAATGGCTCTTAAATAATAATATTTTCAATGAGCATTACCTCCTTCTGCCTCTGTTCTGGTGCTTTTGCTCTTTCCCTGGAATGCTCCAATGTGCTCACCAGGTAGGCATGTCTCCCTCACATATGAAGAAGCTGAAGCTAAAGGCGGGAAGTAATTTGTCCACGATCCTCCTAACTCTGAAGTTAGATATGTAGGTATTACTTTAACAACTTCCTCTCTCTCTCACCCCCCGCCCCCATCACAAGCCATTGTACCATTTCAGCAAAATCATCTCTTTAATATTTCTCCAGTTCAGTCAACAACGTTTTTTTCCCATTTCTCTAACCATCGTATCAATTTGGTCACTATCATTTGTCACATGGGTTACTGCTACATTCCCCGACTTGGTTCTTCCTAATAAGTATTGTTCCCCTACGATGCATTATACCACTGCTAAAGTAAACTTTCCAAAATGGAAATAAATACTTCAACTCTGGATTGTATATGGATTAAAAAATCCCATCTTATTATCATTCTTATTATTGGTGTCATCATTCAAGTTGTTCCTTCCTCTGATGAGGGAAGTAAGCGGTTAACATTTTCTTACTCTGCCTCTAGTCTCAAACGTCACAAAACCACTTTGCAAAATCCACAAGAATTACAATACTGCAGGAAACCTCAGGAAGGCCTTCCAGAGGAGACACATGAGAGAAAAGGACATATTGTTCAGGAAATTAGAGTACAGCAAATATCAGAGAGACCATTTCCCATGACTACAATGAATTAGCTGCAACAAACCAAAACACACAGATAATTCTCCACCAACATGTGGCTCTGTCATTAGGAGCAACTTATTTCTTTGTAAAGAAGGTATAATGATGAGACAGGACTCCTGGGATTATGCTTTGAAGGCAAGCTATCGCTATAGAGGTTCTGTTCATGGCCAGAGGTAGTCTTTCAGGTTATCTCTGAACAATGTAAGAACTTACCACATTTATAAAGATCCTGGACTATCACATTTCAGTGAGAAAACTGACATTATAGCTGAGAGTTTAAGAGCATAAGCTATGTAGCCAAACTGCCTGTGTGTTTCAAGTTGGATTCTGACACTAATTGGCTGTGAGACTTTGGCCAAACTATTCTGTTTGATTCTCTGTGATTCGTTTTCCTCATCTGTAAAATACAAATAATGTTACCTAACAAAAACAACAATAACAACAACAAAATAATTAGGAAGGTTGTACCAGCTACCTGTGTGTGTGTGTGTGGGGGGGGGGGGTGTTGCCAAAAAGGTTGCGTGTGTTCCTAAAAGCACTGGCATATTTTTTCTGTTACACAGTATCATAATTTTTATCTTTTATCCTATACATGCATTTTCTTATCTCAAGTTTACTTTGGCCTGCTTCTCATAGAAGGAGAAGAGAAGAAAACACCAAAAGCTCTTTATTTTATTATAATTTGGAAGAAACTTAGACTTCCACTACTCAAAATCCCTTATTTTATACTTTAGGAAACAGAGACCCAGAGATGTGACTATTTATTGAAAAACTTATCCCCCAGAAGAGGATAACTTTAAATAATTTGGCCCGGACAATTTTATTCTTGGTTTGATGTTCTTTCAAATAAACTGCATTATCTTTGCAAATGTCCATGATGTTCAACATTTTCCTTGAGAGTAAGTGGGAAGAAAGGACTATTTTCTCTGAGAGAAAGCCAAAGAAGCTAATAAATCAAATGACTTACACAATAAGATGTAGCAAAGAAATAGAGATTAGAATTGCAATCCATGACTCCTTTTCTGAAAGTTATTTCCCTGCTTACAAAGTGATGAGCTATGACTTTGGGGGATATTATACAAAAATATGTATCTTTACAAGTTCAAGATGAGTCATAATCTTACTTTAAAATTTATGGTCAACAAACACAAATTTGCACCACATTCTGATCAAAATTCTAATACTTTTCTCTATTAAACTGGTCTAAATATAAAAGACTAAAGACATCTCGCATACGTTTTTCATTATTCTTGGAACGTTATACTTCTAATTCAGCATATCAATATGTAACTGGGGCAAAACCGTTATTTTGGAGAGGAAGGGGAAAATCATCTGTATTATCTACTATTAGGTTATTACATCAAGCAGAGCCATTTCCCTAGCAAAATCTATGAATCCACAAAAATATATCAAACATTTGAAAGTATAAACAAAGAGAAAATTATGTATAAGTCTGCAAAACTTCAAAGGAAGAGTGGGATTGTGAGAGAAAATAAAACATCTCACAAATTTGGCTCAAAGTCCTGACTCTCTCTTGGAATCTGAAGCATCTGAAATCTTTCGGAAAAGCTTGGTTTCTAGAAGGTTAAAAAATATATAAGCTGAGGGTATTTTCCTGTCTTTTTAGCTTTTTGTCAGTGAATCCTATGGGTGGATGTAAGGAGTTCCAAAGCACTGGTGTTTCAAAGAGTTTAATGTCTAGATAGTTTGGGGCTTCAGAATTGAGGAAAATTTATCTTCTAAAACCAGAGGTTGCTGGAGACTATTTTTTTTTTCACTACAACCCACAAATCACTGCAAGATGCCCCTCACATGTAGTCGTGCGTGTATCTTGTGTCCTTTGGAATGTAAACTCCAATGTATAGAGACACCGGCATTGTTTCCTTGTCTGATTGCCTGTCACTGTCGATCTTGGGGGCAGGAGAGAAATCATTGCTAATGACTTCAGAGTTTGCATGTCCTACGCTTACTTATTACTGGAAAGAATAAAATATAATGAACTGATATGAACAAGGAATGCAAGGAATAAAATATTTCTTTCAGACTGTCGGCAAGCAATGGGACAAATGAGATTTATGGCAGAACTGGATACGTGATTTATACTTTTGCTTGTTCTTCATTTAAAAGAGGAAATTAAAACCACACTTGCATATGATTCAATCTTTGATCACTAGAGAATAGCTGCTGTGAATTAATTATTATAAACTCCATTACCCCTGGTCACCCAGGTGCTGCATCCATACTACCTTCCAACTAGTGTCCCAGGAGAAAGAGTTGATTTTTTCTCTTTTCTTTTGTTGTTGTTGTTGTTTTTGAAAATTGTGCAGGAAAATTATCTGGTATTTTGGTGTTTCACTGAGAAGTCATTTATTATTCAAGGGGCTGATTGAAAAATCTCATGGAAAAAGCATAGTGAAAAGAAAAACCCAGATTAAGTTCTTAGCAGCATCTCACTGGCTCAGAGAAGAGGGTGTTTATTCTCCTTTCATCATCTATAAGCCTAGAATCAAGTACTTAGTTTTACTAATAAAGATTCTCAGATCTTCAGCTCTGATAATTACCATTTAATTCTATAAGTAAATGTGGAAAATATTTATTTTATTAAAAAAAAGATATTTTGTTCACTTAACCTCCAGTTAAGATAATAAAAACATTTTGTATATAAACATTTCAAGACAACAAATTATAACAACATTGGGAGAGCTCTATGATATGGCAGACAAAGAATCTGTTTAAGAGATGCTAAAGTAAATATCTCAATAAAAATTCAATAAAATATATACTATAATTATGTAATTAATCGTAAGAAATCAAAACTCTTTGAAGATGATATTTTTGAAAACTACCGATGGTACAAAATATAAATTGTGAAAGACGAAAAATACAAACAGCTAAGAATTCAATCAACTATTATAGCTGAGAAATCTAAAAATCTAAGGTGTTCCATGTATTTGAACTTGTGAGCTGAAAGCAGGTGACTGTGGAGCAGTCAAGTATGATCAAGGACCTCAATGAAAAAATGGCACAGGACACATTACCTTAACAAGGTGGGCTGGCTCTTTAGATGTTTCCGCAACTGAAACATTTACACTTGCCTTTTCCTTTGATTCTCTCTGTAGATGCTATGTTTATGGGTAGAAGAAAAGGAACAAATCTGTGAGGCACTTGAATAAGAATGAAGAATTAGGATTCTTCAGATTGCACAGGATAGAAATGTAACTCAAGAGAGTTTAAACATAAATAGAAAATGCAGTGTCTCAAGTTATTTCAGACACAAATGGATCCAAGAAATTAAATAAAATAACTGGAATTCTCTTCCCTCTCACTTTGACTCTCTCTGTCTATTAATCTTTCTTTAACCATCCATTTCTCCATCTCTCAGCACTGTTCTCTGGGACTGCATCATTCTCCAGCAGGTTGTTTCTAATGTTGGCAAAGGCAGGACCCTGCAGCTCTAATCTTACAGCTCCTGGTATTGGTGATTGTAAGAAAATGTGTACCTCTCTCCTAGAAGTTTCAACAAAACCCTAAGAATTCTTGACATGAACCTGATTTGGCTCTTATCCCATTTCTGGATCAATTCCTGTTGCTGGGAATAAAATAAAATGACTGACTGACCTGAGTCTTGTGCCCATCCCCATGAAAACCCCAGAGGTTACAAATATAGCACAAGTGGTCCCCAAGAGAAAATCAGGATGCCAAAGAACACAGAAAGAATCCCGGGCAGGAAAACAACAACAACAACAACAACAACATATGTCCACTACAAGCAAATTAAGAAATTGTCCTGAGTATGAGAATGTTAAATCTATTGCCAGTTGAACTGCAAAAGAAATATTCAAGTCCTTCCAGGAAAGAAGAAAACTCATTAATTTTTACACTTTTAATGAATTTATGCCTTTTTAAAATACAATTAGGTGTTACTGCTAGTTGGTTTTATACGGGTATGGGGATTTTTTCGTACATATTTTGTAGAAATTGTCAACATAGGGATTTTTATTATAAAGTACTAATATTTTAATGAACTTATTTTTATGCCAGTTTATCACATTTTAAAATATATTAAGGAATATAAAATAAAAGATCATTATCCATAGCTCTACTACCCCAATATTTTGGTATCTGTTTCTTGCAGATTATTTTCCACTGTTATCTCCTTACTCCAAGTTGTGGTTGTTTGGATTTTTTTTTCGTAAATACATTTTTACTAGGTATTGTATGCAATTTTATAGCCTACTTTCTTTACGTAACATTACTGTAAAATTATTCTCTTTGTTATTATAAACTCTTATTGCAGGATTTTAATGGATGAATAAAATCTCTTTCACAATATAGCCTTGCTTCTATATTTGACAATTTATATTGTTTTCAATTTTTTATGCTTTTAAACAATGCTACCATGAATATCATCTTCCCAAAATTATTTCTGAATTTCGGATTATTTCCTTAAGAAAATTTCCTAGAAATGAGATTCCAGAATAAAGGGCTACGGATGTGTTAGATGAGGTTCGTCTTTGCTTTTTATTTTGTTTTTCTTTGCTTGATGATTCTTTTTAAGTGTATCTCAAATATTAACTTTAAAAAATGTTGGAACATTTAACTTAGTATTCATTTAACAAATATTTTTGGAACACATATTAGGTGTCATAGAGCACAGTGTAGGGATATCTGTCATTCAGTCTTAGGGAGAAAGAGAAGGACTGTAAACAGAAATGACCTATAAACTGAAGAATGAATAGGAATCAAGAGAATTAGGTATAAGAGAGAAATGCATTTCACAGAGAGGAAATAAAATGAGAAAATGTATGGCATACTCAGAAAATTGCATGTATTTCAGTATAACTAAAGACACACGAATAGAGGGATACCTGAGCTGGAGTGCAAAAAACTCACCTACACGAACTGAGGGAAATGAAGAAGGGAGGTTAACAGAGTGAGATCCTATACAGCCTCTGCTCTCTACTGTTTCATCCATAATCTCTCAGAGTTTTGCCCTCAGTTTGGTGAATTTCTTTGCCTGACACAAAATCTGAAAAGTGCTATTATCTTACAGTGCAAAGGATGAAATTGAAAGGAAAGAGCACACTATAGAGTTTTTGATCAATGTGATTCAGTCAGTGCCTGGTTTAGGAATATGAATGGGGAAACATCACTGACAGAGGCCTTTGTTCTTCTCCCATCACAGAATGATCTCCAAGAATTTCCCTTAGAAAAGGTTGTTAAAGGGGAGCCTGTTAAAGGGTGGCTCAGTCAGTTAAGATCTGTCCTCGGCTATGACCAACCCGGTCATGATCTCACAGTTCCTGAGTTTGAGCCCCGCATCGGGCTCTGTGCTGACAGCTCAGCGCCTGGAGCCTGCTTCGGATTCTGTGTCTCCCTCTCTCTCTGCCCCTCCCCTGCTTGTGCTCTGTGTCTCTTATTCTCAAATATAAATATTTTAAAAAATTCAAAAAAAAAAAAAGAAAAGGTTTTTGAAGCCTGGCTCACCTTAGGCCCACAAAGCTTCATGCAAGTGCATGAAGTTGGTTCATTCTGGCCTCATCCACCTTGGGATGTATAGCTCTCAAGCCTCCCCTCCAAGGCAGTGACACTGGACACAGGCAGATATGCACAAGTGGATGTAGCCTGCACATCTGTTTCACTAACTCACCTGCCAGAAAGCCCAGACCACGCTTTTAAGAAATCCTTAGTCAGGAAGTTGTAAAAGTGAAACAGTGGTAGAGGAGATGAGGAATGGATGGGCTTTTCCGGAGATCTGGGTCGTTTCTGTGTCTTTCTCCACAACTCATTAGAGAACTTAATTGAATCACTTTCCTGTCACAATCTCCCCTGTCTGTGAAATAAGGATAATTATTGCTGCTCTTTCCTTTGCCCTTTGATAACTTCACAGGGGTGTTCAGAGATATTATGAAGATTAATAAGCCAAATGCTTGGAGAGTGCTTTAAGCTTCCCACAAGGGAGAGAGCTGCGAATTAAAATCCATTGCTCTAAGAGTAGGAGAAGCCAAATATCAGAGGTCAGTAACCAGAGCCCTGGCAATCCCAACTGCTGGCTTTTTTGTGAGAGGAATAGGGCATGTTCACCACGTTCACTGGCATCAACCCTGGCCCATACAGAATGGGACATCTACCTCATATCCCAACATCCTTGCTAGGTCAACTCCAGAACTTAATTTAATTCATCAAAGTTTGATGTATTCAATGCACATTTGTTTTTGGTTGGGGTGGGGAGGGTGTAGGTGTGACAGACTAAATAATGGCCTCCCAAACATACCACACCCTAATCCCCAGAACCTGTGAATAGGTGACCCCAAATGACAAAAGGGACTTTGCATATATAATTAAGTTAGGGATGCTGAGGTGGGGAGATCACCCTGGATAATATGAATGGTCCTAACATAATCACAAGAGCACTTACAGTAAGGAGGTAGTTAGTTGGAGGAGATACATGATGGAAACGATGGTTGGCGATGATGTAGGAAAGGGCTTTGGGCCAGGGAAATGCAGACAGCCTGCAGAAGCAGAAAAAGGCAAAACAACACTTTCCCTCCTAAAGCCTCCAAAAGGGATGCACTAAGGACATCTAATTTTAGACTTCTGACCTCCAGAACTATAAGATGGTAAACACATTTTGTTTTTAGCCACTAAGTTTGTGGTCCTTTGTTACAGCAATAATGGGCAACCATTACTGGAGACACGGTGTAGCCAGTTGGATGGTAGCTCTCCCAAAGATATGTACACATTCTAACACCCAGAACCCGTACATGTGATTTTATTTGGTGAAGGTGTTTTTGCAGTATGTTAAGGATGTGGAGATGAAATCATCCTGGATCACCCAGGTGGGTCCTGATTCCAAAGACGGTAACTGCCTCTGTAAGACCTAACAGAAAATAAGACACAGGTGGGAGGAGAAGGCATGTGAAGTGGAGGCAGAGACTGAAGTTGTTCAGACAAACCAAGGAGAGCCTGGAGCCACAAGAAACTGAAAGAGTCAAGGAAGGACTGTCCCCTAGAGCTTTCAAAGGGTGCATGGTCCTGCCCCGGATTTTGTTTTTGGAATTGTGGCCTCCAGATCTATGGGAAAATAAATTTCTGTTGTTGTAAGCATCAACAGCCTTTGACCAATACAAGAAGAAAAGAGAAGGCAGAATCAGCTCTACCTGTCCCTTTTTAGAAAGGACTCCAACTTATTGCCCTGAGCTGCCATAAAACTACCATCTGCTGCAAATCTGAATGAAATGAGAATGGTTTTTATAAAGAAACTGGATGAATGAATATTGGTTGGTTAACTAGAAAGTGTCTGACATATATCCCCTTACAGAATTCTGTTTTCAGAGTACTTGTCAGCTACTTGATGAAGGGAGGACACCCCATTAGCCTTGCTGAGTGTCGATGGTTCATGTACTAAATGGGAAAAGAAATAGATCTTGACCATCCATAGGGTAATGGTGAAGCTAGAATAAGAAAATTGATGTGAAAATTATCTGCAAACTATAAAATGATCAACAAGTTGAGTTTTTCTGATAATGATAATTCAAGGGAGTTAGCATTAGAAAAGTTTGATTGCCAGAAAAATAGTGCTCATATTTCAATAAGGACTTGCAAAATGTTATGCCAAATGCATGATTGATAGACATCCACCATGGCCAGGATCCTATTCATCGGCTTAGCCCAGAGAGCAAACAAAGCATGGGCACAGGGTGTAACAAGAGGTACTTTGCATTCACCAAAACCCAATGATCTCCCTCCCTATCCCCAAGGGTACAGAGGTAGTCCGTATATCCCAGCTTCCTTTGCAGTGATGTGTGCCATCTTCCTGAGCAGAACTGATGGATGCCACTCACAAGCCTGACCAGTCAAATCTCCTACATGATGCTTTTCATGCTCTCTCTTTCCTCAGGCTGAATAGGGAGAACAGGACCTATATGGTACAGAGGTACAGGATAAAGAGCCTAGATTTCTAAAAGACTGCATGAAACCGAGCCTTTAAAGAACTATACTGCACTGTTCTGTAACATAAACTATTATTGTGCAAAAAGAATCATTCGATATTTAGGGGTATTTGCCACAGCAGTTGGCTTTGCCTGACTAACACATACAGGTGTACTGATGACTGGGCAGCGATTGCCCCTCGGGATGCAGGAAAAGAGGGGTGATGCATTATAGGTCCAGAATTTAAAAAACAACAATAAAAACAATCAGTCTGTTTTTTATTATCACCATACACTGACAAATCTAAACAATATCAATGATAAAATGTTCCTTCTCGTGCGGTAGAGATTCTGCACGCATGAGGGAGTAGAGGATAGGAGACAGAAATTGCTCTGTTCCCACTGCATCTCTGCTTGGTACGCGACTGCTATGGGGGAAGAAACAAAGCATATCAACACTGTGCTTGAGGACAGAATATATGGCTCTCAGTTTCCACTCTGCCACTTCGGAAATGAGGCTCTCTGATCATTCTGTCTGGGAAGTAGATTTCATACTTAATTCAATGAGTCTTCTGAGGATCACATGAGGCAATGGTTGTGAAAAAATAGTAAATTTTACAAATATCATAAGAATGAATACTGGTATTATTATTAATTTTTAAAATTATTTTTATATTCCCTAAGCACAAGATAGTCTCTCTCTCTCACTTATACATGTGAAATCAGTTTTACTTCATTGAACAAACTATTTTTCTTACCTACATTTCAGATGTACTTATATGAATAGAGATTAACAAGTATACATAAAAGATTGAAGTGCTTGTTCACAGACAAATATTGACTTCTTGAAGTACCATATTGTTTTAAGGGAGGAGCCTTTTACTCTTCTTAAAATGGTGCTTACAAGAAAAGAAAATTAAAAGAAAATGACTTCGAATGCCCAGCTTGCTTTTTTGTTGTGTTTCTTCCCTCTATTCTTTCTGCAGAGAATATTCCTTAAACGTGTGCTGTACTAGGTCCTGGTGTCCAGATGAATAAGGCATGATCCATACCGTCATAGGGCCAAGAATCTACAGAAGCATTTGTCTACGTAAAAGAGCATTTGTAATAAAGTGTAGACAGGTGCTACCGCAGATATGTGAATTTTATAAAGCAGTATGTATTTATTTACTTTAGTAAATAAGTGCATAAATAAATGTATTTAATAAATAGTTATTTAATAAACAGTTGAAAACTCAAGTTTGATTGCTAACTTTTGATTTTGCCAAATACAGAAACTGAGAAAATCCCATTACTTTGCATTTTCATAAACTGTGAAACTATTGAACATCAGATATGCAAAAAGAACAGGCTCTCAGTATAGTCAGATTCCTGAATTTATACATGGGGATTTATTTTTAAAACATCAGTTTTTCTTGGATTGCCTGGGTGGCTCAGTTAAGCATCCAACTCTTGATTTTGGCTCAGGTCATGATCTCCCAGTTTGTGAGATCGAGGCCCATGTCAAGCTCTAGGCTGTCAGCTTGGGATTCTCTATGTCCTTCTATCTGTACTCCTCTCCACACTCTCAAAATACATAAACAAACTTCAACAATAATCAAAGTTTTTCTTATTTTTTCTTGTTTCACCACATACAGGGTACAGGCCCTGGCCTTCAGACCTTCATGGTGAAATGCGACTCTTAAGGAACACATAAGAGAAGGCAGGCTGCCTCTAGAAGGATCCAACCAGTGGATTCCATATGACTTGATTTCTGGAGTTGTGGCCCTGGGGAAGAGGAGTGGGTTCTGTGAAGGTCAGGATAGAGTGTGAAGGTAGTCAGAAAACTATAGTTACTGGAAATTATCTAAAGGCTAAATATAAAAGCTGAAAAGAGGGGCACCTGGTGGCTCAGTCGGTTAAGGCCCGGACTTTGGCCTAGGTCATGATCTCACAATTCATGAGTTTGAGCCCCACATCAGGCTCTGTGCTGACAGCTCCGAGCCTGGAGCCTGCTTCAGAGTCTGTGTCTCCCTCTCTCTCTCTGCCTCTCCCCTGCTCATGTTCTGTCTCTGTCTCTCAAAAATAAATAAATGTTAAAAAAATTAAAAGCTGAAAAGGTATTTATAGGTAGGCAGCGGGTGGGAGAGCTGGAGATGGACTTCTAGGCATGGGAGGCAACTTGGGGAAAGACAGAGAGACATACAGTAGTACAGCACTGAAGCTGGCCATTGTGAAGGATGAATGGTAGATGGGAAACTGCAGACTTAGAGTCCCAGTAGAGGACCGAGATGGGAACATGGCACTTATCCCATTTTCTGGATTGTTTCTGTTCCAGACACTGCCTTCCACTGAATTGGAATTGATTGTTATGATGTGTGAGATCGTGGAATCACCCTTTATTATGATAGTAACACTTTTGGACTAATTACAATTTCAATACCAATTGTGATGTCAAACAGTAAAGAATAGCACATTTTAAACGTTCTCAATACTAATTGTGATGGGATGACCTTTTCCATCACATGTTGCAGTGAAGAAAAAGAAAAATCACTCCAGAAATAAAGATAGGGTCATGAAACCACCTCCATAATGCCATTCGTGTTTGTAAAAAAGACAGTTATACTTCTTCTTAAAAAAAAAAAAATTTTACATTGATTTATTTTTGATAGAGAGAGACAGAGCACAAGTGGGGGAGGGGCAGAGAGCGAAGGAGACACAGAATCCAAAGCAGGCTCCAGGCTCCTAGCTGTCAGCACAGAGCCCGACGTAGGGCTCAAACTCACAAACCGCGAGATCATGACCTGAGCTGAAGCCAGACGCCCAACCAACTGAGCCACTCAGGTACCCCGACAGTTATACTTCTAATATTAACATGAAGCATTAACAATTGTTCACAAGATGGTAGCCCTCCTCTGTAAGAGAGCTGTTTCTAGTGTTATTTTAAGATATCTGAGTTAACAAGCAAGAAAGGACAGGTCGGAACTCATGGTCCAGACCAGGTTTTGGCATCTGTCCATCCTCCATCCTCCTGAAGGGAAGCTCCTACTACACCTTCCTCAGCAACACAAGTCCTACAAGAGGTCAATATCTGTGTAGAAGGCTGGAGATTTTAGAGCGATAAAAATGAAGCAACGTGAAGAACCCCACCTAAAGGACCAAAAAGAAGTAAAGGTCAAGGAAAATGGGTAATTTAAATGGAGGTTGGAGGTGAGGCCTTGCCAAAAGAATTATCTTTATGGGGTTATGAAAAGTTATGGCCGATACGTTCTGCTTACTGAGTACATACATAGGAATGAATTTGCTAGACTTGAGGTAGCACATAGGACTTTTTTTTTAACATCCTCATAACCCTTTCTTTTGGGTGATGCCCACTCTTGAAATTGAGAGGAAAAAGCTAACTGAAAGTTCTTTGGGTTTCCATGTGTGAGTTTGTAAGCTGGAGGGAAAAAAAAATAAAACCTGCTTGCCAACCACCATCACCACTAAGAACAACAATGTATTTGACATATTTTGATGATAAAAACGAGAGGGCCAAATCCCTTGGTATTTATCCAAATGAACTGAAAACTGACATCCACACAAAACCTGCAATCAGTTATTTATAGCAGTTTTATTCACAATTTTTAAAACTTGGAAGCAACTAAGATGTTTTTAGTAGATGGACAGATAAATAAAACTGTGGTACCATCAGACAGTGGAATATTATTCAGCGCTAAAAACAAAGGAATTGTTAAGCCATGAAAAGACATGGCGGAATCTTAAATTAACTACTGCTAAATGAAAGAGGTCAATCTGGAAAGGCTACATACTGTATGACTCCCATTACATGACACTGTGGAAAAGCCAAAACCACGGAGACAGCAAAAAGATCAGTGGTTGCAGAAGTTAGGAGGGAGGGAGAGAGGGATGAACTTGCAGAGCACAAAGGATTTTTAAAGCAGTAAAACTATTGTATATAATACTGTAATGGCGAATACATATCATTACATATTTGTCAAAATCTGTAGAATGTACAACACCAAGAATGACCCCTAAGGTATACTATGGACTTTGAGTGATAATGTCATTGTAGGTTCTTGAATGGTAACAAATGCACCACTCTAATGAGGAATGTAGATTGGTGGGCAGGCTGTATATATATGGGGGCTGAACTATACGGGGAATCTCTATGCTTTCTACTCAGTTTTGGTATGAACCTAAATTTGCTCTAAAAAATGAAGTCTATTTAAAAAAAAGCGAGGAGGCGAGGCTATGAGTGATGGTCACCTAATCAGTAAAACTAGGTCCCCTGCCTGCTTTGATTATAGAATCTAAAACACACCTGCAAAAGCTAAGTGATAGTTTAGTGGTTTTGAATGGTATTCTGTGAATGTGCAAACACATCTGTCCTTATTTATCTGTTCCAGAGGCCTCTCCTGGCCACAGAGGAAAGACTCCCACACTTCTCTTGTGGATTTCTAGGTCAATTAGCACATCTATATTGCATGCTGTGTCCCTTGCTTTGTAAGTACCATGGCATGTATAAAAGAAAGAAGGTCCCTATCCTTAAGAAGTTACCATACACTGACTGGTGTAAGTCCTAATATTGGACTAAATGAGAAGTGAAAGAGACGAAAAGGAAATTTAGTGAACAAAAATTACCAAGCACTGGAGAGGAGGAGGCGGAACTCTTCCTAGGTGATGTTGACTAAACACAGAGGGGAAAGTTTACTAGTCCAAATAACAGTTGCTTCCATAACAGATGAACCTCAAAATCTTGATGGCCAAAAAAGTGCACTTTGTTCTCTTACCACAGTATAAGATGGGTGCTTTTAGCCAGGTGGTCATCTGCATGATCATTCAAGAATCAGCACTCCTGCAATCTGTGGTTTCACCTCTCCCTGGGATGACCCTTAGTGGACTCTCCATTTAGTTGCTGGCTGGGAAAGAGGCTTATGCATGAGATTATAGGAGGTTTTAATAGGACAGTTCTGAAAGGGGCACATTCATCCTACTCGTGACTCTTTAGCAAGAACTTAGTTTTGGTATGAACCTAAATTTGCTGTAAAAAAGGAGGTCTTTTTTTTTTTTTTTAAATGAGGAGGCACTATAGTGACACTTTAGTGCAAGGGAGACTGGGAGAAGCAGAATAACTGTGTTTCCAGGAAACAAAAGGGAATGACTTTGACATACAACCAGTTGGTCTCTGTCACCCAAGGAAATAATGGGTCAAGGCCAATTATAGTCTGTGAGCAATGGTGCAAGGGCTGAAGATTGACTTGGGACAGAGGTTCTGAGATGACTCATGAGAAATAATACCCAGAAGGACTGAGTGGTAAGTTCTTGACCACCTAAGGACAAGTTGTTGAAATAGAGGACATTATGAAACATTGTAACAGGCGTGCAGAAAAAGAGCCACCATGACTCAGAAAAGTCCTTTCTCTTTCCATGTCGCTGGCAAGCTACAGGAGTGAGCAGCACATTTTGAAATGACCCAAGGAGATAAACACACACTGTAGGACACAGAGAGACTACAGTTGAGGAACTAGACAAAATGAAACAAGCATCTACAGTTTGGGGCTGAATTATAGAGAATTTAGCCTTTCATATGAAAATCTCTCTCTCGACTGACCTATGTATGTTTGCACATATTGATTGTGTGCTCTGGTAACTTAGTAAGTACATCCTCTTCTCTATAAGTTGTATCATTAGTTACCAAGAACATAAATCCCCTCCCTTACTCCCAGGCATCCACCTTCAGTGGTATGGCATATAAATTATAAATCAGAGGCAGCTAACATCTGGTTGCCTCTGGAATTACTTAGTGACCCGATTCCTACATATTTTAAATCATCTTACCTGTAAAATTTTTGAATCAAATCTGCTTACGTTTAGTTTGCTTTGAGTAATCCTCAGACTTAATTAACCTGAGCTTCACAGATATCAATACTTTTGTTTGTTTTGTTTAATGAGTCATAACCACATAACAATTAGCATTTCTATACAGGTTGTGCTGAAAACCAAGGTAAGTTCTAGAATAAACTTAAGGTTTCTAAACCGTGCCCACTGCTGCTGTGCATAAGAGCCACACAATTTTCTTTTCTTGGAGATAACCTGCCCCTGTCCTCCTGGAACCACAGGTATGGGAATGGGAGTAGAGAAGAATTTCTGATAGAAGGGGTATAGAGTGGGGTCTGGAGGGGGCAGAAAGCAGGACATGGCATGCCACCTATTGTTTGAGAGTCCTCATTCACTTCATCTCTGTTAATAACTTGTCTCCTCTCCCCTTCCCTCACCATGGCTCTTTTTAATGAAAAAAGCACCATCTACAGTGGTGGAAGGAGGAGGGACACTTACATAGAGATGGGATACTTCACTCATTTTTTAGTAGGGTGTTCTTTAACCTCCATGCTTTTGGAGGTTTTCCAGACTTTTTCCTGTGGTTGATTTCAAGCTTCATAGCATTGTGGTCTGAAAGTATGCATGGTATAATTTCAATTCTTGTATACTTATGAAGGGCTGTTTTGTGACCCAGGATATGATCTATCTTGGAGAATGTTCCATGTGCACTCGAGAAGAAAGTATATTCTGTTGCTTTGGGATGCAGAGTTCTAAATATATCTGTCAAGTCCATCTGATCCAATGTATCATTCAGGGCCCTTGTTTCTTTATTGACCGTGTGTCTAGATGATCTATCCATTTCTGTAAGTGGAGGGTTAAAGTCCGGGATGGGATACTTCAATAAAGATGGAATATCTGTTTTAAAAGATCAGAACAAGTTATAAAACTATTAGATTTAATTTCAAGTGGTTCCTGGAGGAGACAAATAAGCCAAGGACCACTATTCCATGCAATTAATTTCCTGTACTAGAAGACCCAAACTGAGCTCCCAGCACAGAATTTTTGTCCTGCTGGACATGGCTTCACTTACTTCTCTTCTTTTGTAAAACTTATTCTCCTCTCCCTATTCTGAAAATTGTCCCGTAAGACCTGTCTTCCTCTTACATGTCCTTACTGACCTGGCCTGAACGACTGATCTCAGGAAGGGTACGTGATTCATGATGGGTCAATCAAGGACCTACTTTGCAATTTTTCAAAGTGGAAATGTTAGATGGAAAGTCCTTTCCATTTGTGTGACTAAACTAAAGATGTATGTGGCCAGGAGGCATCCATGGACAGGAGTATGTATTCCTATGGGCAATGCCAGTCTAAGAGGTTAAAAATCTGATTAGATAGGACAACATGCTCTTCTACCCATGACTGAGACTACTGATTCCTGTGATTTGGTTTATTAGGCTAATAATTTCAACTTTCCTCTCCTTCTTTTACAATTTTAGTGTGTGTGTGTCTAAGCCTGCATAATGTTTATGGTCCTCCAAGCCAATTTGGATTGAATTTTGATCAAAATGACAACAACAACAAAAGAGCCCTGATTAAGCTACCTGGGGAATTTGTGAATGAATGTGCATAGGAGAATGGTTTTGTTAAAGCTAACTCAAAAGTGGCTTTTATGGATAAGCACCGCAGATCCCAAAGCCCATACGTGTTTAGTAAATATAAAGTACTCATTGGTAACGCAGAGAAGTTACCAATGGTTCAAGTTCCAGTTTCTCACTCTTCAATGAGAAAATGAGTTTATAAGCTTGGTAGACATTCCCCAAAATAATATATATGAGATATCTAATAGTTAAGAATATTCCTGATCATGTTCTTTATCATGAATAGACATATATTCACGGACATTATTCAAATTGAGGGGAGGATGAAGCCTACTTAAAGTTAGGCTTATAAGGTAGAAGAAAACATCATTTCAATAGAAAAGAAACAAATGATCTTTTTGACATCCAATTTTTCTTAGTGGTGCCTGAACTCCAATACAAAGTTGAAGGAGAGGGGTTTGAGTATGTTTCCAAAAAGACCGAGCTCCAATTTACTAAATGATATAAAAACACTAGAATAATCTATTAAAATTATGATCAAGTAATTTGTAAAGAGAAATGTGCTTTGAGATGGCTGGAGGCCCGCATTTCTGATTTGAAGGTCTTCTATGACCCCCACATAGAACAGAAGAGTGTCCTGAAATAGTTTTCATCCCCAAGGCCCCAGGATAAAACACAGACAGCAACTCCAAATGCAAAGCTGACTAGGCTCTTTAACGTAAAACAGGCGGCTTCTGTAGGGCCTTTTCAAATTGCCCCTTCTTCCTGCAATGCCCCAGAGAACCAAACATGAAATACCACTGAAAACAAAGGAGATACCTTGGGAGTGAACTCAAATATCCTCAAATTCTCCTCACTGTGACTCACATACGACAGAATTTTGAATATTTGAAAGTAATTCACTAATGTGTTCCACATACAGCCCTCTAGAAAAGACAGGGTGGATGTGTACTTAAGGTTCACTAAGTATTTACAATAACTTTGAGACCCACTGAAAAATATAGCATTTCTGACGATTTTATGTAGAGTAATATCCAACCTTTTGTCCCACGGTTCTGTTCATTTTGTATTTCATTGTGAAACTGCAGAAATTAAACAGGCGATACACACACATATATGTGTACATTTTAAAAATTATTTCTTGAGGGGGGAGGGGCAGAGGAAGAGGGAGGGAGAGAATTCCAAGCAGATTCCACACCCAGCATAGAGCCTGACACAGGACTCGATCCCAGGAACTGTGAGATCATGAACTGAGTCGAAATCAAGAGTCAGACACTTAACCAACTGAGCCATCCAGGCACCCAGCACCCCAATTGTACATTTTTTTATACGTACATTTTTTACATGTGGCATTGGAGAGTCGGATAAATGTAATGCTTTTAAGTTACGATTTTTGCTTTTTTTTTTTTAATGTAGCTTCTGGAGTGAATCTACTTGAATCCCTGGAAATACGTTTTATAATATTAATAAGACAACTTGAGGTCTCAAGCAATCTTTATGGAACTAGGCCAGATATTATTCAGAATTCTATTTTTACATTATATAACAGTACTAGGATTTAAAGAAAATCAAATTAAGAGAAAATGTCAAGATACCAATTTGTTCTGTGACAGGTTTTTATTTTATCCACTTTCTTTTTTCTTTAACAAATGGCTTTTTTTTTCTTGTCAGGATTTCATCAATAGTTTGAGCCCCTTGAAAGATTCCAACTGTCTTTTCCCATCTTATTGTCCCGGCACTGCCTTATGAACCCCACACTGCAACCAAACAGATATGATTTAGTTCCCCTTCCCGATTTCCCAGTGGAAAAAGATAGGACTGACCTCACAAAACAGCCATTCCACCTGAAATTATGTGAAACCTGGCCCCTCTGACCTTCTGTTTCCTCATTTATAAAAAGCTAATAATAACACCTGCTTTGCAGCCTTATCAAAATAGTTAATATTTGGAAAACACCTAGTATATACAAAGCACTCAAAAACATCCTTTATATTTTTTGCTAGTATTGCCTTCTACTTCTCCCTCTAGATTGTGAGTTACTTGGGAATAACATCTTATAAATCTTATATCTCCCGGGCACTTAAATAGAGGGTGCTCAAATTATGTTTAATTGAATAATGTGTCTCCCTTCAATTGGTGTTCCTTTATCATTACCCTTTACTTCCTTTTCATCTGTTACTATTTTGGCAAACCCAAGTCATATTCCTCATTTTTCATAAGGGTCTCAGGCTCTGGCTCCTCCTCCTGTGACATGCATCAGGAATTCTAAATTTATATCGCTATCTGAACATATCGTATAGTTTAGCCTTAATTGTTTTACATGTTTTCTTCCCTTTGCTTGCCACATTCTCATATATAAACTTAACATTTCATTTAATATTTGTTGAGCACCTAAATGGAAGATTAGACTATTATGGAAAATAGTGTGAAGTCTACAGCTTTGAACTAATTAAGCATTGCCTTTTCCCTTGATGGAATCATCTCTTCTTTCTGAAGAAGTCTGTGGACTCTTCAATAATAGGGTGAGGGTTGAAGTTGGGAGCAGTGGGAGAGTCTGCCCCTGCAGGGAAGAGTATTTCATTACTGGCCTTGTTTAGAATTCCTGGGTTAGAGTAATAGTAAAAAAGAAGGCTTTCAGTCACACATTATTACTATGTTAAATTATCTACAAATAATGCATTACCTTATTACCTGCATCCAGGGTTGCTGGCTCCTTAGCACCCTCAGAAATACTCAATGGGGGACTTTGGTAAAAGGATTTAGATCATGAGAATACATAGTCATCATTGAGTATAACAAAGGAAAGAGGATAAGCTGGCAGTTAATTAGTATTCATCATGAAATGCATCTCATAGTATCTTAGACTTTAACACCCAGAAGCCAGGTTACTTCAGGTACAATCAGGTGAAACACTGATTGCACCCAACTTTTTTCCAACATCGGGATCCAAAACTCCTATCTCCTACAGGTAATTATGGACAATGACACAGGGCTCAAGAGAAAGCAGAGACTTGCATGTGTTAAGAGAATTGGGTGGTTGGGGCGCCTTGGGTGGCTCAGTTGGGTAAGTGTCTGATGCTGGATTTTGGCTCAGGTCATGATCTCACGGTTCCTGGGTTCAAGCCCCACATCAGGCTCTTGTGGACCTGCTTAGGCTCTTGTGGACATTGTGGAACCTGCTTAGGATTCTCTCTCTCTCTCTCTGCCCCTCCCCCACTTGTGCTCTTTCTCTCATAAATAAATAAACAAACAAATAAATAAGAATTGGGTGGTTATGGAAGGTGAAAAAATGAGATTGATATCTGTACCCCTATGTTCCTTGCAGCCTTATTATAGTAGCCAAGATATGGAAACAACATAAGGGTCTATCTATGGATAAATGGATAAAGAAAATATAGAACACACACACACACACACACACACACACAATGGAATATCACTCAGCCATAAAAAGAATGAAGTCTTGCTATTTGTGAAAACATAGATGGACCTTGAGAGCATTACTGTAAGTGAAGTAAGACAGAGAAAGATAAATAAGTATATGACCTCACTTATATGTGGATTCCAAAAAACAAACAAAAATGAAAACAAAAACAAAACTTAAAATAAAAAATACCTCAGCCCAGAAATAGAGAACAGATTTCTGGTTGCTGAAGACAGTGGGTAGGCAAAATGGATGAAGGAAGTCAAAAGGCAGAAACTCCTAGTTACAAAATAAATCATGAGGATGTAATGTACAATATGGTGACTGTAGTTAATAATAAATGCTGTATATTTAAAAACTGCTAAGAGAATAAATCTTAAAAGTTCTCATCACAAGAAAAAAATTATAACTAAGTATGGACTTATTGTGATGATCATTTTGTAATATAAACAAAAATCAAAACATGTTGTACTCTTGAAACTAATATAATGTTGTATGTCCACAATACCTCAATAAAAAAAATAAATACATTTTAAAAATGAGATCAAGTATGAGGGAGGGCCCATGGGGATGAGGGTGAGGGTGTCTCCGAACTTTGAGCAAAGCTACTCCAAAGTATAGGATTAAACACAAGAAAAATGAGTTTTGGATGCAAATTTAAGAGTTGACAAAATCCTCTCCTGAAACTCTACCATCATGTGTTCTTTACATGGTTAGGACCAGGTTATTTGGACTTGAAATTAAGACTGATAGTACTTTGTGAATGTCTTACCAGCTCTCACTGGGGCTAAGGAACCTGGAATCTGCCACAATATAGAGTTGAATGGTGGGATTATGTATACACACCTACCACAGTTAACTAACAAAAATAACTTTCTGACAATCATCTTTCCATCTTTTCTCTGTTATTACAGAGTTGAGTATATCAGCTCTTTTGCATGGTTCTGGAACAAAAGAAGAGGGCCATGTCTCCCTCAGGGTTCATGTTGATTGCTTCCAGAAACTCTGGAAATCTTTGTTGACATATTTACATCCCACTTCCAGTGAGCAATGGAAGGGCCAGGTTGATTCACCAAACAAATTGTCATCTCAGGGACCACTGGGGACAAAAGTATCTCATTGCACAAGTGAGCCATTTGTTTTTTGTGTAATTTGCCACCCACTTTGCAAGTAAGGGTGGAGCTGCTGGTTTGAAAATGATGGATTGCCCTAAATGGGCAGCTACTGAAATCCTGCAACTTAAATGGGTCACACTAAGCAGAAGATAGCTTTTCTGGCAACAGAATAAATTGTCCTCACGTGGCATTACTGTTCTCAAATGTATGTCCCTGCTATCCTGTCAGATGAAAGCCCCAAACATTTCTCTTTCTTAGATTTTCTTTCTTATTTTCTCCCCAGGTTTATTCCTCTGAATAAATTTGGTCTTTAAATTCTGATCTTATCTGTTTTTCTTCACCTGAACTTTCAATAGCTTTAACTACTGATTAGCAATCAACGTTCCTGAGACTTATCATGTTTCATTTTATTTCTGCATATATGATAAATATCAGAAGTCTGTTACCTGTCCTGTTAAGAAGCTATTTCCTTTGTTTCATCTGCACCTTCCCTAGAGTGCATAGCTCCATATTTAGTCAATGAACCTGGATCCTGAAATAAAGATATAGGAGATAAGATTTCTGACCTCCAGGAAGGTCAATGAACATATGAGCAACTAACAGACTTACACTTTGATAAGTGCAATAAACAAACTCACAAAGGTGAGTGTTTCAATGCTGAGTGTTAAAGGAAGGATGCACAAAGAAGGAGGGTATTCTGAATTGATTCTTGCAGAGAAATCCAGTAAGGATTTGTCAGTAAATTATCCCTTGACTAAAAAAAAAAAAAATTTAGTAGCAGCTTTATTGGAATGTAATTCGTTAAACATAATATTTATACTTTTAAAGTATAAATACTTTGGTGGTAAATTAGTATATTCACAGAGTTGTGCAACCTTTTTCACTAATTTTAGAACGTTTTCATCACTCCAGAAAGAAACACTGTATCTTTTAATAGTCAATCCTCATTGTCCTTTCCCTGCAGTCCCTGGTGACCACTAGCCTACTTAACGTCACTTTACATTTACCTATTCTGGAAATTTCATAAAATTGGTGTCATATAATAAGAGGATTTTTCTGACTGGTTTCTTTCCCTTAGAATAATATTTCAAGGCTTATACTTATTGTAGCATGTATCAGTGCTTCATTCTTTTTTAATGGCCAAATAACATTCCATTGTATGGATATGCCACATTTTGATTACCCCTTAATCAGTTCATAGACATTTGACTTGCTTCCATTTTTGGCTAATATGAACAACGATACTATGAATATTCATGTACAACTTTTTATGTAGACACATATGTTCACATATGTTCAATTTTATTGAATGTATAGCTAAAAGTGGAATATCTGAGTAATAATGAAATTCTATTTTTAGCTTTTATAGGATAATCCAAACTTCTTATCAAAGCAGCTGAACCATTATACATCCCCACCAGGAATATATGAAGCTTTCAATAGGTATCCTAGCAGGTGGAAGTGATTATCTCATTGTGGTGTTGATTTGTATTTTCTTAATGACTACTAATATTGAGAATCTTTTTATGTGCTTATTATAATTTTTACTATATCTTCTTTGGAGAAATATATATTCAAATCTTTTACTCACTCTTTCCTTAGACTTTTTTGTGGAGTTGTAATAATAACACATTAAGGATTTAGCTATTTCTCAGAAACATGATTTATAAATATCTTTTACCATACTGTAGGTTATCTCCTAACTTTCTTGGTAGTGTCTTTTGATCCCCCAAATTCTTGTACCAATGAAGTCTGATTGCATTTTTGTTGCTTACGCTTTTGGAGTCATATTCAAATTTATTGTCAAAAAGATTTACTCCTGTGTTTTAAGTGTTATATAGTTTTAACTTTTAAATTTAGATCCTTGGACCACTGCAAGTTGATTCTGTACTTAGTGTAAGGTAGGAGTCAAACATTCATTCATTCATTAATTCATTCATTCATTCATGCATCCAGTGGTTCTAGCATTATTTGCTGAAAACACTTTTTTCTCCCATCGAATGGTCTCAGCAACCTTCTCAAAAATCAACCGATTATAAATATAAAAGACTCTCAATTCTCTTTCATGGGTTTCTGTCTACCCTATGTCAATGCTATACACTTTTGATTACTAAAGTTTTGAAACTTTATAGTAAGATTTGAAATTGGGAATTATGATTCTTTCAACTTTGATCTTTCTTGATAATGTTTTGGCTGTTGTGGATTCCCTGAATTTCCATATGAATTTTAGGATTAGTTTGTCAACCTCAGCAAAAAAAGCAACTGGGATTGTGAGATGGAATCGAATATTGAGATCAATTTGTAGAGCACTGCTGTCTTAACAATACTCTTAAGTATACTTATTAACAAGACTTAAGTCTTCCAATCCATGAATATGGGATGGCTTTCTACTTATTTAGGTCTTCTTCACTTTCTTTCAACAATGTTTTGTATTTTTCCAGTGAACTTGCATTTCTTTTGTTAAATTTGTTCCTAAATATTTTTTCATTTTTATGTTATTATAAATTGAATTGGTTTCTTAATTTCATTTTCTGATTACTCATTTTTAGTCTATAGAAACACAATCGGCTTTTTAACTTTTTTATTTATTTATTTTGACAGAGAAAGAGAGAGAGCAAGTGGCGGAGGGGCAGAGAGAGGGGAGAGAGAATCTCAAGCAGGTTCCATGCTGTCAGCCCAATGTGGGGCTCAAACCCACAAAATGTGAGATCATGACCTACACTGAAGAGTCAGACACTTAACCAACTGAGCCAGCCAGGCAACCCACAATTGAATTTTTAATATTGATCTTGTATCTTGTAAATTTGTTGAACTGGGTTATTAGCTCTAACAGTGTTTTGTGTGTGGGTGTAAGGAAGAGGATTCCTTAGGATTTCCTACTTACAAGATCTGTCATCTGTGAACAGAGATAGTTTGACTTCTTCTTTTCAAATCTGAATGTCTTTTATTATTTCATTTCCTTGTCTAGTTGTCTTTTCTAGAACACCCAGTCTGTTGTTGAATAGCAGTGGCCACATTAGACATTTTTGTCTTGTTCCTGACATTAGGGGAAAGCAGTTATATTTTCACCATTAAGTATAATGTTTGTTACTGTATTTGTATACCATATGAGAAAATTCTTTTGTATTCATAGCCTGTTGACAGTTTTTATCATGAAAGGACTTAGATATTACGAAATGATTTTATGCATCTATTTAGATTATCATTTTGTTTTTGTCTTTTGTTTATTAATATATCATATTACACTGCCCAAGTTTTCAGTGTTACACCAACTTGAAATCTTGATATCAATCCTACTTTGTCATGGTATATTATTCCTTCTATATGTTGCTGTATTTGGTATGTTAAGGATGTTTATACTTATAAAAGAAGTTGGTTTCTAGTTTTCTTTTCTTGTGATATCTTTGTCTAATTTTGGCAAGAGGGTCAAACTTGCTTCATAAGTTTAGTTAGGGATTTTATGCCTCTACTGTTTTTGAAATAGTTTTCACGTGCTCTGACAACAATGGGATAAAATTAGAAATCAAAAAGAGAGGGAAATTTCAGAAATTCACAAATATATGGAAAATGTAAGCATAGTCCTAAATAATCACTGGTTAAAGAAGAAGTCACAATATACCAAAACGTATAGAGTTCTGCTAAAACAGTGTTTGGAGGGAAATTTACAGCTGTAAATGCCTACATTAAAAAAGATCTCGAATCAACAATTCAAATTTCAAACTCAAGAAACTAGAAAATAAAAGCAAATTTAAGTCAAAGCAAGCAGAATGAAGGGAATAATAATGATTATAATAGAAAGCAATAAAATAGAGAACAGAAAAATAGTAGACAAAAATCAACTACAAGTTAGTTCTTTGAGAAGAACAATAAAATTGGTGAACTGACAAGAAAAAAAGTCATTTTTTCAAAAAAAAGATAACAATTATCATAAGGAATTTTGTAAACAGTTATAAAAGTTGACATTGATAGAGTTGATGTCTATTCTAGAATCATTTTATAGTAGCAGGTACTAACTTATGGTAACTGGTTTTTTGTGTGTTTTTTTACATTTTTTTTCGTGTTTTATTTATTTTGAGAGGGAGAGAGAGCACAAGCAAGGGAGAGGATGAGAAAGAGAGACAGAGAGAGAGAGAGAGAGAGAAAGAGAATCCCAAGCAGGCTCCACCCTGTCAGTGCAGAGCCCCATGCAGGGCTCCATCATGACCTGAGCTGAAATCAGGAGCCTGATGCTTAACTGACTGAGCTACCCAGGCACCCCTAAGGGTAATTGTTTTTATTGTTAACTTTAACTTCCCTGACAAGTGAATATTCTAATTTGTCAACATCTTAAATATGACTACCTATTAATTTCAATATAGGTTCAAAAAATCACTTTTAAGCAAAATAATATGATGTATGACCTAGAGTAGCTATTCAACAAACCTTTAATTCACCCCTCAGTTCTCTACATGTGTCCATTCCTACTGCATTTTCACAATTTCTCTCACATGGTTGGCTCTTTGTCTAACTGGCCTAATGAAATAATCTACTCAAAGTGTTCACAGACTTATTTAGGAAATTCATCAAGTGATATTTAACTCTGTCTTATATGATGACAGCCCACTGAAGTCAGGAAGACTCTAATCTCCAAGCATCATCAATTCTGAGAACATGAGCAGGTTACTTGATTTCAATGTTCCTTAGACATTGGGATGAAAACAAAACATATACCAGGAATTTGTTGTGAACATTAAGTGACCTGATATAATTCAACCATCTCACACAGATCTGACAAGATTAAGAGTACAAAAATATTTTTGTCCTATCTCTTGGTCTTCCTTTCCCTTTTCTTCTTTGGGATGTGGTTTTATATACGCTTAAGTGCCACAGAAAGAAAAATTCCATCAGATGAATGCAAGATCCACTGAAGCTGAAAAATGAGTTTTTCTGACATTCTGGTTACAGTCATTGCAATTTCCTCTGAAAATTGTGCCACGTGCCCAGGGGTAAGCAGATGTTTAGCTGATCTCACCTTCGCTCATGAGAAAATGATTGCTTATTTGTTCGTCTATTTTCTTCCAAAGGAAGTAAGCCTAGAAGTAAATTGCTAGCTTCAAGGCTTCAAAAAATCATTGGTTCACCCCATGTGTATATTAGCCTCCATTTTGAGCCATACCATGGATCTAGTATGACGACTAGAAGGTACATCACTATAATAAGGGTTAATGGTTTTGCATCAAACCCCCTCCCACATTCCAAAATAACAGTAATCTTTAACAAAAGAGAACATATGGGAAATAGCTACTTTAATCAAACAGGTCTTTTGTGTTGCCTTTTACTAGTGAATTACTTGTCATTAGCTCATTTTATGTGATGCAGTAACCATGGCAATGATCTTCCTCTTTCTTAAGCCATAAAACATATGGAATCTGGGCAGTTGTGGTGCCACAGCAGTTGTCAGATGATTTCTACTTCTAGAAAATCTGATCAGGCAGTTGCAAAGCAAAATTTAAATTCCATTCTGTCCCAGAATTGTTGAACACTGGAATGATACAGGGCAAAACTTCAGAATAGCATTGTTCAATAGAATTTTCTGTGATGATGGAAATGTTTCACAGCTGCACTGTCCAATATAGAGAGTAGTGACTAGCCTCACACGGCTCTTGAGAACTTCAAATGTGTTTAGTGAGACTGAGGAAGTGAATTTTAAATTGTATTTCATTTTAATTAATTAAACTTTAAATTTATATGGCCACACGTTGCCAGTGACTACCCTGTCGGACAGTGAATCTCTTGACTGATTGGAAAAATAACATTTTCCTACTGAAATGTGAAGAATTCTTGGAACACATTCTAACACAAAATTTTTTTAATAAGAAAAATGCTGTCCAGCCAGTTCTTATAGGGATTAAAATTATATCAAAATTGTGAAATTAAAAATGCCTTAAGGAATGTAAGAAGAATAGTTACCCACTGACATGTTCACAACCCAGATGCTGATATTTCCAATGATTTTCCCCTCTCCATTCTTAATTTGTAGTGATTGCATTCTTCAACTATCACCTCTTTAATTTCCATTTTTCTTCCTCTGGCTCACTTGCCTCCACTGATTTCTATACCCACTTGAGATTACCTACCTACTTTCTCATTGTTCCTTATCTCCTTTACCTCCTTTACTTCCCTCTTCATATTTCATCCTTTAAAACAATTTCTTGCATAGGCTTTTAATTCTATCTCCTCTCTTTCCTTTATCTGGAGAGGACCTAACCTTAGCTTAAAATCCAGCTCCCCTCCCCATAGGAGCAGCTGAATGTGATTGGAGAAAAACACATATGCATACTAACATAACTCATTTTATATCCATGACTATTCACAGGATGTGACCCATTAGTGTTAATTAATTTCCTTAGATCTTCCATGTATCAAGAAGGCATGAAATCTCCAGTCCTCCAACCCAAGCTCTCTCCTCAAATGTGACTGTTTCTTGACTCAGAAGATGTAGAAGGAATCTGAGGAGGACTTGCAGAAACTCCTGTCATCAAAGCTACCAGCTTGGCCCATTGCTCTGACTTCCTCCTATTCTGATGGATAAATTCACTGTAAGGACAATTCATCCACCTGTGCACTATATCTTTACTCAAGGAATCACTCCTGAAAGTGGCCCTCCCTGTACTGCATCATATTGATCACTCATATCTCCACACAACACCTGAAATATGCTTTCTTAACAACAGCAAAAAAAACTCAATTCTTACCTGATTCCCAATCCTCCAGTCTCCTCAGACCAACTGCTATCTAAATACATAGCAGGGACCCTTCTCTCCTGCCTAAGGCAGACATAACTAGAAACCATCCATGCTTAAGGGGACTGATGCCCCTTGGACACAGAGAGAGGGGAGAGGGGGCACAGGTCACAGGATACCAGATTTCAACACAAACATCCCCCTTGCTTCTTGCCACCACCCTACTCATACCTTCATGGCCACTGCTTATGCACCCTGGGAGAGCATGGCAGTGCTCTATTGCCCACAATAAACCTGCTGTGATTGCCAAAAAACAAAAACAAAAACCCTGTAGTCTGTTTTCTGCCTTCATATCCTCTCCTCTTTCTTAAGCCATGGGAGGCTTTCCCCCTACTACGTCTGCCATAATTACTTTTGTCAATTATCAATGACTTTAATAGTCATTTCTTAGTCACTATTTCACTTGACTTAGTAATATTGGATATACTTGAATACTCTATTCTCTTTGAAATACTTGATACACTTGGCTTTTGGAAATCACTCTGTCACAATTCTAATACAATGTCCCCACAGTTCCTTTTCAGTCTTCTTAGCTGGTTTCTTTTCTATAGAACTGAGACTGACCTCCACCAAACACGAGCACCATCTCCTACCTTCAGGCTTGGTCCTTGGACTTCTTGTGTGTCACTTATATTCTTGATGATCTCACCATATCTAATTTTTCCAAATGGCAAATATACTCACATTTCCCCAAATCCTGAATTCCAAACTCATACCCAACATCATATTTTATATTGCTACTTGGATATTTAATGTGCATCTCAAAATTAAAAATGCCCTTTTCATCATACCTGCCCTTTCATCATACTATCATACCATCATCACTGACATTCTCATAAGTAGAACTTCCATTTTTCTACTTACTCCTCCTCTTTCTGCTTCCATTCTTGCCTCTCCTCCATATATTCTCCCCACAATAGAAAGGATTTCTTTCATTCATTTATTCTTTCATCTATTCATTCATTTATTCTATCTATTCATCCATCTATTCATTCATTTATTCTTTCCCCTTCTCTCTCTTTCTCTCTCTCCATCCCTCTCTGTCTCTTTGTTTTCTTTAACTTAAATCAGAACATGTTTTTTCCTTGCTTATAAATCCCTTGCATTGGACCTTGGTATGTCTCTGACTTTCTTAAAATCTTCCCTCAGTTCACTGCTGCAACCTTACTGTTCTAAGAACTTGACAACCACAATTCCATTGCAGAATTCCTGTACTTACTGTTCCTTCTGCTTAGAATACTTTTCCCCAACATATCTCAATGACTTGCTGCCTCATTTCTTCCACATCTGTCCACAGTGCCACCTTATAGATAGGATTCTCCTGACCATTCTATGCAAAATAGCAGTGAGATGTTTTTACTCTCCATCCCTCTTACTCTGCCTTATTTTCCTTCACAGGACATGTCACCCTGAGGCCAAGTACACATTATTTTGTGTATGTTTTATTGCCTTTATCTTCTATTTAGACTATAAACATTTTAAACGCAGCAATCCAGTATTCTCAACACTTAGAGTTATGTGTGCTACAAAGAAGTCTATCTACTTTATTTTTGGTCCATTTCATAGATGGAGAAAAATTTAGAAAATTACCATTTTTAGTCAAAATTTTGTGCTTACCTGATTAAGGGTCAATCAGCAACTATTTTAGTGAAATATCTAAACAACTGCATAAATAATGTTGGCAACAAAAATACCAACCACATGGGGTTTCGGTCTGTGGGCTGTTCTCCATATCAGTACTTACAACTTCATGCCTCCTTTCCGTCTGCTCATTCGCTTTCTTAGGGTTAAAATGATCAGTAAACTTCAGATGAGATACTGAGTAGTAATATTTTACCATTGGAGGAGATAAATAACTGGATTGTTTAAGGCTCAGGCTTCATAGTCACACAACCAAACTGGCTCAAGCGCATACTAACCCCTTGCCTGAAATCACTCCATTTCTCTGAAGCTGTTTTTTTTAGATATAAATATGAAGATAATAAGAATACCTTCTTTATTACGTTATTTTGAAAGTTAAATAAGGTGAAATATATAAGGCACCTGGCAGAGCACCTAGCAAATTTACCTGCATTAAGGGTTGGCAAACTTTGGCCCAGGTGTTTTTGTAAATAAAGTTTTATTGGAACACAGCCACTTCCGTTTCTTTATGTATTGCTTGTGGCTGCGTCATGCCACAACAGCAGAGTTGCCTATGGTCTACAAAGCCTAGAATATTTACTCTCTGGAAATACTTAAAGGAAAAATTTTCTGACCTAGGAAGTACAATATAGTGGTTACTTTCATTAGTCAAACAAACAAACAAATTCCATTAACAAAACAACTCTTGATTTTGTGTGTTGGGGGGGGGGGATCTTTGAGGTTTGAGATCAAATAATAGTAATCACTTATACAGTACTTACTCTTTCACCTTATTAACTCACTCAGTTCTCAAAACAACTTTGTAAGGTAGGCATTATTATTATCTCCATTTACTAATGAGGAAAATGAAGCACAGGAATGTAAATTTACTCATAATGACACAACTAGTAAGCAGTGTAGCTGGCATTTAAAATCGGTCTTAGAGTATGGAAACCAATTTGACAATAAATTTCACATTAAAAAAATTTAAAGTATAACCCCCAAATGTTATAATGATGAAAAATAAAATCCAACCCCATAATCTTCAAAAAAAATCAATAAAAATAAATAAAATAAAATAAAATAAAATCAGTCTTAGAGGAGCGCCAGGATGGCCCAGTCAGTTAAGTATCCGACTCTTGATCTTGGCTCAGGTCATGACCTCACAGTTTGTGAGATCGAGTCCCACTTTAGGCTCTTCACTGAGTGTGGAGCCTGCTTGGGATTCTCCCTCTCCTTCTTTCTCTGTCCTCCCATGCTCTCCCTTTCTTTCTCAAAATAAATAAACTTAAAAAATAAATAAATAAAATAAAACAAGTCTCAGAATCTATCGTCTCAAATATTTGTCTTCAACCTAAGTCACATAAAGCCATAAAGATGCACTCTTTACATCCAGGTTAGAAGGGAAGAGGTACACTTTGGGTCATGGCATCCTTGATTAAGTTTGAAAACTTGGTTTTGCCCTGCCAATGAATGTATGTATTTGGAAAAAGTGAAGAACTGGGAAGCTGACTTTACTTCCAGGCTGTCTAACAGTTTTGGAGAAACAAACAAGAGATTGCAAGAAAAGGACTTCTTATAAAATTGAAGAAAAACTAATGCTTTGGATGGGATCAGTGTTACTGGTAGTGTGTGTGTGTGTGTGTGTGTGTGTGTGTGTGTGTGCATGCATGTGTGTGTGAGTGACTTTGCTTTTTTTAATGTTTCAATTTATTTATATTTGAGATACATAGAGACAGAGAGAGAGAGAGAGAGCAGGGGAAGGGGCTGAGAGATGGGGAGAGAGAATCCCAAGCAGGTGCCACACTGTCAGTGCAGAGCCCAATGCGGGGCTCGAACCCATGAACTGTGAGATCATGACCTGAACTGAAATCAAGAGTTGGACACTCAACCAACTGCACCACCCAGGTGCCTCTGATTGTGCTTTTAATAATGGCTCAATACAGTGCAGAGCTGGGTATCCCATTTACTCACATCAGCTCAAGCCCACTGAAGTTGCCACCCCCACCAGCTCATTTGATGGGCATCACAAATTCACATGCCAAGACAAGCAAGAAATGAAGACAGGGGTATAAAAATGAGGAAGGGATGTAAGAAGCATGTTAACACATAGAAGGTTAAAAGAACACAAAGAGAGTAAAGAGAACAGACTTGGGTTTAAACGTGGGCTCGAATCCTGAGCTCACAAATTGCACACTGATTGACCGTGGATAAGTTGTTTGGCCTTTGCTGTTCTTTAATTTCATATCTGTGCAATGATGATTATAATATTACCCATAACAGATGATTATTAGGGAGATTAAAGCGTGTGTTACTTCGAAACTGCATAGTGTATAGTAAGGACTATGTAGGAAGGACTATAACACTGATGGTTATTATTATACCCTACAGTAGACTTTGTCAGGGCTTGACAACCAGTCAGGAATTGATTATTTTACCTTTGTATTCCCAGTGCCTAATGCAGTCCCTGGCACAAAAGTGTTGATTAAATTAAAATGCTGCTCATCTTCCCTTTCTCTTCTAAGTAGAAACTTATTCTTACCTTAACTAACCCCACCTTCCCAATCCATCAGTGGAAAATAGTCATTATCACATCATAAATAAAGTACTGGTCTTGAAATATGAGTACTTGATCTCCTACTTTACAAACTCAGCTTCCAATCTGTTAAATGGAATTAACAACATATGACTTACCTATCTCTCATGATAATCGTAGGAATTCGATTAATGTTATAGAGGTTTTTAAGAGAAGATATTATATAAGCAAAAACAAATGGGATTATTCTTTGTTAGCCCATGTAAATTTCTCCCAATTTTACCTCCCTGTAGTTCATCCTTCCTCCAGTAAGGAGAATAATTATTTTCACAAGGAAAGCCACACATGTTACTCAATTCAAACCATGAAATGGTTTTCCAACAGACTCAAATAAATCTGAAATGATCTCCATGGCTTCCAGAGCTCCCTCTCCAACCTAGTCTCCTCTTCATACCTTACACATTGCCTTTTAGCCCTTCTGTCCTTGTGGCTTCTCTCATGTGAGCCAAGAACACAACTAACTTAGGGCATTTGCATCTGCTATTCCTTATGCCTTGAATATTCTCCCCATAAGCCATCTCTTTACCCGATTCTGGTGTCTGCTCAAATACAACTGCTTCTGAAAGGGCTTCCTTAGCAACTTTAATGCAAATTACATCTCCTGTTACTCTTTCTACTTTCCTTATTTTATATTATAAAACACTGACATTATATTGCATTAACATTATATTGCACACTGATGTGTTTATTGCCTGTTTCTTTCACCAAAATGTAAACTTTAGAAAGGAAGGAATTTTTTACTAAAAGTTTTTGTATCCTCAGCCCTTAGAATAGTGTCTGGCATCTAACAGATGCATATTAAATGTTGGATTGAATATATCAAAGAAGGTGTGACAGCATAGAAGTCTCTTGATCTCTTCTAATGAAAATAATACTGGTCTTAAAAGTTAGGAGATCTGATTTCTTGTTATAGTTCCTCTAATTAAAGTTTGATATTGGGCCACTCCATATTCTCTAGTTGTAGTTTTCTCATTTGTAAACTAAGAGTTAAATGGAATTTTGAGTTTTTAAATTCTGCGTGATATAGAGGCTATATGAAGAAACTTGGTTGCACAAAGGGGATATTTATGAACCCGGCTTCAGAACATAATCCCTACTTGAGCTAAATATTTTGTTTTTAACCTATATTTTGGGGTCTCACAGACACTAATGTTAGTGTTTAAAGACCAGATTTCATGGCTAAGATAAAAAGAACAGAAACAATCGAGCCCTAATTTGTTTATTTGTTTCCTTGCTTACTTTCTTGGAATAGCCATCTCTGCTTGGTCAACAAATTTATCATAATTCGTTATGACAAAATAAACCCTTAACTGTAAGTGTGATGGTCAACACAGAATTGCCAAGGATTAACCTGGGACCACTTTTTGTTTTGCATCTTAAAATGTATTAGCTTTGTTGATGTGATATATGTTGCTTGGCAATTGAGAAGTAGAAAAAAATGTTAAGCAATAATTGAAGATGTAACATCAGTTTTTCTTTAGAGTTCTTAGGACAAAGAGGGAGCCAAGTATAAGTGATGAATTAGGGTGTTCTTTCAAACACATATAGTAACTGTTTTTGATTTCCATAAATCAGTCAAGACATGCTAAATATGTTAAGAGTTTAATCTAGGACCTAGGAAATAGTCCAATAAGTGCTACATTTTAATAGCCCATGCATAAATAACACTTTGCTGAACTGAGATGAAAATTTCAGCACCAGTTGTTTGGGTTTTCTTCAAACTTTCTATAAAATGTAAATTAAAGTAACGGTTTCCTGCTAAATATATGGTCTGAGTGGCTCTCATATTTCTCTTAGATAACCTGAAAAAATTTGCAGGACTTTCTGGAGAGTGGTTGGATAACTCCACTGCTCTCAAACACTCCACCGAAGTGAAGAGAGCGGCTATAGATCATGTGGTACTGTAAACTTGGAAGCATGATCATTAGCAAGACAGTCGTTTTGATCTTTACACAAGCTGTCTTAGAAACAAACTATGAACACCTATGGAAAGACTCAGACTTCCTAAATCTTCCTCAGTCCCAAATCCTTAGCATCCAGGTCCAAGAATTTCAGATGAGAATTCCTGGAGATTTGCCCACTTCTTGTATCCAAAGCTTGTGGGGTGCGGGGGAAGGGGACACCTCTAAATTAAAAAAAAAATCAAAACAAACAAATAAAGGAGACATACAAATAGTTGAGTTTAAGTGTCAGCTGTCCATGTCCTAAGGAAATTATAACTCTTGCAGCTCAGTTCTTGAAGATTAGGTAAAACTGACAAGAATGTCATTTTGCTTCCCACACACTATTCTGACCTAATTTTCTTTCACCAGCCTTCAGTTTCCATCAACAAATTCTCAGTGACAACATGCACGCACAGAAGAAGGCTGTTCTGTGTGAGACAGGCCAGAACAATGTGCAGGCTCTGTAGCAGAAGCAGGGTAACGATTCCTGACAAGGGTACCTTTCCATTCGTCCTCAAAATATGGGCCTTGGGGAGGTAAATTCACAGAAAGCCTTTAAAAATAAGTGGTGGATAGAACTGAAAATAAATAAATAAACCACTGGGTAATCTAAGTAGGTTGAAACCCTTCTCTGAGGCAAAGGAGGGACCTGCATCCATCACATAGTGACATTATAAATCTGTATGCTTTGCAAGGCAATGACATGAAAAATTAGACTGAACAAGCCATAGATGCACAATTTGTCAGCCTCAAAGGAAAGGTTAATGCAAGTTAAATATTGACATGTCAGCAATAAGGATTACGCCAATTATAAATTTATACCAACACCCACTGCACTTTAATGATTGTGTGACACTGACAGGTCAATAGAGGGTGGAAGAATGACAACTGAGAAGAACATCGTCGAAATTAGCACAGTTGAACTTTTTAAGATCTCAGTTTTTTCCCCTCTCTATTTTACCCTTTGTTATATATTTACAGAAAAATAGATTTGCTGTAAGGAATTGGCTCACGTGATTTTGCAGGCGGACAAGTCCCAAGATCTACAGAGCAGGTCTGTAAGCTGAAGACTCAGGAGACCTGATGGTGTGGATCTAGTCTGAGTCTGAAGGCCTGGAACCAAGGAAGAGGTTGGTACATTTCCAGTTTGAAGACTGACAGGCTAGAGACCCAAGGAGAGCTCATGCTTTAGTCAGAGTCCAAAGTCAGGAAAAAACGCTGATGTCCCAGTTTCAAAGGCAGTCAGGCAGGAAGAATTCTGTCTCACTTCAGGTAGGGTCAGACTTTTTGTTCTATTCAAGCCTTCAACTGATTCAGTGAGGCCCACCCACACTGAGGAGGGTAATCTGTTTTACTACTCAGTCTACTGACTTAAGTGTTTATCATCCAAAAAACCTTCACTGAGACACCCGCAATAAAGTTTGATCAAGTATCCACGAATTCTATGGCACAGTCAAATTGACATACAAATAACTATCACAACTTTCTTCTGAATTCTTATGTGAGTAAATACTAGCATCTAACAATTATCAAACACTTCTTATGTATTGGGCTCTATGCTAAACACCTTATATTTAAGCTCCTGTAAGGATACCACAATTCTATGAAGCTTTTAGCATTTGCATTAGTTTCATTTGCCAGATGAGAGGTGAATCAAGTTGCTGGTAAGTGAAGGGGCCCAGATGAAACTCCATGATTGGAAGCTGAACTCACGGTGCTAACCACTGTCTTTTATTGATGTGGAAAGATATTCTCAGGGCACCCAGGTGGCTCAGGCCATTGAGCATCCAACTCTTGATTTTGGCTCATGATCATGGTTATGAGATCGAACCCTGCATCTGGCTCTGTGCTGACAGCACAAGGCCTGCCTGGGATTCTCTCCCTCTCTCTCTCTCTCTCTCTCTCTCTCTCTCTCTGACCCTCCCCCGTGCATGCTCCCTCTCTCTCTTTCTCTTTCAAAATAAGTAAACTTTAAAAAATAAAAAAAAAACATTCTCACTAACGAGTATTCAAACAACTTAGTGCAAAACTTCTATATAATATTATGAGAGATAAAATCTTCATTTCGCAATCATACTGTTTCTGCTTCTGCACACCCTCCCATGGAACATTTCAGGAACTAAGTGAAAAATATCTGTTAAAATGTAATGAGAGTTAATCACTGCAGGTACCCAGAAGGAAAAGAAAAATATCAATGACTCAGCAGATAAAAATAAATCATGCCTTTTGAAATTTAGTTGTAACTATTTTTTGAAATAAATTTATTTTATTAAATAGACAGATATATATTGTGGAATTTTGTGTTTTTTTCAATATATGAAAATTATTGTCAAATTGTTTTCCATACCACACCCAGTGCTCATCCCAAAAGGTGCCTTCCTCAATACCCATCACCCACCCTCCCCTCCCTCCCACCCCCCATCAACACCTCAGTTTGTTCTCAGTTTTTAAGAGTCTCTTATGCTTTGGCTCTCTCCCACTCTAACCTCTTTTTTTTTTTTTTTTTTCTTCTCCTTCCCCATGGGTTTCTGTTAAGTTTCTCAGGATCCACATAAGTGTGAAAACATATGGTATCTGTCTTTCTCTATATGGCTTATTTCACTTAGCATCACACTCTCCAGTTCCATCCATGTTGCTACAAAGGGCCATATTTCATTCTTTCTCATTGCCATGTAGTACTCCATTGTGTATATAAACCACAATTTCTTTATCCATTCGTCAGCTGATGGACATTTAGGCTCTTCCCATAATTTGGCTATTGTTGAGAGTGCTGCTATAAACATTGGGGTACAAGTGCCCCTATGCATCAGTACTCCTTGGGTAAATTCCTAGCAGTGCTATTGCTGGGTCATAGGGTAGGTCTATTTTTACTATTCTGAGGAACCTCCACACTGTTTTCCAGAGTGGCTGCACCAACTTGCATTCCCACCAACAGTGCAAGAGGGTTCCCGTTTCTCCACATCCTCTCCAGCATCTATGGTCTCCTGATTTGTTCATTTTGGCCACTCTAACTGGCGTGAGGTGATATCTGAGTGTGGTTTTGATTTGTATTTCCCTGATGAGGAACGACGTTGAGCATCTTTTCATGTGCCTGTTGGCCATCCGGATGTCTTCTTTAGAGAAGTGTCTATTCATGTTTTCTGCCCATTTCTTCACTGGGTTATTTGTTTTTCGGGTGTGGAGTTTGGTGAGCTCTTTATAGATTTTGGATACTAGCCCTTTGTCTGATATGTCATTTGCAAATATCTTTACCCATTCCGTTGGTTGCCTTTTAGTTTTGTTGGTTGTTTCCTTTGCTGTGCAGAAGCTTTTTATCTTCATAAGGTCCCAGTAATTCATTTTTGCTTTTAATTCCCTTGCCTTTGGGGATGTGTCGAGTAAGAGATTGCTACGGCTGAGGTCAGAGAGGTCTTTTCCTGCTTTCTCCTCTAAGGTTTTGATGGTTTCCTGTCTCACATTCAGGTCCTTTATCCATTTTGAGTTTATTTTTGGGAATGGTGTGAGAAACTGGTCTAGTTTCAACCTTCTGCATGTTGCTGTCCAGTTCTCCCAGCACCATTTGTTAAAGAGACTGTCTTTTTTCCATTGGATGTTCTTTCCTGCTTTGTCAAAGAATAGTTGGCCATACTAACTTTGTGGGTCTAGTTCTGGGGTTTCTATTCTATTCCATTGGTCTATGTGTCTGCTTTTGTGCCAATACCATGCTGTCTTGATGATGACAGCTTTGTAGTAGAGGCTAAAGTCTGGGATTGTGATGCCTCCTGCTTTGGTCTTCTTCTTCAAAATTACTTTGGCTATTCGGGGCCTTTTGTGGTTCCATATGAATTTTAGGATGGCTTGTTCTAGTTTCGAGAAGAATGCTGGTGCAATTTTGATTGGGATTGCATTGAATGTGTAGATAGCTTTGGGTAGTATTGACATTTTGACAATATTTATTCTTCCAATCCATGAGCAGGGAATGTCTTTCCATTTCTTTATATCTTCTTCAATTACCTTCATAAGCTTTCTATAGTTTTCAGCATACAGATCTTTTACATCTTTGGTTAGATTTATTCCTAGGTATTTTATGCTTCTTGGTGCAATTGTGAATGGGATCAGTTTCTTTATTCGTCTTACTGTTGCTTCATTGTTAGTGTATAAGAATGCAACTGATTTCTGTACATTGATTTTGTATCCTTCAACTCTGCTGAATTCATGTATCAGTTCTAGCAGACTTTTGGTGGAGTCTATCGGGTTTTCCATGTATAGTATCATGTCATCTGCAAAAAGCGAAAGCTTGACTTCATCTTTGCCAATTTTGATGCCTTTGATTTCCTTTTTGTTGTCTGATTGCTGATGGAGGACTTCCAACACTATGTTAACCAACAACGGTGAGAGTGGGCATCCCTGTCGTGTTCCTGATCTCAGGGAAAAAGCTCTCAGTTTTTCCCCATTGAGGATGATGTTAGCTGTGGGCTTTTCATAAATGGCTTTTATGATGTTTAAGTATGTTCCTTCTATCTCGACTTTCTCAAGGGATTTTATTAAGAAAGGGTGCTGGATTTTGTCAAAGGCCTTTTCTGCATCGATTGACAGGATCATATGGTTCTTATCTTTTCTTTTATTAATGTGATGTATCACGTTGATTGATCTGCGAATGTTGAACCAGCCCTGCATCCCAGGAATGAATCCCACTTGATCATGGTGAATAATTCTTTTTATATGCCATTGAATTCGATTTGCTAGTATCTTATTGAGAATTTTTGCATCCATATTCATCAGGGATATTGGCCTGTAGTTCTCTTTTTTTACTGGGTCTCTGTCTGGTTTGGGAATCAAAGTAATACTGGCTTCATAGAATGACTCTGGAAGTTTTCCTTCCCTTTCTATTTCTTGGAATAGCTTGAGAAGGATAGGTATTATCTCTGCTTTAAACATCTGGTAGAACTCCCCTGGGAAGCCATCTGGTCCTGAACTCTTATTTGTTGGGAGATTTTTGATAACCGATTCAATTTCTTCGCTGGTTATGGGTCTGTTCAAGCTTTCTATTTCCTCCTGATTGAGTTTTGGAAGAGTGTGGGTGTTTAGGAATTTGTCCATTTCTTCCAGGTTGTCCAATTTGATGGCATATAATTTTTCATAGTATACCCTGATAATTGTTTGTATCTCTGAGGGATTCGTTGTAATAATTCCATTTTCATTCATGATTTTATCTATTTGGGTCATCTCCCTTTTCTTTTTGAGAAGCCTGACTAGAGGTTTGTCAATTTTGTTTATTTTTTCAAAAAAACAACTCTTGGTTTCGTTGATCTGCTCTACAGTTTTTTTAGATTCTATATTGTTTATTTCTGCTCTGATCTTTATGATTTCTCTTCTTCTGCTGGGTTTAGGCTGCCTTTGCTGTTCTGCTTCTATTTCCTTTAGGTGTGCTGTTAGGTTTTGTATTTGGGATTTTTCTTGTTTCTTGAGATAGGCCTGGATTGCAATATATTTTCCTCTCAGGACTGCCTTCGCTGCGTCCCAACGCGTTTGGATTGTTGTATTTTCATTTTCGTTTGTTTCCATATATTTTTTAATTTCTTCTCTAATTGCCTGGTTGACCCATTCATTCTTTAGTTGGATGTTCTTTAACCTCCATGCTTTTGGAGGTTTTCCAGACTTTTTCCTGTGGTTGATTTCAAGCTTCATAGCATTGTGGTCTGAAAGTATGCATGGTATAATTTCAATTCTTGTAAACTTATGAAGGGCTGTTTTGTGACCCAGTATATGATCTATCTTGGAGAATGTTCCATGTGCACTCAAGAAGAAAGTATATTCTGTTGCTTTGGGATGCAGAGTTCTAAATATATCTGTCAAGTCCATCTGATCCAATGTATCATTCAGGGCCCTTGTTTCTTTATTGACCGTGTGTCTAGATGATCTATCCATTTCTGTAAGTGGAGTGTTAAAGTCCCCTGCAATTACCACATTCGTATCAATAAGGTTGCTTATGTTTATGAGTAATTGTTTTATATATTTGGAGGCTCCGGTATTTGGCGCATAGACATTTATAATTGTTAGCTCTTCCTGATGGATAGACCCTGTAATTATTATATAATGTCCTTCTTCATCTCTTGTTACAGCCTTTAATTTAAAGTCTAGTTTGGCTGATATAAGTATGGCTACTCCAGCTTTCTTTTGGCTTCCAGAAGCATGATAAATAGTTCTCCATCCCCTCACTCTCAATCTAAAGGTGTCCTCAGATCTAAAATGAGTCTCTTGTAGACAGCAAATACATGGGTCTTGTTTTTTTATCCATTCTGATACCCTATGTCTTTTGGTTGGCGCATTTAATCCATTTACATTCAGTGTTATTATAGAAAGATACTGGTTTAGAGTCATGGTGATGTCTGTATGTTTTATGCTTGTAGCGATGTCTGGTACTTTGTCTCACAGTCTCCCCCTTAGGATCTCTTGTGGGGCTGGTTTAGTGGTGACGAATTCCTTCAGTTTTTGTTTGTTTGGGAAGACCTTTATCTATCCTATTCTAAATGACAGACTTGCTGGATAAAGGATTCTTGGCTGCATATTTTTTTTTTCTGTTCATCACATTGAAGATCTCCTGCCAATCCTTTCTGGCCTGCCAAGTTTCAAAAGAGATCAGTCACGAGTCTTATAGGTCTCCCTTTATATGTTAGGGCACGTTTATCCCTTGCTGCTTTCAGAATTTTCTCTTTATCCTTGTATTTTGCCAGTTTCACTATGATATGTCATGCAGAAGATCGATTCAAGTTACGTCTGAAGGGTGTTCTCTGTGCCTCTTGGATTTCAATGCCCTTTTCCTTCCCCCGTTCAGGGAAGTTCTCAGCTATTATTTCTTCAAGTACCCCTTCAGCACCTTTCCCTCTCTCTTCCTCCTCTGGGATACCAATTATGCGTATATTATTTCTTTTTAGTGTATCACTTAGTTCTCTAATTTTCCCCTCATACTCCTGGATTCTTTTATCTCTCTTTTTCTCAGCTTCCTCTTTTTCCATAATTTTATCTTCTAGTTCACCTATTTTCTCCTCTGCCTCTTCAATCTGAGCCGTGGACGTTTCCATTTTATTTTGCATCTCGTTTAAAGCGTTTTTCAGCTCCTCCTGACTGTTCCTTAGTCCCTTGATCTCTGTAGCAAGAGATTCTCTGCTGTCCTCTATACTGTTTTCAAGCCCAGCGATTAATTTTATGACTATTATTCTAAATTCACTTTCTGTTATATTATTTAAATCCTTTTTGATCAGTTCATTAGCTGTTGTTATTTCCTGGAGATTCTTCTGAGGGGAATTCTTCCGTTTGGTCATTTTGGATAGTCCCTGGAGTGGTGCGGACCTGCAGGGCACTTCCCCTGTGCTGTGGTGTATAACTGGAGTTGGTGGGCAAGGCCGCAGTCAGACCTGATGTCTGCTCCCAACCCACCGCTGGGGCCACAGTCAGACTGGTGTGTGCCCTCTCTTCCCCTCTCCTAGGGGCGGGATTCACTATGGGGTGGCGTGGCCCGTCTGAGCTACTTGCACAATGCCAGGCTTGTGGTGTTGGGGATCTGGCGTATTAGCTGGGGTGGGTAGGCAAGGTGCATGGGGGCAGGAGGGGCAGGCTTAGCTCGCTTCTCCTTAGGTGATCCACTTCAGGAGGGGCCCTGTGGCAGCAGGAGGGAGTCAGACCCGCTGCCGGAGGGGTGGCTCCACAGAAGCACAGTGTTGGGTGTTTGTGCAGAGCGAGCAAGTTCCCTGGCAGGAACTGGTCCCTTTGGGATTTTGGCTGGGGGTTGGGTGAGGGAGATGGCGCTGGCTAGCACCTTTGCTCCCCGCCAAACTGAGCTCTGTCGTCCCAGGGCTCAGCAACTCTCCCCCCTTTGTCCTCCAGCCTTCCCACTTTCTGAGCAGAGCTGTTAACTATGACCTCCCAGATGCTAAGTCCCGCTTGCTGTTGGAACACACTCCGTCCGGCCCCTCTGCTTTTCCAAGCCAGACTCGGGGCTCTGCTTGTCCGGCGGGCTGACCCTCCGCCCCGGCTCCCTCCCGCCAGTCCGTGGAGCGCGCACCACCTCTCCGCCCTTCCTACCCTCTTCCGTGGGCCTCTCATCTGTGCTTGGCTCCGGAGACTCCATTCTGCTAGTCTCTGGTGGTTTTCTGGGTTATTTAGGCAGGTGTAGGTGGAATCTAAGTGATCAGCAGGATGTGCAGTGAGCCCACAGTCCTCCTACACTGCCATCTTCTGCCCTTTCCCCATATTGTGGAATTTTGAATCTTTCTATCCAATATCAGCAGTGGACACTTAAGTAAAATTTTTTGTGAGACCACTGCTGTATATATCACATGAGTATGTTTACCTTTTTACTGATGTTGACTGATACAGGTTACATCAATGTATCTTTTTTAGAAAAGAAAATATAAAATTTTAGAATAAAATGATGGTCAACAGATACTTTCCAAAGAGAGGTCTTACATAATTGTGGAGAATTTTAAATATCTTCAATGTAACTATAATGTGCAGTTACTCAAGATATAGAGAATTCAGAGAAATCATCTTTTGGTAAAGGATAAGAGGTTGTAAATTTCCTCATTATGTGAACCAAAGTAGGTAACTGGGAGTTGCCTCGTTTTGGCAGCCATCCACAGAAAAAAATAGGGTATGTACTTTAATATTTCATGAAAATTTTTAAAGAGCATGATGGAAATAATTGAAAGCTTATATACATATTAAATTCACATTGGGCACCATAACTCTTATTAAATGTCATTTAAGTTTTTAAATCTACTAACTATAACTCATATACCAAAAGTTTTAGGAGCATTACTAGCTGACCTATCATTTCAGATTACTGCTTCAACTTTCATATTCGTACCTTTAGAAACCACTATTATTCAGAGACCTCCTGATGCCTAGAGAAATGAGAAATGCATAGATCTACAATTCCTATGCATTTGATCAAAGTAATCAGTGTGGGCTTTCTTAGTGGTTGTGTTTTCAGAACCACTGTGTTTTCAGATATTTGTGTATCTCTTCCAAAAATCTCCACCTTGTAGCTAGGTGCCACAAGAATGAAATTACTGCCCATTACTACACAAGAAAGCTCCAAGATGAAGCTGTTGGGACTCAGTCACAATTTGCACTGACAAGGAAAAGAAATGAGTTGAGAGTGAACAGAGTGAAGTTCATCAAGATATGGACAAGAACATAGAAAGCCAGTCCAACTTTGTAGGTAAGGCTCAACATGGGTGGTGGTGTAGGGTAAGACTTAAGGCCTAAGATTACAGCTAGTTCTGATTTGGGCTTCATTGGTGCCATTAAATCTCATCTGTGAGCCAGAATTCAGAGGCAACTCAAAGCAGAAATGTAAAAAGTAGGCAGTGAAAAACCTTTGATGGTAATGCCAAGACTGCCTATCCAACACAGGATACCAGTCAAATGCAAGACAAAATCTAGCACCCAGATCTTGGTTCTTATATTATTTCCCAAGGAAAGGAACCAGGGCTTTCTGGAAAAAATGGCTGATCCCAGAGTTGGGGCAGGGAACGTACAAAATGAGTCTGGAGAATCATGCATTGTCAGAAAGTGAGGAAGTACCCAAAGAAACAAAAGGATGAGGGTATGTCAGAAGGACACAAGAACCAACCTGAAAGGGACCCAGATGTCCAGAGCTAGAACAATTTGAGCAAAAACAATAAATAATGCAGTATTCAATTATTTTCTAAACTGTAAAATAAATTACCACGAATCCATACTGATATAAACAAATTATTAAAAAAGCAAATAAATGGAGGCGAACAGACACATACTCCATACAGAAGAATTCCAAATAGTTTATATAGTTACTCCTTCTTCAAGGAGATATACTTACAAATTCCAATTCCTTGAGTGTGGGCTGCACTTAGTGACTTACTCCCAAATAATAAAGTATGGAAAACACATAAAAGTGACTTTACATTGGAGAAACTCTACAATCATTACACTCAGCCAGCTAATCAAGCCAGGTGTTAATAGTATGTATCTGTGATATGATGTGATGAGAATGGTACTTTTCTTCTGGTCTTCTGCCCCAAATCCATAAACCTAGTCTCACAATCAGAAAAATGTCACACAAATACAAATTGAGGACACATTGTAGAATATTTGATCAGTACTCCTCAAAGCTGTCAATGTCATCAAAACAAGAGAAAGGTAAGGAGACATGACAATTGAATGTAAAATGGTACCCTGGGAAGAAGTCTAATAAATAAATAAATAAGTAAATAAGACATGAGAGGTAAAGTAATGTAATCTTTCTTAATGATCTGTAGAGGTTACTTAATAGTAATATACTATCTGTTTCTTAATTGTGACAGATGTGCCATTGTACAATGTTAAATTTGTTTTTTTTTTAATTTTTTAACGCTTATTTATTTTTGAGAGACAGATCATGAGCAGGGGTGGGGAAGAGAGAGAGGGAGACACAGAATCTGAAGCAGGCTCCAGGCTCTGAGCTGTCAGCACAGAGCCCAACGTGGGGCTCAAACCCACAAACCATGATATCATGATCTGAGCCAAAATCAGATACTTAACCGATTGAGCCACCCAGGTACCCTTACCACTGTACAATGTTAACATAAAACCTTAATCATACAGATTTGATGAGGATATGTAGGAACTACCCATGCTTTGCAACTTTCCTAAAAATCTAAAACTATTCTAAATTTTTTTAACTTTATTTAAATTTCTTTAAAAAGTGATATCCAGACTTTTGAAGAACTGGCATAAACTAAGTACCAAGTTCCCAAGCAATGGAATTCAGGGACAAATTTAGCTCCAGGAGTGAAAGGGGCTTTTCCTTTGCTGTAAGAACAGGTTTTAGGCAAATAGTTCTAGTCACTTGAGAAAGGAAGAACACTAAAGCATAATGAGCTTCATTACTCATCATATAAAGTACATGAAAAGAATAATTTGATATAAAACCATATTTTTCTCATATCAAAATAACATATACTTAAAGAAAATGTTGATAGCCAGTGCTGGTTAATGGAAATAAAATGACATGCTCATCACAACTATTATGAGAATAAATTGACATGACCTTTCTAAAAAGTGTTTGGTAGTACGAATCTTAAAACAAAAAGTAGACAGACCAAGTAATTTTATTTCTAAGGAATATTCTATCCAAAGAAAATAATTGAGAAATAATTTAAAATGTTCTATATATGAAAAGAATGTTAGCATTAGTCATAATTTTTTAATGTAACATAATAAGAAAACTGGATAGGCTCAAGTATTAAAATGTAGTTTGTCAAGCAAATTATTGTGCACCTATATAATTAAACATTTTGTAGCTATTAAAAATTACATTAAAGAGTTTATTATGGACTGAACTGTGTCCCACAAACTTATATGTTGAAGCACTAATTCCATTGTGACTGTATTTGGAGTCAGGGCCTTTCAGGAGGTAATTGAAGTTAAATGAAATCATGGCCTTAATCCCATAGGATTGGCAGTGTTTTTGAGGACAGACACCAGTTCTTTCTCTTTGTCTGAGTAGGCACAGAGGAAAGACCACCTGAGGATATAGTTAGAAGGTGGCCATCTGCAAGTCAGGAAGAGAGGCCTCACCAGAAGCCAACCTTGTTGGCACTTTTATTTTGGACTTCTATCCTCCAGAATTGTGAGAAAATAAATTTCTCTTATTCAAGCCACTCAATCTGTGGCATTTTGTTATAGCAGTCCAAACTGACCATTACAGAGATCACTCATTAATTAAAAAAAAAATACTCATAAGGTATTCTTAAAAAGACAAACATAGTTAATTAAAAAGTTGCAATACAAACTTAATTTTGAAAAATTAAGTGGCAAAATTTAAAAGAGACAGAACATATTCAAAATGTTGAACATCTTTGACATTGGCCATAGCAACTTTTTTCCAGATATGTCTCCTGAGGAAAAGAAAATAAAATAAAAAAGAAACTGTTGGGACTACATCAACATAAAAAGCTCCTGCACAGCAAAGGAAATGATCAACAAAACTGAAAGGCAACCTGTGGAATGGGAGAAGATGTTTGCAAATGACATACCTGATAAAGGGTTAGTATATGTTAGTATATGTACATATATATACATATACACACACACACATATATAATGGAATATTACTCAGCCACAAAAAAGAACTAAATCTTGCCATTTGAAACAACACGGATGGGGCTAGAGAGTTGAATTCTAAGCAAAATAAGTCAGTCAGAGAAAGACAAAGACCACATGATTTCATTCATATGTGGAATCTAAGAAAGAAAACAAATGAGCAAAGAAAAGAAGGAGAGAGAGAGAGACAAACCAAGAAATTTAATTTAATTATAGAGAACAAACTGATGGTTACCAGAGGGGAGGTGGGTGGGGGGATGGGTTAAATAAATAGGTGATAGGGATTAAGGAGTACACTTGTGATGAGCACTGAGTGATGTATGGAATTGTTGAATCCTATACTGTATACCTGAAACTAATATAACATTGTATATTAACTAGAATTAAAATAAAAACAAAAAAAAAATCAAAATGTTAAATAGTGCTTCTCTCTTACATTGGAATTATTGGTTATTTTAATTATTTTTTTCTCTATTTTCTATATTTCATTTTTTATTAATAATGCCCATGGATTGCTTTTTGTCAAATAAAAATAAATTTTATTTTTTATTTTTTTAATATGAAATTTATTGTGAAATTGGTTTCCATACAACACCCAGTGCTCATCCCAAAAGAAGCCCTCTTCAATGTCCATCACCCACTTTCCCCTCCCTCCCACCCCCCCATCAACCCTCAGTTTATTCTCACTTTTTAAGAGTCTCTTATGGTTTGCCTCCTTCCCTCACTGTAACTTTTTTTTCCCTTTCCCCTCCCCCATGGTCTTCTGTTAAGTTTCTTGGGATCCACATAAGAGTGAAAACATATGGTATCTGTCTTTCCCTGTATGACTTATTTCACTTAGCATAACGCTCTCCAGTTCCATCCACATTGCTACAAAAGGCCACATTTCATTCTTTCTCATTGCCAAGTAGTATTCCATTGTGTATATAAACCACAATTTCTTTATCCATTCATCAGCTGATGGACATTTAGGCTCTTTCCATAATTTGGCTATTGTTGAAAGTGCTGCTATAAACATTGGGGTACAAGTGCCCCTATGCATCAGCACTCCTGTATCCCTTGGATAAATTCCTAGCAGTGCTATTGCTGGGTCATAGGGTAGATCTATTTTTAATTTTTTGAGGAACCTCCACACTGTTTTCCAGAGCGGCTGCACCAGTTTGCATTCCCACCAACCGTGCAAGAGGGTTCCCGTTTTGCCACATCCTCGCCAGCATCTACAGTCTCCTGATTTGTTCATTTAAGCCACTCTGACTGGCGTGAGGTGATATCTGAGTGTGGTTTTGATTTGTATTTCAAATTTTAAAAAATATTAATAGTTGGGAGTAAACGAAATAGGGCAAATGTCATTTTGAAACGTAAGGTAAAAAGTGTCAAAGTTCTGGTCTTATAAATTGGGCCCAGAGTTAGAAGCAATGCAATGTCCAGAAGTCAACTCTGGGATCACATGCCTTTAATCTAAGTGAAAGTAAAGGAAATGGGGTGGGAAATCAGGGATCAATTATCTTCCATGTATAATGGGATATCCCCTTCAGTCTGGAGGAGGTCACAACCACGTGAAGCAGCTCATGTCCATCTTGCCTTGGTCAAGACGGGCTCAGGGGTCAAATACACACTGTGCAGGAGACAGGAATTTCAGACAGTCTGGCCGTGACACCCTTGTGCAAGGAGGGGAGTGGTTGGGGCACTGAGAAACCCACTGGCAGACCAAATGAAGCTCTCTTCACCCGGCAGTCTTGGAACCCACATGACTGAAACCAGATAAACATAAAGGTGAGAGTTTCACGGATCACACTCACACAGGAAAGAGATGGAAACAAATTTTTTAAATTTAAATAAATAAAAGAGAAAAATAAAATTTTCAGTTCAAATGGATTAGGAAATTCAGGAATGAGAAATGAAAATGCCAATGAATAATAAGCCTTCCAAGAATGATCTATCATCTATCATCTATCTATTTATCTATCATCTATCTTACAACAAATCTACACAATCAACATATATTGACCTTTTTCCTAGTGCCTTATTGAAAACAATAAATAGGGAAAAGACTGAAAGATAAAGAATTCTGTGTAGCACTCAATGGAATCCAAATCAACCAAATGTTACATACATGATTTTGGTTGTCGTATTCAGTTCCATTTAATTTCCATTTTAATTGGAAAGGTGCACTGGAGAACAAAAAAGATGATAAGCCATCACAGAAGTTATTAATTCCAGGAGTAAGGAAGATAATGTTTGTATTTGCCAGAGAAGAGGCAATTAAAGTGAGATTATGATTGAAGGGGATAAGAGGCAAGGCATACAAAGTAGAGCACTAAAATGTTCAGTGGAATAATAGCAGTGAGAGGAGACATGTGGCATTATGATTGGTTCTGATACAAATTTCCAGAAATGTCATATAATCTGTCCTATATGATGGTAATATCCATATTAATAAATTATGGTACAATAAAAATATTGTGACAGATACATTGAGCAATATGTCTTAAATTCTAATCTGTAGATGCATGAAGAATAAAACTGTGGCGTTAAAATAGTAGTGATTTTAATAAAAATGATAATAACTACAATAAGAGTAATAATTAATATACTTTACAATTTACCAAAGGCCTACACTACATCACCTTATCACTTGATCTTTGAATTTATACTTGTATTTAAAAAGCTTTTTTTTAATTATAAATACACATTTGAGGTCATGCTATTAAGACACTTGGATCCTTTAAAAATTTTACTGTTTGTGGGGCGCCTGGGTGGTTCTGTCGGTTAAGTGTCCAACTTCAGCTCAAGTCATGATCTCACAGCTTATGGGTTCCAGCCCCGCCTAAGGCTTTGTGCTGACAGTTCAGAGCTTGCCTCGGATTCTGTGCCTCCCTCTTTCTCTGCCCCTCACTCACTCACTCACGCTCTCTCCCTCTCTCTCTCTCTCTATCAAAAATAAATAAACATTAAAAAAAAATTCTACTGTTTGCAAGTCTGTAATCCAAGTATCATGTTAAATATTCTATTTAATAGTATAAATGACTCATCTATGGAGGTGGATAAAAAGTGTATTCTTCTGGCTTTACCCACTCCAAATGTCAGAAAATGAACTGTATCTCTAAGTAAAAAGTAAATTTATTGTTTCATACGTCAGAGAAGGACACAAATAGACGTTGGGGCTCAAATATGTTAGCAGAGCTATTTCTCCTTTTATCCATTTGGCCTTTTGAGGAGGCTTTTGCAACTTGGTAAACATATTGACCACCTAGGCCTTTTTACAAGCTCTTTATAGTAAGGAGACCTTTCCCCTAATCTCTAAACATCAAGATTTGTCACGTTGGGTGATGTACCCATACCTAAATCTGGTGTATAAGAACACTTCATCACCAGCCTGGATCATTCCCCTCTCCTATCCTATAGGAAGTAACAGGATTTTGTCACTGGTAGCCCCACTGGGACCACATGGAGTCAGGGGAAGTGTCTTCAAATTCCTTAAAGAAACATGAACATGGATGATGGAAAAGCTTAAGCATAAAGAGCACACACACACACACACACACACACACACACAATGCCAACTACATTCCATGACAGGAGAAAAGATATATCTCTAAGGAAATATATTTTATTGTTTTTATTTTTTCATTGTTTTTAACTTTTTTTTCTTTTTTTTTAATGTTTATTTACTTTTGAGAGACAGAGCATGAGTAGGGGAGGAGCAGAGAGAGAAAGAGACATAGAATCTGAAGCAGGCTCCAGCCTCCAAGCTGCCAGCACAGAGCCTGATATGGAACTCAAACTCATGAACCGTGAGATCATGACCAGAACTGAAGTCAGATGCTTAACCGACTGAACGACCCAGGTGCCCTTTTTTTCTTTTCTTTTCTTTTCTTTGTTTTTCTTTTTTTAACTTTTTTGATGTTTATTTTTGAAAGACACAGAGACAAAGACAGAGTGTGAGCCGGGGAGGGGGAGAGGAGACAAAGAATCCGAAGCAGGCTCCAGCCTCTGAGCTGTCAGCACAGAGCCAGATGCGGGGCTCAAACCCACAAGCCATAAGATAATGACCCAAGCCAAAGTCTGACACTTAACCTTAACCGACTGAACCACCCAGATGCCCCAAGAAAGCTATTTTCTTTTTATGCCACTAAGAAGTTTTTCTATTTTGTATTATTCATATGTAATAGCTCTAATAAGGTACTTCCCTAGTCTTCTTGGATTTACAATGTCACAGCTTTTCAAGGATATAGATTTTCAATGCACACACACACACACACACACACACACACACCATGTAAAATGCTTCCAGAATAAAAAATGGTGTCAGATTTCTCAACAGCAGAACTAATAGAGAAAAACTGAGCAGTGTTTTAAAAATTCTGAGGGAAGATAAGTTTCAACTTATAAAATCTATAACTAGCCAACCTATCAATCGAATGTGTATATATAATAAGGATACGCTCATACAGGAACCCATTTGGGGGAAGCTACTGGAGGATGTGCTTCAACAGAAAGAAAATGAAAAGCATGAAAAAGCAAAAAAGCACAGGGTCCAGGAAACAGAAGATACAATCTAGGTGAGAAGCAAAGAAAATTTCTGGATGTTGTGAACAAAGAGCTCTGATAGAGGTCTATGAAGAGCAAGAAGTTGCAATGAGGCAGATGAAGGGAAAAAAAAGAAGAAAAGAAAAAAAAATAAAAAAAGTAGGACTCCAGAAGAGATGCTCCTAAAGAATAAAATAAATCAATTTATTATGAAATGTTTTTAAACACCAAAAAATGGTAGTTCCATTGGAAAGTTTGAAAATAAGAATATAGAAGAAGAGTATTAATTCCAAGAATAAGAAATTGTTGCACAATAATGGAAATATAATTACACCTCCCTATATAGCACAGGTTGAAATAATACTTAGGTCCTGAAAATGAAAAAGCAAATTTTTATTTTACAAATAATGATGCTATAAAAATTCAATGGTTTGCAAAATGTGTCCCAGGCCACAAATGTCAGGATCACCTGAGAAACTGTTAGAAATGCAAATCTTAGGTTGCCCAGCCTCAGAACTGCTGAGTCAGAAACTCTGAGGATGAGGCCCAGCAATCTGTTTCATAAGCTCCCAGCTGGTTCTGACCTATGCGAACATGTAGAAATCACTGCTCTAAATATATTAGAAGGGTATGACTGCAGGAACACTAGAATATAAAGAGTTTCCAAGAGGACATGATTACGAAAGCTAAACTCCATCTTCCAGAGTAGAGTATTAATGAAAAACAGAATAATCAGAATAGTAATATAAGACTATTCCTAAGAAATATAAAATAAGTACCAGATGAAAGAGGTAAGGGGGACCAAGAAATAGGAGCAGGAAGTATAGGACGGGGAACTATTACTTTTCTTGATAACACTTTTAATGGTATTTGACTTTTTATTTTATTTTTTTAAACTACGTTTTATTTATTTATTTTAAATTTTTTTCAGAAAGAGAGAGCTACAGTGGGGGAGGGGGCAGAAGGAGGGAGAGTGAGAGAAAATCTTAAGCAGGCTCCACATTCAGCTCAGTGCAGAGCCTGATGTGGGGCTCAATCCCATGACCCTGGGATAATGACCTGAGCTGAAATCAAGAGTCAGATGTTCAACTGACAGCCACCCAGGTTCCTCGGTATTTGACTTTTTAAGCTAAGTAAATGTAATTTAGTGAGAACAAACAAAAAAAGTGGTAAGTGATATGTGAACACTGACAAAAGCATAGATTTTCAGGAAAAATAGAAGAGACCAGTAGATTTGTGCAAGTGAATAATATCCTCTCCTATTCTATGCAAACTGTGCTTGTATCCATAATTGGCATGAGTCTTTGTATTATTTGCCTGGCCCTAGAGGCATTTGAGTTTGCTACTCAAATACATATTTTCTGAAAATAAGGTGTCACAGCTAGAGATTAAATGGACATCTCAGAATAACCATGTTAACGAATAAAGACCTAGCTGCCATTTATTTATGTTAACCATGTTAACGAATAAAGACCAAGGAAGCTGATAGAGGCAATAAAGTAGTGTGATCAGTGTTTAGAAGAAAGAACTATTGAGGTGCAATTGTATGGGGGAAAAGAAAACTAGAGTCAAAAATATCCATAAAACAAGTTTAGGAACTGGAGGAAGCACAGCCCTGGAATTGAAAGCAGAAGTTTAATTCCTAGAGCTTCCATATACAGATGCCCTAAAAGTAAATGGACACTCAGATCTGCAGTGTGGGAACAATGAAAAAACCGGGGTATCGAGTTGTCCACTGTCCATCTCTGTAGGAGTAGAGGTTAAAACTATGGCCCTGATAAATTGAGAAAGAAGGACAGAACTTTCTTGAGGAGCTTGACATTATTGGCATTGTGGGTTCTTTATTTTCCTATTCAGACTATGACAGTTCAATAAATATTGTTGGTGATGATCTATTGTTTTCACAGTGCCAGGGCCGTGTAATGTCTGATCATATAAAGCTAACATGAAACAGTGATTTATATTTTCCATGATTATTTGATGGATAACTAAACAGAATGTCCAAATATACACACAAATGAATTGATTAACCAGCCTCACTTTTCAAATAACCTCTGTTTTGTATTCAGCTTTCACATAGACTTTTTTGATTTATCAGAAGATTTAACTGTGTACAGTTTTTGGGTTTACATAGAGTAGGGTGAATTTTAATGAAAATCATTTATCATCTTCAGGACTTAGCCAATACATGTACAAGTCAAGCCTCTTACTCTCTTGCAAGGTTCAGCATATTGCAATGGAATTACATCAACTCCTAGAATAAGGACTTTAGGTTTTGAACTCAGCCTCTAAAAATTAATAACAATTTTTTAAATAATGATAATGAATCAATCTTTAAAATAATTATTTATTTTTGGCTTTTGTAGCTCAAACCCAATAACAGTTATAACAATAATAAAAATCATTTGTTGAGCACCTATTATACACCAGGTTTTCTATTAGTAATTTTTATACATTAACATTAATTTTATTTAAAATTAATGCAAGTTTCTCTACTTCATAAATAGAAACATCGAAGTTAGAAGACCATATGAAAATGTGGTCATATGGCTGTTAGGAGAACATAAAACTAAGTTTTCTCCCTCCAGTTATTATTTTCCCCCATTACAACAAAAGAGAGATGAGCAAAGAATATAAATTGATCTCATGTTTATCTGTGTTTAAAGCTCACATTTCTTGCGGCAATGCCACAGTGTATCACGAAAGAATTAAAGAAAGTAAACAACTTCGTCCAGTTACTGCATCAAACTCTCAACATGTTGAATAACTGATAAATGAATGAACAACTCCATGAGTATTTATTGGCGTGAACTAAAATCTTGACATATATTAATGCAAACAGAAGAGCTAAACATGATAGCTCTCTGTCATTTACTAGTATTTTACACGTGATGGAACAGGTTAAGAGAAATTAAATCCAGAGAATAAATAGTTGTGGGAGTGAGGGATGCAGGGGTGAACCCTGGTATAGCAAACTTCAAAGCCCATTCTTTTAATACTATGTCATGCTGCCTCAAAAATAGAAGCCAATGTTCCCTGTCAAATATTCCCTGTCAAGACTAGCATCCCAGTATAAACTTACATTGTGCAGTGCAAAATAGAGTAGTGGAGGAATTAAGAAATAAAAGACTGTGTATCTATTATTTATTTTTAAATTATTTTTAAATCCCATGTGCTATGTATATTATTTTACACAATATTTTACTTAATCTCGTCATAACTTTAAGCATGAGATATTACTTTGAGTATACTAACTGTTACATGAATAGATTCCAGAAGTTACAAGGGCTCAAAAAAGGCTGGGAGTTTACTTCTTGTTCACACAATATTTTTAGGTCAGTAAACAGTTATGCAAAGCAGTTGTCTTCCATGCTCATTCAGGGACACAAGAAAAGAGGGTTTCCATCTTCAACATGTGGGATTCAAGATCACTCTTGAGATCACCTCCATTACATTCATCCAGAAGAGGAAAAACCCCAGAGGAGAGTCATGTGGAAAGTTTATATGGAACAAGCAAGGAAACTGTGTTCGTTACTTCAGCTCACATCCCTGTGGCCAAATCCAACTATAGGGAAAGTGCGAAGCACAGTTTTGGCCAGACAACTATTTCCCAGGTACAATTTCCATTCTGGAAAGGGAAACATGAGCTTTTAGATCATCTCTGACACATAGGAGTATAATAAGTAACTCCATTGTTCATATAGGGGAACTAAGTCTTAAAGACATTCCATAACTTGCCCAAGGAGTCAAGGTTCTGGATGTGTTAGTTCATAGGCAAGCCTCACTGGCATTCAGCAAACTGTAGCCTATAAGCCAAATCTGGCTGGTCACCTGTTTTTACTGACAAAGTTCTACTAGAACCTAGCCATGTCCATTTATTTATGCATTGTCTGTGACTGCTTTCACACCACACTGGCAGAGTTGAGCAGGTGTGACAAAAGACCATGTGGCCTATGAAGCCTCAAATATTTTCTATATGGACCCTTGCAGAAGAAGTTTGCTGAATGTATTGATTCCTATTGCTTCTGTAACAAATTACCACAAACTTGGGGGCTTAAAATAACACAAATTTATTATCTCATGTCTTTTATAGTTCTAGAGGTCAGCTGTCACAAATAGCTCTTCCTGGGCTAAAGTCAAGATGTTAGCAAGGCTACAATCCTTAGTGGAATCTCTAGAGGAGAATCAATTTCCTTGCATTTTCAGCTTCTAGAAGTCACCTGCCTTCCTCAGCTTGTGACTCCTTTCCATCTTCAAAAGCAGCAAGTCTCTCTTGGCAAGCTGAGTCTTTCTCATGATGCATTATTCTGACACTGGCTTTTTTTTTTTGCCTTGTTATTCATTTAACAACTTTTATTATTATATTTGGCCCACCTGATAAACCAGGATAATCTCCCTACCCTAAAGTCAGCTGATTAACAACCTTAACTTTTATCTGAAATCTTAATTTCCCTTTGCCATTTGCCATGTAATATTCACAGTATCCGTGGGTTAGGATATGAACATTTTTGGAAGGTGATTACTCTGCCTATCAAACTGACTCCTTTCTACCACCTTTTTTCCCTAAAGGAGAAGTAAGGCTACAGTCTGAAAAACTGATCATAGCTTCAAAGGATGCTTAAAGTATGGATGAATAGAAGGGATGGAGAAGAGTACTCAAGTAAGAAAATATTTGGAGGAACTGTAAGGAAAAAGTCATTGAGTCAGAAATATGTAGGGTATGGAATGGATGGGAATTCAGGGATTTGCATAAAAGGAATGCACAAAGGCTCTGGAAGTTGGATCTAACTAGGTAGAATAAGATTATGTAGGATTTTAAAAAGACAAAGAAAAATACCATTCTTCATTACAAAGTTACAAAAGAGAATCCTTATCTAGTTTAGGAAAAGCATAGAGATATAAAGTATGAAATAATAAGGTGTTTAGTTTTTCAAATTTGGAAGTGCTCATACTAGCTACTATTGAACATCTATTCTGTATAGAGCCCATTATAGATATCAGTCTGTACAGAAGTCATTAGTGTTCCCAAGTTATAGATAAAGAAATTGAGACCCAAAGCAGTTGTTTTTAAGTTTGAAGAAACAAAGCCAACAAACACTGAACCTTGGCTTTCTACCCCAAAATGTCAGAAACCATGTATTTGTTATATTGTGGAGTTGGGATAAATATTGGGAACTTCCATCTGTTTTCTCAATCTCTACAGCCTGAAATCTAGATTTATTGTGGGTCACACCAAACCTAGGTGGAAATAGGTATAGTTGATACCTATGATTTGATTTTTCTCTTACTTTTTTGATTTACAAGATTAATAAATAACCTATGTGATTAAATACATGGGCATTTAACAAATGCATTCTAATCCATTTGCAAAGCACCATTCAAGGATTGATTCTATGGTTCTACAATGCTCTCTTTTGTATTTTGAATTGCAAATGCCCTACCACCATTTCTGCACGTCAATGTGAAATTCCTCCAACTGTCCTAAATACAGAAAGGAATAAATTGCATTTTCAGTACCATGGAAATAATTATATTTTCAAGGTCACAATCAATCATCATAAACTCACTACCTTCCTCTTGGGAAAAGAATGATTCAAATCCCTGATGTATTGCTTTTGTCATTCTGAAAAGAATGTGCCCACTGATACAGCAAGTTATGAAACAATCTGCATGATAGAAATTAATTATGCTCTTCAGTCTCTACTTCAATTTATGTTTCACAAAATAATAGCAATGATGATAATACTAGTATATATAATTATTATTTTTGTGTACTTCATTATTCAGGAAATGTCTTTATATTCAGTGTCTTGTTTAGTTCTGATAATAGTTCTCGGAGTCAAGACACTGATGACGATCATTGTTATCTTGTGGATCAGATGGCCTGGGAGGTTTTAGAACATTTTTCAAGGTCATGCAATTAGTAGGTAGAGTTGACAATCAAACCCAGGGTTCTTAAGAAAGGAAAAAACAGATGGCCTTTGTGTATGTTTTTAGAAGTTATATAAATCAAACAAAGCAGATCTTTTTTTCTCACTAATCTGTAAACAGAGCTGACCAAAATACAATAGTTAATTTGACAGATTCTGATTTCAGTGCTCCTAGCTTCTGGACTTATCTGCCCTTTCAAGTACTCCTGCCTCTTTGATGCGGATACTGGCTGTATTTTCTTCTATCTTTGTTATAATAGAATCCTGTAGGGTAAATTTTTCAACCAATCTTCAGTGAGGCACTGAACTCTCTCACCATCTTGATTCCCATTTCACTTAACACCAGTTGTTTCTTTTCACTGATTCTGGTTTTTATTTTAATATTTCTTCATGCTTCCCCTTTCCCTTGAGTCCATTTGAGTCTCTTTGGGAGCCAAAACCCATCTTTTGATGACCCAGTTGAAGTTGAGATAAAACATCTCCCTGACCTGAGAAACACTGGGATGGAGGATGGAGAAGCCAGGAGGAGCTAGAATGGGTCATGAAAAATGGGTACAAATGCACAGATGGTATGGATTTGTTTTCCTGAAATGGGGAGGGGAAAAAAAATGTAGAGAGTCTGAAATAACCCATAAAACAAAAGGGCCCAGGATGTGGGTAAAACCAGGACCAAAGGACCTCTGGTAGGCTGCAAATGTTCTGAGTCATTGGGTCCATGAACCCAATCTGACTTGAGAACCAAAAGGGGTTCCATTTGTGAGGGAATATGAAATATATACAGTAGTAATAACTATGCTTAACAGTGCTCTCCTGGGTTAATTGTGATACTCAGAACATTCATCCCTCCTTGAGCAGCTTGCAAATTGGAGAGTGTTTAAGTGAAATCAGTGGGTTAGAGCTCTTTGGACAGAAGTCATTTTGCTCAAACTGATAAAAACTCAAATACAGGGGTTTTTTTGTTTTTGTTTTTTTTTTTTTACTAAGTTAAGGAAAAATGTAAATAAGATGTTTGCTTAAAACATAGCTGAATCTCAAAAAAGAGTGTCAGGGACCTGTTGGTCTCCATCCTTCAGGTTTGCTTTGTTCTGTGTTGGCTTCACTCTCAGGAAGGAAATCCCATATCATGATCATTCTAGATTGATATTCCATTCCACCTAGTAATGCCCATGTAAAAAGAGATTCTCTTTCCTAGTATTTCTGGCAAAAAGCCATGGGATTGAGTGTCATTGACTTGGAGTGGGTCATAATCTACTCATGACTGAAACACTGTGATTGTGAATGGCCAGGTCTAGGATATGTGCCCATACATGTACTGGGGTATAAGGCCAGGTCATGAACTTAAAGTGGGGAGAAGCAATTATACAAAATAAATGTTAGTGCCATTATTAGAAGAAGTGAGACTGGGCTCTGAACAAGCACAAAACAATGCATATGTTCCACAGATAACTAGAGATAAGACTTATTAATTGCTTATTATGTGTTAGCAATTTGGAATTGCTTTACACAAAATAATTCAGTTAGTCTTTACAACAACCATACATGAAAGGAAAACTGTTATTGCTTTTTTTTTTTTTTTTTTACAGAGCACAGTGTGGCTGAGAAACTTCTCCCAAGCACACAGGGACTGCCAGAGAGAGTCATCAGGTAAGAACACAAACCTATTATTCAGGGACACACACTCTGTTGGGCAGACAGAGATCAGTCCAGGGATGAGGAGAGAAGCAGATACCTGAAAGCTGACTTGCACAGGAAAAGGGGGGATCTGAGGGAAAATACTCTTTCTGGATAAAATGCAAAGTGAGAATGAACACTTCTTCTCTTGCCCAAAAGGTACTCATATTTGGAGTGGACCAACCACACTGGCCACTGAGTCCACATCCATTAACATGGTTCAGCCCCATCCCACAGCAACCCCCCTCATTCCTTATGCATTGGAGTTTCTTTCTGTTCTTCCACGCAAAGATCCTCTTACTTCCTGTCCATCACATAGACTGTGTGCACCCTCAAGCTTCTTTCCCATCCTTGATGCCCTAGTGAGTCTACCCATTCTTCAGATCTCAGCAGGAATGTCCCTTGTGGGCCCTAAATTAAGTCCCTTTGCTCTAAGTTCCTGGAGCCTCTGGTATTTTCCCATCAAAGCACTAATCATATGTCACTCTAAAAACCTGGTTAATGTTTACCTTTGCAGATACACAATAAGCCCTCTGAGAAGCGTCTTCCAGCATTTGGCTGCAGGATCCTAGGTTTTAGTCCTAAAATTTCACATCCACTCCCTTTCCCTTCTATTTATAATATAATAGTTTCATTAGTGGCTAAACAAATACAAATAATCCCTCTTCCCCCTACACACACACACACACACACACACACACACACACACACACACCTCACCTGCTAACAGTGCTTCTCAGTTAAAACAGAGCAGTAGCTTGGGCTCAAGGGCAAGTGGAACCTTTTGCTCTTTCTTCCTGTTTGTTCCCTCAGTTTGGAAGGTGTGACTTGACCACAGCAGTCTTGGCAAAGGTTCTTTTCAACTGCACACAGCAGTCTGGGCTGATTAATACTCAGGCTAAGCAAGTGCTTACGGAAAAAACTGACTAGGGACAAAAATTAACAGAATCAGCAACGTTTTAAGAGCTCTCCACATCTAAAGATCTTAGTCTGGCCTTACCACCAAAGACAGACAAAAGTGAGTAAGGCTGACGGACTGAAACTGCCAATCATTATGGTTCGAGATAATGTTTTGTTCCTGAATATTACCCACATTTTTTCCTGATCAACTTCCTGACTGTGGAAGGTATAGCATGAAGCATAATATTCCCATAGAAAAGTAGATATAATTCTAATTTGTAGCTAGGCAAGGACTAAAAATCCCCTAATACAAAGCTACTATAATGTTGGGAGAATGTGGTGTGATTTGGACGACATGGTGTGAAAGCCCACCTCTAAAGGTCACCAGAAACACACCTCTAGTCAAAAGAATGTTTAGGCTATTTAGCTTGCTACAGAAAGGAATGATTTACCTCAGGGGAACCTAGGCAGGAAGAAGTAATTGGAAGTAGCTTCTTATAGGATTTTTGTTTTCATCATGTTAAGGGTACTGTTTAATGCCCATCACCCATTTTAGCTATGCCCCTACCCACTTCCTCTCTGGTAACCATCAGTTTGTTCTCTAGAGTTAAGAGTCTGTTTCTTGGTTTGTCTCTCTCTCTTTTTAACTTTACTTGTTTGTTTTGTTTCTTAAATTCCACATATGAATGAGATCTTATGGTATTTGTCTTTACCTGACTTATTTTACTTCACATTATACTCTCTAGCTCCAACCATGTTGTCACAAATGGCAAGATTACATTCTTTTTATAGCTGAATAATATTCTATTGTGTGTGTGGATATACATATTGTATATATATCCACACACACAGTATATATTTTAAGTTTTATTTATTTATTGATTTGTTTATTCATTTATTTTGAAAGAGAGAGCATGCATGAGTGGGAGAGGGGCAAAGAGACAGGGGGAGAGAGAGAATCCCAAGCAGGCTCCACACTTTCATCACAGAGTCCAACACGGGTCTCAGTCTCACAAACTGTGAGATAATGACTTGAACTGAAATCAAGAGTCAGATGCTTAACCTACTGAGCCACCCAGGTGCTCCTACATGTATGTATACATCACATCTTCTTTATCCACCCATCAGTCGATGGACACTTGGGCCGCTTCCACAGTTTGTCTATTGTGGACTCGGGTATTTTTGTGTATTTCCTTATTTATAAAATGTCTTTCTATTCAGTGTCTGTTCAGTTCTGATAATTGTCCTTTTATAGGATAAGAATAATAGAGGGTTCTAAACAGGGCTTAGAGAAGCAGGGGCCAGCTGGAATTCAGATATTATCAAAAAGTGAATGCTATTTAATGACTGGGTATAATAATAAATCTGAACTAGGAGGCAGGCAGAACAAAGTGGAGTTAGAATTGCCATATTAAAGAAGGAGCAGTCACTCAAAGAAGGCAGTGCATATCAGACGAGGATGGTTAGTCACTTTTGTGGTCATAAGGAGTCTTGTCTATAGCTTATCCAAACTTGGTCAGAGTGGCTATAGTGTTTGCCTTGCTTGGCCATTAGTTATGTTCTACTTGGAACATTGCACTCTGGTGTTAACCACCTTCTCAGTGGTTCAGGTTGGAATAACTAAGTGAAGTTCCTTCCTTGTGATCTATAATCTTGTTCTCTCTCCCCTCTCAGACCTCAGGATGCAATCTCACCGTTGTCACGCGATGAGAACACACCCCGCTCACCAGTACCAGAGGGAATGGAATAAGATGGAGCCAGCCCAGGAAAAGCATCACTCTTTGACAGACTACTAAGCCCTGAGTATGTCTCAAGAAAAAGAAGAGGGGAGATGTGGCACTTCCTTCCATACAGAAATGAATCTAGTCCTCTCACTGATCTCCGACCACAAAGAAGAAGAGTGGAAGAAACCTCACTGTTCTACTACTGCCTTCGAGACACAGGAATCCAGCCCACTTATCTAGTGTGTCCCAGGAAATGTCTCGGATTCCTAATCACAGTTCAGTTATACTACTTCCCTTAGGAAGAGTTGGTAAGAGAGTAGAGACAAATCCAGCTTAGGAATGGCAAAAAGCATCTTGCAAGGACACTCGAAGGCAGAAGAGTATCATATTTAAGGACTTGATACTGGGCTTTAGAGCCAGAAAACATAGTATCAATTTCTAATCCCACCATACCATTAGTTTTCATGTCATAGAAGGCAAGTACTAAGACTGTTCTGAAAATCTGTTCAGTAAGGTTGTTGTTAGAATTAAATGAAAAATATATATATATATATTTATATATACACATAATAATATATAATATAATATAACATAACAACATAATATATAATATATAATATATAATATATAATATATAATATATAATATATAATATATAAATATATATTTTGTACAGTCTCTGGAACATATTGTGCACACAGTAGCCATCGGGAGAGTTATGGAAGAAACCACTAGGTCATGATAGTCCAGAAAAAGCAAGCCAATGCTGGCATAAAAAAAGAGATTTCTTAATGGTGACAGTGTGAGAAAAACTGGGAATTAGAGATGAAAAGATGGCCCTTGTCCTTATGAAGTTCTCAGGCATTATTGAAATTGATATTTAATGTTGACAATGTAACATTTACATTCCTATTTATAATATAAATGTAGATGTTTTAGGAAGTGTCTGAGGTCTATAACACAGTCAGGAGGTGTGGTGTATTGACAAAGCTGGCCCTGGAAAATAGCACTGGACAAGGTCTCTGAATTTCTGTTCCTCCATATTCAGAATAAGAAATTTGGGGAAAATGGATAAGGAAGTGTTTTCTGGATTCAAGAGCAGATGTTTTATCATCTGCATAAGAAATGGCATTAGGAGAAATTTTTTTGCTAGCAATTTTAGAAGAAAAAGGTCCATTCTTGCTGCACTGAAGTGTATTTGGGTCTTGGCTTAGGCAGGGGAGATTGCATCAATTGACCCCCGGATACCTTTGCCAGATTTGAAGTCATAATAGAAACTACATTATCGGAAATTCATTTTGCCATACATCTCAAAACAAATCATCTTCAGGGGTCAGTGATTCTGATTTTGCTCAGAAATGTCATCAGTATACACTCTTGCCCTTTGTCTTCCCAAGGTTTTTACTTGTTTCTCTAAGTAAAAGATAACACTTTGATGGCCAAAGTAGAATGATCCCTTGCATAGCAGTCTTTTTTTTTACTTTTGGTAACATCTGGTAGGGAGCCAGTACAGCAGTTTGCACTTGTTAGTAACAAGGTTACAAACCCACAGAGACACAAGTGCAATCCTCCCTGGGAGAATAATTGTGTGGAATGGATTTGGTCAAGCAACTTAATCTCTCAGGCATAGGCTTCCTAAAAAATAAAGGAAGATGGATTAGGAATATTTTGGATAGGTTTGGATGTTCTTGATACACAAGGCATTTTCATTAGTTAGAAAAAGGAATTTAATTTAATGACATAAAGGTCAAGTATTTTGGTACACTATGTTATCAACAATTCATCTGGATAAAGGATATCTGCAAGTTTCTGTCTACACACTATTGTTGGTAAATTGAAATCAATAGAGCATTTAAATGTTATTGATTTCTTTTCAGATTTAAGGGCCACCTGTATATAAAATATATTGAAACTGAGTTTAAAATGTATAATCTTACATTGTTTAATGACATTCAGAATGGGGGCTGATTTAAAGATTTTTTTTGAGAGGGAAAAATACCATAAATCTTATACTTTATCTCTTTGTCATGTTACATATTTAATTCTTAAATTATGAAAATAATATTAACAATAGCTAACATTTACCAAGCACCTACTTTATAGCAGAAGCTGTGCCAATATTCTCTTTAATTTCACAGTAACCTTACAACGTAGGTATGGTATTGTTAGCTCCCGTATATGTATCAGGTGCCTGGTACATGGTGGAGTCAGATGTAGCACATCTAAAAGTGTTCATGATGACGTAATTCTCCATAATTTGAGGAGGCAGAAAAACACAAGGGAGAGTATGGTGGGTTGTCTTGAAAGATCTTCCTCCTCCCCACTGATGAGTCAAGTGCCCCATATTGATACATGCTCTTGTTAGTTCCCTTCCCTTAAATCCGGACTGGCACTGAGATCAGCCCATGATTGAAAGAATGTAAGGGAAGTGTGACTGAATGACTTTTGAGGCTAGCTTAGAAGAATCCTTACAGCGTCTTTCAGGGTATGTTTGGGATGTTCCTCTGAAGGAATGTTCTTTAGCCTGATCACTCTTTCTCGCTGACCAGTCTGGCCCATAGCAGGTCCAATGTCATGTTTGTACTGAGATAATAATAACCTAGATGGATGTCTATGCAGATGATTATGAGGAGAACTCAAACAAATTGAAGAATCCTAGGCTGCAGTTCCCTTATTTCTTTCCTTTCTTGAATTGAAACGTTAGGAATGCCCTTTGCCAGGCCTTGGTGATATAGGGATAAAGGAGACAAGGCTCCCACCACAAGATGCTCATCAGAAAAAGACACAGATCCATTTAGAACAGACGTGGGGAAGATTCCAAGAAAACTTTCCAGGTAGATAGTGCAGCAGGTGTGGGAACCCCTGACTAAAAGAGTTTGTGGCCCTTGGTGGAAAGTGGAAAGTGTGTGCCCAGATCTGGAGCTTAGCACGGGATAAGGCTAGGAGGCAAGCAGGAACAGGACTAGGTTCCTTCTATGAAAAAGGAGGGGGAAAAAAAACCCAACAACATAGAGAAATGTAAGACTGTATTTTATAGGGCAGATTTTGATAAAGTCCAGAAACTTACTATGTTTGAAGAGCCCACACATTTTTCTCAATCCTAAAAAACTAAGGTTAATTTTCTCTGAGTCGGAAAACTGTTGACTATTAATCCTTTTCCAGTGGTTCTGATAAGGAAACAGAAAGCAGAATTAAATTAAATCAAATTTTTTAAACTATTCACAGTATAATATCCCGGGCACTGTGCAAAAGCAAGAGCAAATCAGCACAATCCTTACCTTCTTGGAGCTTGGAAATCAAAATAAAGGAAATACTATGAAGCAATGGGGGAGATCTGGAGAAGCTATATAAGGAGAATTCCCTCATCTGGGACCATCTCTAAAATAACATTAACTGAAACTTATTTAGAGCTTAGCACTTCTATAAGATGCTCCGACTATTAACTTGTTTAATTTTCACAATATATGTGTAATTTGGGTATTATTGTATAATGTGTTATCTGTGCCTCTTTTAAAGACAAGGAAACTAAGGTATATGAAAATTAAGTAACTTAATGTTTCACAGCTTATAACTAACTGGTGGGACCTGAACTGAAAGCCAGGCAATTCAGTTTGAATATTTTCTCTTAATTGTAGCATGATAATAGGTCGTGTTGTTTCTGGTCAAATTGTAAATTTCCTACTGTGGGTTTCTCCAGTGCCCCCACAAGAAATGATAGGGGCTTAGTGTGAGGCTCAGGAATCACATTCTTTTAAGCTTTATTTATTTATTTTGAAAGAAAGAGAGAGAGAGTAGAGAGAAAGGAAATGAGAATCCCAACCAGGCTGGGCACTGTCAGCACAGAGCCTGACAGGGGCTCCAACTCACAACTGTTGGATCATGACCTGAGCCCAAATCAAGAGTCACATGCTCAACCGACTGAGCTACCCAGGCGCTCCAGGAATCACAATTTAAACAAGCACTCTGAGAGACCATGAAGGGTACTGTCCCCAGACCATACCTGAAGAAACACCCCCCCTAAAACATAAAGTCACCACATGTGGGAATGCAAAGTCATTGTGATGGGTTTTAGGGACACTAACTGGTATTGCAAGGAGCATCATATAGACACAAACACAGGGCAACTGGAGTCCTGCAAAGCCTCCTGGCTGCCTCCCTACTCTCCATGAGGCATTTACATATATATATATATATATATATATACATACCTACATTAACTTCCAGAAGGCCAAGGAATGAATAAATACTTGGCCAGCCACTTCAGGGAGGAAGTTCCTTGGTCCTTCTCTATGTCAATTATAAAGAATGAACTATGGCCAATTCTTGTCTATCCCAGCCTGCTGGTTAAAATCTTCTAAATTAACTTCACTCTATTAAAATCCTAGTTTTATTTTTAGTCATATACTTCCAATTCCAAAACTAGTCATTTGAAAAGCACAAAATGAGACATCTCAACTATGCAATATTACAAGTGTTCTGTTAAAAGTAATTCAAAAGCATGGGTTTCAAACAGAAAGCGATTAGGCTGTTGCAGACATTTTCACAAAAAGCAACTCCCATATGCATTATTTTCTATAAACATTTCACAAAAGGGTGTGTGTGTGTGTGTGTGTGTGTGTGTGTGTGTGTGTATATACATATATCATATCAACTTCCCTTAGGCAAAGGATCTGAATCTTACTCCTATATAATACTTTGGTTTCTACTTTGAATCCCACCTATAAAAACTGACGCCCAGATGTAGGCAGTGAGTGACTCAGGGTAAAATAGGTAGGAAGGATAGGAGGTATTTCTAGAAGGCTGTAAACACACCCTCAAGATCATATGAAAACCTCATTCCAGAAAGTCTGAGTTTAGTTATAATGTAATGGACTTGCCTCTTTCTGTCTTCCTTTCTTTCCTCCTTTTTTCCTCCAATCTTCTCCTTCCCTGTCTTTCTTTCCTGTTCTTTGAGCTCCCGCTGGATGTATTAATTTTCACTCGATTTCATCACTATGAAATAGGGAAGGCAAGCTACTGTTGATTGTGTACTATGTTCAGGAATTTAACATTCAGATTAAAATGCAACATTATAGGGACACCTGGGTGGCTCAGTCAGTTAAACGACTGATTCTTGATTTCGGCTCAGGTCATAATCTCATGGTTCTATGTGAGTTCAAGCCCTGTGTTGGGCTCCATGCTGTCAGCTTGGAGCCTGCTTAGGATTCTCTCTCTCTCTTTCGGCCCCTCCCCTGCTTGATCTCGATCTCTCTTTCTCTCTCAAAATAAATAAATAAACATTACAAAAATAAAATGCAACATTATACTCATATAATGTTTCTCCCTTCCTTCCTTTCCTTCCCTCCCCTCCCCTCTTCCCTCCTCTCCTCTCCTCACTTCTGCTTTCCTGTGGGTCGCTTACAGGTCTTGGAGTTCTCCTCCCAGAAACTCCTTCAATTTACCTTCAAATTTAGAAGTAGAGTTTTCTACCTCAATGGAAAAAAATCATAAAATTGAACCTAACCTGGCCAATTTGGATTTCATACGTATTTCTTTTGAAAACAAACACAATATCACCGGATAGTTTTTTATCAGCTAGACTTGGGTCACTAGCATCTCCTTGGAAGCAGGAAATGAAACTCCCCACCCACTGCCGAGCTATATTATTCAACAAATATCCAACAAATATGTATTAGACACCTATCATATGCCGGGCACACATCACATGTTGGAGGTACTTTAGTGTCTGCAGTTATGACACTTCTATTATAATAAACAGAAAACAGGGTATCATCAAATTCTCAAACTAAATCTAAATACTATTACCTGAAGAAAGGGAAATAGATGCTGGCCAGGCAAAGACACACACACACACACACACACACACACACACACACACACACACACACCAATGGTCACCACAAGATGGGAGCTGCATTCTTACGAAGAGTGGTATAATGTTATAGTAGAAAGGAATTACGCACAGTTCAGCCTATCTTATGGATAGAACAACGGAGTCCCAGAAAGGGTAATTAATTCAACAAGTAATTAAGAACACTAACGTTTTTGGTATCATACTTTTAACCAAGGGTTTCTCATCCCAAATGAATGTGGTGTTTTTCTTTGGTTTCCTCAGTCAATACTTTAACATCTGACATCCACTTGCTAACACATGTGGTAAAGGATAATGCACTTGGTGTAGGGAAGACACTAGGTTGGGGTCAAATTTTTCCCATTTCTTGGAAGCAAGGTAAATTTTAGTCCTTTCTTGCCTGTACTACAGTTAAGAATTTCTAAGAACCCATCCCCCCCAAAAAAAATCCTTCGGAAAGATCCTGTGGGTTCTATCCATTCTCTGAAATTTACAGGGATTTGAATAGGTCTTGAACTAAAAATTATCATCATCTTCATCATCAACCAATTCCCTGTTCTGTATTTTCACTCAAACCAAAATCCAGCAAAATCCTCCCTTTAAATGCCCCTTTACCTGAATTTTCCTCTACTAGGTTCATTTTTAAGGAGAAAATTCCAAACACAGCCTTCTTATTATCCCAACCACTAATCCCTCCTATTTCTCATGTACTTCCTGTTTAATGATTGTTTGCCTAATAAAACTACATAGGGAAACTATTCCAAACTGTTAACTCTCATTTTTCACCCTAGAGAAATCCTCCTATATACTTTAATGATAACAGCCATTTCCCTTATCCATGCTTATTGTAGAGATCCCACTATTTTCTGTACCTCAGACCTTCATTATTCTAAACTCTATTACAATTTCTATAATAAGTTCTCATGCATGTAAAAGTTTGCTAACTTAATAGACCTACACTAAATTTCAAGAGGGAATAATCTCCAGACCCTGACCCATCTCCCCAAGAATGTTCCAGGGGAAACCTACCTTGGAGGTTCAGTGTGTTTCAGTAATGGCAACAACATACAACAGGGTCTCCAAAGGCATCTGTTACTTCTTTTAACAGGAGCCCTGGTATCCTCTTTGGCCAAACTCAAGGCCATCAAGTGGCCATTTGTCTTGTGGACAAAGGATATCATAAGATAGGTGAAATACCAGGCTCCTTAGCATGCTTTCTGAACTTGCCTCTGTTTACCTACTATCTACTTCTGTCATTCCCCGACCAAAGCTTTATATTTAGTAGCATGGATCTGCTGCTATTTCCCTGCATATACCAAAGCTTTAAAATGCCCTCAAGTTTTCCCATTTGTTGATCCTTTTGTCTATTACTCCCTTCCCTATTTACCTGCCTTGTGTTTTTTATTATTTAATAACTCAGCTGGGGTGCTTGGGTGGCTCAGTCGGTTAAACACCTGACTCTTAGTTGCAGCTCAGGTCATGATCTCATGGTTCATAAGATTAAGCCCCATGTCAGGCTTTGTGCTGATGGTACAGAGCCTGCTTGGGATTCTCTCTCTCCTTTCTCTCTACCCCTCCTCCACTCATGCACACTCTCTCTATCTATCTCTCTCTCAAAATAAACATAAAAAAACAAAAAATAAACATAAAAACTCAAGTTACATATTGGTACATGTTGGCAACTCTAAGAAGACTTACTTGATGATACCTCATCTTCAGACGTATAGGGTGATTAAAAATAATTTAATACATTCAAAAACTTATTATTATTCCATTGTGTATAAACAACAGTTAAATAAGGTAGAGGGTAATTTGTATCTCAAAGAAAAATTCAGTTCCTGATGACTTTCAGGTGACTTTTGCAAAATCATTGTGCAACAGATTATTACATTTGTTTAAAAGTCTCTCCAGTATGCAATTGGTTCTATGAAACTAGTGCAACCTTATTTCCGAAGACAGACAACCGTGGTATAAAAAGGAAACTCAGGGGCACCTGGCTGGCTCAGTCGGTAGAGCATATGACTCTTGATCTTAGGGTTGTGAGTTCAAGCCTATGTTGGGTATAGAGATTACTTAAAAAAAAAAAGGAAAACCATAGGCCAATATCACTTATTATAATAAATGCAAGAATCTAAATCAAACATTTTCAAACAAAATTCAATAGTGTTAAAAGTTACAATTAAAAAAAGATAATTTATCATAGGAATAGAAGGGTGGTTTAATATACAAAATGTATATTTCATCTATCTAGTTATATATTAGGAGAGAAAGTAATTTCATGAAACTTAGCATTATTTGTAATAAAATCTCTCACCAAACTAGGACTATAATGGAACTCCCTTAATCTTACGAAGGTATATGCACTCCACCGCTCCCACAAAAAAATTTAGAAGCCTCTTTCCAACCCCCTCTCCCAGCATCACGAACAAGACAAGTGTGTCACCACCACTGCAACCACTTAACATTATCCTCAAGACATAGATAGAAAGATATAGATAGATAGATAGATAGATAGATAGATAGATAGATAATAGATCAATAGACAGAGAAGAAAACAAAGCACTTATTATCTGTAGAAGATATAACTGTTCACATTTTTAAAAATAACTTTAAAACCTATAAATAAGCCAAAATAGACAGCAATATAATAAAAAAATAATATATACAATAGCAACAAAAATTAAAGTACCTATGAATAAACAAAATATGCACAATATATTTATGGGAAAATTATGACTTTGATGACTAACATAAAAGAACATCAAAATAAATTGAATGGTACAGCATATGAATGGATGGGAAAGTTCAATATCATACAGGTGCTATCTATTTCCAAACTGATCACTAGGTTCAATGCAATTCTGATGAAAACTTCATTGTTCCTTTCTTCAGGAATTTAATTGGCTGACCCTTGAATACATGTGAAAGAGATAAAGGCCAAAAACGTTAGAGGAAACAGAATAAAAGCATGTGTAAACATGTTATTCCAAATATTAATATTATTATGAAGCTACATTACATAAAGAATGGGTGGTATTTGTACAGAGTTGGACAAATTGAACAAATTTATTCTGTTTGGAATAAAACATGTTCCAAAAACAAAATCACTAATATATGGAAATTTGTTATATATGAGCTGACACTGAAGACCACAGAGAAAAGGAGAGCCTATTCAATTTATAATGTTGACGTGTTTATTATTTAGAAAAATAAATATAGATAGACCCCTACTATTATGCCATATATGACAGGTTCAAATGGGTAACAACTAAAATGAGAAAGAAACTTAAAAAGTATAGAAGACTATCTTTATAACTAAATTTTTCCTAAAACTTGTTCAGCATAAAAGTAAATACTGGTAAATTCAATTATATTAAAATTTAAAACTTCAGTTCATCAAAAGACAATATTAAGAAATCTGTAATGCATATAACTGCACAGATTTGTATCTGGAGGATATAATGAATTCTGAAAACTAAAGCTTTAAGGTAAGAATAATTATCATCTGGTACTACAAGAAATGCAAAGTGGTACAACCACTTTGGAAAACAATCTAGAATATGTCATAAAATTGATCATACATATATCCTTTAATCTGGCAGTTCCATTCAGCTATACAGTTAAAGTCAGCCCTAGAGGAGCACTTGCTTATGGAACAAGGATACATGTCGAGGATGGTCCCAGAAGTATTTGTAATAGTAGACATATCAAGTTAGAAGGTAAGTTAATGGGCTTCTGTTCTATTGATATGTGCCTTGCCTTATGTTTGTGTTGCATATTTTCTACTGAACTATTAAATACTGCATAATTTAAAACATTACAACATTTTAAAAATTCATGACATGCAAGGGGCATAAATAATATTCTAAGAAAATTCAGAAGAGAACATCGTTATCTTAAGATTATTTTAAGATTGTGAGAGCAAAGACATTCTTGTGTGTGGCAGCATTTTAACAGGCCCTGAAGGATGTATTATTCATTATTTATACCTTGCCCTGTTTTTCAAAAGATTTTAAATTGCTTATAAAAATGTTATGAAACAAAATTAAAAAGTAACAAGGTGCAAAAACCAAGATTTAGGGAAAATAATGAGTAAAAAACAAAAAGGGAACAAGAAAGGCATAACATTAGCAGATTGGAATTCATAGCATTCAGTTAATTATTTTTAGGAGGTGGGATGTCAATTTGTCTCTAGCTGAATGAAAACGAAAATATTATCAGTTATTGTATCACCAGTTAATAAGTCCATTAAAAGAGAATGGCAGGGATTTTTGGTTCTTTGCTTGTTGGTTTGTGTTTTGTTTTTTATCGGCACTATCTTCCTAAAAGGAGATGCTATGAAATATGGCAACAAAGGCCATTTTGAGCAAAAGAACAAAATTAAGATACCAATATAAAACTAAATACACAAATAAGTAAACAGATGATGTAAACAGGAGTCAAACAGGAATTCTACCTGCCTTTGCTATAGATGCTTGATGATGATTAATATGTTTCCAAGGACAGACTGGGGTCAGAGAGACGGAGAGTAACACTCAGTGGTACTCAAAGTGTTGACCCTGGACCAGAAGTTAGCAGCACATCCAGGGAATTTGTAATAAATACAAATTCTTGGCAACACTCCAGACCTACTGAACTGGAAATCCCAGGTATCAGCCCAGAAATCAGTGTTTTTAACTCCAGGCAGTTCTGATGTATTCTGATGATTGAGAACTCCAAGGCTAAGGAGTTTGGATCATAAGCTGTATGTAATAAAGGACCACTGACATTATTGGCATCCAATCTCAAACCCCTTTGGGTTCCTGTGCTCCTGTATCCCAGGGTCCAGGATAATTTCTGTCATTCAGATATGGCACTATGAGCCAAAGAATATACTCCTAGCTTCTAGTGCTTTTCAATCTTGTAAGAAAATTTTAAAGCAGGATTTCTCAGGCTTAATAACTTTGACATTTGGGGCTGGGCAATTCTTTGCTCTGAGGGGGTTTCCTGTGCATTTTAGGATGCTTAACAGCATTCCCATAGGGTGTTTAATAGCATCCCTGGCCTCTCTACCCACAAAATGCCAGTAACATCACTTCCCTAATGTCAGTCAGTCAAAAATACCTCCAGATACTTCCAAATGGTTTCTGGGGGACAAACCTGCTCCAGTTGAGAACAACTGTACTGAAGTATTCCCAAATTAAAATGAATAGCCTGGGTGTCATTCAACCCCTGAGACTGCTCTTACCTTTATCCTTGGTTCTACCAGCATTGTATCAAGGATCAGATTGGATGAGAAATTTTTCTGAAGGGCTGCATATGCCAACTCAGAGTATATCCAAATTAAGCTGATAATGAAAATGATATGATAGTCATGAAAATAAAACTATAATAATTTAGCTAAAAGAACTTGAAATGGTCTTCCTCCAGAAAGAGAACCCAGAAATGTAGGAAGTTAATTCCAGGGCCTTTCAAAGATAACAGACTTCCCATTAAAGCCAATGCTAGCCCAGAAGAATTAATTTTAAAAAGATTTTGGATGACGAAAGTCTTTAAATTTGAATATACAATTATCTTGGGAATTTATTAAACATTCATATTCCTGGGCTTTATTCTCAATTATGTTGATTTAGCAGGCCTGGCTGGGGCCCAGGAAATAGCATTTTAATAAGCTCTCCAGGTATTTTTGATGCAGGTGTGGGCTGGAACTACACCTTGGGAAATACTGCTTTTAAAAATGAATAAAGGGAAGTTGAGTTACTTTGCTAACAAAGACACACTTCCTTTTCAAATACAGGTTTTAGTCTGGACTATTCACTGTCACCTTTTATCAAAAGGAGCAGACAAATGGGTATTGGTGAAAATAAGTGAAACAGCCCTGATATAAAACAGTAGGCACTGATGGGTGCCATGGCTAATTAGAATACGACAGTAGCTACTAAGCTACAGGTGATCATTGCTCATCAAAACTGATGTTCATGAGCACCAGATCTCCTGATATCTAGACATAAGCTGGACATCTCTGATTTTTATGGCAGTTTTTCTGATCTTAAAAAGATAATTATCAGTAATTCGACTTCTGTTTAGGATCTTAATTTTTCAGACCAGATTTGGACCACAAACCGCAGGTGGTGACATCTGTCATAAAGGAACCAGTCCATCCAAGGACTAGTGGAATGAAAGTCAGAGTGGCAGGATCCATGTCTAAGCTGAAGGTTTCTTTGAATTGCATCTCTACTATACACAAAATCCTCACTGTTGTGTGTTTGTGTGTGTGTGTGTGTGTGTGTGTGTGTGTGTGTGTGTGTGTTTGAGCACTGTAGCTCAAACTTCCAGTATGTAAAGCTGTCTATACTTGTACAGCCAATGTGTTGGCTTGGAAAGAAGAAAGGGAAAAGATGCCAAGGGGAAGGCAGACATTTCTAGCCCTGCCTCTTGATGGTTCCAGTGGAGATGGCCACCATTGCATGCACTAGATATATCCGAGTTCCCTTTGGAGATGAACTGTCCAAGAGGCTAGATAAAGCCAGAACTGGAAGATGAGCAGAAAGACACAGCACTGGGAGCTCACCAGAGTGTCACTCAGTCTAAACCACCTGCCTACATACAGAAATATGCTTTGCAAAAGGAAGGTGAGAGGTCAGAGCCTAATTAAAGGTAATAATAATAGTTATCCAGTTAGTTAGAGAGCTAGCCCCTAGACAGACATACACACACATGTACACACTTGCAAATTAGATATCTGGGGATACACAATTGGTAAATCTTGAAGCTGGAAATTAGGACCTATGTCTGTCTGTCTACAAAATTCATGCTTATAATTTTCACATAGGGTTTCCATTCATAAATGATTTAAACAGAAAACTATGCAAATACCAAGTGCACAGTTTTGAATCATACCTGCTCTTAGATGAACATTCAAGGTACTACATGAAGTTAAAAGGAATGTTCTTAAAGCAGCACTCAGTCTTGATGTAATGCAGTTGTCTAATTCTAAAACTCAACTTGTTTTATGACAAACATAAACCTAATGATAGCTTTTAAAAAAAATTTTGGCATGAAAGAAACACTACCTTATAGGGGAAATATAAAGTCCTAAAAGTCTCTCTCTCTCCCTCTCTCTCTCTCTCTCTCTCTCTCTCTCTATATATATATATATATATATATATCTTAAAATGAAGACAATTCAGTAGTTCTCTTTCTTTCCAGAATGTCTAGAGCTCTATAACACCCTTAACATTGCTGCAGCCTGTAAGGAAGAAATACACAGAAATTTCTAGACAGCATATTCACAGAATTGGAAAACTTGGGTTATTCTAGCATCTTCACAAGTTTCTGAAATAACAAAGAAATACAGAAATAGCTTCAGAAAAGGAATACTAATGAGTAAGACTACACCCTCAAGACTGAACTTTTTGAATTTGCATACAGAAAGCTTAAAAACTTTCTGAATTTAATACAAGATTATTGACACAAGAAAGTGCTCAGTACATGAGACTCTGAGATACGGATTTACATGGAGCCCAGAATTAGGACCAAAAGAATTAGGACCAAGATACTTTGTAAGAATTGTGTGCTAATTAACCCTCTCTCCCCCAATTTAATACCAGTGTTTCACAGTGGAACTGCTATTAACACTTAGTACAGGGAAATTCTTCTTTGCAGAAACTGTTCCAAGCACTATAAACAATGACAGTAATTCCTCATCCCCTAACTAAATGTTAACACCTCCAGGCAAGAAAAATGTCCTTGACCATTAAATGCTCCCTAGCAATGCAGAACCATCCCCTAGTTGAGAACCATTAATTATGCCTGTATTCTGTTAAGTAAACGTGTGGCGGAATCTTTGTTTAAATAACTATAGTATTTATTCCATGATATTTCCCCAAACAATCCTGTTTGAGCTAATAACATCTAAAGAAAAGAACCTCTTCACATTTAATTAAGAGCAATATTTGGGTCCCTTCAATCCTCCAGTATTTATTAGTCATAATTCCAGAGGATACTGGAATTATCCTCTGCCATTATCTACTGCCACATGTGAGTGGACAGGCTCCACCTGCATCCTCCCATCTTGAGAATGGTCCTGCTGAGAGCCACCATTTGTTTGGTTATTACCCTCACTAAAAGTCATCTTTACTGTCTTTATCTAATTCCAGGGGTTAAAAAGAGAAGTCCCAACATTTCAATTCCATTCTAAATCCATTAAAATCACAATGCAAGTTCAGCAAAATTATATTTATACCAATTATAGTTCTGACACTATACTAAGTGTTGGATATAAAATGGTGGATAACCAAGACATGGTGTGAATCTTGAGAAACTCATATTCTAGTACAAGATAAACAAATAATTAGTATAGAATATGATTAATGCTAAATGAGTGCATAGTATAATAGTACAATCCTGAAGCAACACAGAGTGGAAAGTGAATAACCTTATCACAGATACAGAAGGCATTTTAGCAGATACTCAAATCCTGAGCTCCTAATGGTAAATAGGCATTCATTACATGAATGTTTTTTCTAAGCATTGTGATTAGCCTATGGAATGATAAAAGGCCTTTAACCAAAATAGCTAATGGAATATAAAAATTTATAATATTTCTATAAAGAAGAGCAGAGAGTGGTAGGAAAGTAGCCTAAAGATAGAATTAGATTCAGTTCATTTAGGACCTAATGCATGTAAGATGACAGTTACATCCAATTGCTTAAAACCCTCAAATGGGTCTCCATTATTACAGAACACTACTCAGCAATTAAAAAGAATAGATGGGCACCACCAGGGATGAAAACTCAAAATAATTACGCTGAGTGAAAGAAGTCAGACAAAACAATAGTATATGTAGTACTATTCCATTTATCTAAAACTCTGAGACATGCAAATTAGTCTATAGTGAAAGCAGATCAGCAGTTGCCTGGGGATGGAGATGAGGGCAGTAGTGATGGGGAGAGAGAGAGATTACAAAGGGATACGCAGGCCTTTGAATGTGATAGATATGTTCACTTTCTTGATTGTGAGGATGGTTTCATGGGGGTATTTCTATGCCAAAAGTTATAAAATTACACATGTTAAATGTGTCATTTACTGTATGGCAACTATACCTTAATAAACTTGACAAAAAACTAAGCAGGCAAAAAAAAAAAAGTGTTCTAACAGAAGACCATGGAGGAGGGGAAGGAAAAAAAAAAAAGGGAGCCAAACTATAATAGACTCTTAAAAACAGAATAAACTGAGGGTTGATGGGGAGTGGGAGAGAGGGGAGGGTGGGTGATGGGCATTGAGGAGGGCACCTGTTGGGAGGAGCACTGGGTGTTGTATGGAAATCAATTTGGCAATAAATTTCATATTTTTTAAAAAAGTGTTCTGCGTTGCATTTGACTGCCTAAAAGCTATCAGAATACACATAGAACCCCAAATAGTTTCTCATTGCAGTGGTGTTACAACTGGGTGAATGGGGGCCCTGGGAGAAAGGGGACTTTTCTTCACATATTTCTCAATTCAGTTAATCAAATATTGTGATGTACATTCTCCATACCAAACACTCATGCTGACATTGAAAACACATTACTAAACAATACAGGAAAATCACTATCATTGAGAAGAATATGGTGTGATCATATGTACCATATCATTTAATTTAAAATATTAAATATAAAAAAGTTAATTTTTTTTTGTAAAATGCTGATTTCTAAAATCACTGTCTTTGCATTCATACATATGTATATGTAATATGTGTGTGTGTGTTGGGGGGTTATTCATTTTATTTCTCCTTCCTATAATTATTTTCCTGGACTCTTTTTCACCTTTTATTTTATTTCATTTTTATTTATTTTAATTTACATCCAAGTTAGCTAGCATATAGTGCAACAGTTAATTCAGGAGTAGATTCCTTAATGCCCCTTACCCATTTAGCCTATTCCCCCTCCCACAACCCCTCCACTAACCCTCTGTTTGTTCTCCATATTTAAGAGTCTCTTATGTTTGGTCTCCTCCCTGTTTTTATATTATTTTTGCTTCCCTTCCCTTGTGTTCATCTGTTCTATGTCATAAACTCCTCATATGAGTAAAGTCATAAGATATTTGTCTTTCTGTGACTGACTAATTTTGCTTAGCATAATACTGTCTAGTTCCATTCACATAGTTGCAAATAGCAAGATTTCATTCTTTTTGATTGCTGACTAATACTCCATTGTGTGTGTGTGTGTATATATATACATATATGTACATATATATAATATAAAATATTATATAATATTATAATACTACAATATATATATATATATATATATATATATATATATATATATAATGTCCATTGATGGACATTTGGGCTCTTTCCATACTTTGGCTATTGTTGATAGTGCTGCTATAAACATTGGGGTACATGTGTCCCTTCAAAACAGCATACTTGTATCCCTTGGATAAATACCTAGTAGTGTAATTGCTGGGTTGTAGGGTAGTTCTATTTTTAGTTTTTTGAGGAACCTCCATACTGTTTTCCAGAGCGGCTACACCACTTTGCACTCCCATCAGCAGAGCAAAAGAGATCCTCTTTCTCCATATCCTTGCCAACATCTGTTGTTGCCTGAGTTGTTCATGTTAGCCATTCTGAGGTGTGAGGTGGTATCTCATTGTGGTTTTGATTTGTATTTACCTGATGATGAGTGATGTTGAACATGTTTTCATGTGTGGGTTGGCCATCTGGATGTCTTCTTTGGAGAAGTGTCTATTCATGTCTTTTGCCCATTTCTTCACTGGATTATTTGTTTTTTGGGTGTTAAGTTTGGTAAGTTCTTTATAGATTATGGATACTAACCCTTTATCTGATATTTCATTTGCAAATATCTTCTCACATTCTGTCGGTTGCCTTTTAGTTTTGCTGATTGTTTCCTTCACTGTGCAGAAGCTTTTTATTTTGATGAGGTCCCAATAGTTCATTTTTGCTTTTCTTTTCCTTGCCTCTGGAGACGTGTTGAGTAAGAAGTTGCTGCGACCAAGATCAAAGAGGTTTTTGTCTGCTTTCTCCTCCAGGATTCTCATGACTTCCTGTCTTACGTTTAGGTCTTTCATCCATTTTGAGTTTATTTTTGTGTATGGTGTAAGAAAGTGGTCCAGGTTCATTCTTCTGCATGTTGCTGTCCAGTTTTCCCAGCACCACTTGCGGAAGAGACTGTCTTTATTCCATTGGATATGCTTTCCTGCTTTGTCAAAGATTAGTTGGCCATATATTTGTGGGTCCAATTCTGGGTTCTCTATTCTCTTCCATTGATCTGAGTGTCTACTTTTGTGCCAGGACCATAGTGTCTTGATGATTACAGCTTTCTAACAAATCTTGAAGTCTGGGATTGTGATGCCTCCTACTTTGGTTTTCTTTTTCAAGATTGCTTTGGCTATTCAGTGTCTTTTCTGGTTCCATACAAATTTGGGGATGGTTTGTTTTAGCTCTGTGAAGAATGCCGGTGTTATTTTGATAGGGATTGCACTGAATATGTAGATTGCCTTGGGTAGTATTGACATTTTAACAATATCTGTTCATCCTATCCAGTAGCATGGAATATTTTTCCATTTTTTTGTGTCTTCTTCAATTTCTTTCATAAGCTTTCTATAGCTTTCAGTGTATATATTTTTCACCTCTTTGGTAAGATTTATTCCTAGGTATTTTATGGTTTTTGGTGCAATTGTAAATGGGATCAACCCCTTGATTTCTCTTTTTGTTGCTCCATTTTTGGTGTATAGGAATGCAAGTGATTTCTGTGCATTGATTTTATATACTGCAACTTGCTGAATTCATGACTCAGTTCTAGCAGTTTTTTGGTGGAATCTTTTGGGTTTAAATACAGAGTATCATGTCATCTGTGAAGAGTGAAAATTTGATCTCCTCCTGGCCAATCTGGATGCTTTTTATTTCTTTGTGTTGTCTGATTGCTGAAGTTAAGACTTCCAATACTATATTGAGTAACAGAGGTGAGAGTAGACATCCCTGTCTTGTTCCTGACCTTAGGGGGAAAGCTCTCAGTTTTTCCGCTTTGAGGATGATATTAGTGTTGGGTCATTCATATATGGCTTTTATGGTCTTGAGGTATGCTCCTCCTATCCCTACTTTCTTGAGGGTTTTTATCAAGAAAGGATGCTGTATTTTGTCAAATGCTTTCTCTGCATCTATTGAGAGGATCATGTGGTTCTTGTCCTTTCTTTTATTGATGTGATGAATCACATGGATTGTTTTGCAGATATTGAACCAGCCCTGCATCCCAGGTATAAATTCCACTTGGTCGTGGTGAATATTTTCTTTAATGTATTTTTGGATCCAGTTGGCTAATATCTTGAGGATTTTTGCATCCATGTTCATCAGGGAAATTGGTCTATTGTTCTCCTTTTTAGTGGAGCCTTTGTCTGGTTTTGGAATCAAGGTTAATTCTTGCTTCATAGAAAGAGTTTGGAAATTTTCCTTCCATTTCTATTTTTTGGAACAGCTTCAAGAGAATAGGTGTTAACTCTTCCTTAAATGTTTGGTAGAATTCCTCTGGAAAGCCATCTGGCCCCGAACTTGGTTTTGGGGAGATTTTTGATTACTAATTCGATTTCTTTACTGGTTATGAGTGTGTTGCAATTTTCTATTTCTTCCTGTTTCAGTTTTGGTAGTTTATATGTTTCTAGGAATGTGTCCATTTCTTCCAGATTACCCATTTTATTGGCATATAATTGCTCATAATATTCTCTTATTATTGTTTGTATTTATGCTGTGTTGGTTGTGATCTCTCCTCTTTCAGTCTTGATTCTATTTATTTGGGTCCTTTCTTTTTTCTTTTTGATCAAACTGGCTAGTGGTTTATCAATTTTGTTAATTCTTTCAAAGAACCACCTTCTGGTTTCATTGATCTGTTCTACTGTTTTTTTTGGTTTCAATAGCATTAATTTCTGCTCTAATCTTTCTTATTTCTTGTCTTCTGCTGGTTTTGGGTTTTATTTGCTGTTCTTTCTCCAGCTCTTTGGGGTGTAAGTTTAGGTTGTGTGTCCGAGACCTTTCTTCCTTCTTTAGGAACGCCTGGATTGCTATATACTTTCCTCTTATGACCACCTTTGCTTTGTCCCAGAGGTTTTTGGGGCTGTGGTGTTATCATTTTCACTGGCTTCCATGTACTTTTTAATTTCCTCTTTAACTTCTTGGTTAGCCCATTCATTCTTTAGTAGGGTGTTCTTTAGTCTCCAAATATTTGTTACCTTTCCAAATTTTTTCTTGTGGTTGATTTTCAGTTTCATAGCATTGTGGTCTAAAAATATGTATGGTATAATCTTGATCTTTTTGTACTTGCTGAGAGTTTATTTGTGTCCCCGTATGTGGTGTATTCTGGAGAACATTCTATGTGCACTGGAGAAGAATGTCTATTCCACTGCTTTAGGATGAAATGTTCTGAATAGATCTATTAAGTCCATCTGGTCCAGTGTGTCATTCAAAGTCATTGATTCCTTGTTGATTTTCTGATAAGATGATCTGTCCATTGTCATAAGTGGGTGCTGAAGTCCCCTACTATAATGGTATTACTATCAATGAGTTTCTTCATGTTTATGATTAATTGATTTATATCTTTGGTTGCTTTCACATTTGGACCATAAATGTTTACAATTGTTAGGTCTTCTTGGTGGATAGACTCCTAAATTATGATATAATACCCTTCTTCATCTCTTGACACAGTGTTTATTTTAAAGTCTAGATTGTCTATAAGTATGGCTACTCTGGCTTTGTTTTGTTGACTGTTAGCATAATAGACGTTTCCCCATCCCCTTACTTTCAATCTGAAGGTGTCTTTAGGTCTAGAATTGGTCTCTTGTAAACAGCATGAAGATGTATTTGTTTTCTTAGCCATTTTGTTATCCTATGTCTTTTGTTTGGAGCATTTAGTCCATTGACATTAAGAGTGAGTACTGAAAGATATGAATTTATTGCCATTATGTTGCTTATAGATTGGAGTTTCTGGTGGTATTCTCTGGTCCGTTCTAGTCTTTGTTGCTTTTGGTATTATTTATTTATTTATTTATTTATTCATTCATTCATTCATTCATTCATTCATCTTTTCTCCCCTCAGAGAGTCCCCCTTAAAATTTCTTGCAGGGCTGGTTTTTTTTTTTTATTTTTTTTTAAATATATGAACTTAATTGTCAAAATGGTTTCCATACAACACCCAGTGCTCATCCCAAAAGGTGCCCTCCTCAATACCCATCACCCACCCTCCCCTCCCTCCCACCCCCCATCAACCCCCAGTTTGTTCTCAGTTTTTTTATTTTAAATTTTTTTTTAACGTTTATTTATTTTTGAGACAGGAAGAGACGAAGCATGAACAGGGGAGAGTCAGAGAGAGGGAGACACAGAATATGAAGCAGGCTCCAGGCTCTGAGCTGTCAGCACAGAGCCCAACACGGGGCTAGAACTCACGGACTGCAAGATCATGACCTGAGCCGAAGTCGGCCACCTAACAGACTGAGCCACCCAGGCACCCCTGTTCTCAGTTTGTAAGAGTCTCTTATGCTTTGGCTCTCTCCCACTATAACCTCTTTATTTTTTTTTTCCTTCCCCTCCCCCATGGGTTTCTGTTAAGTTTCTCAGGATTCACATAAGTGTGAAAACATATGGTATCTGTCTTTCTCTGTATGGCTTATTTCACTTAGCATCACACTCTCCAGTTCCATCCACGTTGCTACAAAGGACCATATTTCGTTCTTTCTCATTGCCATGTAGTACTCCATTGTGTATATAAACCACAATTTCTTTATCCATTCATCACTTGATGGACATTTAGGCTCTTTCCATAATTTGGCTATTGTTGAGAGTGCTGCTATAAACATTGGGGTACAAGTGCCCCTATGCATCAGTACTCTTGTATCCCTTGGATAAATTCCTAGCAGTGCTATTGCTGGGTCACAGGGTAGGTCTATTTTTAATTTTCTGAGGAACCTCCACACTGTTTCCAGAGTGGCTGCACCAATTTGCATTCCCACCAACAGTGCAAGAGGGTTCCCGTTTCTCCACATCCTCTCCAGCATCTATGGTCTCCTGATTTGTTCATTTTGGCCACTCTGACTGGCGTGAGGTGATATCTGAGTGTGGTTTTGATTTGTATTTCCCTGATGAGGAGCGACGTTGAACATCTTTTCATGTGCCTGTTGGCCATCCGGATGTCTTCTTTAGAGAAGTGTCTATTCATGTTTTCTGCCCATTTCTTCACTGGGTTATTTGTTTTTCGGGTGTGGAGTTTGGTGAGCTCTTTATAGATTTTGGATACTAGCCCTTTGTCCTATATGTCATTTGCAAATATCTTTACCCATTCCGTTGGTTGCCTTTTAGTTTTGTTGGTTGTTTCCTTTGCTGTGCAGAAGCTTTTTATCTTCATAAGGTCCCAGTAATTCATTTTTGCTTTTAATTCCCTTGCCTTTGGGGATGTGTCGAGTAAGAGATTGCTACGGCTGAGGTCAGAGAGGTCTTTTCCTGCTTTCTCCTCTAGGGGTTTGATGGTTTCCTGTCTCACATTCAGGTCCTTTATCCATTTTGAGTTTATTTTTGGGAATGGTGTGAGAAAGTGGTCTAGTTTCAACCTTCTGCATGTTGCTGTCCAGTTCTCCCAGCACCATTTGTTAAAGAGACTGTCTTTTTTCCATTGGATGTTCTTTCCTGCTTTGTCAAAGAATAGTTGGCCATACTAACTTTGTGGGTCTAGTTCTGGGGTTTCTATTCTATTCCATTGGTCTATGTGTCTGCTTTTGTGCCAATACCATGCTGTCTTGATGATGACAGCTTTGTAGTAGAGGCTAAAGTCTGGGATTGTGATGCTTCCTGCTTTGGTCTTCTTCTTCAAAATTACTTTGGCTATTCGGGGCCTTTTGTGTTTCCATATGAATTTTAGGATTGCTTATTCTAGTTTCCAGAAGAATGCTGGTGCAATTTTGATTGGGATTGCATTGAATGTGTAGATAGCTTTGGGTAGTATTGACATTTTGACAATATTTATTCTTCCAATCCATGAGCAGGGAATGTCTTTCCATTTCTTTATATCTTCTTCAATTACCTTCATAAGCTTTCTATAGTTTTCAGCATACATCTTTTACATCTTTGGTTAGATTTATTCCTAGGTATTTTATGCTTCTTGGTGCAATTGTGAATGGGATCAGTTTCTTTATTCGTCTTACTGTTGCTTCATTGTTAGTGTATAAGAATGCAACTGATTTCTGTATATTGATTTTGTATCCTTCAACTCTGCTGAATTCATGTATCAGTTCTAGCAGACTTTTGGTGGAGTCTATCGGGTTTTCCATGTATAGTATGTCATCTGCAAAAAGCGAAAGCTTGACTTCATCTTTGCCAATTTTGATGCCTTTGATTTCCTTTTGTTGTCTGATTGCTGATGCTAGGACTTCCAACACTATGTTAACCAACAGCGGTGAGAGTGGGCATCCCTGTCGTGTTCCTGATCTCAGGGAAAAAGCTCTCAGTTTTTCCCCATTGAGGATGATGTTAGCTGTGGGCTTTTCATAAATGGCTTTTATGATGTTTAAGTATGTTCCTTCTATCCCGACTTTCTCAAGGGCTTTTATTAAGAAAGGGTGCTGGATTTTGTCAAAGGCCTTTTCTGCATCGATTGACAGGATCATATGGTTCTTATCTTTTCTTTTATTAATGTGATGTATCACGTTGATTGATTTGCGAATGTTGAACCAGCCCTGCATCCCAGGAATGAATCCCACTTGATAATGGTGAATAATTCTTTTTATATGCCGTTGAATTCGATTTGCTAGTATCTTATTGAGAATTTTTGCATCCATATTCATCAGGGCTATTGGCCTGTAGTTCTCTTTTTTTACTGGGTCTCTGTCTGGTTTGGGAATCAAAGTAATACTGGCTTCATAGAATGACTCTGGAAGTTTTCCTTCCCTTTCTATTTCTTGGAATAGCTTGAGAAGGATAGGTATTATTTCTGCTTTAAACGTCTGGTAGAACTCCCCTGGGAAGCCATCTGGTCCTGGACTCTTATTTGTTGGGAGATTTTTGATAACTGATTCAATTTCTTCACTGGTTATGGGTCTGTTCAAGCTTTCTATTTCCTCCTGATTGAGTTTTGGAAGAGTGTGGGTGTTTAGGAATTTGTCCATTTCTTCCAGGTTGTCCAATTTGATGGCATATAATTTTTCATAGTATTCCCTGATAATTGTTTGAATCTCTGAGGGATTGGTTGTAATAATTCCATTTTCATTCATGATTTTATCTATTTGGGTCATCTCCCTTTTCTTTTTGAGAAGCCTGACTAGAGGTTTGTCAATTTTGTTTATTTTTTCAAAAAACCAACTCTTGGTTTCGTTGATCTGCTCTACAGTTTTTTTAGATTCTATATTGTTTATTTCTGGTCTGATATTTATTATTTCTCTTCTTCTGCTGGGTTTAGGCTGCCTTTGTTGTTCTGCTTCTATTTCTTTTAGGTGTGCTGTTAGATTTTGTATTTGGGATTTTTCTTGTTTCTTGAGATAGGCCTGGATTGCAATGTATTTTCCTCTCAGGACTCCGTTTGCTGCATCCCAAAGTGTTTGGATTGTTGTATTTTCATTTTCGTTTGTTTCCATATATTTTTTAATTTCTTCTCTAATTGCCTGGTTGACCCATTCATTCTTTAGTTGGATGTTCTTTAACCTCCATGCTTTTGGAGGTTTTCCAGACTTTTTCCTGTGGTTGATTTCAAGCTTCATAGCATTGTGGTCTGAAAGTATGCATGGTATAATTTCAATTCTTGTAAACTTATGAAGGGCTGTTTTGTGACCCAGTATATGATCTATCTTGGAGAATGTTCCATGTGCACTCAAGAAGAAAGTATATTCTGTTGCTTTGGGATGCAGAGTTCTAAATATATCTGTCAAGTCCATCTGATCCAATGTATCATTCAGGGCCCTTGTTTCTTTATTGACCGTGTGTCTAGATGATCTATCCATTTCTGTAAGTGGAGTGTTAAAGTCCCCTGCAATTACCACATTCGTTATCAATAAGGTTGCTTATAGTAATTGTTGTATATATTTGGGGGCTCTGGTATTTGGCGCATAGACATTTATAATTGTTAGCTCTTCCTGATGGATAGACCCTGTAATTATTATATAATGCCCTTCTTCTTCTCTTGTTACAGCCTTTAATTTAAAGTCTAGTTTGGCTGATATAAGTATGGCTACTCCAGCTTTCTTTTGGCTTCCAGAAGCATGATAAATAGTTCTCCATCCCCTCACTCTCAATCTAAAGGTGTCCTCAGGTCTAAAATGAGTCTCTTGTAGACAGCAAATACATGGGTCTTGTTTTTTTATCCATTCTGATACCCTATGTCTTTTGGTTGGCGCATTTAATCCATTTACATTCAGTGTTATTATACAAAGATACGGGTTTAGAGTCATGGTGATGTCAGTATGTTTTATGCTTGTAGCGATGTCTGGTACTTTGTCTCACAGTCTCCCCCTTAGGATCTCTTGTAGGGCTGGTTTAGTGGTGACGAATTCCTTCAGTTTTTGTTTGTTTGGGAAGACCTTTATCTCTCCTTCTGTTCTAAATGACAGACTTGCTGGATAAAGGATTCTTGGCTGCATATTTTTTTCTGTTCATCACATTGAAGATCTCCTGCCAATCCTTTCTGGCCTGCCAAGTTTCAAAAGAGATCAGTCACGAGTCTTATAGGTCTCCCTTTATATGTTAGGGCACGTTTATCCCTTGCTGCTTTCAGAATTTTCTCTTTATCCTTGTATTTTGCCAGTTTCACTATGATGTGTCGTGCAGAAGATCGATTCAAGTTACGTCTGAAGGGTGTTCTCTGTGCCTCTTGGATTTCAATGCCCTTTTCCTTCCCCAGTTCAGGGAAGTTCTCAGCTATTATTTCTTCAAGTACCCCTTCAGCACCTTTCCCTCTCTCTTCCTCCTCTGGGATACCAATTATGCGTATATTATTTCTTTTTAGTGTATCACTTAGTTCTCTAATTTTCCCCTCATACTCCTGGATTCTTTTATCTCTCTTTTTCTCAGCTTCCTCTTTTTCCTTAATTTTATCTTCTAGTTCACCTATTTTCTCCTCTGCCTCTTCAATCCGAGCCGTGGACGTTTCCATTTTATTTTGCATCTCGTTTAAAGCGTTTTTCAGCTCCTCCTGACTGTTCCTTAGTCCCTTGATCTCTGTAGCAAGAGATTCTCTGCTGTCCTCTATACTGTTTTCAAGCCCAGAGATTAATTGTATGACTATTATTCTAAATTCACTTTCTGTTATATTATTTAAATCCTTTTTGATCAGTTCATTAGCTGTTGTTATTTCCTGGAGATTCTTCTGAGGGGAATTCTTCCGTTTGGTCATTTTGGATAGTCCCTGGAGTGGTGCGGACCTGCAGGGCACTTCCCCTGTGCTGTGGTGTATAACTGGAGTTGGTGGGCAAGGCCGCAGTCAGACCTGATGTCTGCTCCCAACCCACCGCTGGGGCCACAGTCAGACTGGTGTGTGCCCTCTCTTCCCCTCTCCTAGGGGCGGGATTCACTATGGGGTGGCGTGGCCCATCTGAGCTACTTGCACACTGCCAGGCTTGTGGTGCTGGGGATCTGGTGTATTAGCTGGGGTGGGTAGGCAAGGTGCATGGGGGCAGGAGGGGGAGGCTTAGCTCGCTTCTCCTTAGGTGATCCACTTCAGGAGGGGCCCTGTGGCAGCAGGAGGGAGTCAGACCCGCTGCCGGAGGGGTGGCTCCGCAGAAGCACAGCGTTGGGTGTTTGCGTAGAGCAAGCAAGTTCCCTGGCAGGAACTGGTTCCTTTTGGGATTTTGGCTGGGGGTTGGGCGAGGGAGATGGCGCTGGCTAGCGCCTTTGTTCCCCACCAAACTGAGCTCTGTCATCCCAGGGCTCAGCAACTCTCCCCCCTTTGTCCTCCAGCCTTCCCGCTTTCTGAGCAGAGCCGTTAACTTATGACCTCCCAGATGCTAAGTCCCGCTTGCTGTTGGAACACACTACGTCTGGCCCCTCCGCTTTTGCAAGCCAGACTCGGGGCTCTGCTTGGCCTGCGGGCCGCCCCTCCGCCCCGGCTCCCTCCCGCCAGTCCGTGGAGCGCGCACCGCCTCTCTGCCCTTCCTACCCTCTTCCGTGGGCCTCTCGTCTGCACTTGGTTCCGGAGACTCCGTTCTGCTAATCCTCTGGCGGTTTTCTGGGTTATTTAGGCAGGTGTAGGTGGAATCTAAGTGATCAGCAGGAGGTGCAGTGAGCCCAGCGTCCTCCTGTGCCGCCATCTTCCTAGTACCTCCGCAGGGCTGGTTTAGTAGTCATGAATGCCTTTAATTTTTGTCTGGGAAACTTTTAATTTCTCCTATTTTGAGTGACAGCCTTGTTGTATAAAGAATTCTTGGCTGCGTATTTTTTCAGTTCAGCACATTGAGTATAGCCTGCCATTCCTTTCTGGACTGCCAAGTTTCTGTGGATAAGTGTGCTGGAAACCTGATCTGTCTTCACTTATAGGTTAAGGACTTTTCCTTTGCTGCTTTCATGATTCCTTCCTTGCTGGAGTATTTTGTGAATTTGACTATGATATGCCTTGTTGATAGTTGGTTTTGTTGAATCTAATGGGAGTCCTCTGTGCTTCCTGTATTTTGATGCCTTATCCCAGGTTAGGAAAGTTTTCTGCTATGATTTGCCCACATGGCCCTTCTACCCCATTTCTCTCTCTTCCTTTTCTGGGACCCCTATGATTCTGATGTTTTTCCTTTTTAATGAGTCACTGATTTCTTTAATTCTTAAATCGTGCTCTTTTGCCTTAGTCTCCCTCTTTTTTTCTGTTTCATTATTCTCCATAAGTTTGTTCTCTATATCACTGATTCGCTGCTCTGCCTCATCCATCCTTGTCGCTGTGCATCCACTATAGATAGCATCTCAGTTATAGCCTTTTTTATTTCATCCTGACTAGCTTTTACTTCTTTTATATCTGCAGAGAGGGATTCTAATCTATTTTTGACTCCAGCTAGTATTCTTATTATCGTGATTCTAAATTCTGGTTCAGACATCTTGCTTGTATCTGTGTTGGTTAAGTCCCTGGCTGTCGTTTCTTCCTGCTCTTTCTTTTGGAGAGAATTCCTTCATTTTGTCATTTTGAAGGAAGAAAAGGAATTAATGAGATTAAAAAAAATTAAAATTAAAGATAAAATTTAATAAGATTAAAATTAAAAAATTAAAAACAACACAAACACACACACACACACGCACACGCACACACACACAAATCAAATAAATGATGCTAGATCCTAGGTGTGTTTTGGTCTGGGTGTTGAAAGGGGCTTGACTGATTACAGAAAAAAGGGAAAAAAAGGAATCTGTTTGAAAATTTGTAAAGATGAATACACTGAAACAGAATAAAATGAAATGATGGAAGTAAAATAGAATTTGTAAAATTTACAGAACAGTAAAAAATACAGTTGAAAAAATTTTAAAAAATATTTTTAATAAAAATTCAAAATAAAAATAGATTTTTTTCTCTTTCTGTTTTCAAAAAAAGAAAAGAAAAAGAGAGAAATAAAAAAGAAAATTGAATAGATGCACCAGGAAACAAACTGAAATACGATTGAAATTACATCCTTTTCCCCTAACATTCAAACTATGAAGCACTTTATAGCTCATAAACTGTGCAGGTGGAGCGACTTCTATTCCTGGAGGGTGAAGTTGGCCCAGTTGGTCAGGGCTTAGTGTAATGGCTCCATTATCCACTAGATGGCGCTGCTTAGCTTACTGGGGTGGATTGTTGGGGCACTTGTCAGTGTGTATGCACATGCACGGGAGTAGTAAAAATGGCGTCACTCAGCTACCCAGTCTCTAGTAACAGAATTCTATTCTCCTCAATCAGCAATCTTGCACCCGTCCTTTGTCTCTGGCTTCCATCCACTCCCCACTTTTACACTGTCCGTGACCAAGCCCCAGGCAGCAACTCTCTCCTGAGTTTTATCTCAGGTGTGGCTGTTTTTCCCAACCCCTTACTTCTGAGAGACTGTGGCTTTGACCTGTTCTGCCCCTCTGCAAGAGGGTCTCACTGAGCAATGACCTGGTGCCAGCCACACCCAGGAACATTCATGGAACCGTGTTGCTGCCAATGCCCAGAGACTGTGGCTGGGTGCCAGCCTGCCCCAGAAAATGTTCATGCAATCATGTAGCGGCAGCGTTTCAGGGATTATGGAAAATCACAACACACATCTGGCATCAGGCCTCACCCTTAATGACCTTGTTCCAGCACCAGCATCTTATTCACCTTTTAAACTTCTACTTTTTTCTAAAGGCAGATCTAAAGTGATCCTTCATTTGCGAGGTTTTTCCTAATCTCAATTGTACACTGGGCACCCCTTTGTGTATGTCCTCACAAAGATTCAACCATACTTCAATCATATAACATATTAATCTTCTTTCACTTATTTACTGGCATGAGTGTCTCCACTACAGTATCATCTTTATGAAAGCCATTGTCTGTATATTCTGAGCAATTATTAATGTGCACAACATATGAGTATATACTTACTGAAAGAATTGATGTGATGCTTCTCAGTCTTATCTTAGTTCATATGTTCTAAGGCAGGAATGGAAAAGAGATACAATCTGCTGTGGCAAATTCAGTCTACCAGTGTTAGTAGGCCTCTACTGACAAAAGTCCTAGTGTCATTTCTGAATTCTACACAGAGGGTCTTGTTTGTTTAGAAACACCTGTCATGGGTTTAGTAGGGGGATATGAGGATATAAACACCACATGCTTGCAATTTCTAGAATTAGAAGTACGTAATTAGAACATTATACAAAACAGTACTTTAAACCAGTTTTCTGTCCAAAATGGAGTGCTACCATTTTTGCCTAGAATGCATATCCTTTTTTTCCTATTTGCCATTTTGGGTGCTAAAATTGAGATGCCCTTCATCTTCTCACATACCCTTAATTAGATGAGAAAAAAAAACAGTGACAGATATTTGGCTCTATAAAAAATTAATATTAAATTGTGGGTGATTGAGAGATGATGAGAAAGAAAAGGGGGATGGTGGTTAAAGATGACTTGGTAGAAGTGGACAAAGTGTGAGAATCTCCTTGACAGGGAAGGTTCAATGATGTATATGTGCTATGGCAAACCCACCCTGTGTGACTGGTGTTTCTAAATGTCAAGGGATTTCAACCAAAATCTCAACCAGATCAGAAAAAAAAGAATGGCTACAAGATGTAGACACCAATAGGTTATAGAGTTAAGTGTAAGCGTGAGGACCATGGAGCTTAAAGTGTTTATAAAAATGTAAACATGGAGCTTCTGGGTGGCTCAGTTAGTTAAGCACCTGATTCTTGATTTTTGCTCAGGTCATGATCTCACAGTTCTTGAGTATGAGGCCCGCGTCAGGCTCTGTGCTGGTGGTGCAGAGCCTGCTTGGGATTCTCCCTCACTCTATGTCCCTCCCCTTCTCTCATGATCTCTCTCTCTCTCTCTCTCTCAAAATAAATAAACTTTAAAAAATGTAAACATTACACAAATCTTGAGGAGGCAATTAATATCTTATGAAATATGAGAGAAGAGTAAAGATTTTATGAAAATATCAAAGTACAGGACTGTCTGGATTACAAAGATCATAATATGATCATACCCTTCTTCACAGATTATAATAGATCTTTGATTATTATTTTATTGAATTCTTATGACTATTCTCGAAGATCAGCAGGTCAGGAATCATTATCTTTTTGGAATGATCTGAACCTTCCAGAAGTTAAAAACCTAGAACCAGTGAGTCAGGGAAGGAGAATGATCCAACATTTCCTCCCCCTTTCTATTCAAGGTCTCTCCTCCTCTTCCTCCTTTCCTTTCTTCCTCTCTCCCTTCTTCCCTCCCTCTGCCCTTTTCTCTCTTTCTCTCTCCTTCTCTCTTTCTTTCATAGATTGAGCATATGTGAACCTTCATTTAACACTTAAAAGCTTGTACATTGGGGTTTATGGTTTGAAATATAGGCAACAAACATACACAGCTATAGATGAAGCTATAGGAAATAGTGAAGTTGAAGGATCACTATAATAATGAAGTTGAAGGTGACTTACTTTTTGAAATAAACATGTAATATGAACTTATATATTGCCATTGACTTTTCCCCAGGAATTAAATGCAAAAGATTCTGATCATGTAGATCTGGCATATTTGGCCTTAATCATTTCAACTTTTACTAAAATGTGACTTCTTGGGGTTTTGTATGTATGTACCAGTATACTACATGTGTATAATATACTGCATATGTATGTATGTATACATGCACACACACACACACACACACACACACACACACACACACACAAATAATTTTAGACCAAAACCAAGGAATTCTCTCTTTATGTCTGTGGTTGTTTGACTGGGTTAGGAAATTGCATTTATAAAAGGCCTTTTGGCCAGAAACGATGTTATGCTCTGAAAAAGAAACTTCTTTCTTCTTTGATGAAGACAATTTTTTTTTCTTTTCATGGGAACTAAACCATTCTCCAATTCCCCTGGTGGGATATGAATTAATATAGTAGAACAGAGTTTACTCTCAACAGCTGCGACTTGCACCTGTGGTGTATTTTTTAATCCTTTTTCACTGCAGTATGATAGAGAAAAAAGCAGGGGGAAAGGCTTTATGGGACCTTCCAACTGAGATGCTTAATGCATTATTAGGAACAGAAATTCTCAGTGGGATTTACCCATTCCTATTAGGAATTAGGCTTAGAGAATCAAATATGAAAAGTATATAACATTTCCCCAACCTGAGCTGAGATTGGCAGTGGGATCCACACCCGTCATTTTCTGGGTTTTCTCCAATCTGTCATATCAGGGTTCCCCAGATAATTTCATCTCCTGCCTTCTTTGATCCATAGCCTATAGTGCAGAGGTATTTATAGCTCCACACTGGCATTATGTGAGCATCACTGGCCAAGACAGAGCACACAATCAGCTTTGCTGTATGCTTGTTCCACATCATTAAGCATTAATGAAGTGATCTCTAATTGTTTCTCATTCCTGGACTCCAGGCTCTTTATTGCTCAGTACTCCTGTATAGCTTTCCTTAGAAGTCAAGTTAACCCTCCCAACTGTCGAGATGGCAGGCTGATGCTTCCCTATGGAGGCAATATCATTAACCTGCTATGAGTTGGAAGGCAAAGGAAGGGGGAAGGATGTTCTTAATCATGGGTATCTAAAAAACATCCTCAGTGCAGCTTTCAGCTGCCAATTCTTTCACCTCTGAATCCCATGTGTTGCCATCCACTTTCAGCTTCGTGTGAAGATCTCCGCCAACTATTAAAACTATCTTAGCATCATTCATTGCTATATGGAGAATTTTTCAGCAATGGATGTGCATAAATGTGTACAATTTCTGGGGAAATGTCTCTAGGAAATAATGTCTATTAAGAGAAAGTTGTTTAGAAACTACAAGTATAATGAAAGCAGTCAATTTACACCATCACACACACATAAGGGTTTTTCATATGCTTTGTGTGCATATTTTGAAAAAAAATGCTTTAGATGCGTCTCAGCAAAACAAATCCTTCCCAACAGAAATAGAAATAATGGTCAACTTATACGTGTGTTTTGAGAGAAGAGGAAAGTTTTATTGCTGACTGTTGAAAAAGAAAAGTGAAAGGAGCAAATGCTAATAAAGACTCTCACCACACTTGACAATTTAATAAGTGGAGATTATGAGAATATTATTATCTTAGCAGAGTATTGCATTTCACCCAGAATCTCCCCATAAAGCCCATGTGGCAAATCTAGCTTAGAATTCAGTGCTAACTTTCAAACTGGACAAATATGACCTGAAATCTCCGAACACAGCAAACAGTTCCTGTTGACCAAGTAGTAAAATAAAATTCAGGAAGGGGGAGTGGGGAGTTTGTGAAATTCAACAACCTCAGGAGTTATTAGACAGAAGACTGTTCATTTTTAACGAGGACTGTAGGGTATTTAGGGTACACAAATGAATGTGGTTCTGATTTAAAATATCAGCCACATATTGCATACAAATATTTAAAGGAAGGCCAAGTTGTAGTAAACTTTCTATGTGGTCAGGTTACATCAAAATGCATTCTAAAGGGTTTGATTAATATGACTGCACTGAATCAGAAAAGGAATCGATACTAATTATTTTCCACTTATTTTGAAATATTAGTGTCCCATATTGAAGCCAAAAGTACCTAAAGAACATATGCTCCTTTAGGTATCCATTCTCATCATTTTGCATCTCTGAGTTTCTGTCTTCCCTTCAGGACCTCCCATAAAAGTGTCAGCCAGCCATATTTTTGCTTAAGCAGATGCATGTGCCTCTTTGACTCAGTTTTCGGCCCTTGTGGCTCCAGGGGTTCAGTGCTTATGGCATTCCCTACAAGAACACGTGTCGGTGGCTGAGATTTCTGCATGCCTGTCACTTCTTTTTGGATTGTACTGCACAGTTGAGTGGGTCTGTCCTTTGAGTGACTGCAGGGACAGGGGCTGGGAGACAGTCAGAAATCAGAGTGACAACTTAGCTCAAACAGATCCTCTTATCACGTCCACTTCAGAGGACAAGTGCCTGCAGCTGCATTTCCACCACATCTGTGGGCTTAAAAGTACATATTTACTTAAAGCCATAGGATTTTCAAATCTGAATAGGAGCTTAGGGCCCCCCTTGTTTTTTTTACAGTTGAAGAAAGTGGCACCTAAGAAATGAAGGGGCACTTTTTCCTGGTGAATGTCAGGACTTGGACTTGAACTTGTGCCTACTGATGCTTGGTACCCCTAGAAACAAGGCTCTTTTTATATTCCCTTAAGATTACATTATTATACCATTGGGCCAGGGCTGTGAGGGACTTGGGTACATCTGTGGTGTGAGTAGAGTTTTCCTCTCTTTTTTGATATAGTCTTCCTACCTCTCACACCACTGAAACTGCCTTACAAATATGAGCAGTTGATTTATTTAGAAAGAAAACTTTAAATGAAAATATAGTTTACTAGTCTAACTCCATTATCCTTTCTGGGAAAGCCATTCAAAGTCTATATCCTGCTTATATTTAATCTCTCAGTGTATGTGGTTAATATAGGATCTCTCAGTATATCTATAAAAAAGGCACTCAATCAATGTATTTCATTTGAATTAATTGTTTCCTTGAATTATTTGGGGATGTGTGTACAAAGGGAAAAGTGGGCTGTCAATTAAACAGATGAGACTGTCCACATCAACAGAATTCAAGTGTATTCATAGTATGGAATAATTCCTCCCATGAAGAAGGTTATGTATACAGTAGACAAGTACTTCCAGCTGTACTGTCTTAGCTATCCACCAATTTACCCTTCCCTGGCCTAGGCAGTATAAAAAGAAAGGTGTTAAGAGGGTGTTAACAATAGGGCTGGAAGGAAGGTTCAATCCATTCCAGATGTGGTAGTTGACACCTTGTCTTAACTTTGTTCTCAGTCTAACACCTCATATATCATTGACAATGGGCCAATCAGGAAACACACCCAAAGATTGAGGTATCATGATTAGGTGCTAATAATTAGGGCTGGAATTCCTTTGACTGAAACAAACATTTTGGTAGTCTGTTTCTCAGAGTTTCACACTAGATCTTTTTTACCTGACTTTGCAATTATACTTTTTAAACCCAATTTTGCAATTACATTCCTTTTATTCTATTGCTCACTCTATTTAGAAAACATGAGTGTGCTTTGTTTTCCTTTTTTCTACCCTATTTGGAAACCACAGGATATGATATTCTGAGCTGTATTGCAGAATCTAATTTATCACTAGATATGGGTTTAATGCTGCCTTTTTGAAAAACAAGAGGGTAAAAAAGGCAAGTAAGTTTTTAGTTTTATTTTGAAAAGTATTTTAACCCGAAAGACTTCTTGAAAGAGCTTCAGAAACCACCAGGGACCACCCTTTAAGAACCACTGAATTAAAAGATATTCTCATTAAACTGATTAATCTCCAAGAGTTTGGAGCATGAATAGAAATAGAAATAGAAATAGAAATAGAAATAGAAATAGAAATAGAAATAGAAATAGAAATACAAATACAAATACAAATACAAATACAAATACAAATAGCTTCTATCCTTCTCAGGGATAGAAGCTGAGATTTGAAAATGGGTAACATACTGAAAAGGGTGGAGGACATTTCTTATACTGAGAAGAGAAAGACTGAATCAATGGAAGGAAGAAAGCATTTGACTAATGTAGAATAGGTTGTTCTAGAAGACCCAAGCTTCTTCAGGTGTGGCAATGTTACAGCACTTCAATGAGAGAATAGCCTAAGACAGGTACAGATGCTTGAGGTTACATTTCAGTTATACACACATTTACTTACAGATAGTAAATGTCCAAAATCTATGACAAAACTATTGTTCTCCAAAACTCACCTCCAGTGTATCTGAGAGGAGCAAGAGTGCACCAGACCATTTAACAAATCAAGATCTCTATCAAAAGAGAAATTAATGAAATCACTTACCTTAGTTAGATGGAGGAACCCTAAACTGAGGTGAGGTTGTAGCTCTACAATCCGATATTCATTTTAGACCTCACTGAGAAGCTGACATTTAAGCAAAGACAACACATGAGGAATGCAACTATGCAGCTAGCTGAGTGAAGAAGAGCCACTGCAAATGTCCCAGAGTCAGGAAAATGCCGGAAATGTTTTAAAAAACTAGGAGGAAACCAGTATGTCTAAACCAGAGTGGCAGTGGAAAAGAAGTTTAGAGAGTAACAAGATGTCAAATTGTGTAGGGTTTTGTAGAATTTCAGCTTTTACTCTAAGTGAAATGGGGAGCCATTGCAGGGTTTTGAGCAGAGAACTAACACAATCTGATTTATATTTAGAAATAACTACTCTTGACGATTCAGAAATAACAGTGAAGGGAGGGGACAAAGAAGGAAGCAAAGAGAAAAGTGAAGGGCTACTGTTGAGTCCCCAAGGTGATCTCTCCCAGTTCCTTCCTTCCCTGTATTAGGCACTGCAATATGCTCCTCTTCAAACTTCACAGGGGGAAACTCGTTCATCCCCCTCCTTTCGAAGTTGGGGAGTGCTTAGTGACTTACCCGAATAATAAAATGAGATGGAAGTAGCAGAAGGACCTCATAAAAAGTTTCAAACAATTTCTTTTTAAGTTCACTCTTGAGAAATTCCAACTAACAACCTAGCCGCCATGCTCTGAGAAACCCAAGCTACATGGAAAATCCATATGCAGATGGTCCAGTTGACAAGTCCACCTGAGCTTCAGTAAACAGCAGTATCAATAGCCAGCCAAGTGAGTAAACCATCCTGGACATCTAGTCTCAGGCATCATCTGACTATAAATGCATGAAAGACCTCAAGTAAGAACCATTCAGTGGAGACTTCTCAAACCCAAACATAATGGAGAAAAATTAAATATTGGTTTAAACCATAAAGTTTTGGAGTAACTTGAAATAATTTATGCAGCTATACACTATTTCTTAGCCCATAAAGAGGTAGCAGAAGAAGAGTGAGAATAGAGTCTCAAAACAATTGCTGTAGAGCAAAATGGATCATCTGATTGATTGATGTGTAAGTGGATGGGAAGAAAGCCCAAGAATTAAGGATGACTACACGATGTTTTACCTGAACACCAGAGAGGTAGAAACTGACATCAAGTAAGCTGTTGGATCGCTACAGGTGGAGAAAACATAGGTAAGGAACAGGCTTTTGAGCAGAGAAGTCATAAATAAGTGATTTATAAATTTGTTTGGTAAAGTAGGATGGGCAAACAGGAAACATTAAAAACAGAAGATTACAGGAAGACTACTATTAAAATCTATTCATAAGGTAAATCTCTGACCTTCTTAACAGTCATTTCAGAATGGACGGCAAACAAGAAGAAAATGCGTAAATCGAAGAATATGTCAAAGGAGACAAGGACAAAGTCAAATGTCAAAGGAAGAGTCATATTACTTGGAAAATATGGTCATAGTTTTTGAAGTCACACACCAAAGATGATGTCAAGAGTTCTAACAGTCAGGGACAGATAAATGGACATTCCCTTAGCAATGATAAATTTGTGAAAGTATATAAAAAATTCTGAATAAACTGTTCTAGTCATAAATGGATACATGAGAAGGGAACACATGTACATATCCGTTTGTGGAAAAAAAAACGCCATGGATTATGATTTTCCTATTTCAAGTGTATGTCAGTGCATTTTTGTGTGTATTTTCTTCCTATATGGCAATGAGATGGAAAGATAGTTTTGATTTTGTTTATTTTCAGAAAGAGGGTAAACATGTCATTTTCTGTCTTTTTCCAAACTGTTCAGGTTAAATGTTGTGGCTTTATTTGTAACCCAGAGGAGCTTGAACTTTCAAGGAAAATCCGTATCTCAACAGATTTTCAGTATAATTATATTAGTGATCCAAATAGATTTATATAAGCTTCGATTAAATATCAAAAGTTAATATTCTGCATGCACAAACCCCAAGCCCACCTTTGCCCTTCTGACTTAGGAAGAAAATAAATATAAACACTTTTAAAAGATCAATGCCCAAAAGCATTTTTTAAACAAGGAACAGAGAAAAGGGGTGATTCTTTGTCTTTGCTTTTATAATCTCATCTCTTTGTTATGCTCCCTTGAGAAAAGAACGAACGGATGGGCGGAATATAAGAAGCAGAAGTAGAGTCAATCCATTTTGTCAAACTGCAAGAAGAATCAACACCTTTATCTTGCTGCTTGAGATTCAAATGTAGTTAGAAACATAATTCCATTTTTATCATATAAAACTTGATTCACTTCTCACTGCCAGTGTTCAGAGCAGTTATCCAACAGACATGAATGGTGTTGATTTATTTTCCTATACTCTATCTACCCTGAAAGCATAAAATATGGTACTCGCCACTAATTTTTCAGCCCCGTCATCAGTATTTGATACTGGAAATTCAACTTAAGCCTATTAATGCATACACATATAAAAAATGTGCTTTAAAATTTTGGGGGTATATGATTTCATTATATTTATGGAGATGCCTAACATTTTACAGTAGTAACTATGTGGCAGGCAGCTTTCAAAAAATTGTGTGTGTGCATCATTTCTTTTCATCTTAACAAGAAACTTACAAGGTAGGCATTATTATCCCTATTTTACAGATAAAGAAACTGAGGCCCATTGAGATTAAATAACTTGTCAGTGTTACACAGCAAGTAAATTGCAGAGCAAATATTTAAACCTAAGAAGTCTGGCTATAGAATATATACTCCTAATCACTAGACTGCTTACTCAGGTACATAAGAAGAAAAAGAGTGCTATCAAAGAAACTAAGACTGAGAAAAAACAACATTATGAATTATTGGTGAGATAGAAGAATTTTCTAAGGGCTTATAGAAAAATTTCTTAGCTTGGTGATAGGAAATATCAAATGAATCTGGATTCATGCACATCAGTGGGTGGTGAATAAACAAACTGTGGTATATCCATGCTATGGAACACTATTCAGTAATAAAAAGGGACAAACTACTGATACATGCAACAATCCATATGAGCCTCAAAGGCATTATACTTAGTGGAAGAACCAGTCTCAAGCACATATGCACTGTATGATTCTGTACGGAGGTTAGGAGTAAAAGTAGGGGTTGACTATAAAGATATAGAACATGTAGGATTTGGGGCACCTGGGTGGCTGAGTCAGTTAAGTGACTCTTGATTTCGGCTCAGGTCATGATCCCACGGTTCATGAGATCGAGACCCACATTGGTTTCTGTGCTGACAGCATGGAGCCTGCTCTCTCTCCCCCTCTCTTTCTCTGCCCTTCTGCTTCCTCAAAATAAATAAGTAAACTTAAAAATATAACGTGGAATTCTGGGGATGATGGGACTGTTCTAAATCTTGATTATAGTTGTAGTGACACAAATCTACATGCTTAAAAATTTAGTCAATTAATTTTATCAATGTGAACAAGTCGATTTTACTGTATGATAACTTAAAAAATAAGATTTTATTAATCCTCAGGGGGGGAAGAAAGGAATCTTGATACAAGACTTGGCCATTCTTAGGGCACCTGGCTGGCTCAGTTGGAAAAGAATAAGACTCTTGATCTCAAGGTTGTGAATTTGAGCCCCATATTGGGGGATATATATATATATATATATATATATATATATATATATATGGAACAAAAAAATATATATATATATATATGGAACAAAAAGACTTGGCTATTCTACTTAAAACTGTGGATGCTTGATCAAGTTGCTTAAACTCTTATAGTTTCAGTTTTTTTCCCTTTAATTAGTAAGTAACTAAAAATGCCTAGCAGCATGTTATTAATTGTAAATTTTGTGAGGTGCTCAGTACCATGGCTGAATATTAGAAATACTCAATCCATGATTATAAATACTGTTCACGGTCTTGAAAAAAAGTAAAAGTAGCTTCCTTTGCCCTATTTTCAGATTTCTCTACAATAAGGATGTGATGATCTGATCCCAGGAAGGAAGGCTCCTCTAGGAGCCATCCACAAAAGAATCATTCTACAAAATTTCTATTTGGTGATTTTACTACATCCGTGGGAACACTGTCTTCTTGTCACTATCCAAGCCAATGACTCCTCCAAAGAAGCTGTATAGGACATTTTTGAACCATGGAAGCTAAAGAAATGTTAGCCTTTTTTTCCTCATTTTTCTTCAGCCACCTCTACTTCCATTGCCCTGCTTAAACACCAGTCGTCCTTTCTGCAAAGAAGCCCCCCTCTTTTCCTTTCAGCCACCAACTCCACTCTCTTCTGCTCCATGAGGCCCTAGCTTGTCCCTCCCTTGAGTTCTCCGAGTACCTCACTGTCTGAGTAGCTCCTGCTGTTCCGTAACCACATACAACCTGGTAATTGACACAGTATATCATATACTCATGCTGTGCTGTGCCAAAGAAAACCCAAGTTCCTTGAAGGCAGGCAGATATCAAACGGAAATATATTACAAAGATGTTGTGTGTCTGGCCTTCTCAGTACTTCATATGCACTGTTTGTTTTTTTCTTCAAAACAAGCCTTTTAAATAGGAAACTTTACCCCTATTATGTACAAAAAGAAACAGAGTTAGTCACTATCCCAAGGGGAAGTCACATATGTTGAAGCTGGGATATGAACCTAAATGTGACTCAAAATTCACTCTATTTTATTTACTTTTACACCAAACAAAAATACATTTTTTCTTTATATCTCACAGGAAATTAAATATATACAAGGTTCATGAATTATCTGTAGAACTTAATTGAATTGAATATTTCCTACCTACATCAGCATTTTTAAAATAATAGCTTCCAGTTTCCTGAGGAAGATGATGATTGACTTTTACCAAATAAAAGTTTCAGGTGGGTAAAAAAAAGGTTTAAAGAAGTTTTTACATTCAACTTCCAAATATAAGACTTGGGGTTTTTATTTTCTTATATCTCTTCTTCCTTTTCCCTTCCTCTTTTTTATTATTGTTCTTTCTCCTTCTCCTCCTCCCTCTAACCCTCTTCTTTTTCTCCTTTTTCTTCTCTTTTCCTTTCCCTCCTCCTCCCCACTTCCTCCTCTATCTTCTTCTCCTCTTCTTCCCCCACTCTCCCTTCTTTTCCTCCTCTTCTTGCTCTGTCTCTCTGTTTCTATCTCTCCCTTTCATTATTTTTATTTTAAATTAGATGGGCACCATTTTTTAAAGTTAAAAGCATATCTTCCTAAGACACTATTAATATGTATTATGGATGCTATTGAGCAAATCAATAAGCCACATGTGAATAACAGGAACTAATTTTTTGTTTCCTTTTCAAACAACTAGCTATATGGGAAGTTGGCAAAGGAAAAAAGAACAAAGAAAATACGTCAAATAATTTTTCTTGTAAGCTGATGAAAATAATTAATTGAAAGGCAGTTTCTGATGCTACTGAAATAAGAATTACGAAAGGAATAGAATCTGCAGAAGAGTATATCTCCCCTGCTTTGCTGTGCTGTGGATGCTCAAATGCAGTCCAATTCTAACCCACTGGGGGAAACCTCCTTTCATGGGAGCAGCATGTGAACCAAGAAAACTCAGGACTCTGGTAACAGGACTCAGGAAAATTTATAACTTGGCGTTCAATAGCAAAAGTCCCACATATTGCTGGACCTCACAGATATATTTCAGATCTGTTAGAAAAACACATTTTTACAATGTATTCTAGATTCATATGTAAAGTTAACTTTTACTGATAACGCAATATACACCAGCCAATGTGGCTAAGAACTTTAAATCCATTGTCATATTCAAATCTCTAATGATCAGGGATGATTTTCATCATTTGCGTGCAACATGAGAGTAAACTAAGTCACAAAAAGGTTAAGAATTGTGTCAAGACACCTAACCCCTCAGGAAGGGGATAGCACAAGCCAGACTGTGAGAGAAACCACTGAGCTACCTGTGTTCATAACAACTACATTATATTGCTTCTCCCGAGGAATGGCAGCTTCTGGAACCATTTTCACTGATATTTGATAAAGGAGTCCATATATGTAGTCTACCCTACTGTATAAACATTTGCATTTAGCTGCCAAAATGGGATATTTGCTATGCATTCCCTGAAATTTATTCTGAAAATACAAAAAGCTTTGTTTGATCATTGCTCAAATGCACTCTCAATTATTTTTCAAGCTAGTTTCCTTGGATGGGTATTGATGGGATTTACGCTCACAGAGAAATCCAGCTGACATGCAAACAAAGACAAGGAGAAGGCTTAGCTACAAGCTAGTATCATCCATAATAATTGACCTTGTACTGTGAATTTTAACTGTCAAGCAATTGAATTTCAGACTCTAAGCAAAAGAACAATTGCTACATGGGTATAAGGATACCATTATGAGGTTGCACTGACTTAGGCAAGGAAGAAATCAGGTACTGCACCATCACTGCTTTGGTGGACATGAAGGTCATCTGCAAAAGTTCACTTATCTGGAGAGAATGCAATTAGAATTCAGGTAATAAACTGGTTCACCAGATACCAAGACAAATGCACTCAGGATTCATTTCAATATATCCATATAGAACAATGATTTCATATATTTTGGAGTCCATAGGTTTATTAAAAGGATAATGATATTATGGCATCATCATGGATATAACATATTTTTACGTGAGGGAACTAAATCAAGACTGGTGTTTATTTTTACTTGAATTTGTTTTTTCAGAAAAAAACAAAAAACTTAGTAGATTTCGTGAAATGGACAATTGCTTATGATATCTTTATTGGTGTTATTCAAAACTATTCATTAGCAACTGCTATGGGATGATTTGTAACCCCCTAAATTTATATGTTGAACCCTAAGTCCTAGCACCTCAGAATGTGACTATATTTGGAGATAGGGTCTTTATTTTTTTGTTTAATTTAATGTCAAATTGGCTTACATACAATACCTAGTGCTCATCCCAACAAGTGACCTCCTCAATGCCCATCACCCACTTTCCCCTCTCCCCCACTCCCATCAACCCTCAGTTTGTTCTCTGTATTTAAGAGTCTCTTATGGTTTGCCTCCCTCCCCCTCTGTAACTATTTTTTCCCCTTCCCTTCCCCCATGGTCTTCTGTTAAGTTTCTCAAGATTCACATATGAGTGAAAACATGATTTCTGTCTTTCTCTGACTGACGTATTTCACTTAGCATAATACCCTCCAGTTCCATCCACGTTGCTGCAAATGGCGCAATTTCATTCTTTCTTATTGCTTAAAGTAGTACTGCATTGTATATATAAACCACATCTTCTTTAACCATTCATCAGTTGATGGACATTTAGGTTCTTTCCATAATTTGACTATTGTTGAAAGCACTGCTGTAAACATATGGGTACATGTGTCCCTATGCATCAATGCTCCTGTATTCCTTGGGTAAATTCCTAGCAGTGCTATTACTGGGTCATAGGGTAGTTCTATTTTTAATTATTTGAGGAAACTCCACACTGTTTTCCAGAGTAGCTGCACCAGTTTGTGCATGATTAAGTTAAAATGAGGCCTTTACATAAGTGTGCCTTGCTCCAATATGACCAGTGCCTTTATAAGAAGAGGAAACTTGGACATATAAAAAGGTACCAGAGATACACAGAAAAAGACCATTTAAGGACACGGTGAGAAAGGGACCATCTGCAAACCAAGAAGAGTTCAAGTCTCAGAAGAAAGCAAATCTGCCAGCGTCTTGATCTTGGACATCTAGCTTCAAGGACTGTGAGAAAGTAAAATTCTATTGTTTAAGCCACCCAGTCTGTGGTATTCTGCTATGGCCACTCTAGCAAACTAATATGACAACTAGCCTTTAAGATATTTTGTCACACTGGCTGAAAGTTTCTCCCTATTCATAAGACATCTGAGAGTTTAGTGTTCTTAATATTAGACTCAGGAAGCTAATTCTTTTAACAAAATTGAATATAGGGGCACCTAGTTGGCTCAGTCGGTTAAGCATCTGACTCTTGATTTCGGCTGAGGTCATGATCTCACAGTTTCATGGGTTTGAGCCCTATGTTGGGATCTGGGCTGACAGTGAAGAGCCTGCTTGGGATTCTCTCTCTCTCTCTCTCTCTCTCTCTCTCTCTCTCTCTCTCTCTCCCTCTTTCTCTCTCTCTGGCCCTCCCCCACTTGTACTCTCTCTCTTTTTCTCTCAAAATAAATAAATAAACTTTTTAAAAAATTGTCTTTTAAAAAATAATGTAATGTAAAGAGATGGTGTTTTTTTAGACTGTTCTCTGCCCTAAAGTCTTAATACATCCTAAACAATAAAAGTGCTCAGTTTAAAATAAAGAGGGGCAGATTAGAGGGGAAAAATGCAATTCCATTCAGGGCATAGTAGATTAGAACTGAAGAGTACAAGGTTCAAATCGCTGCTCTGCCCTTGGAGAAATTACTTTACCACTTTGTCTGGTTTTCCTTCCAGCTCTAGGACCATTTATGAATATAAATTATCTCCAAAACTGACTATAGAGAGAGAGCTAGATCAATGGCAAAGAATATCTGGTTGTTCTTCCAAAGTAGCCGAACAGCCTGCACAATTGTGAATCAATTTCTTGCCAAATTTCAATAGACTGAAAGGTAATATCATCTTGCGTCTTCTCTTACCTGTTAGTAACCAAATTATGACAGCCAGTTAACCAAATTGACTGATCTCACTATCAATACTCTTCATGGAACAGACAACAACCTGCTAATAATTTAATTCCGAAAGAATACCGGTTTAGGGGTAGAAAAATCTAGTTAACATTCCAGCATTGCTATACTGGGCTGTTTCAACCTGAACATTAGTAGGAATATATATATATATATATATATATATATATATATATATATATATATATATTTCTTTTTCTTTTTTTTTTAAGGAAGAGAGAGCATGGGAGGGGCAGAGAGAGAGGATGAGAGAAAATCCCAAGCAGGCTCTGCACTGTCAGCACAGAGCCCTTTGAGAGGCCTGAACTCATGAACCATAATATCCTGACATGAGCCAAAATCAAGGTCAGATGTTTAACCAAATGAGCCACCCAGGTTCCCCAGGAATTTATATTTTTAAAAAGCTTCCCCAGCAACACTGAATATAAAATTTGTAAATTAATGTACTATACTAACTATAAGCTTCGAAAGAACAAAAAACAAGTCTCTCTTTTCATAGTTTTGTCTCTAGTTTCTTGCAAAATCTACAGTACAGAATCAGGAATCAACATATACTGGTTGAATGAATAAATGATTATGATCTTCTGGAAAACACAGGTATTAATACTCATTACACAGATGTTGCAGATTAACAGAGATAAATGACATATATTACTGTGCAGAGAAGGTGCTCATTAAAGGGTAGTTTTGAGATTACCATTCATTCATCTTATTTTATTTTGTTCCCATTACAGTGTGACCAGTTTGTGAGGCATCAGAGCTACAAAGGTGACAAGACATTTTCCCCAAGTCTACCACAAAGAGACGCACAGTGATTGTATCATACTACAAAAAAATTAGAGTTTCAAAATTCACGTTTTCTTGGCACAGAGTCAATATATTAAACTATTTCTTGGATAGTTCACCATAAGGGAAACCTTAGTTGGCAAAATTAATGAGTTCAAAATCTCAATAGCTGAAATACAAGTGTTTCTGTATGGCCTAGAGGTGGTTTTCTTCCATATGTTATTTAGCCATGTCCTTCCTCAGCCATCCTCTAGGGTCTCTCTGTCTCTGTATTCAGCTGGAGGACTGCGGGACATGGAAAGAGAGCCGGAAGAGGATACAACCTCTTCCTAAACACCTCACTTTGAAAGTGATGCATAACATTTCTGCCCACAGGCCACAGCAAAAGCTGACTGAAGGATCATACCTAGAGGAAAGGGAATCTGGAAAATGAAGCCCCTCCCTGAGAAACTGCTTTGCAGAGATACCTTCTTGCTGTGCAAATCTGGTGGGCAATTTTAAGCATTTGTGCCAGAGGGGCCCACAATGGGTCAAGCACGGCCTGCCTGAGTCAGGAGAACTTCACAGAAGTGGTAGCACATGGTCTGAGACCAGAATAAAGAATAGGCGTTATCCAGTAGATAGGTAAGAATATCCCAGAGGAAGTGAGCAACATGTGCAATGGCCAGCAGGTTAGACACAGAAGATGTTAACAGGAAATAAGGGAGCTTCCATCTTGGTTCTACACTGACTGTGTGATAGTGAATAGTGGATGATGAGTCTGGAGGGACAGCTAAGGAGCTGAAGATGAAGAGCCTAAATGTCATTATAGTAACACCCTATCTTCTCATTCAACTCTCCCTTCCCCTCAGTTTCCATTGATTGGGTCCAGGTCCTCACAAACAATCATTCTCATTCTTGCTCATTCATGAGGATCATCTGCTTGCTACACAAGGCCACTGAGAGTGAAATCTTTACTATTCAATGACTGACCTTTTAATTCTCCCAATTGCCTGTGTAGATAAAGCCTGGTCATGTGTCTCAGCCAATTGGCCCTCTATTGAGAAGAGCAGTGCAAGTTTCTCTCATTGACACAGACATGACTTGAACACACCAAGGACATGGGCAAGGGGGCTGTTCATATAGCGTCTACTAATTAACTGCCTTTTGAAACGTAGGCAGTTCAGTGTATTGTGTCCTGGTATTGTGTTTCCTCATCGATACCCTTCAGCCGAGAGAGTTCAATCCCCAGTGACAGCAATATGTTCATTTATTTTTAATATTCCATGACCTACTCAGGGTTATGGCCTCATTAAAAAACGATTGATGTCTTTGGCATAAGCCTGTGAAGTGTCCTTGTTGTCTGCATTTAAACATGATGAAGAAAGAAAAAAATGAAAAAGGGTTGCCCTAGATCTTTCCAAGACTGTAACAAAAACTGACAAGAGTAATTGTTTGCTACTTTGGGGACTTACAAAAATAGATAACCAATCAAATAAGGTCAGTAAATTTTGTTTCTTCTATATGTGGTTGAAAAGGTGTTATTTTTAAAGTTTTAAATAGTTACCATTAATGGGAAAATCTGGCTTCTTATTAAATTGATTTAATTAATTTTCTGTATAATAATAGGATATGAGAATATGTGGAATCTTTTAAAACTTATTTATGTAAATCCCACAGACCATCTTTTCATTGATCTCTCTATAAATACTGTACTGGGGAGACTCATGAATAATGTGCATAAGTCTGCATGGTCCAGACTAAAATTTTAAGTACTGACAGCTGTCAAGAAAATGTGACTATTTGTAGATTGTGTGGAAATTTACAGACAGTTACAGTAAAGATACGACTTTAAACAGAACATATGTTTGCTCTTGTGGTTGTTGATAACTGATATTTAAAATGATGTGTTTCTCCTAAAGCCCTTCTTTGTCCTGTAGAATTTTCTGAATGACACAAGAAAATTACATCCTGCTAAGCATCCTTTTGCTAATACCTCCATTGTATGACAAACTGATTATTTGAAAACTGGATGTCAACATTTGGTGCATATGTTAGCCCAAGCACTGACTAAGTATCCAGTGTATACAAAGAGTGCCTCGGGAGCTGAGATGCAATGATCAACAAGCTAAGATCCCTGACTTTGACACATTCATAGTTTAGCAGGGAAGAGGAGTATGTAAAAATGATTCTACTGAATTTACATAAATGTTAGAAGAAAGATGAACACAAAGCCCTCTGGCAGCAGAGGCAGACAGGAGAATGAAAAGAAATTTGCAAAGGACTTTAGGGTTATATAAATCCAGATTAGAATATCAGACCCTTTACTTCTCTGTTACCTGTGAATGGTGTGATCTTGAGATTCCCATTTTACTTCTCCAATCTCATGGAGATATTTAAAGTACATGATGTTATTAAAAATAATCCAGCAAATGGCTGAAATGATGTCGGACAGAGTATATTCCTCCAAGTGTTTGTTCTTGAAAGGTCTTGAAAGAAAAGTAAAAGTTTACTAGGTAGAGAAGAAAGGAAAGAGGAATATTCTAGGGCAGAGGAAAAAGATGCGAAGGTACAAAGCTGTATGAGATTAGTGACTTAGGGTTCCATTTCCTTTTCTTCAAACAAAAGAGAAAAATAGCAAATTCCTATTTAAGAATAAAATAAGAAAAAATAATGCTTGTTGAACACTGTCTAAAAAACTTCATAAAGCTTCAAGTTCAGTACATCCTATTTTACCAACAAAGAAGCTGAGATGCCAATATATGAATTAACTTGCTCTGAATTATTAGACTAAGTACCAAAGCCTACAGAACACTGACAGAAACAATTGCTGGCCAGGTTGTGGAGTAACAGAAACTCTAATTCACTGTTTATGGGAATGTAACATGGTACAACCACTCTGGAAACCAGTTTGGCAGTTTCATACTAAATAAACATACTCTTGCCGTATGATCGAGCAATCCTGCTCCTTGATATTTACCCAGATGGGTTGAAAACTTACATTCACACAAAAACATGTACACAAATGTTTATAGTAGCTTTATTCATAACTACCAAAACTTGAAAGCAATGAAAATGTCTTTCAATAGGTGAATGGGGGTAAGGGGGAAACAGTGTCACCTCCAGTGCTGAGTAAAGAAAAGAGCTATCAAAACCTTGTTAAGTTAAGAGATTAACTTAAATGCATATTACTAAGTGAAAAAAGCCAATTCATGAAAGCTATATACTGTATAATTCCAACCACGACATTCTGGAAAAGGCAGAACTATTGAGACAGCAAAAAGATCAGTGGTTGCCAGAGGTTGCTAGAGTCAGGGGTAAGAATGATGGACAGATAACAGAAGATGTTTAAGACAGGAAGAATACTCTGTATGAAACCCAATAGTAGATAAATTTCATTGTACATTTGTGCAAACACAAAGAATGTTTAACACTAAGAGTGAACAATCATGTAAACAAGGGACTTTGGGTAATTATGATGTGTCAATGTATGTTCATCATCAATTTTAACAAATGTACCACTCTCTTAGGAGCTATTGATAATGGGAAAGGCTGTGTTCATGTGTGGGGGCACAGGGGTATAGGAAACTCTCTGTACCTTCCCCTCAATTTTGCTGTGAACCTAAAACTGCTCTTAAAAAAATAAACTCTTAATAAAAAATAATAAAATCTAAAATTCATGTCTACTTAATCTTATCTCCAAAACCTATGCTATTTTCATCTCATTAAAACTTGGACTACGATTTAACAATTCTAATTGGCACTGTATTAGGGAGAGAATTCTTAACACTCAAAAGTATGAATCCAATATAAAAAATATCTCAGGTCACTTCTCCACCAGACTCCTTGGTAGCTGTCAGTGGGAGATCCTTGTCATTGTCCCCTCACCTCCTCTAACCCCAAGGAGCCCTAAAAGTCTCAATCATGTGTGAGTATATCTCCATACATGTTGGCCAGGCTGGTGTTCAGAATGGCAATGCCTGCTGGGAGCTCTATCGCCTGGAACACAGCATCCAGCCCAATGGCCAGATGCCAAGTGACAAGACCACTGGGGGAGGAGATGACTCCTTCAACACCTTCTTCAATGAGATGGGTGCTGGAAAGCAAGTGCCCAGGGCAGTTTTTGCAGACCTGAAACCCACAGTCATTGATGAAGTTCACACTGGCACCTACTTCCAGTTCTTCCATCATGAGCAGCTCATCACAAGCAAGGAAGATGCTGCCAATAACGATGCCTGAGGACACTACACCATTGGCAAGGAGATCACTGACCTTGTCTTAGAGAGAATTCGTAAGCTGGCTGACCAGTGCACAGGTCTTCAGGGCTTCTTGGTTTTCCACAGCTTTGGAGGGGAAACTAGTTCCATGTTCACCTGCCTGGTGGAATGTTTCTCTCTCGATTATAGCAAGAAGTTCAACCTGGAGTTCTCCTTTTATCCAACCCCCTATGTTTCCACAGCTGTAGTGGAACCCTACAACTACATCCTGACTACCCACACCACCCTGGAGCACTTTGATTGCACCTTCATGGTAGACAATGAGACCATCTATGACATCTGTTGTAGAAACCCTGATATTGAACACCCAAACTGTACTAATCTTAACCGCCTAATTAGCCAGATTGTGTCTTCCATTACTGCTTCCCTCAGATGGAGGGAAGCCCTGAATGTTGATCTGACAGAATTCCAGACCAGCCTGATGCCTGATCCCTGCATCCACTTACCTCTGGCCACATATGCCCTGTCATCTCTGCTGAGAAAGCCTACCATGAACAGCTTACTGCAGCAGAGATCACCAATGCATGCTTTGAGCCAGCTAACCAGATGGCTCCAAATGTGATCCTTGCCATGGTAAATACATGGCTTTCTGCCTGTAGTACCATGCTGATGAGGTTCCCAAAGATGTCAATGCTGCCATTGCCACCATCAAGACCAAGTGTACCATCTAGTTTGTGGACTGGTGCCCCACTGGCTTCAAAGTTGGCACTAATTACCAGCCTCCAACCATGTGGTACCTGGTGGAGACCTGGCCAAAGTACAGGCAGCTGTGTGTATGCTGAGCAACACCACAGTCATTGCTGAGGCCAGGGCTCGCCTGGACCACAACTTTGACCTGATGTATGCCAAGCATGCCTGTGTGTACTGGTATGTGGATGAGGGCATGGAGGAAGGAGAGTTTTCTGAGGCCCATGCCTTTGAGAAGGAGTATGAAGAAATTGGAGCAAATAGTGCTGAGAGAGAGGATAAGGGTGAAGAGTATTAACCTGTCTGCTACAATTTTACACTCTGTTGTCCTGGGACTATCTTAGGACTTCTTGGAAGCTGTCCATTGTGGCCCTAACTTGTGAATAAAAGTGATGTTTCTATTTTAAATGTCAAAAAAAGAAATCTCAGTCAAGTTGGTTGTTGACCGAATTATCCAGCAGTATTTTATTTAATACTTAACAGCAAGGATGTATAATTATCTCTGTATAGAAATTGAGGCTCAGAGAAATAATACTGAAGTCCTTAAGCATAAATGAGAAAACTCAGAAATCTAAAACTTTGGGGTCACCAGCTCACAAGCGGTAGAGTTAGGAATCAAACCCAATTCTATCTGACTCCAAATCCCCATGTCTTTTCCACCACATCTGGATGCCTCTTTTGATTTATAATTTGGCCAAAAACTATACCTATATAAAATTGACTGCATCTGGACATATCTAACAGTCCCTTGGACTGCTGTCTTGTATATATCACTGAAAATGATCCATAACTCTCTTTCATCAATCTCCTTTTGGGAAGAACTGTATTTAAATAAACTGACCAAAAAATGAAATGGAAGTTCAGAATGACTGGCACTATAAAAACCAGGAAAATTACAAAGTAAAATCCCCCAGCATCATTCCCCTCTGTCTAACATGTGGACTCTGATGGTCTTTGCCCCCATTCTATATTAGTTAAGTCAGAATGTGCTTCTCCAAAGAAACTTTTTTAGCCCAGATGAAATAGTATCCCGAAAAGCTGATAAAACAAATAATCTTTAAACCAGGTAATATCAAAACAGCAGCTCTCAGGCAGTTAATACAAATACAACCACAATCCAGACACTCAGATTTCAAAACAGTTTTTCTCTTTACAAACATACTGATTTCAAATTTAGCAGTAGTATCAAAAGTGGGCTTGAAAATAAGATTACATATAATAATATATAATATAATATAATATAATATAATATAATATAATATAATTAATATAATTATTAATAGAATATAATTATATATAATTACATATTAATTAATACTATATTAATATATAATATAATTAATTATATAATATAATTAATATATATTATATTATATTATATATAATGTACCTATACATATATAAATAAGATTTGTATGTACTATACATAAGAATGATTTATATATAGGCATGCCTGGGTGGCTCAGTCAGTTAAGCCTCAGACTCTTGGTTTCAGCTCAGGTCATGATCTTACAGTTCCTGAGATCAAGCCCCGCATTGGGTGCCCCTCCCCCTGCTCACACTCTCTCTCTCAAAATAAATAAACAAAATATTTATATACAAACATATAAGTATATAATATAGTACATATAATGTACACAGTATATAATATGCGATATATGTTACATCAGATAGATCTTTCTCCTCAGGTCACTTTCAGAAATACAATTTCTGAAATACAAATCACAGTTGTGGCTGTGATGTTGCTGTGGTTAGCCGTATCAGAGATTATGTGAAGAATGAGAGGAATTAGACCCTTGAATGGCTGGGATCTATTTTCCCTATTCAGTTACTGTTCCTATTCAACAGATAACTAACATTAACTAAGCACATTCAATGAGCCAAGTGTAAGAATGTTCATGTATTTTTCTACACAGTCCTTACACCATCCTTAGGAGACCTTGCTAATTTTGTCTCTATGCTGTAGATGACAAAGCTGTAACACTAATAAGTTAAGTTACTGCTTATGTTCTTGTAGCTGATATGGAAGAGAGAAGCAGGATTAATAGCCAGGCAATCTGGCTTCAGAGTCTACATTTGATTTCCTCTCCAAGTGCTCATTTAGTGTATACTACATAGTAGATACTGTGCCAATGCTTTCACTACCATTTAATACATTCATTCTTTTACCTCCTGGCCACCTGCATTTGAGACAGCTCAGGTAACTGACCGATCAAACGCATCACTCCTTTTTCTCTCCCCTATCACCTTAGAAAGCTTGGATAAGGAGTGGTCTCTGCAAAACGGGACATGAGGTTGTGGAAAATGCTCTAACGTACTCTAAGAAGTGTCTTGTGCTCCCAAAGTAGCTTTTGGTTAGGGGTGCAAAACAGATAACAAGGCATGCAGCCTTTTGAAGTCCAACCAGATGAAGGAACAATCGATGGCCAGCTGCAGAGCTCAGACCTACAAAACTCCTCCGCCAATTCCCAGTCATCTTCCCAGGGAGCCACATTGTTCTCATCAGCATGCTCCATAAATTTTGCAGTAGGATGCGAGCTGCTGGCTTGAAGCTGACACTGATTGAAAAACCTCGCCCCAGGCCAACGGCTGTAAGAAGAGAACTTGGGGGTCCAGAAGGAAACACCGAGGCTTGTTGTTCAGCAGATTTGTCAGCATTTAGAGATCACAGGAGAGATAGAGAACACCAAGATAAGGCTAATTCCCCCAAGGGGAAATATTGTAGGGCTATAATTTCTTTTTCTTTCTTTCCTTCTTCTTCTTTTCTTTTCCTTTTTTTTTTTTTCTTTTTTGTTACTTTGGTCAAGCAAAAACAAAAATTCAGTATCAGGCAGGTTGTTCTTGGTAGTTACAAAAGGATATTAAGGAGATTAGGTCTGCCAGGGTTTTTTTATTTTTTTTCTCTTTACCTTCCAGTGAACTTTCTCCTTTCTCCCTTCAAGCAATAGAGGGTGACTAGGCTACAGAAACCAGGTTTTGTCTCATTAGAGAGTAGCCAAGGGCTCTCTAAACTCATAAAGCCAGAGAAAGATCACAGATAAAACAAGAGAGGACATTCAGGTGGGGATGACAAGAGAGTGCCGAGAGGGTTATGTTAATAATTACAGTCTGACAGTAGGAATGAGACCCCTATTAAAAAAAAGCTACTTTATGATATCTTAACAGCACTTTCAAAATGTGCATAATAAAGCCAATTTTGAAGTTTCCCACCTCCCTTCCCCAATAAACCTAACAGTTCTCCCCAGGAAGTTATTCAAAAAACAAAAGTAAATACTTTCCTTTTTCAAGCAGAACTGAGTCATTTTTACAACAGGAAGAAAATGAAATAAAACATGCACTATAATGCATCGAGATTGCCTTCTTTAGCATGCTAGAAATTCTGGAGGGCACATGTTTGGATCCATAAGGCAATTTCCCTTGCTAAAAAGCTTACAGTTCACTCTTTCCAAGCTCTCTCTGAATTCGACTCTAACCATTCCAGGTCTTTCCTTTCTATCTCTCCCTTGCTTTTCTATCACATTCCCAGGTATCTGTCAGTGGACAGTTAAGTTGTTTCACGACTTAAACACTTTAGTGTTTATTTGTTCATGCTACAAATTTTCCAACAGACACCTGGGGATGAACACTGGCTGGTAGTAATGTAAAAATGAGAAAAATCGGGTCCTCACTTTGATTAAATCACAGCACTGGAAAAATAGATAGATGCATAAATGTGTAATTACACATTGTGAAGCGTTATAATGTAATGTTTATAAACACATTCCATGAGGTCCAGTGCACCTGGCTTTGAACATTACCCTTTTCACTTATTAAGTACATTGACCTTGGTTAAGTTACTTAAGTTTTCTGAACCGTGATTTCTTCAGTAAAGTGAAGATTAATGCTCACTTCAAAGGGTTAAAGCAGCAATGAAAATAAATGTGGTGTATAAAATGCTTAATAGTGAATATTCTAGTAATGTGGCACATAATATGTTAGATAAGTGAAGTATTGTGGAGGGGCATGGGAAGGTCTGACACAGCTAAGGCTTCCCACAAGATGTAAAATTGGAGGCTGGGTCTAAAACAGGTATCACAGGCAGAGATGTAAAAGGTAGCTAACGGGACATCCTAAAAGTGAAATCCATATGCAAGTACACAGAATGACAAGTAATTATTTGTGACTGAAGTGTAGGTTCATACTGGGTGATAGAAGCAAATGACACTCGAAAAATGAGTTGGGAGAAGACTATGAATGGACTTCTGTTCCATGCTAAGGAATTTTAATCTCTGAAAATGGGAAATAATTAAAGCTCTATCAGAAGTAATATAAAATCGCAGAAGCCTCCTTTAGAAAGGGAAATGTGGAGCTCAAAGTGCTGTGTAGTCCATGGGTAAGAGTAGGAGGAAGCTGGGGGCAGAAAACCAGTTCAGGGATATAGCAAGAATCTATATATAATATTTAGATATTATATATACATATATATGTGTATATATATATATATATATATATAAATTTATATTTTATGTAAGCATGTTTGTATTATATAATAATACAGATACAATAAAACCTACATGTACACATTAACATAAAAGCAGTAAAACCTAAAATCGAGCAGTAGTAATAAAAATGAAAATAGTGGGGGTGCCTGTGTGGTTCAGTAGGTTAAGTGTATGACACTTGATTTTGGCTCAGGTCATGATCCCAGGGTTATGGGATCTAGAGCCCTGTGTCAGGCTCTGTGCTGGGCATAAATACCTCTTGGGATTCTCTCTCTCCCTCTCCCTCTCCCTCTGCCCTCTCCCCCAACTCATACATTCTCTCTCTCTCAAAATAAATAAACATTTTTAAAAAAAGAAAGTAGGGATGGGAGTGACAGAGAAGAACACAGGAGGGGCGCCTGTGTGGCTCAGTCGGTTAAGTGTCCGACTCTTGGTTTCAGCTCAGGTCATGATCTCAGTTGTGAGAGACCATGCTTATGTTGGGCTCTGCACTGACAGTGTGGATCCTGCTTGGGATCCTCTCTCCCCCCTCTCTCTCTGCCCCTCCTCTGCTGGTGTGCGCGCTCTCTCTCGCTCTCTCGCTCTCTCTCTCTCTCTCTCATAAATAAATAAATAAATGAAAAAACAAACAAGCAAACAGAGTTAAGAAAAAAGGAACAGAGGAACTTTATGACTGAGTTGATATAGGTGATTAGGAATGTGGATATGCCAAAGGCATTTCCAAGGCTTATAGCCTGGGAAACTGAATGATTTGTGATACCCTTCATGATTATATATAATTCAAGATAATAGACAGAGGGAGTATGGTGGTTTGGATTATTATTCCCCAATTCTTTATGGTCACCCCATATATGGCCACACCCTTTACAAGGTGACTTTGCTGTACCTCCCACTGAAGGTAGGTACCTTTCCTTGTTTCACTGATGTTGAGCTTGGCTATGTGATTTACTTTGGCCAATGGAATAGGGATCAAAGTGTCAGTACACCAACTGCAGGCTGAGGCTTTAATAGCTATCGTTTATTTCTACTCAGACTGATGTATTCATTTTAGGGATGCACTAGGAGAAGTGCACACTCCAGGTCGCTTTCGGTCCAAAAAGAATGAGAAAACACATGAAGCATACACAAGTTCAATCCATAACCTAGGGAAAATCCCAGTCCAGCCCAGCCAAGTGACAGCCTGAAGCAAGCTTCTCGAACTAACCTGCAAACCCTATAAGCAAGAAAAATAAATAAATTCTTACTGTTATATACCTTTTTTTAATTTGTTTACTTAAAAACATTTTTTTTAATCTTTATTTTTGAGAGAGAGAGACAAACAGAGTGTGAGTGGGGGAGGGGCAGAGGCAGAGAGGGAGACCTAGAATCCGAAGCAGGCTCCAGGCTCTGAGCTGTCAGCACAGAGCCCAATGTGGGGCTTGAACTCACAAACTGCGAGATCATGACCTAAGCCAAAGTTGGACGCTTAACCAACTGAGCCACCCAGGCACCCCTATACTTTCTTTTTTTTAGTTGCAGCATGATAATATTATAAAATATTTTATTATAAAATATTATAAATATTTTATATTTTATTTTATTTTATTTTATTTTATTTTATTTTATTTTATTTTATTTTATTTTACTTATGCCTTCTTGAAATAGTGTTTATTCAGCACTATTGTGTCAATAGTCTCCTAACAGACAGAAACAGTGACATTTGAGTATTTGGTTCCAATTTGTTCCCAAGGCCCAACTATCTCTCCACCCTTGGATTTTCTGAGCTGCCACAACAGTACTTCAATTAGTCCTTTTTTTTTGTTTTCTGAAGTGGAGTAGAGTAGTTTCTGTTATTTGTCACCCACTGAATTTTATTAGACTTAAAATTCTGTGAGATATTTTAATCTTAATTATCTTTCCAGATACAATAGTAGAATAATGAGGCCACATGTTGGACCAGGAATTACGGATAGGAAAGGACCATTTCATGAAAGATTTAGTCAATTTGTGATTTAATTAATTAATTACAGAGTGAATTCCATAGCTATAGACTATATAGCTAAGCATCTTGAAACCATATTTCACTGAGGAGTAACAAAAGGACTGAATTAAAGAGTATGGGTAATATAAATATTTAAGATGTGGTTAAATAAAGAATGGATTGAGAAGGAATATGAATGTAAAGAGACTAAGAAATAAGGGTGCTGTTAAAGCAAAATAAGAGTTTTATGAAAGAGGAAGTGGTAAACAATATCAAATAGCAATTAGGTTAGATAACCGTTAGCAGAATTAGATTATGAGTGAATTTTCCCTCTGAGCAATTACAGTTATGTTTGTGCCAGAGGAGTCTGCGAGTCTTTGCAGAGAACAAACTTTCAGAGAGAGGAAAAGCCTTCCAGATACTAAAACGTATCTGGAAAGGAAAAAATGAGCGGGGGGCGAGGGGGGGGTGGTTAGAGAGGACAGGAAAGAAGGAAAAAATTGACAAGCCCCAAGGTTGTGCTTAAAACATTTCCTGCACATGAGTTGATTCTCCTCTACTTCAATTTCTAGTAGACTGAGATTGGTGATTAAATCAAAGCAGTTTATATTTATGTATTTACATTATAATGAGTCATGCTGTGTACAAATGAATTCTTTAGAAAATGTAGTGTTTAAAATTTTGTCCCATTTTTTTTGTCTTTAAAATTCCCACATTAAAAACTCTACTCAATTCTTACTAAACATGAATAGAGGCAAATAAAACCGATTATGTGATCATAGTTTTTGTGTCTAACAAACTAGCCTTGGCTTACTTAGGCATTTTATCTACCATAGGAAAACAAGTTTCAAATTGGATACTAGAACACATTGACTGTCCTTAATTGGATCTGTACAAATTAGCTGAATTTACTTTAAAAACAGATGTGCTACGAATGTACTCACTGAATGGCCATGAAGGGAGAGAATTTTTATGTCTCTTTTTATAATTATGTTTCCTGTATATAGAACAGTGTCTGACATATAGCGGTTTTTAAAGAGTGTCTATTGAATGAATCAATAAGTGAACATGTGTCTTTGGTTTGTTTGCCCTCTCTCAGTCTTAAGTCTTGAACAATATGCTCTCAAGGTTTTCCTCTCTCCCTCTGCCTTTTTCCTCTGTTTCAATTAGTAAAATCTGGATAGGAATTTCCACTATGATGAGAATACACTATAGCGTATGTATGTATATATGTTTATACGTTTATAGTTATTATGCTTACTCAGTAATAGCACCCACATAACAATGTTCTTGAAAGAACTTGCAATCAGTCTTGTTTTATGCTTCTTTTGGAGTAAATATTAAAGTAGATGAGTAGAGCAGTAAGTGTATCAAGGTGGTGGTATGGTCGTACTCAGTGGAATGCTAGAGTACTGGAGTACCAGGAGAATCCATCTGGTTTTAGAAGTTAAAGTATAGGGACAGTTTTCACATACTCTATCTCTGCCCCTGACAAAGATTAACAGGACTTTGTCAGGTTGTCAGAGTCACAAGCAAACAGGGTAGAATTCAAGGCAAGCCTCCTTACCTGGATAAAAACAGGAGTGTCTATCAGAGAATGGCACAATAAGTCAGAGAGAGTAATCAGAGCCAAGACCAGAGTCAGGCTATAGTTTGGGAAAGCACATCTTCAGGAGGGGTGTGAAGACCGCCTACTGGATTAAGATTACCACTGTAAGATCTTATCTGACCAACTAGGTTTGGACATTAAATGGGATTGAGTCTGCAGGCCTGGAGACCAGCAGTAGCTGACTTTCCCTGTGGCCAGGAAATATTGGTAGATGCTCTCCTTGTGAAAGCCCAGATAAGACCACTGCCCTGTATTTACCATGCAATCTGGAAGGGATATCCAAGACATGATAGTTTGTTTTTAAATTTATCTCCTAAACCTCTGAACCTCTGAATATTTTCCCGTTTTTTCTAACACACTGTAAACTTTGCGAAGAATGTTTTAATGCAATGGTTTGTTTTGACAAAATAAATTTCTGTTTCATTTACATTTATTATAATTTATAGAATGTCTGATATCTGGGAGTTCATTGAGGTTCATTCAAGTTCTTTGGGTCAGGAAACAGGCCATTTCTGGAGACCATTTCAATTTGGGGCAATGTAAGCATCAGATACTATAACTAGACAAAAATTTCAAGTGCAGCTAAACTAATGTCTACTAAAGAATATTTTCTGTGGTTTCTTCAGTGAGAAAAATATCAAATAATATCAAATAATGTTGAGAAATGCCACACATTTCCTCCTTTTTTGAAATTTCTCAAAGCATATTAGATTTTAAAATGTGAAAACTTTACTTCAATGAAAACTATGTATGTTTCAGCCACCTTCAAATAGTGAACCATAGACCACTTTATGTGCAACGCATCAATAAATAACTAGTAGAACACTAGTAGCACTGAATAGCTGAAGTCATTTAAATGTGAACATTTTGTTCTCTTTATTTCAGGAGTTTGAGGGGTCCTGAGCACAAGGATCTGTTCTTTTTCTTCTTGTTTTCTCATTCTACCCATCTTCCATTTGGGACTGTCTCTGCTTTGGCTTCAACTATTTCCCACATCAAGCTGAAACTGACTCCAAGAAACTTTACTTGATTTACAGAATTTTTCTGAGGCCCATACTCTCATCTTTAACTACTTTCTGGACTTTTGCCCTTGGTTGTCGTACTAGAACACTTAACTACTCATTCTATGCCTCCCCCAACCTCTTTCCCATCAGAATGGATTACACCAACATACACTTGAGAATTCTTGAATTCCCTCTCCTATGTTACTTCCTCATCATCCCATTAAAACAGTCTCAAAACCCTGTCACTTTCACCACCAAAGAGCTTGCAAATCTTCATCTCTTCTTGCACACATTAACACAAAAGAGTTATATTAATTTGAGTTTCCTGTGACAACAAAATCTGAGACAGGGACTTGAGTGAGGGTAGTTGATTGGTGAGGTGATCCCAGAGCAGGAATAAGAGAGCTGGAAGAGTGAGCCAGTGAAGGAAGAAAAATCAATCAAAGCTGTGTTACTGTGCTGCTTCCCTCTGTGGGTAATGGAGCTCAGTGGTGCTGGGGAAGCTCTGCAGAACCATGGAGAATGAACCTCAGAATTTTCCCTCTGAAGGACGGGAAGTGGGTCTTTATTCCTTCTCCCCTTCCCATATCCCTTCTCCTTTCCCATTGAAAGCGTAGCCCCAGGAATGTTAAATCTCCAGAACTTCTGAGCTACTCTGCAAATAAGTTCTGAGACAGAAAAGCTGACATAAGTGAGGTGCTTGAAATAGCATGCTGTCCCAGGGCACAGAACTGCCCAACAGAACTTCAGGGGAAACCAGCATAGTGGGTAAAGGAAGCAGTGTTTGCTAAACAGCCTTTTAACTACTCTTATCTATTTAACTAATCTAGGCTTGCCCCTCTGGAAACCATTCTTCACCCTGTCTCCAGAACAATCATTCTTACATTTGTATCCATCAATGCAACACAATTTCTTAAGTGCATTCTCTTTGCCAGGTACTGCTCTATGTGTTGGTGAACAGGACCAGGACCAGTTTTTTAATTTACACTCTAAAAGGACACAGATAAAAATAAGCAAGACAGCAAGGACAACATAATATCAGAGAGTGGTAGATCCAATGTAGATAATTAAAATGAGTTTGTATAAAAAGACTGGGTATAAAATGAGTTTGTATAAAAAAGACTGGGTAGGTACTTGAAATTACCTAGAAAGCTATTACAAAGAAAAAAACGACAAATGACTTAGTTTGGCTCACTAGAAGTGGGTGTGCAGAGGAGTGTATGGGTTCAAAATACGTTTAGGAGTTAGTGGAGTGAGAGTGAATTGGATATGAAGGCAAGGGAAAAAGAAAAACAAGAAAGATGCCTAAATATTTGGTTTGAGCACTCAACAGATAGCATTACCATTTTTTGAGACAGGGAAGCCTGGGGGAAGAGTGAGTCTCAGGAAGAAATAATGGGTCTCTGTTGACCCATGTTAAACTTGAGATTATTATTAAGGTATATGTGTGGAGGTAAACTTAAATGTGAAATTGTTACTCTCTCACTTAAAAATTCTTCTAGAACTCTATTTGCCCTCAGGATAAAGACCAAACTTGTTAGTAAGACACATAGTGGGCTTACAAAACCATCCTTTTCATCCAACTACATATTCTAACATTTAGTCACATTGATATCTATTTGCAAGTCTCAAAATGTCACGTTCTCTTCATGCCTCTCTATATGTTGCTTCCCTACAACATATTTCTATTCTTTCTTATTCCTTCACTCTCTTCCAAACTTGGTCCTGGTTAATCCTTTGCAGACCTTTCCTGACAACCCTGTCCTGAGTTGAGTTCATCCAATCCTGAGTTGCAAACACCTCACCTTCAGTCTGTGTTCTTTGTACTTGTGTGTAACATAATGCTTAACACATCATGTACTGTATTTTCCTCCATTCTTCATTTATTTTCCCCATTAGTTGATGTGCAGGAAATTTGTATTTCCGGTGTTTAACACTTTTCCTCAATAGTATTAAATAGCTGATTCTGGTGCTTGAGTAAATCAATTAAGAAAAGAATAAATGATAGATGAGTGGAAAAAAGAGAGACAGTTGAACATCACACATGTTCAGTTAGCTACACATTCTTGAGTATAATATAATATTAGTTTTACTCTATTTATTAGGGTTCTTTCTTTGGAGGTTTATAATGTCATGTTTGTAATTAATTAGAAAACTTCTTACTTCTACTTACTAGTTAAAATTTATAACTATGTATATAATAAATAGTAAGCTGAAGAAAATATTGAACAATTCATTTTCATTTATTATTTGTACCTACTTCCCCTCCCCTCAAAAAGGGTAATTTAATGTAGCAAACTGAGATAAATATAATAAAAGGATAAATTACACTTTGAAGAAGATGAGGAAATCAGGGAAGATATAATTTAAGGGTCAGTAAACAAAATAAAGCCATCAGTCAACTAAATAGCCACAGGGTTCAAAGCTAGCCAAAAGGCATAGACATATTTGGAAATATGATTTTTAAAAGTCAGTTCAAAATGGAATCATCAGTTTTAAAACAGTTACAGTTTCCATAGGAAAAAAAGCAAATAAAAAAAATACTGAAGTTAAGTAGAATATTTCTGAACCAAGCAACAAATACATTCCCTCTGAAGAAGAGAATGGTGTGTTCAAGTAGGTTTATTTAGAATAAATTCTAGTGTTCTTTCCCTTATAGAATAATATGATTCAATGATAACAGTTGTAAGGCTAGGTTTGTGGGTCAGTCCAGGTTCAATCAGAGAAGGAGAATCTCTGGGATATATATTTAATGAGAAGAGTTGTTACAGATATTTGACCATATGCAATTGTGAGAGCAGGATAAGCAATTTCTATAGGTTATTGAGTTCATGTCTGATATTAAAGCTTGAAGTCTGCAAGGCATGTAATTGGGAAGGGAAGATAATATAATGTGGGTGAAAAAAAGGATGAGTTGGAAACACAGCAGCAGTGGGAGCCCAGGACAGTGTGAGACCTGTGTCAATTCTTGCTGACTTTGACCTTAATGGGGTCAGTGTCTTGCAGGGCTCTGCATCACAGAGCTAAACATATACACCTGGTCCAGGAGGCAGAGCAGACAAAGATGTATCTAAGGAAAGGTTGTTGCAGGCCTGAGCACAGGCTTATACCAGTAAGCACAGATGCAGACAAGACAATGTGTGTAAGCTACACCAGGGCTGTTATTTCACTTCCACCCTTCATATCTCACAGCAGAATCCCTCTTGGGACCCACCCTGATAGGAACAGGAGTTTTGGAAAGTGAAGTTCAGCTTAGGCAAGTTGACCCATTGCCAAAGCCAATGTAGTATGGCATAATGGAGTTACAAATCTAATATGTATTGAGTAAGTGAATGGAAATCTCGGATGGACTGATGGATAGATAGGTGGATGCATGAATAAATGCATAGGTCTCTGCATTCTTCCCAAAGGTTATTTCTCTGCCAATCTTCTTTGTAATGCCTTATCACCAATTCAAATCATATGTGCTTTATGAAAACAATGCATGATTACTATTATAATTAACATAAATTAAGATTAAATATTAACAGGAGATTGATGCAAAGTTTGCAGCTGAAGGTCTAACTTTAATATTAATAGCTAACTCTTACCAAGCATTTACTTGGTCACATTAAAGATATGATTTAATTCTCACAACTTAAGAGTTGTCTTATGTCTTATATCTTTCTTCTAAAAGACAAGAATTTAGTTTTGCGTTAGGGTTACTGAAATAAAATTAATTTTTCCCCTAATTTTGGCCTTTCTAACCTGATATTCAAAAAGTATTGTTTTTCTCTTAAGCAATCTTACTAATCAATATGATAGATTCCCCAAAATGGTATCATCTTGCACACCAACACCAAAGCAGAGAGCTGGATGCATTATTCTGAACCCCAGGACAAAGAATATAAAGATAAAATCAGTTTGGGTAAACATAAGGTAGTTGACTGATATAAGGAAGGGAGTCAAAACCAGTTTATTGCATCTGTAGTTACTTAGGAGTGATGGACAAATGGGCTCCAAGAACTATTTAATTTTATAAATTTTGGGGGCGCCTGGGTGGCTCAGTCGGATGAGCAGCCGACTTCAGCTCAGGTCATGATCTCGTGGTCTGTGAGTTCGAGCCCCGCATTGGGCTCTGTGCTGACAGCTCAGAGCCTGGAGCCTGTTTCAGATTCTGTGTCTCCCTCTCTCTGACCCTCCCCTGTTCATGCTCTATCTCTCCCTGTCTCAAAAATAAATAAAACGTTAAGAAAAAAAAATTTAAAAAAAATTTATAAATTTTGTTTAGCGAGATTTAAACTGTATTCTTCAAATTGAGAAAAGAGAAAATATACAAATAATGAATTAGTTCCACCTACATAGACATATTTTTATTTTATTCTATCATTGTTTTTCCCATACTTACTAATTTGTTGGGTTAGCTCAAATTGAAAACAAAATAAAAACTGATGTTATTATTTATCCATCAACTGAAGACCAGTGAGATATGGGTTTTCTGGGATTCTCTGGAAATGTTCTAACTTAAAATTCAAACATTTTCAGAGGACATTAAGTCACCAGAGTAAAACTGGCTGAAAAAGCTGTTTATTTAAATATTATTTCAAATGGCTTTATAAACAATTTCTTAATGAGTTTTGAACAATTTTCTCAAAGAAAAGCACTGTTCTCATCATTTCAGATTTGAAAACATTTCCTCCTTTGGGTAAAAGGACTAAAGTCTGTGAGAATCTGTGATATTCTAGGCACTGTGATCATCTCATTTAATTATTTATAGTGATCATCTCATTTAATTAAGCAAAAGCTCACTAAGTGTTTTATCTTTCAAGTTTTTACTCAGTGAACTTTAAATAGTTCACAGGCAAATGCATTGTCCAATGCATTCTCCCAGGCACATAGTAGATATTCTGTAATAACTTATGGATTAATTGATAAGTTCAATTCAGTCTAACAATTATTGACTATCTGCTCTGTGCCTGACACTAGGAATGCAAAGATGAATCAAATGGAATATTTGCTCTAAGAAACTCAACATCTAGTGCAAGAGTCAGGGCTGTGGGCAAGAAAGTACAATTAAGTTCAGAAAGTATTGCAAGTTCCCTTGCAATAGACACAAGGGAAAAAGTTCCTTGGAAACAGATGGCAGAGCAATAAACTCTTGGTGTGCTTCATCTTGCAGAAGTGTGGGGCTTTCCTAGCAGGAGGAGAGGGTATTGCAACAAATGACGGTAGGATAAAGAAAATATAAACATTTGGTGCAATAGGAAGGACAGTATAGATGGGAAGGGATGGTTGCCTTTCCAGTGTGGCTGGAATGAAAGTTGCGTGAAAATGGAAAGGAGTAAAATTTGGAATGGTTCAATGGAAGGAGACTGTGAAGAACTATATTCAACTAAAAAAATGAATTTCATAATCGAGGCAAGAAATATTTGAGACTCTGAATTTGGGTTAGCTTTGATTTTAGGAAATAAACTTCTGGGAGCAAGAGTTTACACTGTGCAAAATAATTTTCTTATTTATTAATTGTTTCTAAACCTGTGATGGAGATACTATCATTATTTCCATTTTTTCATTACATTGAAGAAAAGGAGACTTGCAGAGGTTAAGTATCTTGGCTCATGTGAAAGTCAAGCTCCAAAGCCAGGTAGGTCTGAAAGGTTATTAACCTCTACAGTATCAGTGTCTTTCCAAGTTTCTAAGCTGGAATATATTGTCAAATGGACCCTCATAAACAGTAACAGAGGCTCAGATATGCTTTGAGTGCCATTTCTTGCCCGATGAGAGCACTGTGTATAAGAATTGAACATGGGGCGCCTGGCTGCTCAGCTGGTTAAATGTCCAACTTTGTCTCAGGTCATGATCTCACCATCTGTGGGTTCAAGCCATGCATGGGGCTCTGGGCTGACAGCTCAGAGACTGAAGCCTGCTTTGGATCCTGTGTCTCCCTTTCTCTGTGCTCCTTCCCTGCGCTCTCTCTCTCGCTCTCGCTCTCTCTCTCTCTCTCAAAAATAAATAAACATTAAAAAACAAAAAGAAAAGAATTGAACTTCAAGGGGTCTAGGCCATGACTAACCAAAGCTATCACCAATCACATAAATTAGTTTGAAAATGGAACTAAATTAAGCAACTGCTGATTTTAAAAATATCTGCTTAGTAGCTGGAACTAATATCCAAATTTTATTTAACCCAAGTTTATGTTTCTATCCTCATAGCCTAGCAGAAACTCAGCAAAACTTATTTTTTAAAGAAAATAATAACCTAATGATGGAGAGATGCAATGTGCAAGAAAATGCATAGAGGACAAAAAAAGAAAAGAAGGAACTGGAGACAAAAAATAATGGATTTCAATTCTTAATGGTGGTTCGTCCTAAGTCAGGCATTTAAGATTTCACATTATCCATTTCATCATCTGCAAAATGAATGTAATATTATTCGTCCTGTAAACTTCTCACATGCTTCGAGTGAAGAGCTTGTGAAATCATGTATGTGAAATTGCTTTGTAAACTTTTAGGTCCTGTAGAAACATTTGCTTTCAACATCATGATAGCCCTTTGATTAAAGTACACTTTTAACCACTGAAAGGGGGGTTCTGTACACTTCAATGTGATATTGAGATTAAACTATCTTATTTGAAAAAGATCAGAGATGGTCTTCAAAATGCCTATGAAGTACCATGCATATCTATACATAGCATCAATCTATGAAGATTGAGTACTTATTTGAGGCTGTGCCAAGACTCTATCTGACAAAGCCATCGATAGACTTCACAAGGCATCAGCACTTCTTGTGAGGGCATAACAAAAGCTCTTTTGTAGCTCAAGAAAGCAAAATTAAAAATGGAAACAGCCAGAGATCTTTTTTCATGCAAAAAGTCGGGGAAAAAGTGTCTAGTAATACAAAGTGAAGAAATTTAAGGACAGTGACTATAACTTAATTACAGTCTATAATTATAAATTCAGTACATTAAATAAAAAATCACATGTTCCTTTTAGCAAAATCAACCTTTTAATGAAGCTGAACACCACTGTCATTTGTTAAGTGTACAAGAAATGGGAAATCTTGTTAGTGTAATCCCTGAAAACCATGTGGTTTATAAGATAGTAAAAACAGGTAGAGAAAATATATTCCAAAGTAAGCATTAAAGGAACAAACAAATATTTATTAAAGGTAAACACACTGACATTGAAGGTTATGAAGCAAATATGTACAACTAAATCGATGGTAAAAAGATAAAAACAAGATGAAACATTTTATATGGCAACAGGAATAAAGAAACAGAAATCTAATATTTGAACTCTAGTACATACTTTATAACCAACTAATGTGATCCCCTCATCTATGCCTCAATTTCCTCATATATAAAATGAGAAGATTGGAAGAGATAATACCTAAGGTTGATATGATTTTATTATTCTAAGCAAAACTAGAATAAAATTCTATTTGCCTATCAAAACTTTGAGTGCTGATATGACATCAAAGGTACTAAGAAGGCTTTTTTTACTCAAAAATTACACCCATTGCTCACTCCAATGTTCCAAATACATAAAAGAATATGTATTAGTTTGTTAGGACTGCCATACTCAATATCACAGTCTAGGTGGTTTAAACAACACAAATTTATTTTCTCATAATTCTGGAGGCCAGAAGTCCAAGATCAGGGTGCCTCTATAGTCAGGTACTGGTAAGGGCTCTCTTCTTGGCTTGCATATATATGGCTGCAATCACTCCATATGCTCACATAGCCCTTCCTAGTTGTGTGCAGAGGAGAGAGAGAGGAAAAGGTAGGAGAGAGGGTTAAGGGAGGGGTGCGATAGGGAGAAATCTCTTCCCCTCTTCTCATAAAGCCACCAATCCTATTGGATTGGGTCCCCAGCCTCATGACTTCATTTAACCTTTATTACCCCCTAAAAGCCCTATCTCCAAAAATAGTCACTTTGGAGGTTAGGACTTCAACATGCAGGGAGAGAGGTTGCAAAATTTGGTCCATAGCACCAACATTTAAAAGATGTATAAAAAAATTACTAAACTTTCCCAATAAGTAGGCTCCTTCTAGGTGTTCCAGTTATAAAGACAGATGGAAAAGATTTAGGCAACTTTGAAAAAGATCTGGTGGAGAAGAAAGCTGGATCAATAATGCCCTAAAGGTATGAAGAACCAGAGGAGAAAGTGATCCTTGACAAATGAAAGTTAAAATTATTCATGCTTTTACTCAAGAATATGGTTAGTTTGAGGTTTGCTTGCAGGTAGGGTTTTTTAATTCACCAATCTACCTTTGGATGGAAACCAGCTTTAACCCAAAAATCCAAATGAGAGCAAATTATATCTTTTCCCAAAGAGCATAAATAAACCCAGGGCAATCTGATTTAGTTTGTTTATAAAGGAGATCAAGGAAATAGGTGCTGGAAAACTTTACATTTTCTCCACTTCTGAAACTGAGATCTCTCATGGTTGGAGGCTAGTAACAAAGTAAATAGTCAGGTAGAATCATACTCTATGTCTACTTTCTCTCCTCTGCTAGACCAATCTGCATGTGTTAAATGCTCTACAGTAGTCAAACAGATTGAATAAAGAGATACTTGTACATAATAGAAATGCCTGGGTGTCCAAATCCAGGAAGGTCTGTAGTGGGTTAAATGACATTACCTTTGGAACTAAGTTTAAGCAATTCCTGGTTCTATCACTTCTTTATTATTGACCTTGCTCAAGTAACTTAAGTGTCATTCTGTTTCCTCAGCCATAAATTGGATATGGTGATAATACCTGATTCAGAGGGTTGTGCTGAGGATCAAAATAAATACTAACTTTTACAAAATGTCACGCTGTTGACACATGTTAGTGGCTCTACCGCTATTACTACTACTATCGTCATTATTATTTGATATGATAGAGGAAAGTTGCCATCATTCAGTCTATTCTCGTGGCACCGTATAAATCAGTAAGGACTTCTCTAATTTTGTCTTTCTATCTGGCAGCATGCAAGGCACTGCATGGGACACAAGAAATGTACACTATATTAACTATCATCCATGGGCTAAGAATTCAGATGGTGAAATTATGATATTTCCAAAAGCCCTTTGGAAAAGAAAATTGAGGCTAAGATAGAACTTAAACATATTGTTCAAGGTCTCAGAGCAAAGAAGCGCTGAGTTTATACCAGAGTTGTCATCTGATTGAAACATCAAGCTCCAGGCTCCATATCAGTTCTGAGAACCCTATAACCTGATGGGAAAGGGCATAACTGTGCCAGATGGGGTGGAGTTATGACAATTCCAGAGCTAAACCAGACCAGTGACCTTTGGTCCCATTAGTGCTCGGTTCTCAACAATTCAGCTGACAATAGCTCCACAGCTTTAGTGGACAAATCGACAATGGTTAATGTGGATTACAGCTGAGGCCCCAACTTGACATTATTTTTGGTTTCTTTTCTACAGACAATATCTCTTCCTTAATGTCAAGCAGGAGTAGGGCTGAGGAAGATCTCTCTGGGACAGAGGGATTTTAATCTCGTCTACAACAAGCATGCCCTGAATTTCCAAATTCATTCAAAATGTTTGTCTTAGTATGCATGTGATTCAGACTCTAGGTCAGACCTAGCTTGTGAGGTTAAATAAAGGTAAAAGCCTAAGTTTCTGTGCATACCAGAGATGCCATTGTAATGTTTCATGACTTTCCGGAAAGTGGACTGGCAGAGGAAGCAATCACCGTGCTGTAGTTTTTGTGTAATATTTGTACATTCCACACCCTGACTCCCACCTATAAACACTCGAAGGAAATCATAAGCATAGTTAATGACATATTAGATGTAAGACCTCTGTTTCCTAAGGACATTCTCCAAGGCAGTTGTTCAAAGGGAGCCTGGAATTTTCCATCAGAAAATCGTTCTCTTTCTTAATAATGATCTCACGTGACATGCATTCTTTTTTTCTTTTCTTTTCTTTTACTCTTTTGATAGATCTTACACTGTGAATTCTATGGGAAATGCTATTTCTACAGAGTCTGAACTTTACTCTCAGAAATGCAGGGTAATCCTAGGAGGTTAGTATGAGACCTTCTGACAGAATGTATTTGATCTACAATATAGCCTGGCCCCAAAGATACCCGCAGCCAGATTTCGGGAGCAAGGCCAGGGTCTGTGCAGCATCAGAGCAGACCAGAACCCAGAGCGCTCGGGCCCCTCACATTTGTCCATGCAGGATAAATCACATACTCTAACCAAGGTTGTGGCCACAGTTTGCCAACCAGATCTGTTTCCTCCCAGGAGAAACTCATAGTTGAATGTGATTAAAAAAAAAAAAAAAAAAAAAAGGGAGAGAAAGAGAGAGAAAGAGAGAGGGAAAAAAAAAAACCAGCCAATGTGATATATTTTAAACATCCAGGAGATTTCACAGCTTCTCCAAGGGAGTAGATTTCCAAGTGGATTTCTAACAGTAAACTTAAGTTGAAATATTAGTCTCTGCTCCTTACATATCCCAGACTATCGGTGGACAACTAAGACACTGATATGTGACCAGCCTGGGAGAAGCTTTGGACAATTAGGTCTTGACTTTAAAAAGTACTTTTATTTGCTTCAAAAAGGACTCTTGCACTAACATTCTAACTACTGAAAAGCCAAAACCCTCTCTGTTAAAAAATGTATCCCTTTAAATATATCTCACAGGAAGCATAGAATTCTTTTTTGTCTCTTTCTGAAATAATCCAATTGTAACTGCTGAAAAGGACTTCCTAGAATGAAAAAAAAGAAGTCTAGCAGTAAAACTCTTTTTGTTATTCTAAAAATGAGGCAAATGTACTATATGGTGGGGAGGAAGAAAAAATTATTTTCTTTCATAAAATGTTTTTTGTTAAGTCAACATTATATGTGAAATCATAAGCCTATCTGTGGAGCTAGATTGCATAGATTCCCATCTTGGGTGAATTTCTTCTTATATTCTTTAGTTTCTTTGACCAAACCCCAAAAAAAAAAAAAAAGAAAAAAGAAAAAAGAAAAGAAAAGAGAGAGAGACAGAGGGGCTAGCAATAGTGCTTACTTTATGGGTTCTTGTGAGAATTAAATATGTTAATACTTGCAAAACACAAAGCATTCAATAAATGCTAGGTATTATTGTCAGTAGCTATTCTAAAAATCTAAACTTAATAGAAGGCATATTTTCCTCCTAAATTTGGATCTCTATGTATCCAAACTATATCGTAATCAACTATATGCATTCCCTGGGAGGCCAGCTAACTCCACCAGGACATGCCTGGCACTTGGTTTCCAAATAAACTCGCCATCTTATCCTATTAAGCACTTATCCCTGTATGTTGTAATTTTCTTTACTTGATCATATCCTTGTTTGTGTGACCTCCTGAAAGGCAATTGTCTCAGTAGATACTAGCTTCCTTTTCCAGGAATGCTCCAGGTAAGAATAACCATAGACATAATATTTTCTGCTGGAAGTTGACTATTGCGTATATTACTAAAAAAAAACAATAACTCTGCTTTAATAAGAACATCAAAAACCTTCTTTGAATGTAAGAACAAATAAACTTGGAGCATAGCCAGATCTGGGTCCATAGATTATCCACCTATGTATCTCCTGCAGTTTAGGAAGAGAGGTGAGTTGATCTGGAGACTCACTCAGGGTCCTGACAGGAAATTGATGTAAACCAAAAGGAGCAATTACGGAAACTTTAATGATAGATCTATTTACAACCTAGGGACAGGGTTTAGGAAACCAACAAGAGACAACACAGCAATAGCAAGACTGTTCTTATTCTCTGTCAATCTGAACAAGCAAAAGGAGGGAATAGCACCAGGAAGCAGGTGACCTGTGCCCGTAGGAGAGGTCTGGGGGACAGAGGTTGTGGCCAGTCAGCAACAGCCAACTTGCCATCTTGTCAGGAGGGAGCTGAGATCATAAATATTCCACACTTCATCTTCTTCCACTATTTGTACCCTGTCAGGCCTTCTCATTGTCCACGTGCAAACCGAAGTCAGAAGCCAAAGAACTTTAGATGATGCAGTCACTGTGGCCAGCTTCCCCAGAGCTCACAATAAGGTAGAAAGGGATGACAGTGAATCTGGGGATGCAAATATCCTGCAGGGTCAAGAAATGCTCTGAACAATACATCGAAGCGTTTCATTTTTTTAAATGTTTATTTATTTTTTGAGAAAGAGGGCACACTTGCAGAGGAAGGGCAGAGAGAGGGGGACAGGATCTAAAGCAGGCTCTGTGCTGACAGCAGACAGCCCAATACAGGGCTCAAACTCATGAACCTCAAACCCATGAACTGCCAGATCATGACCTGAGCTGAAGTCAGATGCTTAACCTACTGAGCCACCCAGGATCCCCACGTGTGTTTCTTTTTTGTAGCCTTTCCCATGCTATAAAAGAATCCGGAAAGCTGGTGTTAAAAAAAGGCTTTCAGGTTTCAGAGAACCTCTCCAAATCAGAGTGTCAGAGTGCAAACCCATTAAAATAGAAAAATAATGACAGAAACTGGTTCTGTTTTTATATCTAGGGGGCTTCCTAGGTTCATATTAAAGATAATTTGAATTAAACTTTGTTTGGAAACTTTATCAACTTTTGACTGAAGGGAGATATATTTCCAATAACTAGCTGTTCCATATCTAAAACAGGAATCTCCTAACTTTGTTGACCATAAAGTCTGTCAATAAGGAAAAGTTGAGCATGCACTCATAATACATATGTACTTATTAATAAAGTATATATAATATACATATATATATATATATATACACTATTCTAGTATTTCACATGCATTATGAAACACATAATTGTGGAAAGTAATAACAGATGAGACAAAACAAACATAAATAGAGTTTAAGATTTTCTCCCTTATCCCTATGCACATATTAGTTACCCACTTTACTCATGGATTTGGAGACTCATTCAGTCTGCAGAGACCTTAAAAGACCATTAGAATCCCACACTTAACCCAATGGTATTCTAGGCACAGTATTATTCTATCCCATGAACACTTTAGAAGTCAGGCTCTTAAGACAGAACACAGCCACCAAAATTAGGATTTTCTGAATGATCAGAAGATGCTAAACAAATACCTCATTTCTGAGAAACATGTTAAGGTATAGCTAAGTGTTGGCAGCACTCTGTTCCAGTAACCCCACTGAGAAGGTCTCATCTTCATTTTACAAAAGCGGAAACTAGGGCATAGAATGTTTTGGTAACTGTTCAAGATGATCTTTCTCTGTCATAAAACCCAGGTATCCTGAGTTCTAGTTGAACATTCAGTCTCAAGATACATGGCTTCCTACCTAGAAAATTTTTTATAGAAGAAATTTATGGAATAAACCAGCATTGGATCACAGAAAAGTCTCTAGCAGGGAAAGATATGTCATGGTGCCTCAGAGAAATTATTTGCTCAGAGAAGTTAAGCAAAATGCCTGATGCTTACCTGGTCTCTTGGTTTCTGCTTTTCTCACTGGGGCTGAGAAACCCAAGCCCTTCTCACTGGAATGTGAGTCACTCTGGGCCTGGTACTATGATTATCAGATTATCATCCCTTTTTCTCTAGCACCTGATAGAGTGGCTAGCAACACAGATTCCCAATAAAATGGCCAAATAAATAAATGTTTACTCTTCCGAAACATAAATTGTGTGTCTTCAAGGCAGTGAGAAATTTGGCAATCAGAATTAGAGAATTATCTCAAAGTATATATATATATATATATATTATATATATATATATACGTATATATATATGTATGTATGTATACATACATATATATATATGTGATCTGCTAAATTGAATTAGAATGAATTGCATTAATATAATGGGAGTAGTATGATGATTTGCAGTAACCCTCATCAGTTAGCCACAGGTACTATAACCTTTTACCATAGTCCTGAAACCATAACATCCTGTCCTTAACTTGGTGGTATTTAAGAATTACTCTGGATGGCATTCAAATTGCAAACCTTGAATACTGCATACAGCAGCTATCAACTGCTTCTCTTTATATACATATATATATAAAGTTTTAAAAATATTCCATAATCTTTAAAGATCATGAAAACTACCTCAAAATATCCCCTGTAGTTAATTTCAACAAAGGGAAAGAATTCTTGGCCAGTAAGTCCACCTCATTCACAGCTTTCACCAGTTAACAAGGTACAGTTCAATTCCATTTTGCCTCCAACTCCGTCTCATTAAGCTTGGCTCCAGTTCAAGCCCCCTGAGCCCCTCCCACTGTCCCTGAATGGTCCCGATGTTTCACTTCACTAAAGAAGAGATTAATTTGTAGAAAGGCTTCAGCACATTCCAGGGTTGCTCAAGTGCACTTCTTTTCATAGAACAGGCTTTTGATTTTGTGCTTTAAATCAAAGGCAGAGAGCAAAAATTCCAAGTATGTATGGGCTTCCGACCTTTAAAAAAACAGGATTGTTCAGATGGAATTTGACACAGAAATGCTCTACTCCACTACTCTTGTTAGTTTGATTCTTCCCCAAGATACCCCCTTTCTTCTTTCTACTAAATATCAGCATTTCAATCAAGTTGGTGTTTGGCAAAGCATTAAAGATAAGTGAAGAGTTCGTTATTAGTAATTTATTCATATTGACATTTTAGGGGTTTTATTTCCTTGGAAAACACAGTGTCTCCAGTTAGGAAACCTGTTTGGTAGAAAATATATTAATACACTATTTTCCGTGTCATGGGAGATAATATATTTACTTGGACACTGAATCAGGCACTAGTTAAAAAAAAAAACAAAACAAAACTATAGCATGTGGAAAAATATTTTTTAATATTTGTACAAACTTCTGAGTTATAAATTTATGACTTCAATAGAGAAAGGAAGCATAGAAAGCATTAAATACTTTCAATAGTACCTTTGAAAGACTGTTTTCAATCATCCTTGAATCTTCTTTATTCTACCATTCCTATTTTTTAAGCTTACCATTATAGTTTAACTTAAAACCTGTGGCAAGCAAAATGTAATCCAGTCACAAGAAAGACCCTATCCCATGTGGGAGGGAGATGTTGCTTTGATCTTGCTCAGGATGTCTATTAAATAAAACAGTAGGTCACCCCTGCTTCTTTGGTCTGATTCTATGTACACACACACACACACACACACACACTCTTTGACGAACAATTTGAGAAATAAAGACAGTTTCAGTAGGTTGTATACTCAATGCAATGATTGATCTAGTTACAAAATTATTATATCTTTCAATATTCAACAGTTGACTTTAGGGGAGAATAAGGATACCATGGCTGTGCAGGACTTCTGAATGCTCAGAATATATTTAAGTAATAAGCTGCATTTGAGGAACATTTTTGACCTTTTCAAAATGCTTTCAACTTTATTTTGCAGACCCTTTGACTACATGAAAAGAGGTGCTCTGATTGATTATAAAGGCGGGGGGGGGGGATGCTGTTGATAGCTGCAATTGAAATTTGATCACTGGAATGGGATCTACTAAATTGAATTAGAATGAATTGTATTAATATAATGGGAGTAGTATGATGATTTGCAGTAACCCTCATCAGTTAGCCACAGGTACTATATAACCTTTTACCATAGTCCTGAAACCATAACATCCTGTCCTTAACTTGGTGGTATTTAAGAATTACTCTGGATGGCATTCAAATTGCAAACCTTGAATACTGCATACAGCAGCTATCAACTGCTTCTCTAATGCCATGTTGCATTCCACAGTTTCTTCTTTGTACATGCATTAGAGTATAGGCCAAGCAGAGTTCTATACCTTCTTCAATCACCTAGACTTCTGATTTAGTCAAGTTTCTCTCAAGATGAAGGAAAAACAGTTTCCTGGAACATAGAAGTGGCTGGAAAAGGGTTTTGAACCTGCCTAATTCAAAGTAGGGTGGCCAACCAACAACAACAAAAAAAGCGCCCAGGACTAGATGGTTTCATTAGCAATTCTACCAAACATTTAGAGAAGAACTAATGGCATTCTTTCTCAAACTCTTGCAAAAATTAGAAGAAGAAGGAAGACTCCCAAACTCATTCCACAAGGCCAGCATAATCTAAATTCTAAAGCAATCATAGCAATCAGACAAGATAAAGAAATATAAGGCATTCAAATTGGAAAGGAAGAAATAAAACTGTCTTTGTTTGCAGATGATATGTCATGTATAGAAAATCCTAAAGTCTCCACCAGAAAACAAAACAAAACAAAACAAAACAAAACAAAACAAAACAAAACAAAACACAAAACACATTATAACTAATAAAAAAGTTCAGGGGTGCCTGAGTGGCTCAGTCAGTTGGGTGTCAGATTTTGGCTCAGGTCATGATCTCACAGTTCATGAGTTCAAGCCCTGCATCAGGCTCTGTGCTGACAGCTTGGAGCTTGGAGCCTCCTTTGGATTCTGTGTCTCCCTCTCTCTTTGCCCCTCTCCTGCTCACACTGTGTGTGTGTCTCTCTCTCTCTCTCTTAAAAATAAATAAACATCAAAAAAATTTTTTAAGAACTATTCAACAAGTTCAATAAAGTTACATAGTACAAAATTAGTATACAGAAATAAGTTGTGTTTCAATACACTAATACTGAAATATCTGAAAAATAAATAAAGGAATTAATCCTAATCACGATAAAATAAATTAAAAAACAGTAAAATTCGTAGTAATGTATTTAACCAAGGAGAGAAAAGATCTGTACACTGAAAATTATTATAAGACTTTGAAGAAATAAATTGAAACAGCCAGAAATCAAAAATGGAAATATACTATGCTCATGGATTGAAATAATTAATATTGTTAAAATGTCCATACTACCCAAAGCTTTTTATAGATTCAGTGCAATCCCTATCAAAATGCCAGCAGCATTTTTCACACAATTAGAGAAAAAGCAATCCTAAAATTTGTATGGATTCACAAAAGACCCTGAAAAGCCAAGGTAATCCTGAGAAAGAAGAACAAAGCTGGAGACATCACACTTCCTGATTTCAAACTATACTATAAAGATGGAGTAATAAAAACAATATGGTTGTGGCATAAAAATAAACACGAGTCGAGAAATAAATCCTCATACATATGTTCAATTTTTGACAAGAGGGCCAAGAATACTCATATAGGAAATGGATAGTCTCTTTAATAAATATTTTTGGAAAACTCAGTAACCAGATATCCATCTGAATAACCAGATGTGGGGGCACCTGGGTGGCTCAGTCGGTTAAGCGTCCGACTTCGGCTCAGGTCATGATCTCGCGGTCCGTGAGTTTGAGCCCCGCGTCGGGCTCTGTGCTGATAGCTCAGAGCCTGGAGCCTGTTTCGGATTCTGTGTCTCCCTCTCTCTCTGGCCCTCCCCCGTTCATGCTCTGTCTCTCTCTGTCTCAAAAATAAAATAAACGTTAAAAAAAAAATTAAAAAAGAAAAAAAGAATAACCAGATGTGGAAGAACGAAATCAGACAACTACTTATACCACTTAACAAAAATTAACTGGAAATGAATTAAATACATAAATATAAGAACTAAAACCATAAAACTCCTAGGAAAAAAACATAGGGAAAAAGTCTCTTGACATTGGTCTTGGCAGTGATTTTTTGGATATGACACCAAAAGCACAAGCACCAAAAACTAGAATTTATAAGTGGAACTACAGCAAAGTAAAAATTTCTGCAGAGAAAAAGAAACAATTGACAAAATGAAAAGGTAGCCTATGGAATGGACAAAAATGTTTACAAATCATGTATCTAATAAGGGATTAATATCCAAAATATATAAAGAACTCATGCAACTCAATAGCAATTTAACAAGCAATCTGATTTAAAAAAGAAAAGAAAAGAAAAAAAAAGTCAGAGGAACTAAATACATATTTTCCCCAAAGAAGACATACAAATGGCCAACTGGTACAGGAAAGCGTGTTCAACAGCAGCACTAGTCATCAGGGAAATGCAAATCAAAAACACAATGAAATGTTAGAATGGCTATCATCAGAAAGACAAAAGATACCAAGTGTTGGCAAAGATGTGAAGAAAAGAGCATTGTTGGTGGGAATGAAATTGGTAGAACCACTATGGAAAACAGTATGGAGGTTCCTCAAAAAATTAAAAATTGAACTACTATAATACCAACAACACCCCTTCTGGGTATATGTCCAAAGGAAATGGAAATAGGATCTCAAAAAGATATCTGCACTCTTATGTTCACTGCAGCATTGTTCACAATAGCCAAGATATGGAAATAACCTAACTGCCTATCACCAGATGGGTGGATAAAGCTATGGTACATATACACAATGGAATATTATTCAGCCATGCAAAAGGAGGTTCTGCTGTTTGCAAAAACATGGATGAACCTTGAGGGCATTCTGCTAGGTGAAATAAGTCGGATGGAGAAAGACATATACAGTATGATATGACTTATATTTGAAATTTTAATTTTAAAAAAGTTAAATTAATCAAAATAGAGTAGAATCGTAGTTGCTAGGAGCTGGGGGGGGTTAGTGAGAGAAATGGGGAGATGTTGGTCATAGGGTATAAACTTCCAGATATATAATAAAAAAGTTCTTGAGATCTAAAATACACTATAGCTAACAATACTATATCGTATACTTGAAAGTTGCTAAGAGAGTAGATCTCAAATGTTCTCATCGCAAAAAGGAAATGGTAATTATGTGATATGATGGAGGTCATGTTATGCTAATGCTATGAAAGTAATCCTTTTGCAATATGTAAGTGTATCAAACCAACACTGCACACCTTTGACTTAAACAATGTTATATGTTAATTATATCTCAATAAAGGCAAAAAAATAGAAAGGGGTAATGACAATATGATAACTCTGTGATACTAAAGATTTAACACATGAATTTCTTTTGGATTGATAAAATGTAACAAAACAAAAGGAAAACGTTTATCAGATACATGATGCTATGGAATTACAAGAATTAAAAATTTTATCATTAAAACAACAACAATAAACCAAAATCCAAAGAAAAATAACCAAGATCTGACAGTGAAGCTGCCATAGCTACATAGCCATTTAGTACAGTACACACAATACTCTTGGGCATGCCCTTTAGGGACTGTACTCTGATATGCAAGTGATCTCAAATGGGGCCTCTTCTGGGTCTCTGCCACATTCCAAGAAGAAATGGAGAAGAGGTATCTATTAGAGACAAACTTAGTCCTAAGAAAAACAGTGGGCCAAGTGATAAGGGGCCTCCTTTAGAAAGAGGAACATAGAAGTTTTTAAAACTCCTTTTCCACTGAATAAGTTCTTTCCTCTCTGTAATGCTCCTCTTCTAGAATTGCTGCAGTAAGCAGCACATTTCCCTTCAGAGGGATCCCTTTCCCAGCAGAAACTAGTGTGGAGCCCAGAGTAAATAGACCTAAAATAGAGTGCTTAGAAGAGCTGCTACCTTTCTGTGGGATACTTCCATGTATGGTTTGGCTCACTTGAGAATGAGTAGATTGGAAGGGCAATCAAGATAAAGAACTAGGAAAAGAGGCCATAGTAGGTCATCAACCTCTCTTTTCTTGACTTTGTTACCACCAAATACAATAATTGACACTTACCTTTGATGTAGCATTTGCTAGGTATCAGGCACTTTCTAAATGTTTCACATCAATGAACTCATTTGATCCTTTCACTGACCCTATGGATCTCATTCTATAGATGAGAAAACTGAGGCCAGACAGGATAACTCCATTATCCAAGGCCCTACATCTAGTAAAAGGCAGAGATGGTGTTTGAACCCAGGAATTCTGACTTCAGGAAACTGTACACTCAACTATCACACTATTTTAGTGAACGTAAAGAAGCCCTTTGTGCTCATATCAATTTCAACTCATAGGCTGGGGGGGGGGGGGTCCCAAAGGCCAAATATTAATAAGGACAAATGATAAAATTGCCTTGTGTATTTCCCTTGAGGGCTCAAAGAAAGATGGCTACAACCATGATAAAACACATCAGCTGGATATAAAGCTCTCCATCCATAAAACAAATGTCTTTTTTTCTCATGGTGCCCCTGAATCTCAAGGATTGAGTACTTGGGAGTACCTAAAATAAGCAAGACCTATTGTCCTAAGTGGCTATTCCAAAGTCCTGAAAGGTCACTTGTAAATTCCCTTGTGATCCCACTCTACAGCGTCTTATCAATGAATCATACTAATTTTAATGCTGGATTCCACTTTGCTTTGCCTCCATTCCATTCTAATGTTTAAATATATAATTAACACTAACTTTGTATGATTTCTACTATATACTATTGGGTTACCTTCTTGTCGATAGTGCTACCATCCAAAAGTCAGATTTGCTTAGCATTCTTGAGCTGGTGAATACGATATTTGAGAAGCAAATACAGGCACAAGATAAACTGGTTTCAGAAGCTAGGCTTAACTAAGAGTCAAAGACTGTCCCATATCCCATCATTCTGTAGGCTACAAGCCTAGATTCCAGAGAAAAAAAAGTAACGTGGCCTCAAGAAACACATGATCACTATAGTTACATCACACTGTCTCCTGGCATACACAAAGAGGAATAAAACAACCCATCAAAGAAAACCATTTACAACGAAAACAAGGTGTCCATGTGGAAACAAATCAATTACTGGAAAGTATACACCCAGACAATTTCTAAACAATGTCCAGTCATGATTAATTTTAGTTTTAGGAATTCAACAAAGAAATATTGTCCATTCAGAATCTCTAGTCCTGCTGAGATTCTGGGATGTTGCCAATGGCTCAGCTAACTATTCACAGATCCTGGCAACCTGTGTCTGAAACTACACAGTTAGATCACCAGATTACCAGGATTGCATTTCTCTAGTCTTTACAGCCATCTGCTTCTTTTGGTGACACAGAATCCAGCAAAGGGGAGCAGAAATTGCCATCCCAAAATATGGCTCTTTGGCCTACGGATTATTTTAGGCTGATTATTTTTAAGAAACAGCAGACAGAGGAAAACCTCTGAAAACCAAGTAGAAATTACCCTTTTGTAAGAGACATTAACATTTACAAGGAATATCTCCTTTGGTTAGGGTGTTTCCCTCTGTATACCAGGAAGAGAAGGAAGGCTAAATCTCTAGAAACTCTTATCAATAAAGCACTTAAATTAGCATAACAACCATTCCCTTGTTTATTGTGCTTTGCCTGATAACCTTTCCAAACTGGCTTCCCCACCCCCAACATCTTCTTCAGTCTTTAGCTAGAGATGGTTTTTAAGGTGGTGGCTCAGCCCATTTCAGGGATTTGCTCAGTTTTTTGGTCATTGCCCTTGTATACAGGAGGTATGCATGTTATTAAACTTCTGTTTGTTTTTCTCTTGTTAATCTGTGTTTTAATATAGGTCATATCTCAGTCAAGAACCTAGAAGATTAGAGGGAAAATTATTTTTCCTCCTTTCCATCAGTAAGAATTTTTCTCCCCAGTTCTGCTAGCCATAGGAATCCAGTTTGTAGGTCAAACTCACTCAGGCATATCAAGGACCTAACTCGCAAATCAAACAAAAATGGAATCCACCTAGAGTCAAGGTGTAATATATGCAGAAGTTAAGATAGTGAATTTTGTTGTCAAATTCAAGTCCTGGCTCTACCATTTCCTATATCTTAATCTTGGGAAAATGACTTACCCTTTTTTTCTGAGGCTAAGTTTTCTCATGGGTGAAATGGGGATAATTATAGTACTAGCTGACTCAGAAAATCATCTGTAGAGCTACTCAACGTGTGATTATTGGACCAGCAGCATCTTGTCAAGTCACATGGGAGGTTGCTAGGAATGCAAACTCTTGAGTCCTACCCCAGAAATCTGAATTAGAACTGCAGGAAGGGGACGCATTAGCTAAGAATCTGTATTTTAACAGCTCTCTAGGAGATTCTTAGGCACACTTATGTTTGATTCACTGATTTGAAAGCATTAAATAAAATGTGAAGCCTTCAATATGGCTCCTGGTATGCAATATGGCTTCAATATATGTTAACTATTATTTTTATTAGCGTGGAGGAGCGGAGCTAAGATTTGACTTTGATCAAAGATTTAGGAGCTCAAAAGGCTCCAGTGAACTACTAGTAAAGACACCAGCAAGTTTCAAACTAATTGGAAAGGGACTGTAGAACTGCCATTTCACCCGTTTCACTTTGTAAGATCTCCAGTGCATTTCTAAGATTTCTTTATTCCTCGCACCTATAACCCATTCAATTACAAGCCATAACCATCTTGCACCTTCTTAAATATCATTTCCGTAAAGTAAAACATGACTGATTACAATGTAAAAGCCCACATCCATATGGCAATATGAATCATACTTGAAAACTGGGAGTGGTCAAAGAGACAGAACCCTAAATGATGGTCCTTTTGAAAGAGCAGAGCTGCTAATCAGCCCATTATGGTACCAGCAAAGCAAATGCTAAGAACACGTAAGAATTTCTGTGGGTACTATTTAACTTGACAAGAAAGTTTGGTGGGTATTGTTAATATTATCTCAGCTGTAGGCAGTCAGTGTATAGTTCACCTTCTGTAACTAGAGAGAGAAGAAACATCCTTCCTCCAACCCACTTTCGGACACCCTGAGGAACCCATAAGAGGGCTCTGCGAATTACACACACCCCACTCCCAAGTTAACTCCGAAAAGTCTATCCAAGGAAAAGTATAATCTTTTACATCTACAGTATCATGGTGTCTTACTCTTTGAAAAATAAAAATCTTGGGGCGCCTGGGTGGCTCAATTGGTTAGACGGTTAAGCGTCTGATTCTTGGTTTCAGCTCAGGTCATGACCTCATGGTTTTGTGGGTTTGAGCCCTGCATCAGGCTCTCTCTCCCTCTTTCTCTGTCCCTTCCCCTTCTCATGCTATCTCTGTCTCTCTCAAAATAAATAAATAAACTTAAAAAAAAAGAAAAGAAAAAGAAAATTCTTGAATTTAGGGTTTCAGATGAACAAGTTTTTACTGAATGCATAAAGACCTTAGAATATATCAAGTTTGATCCCAAAACAAAACTAGGAATAACTTCTCCAGCAACCTGGATGGAGGGTCACATAGTTCAAAACACGTCGAGTAATGAGGCTCTAGGTGCCCATTATTTTAGATTTAGCTAAGAAAATACCTTTCTATACTATCTGCACATGCAATACTGCCTAATGCTGGCTCTTTTTTCCTAATAATCTATATTAGATATTAAAACTTTATCACTACTGTAGAATCCATTTTATCAAACCTGATCCGCATGGTAGTCAATTAATTTAAAAGGTTGAATAGAGCAGGAAAACATAACAGTTTTAGCCAAAACATATTAAAATGACATGCTTATGTCCATATTTGTACTTTCTTTATTTTTCTTATATAAATTTCACCTATAATGCTTCTTAAAAAATATCCAACTCCAGAATTGCTAAATTGAAGCTAGAATTTAGAGGCACACGTGAAAGATATCAGTCTATTGCATTCACCTGAAAATTTATGATTGTTTTCCCTATCTTGTTGTACCTAGGTCTCACCTACACCTAATTTCTAAAGTATTTTAAGAAATTCTCCTTTATTGAGTCTTTTAACATAATTTTTACTATTATAATTAATACTACTTTATACTTTCACACTTTTACTTAACTGAATTTATGTAATATTGAATAAAATTATGTAAGTAATGACAAGAAATACTGACATAATCCCATTGGGAATCAAAAGGAAACTATCTCTGGGTAAGCAAACAGCTCAGCAAGTTACAATGCCAGCAAATCACTAAACCAGAAAGGAGACTTCTGACCTAAATGCTCACAGTGTTGTGGATGCCAATATGTTTTACACCATAAAGGGGTTTGTCTGATGAGTCTACTACACGGAGCTTGGTTAAGACAAACTGTTTTTGAAGTATTTTATCATGGAAACATATGGTGACATATTATTCATAATGTTGTGTGTATTCATTTCCTATCACCAAGTAGAGTAGTATCTTGCAAAGAAAGACAGAAGAAAGTCTGGGATGTAAAGCAGAAGTCCCAAACCATGTAATTAGATACTTGTGATTTACGAATAAAGTTTATGTGAAGATTAATTTATAAACTTTGCTGGAAAGGCCAACCGTTGGCTAAGATGCAGCAGGGGCTAGAACGTGTGTTTCATTTAGACCTGTGACATGATGCAAAGCATGTATCTTCACTGATTCCACTGCCTTGTCCTTTTGACAATGGTGTCTGATCAGTCCCCTGGATGAATAAACTGACACACTGTACATGTGTCTGTACACGAGCCAGCACTTAATTAAATCATGAAATTATAAATGGTACTCTAGAGTATGATCTGCAAGGATTGTGCCACATGAATATTTTATCTGGAGTTAAGAGCCACATTTACAGAATCTCTGAGAGAATAAAAGACATTGTAAAGCCCTTGGAATATAGATGGTGATACAAAATGTCAATCATCTTCATAGTCTATTTTCCCAGAATATTTCCTTTATGTAAAGACTAGGCAACAAAATTGTTAGGTCCTAGTGTTTGCAAACCTTTAGCTCTATGAATTAATGACAAATTGTTTTCTGAAATAGTTGTACCGGTTTATTCTTTCATCATCATGGATGAGAGTTCCTATTCCTCCACATTTTACCGGTATTTAATAGGTAAAATAGTATCTCATTACACTTTTACTTGCATTTTCCAGATTACTAGTGAAACTGAAAATCTCATAATATATTTACAGTCATTTGTGTCTCTTCTTTTGTAAAATTCCTGGTCACGTCTTGTTCATTTTTCTATTTGAATGTTTTGCCCTTCATTGTCTTGATCCTTATGGGTTCTTTATCTTCCTGAACTTTCTCATTAACCCTGGGATATAGGTGTGATTTTCCTCCTTTACAGATGAGAACCAGAGGAGTAGGAGAAAAAGAGATGTGTGCAGGATCTCACAGAGATAGCAAATGAGGGACAGCAGGCCGAACCCAGCTCTGTTTTACTCCAAAGCCCAGGTAGCGTCCACTAAACAAGCCTTCTTTATTTTTGCTGCTGCTTTCTTATTCCTATACCACAAACTCCCCCTGGATTCTCTGTGGAGAACAATTTCAGTGTGAGCCACACTGCAATAGGAAGTAGAAATGAAAATGCTCAAAGGAAGGTAGAATATTCTGGAAACAGCTAGAGAATAAACCAGCTCCTGAACTGAAAGAATAGAGGATATTTGGGAGATCTCCTTTCTTCTTACTGCTCTGAGCCCATCATCAATACTGTCATCAATTACAATAATAATAGTAATAATAATAATAATAATAATAATATCAACCATTCATTGAGCACTTAAGGTGCACAAACCTCTGAACTAAGCACTTCAGGTGCATCATCTAAGTTAATCATTATGGCAACCCAGTAAGTTAGGGAACTGACTCAATCCTGTTGCTAGAGGAGGAAGCCCAGTTTGAGAAGAGATACAGAAATTCTCCCAAGGCCACATCATCAGGAAATGGTAGGATCTGGGTAAAAACCAGTTTGTTTGACTTTGGAAACTGCAGTTCTAACAAGTGCTTATATGTCACATGCCACTAATCAGAATGCTATTGTATACCTCCTGTCTGTTAGTCCCAAGCATGTATACATTTATTTTTCTCTGTTGTTACATTATCTAGCAGATGAATAACCATACATTGAGAATTCAAAAGGCCTGCTGGTCCTCAAGTATCAAGACCACTTAGGCTAATTTTCCAAAGAGAATTATTGTTGACATGCACACATGTTAATAAGAAGTGCACAATTAGGTCTTTTATGGGACAAAGGCATGGCTTCAGAGTTCCAGGAGTCCATGAAAAGGATTATCTTGATGGACAGCAGAGATAGGGCATGCATCAACCTACTGCTAGAATCTCTGTAGAATTAGAGACTGTTTTTTTCAAACTCAAGGAAAAATATCCATAAAGTTTACAGAAAATCCAAGTACTTCTCAAATGCTTTTCACAGACATTTTCAATGCTTTTTTGGCTTATGTGAAGCATATCATCTGTCATTTATGAAGAATCACTCTTCCCCAGATAGAAAGCAGCACTCAACTTTTGGTTAGCATACTTGAAAATACAATGTTTACTGCCCTGAAATATATTTTTATGTGTCATTTTTTATATCAAGCATAGTTCGTGATATAATAGTCTGATAACCAAATACATATAATTACATAATTGTGTAGCTTGGTGATTTTTTTCATTGGCATCACCTAATACTTTATGAGAAACAACGTTTTCAAAGAACCTAAAACAAACAACAATCAGAATAGACACAAGCACATAGTAGGTGTTCAGTTAATACTAGTTGAATAAATGAGTAAGATGCTAGATCCATAAAAGGGCTAATGACATTATCATCCAGAACGTTTCCCATGTTTGTTCAGAGCTGTGATTCAAGGATGAGGTTACTCTAGTTACAGTTTCAGAAATACATATTGAAAACAGTATTTCCATAATGAGGCAAAAATCAGATTCACTCTACTCCTGTATTAAAAGTACTGTACTTTTTTAGTGGCCTTACTTCAAAAAAGAGGCAACACCATTGCGAATGCACGACCTGCTTTAATCTCCTCAAAACAACTTGCGCTATTTTACAAATGAGGAAAATGAATGCCGGAAGGTACATTTCAAGCACTAATGAGTCACTGAGCCAGGATTCACTCTTGAATCTCCTTGACTCCAAAGCTCATGCTGTCTCTATTGGAACACATTTCTGTCTTTTTTTTTAATTTTTTTTTTTTAAACTTTTATTTTTGAGAGAGAGACAGAGCACGAGCGGGGTCGGGGCAGAGACAGAGGGAGACACAGAATCTGAAGCAGGCTCCAGGCTCTGAGCTTTCAGCACAGAGCCTGATGTGGGGCTCGAACTCACGAACCATGAGATCATGACCTAGGCCGAAGTCAGATGCTCAACTGACTGAGCCACCCAGGTGCCCCAGATTTCTGCCTTAATGCTGTCTATTCTTCTGGGCAAACACAACCAAAATCATGTTGGGGTCTAAAAAGAGGAAAGAACTAGCATATATCAATGACATATTTGAATCAGATATTTCCAATACATACTCTCATTCATCATCAAGAAAATAATAATAAAAGAATCATCATATCAGCTCCATTTCTACAAGTCAGGAAACTGAATATCCAGAGAAGTTAAGTAGTTTGCCTAAGGATGGATTGGAATTTAAGACCATATCTATCAATTCAAAGTCTTCTTCAGAGTATTAGAAGTCAAAGACAAGGAGGGAAATGACACTGAAATGAAGGCATATTTTAATTGTACATTTTACATATTCCAAAACTATCTGAGAATATTCAATCAATTTCTACTGATCAGGAAATTGAGTCTCAGAGATGTTCAGAAATTTACCTAGAATAATGGGATCAGAATTCAAGTCCTCGTCTATTGATTCAAAGTGATTGTTCTTCCCATTAGAAAATAGAATTTTTTAGCCAGAAGGACTTTTGAAATAGTTGAGGCTAGACTCCTAACTTTATTGGTAAAAGAAAACAGAGTGTGAGGGGAATGTTGTTTCTCGGGAGCTGATGGAAGAGCAAGAGCACTACTGCATATGCTACACTACTTCTCGCTGTTGACTGCTGAAGAAGTTTCCAGCTCTGTTATTAAAAAGTCCCTCAACAGACGAGCGCCTGGATGGCGCAGCCGGTTAAGCGTCCGACTTCAGCCAGGTCACGATCTCGCGGTCCGTGAGTTCGAGCCCCGCGTCGGGCTCTGGGCCGATGGCTCGGAGCCCGGAGCCTGTTTCCGCTTCTGTGTCTCCCTCTCTCTCTGCCCCTCCCCCGTTCATGCTCTGTCTCTCTCTGTCCCAAAAATAAATAAAAAAACGTTGAAAAAAATTAAAAAAAAAAAAAAGTCCCTCAACAACCTTTAAAGGAATTTAACTTTGTATATTTAGTAATTATGATAATTTAAATCTGGAAACAATCGCTTCAGTCAACTCCAACAAATTTCTTGGAGGGAGGAGGCTGGTGGGAGGCACAGTCCCCTTTTGCATATTAATATATCATAGCACTTAGTGCCGTCAACTTATGTGTGTAGGATAAATGCAGAATGAAAGAATAAATCAGGTCAAATCATATTTAAAGGTATATTCATTCTATTTTCAACTCTTTGACAAACAAAAGCCACTTTTGTCTCCTGGAATATGGATTGTCCTTTCCCTACAATCCAATTTATATACGTCTAAAAGATACTGTCCTCACTTTGTCAATAGTTCCCTCCATGGGTGCTGAGTGAAAGAGGGGTTACACCGAATCAAGGTAAGAACAGGGGATGGGATGAGATTGGAAAAGACCAAGGATTCTGAGGTTGGCAAGAGTAAATGACAAGGAGAAGAGAAAAAGTAGGTGGCAGAAAATGAAAACTGACTGTTGCAGGAAGGTTATATCTACTTGCTTGTGCATGTAAATACATGTACATATACTTGTGTGATAGAATTTGTCTAAAAAGGACAGTTAACAATAGTATAGTTGTAACAGGAAGTTGTTTTTATCAAGCAATTTAAGGGCATATAGAGCTCCTACACAATCAATTCACAGTCATGGAGTGTTTACTGTTAGAACTGTTCTCTAAGTACCAAGGCCCAGGACTGAACCAAAGTTGCTGTCCTCATGGGGCAGCAGGATAATTTTTTTTTTCATGCTGTTTTATAGCTGGTTAACCAAGTATTGACTATGTTAATTCTCAAAATAGACAGCAAATTTGTTTCTGTTAGCACATAAAACAAAAAGTAGTGGCAGGACCCAAAATAGTGTCCAATAGCCAGAGCTAGAACAATTTGAGCAACATAATAAATAATGTAGCATTGGATTATAACCCAAAGTTTAAAATAAATGCATGATTCCATGTGTTACAAAGGACTGAATAAATCAATATGGTGAAGCAACAGAACTTTCTTAGAGAATAATTCTGATACCAATGACCAGAAGAACAAAGCTTAGATGTCCTCCTCTATCTTCCTTGAGAAAATGCTAGACTTAGTAGTTCTTTCCACAGAATGGCACAGGGAAATGGAAAAATAACAACTGCACAATGAAGAACCTGAAAAACACTATATTAAACAACTGATGAAGGTTAATATCACCAGCAATGTCATGTGGATATCATGCACCCCTAACAGGATGTAATGAAAATGGCACTCCATTTCTGTGGTATTCTTCCCCAAATCTATACCTCCATTCTAATTGTGAGAAAATGATCAGACAAACCCAGTTGAGGGCAATTCCACAAGACATCTGGCTCCAAATCTTCCAAACAGTTGAAGTTATGACAAACAGGGCAAGACTATTATAGACCAGAAGGACTATGGGGACAACTAAATGAAATGTGGTACCCTGAACTGGATACTGAAAAAGAGGAGTTTAATGGAAAAACTGCTGAAATCAAAATTAAGTCTGGACTTTAGGTAATAGTAATGTGCCAATGTCAAGTCCTTAGTTTTGTGAAACGTACCATGGAAATATACGGTGTTAACAATCAGGAAAACTAGGTGAAGTGTATATGGCAACTCACTACATTATCTTTGCAAGGCATCTGTAAATCTAAAAATATTATAAAATCTAAAAGTATTATAAAAGTCTTTTCAAAAACAATGGCAGAAATATTAAAAAAACAAAATAAAAAGGTAGATGTGGGGTGCTGTTCACAGGAGCGAATACCCTAGAAAATAAAAGCCTCTAAACGTGTTACGTACAAGGACAAGAATTTTGCCATGGACCTGGGTAAATTTCACCCAGGGAACTCTTCTCCAGCCTTGTGAAAACTCCAAAACCCCCCTTCCCATACTGGGCTGATTATCTGTGTCAGCAACTACAATTATAATGAATATAGACAAGTTTATGGCTGTACAAGCAAGAATGAGATGAAGGAGAGACGTGGATTTTGTCTTTGAAATAGGTGACAAAAGGTTCCACCATGTGAAAACTTACTTCCCAGACCCTGAGTATCACTTGCTAGAAATACATACTTGGTAGGAAAAAAAAAATCTAAAATAAAAAACATGTGTGAGTGAAGCGCTATGAAAGGATAATTTATATCTCCAGGGATCTGGGGAAGTAACTAAAATAGTCAAGGAGGCCTGTATTTCATTCACTTAACAACAGTTGGAATGAGAACCACTGGGTCATGCCCACTGTATTTATTTCTGTATTCCTAGGGTTCAAACATGGGAGGTATGAATGAATGAATGAATGAAGAAACATGATGGAAAAAATATGATGAAACTGTAGGAAATATCACAACATTAAGCTTAATAGGGGAGATACTTATGAATGGTTCTGCTATTTAAAATAAGAGACAATAGGGGCGCCTGGGTGGCGCAGTCGGTTAAGCGTCCGACTTCAGCCAGGTCACGATCTCGCGGTCCGTGAGTTCGAGCCCCGCGTCAGGCTCTGGGCTGATGGCTCAGAGCCTGGAGCCTGTTTCCAGTTCTGTGTCTCCCTCTCTCTCTGACCCTCCCCCGTTCATGCTCTGTCTCTCTCTGTCCCAAAAATAAATAAAAAACGTTGAAAAAAAAATTAAAAAAAAAAAAAAAATAAAATAAGAGACAATAAAAGCAGTAAGAGGTTTAAATAAAGAACCATAGGAGTTCAGAGGACCCAAGTTCTGATTTGAGGTTAAAGACCCGCCATTTATGCTGAGCTTTAAAGTACTATTAGGACCTGGGGTGCCTGAGTGGCTCAGTTGGTTAAGCGTTTGACTTCAGCTCAGGTCATGATCTCACTATTTGTGAGTTTGAACCCTGCATCCAGCTCTGGGCTGACAGCTCAGATCCTGGAGCCCGCTTCAGATTCTGTGTCTCCCTCTGTCTGCCCCTCTGCTGCTTGCACTCTGTCTCTTGCATTGTCTCAAAAATAAATAAACATTTAAAAAAAATTTTTTTTTAAGTACTGTTAAGACTTGACCATGTGATATGTTTGGGTTCATTTATTCTCTGGTTGTGTGTGCTACAAAATGCTCACTTAAAGCAAGAACATCAAAGTTTGAATTGCAACTCCACATCTGACAAATACACACTTAACTTCTGTAGCTTTAGTAATTTTCTCAGCAACACAGAGAGGATGAGAATACTTATTCCTCTCACTCCTTTGTTGAAAAAATTAAAATATATAAAGTTTGTAAAAAGCCTGGCAGAGCAGAGTGGCTAGTAATGGCACATGACTATGAATTTAGAGGAAAGTGATGGACAGTTCACTGTTCCTTGTCTAGATGGGCAACCATTTGTTTGGTCTAACCACTCCACAAGGCAATGGTATTCCCACAATGCCTGGTGAGGCAATGCTATGTCTAACAGTGGGATTTTGCATAAGGCAGAGCAGGTAGGACTTCCCAGATCCTTGACAAACACAGTTTTCAGGTGACCAGCCCTGAATGCAATAGTCATTTCCCTTTACTGTTAAGATTTAGATTGGTGGTTGCCAAGACACTCATAAGTTGGTATCCAAAAACTCAGTTTCCATCCCTCCACTTAGTCTAGTTGGTTTACACATTGGTTTATCCTTTTAATAGATGGTTTTCAATAGCAGTTCCCTAAAATGATATAGTAATATAACTTCCACTCTGGATTTTAAAAATCTGGTCAGGAGCTGAATAATGACTCCTTATATTTTCAAATGCAAAAGGGACATCCGCAAGTCTGTAAGGGTCATAAGTAACTAGTAGGGAGTGTAGTATCTGGAAAGTAGCTGGTCATTTGAGAAATCTTTTCATAGTTCCAATATCAGTTGGCCTTCAATCTTCTCTCTGATACTCCAGAAATCCTGCAAGCTCTTTATTTAAACACACACACACACACACACACACACACACGCACACAGACACACACACACACACACACACACACACACACACACACACACATTACTGTAGCTAAAACTTTGAAGTCCAGGAAATCTATTTTAAATGTCTCCATCTCAGGCATTCAGTGGTTTTGTGTCCTGGTTTTTTAGTTAGAAACATGTCATGAAAACTGGGAAAAAAAATAGCATATTAGGCTTTAGAAAGTATTTTCACTTGATTTCATTATTTAATGCTCACAATAGGAATCTATGGGTCAGTTCATCATCTCTAATTTCCAGATGAAGAAACTCAAGCTGGGAGAGGTTAAGTGACTTGTTTAAAGTAACAAGGCAAGTTAGTAAGTCTTTTAACTCTGTGTCTAGAAATTTTCTCCACTATGCCCTGCTGTTAATACCTCAGTGTGAATTAATTTTAATTAGTGCTTCCTTCCCAGGGCTATTGGCTTTTAAAATAACATAGCAAGTAAAAGGACGTATTCATTAATGCTGGAATTTAAGACATTATAGACTTCGAGTAAGTAGATATTTAAAGGAAGGGAAAGAACCTTCTGGGTGTTCCATAAATCAGATAAAATTTAAGTGAAGAATACCTACTTGCATGTAAGATTTATTTTGATGATATCATTCAGCTGTGACCCAGTCTTATTAGTAATATTATACATATTTAATTTCCTAACTTAAGATTCTTTTCTGGCTCCAGTAATTGTGAGTCAGGACAGCAGTTGTACCCTTAGTTTCTGTCATCATTATCAATGGCAGACCAAAGGACAATTACGTAAAGGACCGGGGGGGGTGGGTGTAATTTGAAAGCATGAAAAGCCCTAATGATTCCATAATCGATCTACCACTATATCTGACATCTGAAAAGTCAGTAATTGATAATTGGTCACGTTGATAAATCAAACATCATTTATGCAGATCTTCAAGAAGCTGGACTCTGAGGGGAACAAAACCCAGTAATCACAATCAAAGATCTTACAATGATTGTTTCCCAGCTTTATTGAGATATAGTTAGCATAGGGTGACTTGAAAAATGGTCCTGTTGGGAAGGGAGTCATTAGTAGAGGGGTTTAACAGTTTGATCTTTGAATTTGTGTCATGGATGGAAAAAAAAAAAAGTACAGTAGATAAGCCCTACACTGTGGATTTTTTGATACATACCAAAGAATAAACAAACAATGAAACCTGGATGGGGATGATGATAATGACGATGAAGTTGATCTTGACACATACACACATAGATTATTGTAGCCCCCACACAGCCCAGAAATGGTAAAAAAGCACTGAACTATGTGTTAGAAGAACTGCCTCTGCCATTCACCAGCCTTGTGGCCTTGGGAAGTCATTTAATTTCCCAGCCTCAGTTTCCTTATCTAGAAATTATTCTACATTAGACTTGAAACCTTGGCCTCCCTCTGGGATAGAAGACATTCTTTGCGAAAGAGGTAGAATTACTGACAAGCACTCATCCATCTACGTTAACCTTTTTACTGTGTTTCATGTTCTGGAATCAAAGATAATTACAAAGGTAATTCCCACGCCTGAATCCCATCCCCATTTTCCCACACTCTCTGGGCTTACAGGGCTTACGCAGTCCAGGCTAGAGGCAAATTCATTCACAAGAGAAAAAGCACAGTATGATGGTTAGGACTATGGGTTCTGGACCCAAACTACCCACGTATGAATCCCCACTCTTGGGCAAGACACTTTAGCTTCTCTGTGCCTCTTTTCCCTCAGCTGTGAACTGATGTGACACTAACACCTAACTCAAAAGTATTACTATCAATTTGTTCATGTCACTTTTAGAAAAATACCTGATATTTATATGTACTACATAAATGTTTATTAAATGAAATAAGAACCATAGCATGTTGTTAAGTGGTATAAGAGAGGTATTCACCATTCTTCTTGACCAGGGTAGCTTTGCCCAGCAGGGGATATTTGGTAATAGCTGGAGACACTTATGGTTGTCATACAGAGAGGACCTTACCGGCATCTAGTGGGCAGAGGTTAGGGATGCTGATCAATATCTTACAATGAATAGGACAGATACCCACAACAAAGAATTAACCAGCCCCAAATGTCAATAGTGTCAAAGCTGAGAAATGCTGGTATATACAGAATAGCAGGGTAATGAGGACCAAGGAATTATTCTGGGCTGGCAGGAGGTGGGAAGACATTGTAAAGGTGAAGTTAAATAGGTGTTTGAGAAAGATACAAAGCCATCGCAGGCCTAGAACATCCCGTGGCCAAAGGCAATGAGATGAAGTCCAGGTGTGGCCTGAGGCCCTAAATCTAAAATTGATTAAATCACCTCCTAAGTTGTCAAGGAACTCAGAATCCATGAGTTCATAATTTGTATCATTAATTCATTTGGTCCTCCTCATCACACTAGAAGATAAATATTATTATCCCCATTTTACAGATAAGAAAATGAAAGCATAGAAGAGTTCTGAAACTTGCCAGAAATGTCATAGCCAGTAATGATTTTAGTATAGTTTGTGATTAAATTTATAGTTCAAAAAGTGTTATTTATAGATCACATAATGCCAAAAGAAGTGTTTGATGGTTTGCAAAACACACACATACAAGACTGTTAAATAGAAAGAGGAAAATAACATTTAAATGTTACATACAGAAAGCCTTCCGCAAGCAATAGGGAATGTATAGTGTAAAAACTCTTTGGTCTTTATGAAGTCTGTAGCAGAGTGAGAAATTTGACCCTGTCCTCTCTCTAAGCCAAAGTGAGAAGGAAAAACATCATTAGGCACAAAGATACTGTGGTCTGATGAAAGGAAATCAACTGATGTTATTCAAGAGGTGGCAAATATTCCCCAGGAACTCTTTTCTGAAAGCAGCTCATCATAAGGGACACTGTCATACAAGGTAAGATGAAGGACTGTTAAGCAGACACATCAGGCTGCGTGTGTAGCTGCAGACTTAGGCTATTCTATCTCTTATAATTAAATATTTAGTCATTTGAGGATGCTGGGAAAGTTTCCTAACTTCTATTAATTTTCACCTTAAAAACGGAGCGATGACATATAGAATTTAATCAGTCTGTGAACAACAAGAGCTTTCTTTAACTGTCCTCATATCTTGATGTTGGTTCCACTCAGCTGGAAAGCCTGAAGCAATGATTAGGTCTGTTGCTAAGGATTAAGCCACTGATTTATGCGCGGAAAGAATGTCACCTACTTCTCCACGAAGGGCTGTTCTTCTCAGCTGGGCAGCCAAGGGCTCCATTCCTCTTCCCTTCCAAACCAAGGAAAATGTTTTAATTATGACTTAAACAACTGTTCTGGACAAATCCAGAAATAGATTGCCATGGGAATTCTTTTCTTTAAAAGGAATGGCAAGAGTTTACCATAAATACATGGTTAATGTATGTTCTGCTTATATCCCAGGTTCCATAGCCTTGAAGCAAAAGACAGAATAAAATTACTTTACTGGTGATATTTTTCAGTAGGGAATTTTTAATTTATCCCACTGACATGTATTGAACACCTAAGTTGGGTTGCTGTCTTTTCCAACTTTTTTTTATAAACATCTTTTTTCTTAAACACCACATGGACCCATTATTGACCCACTACTTAGATCAAAAGCAAAATAGTAAACTACTATTCAACACATGTGATATAAACATAGCATAGTGCATGCATTCATTCATCTAGCATTTATCAAGTGCCTACTATGTCCCAAAATTTGCACTGAAATCACACAGTATGTAGAAATACCAAGTTTTTTCAAAACACATCTCTTGATGTTGACTGAATTGTTCTCCTCATACCTGTGAGCTTACTTTTCAACAAACAAACTGGTTTTTCAGCTGCCCTTCTATAGGGAAATGGGTTTCAAATATCTTCACTCAATATGAAGCTGTGCTAAGCCAGAGTGAGGGCTTGTAACAACGTAAGGTAGACCCTCAGCCCTAAAGCCACTGGACACCAGAGCAATTTCTATCTGCTCAGATATTTTATTTACCAATTCCACAAGTACACATGGAAATGAAAAGTCTGACAAATGTGCCCTCTTTTTTTTCTCCCAGCAGTTAAATCCCTCAGCATTGTGGTTTGGCAGAAAAATAAAACTGTAATGTGCTTCCAAATATCTGCTGTTTTTTATCAGCAGGACTGTAAGGGTACCCCACCTTCCATCTTCCATCTCTTTCTCTCTCTCTTACATGTGCACGCACGCACACACACACACACACACACGTTTCCTTTTTCTTTCTCTCTCTTCCCCCTAAACAAACTTGATCTGGGAGAAAATTTATATAGAACCGAATATAAGGCAAGCATTATGCTGCTGTCTTCTGCAAACCAAACGTTGCCCCATTGTGCTCTTCTAACTGAGGGGTTTGGAGATTGAGAGGAGCAGGAAGCCCTGTGTGGACTGCAGTTCAGGGGGTCGGAACAAGAAAAGGAACATGGGAGGCACCTGGAAGAGGTCAGTGTTCCTACACTTGAAACAAGTGTCTAAGCAAATTTAAGTTGAGTCAATGAAACACACAGCAAACACCTGGAAAACCAGGTGCCTCGAAGCCAACTTTTGGAATCCAAAGTCCTGTGAGGGGAGTCTGGGAAGGGAGGAATTGTTTTTTGTTTTTTGTCCTGACTCAAAATTCAGGGTTGCTCCTTGTGGAGACAAAAGTCCAAGGACATTTGTTGACAGTGGAAGAGAAGAGGGATTCAAAATAGCATCTCTCTTCTTTTTCACCTGGCAGTTTTGGAGATGAGGTTTCTGTCTCCTGCCTTCCGAAAGTATCTAAAGATCCTCCTCACGGATAAGCAGGCAGTCTCAGGCTCAGCAGGCCCAGTAACACTGACATGTATTTGAAAAGTTTTGACAGATAAATAATTCTTGGCTGATATCCTGGGTTAAATATCATCAACTCCCCCTTACACCTGCTAGGGCAGCTGCAAAATAGCTGACCCTGGTGACTAAGGTCCAGACCATGAGAAAGTGGCAGCACCACCACCAACAACTGATCACTGGGGTGATTTGTTCTCAGGGACACTCCTCACAATGACTTTAGCCCCTCAAAGAATGCAGCTGGAATTTGCAACTCAGTGTATTTCCGGAAATGGGGGGGGGGGCGGGTAACAAGCTGGTCTTCACATTTTTTTTCTTCACATTTATTTTTAAAAGCCCATCAATATGGAACCAGACCTTTGTATGTTTTAAGACCATGTATGAGGAATTTCACCAAGAAATGAACAAATCACAACACCTGCTTTTTCTCAGTGAGCATGGTCAGGAGTTACAATTGCTCTTTGTTTTTGGGGGGGTGTTGTTGTTGTTGTTGTTTCAGTACAAAATATGTATGCTACAAAAACTGGAATCTCTTGTCTGAGTACCTTAGAAAGAAAAGTCATGAAGCATAAACTGAAGACAGAACCTACTTTGAAAGAGAGATCAGAGAGATTCTGAAAAAGAGAAAGAGATAAGTAGGGTATAAAGCGGAGTATATGTACAATTATCAGTGCTTACAGAAAGACATACATATTAAGTAGATTATGGAGCATCAAGAATAAAATTAATGTGGATATGAATTTATCAGAACTGCAGATCTTTTTCCACTGAATATTACTTTTAGCTTGTCCTTAAAATAGATGACTGTGATATAATAATGATAATAATAATAATAATAATAATAATAACAAGAATAATTTCCAGTAATAAAGTTCCTGCCATGGGCTAGAAACTATACTTGCAAGAAAAGTATCAGAAGCTCTGTTTTAAAGACGAAGACGTTGAGGCTCGGTCAAAATAACTAGTTCCAAAATGTATTCAGTCTTCAAGTACCCATTTGTCTGAACCTCAGGTATGTGTTAGCAAAAACTAGACACACTTTCGGGTAGTTCAATGTCATTTGGCCTCTCTTATTAACCCATGTTATACTATACTCACCAACAAAGATTTTTCTGTTTAACTCCCTGTAGTTTGTATATAGAGAAAACAATAGTCATATGAATGTTTTTCAGTGTACATATATATCCCTTTTCTAGAAATACTAACATGGTTCCAAAGAGACTTCCTTCACTCCCCAGGCTCCAGCCCCCATGCCTACTTCTCTTGTCCTTCCCAACTGACTGAGAATCATCTAAATAGTCAGGGAACTCGGTCCTATATTATATACTCTGGTTTATTTATTTGGATATTGCTAATATGCATTATACTAAAGTGTAAGAAAATTTCACTTTCTAAAATGGAATGAGTATGTGTTGTCTAGTTATGTAGCAAATCTAACCATTGTGAGTAAAGCAGAAGATGCATTCCAGAGGCACCACCCATGCTCATCATGGATTTGAAGAAGGAGAAAAGAATATGAGCATGTGAGAGGGAGTGTTGGGTTTGAGTCTCAATTTATCATTTACTACCTGTGTAAGAGACTTCTGTGTCAGAAGTCTGCCTGCCTGGATTCAAATCCTACTTCATCCATTTAATACCTGTGACTTTTGGTTTTGTTACTCTTAACTCTCTGAGTCTCAGTTTTATAATATATAATTCAGAGACAATGATAGCCCCTGAACAGTGAGGATTAAATGAGATAATTAATTAAAAGTTCTTAGAGCAACACTTGGCACATAGTAAGTTCTCAATAAATGGTAAGTATAGCCATCATTATCATTATACCATCATTATTAGCATTCTCGTTACAACTGTGATTTCTGTTACTATTGTGCTATTATTGTCAATGTCTCGAGTCCTTCATGAAAACAACCAAAAAAGTACCAAAGCAGTAATTTTTCAAAAAAAAAAAAAATTATCGTATTTAACCTATGATATTCATTTTATGAAAATACAGCTTTATGAAAAAATGAAATAATCCATTCAAATAATGGTAAACTGGTAACTGATAGACCTGATAGTGTATCAACAGCCCCAAAGATTCTTCATTGGCCGCACCTAGGGAGGAGACTGACTATCTTGATATCTCACTTGACGCAAGTCACTGAGTAAGTCAGAGAGCCATTCTGGAAGTTAAGAACATCCACTTTAGAGCTTTAGCGTTAAGCCCACCTACTTTGAAATGCCAGCTCCAATAAAGTTCACTTTTCTTGTCTATATAATGAAACTAAAAATGACTACCTTGAAACATGTTGTAACGATTAAACACATAATGTCACAAAGGAATGAAAACTAACATTTACTGAACTCTTATTTAATGCCACACACTGGGCTAGGCACTAGGAATGTATTAACTAACCTATTCTCCACGACAACCATGTGGCACATGGAATTGCAATACCTATTTTGTCACTGCTGAATAAAATGTAACTTCAGTTATTTAAACCAGTGCCTTCGCTGTGCTTGGCATTTGTTTTCAGAGACAAAGCCTTTCAAAGACTCTCCTCTTCCAGGCATCATTTCAGATCACCACATTATCTGCCCAGGTTCCCCACTGCCTGTCTTGCCTGAAGGGCTCCAAGCTGAGTGTGGGAGAATTTACCAGGGAGAAAAACCATTTAGTTTTACCTGGGTGACAGCAATTATGCAGAATGACAAAAGGAGCAGTTAAGTTACAAGTTAAGGATGATAATTCACTCTCCCCAGGGACTGTCACTCAGAAAGCCTTGAGAAAAACTAACAGCAAACTAATGGCAAGGCTCTATTGTTAACAGTCATGTCCCCATGATGCCTTGGCATTCTGAAACAATAAGGCCAAAAATGCAGTCTGCTGTCCCTCGAAAGCTCTCCAAGCACATATGCTATATCTCAAGCTGTCATTCCTTGGAGACTCACCATGGAATGGTCTTCAGGTCCATTAGCCATGGTGGCTCCATAGTAATGGCTCCCTAGGACCCTCCAAATAACTTACTTTCAATCAGAACTCCCCAATAGTTTTGAAAACACATGAACCAAGGAGTAGGAGAAACCTGGATAGTGAAGTACAGACTTCCTTAATCAACACAGATACGAGTGTGGGAGGAGTTACCAAGCCAGACCGTGACTATTACCACCTTTGCACACTATGTGAAAAGTGTTACCCTGAAAACCTCTGCCAAATAAATATCAATTGTGAATGCCCATATCTCCAGGAGTTAAAACATTTTACTGATTTCTAATCCATCAGTATTGATTTGAATATCTTCATTTTACTTGCTCTCTGCGATGGTCTTAAGACAGCATCGTACTAGTTCACAGTAAGCTGATGTCAGGTAGCATGTTTATTGCTTGCATCAAATAGCAATAAATAGAGTAAGGGAAACGAACAGTTTTTGAGGGTTTACTATGACCTAATATACCAAACTGTACATTAGCACATGCTATGTAGCATAAAGATAAATAAGATCATGGAGCCAGCTAGCCAGGGTTCAAATTCCTGTTCTTCTACTTCTTGCTGTGAGATCTTTGGCAAAGAAATCTCTTAAACTCTTTATGCCTCAGTTTCTGGAACTATAAAGAAGGCATAGTATTTGCCCTGCAGCCATATGGTTGTTATTAAATGAGTTAATACATGCCCTATGCTTCAAGCAGTGCCCAACATATGATAACTGCTGGATAAACATTAGCTCTTACTAGGGACTCATTTAGCACATTTAACAGCTAATTTAATCATTTAGTCTTTTTTTATTCCCATTTTATTGATAATGACACTAGTGCTCAGGGAAACTGTAATCTGCTGAGGGCTGCAGGGAAGAACTGGGACAGGAACTACAGCCAATCTGAATCCAAATCTCCTGTTTCTCAGTCACTTGATTCTATTTCTCTAAGAGCAGGGGCTTTGGGAAAGAGTCAGAACAGAGGTCAGATCCCTCAGGCTGGCTTACCTGCTGGATGACCTTGGGCAAATCATCAAAATTCTATTAAACTTAGTCTCCTCATCTGTAAAATGAAGATAGTCACAACAGCTAACTCGTAGGAGAAGTAAGGATTTGGAGAGGTTTTTCTGGTACGAAACGAGCAGAAGGCTCAGCCCATGCATGTTACTTTTGGTCACTCACCATCTGCAGGTCTATTTGCGGGCACTCTATTTGTAGGTCACCTGGAAATACTGGTAAAACTCTTGCTTTGTTTGGGAGGGAAGCACTAGACAGACTCCTGGGGGCAATTCTGCATAATATCTTATTTTTCTAAATAACTTCCTCCCAAAGAAATATTAGTATTAGGCAAAGGATTTATTAAGCTTGTATAAAATTTAAATTTAAAATCATGTGAAAGTCTGTATGACTGCAAACTGTTAGCCTCTATCACTTTTGATAGAGTGAGCTTAAAATCCAAAAAGTTAGAAGCATGGGAGAGTTGAGCTTTCAGGAATGTGTCCCAGCAGAAGGAATCTAGGAAGCCGAAACTCAGATGTTAGCATTCTGAACAATACATTTTTATTAAGCACTTACTGGGTAAAGCACTGTGAGTACCAGCCAAGTGGGCAGAATTTAGGTTGGGGCATAAAAGAAGCTTGGAGACCAGTCTCTGACATAGCACACAAGGAACAGAAATCTTACCAAAAGAGATACTTAGTGTGGTTCGTTCCTGACACTTGGGGTGTGGGGGAAGGTGTAGAAAGAGCACAGGTATCTGAGACTCGGGGTTGGGCCAGGAAACACTGCACTGGAGTATAACTCATCCCAAGCACTGCCATAAAGGTATGGTGGAGGATGGGAAGAATGATACAAGACGTCTCAATAGAGACTCACCTGCAAGATGGGACTAGGTGCTCTCCTCTGTGCTCCCAGAAGTCTCTGTGTCCTTCTCCAATGGCTACAATGGTAACCACAGGCTGTTAATCTTTCTCACCCACCGGACACACTAGAGGTCCTTGTACAAAAGGCCCAGATCTGGGCACCTGGCTGGCTCAGTTAGTAGAGCATGTGACTCTTGATTTTGGAGTTATAAGTTCGAGCCTCATGTTCAGTGTAGAGATTACTCAGATACCCAGTGTATGGTATATTCTGCTATAGCCTAGGCACAAGAGGCATCAATTAATTGGGGGACAGTGACTTAAAGTGAGTGATTCAGACATATCTTCCATCGAAAACTACTGCTTTGGGTCTTTCTTAATTTCTTCTGGCTCTTATTTCTACCATCGTTTTTTTTTCTCATACATTAAATCCACTGATTTGACAACACTTTTACATTCCTTCTCCCAGTGGGTTGCAGTCTCTCCAAGTCCTATGAGTGAGTTGAACAAAGTAAATGCTGAGCTACGGCTGGATCACAATATAACAGGGAAGCACCTAAATCAATATAAACATGAAAACCTTCATCGTCTTTTCAGCCCAAGCTTCCCAAACATGAATCTGTACAACCCTCATGACACCCTATCCCACATCCAGCCAAGGAACTGCAATTTACTTTTAACCATCCATGTGACGAATAGTATGGAAAACCCCAAAAAGAATGTCAGCTTAAGGTTCTAGCTTACTCCTAGTGTTGTGGCCCATAATAAATTGCAGCCTATCTGAATGAACTTGTTTCTCAGATTTTTCCATTCCATTTTTTTATATCGTCATGAATGTGGTTAATATCCACAGCTTCTTGGGGCGCCTGGCTGGCTCAGTCGGTTGAGCGTCCGACTTCGGCTCAGGTCATGATCTCACAGTCTGTGAGTTCGAGCCCCATATCGAGCTCTGTGCTGATGGCTCAGAGCCTGGAGCCTGCTTCCGATTCTGTGTCTCCCTCTCTCTCTGCCCCTTCCCTGCTCATGCTCTGTCTCTCTCTGTCTCAAAAATAAATAAAAACATTAAGAAAAAAAAATTAAAAAAAAATATCCACAGCTTCTGGTTATCACAGCAAAGACTCAGGATTCATTGGAAACTCATAAGAAAACAGAGTTTTTGAGTATCAGAGAGAAATAAGGACAATCACCACTAAAAAAACATTGTAATTCTCATGAGCTCAATACAGCCACAGTTTCCTGAGAAATCAGTTGCCTTACTCACATGTATAGACTTTAATCACTTCTGAGGACTCTGGTGGGGGTAGGGGACATTCTGAGTTTGTTGTTACGGATGGATTCAAAGTAGACATTTAGAGTATGTGTCCTGACTGGACGGACTCATTCCTAGGCTTAAGTTCTCTGTTCTCCGTAGGTGTTCCTTGACTCAGAAGTCATAGTGTTGGAGGAAGAAACAAAAAAGCAGTCTGAGTATTTGTCATTTGGGGGCGATTTTGAGATGAAAGATCAGGGATATGAGAATCCCTTCTTCAGTTGAGAAATCTCTAGAAAGCCCAATGCAGTAATCTTCCTGTCATCTGCCACATCTTTCCACTTTTCCTGCCATGAGTTCCACAGGTGTCTGCTTCTGACCCAGGTGACATCCAACAGCTTCTACTTCATCTCCACATTTCTCTACATATAATTACTGCCCTCTTATGATAATGCTAAGTACTCCTGTTTCATTACTTTTAGGTATTTTTGGAGGGCATACTGTTTTTTAAAGCCAAAGCTATTTGTTACTCCTATCATGTCATCTTTTTCTTTCAAGTAAACCACAAATTCTTTTCACCAATGGCAAAATGAGCCCTTTCAAAGATTTCTCTGGGTCTTTTATCTTAGTCTTCTTATAAACATAGAGATGAACAAAATGTCAAATTCTGAATCAGTATGCTATGGTCTGAAGAGCACCAAATTGGATTTGAATCCTAGCTTTGCTTTCCAATGACCTTGAGCATGTGAAAGTCAGGCAAGGAATTACATATGAAGAACTATCTGGTCACTTATAGACCTATCTCTCAATCTCTAAATCTGTAATTCTATGATTTGTTGGCATATATAATATAATTTCTAAGACATTCTCCAAAGAAATCAACTATGTATTAGAGAACTATGTGTTAATATTTATTTCAAAATCAAGACAGTAATGTCCTCGTTTACTGAGGCAATGGAATGAGTCAGATAAGGGTTTGAACACTGTATCCTTCATTCAGCTGTTAAATAACATTTCTGAGTAACAGATCCCTCAATTTTAAAACAAAGGGATAATGTCCTTCCTCTATGGTTTTTGTGAGAATTAACAAGGTAATGTATGTGCAAATGCCTAGCATAAGGTATGACACATAGGGGTCAGAAAATAAATGAGAGCAATTCTTACTATTATTGACACAAAGCTTTGTTCTTTTCAAAGCCCATTTATATACATTATTTCATGCTAACAGACTAAGCTAATGCTGCCAAGAAATTTCATGTAAAAACATATCCCAGGGTCAGTGACATTGTAAAATTCCCATCTTGAAATGAAGAGACTGTCAACTGATTTTCATTTGTAGCAATAAACTCCTTCAATCTATGTTTCATTCATTCAAATATCTCCTTGACCCATCAGCTTTGTAGTAAGTCTCTCATATTTTATTTATGCAGTCATTAATATGGCAAATATTTATCAAGTAGCAACTATATGCCCGAATCTGATTTTATCAAAAGCTAGTTTCTTATATGGAGAAAGGACTGGGGAAAAAAGACTGTTATTGTACATCAATGTGCTTAGTGTGAGCTGAAAGAAAGAAAGAAAGAAAGAAAGAAAGAAAGAAAGAAAGAAAGAAAGAAAGAAAGAAAGAAAGGGAAAGGAAAGGAAGGGAAAGGAAGGAAGGAAGGAAGGAAGGAAGGAAGGAAGGAAGGAAGGAAGGAAAAAGGGAGAGAGGGAAAAGGGCTCAAGTAATTAATTGTTGAGATGGATATTAAAAATATTTATCAACTCTAATAATACTACATTACATTTCCACAGTGCAATAAGATTTACCAAGCTCTTTTCCCAAAACATACCCTGGTCCACCCACTTTGTTCTAAACCTACTAAACTCACTGGCATTCAAGTCACCTTTATTTCTAACCAAGACTCTTAACAATAGTCCCCCTCCCCCTTCAGTCTCTATGTTTTCACTTTTTGAGTCCTAACATACATTTTCTACACAGGAGCTAAAATTATCCTTTAGAGTGAAAGTCAGATCATTCTCCTTCCTGGTTTAAAACCTCCCAATGCCCTCCCCATATTCATCTCCAACGTTGCATTCAACAGCAGCTTCCTGTCCTTTGGATTCTGCTCAAGCCACAGCAAACTGGCCATTTCTGGAGCCAGCAGACCTGGTTCTTGCCTCAGAGACCCCACACTGACTATTCACTCTGTCTGAAACATGCTGCCCTCTCAACCTCTTGAGGGTGGCTCCTTTTCATAATTGAATCTCGGCTTTCTTGAGCTCTTACTCTGAAGTTGCCCTGTCTATTGTCACACTATATTGCCAATGTTTCTAGTCTTGTTTCCCCAGCTCCGTATCATTACTTATGAAAATGTGTGTTTGTGTACTCACGTGTGGTCTAACTTCTCCACCAGAATGTAAGCTCCCTGAAGGAAAGAATGGTGTTTTCTCATTATATACCTGCCACACAAGGAAGCCAGGACCAGGGAGGTTATGCAGGACATAAGCAAGTAAAGGGGACAGGAAATAGTATCTAGGATAATTTCTATTTGTGTTTTATTACATTTCTTGGCTGGAGAATTTGTGCATATAAAAAACTTGGCCGCTTGTTTCAAGGAGTCTGAATCTAGTTCTTAAAATATTATCTCGTCAATAGTTAATGATCCAGGAGTTAGACCACAAGACAACAAAAATAAAATAATGTAACAAGACTGAATATGATTGTGTGCCAAAATAATCAAAGAGACCGTAAGTGCTCTGGTTTTGCACAGAATTTAAGAAAGTATGTTACAAGAAAATTTTTTTTTCCTCCACTAAATACTATCTATTGTTCTTTGAATTCATGCTGCCTGACTCTGTGGTTATTTGATTTTTGTTTGTTTAACTGAATGTCATATCATAGGGTCTCCTAAAATTACCATATTTCATATATTTATTATGTAAATTAAGCTTATTTCAAATCAGTTATCTCTTGACCATTTTAAAAAATGTTCCAAAGCCCCTTATGATAAATGGAAATACAATACTGGTGATGTTCCAAAATCAGCATTGTGGTGGGGGAGCTGGGGTCATTCACTTGGGACAATTTGCACTTTTAGCAAAATTCAAAGAAAGTAGCTTATATGGCCTGTTTATCCTATTTATTTTCAAAGCCATTATAGTTTATAATTTTTAAATATCCTGAAAATCCAGTTAATCCTAAAATCCATTTAAAACTTTTCCATAAATTCTATCTCCAACCCCTTCCTTTCCCCCACCCTCTCCATACTATCAGAGCATTCTCTAATGGGCTCAGTCCCTGTTTTAAAAATATGTGGAGAGGTTCTGCATCCTCAGGAAGATGATCTGAATGAAAAAACCCACACAGCTCCCTTCTCTATAAATACCTTCCTAGATCAGTGGTCTTCCTTGTGGACCTCTGCTCTCTTTCCATTCCTGGTTCTAGCTAAACCTACAAATTTAACCCCACAAAATAAATCCTACCCTAGTTAAGCAAGATAAAGAATGCAGTAGATCATACAAAAAGTACCTAAATGCTGCTGTTTTCAAGGCAATATGCAGGGTAAGAAAGTGTGGTTTTTTTCCTTTAAAGGAACAAATAATAAATATTTTAATTTTTACAGGCCATTTATCTGTCTCAACTACTTTGGCATTGTAGTGCGAAAGCAACTATAGATAATACACAAACAAATGGGCGTGGCTGAATGCCATACAATCCATAATAAAATTAGGTCAGATATGTCTTATAAATTTCACAGCATCAGGGTGCCTGGTGGCTCAGTCTGTTAAGTGTCTGGTCTTGGCTCAGGTCATGATCTCGCAGTTTGTGAGTTCGAGCCCCGTGTCGGGCTCTGTGCTGACCGCTCAGAGCCTGGAGCCTGCTTTGGATTCTGTGTCTCCCCCTCTTTCTGCCTCTCTCCCACTCATGCTATCTCTCTCGTGCTCAAAAATAAATGAACAGTAAAAAAATAAATTTCATAGCATCTAAATATAGAAAAAATATGTTGAAAAAATAGAAAAAATATTAGTAATAATGACTTCTCTATTTCATAGGTTTCAGTGATTAGTCCATTTAATTATTACAAGTACTTTCTGTGGAAGATACGGCTATTGTCTCATTTTATGTGCCCAGTATCATGAGCTAGTAAGTTCAGCAGCCCTGTGACTCCACAGTTTATCCCTTGTTTTAGCCTAGGCATAAAATACATATAAAGTTGTATTCAGTGTCAAATCAAGCAGCATAAATATCTTTATAGTCAAAGAAAACAGGAAAAGAATACTGTATGTACTCATTAAAGCCAAAACTTAAGTAAAATTACCATGAAATCAAGGAAAGAAAAATGGAAGAAAAATATTTTAAGATAAAAAACAATAATTAGAGAATTTGAAAACTGAATATGAATTTTTTAAATAGTAAGAGTGAAATTTTACATTAAGGCAACTAAATAGTTACAATTCTAGAAGCTCTGAAAAAAAATAATAAAAAATACAAATTTAATGAAAAAGGATAAGACCACTGGAACTATTTTTTTTTTTTTAACGTTTATTTATTTTTGAGACAGAGACAGAGCATGAACAGGGGAGGGGCAGAGAGACAGGGAGACACAGAATCTGAAACAGGCTCCAGGCTCCGAGCTGTCAGCACAGAGCCCGACGCGGGGCTTGAACTCACAGACCATGAGATTATGACCTGAGCCGAAGTCGGACGCTTAACCGACCAAGCCACCCAGGCGCCCCTGGAACTATTAAGAGATTATAGCAAGGCTGCAAGTTTTAAGGTTAGTATTCAAAACATAATCACTTCTCTATGTATCAGCAATGATCAAGGAGAGTTTGAAATTTAAAGTAAATTACATTCATATTAGCATCCCAAAACATGAAACGCTTAAGTATAAATCTAACAAAATATGGATAAGATCTAAATGAGAAAAACTATAAAACTGATGAATCAAATCAAAGAGCTAAATAAATAAATGGACATATATTCCCTATGAATGAATAGAAAGACTCAATAATATCAAAATGTCAGTTCCTCTCAACATGATGTATAGATTCAATGCAATATCAACTAAAATCTCAGCAAGTTATTTTTTAGATATCAATAAACTGATTCTAAAGTTTATATGGAGAGACAAAACATCAGAAAAACCAACACATTATTGTAGGGAGAGAACAAAGTTGGACGACTGATGCTACATGACTTCAAAACTTACTAAAAAACTATAATAATCAAGACACCATGGTATTGGTGAAAGAATAGACAAAGAGATCAATATAATGGATTAGAGAGCCTAGAGACAAACCCACACAAATACAGTCAACTGATCTTTGACAAAGGAGCAAAAGGCAATACAATGGAGAAAAGCAAATTTTTTTCAACAAATGGTACTGGAACAGCTGGACATCCACATGCAAACAAACGAATCTAGACACAAACCTCACATTCTTCACAAAAATTAACTCAAAATGGATCACAGACCTAAATGTCAAATGAAAAAATAAAATAAAATAAAATTCCTAGAAGATAACATAGGAGCAAATCTAGATATTCTTGGGTATGGCCATGACTTTAGCTACAACACCAAAGATCCAAACCAGGAAAGAAATAATTGATCTTGGATTGCACTAAAATTAAAAACTTCTGCTCTGTGAAAGCCAGTCAAGAGAAAAAGGCAAGCCATAGACTGGATGAAAATACTTGCAAAAGACATATCTGATAAAGGACGATTATCCAAAATATACAAAAAATTCTACAACAGGGAGAAAATGAACAACCCACTTTAAAAAATGGGCAAAAGACCTGAACAGACAACTCACCAAAGAAGACATACAGATGGCAAATAAGCATATGAAAAGATATTCAATATCATATGTCAGTAAGGAATCAAAAACTCAAAGCAATGAAATACCACCACATACCTGTTAGGATGGCCGAAATCCAGCACACTGTCAATCCAAGGACAGGCGATAATGTGGAGCCACAGGAACTCTTACACACTGCGAGTGGGAATGCAAAGTGGCACCGCCACTTTGGAAGACAGTTTGGCAGTTTCGTACAAAACTAAACATACTCTTACCATATGCTCCAGCAATCACGCTCCTTGGCATTTACCCAAAGAAATTGAAAACTTATGTCCATACAAAATCTCTGCACAAATGTTTATAGCAGCTTTATTCATAATTGCCAAAACTTGGAAGCAACCAAGATGTTCTTCAGTAAGGGAATGGATAAACAAACAGTGATACACTCAGACAATGGAATATTATTTAGTACTAAAAAGAAATGAGCTATCAAGCCATGAAAAGACATGGAAGAAACTTAAACGCATGTTCCTAAATGAAAGAAGCCAACCTGAAAAGGCTGTTTACTGTATGATTCCAACTACATGACCTTCTGGAAAAGGTAAAACTATGGAGACAGTAAGAAGTTTAGTGATTGCTGGGGTTGGGAGATAGAGAGGGATGAACAGGAGGATTTTTAGAGTAGTGTCACCATTCTGTATCATACTGTAATGGTGGATACATGTCATTGTTAATTTGCCAAAACCCATAAGCGACCTAACACCAAAAATGAACCCCAATATAAACTATAGACTTGGAATAATAATAATGTATCAATGTAGGTTCTTCGATGGTAACAAATGTACTACTCTGGTGGGGAATGCTGATAGTGGGGGAGGTTGTATATGGAAACTCTATACTTTCTCCTCAATTTTGCTAAGAATCTAAAGTTACTCTAAACATAGCGTCTATTTAAAAGGGGGGGAGGAAGGATATGACTGATATGGAAGACATTACAACTTTTATGTATTCTTTTATGTATTCCAAGGCAATATGCAACAATATTTATCCAAAAGGAAATAAAAGAACTTAATAGAAAAATACATAGAAACAATTTGAACAGGATACCAAAAAGTTATTTAATGTTAAGATTAAAAATCAAACTGAGCTCAGGTTTTTTAGCTCAGTTTTTTTCAAACTTTAAAGAAACTGCTAGTTCCTATATGGTACTTACTATATAGAAGAAAGGAATAAGGACACATTTGAATATTAAAATGAACACCTATAGGAGGCAGATTATAAGAAATTATTTTCTTCTTTCTCATTTAGAGTTTTTTAAAATCGTTACACAATTAATACACACAATTATGCATTTTATGTAAAATAATGAACATACATTTTTTAGACTAAAGTGTATAAATAGAAACATTTGGTTTATAGTCTGTGACCCAAATATTAAAAACAAAAAAAACATGGCATAAATTCCTGTGTCAAAAAAAAAAACTTATCTTCATGAGAAGTGGATATTAAAGCGTAAAGAGAAATGGAGAATAAAAACAAGTGTCCAAACAATCTACCCGGAAGGGTAATGCACATGTAATTAAGATATTCATGCAAAATGTTGTGTGCTATTAGTAATATCCGCTTTTCTCGTGGACAGGTTATGATCTGTGAGGGCATGGGTCAGGTATCCTCAGGTCTGTATCTCAGTAAGGAAAGTAAAGGTAGGGATTTGGTTTGTTTCTTCCTCCAGCATATCCCTGGACCTGTAATAGCTCCCAGCATATTGCAGGCCCAAGGTAGAAAGGTAAATATTTCTTGAATGATTAGTTATTTAGTAAAGAATACATGCGTGCACGCACACACACACACACACACAAACGTATAATTTCAATATTATATTTCAAACTTTATTAGAAACTTCATTTATATAGTCTTCACTTATATAGTCTACCTTAGGATGTTTCTGCTTGCTTTATTTGCCTATTTCTTTTTTTTTCCACTTTTTTTTAAGTTTATTTATTTTTGACAGAGAGAGACAGAGCATGAGTGGGGGGGGGGGCAGAGAGAGGGAGACACAGAATCAGAAGTAGGCTCCAGCCTCCAAGCTGTCACCACAGAGCCCGATGCAGGGCTCGAACTCACGGACCATGAGATGGTTACCCGAGCCGAAGTCAGACACTCAACCAACTGAGCCACCCAGGTGCCCGATTATTTCTTTTTTCAATGTTTACTTATTTATTTTGAGAGGCAGAGGGGAGAGAAAGAGACAGAGAGGGAGAGAGACAGAGAGAGAGAGACAGGGGGGGGGGAGAAAGAGAGAGAGAGAGAGAGAGAGAGAGAGAGTGAGTCCCAAGCAGGCTCCAATGCTCTCAGGGCAGAGCCCCATGTGGTGCTCAATCTTACGAGTCATGAGATCATGACCCGAGACAAAATCAAGAGTTGGACCCTTAACTGACTTATTTGCTTATTCTAATTGTGCTAGTCATTGCTGCCGATCACCAAATATTTCTGGCTCCCTGTCTTCCAGGCACATGGCAGGGTTCCAGTTCCCAGGCCCCTTGAGGCTAGATGTGGTCACTTCTGTCCAATGAGCTACGGACAGAAATGACAGGTGCTGAAGTATTTCATTATGAATGCAAGCTACTTTAAAACTCTTTTAGGGGCACCTGAGTGGCTCAGTCGGTTAAGCGTCTGACTTCAGCTCAGGTCATTCTCAGGTCATGATCTCCCCGCATCAGGCTCTGTGCTGACAGCTAGGAGCCTGGAGCCTGCTTCAGATTCTGTGTCTCCCTCTGTCTGTCCCTCCCCCACTTGCACTCTGTCTCTTGCTCGGTCTCAAACATAAACAAACAGTAAAACAAACAAACAAACAAACAAACAAAAAAACAAAAAAACCGCATTTATCTATCTGTCATGATAACATGCAATGCTCAAGATGATAGTGTTTCATAGTCAGGCGATGTGTACAGAGCTCTGAGGTCACCTGCAATGGACTGCAGAATGAGCAAAAAGCTAAACCTTTGTCATTGTAGATCATGATGACATTGAGATGATTTTTTGCTACAGAATATACTAGTCCATCCTGATTGATGTGCTCACTCATCAGTAAAAAAATCTTTTAATTACCATTACTTTATAACGAGTTTTAATATCTAGTTTGATACATTATGCTTAGTATTCCTCTTTTTCATTATTTTCCTAGCTACTACCCCATGTTTATTTTCAATGAAACTGATTTGTGTTTTATTTTGGGTTGTATTGAGTTTATAGATGAATTTGGGTGAATTCAAACTTTTACTATATTGAGTGTTGCAATACAAGAGTGCTCAATTACTTAAAACTTCACTTATGCTCAACAGAATTTTTAAAAAATTTTGTCTTCCTATAAATAATACTTATTTTTTCAGTCCATTCCTAGGCAGTTCATCCTTTGTTTTAGATCACTCTTGTATATGGGAACTTTCTAGTATGATTTTTATTTGGTTATTGTTTTTATATAGAAAAAACATTAATGTTTATATATCAATTTTTGAACTACCTAAATAAATTCCCTTAATTTGTCTTATATTTTGTTTTTATTTTCATTTTCATGTTTCTAAAATGTGTAGAAACATGAAGGATATTAATTTTACCTCCTCCTTTGACGTATTTATACCAGCATCATTTTTAAAAAGTCATATTAGGTAGGAAATATTTATACAACAAAAGAGTGGAGAATAAGAGACCATAAAATAAAGTTCTAAATCATATGGCACTAACTGTAAGTGGTATAAATAGTTTTGAAATTAAAATGAAGTATTACCACAACTTAGAAGGTCATTATGTTGGGAAAAAGTAATTTTCCATAAGAAATACTCGAAGCTATATAATTGCAAAAGTATTTTACTGCTGCAAAACAACAGTGAAATGAGGTATTAAAATCTGTACATTTCACTAGTTTTGATGTTGGCCCATAGTCAGCAATATGTTTCCCCACTTATGCAGGCAGACCCTAACACACCCAACTGAGTATTTCCACATGGTTTCTGCAAATTGTTGTATTTAAGATTTGTTGCAATTAATATTTAGGTCTGCTTCTTAAGTCCAAACATTACAGGCATGTAGGCAAATTTCTCCCTGCAAATTCTGCAGATGTCAGGGCTATACCAACTCCTGCTTTGTTTCCTTTGGTCTAAATCTCTTTCTTCTTATTATTGGTTTCTCTGACATCATATCTCTTACAGAATTATTTATGCTCTGGTAGTACCTGACCCTTGGTGAACATATTTCAGTATTTTAGCTCCATTCCCATTTCTTGTGCTCAGAAAATGAGTGATATTTGTGAGCAAGTGAATTTGTCGTTGTTTTTATTGACAAACAGACCTAAGGTCTGGAATTGAGAAATGAATCTTGTGTGTGAGCGAACATTCCTAAATTACAACACTTTGTATTCCCAGTAGTTGGTTCTTCTAGCCCACAGTTCCCTTCCTCAGGGTGGTTTGGAACTTTAGGGGGTGTTTCTTATTCTCATAATGAGGTGGAGAAGAGTTGCTGGCTTTTATTGGGTATGGTCAGAAATGCCAAATATCTTGCAATACAAAGTAAAGAATTAAATTGCTCCTTTAAACCAAAACCAAAATCAAATAGAATACACAAAAAATAGTTGAAACAGCCTACATCCTTAAAGCTGCTTCCCCACCAAGGAAATAAAGGGCATTTTTGCTCAAGATCTGATTCTTGCTTCCCAGGTAGCCCCATGTGCTTCTCCCAGACATACAGTGGTAGGACTGTACTTTCCACTTCCTTTCAATTTAAGCTTAGTTTATGGTTTGTTTGGGCCACTGAAATGTGAGAGGAAGTGATATGTGTCACCTGCAGGTAGAAGCCTTAAAAATAATTTTCCAAGTTTCTTTTTTTCCATTCTCCACATGGTAGAAGTAGGTGTCAAAATAAGACTCTGATATCCTGGGCCCCTGAGAGAATACATGATGCCTCCGAAGAGCCATATTGTGCCCATAATGTGAACAAGAAACTAACATCGATCGTATTAACTCACCAAGAATGTGAGGTTGCTTGTTATTGCCTCAGATCCTAGCGTACCCTGATTGATGCTTCCCCTTTGGACAATAGGAGTCAAATCAACTCTCTGTACCTCTTATGGACTGTATTATATCTGCCCCAAATTCACAGACTGAAGCCCTGACCCCAATGTGTCTGTATTTGGAGACAGGGACTTTAGAGAGGTAATTAAGGTGAAACAAGGTCATGAGGGTGGGGCCCTAATCCAATTGGACTGGTGTCCTTGTAAGAAGAAGAGATGCCAGGAATACACACACACACAGAGGAAAAGCCACATGTGGCCATGTGAAGACACAGTAAGAAGGCAGTGATCTGCAAGCCAACTAGAGAGGCCTCAGGAGAAACCACACCCGCCAACACTTTTGATCTTGGAATTCCAGCCTCCAGTATTCTCTCTCTCTCTCTCTCTCAAAAATAAATATAAAAAAAATAAAATAAAATGATGAGCTACAACTTAATAGAGCTATCAGAATCTATCTCATAGTGTTATAGGAGGATATAGTAAGATAATGAAAAAACACTTAAGATCAGGCTTTATTTATAGGGCACATCTAAATGAATATAAATTTTTGTTATTATAACCTCTAGATTGAAAGGCATTCCATTATGCATTGACTAAATCAGGAAAAGTCTTGCTTGATAAATTGGTTGGCTCTAGGGAAGCAAGTAAAGGCCTTGTGTGACCCTGGAAGGAACGTCTCATTAAATGTGGTAGCCTAGATGCCTCCCTTGCCTTTACTCCAGTCCTGGCCCTGATAAACCTTGCAAACTTTCTGCTTCATCTGCCAAGTTCCTTTTCCATTATCAGCCTCTATAGCAAGCGAGCGGAGGGCCCTACTAGAGGACTGGGTGTTTTTAGGATACTAGTTCCAACACCGTCTCTGCCAACAATGTAGTAGCAAGATTCTCATACACCCTATACTCTACCCCAGTCAATTTATAAAGCAGTCCAAAACGCTTCTAGTCTTGCAAACAACAGTGATGACAAATTAAAGTTCAATGGGCAATTTACTCTAAAAATCAAATAACTTGTAAGAACATTTAGAAATGCATGAAAGAGACAGACAAGGCAGGGTTTGGTAGCAAAATGCTACAGGATACTTTATTTGAATTTTACAACAAGAAAATAAAGGCCAGAGATGTGTTCCTTTTCACACTAAAGGAAATAGCTTCTATCAGCTAGAAGATCAGCTCCAATAACTTCGAGGATCTATTTGGCTTTATTAGGTCTGTTGCCATTGTGATGGGCTAAGAAGTTTCTTTTGAAGAAAAGTAATTACTGTACCAGAGCCCCTAGTCAAAGAAATGCAATTGTGTTTTAAAAACCCACTTGCTCAGCACAATTTAGGCTCTCTGTGCCTTTCCATAAGCTGGATCGATAGCTAGCAGATATATAGATCTCCACGATGGTTAGGACTTAAATCTTCTCACTTACATTTTATAGTGATACTACAATGAAAGAAAAACCAGTGTGCAAAACGTATTTACCAAGAACCTAAATAGTACTTTATCACATTCACAAAGGAGTCACTAAAGTATCGTGGGGGTATTAAGCAGAAAAGTATAGGAAAGAATATTTGTTGAACGTGTACCTTTGGCCAGGCACTGCAAAATGTGATAATTTGACTCGCATGATTTGAATGATATGATTCTCATTAACACCCACATAAGTGTGGGTGGATAATGCCTGAATCACCCTCAACAGGATACATGAAACTAAAAGGAAAGAGGAGAAATCTGAACCACTGCCAAACAATTACCTAGCTATATTTAGTGAAAGTTTTAAAAATTGATGTTTGTCTGAAATCCCTATGATGTATTCCTTGCAACTGGCACTATCTCTATCTAGATGTGCAGTAAGTTGTATACGGTCTGAACAAGTGTTCTGTTTTCCTAAGTGACGCCACCTTCTTCCTATTGTCCCTTTGAACAACACCTGCTTGCCTGTTATGAAAAGATATTGAAATCAGATAGATGCACTCAAGATCATCACGGTAAAATTTTGGGGCCCAGAGTGGGCAACATCTTTTTCTGAATGGCACTTGACAAGTTTTATTTCTGATGTGCTCTCCCTAAAATTGTTGCTTTCTAAAGTGAGGGCCACCTGACACAATTTACAAAAAAATTTTCAAGAAGAACAATCATTTCCTCAATGTTGGAAGGTTTATGTGGGCTGAGTCCTGACTTTCCTTCCAACCAACGCAGTGACCCCCCCTAAGCAGGAATCTTTATTTAAAACATTAATGCAGGACAAATTCAGCTTAACATAACCTGAAGTATTAACTCTCGTAATTCTGAAACGGGGAATACAAATTAAAAGTAAAGTGATATCTTCTCTAATGTTGTGCTTTAGCAGGCTTTCATTTGAGGGGGAAAAAAATCCATCTGGCCTTAATAAAGGTTTGTGCTTTCCAGGGTCTTGGGGTATATTGTTTCTTTTACATTTTTATAGTAAGGGCTAATTTTTAGTGCTATGGAACTAAATTTTTTTTAATTTTTTTTGAAAGAGGTCAGTCTTATTGATTCCATAAGTCTTCATTAAAAAATAAATGAATAAGCGCTGAGCATCTCCTCTGAGACAGTGTGGTAAGTCCTATGCCAGAGAGAAGCGAGATGTGCATGCTAGAGAGAACCCGCAGGTTAGGCAAAGCTCCCTGGAGGACAGGGACCTGGGTCAAATTTTGGAAACAGTCAGCAATTACCAAGATGAAGAATGGGAGGAATAACTCTGCAAGCAGAATGAGAAGTGAATGCAAATCGCATTACTGAGGTCTGATTATGATGCATTTCCATCTAAATCCTGTATGTTCTCAGATGCCTCGCAAGCATCCTTCACCGGCAGCCTGCACATGTGCACCTCCATCTGGATTCCCCATCTCGGGCAATGGCACCAGGAGTAACTCTTTCTCCACATCAAAAAGCATGAGTTAAACTGGACTCCTCCCTCTTATTGCATTTAACTACAATGGTAAAGGAATCACCAAATGTTCTCTGTTTCATCTGCTAGGTGTTTCTTTAAGCTTTTGCTTCCTCATCTCCAGATGTATTTACTTATTTAAATGCCTTTTTCTCTTTCATCTGCACAACTGCTATTACTAGCTTTTTAAAAATAATTCTCTACCTTTTAAATTACACAGTTATTGACAGTTGTAGTAAGGTATATACCTAATGCTGGGGATCAAATGATGAGTTCAGCATGGCCACAGACTCCAACAAGATGGTACTAGTGAAAGAACTAGAGACATAAAGAGAACGTTCTAACAAGATATTTTAAAGAAACGCACAGAAAACATATGAGTAATAGAGAAGGATGGAAAGCCTTCCAGATGGATTAAAATCCTGTAGGGAGATTTCAAGGATGAAAAGGAAATGCCATAGAGAAAAATATTGCAGCACAAAAGGCAGAAGTAGCAAAGATACAAGATACTATGAGTTATACTCAATGTTGCTGAAACCACATTTTGGGAGTAGGAAATGATGAGAGGTAAAGATACAGGGCAAAGCAGGGGCCAAGTTAGGCAGCATCTTGTTTCACGTTAAGTAACAACAACTGTAATAGTATCACTTAGTGAATGCCTAATACTGCACTCCCCTATATGATTATACACTTTTGTATTTCATCAAAAGAACTTTATTTGGAAAAGATATTATTTCCACTTTACAGATTTACAAGCCAAGGCTCAGAGGGAATCTAAGCTGCTGAAGGATTCTGATGCACTCAAATTCAAAATCAAATATGATCTAAAACTGTATTCTTCTTTCTCATTTCTGCCTTCCCCCAAAGTCTCTTTAATTTATTAACAGTTGCTTTTGCTTCTACTTCCATATTTCTCCCTTCAATTACACCCAGTCACCAAGGGATTATGTCATTCTGTTAGCTTTGGATGATTCTTATTTGCCTTCTGTAGAAGGTTCACACTTCTTCAAGTGGCTTTCAGGCTATGTTTTCCTCCTCCTTTATCTCAGTTTCTCTACACCCATCTTCCACCTTAGAGGTACCAGCTCTTCAATTTTCCTGAACATGTCTCTATATCACTGTGTGTGCTGTTTCAGTTTCCTCAAGTGCCTTCTTCTACTTTATATCTTCCTAGATCCCTGGAAAATACATATTTATTCCCCAGCACTCTGGAGGAAGGAAAACCTGATGTTAGTTTCTTTCACAAAGATATATCTTCAAAAACTGAGGATTCACTTTCAAAATATGTAAGAATGACTACAAAGACATGGAAATAAATACGACATTTAGCCAAAGATCATATAAGAAATGTAACCTTCTATAAAGTCATCAAGGTAACTGTATGAGGGAGTATAATAAAAAGATATATTTTTCTTTCACTGCTCCAGAAGGAAACTATCATCATTCCCACTGATGTATGCCTGCCTCTGAATTTTCTAGCCTGTGTTTTATAATGTAGGTACTTAGAAAGATAACATGTATGGCCTAGCCAAGGGCACTATACAAATCAAAGCGTGACCCATCCATTTCTGTTCTGTCATACGGAGATTGCAAAGGGTGTACTTTTCATGTTCCACATCATTAGCAGAGCCTAACACCAGATTCAGCTGCATGATGTCTATGCCTGAAGGTGGACAAAGGAATTGAGATATTCAAAGATGTGTGGGTATGGACAGCTGAGTCACAGGTGTGATGTCATTTATCCTATCCCTCAACACCCATTCAGTGAGAACTTACTATGTTCCACATTACCTTGAATAGACATATAAGACCATAATAAAACTCATGATCTTGCTGGGGAGACATAACATAATACATGGGAAAAAATAATAATATAAAACAGATAATACAACACATTTCATTCCACAGGAGAAGATCCTAAAATAAGCAGTTGAAGATAGCTTGTGAGTGAGTGATGGAAAGAGGACCGGAGTCAGAAGTTTGGGTTCTGTCTCCAACTCTGACACACGGTATCTCTATGATATACAAGTTACCTGAATTCTTGGATTTTTGAGTTCAGGTAAATGCATTTGTTATGCCAACTTCACCAGGCTTTGGAAAGAATCAAATGAAAGTGTTTCTAAGAGTACAAAAGAATACACAGAAGTATAGTGCAAGGTAATTGCCATGCTAGAAACAATATTTTAGTGAATCACGTACTCAGAAGTTTCTATGTTTACTCTTCTTCATTCACCTTCAAGTTGGGTGCTTCTCAGACTTTCTTATTAATCACTCAATTAAATCCTTTTTTTAATCCAATAATTATTTGTTGAAAACTATTATATGCCAGTCACTGTTTGCAATGCTGGAGACTCAATCGTGGACAGGTCACATAGCTGTATCATGCAGAAACTGTCTGGCAAATAGCGATTGCTCAATAAGTGTTAGTTTTGCATTAAAAAAAATGGACTCTGCATTGGTTAAGGACATAGAGAGAAACTATTAAAAGTGAAGAAAAGATCTGCATGATTTAAAAGTTGCCTGGAGAGTGTAAAGTTTTTTTTTATTGCTGTGACAAAGATTTACAATCCAAAATATATAACAGTTGCTTGAAGGGGCCCCTGTGTGCCTCAGTCAGTTAAGCGTCTGAGTTTTGATCTCAGCTCAGGTCATGATCTCACGTTCATGGGACTGAGCCTCACTTATGGCTACTCTCTGACAGTGTGGAGCCTGCTTGGGATGCTCTCTCTCCTTCTCTCTGCCCCTCCCACACACTCACACATGCTCTGTCTCAGTCAAAATAAATAAACTTAAAAAAAGAACTGATTTTTTTGGTAGTAGATTAATTACTAATTAATTAATTTCCAAACTTTAATAATTAATTCCCAAACTTTAATAGCTGAAAGACAAAGGACAGGAGCTGGCAGTTCACACCAGAGACAGGATAAATAACAGTGAAACCTTGACAATTTTTGGTCTCATTAATAAAAATTATGTGCGTATACACACACACACACACACACACGCTCACATATATATATATATATATATATGTATGTGTGTATATGTGTGTGTGTATACATATATACACACACATATACACACATACATATATATATATATAATAGTCATATAAATATAACCTAATAATGGTGTATTTCTATTGCTGCACAACAATATTTCTACAAGGCAGTAGCTTAAAACAACACATACTTATTGTATCACAGTTTCTGTGGAATAGAAATTGTAATGGCTGAGCTGAGGCAGCTGGACCCTCTCCTGGGGTCTCACAAGGCTGCGGTCAAAGAGTCAGCTAGCACTGGGGTCTCATCTGAGACTTGCTTGGAAAATCCAAGCTCACTTGCGTTGGTGGTAGATCAGTTCTTTGTGGTTGTGCTCTTACCTCCTAGAGGCCACACACTGTTCCTTGCCATATGGAACTCCCCAACATAGCTGATTGCTGCCTCAAAGCCAGCAAGGGACAGATTAGCAAGATGGGCATTATAAAATAACATAATCATGCACACATAATCACATATATTCCATCACCTTTGTCATATTCTATCATTTCAAAGTAAATGAAGGGCCACCACCACACATAAAGGGAAGGAATTACAGAAGACTGTGAGTAACAGAAGGTACAGATCACAGGGCCCACCTTAAGATTCTGTCTGCTAAAAGCACATCAGGAAATATACCCCAAGGAGGTAATTCAACATAAAAAAATACCTAAGCAATAATGTTTATTGGTGTATTGTATATTATTTCTGATAACTGAAAGCAGTTTCAACTCATAAATAAGGGCAAGAAGAAAAAAAGGATATAAATGGCTAGACTCTTGCAAATTAATCTGACTGTACATTATGTATCTTAGACACGAAAATTAAGAGATTTACACATATATAATTGAAAAAATAAAAATGCAACAATACAGGGGAAGTGAAGACAGAATATTCAATACGAGATCATAGCAACTAGACAAAATTTATCTGAATAAATATTTAGAGTAGGAGAGGCTACAATATTTAGGAATGATTTTTATCACTTTTGCAAGAGTTTGGCTACTGTTTAGCATCCTTAAAAAACAAAAGAAAATAATTTACAAAAACACAATATTATTAAAATATAGAAAACAAAAAATAAATTGTAGAAAAGATTTTTTAAAACTCTACAGTATGAGGGGCATCTGGCTGGCTCAGTCAGAGGAGCACGTAACTCTTGATCTCGGGATTGTGAGTTTGAGCCATATGCTGGGTATAGAGATTGCTCAAAACAAAACAAAACAAAACAAAACAAAACAAAAACCCACCTTTACAGTGTGTTTTTAAAAAATATCACAAAATTGACAAAATTCTAATTAAGAAAAAAAGAGAAAATGAAAAAGCAATTATTAGGAATGAAAAATGAGGCATAATCATATATTCAAAAGAGTTTAAAATATTTAAACACAAATATTGTGTGCAAAATTAGAGAAACTAATTGGAATATTTGAAGAAAAATGAATGACTATCTAGCGAAGTATAAATTATCAAAATTGATCCCAAAGAGAGCAGAGAACTTAAATAGACAAATAACTATAGAAAAGATGGTGGAATAAATTAAGTATTTTACCATTTATAAAGGTATGAGCCTAGATTCTTTTATTAGAATTATATGGATGAGTTCTATATAATCTTTAAATTTAATTTTTTGCTTAATACATGTAAACTAGCGCTATTAAAACCTTTTTCAAATTATAAAAGATTGAAAGCTCCTCATTCCATTTTTAGAAATTAATGAAACCTTAATATTTTAATATCAAGGTAAAAAAGATATCAAAAACTTTACACCAATCACATTCTGAATAATAATGCCCAGTTTCTAAATTAGAAATTACAAATTGGGAAATCAGTGTACCTTCCACTCAATTTTGCTGTGAACCTAATATCACTCTAAAAAGTAAGTTCTAAGAAAAGTTGAACTCTTTTTATAAAGTAATAATACAGCATAATCAAATTAAATTATTCAAAGAATGTGAGGATCTCTGTGTATACTGTAGAGTACATTAAATCAATATACTGAAAAGAAAAAATAAATTCTTAGCGTAATATATTTAAAAATGAATTTGATACAATTGATATATTGATGCAATTCATCATTTGTAATCAAAAGTTATTAGGTAAAGAGGGGACAAAATACTATTCAAACAAACAGAAAAGACCATTCTAACTAATTAGATGCAATGTCATTTCCATTAAAATTAGGAATAAGACATTACAATTCTACATTGCTATAGGGACACTAGTTAGTAAGTGAAAAATAAAGTTATGTATCTAAGTCCACTGACTGTTGAAAAAGAAAATCATCTCTCTTTACAGACATGTTTGCACAACTAGAATCATCAAAACAATCTAGTGTAAACAAAACAACACACATGCATACAAACACACACAAAGATGAACTATCAAAATTAGAGACTGATAGATACTCCAAGTATATTTCTGCTGTCAACCAGATAGAATGAAAAATGAAGAAAAATTCTGTTTATAAAAGTGGTGTTAAATGACACAATACTTATTAAAAATCTGTGAAAACTGTTTAAGACTCTCAGATGAAGGAAATAGTAAATGTTCATTGAAATGTATAATCTAAAACCTGAAGATATAGAGTAACAACCATGTATTTCAATAGGAAAATCATAATCTACAAAAGTGTAAATCTTTCCATTATTATAAGAGAAATGTATTATAAATAAGAATACCAACTTACCATTTTAGAATTGGATATGATGATTGTGAAGTCCATTTGAAAGGATATATATCTGATTATGGCAAACAAAACAAAGCAAAACAAACCAAAAGGAATAGGGAAGGAAATTTGTCTGAGTCTATACCAAAACTTACAATAAATCCATTATAGAGAAGTAATATACCAACTGAATAGATATATAGACAACTGGCTGGTCAGAATCACTAGTTCAACATAGATCCACCTGGGAAAGTATGACTGAATATATGACAAGTTATAGCAGTAAGGTAGCAAAATGGAGGGTTATGTCATGGCCAACACAAGCAGCAAGCCATCAATAAGAAAATAAAGCATAGGCCACATAAAATAAGATAATTTTAAAAATAAATTTCTTACAGATGATTTAAAGTAAAATTGTGTAATAAAATAATTATGTTACATAAACATATTTAAATTAAAAATCATAGTAAATAATGATGTCCATATACATTTGATAAATTTATACATATATTTAAGATAATTATTTAAATAAAATTTAGGAGGGCTCCTATAACTTTTTTGGGGAAAGAATAAACCCACCAAAGTGAGAGAAGGCCCAGATATCACAAACAAAAATGGACATAATAAGGATTTCATGACAGAATCAAATAAAATAAAATATTTGCAACTCATGTGATAGGTAAATGACTGCTATCTCAAATATATGTAAAACTCTCGGCGCCTGGGTGGCTCAGTCAGTTGAGCGTCCGACTTCGGCTCAGGTCATGATCTCATAGTTCCTGAGTTCAAGCCCCGTGTCGGACTCTGCACTGACAGCTCAGAGCATGGAGTTTGCTTCAGATTCTGTGTCTCCTTCTCTCTCTGTCCCTTCCCTGCTCATGCTTTCTCTCTCTCTCTCTCTCTCTCTCTCTCGCTCAAAAAATAAGTAACCAAAAGAAAAAAAAAACTCTCCCATAATAATAAGAAAAAAATGAAAAATCAGGAAATTATATGAATAGGCAGTTCACACAGTAAGAAATCCAAATGGACAATAAACACAGAGATTATCAGCCTCACTGGCAGTGGGAAGCTTAAGACATAATGAAAAACCGTATTTCACCTCTCAAATTAAAAAATAATGTAAAGTAAAATAAAGCCTCATCCTAGTAACTAGACCTGGTAAACAGGCAGCCACATGGCTGGTAGTAAGAATGTGAGTCGCTACTGCATTTTGGAGAGTGATGTGTCAACATATTAATTAAAAACCTGAGTCCGACAGCCTTTACATTTCACTTTGGTTTTAAGTATTGCAGAATGAAAGCTCATATATGCAAAGAAATATGTACAAAGACACCTATTGCGGTATTATTGGGTGGTGTGGGTGGGGTGAGTGGTGCTGGCCAAAAAGCCAACAAGTAGGAAGAAAGAGAAAAACGCTGCAAGAAATCCAAATGTTGGTTAACTGACAGTTCAGTGCATGAAATATTATGCAATATTTTAAAATAATGAATTAGTTTTGTATTTATTGACCTAAAGAGATGTCCATGTTATAGTATTAAGGGAGTAAAGCAAGACGAAAAGGAATGTGTATACAGAAAACTACAAAACCCTTATATGTGTGTATCTGAGCTTCCACGAGCAAGGAGTTAGACCTGGTACCATATCCCTCAGGGTGTTAACATTGGTCACTGTACGTCAGGCCACATGGGGACGGGTGGGGGGTTGAATTGCCTCAATAGTTGTAATGAACTAAATTTTTTAATATTTGAGAAAAGAATAGTAAAGTTTAAAAGAAAAATGCACAGGTAGTTTAGAAGAGGCAATAGTGTTTACAGATTTGCCAAGTTTGAGATTCATAGTCATGATGTCCTGTTGCCATTGCTGGTAATCTATTTCTGTTCAGTTCTTAGTGTTACATTTGGTTAAAAATGTAAGAGCTATACAAGGGCCTGGCTGAATGTGAGATGGGATGTGGAGAGAGAAATGTAAGCTAACTGCCCATCCCTTAAATGTTGGGATTCCTCGGTCTTCTGTCCCAGACCCTCTTCAATTGGCTGCTGACAGACAGAACTGCAATGTATTAGAATTGCTTGCTACTTTCTGGTCCCCCCTAAATACTTAATAAGGGCCTCACATGGCCAGGGACAATGACTGTATTATTTACTCCTTCTCCCTGAATATAATTAGTATCTGTAAACTAGTAGGTATTCAACAGATATGTGCTCAATTGTGGGAAGAAAGAAGGATAAAGGGGAAAAAGTGGAAAGATCCAAGATACTTAGCACAGCCCCTGTCACATGAATGATTTTTACAGAACATTGTCACCCCCACAGCCCTTTCTCACTCCCGTCTTCCTGCCCCCATTCCCTTAGTCCAGCACATGGCTCATTTTCCTGATTTGGATACCATAGCCAAGCAACAAAAAGGTTATCCAGTGATTCATCAATTCCTCACCTCCCATGCTTAGCTTTTCTGGCTACATTTCAGCCCCTGGTGGGAGATCCACAGCCTTTGGCTATGCTTGCCGAATGGCCAAAGTGCACATCTGGATTGAGCATTTCATTTTCAATCCAAACCTGGTTGTATTAACGCTCTGTCATACTTAATATATACTGGGCAACATGTAGTCTGCTAGACTTGTACTCACTGGAAAAAGACAAAGCATGACATTGTTGAGGTCATACCAGCAGGGGGTATAATTCTTTGTAAAGCTATATAATATGTTCCAAATATACTGCAGCTGTTGATAAGTTTTATTGCATTTGCAGTTAGGGACCTTATTATATTTGCAGCAAAGATTTATTATATTTACTTTTATTACTTTAGCAGTTTGGGATATTTTCATATTTGTCATGAATGTATTCCATTTATGCTCATTGAGTTTATATCTTAAGTTTGCTACATGAGCAGGCTATGAATAATTTCACCTGTTGTCATTATACTTGCAGTCAATTTTCATTACCACTCTGCTAATATTTCACAGTATTTGCAGGTGCTGCATATTACATTAGTGGTTTGAGTGTTTTAAAGTCATCAGTAATGGGGCAGTGCAACCAGCTGAAGAAAGGGCACAGACCTATCAAATGCTCAAACTCCTGGCAGATGGAGGGAAATGTGTTGGGCTAAGGAAGTTGGCCATGGCAACTAGACTCATTTTAGGGGCCTGTGTCCAAAGGACCTTAGTCTGACGTGCTGAGGCTCAAACTTCAAATTATCTATATCTTATTGCTTCAAATTTCCAATATTCTTCCACTGATTAACTAAATGAAGATAAGAAATCAAGCTTGAATTTATGACAAATTATGTTTTCAAAGTGAGTCCTTGACTGAATTCACTCTACCTTGAAAAGCTAGGAGACAGTCAAATAAAACCGCACTGGAGGTGAGTATTAGCAGAGTACTTGACTTAATTCTTAGAATTAGGGGCAGGCTTTGACAGCAGGGTAACACTCTAGGCTTTCACCATTTATAGCCGCTGTAGTCTGTTAATAAGCAGAGCGTCTGATGCGAAACTTGTTTGAGTTTACATGACTTACTGTTGCTGTTAATGGAACCAGTAAGCAAGGCAATTTGGGGCAAGGAGACACCTGGAATAATCATGGCACATGCTGGTATCAACAGCTGCAGAAGAAAAATAGTAATAATCATAGCAGCTTAAGTTTATTGAGTATTTACTACTTGCCATCACTGCCGTAAAGCACTTGCTTGAATTGAATTAATTAATCCTCATGACAACTCTAGGAAATGTTTATAAGACTTAGTTCCATTCTATAGGTGAGAAACTGAGTCACAGATTATTTAAGCAACTTGCCTAAGAGCACAGAGTAGGATAATAGAGTCAGGTTTGAACCCAGGTAATTTGACTTCAAAGTTCATGGTCTTAACCCCTGGACCATGATGTTAATTTCTAGTTTCCGAACTTGACCAAGGAAGACAGTTTCCTATTCCTTAATCAAATAACGATTTATATTTAGTTCTTTTTCATGTTATGGATTGTGCTATGTTCATTGGACTTTCTCCAGACCTAGAGACTCCTACTTAGCCAATATTTAAATAAATATACTTTCTTCCAATTATATGGGAATCCACTAGTTTATAAGAATACATAGTTTTTCTCTCCCAAACTATTTTTAATACTTTGACATCAGTTTAAAGTCAGGGAAAAAGTCTATATCATTCTTATAACCCTTCTGCCCCCACTATATGCTAAAATAATGTATGCTGAAATTAACTATAGAAGTTAGAAGTATAGTACAATTCTTCATGAATCATCCCTTAAGCTAAAACAGTGAAAAGACAGAGTACTGGACCAGAACTGAGAAAACCTAGATGTCACTAATTGTGTGACAAGGAGAAAGCCACAGGCTTGCAAAATATCAATTTCCTCATCTATAAAATAAATAAAACAAATACTTTCTCTGCCTCTCTCATAGATTGTTATGAGGCCATAGGGTTACCAGATTTAGCAAATAAAAATATAGAAAGCCCGGTTAAATTTGGAATTCATATAAAAACAAATACATTTTCAGCATAAGTATGCCCCATGTAATATTTCAGACACACTTACATGAAAAAGATATTGTTTATATCAAATTTAACCAAGCATCATATATTTTATAGGGCAATTCTACAAGAGGATTGAGTGAGATAATGCATGAAAATGTAGTTAAATATTTTGACATTCTGACATAACACATTAAGATGGTAAATATGGCTGATGCTTCCAAAATAGGAAAAAGTACTCAGGAAGGATTTACTAGAGTCCTAATGTTGACTGCCTCCCAAGAAATTGATCTCAGTAGGTGGAGGGCTCTATCTGTGGCGACTTTGGAAAAGAACTGACTCTCAGCCGGAAAACACTCAAGCCAAGAGAAGGTAAAGATCTTTTGTGAAGCAGGGTGTGTGTGGTGGTGGGGGGGTGGCGGGGGGTGGGGGGTGGGTTGCAGCATTGTCCATGGACCAATGCCAGGCTGGCTGCACTAGGAATCAACAGATGGGAAGTTGTTACAAACACAGCCTCCTGGATCTCACCCTAAGAACTCCAATATATATAACTGTATTTGTCCAAAATTCTATCATTATTCAGCAATATTTCCAGATGATTCTGGGGAGTAGCCAGGTTTCACAATCACTTTTAAAGAGATTTTCAAGGGATATTAAATGCTTTTGTCCAGAACACTAAAGACCACTGCCAGTGGCAACAATTAGAAAAGCCTGGTCTCCAGGATGGGCTTTAACCTCACCATCTACATCAGACATTTGAGGAGCACTGGCTACAAGCCAAGTCACAAATCTTCTGAAAAGGTCCAATGTCTGACCCAACTGCATATTAAATGGACCAGATACATTAAATAGGACTGTTATTGTTTAAACAATATAATCCTAACTCCAAATAAGTTAAATTTAAAACAGTGGAAGTCCATGTCCAAGCTCTATGCTCATATGGTACTCTGCCATCAGAGCCACAGTTTTCCATGTTTACTCTCCCCTTCTCTCTCCTCTTCTGTCTCTTTCAGAACATCCCCCAGCTAACTTCAGTGGCTCAGCAGAGTTGATATATACCTATCCTTAAACCCTAAATACTCAGGATTAGCCAGTTCTGAGTCACTTGCTCACCCATGCCTCGGGAATGAGTTAATTTTACCAAGCCACATAGACTAAAACAAGAGGTAATGATTCTAAATGCTACAAACGATTTCTATTAATAGAAGAAAGTATGGTGGAAGGAAGGGTGTTTGTTACAATAGATTATAAAAATAATGACATGAAAACTTCCAAAAAGATTAAAGTTAAAAGAGGGGAAAATAAAAGAAAAAACATGTGAACTAAAATTTTCAAAAAGCACTTTCCAAAACCCTAGTTCTATTGAATATTCTGGAATAAATGTGGTTCCTTGGTCAAAAATTTTGAAAATACAATGTACCATATATGCTACTTAAGACATAAAAATGGCAAAGTACCATATAAATCCTATGAAAGGTTTTTCAATAGAAAACATTGTTCAACTTGATCTGACCCAGATTTCTGAATTTGAAAAGAATATGAAAGAGTTTTAATAATGGAATATTATGGGGGGCACCTGGTGGCTCAGTCAGTTGGGCATCCGACTTTGGCTCAGGTCACAATCTCGCGGTTTGCGAGTTCGAGCCCCGCGTCAGGTTCTGTGCTGACAGCCCAGAGCCCGGAGCCTGCTTCGGATTCTGTGTGTGTGTGTCTCTCTCTCTGTCCCTCCCCTTTTTGTGCTCTCTCTCTCTTTCTCAAAAATAAATAAACATTAAAAAAAATAGTAAATATATAAAATAAAGATTCTGATTTAATAAGTCAGAAGTGAGGCCTAAGATTCAGCATTTTGGATGCAATGCCATGGGGCACCACACTTCAGTAGCAAGGTTCTAAGGACGCTTCAGGAAATGCGGCTCTGGCTGCAACCTAAGGTCCTTCATGGCCATTTTTGTGTCCTCCCCACCTTAGTAACCTGAGCTCTTGTGCAGGGTCTGGCACATGGAGATGCCCATAACTATTTCAGGATTAAATAGACGTATGAAAAGATTGAGCCACTTGAAAGCTTTGCTCTTTGATAAGATTTAAAATTCAGACACCTTTTCTATTAGGTTAAGCAGAGCATCCTCATATGGGTTGAGGGAGGAAGAGGGAACAGTAGGGGAAGGCAGATTTACAAGAGGCCTTAGGCAGGTGGAAGGCAATGAGGAGGTGCTAAGCTGAGGGTCCCAATGGAGGGCCAATGGAGGGCCTAGTGGAGTTATATATGGGCACGGTGATGGGAAATTAAAACATTACTCTAAAGTAATGGTCTTTAAAAGTTTTCAGGCCCAGGTACCTGAGGAATAGAGGTCTTTATTCCTGTAGCTCACTTGAGAACAGATTCTCAACTGGAGATGGTGGAGTTAAATACCAGAACTCTACCTGCATAACTTAGTCTGAAAAGAGCCCTCCTCTCCCACTCATTCTGATTTGTGACCACACTCCTTATCACCACATACTTAGAAGCACTGGTCCAAAAAAAAAGCATCGAGGAGTTTTATAAGATAGTGCTTCATAAGGAAGGTTCTGTTGAATACCCTAAGCAACTAGCATATTCTAATAATCATCATCACCATCAAAATAGGTAGATTGAGGAAAAAAATCATACCAGCTGCATATTTATACGAGCATCTCTTTCTCTCTTTGATATTAGTATGCAATTAATGAACATTAGTTTCTCAGATCACTTAAGTTCTCAGTGTTTGTTTCTTCTTTTGAGAAATGAAGTTCAGAATCTTGATGACACTTGTTGGTGGCAAAATAATAATTCTCTACTTCTCATGCTTCCAGGTGAAGAAACTTCAGTTAAATGAACTTCCAGCTCTGCCTCCACCCATCTTATTCCTTCCATGCTAGGAGAAATCAGCCAGCTTTGTGGTGTGGTTAGGAACAAAAGTTAACCATTCTGGCCACAGTATCTTCCTCTGTTCTGTCTGGGTTCTTCCTGCTCACATAGAACTGCATCCTGCTCTTCTATGGAGTGGGTGGACTCTGCCATGTTAGACAAAGTCTTCAATCATGCAGTACTACCTGTGACAAGGTGAGTATGTTCAATTTGGGAATAAAGTATTAGCAAGCCCTCTTGCTTAGAGACATATAGCCAGTGTCTACATTTACCATAATATCAATAAAGCAGATACCCTGATTCTCCTTGTCTCTGTATCCTGGATTTCATTTTGTTCTGAACTAAGGTTAGGAACAAAGTTGTTAGTTATTAAATTCCTTCAAATTCTAATATTTGCATGCATTAACCTGGTTAGGAACCTCGAGAAAATATAAGAAGCAGCTCTGGGGAACAAAATACTAGAGCGCGTGGGCAAGAGAGACAGAAACAGAGAGACAGAGGCAGAAAGAGAAAGAGAGAGATTGGCTGGCAGCTTTATTCTTAGTGCTTTTAGTAAGTGTGGCCCAAGTGGAATTTTGTCCTTGGTGGATCATTATGGTTTATGAAGGCTTTGTTCACAGCTAACTGACTTCACTGATATAGGTAGGGCTATTTTTAGCAGGCAAAGCTCATAGAAAATATAGATCTTTGGCAACAAGCCTTGCAAGGACCTTGGAAAACTTGGACAGCTCTACCTTATTGAGCAGTCCATGCTGGCCTTGACTATGTAAAGGCACAGCTTGATCTTGAACTACAAGATTGTGACTTGACCTCTGCAGAAGCCATTGAGGTAGAGATTAGACATTATATGTAAGATGATGCCAAGGTGAAAAAGTATAAAACTGAAAAGATATCAGGCAAGTCTCACTTTAAGTCATCCACAGAACAGGAGAGAATGGCAGCTTCCTTTGGTGGGGCAGGGACACTGTGCTGCGAGATTGCATCTGGGAAAAGGCAAAGACCTAAAGGAAGCCTAGTAGGCATCATTTTGTTTGGGCAGTTCATTTCACTGTCAGCCCTCCAATTAACACAAAGTAGAATAACTCTAACCTGATTGTTCATGGCTTAAGGAAGAATCAAATAATGAGGCAGATTTAGAACACCCAGACTTATGGGTGGAATAAAAGATATTTCACAAGCTGAAGCCATAAATTCACCCAGAAAAGGGTCATAAGTTTCATTAATGAATGAAAGAAAGTGTTGAACTGCATTCAGGGGGATAATAAAGGTGATATCTTTAACTCTGTTTGTCAAATTACTATCACTCTCTCCCTACTGCTTAAGGATTCAGGTAGAGGAAGGGAATATTATTTGTTGAACCCCTAAAACCTCAATTAAAATAACAAGTATTTGTTTTTAACTTTTCAGTTAATTTTTTTTTCTATTTTCTTCTTACCATCACAACAATGCCGGGTAACATGTAATGCTGGCCATGATTAAGGGAGTGAAAGTGTAATGGTGAGGGGCGCCTGGGTGGCTCAGTCAGTTAAGCATCTGACTTCAGCTCAGGTCATGATCTCATAGCTTGTGGGTTCAAGCCCCGCATTGGGCTCTGTGTTGACGATTCAGAGCCTGGAGCCTGCTTCAGATTCTGTGCCTCTATCTCTCTCTGCCCCTTCCCTGTTCTCTCTCTCTCTCTCTCTCTCTCTCAAAAATAAATAAACATTTAATGGTGAAAACTGATGGATTCAGAATATACCTTGGAAGCAGGGGCAATGGAACTAGACAAGTATTGGATGTGAGGGAGAAGAAGAAATGCAGGGAAGTATACCTGCTAGGTTGTAGTATTCATTAATCACATAGTCATAACTATGTAATTGAGATGATAAAGATAGAAAAGTAGCAGATGTGGGGAACTGAGACACAGCTTGTTTAAATTCAGGTGAGTTTACTTATCTTTATAATATTTTCCAATTTCCAAAACAGGGCTGATAATTGCTCTATCCTCCAAGTTTTACCATGGGAAGGAAATGAGATATTCCATGGAAAAGTGGCTTGGAAAAGTGAAATAGCTTCTGAAAATACAAACTCTTCACTGAAGCAGTTATCTAGGTAATATAATGAAAATTAATTCTTGTTCTGAATTTCTACAGGTGGTAGATGCCAAAAACTGTCCCCATTTTTAAATTTTGTGGAATTTGTTTTGGCTCTTCTTAAATGAGATGATTTAACAAAAATGACAATAAAATCTTCTTCAGTTCTCTTTTTAAAATAAGCTAGGATAGGATATCTAACACGGAAGGAGTAACTAATATACTCCAGACCCAGATCATCCACTTTGTAAGCATTACTTTATATTTATTTAATTTCCTAATCTTCACATCAAACCTGAGTAGCTATTACTATGCCCATTTGTCAGATGAGATTCAGAGAATAAAAGTAATAGGTACAAGCCTACAATGTTAGTAAATAAGTAAATCTAGAGTTTTATCTGAAGTTTTGATAACATGAAAATGCATTTGGTTTAACAAATAGGTCTTTTCTTCTTTTTTTTAGTATTTATTTATTTTAGGGACAGCACAAGCAAGGGAGGGGCGGAGAGAGGGGGGACAGAGGATCTGAAGTGGGCTCTGCACTGACAAGCTGAGAGCAGGGAGCCTGAGGTGGGACTCAAACTCACAAACCATGAGATCGTGAATGGAGCTGAAGCTGACTGAGCCACCCAGGTGCCCCAGGGTTCAACAAAAGCCCCTTGAGAGCCCACCATATGCCTGGTGCCCTGGCCTGTCTATCCCAGCAAACTTTCCCAGTTATATAACAGAAACAAAAACAAGCAGACATAAAAATGTGAACAAGACCCTGGGCCATGATAAATATTCATTTTAGCCTTTTACCCCTGAGGATATGAAGTCTTGCTAATGCAGATGAAATAGTTTGGGATAGTGATTCTGGACTATAAATCTAAAACCCGAAGCTGTAAGGTTTTTGTCCCTAGTTTAGCTGACATTGTTTTCTTCATCTCAGATAACAACCTTCCCCAGAAATTACATACTTTGCTAAGTTTATTTATGTAGCAAAATTGACAGCGTGTGCGGAGACTGTAAGGGGTGGGGAAGGTGAAAACTTGTGTAAATGTCCAGGTTCCTGTGGTTCTATGTCAGACATAGAACAGAGAGCAATGATTCAGATTAACCAATGCTCCCTACTTCCTATAAATAGAACAAGTTACATAAAACAACTCATCATTTTCCAAAATGTGCCCTTTGAAAGTATTCCCTCACACTGTGGGATGAGGGCAAGAGAATGTCTGTAAGTATATAAGAATGCCAGATTCCTCCATTTAAGAACCAGATTAGAACTTCAGACCACTTCTAACTATAAAGTATCTGTTCATGGATGTATCCAAAATCCATTTGGTTTATTTTTTCTTTTTTATATTGTAATTTGTACTGGAGGAGATAATTCTGATGAGGTAGATTATGACAAAAAGAATATGGTCCGGACAATATAGCAGATGCTCAGTGGATACCTATGGACTTTATCATTCAATAATCCATCTTTACTTCTTTTTTCATAAATGTTTATTTATTTTGAGAAAGACACAGAGAAAGACAGACAGACAGAGTGTGAGTGGGGAAGGGGCAGAGAGAGAGTGAGACACAGAATCTGAAGCAGGTTCCAGGCTCTGAACCATCAGCACAGAGCCTGACACGGGGCTCAAACACACAAGCTATGAGATCATGACCTCAGCATAACCAACTGAGCCACCCAGGTGCCCCTCCATTTTTACTTCTATAGTGTTTTCTACTGGCAAGCCATTTTCATATACAATACCATAGTGACTGTTTGTGGTGAAAAAAAGAAAACTAAGAAGGAGATGATTATTTCTATTAACATAATTGGGAAAATCCTGGCAGAACTTGAAATCATATATTCTGGCTGTTCCAAAACAAAGTTCTGCATTATTCTCCAATGAATATATTTTCCTTGGGCAACAGGAAAGATACACTCATATAAGTACATGTATTACTATTATTATTATTGTTGTTCGTATATTTTTATTATATTATTATTATGTTATTAATTATGTCTTAGTATGCTTAGGTTGCCATAACAAAATTCCATAGACTGGGAGGCTTAAACAATAGAAATTTACTCTCTCAAAGTTCTGGAGCCTAGAAGTCCAAGATGAGTGGGCCAGCATGGTCAGGTTATAGTGAGAACTCTTTTCTGGCTTGTAGATGGCTGCTTTCTTGCTGTGCCCTCTTATGGGCTTTCCTTGGTGCACACATGTGGACAAGGAGACAGACAGAGAAAGAGACAGAGAGATCTTTTCCTCTTCTTATAAGGTCATTGATCCTATTGGATTAAGACCCCACCCTATCACTTCATATAACCCCAATTTGTTCCTAAATACCCTATCTCCAGATAGAGTTACTTTGAGGGTTAGGGCTTCAACATATAAATTTGGGGGATGCAATTCAGTCCACAGCATTAATAGAGTAAGAAACATTTTTTTCAAGAGTTCCCACAATAGTTTTATCATCTAACATACAATAAAATATCTAATGGTAATGCTATTTTGTATGCATTTTTACATTATAAAAGCTCTTTCCTAATTTTTTATATTACTACTAAGGTGAAATATTTTTTGCAGTGCTCAAATTATGGATTTTTTTCTTTCTTAATATTAAAAGTTTGATGAGAAAAATGTTCCTTTTCGTTGGAAAATGCAGTTTCAAATTATTTTAGTTAAATGTGCAGTTTCTATTTAATGTTAATAGAAACTTGAAATAAGATTATGGCTTATGCTCAAAGTCCACAGTTATAAAGAACACTATCTTTATCCACTAAAGATAAATAGATAAATAAATAAAGCATATCCTATTAACTCAAAAGACCTGTTTAATAAAGAACAGGAAGGAAAAATTATAAATCAACAGAACACAATGATTAAATTCACTGGTAATAAAACACATGCAAATTAAAAATAAAAATCACATTTAATATCAAATGACTAAAAATCATAAATTCCCAATGATGATAAACTTTTAAAAAATCATTATCTTCATACACTACCATTTACATTATATATTAATAAGATTCTCATTTAAAATGTCACTAAAATATTCAAGACTTTGACCATAGAACCTCTCTCCTAGCTAGGAACATTTCTTAAGAATATTTCAAATTTTTTCTAAATTAGAGACAGAAGGATTTATATGCATAAAATGAAGGAAAATGCTGAGCAAGTTTACCTAAATAAAAATTTATGAAGCCTTTTAAATAATTATGAATACTATAAAAATGGGAAATAGTTTATAATATAATAAGTGAAAAAAGGAAACTGAAAGTTATGAACACCTCGAGAGTACAAGAAACACACATAAAGACAAGAGCCAGCAGGCAATGTTAGAATATGTGCATGTGCACACACTGGCACAACAGAGCCATTAATGAACTTAGGTTTTTGAATTCTGAATCATCTATTTTATTTTTAAAACTTTTTTTTAGTTTACTATAATGTTTTAATAATAAATGAAATCCGATGGATATAAATATAACTAAAATAAATAATGAATATAGATTTAACATAAGATTTTCATACATTACGTATTTCTGCACTCAGCAGTATTTTTTCTCAGTTTAGCTCTAACAACAAAAGTTGAAATGAAAAGGAAAGCCAAATGAAATTTGGCTAGCACAATACATGACAATAGCCTGTAAGTTTAAACTAATTATCCATTTGATTATAGTAAGGTCAATAGCCAAATTTATAAATCTATACATGATTCATGGGAGACTACAGGGAGGCAGAGAAGCATTTTAACAAATCTAATCATTTTAAAATTTCTTATTTTACTTTCTGTTGCTAGTACAAAGCTTAGCAGAAGGCAGGCACTCTATAAATAATTGTTGAATTGAGTTACATTTTGTAAGAAGCAGATCATAAATTAGATGCTAATGTATGAATACATTTATATAAATTATCTTAAATATTAATTCATGCAAAATATAGGACATTTCTATGTCTCTTTCTGAATAGATAAAATGAATATAAAGAAAAGAATGTAATCTCCACAATCAAATAGAGTAGGCACACAGTAAATATTTATTCAATGAATGAATAAATAAGTTAATGACTATATGAACACATTTGCTTACTCTTTCTTAGATTGTCTCTTCCTGGGGAGTACTATCTATCAGTGTTTCTCATGGCGTGGTTCTCACAGCATCACCTGAGACCTTGATAAAAATGCAAATTCTCAGGCCCATCCCAGAAACTCTGGGAGTGAGGCCCCCCACTCTCTGGCTTGACAAGTTGTCCAGGTGATTCTGAGGCATGTGATGTGAGCTCAAGTTGGAGAACCAGTGATCTAGCCCAAGTAACATTGCTTAGACCATGCATTCTACAGTCCCTATCCCCGTAAAAGAGGGAGGCAACTGGGCTCACAAACACATGCTCTAAGGACATTATATGTCAATGTGAGATTTAGTTTTGAATTAAAGAGCCCATCTTTAAGAAAGTTTCAATAAAACTTCAGTAAAAAATAGTTAATGATGTGTATCCTCAAAATCTGGAAGATATAGGTAACCTAGTATTAACAGGAAAGCCCTCAAGTAAAGAAAATAATTAAAGACTGTGCCTGAAAATGAGATTTAAGTAAGCTCCTAAATCAACATTTGATCAAAGCATCAGACAAAATCCACATCAGGGTAAAAGGCTGAGAAAGCTAGTTTGCCAAAAGGCCAACCAAGGGGTCCCCATGGGAAGAAAATCTATACTTTGGATACTTATAGAAAAAAAATGAGTTTGGAAATCAACTTTGTCATTCATCAGAGAACTTACACAGGGGGAAACTCTACAAGCTTTTCTGTTGTGAGAAAATCTTCAGACAAATGTCTAAATGTTATTTCTCCAGAGAATCCGTTTCGGGGAGAAGGCCAATAAATGTGATGAGTGTGGGTAAGCATGCTGTCAAAGGTGATATCTTCATGTTTACTCATGAGTCCATACAGGAGAGAAACTATATGAAATAAAATCAGTATAAGGAGGAAAATTTAACTAGACATGTCTTGGAAAAGCCACATAAGAAGCATTCCTAAAACATATGCAAGTTAGTTGTGGGTTGCCTGCTCTTAAAGGATTACTTATGCTACTGTGCCCCTTGGTTGCTGGTGGTTAATGAGTAAATTCTATTTAATGCAACAAAAATTACATGTGTGGTTACTACATGTAAAAACATTCTTAAAGTCTATGAAGGCCAGTAAGAAATGAACAAAGCATAGTGCCTTCCTTCCAAGAAGATTGCAATCAACCCACAGAGATAACTCAAAATGCAATCAGTTGTTTTTGTCGTTCAAACTCTAAGTAAACCAGGCAATGTGTTTTAAAAGTGACAAAATACAAAGAATGGATGCATATTCTTCCAGTGACTAGAATCTGGAGAAGTTGAATAAGTTGAATGAACGACGCGTAGGGTTTCAAAGGGTAAAGGGGCTCGGAAAGATCATTCTGAGGTGGGAAAAGAGATAAAAGAGGAAAAAAATATGCAGGAATCAAGAGAGAAGAAAGCATGGTATGGTGAGCAGAATAATGCCCCCTTTAAAAGATGTCCATGTCCTAATACCCAGAACATGTGAGTATGTCAGGTTATATGGCAAAGGGAATTAAGGTTGTGGATGGTATTAATGTAACTAATCACCTGTCTTTAACATAGGGACATTATCCTGAACTATGTGGGTGGTCTCAATGTAATTGCAAAAGAGAGAGAAAGAGAACAAACGAAGCACGTTGGAGTCATGCAATCGAAGGTTTTAAAGATGGAGGTAGGAAGCCACAAGAACCCAGGAATATGGGCACCTTCTAAAAGCTGGAAAGGCAGAAAAATGGATTCTACCCTCTAGCCTCCAGAAAGAAACACAGACAGGATGACACCTTGATTTTAGCTCAGTGAGACCCACTTGAAGTTCTGACCTCTAGAAATAAAGGAGAATAGATTTGTCTAATCTTAAACTACTAAGTTTGGGTAAATTGGCATAGTAGCAATAGAAAAGTAATAAACACAGATTCTGGGAAATGACTGAACCACAGTGTGTTCTGTAGATTTCAGGACAGTACACGGAAGGCAAATTGGTACCATGGTGAGAAGGACCTTGACTCTCAGGGTAAAGCAGATCTAAATCCAAAATTATTGTGAAAAATCATCATAAATTTGAGCTAGGGATTTTGGAGGGTTCAGGGGTTGTGCAGATTGAACCTAGAAGTAGTGTGTAGGATGGATTTGAAGACAGAAAGATAGGAGGCAGAAGTCTCCCTGGGAACCTGATAGTAAAGTTTAGTTAAGATGGTCTCAAGGTCTGAAAGGCAGTGGTAGCAAGATTATTAAAGAAGAAAGGCGAGAAATATTACAAAGATTGATCTACTTCTATGTGGGGGGTTTGGAGCCTGGGGTGAACTGGAGGACTCAAAGCATTTCAAGAGAAGATACACAATATATAATATATATATAATATATAAATGAAATCAAAAGAAGCCAGGGGAATGGGAGAGACAGTAAGACAGTATTCATTTTGAACATATGAAAAACGAAAGTTGTATTTTTATATTTAAAAAGTGGAATATATGCCAATTGGATCTAAATAATATTCTGTATACCCAAAATATGACAGAAACTCAGCTGCTCACCAAAATCAATTCTTTACTTCCAACAGAATGGAGATCCCAGCTAGATACAAATCTAGACTAAATGTCCCAACCTCTCTTGCAGTTAGAGCACACAACTGGGCTCTCTCCATTGGTATGTGGGCAGAGACGATGTGGGAAAATTCTTGGTCAGAATTCTGAAGAGAGCCGGGGTTCTATTTCCACAGTTCCTTTGCTCTTCTGTCCCAAGGAACTGCACAGCCATAAGCAAGAGAGAGATTGGGTCAAGGCAGGGCTGAGGGGAGGAGAGGTGCTCTTTCTACCTGAACAATCTTCCAGGACGATTATGTGAGGAAGAAATGTCAAGCCACTGACACTTTTGTTTCCACAGCTGAGCCTACCCTAACAAACACAGAGTTTCCATAACAACATGTGACATCAGTAAATCTAGTTGTGACTTTCTTTATAAATGTCAAACTGTCAAACTCCATCTATGCAGATTTAAATACACACAGTCACATGATGATGCACATACAACCCCTTTAAACTCAGAGTTTCTTCATTCAAATATAAGACGGCCATCTCTTTCAAAACTATCTTATATTGGATGCATCGACATGAAAGATAAATCTATATAAACATATCAGCAATGCATAAATGCATTCAAATTCAAAAGGAAAGTGAAAAGAACAACAACAACAAAAATGTATTATTGCCCCAATCGAGAGACCTCTGGGACTGTATACATTGTCACGTTTTCACAAAAACAAATATACCCATATGTACACATATACACAGGATAAACTAAGAGAAAACCCTGTTATTGTCTCGAAGTTGGTAACAGTTTGTAAATGATTTGGGCTGCAATGTGGGCCAGTTTTCTCTAGGATGACAAAAGAAGAACCAAGCTGATGGTTTCTAGAGGAGGATTTTCTGGACAAAAACTTCATCTACTTTATATCTTTTAGACTGAACCACAAATGTATCACCTCACAGCTCATTAGCCTTAGAGAAGGAATAATTTAGCTAATCATTATCCAGCCTTAATGATGCATGGAAATGGGCTGAGCTCAGCTCCAGGCAGGCTGACCTGTTCCATTCTGAGGAAAGGGCATCCAGGCCATGGCAGCCACCTCCAGCCGTAAGCAGACTAAGAGTCACATCAACTGAAGCCAGGGGCCAGGGGAGGGGCCAGGGAGGGGGAAAGGGCTCCTTTCGGTTTTGAAATTTCAGTATTTCCATACTGTCAGGTCTCCACGTGCTGCAAATCAAAGTAAGATTAAAGTCAGAAGACAAGTGGGTGCGTGCCATGTAGGTACAGGAGGAATCTGAACATTCTGTAATTCTGGGATAGAGAAAAGAAGGAAGGAAGTGCACTGATGGGTGTTTATGAGAGATTTTAGACAGCCAGCTTTGCCACCCTGCCTTAGCTCCATTTCTACAGTAGTCTCTTCATTTCCTTCGCTGGGAGAATTCCAGTCTTTGCTCCCTCGCTCATGTAAGTGCTTACTGGTTTTCTTCATTGCTCTTTGCCACCACTGCAATTAGAATGATCTTTTGTCTATTTCCTGCACTGGAGTGTATATTTTCTAAGAGAAGGAAACAGAGCTCATAACTCGGCATTTTAGTTTCCTTAGGATACAAAAAGGAGATTTATAGTAATATGACTAATCTCACAGGGTTGTTACGAAGGTTAAATTGGTGAAGATGTGCAAAGTGCTTTGAATTGTGCTTGGCATAGGGTAAGTGCCCCAGGCGTATTTGTCATCATTGCTATTGATTATTATTGTTCAAATGAGTCAAAACATAGTCTTTGTCCATGAGGAGTTTCAATCCACTTGGAATTAAACTTAAATTTATTACAATGAAATAAAAATAAAAATTTGGTTCCTTAGTCACACTGGCCACATTTCAAGTGTTCAATAGCCACATGTGGCTAGCGGTTACTGTATTGACCAGAACAGATAGAGAACATATCCATCATCACAGAGCCTTCTATCGGACAGTGTTGATCTAAACTGCCCTCTCGTCAATTTCCTAATTCCCTTTCTCTTACACTAAAGAAAAGGCATCGCATCTATTTCATCCATCATTTTATTTCTAGCACCAACTTATTTTTATTGATTGAATACTTCTACAACAGTCAGCTTAGTCTGTAAGTTCTCCCCCCATATTCAAAAAGCAAATCAAAGGTTTTCTCCAAATTTCAGACTTACAAAGCACATTTCTGCCTGAAATCTCCAGTAGAATGGCCTACAGAAAAGCACTTTGCATTAAACATGTTTGGCATCACTCCTCTTGATGTGTTTGTTTATAGGAGTTGGTGACAGCAACATCTACACACAGTTACATGTGACAATCATCGAAATCATCTGTGAAAGAGGGAGCTAGCTGCCTCTTTAACCCTGTTCTCCTCTTCTTTGCCTGGATACATGACCCAATTATATTTCCCTGCCTTCTTTGTATTCTGATTTGGCTATGTGACCCATCCACAAGGCAGTGGAAGTGGAAGTTATATGTATAATTTTCAGGCTGAGCTTTTAGGAAGTATCTCTTCCTCCTACGTGCTCTATTTCCATTTCTGTCAGCTGGATGAAAGTATTCCAAGGCAGTAGAGCATGGAGGAACCAGAAGATGATGTATTTGGGGTCCGTAAGTCACCACATGGTGAAAAGACACTACCCTGCCAGGAACATCTTCTTTGGAAAGTTGTAGGAGACATAAAGCTCAATTTTGTCAAACCTTGGCAATTTGGGGTCTGTTCGTTATAGGATCCAGCATCATTTTTACTAGTATGTCAACCTTTCTTATTTTCTGACCCTCATGTGTCAAATTCAAACAGAAACTGTGCTGACCATACACTAAGTAAATATTTTCTGGACTACCAGGTATATTCCAGTATCCTATGTCTCTCCCATTCCAATTCTTACTAATTATTATGTCTAACTCATAAAACGTCCTACATACTAAATTAAGCAAATAATCCTCATAACATCAATCAAAATTCAAATCCACATTTTCAGTGTTCTCCTTTTATTTTTGTCTCAAACACTTTGTGTCCCCACTAAACTAGACTGCTCATTATTTCTGTGTACCTCCGCTCCATTTTCTCACTTCTATGTATTGTTTTAGATGTTTACCATGCCAGGATACCCACAGGTACCTTTCAAAATCATACTCCTCTCTCAAGGCCATTCTTATATTTAATTACTTCCATTATATTTTTTCTTCTCACGTTTTTCTATGTGTAGTAAGTTTATGCCTTTGCGATCCCAATGTACCTTCTTCAATCATCATACCTGGCACACTACTCCATAAGAGAATAGGAGACAATATATAATAGTTCTGTCTCTAACTGAGCCATAATAAGTACCTGAAGGGAAGGAATTCTGCTTTATTTGTAACTTAAAACAAACCAACCCAGAAACAGTGTCATGAACATAGTAACTGTCTTAAACACTAAAGACTAAGCAAACAATATAATGATGAAGAGTAAACCCTTGAAGAAGCCACAAGGCTGAATGAGAGCCACCTTCTGCTTCCAGGAACTCCCAGTCTAAGACTGGCAGCTGGAGGGAGTTAAGGCAGAAATCTGATCAGCATCCTTGACATCTGGCACTCCCTCAATCCCCCGAACCTCTCAATTCATCAAAAAGTCTCATTAGTGTCACCTGTCAATGTTCTCTCAAATCTGGCTTATTCTATATCTAATCCAAATTACCATCACCTCTCGCCTGGGCACCACGTAACATTTTTCATTTGACTCACACAAACTGAAGACAGGATAATCTTGTTTTTTACTGACGTTGCCACCTCCCTTTAAAGCTTCTGGACATTTTCTGTTTCTCTTAGAACAAGCACAGAACCCCAGATGGATCTGGTCTTTAACTCTCTCTCAGCTCACCTACAAAGATCCCCTTTGCTTTGTCTAGCCACAGGAACCTTATATTGATTCTATCACTCAATCTCAAGGTCTCTCCTTAGGGATGCCTTTCCTCATCTGCTGTATTAAGCCAAATCCTCCTAGAGGTGCCCTACCACAATACCACGACCCTCACAGAATTTACCATGGTTGTAAAAATAAACTCAATTCTGGGGCACCTTAGTGGCTCAGTCAGTTGAGCATCCAGCTTTGGCTATTGAGTTCGAGCCCCACATTGGGCTTGCTGCTGTCAGCACGCAGCCCGCTTCGGATCTTCTGTCCCCCTCTCTCTGCCCCTCCCCCACTTGCACTCTCTCAAAAATAAGTAAACATAAATTCTAAGATTGTTTGATAAATAAATGTCTGCCTCCCCTACGAGAGACAGTTCTATGTGAGTTTGATGAAGGCAGGGACTGTGAATTTTTATTGATAGCTGCTTGCTTGACATATGGTAAATGCTCTATAAATATTTGTTGAAATAAAGAATAAATGAATAAATAATTCTGAATCTATTAATCCTTTCGTGAAACTTTTTCTTAAGGAGCTAGTGTTTGGCTGATGAGTCAGACATGCAACCTGGAGTTACACTGCATTGTTACAGAAGTAAATGAAAATAATTATAAAGACACAAAGAAGCTCTTAATTTTACTAGGTAGTAAAGTTCAAAACATGAAAACATCTTGGCTAAATTTTAAAGGATAAAGCAGAGCACACCAAGGAGAGGTGTTGTGGGATGTAGGAAAGAATGTAAGTCAAATGAAGCCACTGTATGAAGCAAAAATCGTGAAAGAACTTTGCCTGTTGCGGGAATTCACATTCTGAGAAATAGAAGTAATGTGGCAAGTTAGAGGCCACAGAGCCAAAGGCAAAGTGTAGAAATAAAGATAAATGCAGGCGGTTTATCAAGTGACATGTGATTCTATTTTCTCCCAAAAAGTTATCTCATCTTAATTTACATAAGTGGAATCACCTAGCTATATAAATAAAAGTGATAAAGCTTATAAACAAACTTTCATTTAACTAATTTTTTCCTGAAGTAGTCTCCCAATTGGAATATATGTTTTAAGGCACACATCGACATGCTTTTGTAATATTAACCCCCAGTGTTGTTTCTATATATGCATATTTTTTAAAGAACAATATTAAAATTGCTGTTTTTGTTTTCAGATACTGGTGCATTTTTCTGCAAGGTGCCATGGTAACTATTTCTTTAAATAAATACTGAACACACTATCCAAAGCTTACTTAATTGTTGCATATATTTGCTGCTTAGTAATTTTATAATAAAATTCCCAATGCTGCAGCTATGTTTCTTGCCAATACCAACCTTTTCCTTAAAAGGAAATGCTCCTAACACACAAAGACAAATGTTTTCATTAATTTCTATATCTATAAAGATAAGTGTTCAAGTTTTAGCTAGCAAAAACATGTCAAGGATATTATACAAATAACACCCCTCCCCCACCACTTCCCACCTTGGTTTTCTGTTTGATAAGGCAAGTTTTGGTTACAAGAACTTTCGGCCAATGACAACAGTGACAAAACTGTTGAAAAAAATTTTTTAGAGTGACTAAGAATTCATTAAGAACAATTCCTTTTCAGTGCTTTGGACTTTACAAATGACTGTGTGTGTGTGTGTGTGTGTGTGTGTGTGTGTGTGTGTGTGTTTGGTCATACTGTATCCTAACAAAGTATTTGTGACAAGGGTATCCGTATTAACAAATGAAGGCTCAGTGACTCAGAGAAGTTAAATGACTTGCCCAATTTCACCAAACAAATTAGAAGTATCAGCCAACAGGACCTCTCATAAGGTGTCTTACTGGAATTCCTATGGTGTTTACTATCAGAGGTGGAAGTATTAATAGATATCACAATATAAAGATACCATAGGAATACTTCTCCTTAGTTAAATATGTGTCCGTTCTTCAAAACTAATATGCTGCTCGATTCCCTGTACTTTACTGGGTTTCAAGATTTCTGATGTTATCCTAGTTCAAGGAACAGAAAATAACATTCTTCTTGAACATTGCATTGTTATAAAAATAAACTGAGTATTTAATTACTTTAAATCTTTGCTACAAATGACAGTATAATAGAAGTTCTTATACTCACTACATGGCATAGACAATAAAACGCTTTTCATCGGGAATATTTTCTTGAGTTGTAATTAATCGTTTTTACCATAGAGATCAACCTCGATATAATAAAGATAGGCTTAAATATACATTTTCACGTCTGTATTTCACTAGTTGACTTCTATTCTGAACCACAGACCTGTGTTAATAACAAGCACAAAAGGCAGTATATGAACTGATGTTCACGTCACAGGTTTGGATCTTGGGTATGCACAAAAAAAAAAAAAAACCACACAGAGCTTTTGAACCTGATGAGCCCGGCCCAGCCTTGCAGCATCTCCCTCACTTATAACAGTTCAGTAAACTGTATGATATTATGAATTAGAAGAGAATAGACTCAAGTCTCTTAGGAGCATACTATTGTTGTCTAATACAGAAAGTTGAAGTTTAGAATCAGATAACTCTAGGCTAGTCCAATCCCCCATTTCTTCGTGGTTGATATTAAATGAATTACTTAAAGTACTGAGAATTTGATTTCTTTATCTGTAAAATAAGAGAATTCCTATCTCTTAGTGTTGTGATGAGGAGTTTTAAATAATATACTAAATATTAAATAATATTAGACAAAATACGTAAATATTAAATAAATATTAAATACTATTACTTAAATAATATAATGTAACTGCTATTTTGTTTCACTCAATAGGATTTAACTTCTCACATAGGTAAATGTAAGATGCTATAGGAAACTTCGTATTTTCAATAACTTCTCTTTTTTTAAGTGTTTTCTCAACATTACTGTATCTATCCATTATAAAATGTCATGTTTATTTTCATTTGTGGTATCCTTTCTCAACTCTGTATCTTTCCATAATTGCTATAAGTTGTGGAGAGCTTTGCCAATATGGAAAAGTTATCTTTGCTGACTAAAGCAATTTTCTTTAAAATAAACACAGGTTTTGTGGCTACCCAAGAGCCCTCTTCGTGTGTACTTAGAAAGAACTAACAATGTGGTTAGTTGAAAAGGTTTGGGAGCAAAGTACAATGTAAACAAAATTTTCTGAATTTTCGATGGTTAAGAAAGTAACTTGGAAGAGTTAGCTTGAGTAGCTTTTTGAGTAACTTCTACCTCAAGATGATTTAAAGTGGACTGATATATCTGGCTCACCCAACGTCTCCTTACCTCTTTCTTCTAGTAAAGCATGCTACTTCCTCTAGATAAATGACTCGATCCCACCCTAATCCAAGATCCACATAGCTCTGATTCCGGGAAGAGACCTTTTCTCATACAACTCCTGACAAGTTTAGAAACACTAGCCAAGCTTGGCTCATCACAATTCTTACAATTCTTTTCTGAATCTCTCCTCTATCCCTTGTTCATCGCTCTTTCCTCTGGATTCCCTAAGGTAATATGAAATACAGCTGGTGTTCCCTATGACCATATCTCACTTCTCCCTCAGTCACATGGGAAACCTACTTACAATAGGTCAGAATGAGCTAACAAAGACAAAAGCAGAGCCCATTCAAGCATTCATTCTGTGAACTAGTCATTCGTTGAGCTAATTTGGATACCGTACCTACTAACAGCCAGTTCTAGATACTGGGAAAATGGCAGAAAAACAAAAGAAATAGAAGTTCTTGCTTTCATGGAGCTTACATTTTTTTTTTGTAGGGGAGCGAGCAAGAGAGAGGAAGAAATAGAATGGAGGAACAAAAATAAAGATACTCAATAAACACAATGCAAATGCAAAACATTAGAAAGTGATAAATGTTATGCAAAAAATAATACAGATTGAGGGGATTCAGAAGATGCAGGTTCAGGTTACATTATTGAATTGAATTGTCAATGTATGGCTCATTAAGAAGATAAAATCTGATCCAAAACTTCAGGGAAGTAAAGATTTTAACCATATGGCTTCTTAGGAAAAGGCTAGATGAGCAAGAAGTACAAAGGTCCAAAGGCATGAAGTGGTCAAGAAACAGAAAGTAGGTAATGTGTCTAGACCAGAGAAGGAGAAAGGGAGAATACTAGGGGATAATATGAATATTACCTGGAAATTAAGTCATATAGGACCTCAGCGAGTACACCACAGTAACAGTCTAAAGAAGAAAAACCATATAACTGTATCCACTTGTACAGAACAAAAAGCATTTGACAAAATTTATCATTCGTTCCTCATTAAAATTCTCAGAAAACTAGGAAGACAAGGGAACACCCTCAACTTAATAAAGAGATCAGACATTTATACAGCTCTTATTCAACATGTTGTAGGTAGCGTGCTACAAATTACATCCAAGTCACATCTTACTCACATCTTATAAGTTAATAAACTGTTTTAGGAGGTTAAATAACTCATTGACAGCAATCCAGCTGGACTGAGGCATACTGGTTAGATAGGTCTCATAATGATCCACTGAACAAGTTGAATGATAATCTACATGACATTGGACATGCAATAAATTGTCACAGCTAGAGACCAACTCTGTGAGAGTGATATAGCGTTAAATTTTACTGCATAGGCTATGTCAAGGTGCTAACTCATGGAAAAATCTATTTTCGGGTGAGACTATAATTGACAATGTTTGTATAATTTTTCTTAAGTTTCTAAAATCCCTCCTACAGTCATTGACAATAAATAAGCAAATAACTGCTATCAATATATAGAATATTGTCCTAGAATACTCAGGTGGAGACAGAATTATAGCATATGGCTGTATTCCTCAATCAATAAATCAGGCAAACCACCAGTATTATGCATGACCCACACTGGGAAGCAAAGTCCTTTTTAGAAAAAAAATCAAGTAATAAATAAATAGTATTTAAAGAATACAATTGGGTTTAGTACATAAACAAATGTACTTTCTCTGCCAATGATAAAAGAGCATCAAAGTACGAAGTAGGTGATGCAGCACAGAAATTGTGAAATAAACCAAAAAAAGATTATCAGAATCAATGGAAAAGAGAAAGATAATTTAAGCCACAAAAGAGATGTGTTCCTTAGACATGGTGGATCAAAATGGTAAATACTTGAGTAAGAAGTAATTGGAAATTTGTAACAGAACTCCATTACCACATATATTTCTTTTAATACATAGTTTATTCAAATTTATTATATATAGCACAACATACTAATGTCTCCCTACAACCTATATTATCTTGATAAAGTAAAGCATTTTTACAGCTCTGATTTTCAAAAGGCCATTTGATTAATAAGGGATGCTAGCAAGTTGGATTTGTTAAGACTATGAACTGTGGAGACGCCATTACCGGGGCTCAAATCCTAGTGCAGCTGTTTACTAACTCAGAGTCCATTTTATCTTTACTAATGGAGGATTATAATCAATATGAATCTCACAGGGCTGTTGTGATGATAAATTAAATATTTTATGTAAAGGTGCTTAGAAGATATCTGGAAAAGAGTAAGAATTTAACAAATGATAGCTGTCATTGGTTTTTGAGAACATGGGGTGCACCATGCTAATAATGGTCACAAACTAGTGACATGATCATGAAGAAATTATTAACATGACCAATGATTCAGTGGCTTTATGCATTGTTTATTGTAATCATTAGAGATAAAGATGATGAAATTATATGAATGTATAGAAGTAATATGCAAGTGATGGTGCTAGTGATTATAAGTATTGTGAGATCGTTAGTATTGGTCAAGAGCAAGATGTAGTCAAATTCTGGATTTTTCTTTAACTCATGTTAAGGTTTTATAGCTAAGCATTTCTATTCTAATAAAAAACCCTTTAAATTGAAACCTCTGCAGAACAGTTGGAGTTTTTAACGGGTATCAACGTCTCATACCATACTCCCACATCAATTTACTTTTATAATGCAATTTTGCAATATGAAGTTCCTTAGGAACAGAACAAACTAGTACCCAAGTGCCTCTTTCATGTTAGTCTTTGAATGTCAATATCCATGATTATCATAATAAAGATTTGGGGGTCAAGATCTGCAAAACAGGATTAATTCCTTATGATATCCAATTTCTCCTTGGATTGGGCAAACTTAATTTTACAAAATTCTTCCATAGGGAATAGAATGTAATTCTTGAAAAAGAGAACATTTTGCATTGCATTTATTTAGCAATTCAAATCATTTGGTGCACCAAATACTAAAAAGCTAGAATGGAAATTTATGGTTCCTACTCACAAAAAAGGTCTTTTACCTTTAGACTGGTCATCTTTCTATGTGGAATCTTGATGCATGTACCCATGTGAACCTGCTCAGAGCAGCTCTTTAAAGCCTCACACATTTCTTGGCACAAAGCACATCCTCAATGAATCATATGTAAAAAATGACAAAGTTAGAAAATACCAAAATACTCATTCCTGGCTAGAGAGAATTAGAACTGCTTCAAGGGGCACTGACATTTGACGTGGGCTAATATGCATTATGAACTTACACAGTGGTTTAAAAATCAACTTTGCTCTGTATAGGGCCAGGAATCTTCGGTGTGCTGCCCAGGTTGAAAGATTTATTTCCTGATTTGGGGTACATACTTGACCCAAAAGCCATTCCGAGCCATCTGCCTCCATCAGAGCAAACACTCTCATTTAGAATGCATCTATGCAAATTCTTTGTGATACAGAGTCACAGAGGACCAAATAAATCTGTGTGTGAGTGTGCGTGTATGCATGCATGCTGGGGTTAGGAACTACCTCACATGTGCCTTTGCAAAAGGTCTGTCCTGCATGGATTCTCCTTCCACCCACCCCTCACTCTCAGGACCACACTCCCAACCCTACCTTCTACACTCAGATTTGTACAACCCTCTCTTCAAAACTCAGTTCAAGCTTCTCAGATCAGGGGATCCCCTCTCTCAAACATTTAACTTTTTCTCTCCCCATGAGATTTCATCCCTTGATGCCTCTTGGTTTGCAGATTTAAACATCACCACAGTCTCAGCTTGTGCACTTTATGTCCCAATTCCTGGAGAAGAACCATGTTCTAATTGCATGAACTGGTTTGAATATGGGCCTCTGAGACCCTACTGACCATATTTCCCCTGAGATGAGAAAACTCTGTTAAGATAAACATACGTTTTCCTCTGAGCCAGCACAGTTCAACCCCATATTGATGAAAGGGCATTTATTCCATTAGCTGAGACTTACTCTGTTGCCTAGAAACAATTAAACACTATTACAGACTGAATGTTTGTGTACTCGTAAAATTCATATTTTGAAATCCTACTCTCCAATGGGGTGATATCAGGATGTGGGACTATGGAAATTAATTAAAATTAGGTGAGGTAATGAGGGATTGGGATTAGTGTCCTTATAGGAGTCACAAGAGAGTTTGCTTCTTCTCTCACTGCCATGTTGAGGATACACCAAGAAGACGGCCATCTAAGAATCAGGAAGCTGTCCCTCACCACACACCAAATCTGCTGGTTCCTTCATCTTGGAGTTTCAGCTTCTAGAACTATGAGAAATACGATTCTGTTGTTGACAAGTCACCAGTTTTGGTATTTTGTTATAGTAGCCTGTGCTGACTAAAACAAAGATAATCTATCTACATTTGCCTTCTATGTTGCTTCTCTGTTCCTCTACAAGAATAGCAGCAGTTTTGCTGGATGAGGTATTATTATTATTCCCCTCCCCTCTTCCTTCTGAGAAAATGGGGGCGAGAGAAGGATACTAATTCATTCCATTATCCAGAAATATATGTAAATGGTATTTCAAGAAGAGTGTTTCAAAGTTAGTGATAAGTCCTCTGACTACAGAAAAATGAGAAAACAATGAGAATTAGGCTGGGGTCAAATGTGGGTCTAGATTATTAAGGGCTTTTATAGTTCACCAAAAACTTTTTTTTAACTTTTTAATGTTTTTGTTCATTTTTGAGAGACAGAGAGAGAGCACAAGCAGGGGAGGGGCAGAGACAGAGAGGAAGACATAGAATCTGAAACAGGCTCCAGGCTCTGAGCTGTCAGCACAGAGCCCAACGCAAGACTCGAACTCAAGAACTGTGAGATCAGACCTGAGCCCAAGTCAGACGCTTAACCAACTGAGCCACCCAGGTGCCCCTGAAGTTTTAATATAAACACTTGCACGATAACCAGCGCTGCTGCCACTTGAGACATGGTATAATCAGAAGAACCTATAACTTCCATGCTCAAGTTCTAGAAAAATGTTCTAACATTTTTTTTAATGTTTATTTATTTTTGACAGAGAGAGAGAGAGAGAGAGAGAGAGAGAGAGAGAGAGACGGAGCATGAGCGGGGGAGGGGCAGAGAGAGAGGGAGACACAGAATCCAAAGCAGGCTCCAGGCTCCAAGCTGTCAGCACAGAGCCTGACTCAGGGCTCTAACTCACAGACCACAAGATCATGACCTGAGCTGAAGTGGGACGCTCAACCGACTGAGCCACCCAGGTGCCCCAAGAAAAATGTTCTAGAAGAAAATATTCTGTCTTGCCAATATATCTGTACCTTAAACCCCCTAACTCATTCTTTGTTCAGCTCTATGACAAAAGTCATTAACTTTTACAGTTACACTATATCGTTTGTCATATATTCGTTTTGTTTTGTTTTTAAATGTTTATTTATCTTTCAGAAAGAGCACGAGCTGGGGAGGGGCACAGACAGAAGGGGACAGAAGATCTGAAGCGGGCCCTACACTGACAGCAGCAAGCCCCATGCGGGGCTTGAACTCACAGGCCGTGAGATCATGATCTGAGCCGAAGTCAGACGCTCAACCGACTGAGCCACCCAGTGTAAGAGGTCATACACTCTTAATAAGCAGAAATTTAGACAAAGGCTAGAAACTTCGGAATCAGAAAGACCCTCATGTCGACTAACATCTTTATTTGTCACCGATAAATCTTTGACTTATCTATAAAATGGAGATAATAATACTCACTCTAAACAATTGTTGTACAGATTAGTTAAGGGTAAAATTCCCCTTTTGTTCTTTCCATTACAAGTCAAGGGAAAAAGAAAATTTAAACCAAAACAAAAAGAGCCTAGTTGGCACATGAACACATGCTATCTACTTAAATGCAAGTCAAATCATCCTATGTAACTGTGTCACTCTTTTTTGTTTGTTTCATGTTGCTGTCATATTAGAGCTCAAAATTTCCCCACAGCCATTATATATAGCACAATGCATTCCCAGGGGACATTTTCTTCAAGCAATTATACACATTTTAATATGATACGCTTTTAGTTTGTACAACATGTTTCATGCAAATCACATCCCAAAATGCTATGCAGAGGTAAATAATTCACTTAGAGGATTCAATAATACATAAAGAGAACTGGAAGAAGAAATTAGGAGATGTTGGCTAGACAGAGAATTGAAAACCTGAGGTTGTTAATAAAGGAATTAACTCTGGTGAAGCAAAGAATTAACAGTGAACAAAGCAATTGCTGCAGAATATGTAAAGTGCATGGAGATGCAAGATGTTATCAGAAATTTAATATTCCTTATCTGGATGACAACAGGGCCAAAGTAATGTAAAACAAAATATCATGAACAGTAAAATAAGAGAAGAGATTCCAGAAACAGAAATTAAAAAGTCTGTAGGACTTAATAAGGGAATGACAGAAATCCCTTTATCTATGTCACTGAATCCTGGATATGTTGTGCTTATAAAATACTTTGGAGTAGTAAAGAATGTGCTTCCCCAGAAGGAAATGAATGGTTAAGAACGGCAATTCCTGCAGCCTGCAGGTGCTTGAGATACTGTCATAATTCATGGAAAAGTAGAGGATTTGGATTCAAAATTAACCTGACCACGAGGCTCTCATTCCACCATGTATTACTTTTTGCTTGTTTACCTCTGCATGAGGGACTTCGCTTTGGGTTTCAGATTTTCTCATCTACAAAATGTTGCTTATGACAAATGTGCAGAGGGGAAGATCTAAGCACTCTGAATTGTAGAACAAGCTTAAACAAACTTTACTTGTTAGCTCTTCTTGTGTCTTCTCCTGACTGGTTCCCTTGGGGCTGGACATTTCTCTGCTCATTCATACTTGGATTTATTCAACCAGCTGATGTTTTGTGAACTATTAGGTTATTCCAGGGACTGATTCCACTGCTTCAAATAGTGTTGAACCAAAAAGACACAGATGCTCCATTCATAGGGTGCACAGTCCAATGGGGAAGAAGGAGATTATGGAAGCAAAAAAACAAACTGTGTGAGTCCAATATGGAATTCCATAAATGCTATAAAGGAAACAAAGGAAATGTGAAAAAGAATAGAAGCTGACCTGAAAGTTAGAATATCCAGAATGTCTTTCTTTTGAGGTGACACTGGAGCTGAAACATGAATAATTAGGAGTGAACCATATGGGCAGCAGGGAAAAGTATGTTCTTGGCAGATGAAGAACATGTGTGGAGACTTTGAAGGGGGAAAGACCCTGGTGCATATGAGGGAAGAGAGCGCCTTGGAACAGCTGGGCTTCCTCTGGGCTCAGAAGCTTCTGTGCTTCCTTCTATCCCAGTGTATCTCTCACACTGTAGTATAATTTTCTGTTTCCTGGTAGACCTCTTCTACAGGACTGGAGTATTAAAATTAGGAGCTGGGTCTTTCTTCTCCGTAAATTCATCTTGTCAATTAGAGATCTTAATACCCTGTAGGTATTCCATAAATGTTTGTTTAGCTAGTGAAAGGACACTAGCCCCCGGGGTATGCAACTAGGAAAGTAAATATTTTAGTGGAAAAATAAACAAGTTGAGCTACACCCCTGTATTTTGATTATATACCTCCACCATTCAATAGATCAGAAAAACCTGTAATCTAAAAGGTAGCAGAATAGCCCTAGGGTACAGATAGGAATTAGATAGTACTTATCCTCTATGATCTCAGAATATAGTGGGGAGAAGAGTAAGTAAATGAACAATTAGAGAAGTGTGTGTTAGGTTTTATGACAGATGCCATTGTGACAGGCACAAAAATCAGCCAAGGGTATCTTTGAAGGATTTCCTGGGATGGTTTCTGCTTTTTTCTATAATATTTGTTTCTTAAACTAGATTCAGTCAGCGCATTCTATTTAAGAAATAATGATTGCACTTATAAAATGTGCAGAGGCTTATTAAAAATAACAATTTACAGAGACTTCTCTCAAAACATGATGGGGGTGTACATAAACAACTCCTGAATGAGTCATTAATTCAAGGTACCGTGTGAATCTCATTGGATTACTGATAGGAAAGAATACTTTAGGATATCATAGAAATCTTCATGAAAGAGGTAAAACATGGGCTGATCATGAAATAGGGAAGGAATTTTAGAGACTAAAGAGTAACATAAGATACAAGACATAGGTAAAAATAGTAGTTACCTTAGTAGTAGTTTGTCCATATTCAAACAGGGATAGTACCTTATTATTCCTGTTTACAGATGGAAAAACTGAAGCTCAGATCAAAAGTAAGTTTTCCAAGGCCACACAGTAAGTAACGAAATTAAAATATGAAACACAAAGTCCAGTGCTATTTTCACATGGCTGGTTGAGATTTTTTGATGTATTGTTCCAGACAGATGGATTTATAAGTGGGAATCAGCAAACATTCCATACCATAGATCCAATTAGTCCTAGGATCTACAAGTAACTTGTTTGAGACACTCCTGCTACTCTGTCTCTCCTCAAGCATCTTTCCCATGGAGCCTACAAGTACCGAGGAGACTGAATAGATGGTGGGTGTAATGGACTGAATTGTGCCCTTCCCCCCCCCCCCCCCCCCCCCCCGTTCTTGTGTTGATGCCTTAACCCTCAATATGACTATATTTGGAGATAGCGCCATTAGGGAGGCATTAAGGTTAAACGAGGTCATAAGGGTGGAGCCCTAATCTGATAGAAATGGAAACCTTGTAAGAAAAAGAAGAGACACATGAGAATTCTCTCTGTGTGCATGCACAGAGAAGGAGCCATGAGAAGACACAGTGAGAAGGTACCACCTACAACCCATGGAGAGCAGCTTCACCAGGAGCCAGCCCTGCTGGCACTTTGATCTTGGACTTCTAGCCTCCAGAACGGTGCTAAAATAAATTTCTGTTGTTTAAGCCACCCAATCTGGCATTCTGTTAGGGTAGCCTGAGCAGACTAATACAGTCTGGTAAGGAGACAGGTGGTAATTAGCTTTTGTAAAATTCCATACCCAAGTCACAGAAGGGCTGTTGCAACCCACAGGATGATATTGGTCACCCGCACGTTACCGCCTGGCCAGTGGACCAGAGTAACTGTGATGAAACAAATCTATGAGATTCCAAGATGCAGAATTACTCTGAGCAGCCTCATTTTCTATCATGACTCTTTTTATGATCTCTTGCCCTTTATCTTGGTCTGAGGCTACTGTGAACATTGCCTCTTCTTTCTTTCTAGAAAAATTCTATGGGAAGAATGGCAAACTCCATTTTACACATAAAGAAACTGAAGACAAGGAGTAAGTTGCCCAAGGTCATAGAGCCAATATTTTCCTCAGTTTTCTAGCCTGTTTGGTCTTATTTACATATCCCTGATGTTGGATCATAGGCTCCTGACTGTGGGCCGACATTAATCTCTAATATTTCTCATTCAATATAAGAATCTATGCCCTTTCATCAAATTCCAAGTCATAACCAGAGTGAGGCAAGCCTGGAAGCCCAGACACCCATCTTTGAATCCGGGTTCATCTTAAACTGAAGTAGGCAAAAGAAAATGGGTTTAGGTTAAAGCAGGCAGGAGTCAAGTTGAAGAATTAATACTCTGTTAAGCTGCCAAATCCTTCCTTCCCCAAATATGGAAACTGAGGCCAGAGTGGTTATGATTGTCTGAAAATCACATAGCTATCTAAAGACATTATAGTTATGTCCATGTGTCTTATGGGAAAGGAATCATAAGTTGGAAAAAAGAAAGAAGTATGAAACTATTGTTTAGTTTTTAGTTTGTAAATCATGAAGAAACTTCAGTGCATAGATCACAGAAAAAAAAAATGGATTGAGGATTTTCTATGTATCACACAAAGTATTTCACATTAGGGAAGCTATGGCGAAGCAAGCAATTTTAAGTCCAAGCCCAAATACAGGAATAAAGCTCACTGAAACACAGCAATAATAATCCTAGGTGTTCTGCAGACATATCTACAGACCTCCCTTCTCCACCTCCAAAAATTCTCGCACTCCCTCCCAGGCTTATAGCCACACAGCAATCTAAATCGACTGTTTGTTCTTGCAAATCTCATTTCATAAACTGTTATATCTAACGTTGACCTCAATTTAAAGTGCATGACATCTGTACTTCCCTGTACCTTCCAATTTTGCAATTCTTTCCAAAATAGCAATCACATTTTTTCCAGCAGGATGTATTTTCTTACAAACTCCGTTGCTTATTGTCCATTTCCATTTCAGCCAATACCCAGGCAGACCTTCTTGTTTTACTCCTTTATTTGTGAGCTGAAACACTGAGAGTGCATTTACTACTCAGTCAGCCATGAATCCTCCTGGGTATAGAAGAAAAAAATCTACTTACCCAGAAACTCTCCATCTTCCAGGAGCCTCTGGGGGGAATTCCTATACTTTCTTTCCAGAAAAGAGTTTGGGGAGGGGTCAGTGGCCATAGACTTCTGGAAATTACAGCAAGAAGCCTGGTGTTATAAATTTTTGTTTGTCCTGCTTCATGGAGAAAGTCTGACCTCCTATAACCCAAACCTTCACCTTAGGTGAACTCCAGCATCAACTACTGTGTGAGTCACTCCAAGGGAGTGTAAGTTGGTGGGATATAATTTAGTGTTGCCCAGCAGGAAAGAAAATAACCCACTCTTTACACCAAAACACCAGTCCCGTAACAAAGAACTCAGTCAATCAACTGGTCAAAAAGTTTTGCCTTAAAAAAAAAAATCAACTAAATGGATTATGTGTGTGTATGTGTTTTCATTTGATTAAACTCTTTTGATTTTTTTCTTGTTACCAGTGATTAACTGAAACCAAATGCTTTGATTAGATCAACAAAAGAAAATCTCATTCACTTAAGTGCTGCTATGAGCTGGTCAGGGATGTAAGATGCTTCTATGTACACCATCTCATTTAATCCTTACTAAGAATATTCTGAGAAAATTTACTAACTCCTTTATCTGCCTACATAAAATTTGGTTCCCTAAGCAGCTTGGATGATAGTCTGCATCAATTAAATTAATCTTCAATTCAAATAATCCTAAATGAATTTTATAATTGTTATCTGTTGTCCATAGGTCACTTTTTCTTTTTTTTTTTTCCCAAAAGCTGGCAGTTTCTGTTCACAGTTTGGGTGATTTAAAGACATGTACTCTAGATCAGTGGTTCTCAGCCTGAGGTGATTTTGCACACGCATACCCACTGCCCCTCCCCCAGTGGGAATATTTAGCAAACTCTGGAGGAATTTTTGGGTTTTATAACTGTGTGAACTGTTGGTGGGTGGAGACCGGGGATGCTGCTGAACATCTTACTGAATGGCCCTCCACATCAAAGAACCACATAGCCCAAAATGTCAACAGTGCCTAGACTGAGAAACCCTGCGCAGATATTTTCTTCTAGGTTTTATTCATTTAACAAACATTTATTTAATGTCTGTTATGACCCAAGGGGAAAAAAAAATCTAATACAGAGTCCTTGAGCTCAAGGATTTCACAGTCCACAGAGAAGAAAGAATAAAGACAATGTGCAGTGGTTGGGGTCTCATAAATGCCAGGTGGTATGCCAGAAAGCAGTGACACAACCAGAGGCCAATACAGATATAGCCCTAACCTCACTGAGTTTACAGTATCGTGAGGGAGATAAACACCAAATACTCTGTGTTTCAAAGAGGTGGAGGCTGCTTTTAGACCATTTAACCCGAGGACCAGAAAGGGTTGCCCTGTGGGACTGACATCTGGAGAAAGTTCTAAAGGATGAAAAGGGATTCATAGTCTTTGAGAAAGGCATCACAGAATGTGTGAAGATGTTACAGACTGGGGAAAACCAAAGGAAAGGGAGAAAAGCATGAGGTGAGGCTGCTGAGGTCAGGCAGGGGCCAGATGCTATGATAGATACTACTCCACCATCATGAAGTATTCTTAACCTAGACTCATTTCAAAGAGGAATTAATACCAGAGCTAGGATTTGAGAGTTGGATTGCAACTTAGGTCGGCCAACTAGGTCGGCAAAAAATCCAGGCAAAGGCAACAGAGGTTAGAGGTGGCATGGCTTGCTGGAAGGTGGCATGGGTACGAATGTCAAAGCAGGTGAGCGCTTGAGTGCCTGGAATGGAACGTCAGGATTGAAAGTAACCGGGCCCCCTGCTTCCTCGTGTTTCCTGTCTAGATACGGGAATGGTTTAAAATGACTTCTTATTTTTCTTGAATATATATGGGTGTGATTCCTAACAGACTCTTTTTTATAAGCTTTGTGAACTTCAAGGAGCCTTTTTACCCCAAGCCCAGGTAGACCTTGTCCCAGCAGGAGTCTAAATTTGATGGATGAAACGGGATCTTAGCCAGACCTTTTCCAACCCCTCTGCCCTGCCTTTCTCTAAACTACTCTTTATAACTGATTGTACTTCCTTAGTTTCAAGCTCTATTTCAGTAAAAAGTCCCAGTTCACTTCAGCCTCATGACTTTGCACCTTCACACACAATTCTGGGCTTTGCAGAGCCCAGTGGCTTTTTGATTGCTGGTGTTCTTACGACACTTTTAGCAAATCACTCAGCACCTCCCACACACAGCCAGCTCTTCACAAACAATGGGAGTGCGTGAAATTCAATTCACAACACTGCAGTTTACACATTCCAAACTCACTGAAGAGATAAGCCCTCCAATTAATGATCTCCCTGTGTAATTGCTTTCCCTCGCTTACCCAATTTGCTTTTGATCATGCTCTGTTACAAATTCCCTCACCTGCTTACACGGTGAGTTCCTTTCAAAAGAAACCAGTGGGAGCTGAAGGGAATGGGCTGGATAGTTGGATACACAGTGAGATGGTTTTAAGTGGATTTTTGACCTGTCATCTTTCTGCTTAAGACTCCCTAAGTGTTGTATCAGGACTACCTGAGGTCTCCTTCCTGGCACTTCTCACTAGGTTATGAATACAAGTTGTTTTCTTTTTGTTCCTTTTACTTTCTAAGAGACTGTCTATCTTGAAAAGAATGGAATCAATCTCAATTTGAATGCCTCCTGCATGTCCAAAGCCAATAATAAGACTAATCAGCCTGATGGCTGATTTCCCCAAGTGACAACGCAAGCTAGGATGTCAACTATTATAACGTGTTCATCTGCCATTGTATCCTGGGGCTCTGTGTGAGGCACATAGTAGGAGTTCAGTAAATATTTATAACACAGCTATATGGATGAATATTTAATAATGGCATTAAACTCATGTTAAGGATTTTTTTTAAGAAGCTGAAAGACATGAAGGCATGAAAAAGAAATATACACAGAGAGCAAATAAGTTAGGAACAACATCAGAAGCCAGAAGTTCTGATTAAATAAGGCTGGTGTGGGCACCTGATTTTGCAGTTTACAAGTGCCCTGTTGGCCTTGACATGATAGTAGCAGAGGGCTCTTTAAACGCTTTGAGAACACTTGTGTAAACAAAACAAGACTGGTCCTAGAGTAAGAAAACCAGGTCCCAAGACTGGGTCTTCGGATCAGGTTCACCATTTGCTAGTTGAGAATGGACTTCCCTGAGATTTGCACTTTCACAGCCCCGGCCTGTGCCAAAGAGAATGCCAACATCTACCTCCCAGGCTAAACACAACAAGAGGCAATTGAGAAAAGGCATAAAGTTATTTACGAACTGTAAAATTAACTATAGTTATTTAACAAAACAAGAATGGATTAGAGTCCATTAAGATAGGCACTCTAAAAGACATGTTTGAGGACAGAATAAGATCTGACAACTGGAAAAACTTCTCTATTTTTTATTTTATTTTTATTTTATTTTATTTTATTGTTATGTTCAGAGAAAATGACTTTAGGTGGCCTTAATAGTCTATGGAAAATATCAGCATTAGAAAATAGGGGCGCCTGGGTGGCTTGGTCGGTTAAGTGTCCGACTTCGGCTCAGGTCATGATCTCACGGTCCGTGAGTTCGAGCCCCGCGTCGGGCTCTGTGCTGACAGCTCAGAGCCTGGAGCCTGCTTCCGATTCTGTGTCTCCCTCTCTCTCTGACCCTCCCCCGCTCATGCTCTGTCTCTCTCTGTCTCAAAAATAAATAAAAGTTAAAAAAAAAAATTAAAAAAAAAAAAAAGAAAAGAAATGGCAGGGGCACCTGGGTAGCTCAGTCAGTTGAGTGTCCGACTCCTGATTTCGGCTCAGGTCATGATCTCGCAGTTCATGGGTTCAAGCCCTACATCGGAATCCTTGTGCTGCCGGTGCGGGTGCGGAGCATGCTTGGGATTCTCTCTCTCTTTCCCTCTCTCTGCCCCTCCCCCGCTCATATGTGTGGGGACTCACACTCTCTCCCAAAATAAATAAATTTTAAAAAGACGAAAATAAATGGCATGCCACAGTATTCTTGATATAATATTTATCTGATATCACCTACTATAATCTGAGGTACATTATACACTTAGGGTCTGCAGGCTGGTAAGGCATTCACTCAACTAACACTTATATAGGCCCTTTATAGACTGAATTGTGGGTAAGAACTTGTCATAGGAGTCAGAGCGCAAAGAGTCCTAGTCTTACTAATTTCCATGACTTGAGTTTTTCTTTGCATAAGAGTATGATTATCCCTGAACAATTCTGTCCTAACACTCTACTAAGGAAATGGAAGTAGATAAAAGGTGCCTTTATTTCCTCCTCGCCAAATTGGCTGCTGGATAGTCACAAGAGGGAGCTGATACATTACACAAATGAATTGAGTTTTCTACAAAAATACATTCAGCAGTGGCTTGAAGGTCACACGCCAGCCACACGGAATAATTTAGTCCCATCGTTTCATTTCTCTTTAACCAACACTCTATGCTTCCAATTATCCAAGAACCATTCAGGAGGGAGGGGGGTATGTGAGGGGAATCCAAACATGAAGGCTTCCCCAAATCTGACAAATAAACACTGTGGGAGACTTAAGATACATTGGTTTCCTAACCCAAGACAAATACTTCCTTGGCTTTATTAACACTGAAGAGACAGGCTGAATTTTTCAAAAACTAAAATAAAAGAGGTCAAAAAGAAGATCACCTCAGAGTATCTGGAGCATAAAATTAGATAATCTGACTCTCCATGGGTTTCTAAACTTCTCACACTGAAGAAGTTCTCTGTATATATTACATATCCTATATATGGATTAGAGAAATATGCATACAAACCTCAACATTCAAGATCATTCACCTAGTTTTCCTTTTTCAAGTTGCTTAGACAGCTATACTTTTGAAGCTAGTCCCTCTATATCTTGATGACCAAAAAATGCCTTTCTCAATTCCATAACATCCATTTATGTATCTATATTCATCACATTCATCCTTCACCCTTCCATCTCTCTCCAGCGTCCAATACAGTAGAGTAACAGTAACTTCCTGCAAAAGTCAGAAAGTCTACACAAAAATAAAGTATGTTTTAATCAGAACATTTGTGAATTCTCCTGCTTGAGGATGAGCCAGGAAATGGCATTCCTAGGCCTCTAGTGGGTAGAAATTTCTCTCATCCTCCTATGAATCTGAAAGCACTGTAAGTTTTTTTCTCTCATTAGGCAATTGTGTTCATTCCCTTCTATTACAGATCACCTGCAATTTGTCTATTTGTTGTCTTTCCCAGAGTATATTTGAAACTTCTTACAGACTGGCTCGTATTCTGGTTCATCTCTCTTTTCTTCACATGACCAAACACTGTGGTTTATGTGACACAGCAGCCACATATATGATTGTTGCACAAAGTAAGAGGGGGGTGAATGATATAACACGATAGCCTGAGAAAACTTCAACGTGTTAGTTGAGAAAACTCCACGTACAGAAGCATCTCTGAAAAGTTCCTGCATTTTATGATCTACGTAGTAACATTTCTACCCCTTTGTGTCTATTATCATATGCCATTTACTATTACGATGAAATGTCTCATCATGTGACCTCTGGAACTAATTTGGCAGAGTTTGCAATTCCAGATAATAGTTCACTGAAGCTTCATTACTACACCAGTAACCTAATAAAAAAAAATAGAATTAAGATCGACTACAGGAGAACTTGAAGTAGTCTGTCACTTCAGATGAGTGATGCCATCATTAACCTTTAAGGTCACATTAGCTATTATTGAAGTGTCACATATCACTGTGTCAAGATTAAATTAAACAAACTATTACCTCATTATTATGCTAACAAATCTCAAGCTTATCTGAATTAATATTGTACAGACTGGAGACCTCCTTAGGCAGTTTACTAATAGCACACAGATTTAAACTATTTAGATGTAATGTATGAGATCAATTTCCTAGCTGGAAAAAATAATCGTCTGAAGCTACTTTCAGTTACGGTAAAGTCTGAACAGATCTGGGAGTAAATTACCAGTTGGCATTTAATTTTAAAAGCAACATGTTGAAGGAAAGTTGATGCCTATTGATTTTATTCTGGAATCTTTTTTCCTTAATGCCAAAATTTCTAAGGTATAATAAAATAAGTTTATACTTTATCTAAAGAGAATACATGGCTTCGAAGCATCAAAGACAGCCTGTGATAAAAAAGAGCAGCGCACTAGATGTCTTGTTTTGAAAAGGTTATCATCCAATCAATACACTAAAATACGGTGTATGAGACGTCAGAGACAGCTGGCTGGAGGTGTGGGTTAATTCCAGTTTTATGTAATGGCTGGGAGAAGGCCAGGACTGTATCTTGCTTCAATCCAGTAAATATTAAGTCTTATAACAATGGCTCTGGAAGGGACTTTAGAGATCAGCTAGTCAAACCCTTGCCATTTCATGAATGAGGAAAGAAGTTCAGAAGGTTTAAGTGATTTGCTCAAAGTTACAGAGCCTAAAGCAGTATCAGTGAGCAGAACCACAGTTGTACACAAAGGGCTGGCTGGAAGCAAGAATCTGTACAAGAAGCCTCCTTACTTCGTTATCTCTAAAATTTGTGAAAAAGAAAATTGTGTCAGTTGAGCAGCAGACATGCTATGTGGTGGAGATTCTATTAGTTCATAAAAGTGCTCTTTCTGATATAACTGGACCTATATAGACATGCGTATCTTCAGTGAGTACCCAGCTAATCCAGAATGAGACTTGTGCCTTTGACATATCTATAGATTATTTATCACTGTACTTAATTATAACATAATATGAAGCCTTTGTTTTTCTCCCCCAGTCATTTTTATAAAATAATAAAGCAAAACAAAATAAAATTTAGTATTACATTTACATAATTAAACATATCCTTATGAACTTTCCAAGGTAGAACTATTGACTGACAGCTAATGCCACCATGGAATATTTTGAGATTTCCTTTGTGATATATCACAGCAAGGTTGAAACTGAGTATATGAAGGTCAATTTACAGGTGTCAATCTCTCATATACAAAATGAATAATCACTCAAGACTTGAAAGTATTAAAGTTGAGAAAAACATGGTAAAGAACATAAGCTAAGCGAAATATTACTGAAATGAAATTGAGGATATGATTACCAAGGGACTCTAAGGACTTTTTCAGGGTCAATGACTCAGAAGGTAAAATGAATGGGAGAGAAAACAAAGAGGACTTTTACCTTCCTGCTCTTCTAAATAGTGCTGCTACACGGTCAGAAAATAAGAGATGGCGATCACAATGTCAACATTGAAATTCTAACATTTTTGATATACAGATATACAAAGAACAAAAAATGATAATAATATTTAAAAGCATATAGCTGAGACTACACAGTGTCGAAAGTACAGATTAAAGTGAAAAATGCCAGGGAAAAAGATGGACGGTTCCAAATATCTAGATGTTGAGGTATATGGAACCTTAGGTTTGGTAAAGTAGCCTCCTGGGCTTCCATGATGGATAAGGTGGACAGACAGTAGGCAGAATTCTTGCTTTCCCATTAGCTCACCAAGCAGACCAGTTTTGCTTCATTTTTACCTATTAGAACTCTAAGAAAAATTTTATTTGAAGGCAATAATTCTATTGATCTGGATAAAATACACAATGTTTCTCTGGATTTTTCATTTTCCATCTGGATGTAGATAATCATGGAGACACCCAAATTTTCTAATCAGATCAATTTAATCATGTGCATCTCACAGAATTCTTTTTTCAACAGAGTACCTGGTGGTAAGTAATTATAAACTATCAACTCATGTTTAAAAATCTGAAGATAATAATTTCCTCATGTAAAGTAGTATGAAATACAGACTTTGAGAAGCATTTTTTTTTCCATGATATGCTTTCTTGCTCCAAAGTTACTCACTTCCTGAACCAAACCACCTGCTGATTAGATTGGTAAGAATAGACTCCTCCCACTCCCCCACCTCTGGGTAACTACAATCAATCAATAAAATAAAATAAAATAAAATAAAATAAAATAAAATAAAATAAAATAAAATAAAATATCCTATGATGCCATATTCCCTCATGCTCTCATGGCCACATCCAGCGTCCTTTGCCTATTCCAATCCGCCCCAACCCCACTCAGCACTCCCAGTCCACCGCACCCTTCACCAATCCTTGCATGATGCATTCTTTTAGATCAGAGGCCCTAATATTTTTGTGTATGTTGTAAACCCCTCTGACAGTCTAGTGAAGCTTATTTACTTCATTTCAGAACAACATTTTTTAAACTATTACATGTATATTTGAAAACAAAGGAAGACAGTTGACATTTTTTAAAATGACAAAATTTTAAATATATTTTTTCTTTTTTTGTTAATTCCTTAAGTAGCAGGATCTTGCAGCAAATCTAATGACTACCCTAATTTTCAATTAGTAATGAGTTAAGTGATCTTTTCATATATCCATAATAGCTATAATATGATTTAAAAAATACCATGGTTTTTATTAGGAATAAAGTCACAGGTCTACCAGTACCAATGAGATCTGCTGTTCTCATTTGTAGTTGATGGGAATGCTAAACTAGTGAAATTAAGAATGTATATTGTTCTAGTCCAAACCAGTGGACTCCTGAATTAAACACTGGGTTAAATTCTAGATTTCATTCAGGAGTTACCTTCTCAGAACAGAAAGTTTTTTAGAAACCATTCTCTACCTTCATAACTACCCTTTCTCAGTATTGTGAAAGCAGCATATATTTGCTTCTACCTGGTAACTTGGCCCAGTGGCTCACCATTTTATTATTAGTTCTATTTCACGAAGTATTTATTTTAAATACAAAAGTAAGACACAGATATGTTCTCATTGTCAAAATTTGAACACAACAGATAAAGGCAAAAACTACTGACTAACTTACCGTCCCCCACCACTGCAAATTACCTTTCCTAAATCCCATTCCTTTCTTCTAAAAGTAACAACTGTTATAATTTTTGTTTGTGTTCTTTCAGATTATGTTTTAAGCACATATAAAAACCATTATTTACTATTATAAAATAAATTGCTGTTTGTGTGCATTTGAGAAGCCTTTGAAAATATTAAATAATATAACAAATGCCTGTATCCCAAACACTCAGAATTAATAGCATTAACATCTGATAGTACTTGTTCAAGGTTTTTCAGGCAATGACACATTACAGATAAAGGTAAAACCTCCTTAAGCTCTGAGATCCCTTCAGTTGCATTTCCCTATACACTATCTGGACCATGAAGAAAAAAAGTACATAATGAGTTTAGTGCATTTTTTATATAACAGCTTATATATGCCCATTTTTATAAATTTATACATATAGATACACAAAAGATATAATTTTGACATATGTTTAATTTCCATGGATTATATCATATTGCATATATGATCTTGTATTGTTTCTTTTTCACTCAGTTATGATGTTTTATACATCTACCCATACTTCTATTTACAGATCTAGTTTATTTGTATTAAAAGTATCATATAATATTGCACTATATGACTATACTATATTTTATTCATCCATCTACCTACTGAAGAATATTTTTCTAATTCAAACATCTTACCTATTATAAACAATACTGCAGAGGACCCCTCTAGATATTTCTTTGCAAGTGTGGGAAAGTTTTCCTTTGCAGAACTGGAATATATGAGCATATTTTCAATTTTATCAGGATGTGTCAAGTTATAAAATGTGTCTATTTAAATTCTCAGTAGCTGAGGATGATCGTATTTCCCCAAATGTTTGTTACTGTCAGATTTTTTAAAAATGTGATGACATTATTGAGATATCATTGAAGTAAATACCATATATTTGAATAGTACAACTTCAACGATTATGACATTTGTATATGCATATGAAATCAACCACAAAATCAAGATAATTAATGTTTCCATCATCACCTGAAGTTTGCTTGCGCCCATATGCAATATATTCTCTACTCCACTGCTGTCTCCAGGAAGCTACTGACATGTTTTCTGACAGTATAAATTAGTTTATATGGTCTAGCATTTTATATCCATGGAATCATGAAGTGTAAATGCTTTCTTGCCTTGTTTCTTTCACTCAATGTAATAATTGTGAGATTTATGTTCTATATATCAATAGTTCATTCCTTTTAAGTTTTAAGTATCCATTCACATAGTTATGGACATTTGAGTTGTTTTCATTTTGAGGCCATTAGAAATAAAGCTTCTAGGAACATTCACTTATAAGTCATTATTCTTATATATGTTTTTTTTTCCTCTTAAATAAATAACAAGGAAGAGTATGGCTGAGTCACAAAGAAGGTATACATTCAATGCTTTAAAAAACAGCCAAACTATTTTGCAAGTGTTGTACCATTTTACATTTCTACCATCAGTATATGAGACTTTGTTACTTTAAATCCTTGTCAATACTTGGTATGCTCATTCTTTTTCATTTTAGCCAATCTAATGGATATGCAGCAGTATCTCACTTTGATTTAAGGTTGCATTTCCCTGCTAATTAATGATATTGAGTATCTTTTTATATGCTTATTTGCTATATATATCTCTTCTCTTGCAAAGTGTCTAATATTTTGCCCAATATACATGGAATGGTTTATCTGATTGGGTTGTGACATTCTTTATATATTCTGGAAACAAGTCTGTCTCATATATATGTTGTAAATATTTTGTACCACTATATAACCTTTCTTTTTCATCTTAAGTCTTTCAATGGCAATTCTTAAACTTTAGTGAGATCCAACAAATTATTTTTATGTCATGCTTCATGCTTTTTAAATTTTATCTAAGAAATCTTTGCCAATGTTGGGGTAGCAAAGATTTTATCCTGTACTTTAGATGTTTTATTCTCTTAGATTTATAATTAGGTCTATGATTTGTAACTTGGATAAGGCCTTCATTTGTTCTGGCTATTCTGAATCCTTTGCATTTCCATATATATTTTAGAATCAGCTTGTTAATATAAAATAAAAAACATGGGCTAAAATGTTGACTATCATTGTTATGAATCCTTAGAATAATTTTAGAATTTGACATGTTAATACTTATGAGCATTCCAACTCATGAGTACAACAGATCTCTCATTTGTGTCTACAGTGGTTTTATTAACATTCTATAGTTTTTAATATGGAGAACTTGGCTATGTTTTGTTAGATATATCCTTAAGCATTTGGGGATTTTGGTGCTATTATCAAAGGTATTTTTATAAAGTTTTACTTTCCAATTGTTTTCTCCATCTAATATATGCAAGTACACATTATATCCACAAATCTTGATATGTTATATTCTTCCATTGTCATTGATTTTCAAGTATTTAAAAGTGATATTATCTGTTCTCTGCCAAAATTTCTGATGTCATCTGCACCTTTCTGCTTCTTTTTCATTCCTCCTGATGATATTGGCCTACTTTCTACTGTTGAACATGTTTCAAGAACACCAGTCTCACCTTAATGCTTTGGTAATAACTGCCCCCTCCCTGGGACTGAAATCCTGCCCCCAGATCTCTACATTCCTGGGTTCTTATTTTCAGCTCCCTGCACTTTATTTTCACCTCCCTATCCTGCCAATATAATGCCCCAATCTCTTTCATATATATCATGGCATTTATTACTTGATATAATCATGCTTGTTTAATAGTGTGTTGCTTTAATATCTGTTTTCCCAACTAGTATGTTTACCCAATTAAAGGATTAACTTTGTCTACTTTGCTCACTGGTGTATCCACACAATACTAGATAGTAGGGACCTAGTAAATATTTATGAAGTGTATTATCTTTGTGAATATTCAAAATAATCCTATGGGTTAGCCATCATTATTGCTAACTTTTAAAGATGAGAAACATGGTGCTTAGGAAGGCTAAATAACGTGTTAAAAATAAGATGCAGAGTCAAGATCTGAATGCATGTCTATCTAGCTCTAGAGCCTGAATTTTTACCCACTGGGCTATGGGGCCTAGGATAAATGCCAGACATCTTGCTTGGACCCCCTAGTGGATGACAAGAAAATCCAGAGAGGGTGCTGCTTGATGGGAGAAAAATTGGGAGAAAAAAATAAGATTGGTATTAAAATGTTCCACTTCAGATGCTTGTGGGACATATAATTGTATGGTAGGTATGGAGGTGATGGTGACACATCTGAAATGCCATCATTTGCAACTCTCTGCCAGAATGCCATGTGAGGATGAATGAGAAAGTTCAGACACTAGCATCATAAACAAATGTCAACATGTTACCAAAGAACAGACCTCAACATTTTAATAACTGAACTACAGTAGTTCCAAACCAAAATAACTTATTTCTAAATGGCTTAATATGAGCAAAGTGCAGACAAATGCTTCCGTATGTGTTCTTTCAGTAGGAAGCAGTGCATGTATAAGGAACACACCACAGTTTCAGTGGAGCAATTCTCCAGAGGTTAGCCTCCATGGTGAAAAACAGACCAGTCTCTTCCTTCTAAAATTAAATTTCCACTTGGTGTTTTGATAAAAGATATTTTCTTAATTTTTATTTCCTTGAGTGATGCACATTTGATGAGAAAATAAACACTGACCCTAAAAATAAGTTATTTAATTACTTTATATTTGCCTTTGAGATTTAGTTTCCAAACTCTCTCAGCTCTCTAATGCCGTATGTAATTTGTACTGCATAAAGAGAGGCTTTTGAGTTTTGTATCCTACTGCTTTGAGACTGAAGAAAAAAAAAAAAGCCTGCCATTTATTAGAGGTGGGTTTTGGTTATAGTCAAAACTTTTGACCTTTTCGCTAATGGATACAAAGGAAATTGCAAGTCAGATAACAGTTGTTCCAAACCAGAACTCAGACTAACACGTGGAATTAAATATGACCTGAGGCACAGGCTGATGCAGTGTGGAGTCAGCAGGCAGGGCACAGCTCATGTAAAAGGATGCAACAGGTCTAATCCCAGCTCAGTCACTGTCTGGTGCCTTGGGCAAGGGACTTTCTTCTCTGACTTTCAATTCCCTCATCTGTTTGGAACCTGTCTGGTTCACATAAGGTATTACTCTAGGAGGTGAAAATCACAGTAATCAGTGTGAATATTTCTCTAGCTGGACTATCAGTAAAAGATGTTGGTATATTTTAAATCACGTTCATCTATAACAATGGTGCTGCCAATGTCCTTTGTATTGGAAGCTTTGCACCATAGATCGAGGGCTGATTAGGGAATGTACAATGGTGCACTTACCCCTTTACCTTCAAATAAGATCCATGATTTTAATGATACTCTAGTACACAACATCTACTTCTTTGCTCCTGTGTTGTACTTACCTGGAAAAACTCCAGCTCCCTACCTGTGTCCAATCTCTACTTGTGCACTGAATTTGGTTAGATAAAACCCTACTAAGTAGATTTACTTCACACAACTCTAACTTCACACAAGCCATTATGGATACCCAGAGACTATACTACCAATTTATTTCCTTTTCTATTTTCCATAGAAAATAGAACTGTAACTGTTCTAGGATTGCATTTCATTGACAAAATGGAAAGAATTAGAAGGCATATCAATATGCTCTGACCAAAATATCTACAACAAAACTACATTTGCATCTACAGAGTCCTACTTCATGGAAAGAATTAGAAGGCATATCAATATGCTCTGACCAAAATATCTACAACAAAACTACATTTGCATCTACAGAGTCCTACTTCACCACACTTATGACAGATGTACTGTCCATGCACCTAGGGACAGTCCCAACAGTGGTGTGCTTGAATTCATCTTTTCTCACCCACTTGAGTTGGTCATGGATGTTTCAAAATCTGTAATTCATCCACCTGTTACTCTTCATTGGATCATGCTCATTAGCATATAAATATACTATAATGACTCTCAAGTTAAAAACCAACAGGAAATTCTCCTTTGACTCTCCAATGCCTTCCAGATTATATTCGTCTTTATAGAAAACCTTCTCAAATTATATCGTCTTTATAGAAAACCTTCTCAAAAAAGGTACATATATGTTATGTTACCAACTCATTTCCCATTCTTTTCTGAACCCAATCTGATCAAGCATTCAACTCATCATTCCACTGAAACTGCTCTTTTCCATTAGAAGCCCACATACTTCTTCAGTTACCAGCTATATCTGACATAGTTCATCAATGTCTTTTTGAAACTCATTTATTCACTTCAGGGATATCTCTCTCTGTTAGTTCTCTTTCTACATCACTGGCAGCTTTTCATTTACCTTTGTTTCTCATCATATTTTGATCTCTAGGCAATGGAAGGGCTTGGGTGTCAATCCTCAGATTCCTATTCTATCTATACTTATTCACTAAGTGATCTCTTTCAAACTCAAGTTTTTAAATATTATCTCCAGTCTGACAACTCCCAAATGTGAATCTTCCATCCAAGTCTCTCCATAGGACACTAGACTCATAAATACAACTACTTCCTAGACATCTTCACTTAGATGATGAATAAGGACTTCAAACCTAATGTTTCTAAAAGTGGTAAGCTTGTTTCTCCTCCCTTAGCCAGCAGGCTTGCTTCCCCTGCAGTCTTCATCTTATTTATTGGCAATTCAAACTTTCTAGTTGTTCAGGCCAAATCATCCGTGCTACAGATGTGCATAGCTTGAGTTTTTCTTTTCTTTTTTCTTTCTTTCCTTTTTTTTTTTTTTTTTTTGCAAATGACCAATGGTTTCAACACCACTTTTGGAAAAGGTTATTCTTTCTCTACTCAATAGTTTTTGTACCTTTGTCAAAAATCAATTGACCACATTTATGTGGAACTATTTTTGGGCTTTCTATTCTGTTCCATTGATCTATGTGTCAGTCCATTCATTTTTATCAACTTTATCTTCAGTACTTAAAGTAAGACTGGGAACACAGTACAATAGATAAGAGAACTGTTTTCCTTATAACAGCAGATCTTTTTGGCATGGAAAGGCCTGTTTAATGTTCCCTTAACTTGGTTACATAGCATAAATCCTCAAAGACATGCAAAGTCTCTTTAATCTCTATAAATGTTGTTATATACAAATACAGCTTTAAACAAAGATAAATATTAATATTAAAAGTGCTGGAATAAGCGCCTGATAACTAATTCCAAATACAGTGATTAAATATTTGAAGAGTTCTGGATAATGAATCAAGCTGGGTAAAAATAAATGGAGTATTTTGAGCCAACTTTTACCATCTTTTCGTGAATCATTAATCAAAATACAAGATTTCTCTCCTTTAATCTTTTATTTGCTAAACCAATCTAAAATCCTCTGAAATTATCTTAAATTTCAAAGGGTAGTTAAATTATTAGGGTGTTGATTATTTGGCTATGGCTTGTTTTGCAGGGAAGCTCTGGAGACTCTCTTAGGTCAACCTAGAGCAGTCGACTTTGAGCTGCAGAAAGACAAGATAGTAAGACCTTGTTTTGATTTGCAAGTAGTATCTCCTAGTTTACAGTTTGGAACTTCCTTGCCACTTTAAGACACAGGCAACCTCAGAGGTAGGAGAAAGGACTAGAAATGGAAATGGAAGTAACAAAAATGTCTAATTAAAAAAAATAGTTTGAAATGGCCCTAGTGCACGTCTGCTATTCACCTCTTGTCCAGCCTTTATTTGTTTCATATCCCTCACAATGATACCAGGCACTGTTCTAAGCCATTAACATACAAATTCATTTTATCATTACAACATGAATAGGAGGTATGTGCAGGATTAATATTGCCTTTTCATAAATGAGCCAAATGAAGCAGAGAAAGATTAAGTAATTTGACCAAGATTTTACCACAAGGAAGTATTAGAGACGCAATCCAAACTCAGATAATCTGCTTCCAGAGTTTATATTCTTGATGTGATCTTTATAAATGTTAGACAAGAGTAAGGAGAAAATATAATCATGAATCAGTGAAATTTTCATCTATGATTCCTTATGACATAATATGTGTTTGATTGAATTGTATGATGCAGGCATTTAAAGTTTAAATGATTATACCATAAGCAATAATAGAAGTAAATACAGTATTTACATTATGTATGAAATATTGTGTATACTAGCACCTGTATCTAATTTAAAATTATTCTATGCTCTTTGAATATTATTTCCCCTCTCCCTGCTTGCCTAAGCCCTCCTCATCTTTCAAGACCTCCTTTTCCCTTGAAATTTGAAAGCTGATTGTTCTTCTCATACCCTAAGATAAAAACTTTAGAATAAGATAATTAAAGCATATAATCTAGGCCAAATATAGAACACTTTATGGTATGAAAGTTAAGAAAGAAGGAAAAGGAAAAAGTTTGTGGGGTCGAATGGAGTAGAGAGAAATAATATCTGATCTGAATCATGTCTAACTTAGGACAGATATGATTGAAAATATATATAGTTAGGTTAATAGGGTACAGTGTCCAAATAACCTAGCATCAGTATGTCTGTGTTCCCAGAACAAGTCAAGAATCTGCCAGATAAAGTTGTCACCAAGAAGATCTGTTCCTGGTATGATACAGTTGTAGACACTTGATTGGACTTTGGAGACAAGACCTGGCTTCCTAGGAAGGGAGAATAGAGAGGGAAAATGGGTAGCACAGCCCAGAATGTTTCTATTTCTTTGAAACAGGTATAAAGAGGGAGGGGAATCTGAGGACTGAGTCTGCATGACAGTATAATTGCACATTTTCACCAAAGCTTACAGTTTACCTTTTTTACTGATTTTCCTCACCTAAGGGAGAGAAATGGAAATGTTGTCACGACCAAACTCAACCATCCCATAAACACATTTTTCCACTATCAGTGTGGAATAAGATTCACATGATGGGATATTTCTGAGCACGGAAGTTCATACATTGAGAAATATACTTTTACCAGTGTGGAAATCATTCTAAAATAAATTAAACAGTGTCAATGACTATAAAATTGAAGCCTGCAGCCAGACAGAAAAATCTGAAAACAATAAAGAATCCAGTGAGGTAGTAAAAGCATAGGCTGAATCAAATCAAGAGGCAAAGAGAATTAGCTGCAACCTTAGTTGTAAATATTAAGTACTGGTGATAAATGAAAGACACCTAGGAGGGATATGTAATGTGCTAGATTGCATAATTAATTGCAGCCAGAATCCCTAGGAATGGAGTGGCCCACTTACATAGAAGTCAGAACTCTGTAAGAAGGGGCTAGGTATAAATATACCAACCACCCTACTGTGGCACAAGTGGACTCAACTGGATGTATGTAGCCGGTTGAGTTCTATGATACAACCTTGTAATATGCTCAAAGGGTATCGTATGAAGTATCAAAAGCTTCTATAAACCTTTTACGAATAGACAAACCAACAGATAAAACGCACAAAAGGCATTAACGCTTCATAAAACTAGAAACTTAAAAAGATATATATGTGTATTATATATAACTTTAGCTAAAATGTATATAACTAAAATACAATAAATTTTGTTTTTCCTGAATTATTAACAGTTTAAAGCTATACTAGCCATGAGATACCTTTTTTTATTTTTAATTATCTTTAATGTTTTTATTTTTGAGAGAGACAGAGCACCAGAAGGGGAGGGACAGAGAGAGAGGGAGACACAGAATCTGAAGCAGGCTCCAGGCTCAGACTTTTCAGCACAGAGCCCAACATGGGGCTTGAACTCATGAACCAAGAGATAATGACCTGAGCCAAAGTAGGACGCTTAACCAACTGGGCCATTCAGGTGCCCCATGTGATACCTTTTTTTAATGTTGCTATTAATATCTATGGTGAGGAAATGCCATTATGTTATTTCTGCATTCTATTTTTCTTGTATCTCTTGTTTATTTTTATGTGAGTCATTGTTGTTATTACATGCAGGCATATTTAATAACTCATCTCTATTATTAAATATAGCCTTTAACATTTTAAAGTGTTCTTGTCTCCTTTACGTCTCTCAGCCTCATTCAATTTTGTCAATTTTGTCAAATACCAAAATCATGACCCCTGTGTTTTCTTTTTCATTTGTAGTTGTCTAGTACATCTTTGTGCACTATTTCATTGTAAACGTTTCAGAACCTCTTTGTTACACATGCATTTCTTGTATGCAGCATACTGAATGATTTTTTTTTGCTAACTGTGATATTAACTCAGCACCATCTTTAGCCCACTCCTATCTGATGCATTTCCCAAAATCTCCTTCTATGTATGGTTCTGGGGAAAAGACTGTAAGAGGAACTTGTATGAATTTAAAAGATCAAAATGAGTGAAAACATATGATATCTGTCTTTCTCTGGTTGACTTGTGTGTGGAACTTGAGAAACTTAACAGAAGACCATGGGAGAAGATAAGGGGAAAAATAATTTCAAACAGAGAGGGAGGCAAGCCATAAGGGACTCTTAAATACAGAGGACCAACTGAGGGTTGATGGCGGAGGGGGGGGGGGGAGAGGCGGGGGGGAGGAGGGGTGGGGAGGGAGGAGGGGGGATGGGTGCAAGGGGAGAGGGGAAAATGGGTGATGGGCATTGAGGTGAGGGCACTTGTTGGGATGAGCACTGGGTGTTGTATGTAAGCGATGAATCACGGGAATCTACCCCTGAAACCAAGAGCACACTGTATACACTGTATAAATTATATTTTAAAAAATTAAAAATAATTTTTAAAAGATCAAAATGAAAGAGAAGACATTCTTCTCTTAAGGCAATTGTAGCTGGACAATGGGCACAGGAGAAATTCCTGACAACTCTTATTAAAGAGTTACCCTCATCTCCCCTACAGGTTGAGATATTTGGTGGAGAATTCTCAGATTCTCCAGAATTGCAGCAGCTTCCAGTTTGAGAATGATCGATCTACTTTGGTACTTCCAGTTGAGATGTCAGTGTTGACTCATCTGACTTGCAGGAGACCCTCTAGCTTTCAGCGGGAGCTTCACTGATCCCTGACCCTCCGCCTCTTCCAACAGATATTTAATCCCCTCATTCTACATTAAAACAATTATACCTGAATATATAGGGTGGCTTCTGTCTTCCTGACAGAACCTTGACTGATATGTTAATTGTTCGGACTTTCTGAGTTCCGCGGTATTTTTCACCTTATGTTTACAATCTAAATGTCCTTTTACTACAGTCTCTCTCTCCCTTTCCTCTTTCATCCTATTGTCACTCTCATACCCTCTGCATATCTTGAGTATTTAGACAAATTTGTATTATTTTGTAATAGTTACCTTTATACTTCATTCTTTTTTTTCTTTTTGAATAATGTCTACTTGTTTTCTACCACAAGCGAGTTTTTTTGAGTAAAACCTCTTCCTTCTCTGCTTTCTCTCTCATTGTACCTAATTTAAGGACATATACTTTAACTCCTAGTTTATGTCCATTAGGCAATCAATAAACTCATTCTGCTTTCCTTCCTCTCATTCTTCCTAAACTGATTTTAGTTCTATTGATAAAATTATATTCAATGCTTACTGTAAATACTTATGACAGTGCTTCTTTAGGCTTTTTCAATACCCTAAGATCCTTCTCTAGTACATTTCTTATGAAGGACTCACAAAAAAGTAATTGACACTATGCATGTTAGTAATAGGATATCTATATTATGTAAAATGTATTTACATTTTAACATCAGTTTGGATGTGTGACTGTGGCTTACATTTTTTTTCTCACATATATTACTATATTGTCTTCTGGCACAAAACAGTACTTGCATAAATTCTGATAACCATCTTATTTTTCTTGCAAATGACTCTATCTTTTGGGGAAGATGCCTAAAAATTGTTTCTCTAATGTCCAGAATTGTGCTAAAAATTAATCTTCCTGGTGTAGTGTGTCCTTTCAATATGTAGTTTCAAGTAATTTTTTATTCCAAGAAAATTTAGTTGAATTCCAATTTCTAGTATGGTTTTTCTCCTCCTCTCCTTCTTCCGCTATGACTACCATTATACATATGTTGCATCATCATTACCCCTTTGTGTATATATCATTATCTCAAAGCCGTTTTTTTCTTTATTTCTATTGTCTTTCCTTTTTTCTCTTCTTTCCACTACCTACATCCCTATGACCTATCTGTGGTCTTCTTTCTTGTTTAAACTTTACTTCTGAGGTTATCTTTTTTTCTTTCATTCCTTATTGTTGTATGAAATCTGTTGGTTCTTTATATTCTCATTTGTTGAATGAATTTTCACCAAGATTTTCTAATTATGATTTCTATTGTTTCCTTAATTCCTTTTTGGATGATTTCAAATACCAACATAGGTTTTATCTCTTTTTGTGCATGTCTTTCTGGAAATAATTAAATGTCTACAGGCATGTTGTTTTGCTCACTTTACTTACAAAAATTTAAAAGATTTCTATTACGATATATTTCAACAGCTGATTTCTAAGTGAAAATAGGTTTTCCTGGACTCCTAGAAGGGGAGGGTAGGCTAAAATACCATCTAATCACATGACCCTAGAGCAATTTTCTCCACTCTTGTCATATAAGATTCAAAAAGATGGCCTTCTATTTTCTGAGATGTGCTAGCTCTATTCCTTTTGCTGACTTTTATATGAACTATCTCCTTTGTACTTAATGCCTATTTTCTGCTCAGTGTGCATTCCACTCACTGTAATTTCACCTACATCTGGTGCTTTATTCTAAAAGTGAGGATTTCATTAACCACAAGGCTCAACGTTGTCTGAAATTCCTTTGGTCACCATTAATTTCCTTGAAAAGCTAAGCCTCTGTAGACACTTCTAGTTGAGCTGCTTAAGATTTTTCCATCAAGTTTTCTACAACAAATGCACCAATTTCTGGATTGTTCAGTGCTCAGGGACATTTGAAGATTATTTACTCCCTGTTTCTGCTTTTTCTTGCAGATTTGTTGAAATCATACAGTTCTTACTGCTGTTTTCGGTTTGACCCCACACATAAAGGAATAATTTTCATATGATTTTCTTGTATATGTTACCTGTTATATTACTGATATGTTATTTTAGTGGTTATATCTATTTCTGTAAGGAGGTTCTGGGCTATTCAAATAAGTACACCATCAGCTACCATGCAAACAGAATATTTATATTTGTAACTACTACCCATAGACAAAATGTAATTGAAAGTGAAAAAAATATAGCCATTAGAAAAATTTTTTTCAAATGTTATCTTTAAGATATACTTAGAGCTACAAATCCAAATTTTATTGCATTTGTATATCTTTTAGCAATGCACATTGTTGTGATCAAGAGAAGGTTAATTTCATCAAACTTAAGAAAAAAATACCTGATTATTATAAGTCTAGGTGAATCCAACTCAAAAATGGGTTTATTTTTTATTGTCCATGAAACCACTTAAAGCCCTGGGGCTTATTTTGATGTGTATCGAACATAAGGCTGAATAGTCTCCTAGCGCTTTCTCTTTCAGATTTCTAAGATTTCAGTAAAATAGCTTCCCTGGTGTACCTAGGAAGACCCAAACACGTGTAATTTATGTGAGAGACCATGAATTAATCCCATCCCTCTCCCTAGTGAACGAGTTTTCATGTAAAGTTTTCACTTGATATAATGGTGAGTGATAAAAATATTTAATTTCCAATTAATCTATAGCACAAGAATGTGGATTCTAACATGGACTAAAGTACTAAGCTGTGTTACCAAAAAAAGAGACTATCAACTCAAAGAACAAATCCTTAAACTAATTTAAGGTGTGTCACTCCCTGTATTAGCCAATAAGCATTAAGTAGAAAGCATTTTTCCAAAATGTAGGCTTTAGAATAGAACTTGGAATTCTCTCATTTTCAATCATCAATTTTATAAATCTAAAATTCTCCTCCCTGGGGTGCATAGGTGGCTCAGTCAGTTGAGCGTCCAACTTTGGCTCAGGTCATGATCTCACAGCTCGTGAGTTCGAGCCCCACATCAGGCTCTGTGCTGACAGCTCAGAGCCTGGAGCCTGCTTTGGATTCTGTGTCTCCCTCTCTCTCTGCCCCTAACCCACTTGCATTCTGTCTCTGTCTCTATCAAAAATAAATAAACATTAAAAAATATCTTAATTAAAAAATAAATAAAACATAAAAATAAAAAATAAAAATAAAAAATACAATTCTCCTCCCTACTCATAGTAGAGGGTCATTTATCTATAAGATAACATGATTTAAGTCAGTTCTCCTCTGATCATGTGCACTGCGGCTGAATTACAGATCCAAGGTTATTTTTTAATCATTTGAAATGCTCTTAAATTCAGAGAATACAGTTGGAAGCAGATTAGGCTGAATTCTAGGAAAATCCTCTTCCTGGTACTTAATGAAAGCAAGGTGAATCAAATTTCAGTTTGAGTATTGTAAACCAAAATATGCAAACCCTATCTTGGCTTTCAAAAATCTTTGTTGGAAGAATCATAGTGTTCAAATTTGGAAAACCTGCTGAGTTTTCCCTATCTGGCATAAGTGGTCAATTTTGGCCTTTTTCCCAGGGAAATGTTGCACATAGGATTTGATAAAGGAGTTTCATATTGGGCTATTTCCCAAATGCTTAGAGAAGACATATTTCCATTCTAGACCAGAGAGGCCCAGAGAAAGAACAAGGAAAAAATTAACTGTGTTCTGAACAATCAGGATAAAATCAGGAAATATAAACTGAACAAGATCGCATCATTCTGAACCACAAAAATTTGCTCAGTCCAAAATTCCATTTCTTTACCCAGAAACATGTGCATTATCCTTGAAAGATCCCCCAGAATCCCAGAGCGCATCCCTTCCTAACTCAACAAGCTCCCCTTAAGGTATTTTTTAAATTAACAACAATATGATTATTATAAATTGATTGAAAATAAATAAGAGCAATGCTTTGCTTAAAATCAGGAACATATTAAGCCTCACCGCATGAGATATAATCCATGAGCACAATAATAAAACAAGTGAGTGGCATTATGTCAGAGACTTGCAGCTGTGAAAATTTCTGCCTCAGTATAGTATTCATTTTCTTCCCAGGTTCTTGGGGGAAAAAACCAAATATAGAGGGAATCTGATTAGAATGCACATTGCTCTGTAACATGGACTACAACTCAGTCTTTCTGTATCTAGTAAAACTCCCTTGACATTACAAACCTAACCATCAATATTAGACAAATTTCAATAAGCAACCTTGACAAATTCCCCAAATCTTAAGATATCTTTAACATTGTCTTATCCTACTTTTGCCCCACATTATTGGTAGAGAGAGGACATAATTTCTCCAAGCTTACACAGCTAAGTGCAAGAGCCCTGAGTAGCATACCATTTCCCACATTGGTATTATCTTGAAGACAGTAGCACTAGACTGAAGATTTTCAGCAAATTCCTATTTCCAATTCACTCCTCAGTCCTCGGTCCTGTATTTCCAACTTCTTCATGAATGAACAATAAGCCCTCATCGTCAACATTTTCCAAAATTATTCATTTTCCCTTTCTCCCAAATAAAACTCTTTCTTCTCCTATTTTACCTCTTATAGTGGGTGATGTCAGCATTCATCCAATCTTCCAGTGGAACACCACCGAGGTTATCCTAACCTTTCTTTTTTTCCTTTATCTTGTATGATGATTTGCTTCTACCTCCTGCCCCTCTTGTTTCCCAAGTTTCTCATCAGACTGTTAGTCCTCTATCCAATCCAGAGCGCTTCTGAGTTCGAGTCACCATTATTCTTACCTTTTAATTGAAAATAACTCCTAATTGAATTCTTGTCTCTGTTACTTCTTCGACCCATTAACCATTCAGCCCTGAAAGTGCTACCTTTAAAATATGTCTTATTGTACCATTCCTTGGTCTGGAGTTTTCTATAGGGGCATTTCCTCACTACTTTTCTACAAATTTCTCCATCTCCATTCAATGATCCTAAAGAGGACATTAGGTTTCATATGAAACAACTAGCCCATTACTTGGCGAGGTCATTCTGATATTTTCCCAAAGCTCGTCCATAAAATACGTAAGTTTTGCTTTAAGAAAAGCAAATGAAAATGCATAAATTAAACAGTATAAGAGAGTTAGACACAAATGCATTGACTTTCCCAATTGTTTACCCTTATCTCATTAATAGGAGTTTTGTTTTATTTATTTTGTAATATGGGGTTTTTTTTTGCATTTTTGTTTTATTTTTTGTTTTTTTTAATAATCCTAGAAATTATCTCCAAAACCATACATAGTGTTATATATCTATTGCTGATTTTCAACTTGATACAGTATATCTTCCTAATATAAAATAAAATGGTTATGATTCAATTACCTCCTGTCGTGCTTTTCATATACCTGTTCTTCCCAAATTATGTCAAATTTTATTTCCAGTGTCCTATTCATTTATATAGATTTGCATACTTACTTAAATTTTTACAACCTATCAAATGAAGACATTTCTTTCCTTTTCATGATATTAGCTAATACAATGCCCCATGTACTTCTATGTTTTATTTACCACTACTTTTTCCATAAATGCTTCTGATATTTATTCTTTTTATTTTTATAAACCGAGTTCAATGAACAAATATTTATTGAACACATACCACACAATACAAGGATAATGGCACTTCATCGTGTTTCAAGTTGCTGCTAAACATCCTACAATTCACAGGACAGCCCCCCACACTAAAGAATTATCTAACCCCAAATGCCAATAGTCAGATTCAGAAAAACTGCACTAAGGTCATATAACTTTCATAGGATTTTATTTATTACAGTGAATCCATTTTCTTCAATGACTTCCTTAAACTTTTGACTTGCTGTTCTACTTTAGTTTATTCATCTTCTAAGCCAACTGTACAGTTAAAAGCTGGATTTTTAAATTTTACTCAAATTTTACATGATGTATTTTGAATCCCATGTCTTCCTTCTTCCTGTATTTTGTCTTAAATTTGTTGGAGTGCATTCTAGAAAATCACTTTAGGAGGTTAGTGGTAAACTTTAGGAGTCCATGTATATCCAAATATGTGTCTAAGCTGCACTTGCCCTTGATATTTTGGCAAGGAATAGCCTTTTCCTTTGGAACTTAGAATAACTTTTTCTCCCCACTGTCACATTCAGTTTTGCTGACGAAAAGTCAAATACCATTCTAATTCTCATTTCTTTGTGAGTAGCCAGCTTGTTGTTTTGTCTCTGTGTATTTTTGGAATCTTTTAAAATATCTTTTATACTCTGAGATTTCATGAGGGATGTGCCTAACTGTGAATTTCCATTCATCCTCCTCTGTCCTTGATGGACTCTTTTGTGCTGATGATGCACATCATAGTTTAGCTCTAGGAAGTTTCATCTTACTATTCCTTCCCTATTTTCCCCTTCATTTTACTATCCTAAGACAATCTGTCCAGCTCCTATTAGAAATCAAATATTGAATCATATGCACTCTAAAGCCAGGATGTCACTGAATCCCAATTATATCTCTTACTACCTGAGTGACTCTGTACAAGTTACTTTACTTCTGTGGAGCTCAGTTCTTGAGTATGTAAAATGGAGACTACAATAGCACCTACTTCATAAGGTAATTGTAAGGATTGTGCTGGCATTCACTTAAACAAATTAAAAGTTTATCTGGCTCATAATGCCTTTAAAATTTTTTCTAACATTATTTCTATATGTTTAGTATACTATACTCTGCTATCTCTATAGGTCAATAAAAATACTTCTGGCCATTGCAAAATGACAATTATACAACTTTTCTCCTAGATAAGATTAGATAGCAATTAGCAAAAATAATACATACATAATTTACTTATCAGTTCTGTTTCTATAAATACTAGACTGTCAATATGATCACAGATCCATTTAATTACTTCAGCTTTGCAAAACCATTCCAAAGATTGTGAAAAGGAAGTTTTAGTGAATGAATCTCTCCACTAACAGATGCTACCAGTTGTTACATACATACATGTGCATACATACACATATATACAAAGAACAAAACCTCATACAACAATTCAACAGACCTTGACAATACCATTCCTTCTACATCAACTCCATTAAGAAATATCGGACATTCCCTTTCCCCTTTTGACACTCATTTTTCAGAATACCGCCCCCCCCCCCCGACCCCGCCAATCTGAGGAAAGAGCATAGTCTTTGCATCAAAAGACTTAACTTCCATCTTCTCTCCATCATGTGCTACCTGCAAAGTCTTAAGTAAGGTACCTCCCAAGGTTTCAGTCTTCCTTTAGTTTCTGAAATGCAGTTAACCAAGTGATGTAAATGAGATAGACAGTACATGGCATATAGCAAATATGCAAGCTTAATCTCTTCTTTTCTAACCCTGATTTCAAGCAAATTAACTAATGGGAGAAAGAATGAGGTGTAGAGAGTGATCACAGACTATAGCTGAACCTGCACATAAAACTCTCTAATTTGGTTCTACACCTGTAGAACCAAAGTATTTGGTATTTCATAAGTGACTATGGTATCATCATATATTTCACATCTCTCTCTTTATATTTCACTTTAACCAACACTCACATTTCTTTCAAGTTTCATTTTGTTGAACTTTAAATGCTCATTATAGACAAGGTATATGGAATGTTTACATTCTCGTGTCTAAGTTTCTATCACTTTCAACCTGTCAGGAATATTTATTTCTTCTAAGAATAACAGTACTGAAAACATAGGTTTTCTTCTTAAAAAGAACTACTATTTCTTTTCCTCAATGGGAATTCTTGATATTTTGGCACAAATATATGGAAAAAATAAAATCTAGTTGGATGAGTCCCAAAAGGAGAAATATTTGACAGGCTTGTTCTGTTAATAGTAATTAACTTAAAATGCAAATTTTAACATCACTCTCTATATAATAAAATCTCTTCGGCTAACCTCAGAGTATTAAGTGATTACAATTTTAATGGAAAATTTCTGGCAAAATATTCACCATTGGCTTGTATAATGTCCCAAAGAAGGTCTTTTAATACCACCAAAGGGAGAAGGTTAAAGTCCATTGAAAGTGCCCTTCATTTTCCTGGAATGGTGCCTAGCTCTTGGAAAGCAATTTACAAAAGGCCTTTCTTTCTACTATAATCTTTTTTTTCCTTCCTGATGACTCTTTTATTTTAATGCTTATATAGAGTGCCAGATAGCCACTTAATGCAATGTTCTGGTGCATTAGGCAGTGTTCATGAATGAGTGAAAAGATCTAAGATATGGAGAATGTGAAGATTGGGAAGGACATGAAAAAATGAGCTAGTATCATTGCCAGTATCATTTATTAATATCAGCTGAAGAGATCATTGCTTTTGCAAAGGGAGGCACCGACCACCTCATTTGTTAAAAACAATTCCACTCAAAGTAACCACCAGTTAAGGAGGATGTTTTCCATCTTCTCCCCCTTTCTCTTTAACCTATACCCATATATCAGAGTCATCACAACCATTATAAAATTCCTTAGCTGCCGTCTCTGAAAACTGTCAAATTCCAGATTTTTTCAACTAATATTTTATTTAAAGGAGGTAGGACAAAAACATGTATAATTTCAGTTATTCAGCCCAGTGGTGGATTAGCTTCCTACTGCTTTACTGCTGCTGTAAAAAAACAAAACAAAACAAAACAAAAAAACTGTATTGGATTAAAACCATACAAATTCGTTCTCCTAGTTTTAGAGGTCAGAAGTCTAAAATCAATGTGCTGGTGGGGCTCTGTTCCTTCTGTGAGATTCAGAGGAGAATCCATTTTCTTGTTGTTGCTGTTTTTGTTGTTGTTATTTTATCTTCTAGAGGCTATTTGCACTTCTTGATTCGTGCCCCCTTCCTCCTTCTTACAATGGATCAATTCATCCTATGTTTCCATCATCCTCTCATCTTTTTCTTCTATGGTCAAATCTCCTTCCCCCCCTCCCTCTAATAAGGACATGTGTGATTACATTAGCCCCATCTAGATAGTCCAGGATAATCTTCATATCTCACATTTCATCATCACAACTGCAAGGTCCCTTCTGCCATATAAGGTAACACCAGTTCCCAGAAGTGGGACGTGGACCTCTTCAGAGGACCATTATTCAGGTCACAAGTAGAAGTGAATATGCAGACTCCATGATGCATTCAGACAAGTTTCAAAAATTACATATTTGCCAGGTATTAGACCTATTTACATAGAAATATGAGAACCACTATACTATCTACAAGAATTTCCCATAAAGAAAAAGACTCATCAAAACTATTAAGCGGGGCACTTGGGTAGCTCAGTTGGTTAAGTGTCCGACTTCGGCTAAGATCACGATCTCATGGTTCATGAGTTCAAACCCTGCCTCAGGCTCTCTGCTCTTAGCGCAGAGCCTGGAGCCTGCTTCAGATTCTGTGTCTCCCTCTCTCTCTCTGCCCACCCCCTGCCCCGTTCACACCCTGTCTCTCTCTCAAATATAAATAGACCGTAATTTTTTTTTAAAGTATTAAGCAAGATGATTACAAAAACATTTTAGAAATTAAGAATGGAAATAATAAGTCCAAAATAAAAATGCATACAGTTGAAATGTAAAGATTTCAATATGATTCATATACTTATTACTTCAAAAGTTCCTTTTTTGTTGTTTTCACCTAAAGGGCTAAGGCTATTTGTAGTAATTGATATGTTTTAGCTGCTAAAATAAGTTATATGGCTTCCATAAAAATATTTAGATATTTTATAACTATTTGAGAATGCTTTTGGTAAGGTCCCTTTTGAGGAAATGTCTTAGATGGCTCGGGGCCCTATTTACAAATGTCTGGAAGGTCAAATGATATTTGTCAGTCAGTCATATTTTTTTTAAATGTATTCATCTTAAGACCAAAACTGGATACTGTGATTGAGTTGAAAAAGTTCTGATTTCCAGGAGAGTTCTATGTTTAAGGCCACTGAAATGAATTTTCCAGATAAACTTGGAATTTAAAGGTCAAGGGAAAGAGTTCATAATGAATAAATTATCAAAAAAAGTGCTTCTGTTTTGTTTTTCACAAACCATATACCAAGTCAAGGTTTAAATGAATAGTATCCTAAAATGATAATGACGCCGATAACAATATTACTGGTTGGCATTTTATACATTCACATGCACAAACATACATACACATATATCCATGGAATTTTTTTTTAAATCTCCACATATAATACTGAATCTGGATATGGAAATAATGCCATAGGTAAATAAAGTTCAGAGATAGCATACATAAAATTGCATACTAAATGCCAAGACCAGGGTAACCAAGATTATGCAGTCTTTTTATCTCCCACAGATCTAATTTGGAATACAAGTGTTTGCAATCTGATTCTAGCAATTACCTGGAATTGATACATATCGATATCATGAACCCTAAATTTGGGAGGAGCTTTAAGAAAAACAGCATATTTGTTGAAAAATGTAAATACCAAAAGATACAGGTTCAGGTCCAACTTCTGTTCTTAATAGCGGTAAATTCAAGAAAATTACTCACTTCTCCAAAAGTCAGTAATTTCTTTTTTTTTTTAATAATTAATTTATTTTTAAATTACATCCAGCTTAGTTAGCATGTAGTGCAATAATGATTTCAGGAGTAGATTCCAGTGATTCATCCCCTATGTATACTACCCAGTGCTCATCTCAGCAAGTGTCTTCCTTAATGCCACTTTTCCGTTTAGCCCAACCCCCCACCCACAGCCCTTCTAGCAACCTTCAGTTTATTCTTTGTATTTAAGAGTCTCTCATGTTTTCTCCCCTTCCCTGTTTTTATATTATTTTTGCTTCCCTTCCCTTATGTTTATCTGTTTTGTATCTCAAATTCCCCATATGAGTGAAGTTATATATTTGTCTTTCTCTGACTGACTTACTTCACTTAGCATAATAACCTTTAGTTCTATCTACCTTGTTACAAACGGCAAGATTTCATTCTTTTTGATTGCTGAGTAATACTCAATTGTGTGTGTGTGTGTGTGTGTGTGTGTGTGTGTGTGTATATATATATCACAACATCTTTATCCATTCATCTGTTGATGGACATTTGGGCTCTTTCCATACTTTGGCTATTGTCAAATCTGTAATTTCTGGGAGAGTTTTAAAACTTGACAATCGGTAGGAAAGAGGGAAACATATTAGCTAGTCCTTATATTCTTAGTTCAGAAGTCATATGCTCAAAGATGTAGAGTAACTCAAACATTCAACTGGAAACATAAGTAACTTTTTTCACCAGTCTGCATGCCTCAACTAAGACACTCCACACATCTACAAAAGTTGAGTTCATTTTACCAGCTCACACAGAATCCTCTGCATGTGTTATCATTATGCTACATATAAACCAGGCTCACTACTCTCATCTCAAGCAACTGGTGGCCGTATAAGCAAGTCCAGGTGATGGTTTCCACAGTTCAATTCATACATCACATTGTACACATGATTTATTTTAAAGGTTATTTATCAGGTATGTGGTTTCTAGATACACAGGTACTTCTCCAGTTTTTGTTATTTTTAAGGTGGCTGTCTTGTCCCACCCCATGTAGAATCAACTACACCCACAGCATTAATACTTTCTATCTCTTCCTAGCCTCTCTCTACTCTCTCCTTGAACCTCTGTTCTAAGGAAAGACCACAGAAAAAAGGCTCCAGCTGAAGATGCAGATATCACCCAAAATCTCTTCTTCAGTTCATGGCAAACACTATGTATAAAAAGAATTGCAGACATTTTCTGGAAGAGATGAGCCTCTGAATGGATTTCTCTGGATGGAAATTTATTGTACCCAGTCTGTCAACAAAACTGACAAATTGATGCAGCTGGGAAAACTCAATTCTTTCTCTACTGACAATATATTACAGAGTCCAGGCATGGATTCATTTGTCTTTATTTCAAAGTTTCAAGCATATACTTTATTATAAGAACTGCACTACTCTGTATGTACATTTGTACATATGCAAATATGTAAGCATTTTTGCAAAACACGGGTCAATCGATTGACAGGTAAAAATTTTAATTATCTTTACAATAATTCAATTTCATTTTCAGGGCTTTCTGACAATATTCTGGTTAGAGAACTACCACATTTTCAAAAGACATGTTGCTTTTTCAGTCCTAGAAAAAATATAACAGCTTGCTCCCCTTTGAGAGATATCATAATTTCACTTCAAAAAACTTATGATGAGTTAAAGTAACCTTGTCCAAAGCCACTATGATGTTCTTCTGAAGCTAGATATGGTAGTATTTATTCTACCATAAGAATAAGTTGGGAAGAAATGCATATTTAATCACTCTAACTGACATGTACTACACCGGATGGTAATTTCAACCAAATATTTTAGATCATTATTAAAGGTCTTAAGATATCAGTTTAATCACTGAGTGCATTTATCATCCTGGTTGTTTCAAACCATCAAAATTTAGACAAGAGAAGTCAGCTACCTACAAATCTCTTCTGGAAACAATAACTCTATGGTTCTTATGTATTTATTCCTATTTATAAGCTTACATTTCCAACAAAGCTTAAAGAAGAAAGAAAATTATTTTATTTTTCGATGAGTTCTAAATTACAAAATAATCCATTTCAGGTGTACATGTCTGGGGTTGTGGTGATGTGAAACTAGATTTCAAGCTTTGCATGGTAATAGTGCCCTCTCCTATCAGCTGCCTTTGTTCCGGGTACAACAGCCTTCAGGACCGCCAACTTACCACATCAGGTAACAAGGCAGGAATTGTGGCAATTTACTGAGTCAATTTTGAGTGTTCCAGAGATCCTAAATAAGATTTGCTAGAACTGTAAATGTCTGTACTTTTGAGTAAGTTCATGGTTCCTTGTCATCTTGTAACAGCTATCTTTGGTATAAACAACAGCCTCCAATTTCCCTAGAAATCACATTTTTGCGTTTAACAAATCTTACAATATCCAAAATCCAAAATCTTCTTATAAAACTGAGACATTTGGAATATTTAGAATAAATTTATTCTAGCTACAAAATTGAACTTCTTAAATAAAACTCCACAGTGTCCATGTCAAAATTTAAATTGTTAGCTGGTAGTTTGTGGCAAAGATGGTTAAGTAATGAAGCAAATTTGAAATTATATATTTCTCTGTTGAGATTATCATTATTTGTCTTACCCAAGGCAAATGACTTGAACTGGATGTCTGAAATACAACTTATTCAGGAATAGTTCTGTAAACATATTTAAATAAACTGTAGAGGTATTTTATAAAAGTAATATTTATACTAAAACATAATATTTATTACTTCTTTTGTACTTCAAATCAGAAACATAACAGAAGAATTAACACAAATCTTCTAAGTTCTGTTCTGAGACAAACTATTTTAAATTTATTAACTTTGACACTCTCTTATGTTACTTGAAGACATAGGATAAAAAATACAAGGATATTTAGTTCCAAGATAATTCCTGGGCCACAACAATCAACAATCAAAAACCATGGGCTCTCTTGAAACAATTTTTTAACCTTTTTCATCATCAGTATTGTGATCTTTCCCAAATATGCATGTAAGCAAGACTGGTATTAAATATAAGGAATCAACTATTTGATAAGAAGTACAAAATCTAATTTTGGGTTTAGCTGTGATTTCAGTTTCCAAGAGGCTCTCTTTCCCACTCAAACATCTCTCTAGTATGTTTATTCATTTTGATTTAAAGAAAGGAAAGGAAGAAGGGAGGGAAGGGCAGAGAGGTAAAAGAAGAAAGAAGGAAAGAAGGAAAAAAGTAAGGAAGTGAGGGAGGGAAGAATCTAGAATAGGAAGTCCATACTTCCAGCACAGCACAATTAGACATTTCTCTCGAGTGAGAATATTCACTGGAGCACATGAAGCACTGCTCACACCTGTACAGCAGTTACCCTTTGTCCCCATTACGTACCAGCTAAAGTATAAGGGCAAAGATTCACATGGGACAAGTGTGGGAGCTACTTTGTCACAGAAGCATCTTTCTTCATAAAAGCCAAGATCTCATTTCAGCCCAAGGGTTCCCCCAAGAAATGCACTCAGAAGATTCACTTGCACTCAGGGGAACCCAAGGCATGGTTCCCATCACATATTTATAATGCACCCAGGCCACTGCCATGTACCAAATCAGAAGTTGTCTTTACTATAAATGCTAATGATTCACTATTATCAGATTTCCAGGTAAACTAGCAAAAGGAGAAAGTGCTTTATTAATCAAAGGCTATAGAGCAAAATATGTGTAGCTATTTTCTGGTACTTGTTCTTAAAATCCTTTGCTATTGATTATGACTGTGTTTTTAAATCATAAAAATAATACATACTTACCTGCACTCAAAAGAACCCAGTATGTACAATACGTACAATATCTGGGAAGTTAAATATATGGAAGCAAGAGAAAGAATAATATATCTATAACCCTACCAAATGGAAACACCACTGTTTGGATATTCATTTATTTCTTTTCAACCCTATTAAATGTGTTTTACATAATGGGAACCATTATTCTCAGCATTTTCCAGCTTGTTACCATATTTTAGCTCAATATTACATCATAAATGATTTCTCTGACATTGCATCATGTAGAGATATGAAATCTGTTGATTCTTGTCAAGTTTCTAACATGTAGGTACTTGTCCACTATTTTCAATAAATATTTACAAAATTTCACAAAATATATTCATTTGAGTCCTGTGTTTAATTTAGTTGTTTTTGTTTTGTTTTGTGGGGCTTGAACTCGGACCCTAAATCAAGACCAGAGCTGAGATCAAGAATCAGATGCCTAACAGACTGAGCCACCCAGGTGCCCCCCTGTGTTTAATTTTATTTTGAAATACATTAACACAAACTCTCTATATAAATGTATATATGTATACATGCACGTGTGCGTGTATTTATTTATTTATTTATTTACAAATTTTGGCTTAAAGACTGATATTGAATAGATTACCAGTGCACCCACCAAATAAAAAATCGCCAATATATTTCAAGTCCACTGTGTATGCCTGATCTCAGTCTTCTTCCATGTAAGAGGTAACCTCTGTCATTAATTCTGTGTTTATTATTGTTTCTCCTTTTTATTGTCTTTGTCATATGTTTATATTCCCAAAAGAATGCATTGCTTAAGTTCTCATTGTTTTTGTTTTTGTTTTTGTTTTTAAAGTTTATTTTGAGAGAGAAGGGGGAGAGGGGCAAAGAGAGAGGAGAGAGAGAATCCTAAGCAGGCTAAGTACTGTCAGAGTAGAGCTGGACACAGTGCTAGATGTAACTAATTGTGAGGTCATGACCAGAGGCAAAATCAAGAGTCCAAAGCTTAGCTAACGAGCCACCCAGGCACCACAGGTTCGCATGTTTTAAACTTTATATTAAAAAATATATATTTTTTGCTTGCTTTCAGGACTTGCTTTCAGGATTGTCCTCCTGATTTTTGTATTCATCTTTGTTGATGTACGTGTCTAAATTCATTTGTTTTCACTCCTGTTTAGTATGAGTTGCATTATTTTAACATAATTTATTTATTTACTTTGTTGTCATGAGAATTTTTCCCCAGGCTTCTAGTTTTACAACTGATATTGCAAATAATGCTAAGCTACAAATATTTAAAAGAACTAAAAGTTTTTTTTAAGTATTAAAAAGTATTTGCTTAGTGTTATTTTCAATTCTTTTAGTTGCAAACTCCCACTTTCTTATGCCTTTTGTAATCACCTTGCAGTTGGACTTTTTTAAGCCATTGCTCAATACGCTTGTCTATTACCTGGAGATTACGTTCATTTTGATTACTGATATATTTGGATTTAGTTCTATTTCCTGTTTTGCTTTCTATTTATCCTACACGCTCTATGATTCTTTATTTTTCGTCTTTTTGAGAAAGTATTTGACTAGATATTGTTTTTTTCTCATGACTTTCTTCTCCCTTTATTAGATCAGAAAGTATTTCTTTTTTATTTCCTCATTTTCTCTCCAGATATCTTAATATGTCAATCTTTTAAGCAAAGATAACATTAATCAGTATCTTTACCCTGTTCCTCCTCAATATCTTTGACTATAGTCATCTTTTTTATTAAATTCATTCGACAAAGCAGTCTAGTATTCTTTCAAGTTATTAAGATGAAGAAGACATGGTCTGTAGCCTCTAAGAATAAACATTCTTGTTATAAGAGTTTTACAAAAATATCTTCCCTGTTCATGGAAGTAAGTGAAATGAGAGCATGGTGGAAAGTGTCATAGGGGAAGAATAGTCCATCCATCCTGAAATACAAATATTCCTGCAGGACTTGATGATGGGCTTGGTTCCTGACAATGATGAGGAAAAAGGATACAAAAGAAAGTTGAGGAAGAGATATTTTAGCCCCCCCCATAAAATGCGTAAGCATAAGCTCAGATGTCAAAAACTGCAATCTAGAAGAAAACTTCCCAGTGTATTAAAGGTGCTGAAGCAAAGAGAACAGATCAAGAAGTACTAGATTTTTCTAGAAGAAAGCAGAGAGGAAGTAAAGAGACTCCAGTAATTTAGAACATCTGATGTATCCAGAGCACCTGGAATACTAGAAAGGAAATTGCTAGGTCAAAGGTATAAATGATGTTAAAATTCTTGATATATTTCAGATAGTTTTCATAACTATGTCTGCCATTCTCTTTGATGTTCCTCCTATTCCCTTACATCTCCCCCTTTAAAGCCAACTTTCCTGGCTTGCATTTAAAATACCAGCCTTCCCTGATTTAGTATAGCACATTGAAACGAGTCTAAGTGAATTCAAAACTCCTCCCTTTTCCTAGGAATTTCTCCATCGTCATTCCCTGGAACAAGGAAGGGCAGCAGCCTGCCTTATAATGTGTGACTCTGAGACCAGGTCATGGCTGTTAAACTCAACAAATCATCCAATACTGTCTAAAACCACCATCTTCCCTCTCACAGAAATTTGGGGCTCAGATTAATAGTAATTTGTGTCAGACTCAAATTCTGTATGTACTTGGATCTATGACTTACACATTCATTAACTGTGAACTTGTCATATTATATACAATGTAGAAGAAGGGGAGTAGGGTAGGAAAGAATATCTATTTGGTGTAGACAGATATTTCGGAGAACTCGGGTCTAGTACCATAGCAAGGCTGGAAGGCCTAGGGAGCAGAAACTCAGAGAAACAGAGAAACTTGCCAGACTTAATCCCTTCCCAAGGCCATTATCAATCTATTCTCCGTAGTGTAGCCAGATTAATCTCCCTAAAACTCAAATGTCTTTGTCACTTTCCTGCTTGGCAACTTGTTCACGATTCCCTATCACCTACCTAGGATAAATGCCTAGCAACTAATATGTTATATAAAGTCTTTCCTATCTTTTTCTTCCTTATTTCCCAGCCTCAACCATCAAAGACACTCTCTGCACTCACTAAAGTCCAGTCATGCTGAATGTGCCATGTATTCTCTCACTTCTAGAGCATTACAGTTTCTGTTCTCTATGCATGTTTATTCATGACATCAATTCCAGTGTACTTTTCAAGACTCTGCTCATGACCTCTCCTCCCAGAATCCTGTCCTTAGACACCAGACCGTGGTCTCAGAGAACTCTAAAAATTTCCTTTAGGAGTTACCATATTACGCTTACATGTTTTATATGTGTGTGCACACATGTTGAGCCTCTACTAGCCTATAAACATATGTGTAATACCAAATTTTACTGAATAGATGTAACTCATTCCAGGGTTTATGGCTCAATGGGGTGGAGCACTGCATGGTCTTTAGGAGACCATGTGAATCTTAAACTGAGCACTTTAAAGCAGTGCACAACCTGCATAACCATGCATTGTGGACCTATTGGTCTATTTTTCTCACACACAACTCAACCCCCCTTCGCCCCCCCAAAAGGAAGGTGATTTATTTAGTTTTGTAAAAGTAAGACCTAGCAATAGTACCCAGTAAAAGCGGGGCTTCAGTTCAATTGCTGAATTACTGACAGGTGAAAATAAGATTATTATTTAGTCTATTATTTTTATTTAGCAAGTCTTTGATTACAAGTGAGTTTTTTGAAGTTGATAAAACATTTAATTACTTTCTGATGAATTATGGGACTTTTTCCTTTTTGATCCGTATGAACTTTATGTATAAATGATATTACCGTTTAATGTGTCATATGTGTTGCATGTAGTGTTTGCTTCCAGTTTTCTATTTGAATTTGGATTTTATGATATTTTTACAAAATATTTCAAAAGCATCAAATCTCATATATCCTTTTGTGATTTTTCCCTTGCTTTTATGATGAGAGCGTCTTCTCATCCCATCTTACAGATTAAAGTATATTTACATCTGTTTCATCCTTTTTTATTTAATCCTGCAACTATCTGGGGTTTGTTTTGTGGTGTGGTGTGACTTAAGACTTACAATTACTTTTGTTGGAGAGAAAATAATAACCAATTTGTTTCAGAGTCAAATTAAAAGGGAGAGTCTTTATTTGCTTGGCCATCTAACTGCACAGTGCAAGTGAAGAGTATATTTCACTTTTTCAAAACTGTATGTCGAAGTCATAAAAATCACCATTGGCTGGACCCTGAGGCTACGTGTTCAAAAACCCAATGTGTTGTATGCTGTTACTGTTTCCATATTCTTGTTAGCACTTTTATTTTCTGTTGTTATTGTTAGCACTTTTAAATAATTGAATAAAGTAAATTATCATGCTGCTTTGCAAGAAAAGGAGCTTATATGTGATGTCTGAGGTTGATCCAAGAGTTGGAAATTATATTTCAGTCCCTGCTCATGCCAAGATCACATGTTTTAATCTAGAGACCATTTTGACTCCCAACACAGTGTTAACTGCTAATCCTTCTGAAATCAGGGGAAGGACATAATCTTCTAAATTCCACTGAAGAAAAAGTATTCCAGATAGGTCAAATGAACATAACCAAACTCAAGAATAAATATTTCAAAATTGTAAGTTTTATGTAGTTTTTGTGAACTAGCACATAGGAACTGGAGTCCACCATTAAAATGTTAGTGGCTACCTTGGGCTGTTATTGTAAGCTATTAAGGAGCCACGTTCCACTGATCTCTGCTATCAGGTGTGTGCCTGACATCAGGTGTCAGGCAGATTGGACTTGCTGGTTTAAAATGGCTTCCTGGGTCATACGTGATGACTGGATCCTCCCTCCACCTGCTCCCTTACCCTCCAGCAGGCTAGCCCAGCTTGTCCACATGCTCAGTTCCAAGGGCATGAGCCTGGAAACTGTTAAGACCTCTTGGGGCACAGGCTTGAAACTGTCACAATGTCACATTTGTCACACCCTCCAGATCAAAGGTTTAACAGATACAAGGCATGGGGAAACTGAGCCCACCGCTAAATGGGCAGTATTGCAAAGAATGATGGCCATTTTTGCAATTTCGCACAAAGAGATGTAGCTTTGTGTTTCATTCTGGGAATCTCTACTTTGCAGGTGGGATGGAGCGAGGTCTTCAAGTGAAGCGGAAAGGATCTCATTATGACACTGGTGGGCTCTATCCCACACTCCCCTTGTTGACCTGTTCCTCCACTAAAAATAAAAAATCCTCTTTTACTGCATTTGTGTAAGGTGGACAACAAGAGTATATTCTTTAGTGAAACTGCAGTAAAACTTTTCATGGGCCTAAAGCATTGTGTATAATGTGCCATTTGGATAAATCAACGCTTATTGCAGGGGAAAGAAAGAAGAGACTTCTAAATCATCCTCATTTACTTTTTCACTAATCTACTTTCTGTCTTCATGAATTTGTCTATTCTGACATTTTGCATAAGTGGACTCATACAATATGTGGTCTTTTTTATCTGGCTATTTTCATTTAGCAAAACACTTTCAAGGATCATCTTTTCATAGCATACATTAAGTACTTTATTCCTTTTTATAGCTAAATAATATCCCATTGTATAAATACACTGCATTTTGTTTATCCATTTATTAGTTGATGGACATTGAGATTGTGTCTACTTTTTCCCTAATTTAAATTATACTTGTATAAGCATTCATGTAGAAGTTTTTGTGCAGACATGTTTTCAATTCTCTTGGAGATATATATAGAAATAGATATATATACATAGACATATAGATCTATACACACACAGAGAGATATATGTACACACCTTAGAATGGACTTGCGAAAGTGAAACACTATGTTTCACTGTTTAAAGAATTGCCAGACTATTGTCCAAAGTAGCTGCACCATTTTATATTCCCACTTGTAGTTTATGTGGGTTCTGATTTCCTCACATCACTCATTATTATTATTCACCAGTACTTGTTATTATCTGACTTTTTTATTACAGCCATCCTTGTGGGTAAACTGTCTCACTGTGATTTTGATTTCCATTTCCCTGATGACTAACCAGGCCTACCCTCTTTTCATGTGCTTATTGCCATTTACATATCTTCTTTGGAGAAATATCTATTTAAGTCCTTTTGGCCTATTTAATTGGGTTATTTTTTTTTTATAGTTGACTTGTAAAAGGTTTTTCGGTACATATTCTCTATATGAGTCCCTAACCAGATATATGATTTGCAAACATTTTCACCCATGTATAGGTTGTCTTTTCATCTTCTTGGTTGTGTCCTTCATAGCACAAAAGTATTTTAAATTTTAATTGAGTCCAATTTATCTATTTTTACTTTGGCTATAATATTTAAGAAACCATTGCCTAATTCAAAGTCAAAGGAAATCTTCAAAGGAAGATTTACTCCCATGTTTCCTTCTAGTTTCAGCTTTTACACTATGCCTTTGATTCATTTTGAGTTAATGTTCGTATATTGTATAAGGTGGGGATCTAATGTTATTCTTTTGCACATAGATAGGTAGTTGTCTGGATCTGTTGAAAAAAACTGTTGTAAAAACTATTCTTTTTTTTAAGTTGAAGTATAGTTGACGTGCAATGTTATTTTAGTTTCAGGTATGCAACATAGTGATTCCACAATTCTATACATTATGCTATGCTCTGCAGGGTATGTGTAGTTACCATCTGTCTCCATACAAAGCCATTATGATATTACTGACTGTATTTCCTGTGCTGTACTTTTCATCCTTGTGGCTTATTTATTTATAACTGGAAGTCTGTTCCTCTAAAATCTATTCTTTCTCCCAGTGTATTGTCTTGACACCCATGTCAAAAATCAATTGACTATGAGAGTTCATTTCTGGACTCTCAATTCTGTTCCATTGATACAAATCCTTATGCCAGTACCACACTGCACTGATTACTGTAGCTTTTTAATAAATTTTGAAATTTCAAAGTGTTAGTCCTCTGATTTTGTTTCCTTTTCCTTTTTACACAATTGTTTTGGCCATTATGGGTCCATTTCCCTATGAATTTTAGAAAGCTGGTCAATTTCTGAAAAAACAAAAAGGGCAGCTAGATATTGATAGGAATTCCTTGAGTTTGTAGATTAATTTTGGGAGTATTATCACCTTAACAATATTAAATCTTTCATTCCATAAAAATAATGTCTTTACACTTATTTAGATCATTTAAAATTTCCTTTAATGATATTGTATACTTCCCAATGTACAAGTCTTATACTTCTTTTGTTCTAGTTTATTTTTAATGAATGTATTGTTCTTGACATTATTGTAAATATTTTCTTAATTTCCCATAGTTTTAACCTTAGCTGCTATCTAGAATCAGTTACAATATCAAGACAACTTAGTAAGTATCTAATATATATATACTAACAACTTTTAAGCACAATGAAAATTTTGGCTTATGGAGGATACAAGGATTCAATAAATAAAGCATGAAATAATATGAAAAACATGTTGATCTCTGGCCCAAGTTCTTTGAACAGAGCTCCTAAAATCTTTACAATTTCCTAGGTAATAGGAACACTAGGAACATCTTTTGTTCTAGTATTTGAACTTTGACCCTGGTTCCTGATACAAAGCTCCTAAATCCTTTAGAATGTCCTGGGTAATAGGAATATCTTTTGTCCTAATGAGGCAACTCTTAGTGGGCTCCCAGATGGTTTCAGGATGGGAGCTGGTCACCAGAATGACCAAGCCATGATTAGAAGCTTAGAACTTTCCATACTACCTCCCACTTTCAGGGAGGGGAGTGGGACTGGACACTGAGCTGACTGACCATACCTATGTGTTGAGGACCTCATAAAAAAATCCCAAAAGTACAGGGTTCAGAGAGCTTCCAGATTGGTGGACACATCCACGTGCTGCAACTCCATGGGGGCAGAATGTCTTGTGCTAGAGACACTTCCAGACTCACTCTGTGCATCTCTTCATCTGACTGTTCGTCTTTACCCTTTATTATTTCCTTTACAGTACACTGATAAACATAATTTAGTGTTTCCCTGAGTTCTGTGAGCCATTCTAACAAATTACTGAATCCAAGGAGGGGGTCATGGGAACCCCAAACTATAGAGAGTCAGTCAGAAGTACAAATGACAGCCTGAGACTTGCAACAGACTTCTGAATTGGCACAGTCTTGTGGGACTGAGCACTTAACTTGTGAGATCTGATGCTATCTCCCAGTACTAGACAGTATCAGAACTGAAATGAATTATAAGACACCCTACTTGGTGTCACAGAGTATTCACTGATGTGTAAAAAGCCCACACATCTGGTTTCAGCAGTATTGTGAGTATGAGAGTAAAAAGGAAACACAGGAATGTTTCCCCAAACTGTTGTAGGATACTCTTATGCCATATTAAATGGCAGAGTATCTGCTATATAATAAATGCTTGTGAGTAGCAAATAAATGAATGACATAATGATGGCAGTGGTGATAACAATGTTTGCTTTACTTATTTTTTATAATTTTTTAAATTAATTCATTTTGAGATAGAGTGAGAGCATGAGTGGGGGAGGGGTAGAGAGAGAGAGAATCCCAAGCAAGCCCTGCACTGTTAGTACAGAGCCTGATGCAGGGCTTGAACTCACGAACCATGATATCATGACTTGAGCTGAAATCATGAGTCAGATGCTTAACCAACTGAGCCACCCAGGCACCCTGATGTTTGCTTTAATCAAAGGCAGAATATGTAGCCTCTTAGTCTATTCATAACCCTACTTCCTAATTCCTGTCTCTCACTCTATACTCCAAGAATTCCAACTACTTATATCTCCTAGAATGTGCTATTTCACTCTCATACACATCGAAGAATATGCCTGGAACACTTTTATGTCCCCTGCCCAAAGCTCCCTATCTTTGCCTAACTCTTTCTTACCTCTCTAGTCTCAGCCCTGTCTAACTGCCACTTCCATTAAGAAGGCTTTCCCAACATTTTCAGGTTGGGTTAGGGGCCCTCCATGTGTCTCCCATGGTGACTCCCAATTATCCCTGTGGTGGCACCATCACATATCTCTTTGGTTGTCATGCCTACTAGGTTGTAAGCTCCTTGAGGTCTATCTTCACCATCCAGAACAAAGGCTGCTACATACCAAGTGTTCAAAACATAATCAAACACAAATGAATAAAATTATCCAGAGCAGTCTGTGTCTCTAGGGTATTGGATTCAATCAACATTTCTCCCTTATTTTCCTGTTTTCTTTGTTCTTCCATTACCTTTCTACAATTGTCTTACTCTTTATTTTAATTTTTATTGTCATGTGTCTATTGTCAAACATGGTCCTGGTTGAAAGCATCTTGAATGATTTCCTCTGACCTTAAAATGGTCATAAAACCAATTAATTGGTAAATAAAACCATGATGAGACAACTCTGAAGATGGATGCAAATCACATTTCCAGACCCATTGCCTATTCCCACAATACCCACACACCAACTGGGGTTGAAATCATATCATGCATTTGAAAAGACAATTTTTGACTCACTGGATGTGGTAGTATTTGGTATTTTAAAACTATGTATAAAATCACTATGTTTTCAAATCAGTCTATTGTTTCACTCTATTCTCTTCTTTTCACCAACATGTTCTCTGTATTGCACATCTGACCTAAGGTTTACTGACCATGAGATGTTAGGCATGTCATTTTACTTCTCTGACTCCTGGCAATGATATGTGAACACTAACACCCATTTCTCATGTCATATGGAAGGAATGAAATCTAAAAAGTCATGTAAGCTGTCATACCCTATTCCTGGCATATTGAATATGTATAATGATTTCCTTCTCTATCCACCCAACTTCCTATATAGACACAACTACGATCTTCAGATAAACGCCTAGATAGAAACCTTATTTTTTAGTAGGCATGTGGTTGATGGTCACTTTGAACCATTTATCAATAAAAAATAATAATAATAAACATACTATGAGAAAAACAAAATAAATTGATTTCTTACATTCCTTTTCTTTGTTATTTTTATAAATGTTATTTAAATCTAAGAAATTATTATACTCTCTTGGGATTGGCTCTGGTTACTCCTCAATATATGTACCTCCTTTTAGAATGTCAGTGTTGTTCATGGACACTACCGTATTTTGCTCAGAGTTGAGTATTTTCCAAAACCCTGAAACCCATTTCCCCTATAAATTATTCTTATTAATGTTCCCATACTAAAATGCCTACATATTGCATTTTTTTTTAGTGCAGGGGGTGATTTCAATATTTCAAAGACCCCTATAAATCAAACATAGTGTTGTAAAAACCAAGCAATTTGGCTGGAAAAGCAAAGACATGGTTCCTGTCTGACATTTGCATCAGAAAGTCAGCCAAGCTTCTGAGTGCATTAGTCCATGGAAACAAGAGTCCTCTTATGATAAACAAGCGCTCTGGGAGACAGGGTATTATCACAAAGAGGATTATTTATGCTAGTTCGAGAAACAAGAAAAGGGGAAAAATGTAATCCCCTTCAGATCTTGAGGCTGCTGATCAAATAAAAATTTCAAAGTAAAATTTTTGAAAATTGGCTCTGAGAGTGCTTATGGTTTTAGTCAGAAAATAAGCGGGCAGAGGGACCTGGGAATGGGAGAATATCGACAAATAGAAGAGCTAATGCTGAATTCTCTTGAAGCAGGATTTTAATTCTCTTAAATATCAGAAGCTACCCCAACTTCATTATAGACCTCATTGGAAATAAAACCATCTCTGTGGGAAAAAAAATAGACTTGTATATATTCATTCAGAAATGCACACTCATTTGGAAACACAGATATGAAGTCCAGACTAGAAAACATACCCTCAAAAAACACCCAAATATGCCCATTCACAAAATTTGCATATTGATTCTGAAGTCATAGATAGGCTTAGGGATGAAAAACAGGACCAAGGGTTTAGCCAAATCTGTAATGTTCAAGAGCATAAAGTGTCTTTAAAGTTAAAATGCCAAACAAAAATTAATACCTTCTATTTTTTCTTTAACATGGTTCAAGAAAATTCTCATCTAGATTGGTCTCTGGTATTATTTTATTCAAGACAAAGAAAATTTCTTCTAATATATACAAAGGAAGCATGATTTTTACTTATAAACATATAAAGCAATCTGGGTCTGTTCTGAAAAATAGATGAAAAAATGAGGGAAACAAAAAAACCAAGTCTTTCATACATACCAGGTTAAAAACTGACTGTAAAAACAACAACAACAACAACAAAAACTGACTGTAGTGACTGTGGTCACCTGTGAGAAAGTCAGACTCATTTCAGAAACCATAGAATAACAGTATCAAACATATCAGAAATGATGCAGTTTGTCAGGCATGGCTTTAAATCCCAACTCTGTCTGCCATTTATAAGTTCTATAGCACTGGAAAAGATGTTTAGCCTCTCTGTGCCTCATTCTCTGCATCTTTAAATGGAGGTAACAAATATTTAACTTTCAGACCTTTGTTAGTATTCCATAGTCTCTCGTTTTAGTTATAATGCCAGGTACATATTAAGGTACTCATTCAACATAATTATTATATATTAATATAAAAGTTGCTTAAAATAGTTCATAGATTACATTTAATTTAAATCAACTCTAACATAATCTAATTCAAGCTACATTAAATGAGTAACAAAAGATGTTTAAAAGAGATTAAGAATTTGAAAGCACAACTGTATGACTAAAACACTCTTTTATTCCAAATGGCTGTTTATCAGTAAAATTCCTGGGATTTCAGGAGAAAGGGAGCCCTTGATGTGCAGCCACAATAAAACAGATGAGCAGACCACAGTGCACAGGTTAGAGGTGACCTTAGGGGAGATGACAGGTCTCCAGAAACAACAACATAGTGGTAAACAACAACATAGTGTCAAGTGGAAAATCCACCCCATCAAGCAGTTGTCTTCATTACTCAGCACCAAAAAAAAAAAAAAAAAAAAAAAAAAAAAAAAGGGTCTGATGGATGTTTCCCAGTGAATCAGCCACCTGCTGTTGGTGCTCTTGTGTCCTAGGGACTCAGGTTTGAAGCAATCTTCCATTCTACGTCTCTGTAATCTTATATCCTAAGTTATATCCTAAAGGATAGGTGCAGCTTGATTATGAGATAAGAATATGGCAATTTAACAAGGGACAGTGGCTAAATGGAGGGGATCTAAGTTCAATACCAGAAGAGAATGGAGCTAATAAAGAACATGTTTGGAGCTATTAAGAGAATGCAATGGAAAGATTAATGTAGAACACTTAGCACATGATAAGTTCTCAGGAAATGTTGGTAAATGTTTTCATAGAAAAGTGTACAATAGAATCAACTATTATTCTTAAACGAGCATATTAAGTTATTACTTTAATATTATGTCTAACAAGAACTTCTGTCAACATGTCCAAAGACTGAGATTAGGATCAAATGTCAGAGATCAAAAACATCGAAGACAACAAGACAATGAGACCCAAGAAGGGGATCAAGATAGTGACAGTAAATTACAATAGGGAATTACTAAGAACCTTTTGTTAGCCAAAGAATAGAAAGGGAGATAGCTTATGCCAGAGGAACAAGAATGGGACAAATATAATTCCTACAGCCCATTTCACATCCCTGTTCCTCATTTCAACTTTCAACTACTTGTGCCCCATGAGACCTTTGCTACCTGCAAATGAATATCTTTTCTTTTCCTAGGTCATTATATCATAACCATGTCCCACACGACCAAAACCTTGCTTTGTGACTTCAAAATGACAGCTGATAAATATGTTAAAACTGCCCATGTTGAGGAGATATTTTATTTTATTTTTAATGCTTATTTATTTACTTTTGAGAGAGAGCACAGGCAGGGGAGGGACAGAGAGAGAGAGGGGGAGATACAGAATACAAAGTAGGCTCCAGGCTCTGAGCTGTCAGTGCAGAGCCCAATGCGGGGCTTGAACTCCTGAACTGTGAGATCAGGACCTGAGCCAAAGCAGGAAGCTTAACCAACTGAGCCACCTAGGTGCCCCTTGAGGAGATATTTTAAAAGTCTCTGGCCCACTTCTACACTCAGGATATAGATTTTTTTTCTCATAGTGTTTGTGGGAGGGGGGAAGCACAATTTATTATAGACTGAAATGTATTTCATCAAAATCCGTATGTTAAAGCTCTGACTCCCAATGTGACTGAATTTGGAGATAGGACATTTAACCTTAAATTAAATGAGTTCCTAATATAGAGATTTCAATCTCTCCCTGTCTCCCCCAACCCCCTGTGCAGGCACAGAAGGAAGCCCATGTGAGGACACAGTGAGAAGGTAGCCTTCTGCAACCCAAAAGAAAGGTCTCACCAGAGACCAGATACCAACTCTGCCATCGCCTTGCTATTGGATGTGAAGCCTCTAGCACTGTTAAAAAATAAATGTCTATGGTTGAAGCCACGCAGTCTGTGATATTCTGTTACTGGGGAGGAAGAAATTTTCCTCTGTCCAAGATTTTTTGTCTGGACTATTAAATTTGCATGAAACAGATTAACAGGAGAAAATCAAATTTAGTGTCCTATGTATAAGGAATCCACAAAGCCATGAAATTCCAAAGACAGGCAACAGGAGGCTTACCTGACATCCTGGGCCAAGGAGAGGAGTAGGAGTCTCAAAGAGGAGGAAGATCATTACCAGATCTGTAAGAGATGTCTGGAAAAAAAAAAAAAAAAAAAGGCTGCCCTGTTATACAGATAAGTTTCTTAGGTGAAAAGGAATCTCTGTTAATAGCTCTCTTTCTGATATAGATTCTCCTTTACAATGTAAATTGAGGTAGCTGAAGGGGAAGTTAAAAGCTTTTCCTGAATTAGTTGGGTTTGATTGCATTTTACTCAAAATAGTCTTCATGTCTAAATGATCCATATTGGGGCAGCCTACCCTTGGCCCCCACACATGTGTCATAGTAGCCCTTACACACTAATATATGTACAGCCTTATCCAAAGGACTGCATAAAGTGGTGGAAATTTCAGATATCCTCAAAGACAGGATAAATAAAACATACGAGTATGGTAGATTTTATAAAGTCCTCAAATTAATCTGCATAAAGTCTTAACAGCATTTTTCTATTATCATAGTTAAAAATTTTGCTTAATTCCGGGGCACCCGGGTGGCTCAGTCGGTTAAGTATCTGACTTCAGCTCAGGTCATGATCTCACAGGTCGTGGGTTCGAGCCCCGCGTTGGGCTCTGTGCTGACAGCTCAGAGCCTGGAGCCTGTTCTGGATTCTGTCTCCCTTTCTCTCTGCCCCGCCCCCGCTCACACTCTGTCTCTGTCTCTCTCAAAAATAAACATTAAAAAAAAAAAACTAAAAAAAAATTTTTGCTTAATTCTGCACACTTGAAAATTAATATATTATAGGGCTCACTGAGTGTTTATTATTCAAATATTGACTGATAACCAAGGAGAGAAAACTTTCCAAAAGCTACTTATACTAGGATTCTGAATTTATTCATCAGCTTTTGGTGGGTGGGGACACTAAGATGAGGAATCTATAGAGGTGAGACTGTAATGTGAAATGCTGAGAGCATAGCATTCTTTTTGTTATGGCTCTCATTCATCATTGAATTTCACCAAATAAATCAACTGAGATTCTCTTTATAACCATGATACTCCATATACAGGCACATCTGTTTTCAAATTCTAGGTTCTCAGTGTTTGTTGCCTCCTACTAAAACCTCCCTACTTCCCTCCAAAGTTACCTTTCAACCTTTCTTTAAGGAGGATTGATAAGGTAAAAAAAGGAGTGTAAAACCTAGTGGAATCTGAGTCTTTCTAATACAATAAAAAAAGTCAAAGGATTTTAAAAGTATATAACTCTAATATTAGATAGTTGATTTAACATTTTTAACGCTTAAAAGGTTTTAAGATTTTTTTTCTTTTCTTCTTTTCTTAGAGAGAGAGAGAGAGAAAGAGAGCAAGCACGAGTCGGGGAGAGGGGCAGATGGAGAGAGAGAGAATCTTAAGTAGGCTCCATGCTCAGAGGGGAGCCTAGGATCATGATCTGATCTGAAATCAAGAGTCAGATGCTCAACCAGCAGAGCCACCCAGGGCCCCCTAAGATTGTTTTAAAATAATTGGAAGCTCCTGGGGCACCTGGATGGTTCCATTGGTTAAGCATCGGACTTCGCCTCAGGTAGTGATCTCATGGTTCTTGAATTCCAGCCCCACAACGGGCTCACTGCTATCACCTTGTCAGCGCAGAGCCCATTTCGGAACCTCTGTCCCCCCTCTCTTTGCCCCTGCCCTGCTTGCATGCTCCTGCTGGGAAATTAAGTAAAGTTCTGCACCATAAGATGGCCATGGGACTAACATAAACTCTAGTTCCTAGCTTAGAGACTCTTCTTCCAGGTTCTTCTTCCTGCCCTGCTTGCCACGGGTGCCAAATTACTACTAATGGGGAATGCGGAAGTAACAGAGGATAAATTGTCCCCCATGCTTGTGCTTGGGACTCAGATCTCTGGAGAAGGAGCTTCTCTGAGCCCCAAGGTGTAAAATAAAACTCAGATCCACCAAGATCTCCGAGTGCCACTTGGTTTTTCTGCCAGCGATCCAGCCTGGTTCCGTAACACTCTCTCTCAAAAAATAAATAAAACATTAAAAAAAATAATTGAAGTTGCTCAGAAATTTCTCCCCATGAACGGGAGGAGTGAGACAGTGATTATGTACTGCTGAATATGTCCTCTTAATGCATGGATATATTCCCTAGTATTCTTATTATCACTGGCCCTACAGCATTTTCCCTCGCACGCACCTAACTTTTCTTATCATTTTCCTAAGGAGAAAGCTCAAAAATTATTGTGTAAGCTATCCTTCCAGACATATATTTATTTATCCAGGGCAATTTTTAAACAATTTCATGGCTCATAGACATCTGACCTCAAAATTTTGGCAAACTGATAGGCTTGTCCAACGTTTTTGTTCCTGCATTTTTTATTATCTTGTCATCCCTGTATTTTCAGGGTTGAATTTGTTTTGTGTGCAAACTTATATTACTTGTGTTCCCAGGTTTTTCTCTCAAATTGAAAATTCAACTAAAGCTGATGGTTTAAAAAATGGAGATTTTAACTACCCAAGGCATATAGGAGAATCTGTGAGACCTGTCTAATCATATAATCAGGTAATTGAAAACAAACCTTGCTCCCCCCGACCCCCCAAGGGCTTAACTCTAGCTACTACTTTCAATGATTTAATTTTCTTCCTGTTATGTCATCTCCCACAAGATTGCCTGCAAAACAGGCTTGCCAATGGCATGTGAAAACTGCAGCTGCCTGTTTCCTGATGGGTGGCAAAACAACATTAAGTAGATATGTGTTTTCCTTCTCTTTTAGAGCTGAGAACCTAGTATAGTGCTGCTGCCTTGATTATAATCATTCTTCTTCTTTGATCTACATATTTAAGTGACTTTTGACAAGTACTCTCCTCTCTCTGAATTTCAACTATCTTATCCATTGAATGTAGACAATAAGATCACCCCTGGAGAACTGTGCAATGACATGCATGTGATACAGATTACTAATTATTCCCTAGTATCCATTTTTCCTTTTCTATTTTTAATAATGAAGCCGCTGGGTTTCAGGGGAGCACTAGCCTCCTGGTTAAAGACTATACATCGCAGACTCCCTTGCAGCTAGTTAAGACCCCCTAAGTTTCCGCCAGCTAAGGCCAGCTAATTGTGATGGAAGTGACGTGTTCAACTCCTTGATAGTGTCCTTAATTGAAGTTCCTTCTCCCCTCTGTCCTCTGTCCTCTTTCCCAGGCTTAAATTTAACATTCTTCTGGGTATGTCTGTGAGGTGTTTCCAGATGAGATTAGCATCTGAATCATGGATCCCCTACCTTCATAAAGTGGCACCCTCCAATCTGGTGAGGGCCTGAATAGAACAAAAGGTGGAGGAAGGAGGGATTCACCCCCTTTTCCTGCCTCGCTGTCTGAGCTGCATCATCTCATCTGATCTTTGGCTTTCAGACTCAGATTTAGACCACTGGCTCCTCTATTTCTCAAGTCTTCAAATCTGAACTGAATTACCAGCCAGCTTTCCTGGGTCTACGGCTTGCAGATGACAGATCGTGGGACCTCTTGGCTTCCATAATCATATGAGCCAATTCCTCATAAATACCTCATGACATAGATACAGATCTATTTAAAAAGACACAAGCCCAAAATGGAACCATTTGCCGCCCTCCCCCCCCCCCCCCACAAGAACAGCTAACGGAGACTTACAATTTCAACCTATCCCAGGAATGTGACCTTTTAAGTCAGTCTAAAATTTCCTGATCCACACTAGTGAGGTCATCTGCATAATAAAAACAAAACCCTATTGTTGCAGTTGCCTTCATCCCAAAAAGGGGTCCTGCCCAGAAACCTTTCTTTTCTTTTGCTAATAATTTCTCGCCCCACCCTCTCATCTGTAAAAACCTTTTATTATGTACAACTCCTCAGAGCAGCTCTCTACCACTGGATGGGATGCTGCCAGGTTCATGAATTGCTACTACTAACTCTGTTTCTCTGGAGAGCCTTAATACCCGTAAACATGCAAATTCTGTGGAAGTACTTATCAGATAAAAGAGCTATTTAATCATGTATTTAAATGTCTGTGATTTCCCTGCTTTAATCTGATTCATCTTTAGGTATCAGATCAAATACGCCTTTCTCTCTGAATTCTTCCTTGATTTTCTTAGGCATTTAGACACTCGCTGTGCTCTGTTTTCACATGATGGGTTATAATGCTTATCACATCCTATTATGTATCTTGTCATTTCTTGGTCTCCCTCAAGTCAAAAGCTTGATTTCCTTAACCTTAGCTCAGGCCCTAACTGGCTTATAGTAGGTGTTCAATAAATATTTTAAAATAAATAACTAATGCCAATAATATCTTCAACCTTTACAATATGTCAACCACATTCTGATCCCACAAGGTAAGGGGCTATTATCTGCCCCAATGCACAGGTGAAAAGCTAAAAATTAAACAACCTGTTCAAAATCATACAGCCAGAGCTTTGCACAGTGGCGGTATTATAGCCAATGAGGTTTATCCAACGCACGATTATTGCTTATTCAAAATTACACAGCCAGTAGGAATCAAGGAAGATTAGACCCGAGGTTTATATGATATCAGTTCGTGAGCACTTAACCACAACTTTGCACCCCTTCTCAGCTGACGGAGAACATGAACCAACCAGAAGTGCCAAGCACCAGCTGTGTGCCTCTTATTGTGCTAGGCACCAAGGTAATAAAAAAGTTATAAAAATCATTACTTCTGGCTCTCAAAAACAGATGTCCTGTTTAAACAGAGGCAAAGAATATACAAGTAAATTCTCAATCGTGTGTGATGGGTGGAGGGAGAAAATGACTAAAAATCAAATAAATATCCCCCAATGGTCTCCACCAGTTTCATCTAAATTCATGAAGGGAAATGATGAAGTTCAATGATCTGCCATATGATGGTGGTATAAAAACTCCTCTCTCCATAAGCGTATTTATTTCTAGCTTCACTAGAATGATGAACTATTTATTCACGAAAATAGCCTGGTAAGAAAATACACTAAACTATGAGCTAGGATTAGCATAGATTTCCAAAGAAACTAATCATGCCCAAAAACATGAGTCTTTTTGTCATACCATTCTAAGATAAGTCAATTGAAGATCATCGAAGAAGTACTGGATTATATTTCATTTATTCAGACCCAAGTTAGTGCCTCAGGAAAACTTGCGCTCATATTAAGCAAAATTGTTATAGGTGCTGAACGAGTACTGTCTAATATACTGCATACTAACTGAAAGGTCATAAAACAAAGAGTAATCACAAATTGCCTGGCATTTAGATGAAAATGCTCAGACTACAAGAATTTACAAAACAGATATAATGCAAAAGTGATGACTGTGCCAGATTATTTCTATAAACCGAAATGCAGAAAATTGTAACTCTCTTATAAATGGGAGGGCCAAAATGTCAAATAAAACAATAGTTTGAGAGGTTATCCTCCACCTATCTAGTATTTGTTTTTTTTATATAACTATACGCACTACGCACATAGTATCATTTTCATGATTCATTCAACAATTCATTCAACATGAATTCATTCATTCAAGTTAGTACCCACTCTACGGAAGGCATTAGAAATAGGTAGAAATAGGGGCACCTGGGTGGCTCTGTCGGTTGAGCATCTTTTGATATCAGCTCAGGTCATGATCTCACGGTCATGACATTTAGTCCTCCCTGCATGGGGCTCTGTGCTGAGTGTGCATCCTGCTTGGGATTCTCTCCCCTCTCTCTCTGCCCCTCCCCCACTAGTGCTCTCCCTCTCTCAAAAATAAATAAACTTAAAAAAAAAATGTAGATAGAGACCAAAGACTTTGTCTTGTAGAATGTTACACACATTAAATCATTTAATTAAGAGTATGCCATGGCTATTATAGGCTGACCATGTCTCCTCAAAAGACCTCCTTCCCCCATAAATATGACTTCATCTGGAAATACATTCTCTGTAGATGTGATCAAGGTAAGGTCATTAGAATAGGCTAATTCAATATGATTAGTGACCTTATAAGAAGAGAGACACAAAGACAGATAAAAAGGAAGGTGCTTATGTGAAGATGAAGGCAGAGACTGGAGGTAGGCTGTCAAAAGCTAAAGAACTACTGGGACTATCAGAAGTTAGAAGAAACAAGGAAGGATTCTTCCCAGGATCCCCTAACTGACCCTGAATTTTCAGACTTCTAGACTCTGGAACTGAGAAAAGAAACTTACTGTTTTAAGAGAAAGAGAGAAAGAGAGACAGAGAGAGAGAGAGAGAGGCCAACCAGCTGACATTTCCTTGGTGCTTAATGTGTGTCATGCTTTGAAGTAGGAGCTATTCATAATGTATCTTTTTTTTTTAAGTTTCTTTATTTATTTTGAGAGAGAAAGAGTGAACAAGGGAGGGGCAGAGGGAGAGAGAAAATCCCAAGCAAGCTCTGCACTGTCAGTGCAGAGCCCACGGGGGCTAGATCCCACAACCACCCTGAGCCAAATTCACGAGTCGTTTGCTTAACCAGCTGAGCCACTCAGGTGCCCCCATAATTTATCTTATTTAAAGATGGTGTAGTTCTGTACTTCAGAGCCTGGTCTCACATGCCAGCTGTTTGCCCTTGGCCAAGTCAGATAACTTCTCTGTTCCTCAGTTTATTCACAGGGTTGCCGTAAGGATTAAATATGGTAAGACATGTAAAGTGTTCACATTATCACTATCTTGGTCTTCCAACTCTCAGAGGTAGCGGCCAAAAGAGCATATGCCTCAGTATCTGTGAGACCTGAAGTCATATCTTGTTCCACTAGTTTCTATTTTGTGACCTGTGGCTAGTGTAGTCAACAATTTGCACTTCAGTTTCTTCATAATTAAACTGAGGACGATACCTATTTTTCAAGACGGTTTTAAGGATGAAAGGTAATGAACTCAATTTGCCTATCACCATGCCTAGCAAAATAAAAATTCTCATAGAATAGAAGCTGTTATTGTTAAGAAAATTGCATTGCCCTTGGAGCTCACTACTTCAATTTCAAATTCCAATGGTTGTTCAGAAGCTATTTATATTTTAATAAAAAATTCTGATTGCATGTTCATAATCTTTCATGATTAAAAGCATATACATCCATAATCCCACAGCCCACCAAGCTTATATCCCTAAACCCTTGAGCAAGTTTTTCTTCTATATTACCTTTTATTCTGCACTATTTTTAAAGACATACCAGATGTCTGAAGGGTGAAGGGGTCAGTTAAAACTACTGTTCAGTGTCAGACATGGTAAATTACTTATCCTACGCAAACATGTTCTTAACATCCAGATGCATTTTGCATAGCTGTTGCTTGCTTAAAAACCAAAGATAAAAAAAATATTTGAGATACTCAGTTTTATGACTTATATGAGATTAACTTAGAAATACCTATTTTCATGAAAATATTTCATGAAAATATTAACTTGGTTTGGTTTCAGTTTTATAATTCATTTTAAGATCATTTTATTCTATATAAATTCCACCTGTCTTTAATTTAATTAAAAGCAATTAATATTTACTAAGGATTTACTGTGTGCTAGGTCCTGGGAATAAAAATACAAAAATGGTATACCCCTTGCTATCTAAGAATCTGAATCTATTGTCACAGATTAATTGGAGACTTTGATTATCACTAGAGCAGGGTCATTATATATTTGGTACACTCTGTAAAAGTATTCAAAACTATTAGGAATCAAAAAAAAAACAAAAACAAAAACAAAAACCTATTAGTAATTATTATTACAAAAACAAGACTAATTCTATTGATCTTTGACTCAAAATATACAATTCTAATATAACATGAAGTTGTACACAACTTAAGGTCTTTTTATAATTCGTTGTAAGTATATATGCAGATTCAAATCTTCTAGTTAATTTTGTTTGTGTACTTCCTTGCTTGCTTGCTTTTTTCTATTTTAGTTAATTAATTCCATCAGTGTTTTATGGCTGGGTAAGAGGGTATAGTGTTGAACCTGGGGCACTACAGAAATCCTTGTCAATGAAGAATCATCTAGGTTGTCAGAAAATTTGAGTACTTTCCTCACATAGAGGGAAAATATTTTAAAATAGAAAAACTCACAAAAATATTTTAAAATGGGTTGTAACTTATACCATAAATATGTGGTTGACATCCAACAGATTGTCTATATTTATTGAATAAAACCATCTTCCATATTTAGTTATCAGAGCAAGGTATTTGAAAATAGGTAACAAATATAGGAAAGTGAATAAAGCAGTTCTAAATGTCATCCAGCCTCCCATTTAAAAGACTTGAAAAAAGATGACTGTTCCCTCACTGTACCACAGACTGAGTGTCCCAAGTGTTAGATGAAATTAATCTGAAAAATGAAGGTCAAGATGTAAAGGTCAAAATGACACTCTACCCTTCTCATAGTGTTTATGCATTATACCAGATAGTTTTCATATGATCGTTTCTTATCATCTAAAAAAAATATCCTGGAATGCAGGATAGCTCTTCTTATATTCATTTTACAATGAGAAATCTAACACTCAGAGAAAGAATTTTTACAAGGTTACATAATTAGTAAATGGAAGTATAGAAAGTAAGGTTCAAGACTTTTGACTCTATAATATAATCTGGTAAAAATATGTAGGTCATTTTTTGACCATTTTAACTTCTGGGCTACTTATACTCTCTCTAGCATACTAGTTCTGTTTTATGTGCTAGACAATTCCAATATACTTTTTTAGATTATCCTTCCCCATCTTGGCCTCTCTCTTTCAGTGTTGATGTCAACTCACCTGCCACAGTCACTCATCCCCATGGCTCCACCTCAACCTTATCATTTCCAGCTATGGTGACTGTCCTGTGTCTTTGTTCCATGCACACCCTTCTCTGACCAGCATCCCCTTTCTTTCCAGCTTACTCTATATTCCAATTCTACCAGTCCTTATGTAGCATCATGACTTAAATCCATTGATCCTACTCTTTTTTTCTCCTTGAAGGGCTCAAAAATTACAGGCATTATCTTCTTTATACCCAGAACTCTCATCTCTCTCTTTTTTTATCATACTACTAGATTGATCTGAAAAAAATAAAAGTGAAAAATGTTAAGAATTTATAATATACCCCATTGGCACAAGGAACTGGGAAAAAATAATTCTATCTTTCCAGCCTGCTGAGAAGTAGATGACTCCATCCTCATTTTACTTGAGAGAAAACTGATCCTCATGGCATTAAGTGACTTGCCCAATGCAATAATTAATTTGTGTCAACGTGACTGGGCTAAAAGAAGCCCAGATAGCTAGGAGAACACTATTTCTCGGCGGATCTGTGAGGGTTTCCATAAGAGATTAGCATTTGATTGGTAAACTGAATAAAGATCACCCTCACCAATGTAAGTAGGCTTCATCCAACCAATAGAGGGACTGAATAGAACAAAAGGGCAGAGGAAGGGTGAATTTGCCCTCTTTCTTGAGCTGGAAGATCCATTTCTCCTGCCCTCAGTCATTGTTGTTTCTGGTTCTTGGGTCTTTGGGTTTGAAATGGAGCTACACCAATGTCTTCACTGGGCTCCAGTTTGCAGATGGCAGATTGTGGGACTTCTTATCCTCCATAATCACCCAAGACAGTCAGTCCCTCATAATAAATCTCTTTCTATGTATCTCTCTCTATAAATACCTATATCTATATATACTCACATAAAGATAGATATCCTATTGATTCTGTTTATCTGAAGAATTCTAACAACACCCAATGTCAAAACAATTTAAACCCAACTTCCCTACAGAGACAAAACTTAGTGAAAAGATTACCATTTTAGGAATCTAGAAACCCCTAGATTGCAATTCAAAAGCAGACTCTGTGAATTAGTTTAATAGACTAAAAGCACTTGAAAAAATAACTGCAGATAATAAGCTATGTTGAGAATATTAAAAACAATGTCTTTTCACCTATTTATTCATACAGAAGATAGATTCAATATCTTTGGTTTAGAAATTTGGAGGATAGGATTATCAAATTCAAAGCAATTCATCATGCGGTAGGAGAAACATAGATAGATTGTATCTATATATCTATGTCTTTGTCTTTATTTTTATCTATCTTTATCATGTTTATCTTCATCTTCTCTGGAAAATCTGGAAAACCCTGACTGATACAGGGACAAAAAAATAATTTTGTAATGAAACCAGCAAAAGTTTACTGTAGTTTGGGGGAAAATTTTAACGATAGTTTCAAAGGTAAATTGCCATATTTGAAGGAAGGTTAAAAAGTAGAATCAACAGAATTTGGTGGCAGATTTAATGTGGAGGAAACCTAGAAGTGATTAAGTAAAAACATGGAGTTTCTGGTTACGTCTATTTGGACTAGAGTGTTACTCATCAAAATAAATTCTGACTTGATTTCAGAGATTTCTCCAAGACCCTCTAGAGAAGAAGAGACGTAGGCAAGACAGTAGGCTCTGTCAGTCTGAAATTCAGAAGAGAAGTGTGGGACAGAGGTATAATTGGTGGGTCATTGGGATACAGCCAATGATTAAAGGTACAAGAGGTAAGGTGGGCAGAGAACAAAGAGGAAGAAGAAAAGGGAGGCCCAAAATCGAGCTGAGAAACTTCAACAGTAAGAAGTCTTGGGTTCTACATTATTCTTGATCCAAATACATCACACCACAAAGAGCCCAGGCCTGTTTCCCAGATTTCATGCTAAAGTTGGGACAGTTTTAGCTAAAAGAAAGAACTGAGTTTGTCAGACACAATGGCTAACATTGGCCAACTTTATCGAGTTGCTAATATATTGTTCTCTCCAAAGACACTTCACAGGTAGAGTAAACTCAAAGGTTTCCTCTTCCACAACGTCCCTACTGATCACCTCCCTCTTCCCTGGGTGTTCATCTTTTCAGCATGTACCTCTGTTAGAACAGTTGAGGATTTCTACTCTGCCTGTCCAAACAGATGTTTTTGTTCTATAAGGGCAGTAGCCATAGCAATTATCTGTGTCCCCACTACTCGTCTGGCATTTACTGGATATTCAAAGAGCCGTTATGAAATAAGTTCATGAAATCCTGTAAGTGTATTCTTTATTTTACCATAGCTATTATTGCTAGAGTCTTCGGAGCACAAATATTTTAGCAAAAATTCCACTTCCAAATCAACTTTCTAAAGGCTTTTAAGGTACAGTATGAAGTGCCATAAATCTACATTCAATCTACGCATTTTTCTTACATAATGTGTTTCCCTTAATGATAACATTTTAATCAGTACTTTGTGGATCCTTCCACGAAGGTCGTTTGCTTCTGATCTCAGCAATCCATCTCTTGTGCAGCGGAAGACCTTGTATGATGGCTCAGGTACATCAGAAAGCCAGAGCCCAGGAGTTTGGCAACGATAATGGAAAGGAGGTGTGCTCTACACCGTGTCAACTTATCACCATCTAAGAAGAGAAAGTAATTTGAAGGCTTTCATTCTGTTTGTGGACAATGAGGTCAGCATTAAACATTTTATAGAACTGCCCCCAAAGTGACCTCCTCTAACAACTTTTCCTCAATCTGTCAGGTTCTATGTGTTCAAAATAAGAACTGTGCATTCTACATCTCTACTCAAGGTTACTGAAAATCCTCTTTTGAAAGTGCATCAATGGTTTTAAAAATACACATGGAGAGAAAACTGAAACATGCATTTTCTAAGAAAAACAGAATTAAAAAGCTTCTTCCTTGTTGTTTTTTGTGGAGTTTTGTTTTTTTGTTTTTGTTTGTTTTTGTTTTTTGTTTTTTAAGATGGAATCAGCTTTGATGTGATGGGTGCACTGAACATGTCAGGCAGAATGCTATCAAAAGAAATAGTTTGAAGCCGTTCCTGGGGGAATTTATATTTTGATGTCCAACTGTCCTTGTCTTACATAAAAGTATTTGGTTTAGACAAAAATTTACTTTGACCCAGAAATGACAAACATGTACAATTAATGTAAAAACAACAAATCTAGGCCTTGGAATAGGGGACTTTGAACTCTTTGATTAAAGGTAGTTCAAATAACCTGACCATATATTGCATTTGTAAGAAACCCCAATTTGTAAACTGGGAAAAAAAAATTCTTTCACTAGGTGCTCTGAGAAAATGGCAAATCTGGAAACTGAATCTTGAGTATTCTTTTCGTCACTGAAAGATGACTAAAATCCACTGCTTCAGGAAAGATAATGTCCACATTGCCTGACTAAACATCTTAAGAAGTTAAAGAAATACCTCTGTCTCTCTCTGTCTCTGTCTCCTTTTCTTCTTTAACAAACCAATTGACAAGAAAATGAGAGCAAAACAATTCTTGTTAGAGACCAGAGATAATTGTCAACCCACGCTGTTTTTCCTTACATTTTTGTTTTGCCTGAAGCTAACCTCATCTGTGAGTAAGGACCCTTGTGCATGCTAAAGAAACCAAATCCTTTCTGATTATAATCAAACAAAAACAACATTTCATGTATGAGACTTCAGTAACCACTGGGCAGCAAATATGCCCTTTCAGTGGGCAAGACCATCCAAATCTCAGACAAATTTCCTGTCTGACTTGACATGCACAGAAGAAAATGATATGGAGCCTTAAACTCAGCCCCATGGCTTTGCCTGGGGAACTTGGCTGGAGCAGTTGCCCAAAGCAGAAATGCTTCTGAAAGAGAACTTTTCAACCTCTTGTCTTCTTTCTTTTCTTTAACAGCAAATTCCTGCTGACCCCTGCTCAGCCTGGAGGCATTTGTCTAACAAGTGGAGGCACATCCTCAAAGGCAGAAAGAGAGATATAAACCCTTGCCCTGGAGGATTCCAGTAGGAGCTGAGGGAACTGACTGGAGGTAGGGGAATGAGAGGGGAAGCTTCCAGCTTCATGCACAGTCATTTGCTAACCTCCAGCAGACAGACCACCAAAGAGCAAACAGGAGCATGGGAGCAGGTGAGGGGGGATCTGGGGGGAAGAAGATAGAGGTGGGCTGCGGGGACAGGAGAGGAGGGGCCAGGGCAGGGGTCCCCAGTCACTGTATTTCTCTTGGGAAAAATGCACATCTAGGAAAGGAGCTAATGTACAAGATGAGGAATCCCACTTAATGTCAGTGTGTTCTATATTTGGGGTTTGCATTTATTTTATGTCTCAATACGATGGAGAAAGGCCAGCCATCCACATCCTGACAGTGCCCACACATTTAACTCAGTATAAACCATGCCAGTTTTCTCAGTGATGTGCAAAATCCAAGGCATTCCCATTTGACAAAGCTCCTGCTCTCCTAGAAAATGAAGTCACAGAATAGGGTTATAAAAATGGGCTCTATTTTCAAGGTTCATGTTTAAAAATTAAAAGGATGCAATAAGCACCTCTTCTAATATTATCTAAGCAGACACATACTGGGAGAGTATGCTTAACTTCATTTGCAAATAATGCCCAAGTAGAGAAGAGCAGGCTGGGGCACATGAGGTCTCCCATCTTCCTGCTCCCAGGGCACAGGACCAATCCCCCTCCACACCTCACTACCATCTTGGGCCTCACCTGGAGAGGCCCTGAATCCAGGTACAGGGAAGAAGGCTCAATCGGCTGAGTCAGCCTGTGTGCTGGGAATCATCCTAAGTGTCCTGTGATGAGTGATGAGATGGTGAGTGGTGGCCCTTCAATACTGCTTAATGGCAGGAAGAACCTACCTCTGAGAACTGCTCACCACCCTCCCAACAGAGAAAGTTGCTTTTTAGTAACCTTGCCTTCTCACAGTGCATAGGACTGGGCTACACTGAAGGAGTCTGAAAGCCATCTCCAAGTGTCGCCTTTCAGGCTGCAGAACTGAATTAACTGAAACAAAACCCACTCATGAATGCAAATGCACACTCTCTCCTGCACACACAAGGTAGTCAGGAAAAATAGTGACCTTTCTAAAGCTGTGCCCCAGGCCCAGTGTTGATGCTGGCTAGCAGAGGCTGCTTAGAGCAGCGGTGGATGATGTGAATGCTGTAGCCCAGCTCCTGGGTGCCCGCCTGGGCACCGAAACCTGCTCCATCACTCACTATTTGTATTCTGTCATTTAGGTCTCGTTTTCTCACCTGTAGAAGAGATCATCACAGTACTTATGATTATAGTTGTCAGGAGGACTAAATGGCTTAGTTCGCGTGAAGGTGTTCAGGAGCACGCAGGTGCATAATGAGTATCTACTAAGAGCTGTGAATAGGATATGTTCACTCCTCACCGTAACTTAAGCCAGTATCTATTATTGGCCCATTTTACTGATGATCGCTGAGACTTAGTGCACATCTTGGGCCAGTGAGGAAGCCGCCTGTGTCACATCATGTATAAAAAGCTAGGTGGAGGTTCAAAGGCAAGCGTGTCAGACTCGAATGTCTTCTACACTGATTAATTTTTATTTTCCCACGTTACTGACACCATCCCAGAACAAGTTGGAACTGATGCAAAACTAAAGGGGAAAAATGCAATACACAGCATTTTTCACCTTTTTTCTTTTTCTTTTCCTTTTTAGGAAACAAGAATAGAGAAAGCTGGACAGTTTATTTTACTTCATTTTACTCATCAGCTTCCCTTTTGTCTCCTCTGGCTCCTTATCTTTCTCTCTTCTCCTTTGCTCTCTTTCTAATGATAAAATGATCTGACATAACACAAAATGCAAATTATGAGCTACCGCCTTAAATTGTTCCAGTTCATTTAGCTCACCACGAGCATTCATTACAGCTAATTATCCTAACAGATTTTTATTATTCATAATTATTTTTTCATCTTGTAATGATCATAAATTTTAAAAATTCTGGCCATCACGAGTCACCATTCATGCTTGTCAGGGATTTTTTTTTTCATTTTTCCTTACAAAACATTTAGAAGCTCATTATCATTGATATATTTGTAGGTTGGTATTACTCATATCGAATAAAGCCCTTTCGGGGTATTCGCAGTGACTTCAGAAACACAGCAGTTCTGAGGCCTAATGACAAACTGATGCTGTGCTTAATTTTAGAAAATCAAATTAACCTCCTCTGATTAAATGTACGGCAGGTTTCACTGTGGTAACTCTGTCAGGTTCAGGACTCCAGGCAGAGAGAGATACTTCCTTAACTCATCACTATGCAGAAAGTTGTTTTTTTGTTTTTTGTTTTTTTTTTAAGATCATCTTCCCAAACTGGCACATGAGGCAAGTACCAGCATTCCCCGGGAGTGAGAAAAGTATGAACAACCACCACCACCACCACAACCCAAAACCTCCTTCTGTTAATCAGGTAAGTGTATTTGCACCATTAGTGATCCCAATCAGGGGTAGCAGGTGCACATCTCAGGCCACACGAAGCATATCTGATTTCATTATTTTCTTTAGATCAACTTAGTTTGGTTCAATTGCCCATTCCTTGTCTAGCTGGTGAGAATTTCAGCTCTTCTCAGTACATCACATTCTTTGAAGTGCCAAGGGCTCTTGAAGGGCACCCTGCTGGGGTGGTGTCAAGATCAGGGACCTATTCAATGCCGAGGTGTCAGGTGGATGTCTCTGGTGGCCTATCGCCCACCCTCACTCCCTCCCGCCCACATGCCTCTCCTTCATGGTTCTATCAGTTTGGTTTCTCTGCCACGACTGAGGCAGAAATTTTTGACTTAGCTGGGAGTCCTGGACACAGAATTCATCCTCCTGGTGCCCCCCCTCCCCCTGGTGCTGGAACATCCTCAATGTTATCTTAAGTAGTATCAGTCCCCTTCTTCAGCTAGACCTACAGCATTCACTTCTCTGTGGCACAGTGTGCAGGAATTCACCAAGAGGCAGTCTCTTCTCTGTCAACATGCTCATCTTACGGAGATCTCCTCCAAGTGCAGGGCATGAAGTAGCCTCTAATTACTCAGGATTCCTAAATGTGAATCGCAAGTTCTCACCTACTCTCTGAGCTTCAGACTGTATACTGTCTCAATCTCTTCTTATGTATCTAATAAACATTCCAAACTTTGCATGCCTAAATGAAAATACTGATTAGCTTTCCAAAACCTGCTTCTTTATAGTTTCTCCATTCCAGTAAATGGCGCCCTGCCTTCTCACTCACTAACTTGGCCTGAGAGTCATTCTTGATTCCTTTCTCTCTTTTCCACAGCTCAGCAATCTGTCGGCAAATCCTACCAACACTGTCTCCAAAATACGGTCAGCATCTGACTGCTTCTCATGATCGTCCCTGACAAAATCCTAGAGCAAGCCCCACCACCTAACACCTGGACACCTGCAACTCGTCTCCAAAGCCTCAACTTGGGGCACTCATACTCCATTCTCTGTGCAAGGCAGATCCTTCTAATGCATAGATCAGATCATGGAGCACTTTGGCTTCAAACCTTCCAGCTACTTTTCACTGCACCTAAAATCCAAACTGTCCTCTCCTGAGAGACCATATGATCCGGCTCCTGACTTCCTCATCTGCTGCTGTACCTTCTGCCTCTTTCCCCCTCATCCACAACATTCCAGCCATACTAGCCTCCTCCTCATCCTTAAATAGAGCTTATTTACCTGTCCAATAATATGTACTGGTCCAGGTGTTGTAATAAAATACAGGTCTTTTATTTTTTTTTATTTAATCCTTGCAACATGCATTTAATCCTAATTTTTAAATTAGGTACCATTATTATTGCTATGTTACCAATAAAAAATAGAAGCTTAGAAAACATATACTATTATGTGGTTGATCAGGTGAGGGAAATATGAGGCAGATAAGAATTTTAACACAGGTTGGTTGAGGTGGTGTCCTGGCACTATTTCCTCTGAGTCAGACAATTTCAAATAGAGGGGTTTCCTCCATACTTCACCATACTGCAAAGCTTTGTCTCACAAACAGTCAGTCTTCCTACCCACACTGGCTTCATCAGTTACTCTTCTTAACCCTGGGCATCTTTTTCACTCAGTCACTTAGAAATTACAAGTCCAAAGACAACTGAAATAGATTAAAGCAAAAAGAGAAAGACAGTGAGATAGAGAGTAAAACAGAGGCAGAGAGAGGTTAGGAGAAAGAAAGATGTTCTTTGAGGCTGAACATACTCTATCAAAAACTAGAAACAACTGAAGTTTCCATCAACAGAAGAAGGATATGTACATTATGGTTCCTCTTTATTAGTGATTCTCAACTGAAGGCAATTTTGAACCCCAGGAGACATTTGGCAATATCCAGAAATGTTTTTGCTTGTCCCATCTGGGAGGCAGGGAGATCTAGTGGGTAGGGTCCAGGTACGTTGCTAAACATTCTACAATGCACAGGAAAGGCCCCCACAATAAAGAATTATCCAGTCCAAAATTTCAGGAATGCTGATGTTTGGAAATCCTGCTTTATGATGGAATTTTACATTGCTAACAAAAAACGTTTGAAAAGATTATTTCATTACATGGGTACAAAGCATGAAGATACGTAATGATAGATGAAAAAATGGAAGACAAAATGTATATGCTTTGATTTCAAGAAAAATACGCAACACACATAACTTCTGTAGAAAAAGAAGACCCAACAGAGATACACCCAAATAGTAACAACAATTATCTCTGGGCAATAACATGGTAATCATTATTTTATTCTTTGTGCCTTTCCTTAGACTCCTTCAAATGAACATGTATTACTTTAGGCATTTTTTTTTCTTTTAAATACTTCTGAATTTGTGTCTCCAGCTTTGCTCAGAAGGCAGATGAAAACTGTCCCTGGGGGCCTTCCTGGACCTTCAGTAAATAGTGAAATATCTGAATCAGCCATATCTAAGAATTTCTTTACTTGCTGATAATAGTTACAGAATTTCACTTCCAAAACATGAAGTTCCTCACAAGCACTACAGATCAGTCTGCAAGCCGAATCTGACTTATATAAACGAAACCCACAAAAAGCCCAAAGGGACGGTCGTCCCAGAAACACAGAGATAGGATGGAGGCTACAGGCAGCCTTGCTGCACTCAGGGACCAGGTCTTCAGAGAGGACGCGCCAGGAGGGCCGAGGTGGTGACTACAATACAGACTTGGAACAAGCAGTTGATGTACCGGGAGTGTCTCCAGCAGCAATACAGGGAGACCTGTGGCAGGCGTGGCCCCTGGACTCCTTCAAGGCTGCTCCAAGTGTCCTTAAACTTATTGGTCAAGAGAGGAAGTTAGAGATGTCACCATCTCTCTTATTTATGTATTCTGTCAACATTTAACCTGTGCTCACGATGTCAGTGAGCATTTTGCAAGGCACTGGAAATACAAAAACGCATGTGTGCAGAAAATGATAAAACAATGAGAGAATGAAGAGATAAAATTATTCACAGGGTATTTTGGAAGCCCTGAGAAAGAGGAGCATGTAACTCAACCAGGCTGGTGTTTGGGGAAGACTTTCTGGAGGAGATGCTACCTGAGACCAAAGACAGATGAAGGGGAGGAGAAGCCAGGCCACTCCCGGCTGAGAGCATAGTACTTGCAAGGCATGGAGATATGCTAGAAGCCGCACTCTAATTTCAGACCTTGGAATCAATGCTGGCTTAACTACAGTCCTTTAAATATCATCTGCATGAGTTTTGTCCTATCCATGAGCCACAGTTACTATTACGTACTTAAGATTTCCATATGAATCCAAGTCACATTTTTAACAGAAATAAATTTGCTTATAGATTAACTGTATATCCCATTCCACTGAAGAAAAAGCAACTCAGTTTGCAACAGAGTATGCATAAAAATATAGTGAAAAGTAAGCAATATTGCTAAATTATAGCTAGATATTGTTGGCTGCCAAAGATAGCTGAGTCTGGTCTTCTTTTTTGAAAAGGGAGAGGTGCAGGCATTGACAAAGGATTAAAACATCTAACTTAGAATTTAGACTCTCTAAACAGGAGGAAAAGAATTGGAAAGGGAATAACATCACACAATGTTATTTACTATTATATGAAACCAGATTCCTAAGAAACCAACAATTATCTAACTTACTATCTAAAAATCAACTCCTGCAACCCCATCAAGAATTCTGTTGGAAATACTACTGTTCTAGTGCAGTGCTTCTCGAACTCTGAAGTGCATTCGAATCATCCAGAGGTCTGGTGAAAATGAGGATTCTCACTCCATAGATGTAGGGTAGACCCTGAGATTCTACATTTCTGATAGGCTCCCAGGTCATGCCCATGCTGTTGTTTGTGGGACCACACCAAGGGTAGTATGGTTGTAGATGTTACTACATACATCACTAGGAAGGAAACACAAGGAAGGTCGTGCTCAGAGAAAGGCGTAGTTTTTATTTGTGGGAAGGAGATGAAGTCCTCTCGGGTCTACAGTGTTTCATCAGCAGAGGAATTGATTGGTCAGCATTAACACTTTATGGCACTGAATTATAGTGATTTGAGGTCAGAAACCATTAAACACACACAAATGCACACACTTCAGTATGTCTTTTAAGAGGGAGGAGGAGTGAGGTCCTACCTGGCCTGTTCAGCATTTCTCAGCTGGAAATTGCCAAATCTCCCCGTCAGGGGGCCCTAGTTGTTGGTAATATCACTGGGTTCTAAGAAAAACTCTAATGAGGAACAACTCTGACCTTCTTAAATACAGTTGGTCCTGGAATAACATGGAGATTAGAGACATCGACTCCCCGTTGAAAATCCATGTGTAGCTATGGACTTCCCCCAAACCTGACTACTAATCACCTACTGCTAACCAGAAGCCTTACCGATAACATAAGCAATCGATTAACACATATTTTGTATGTTATATGTATCATGTACTGTATTCTTGCAATAAACTAGAGAAAAGAAAATCATAAGGAAGAGAAAACACATTTACAATATTATACTGTACTTACTGAAAAAAAATATACTTATAAATGGACCCACAGAGTTCAAGCCCATGTTGTTCAAAGGTCAGCTGTATACTCTTACCCTAAAAAAAGTGACTCTATTTTTGGATTACCCATGCCTTTCAATTGGATCTTGTCTAATCTCTGAGCCTGAGTCCGGTTCAGTGCCCATTCACTGTACAGCCCCACTCAGGCTTTACTCGGAACACATTAACTGAACTTTTACAAGGGAGAATGCTGGGGAGAAGAATAACAGAAGACAGAAGTGACAAAGTTCAGATGGCAAGCTTTCTCAATGTTATGGAGAGAGAGCAGCAATCATATCCCCTGGGTCCACAGAGCTATGCAGCAGCCAGGCAAACCTAGATCTGGTACAGTTGGCCAAAACACAGAAAGCAAAACCAATTCAGGCCTCCAAATCCAGGAGTAATAGTAATGTTTGGTCACCAATGGGCATCTAATTAGCCTGGCGATTTCCTCTTCGTGCCCTGGAGTCGTGACCCTGGGCACAGTTGTAACCTTGGACAGTCATCACAGACTCCATCTCCCTAAATTCAAAAGTCATTTGTCAGCTCTCAGCCTATGCCAGGTGACACCAAAACAAGCCATTTTAATCTCCTCAGGCAAATGGCCAGTCAGCTAAATGTGAAATAATCAGCCAAACTGATGTTTAACTGAACTGACTAGGTGTCTGGTAACTTTTTTTTTCCCTTTACTCTTCTGAATTGACAGGTCAAATTAGTCAGAAGAAATTTCCAGCCCCAGGGAGACAAAGCCTAAATTATTTCTCCATGCTCTTTCCAAGGGAAGGTTAAAATGACCCACCAGAGGCACGTGGGTGGCTGTCAGTGGAGCGTCTGACTCTTGATTTCAGCTCAGGTCATGATCCCAGGGTTGTGAGAACAAGCCCAGTGTCAGGCTCTGCACTAAGCATGGAGCCTGCCTGGGATTCTCTCTTTCTCCCTCTGCCCCTCTCCCCAGCTCATGGCCTCTCTCTCTCTCTCTCTCTCTCTAATACAATACAATACAATACAATACAATACAATACAATACAATACAATAAAAATCACCCACCACAAAGCTCACTGCCACTTTCACTCCATTACTAAAGTCACACTCAAGAGAGGCAAAGATAAATCAGTTTTGTTTAACAAATAATTCATTAGAGTTTACTATCCACTAGATACTTTCCTAAGCTCTTTACTGACATGAACTATTTCAATCCTCTTCACAATCCTTGAGGAACCTCACCAACCCCATTTTACAGATAAACAAACTGATTCACATAGAGGTTAAATCACTGAGAGAAAAGCAGAAAGCTAGTTAGTGCTAGAGCCAGAATCACTCCAGGATACCCAGGCTCCTGGCCACGAGTGCTACACTCTTTGACCTCAGACCCACTGTGGTCAGATCACACACCTAAGTTTATAGACATCTTCAGACATTCAGAAGTCTGAAGATACTAATGAGCTGGAAGTCATGGAGCCAGCAGTGGCCAAGACAGCGAGATGTTTTTGCAGAAGAGATCTGGTAGGATTACAGTTGCCCTCCACAAGCATTGACAAGGTTAATATTTATAGAATTAACATATTATGAGATTTCTCCAGCAGGCCAGGCTGGATATAATGAGGAAAAATAGATATGATATTCCATTCACTCTGTTTGCTTATTTTTTCCTTCCTCCACTCAAAATTATTGTGAGCATGACACAGTAGTTAAGAGCCAGGTCATTAAAGTTGAGCAGACAGGGGTGTAGGTGGTCAACATTCTCATGTTTAAAAGCTGCAGTTGCCATGTTTTCTCTATCCATTCATTGAAGGGCATCTATGTTATTTTCATATCCTGTCTATTGTGAATACTTAATGAACATGGGTATGCAGATATATGTTTGAGATTCTGATTTTATTTCCTTTGAGTGTATACCCAGAAGTGTGATTGCTGGATCACATTGTAGTTCTATTTTAAATTTTTTTAAGAACTGCCATGTTGTTTTCCACAATGGCTGTACCAATTTATATTCCCACTAACAGTTCACATGGATTCTCTTTTCTCCACATTCTCACCAACATTTGTAATCCTTTGTCTTTCTGATAATAGCCATCCTAACAGGTGTGAAGTAATACTGTATTATGGTTCTGATTTGCATTTCCCTGGTGATTAGTTGAGCACTAATGTTGCCCATTTGTATGTCAAAAATGTCTATTGGATGATACACACACACACACACACACACACACACACACACGGGAGTACTGTTCAGCCATAAAACAAAAAGAAATCTGGCCATTTGCAAAAACATGCATGAATGTGGAGGGCATTATGCTAAGTGAAATAAGCTAGACAGAGAAAGAAAAATACTGTCTGGTATCACTTATATGTGGGATCTGAAAAAAAAATTGTCAATTTCATATAAACAGAGAACAGAAAGAAAAAGAATGATGGTTGCCAGGGCTGGTGGAAAGGAAAATGGGGAGATGTAGGTGAAAGGGTACAAATTTTCTAGTGGAGAGAGGCAAGGGCAATAAACACAAACATATGTAAACATATGATGAGTTTTATGGTGATAAGTGCTATGGAGAAAATAAAACAAGGAAGGGGGATAGAGAACATTGTAGTGTGGTCACTATGCTATATAGGGTGATCAGGGAAGGTCTCTGAAAGGTGACATTTAACCTGTAGACTATAAAATCATGAGCCAGAGAAGAAGCGGCCAAAGATATAGGAGGCAATAAGAGAGTGGATCCCAGGAGCCACATGTAGGTGATATGGCAAAGAGGATGCAATTACCAATTTTCTTAAATGTTGCTGATATACAGACTCATAATAGATATTGGAGTTGACAATGAGAAGGTAACTAGGGTAGGTCAACAGTAATGAGTTGCTGTAATGAAATGATGAGGACAGAATCTGAGAGGTGGGTTCAAGAAAGGCCAGAGGAGAGGGAAGGAAGATATATAAATGACTCACTGAGATTTGCTGTGAGGGGAGCAGAAAATGGAGCTTTGCATAAGAGGAATGTGAGGTCAAGGAGTAAATTTTTTTCCTTCTCTCTTTTTTAGATGGCACATGACAGCATATTTATATGCTGATATGAACGATTCATCAAAGAGAGAAAAATTAATAGTACACAAAAGAGAGAAAAGGATTGCTGGAACCTTCCCTGAAGTGGAGAAGAGGGTATGGGATCCACTACACAAGGGGTGCAGTTGGACTCAAAGAGAAACATAGATATTTCATCCACAGTGATAGGAGAAAACGCAGGGTCAAATGGGCTCACATCCAGAAAGGACAGAAGATGTGCTTCTTCCTTTCTGTTTTCTTTTGCTATTTTAATAAAACAGAGAGCAAAATTAACTAGCAAAGACTTGGCATGGAGTGGGGAGTAAGTGTAGAAGGTCTGAGGAAAGAGAAAAGATACAAAATAGTCACCAGGACAGCAGAAGGTTGGTCTGGAGAAAGGCCACGAAGCTACAGCTTGTGCACCAAATCCAGCCCTCTGCTTGTTTTTGTAGCTACTTTTGTTGGAAGACAGCCACACCCATTTATTTATGTACTATCTATGGCTGCTCTCCTGATCAGATAGTCAAATTGTGACAGAAACCATATGGCTCCCAAAGCTTAAAATACTATCTGGCCCTCTACAGAAAACATTTACCAACCCCTGGTCTAGAGTTCAGTTGGATTTTGAGTTGTTTCAAGAGTCACAAGGTTATGGTCACAAATTTGAAGGGAGAGTGGTAAGCACGGATGTGACTGTTTGAATATGTGGGGCTAGGACTGGGGAAGGGAAATTCTCTCCAGATATCTTTAGCTGTTCAGATACATGTATAGAAGAAGAAGAGTTGGAATTAACCACGATAGGTGTTCAGTCAAAACAAATATAATAAAGGTAAAGAAGGGTAGAGAAGCCGAGGGAGTATAAAAGTTATGAGTAATGGAGCCTGGAATCAATGCTGATTAAGTGAGGTCATGAGGGGAAGAGTGTCAGGAAAATGAAATGTCAGGGGATTCTAAGTCTTAGTGGGCTTCAGGAAATATTAAATTAAAGGGAATGAACCCTAAAGGCATGAGGAAAAAGAAGATGCTTGAAGTTAAAATTATGGAGGGGTTACCATTTTGGAAAATAAGGAAAGGCAAGTGAATCAGTTTAATGAAGTGGGGATAAAATACAGCAAATGTAGTAATACTCTTCCAAAGGAAAATACCATACAAATTTAAGAGATCATTTCCAATCTCCTAGACCCGTATTTGCATGTGTTATAGCGTTTCAATTTGGGGAGCACACTTAGAAAGCATAAGCAATGAAGAACTTCCCTTGTTTGTCTAGTTTCCAAGATATTAGTGAAATTGCATTAGGAAGAGGGAAAATAAAAAGCAGGTAGGCGAAAGTGTATGAGTTTTCAATGTATGTCTTATTAATAACGCCATCTCTCCAGGGAAATGGCACTGAAAGACACTACCCAGGATTACTGTCCCTGGAGTGGTTTAGATGACAGATATAAAGCAGGAACAGCAAATTTTGTTATTTCCCTACACTGTTGATGACATGGAGCCCAGGCTGAGTTATGTGAGGTTGTTCAGGTCTTTCCAAACTAAACATAGTTTGTCAGTTTTCGAAATCGTAAAGAATGACCCATCTTCCTACCTTTACCCCTGACCTCACTCATAGCTTTTTCTTTTTTAATTATTGTGCCTCTTACATCAAACACTTAAATGGGGAGATTGCTGGTCTTAGCTGACTCTACCCGTGCTTTCCATCCTTCCTCATCCACCTTCAAAGTTATGGATGCATTCCAAACTGATTAAATGGGTCATAGCCTTTTGGAGAGGTCAAAGCCAGCTGGTTCCAGTCAATTGTATTCCTTCCAATTGACAAACGATAAATGGAGTTTTTGCTCAGGAGGTTGGCTCTACAGTTGGTGATTGATGACTTGATATTATGCCTTTCAAGCTGGAGTAACATCTCACCCCCAGCCAGAGTCCATGAATCTATCTAGATCTGGGGTTAGCCCATCTGCCCACACTACAAAACACCGTATATGAGACTATTTCTAAGTTCAGTTACATAGTCAAGGAGATATTTATGAATCCATTTTCTTCAATATTTATAGAGTAGACATATACACCAATCTATTGGCTGTGAGGAAATAGAGCTCTATCTTTAAGGATAAGTAGTCATTCTTCAATAAACAGAAGGAAAATCTGATTTTTTTTAAAAAAGCAAAGAAAAGCACATGAAGAGAGATAATATTCAGAAAATTTAAGTAATTTGATGTGGCTGTAGCATAGACAAAGAACAGGGCATAGAAGGGCAGACTGCAAAGATAGACTGGATCCAGATTAATCAAAACATTCATAAGGGGAATATATTTTTGGCAGTTCCAAAACAAGACATGTTATCAGAATTACTCACCTAGACACTTAAAAATACAGATATCTGATTCTAGTCTTACTAAATCAGAATCTCTGAGAGCAGGACCCAGAAATGCATATATTATATTAAAAACTTAGTTTCAGGAACTATCAGAGCCTTGTTACTCAAAGATTGGATATTTGATAGAAATGCTGAATCTCATAGCAAACCTGCAGAATCAGAATCTGCAATTTCATAAAATCCTCAAATGATTCCTATGCATGTTAAAACTAAGAAGCATGGTCTAGTCTAGAGAAAGTCCTTAAGAGTACCTAAGTGTGTGAAATTAAAGACCAGAAATACATAGTAGGCTTGTGCAGCACTGTTAGTTAAAAAACAAAAGGAATGCACATGAAAACGTGTACATTTGGATCACCCTTTCAAATCTGTCCCACATGGTAAACTGAGTATTTATCAGTAACATAAAATATGACTAGCTTTCATAAAATCATACGGGGAAGCAAGGGAGGGGTAAATGTCACCATTGATCATAAAATAACCTCTTATGACCCAAAATCCAATCCTGACATAAATCTGCATCTCCCGGGATCAAAAAATAACCTCAATATTTTAGAGCCAATGAAAGGCATTGGAAACTTTACTCAGTTCATTATACAATGAAAGGAAATAGCTATTACTTTTAAGAGTATTTCACATTTGTCATTCCTGATTCACATACTTTAATTCCAGGCTAAATTGGAAATTTAACCTAGCTAAGGACAATGGAGCAATAGCTGACTATAAAAAGCCATCATCATCATCGTCGTCGTCGTCATCATCATCATCATCACCATCATCATCATCACCATCATCATATAGAGAACATTTGCAAATGTCCAGCACTGTGCTACTATTTCACACAAGCACTGGTTTCTCATAGGAATTATCACTCCATTTAACAGATGAAAAAACTGAGATGTTGAATGGGAATGTCTGTGGTCACATGGCTAAAAAGCAGCAGAGTTGGAATACAATCCCCTATCATCTGACTTCCTATGTCTTGCTTCTGACCACTCTAACTGAAACTTAATTGTAAGAGGATATGCATGCAAGCCCCAGCTATACCATCCTGCAGACTTCATCATAAAATGTCTCAGCCAGTTTCTCCACCTGCAAGTCAAAAAAGAAATATCTAATCTACCAGGTTTTTAATGATTAGCTGAGATTGAGTCTGAGAAAAAAAGCATTGTATGATGCAAATCACAATAAGCAATCAACAGAGAGCTGTTATTTTGACTTTGCATAGCTGTCTCTGAATAATTGTAATTATCTTATAAAATTGTGTTTCTATCAAATGCACACTTCTTGAGAGTAGGAAACTCTCTACAATATCTCTGGAGTGTGTGGTCAGATAGACAGGTTAGACACCTAGTGAAGGGTTTCTAACTGAAAGAAATGAAAGACAGTTACCTGTGAAAATAGAAACAAGACACGGTGACAGTTTGGAAAAAACATTAGATGGGGAGCAAGCTGGTCTAACTTTTTCTCCAACTCTTGCTCTGATAAACTATATAGCATTGGACAAGTCATTCCTGTACTCCAAGACCCCACACTGTCATCAGTAATATGACCACATTGGTCTATAAGACTTCTAAGCTCTCTTTTAGCTCTAAGATCATATGAGTCTGTGTTTAGGCATCGAAATTGCTATGCTCAGAAACCTTGAGGTGTTACACCACTTTACAAAAAACCTGCTAGACAATGGATTACAAAGTATATAATGTCAGGGTCTAGAAGTATGACAGTAAACTCTAAGGGAAAAAGAATATAGTCAGGTTCTGTTTTATCCTGTGGTTTATACTTGGATTTCATCTACTCATTTCTGAAAAGCAGTAGAAAGGACAGGTAAAGTTTCTGCTTTTCATGGAGCTTACAATTGAATGGGGGAGACAGAAGAAAACAATAAACAACGAATTAACTACATTCTGATACATGCTGCGAAGGAAATAGGGTGCTGAAGTCAGGAATCAACTGTGCCTTGGTGAAGGAGAAGCTTAGGCAGGAGAATGGTCAGACCTCCATTTCAAATTGTTGACATTCAACTGAGACCTAGACCTGAAGGGTAAGAAGACAGGATAATTTCAGGCAAGGAAAAAAGCCAACACTAAAATCGTGACATTAGAAAGAAGTTGGCATGTTGGAGGACCAAAAAGAATTCAGTGTTGTTGGTACAAAGGAGTAACATGGAGAGAGGCACAAAATAAACTTGGTAGGAACCCTGACCTTGGAGTCCTTGGCTAAAGGATGATCTATTATTTAACTTTCCTGATACAGGTTTTTAAGCAGAAAATTTATAGCAAACATTCACTGAGTTCTTATTATTTATCAGGTGCTGTCCTCATTGCCTTTCATATATTAATTTATTTAATTATCACCATAATCCTATGAGGTGGGAACTGTTATCACCCAGGGATGAGGAATCTGAACAAAGAGAGGTTAATTAACTAGCTGAGGATCACACAGCAAGGACATTTCTGAGCCCAGATTCATTACTAGGCAGCCTGACTACAAAGCCTGTGCTCTTAACGAATGTGCCATGCAGGTGTGTTTTATAACTTGGAGGTTTCAGGTGCTTGATTTGTGTTGACTGAGAACATTCCAGAACCGAGTTTGATTTTCCTTTTCCCTACGTTATGAAGAAGCACTGCTTGACACGATGTAACAGTACATGGAGTGTTTGTGAATGCCATGAGCCCAACTCCTTCAAAATGAAAAGTCAACCCTTAAAAGAACAGACTAGTAAGCAGAAGGTTGCTGATATCTGAAAGATTATTTTCTTAACACATTTCATGACACATTTAGCTTGTGTCTTCAGACTCAGTGAAATTAACCTCAGTATAAGCTTGATTTATATTATTCTGGATGAGGTGGGGTTTTATTTGTTTGTTTGCTTTTTTTCAGTTAAAACAACTGACTCAGATCCACTGGCAGAGTTGCTCAGAGTTCTTTGTGCCTCAGTTGGCACACCTATGAGATGGAGATTATATACCTATGTGCAAAAATAGACAAATAGTTCAGATAGAAGAGTAGTCAGATAGATACATAGACAGACAGATAGATGATGGACGGACAGACAAACAGGCAGGCAGATAGGGGCAGATATATGAGAAGGTATTTAATGACACTTCTATTATTAATATGCTAGGCACACAATAATGTCAATTTACATATATATTGAGTGTCCTGTGCGTCAGTTGTGTTCCAACCATTTTGCATGAATTCTCTTAATCCTTTACACAATTCCATAAATTACATATAATTACCTCCATTTTACAAATGAGGACACTGAGGCACAGAGAGATTAAGTAACTCCTTCAAGGTCACAGAGTTATTAGCAGGTAGTGGTGTCAGGATTCACGCCCACCAAACCCATCTTTAGACTCTTTCTCCTACCCGCTACTTCTACTCTCCCTCATGCAGATCTTAATTAGTCCTCCTTTACTACTGTCAGGAAAGACTCATTCCTTTTGCTTTTCCTAACCTCACTATATAGAGCATAGCAACACTGAATAATATTTCTGATAGCTGTCAAAGAGAGTAACCAATTAAAAAGGAAGAGTATGTCAGTCTCTTCTTTGCAGGGGAAATCCTTAAAATAACATTTATCTACCTCTCTGACTTTGTGCTTAAAGAGGCAGGCCAAGATATCTGGAAAGAAGTCAGCCTTTTCTGAGGCACCCTAAGGTGGGTGCTTATATCCTAGCCCATGTTCCCATAAAACTTTCTCTCTCCTGCTCCCATAGCCCTATCTAGAGTCATTTAATGGGTATCTAAAGGCCTTGCCAATGTACCCAGCCTGTATCTGTCCCGGAGTTGCTTCCAGCATACCCCACAGTAGAGCAGTCAAACTTCCATAGCACGAGTGTGTCCACAGAGAGAACTTAACCCATTGGGATCAGCTGTGTTAACAATGCACCATTTTTGTTTTGATAGCGCCCAATGCATCCTCACTATAGAACAATTACATCACGAAGATTGCTGTGCTTCCTGATTATACCTCTTTCTTACACTATTGTATAAGTGATCAAGGGTAGGTGCTGTCTTGTTTCAGAAAGTGTCTGGATTTTTTCTTTTTTTCTGAAAGAAAGATATAATTAAAGATATTGCTAAGGACCTCTCACTATTTTTGTGTCATCTGCCTTTTTTTTGATTGCTGGAAAAAGCTTCAATTTTATGTTTTCTTTTGTAGAAAATCAAAACTGGAATAACTGGGCATCTTTATATATGCATCCCATGTTTTTTGGTCACCAGAAAACTACAGGTTAATTCTTTCTATCTATCCATCCATACTTCCATCTTCCCACCCATCCACCCATCAGTCTAATCTAAGAAAGAATCATCTCACTAAACATTTAGTGAATGAAGGAAGGAAGGAAAAAATTGATGTCATATAATGTCCTTTACTAAGTATCTTGAAACAGTATGTCACAGATGAATAAGATAGGCACTAAATGACACAAACTCATCTGCACAACTGGAAGAAACACTCGATTTTTCTATCAATATTTTCCCTAAATACTCATATTTTTTGGTAAAAATAAAATAAGGCTAAATACAGAGATAAAGAAATGCACACAGCTTTGGCAAACAATATAGCCACGAGAACACATCTAATCAGTCATATCTACAGTGGCTATATTTTGGTAAAAATTCTGCCTATACCTGCACTCGAAATCTAAAACTTGCCATGGCAAACACCTGCTGAGATACGTTCACTTACTGCTATTCTTTCTGTAGTAAACAACTTTTGTCTAACACCCCCTGTTCCTTGGGGAAATTGCTTCTTTCTAACTTTATTGATTTGATTTGAGTACAACTGCCACCCATTACCCCCCCTACCCCCCGAGCAGAAAAGCTGACCTGGACTTAATGAATCATAACAGCCCATTTTACTAGCCACAGTGTTTGATCCAGGAATGGACAAATGAACAAATGAACTCTCTTGGAGTACTCAGTTTGGAGGTGGATGTAAAAGGATCACAAAGCTACAGTAAGGTGAATTGAAGGTGTTCATTGTCATCTTCTCCACGATGTAGGAAAGAGTGACAAGTACAGTGTTGGAGAGAGAGAGAGAAGAAATGGGAGTAGGAGGGAGACAAGACAGGGACTAAGGACTTCAATGGACTCGTTTGTCCCTTTCACGCTTGAAATCAGCTCCACTTCTGGACTCAGACTCAGCTCATGTTCCCACACTTAAACCTGCAGGTGTTCTAACTAATATAGTTCCTGAGAATTCTTTCTCTAGTCACATTAAGCTATTAAACTACTTGTTATTCAGGTTAGAATGCATTTTTTCATACTTACCTCTGCATTATGCACACATACTCTCTATTTCAGTTATTTATTGCTGTGTAACAAACTACTCCAAAACTTAGTGGCTTAAAACAGTCTTTCATTTTGCTCATATTATTGAGAATCAGGAGTTTATAAAGGGCCTGGCTCCATGTGGCTTCAGCTAAGGTGTCTGGGACCTTAGAAGTCATACTTCTAAGTCTCTTCATGTACATGTCTGGTGCCTAAACACAAGGCTCCCTGGACTCTCGTTCTCAGTGTGACGTCCCATCCTCAGAGTCTCTTGCCAAGGCTCAGACTTCTCACACCCTACGGGCTTCAAGCAGGGGCTCTTCTGCAGTGGCTTATAAGAAGAAACATCCTAAAAGCAAGAGTTCCAAGGGGCCTAGGTGGAAGTGTAACGTTTCTTAAGGTCTAGCCTCAGAAGTTACACAGCATCAACTCTGCCACAGTGAGAGGCAAAGGGCCAGCCCAGTTAAGGACTGGGGACCACATAAAAGCAGGAATACCATGAGGTATGGCTCATGGTCTCAGGAGAGATCTTTAGAAACCAGATATCACCCACCCAACTCTGTCTGGAATTGGATGTCCTTGTTGTCCTGGTTATTCCTACATACCCCTGGGTTCTTAGCACAAATACTCCCTTCTCTGACAAATCTTTCTTTCTTCCCATGTACCTACTTCTGTCACAGTGTGTTATATCTCCTTGTAGTATGATTTATGAGTTTGTCTCTATACTAGGCTCTAAACACCTTGAGGGGGTTAAAGATGTCTTAATTCATCTTTATATCTGAGACCTTAACTTATCGCTGGTGCTCAATAAATGTTGTCTGGGTGAACAAGCATATATATGTCAACACATTTACTCTGCAAGTTGAAAAAAATTGCAGAAGATGGATTCAAGTGGAACTCTTGCTCCCAGAGAAGTTTCTGGGTCAGGACTACGTCAGCTTGTGGACTATTTCCCTACATGATATTTTCACACATGATGTCAACTAATATCAGGATATAAAAAATCGACTCAGCCCAAAGTAGTCAAAGCAACTGATGTCAAAGTGTTACAGGATCCTGTCACCTCAATGAGCCCTGTCCTTCTCACACACTTCAAGAAAACTTGTGAAGTCATACATTTATCTAGTCAGGTCCACAAAAAAAAAAAATGTAGCACAGGACAAAACACAGCTGGGATTTAGTTAGAGGAAAATTATTTTCCATGATTTTTCTAATTTGATATTTCATAATATTTACTAAGGCTCCATGTGACTATGAGCTATGAAGGTACCGCCCTTACAAGGATGCATTATACAACCCTCTGCAGATGAGAAGCTGATACACGTGAGCTGATATACGCGAAAATATAGACACTTGCATGTAAGTTCCAATAACCACGAGGGTGAGATACACATCCCAATCATTGCCAACAGAAAATTAGATTATTCTAAGCTTCCTTCCTTTCACCTTACTAAGTGTAAATCTAAGAAATCACAGGAATTTATGTGTGTGTATGGTTCTGTGCGTATATGTGATAAGAACACATTACATGAAATCTACTCTCTTAACTAATTTTGAAGTACATGATCCCATATTGTTAACTATAGACACTAGGCTGCACAACAACAAATCTGCAGGACTAATTCACCTAGCATTACTGAAACTTAGTACCCACTGAGCAACAACTCATAAAAAAAACAAAAACAAAAACAAAAACAAAAAACCAAACAATGAAAACAAAAACCAAAGGGATACAACATTCTGGAAGGTGTTGGATATGTCTCTTTTTTCTTTATTCTGGTTAAGGTATCAGAGGTGTTTGCACATGTCCAAACTCATCAATTTGTACACATTAAATATATGCAGTTCTTTGTATATCAATTACACCTTAATAAAGCTGTTTCAAAAGAAATCAGTCAAAAATTTTCATTTTCTACTGTTATACTTTGTTTCTGTAAAGAATAAGGAGGGACATACTTGAAGAAGGAACTAAGAAGACCAATGAAAGGAAAAAAAAAAAAACAACACAGAAGATAACTGAATGCTGAAATCAGTAAAGAGGACAGATCCTTAGAGAGAAACAAGGAAAAAGAAAACATAATTTGGGATAGGGAATGGGTTGAATGAAAACCCCACAGCAACCTGGAAAAACTCCGAGATAGAATTTTTTTCAAATTGTGGTTTGACCCACGCTGCCGCTTAATTAAATGTTAACATGCAGGTTAAGCTCAGCAAGACATTAGAAATAGTAAGATAAGAAGATGAATCCACAGAAATATTTAGAGAACAGCAAAAATACAATTAAAAAGAAAGCTAGAGGGACACCTTGGTGACTCAATTAAGCATCTGACTCTTGATCTCAGCTCAGGTCGTGATCTCAGGGTTGTGAGTTCAAACCCTGAGTTGGGCTTTCAGTTGGGCATGAAGCATACTTAAAAAAAAAAGGAAAGAAAAGAAAACAAAACAAAAGAACAACAACAACAAAAAAAGCTAGAAGCATATGACAGAGAATGAGAGTGATTCATGAAGCTATGTGATAATTGCCAGGATGTTCCAGGCCCAAAGCAAGACACACAGTGTAACCTGTTTGGATATTTACTAATTTGGCAGGCAGTGAGTGTTCCTACGCCTGCTGACTCTAAAACTTTATTGACATCACCTCTCAGAGAGGAGATGTTAGCATCTTTCATCAAAGTCTCTCCTCGAACACGAGAAATGGGTCACATGTATCCAAAATTTGTAAGAATTATAAACCAGAATTTGGATTCCTCAAGAGTATGGCTGTCAACTGGGAGACATCAAACACCAGGACCAGACTGTAAATTATCACAGACTTTGCAGACCATACTATCTGTCACAATTGCTTAACTCCGTCTTGTAGCATGGAAGCAGATAAATACAGTATGTACTGAAACTGGTATATTTTGTGTTTCAATATAGTTTATGTATTATGATGGAATTTTGAATTTCATTTGGTCTTCACATGTCACATTTTTTAATATGAAATTTATTATCAAATTGGTTTCCATACAACACCCAGTGCTCATCCCAACAGGTGCCCCCCCCACAATGTCCATCACCCACTTTCCTCGGCCTCTCCCTGCCGCATCAACCCTCAGTTTATTCTCAGTTTTTAAGAGTCTCTTAGGGGTTGGCTCCCTCCCTCTCTAACCTCTTTTTTTTTTCCTTCCCCTCCCCCATGGTCTTCTGTAAAGTTTCTCAAGATCCACATAAGAGTGAAAACATATGGTATCTGTCTTTCTCTGCATGACTTATTTCACTTAGCATCACACTCTCCAGTTCCATCCACGTTGCTACAAAAGGCCATATTTCATTCTTTCTCATTGCCAAGTAGTATTCCATTGTGTATATAAACCACAATTTCTTTATCCATTCATCAGTTGATGGACATTTAGGCTCTTTCCATAATTTGGCTATTGCTGAAAGTGCTGCTATAAACATTGGGGTACAAGTGCCCCTATGCATCAGCATTCCTGTAACCCTTGGGTAAATTCCTAGCAATGCTATTGCTGGGTCATAGGGTAGATCTATTTTTATTTTTTTGAGGAACCTCCACACTGTTTTCCAATTTGCATTCCCACCACCAGTGCAAGAGGGTTCCCGTTTCTCCACATCCTCTCCAGCATCTATAGTCTCCTGATTTGTTCATTTTAGCCACTCTGACTGGCATGAGGTGATATCTGAGTGTGGTTTTGATTTGTATTTCCCTGATGAGGAGTGACGTTGAGCATCTTTTCATGTGCCTGTTAGCCATCTAGATGTCTTTAGAGAAGTGTCTATTCATGTTTTCTGCCCATTTCTTCACTGGATTATTTGTTTTTCAGGTGTGGAGTTTGGTGAGCTCTTTATAGATTTTGGATACCTGCCCTTTGTCTGATATGTCATTTGCAAATATCTTTTCCCATTCCATCGGTTGCCTTTTAGTTTTGTTGATTGTTTCCTTCGCAGTGCAGACGCTTTTTATCTTCATGAGGTCCCAATAGTTCATTTTTGCTTTTAATTCCCTTGCCTTTGGAGATGTGTCAAGTAAGAAATTGCTGCGGCTGAGGTCAGAGAGGTTTTTTCCTGCTTTCTCCTCTAGGGTTTTGATGATTTCCTGTCTCACATTCAGGTCCTTTATCCATTTTGAGTTTATTTTTGTGAATGGTGTAAGAAAGTGGTCTAGTTTCATTCTTCTGCATGTTGCTGTCCAGTTCTCCCAGCACCATTTGTTAAAGAGACTATCTTTTTTCCATTGGATATTCTTTCCTGCTTTGTGAAAGATTAGTTGGCCATCCTTTTGTGGGTCCAATTCTGGAATCTCTATTCTATTCCATTGGTCTATGTGTCTCTTTTTGTGCCAATACCATGCTGTCTTGGTGATTACAGTTTCAGCAATCAGACAACAAAAAGAAATCAAAGGCATCAAAATTGGCAAAGATGAAGTCAAGCTTTCACTTTTTGCAGATGACATATTATACATGAAAAACCTGATAGACTCCACCAAAAGTCTGCTAGAACTGATACATGAATTCAGCAAAGTCGCAGGATACAAAATTAATGTACAGAAATCAGTTGCATTCTTATACACTAATAATGAAACAGAAAGAGAAATAAAGAAACGGATCCCATTCACCATTGCACCAAGAATCATGAAATACCTAGGAATAAACCTAATGAAAGATGTAAAAGATCTGTATGCTGAAAACTATAGAAAGCTTATGAAGGAAATTGAAGAAGATACAAAGAAATGGAAAAACATTCTGTGCTCATGGATTGGAAGAATATTGTTAAAATGTCAATACTACCCAAAGCTATCTACACATTCAATGCAATCCCAATCAAAATTGCACGAGCATTCTTCTCGAAGTTAGAACAAGCAGTCCTAAAATTTGTATGGAACCACAAAAGACCCCAAATAGACAAAGTAATATTGAAGAAGACCAAAGCGGGAGGCATCACAACCCCAGACTTTAGCCTCTACCACAATTTTTTTTTTAATTTGTTTAGCAATTTAAAAATGTAAAAATAATCTTAGCTTTCAGGCCATACAAAAATGGGGGGCAGTCTGGATTTGGTTCATTGTAGTTTGGTGATCCCTCATACAGACTAACTCTAGTTAGTGACAGAATAAAGGGATCAATTCTTTTTGCACCTATACATATCCAAAGGTGTCAGCTAGAGTTACCTTATCTTGTTTTTAAATCTGATTAGTTTGGACTACTATTCCACAAGTTGGAAAGCAAACGTCCAAAGTCTTCTCTCTCTCTCCCGCTTTCTCTTTCTTTGTGCATATGTGCCTTTGCCTATCTCTGACATCACTCTCTATCTCTATCTCTGTATCTCTCTATGTCCCTCCCACTCCCCCCACAACATTTATTACCCCTCTTTCAACTCATCCTTCAGTTCCAATCAGCTACAATGTAGCAAAATTTCTTGTTGACCTACATTTGCTAACACTTAAATGGTTGGAAAAATTTTACCGGGATAATATTTTGTGTCATGTGAAAATTACATTTAATTCAAATTTCTGTGACCACAAATAACATTTTCTTTTGGAATACAATCTGGAAATTGCATTATAATGTTTTTATATGCAGGAAAAGAAAAGAGTTCTAAGAATCAGACAGCCCTGAGTTCAAGTTAGAGCCCCACCAAATGAGTACTATATATAATCATTGCTAAGCAACACAACTAAATTTCAAAGTAATTTAAAAACACTTTTTAAGAGGGCACCTGGGTGGCACAGTCAGTTAAGCATCCAACTTCAGCTCAGGTCATGATCTCATAGCTTGTGACTTGGAGCCCTGCATTGGGCTCTGTGAAGACAGCTCAGAGCGTGAACCCTGCTCTGGATTCTGTGTATCCCTCTCTCTCTGCCTTTCCCTCACTTATGTTCTGTCTCTCTTTCTCTTAAAAACAAATAAGCATTAAAAAAAAAGTTTTAATAAAAAAATTAAAAAAAAAACACTTTTTAAGCAAAATTAATGGAGTCCTATTTCAATTAAGTCATTCAGCCAGCATTTAAGCCTGGTCAATGACACAGCTGAGATTCAAACTCAAGTCAGATTCTGGAAACTTTCTTCCTCTAACAATGATGCATTATAGTTTTCTATAAAGTCATTTTTTCTTGCGTAGGCAGTTCTATGTAGGGACTTCTACAATAATCAGGATTATCAGAATAGAGAATGATTTCCTCATGGCGCAAAATCTCAGAAGAAACTGAGGGTCAGAGAGCTAAAATGAATTTCAGAAGAATCCTTGCCGTTTTCCCATGCTCTGCCACAGGGAATCTAACTGGATATGGATGGAAAGAAGTGTAACAATTGCTTGTTTGTTTGGTTTTTGGTTTTTTTTTTAATCAGAAAAAGGTAATGGTCAACAGTTTTAAGAAATGGACAAGACAGACACAACAATAGAAGTGAGTGCACAAAGTCCTGGCTCTGAGAGTCCAGGGAGCACAGACAGTGGGGAGAATGTCTTTCAGTGGCTCATTTCAGTGGAGGGACCACCCCGACTTGTACAGAAAGCTTTATTACAGACCTTAAAAGAACCAATAAATGAAATATCAAAAATCACAGAGCAAAATACAAAAACCTGAAACACTCAAGAGGAGAAATTTGGAGTGTAGACACATAGACCAACCACCTAGATTCTTCTTAATTGCTCTAGCAATAAGTCCCTCAAGGTTTGCTACAGCTGCAGAGAGCCACAGCAAACTCTCCTTAGGGTCGTCCACATCTGATCACCGATCAGTTCTTGGGTATTAAGGCCCAATCATTTTGGCTCAACTTTGGGTGACTCTGATGGTCTGTGTTTGTTCCAGAACTCCTTGTCGAGTTGGGAGAGACTTTGCCATGCCTTTGACATGATTCGGTGTCTCCTTGGACCCAATCTTGCTTTCCTCTTCTGTCATCCAAAGGAGCTAATTCCTAATAAACATCAAGCAGGCTAAACTCCATCCTAGCATCTACATCCAGTGATGCCAACCACCAATAAACGATACTGAAATTGGTCGGAGAAAGCAGGTACCGTGAGGGGTTCTGGAGATGGATCACTTGCTGCCCAGCTGGCAATAAGGAGAGCCCACCTACAGCAGGCGGGACATCATGAGACCTTGTTCCCCAAAGAGAGCACACTTTCTCCAGGAGACACAGCAAAGGTACTACAGAACCATTGGCTACTACAGAACCATTGGCTACAACCATTGGCTACACGACGGGACCTTCTGTCCAAGGACCAGCAGTGAAGGAAAGGAATCACCATCTTGGCAGAAGTCACTGATCACCAAGGAGACATCAGACTGCGGTCACAAAATGGGGGTAGAGAGGAATAGGTGTGGCACCCAGGTGATCTCCTCAGGCTTGTTTTGGTAGCTTCTTGCCCAAATTGTGACTTCACAACAACAAAATACGAAATAACACTTAATGTTTTCCTGTGGAAAAATATCTGCAATCTAAGAATATTATCTCTGGCCCCAATTTTTTTCAATTACATATCAGCAGTAAAGAATCAGAGAATTTAATTAAAAAAATATGACTTAACAATATAAAAATAGAAATAAAGCTCCAAGAATGTACATTTTCCCACCATGAAACCATTTAACACCCTAAGAAGATTAAAAATTGAAGTCCAGTAACAGTAACTATTGGAGACGATGTGCCTGAAACTTGTCTCAAAGTTACATTTTGTGGTTTATAAAGTTGAAACTGTTGACATCTTCCACTCTTCTATGCAGACCCTGATTTTTGTATTTGAGAGACTATTCCTTCTGTAGGTGCTGAGATAACAGGGAAACTCAGAAAATTCTGCAAAATGAACAATATTTTCAGTCATTTTTCTATGCTAACCTGTACAAATTAGAACTCAAATGTTCTCACAGGTATTATTTCTTTCTCCATTCAGAGTATATTTCTTCAACAAATATTTTGGCAGGGTAAAACTCATCAAATAACTTCTCCATTCAAATTTTTTAATGTTTCGAAATCACATGCTGTAAAATTAGGCCTCATCAATTTTGTTTCACTCTGTTATTAAATATGAATTCAACCAGTAACAACTCCAATGAATTTTTTTTACCAATCAAGATGTTCCAAAGCACAAATAGGGAATTTCAAAATTATGTCTTATACATATTTGACCACTCATTCTTCAATCTGTTAAATTCCTACTTTGATTTTGTTGTAATTAAGTGTCATTGACTTCTCATTTGCAAGCTTTGTTGTCAATAACCATAATTCAATAAAAGTGTCAAAATCTGAAGTTTCATGGATTGTATCCATGAAACACTTGATTAAAGTATTCCAGCAGATTCTGATTTTTCAAAAAAGCAACCAGGATTGAGAAGATTCAGTTATAGGTGAATACATTCCAATGCAATAAGTTTCAATGTAGGTCACGTGTGATGACTTTCAAAATAATTGTTCTAAGGCTCAAACTTTCCTAAAATCTAAGTGATGATGGACAGCAACGAGAAGCACGTACACTCTTGAAGAATATCTATATTTATTTGCAACTGTGATTAAACATAACATAAAATTTACCATCTTAATCTTTGTAGGTGTACAGTTTATTAGTGTTAAGTACATGCACAACGCTGTGCAACCAATTCAGAGAACTCTTTCATCTTATAAAATTGAAGATTTATACCCATTGAATAATTCCTCACTTCCCCTTCTCCCCAGACACTGGCAACCACCACCCTACCTTCTGTCTCTTTTCATTTGACTGCTCTAGGTACATGTAAGTGGAATCACACAGTATTTGTCTTTCTATGGCTGACTTAAATTTGACTTACCATAACGTCCTGAAGGCATGTATCAGAATCCCCTTCCTTTTTAAGGCTGAATAATATTCCCTTGTATGTATTTACTGTTAACCTTCAATATAAAATTGTCAGTTATTTTACCAGAAAAAAATGTGGTTTTTTTTTTGGGGGGGGGGGATAGTAGAGAACTGCAATTTGGTGCAAGCATGATATGGCAAAACCATAGTCAAGGCAAACAAAGGAGAGAAACATTATTTTACAAAGAAATAGGAGGAGGTTGGCAGGAATCGTTTTGAATGGAAGTCCACTGGAGTTCAGGTGATGACAGTTTCTCATTGGCTGAGCTGCAGGGGGAGTCGACTTCTTACAGGAAATGCAACGTACATCTTTTCCCCGTTGAGGTCTGTAACTGACAATTCTTTCCATAACCGACGTCAAATGGTATGGCTCCTCCTTCTAGCCTTCCAACTCTACTTTAGTGAGGTCTCTCTTTATTAATTTCCACAACACCACTGACAGGCTCTTTCCTTGACCAAACTTTAATTAGACTCCTCTGAGCCCTCTTCTCAAATAAGCCTCAACCTCGGCCTCTGTCCTTGCTGAGGCTGCATAGCTCAGTCTTAGCAAGAATCCTGCTAAGTCAGTATGAAGACAATACTCAACTCTTGATATCTGGTCACTCTTGATATCTGATTAAGTTCCTCATCCCCCTCTGATATTTAATCCCTTGGCCTGTTTTCAGCATGAACCCTGCTGAGTCTAAGTTGGTTCAGCAGGAATACCCTCCCTTGATGCCTCCTCTTTAAAAATTCACTAACTACCTCACTCTGCTCATTGACTATAAATTCCCACTTGTCCTTTTATTCCTGATTTCTTTCCCTATTGAAATGCCCCTGTTGCAATAGTCTTGAATGGAGTTTCCATTACTGTTTGAACAAGTGTCAGAATAATTTCATCTTTAATAGCACAGTGTGTTTATCCACTCATCAGATGGACGCGGGTTGCTTCTGCCTTCTGGCTGTTGCAAGTAACACTGCTATAAACATGAATGGACAAATATCTCTGAGACCTGGCTTTCAATTCTTTTGAGTATATACCCACAAGTGAAATTGATGGATTACATGGTAATTTTTTGCCCAGCTTTGTGAAAAATCCCTATCCTATTTTCCACAGTGGCTATATCATTTTACATCCTCCCCAAAAGTGCACAAGAGTATCAATTTCTCCTTGCCAACACTTGCTATTTTCTGGGTTTTTTTTATTTATTTGTTTGTTTTTTTAGAGTAGCCATCCTAATGGATGTGAGGTAGTATCTCATTATGGTTTGATTTATGTTCCTGTAAGATTGGTGACGTTGATTATCCTGTCATATCTTTCTTGGCTATTTGCATATCTTCTTTGGAAAAATGTATATTCAAGTCCTTTGTACATTTTTTAAAAATTTTATTGTTTATTTTTGAGAGAGAGAGAGAGAGAGAGAGGGAGGGAGGGAGGGAGAGGGGGAGGGGCAGAGAGAAAGGGAGACAGAATCCAAAGCAGGCTCCAGGCTCTGATTTGTCAGCACAGAGCCCAACACGGGCTTGAACTCACAGACCATGCAAGACTGACCTGAGCCAAGGTCAGACGCTTAACCAACTGAGTCACCCAGGTGCCCCCTTTGTAAATTTTTAATTGGGTTGCTTGTTTTTGTTGCTGAACAGTAGGAGTTCATTATATGTTCTGGATATTAACCCCTTATCAGATATACAATTTGTAAGTATCTCCTATTCTAGAAGCTATCTGTTCACTCTATTGATTTTGTATTTTGATGTACACAAGTTTTTAACATTGATGTAAGTCAATGTATCTATTTTTACTTTTGTTGCTTGTGCTTTTGGCGTTATATCCAATAAATCATTGGCAAAATTATGTCATGAAACTTTTTCCCTATGTTTCCTTCTAAGAGTTTGGTAGGTTTCTCTTTTATGTTCAGATCTTTCATCCATTTTCAGTTAATTTTTGTATATAGTGTTTGATTTGGTAAGGGTGCAACTTCATTCTTTTGCATATGGATACCCAGTTTTCCCTCTGTTGAAGGGACTGTTCTGTTCCCATTTAATAGTTTTTTCATGTTTGTTGAAGATCATTTGACCATATATGTGAGGGCTTATTTTGGGGTTTTCTATTCTATTCCATTGATCTATATGTATGGTTTTTACCACTAACCACCCTATTTTGATTACTTTAGCTTGGCAATAACTTTTGAGTTAAGAAGTGTAAGACCATCAACTCTGCATTTTTTCAAGATCGTTTTGGCCCTCTGGCGTCCCTTGAGATTCCATTATGAATTTTAGGGTAGATTTTGTAATACCATTTACAAAAAAAATGTTAATGGAATTTTGATAAGTATTACATTAAATCTGCAGATTGCTTTGGGTGGTATAGACATCTTAACAATTAAATATTCCAATCCATCAGCACAGGATGTTTTTCCATTTATTTGTGTCTTCTTAAAATTTGTTTAAGCAATGTTTTGCAGTTTTAAGTATATGTATCTTTTGCCTTGCTGGTTAAGTTTATTCCTAAGTATTTTATTCTTTTTGATGCTTTGAAAATGATAGTTTATTTTTAATTTCCTTTTCAGATTATGCACTATTCTTGAATAGTACGGTACGCAGTATAAAGAAATGCAACTGATGTTGTGTATTGGTTTCTTATCCTACAAGTTTGCTAAGTTCTTTTATTAGTTCTAACAGGTTGTGGGTTTTTTTGTATATGTGCAATCTCTAGGGATTTCAACATACAAGATCATATTGCTGCAAACAGAAATAATATTACTGCTTCCATTCCAATTTGGATTCATTTTTTTCTTTGTTTTGCCTAACTGCTCCTTCTAGGATGTCCAGTACTCTGTTGAAGAGAAGTGGCAACAGCAAACATCCTTTTTTCCCCAATCTTGGAGGAAGGGCTTTCAGTCTTTCACCATTGATTATGATGTTAGCTGTGGGTTTTCACACATGGTGTTCCTTCTATTCTGTTGAGTTTTTATAAAGGGTGTTGACTTTCACCAAATGATTTTCTGCATCAAATGAGAAGATCATACAGGGGTTTTTCCCCTTCCTTCTGTTAATGTGGTGTATTATATTGATTGATTCCACTCTTTTCTTTCTGTCCCAAGGGAGGAGCTGGGAAATGGGTGCCATATTAGTTTTCCCTCCAATACTACTTATTATGTTTCCCCAACCCAAACTCAAAATATAAAGCCAGAAAGGTATTCCATTGAGAAATTTGTGTGCTTGTCAGGAGGGATACTAACATCAGGCTTTAATTTTCTGAGCTATAGGATTTCAAAGACCCATCCTATTCTGTTACTGGGTCAGAACATATAGAATGTTTTTCTGCAAAATTTGACTAGCATCCTTGGTAAGGCAAAGGGATTTCATGTCAGACAGTCTCTTTGGAACGCTTAAATCTAAACCTTGCTGAAGCTGCTTAGAACTGCACTGCAAAGAGCAGAGAGACTGAAGTTTTAATGTAGGCTTGACTGGACTTTTAAAAATATCTAGAAATGAAACTTTGTTTATATATGAAAATGGCCAAAAAAGCTATGGATCAGTTCAAAGACAGATGTCCCCAACTTACAATGGTTTGACTTAAGATTTTTTGACTTTATGATGGTGTGAAAGTAATTGGTTGGTCAGGTATACTTTGTGTATTTTCTATTTACAAGGTTTTCAACTTAACAATGTATTTATTGGGAGGGGACGCCACTGTAGTCGAGGAAGATCTGTATTGGACTGGGAAGGGGAGGGACGATGCAGCAAAGAGAGTGACAAGAAAAGAAGTAAATTGGTCTCTGCTTACACTCCTAAGTCCACCACTTTGAGCGTACTAGAGGTAGATGTGTAAATACACGGAAAGGTATCCAGGATGCACTGCCAACATTTAAAAAAAGGAGTGTTCATTTCATCTCGAAATTGCCATAGACAGCTTTGTAGAGAAGGTGATATTTTGGGGTGTGAGCTGGTACTGAAGGGAGGTGGAGTGTGGGGGTGAGGGCAACGTTACAGATGGGACAAACGAGAACACTGAAAAGAAGAATGTTTAAGATTTTCCAAGGAAAAGTTAAGCACCCAGTTCAATGAACACAGAAGGACTACAGAATGTAAAATGTTAAAAGATCTGGAAAAATATACTGATGTGTGATCCTGAAGGTCCTTCAACTAGAATTGAAGAGACGAGAACTTTGATGGGGAGGGAGATGGCAGTTTAGAGTAACAGCAGTGAAGTGTAATTTCCTGAACAGAACACTAAATGATCAAAGTAATGTTTTAGGATGTGTAATCTGACATGATGGAAGTCAAGTGGAAATGTGTCAGGAAACAACCTTAAGATTTCACCTACACCATATGCTCCCTCATCTTTGGGTTTCTTTAAAGCATTCCCCATGCAGTTTACCTGGGGCGCCTAGGTGGCTCAGTCGGTTAAGCATCCGACTCTTGGTTTCGGCTCAGGGCATGATCTCATGGGTTTGTGGCTTTGAGCCCCACATTGGTCTCTGCACTGACAGTGAGGACCCTGCTTAGGATTCTTTCTCTCTCCCTCTCTTTCTGCCCCTCCCCCACTTGCACTGTCTCTGTCTCTCTCAAAACAAGTAAATAAACTTAAAAAAATTTTTTAAAGTAAATAAATAAAGCATTCCCCACGCAAAGTTAACCTTCCACCACCTTCCTTCATTTCTAGCCTGTAAATAAATGCATTAACTGTAAATCCACAATTAGAACCCTGGTCATTTGACTCCCAAAACTCACATTTTAACCACCACAGAGTCAGTTCACAATCAGATCTATTATGAATACTCTTATATCACTACCATTTCCCTCATGATAGTGGGGAGATGGGAAGACTCTGTAAATCATGAAGGACTTTATTTTATTTCACTTTATTTTCTGCTTTCATCTCAGGATCATACTAACATGATCTTAACTTAAGAAAATATTGCTGACTCACCAGGAGTCCAAGAAATTAATCTGCACATCTCTAAAACAATCCAAAGTGAGAAACAGAATTTATATTGGTTCCCAAGCTGGAGCTGTCTTTGGTAATTTTATTCTTGTTTTCTTAAGTGCTCTGTGTTTATTCTTTAGTGAGAAGTCCTCACAGAATACCCTGCATATATTTTGACTAGGGTCTTAACTAGGGCCCTTTGCATTCACAGAATAAAATCAACCACTCCAAGGACCATGAGCCCAAGAGTCTGGTTTCCATTTTATCTTTCTGTAAAATAGAATGCTGTAAACTATGAGAACATGTGTGAATGTACCACTGGAAGGTGCCCTTCCTGAGTCTCTCTGGACCATCTTGAGGTTAGCCCTGTAAACATCTAGTGTTCATAACGAGAGTGACTGGTCTTCTTTTATTTTTTATTTTTTCTCCATGTTTATCTTACTTTAACTGCAAAGGTCTTTACAGACACCTGTTTAATGATTATGATAGTAAAATACTTGAATTTGTCGCTCTAACATAAATTGAATTCTTTAGTCAAGATCTCTGTTTGACAAACATAAATGTGTGACAAGATTACTGTTCATAACCACACCTTGCAATTGTGGACATAACTTGTAGCACAGCTTCTGCTTACAATAAACTCATTTGAATATTTTTCTCATTTATACACTGTGCTTGACTCATGTTTTTCAGCTGGGAACATGTAAAATCATATGCATTTTAGTTTACAAAAGAAGTGTGGCATTTTCCCCCTTTGATATGAAAACATTTATTAATGTTTGAATGGAGCTTTCAAAAGTCAAGCAGATTTAATTTGAAACTTATGAATAAAAGATTTGCACTTGGGTTAAATTTTTCTCCAAGGCACCTGTGTCTTTCCTTTATCGATCATTATGTTGCACAAGAAAGCTGTGCTAATTCACTGTACTGCTATTTTAATTAATGCTCAACTGAATTTATTCATTCAGCGATACAACACCAGCATCTGCAGGCATGGGTCAGTACTCTGAACTCTTTCTTCAGCATGCTTTTCTTTCTAGGGAGGACTTCATGCAAATGAGAGCAAAAATCCTCTCGGTTTCAAGTCATAATCAATTTAAATAAATTATTTTAGAATCAATTTAGGCAAAGACCTAAAAATCTGACGCTCAAGACTACCCAAGATTTTACAACAAAACTAATTCATAGTTTTCAACACGTCTCCCACATGGAAAGTATAAAATGTTGAGAAGTTAGAGATTAAGGAGGAGTTTTACAGAAAGCCATTGGGATGCTAGGAGTCCTACTATTCCCAAGAGGTCAGGGATGGGAGTTTCTACCCTTCACCTCAAACCTAGGGAATCCAATGGACACTTGGGAAGTTTAATACATGTCCTGGAAACTTGGGAGATGAAGTGGACGCATTTATGTCTCTTGCCTGAAAAGTGTAAAGAGGGAGAAGCTGACTAAAGAGGCCACTGGAAACAGCACTGGTAATAGCAGTTTGGGAATCAATTGCATTGCCTAAGAAGATATGGCCAAAGTAGCTGGTTCCTATGGTACACTATGCAGGAGAAAGTGAAACAGAATGAGTTTTATTCTCCCACAGGTATAAAGGCAAGGGACCTTGGAAGATCCCTTGAAAACTAGAATTGTATTTTCTGTCACCAAAAGCTTAAGAAGTCATAACTGCCCAGGCAATTAACTTAATATACTTACCTGTTTAGACAATTAGATCAGAGAGTTGCCAGTGAGGGGAAGAGGGTCTCAAGAGAACCCAGAAAACTTATCAATGAATGCATGAGTCAACTTTTCAAACAGCTCCTAGACCCAGGGAGCACTAAATCTAGTTCATTCACAACGTCTTTTGGAATGAAAGCATTTTTTGCTGTTCCATGTATCTTTCCACCAGGGCTGAAAATTTCCCAAGTTTCACTGGTCAAAAATGTATGGAAGAACCAAAGTTCTGGTAGTGGAAGGAGCAGGACTCAGTGAAGCCCTGCCCCTACTCCTGCATGCAATCCACTGGAAGCAAGTTCTAGCTAAGATATGGAATGGGAAAGTTGGCCTGCCAAACAAAGTTTTGAGATTTTGATTACTACTCTACACTGAACAAATTAATGATCAGATTGGTAATCCTTTGTGGGGAGAAGTTACAAAGAACCTTTCAATAACTGAGTGTGAGCAGAAGATTCATGAGGCCCAACCTAACTCTTTTATTCAGGTGGACAGAAGAACCAGTTCCAAAAAGTTGGGTTTGAATGGACAGTAGGGGGCATTGTTGCTAAAAAAGGGGATCTTCCTTAGTCAACATAGTGGTTTCACTTCCCTCACCACCTTCATGCGGCATAAACGTGCTTGTTAAAAATCTGTACATTTTCTACAAACCAGTCAGTTCTTTGTCTTCTTAAAAGTTATTCCAGGGGCGCCTGGGTGGCGCAGTCGGTTAAGCGTCCGACTTCAGCCAGGTCACGATCTCGCGGTCCGTGAGTTCGAGCCCCGCGTCAGGCTCTGGGTTGATGGCTCCAAGCCTGGAGCCTGTTTCCGATTCTGTGTCTCCCTCTCTCTCTGCCCCTCCCCCGTTCATGCTCTGTCTCTCTCTGTCCCAAAAATAAATAAAAAACGTTGAAAAAAAAAAAAAAGTTATTCCATAAACCCAAAGGGCTGTGATTACTGAAAAAGTGATCTTGGCACCACCAACAAGATTATATTTACTGTTGTCCTTGCTCTACTTGCTCAGTGTTCTGTAATCTGGCTTCACCTCCTGCCATATGCGTGGACTGTCTCTTTTCAAGATCATTCATGGCTTCTCTTCCTAGTTATGAAATGCAATGTAAAATGTACAAACTTTGCTTTAATGCAGCTAAACGCTCCTTTCTTCATTCCTCTCTTCCCACGACTTTTCTAACAACCCTCCAAGTTGGGTTTACTTTGTAAGAACTCAAGCTCTGCAGTCAAGACTTCTTGAGCTTCAAACCCTGATCCATCACCTGTAGCTGCGTGCCTTGGGATATCATTTATTCTCACTAAGCGTCCATTTCCCCACATATAAAGTGAGATCATAATAGTATATAACTAGGCACAGAGTCTATTATATAATAAAGTCAATGTTAACTAGCCTTTACTATTTTTATTGCCAGAATCATCTAGTATCTGCCTCAAGTCTCTACCTCGAACTCAATTCCTCATCCTACACATGAAATATTTGTATTTTCTGGAGTTATGTATGTGGGTCTCTTCTCTGTATACTTTACATATTCAATGCATTTCATTTCTATACCTGCAACTATCACCTATGTTCTTAAATTCACAAATTTCCTTCAGGCTCACACCTCTCTTCTAAATTACAGATCCAAATATATAGCTGCTTATTAAAAACTTCTGCTTGTTACCCATTACCTCCTCAAACAACATTTCTAAACTCAAAGTCTTCAACCATTCTTACCTTCCAATCCAATAAACACAGCCACATGCGTGTGCGTGGCACACACATACACACACACACACACACACACACACACACAAAGACATGCACAACCCTTTCTGGTACTTCATTTCCTAGCTAGGTACTAACATAAAAAACATCCAGGTCACTTATGCCAGAAATTGATGAGTTCTCCTAGATTTCTTTTTGTCCCTCATTTCCCATCCCAATTTGTCACTAAACACTATGCTCTGCCTCCCAAATATTTCTTAAATAAGTCAACACTCCTCCATTCCAATTCTCATAATTAGAGAAAAATAAAGGCTTCTGGACAAAACACACATAGTTCTTCACGGTTTAGCTACTACCCATCTTTTCTCCCTTAAACCTTGATTATCAGCTACATGCAACTATTATAGTTTCCTGAATGCATCAGATTTCTCTTTCTTTCTTGGCTTTGAATACTGTGTTCTCCATGCTTGGGCTGTACCACTTGAGTATATAGTTGATCTAAAACAAGTACAGACAAGCTGAGCACTACTGACCACGTCATCTCAACAATGCGTGCATGTAAGTATCATCACCATTCCCTTTTTAGAGAGAAGCAAAGAAGCTCAGAGAGGTTAAGTAACTTGCACCTGGTCCCTCACCTGGCAATGGTCAGAGCCACTTCTGGAATTATTTAGGTGCTAGGTAAATGTTGGTTAGCTGTTGAATCTTGGAAATTATTATTCCTGTTATTTCTCTTCTAAAGGACATCAAAATAGATTTTCAAAACTTTTGAGTAACATCCAAAATCTTATAACTGGTTCATAATAAAGCAGAACTTTAAATCTTTTGTTATACTTGGTTACCTTTTCCAATTCATTAAAAAAAATTGCAAAATAAATCATTATGGTACAAAGTGACCACAATTCTGTTCAAACAGTTCCCCCTCACCATTCTGAACATGACTTTTTTCCATTCCTTTCAACAAAATCTGAATAAAATACTATATCCCTCTCTAACAGAACTTCCTGATCTTCCAGTTTATGGTGATTCACTCCTTTTTTAAAACCCTGTGACATTTCCAATCTATATCATCTGGGCTAAAACTTAATCCTAGATGACTTTCATTGCTTCTTTCTAAATCCTCTTTATAGCAATTATCTTTCATTAAGGTATAAATTACAGTTCTTAGTATATAGTTTTCTGAGTTTTGCTAATGCATAGTCACACTAAATAACCAAAATCAAAAACATAGAAAAATCCATTAACACACAAAAAATTCCCCCGTTCCCCTTTGTCATCATTCTTCCCTCTTACCCCAGTCTCTGACAATAATTGATCCATTTTTGGGGTCTATACCCTGATATTGTCCAGGATGTCATACACATGGAATCATGCAGTATGTAACCTATGGGAGCTGCCTTCTTTCACTTACTAGAACACATCTGAGATTCGTCCATTGGTACATGTATCAGTAGTTTGTTCCTTTTCTTTGCCAAGTAGTATTCCATAGGGTGACGCACCACGATTTGTTCATCCATTGACCTGTTAATGGACAAGTTATTTTCAGTTTTTGTCAATTATGAAGAAAATTAACACAGTATTTGCATACAATTTTTACATTAAAAAAGTATTTGTTTCACGTGGGTGAATTCCCAGAAATGGGATAGTAATTGAACCTTTAACATTTTTAAGGGATTACCAACCTGTTTACCACAATTAATGTACCATTTTGCATTCTCAACAGCAAATTGTGAGCATCCCAGTGGCTCCACATCTTCACAAACACTATTATGTTACTAAAAATCCTTGCCACGTTAATAGTAGTTATTTCATCATGCTCTCAACTGAGATTTCCCTCGTGACTAACGATGTTTAGCATTTTTTTACATGCGCTTATTTGCCATCTGCATATCTTCTTTGCTTAAGGTATCAGTGTTATTTTTTTTCAAAAACATATTTCAATTATTGTTTGTTTTCTTCCCATTGAGTTCTAGGCGGTCTTCATTTATTCTGGATACAGATTTCTTATCAGATATGTGATATTAAATATTTCCTTTCAGTCTATAGCTTGTAGTTTTATTTTCTTAAGAGTGTCTTTCAAAGAGCAGCAGTTTTGAAATTCTCTATGTTGATAAATTCCAACATATCTTATTTTTTTTTCTTTTGTAGATTGTGTTCTGGTAGTATAACTAAAGAAACCTTTGCCTATGCAGAGTCACAGAGATTTTTCCATGTTATTTTCTAAAACTTTTACATTTTTGGATTTTATTTTTAGGTTATATGACCCATTCTGAGTTTAAGAATCAAAGATTTTGTTTTGCTATTTGCATACAAATTTCTAATTGTTCTAGCATCATTTGTTGAAAAGATGGTCATTTCAACCATGAATTGCCTTCACTCCTTTGTTAAAATTCCATTGATCATATGCCTTAGGTCTATCTCTACTATTTCTTTGATCTTTGTATCTGTAATTTTAGCCACACTGCTTTGAATAATATAGCTATAGAAGTCTTACAATTAGGTAGTCCAAGTACTCCAAAAAATTTGAAAAATTCTATTCTATTCTAATTCCATTGCCTTTCCACATAAACTTTAAAGTCAGAATGTTGATTTTTAAAACGATATTTTGTTGAATTTTAATTTAGACTGAGTTGAAGCAAATGAGCAATTTAGAGATAAATGACATAGGTAATAACTCTTATAATTCATGAATAATGTATATATCTGTTCAAATATTTCATTTACCACTGTTTTTTTAGTGTTCAGTGTACAGAATTTGCACACATTTTATTATACACACACCCAATTATTTCATGTTTTTGGTACTATTATAAATTATGTTTTTAAAATTCAAAATAAATAATTTTTAATATATAGAAATGTTATTAGTTTTTGGGTATTGGCTTTATATCCTGAAACTGTGCTAAACTCATTTTTTTAGTTTCAGTGGTTTTGTGGGTTTTTTTTTAAGTTTATTTATTTTTGAGAGAAAGAGAGCAGAGGGGCATAGAGAAAGGGAGAAAAAGAATCCCAAGCAGGCTCTGTGCTGACAGTGGGGCTTGAATGCAGGACTTGAATCCACAAACCATGAGACTGTGGGGCTCAACATGGAACTCGAACCCAGGAACTGTGAGACTCAGTGATCTGAGCTAAAACCAAGAGTCAGATGCTTGACTGACTGAGCCACCCAGGCACCCCTAGTTCTGTAGCAGGATTCTCGCATAGAGAGTCGTGACATGGAGGCTTTTCTTTCCAGGAAGCAACTTTACTCATGCCAGCACGGCTCATCTGGGTTTGTACCTGAAGAACTGAGCCCCGAGCACCATGTGGTGTAGTTTATTATACATTTTTTATTTGTCTCCCATATACAGTTAACACACAAACATGAGGTCTGATTAAGTGGTCTCATGTTACAAGGTCGTGAGGGATGTTGTCATGTATGCGTATAGGCAGGTTGCCGTGAGGTTTTTTGGGTGTTTTTGTTTTTGTATTTTTTATTACTCAGGGAGGAGACCCTACCACAGTTCCAGTAGTTTTTTTGTAAACTCTTTGATATTTTCTAAATAGATAATTATGTGGTCTGAAAATAGAGATTGTTTTATTTCTTTCACTCCTACTGGTATGAATTCATATCTTTTTCTCACCTCAGTTTACTGACTAGAACATAGAGTACAATATTCATGAAAGTGGTAGGAGTGGGAAAACTTGTCTTGTTCTCGATCTTAAGAGACAAGCATTCAGTTTTCCACCATTAACAAGTTAGTTATCTTCTTGTGGAGACAGATGCCTTCCATCATGTTGAGGAAGTTTCCTTCTGTTCCTACTTTGCTAAGAGCTTTTATCATGAATGGATATTGAATTTTGATGAAGTCATTTCGGCATCTTCTGCGAGGATCAAATGATTTTTCATCTTTAGATTGCTGGTGTGATAAATTATACTGATTAATTTTTTAAATAGGCTCTACCCTCGACCTGGGGCTTGAACTCATGACCCTGGGATTATGACTCATGTGCTCTACTGACTGAGCCAGCTGGGCACCCCTGGTTAATTTTCAAATGCTGAACAATCATCACATTCCTAGGATAAACTTCACTTTGTCACAAGATATGCACACACACATACACACACACACACATACATATATTTCTATATATGTTATATAATATTAAATTCTCATCCTGGGAAGATGTATATTTAGAAGAACAGGGTAGTCTGTCCTGTTCCACGTTTAAATCAGAGGCTGGAACAAAGCAGTAGAGTGCAAGGTCACCAGTACGCTAGTGACAAGTAGCCATATTCAAAATGGCACTAAAGAGATAGACACAGATTATGTAAGGTCTTAACTACTAGGGTCAAAAACATACAATGTACATATATATATTTTTAAGAAAAAAAACAATCTTGGGCTGTTTTCTGCAAGGTAAACAATATACCGAAATATGTTATGAATGACAACTTAGGGCTTTGATAGTTTTATACCACATTAAAGTATGAGAATCTAAAATATGAAAAGTGACAATCTTGCTGTGTAGCACTCAAAATATGTGTCTCTTCCATTCAGAGTACAATTTATAAATACATTTATATTTTTGTACATATATACCCTAAGAATTAAAACCTTATTCTGTCTGGAAAACCTCAAATGGTTTTAAAACTATGAAATTTTTTATATTTTAGCAATGAACACATAATCAAATACCCAATCATCAAAAATAAGGTTAACATAGGATTTTACATAAGTTGCATAAAATGTAATAAAATTTAAAAATTGGGAAATTTAACCAAGAGGTTAAAGAGAAATAATGTTACAAAGGAGCTAGAAGCATTGGTAATGTTTTCCAAAACTAAATGACTTGCAGTTTGAAAGGAGATTGTATTTGTTCTAAGAATTAAAAATCAGAGACTCTGCAGGCAGGCGAGTGTTCTCTCTAGAAGTAATGAATTCCTCCATCACTAGGGTTGTTTACGCTAGAATGTATGGACACTTCCCAAAGATGATGTAGACAAGATTCAAGCAAAGAGGTGAAAATCTGGAGGGAGAGAGAATAAAACTATCACATAAATGACCCACAGGCTGTATTTTATCTCCTCCATCTGGAGGCTATAGTTCCTGAAACAGACAATAAAATTGCAACAGTCGTGCTCTGTTCTCTTGATTTCCTTGGCAACCGTGAGCATAGTTATGCTTTCAAAGGTTACAAACGTTGGTGTATTCTCCAGTGGGAACACCAGGGCTACCTTAAGGACTCTCCTTGGTCAAAATGCCCCAGAAGGTATGAATTTGTTCCTGAATTATATGGTAGCAGGGATTGTTTAGATTCTTTACAAGGAGGTTTATAAAGAGGATCTGAGGTCAAATGAGCCAAAGAACAGGATACTCCCCCAACCACACTGTGCAGTGGCATCATACTAGCACATACCTGAGCCTTGCATGAAATCAGAGCCCAGCATCAGCTCCACAAACCCCCTCTTCCTTCTCTTCTCAGCCCAGAGCCCATGTTGAAGAAAGCAAAGTGCTCTAATAGACTGAAGCCAGCTAGAGAGTCACATACATGAATCACTGATCTATGAGAATTTAAGCTACGAAAAACAAAAAATATGACATGTTCACCAGGAGACTTCCCTTCCCTAGATTGCCATGGAATCGTATGGAGAACCAAACTCCAGGTCACACACTTCAGAAACTAGCATTTTTCAGAGTGCCACCTGCCTTGGGTCGCTGTCTGGGTCTCCTGTCGCTGCCAGCTTAAGTCTATGCTATCCACTCCAGTGAATTTTCCGTGGCCTATTCATGTAGTGCTTAGGGCCAGGATTGTTTGGTTTCATACCCTATATTCTGTCTTAAAGTTGAAGTCTTTAAGAGTTGCCCGTGGCCTTGGATGTAAGAATGTAACGTCCAGGTTGCCTGGATTCTGGCTGGTGTACCCAGAGAATGGGAGAGGAGGAAGGGGTAAAGTATTCTGTTGTGTTGTACTTGATAAAGCTTCTTTTTTCCTCTTGGTTAATAGGAAAATAGATACTTTGTAAATCTTCAGACTTGCTGTAGGCTTCATGTTTAATGGGGTAAAGGATATCCAATAGTTTTTCAAAGCACAGCACAGCTGGAATAAAATAACCCAAGTATTAGCAATTTGCATGCTCTATATAGAATTGGCCATATTTTTACTGAGTATTTAAACAATGCACTTAAAGCATAAGGTTTGAAACAAAGACAGACACACTAACTGCTTTCAAAGTGTTTCTGGTCCTTACAGTGATCTGCATAAGCCTCTTAATAAGACAGAAATCCTATTGGATTGAACTGTCTCACTTCAGCAAACCATCATATCACTCTGTAGCCCTCTTTTAGAGGTTGTCACACAATTCCTTGATTTTTCCACTCTTCTCTCTATATCTGAAAAATGGAAAACTTCAAATGTGATTTGATCTTAAAATCAACTTAAATGAATAAACATCATTGTACAAGATGCTGCGCAAGTCACATTTTGCTCCCTGCCTTCAAGGAAATCACACTAAATGTTTAGGAGAAGAAAATAAGCAAATAATGACTACAAGTTGATAAGTGACCACAGAAGAGGGTGGGCTTTATGGAGCTGGCTCTTGAAGGGTCAAGGAAAATTTCACAGAGGAGTTATGCCCAAGTGGGATTTTTAATGACAAATGGAAATTCCTCCCAACTGAAAATTAAGGATATTTCAGAGGGGAGATGATAGCTTTGTGTGTTCAGGAATCCACAAGTGACTCAACACGGCTGTCAGATAAATAAAGCACTGCTTGAGGGGATGGGTTGGCAAACTGCTAGAGAGAAAACTGGACAGATGGATGAGGGAGAGATCAGGAAGGACTAATGTGCAATGCTAAGAAGCTTGGACTTCACTCTGTACAGAATTGGAGGCCTTTGTTGGATTTTAATCAGAGGAACAGTTTGATGAGATTTTATTTTAAAAAGGAAGTTACACGAAGGCGAGATTAAATTGAGACAAGACTGGAGGCTGGGGGATCAGTCAAGATACTATCGAAGACTCGGGCAAAAAATAATTAAGGTTTGCATTAAAGTGGAGGGTGGATATATGGGGGTGCATTAAAGAGGTAATTTGTAGGTGGAAGCTACCAGACCAGTGATTGGAAATTGTGGCGGAGGGTGTGAGGGCTCAGGGGAGTGGGATATGTGTGAGAGAAAGATAAGGATAATTTCTAAATTTCTATTTAATTTTCCTCCCTAGAAACATTGTGCTCTACATCCTTGCTGCTCCAAACGTGGTCCAGGAAATTACTGGAAGCACTGGCATCAACCAGAAGTATACTGGAAATGTAAATTATTGGACTCCTTCACAGAACATCCGATTGCAAGGTCCAGGAATCTTGCTCTCCAGGTGGTTCTTATACATGCTACCATTTAAGAACCGCTGCTGCATGTGATTAAAACCAATATCCTATACATCCCTCCCATGAAAAGTTTTCCTTTCTCTCAGCCGTCTCTGACATCTCTATTTCTCGTTGTACTACTGCCTGAAGGCTAAACAAAAGCAGCCTGGAAAAGTGGTGTCAAATTTTGGAAGTGAGCAACCTTTTTCCAATACCAAATCTGAGGCTGAGTCCATATGGCTGTAGCAATTTAATGACAGCGTCGAGGTGTTTCACAATCCACTTGGTGTCATTCCAATATGGTGTGTGCCTACTTGTTATTGCATTAGACAAAAACACTTAACAAAGAATGGACACTGCAGTACTTGAACCTATGTCTATTTTCTCTCTACTGTTCTCATTTTGATACTACCAATGATGGCAGTATCCTACTGTGATGCCCTTTATTGTAAATGCCTCCATTGTAAATAGTGCAGGAAAGAGAAGCCGAACTTACAAGGCAATCCTGAAAGGATGGAAAACCTTGTTCCTAATTAGGCTCTTGAGTTTGAAAAACTCTATTCTTTTCATGAGAGGAAATACTTCAGACTGCGCATCAGGAAAAAGAGATGGTATATAAGAATTGAGAATAGGAGATTGACAGACGAAAGGGAATGTCCGATTTGTTGCATTTCTGAATAGAGGTTTTTCAGTGTTCTGCCTTAGATTGTTTCACACTATCTACTATTCTCTCCCTCTTTTTTTCTCCCACAATTGCAGTGTTTCGAGTTGTAACTTTCTCAATTCATCTCCTTCCTCTCAATTTATTAATCTATGTTCTGAATGAGAAATCCTTTTAAAGGAGCATGCTACTTTCTCCTTTTTCAAAGAAACATCCCAGTGAAATGAAAATGAAGATACCTGCAGAAAGAAAGGAAACAAGGGGGGAAAGCAAGGAAGACCACAGTTAGATAAAAGATAATGAAAGCCCCCTGCTGGGCTCTTACACAAATGGTAGAAGAGACAGTCCTGGGAATGCAGCAGACAAAAAAGGCAGAGCACTAACCTCCACTTAGGATTTGAAAGAAGCAAAAAATTATACCCTTTCTGCTCCCATGAAGGAACAACAGGACCACCTAGGAGGAATCAGAAGAGATGGGGCTCCCCCTTTCTTTCAACAGAAAAAAAGAGAGAATGCAAAAAATCTTGCAAATTATGTAAATTCTAATACGCTAAAACTATTTCTATAAGGATATTTTGGAAACTCCATTCAGAGTGCTGCCTCGGTCACAGTTGGTCCTGGAAGTTTAAACTTATCCCATAGATACTGCCACTGACTGACACAGCTTGGGATACCTTCTTGGAGGACTGTCTTAAGGACAGTATTTTCTTTCTCTTGCTCTGCAGTATTTTGGTGGTTGGTCGGTTGGTTGGTTGGTGTGGTAGGCTGTATTTATTGTGTTTGTTTTATTCTCCAATAAATAAACTGTAACGATGATGTGCAATGCAGAGCCCATGGTTGAATTCTGAGTATGTGGCGTGAGAGGTGCTCCTCCAGAGCCAAAACCTAACAATCTGGTACTCATGTGATCAGAGGCAGTAAGTTGACTCAATTCACCAATGACTTCCTGGGACTGAGCTTTTGTGTTTCAGTCCCAACTGAAGTTTATTTGTGGGATATACAGCTCCTATGACACACCACCAGTCTTCCTTCCTTTCCAAATATCTCAGAATGCTGGCTAATCAATCTTCCCAGTGAGATGCAACTTGGGTTTTGAACAATGGACAGGCAGGATATTTGTACCCACTTTCATGTGAACAGGGCCAAGGTGTTTGGTAGCATCGTATTTCTGGTTCACAACTGTGTTTTTAATCCATCTCTGGAAATCCTCAATTTTAGCAGTTGTGTAATTTTAGCCCTTTCTCCCCTTTCTTTATTGGTAATTACTTTAGGTAGATAAAAACACTGTACATTCCCATTTTTTATTCCCTTATACTCACATGTATATAGTATCTTCTTTTGATTTTTACGGAGTAGACCATATTAAACAGTGTTCTACCTCCTCCTTGAGGCTAGGCAAAATACGTAGGAGTAACAGAAGTGCTTTTTAAAAATTTTGCTTTTGTTTAATCCTCATTTGGTTGTTTAAAGCTCACCAAAGGATAGGAGACTTGCATAGGCTGGGGACTCTCCTAGAGGCTTCCATATATGTGCAGGAACACTGTGTCACATGTGGTCCTTCCACTCAGTGCCACTAGAGAAAGGATCACTTGGCTGCCTCCTCCCCTTGTGAGGGGCATGCAGACCCTCGATCCTACCACCCTGAGGAAGAAAACCAAGACTCCCCTGAGCCTAAATAGAGTTTAGAAGGTTAACTTGGCTGTTATTCTGGGAGGAAATCAGGACACTCTCAGAAGTCAGACCATATGGACAGCGATATGGAAAAATTTAACAACATGCCGTGTTCAAAGAAACATTCGGTGATGTTGGAATTTGGTGTGTGAATGACAGGGCTGTGTGTACCAAATACAGCACACAAATTCAAAGTGCAGGTGCAAACTGTAAAGCCCAAGACCAGGGGTTTCTCAGAGTATCAGAAAGGATCTGATAGCTAAAAAATGTAGATTTCTAGGTTTCACTCCCCCAACTAATAAAATCAAGGATCTTCTGGTAACAACCTCTCTTAAGAGCTAGCCTAATGATTCTGCAGAGGACTAAATTTGAAAAACCAGTGTATAATCCATCTTAAGGTTTTAAAAGGCTAAATGAATCAGTTTATTATTGCTTTTCAAGTTACTTCATAAATTAGATAAGCATTATTCTAACTTTGTACAATATATTTTGTAGGTAGAGCAAATATCGGACTACAGAGAGGCTGTAAAAATAAAAACAATATATATGTTAATTTCTCTTAAAGACACATTACTAGAACTGCTTATAAACTGAAAGTTCCAATTATTTTTTTTCTAGTTGCTTCGTTTCAGATGAATAGATTACTGGAATTCAGCAGCCATTAAAATAAAGTCAATTTCCTGATCATTATCAATTACATTTGCATGCTTCAGGTTCAAGACCTTTTAGTGTTTCCCAGACCTTATCCCTAAGTTAGTCAATTTTAAATATAAAATTCCTCTCTAATAGATATTGATTTTACCACGCCATTATTTAGGCCAGACCATTATTATTACATTATACCTGAAAAGCTTCTTAGCTGCTTATCGAGTCTCCAAAATTCCACGGCATCTTCATCATGACAACTATAACCTGCATTTACCCAATCTATTAAAGCAAGAACCTGATATGGGGTATAACAATTGGAATGAAAGAAGAGACAGTGTTCTTATTTGTAGATGCTATAGGACTGCACACCTAGAAAACTCAGAAGGCATCACTGAAAAGCTATTACAACTAATAACTGAGGTCACTAAGTTACCCAATAGCAAAGTAAATGTATAAAAATCAACAGCTTTCCTATGTAACAGGAAAAGAACTTACAAGAGATCATGGAAACAACATCATTCACAAAGTCATCATCTTTGCAGTGCTGGAGCAGCCCCAGGATCCTTGCGGAAGGCAAGTGGTCTATTCCCCCATCCAATGAGGAAGTGTAATTTGGCAGTGCTGGAGCCACACTTCCTACATTCGAATTCCAGCTGCTGCTTACTGGATATGTGATTTAAGGAGATTATATAAGCCTATGCCTCAGTTTCCTCATCTCTAAAATGGAATAATTAAAAAAATATTTCAGAGTTATATATATATATATATATTTATACATACATATATATATACACACACATACATATACATATATATGTAAAATGAGTGACGATTATATATATGACTATATGATTAATTCACTTATAACACTGGTGCAAATGGGAAACACTGAATTAATCTTCACTGTCATTATGCGGCACCTAATCTTCTGTAACAACACCAGTCTTGTGCAAGCACCTATGACACAGCATAGCTTCAGAAATAACCAAGACTGAAACTGACCATTTAAGATTCCTTCCAATCTTGAGATTCTATGGTTCACTGAAATTGTAACTTGGTATTTTTGTTTCTCATTTCCTCTATGGTTTTGGTTAGATTGAACACTGGAGGTTTAGTACATACATATTCATGTTCTCTCACCTGTAACAAACTAAATTGTAAAGGGGGATAGGGCAGTTTTAGCTAAAAATCTGCAAAACAGGAATCTGCTCTTTTCTCTTATACAATGAATGAAGAATTATGAAGGGAATGGCTGACACAGATGAGCAGAAGGAGAGCTGAGGAGGGACCTCTGCTGAGAGGGTTTGCTGAGCCAGCCTGGCTGAAAGGGCACTTAGAAAGGTAATGTGTTGTAATGCAAAGAATGTGGGCTCTAGTGCCAAAGGGCAAGGTTATAATCTAAACTCCTACATTTCCCATCTGGGGTAATTTAGTGGATCTCACTTAAACCCTGAGCCTCAGTTTCTTCATTTCTAAAATAAAAATCAACAGCATCTGATTCACAAGACTATTGTGAGAATAAAATTAGGACCTTGGCAAAAACAAAGTGCCCTGTGAATATCAAAAGTCAGGGGTTCGTCACCCCACGTAAATTTCTCTCCGTTTTCTAAAATGCAAGGCCTCCATAGGTGTCATTATACCTGAAATTATGCCATCAAGGATTCTTTTGTAGGAGAGAAAGCAATCTCTTCCAGGCATCTTTAGCTGTTACATCACATTCCCCTTGGTAAGAGAAAAGCCATGTTCCATGTGAACATAAGCCAGATTCTCCAAATAGCTGAAGGTGGATGCTGTGGAACATTTTCTTTATAAGCTCAGGCCACAGCTTAGTCCAGGTGAACAACACTATATATCTTTATGCTCATAATCTCTATTCATGAAAATTTCCATAGTGAATAAATAAAATTAGACCATGTGTTTTCCATTTGCATGGCTTTAAAAATAAACATAAAAATGTATCATTTTTTAAAGTTTAAATAGAACAGGTGGCTTTTCTGATATCCCCATTTTTTCAACCACTCACCATTTCTTTCTTTTACCAAATTAAAAAAAGAAGGTATCTAGATACACACTAGAGGTTCCAAGTCAAAAATAAGGATCACATTAAATAAATCTCCATAGTGACCACTCAAGAGATGTCCTTCCACTGGAGAGAATCCGCTTAGAGAAATTAACTTTTAGGAAAAAAAAAAGGGGGGTGGCTTTATATTGCAAGGTGAAGGCCTTGACTTGGAGAACCAAAACCAATAATCTGTATAGACACAAAAGTCTTTGAGATTATAGGTTTACCCTTTTAACACACCAACATCTGCTTAACAAATATTTAGATGATTAACAAATAGCTGCCTTGGGTAATTTTTTTTCTAGTGAATCAGCAAAAGTTTTGATCAAATAGACAAGATATTTTGATGCTAAGAAAATAGAGCTTAATAAAGTCTGAATTTCTAATGCTAGTTCCTTGAATGATATGGCCATGAGGGTTTTGTTTATTTGGGATTTTTCTTTTTTTCAGGGACAGAGGGAGGGAGACAGAATTGGAAGCATATGATCTGACTGCATTTGTTTTACCAGCCTATGAGGAATATGCTATAGAAATAGGAGTAGAAACCTAGATCAGCCCATAGAGGACTCAAATGGTAAGTTCTAGATAACTTTAAGTTTTACTGGTAGGTCGAAATTTTCATTAGTCATGAGCTGCAAGTAGAAAGAAGCATGGCATTGAGAACGGGACACAGACTTTGGAACTAGAGAACCTGAGCCCCAAACTCTGCTACTTTGATGCCAGAAGTGTAACCCTTGTGAGTTATTAATGTCCTAAACCTTATGCTCCCTAACAGTATCCTAAGGGCTTCTGAAAGGATTGGAAACAAATCTAAAAGAATAGAGAATCAAACATAAACTACTGGGGCTACAGCAAAATAAAAAGCATTTGCACAACGAAGGAAACCATCAACAAAATGAAAAGACAACTTACTGAATGGGAGAAAATATATCAAATGATGTATCTGATAAGGGATTAATATCCAAAGTGCATGAGAATTTATATAACTCAGAACCAAAACAAACAAAACCAATCTGATTAAAAAATGGGCAGAAGATCTTAATAGACACTTCCTCAAAGACATACAGATGGCCAACAGACACATGAAAGGGTGCTCAACATCACTCATCATCAGGGAAATGCAAATCATAACCACAATGAACTATCACCTTGTATCTGTCATAATGGCTACCATCAAAACACAAGAAATACAAGTGTTGGCAAGGATACAGAGAAAAAAGAACCCTCATGGGTTGTTGGTGGGAATGCTCACCCTACTCCTCAAAATGGGGCTTCCTCAAAAAATTAAAAGTAGAACTATCATGGGAAAAGATATTTGCAAATGACATATCGGACAAAGGGCTAGTATCCAAAATCTATAAAGAACTCACCAAACTCCACACCCGAAAAACAAATAATCCAGTGAAGAAGAGGGCAGAAGACATGAACAGACACTTTTCCAAAAAAGACATCCAGATGGCAAACAGACACATGAAAAGATGCAATGTCCCTCATCATCAGGGAAATACAAATCAAAGCCACACTGAGATACCACCTCACGCCAGTCAGAGTGGCTAAAATGAACAAATAGGAGACTACAGATGCTGGCGAGGATGTGGAGTAATGGGAACCCTCCTGCACTGTTGGTAGGAATGCAAACTGGTGCAGCCACTCTGGAAACAGTGTGGAGGTTCCTCAAAAACTAAAAATAGAATTACCCTATGACCCAGCAATAGCACTGCTAGGAATTTACCCAAGACATACAGGAGTGCTGATGCATAGGGGCACATGTACCCCAATGTTTATAACAGCGCTTTCAACAATAACCAAATTATGGAAAGAGCCTAAATGTTCATCAACTGATGAATGGATAAAGAAGATGTGGTTTATATATACAATGGAATACTACTTGGCAATGAGAAAGAATGAAATCTGGCCATTTGCAGTAATGTGGATGGAACTGGAGAGTATTATGCTAAGTGAAGTAAGTCAGTCAGAGAAAGACAGATATCATATGTTTTCACTCATATGTGGATCTTGAGAAACTTAACAGAAGAACATGGGGGAGGGGAAGGGGAAAAATAGTTATAAACAGAGAGGGAGGGAGGCAAACTATAAGAGACTCTTAAACACAGAGAAAAAAACTGAGGGTAGATGGGGTGGGGGAGAGGGGAAAGTGGGTGATGGGAAGTGAGGAGGGCACTTGTTGGGATGAGCACTGGGTGTTGTATGGAAGCCAACCTGACAATAAATTGTATTAAAAAATAAAATAAAAGTAGAATTATCACATGATAATTCCACTATTGGGCATTTACCCATAGAAAATGAAAACATGATTCCAAAAAGATATATGAACCTGTTTACTGTACCATTATTTATAACAGCCAAGGTATGGAAGCAGTCCAAGTTCATCAACAGATGAATAAAGAAGATATGGTATATACACCACACACACACAAACACACAAACACACACACATACACACACAGAGTGCAATATTATGCAGCCTTAAAAAAGGATGAGATTGTGCCATTTACAACAACATGGATGGACCTAGAAGGTATCATACTAAGTAAAGTAAGTCAGACTAAGAAGGGCAAATACCACAGGATTTCACTTAAGTGTGGAATCTAAGAAATGAATCAAATGAACAAAGGGAAAAGCAGAAATAGACCCACAAGTACAGAGAACAAACTGGGGGTCACCAGAGGAGATGGGCAAAATGGATGGAGAGTGGGAGGTACAGATTCCCAGATACGGAAAGAATAAGTCACAGGGATGAAAGGTACAGCGTGGCGAATATAGCGAATGGTATTCTAATAGCGTTTATAGTGACAGATGGTAGCTACACTTGTGAGTACAGCATAATTAATGTTGAATCACTATGCTGTATACCTGAAATTAAGGTACCACTGTGTATCAACTATACTTCCATAAAAATAATTCGATAAAATAATAGAGAATCACCTAGCATGTAAAAGTGCTGTATAATACTAGCTGGTATAAAACTTGCCCATAATAAAAGAAAGTTCTGTAATGGGGAGATGAATCTTGGTCCTGATTTTACCTAGAACCCTGATATAATAAAGGTGAAACATCAAAGCAAAAACAGACCTTGCCTTGGTCTATGTTTCTAGGGATGCTGTTCACTGGACATTTTTACTCTGGGCACAGGAAGCACCAGCAAATAACTGGATTCAACAACTGTGAGCTTCTTGTATTAAATAACTGCCTGGATTTATTCTACTTGGCAGTACACAAAGCCTACAGAAGTAGTCACTAGGAAAGGGTGACCCCACATGATAGGACAAACTGTTTACAACACGGTTACGTACTTCTGGTTTGAGTTCTCTATGTCTTTTGATGTGTGGTTCTGTGTCAGCCACTGATCACCCCTGTGACTCTCGCCCACAACCTCATGCCCCTGCTGTGAGTCCACGTGGGTACCAGAGCTGTGATAAAACAATCTGTGTGGAATCTCAACTCCTACGGCTGCAAATAATTAATTTCAGTTTTAATTTTTAAAAAATCAGTTACATTTTAGATACTCAAACCAAGTGTGACCAGGAAATTGTTAACATATTACTACTTTGAACTGCAATTCACTCCATTGCTGTGTAAATGCAGCAGCTATAAAAATGGTCGCCTGGGTGGCTCAATTAGTTAAGCGTCCGACTTCAGCTCAGGTCACGATCTCACGGTCCGTGAGTTCAAGCCCAGCGTCGGGCTCTGGGCTGATGGCTCAGAGCCTGGAGCCTGCTTCCGATTCTGTGTCTCCCTCTCTCTCTGCCCCTCCCCCATTCATGCTCTGTCTCTGTCTCAAAAATAAATAAATGTTAAAAAAAAATTTTTAAAAAAATGGCTTCCCCCTTGCAGGGTGCCTACTCTGTAGGAGATGCCCTACTTGATGCTCTCCTCATCTGACTTCCTCTAATCCTCCAAACAATCCTATGAGCTATGTGTTTTATCCCCAACTTGAAGATGAGGAAACTGGATTGCATACCTACGTAAATGAGATCTTCCAAATCATACAGCCCATGAGAAACAGATCTGAGGTTTGAATTTCGATCCACATGACTGCAAAGCCCAGGCACCTTCTTGTCTAGAACAGCCTGCTCCACAGCAATCCCCATCATTACTGTGAGGACTGTGTCTTAAGAGCATGGGCTCTGGAATCAGATGGCTTCGGATGGGATCCCAATTCTGCCACTAAATTCAACTGTGTGGATTAATATTAATAATTAATAATTATCATTTCTGTAATAATATTATGAATATATTAATGCTAATAATTACTAGGTAACAATAATAATAGGGGTATCATGAGGCTTATACGAGTATATGGGTAAAGTAAGTTAAGAATGGCTTGGATGGAGGCAAAATCTACCTAACCGCTATGTCAGCGAAGTACTCTATAAGGGCTACTAAGACAAATGCTTGGACACTTCTTGCAACTCCATCAACCTTGTATCTATGGTCTTCCCAGTTCTCCTAACAGAGGACAGACATCCCTTTAGTTAGAAGAGCTGTAGCTACCTATACAGTCTTCTGCATTTTAATTATTCTTTGCTCATTTGCCCCTGACTTACACAGACAATTACAGTTTAAAATGCAGATCACAGCAAGATTTCATTTGCATTTGAGAATATGATGTCAGACTCTATATTGCCTAGACGGTTCATTTGTTCTGTATGTAAATTGTATTTTATTCATGAAAATTTGCACTGGACTCTACGTTGTGATATAAAGCCATTACACTTAACTGAAAGAAATCTTCCCATGAAGCTGCTAATGAATCTCTTTTTCTTTCCTCTCTGGGTTGTAGTCAATTAGGAGCACAAAATAAGCCAAATCAGAACTAAAATACAGTACAACTTTATTACTATGCTATATCCCTCTCAGAAGCTAGGATATCAAACCAAAAGCACTCAGAGTTGTCCACCCAGTGGCAAGAGGAGAAGTTGAAAGAGAACAGAAATATGCAAAACTTTATCCATACAGGAAAAATGACTTTGCCCTGAACCATGGTGGTAGGCGTAGAAGAGACAGGAGGGAGGCACGATGACCTAACATGTCAAGTTTTCCCCAGTTTTCCAGGTCAAATGTCACTCTCCCTCAAACAGGGGTCCCTGTGATTCAAACCCTGGATATTCTTTCTCTTTTTTCCACCTTGCCCTTACAACATACCACCAACGATGGCTCTTGATCACTCTTTTGTACTTGCTGTTGGTGTTTCCAGAAACACTCTGCTACCTGGTTCTTGACTCACTTCTTACTGTTCGCGTCTCAGGTCAAAGGTCACCACCTCAGAACGACCTTCAATAATCACTCAAATACAAAAATTCTCTCTGGCACCTCTATTACATAATCTTGTTTTATTTTATTCATAGTATCTAAAATAATTTTTGTTTGTTTACTTGTTTATTGAATGGCTTATCCCACTGGATGGGGTGGATAAACATTTTCTATAAAGGGTTAGATAGTAAATATGTTAGGCTTTGAGGTCTATAGGATCTCTGCTCCAACTTTCCTACTCCGCCACTGTAGTACAGGAGTCACAGGCAAACAGAAATGAATTAGCACAGCTGTGTTCCAATTAAACACTATTTTCAGAAACTAGCAACAGGCCACATTTGAATGGAGGCCATAGTTTGCTGACCTCTGTATTAGAACACTACCTCCAGGAAAACAGAACTTAACCTGTCTTGCTCACTACTCTCTCCTCTTCACCTAGAACAGTATCTGGCATTTAGCAGATTTCAAAATAATATTGTTGTGTGGATAAACATTCACATGCTAAGGTCTGGCAAAAAAAATATCTCCTCATGAAAAACAAGAAGGGGGGGACATTTTCCCCTAAAAGGGTTAAACATAAAATCATATATTCTCTTCCTTCATATAGTAATTAATAAATAACTTGGAGTTGAATTGATTTTTTTTATTCGATCTACACAGAAAACTTCTGTTAGGTCTCACTTAGCAGAAAAATCATGGACTCAAAAGATTCTTTTTAAAAATTAATTTAATTTGAAAAGTAAGCCAAAGTGATTTAGGGCTTTTGAGAATAATCAAACTGGATGACTAAAGCAATTAGGTGGTTTTATAGCCATTCTTGCTGGGACACAACTGCTTGGGAAAGGGAAGGATAATCAGGCTCAAAACCTGAATCCAGTCGCTGCTCTGTCATTAGTTTTCTGTGACTTCCAGGTCAGGCATTTCAATCTCTGAGTCACAGTTTTCTAATCAGTAAAACTGTGGGATAACCTAGCAATTCTAAGAGCACACGCATATTCAGGGCCTACTATCCAATAGGCATGTAGAGTAGATTGACACATGCTATCTAAGAATAATGCTATGAAGGTAGAGATTCCATTTTACGGATGAGGAAACTGAGGACAAAGGGCTAAAGCAAATGAAAACTAGTAGAATGAAGATAATTATGTAGGTCTTGTGACTTCAGGTCCATAACCTTATCCCTACACTAGGCCTACTGATATCTAAGTCCCCAGTAAGGTCAAAAGAATCTATGAAGCTGTGGTAAATGTACTTCTAACATTTCAATGTTTTTCTTCAAATCTTTTAGGCCTCCTATAAGATCATCTTACTGTGACTCTCTACGAAGTTTGGTGCTATGGCAACGACGAGCATAAAGTAAAATCTACTGCAATAAGGGGAAGTGTTACACAGCATGCGAATATAAAATCTTTATTCATGGCAACAAAATGCCCATTATGCTGTTGTTGAATGTTTTTAAGTTGATTTTCAAAGTTTTGGACCAGAGGAGACTGTTTGTATCTTGTGTGCATTTCACAGGTAAAGAAAAATGAAACCTGCAGAGAACTGATTTCCCCGGGCCTCTCAAATGAGTAGTCCCAGAACTGGAGCCATAGCTCTGATAGCCTGATGCCCAACTCAGTGTCCTTTCCAAGGCCCACAGGCAAAAAGCAGTAAGATGGAACGATGGGGAGATATCTACCATTCAATATGATGTTAGTAATAATAGTGCTGTGTGTGTGTGTGTGTTGTGGTGTGTGTGTTGGTGTGTGTGTAGAGAATGAGGAGGTGGAAATTCAGGCTGAGACTGAAGTGTGTGCTGAGGACTATGCTAGGCATTTTACACAGATTATTCCAGCTCTATAATCATACTATAAGTAGATATTATTGTCATTATCATCATTTTATAAATGAGGAAACTGAGCCAAGAAATATTAAAGAATTTAGTCAAAGACAAATAATATGTCATTGTGGAGAAGTAACTTAAACTCAGGCAATGAGATTCTGGAATCCATATTTTTAACACCTATGTGAAAATACTCCTAAAGGGGATGAGCCTGTCCCTTAGAAACCAGTGCTATTGTCTGAGGTTCTCATTACTGGCTCTAATCAGTTTAGGGGTCACTGACTAATCTAGAAAAGCCTTCGATGTACAGAGACATACCAAGATGATGACAATTTTATTTTGTTTCCCAGACAGAGGTTATGAAAAAGTTCTACAACTTAGCTCTCCTCAGTGTGTATTGTGATTAAATACATTTGGGAAACACTGACTTAAACCAAACTAAACATGTTTTGTTGTTTTTGGATGCTTATGGGAATTCTCACAAACCTAAATATTCTAAAGGCCTTGCAAATCTGGAAGTGTGGTTTTTGAATTTTTGGCCTCTAAAACTGTGAAAGATTTAGTACACAATAACTCCTAAATTTATTTGTCCGTGGAGTACTTTCTCTCCACATTTAAAAAAATATCTCAACATCTGCCTGAATTAAAGTTCCCTATTTATTTCATTGCAGAAGTCAGTATAGAAAGTTTGGAAAAGGAGGAGACATCCATATAACTCCCATCGTTTTATACAATCTGTAGATGGACACAGGACATGAAAGTTGGATAAGAGGAAAGAAAGATAAAGGAAAGGTTTGAAACAGAAGGTACAATTAGGAGATTATAGAATTGTGTTGAATGTTGAACCTGCATACCTTAGGCAAAGAAGACACAGGCACAGGCAGAGAAAGGGATGAGGAGGGCATCAGATAATCACAAAAGGCACACCCAATGCCTACAGGTGGCTCTATTGGTTTTTAATGTAATTTATTGCGAACTTTTCCTAGGTATGACGTCACATTCCAACCAATAAATAAAAACAATTTTCTTCAACTGAGGATGCTTAGCATTACTGTAGCATCTGTCATACTGATCTTGGAACAGGGAACTAAGGACAGAGCAAAGTACGTATTTGTTATAGGCTGAGTTGTGTCTTTCAAAAAGATATGTTCAAGTCCTAACTCCTAGTGCTTATGAATGTAACCTTATTTGCAAATGGATCTTTGAAGATATGATCAGGTTAACATGAGAGCACACTAGGTTAGGATGGGTTCTGATCCAATATGACTGGTGTCCCTTTAAGAAGACAGAATATTGGACACAGAGACACGCCGGGAGAAAGTCATGTGATGATGGAAGCAGAGACTGGAGTGAGGAGCTGATGAGCCAAGAAAGCCCCAAGGATTGCTGGCAACCAGCAGAAGCTCAGAAGCAGTGAGGAAGGCTCCTTCCCTAGAGCCTTCAGAGACAGCACAGCTCTGCCAAGTCCTTGACTTGGGAGTTTTGACCTCTAGAACTATCAGAGATGAATTTTTGTTTTAAGCCATCAAGTTAGTGGTACTTTATTCCAGAAGCCCTAGAAACTACAACAACCTTGATTTTAATCTAGGCATAAGGCAGATCATAATTCTCAAGCAGCACTACAAATGGCCGTGTATGGACTAGTGCTTTGCCTCTTGTGAATAAGATTGCAATGTCGAGACAATAAAATTATATTCTCTGCACAAGTAGTGAAGCAGGCTGAAAAGTGAATAAATAGCACAGCAGGTATGAAGACAATTTAGTCTCTTCAAAGGCACTGCCAGTTTCTAGTGCTTAAAAGCTTACTATGAACACACAACACAAGGTAAGAATCAGCAAGAGAATGTCAAGTACAACCATATGCCCAAAACATTCTGAAGCAACAGTGAACAACAGAAGTCAATAAAGAATTAAGTGCTATGAAGTGTGGCTCTCTCAACTAATCTTTGACAAAGCAGGAAAGAATATCCAATGGAAAAAAGACAGTCTCTTTAACAAATGGTGCTGGGAGAACTGGACAGCAACATGCAGAAGGATGAAACTAGACCACTTTCTTACACCATTCACAAAAACAAACTCAAAATGGATAAAGGACCTGAATGTGAGACAGGAAACCATCAAAACCCTAGAGAAGAAAGCAGGGAAAAACCTCTCTGACCTCAGCCGCAGCAATTTCTTACTTGACACATCTCCAAAGGCAAGGGAATTAAAAGCAAAAATGAACTATTGGGACTTCATGAAGATAAAAACTTCTGCAATGCAAAGGAAACAATCAACAAAACTAAAAGCCAACCAATGGAATGGGAAAAGATATTTGCAAATGACATATCAGACAAAGGGCTAGTATCCAAAATCTATAAAGAGCTCACCAAACTCCATACCCGAAAAACAAATAATCCAGTGAAGAAATGGGCAGAAAACATAAATAGACACTTCTCTAAAGAAGACATCCAGATGGCCAACAGGCACATGAAAAGATGCTCAACATCGCTCCTTACCAGAGAAATACAAATCAAAACCACACTCAGATATCACCTCATGCCAGTCAGAGTGGCCAAAATGAACAAAACAGGAGACTATAGATGCGGGAGAGGATGTGGAGAAACGGGAACCCTCTTGCACTGTTGGTGGGAATGCAAACTGGTGCAGCTGCTCTGGAAAATAGTGTGGAGGTTCCTCAACAAACTAAAAATAGATCTACCCTATGACCCAGCAGTAGCACTGCTAAGAATTTACCCAAGGGATACAGGAGTGCTGATGCATAGGAGCACTTGTACCCCAATGTTTATAGCAGCACTTTCAACAATAGCCAAATTATGGAAAGAGCCTAAATGTCCATCAACTGACGAATGGATAAAGAAATTGTGGTTTATATACACAATGGAATACTACGTGGCAATGAGAAAGAATGAAATATGGCCTTTTGTAGCAAAGTGGATGGAACTGGAGAGTGTTATGCTAAGTGAAATAAGTCATACAGAGAAGGACAGATTCCATATGTTTTCACTCCTGTGTGGATCCTGAGAAACTTAACAGAAGACCATGGGGGAGTGGAAGGGAAAAAAAAAAAAAAAAAAAAAAAAAAAAAAAGGTTAGAGACAGAGGGAGCCAAAACATAAGAGACTCCTAAAAACTGAGAACAAACGGAGGATTTATGGGGGGTGGGAGGGAGCAGAGGGTGGGTGAGGGGTATTGAGGAGGGCACCTGTTGGGATGAGCACTGGGTGTTGTATGGAAACCAATTTGACAATAAATTTCATATTAAAAAAAGAAGAAGAAGAAGAAATGTGGCTCTCTAAGACCTGCAAAGTCCATGGCAGAAGAGAGATCAGTGACCAATGGCGTTGCCGTGGAAAAAATATAAAGCATGGGGTTGAGAGTAGTGAGGTTGTTGACCTGATCTTGCAGAGAGTACCTAAGGGTAACTAACAGGGGATATTAACATTTTCATTGTTTTAACTTAGTTACTGTAGGTAGGACTTCCTGGAAAACAGATACCGATACTAAAATTTGGATGAATGAGAGGTACTGGTGACTAGAGAACAGCATGTAGGAGGGTGAGAGATTCAAGGCTAGGCTGAGGAAGAAATTTAACTGCCATGAAGTTGAACTAGGATAGCCTTTAGCATATCCTCCCTTGAGAAAAAGGAACAGGGGCTTTTCGACTCCTGCCTCAGTCAACCAGGTATTAAATGTGGGCCCCCAAAGGGAGAGGGATGTACCCTGAGGAAAGGCACAGTCTTTTTGACTGACGGCAATTACCAAAGAGGTGTCAGCTGAGAGCCAATGGCCACCACCACTCCAAGCAGCTGAGAGTGAGTACCTCAATCTAGCAGGCAACATTTGGATGAAGCCTTTTTCTCTTTCCACAAGGAGACTAGGCCTCCTTACAAGACGTTACAGGCAATAAAAGAATATATATAATTACAAATAAATTAGAAATAATTCATGTATTAGAATATATAATTAGATTTAAATCTATAGAGGAGTCCATGTACTTCTTGGCTTTTAGAGGATTAATTGCTAAATAATGTTTCCTCCAGGCAAAAATTTCCATAGGAACAGGCTCCTGAACCTTTTTGTTATTTTTGTTTGTTTATTTATTTTGAGAGAGACAGAGACAGCCAGCTGGGGAGGGGAAGAGAGAGAGGGAGAGAGAGAGGGAGAAAGAGAGGGTGGGGGGGAGGGGGGGAGAGAGAGAGAGAGAGACAGAGACAGAGACAGAGACAGAGACAGAGACAGAGAATCCCAAGCAGGCTCCACACTGACAGCACAGAATCCGATGCAGGGCTTGAACCCACAAACTGTGAGATCATGACCTGAGCTGAAACCAAGAGTAAGAGGCTTAAATGACTGAGCCACCCAGGCGCCCCCTCCTGAACCTTTTAACTTTGTATCCCCAGGACCTACAGCAGCACCTGGTCCCTAGTAGACTCTGATTATTTGTTGTACGAGTGAATGAGCAGTACGAGTTTCTCAGACTGATAAGCAGTCTAAGAAAGACAGTGTGTGTGTTTTATGAGCAAGTGTGGAGTTTCAAGGGTGATTTTAATACATTTTGGAATCTACAGAAGCAGAAGGCAGAATAAGGGGGAATAATTTTTGATGGAACACAATTACAAACGGCCTTGAAAAGCAAAGAGGTTTAGACTTGAAGGCATAGGAAACAGGAAGCCAACGAGGTTTCTAAGCAAGGCACAAGATAAAAGCATTGTCTGAAATAAATGATCTTGGCAGTGGAAAACTGAAAAACAAATTATTCCATCAAACAAGTTGTTTCCAACAAGGGCTGTTTAATTCAATTTATTTTGTTTTTAAAGTAAATTTAGTCAAACCAGTTTTTCTTATGGACAAAATTAATTTTAGGGAACTTCTTTCTTTATTATGAAATTTTAATTTGCAAAGATAAATATATTTCAAAAGGGAAAACAAGTACCAAATCCCCCCCCCCAGAAGAATTCATTGCTGACATCCTTTGAGTCAGAAAATAATTTTGTTACCTCAATTTTCATTTAAATTATAATATGTGTATTTTTCATGCTATTGAATATTCTTTGGAAACATAATTTTAACAATTTCATAATATTCAATTATATGAATTGTTTATATGTACTTAACTATTTCTGTATTGCTGAAGGGTTTTTTTTTCACATTTTAATATTTTAATTTCTATACTTCAAGAACTACTGCTTCAGTAAGTATCCTATGCAAAAATATTTTTGGATATTTTGAATCATTTCCTTAACAAAATATTTCTCAGAGGGGAACTACTTACTAGTTCAGGAAACATTAATATTTTGACATATTTTTTAAATATTTCCCAAAATAGGTTATATCAATTTGAACTCTCTCCAAAACTGAGTATGCCAGTTTTCTATACACTCATCAGCCTGATGGATTTCTATTAAAAGGAAAAATATTGGGGCACCTGGGTGGCTAGCTGGTTAAGCATCCGACTGGACTTCTGCTCAAATTGTATCTCAGGGTCATGAGACAGAGTCCTGCATCAGCCTCCACCCTGGGCGTGGAGCCTGCTTAAGATTCTCTCTCTGCTCTGCCCCCGTCTTCCTCCCCACGTCCCCACTCACATGTGCTCTCTCTTAAAAAAAAAAAAATTACTGATTACACAGGCAATAAATTATGTTTCACCATGGCTTTAATTTAAATATTTTTTCATTTCCAATGGGTTTGAACATTTTACTCAAATGTTTATTACCCATTTATCTTGGATACTCTGTAAATTCTTTTCTCATTTCTTTGCTATTTATATATTTTTATTTATTTAAGGAATCTCTACACCCAAATTTATTTAAGTAATTCACGACCCTGAGATCAAGAGCCAGACACTCTTCCAACTGAGCCAGCCAGGTGCCCCTCATTTCTTTGCTATTTAACTCAAGCTTTCAGTAATAATATTTGTTCTCTCATAAGTCTTTTATGAGTTTATTATATAATAAAGCAATTAATCTATTACATGTTGCATTTGTTGGAAATATTATAGAGATAGAAAATAATTTAATTTCCCATGTTGATTTTCCTTTTGTAATTTTTTCCATCTCTTTTTAAAATTACAATGATTTTTCATTCCTAGATTTGATAGTGATTCACTTTTACTTTTTGTACATGCTTTAAAAACCTACATTTTATTTAAAAAATTTTTTTTGATGTTTATTTATTTTTGAGAGAGAGACAGAGCATGATCAGGGGAGGGGCAGAGAGAGAGGGAGACACAGAATCCCAAGCAGGCTCCAGGCTCCGAGCTGTCAGCACAGGGCCCCACGCGGGGCTCAAACTCACAAACCGTGAGACCATGACCTGAGCAAGTTGGGCGCTTAACTGACTGAGCCACCCAGGCGCCCCTACATTTTTTAAGAATTTTTTAATGTTTATTTGTTTTTGAGAGAAACAGAGACAGAGTACAATCAGGGGAGAGGCAGAAAGAATGGGATACACAGAATCCACGCTCTGAGCTGTCAGCACTGAGCCCAACGCAGGCTTGAACTCATGAACCGCGAGATCGTAACCTGAGCTGAAGTCTGATGCTATACTTAGCCACCCAGGCGCCCCTAAAAATCTACACTTTAAAATGTAACACTTTAAATCTGTCTGAAATTTTTTTGGTCTATGGAGTGAAATGATGTATCAGTTAGGGATCATGATTACAAAGAAAAAGTGAGGTGTCTCTGCCACTATCTCTGCCAAAAGATTGAGTCTAAGCACCACCCACTTCTTCATTTACTAGCATATGACCTAAGTCATGAGCTAGAAGATAACAATTTTTGAACCCTAGGTCAAATGCTCCGATGCACCACCGAAAGAGGCTGGGAGACTGTTCAAAATTTTGACTTTGAAGAGGTGGAATTTACAACGTGGGAAGTTCTCCAAGCATAACATGGGTATTCAAAAGATGCTGAGTTGCCAAAAAACGACAAATATTCCTACAGATGAGGAAACAAATCACCCATTGTTTCAAAAAGCTTGCCAACTGTGGCAATACAATTTATTAAGTAATCTTTCATTTATCCATGAATGTTCTATATTTCCTTAAAGCATATTAAATGATTACATCTAGTAGGATGGGCTTTTGATTTGGACACAATTTTTAATAGTAGTACCCTGAGCATTTGGGAACTTTAATATAAGATCTAAGCCAACCAAGAATCACATACACACACACACCCTTTATGTCTCTATGTAACAGTGACTTTCATTTGTATGCACCTTGAAATTTTAATTTGTATCTCCTCTATTATGTTATTTAGCCTCTCTTAATCCTCAAATAAAGCTAATCATGGCACCCAAAGCCCATGACTCTAAATCACTGATATCAGCGTTATCTCCACTTTACAAATGATGAAAGATAATCATATCTAATATTGTAGATATATTGATTAATATGCACAGATGAGAAACTCTATCAGCTACCATATTTCAATGTCGGAAACAACTAGGTGTGCACTTCAGTGATAATTTTTTCCCCTAGGCAGTTTACATTCTGGTTCATTCGGAATGTAGAATTATCATCCTCCTGATTACAAAATCACTTAGCACACTCCTCCAATTTCCATCAAGATCACAAAATCAGAATATCAGATGAAAACTTTAGTCCTCAAAAGATTTACCATGAATTTTTTGGTAAAGTTGTTTTTTTTTTTAGTTCTTATATCTTAACCTTGGGAGTGTAATTAGCCCAATGCATAAATTTTCTTATGGTTCTATAAATTACAGAGATTATGGTGGGAAGGGGAGTTGAAGGTAGAAATTAAAGACTGCACATTCTAGGGAGTTGTGAATAGAGCACATTAAAAGGCTACCTTTAATGTGGGAAATTTAAGGTCTGCACAGCTTGACCTAAGAAATAAGATATCCCACATACAGCTATAGAATAACAGTTCCAATCTACAGCATGCCTAAGGAGTATGAGGCACCCTTAGGTTCCTTTCAACTCTAAAAAGTATCATTATTAAAGAAAAGGAAAATAACTTTTTTTTTCCAACCAACATGCCTAGCCTCAAAGTCCATGTTTTTCCCATTCCCACCCTTTCAGAGGTCAAAGAGGCAAATGTTTTGTTTTGTTAAGATTTTTAAATTTATTAAAAAACAGAGATCACGCAAGTGGAAAGGGGCAGAGAGAGACGGGGACAGAAGCTCCAAAGTGGGTTCTGTGCTGATAGCAGCAAGCCAGATGTGGAGCTGGAACTCATGACCCATAAGATCATGACATGAGTCTAAGTCAGATGCTCCATCGACTGAGCCACCCAGGTGTCCCAAACAAGCAAATGTTTCAGCATCCCCCCGTTTTTCATCTCTTTCTCCATATATCTGTTACTGATGTGTCCACCTGGGCATCAATGTGGGAGTCAGGCCTCTCTGTGAGATCTCAGAAACCAGGAAAGCCAGTGATTCCTGACCTTAAATACTGCAGTACTATGGTACTAAAATTCCACTTTTTATATGAATTTCAGTATTAAAAATGAACATGCTGGGAACATACAAGTTTATTAGAAATGTAGGATTGTCAGAGAAAATAAAAACACTGGCAAAAATATTCTCAAAACCCCTATAATTTTCCAGAGAGAATTTCACAAATGTTGTTAATTATCCTTAATTATAAAAATATACACTAAAGTGATGACTTTAGCAATGGGTCACTGGTAACAAATGTGTGTCACTGGAGCACATGTACTGATGCTCCGCCTGCTTCGTTCCAAGCCACAACCTCACAGTTCGCAGGCATCAGATCAGAACAACACTCAGATTAGCTGCAACCAGCAGAGAAGCTGGCCTGTTTTTCTCCTGTCTGAAAACATCATAGGAATCAACTGGAGAAACTGATATCGTGTGCAAAGTCACTGATACACCAGAGGCCACAGTCTTTTCCTTGCTCTACTCATATAACGTCTCTTTCTTCCCTGATCCCTGAGGAAGGCTACACTATTTTGAGGCCACATGGGCAAGGTGGATAATGTTCATGAAAGAGAAGGCTGTGGAAGAGAGATGGAAGAAAGCAAGGGACGTAGGTACGCAGAGAAAAAGGAAATTTTCAAACAGTCCTTAAGTATGTGATCCCCTTAAAGTATAGTGTATAATTATTTGACAGTTATGAGTCAAGACTCAACTACAGAGTTGGGCCAAGTGCCACCATTTTAGGCACTGAACACAGAGCATGGAGGGTCATGGGTTTATAAGCATAAAAGGTGAAGTTAACCTTCTTCCTGCCAGATTAAACATTTAAGTATTTTTTTTTGAAGATGAATTGGTGAAAGTATTAGAATCCCCACAATGCGTTTAATAGTAATGTTTTTGACAGCACTGCCTCAGTATCTGCAAGTCTGTTAGCATCACTGTTGTTATCTTCGCTAGTTGTTGACTTCAGCAGAAATTCCCAAGATGAATAATACTTAGCATGGTGCGGTTTAATGTGATCGAGTCATTTACTTTACATAGTTTTCAAATATAACATTTAAATTTTTAATTAAAAAATAAAAATTGGGGGATGTCTGGGTGGTACAGTCGAATAAATGTCCGACTCTTCATTTCAGTTCAGGTCATGATCTTATGGTTCACAGGCTCAAGCCCCATGTCAGGCTTTGTGCTGACAGTGTGGAATCTGCTTAGGGTTCCCTCTCTCCCTTTCTCTCTACCCTTCTGTACTCACATTCACACACTCTCTCACTCAAAATAAATAAATAAATAAATAAATAAATAAATAGATAGATAGATAAATAAATAAGTAAAATATTTGACAATTTTGAAAAAAATCAGTATTGAAATTAGTATTTGAATATTCTGTTGTTTTCATATTTTAATTACACTATCAGTTTCCCCCACTAAATAAAAGTTTAACAAAAGTTAAAAAAAATATGAGTTTAATCATTAATCACTAGCCAGGTTGGTATGTCTATTCCAATTTGGTATTAATAAAACAAAAAAGACTACATATATTGACAAAGAGTCTCTCCTTCACCAAACTCTAGTCAGGTTCTTCTGAGTCCTCTTCCCATCTACACTTCCCTCTACCCCTCAACACTTGGGCTCCCTTTGTCTCTGCGGTGTCCAATTTTAGCATGAATCCTGCTACGCTAGCTAAACAGAATCTCCCGCCCTCCATATCTGTTCACCCTCCATATCTAACAAGGTTCCTCATCCTACTACCATCTCCCAGGTGACGTCTGATCACCCAGTCTGGTTCCAGCAAGAACTACGCTGGTTTAGCTGAAATCCCCCCTTATTCCTGATGTTTCCTGTTAGTAATTTTCCATCCACTACACCCTACCCTACTTCCTTGGCTATAAATTCCTACTTTTCCTTGTTGTATTCAAGGTTGAACCAAATCTTTCTCCCTCAATGCAAAACCCCACTGCCACGATTCCTACAACTATCATGATGGTCCTGAATAGAGTCTGTCTATCAACAAATGTCATGAATAATTTTTCATTAAAAATATTAAGTAATCAATTAACTTTGATTTAATATTACCATCAAGCATAGTAATAATAATTTCTACTAAATTACACTTTTGAATCTCTTTTAGATACATTTTTCCTTTTTTGTTATATACCTTTAGTTGATCCGTAGATTGCTTTATTCATAGTTTAATTTATGAGAGAAATCACAACTTTTCAAGAAAATCAAGAGCTTCAAATTATGAGAAGTGTCTTTCTGAATCTGCTTTCCTGAACCTACTTCCAGTTCACATCTCTTAAACATGAATATATTGTTTCTACAATTGATTTTGGAAGACGAAAACAATAAAATCGTTTCTGGACATGATGAACTAGAGTAAAAATTGGTGGTTAAAATGACACTTTAGTCTCAAAGTTTCCAAACTTGCAGTGGTGAGTATAAGCAATAGACCCTGGGAAGTAAACCACCCATAATCCCGGGGGGGGTCCCATGAGAATTAAAATATTTTTCAAACTATATTGATAATGTACATTACAAATATGGAAAATTCCCTGCCAGATCATGAGCTGAGGGTATGACTTCAATCCGCGTCCCAGAAACATCGAAGTTGAGTGCACAGATGCCCTAGACGAGTCAGAACTAGAGAGTTTCTTTCTATATAGAAATCCCAAGTGCAATCACACATCATCTAAGATCCACTGAGCATTTCTGCCAGTCACTGCACAAGGCTGTGAGGATGTGGGGGCATCCTTGCCCTCAAGGATCTACAGTCCAGCAGGGAAGACAAACAAACACGTAATTATAATGGAGTTTTATTATGAAAGCATCTCTAGGTCAGAACTAGGTCCTTTGGACCTTGAGGAGTGGATCATTGTCAGTAACATATTTTTCCCAAATATATGTTGATGCCCCAGACTAACTGCATTATTAGCCTCATCCAAACAGGCCAAATGTCAATAGAAAAATCCAAAGCAACTTGAGAAATGTCACACCTTTTGTATACGGTAGTGAAGCAGAGTTTTTACGTGTTTCCATCACCAGGTATTCTTCTGTGGTCAGGTTTTAAAGAAATATGTATGGGGTGCCTAGCATAGCACCATGTTGGATAATGAAGGAAATAACAAACAATATAAATGACAGGAATCAAATATGACAGGAATCATATTGATGTTCAGGACTTTGAGAAAAATAGGTGAAATTAGCAAAAGAACAAACAGAACTGTGTTTTTACAGAAAGAATTTCTAGGGCAAGTACACAAAAACATAGAAGTGGCTAAGCATATTTAGGAAGCAAGTTTTTTATGAAACAACATTTGGCCAGGGGATGAGAAGGCTGTCTTTATAGGAGAACATGCCAGAACTTTCAATATGCTGGTAACGCTGCAAATTTCAAAGAAGGTACATAGCATGAAAAGTTTATCGTAAGTACTTGCCTTAAATAATCAACGTTAATAGATTATCAAGAGTCACAACACTTTGGGAAAGTCAAAGTCACACTAAAAAGTCAAAGTCAAAGTTACTCTAAATATACTATTAAGTAAAGGCATTTTAGAACTAAGGAGATAGCCTTATTCCAACATTCTTCTATTTTAAGGCACCAAATTAAAGCATAAATTCTTTCCTTGACAAAACTTGGAACAAATTCCTTAGCCTGGGAGATTTTCCCCTCAAACATGAAGAAATATGTGTTAGCTATTTTTGAGTAGTAGGAATGTAAAAAATGTGTATTTTTGAGAATTGGAGACTTTTTTGTCCTTGAATAACTCAAAATTTCTTTGTTCTTCTGAATCAAATTTAGCAAGTAATTAGTGCATAATGAGAACCAGTTGTAGCATCAGACTCTATTTAGTCAAAGTGCATTAAAAAATACATAGGAAGACCAACCGATAATCTGAATTCGCTTTCTAATGACGCTAACCTCATGAATGTTGTTAAAGAATGTATCATGGGCTCAAAAATCTGTTTTGCTGATTTCCAGAAAGCCCTTGGGGATTAATTTTCTCTCCAAGCTTTGTCCAACAATATATCTGAAGCAAATGGGAGTTTTGAATCAAAGATCAGCAGCATAGAAGCAAAGAGAGTCTCTAACAGAGCCTAGTAAGATGATTGCTCAAACGTCGGCTCACTTGTTAGCTTATTGGCCATGCTTTCACTGCTAAGCACAATGCTGAAGCCTACTAGCATCCTATTCTGGAGACAAAAGTCTCACTCTTAAACCCACACAAAGCAAACAAATTATAGGCAGAAATTAATCCGTCACAGCAAAAGCAGGTGAAGCACAAAGGCTCAGACGATTTTAGCCCTGCCAGAAAGTTCCTAAAGGGTGTAGGTGTGAGAGTGAGCAGGAGGGATAAGAAGGAAAAAGACATGGTTAGCAGCAATGCGGGAGTTCCTGACTGACAGTCATTGCAGAGTTGGGGGGTGTCAGGGTTCTGCCAGCTTCTTTTTCACTTACCACTCAAATTTTGGAAGTTTATTTACCTCTTAGGTAAAGTTCAAAGCTTGTCACATGTCTTCAAGTGGTGATTCAGGGAGCTAGGCTCCTGTCATCTTATTTGCTGCACTATCTTTACTAACAACATTGGCAGACATATCTGCATGAAGCTACCAGAAAGAGAAAGAGCATGGAGAATAAAAACGTGTGATATTTCATTAGCCAGTCCCCAAAGTGCTGCACCCACTTCTGCTCACGTAAACTAGAACCAGTCACACAGCCACATCTCGAGTGTGCAAGACTGGGCACCATGGTCTAGGATTGTGTCCAGGAAGAAGACACAGATTAGTGTAACAGCAGGAGAAAAAGGACCTATTTTACAGAGAAACAGCCCTGCATTCTAATCCCATCCCAGTTCTGCGATCTACTTGATGAAAAGCAGAGGGCAGGTTAGTTAACCCTCAGAGCATGGACACACAGGTTCACTTTCCCCTTCCGATTCATCCCGGCTTCCCTATCAGATTTCATACAATGTTCCCACCAGGAGCAAGGTATGTATAGCAGCTCAGCTCATCTGCAGGGTCTAAGGAATACAACTCATGACTTCATCAAACATACCTATATGTTGGTCTTTCTCCATGTCTTCTGAATAAAGAGGATGAAGCTGCATAAACCAGGAGCAAAGACAAAATGGAAGCAGACACAGAAGGCAAAGGAGGAGATGAGGGGAGTCGGCTCAACTACTCCTTATCGCCGAACTGTGGGCACGTTCCCCATTTGCATTTCCTTATCACACAGCCTTCACACAAAATTGACAATCTAGCCTTCCTTCCCCCAAATACACCACTGAAACACTGTGCTAACGTGAGTGTTCTCAAATTTTAGTGTGCACCAGAATCATCTGAAGAGCTTACAGGACATGTTAGGCCCACTTACAGTATTTCTAACTCAGTACATGTGGGGAATGGCCAGTGAATTCACATTCCCAACAAATGTATACAGATGGTGATCATTCTGCTGGCCCAACCCATACTTTCGAGAACCATTCTCTAGAACGTGATTCTCATTCCTGACTGAAAATCAGAATTTGGAAATTTTCTAAAGCTCCAGACTACTCAGACCAATTAAATCAGAATCTTTGAGAAGTGAAACCCACCACAGGTGTTTTTATAAGCTCCCTAGGTTGAGAACCACTGCTCATGCAGGATACAAAATAGATTTCTTTATAATACCTTCAAGAAATTATCTTCTGGGTCATAAATCTGAAGACACGGTTTGGATCTGCTGCGTTTGCCTTGGAGCCATTGCCTGGGGCAGTCCTTGGTGCACAGCAGGCACCTATCATAGTTGAAGCTCTTACTGAAGTAGTTGATTTCCTTAATTTCTCTGCGGTAATGAATAATACTGACATCCTTTCTTTTGAGCACATCTCTCATTTCACAATTTGCATAAGGAGTTATTCTATTTCTTCCGTGACATTAACAGCTGTTCATTTGCTTGTTTGTTTGCTTACCCTGCTAGTTCCTTCTCCACTCAACTCCAAGGCTTGCTCTGGGTCCTGTGTATTACCTTCTCCATGTTAGTGTTTCTGTCGTAAGTTCTCTCCATGCAAATCATGTTAGCATGCTTCTGAACTTCCAGTGACCCCCCCCCCAACGTTAGAAGGGATGAGATTCCTCCCCCACAAATTACTTCACTTGTTACTCTGAGAAAGTAACTGTTAAGAGGTGTCATTTGGGGAAGTAAAAGTGTAATTAGACATAGATCGTAATAGCAAAACAGCCAATATTTATTGAGCACAGGCATTGTACTAAATAAAGACTTCACATGGGTCGCACCATTTATTTTTCACAAGAAACTATTGTATCACAAGATACAAATCATATCCCCATTTTACAGATGAGGAAAGTAAGGTGCAGGAAGGTTAAATAATTGGCCCAAGGTCATGTAGCTACCGAAGTACAGACAGAGACTTCCAAAGAGTTACTCTGGCTCCAGAAATCAGGGTCTAACAACTCTATTATGGAAGAGTCTGAAAAAGAGGTTTAGAAATCAGAACGAAACTATAAAATTTAAAAAAAAGATAATAATACCTCCATGGGAGAATTTTCAGATTCAATATAACTAAACAAAGGCATTAAAATAATTAGGCTCGAATGAAAAAAATCATCATAGATGTTCATGGAAAAGGAGGGAAAGGGGAGATCACGTGCATCAGGAAAAATCAGAGGGAAGATGGGTGAATGGCTGTGGTCTCTGAGTTGATCAGTGAAAAGGATTCATGGGTGTTTCCCACTGACCTGATGTGGGCAAATCAGGAGACAAAGAGCTGACTTGTGATCATCTTGGTACCTTTCCAATAATTCAGTTTATAGGAACAGAAGGAATTCAGCCTCAAGAAGCTATATATTATGTGAACACTGGTTTGTGAGGGGTTCACAAGGAGCCCAAGGCAAAAAGTTGAACTAGAGATGCACATCTGCACCTATGTCAAGGGCACTACAGGTACAAGAGTCCAAGAGAGACCTAAAAAAAGCCCAAAACAGTAATCCTAAGATAAAGAAAGACCTAGCTTTAAACACAAGACAGCACCAGAGAACATAAAGCCAGTTACATGAGAACAGATTAAATTTATGTCCTTTTTTACGTTATCACTTCTCCATCCCCTTTCTTTAAACCTGAAGCTCTCAGAATCTGGGAAGCAAACAAATGGTAGTGAAGGAAGAGAAGCAGGCAGAGAAACAAGAGGGAAAACAACCAATTACAGGCTTTTACCCTGAGGCAGGTCGGGCCTGACGAAGGGAGAAGACTGACATTCAATCAAGTTCTTGGTGTTGTTTGTTTGTTTGTTTGTTTGTTTTATGGAACTATAATTTATTTAATGATAAGAATTTAGTTATTCCACTAATAATCATTTAGTTTGTTTCCAGGATTTTGCAATTCATACTTTATTATTTTTTTTATTTAAATTCAAGTTAGTTTAACACACAGTGTAGTCTTGGCTTCAGGAGTAGAACCCAGTGATTCATCTCCTACATATGACACCCATTTGATAAATAATATACGCTAAACACCAAATTTCTGAATTAAAGTAAGATTTATTTCTTAAGGTGACTATAATTCTGCATTTTATCTGAGTAAAAACATGGAGGAAGACCAACATACAGGTATGTTTAAGTCATGAGTTGTACTTATGTAATATGCTGTTCATGCATGTGTAAAAGAAGTCTCAGGTGACATTTTTATTGTTTCCAACTCAGAATGGCCGCATATTTGTCTAGAACAGTTACAGAAAAGGCCTGTAAGATGTTTTCTATAAGGAAAAGTGATGGCCTTTGGAGTGTGGAAGGCATAACTCAAAAGATACTGAATTTTCAAAGGTCTGGTTCAAGGAATGTGATGCCATCTTGGACAGGAAAAATGTTTTGGTATATGCACCTGATTTTGTCATTCGAATTGTCCTTCAGTCTATCATGAGTTCTGATAGAGTAACTAACTATTTAAAAAAAGTAATTTTCTCCTTATATTTCTAAATAACATGGGGTACCAGTATCCATGGGGTATGTTAGGTTTGGAAAATAAAACAGGAGATGCTCTAGATATTTCAAGCAGAAAAGGATTTAATACCTAGAATTTAGTGCCAATAACTCTGGAAGAAAGCAAGGCTGGAGAAGGCTGACTGGCCACCTCTCAGATACACCTGACCTGCCTTCTGAGAATCATCAAGTTTCAACCAGGTCAGGAACTCCAGGAAACCACTCTCAGATGGTCGCTGCTGCCTGGAATATTAGGCAGATGATTTTCAAAGTGTCCCCAGAAGCCACTGTTGATGTTGAGACTCAAATCTGTTGAAGGCCAGGTGCTACCTACAACTGACAAAGAAGTATCATGGCTTCCGCCCCCTTCTATCTTCCAACACTAATGCAGTGTCACTTATTAGAGGAAAGAAAGCAAGCCAGAAACACATAGTAAGAAATGCTGGGAAATATAGTTCCTGGTCTTCTGGCTCCTGAGACACCAAGCAGAGCACAACAGGGACACTGGGAATGGTGCTGAGGACCATCACATAATCCAGCACATGAGGTATTCTCAGTGGAAGAGACCATACACTGGCTTGTATCAATTAATATTTTCAAATAAAATAGTAAAAATAAGTAGGTCTGTTCAGAGTTTTGATTCTAAAAAGATCACCGTTGGTTCCTCTAAAGCAGATGCGGCGTTTTCCAGACATGACAGGTTCTCCTTTTGCCCTCTGCACCAGCCTCTGAGAATGCATCTGTCATATACACAACATCAGACACAGGGAAACAGGCGCAGGGAACCATGTACAAAAACGTATCAACCCACGTGAGCCCAGAAGCAGGCAGACACACATGATACCCCACACAGATTCCAATCACAAACTCTGCACTGATCAGAAGGAACATGGCTCTAAGTCAAATCCATACCTTTTAGCAGCATAAAGGCATTAGAGCTTAACCAGCAAAAACAAATCAGCAAATGTTCCAAGGAAATTCTAACCTTAATCCTTCCTTAGATATCAGTTTTGATCAAGGTTTAGCAAATCTTCTCAGGAAACGTTTATTTCAAAGTCTGTATATAGCATGTTTTTCCTCTTAGATAATAAAAAAATCCTAGTATTATGAAATGCTGAATTAAAGTGGATATGAAAAAGAATTAAGCAAGTGTTGATTATTGATCCTGCTCTCTCCATTTCACCACTTCCTCCCACCTCTATTCACCTCCTCCCTGACACCCAAGTTGGCATTTTTAAAATTTAGATCTCATTTGTGATCAAATCTATGTCTCTCGTCTGTTTAAAAGGCTTCCAAGACTCCCCATAACATAAAAAAAAAAAAAAAAAAATCAACTCTCTGTAACAACATCCAAAAGGCTTTTTAGAACTGAGTCCCTATCAACCTCTCCTCTCCAGCCTCAATTCCTACCATGCTCTTCAATTTTAATTGTAAATGGCTCTATTTATTCCTACCTACAAATACTGATGTGAGGGTTAAATGAGATGATGTAGGCAAAGCACGGACAGTACCTGGCATATATCAGAGGCTTAGTAAGTCTTCAAATACCTCCTTTATAATGTACGCATACGGGTGGCTTTCCATATATTATCTCCTAAACATTCACGTACCCCTTGAGGACAGTAAATGAGACTTAACATCTCCATTTTTAAAAAACTATTTATTTATTTATTTATTTATTTATTTTGAGAGCGAGAGGAAGAGAGCGTGTGTGTGTGTGCAAATGGGAGAGGAGCAGAGAGAGAGGGAGACAGAAAATCCCAAGCAGGCTCCATGACTGTCAGCACAGAGCCCGATGTGGGGCTCAAACTCATGAACCGTGAGATCACGATCTGAGCTGAAATCAAGAGTTGGAGGCTTAATCGACGGAGTCACCCAGGCACCCCAGTATCTCTATTTTGTTAATTAAGAAGCCGAGGCTCACAGAGTTTGTGTGGCTTGCTAAAAGTACGACAGCTGGTAAGAGGAGGGGCTGGTAATAAATCTACTTCTGAATACAAGTTAGAACACGCTCCACTACTGTGTATTCCTTCCCCTATAGATTTACGAAAAGTTGCATTTAGTTACAGTTTGTTCGTTGCCCCACTACCATAGTGTCTGTGCCAGACATCTGCCATTTTCTTTCAGATCCATTCCCTGGTCACAGTGGGCTGTTTCTGCAAACCTTCCCAAGCTGCCTTTGCCAACAGGCTTCTAACCATGTGCGGTGAATGGGAGACACTAGTGGAGATTGAAGGCAGGAGGGAGGAAGAATCTAGACTATTTTACGGTCTCGATCTTGTGTCTGACAGTGGCTGTATCTCTGCTATGGTACCAGGCTTCTCTGGGCAACTTCCACTGATGTCCACGATCCCAGGGCATATGCATGGCTCCTAGATCCTAGTGGCACGACCTCCTCATACTAGTTCACTTCTAGGGGTAGAAGGTGGTTGCACTTCCTAGCACTGTCAAGACTTAGATTCCCTCTTAGGACCCTATTTGGCCTTCCAGCTTTTCTAAACCCCCTGTATTTATGCTCTCATGCTGAACCATGGATCTCTTTCCCTAACTAGACCTTAATTCATAAGTGGCCACACAAAGAATTTAGATATTTTAATCAAATTTGGAGTTACAGCCTTCACTGAAATCATCTCATAACATCAGACATCTTTATTGTCTGAGCAGACAATATCCATTCTCCTCTTTTCCATCTTAACAGAACCCTGACTTGTTAGAAATGACAACTTATCCAACTAAAACTCAAAACAGCCAAGATTCAGCTGCTGACGTTAGTGGTCACATGATTAAATTCTGGCTAATGAGATTAATGGTTGGTAGGCCTTTGGGGAAAGTGACCCAAAATCACTTTACTTAATTGCCAAGTAACTGTACTCACTTTTCCTGCTTCTTCCTGTCAAGGATGCAGACATGACTGCATAGCTCCAGTCACCCTGTGACCATGAGAAGACCTGAGAGATGTCATTTAAGATGAAGACTAAAAGTACACAAGAGCCTGGATGACTGAAGACACATATGGATCCCATGTACCAGCACGGGACCACCTAGATACTCATATCACATGAGAACCACTATTTTCCAGGTACTAGGATCTGTTACTCAATACTAACGCATTCCAAACGGATACAAAACTAAATCTCACTATTCTTGCATTTATTTACTGATTACTTCATTCATTTCTGCTATGTGTCAGGTATTATGTAAGAACCTGGGTGTATAGAGAAGGATCAAGGCAGAGTTCCTGCCTTTAAGAAGGTCACAGTGGATGGGGTGCCTGGGTGCCTCAGTCGGTTAAGCATTCAACTTCAGCTCAGGTCATGATTTCACAGTCTGTGAGTTTGAGCCCTGTGTCAGGCTCTGTGCTGACAGCTCAGAGCCTGGAGCCTGCTTCAGATTCTGTGTCTTCCTCTCTCTCTCTCTCTCTCTCTCTCTCTCTCTCTCTCTCTCTGCCCCTCCCCTGCACATGCTCTGTCTCTCTCTGTCTCAAAAGTAAAAGTAAATAAAAACATTAAAAAAAATTGTTTTTAAAAAGAAGGTCACAGTGTAGTGGACAGTCAGACACAGAAATGAGTTGTTAAAACTGCAGAGAGGCGGGGCGCCTGGGTGGCTCAGTCGGTTGGGCGTCCGACTTCAGCTCAGGTCACGATCTCATGGTCCGTGAGTTCGAGCCCCGCGTCGGGCTCTGGGCTGATGGCTCGGAGCCCGGAGCCTGTTTCCGATTCTGTGTCTCCCTCTCTCTGCCCCTCCCCCGTTCATGCTCTGTCTCTCTCTGTCTCAAAAATAAAATAAACGTTAAAAAAAAAAAAAAAAAAAACTGCAGAGAGGCAACTGAGTACAAAAAGGTAGCATTTAGGGAATATAGAAAAGGAGTAAGAAAACCTAATTCCTGGGGTTAGGGACAGCTTCTAATGGAGTCATGGGAAACTGAACCAATAGAGATTATTAGGAAGAGCTGATTTGAGGTGCTGTACCAAGATGGGGCTGGGAAGAAGGGGGCCACGGGAGAGGGAAACGTTACAGGTAGACAGGAATTAAAGGAAATAAGAAACATATTGCTATGTGGGAGGAACTTCCAGCAGTCCCGATTTGTTCACGGGCAATGCACAAACCAGAGCGGTGACAGACAAGTTGAAATTAGGGCTCAGTTACTATAGCGCCTCCTGCACTATGACCCAGAGTTCACACTTAGTGCTGAGGGCAAAGGGGAGTCACTGACGTTCTCTGATGTTCTTTTAGCAAGGAGTGACACTACTAAATAATGTGGCCCCTTCAACAGCTGATAAGCTCATAAACAGCACAATTCAATACAGGAAATGCTTAATTTTGTTGTGAACTGTTACCAACAATTGGCGTGCTACAGGCTAGTTTCTCCAAGAGTGACTATCAGCAATTGCTGACCAGGATAAGAGGTGCAGTCTAAGACTGGAGGAAGTCTTCCATAAGTTGTGAGCTTCGAGAAGCATGTGCATTATTTGCTCAGTAAATACTTTCTGCATGAACAAATCAATGAATAAAATCTATGAAGAATAAGGTTTCTCCACTCATTCCCAGAAGTAGATAATCGACAGCATTTAGTGCCCACCACATGAACATACCTTCATTCTCTGCCCCAAAGGAGTCAGTGTCTTGAGTTTTTTTGCTTGCCAATTCAGGAGCAAAGTATTCTGTATGCATGAAAAGGAACCTGGTGGCTTTTATTTACTTGTGGGCTTGGAGTTTGTGGTCTCACGTGAAGAGTTCTAGAACAGCAGCCCCAGAGAAACTGACTCAGGTTCCCTCCAGCTACTTAGGAGTCTCCTTCTGTCTTAGTACCTATTAATAAAGAAATACAAATATTGGGGCACTTGAAGAAACTGAATCCTTAGATTCACTTCAGCAGAGCTGGGGAAAAAAATGGTTTTGAAATCCAAAAGAGATTTTTAGGGACACATGGGTGGCTCACTTGGTTAAGATTTCGACTTCGGCTCAGGTCATATCTCACAGTTTGTGAGTTAGAGCCCCGTGTCGGGCTCTGTGCTGCCAGCTCAGAGCCCAAAGTCTGCTTCAGATTCTGTGTCTCCCTCTCTTTCTCTGCCCCTCCCCTGCTTCTTGCTCTCTCTCTCTCTCTCTCTCTCTCTCTCGCTAAAAAATAAACATCAAAAATATCTTAGAGAAATTTTTAAAAATAGTACTATGTATGTCTTTAGGGAAGCTAGAAAGAGAAGCATTTAAAGAAATGCACCCTCCCTACAACTAGGTGTGGGGGGAAGAAATCCAAAGCATATAGTGAGTAGTGGCAGAATCCAAGAGAAAGGAGAGCAGGCTGGATCTCTGGGGAGCTTGGAAAGAAGAAAAGATATATGGATGTGTTCAGGCTTAGTCACTGTTAAAAGGGTCTTGGAGGCACAGTGAAATGGCCATGGATGGTCTCTCCCTAAAATTTCAGATCTAGCCAATAAGGCTTGAGATCTTCTTGAAGTCATGCCTTTGCACAGATGTTGCCTAGCATGGTCTTTAAAGCTTCAATGAAACTAAAAGGCAACCAACAGAATGGGAAAAGATATTTGCAAATGACATATCGGACAAAGGGCTAGTATCCAAAATCTATAAAGAGCTCACCAAACTCCACACCCGAAAAACAAATAACCCAGTGAAGAAATGGGCAGAAAACATGAATAGACACTTTCCTAAAGAAGACATCCGGATGGCCAACAGGCACATGAAAAGATGTTCAACGTCGCTCCTTATCAGGGAAATACAAATCAAAACCACACTCAGATATCACCTCACGCCAGTCAGAGTGGCCAAAATGAACAAATCAGGAGACTATAGATGCTGGAGAGGATGTGGAGAAACGGGAACCCTCTTGCACTGTTGGTGGGAATGCAAATTGGTGCAGCCACTCTGGAAAACAGTGTGGAGGTTCCTCAGAAAATTAAAAATAGACCTACCCTATGACCCAGCAATAGCACTGCTAGGAATTTACCCAAGGGATACAGGAGTACTGATGCATAGGGGCACTTGTACCCCAATGTTTATAGCAGCACTCTCAACAATAGCCAAATTATGGAAAGAGCCTAAATGCCCATCAACTGATGAATGGATAAAGAAATTGTGGTTTATATACACAATGGAATACTACGTGGCAATGAGAAAGAATGAAATATGGCCTTTTGTAGCAACGTGGATGGAACTGGAGAGTGTGATGCTAAGTGAAATAAGCCATACAGAGAAAGACAGATACCATATGGTTTCACTCTTATGTGGATCCTGAGAGACTTAACAGAAACCCATGGGGGAGGGGAAGGAAAAAAAAAAAAAAAGGGAGGTTAGAGTGGGAGAGAGCCAAAGTATAAGAGACTGCTAAAAACTGAGAACAAACTGAGGGTTGATGGGGGGTGGGAGGGAGGGGAGGGTGGGTGATGGGTATTGAGGAGGGCACCTTTTGGGATGAGCACTGGGTGTTGTATGGAAACCAATTTGACAATAAACTTCATATATTAAAAAAATAAATAAATAAATAAATAAAGCTTCAATGAAAGAGGAAAGTAAAATGGCAGGAAGACAGAAAACAAGAAAAGAGGGGACAGAGGGAAGAAGAAAAATTTGGAGCTATTAGGGAAAAACACTAAAGCTATGATACAACACATATCTTGGTCAGGTCCAAGTTGCTATAACAAAGCACCATAGATTGGGTGCCTTATGAACAACAGATCTCTTGTTTTTTTTCACAGTTCTGGGAGCTGAAATTCTGAGATTAGGGTGCCAGCATAGCTGGATTCTGATGAGGACTGGTTTGAAGACTGCTGATTTCTCCTTGTATTCTCACATGGCCAAGAGCAAAGAGAGGAAGCAAGCTCTCACATGACTCCTAGAAGGGAGCTAATCCCAGTCATGAGGGTCCCACCCTCATGACCTCATCTCATCTGAATTAAAGGCTCTACCTCTGAATATCATTACACTGGGGAGCAAAGTTTCAATACATACGAATTGGGAAAGGGGGGCACAAACATTCAGGCCATAACAACACATTTGAAAACCAATCTTTTCAAAATAGAAAATACAGTAGAATAAATTATATGTCACCACCAACTACAGCAGAAGGGTAACAGGGTTTGAATTCTTAGAGTTCAGGAGGGTTTGGCTTTTTACTTATGAGCTATGTACTGCTAACCAATTTATTTGACCTCAGTAAGGCTCAGTTTCATCATCTGTTAAATGGAAACAGTGTCTTCATCACAGGATCAGAGTGAGAATTCAATGAGATTGGATTTGTAAAGGACTTAGTTCTTTATCTGGCACACAAAAAGCATTCAGCAAATCGTTAGCTATTTAATAATGTACAATAAAAGCATATTCTAATTCATCAAAAAACTACTTTATGCATTTATTATGTTCTTACTATGTCCTTGGGCTGTATTACTGAGAAAGACAGTATCCTGTTCTGGATGGTATTCACATTCCCAAGCAAGAATGATAGACAGGCAGATAACATCAGTGGAGGGTGCCCAACAGTAAGGTAAGTGTAAGTACAAGCTATTATAGCATTGTAAGAGATAAACACAGCAAAAGGCTAGATCACAAAACTCCAAAATAATATGGAGCTTACTTGAGAGCAGGGGTCCACTGAAGAGTTATAAGCAGAAGATGGAAATGTTTTGACTTCAGAGAAAGGAAATTACTACAGTTCCAGCTAGGAAGGAAATAGAATGAAGACAAAAAAGAGAGAAAGAAAAATTGTGTGGTACCAGTTATTCAATTCAGATTTTTTTCCCTTTAAATTTGTGCATTCTAGTCAAAGCTACACAAATCTGTGTTGATTACAGGCTTGATTTTAAGAGAATTCCTCCTAACACTAGGCATGGTGCTAAATAAAAGCGAAGAGTTTAGAAGGTTTGTTGAATGTATAACAAATGTCATTCATGTAGGTATTTGAGAAGTACCCACGACATGCATGAAAAATCACTAAATGGTTAAAGTATTTCACAGACATAATTACACTTGAGTGCAGTAAGCATAAGAACTCTGATGTAGGAATAAGAGCAGAATCTATCCTGTAGGGCTGAGGTTTAGGGGAAGACTTCACCCAAAAGTTGATGCTTGTGCTGCATCTTCAAAGACAAATGCGTACTCGACAGAATAAGGACAGGAGCTTCTAAGCAGTAGAAATAAAATATAAAATATATCAGAGACAATAAGACTACAACTGCAGAATCGTTTATAAACAGGATACCATTTATTTTTAGAAAAAGATACATGTGAGTATGTACACTGACGTTAAGTTAGGGCTTAGAAAGCAGACTAAAAAGAATGCACCCCAACGTGTTGACAGACCATGGTTTTGAATTCTGGGGATGAGAATGAATGTAAAGGAAAAGAAGAGAAAGGGAAAATTTTACATTTTGCTTTATATACTCCTATACTGTTTGACTTGTTACAGTGAGAATGTATTTATCCATTACTTGCATAAAAATAAACAGCCTACATTCAAAAAAAAAAAAAAAAAGAAACGTAATAAGCTCCAATGTATTGTTTGATGTAATTGGGGGCGGGGAGGGACATGCATAAAGAGCTTGCAGAAGACAAGAGTCTTCAGGTAATCATGGCAGGATCCTATAGGACGTTGTGTGTGCTATCAGAGCATGAGGACTTTACAGACATCAGGGATCAATAAATCACATAATAAGGAGAACTAAGTGAGACACATTTAGAAAGATAGCAGTAATGGCACACAGAGTGGACAGAAAGGGAAAACCACTGGCATTAAGAAGAATAGTTACAAAGTGTATTAGTCAGGATGGGCTAGGTGATGCCATGGTAATGAGATCTAGAATCTCAGGTGTTGTTCTTATCAACCCTGATCCATGCCAAACTCTTCAGCCATCTTGAAGGCACAGAATCTGGAACATCTGGCCTCAAGGTTTGGTCGGGGAGGGAAAAAAAAATGGGTGTGGAGAAATAATTTCTGTTTTTAAATTTCTTAGGCCAGGAGACTTATGCATCACTTCCACTCAAAGTCCCCTGGCCGGAACTGTTTTGTGCCTCTCATCTAACCACGAGGGGGATGGGAAATGTGGGGAAGCTCCTGGATATAATCTTATTTCTGTCACAAAATACTATCAACTTTGTTGGTGAACTGTAGGACATACTGAATACAGAAACCAGGGCACTGAATTAAGAATTATTTATAGGGCACAACTGATAAGACATATTAACTGGCGCGTAACTGGGCAGAGGGTGGGCCGGATAAAAGCAGAGGAGTAAAAACCAGAGGTTATTAAAGGGTAAAGAAAGGATTAAAACAACAACCTGGCTTCTCAGTGAACACTTAGCTGGGTAGTGGTGGTGCTACAAACTGAATCGGGAATGTATGTGGGTGCGTCATGGGGAGTGGTGAAAAGTAAGGACTCAACCTTTGCCTGATGTGGATGCAGAACCATTATTTAGGAATTCTAACTAGGCAGATGGAAATAATCTTTGGGAGTCACTGGCACTGAGAAGGAAGTGTAGGTCCCTGAGGACTGTTGAGAATGTGATCAGCAGGGGGCATGGGAATCAAGCAGCAAGTCCCACAAGATATGTGAACCCCAAAGATTCCTTCACAGGTGTGCTGTACTTTCGTCTCTGTATAAAACCTATTTGGCTGCAGTGGAATATTGTTAAGAGGCAGAACTCTGGCCTGAGTGGACTGTGTGATGTTTTGCAGGGTGTAGTATCGGGTATGCTGTACTGTAAGTCTAAGTCTATTACAGTGTTAGGCCGGTGCCAAAGAACGAATGAATAGGGCATTGCTGCAATGTGTTAGAAGTTTGTCTGGTTGGTCAGTGAGATGTACAGGCAGACAACAACCCTACCTAACCAGTGTGGAGGGAGCCCATTCAAGTAGTGCAATGACTGTGTTTTTTTCTTATACCATGATACATTTTTGAGCTGTGTCATAATCACTAATGACTTTCTTTTTTAATGTTTTTTTAATTTATTTTTGGGAGAGAGCGAGAGAGCATGGGAGGGACAGAGAGAGAGAGAGAGAGAGAGAGAATCCCAAGCAGGTGCTGTACTGTCAGCATGGAGCCTGATGTGGGTGGCTTAAACTCACGAGATCATGACGGGAGCTGAAATCTAGAGCCAGATGTTTAACCAGCTGAGCCACCCAGGTGCCCTCATTAATGATTTTTGAATGTTGTTTTGAGTTCTTTAATCCATTTGACATGATCTCCAAACCCATCTTTCTAATTTTGTAATGCCTGGAGCCCATACATAGAAAATTGGTACAAAGTCAGCAGAAAGGAGCCTTAAAGATGAGAATCTGGAGACAAACCACACGTGGGTGTCCTGCAGAGGTGTGGAACAGAAAGGAGAGGGAGTGGCCACAGAGTAAGAAAAGAACCAACAGTGGATGGTTTCGTGGAGGCCAAAGCAGCAAAACAACGGAGCGGTCACCCGGGCATGACATAAAGTGCCGTGCCCCCGAACACTGGAAGGATCACTGGCAGGCTTGCTCAGAGTGGTTTCAATGGAGTGTAGGAGCGGGGAAGTGCCTAAGCCAGAGGGAACTGAAATGAGCTATGACTACAGCAAACTTTTGAAGTTTGGATGTGTTGTGCAGAAAACAGACCAAATTCTCTCCATATTTTTCCTTTATTCCATACCACTCTCAATCTACTTGGAGCACTGCTGATTCATTCAGTCTAGAAAGACAATGATGTTTAGAACAAAGAGGCACATACAGCACACACATCTGGTTGGATAATGCACAGATCCACAGGGAGCCCTAATTTAATAATATAGCTAATGCTCAATATCCTTCTCTTTCTTTAAACAAAGTAAGAAATGGATAGACTAATGTATTTCTTGTTTCCTTATTCACATTCCAAGATGACAACATGTTCTTTATGCATTTCCCCTGCCAAAAATACTAAACCTTTTATAAATGTCCATTTAAAAGTCCACAAAGGAAACGCTCACAAATAAATATAAAAATTGTCAAGCTTTGATTATGACCCAAATCAGGATCCACTTAGCAGCTATTTCTTTTCTCCTGCACAGAAATATCTCTTGGATATGCATTTGTCATGGAACTCATTTCTTATTTCTTCCTCTAAGTAAATAAAACTGTGACAATCATTTCCATCTTCCCACAAAGTCAGCATGCAAGCATCAGTGGTCAAATATGACTACAGCATCCTGACTTCCCACACTGGCACTTGTTCCATAACACGCACTGTGGATACTGAAATGGCATCCCCTTATTTTTCCAATGAAATTCAGTGTTTACCAAATATCATTCTATGGAGAAAAATGATATCTGCTGCCATGTTTGCAACACAAATGCTTTATATTAGTCAAGCAACAAGTTCGGAAACATGTTTTAAGTGATGGTTACAGAGATTTGTTTTGTTTTTTGTTTTCACTCCCAATAGCAATGCATTTTATTTTTCCATTTGACATTGACAAAAATGTCTGTGTTACTCAAGAAAGGAAAGTTCTTGGATATCATGTTTTATGCAAGGGCATTTTTTTTCCCTTACTGGACACCATGCTCCTCTGGATAAACTCTCATTTCTGATAACTAAGGCAACTTCACAGTGTTTTCTTTCTCTATCCATCATTTAACTCTCATCCTTGTTCAGCGTTCTCTCCTTTTGGCTCCCTTTCCAGTTTTACTCCCCGAGTTGTGATCCATGGGTGACTTCACTGATTCTCACGATTTCAAACTGAGTCTATGCACTTATTATTCCGCAAATGATAGTTTATTCTCTTTCTACTCCAGGCACATACCTCCAATAATCGCATTAAATGCAATGTGAAAAAATATAACTATCTTTACCCCCAAATCTTGTTTAGCTCCAAAATGGTATGTGATAAATTATGACACCATCTCTTCAAGGTCAAAACAAAGAAATTTTAGACTCCTTTCTCTCTTCCAGTACTCCACCTTAACAACCACTTTATCAAGTATTACTGTTTTTTTCCAAGAAATTACCTATCTGTCCAATTTAGCTTGTCTTCCTTATCTCCAGTGCAATCCCCATTAGGAATCTGAACCCTCTCTTCCAGGCAAGTGCAACAGCTTCCTACCCAGTATTCCCTATTTCCAGAAATCTCCTCTCTCTCCGGTCCATCTTGTACACCTTATCAGAGCTGCTTATATAAAATAAATACATTTATCTACTCACCATGAAATCCACCATTGATTTCTAATCATTTACAATATAAGGTCCAAAATCATTAAGATGGTTTAAGATTCTTTACTGTCTTGTCCCAAACTGTGTCTCCAAACTCACCTCACAGTTCTTCAAGAGCTCCTTCCATTTTATGAACCTGTGCCCTTTATTCAGGTGGCTCCTTGTGCCTAAAATACCCTTACGTACTACATCCCACTAGTAAACTTCTACACACTTTCAAACTTCATTACAGTAATTGCAAATGCTCACCCAGATCTGTGTTCTCTTCTTTTTGCATGGCACAGTCATAGACATACACATGACCAAGTTCCAGACAATGAAATGTGGGCAGAAGTGATGTCTGTCATTTCTAGGCCCAGCCCCCAAAACTAGCTGCATAATTCTCTGTGAGGACTCTCTTCCTCAGGTGCCAACTGGGTGCATGGGATCAAGGGAAGGCCTCTCTGATGCTTCAAGAATATCACTGCATAAAGCCTGACACGATGAATGACTTAGGTTAGGAGGCACATCCTGGAGGAAGCCTGACTCACTAAATGACTCCACAGAGCAATGCTCCCTGCCAGCCAGCACTGTAACTGTAGCATAAATGAGAAAGAAACTTTTTTTACACTGAGTCACTGAGATTTAGGAGGTGTTTGTCACAGCAGCTCTTGTTACTTACCCTAACTGATACAATTATAATGGTTAGAATTCTCAAAGAACTTCAAAGAGACTGATAGCTCTTGTTATGTTAACAAATTCATGTCCCTTATTCAAAAATAGTATTTTGTACTTTTTCTTGCTATAGCTGTATTTTCTAAGTGAGATTTTCCCAGGAAATGTCCAAGAGAAGATAATAGGGGTGCTCCTAAAAAAAAAAAAAAAAGAGAGAGTTCCAGAAGCAAATACATTTGGAAGAGACTGGCTTACACAAATTTAAGTAAGTCCATGTGACTGCCAGTACACTGAGTTACAGACTTAAGTTCTAATGTACTAAAGAACTTTGGGAATCTCCAAGAGGAGTTACAGCATGCACCATTTTCCAAACCTCTTTAACCGAGAAATCTTTTTTGAAGACACATTTATCAATAACTTTTAAATCCGGCTGCCAATTAGTCCACTATGAGATTTACAAGATAGGCTGTAGTGAAGATAATGGCTTCTGTAAAGGCAGGGTCTATACCATACTCAGTTCTGCATGCATCGCCAGCAGGGAGCGCATTACCAAGCACATTAGAGAAGTTCCTTTATTTGTTCATATATGCCTTTTTTTTTTTTTTTTTTAGTGGGGAGCCTTTGTTTTCACACCAAACCAATCTTTTAAAAAAGATTTAGTCCTTCAGGTTCTCCTCTCAAAACATATCCTTTCATCAAACTCCTCATGAGCAATGTAGATTTCCTGGAGTTTACCAAAAAAGCTTGTGATAAATGAAGGACAGTTGGGGTTGCACATCAAACTAACACCAAAATAAAAGCTTGTTCTCATCACCACCCCTCTTTAGCGATGACCTGCAGGATTCCATCTCTCTTCCTGCTGTATAATCTCTTAATCTTGGTTCTTTACCAGCTCTCTCAATCCAGGGTGATAATGATGTATCAGTGTAGGTTTATCACTTATAACAAGTGGAATAGGATACTGATAATGGCAGAAGCTGTGTGAGAGGAGGGGTCAGAGGGTACATGGAAACTTTATTTTCTGCTCATTTTTTTTTCTGGGAACACAATACTGCTCTAGAAAAAAAAAGTTTATTAAAAAAACAAAATACATACTTTGATGTGACAATAGAAGGGACTGTCTATAGCCAATAAATACATAGAGAGTTATAGATTCCAAAAAAGTAGAGAGTCAGACAAATTATATCACAGACATCAGAAAGGAGATTTCAGGGACAGGGAACCCAATTTAAGAACCTTGCTTCCTGGGGTGGCTTAGTCGGTTAGGCATCCAACTCTTGACTTCCACTCAGGTCATGATCCCAGGGTTGTGGGATCAAGCCCCGCATTGGGATCTGCACGGAGCATGGAGCCTGCTTAACATTCTCTCTCTCTCTCTCTCTCTCTCTCTCTCTCTCTGCCCCTCTCCCCCACTCACACTCATGCCCTCTCTCAATCAATCAATCAATCAATTTCTAAAAGAACCTTGCTTCCTTTTTAATTATTCCCTACAAGGTATCAAGAGGACTAAAACAAAGAATTCCAACATAGCAAAATGGCGAAAAAAACAAAAACAAAAACAAAAGAAAAAAAGAGAAAAAAAAAAAGAGGAAAGGATATAGAGTAAGTTGCTTCTAAGATGGCACTCATCGTTCCTGCCACCTAATATCCATAATTTTCATAATTTCCTACCTTCAGTAACCAGTAGAATATTTCAGAGTTATTAGTAAACATTATCTCTGTGATTAGATTACAAAATTCTGACTTGGTAGCCGACTCTCTGCCTTGCCTAATGGAGCAAGATGCCCATGTTGGGAAGGCCCATGTGGAAAGGAACTAAGGATAGTCTCCTGTCAACAGCCAGCTAGAAACTCTGGTCTCCAGTCCAGAAGCCCAAAAGGATAAGAATTTGGCAATCAGCCTCATAAGCATTGCTTGGAAGCAGATCCTTCCTCAGCAGAGTTTTCATACGACACCCCAACCCTTGCTGACCCCTTAAATGGAGCCTCATGAAAGACCCAGGAAAGCTGTGCACAGATAACTGACCTACAAATACTGTGAGAAAGAAATGTTTGTTATTTTAGGTCCGTAAGTTTGTTTTCATTTTTATGCAGAATAGATAACTAATATAAGGGTCTGCCCGCTTCCTCTGCCAACTCTCAATTTAATGCTAAATACTTTGCTTTAATTGAATATATTACTATAACTGTGTGTCAATGAAACTTAACCAAAACATTTAGCTTAACCAAACATGCTTAACCAAAACATGCATGGGGAAAACTGCCATGCAATTTAGTGTGAAATATTCTGATTGAGCACATAGTGATGATAATAAGATATGCACTGTCTTGAACCTTTGGGTCAGTAATACACTAGTAATACACTAGTAGTCTGTACATCACTACTGTATTATTGTTAGTAGCTATTATTAACAATCACTAATTGTTACTGTTAAACCTTACACAAATTATATAATTTCTCTGAGTTCCAATTACCTCACCTTTTAACTGGACACAGGCAGAGAATTACATGAGAAAATGTCTGCAAAATGCCAATACAATTCCCAGACTACAGAAAGCATTTAGTAAATATTAATTCCTATTATTGTAAAATTACAGAAGAATTCCAGTTACCTGTTAAACCAATTTATACCAATACATAGCCTAAGGTTGTAGACCTAATGACACTATAGTAATACAATTTCTTGAACATTACTTACCGTCTTCTTGTGAAATAGGCAAATCTAATAATTTTCCATGAATCTGTGATTAACAGACTCTGCTATTATCAAAAGGACCTTCAGTGATACTTAAAAGAGAAGAAAGCTATAGGGAGAAGGGAGGAAAAAAGCTGGTTTTGCAAATCCTTACCCAATTAAATGTTACTGTTACCACAAAATCAAGGCAAAATAGAAGTCAAAAATATCTTTCTTTCCTTGGGAATAACTTCTGTCCTCAAACCCAAACAAAATAGACTCTGCTGAAAAGCTCAGTAAAATTAGAAAGGCAAGAATAATATGCAGTTGCTTGTAGTCCTTGGGATCAAAAGAAATTCTCTTTCCCTCAAATAAACATTTAAAGGGGGGGGGGTGACTCATTTGGTTGAGTGTCCTACTCTTGATTTCATCTCAGGTCAGGTCATGATCTCACGGTTCATGGGATTGAGCCCCACGTCAGGCTCTGCGCTAAAACACAGAGCATGCTTGGGAGTAACTCTCTCCCTCTCTCTCTCTCTCAAAATAAAGAAATAACAAACAAAAAAACTCTTTCTCTTCTGTATGGAACCAAATAAAAGTATTCTTGATTCAATTAACCACATAGTGAGATAAAATTATTACTTAGCCATAGTGCATTATCTTTCCTTAGAGTCTCGCCTTTATGTCTACTCCATTAAACAATGATTGTACATCTTTTCTAAATAAACACCTAACAAAAATTCCTGAACATGTAATAATAAATACAGAAGACTCGAGAATAATTTTGTGATAAAAAGTTATTTATGAGAAGCATACACTTAGGAAAATATAAAGCAGATGAGACTGAAAGAAAAAAATCAATCTCAAGTTGGTTAAAAGATACTAGAAAAAATGAAAACAGTATGTGCCATACCTATCAGTGCCAAGCACTCACTGTATTAGGTACTATCTTATTCTCGAAGTTATCTTGCAGAAGTTCCTGCAAGTTGGGTATCATTTCCATTATCTTTCTACTGACTTAGAAATTGTACCTCTGAGATTATTTTATTTACTGTGATATATGTAGATTTACATTCTCACAATACTTATATCCTAAGTTTTTTCTGAGATTTTCCAAAAGTAAAGCCCTTTTTGTCCAGAGCTTTGATGAAAACTGGTGACTCTAATTTTACAGAGAGAACAAGGCTGCTTTCTACCCAAGCATTTCTATAAAGGATTACCCCACAGTGAACCAAGTATCCATGACAGAACCAAACAATACACACACGAAGATTCTGAGATTTGAAATCAGAGAGTTTACCTGAGTTCCAACCTAACTCCTGCTACCTGCTAAAGAACTGTGTTCTCACCTTTCAGATGACAAGGGAAAGGAGCACCGACATGAACCCTGTAACCAACCCTTTAATTTTGAGTTTTGTTGATATTCAATTTTGGGTTTGGTTGATATTTTATTTTAAAGTTCAAATAAAAATTGTACTGAACCATTGCAATTTTTGCCAGAAATTTCTGAGCAGCAAGAAGACTGAGAAAGGTTCAGGGAACTCTTGGTGTGAAATTCTAGATCACTTACTGAAGCATTTGTCCTGCGCACACTAACTGCAGTCACCCTGGTACAGGTGAAAGGGCAGGTTGGGCAGGGATTGTCATTTTCAGAGTACAGTCTGCTGTAGGCTGGCAGCAACTAAGTGCCTGGTGTACAAACACCATCTTCGTTCAGTTTATCTGGCTCAAGCACTGCTGTCTGCATTTAAGAGAAGCTTCCTATGATTTTAAAGATCTACCAGATTAGAAGCTATGTTAGTTTCATCGGGCCTCCATAAAAAATGATTACAAATTTGCTGATCAAAACAATAGAAATCTATTCTCCCACAGTTCTAGAGGCCAGAAGTCCAAAGTCAAGGTGTCATTAGGGCCACATCCCCTCCCAAAGTTCCAGGGGAGAATCTCCCCCTGCCTCTTCCCGTTTCTAGTGGTTCCAGATGCTCCTTGACTTGGAATTGCATCATTTAATCTCTGCCTCTGCCTTCCCGTGGCCTCCTCCCTTGTGTGTCATTGTGTCCCTTTTTCTGTCTCTTATAAGGGCATGTGTCATTAGAGGGAGAGCATACACTAAAACAAGGATGATCTCACCTTGAGATTCTTAATTACATTCACAAAGAGCCTTTTTCTAAATAAGGTCATATTCACCAATTCCAAGAGTGGGACATATCTTTTGGGGGTGACCTTCAACCTTCTCAGGAAGCCTGGAACTCAAGCACCCAGACTCTGTGGAGTCAGGTACACCTGGGTACAAATCTAGTCCTCACTCCCAACTGAATGACCCAGAACACTTTTCTCATCTATAAAATGCAGACAGTATCACTACTAATGTCCTGGTTTGTGGGGAAAAATAACACATCAGAGACAGTAAGACCCTTAACATAATGTCTGGTACCAACGTTCCCTATTATTACTAGCTATTTCCTCAATAGCTTACATGAATGGAGATGGCTAAGCCTTATGCAGGCAAGAGCAGCTGGCCAGCATCCAGCTAGAGAACCCAAAACATGGACGTCATGAGCCTCTTGTCCTAATTGAGCTAATTTTGTAAAGTAGAATCTCAATGCTACAAGGAAAATGATCATGTAGGCCAGTGCACCTAATTCTACAGATGATAAAAAAATAGTAATCCTCAGAAGGAAAACATGTTTTACCCTTAACCGCATAAAAGTTAGTAGCACAACAAAAACTAGAACCCAGCATTTCATCTTCCCCATTTAGTTCCTACCTCTGCACATTATTACTTGTTAGATGAATCATTAGTGGTGATTATCCACACTGACATATAAAGAAATTAAAATCTTGAAATTTTTTTTTTTGATATTAGAACATTTTCCCAAAACTGACTATACTTCTATAGTAATTAAGACTAGGAATTTTAATTATAATAGCACATACTGGTATAGCAGTCTGGAGCAGATTCCCTGAAATAAATTAACATTCCCTCCTTTTCCATTGACCATCGGTAAGAAAAGAAACTCACATGCCCATGTTGAGCTACTCACCCCTCCAGTGTATAGTAAAAAGTGCATAACTGTGTTTTTATGCTAATGAGCTCAGAAATTTTCTAATCATATTATGCTTATTGTTTGTCCCATTATAAATTTACCAATTATCCTGTGTAAAGAATATGTTCCTGAGATTGCAAAGGTGGAGTAAGGGGGGGGTGGGGAGGAGAGGGGAAGGACTTAAGGAATGGAAAACATTCAAGTCATTTTATCCACATCTGATTTCAATACAGTCATTTCTGCATTTATCTTCTCTCCCTTCTAGTGTGTATTCCTTGCCGTCTTACAATGGAAAGTTCCTGAGGAACCCATTTTGTCCTACCCACTGCTACCTCTACAAGGCACAGTATGGCACCAGGCGCACGGTGAGTTCTAAATAATTTACTGTTGAATGACTTAACATTCCTCTTAATTTATTCTCACTTAATAAATATCCATTAAGTTAGACACATAGAGGAGCTCACTATCTACACTGTCACTTGCATCTTCCACAAGATGCACTGCACGTGGTTACTAATCAAACATGTCTGTTAGATACACCACAGAAACAATTTTGGAAGATTGCAAGTTGGGTTACTGACTTTTTCCAAACAGAAATATGGTTAACCTCATCTTAAATTACCTTTATAGCTCTAAAGCCACTTCTAAAATAATTCTAACATTCCAAATTGGCAAATTTTATTTCCAGAGTTAAGGACAGAAGAAAGGACCTATGTATTAAAAATGAATTATGGCACTAGTTTGGCCAGTAGAAGTAATCTTGGGGCTATGCCTAAAGTCTTTAATATGGTCCATCTAGACTTGCATGGAAAGAGTCTACCACTGTGGGCTATCGCTGGACTTTGGAGGGTATATCATCATTCCCTCAGGGCGTCTACGACAACCTGGGCAAGACCACCACTTAGCTAGTTGATAATGAGTCTGGGTGTTAGTCTCAGATTTTATTAAATATGGCCATTATATTAGAACAGCTCAAAGCAGAGCTATTCCTAGAAGAAGCCCAGACTGCATGTCAGGCCAGGGTACCAAGATGTCAAGTTTGCCTTTAGGCTCAGTACTTATGCTCATGAAACAAAAGTTAAAAAAAAAAAGATTTGATTGTTACACGAAGAGAGTGTATTAGTTTGCTAGGGCTGCCTTAACAAAGTACCACAAAGTGAGTGGCTTAAACAACAGAAATATACCATGTCACAGTTCTGGAGGCTTGAAGTCCAAGATCAAGGTGTCAGCAGGACTATGCTCCCTCTGAAAGCACACAGAAGTGTCTGTTCCAGGCCTCTCTCCTAGCTTCTGGAAGTCCCTTGGCTTGTAACAAAATCCCTCCAGTCTTCACGCGGAGTTTTCCCCGTATGTGTCTCTGTCCAAACTTCCCCTTCTTATAAGGATACAGTCATATTGGCTCATGGCTCCACTCTGCTCCAGTATGACCTCATCTTACCTAATTATTTCTGCAACAACCCTCTTTCCAATCACGTCACATTCTGAGGTAGTGGGGGTTAGGACTCAGCACCAAGGTAGTCAGAGTTAGGATTTCAATATCTTTTGTGGTGACACAATTCAACCCATAACAGAATAAGTTTTTAAAAATGTGCCAACCAGGTACGATTTTTGCAGGGAGGGGCATGGTAATCCAAAGTTCTCTTATTTCGGGCACTCACAACTGTGTGTACAGGTAGGCTGAAGTGGTTTTGTAAGCTAAATGTAATTTTTTTTTAAAGTTTACTCATTTTTGAGAGACAGAGAGTGTGCAAGAAGGGAGGGGCAGAGAGAGAGGGGAACAGAGGATCCGAAGCAGGCTCCACACTGACAGCAGTGAGCCAGATGTGGGGCTTGAACTCACAAACTGTGAGATCATGACCTGACCCAAAGTCGGACGCTCCACAGACTGAGCCACCCAGGTGCCTGGCTAAACGTAATTTTTAACACAAGGTTCTGTGAGGACACAGTCTCTCCCTTTCCCCCACTCATGACAGCCTGTTGAGGGAACCCAGGCTAACCTAGCCAAATGTGAAAATGCAGGCACGGACCCACTGGCCAGAACAAATTCTGTGCTTATCACCTGGACAATCTGACTGATGTGAAAGAGCTGGATTTGATGGATGCCAAAGAGCAGTGGGCAAATGAGCCTGCTCAGGCAAAGAGCCTGACATTTTTTTGGAGGGAAGACATTATTCAATTATTCCTCCTCCCTCCAGTGCTGATTTTCAGGCAGCCCAACACTATGCATTTTCAGCCCTTCGGAGTAAAGCACTTAGCAAGAGGTTGCGTGTTGTTTCAAACTGAAAGAGACACAGTACTGTTTTTCCACCCTTCCTTGAATCAATGTGGCTACTTTCCAATATTAATAAAAAGCTCTGTTTCTGCAAAACTAACCTCAAACTCCATTCTCTCGCCTGAGTTCCAAGGATTTGATGACAAACTTGGCATACTAAATTTTACAGATCCAAATCAATGCTGAACACAAAAGAAAGCCCGGTGCCCTATGGTAATACAAGAGCATGATTATTTTTGGACTGAAACCGCTTAACACAAGCACAGCTGCAAAGGTCTTATTCCACTTCCAGAAGATGGTCTTTATGTTCCAAATAGTATCCAAAAGTCACAGAAACCAAGCTCAGACAGCATTATTAATATGAAATAAAGTTATGTCACACTTGGTTTTCAAAGATAGTAAATCCACCAACACCAGTAAAATTAAATAAATATTTGAAGTCTGAAGTTAACATCTACGAGAGAGCCAGGAAAAATGAAAATTTCAAATCTGGTTTAGGGAAAAAAAATGTCTTTTTCATTAGCTTCTCCCTGACCATTTAAAGTTAACTACACATTGACTACAGAATGCTATTTATTCAATGATGAAATTTCTATCTAAATTGAAATTACTGAGGATAAATATACACGCACATAGAACTGACTGTACTGGCAGGGTGGTATGCCCCCATCATGGGTGTTCGGATACACAGTCTGATCATGTCACTTCCCTGCGTAAATGTGTTACTGATGCCCCAGTGAAGTCAAAGTACCTCTCAAAAAGCCTTGAGGAATCTGGTCTCTGGTTGACCCTTCAGCCTCCTGTCTAACCCATGCTTCTCGCCTCCCTAACCTTCCTCCAGGATCCCATTACACCCACACTTCTCCCTTCTGGGCACGTTGTGCATATACTGTCCCTGCTCCCTAGAAGCCTTGAGCATCTTCACTCGAGGACTCAGTATTCCACAAGAAAAGTCTCTGAAATGTGTTGGGGGCTCCTTTTATGTGGTCACCAGTGTTGTAGTTTTTACCATATGTTTTGTACTGGGAGATTTATAGCTTTACCTTCTCTCACCAGCTACATGCCCCTTAAGAGGAGAGACTCGAATAACTCCTGTTATTTGGTCATTGGATGTTTAATAAATAACTACTGAGTGAATGCGTGAAAGTTATTACAAGATTTTCATTAACTGTATCTCACACATATGATAATTTGTCAAAAATGAAATAATGAAACCGTGCTTATAGAAAAATCAGGATCAGTATAAATGAGAAAACAGTTGTTTTCTGTTCTGCACTGGGTCAGTGATCCTGTAGGGGATTTTTGCTCAATTTTGAACATCATATCGTTTATGATGTTTTTTAATTTTTCAAAGTTTTTAAGTTTATCTTAGAACTCCTAGGAAAAATGTAAGTCAAAACTTATTTAATTAAATACGTTTTCCTGGTATCCAGAAATAACATTTGTTGATTATTTTTGCATCTGTTTTCTAAAACCTCTCCCCGCCCCTCTTTTTTTTTTTTAAGCAAGCATCAATATTTAAAAGAGATGGTGACAGACTAGACTATATCAATCTAATGTTCACATGATGGTGAAGAATCTAGAAACAACTATCAGTGTGAAAGAGAAAAAAATGACATTTTTCAAAGGCACAATGACTGTCTTTCAATATCCACAAGATCACCGTACAGAAGAGAAAGTAAGCTCAAATCTATTACTTTTGAAAGTAGAAGTCGTATCAAAAGATATCCCAAGCTATATTCCAGCTTAATATAAGAAATAACTTCCTAAATATTTGAGCTTTATGAAAATTTATGTAGCTTCCTCTTCAGGAAGTGAGTTTCTTCTACCTGGAGGTAAATAAACTGAAGCTAGTTGCCTATTTGTTGAGAATATTAAGACAAGTGATACATCAATCAAATTAATCCTGAAGATGACCTTGAGATGACCTCTGAAGTTCTCCCAAGTATGCAATTTATTGATTCCATGACAACGGATTTTAAAATTCATTATCAAGAATAATTTCAAATGAACTAGTCTCTTTCATTTTGGGCAAGAAACAATATACTAAAGAAAAATAATTCATTTTACAGAAACCCAACAAATGTGTATGCATATATATAATAAATATATGTTTACGTATAAAACACTTCCACTGTGCAAAAAGGATGAGAAATATATATAAATGTTCAAGAAAAGGCATGTAATAGAAGGTTCACTAGAGCGCTATTTGTAATAGTCTCAGTCTGGAAACTACCCAAATACACCTCAACAACAGAATAAACAAAAATTATATATTCATCCAGATTGGAATACTTTACAGTCATGAGAATGAATAATTTAGCACTGTATGTAATAACGTGGATGAATCCCATAGACAAGAGGTTGAGTAAGACACAAAAGAGTAAATAAAAGCAGGCACAACTAATATTTTGTGTTACAAGTGAGAATAAGGGTTACCCTTGTGTTGGATTTTGACTCACAAAAGGCAGAAGAGGGCTTCTGGTGACTTTCAGTTCCTTGATCCCAGCACTCTTTACACAGATGTGTTTACTTTGTGAAAATACATAGAACTGGACATACGATTTGTGCATTTTTCTGAACACACATTGTATGTCAATACAAAGTTGTACAAACAGCCTCTATGTCTATTCATTTTCTATATTTGATACTATGCAAAAAGCCATTACAGCAAAGTCATAGGATTTTTATTTTAAAGAATTATTAGGAGGATCTAAATAATGTGAAACAGGCTTAAAAAATTATATAAAAACTTATGAACAAAAAATGTGCTTTAGAGACAAACACTAGCAATGAACTCTGGTCACCTTGATATTATTTCCTCTAATTTGTGCTGAAATCCATATGCAATAACAACTAATTACAGATCTCTTTTAGGTTTGTTTGCATGCTGTTTGAAACATGTTGGGTTTATTTTTCATGGGAAGCCTGGCAGAAATTAAACCTCCTAGAATTTTTTAAGCATTTTCATTTATGGATAAAAGTATATAGCCATATTATTGAGCTTTCAAAAAGCCTTCCACTTATTCAGTAGAGCAGGTGCACTGATTTATCAGACCATAGCCACAGTCATTCAGATAATCTCTATGCAAACAAAAGCCCAACTTTTGTTTTGTAAAGCCAGATTCTTTATACTTTCCAAAGCCAAACGTCTGGATATTCCTACTGGAAAAAAAATTAATACTGGACCATGTAATTGACACAAAAATATTATTTTTTCAGGTATTGGCAGCATTGTTCTGGTACAGCCGTCAGCAAATGTTTTCTGGAACTGTCCACATAGTAAATATTTATGCTTTGCATTCTGATGTTCTCTGTCACAAGTACTCAACTCTACTCTTGTGGTGCGCAAGTAGCCATAGACAATATGTAAACAAATGAGTGTGGCTGTGCTCTGATAAAACTTTATTTACAAAAAGTGAGTGGGCCAGATTTGACCTGTGAACTGTAGTTTTCAAACTAAGTTCTAGGAGAATAAAAAGGTGTTTCGATTTGTTTTATTTTGTTTCCCCTTTTCCTGTGTGGCTATCAAACCAGTAGAGTATCTAATGTCATCATTCATTGGTTCCTAATCTGGCAAAACCAAATTTTTGGATGCCCTTATACTCTTCCCATTATTAAAGTTTGTCAGAAACAATCCATTTATCTAGCATGCAAAGACTAACAGAAATGTAGGTCTCATGTGCTTTTTACTAAAGTTCCCCCAAATGTTTTCCTTTTGAAATATTTGTTCATAGTCTTTTCCTAGTTAATTACTATTGACCCATCAAAGTTTAGCTTAAAACTCTTTACAAAAAAAAAAGCATTTCCTGACACCCCAGGCTAGGTCATCTCCCTTCACCTCTCTCCTCCCTCCACTATTTCTCCTTTATGTCATTTATCACAGTTTATAAGCCATTTGGAATAGTTGTTAATATCCCAGACTCGAAAGCCAGACTGCCCAGAATTAAATCTCAGATACAAAATTATTAGCCCTGCAAATTTTGACAAGTTGTTTACCTCTCTGTGCTGTGCCCTCATCTTTAAAATGGAGGTAATAATAGAAACATACTACATAGAGCTGTTGGAGATGATAACAATAACCCACTACATGTAGTTATTGGAGGTTATAACAGTAACCCACTACATAGGGCTATTGGAGATAATACTAACCCACTACACAGGGGTGTTAGAGATAATAATAGTAACCTACTACACAGTGTTGTTGGAGATAATAGAAACCCACTACACAGGGTTGTTCTAAGGATTAAATGATTACATAGGGATTAAACACTTACAACAATATTGCAGAGCCAAAATTATATGTTATTTGTAATAGTTAATAAATATTCGAATATACATCTATTCATCTATTAAAAAATATTCATGGGGCAACTACTATGTACCATATATCCTCCATAATACACAATAAATTTAATAGCTTATCATAACATCATGTATTAGCTTACAGCTCTATAGGTCACAATCCACTGAGATCTATGTCCAGAGCGTCATAAGACTGAGATCAAAATGTTGGCTGGACTGGGCTGTTATCTGGAGACTGGGAAAAGACTGAGGTCCTTCCCTTCCTGGCTAACAGCCAGGACCTATTTCAGCTCCTGAGGACCATATGCATGCTTTCTCTTGTAGCCCCTTCTCTTCAAACCAGCAATGATACATCAAATCCCCCTCATGCTTTGAGTCTCTTGGACTTCTTCATCTACCAGAGAAAGCTCTCTGCTTTTAAAGACTCATGTGACTAAACAGAGGCCACCCAAATAACCTCCCAATTTTAAGGTCAACCTATGCCTTATAGCATAATATAATCCTGGGAGTGACATCTCATCATATTCACATGATATTTCACAAGGGCATGGAATCTTTGACTTGAGACAAAGGTGTATAGGGAGAGAAGGTTAGAAATTCTGCCACCACAAAGCACATAATGAATACTCAATAGTACCATGAATGAACCATAACTTCACCTCATGTTGACCACAGGCTCATATGGACTTTAAATAAATGTACTGTTACTGAATAAACTATGTATGATGGTTGCACAAAATTTTTTTAGACTCTATAGAAGATACTTAATAGAAAATTCTTTAAGACTGAAAATCGGGAGCAATTTTCTTAACTAGTACTCACCTGGAAAACAATGAGGATGAACTCCTTATACCATTCATTTACTCAACATCTATTTTTAAAACACTACTATGGGCATTGTACTAGAAGCTGGTGGAAAACAGTAGCAAATATACAGAATTCCCACTCTCACAAAACTCACATGATAGTGACAAGACTCAGGACAGTGGTTAAGAATCTGGAGCCTGGTTGCCTATCTTCAAACATGGGCCCCGATTCTCACCAGCAATATAATCTTGGGGAAATTATTTAATGCCTTTTGCCTCAGTTTTCTCATCTGTAACAGGTAAAAAAAAACATACTATATGTTCATAAACTATTATGAGAATTTAATTAGTTAATTAAATTAGCTCTCTAATATTTATTAATATGAACCCTTAGAACTTTAGCACAGGATTTCTCAGTCTCAGCACTGTTGACATCATGGGTAAATAATTCTTTGTAGTGGGGGCAGTCCTTGCCTTATTGGATATTTAAAGCAGCCCTGGCTTTGATCCACTAGATGCCAGTAGGGCAACACTCTCCACCCTCCCCCACCAGTTGTGACAACCCAAAATGTCTCCAGACATTGCCAAATGTCTCTGGGGAGCAAAATGAGCAAAGTCACACAGGTAATTGAGAACCCCTGATTTAGCACATAGTAAATTTCCAACATATATTAGCTATCACTATATTTAATTATCACCTGACTTTGAAGGGGGAAAGGAGAGCTTTCTCATAGGAGGTAACTCTTGCACTGAGTTGTTTATTACAAAACCCCATATGTAAAAAGCATCCAGTACAATGTTTTGCAGACATTAAACCAGTCAACATTAATTTCTCTTTCCTCCCATTCCTCAAAACTAACTTAAAGTGCAGTCTCTCTCAGAATTCCTTGTTTTTTAAGTTTTATTGATAAGGACTCCATTTTTAATTTCATTTTTATCTTCCCCTTTCTAGTCTGTTAGCCAACTCTTTCAACATCAGTTATAATCTTACTTCAGGTCATTTACTTGAAGGAATGGCTCTGCACAGAATAACATAAAAAGTAGAATAAAACCATTCCTGAATGTAATGTTCGGGTACCTCCCTGTATTCCTGTCAAAACTGAAAAGTGGCTTCCCAGAAAAATCTTTTTTGTGTTTGTTTGTTTCAATTATTTTTTGTTGAAAACTTTCTTAAGATGTATCAAGTTTTTGCTTTGCTTTGGTAACTATAAGCTGATGGCAATAACAGAAGTTGTCTTTAATGATTGAAGATCATTCCAGTGCTAGAGGCATTGCTATTCTGAGCATTGATCTTTCTAATACAGGACTGTAGATGTATGAGACTAGGGTGCTGAGCACAAAACATATGAAGCTTTTCCACTCCAAATCATCAATATTGGTTTGTTCTCTTGTCACTGGCTTTATCCTCAAGTGTCAGAAATGTATCTGCTATTGTGGGTTTCAAATCAGTCGTGCCTATTTAAAATTACAATGAAATATTGTGTGCCCTAAACTACATTTTAGGGGCATCAACTGAAAGTAAATATTGAACCCTGACAAGACATAAAAGAGATTAAGAAAGGGATTGAGTGTGGGAGGATTTTAATTTTAATTTTAATTTGAAGTCAGACTTGGTCTTCATTTCAAACTGGTCAATGAAATATGAGTGGAACTAAGGTGTCTCACTCCCAAGCAGAAACTTGCAAACCAGCATGTGGTTCATATCATGTCCTCTTTCCCTCTGTCAAGAGATCAGGAATAGTCTAGATAGAAGACTATAGATAGACTATAGAAGACTATAGATAAGGACAATAGATGCAATTGTCTGGATCTCAGAGTAAAAATGGCATGGAAAAACCATATTGAGATGAACTTACAGCAAGAATGAGAAATAAACCTTCAATTTTGTGTTTGTTACCACAGAATAACCTAGCATATACTGACTGATATGTATAATAATAGTGATTCATTATTGAACAGTTATGCACTCTCTATATATACCAGGTAAAAAGAGTATATACTTACAAATAAGGAAATAGAAGTATACCTGTCCCTAAAGGAGCTTATAGCATAGTGAGATTAAAATACCTACGGGGCGCCTGGGTGGCGCAGTCGGTTAAGCGTCCGACTTCAGCCAGGTCACGATCTCGCGGTCCGTGAGTTCGAGCCCCGCGTCAGGCTCTGGGCTGATGGCTTGGAGCCTGTTTCCGATTCTGTGTCTCCCTCTCTCTGACCCTCCCCTGTTCATGCTCTGTCTCTCTCTGTCCCAAAAATAAATAAAAAAAAAAACGTTGAAAAAAATAAAATACCTACAACTGGGGCGCCTGGGTGGCTCAGTCAGTTGACCGTCCGACTTCAGCTCAGGTCATGATCTCACCACTCGTGGGTTCAAGCCCCACGTCGGGCTCTGTGCTGACAGCTCAGAGCCTGGAGCCTGCTTCAGATTCTGTGTCCTGCTCTCTGCCCCTCCCTCACTCATGCTCTGTCTCACTTTCTCTCAAGAATAAATAAAACATTATTTTAAAAAAAATACCTACAAATTGGAAAACTAGGTAACTATATTCCCATTACTGCATTCTCAAACTGGCTGGTTCTCTATGGCAAAGCAGAGAAGATGAAGCATTATGTAGGCAGTTAAATAAGAAAACCTTGGAGGCTGGGCAGCTCCGTGAACCTAATTAACAAGGTGGTTATCTTCTCCTTTGGCAACTACAATCCATGCCACAAACATGGATACAGATAGGGCAGATTCGATGTCCAACTGCAGTGGCGAAGCCATGAGGGACTGTCAGGACGTGTTCCCTCTAAATGTCCATGCAGAGAAAACAGAACCCATTTGGCAGTCAACACTTTCAGCTCTGAATGGGAGACATGGTTCCCCGCACTCCTTGCTGCTCACTGCATCACCCAGAACTGCTCTCCAGGGTAATCAAACACTACTGTGCACCACAGGGCATGGGATGCCTGGTAAAGGGACACCACAGGAACACAAAGACCACTTTATTATTTGGCCGTGGCTGGCATTTGGTTTTCCAAGGAGTCTGATGTATGGAAATGAAGCAATTGAAACCAGCATGATTTGGGTCTGATGGCTGTCCTCTTCTCCCCTAACAGGAGTAGGCAGCGTTTTATGAGCCTCATAAAAGGGTTTATGAGGCTTTGATGGGAAGTTGGCAGCCCAGGCTGCCTACACTGACCTGATGAAAAACAGCTCTTCTCTGCACCTACATGAAGGGTTTATGGTTGCAGTTGTTTGCTCAGAGCCCAGGTAGAGTGACGCCAGGGAAGTCAAAGAGATGGGCCTCAGAAACGAAGGAGGAAGAACTGAGCTCTGGCATGTCAGAACTTAGAAAGGCATCAGCACTACCAGGAATCTTGAGCCAAGATCCTAGAGAACCTGAGAAGACTTCATCCATTGGGTACTCTTAAGAGATGCCCTTCTTCCATCCTTCCTAAATGATTACGGTCTTCCTCCCACTCTACATAAGGACACTTCTGGTTTGATGACTCAGAGCATGAGCTTTGAAGATGTAGGGCCAGACTTGAATTCCCCCCACCATGACTTGCTATCTGATCCTCTGATTCCTACTCTTGCTTAGTAATGAGCCAATGAAATTATTTTAACAAAGTTCTTAAAACAATGCCTGGTGCCCAACTACGACTGAGAAATTAATGGCCATCACTAGCAGATGTAGGTTTGAGATGTAATTCCATCTTAGGCAGGTCAACTGACCTGACAGATTCTTAGTTTTCTCACCAACTGCATGGAAACGATGGAAGTGGGAAGGAGAAATAAATTAAGATACTGAGTGCGAACATGGTTAGTAAATTTTAAGGTTGAATACAAGGGATCATGCAAATTCTAAAAAGCACATTCTTGAATAATACCAATATTAATGTTTAAATGTTAATATCATGTGTGCCATGTGTCAGAGTCGCTTCTAAGCACTTTTATGTATTAATGCATTATCCTCATTACATCGCTATGACCTATCTACTTTATTATCTCTATCCTACAGAATGGAGGAAACTGAGGCAGAAAGGTTAAAGAACTTGCCTAAAGGAGAGCAAATATTAAAACTCAAAGAGTCTGACTCTTTTATCCTTGCTGTATTCTCTGTAATTTCTATACATATTTCCAAATTTACATACACACTTCGAAATTGTCACACATGCAGATGTGTTGCTCTTAATGAACCAGATGGTGGGTTCTATCTGTGTGTTAAGTGTAGCTATAGCTAATTCCACAAAGAGAAAATGTGTGGCTTATCAAGATTTATGTATTTTTTTTAGTGGTGCATTCCACAAATATTGACTGAAGTCTTACAATGTGGTAGGCATCATGGCAGACACTGGCAGAGGCACACAGCATATTTCTCAAATATTTTTCAAGATTTCTAGATCTACTACTTACAGACCATTTAGTCAGTTTCACACAACATGACTTAACTTCACCATGACTTCTACCATAATCACTCCAATTAACTACATTCTCAAATGTCACATTCTAGTTGCTTGTTCCAATGTATGTGTGTGTGTGTGTGTGTGTGTGTGAGATCACCATACCAACTTTATTCAAAGTCTTTGTTTACTACCTTTTATTTAAAATTCCCTACTCCCCCAGCTCATATAGTGACACTTTCCCCCCCGGACAGCAGTTTCATTGACTCAGTTTCCTCCCAAGCCATTATGCATAGAACATCCCCTGAACCCTATTGCTTCATAATCAAACCCTACGCCCCAGCATTCAATGCCCTTCAAGATCACATCTCATACTACTTCTCTAGCTTTCCCTTCCACTATCTCCTTCATGCAGAAACCCTTCAGCATGCCTCACTCTTCATTATTTGTCCTATCTCCGTACTTTTATCCCATCTGTTCTCAGAATTAACTATCTTCCCCATTTAGTGTTTGGTTCAAGACATCCTTCTCACTTCGGGCTGAGCCACAGCTAAAAGTAACATTTCCTTCTCCATATCCCAATGGTAATTTGCCATGCCACTCTGAAGACACTTACTGTATTTTATCCTGAACTACAACCCATTCTGTGCTTGTCTTTTAGCCTCCAGGAAGCTGTAAACACTTTCAAGGCTAGGTCTTCATCATTCATTTCATTCTCAAGCCTGGCATAGATTTGTACTCATGATAAATGTTCAATAAGTGTTACTGGGTGGATGGTTGGATGGATGAATGGATGGTCACAGACTCACATTACTAATCAACTAAGATTTCTATTAAGGCATATGTCTTACAACATTTAGGATGAGAACTGATTAAAACATCCATATTAGCAGTTGTCATCAGATACAATTTTTTTTCACTTTAGAAATATTCTTAATTTGTAATCTGAGTAAAATCACAGGGGAAAAAAAGGTTTTAAAAATAAAAAGTAATTGTTGCTGGCAGCACTGGCTGGAACTCTGGGATTTAGCATACTGTATATTGGCCAAACCCACAAAAGTCTCCAGGGCCTCTATTTCCTCCTCTGAACTCTGAAGTGAAGCTAAACAGAAATCCTCTAAGTGTCTGTCTGGTTCTGGAAATGTCTAGGTCTACCCTGCATCCTTCCACGGATAGTTTGGACACAATACATATTATTTCTTCAAACAAGAAGAAATTAAGGAGGAAATTCCATGGCACGCCATTAACAATCATTTGTCATTGTAGCTGGGAATAAATCAGAGTTCACACCTACCAGTGTGCTGTTTTAGAGAAAATTCTGAAAAGGATATTTATGAAAGAAGAAAATGGCACCTACCAATATTCTTGGCCAAGTCTAAAATTCTAGAATTGTGTGTATAAGACACCCTGAGTTACACTGAGTAGTGGTTCTCAGAACATGTATATGTATATGTATATGTATATGTATATGTATATGTATATGTATACACACACACACGTATCTCCATATATATGAACATATTATGTGTGTGTGTATATATATACACACACAAACATACATCTACATGTATATATATACCTATATATCCACATGTTTATTTCATGTATGTATATACATGTATACACATATATATTTATATATGCATATATATACAAAAATTTTACGTATGTATACTATGAAATATTCAAGAAACAGAAGCTTTAAAGGAGCAAAACAAGTGAGAAAGAAGGGGTGCCTGGGCAGCTCAGTCAGTTAAGTGTCCAACTCTTGATTTCAGCTCAGGTCATGATCTCATAGTTTGTGGCTTTGAGCCCCACATCAGGTTCTGCAATGAGAGCACAGAGCCCACTTGGGATTCTCTCCCTCTCTTTCTGCCCTCCCCCACTCTCTCTCTCTCTCTCATGCACAAATAAATAAACTGTTAAAAAATGAGAAAGAAGACAAAGAGATGTGGTAGAAATGGAGCTAACTCTATTCAACTGAAATAAAACAATTTTTCCATTTATGTGCTGAAAAGACAAAGGAAGTGCGCCCTTTTAAGATATTTATCATTACTCTCCTTGTGAAGCCAGTGCTTTGTACTTGTCAGCAAGGAGAAGAGAGCTAAAATATGATGGAGTAGCAATGAACGTATCTTGTATCATGCCCACTATTTTATCAGATTCTTCTAGCCCCTAAATTCCTCCTAAATAAGACAAAACAAAATAATAAAAAATAAAAGTAACCTTTCTTTCATTTCTCATAAAGGCCTGTGCTGGGAAAGTACACAAGCATGAGACCTTAAAAGAGTGTCTGCCTCATCTGCACGGACGCATCTGTCAAGTCCATGCGACAAAAGAATGAGTGGGAGAGGCAGTCACAAATTATCAAGATTCCAGCACAGGTACCTCGTTTCGTAAAAATAAATGCCCAATTACGAAATAAATGTTTCGTAAAAACAAAAATGCCCAAAAGAAATGCCACAACTATGATCAGAAGCAAGTTACGAGCATTACAGGTGAGAATGTCTTCAACCAACTTTTTCAGAAAATGGAGAAAGCTTGATTACTTTGGATTTACAGGCACAGTTGAAGGGGAGGATCCTGGCGTTGCTGATATTTGCAAGTCCATCATATGCAAAGCCTTTTAAAAGTGTCACCCCATGGTTTCCTCACAATGACTTTGTAAGACATATCCCTTTTCCCATTTTTAACAAATGGGGCTACAGAAGTTGACCCAGTTAATAACTGGTAGGGACACAATATGAGACCAATCTGCCTGCCCCAAAGGCTATGCTCTGGGCTTCACTGTAATTCCTTTGATTTCATCTACTACCATAGACATCAGTTTTAGAGTGCTTTTTTTTTTTTTTTTTTTTTTTTTTTACTTGATTACTTTTCACCTTACAACAAGTAAGAAATAGTAAGGTTGAGACATTATAACTATTTTTAACTTTATGGATGGCCTCAGGAAGTTTAAATTATTTGCCCAAACTCATGTGTTAAGTGTAGTAGCTAAGACAAATGGTCAGATTCTGATTTTAAAGCTAATTCTTCCTGTAGTAGCACATACTGCATTTCACCAAACTTAGTATCAAGACAGAGCACTGCATATGTTTTTATTCCTTAACACACAGTCCCATTTTGAAATAATAGATGAGAATTATATACACATACACAGACATACATAGTACACTACAGAGTTACTTTAATAAGTATTATATGTTGAAATGTGTAATTTTTCATTAATGTGAAGATTCCCAGCCAAATTGTTCTACCATAGGAATGCTGAATAAAGAATAGCAGAAACTCCTCCAGCCAAAGAAAATTGCATAAACACAAAAAAACACTAATAGCTGTACTCTGTAAGAGTAATAGCGGCATGTCTTTGCTTGATTGGACTAAAACGGCATTTTAATGGAATAACCTTCATTTGACATTTAGCTAACTACTATTTCACAGAATCATGTTTCATTATAAAATGAGAGCCAATCTTAGCAATGATTGCAGCACTAGTTATTATAAAAATGTTTCTTATTTTATTCTCCCAATCGTTACCCTCCAACTCCTACTCAAGGATTTGTTTTCCTGCTTCTGATTTGAAGGAGGAGTAAAAGGGGACAAAAAACTTCCCAACAGGCATTATCCTGAGAAACAATATTGCTTTACAATCTCCAAAGACCAGCCACATGCGCTAGCACATTTTTTTTTTATTATAACCACCATTTGAAGACAGCTATTAGTTTTCCTTAAATGAAAGAAAAAGTTGAAGTCAAACATGTCCAGTGACTTTCCCAAGGTTGCAAAGCTACGGTGTATCTGAAATGAGAGCTGAAACTCAAATCTAGTCAATGTCCAGCCCGTTGTATCACCTCTTTACACTGGAACTTAATTTGACTTATCTCGGGCTTAGAAAATGCTAAGAGAAGGATCATCAATATCAGGTAAAACCTGAGTTCCAAGGGGTTTCTTTAGGAACTCAATCCAATTGTGTTTCTAATCTTAAAATCCATTTTTCGTTTAATCTCAGCTCATTAGAACTGAAACAAACTGCAGAGAACATTCACTGAAAAAAAAACATTATTTTGTCCAATTATGAACCAGAGATCATACTGGTCCTAGAGATACAACGATGAAGAAGGCAGAACCCATGGCTCTAAATACCTGCAATGCTAATTATTTGCACAACAAAAAGAAACAAAATGTTAAGGCTGCTGGGGTAGAAGTATGTGCAAGATAGAAATGGATAGAAAGGAGAGAATACTTAATTTTGCCACTGGGCACAGAAAAGGGGGGCAGAAATTCACAGAGGAGGTTAACATTTTAGTTAGAACTTAATGTATACATGTTCTTTAAAGCAGAAAGGAGGAGTGAAGTGATCGCTGGATGGAGATCTGGTATACCAGAGGTCTGGTGGACTTGGAGGGAACAGCAATGGGATTGAGTGTGAATGTGAACCAGAGAGGGAAAGCTGGGGGGGGGAGAATGCATGTGTTTGTGGGAAGGTGTTGGCAACTGAAGACTAAGCATCATTTGCTCCTCACAGCACCTTGATGTGAATCAGAAAAGGGTGCCCCTAAATGGACCAGATATTCACAGTCACTCTCCCCGGGGCCAGCTGTCTAACGTGGTGGCCTTGAAATAGAGAACACAGAAGAGATACAGAGCAGACAAGATGAGATTGAAGACACAGTGAAGCCGCGTAGGGTCTGAATGCTCAACTTTCTCCCATGTTATGCAGTCTTTAGAGTTTTACAAAGGAACAAAACTGGCAGCAGAAAGATGGCAGAAGATGACAGCAATTCCAATGAGGTCCAAATCACACCTTACAACTAACTTCCTTTTCTAGAACTAATTTCATGTTCTCTCAAGAGATAGGAGAAAAAATTTAAAATAGTCAATTAAGGACAATATATGCTCCTTCACATTTTTAAATGATGATGATGATGATGATGATTATTATTATTATTTAATCAGTTTAGGCACAGAGAATTCAGGGTTTGTTTCCCTTTCCCCTGCCCTTAACTTAAAAACTAAGTTTTGAGTTGGGAGTAGGGAACTTACATATCAACCTGGCATCAGCTCTGGGACCACATGTTGGCATTGTTGGCTTCTCCTGTTTCCCAGAGGGAAACAGGTCAGCACCCTGCCTGGTCTCTGGATATCCTGTGATAATGCCTACAGAAGTCTAATTGATCACATCGGATTCTTTTAGGTATGCTGTCACACCTATTTATTCAATTAATATTTATTGGGTACCTGGTATATACCAGACAATGATTTAGGTTCTACAAATAGGCAGTAATAAGCAAATGAGGCAGAAGTCTCTGTCTGGTTGTGTTTAAATCCTACTGACTGTTGATATCCGTGCTGTAGTTTCTAGGCTTAGGTCCCAAGCCCCTGCCCCTGTGACCTCCTCTCCCCAATTCCAGACCTCCTTTAGTTTGGGACACCACTAACCCCCTGTGGACGTCTTCTTCAGTCATGTGTAAACTACTTCCCACGCATCAGAGTATACTGATGTCTTGCTAAATCCAAGGTTGGAGTGTCCCCAGGCTATGCCATAAAGAGTAGAGAATAATGTTCCTCTGAAAGGGGGTGAGTGGGGAGCAGTACATGGACATCCCACCCCCTGCCCTTCAATCTCCGTTTCCCTGTCTGAAACCCAACCCAGAAGAGAGCTTCTATGTCTCCTTTCCTCTCTTCCTGTCTCTCTCATTCTCAGTTTGGTCTCATGACTTAATCGTAACAACAAAAAGCTGTAGCTACTCAAAGGGGAAATATACCTGTGCCATAACTATTAAGAAAATATTGTCTTTATTAAACAATGATTCAGATTCAAATTCATCGGGGTCAGTCTAACACAGGAGGCATGAATGAGGAGAAATTTAGAGCAAACACTCACACAGATTTGTAGGTTAGGTAGCTAACTCAGCTGTAATACCAAGGATGATGTCAAAGTGTCTGCCTGGGCACCTGAAAGGATGATGACATTATTCACAACCACAGGGGACAACAGGAAAACTGCAAAGATGCTCGGCTCAGTGTGTGTGTGTGTGTGTGTGTGTGTGTGTGTGTGTGTGTGGTGTGTGTTTGCCTGCTGTCCTTGAGGTATTTGAGAATATCTGGTTAAAAATTCCCACCTCTGTTTCAAAAACTGGGCTGAAGATCCCTATGTGTAAATCCTTAGCACAGAAGTAGTATTTAAAGCCATGGAGAGATCATCTCATCCAACTCTCCCTCCCCACCACCACCAACCCATTTTGTAGGTTCAAGAGTTTACTCATAAGCAGGGTCAAATGGCTATTTTCTGGCAGAGGCAATCTAAAGTTCTCCTCACTTCCAGCCCCGCAACAAGGTCCACCATAAGTTAGCAAACCAAGTCTCAGATGGGAAGAGATGAAAGAGGAAACAAAATCTACAAATTTCAACCACAATGTTAGACTCAGAGATATTGCACATGTGAGAAAATTTTCAAGTTAAACTATCCCTGGATGAACTGTTGTGTGTGCTTCCTGAGACACCTGCCACATTTACTTGTCACCAAAGTGAGCAGAAGAGTCCCCCGGGCAAGAGATCCTTTGCATAAATTAGGTGTGAAGGATGCAAAGCACATTTGCGATGTCTCTATAGGAGAGCGGAGAAAGGCTGGTTTGCTGCAGAATGGACTAACTTCTTAGAACAAACTCTTTAGTCAGTGATTGTGTTACTACAACATGAATAGAAATGACTGCCTGTGGAAAGAACAGCACATCTTGGGGGGAACACCAGTTTCCCCTTCCATTGGTTCTCAAACAACGAAATAGTCAGTTCTTCTGAAAGAAACAGTCTCCAGAGTAAACCTTGTGTCTTCTCCTTCAGATTGACTGATCAAAGCCCTATTAGTCTCACTATGACTCCCCGACAATGCAAAACATGTTCCTCTACAGAGTCATGGACTGGGGCTCATTTTCTACTATCAGTTTAGCACAATTTACTTCTTTTTCACTCAATTATGTCAAGGTGTCTAATAGGAAAGTTGGTTATGTAAGTTTAAAAGCTTGCAAATTAAAAGCCAGTCGAAATTTCTGTGTCTCATGGGGGGCGTAATGGGAAGGAGAGCTCCCTCCCTCCCACATGACCATATGCTGCTCATCCTTTATGGCCCAACTTAATTATCTCAGTACCTCATGTTCTCAGTGTAAGGTCCAAATATTCGAGATGATAAAAACACAGCTAGCTTTGGAAAACAAGTTGCAGAATGATAGATGATCACACATTAAATTATCCCCTGAGATTTCAAACGTAATCTACCATTCTGTGAAAGATCACAAATTCTTTTCTCCAAGATAAAAATATCAAAAGAAGGAAAAATCATTTCAAGTGTACTCCCAAACCCCACCGCCCACATAGATCTGCAAGGGAATCTGTTTGTCATTCATTTGTTCTTTCAGGTAATAACCAGAGCTGGGTTCAAATCCCAGCTCCACTACTGGTCCTGTCTTATGTTCCCGACACTCAGCTAGGCTTTGCAGAGAAATGCTTTTGAAGAACTTCAACACTACCTGAAAAAGCGTACGATGCCGTGTGGAGCGAGACATGCAAATAAATAACTGCCATGTAAGTTACTTGGTGATGATGATAATGATGGCAGACATGTGCACGAGGGAGCTCAAAGGAAGGGAGCAGGTAGTTCAGAGAAGGCATTCCAACAGAGCAGAAGAGCAGGAAACTTCTAAGCAGTTACAAGGAAGATGGGGTGCGGCACAGGTGGACTGCTTTATGAGACAGAAAAGACGGGTGCCGCGCCCTTCGCAAGGACTGCTTTATGAGACAATGGTAAGTAATTACTATCTGTCCACATGTTCCTTATATTTTACCATATGCCCTCTCCCTTGAGTGCTGTCTTACTTAGAATACTGCTCTTTTTCCCCAGAACCTCCGCTGTAAACTTCAACCAAGACTGTCCTGTACATGAAACCCTGACTTCCCAGACTTTCCCATCGCCAGCTCCAATTTTAGCACTGATTCTCCTAAACAAAGGAACTGGTATAAATCATACCAAGATGCCTTAAGAGTTTCTTGGGTGATTCAAATCCCATCTCTCCCCTCTACTAGCTGTGTGACACTGAGCATCAATTTAACTTCTAAGCCTCCACTTGTTCATCTGCATGGTAAAGACTGTAACTCACTGGACCATCTGAACATTCAATAGTCAATACCATATATCTCTAAATAAAGACTGAGAACATTTTCTTCAATGAAAATATCCTAACGTAAGTTTTTGGCAAATTTGATACTGTATGTTTTTATGGATATGTTCAAAATACTTAAATACACACTTTCAATAATTAAGCTATACGTTATTCACTCACATAAAATAGTATTTTATGTAAATCACGTCAGAATTTAAAATATTGCTTTTCCAACTCGTATTTTATGAATCTGCTTTTTCTAATCGTTCAGATACATATTCAACATCAGCCTTCATCATCACAGAACACAACTTTCAGAGCGCATCCTTGTTCCTTGAAATAACAGTTTTATATGTTGTAACATCCTTGTATGATGCTGTCTCTGGAATTTTATTCTAGGATTCAGGTGCCCATCTGCCTCCCCTGAATGTGTTATTAAAAATTCCAAAAGGTTTGGTCTAGCTAGGTAGAGATAATCCAAATAGAGAGCTGAAGAATGACAAAATTAAATTTAGGAAAAAGGGAGGGGCGAAAGGAAGGAGAGACGGAAAGAAGGAAGGAAAAACTGAAATACAGTTACGTCTAAAATGTTAATATAGTTATAAAATCATTACAAAGTTTAACGTAAAACAGAAGATAAGTGATATTAAAATTTATAATTTAATACTATATAATACTGAACTGAAAATCCTACATTGTTCATTATAAAGAGAAAGTGGGGTGAGGGATTAAGAAGTAAAATCACCCTCAAGTATTTAGTCAGTATACAAATTTTTTTTTGTCTTCAGTCATAAATAAGCATGCACATGTTTTAAAAAAGGTGAAAGATCTATACCAGAGTATAGCATGCACATATTTAAGAAAGCACAATACTCCCCCTTTGAAAACAAAGAGTAACCTCACTCTACCTATCTCCCTTTCCCCAGAGCAATCTCTCTCAGTTCTTTAGCTGGATAGTCTTATTTGCCTCTTCATTCTGTGCCCTTACTGCTATTACTTGCCTTCTCGGTTTCAGTTGTAATCTATCAGACTCCTCCACGGAAGACGAAGCTCCAGCAGGGTTTCTTTTGTCAGCCTCCAGCACGCATGTGTGTAAACGCAGGCACGCGCACGCAATGCACGCACGCACGTACAGGCACATGCGCGCGCGCGCGCGCACGCACGCGTTCTCGCACGCTCGCGTTTTTATTACCCCGTGCTTTCCAACGTGGTTCGATACGTTTACGTGATTGTTACCAGAAAGGTGCTATTCAGAGCTTGTAACACACCGTGGAGTGGTGATTAGTTATCCCTTCCCACAAAACGTGAACTTTTGGAAGAAGACTCTTCCCGAAAGACCAGCTTAGATTGGAACTGACAGCGAGCGGCTCTCGTCACGGATTTCTGGGAGGGATCGGCCTGAGCAAAAACTTGGAAAAAAGAGTCTCCTGGGAGGGGCTGACTATACAGCTCCTGGGGCCGCAGTTGATCCCAGAGCCCAACGACAGGCATCTTCCCTCGCCTCCACCAAGCATCTTAAATTCTCCTCACCCTCTGCTATCATCTTGGCACATTTCAGGGGCTTAACCCTGATGCTGTGGGCCAAACCTAATACACGAAGGTTCACAGTCTTCTCAGTTCAGGGTTGCTGCACATATCCGCTCACAGTTGCCATGGGACAAGGGTGACCAGGAGGCAGCGAAATCACCCTGGTGCCTCGCATGTCCCTCTCTGCCACCATTTTTCACCCATGCACAAGCTGATTCGTTCATAAGCCAAACTTACTTTACTTCAAACATTGGTACAGAACCCCTTTATAGATTTACGTGCAAGCCAGAGAAGGAGCACCGGTGCAACTGTGGGTGACATGCGAGTCTACCTGCTCACGTATCATACAAGTATTCTCCAGTCCCAATACTCCATCCCAGATACACCATTTCCACCTTGGGATGGACAGCTGCTGGACTTGTTCAGCACTGGGACCCACTTCATGGCTCAGTGGGTGTGACAGACCTCCATAGTAATGAGAAGTTCTGGCCATAGGGTCATTTGGTGTCTGACAGCCAAATGGTCCATCTCTCCTAGGGCCCAGTAACACGCCACAAACTGTTTCTAAAAGGACGTACAGGAAATCGTCTGTAGTAAATGGCACGGTCTCATTCTAGGATCCCAGGGTTTTGAGTTGTGAGTCTCCTACTGAGCTTGCCACAAACTCTACAGTGCATCCTTGCCCACTACGAACACTTCCAACGCCACAGAGTGTACAGGATCATATGACCCAAAAGGAAAGTTGATTGTCTCTTGGCCTAGATTTGCTACAGCGCCTTTCCTGCTCCAGGCCCCACTCAAAGCCATGTCATTTGGTATATGTGCCATTCAGTATATCTGTGACACAATGTATCTGTGTCACTCAGCAAATGGCTGGAACAATATTCCTAGATATGGAATGTGTTGTTCCATATCTTTGCCTGATAGGCTTGTAAGGAAAGATAAGTGCTCATGTGAGCACACAGTGAGCTAGCAGCACCTGCCAGCCAAGAGAAGCAGCTTTGGAATGAAATCCACCTTGCCAGCACCTGGATCTTAGACATCCAGCCTCCAGAACTGTTGGGAGAGAAATTTCTATTGTTTGAACCACCCAGTCTGCGGTATTTTTGTTTGTTTGCTTGTTTGTTTGTTTTTTATGGCAGTTCAAGCTGACTAGTATCTAAAGAGGCATACTAGATCCTACTTTTCCTTAGTTTTCGGAGAGGGATGCTGCCTTACTTTCCGAGGGTATCCATAACACGGCATTAAAAACTGAGAGGCTTAAAGCAACAGAAATTTATTGTCTCACAGTTCTGAAGGCTGGAAGTCTCATATCAGAATGCCTGCGTTGGTTGTGTTCTGGTGAGAGCTCTCTCCCGTCTTGAAGCAGTCACCTACTGACTGTGTGCTTCCATGGCAGAGAGAGAGAGGGAGAGCAAGCCCTCTGATGTCTCTTCTTTTAAGGACACTAATCCCATCATTAGGACCCCATCCTCATAACCTCATCTAATCCTAATTCTCTCCCAAAGACCCCATCTCCAAACACCATCACATTGGCATTGACACATGTTAGAATCCTAACATATCCCTAATAAGTTTTACAAAGATGGCACGAGGAATATTTACACTCAGATTTTACTTATGAATGCACGCGTAAGTATCCTCAATAAAATACTAGCCCATTGAGTCAGACTTGCTACTGCTCACCAGTATTCATTTTCCCATCTTTCTGGGCAAATGGAAGGATTTTACTTCCAGGTCTTCTTGAATTTAGCCAAGGCCATGTGAGTTTCTATAGCCAATGAAATGCACAGAAATTAATGATTTTGGGTTACTATCAGTGTATTTACTAGTGCCCAATTCTTCACCTCTCTCTTCCCCTGCTCCACAGACTGAGGCAGTTGTGTTCAGACACAGAGAAAGTACCAATTTAACACCTGCCAACAGTTGCCCCAGAGACTCACCCACACCCAAGGAGGCTTTGTGAGGCTAAAAACTAGTCTTTGTTGTTTTAAGTCACTGATGTTTGAGATTATTTCTAACCACGAAATAATCTAGTTTATATGACAGATATGCCAATCAATTTCAGTGGAATATTTAAATATGTAAAATCCAATTATCCAAGGAAAGAAAGGGGGAATCAGTATCAAGAAGTCTACTATCTTAAAAACACGGAGTAAAATTAAAACTGTATATGCATTCAGATAAAACTTTATCACTCCACTCAAAAACACAATTTTCTGTATAGGGACACCTGGGTGGCTCAGTCAGTTAAGCCACCGACTCTTGATTTCAGCTCAGGTCATAATCTCACAGTTCATGGGTTTGAGGCCCATATTGGGCTCTGTGCTGATGGCATGGAGCCTGGTCAGATTCTCTCTCTCTCTCTCTCTCTCTCTCTCTCTCTCTCTCTCTGCCCCTCCCCTGCTCATGCTCTCTTTCTCTCTCTCAAAATAAATTAATTAATTTAAAAACAAACGAATAAAAGAGGGGCACCTTGGTGGCTCAGTCAGTTAAGCGTCAGACTCTTAATATCAGCTCAGGTCATGATCTCGAGGTCATGGGATCAAGCCCCATGTCATCTGCACTGAGCAAAGTTTGCTTGGGATTCTCTCTCCCTCTCTCTCTTCCCCTCTCCCTGCAGTCTCCTGGACACACCTGCACTCACGCATGCTCGCCTTCTCAAACTAAATAAACTTTTTAAAAAATAATAAAAGAGTTCTTACTTAATGTGCTAAGTACTAACCAAACACCAATTAACATCATGTTATTGAAGAACCAACAGAGACATTAATACATAACTCATGAAAACTAAGACCGAGGCAGTTATGCTCGCTATAAAAACCAAGATTGAATGTCTTCTCAAAGCTCTAGACAATGAAATAAGACATGAGACTCTTTTAGAAAAGGAAGACAAAATTATCATTCATAAATAATTCTATATTCTACTGAGGAAATATGTAAGAATTATCTGAAAAACTCTTAGAAGCAATAAAAAAAATAACTCAGTTGACTATGAAGTGAATAAAAAAGCAAGAATATCAAAAAGGTCAGAAATAATCATTCACTCAGCTAATATTTTTTAAACCCCTACCATGAGTCAGGCTCTAGCTCTAATAATATCACAGTGAGTAAAACAGCAAAATCCCTAGCTTTCTGTGTATAATAATAATACAATCAGTAAAATACATACAGATATCTTACATTTAACATCACTAATCATCTCATCCATTCCTTTAAACAAGTCGTTTTTGCATGAAAATTCTAACTTCATAGGAACATATCTTCCATAACTTTAAATCAGGAAAATAATAATATATTATATACATTAACCCCCCAAATCCAACCAATATCCTACAACATAATTAAAACACAATCAAATACCTAAATATTAATAACAAATTTTTACATTGGGATGTAAAATACTTACCACTGCTTTTGCACACCAAATGATTGATGTTGTTGTTAACAAATAGCTTCTGGCTACATAGTTTCATGATCTACATCTCCTTAGTTGACATTCACCTCTCCCTTGGTGAAATTTTAATGTTCTATCAATTGTATTTGGAATATAACTCAAGACTTTTCATGTACCTTGTTTTGTTTGAAAAAATGTAGACTTATGGAGATATATATATATATCTTTTTTTTTTCTTTTTACACACTGGCCAAACAATGTTGCATTCAAAAACACCCTGTGAAGTCTGGGTCTTAATAACCAAGAGGTATTTCACTTAGAAAATATTAATCGGGAGGTATTTATAGGATTTTTCTGTAGTAGGTCAAATTCTGGTAAGTGCAGTAGAGAGAAAGAAAACTGAGAAGGAGGATCAGGGATGTGGGAGGGGAAACAGGTATTGGCAAGTTTGAATCCGGTAGGTGAGGAAGGTCTCACTGAGAAGGTGAGATGGAGACTTAAGGGGGAGGGGAAGAGGGGGGAGGGGGGAGTGGGGGGAGTTCGCCATGTGGTAATCTGGCAGACAGGGAATTGACACTGAGTCAGAAAAAAAATAGGATATTTGAAAGGCCCTGAGGTAGGAGTGTATCTGGGGTCTCTGAGCACAGCAAGTTCAGAATGTCTGCAGTGGCAAAAGCTGTATGAACCAGGGTGAGTGCAGCAGGATGGCTGAGAGAGAAGCAGGAAGGCAAGGAGGGGAACTGGACGATGACCTGAGGGTTCCGAACACTATTGTAATTACTGTGGATTCCACTAAGGGGTTTTGAAGGTCATGAGTTTTGAGCTGAGAAGACAATAATACATTTCATCAATTCTAAGGCATAAGTTTCATTTTATTTTCACATTTTAACATCACTGAAATAGAGATATGTTTTGCAGTCAATGCTGTATTATGTGGTAAGTTTTTTCCAACTTAGTCATATATAAAATGGGATCTTGTAAAAATCTATGTTGACCTAACTTGGAGGACTGAAGTAATGTAATCTGACTTACATATTAATAGCATCATTCTGGTTGCTGTTTTGAGAAAAGACAAAAGGATACCAAGGGCAGCCTAAAAAGAAATCTAAATTATTTGGAAATAAAATAACATATTTATACAAATGTCATAGGTCAAATAAATCATACAGGGAATTAGATTCTATTTTAAACTCAATTTAATGAATAAAAACATAAATTTTTGTTCCTTTGATAGAAATATAGACATTTAAATGCTTAGCTTGGAAAGAAAGATTTGTTTACAAATATACAGTATATAATAAAAAAATGCTTAAAATACAAATAAATTCATAGAAATATATTAAAACGTGTAACACAAAGTATAGTGTTTCTTACAGTGTTTTTACAGAGAATCTCGAGTACATATGTAAATGTTTGCACCTGAATTGTTTGTAAAGATTTATTATACAGCAGAAATTTCTACTGCTAGCATGTTTATTTTCTACTTAGAAAAAGGAACAAGAATATTTTTAAAATATACAAAGGCAATGTGTTGTATTTTAACTTCTATTTGTCTCACTTACCTTTGCTTCCTCTTCACAGCTGCCTCCACCTTGAGGTTAAATCTGCAAAGGTCATTTTCTGGGAATCAGTTTCCATATGCTCAATATATGTCATAATTCCTAGTGTTAAACTAGCTGAAGAATAACTGGTAGGATCGCTTTCTTCACTTCTGGTTTCGCAACCTCTTATTCTTGATTTCTTGAAAATAAGAAGACCCTCACCCTTAATGTAACTATGGTGAGTTGCTCTAAAGAAGGGAAACCTCTGGTTTGCTTAATAAAAGGACAGTTCAGGGATGTCAGAGAAGCCTTCTTAATCAAAACTTAAAATTTCAGCCCGACCCATCGTAACAAGAATTTCCAACAAAATTTCATCTTTTACATTTAATACATATTAGCAATATTTTAATATATTTACATTGTTTTTCCCATGTATCAATTTTTGAATTGGGAATTCCATCCAGAAGAAACTACAAAATATTTAGAGCTTTTTGGCCGTAAGAAATTTTAATTTCCATTTTTTTCTACATATTTTTTGTTACAGCAATGGCAGATGATGAATCAATAAAAGTCTTTCAAAATAAAAATACATTGGGATAATATATGGGTAAATTGTAATGGAAAAACAATTTCAAAGAGATAAAAAATGATGCCTACTTCCTATAAGACAGTTTCTGCATATATTTAAAATGGATATTTATTATTTAAAATATAAACTTTTCTGCATTTTTTTTTAATTTTTTTTAATGTTTATTTATTTTTCAGACAGAGAGAGACACAGCATGAGCAGGGAAGGGGCAGAGAGAGAGGGAGACACGGAATGTGAAGCAGGCTCCAGGCTCTGAGCTGTCAGCACAGAGCCCGACGCGGGGCTCGAACTCATGAACTGTGAGATCGTGACCTGAGCCGAAGTCGGACGCTTAACCGACTGAGCCACCCAGGTGCCCCTTTTCTGCATTTTTAAAATGTTGCAAATAAAAAATAAAGTGTAGCATTATTGAAATGCACATGACATCAACATGTATTCTGTATTTACTATATGCTTGCATCTTTACTAAGTAATTTCACAGCTATCCCATTTCATTGATACAAAAAGACCGCAGGATGGATATAATGCCCAAACAACAGATGAGGAACTTAAGATCCAAAGAGGTTAATTATCATGCAAGGACCACCGAGCTAGTAAGTTGCCAAGCTTGGCGTTTAACTTAGGTTTCTTGACAACCAACACAAATGACACAGCTACTTATGTTTTCCTTTTTTTAATTTTTTCTTTGACAATATTAACAATTTAAATAATGCATCAGACATACTTAATAAGCACCATGCATAAGAATTAGAAGTCGTGGTTTCTTGTAATCTAGTCAGCAAGATAGGCTATGCCACAATGCATTCAATCAATCCTTCCTTCTTTCCTTCTTTCCTCCCTTCCCCCTTTTCTTCCTTCTACTTTCTTTCTCTCTTCCCTCAACAAATGATTACTGTTATATTGCTTGTCTGACACGTTGCTTAGCACTCAGAGGTCTATGCTCTATCTTAAGCATATAATTTATAGCAAAACTCATAACAAGGAAAACTTCTGTTATAGGAGTTAGAAGGGAAGGAATTCTGTAATGTCAGTACTTAAGTATTTCTTGAGTTGAACAACTAAAGTCACTTCTCAATATTACTACTAGTGCTTACAACTTAATTCACAATTATCTCAAGCTCATTAACTAATTACCTTTTAACCACTCACTCATTCTTCACAAGAAAGAGAGAAAAAAATCAGCATTATGTGCCTGGGAGTCTCGTGGACACAAAACATTAAAGGGAAGTGAATTCTTTAAAAGCTCATAAATAAGAGTGGCAGAGACCCTGTCGGCTCAAACTCATCTGCCACCCTGCCCTCCATGCCCCATACTCTCACTGTCCCCCTACACATTCTTCCCTATAAGCTTTAGCGTGCTTATTTTTTTACATCTCTTTCTCTCTTATTAAATGATAGGTCTTTGAAAAATCCTGAAGTATCTTTAGTGCTTACTGAAGCTATATAGTACTAGGTTCTAAATAACAAGTGCTTCGTCAACGAATAAAGGCATGACCTCTTGACAGTACTATAGCAGTATGGCAAAAAGCAGGTAGGGAGAAGAGAAACCAATCACAGATCAAGTAATATTGTCTTCATACAGAGTTCTGCCAGTCTTTGATGCCATTTCAGGAATGGGAGCAGGTAGTGATGTCTCCTCCTCCTAGATTCCACGAAAACAACTGATACAAGAAGAAAATAAGGAAAAACGCACCTTACCACTGGAAACCAAAGCAGGGTGACATGCACAGAGATTTCTGTTAGATGTGATAATGACCAATATAACTGCTAAAGGATGGAGATGTTTATTTCTCACATGACAGTCTCAGCATGCATATTGCAGGTGTGATATCCAATGGCGTGTGTTTGGAACCCAGGCTTATTCTATCTTCTGCCATCCCTAATGTGCAGTTCATATCTCATGCCTAACAGGACTTTTCTAGCTCCTTCCACCACATGCACATTCCACTGAACAGGAAGGAAAAAGAAAAGGACTACATGAGTTAAAAGGCATGAGGTTGCACCTAGGACGTCAATTCCCCTATCCAGACACATGATCCAGTCACATGATGAAAACCAACTGGGAGGGAGGCTGCTTAGACTGTCTTTAGCTCGTCAGCCATGTAACCAGCCAAAACATCTAATCCTACAGAAGAAAAAGAGGAAGGAAGTTAGTGGGGGGAGAGCTGATAGACTGTGCCAAAGTATAGTTTGAACGAAATCAGATTAATGTAAAAGCAGATAGAAAATCCTTTTGTATGCAGGAATAGCATTGTTTTCTGGAGGAAAAAAAAATGGAAGAGGTCTAGTAGAGAAGGTAGGATGGATTAGCATAACTCTCAAGGGCCCCCAGTAAAGGTGCTGGCACTTCTGATGCCAGAGGTCACAGAGATCAGAGAGTCATCTGTGGCTGTCAGGGAAAGAGAACTATCTAGGAGGGCCCCTGAGAGTTTGGACAAAATGACAAGGAATTACTTCGCCCACTAAAAGTTGTGGCATTAGCTCCATTTTAATCCCCACCATCCACCTGTTCCTCATTGCTGGCTACGAGGAGGTAGAATCAGTGAAACCTTTTTCTCTATCCCTTCATTTGGATCTGTAAGAATCAGACAGAAAACCTCACTGACAGGATTCATTTCAACCTACTCAGTCTACACAAAGCCAACAGGGCCATCTCTTTGAAAAGATGAGCAAAAAGAAACGTTCAGATATAGAAAAGATACCATGGTTCAAAAGAAAGAGAACAGTCTGTGGAAGATGCAAACACACGTCAGTGGAACAGATTTGCTGCCAGAAATGATATTTTTGAAAACACCTGAATTTTGTTCTTAACAAGTTAGAGAAGACGTACACAGCAAAACAACTAGTACAGGCTATCGTGAAGAAAGCACGATTTCAGATCAGGAAACAATACTCGGGGATTAAACACATGATTGCTGAATTAACAACTGCAATGTAGATTGTCACTGAATACAATCAAAAAACAAATTAGTGAAGAAGAGAGCTAGCCTAACAAGTGATCCTAGATGCCAGAATAAAAAGAAAAAGTGACAAAAACAGTAACAGCAAAGATTAAAATAAAACATGAAGACGGAAGTGTGCTTAACAGGTGTTTAACATAACAATTCATAATTTGAAAGGTCACCCAAGGACCAGAAAAAAATTAGTGAAAAGAGACACATTTTCATGTTATACTCCTCATTTTACACAGTCACAGTAATGTGCTCAATTACATTTTTCAAATTCAAAAATAAAGGAGAAAGACACTTGTTTGCATGTACTCAAAATAAGAAGGAAGAGAAAGAAGGCATGGAGGGAGAAAGGAAGGAAAAGCTGTCTTTCAACCTCCAATAAATGCAAGTTCAAAAATATCAAAGACTCTGTAATCTTCGTCTGTAGCACCTAGGAGACCCTGGCATATAGTAGGTGCTCAATAGGTTGAATAAATGAAATTTCTGTGTTTTCAGTCGACAAACTTTTGACCAAACATTCTACAACAACCCATCTTGCTGTTCTGGTATAAGAAAAACAGAACAACAATCTCATATGTGAATTTAGAGACTACACTTTGCTCTCATATCCTTTGTGAAAAGCACATTAAACGTTTTGTGACAGTTGGCTGAGAAAAGAATGAAAGCCTAGACACAAAGATAGGAGGGAAGCCTAGTATTACAAACAAATGGTAATGAGAAATAAAATTACATGTAGCATAAGCCTGAACAGTTATTGTTAAAGTTTATACACTTAAAACAAATGAGAAAATACTTCTCACAAAGTATTATAATGTAAATTAAAATAATATATAAATATGTGTATACTTACAATGTTCATAACCTTATAATCACATAAGAAAATACACATTTATTACAAGCCTGGAACGTGAGTCCCAGATTACAAAAACAAAAATTGGGGTTTAGGTAGGAAGTAGCAGAATAAAACCACACTGAAGTTTCTGTTTTATTGTAGGAAAGGGTATGTGCACAACACTTTTGACTTGACGTTGATCATATCACAGAAATGTCACATCAGATATAATTTTAAAAACAAAATGAATTTACAAAGAAATGGCAAACAGAATTGATGAAATTACAATTTGTCTAAGCCCCAAATCCATGCTGGGTGCTGATTCACCCCCTGTCCTTTTGTGGTTCAGATGCCTGCATTTCTGCTGCTTGCTGGTCAAAAATGAATTTACGGAAACCTTCATGGCGCACCAGGAGTGGAGAAGGTCTCCCACCTACTTTGTCATCGCGTCCCTTCACTGGTAGCCATGTGAGGACAGGATTCCTTCTTCTGCCTGGTCTCTTGCTGCCTGCCTCAAAGTGCCACCCTGGCAGGGGACCCACACCCATCTGCCCACCAAGGCCTCTGGCTCATACCCATCACATTCCACCAGCCTGGGGCCATCAACAGCTGCTTTGTATTGTGCTTACAAAGTTCAAGTTGCTGTTAAAGGACCTTCTGGCACTACTTCTCTGTTATGACATTTCAACTCATTTGGACCTGAGATTACCCACATGGAGATTGCTGGCCTGGCCCTCATGGTGTCCAGCCAGCGTTTACAACATAGTCAGGGGAAAAGAACCTCTTCCCAGAGGTACGGGTGGATTATTCCATCGGGAGTAATTACAGGACTAAGGAAGCTTCCAGCTCACTAGTTCTAGTTGGTGACCCCTCTCTGGTGTTTAAAAGCACTTACATTTGCATACTGCACACCAGTGTGCAGTGTGGGGGTCCAGGAATTCCTAACACTTCACGTCTCATAACAAAGCCGCCCTGTGAAGGACTAACTCAGCAGGACCTAGAAATGTATCCATGGTCTCCATCCTGCCTCAAGCTCCGAATTTCTCACTCCCTGAATCACCTCTCACACCAAAGCAAGCACTGAGGAACTGTTGAAAGCCACTGTATTTGCTTTCCTCTGTTTGCTTTTCACACCTTTCCTGCTTTGGGGGAGGTGATCCGGCCGTTCAGATTTAAAAGAGCCGCTTCTGAGCACTAGGCTCCATTGAGGAGTGAAACTAAACAGGAAGGGAGAAGGTTCACAGAATTCTTTATAACCTCTATGTTAAATAATGTCAACAGGATGCTGAGAACAAGATCTGTCGAGGAAATTCCACAACTAAATGATGAAAACTGATGGTACCTGAAAAGAAAGTCCTGGCTGGTGTTTGCTTTGATCTCAGGACCCAGTTACAAAGGAGCTTGGAAGGACAGAGTTTGGAAATAAAGAAGAAAAATTAACATCAAATAATCTAAAGAGTAAGACTATTGATTCAGATCTAGAGCTTAGCTTTTGGGAGAAGTGACCTATGTTAGTTTGTCCCCAGCGTTTAGGATTTATCTTTTAAGTGTTTCTGTAAAGGCACTAACTTCAATCTCAGAACACACCCAAGTTAATGCAGAGATAAGAAGGGCAAAATATCACCTCCCTCCTTTCCGTTCACCTACTCCAGGGGACAAGCTCCCATGTGGGAATGCTTAAACTTGCCCCAGTCTTTCTCAGAGACATCAAAGGATGCTGAATTAGGTTTAATAGTTTACAATTGGAATTTGTCTTTATGAAAACGTCGGGCTGTGTAATTTATGGAAATTAGGCATGCAAGCATCTCCATTGTGCTATGAGGTATTATGATACAGTAGGATTAGGCAGGAAGACAGAGATCTCATGATATATGAAAATACTTTGTGTCTAAACACTGCTCAGAGGCTGGAGAGGGATTTAAAAACCCTATTGTCCATCACAAGGATGGGGGTGGGGAGGGGAGGAGGACAAGAATAACCTCATAAGGAAGGGGGGGAGGACAAGAATAACCTGGTTTTGCTGTTGTTGTTTTAAATGGAGGAAGGTAGCTCTTCTGTGTATTTGTTTCATATTTTACCCTGAAGACCACACAATATATCGCTTTGTTTTATGCTAAGAGGGATTCTTTTTTATGTGTTGTGTTGCTTTGCCAATAGAAAGGCAGCATTATAAATGCTTCAGATAACTCTGCCTTGGGATAATTTTCATTTGTTTAAGCTAGAAAGTCTGGCAATCTCTGGAAAATATTGAGAATGAGAAAATCTGGGATTTTCAGAGAAGTTTGGATGATTCCTTTTTCTCTTTAATAAAGTGTTACTCAGTATGTACTTTGAGAGTGGAAAAAACTCATTTTGGTTGAGACGCAGTTGGTCTGCTATGTTAGATTTAAAAGAAATGCATTTCTTAAGTTTCTTAGAAAACACTTCTGTGAAGGTTTTAGAAAAGACAAGTCAGCAACAATAATAATCATAATAAATGGTAATAATGAAAACATCACTGTAGGCATGCCATTTGTTTTTCAAAGATTACCCACATACATTTACTTAGTTGATCAAAGCGCCTTCACTTGTCTGGAAATTCAGTTCAATTTACCTTTGCAATATTCGGTCTCAGCCAGTCACAACCAGCCAGGGTAGGAATAGTTTTTAAACAGCAGTGAGCGTCCTGTCAGGAATCCAACGAAATTTAGCAGGTGTTGCTTTGGCTTTCTGGAACTGAAAAGAAATTCCAGAGATATTCACACTTACACTTGCTGAGGGCTCTATAGAACTGTGCTCAAAAATCACAAACTACTTAATGAATGGTTCTCTCTCTATATTTTTTTCAAATCTGCTAATGACATTGTGTACATGTAATGTCTGATTAAAAAGAAGAACTAGGGATTAACTTTGATTATTTGGAAAGACTGTGACTGCATATAAAATAACTTCCTCAATCTGCCTTAAAAAAAAATTGGATGCAAATCACTGAAAAACATGGAACCCAGTGGAAAACTGGATCAGATGTGCCATTTTTATAGCCGTACAAATAAACACATTTCAAATTCTGTTTGTTGGAGGCTCTTATTTTGGAACAAGAAAAGTAGCCCTTCTTTTGAAATGGGAACCCTGCCATCTAGTGGGTATTTTGGGTATCACGTCTTAGATCATTTTTTGACAGAAATCAGTAAAGTTAAATCGTGAGTCAGAGTTTAGAGTGTAGAGCATTGTGGAACTATTTTATAAATGGAGAAATTGAAGCAAGAGAGTATAAGAATTCTTCCCAAAGGCTTAAAGTTAACTAATGGTAGTGTTTTAAATAGTACCAAAGTAACTGGGCTATAAATACAGTATTTTATTATTCCATAGACATAGCATTAATTATATTTTCTTTTATATAGCATCTTTGCAATTTTTATTGCTGTTTGTTCAATGAATACCTTTTTAATTATTCACAATTAATCTATAAAACAAATTCTACATTATTTTCTAGTTCATTATTCCTTTGCCTGGAGGTCAAATTTCAATCATTTGTGAAAAACACTTTGTTTCTGTTTCATTTTTGGTTTTTGTTTTCCCTGGTGAAAAAAAATAATCCAGAGGTAGGTACTACTATTCTGGCAAATTTTTATACTTCACAGAGTCTTTATCTTCTCTTTTGAGTTTCCTAAATAACCGTTGGCTTCTTTTTTAAAAAATTATAGTACTATGTGTTAAAAATAAGTTGTATAAGTCTTCTATTTAGAAGAAAACTTTAAAAAATTGGTGAAAGAATAATTAATTTACTAGGGAATGACACAACTGGAAAAAATAATTGTTCTATCATATTAAAATATTATCTTCAAGTAGTAAGAATTCTCATTTACTTGTTTACCCAACAAATGCATTCTGGGTCCCTACTAGATGTCAAGCGTGGGGCTGCTATAATAAATAACACACTCCCTCTCTTCAAGAGTTTTGTGTACCAGCATAGGCAAACATACAGCTAACTAATCATCTATGCTGTGGACACTCTGACAGAAGCGTGTATAGAAAGTGCAGCAAAAACTAGTTAGCTCTGTAGTAATGTAGGTCCGAGAAGTATTCACATAGGAAGAGAAGCTGTTCATCCGCACAGAAGGATCAGCAGAAGTTTTCCAACTAGATGATTAGGAGGAGGGTATTCTTTTTTTTTTTTTCAATATATGAAATTTATTGTCAAATTGGTTTCCATACAACACCCAGTGCTCATCTCAAAAGGTGCCCTCCTCAATACCCATCACTCACCCTCCCCTCCCTCCAACCCCCCATCAACCCTCAGTTTGTTCTGTTTTTAAGAGTCTCTTATGCTTTGGCTCTCTCCCACTCTAACCTTTTTTTTTTTTTTCCGTCCCCTCCCCCATGGTCTTCTGTTAAGTTTCTCAGGATCCACATAAGAGTGAAAACATATGGTATCTGTCTTTCTCTGTATGGCTTATTTCACTTAGCATCACACTCTCCAGTTCCATCCACGTTGCTACAAAGGGCCATATTTCATTCTTTCTCATTGCCACATAGTACTCCATTGTGTATATAAACCACAATTTCTTTATCCATTCATGAGTTGATGGACATTTAGGCTCTTTCCATAATTTGGCTATTGTTGAGAGTGCTGCTATAAACATTGGGGTACGAGTGTCCCTATGCATCAGCACTCCTGTATCCCTTGGGTAAATTCCTAGCAGTGCTACCGCTGGGTCATAGGGTAGTTCTATTTTTAATTTTTTGAGGAACCTCCACAATGTTTTCCAGAGTGGCTGCACCAGTTTGCATTCCCACCAACAGTGCAAGAGGGTTCCCGTTTCTCCACATCAGGAGGAGGGTATTCTGGGGAGGAGGAATAATGTGGATGATGGTCAGGATTATAAAGTATCTCAATGTGATCAGGAAGAGGATAAGCTCAAGATGATCAAAGCATGTGTTTAGAGGTGGTGTGAAATTAATTAAATAAGGAGGCCATTGCACTTAGGTGGATGTAATGCCCTGGCAGCCTTTGTAAGTAAACCAGAAGCTAAGCTGGTAAATGCTTCAAGGCTATGAAGTCAAAACACTAGGGACAACCAATCACAGTCAAGTAGGCATTAAGCTATGGCCACACAATAATGTCCTTACTTTGCCTGCCTTTTCTCTTGGAAAGTCTCTCCCCAGCTTCTGTTGGTGGAAAGCTCTCACCACTTCTGGTGGGGTGCTGCCTGATTCTGAATAGATTCTCAGTTCATCTTTTCACAATGAACACAAGATGCAAGTATGGAGTGGGCAGGGCAGTGGCCTGCCAAATTTTTAGGCAGCCTTGTTCCTGCTGGGGCAGCACATGGACAAAGATGAATTCAAATGCCCTTCTGATCACCAACCATCTAAAAGGTGTTGACCTTTCCAGGCCCAGAATTTCTAGGGGAAGTGGGTAGACTTTAAGTAAAGCAAACTACCCTCCATAATGTGGGTGGACCTGGTTCAATCAGTCTTCAAGGTCTTAAGAGAAAAGATTGAGGTTCCCCAAGAAAGAATTCTGTCTCCAGAACTATAGCTGCAACATCAACTCTCCTCCAGCCTTCTAGCCTGCCCTGTGTATTTCAGATTTGACAGCACCCAAAATTGCATGTGCCAATTCCTCAAAATAAATATTTTATTAATAATATAATATAAATATATAAATAACGTCTCTGTATCACTATCAATGTAGATATAGATACAGATACATTCTATTTCTTTAGGTTGTACTAACTGACTCATATATCAGGAGTCAAAAAGGCAAATAACCGTCAACATTGCTATGCTTTCAAACATCCCTTCCCAGGACTCTCTGGGTCATCTGCTTCTCCTTCACCCCAATTTCCTTTGTGTGCTCTGCACAGTTGATTTTCTTCCATGCCTCATTGCTCCATTTTGATTTAATGATGGTACCAGAATTCCTCTAGTTTGGTTTTTGAAGACCCTCCAGACTCTTGTGTGCGTGTTCTCGTTCTCCTACTTTTCCTCCAAAAGGTAGTATTCTCTTGACCTATTAGTAGCCCCACAAGACTCATCCATAGGACCAAAGTATTCCATCTCTAGAATGTAAAAATATCTTCCACACAAACTTCCAGTAAGGATTAAGTGATACATTATGTGAAAATTACATGTGAGGAGCAAAAGTCATGGGGACTGCATATTTTACTGTCATTATGAGGCTTTTGACGATGAGGACAGGAAGCCGGGCACAATGGCTACGGGTTTCGGGAACTGAAATTTGTCAGTCTCCATTCTTCCCTGTCTGATAAGGATTCTGGCAACTGTCTTCAGAGCTCCTTCACCCTTTGTGTATCCTCCCTCTAAATGGTAACAGAAACTTTTCATGATGTGGTGATTGTTTATCCCAAAACAGTACAGCACTTGAGATCTATCCAACTACAGGCAAGGATATACATATCATCTGAACATAAATAACTGCAGTATTGCAACAACTGCCACCAATCACTCACTAAAATGCTGGTCTCATCAGTCCTTCTCTAAACATAAATTTGACATGGCTTTTGAAAGTCTATGAGAAAAAGTCAAAACCTTTACCTGGACATTCAGGTCATGCTCAATCTGGTCTCAATCTATCTTTCCATCCCACTTCCCTTGAGTCATCTACACAAATTCTATTCTATCCAATTTGATCCATTCAGCTATGTTAACATACTTTCCTTGCTAGATGCTTTTAATCAAGCAATGGGGAAACTTCTCCATTGCATGCTAGTTGACCATATTTTTTCTATTCTTCAAAAGACATTATTATTCAAAGTCCCTTTTATTCTGTGAAGCCACAAAAGGATCCTCAAACACAGTAATCTCTGGAATCCTACAGTAGTTACTCTAACTCTTCTGTTACTCACATCTTAGTTGTCCAGAAACCAAATTTATTCTGAGAATTTATTATGTGGCAGAACTATGCAAAGTTCTGGGACATAGACATTCAGAGGTTATAAAACCCTTCCACTATTAAGTGAGGGAGGAGGTGCATATTTAACTATGATACTTCTTTTGGAGATAAAAATCAAGACAACTTTTGTAGAGAATGAATGTCATTCAGCCAAAACATAAAACCCAGATGTCCTTCAATGGGTAAAGGTTAAGCAAACTATGGAATACTACTCAGTAATAAAAAGGAACAAAGTATTGATCCACACACAACTTAGACCTCAAGGGAATTATACTGATTGAAAAAAGAAAAACCTAAGAGGTTATATACTACATAATTCCATTTATATAGCATTCTTGAAATGACAGAATTATGGAGAAGAAAAGACTAGTGGCCACTAGGAACTGGGGTGGCCTCGGAACAAACTCTTTAAGGTAGATGGTCAGAGAACTCCAGGAGGGACACAGATATAAAATATAAAAGCTATAAACTTCCTTATATATTTGACAACTATAATTTTCTTTTTTTTTATTTTTAATGTTTATTTTTAAGAGAGAGCCAGAGCACAGTGGGGGAAGGGACAGAGAGATAGAGACACAGAATCTGAAGCAGGCTTCAGGCTCTGAGCTGTAAGCACAGGGCCCAATGCGGGGCTCGAACCCAGGAACTGGGAGATCGTGACCTGAGCTGAAGTCAGATGCTCAACCGACTGAGCCACCCAGGTGCCCTGACTACTATAATTTTCTTAGAAAATGTGCAGATGAATTGGTAATAGGTACACAGAAAACTCACCACTTAAAAATAAAGGCAATGATGAGCTCCGGGAAAATTAAAAGTTACACAAAAAATGAAATCTATCATATGTAATTTAGCCCACCTGTAAATAATATTTACACAATCATAATACCATAGACACTGAATACTGAGTAGTTAACCAATATTTGCTTTAATTATATTGGGTGAGGAAGGGAAAAGAAGTGTTTGAGGAAATGGTAAGGAGAAAGAAAAGAGATTTAAGAAACTAAATGTTTGGAAAACAGGGAGATTCCTCAAAAAATTAAAAATAGAACTATCCTACAACCCAGCAATTGCACTACTAGTTGTTTATCCAAAGGATATAAAAATGCTGATTTGAAGGGGCATATGCACCCCAATGTTTATAGCAGCACTATCAACAATAGCTAAATTATGGAAAGAGCCCAAATGTCCATCAACTGATGAATGGATATAGAAACTGTCGTATATATACTTATATATGTATGTTGCCATCTGCAACAACATGGATGGAACTAGAGCATATTATGCTAAGTGAAATAAGTCAATCAGAGAAAGACAAATATCATATGATTTCACTTATATGTGGAATTTAAGAAACAAAACAGATGAGCATAGGTGAAGGGAAGGAAAAATAAGCTAAAATCAGAGAGGTGACAAACCATAAGAAACTCTTAAATACAGAGAAAAAACTGAGGGTTGCTGGAGGGGAGTTGGGTTGGGGGATGGGCTAAATGAGTGATGAGCTTTAAGGAGGGCACTTGTCGGGATGAGCACCGGGTGTTATATGTATGTGATGAATCATTGGGTTCTACTCATGAAATCAATACTACACTGTATGTTAACTAACTTGAATTTAAATAAATTAAAAAAAAAAAACTAAATGTTTGTTTTTCATAGTAGAAGGACAATACATGATGTCCAATCCTGAACAATTAGCAATGTTAGCAATATACACATGTTATTAGATGATAGGGTGTAAAATACTATTAGAAACAATACAACTTTTGAAAGTTACTCCCTCTAAGAAGAAGAAGGCCAGGTTCATTTTTGGTTTTAAATTTTAATAATATTTTAATCATAAAACCATCAGATTTACTGAAATTTAAAAATTCTGAAAAGATATTACTATATAAATAACTTAAGTTCATAACTTTAAAACCAGTAATACAAATTCTACAGCCTAAACAAAAGCAATAATCAGCAATGGAGACAAACACAAATGTAGGAAGATGCTTCTCAGAGTTAATAATAATAAAGAAAAATTGGAAACAATCTAAATGCACATAAAAAAAGGATTAAATACATGGTGGCACATCCATAACTTTGAAAAGCATAAAACCAGTTAAATGTTCTCAAAATTATTAATAGCTTAGAAAATTCACAAATTTTGTTAATGCTATGGGGTAAAAAGCAAGGTAGAAGTGACATCGACCCAGTATGACATAATTATATATCAAGGAAATAGCTAACATGTTAATAGCTGCCAGGTTGGTATGATGATTTTTTTCCATATTCTTTTCTGGATTTTGCAAATTTTTCAAATTTCTAAATGTCTTCCTTTTACAATCTGAAAAACAACAATTTAGTCTTCAATTACCAGTCAATTGTCCTTGATAAGTTTGGAATGCAGGATTTGAACTCAGAATGGTTTGATTGGGTTCCGCTTTCACTAGTATATGAACGCAAATAGTTTCTGACTCTTATGCCTACAGCATGGACAGCCCAGAAGATGCTCAGGGATTACTTAGTCCAATCCAGAAGTCCTTCCAGGCACAGACCCTTTAGAACACATGTCGTTAAAGGTCACAGCCCCAGAATCATAATCCTTTGTGTAAACACACCTATGCCATGTCCAGCATTGCCTCACAATAAAGGGACCGTTATATTCTACACTGTAGATCTGAAGGCTCTGTTTTGTATTCTCTTTTCAATATTTTCCAAATTAGGTTTACTCATTTGTGGTGAAGCTCAGAGCAGCTTCTGATCAGACTGCCTAACGGCCACAGGAAATTGTTTGGGCAGTATGTTAATTTGCTGATCATGTATAACATCAGTTGTGTGTGATAGAGCAAGACAAGTTTGGATACTAAAAAGCTCCAGGAAAAATATAATCAGAAAGAACTGACAGCACACTTGACCTACTCTACAACAAAGCAATTAACATCAAGTTTGCTGAGAGGTATTCATGGGGCCCAACTGGGGAAAAAGGATATGATCTCTTTTCAGAACTTAAGTCAGGTACCATGACACCTCTCTAAATCTCTGAGTCAGAATTGTGCTTTGATTGACTTAGCTAAAGTGCATATGCTTGGTAATTATGCTGGTTGGCAGAGGAAGGCAGATATGATAATGATATCCATTCAAGAGTAAAGATAATGCCAAATCTACTGATTTACTTCAAATGTGAGTGGATGAAAATGGTTGAACTTTCTGCCCCTTTACCCACACAACGCAACTAACTGTATACATGTTTCATGTTCCATGTACTAAGATTTTTTAAAGTTTCTTCTTTTTGTCAATATAGATGAATCTGAATTTGCATATCCAACACTAAACCTCTGTTCTCTTTATCAGTCCCCATCAGCAGCCCAACAACACTGAGGAATTGATGGGCATAAAAGATACATTCTTATGACCGTTTGATTTTCTATAAATTGGGACATGTTTTCTTCCTACTCTAATTATGCCAGGACTACACCCCACAGGATAAAAATGCTCATTCCCAAATCTTCATAAAAACAAAATATTAAGCAAATATTTAACACACCTGTATGCAGTAAACATTGTCAGTTTAATAGTTATCATTAATATGTCTTGTAGATTCAAACCTCAGATCTACCACTTATTCAATCGTGCAAAATCAGGTAATTAAAAACCCCTCTAAGTAGGACAACGTAACATGTCATGCAAAGGCAGACTTTTTCACAATTAAAGAACCACTGTTGTCTGCTGAGACAACATGTGTAAGTTAGGACTGTCCGGACAAACCAGGGAATAATGGTGTCCCAACCTCTAAGATTTCTTCTCTTTCCATAAATTAGCCTAACACCCCTAAAAGTGATAGGAGAGCTGTAGGAGACGACAGGTGTATAAAGTGTTCACAGTCCTAGTGTTTGGCATGTAGAGTCTCTCAATGACTAGTAGCTCCCTCTCTTCATCCTTCAATTTTTCCTCAGCCCACATCAAAGTGTTTACAGGTAAACAAAGACAACATGTGAGATAAAATCCATTTCATAAGTTTGTTCTACAGGTTTTTTTGCAGTCTCATCCCAACCTGCTTTTCCAGATTTATTTCTCATCATATCCTACCAATTTCCCAAACACGCATAACCACACTTACACACATGTTCACATACCTTCTATGTTCTATATCATCAGTATGATCTGATTTACTGGATTTCTCACTTTTTTAGAACAAAAGAAGACTTTTGAATCCCTGTCTGTACAACACTTGCTCTGCCTTGAATTCTCTATCTCCTCCCCTTTTCTTAAATCTGGGAATCTCTTTTTTAGTTGCAAGAACTAGCTGAAATCTAACGTTCTCTCTGAAATCTATGTATCACTAATCACTTTCTGTTTAACAAACTGCCCCCAAACTTCGGTGCCATTGGACTCATAATTTGTGGATCAGCAGTTTAGGTGGGGCTAAACTGGATGATTGGATTACTTTGTCTACAGTTGGCTGCTAGGCCATGTCACCTCTCATGTGAGGGGTTGATGACCTGTTTTAGGGAATAAGGGGGGGTGGAGGTCAGAGTGATCCTGCTGCTTCTTCCATTTTCTCAAACTGCTTCAGCTTGAAATATTCAACATGCCAAGGTGTCATATTTTGGGACACCATGTCCAGAGCTCCATCAAAACCAAGTGGATATAGGAAAGGCTACTCAGAACCTAAGTCAAAAGCTGACACAACATGACTTCTGCCAACTTCTTTTGACCAAAGCAAGTTACAAGACCAATCCAAAATCAAGAGGTGAACAAATAGATTCTACCCATTGCTGGGTGGAGCTACAAAGTAAGTCACCTCTCAAAGGATGTGGATGACAATGAGTGAGAAGTTAGAGCCATTTATGTAACCAATCTGTTAAATCCACCCTTACTGTTCTAGAATGAGTTAGTGGATTTATTCTATGTGCTTCCCTAGAATTTGCCCCCATGCCCCTGTCTTCCATATTTTTTAACCAGCTATGTGCTTCTAAGAACGCATAACCTTTCTTTGTTTAGCTTGGCATTAATGCATGAAGTTGTATTATAGATATATAGCTGTTAAATTAATTAACTATAATCATATATAAAGTACCTATATATTATTGAGTGTGAATGATGGAACAGTGATTAAAACCCATGGGGGAGGGGAAGAAAAAAAAAAAGAGCTTAGAGTGGGAGAGAGCCAAAGCATAAGAGACTCTTAAAAACTGAGAACAAACTGAGGGTTGATGGGGGGTGAAAGGGAGGGGAGGGTGGGCGATGGGTATTGACGAGGGCACCTTTTGGGATGAGCACTGGGTGTTGTATGGAAATCAATTTGACAATAAATTTCATTTATTGAAAAAAACACAGTGATTAAGTTGTTGCAAATAGAACTAAAAGAGATAGACACTTTTTTTCTAACTTTGTTTTACACGTTCATTTATTTTGAGAGAGAGAAAGAGCATCAGTAGGGGAGGGACAGAAAGAGAGGGAGAGAGAGCATCCCAAGCAGGCTCTGCACTGACAGTGCAATGCAGGGCTAGATCTCACCATCTGTGAGATCATGACCTGAATGGAGATCAAAAGTCATTTAACCCACTGAGCCACCAGGTGCCCAGAGATAGATACTTAATTGCAATACATAATGCAAATCACAACATCAACAGGTCTACCCAATGGTGGAAATTCATTTTCAGCTTAAACTCTATTCAAAAATGTTATCACTAGGGGTGCCTGGGTGGCTCAGTCAGTTAAGTGTCTGACTTTGTCTCAAGTCATGATCTCACAGTTTGTGGGTTTCAAGCACCACATTGGGCTCTGTACTGACAGCTCAGAGCCTGGAGCCTGCTTTGGATTCTGTGTCTCTGTCTCTCTCTGTCTCTCAAAATAAATAAACATTAAAAAAAATTTTAAGTGCTATCACTATATAACAATACTAATAAAAATAGCCTTAGTTGATCCCGGTGAAATTCTTAATATTCAACAACTTGACCTACAAAAAATGGCAGTTTTATGGTTCAACCAAATAACAATGAAGTGGTAACATTCATTTCCAATTGTCAGTGAGCCTGAGAAAGCAAACCAGTGTTTATTTCAGGCTGCAGAATTGCAAGGCTAAGCAAAATGAGGAGCAGATATGTCATAGAACTTCACTGTAGGGAGTAAACCCTCTTAAGGTTAAGTTGATAAAGATGTATTATGGACAATAATCCCAGATATATATTAAGAATACTTACCATTCACAGATAATATCCTAATATCATTTACAGACCAATAGCAACCAACAGCAAGGTGAAGCTACAGGCAAATGATTATTGTGACAAGGTGGGACCATGGGGGTGCAACACATCTTAGAGTCAGGCCTCAACAAAGCATTCATCTGCTGAGAACCGTGTGCTGTGCTGTACGAGTGAACAAAACACACTAAGAGAGTCATAGTCTCAAGGATTAATTCTGCAAAGAGAAGTTCATGTTCATGACACCTAAAAATAGGCAGGAAATTGAATCAAAGATATAGGTACAGACAGCACATTATAACAATTCTGATTATGGGGAAATCTTCCCAGAGAAAGAGATGTGTACTCACAATCTTTAAAGATGAGTAGGATTTAAGAAGGTAGGCCAGGGAGAGTTGAAGCATGGCTTAGTCTACTATGACTTCAGCAGGGATTATATTCTTGGAGTGACTGGTCATGTTCCTCCAATCTTCTGAATAATAGTAACTAATATGCTGTATTTACTGCTTACTACGTGCTAGTCAATTTGCTATGTGCTCTGTGAACTTTATCTTAATTCTTCCCAAAACTCCAGAAGGTAAATAGTATTATCTCCATTTAATAGAACCTTAGAGCAAACTGATTCTTAGAATCCTTGAATAATTTGCTCAAAGTCGCACACATAGTGAGAAATTGGCAAAAAAATCAAGATTTTCTTAGCTCTTATCATGTTAACTTTTTTTAAGTCTATTTCTGGCCAATTACTTTCTAGTAATAAAAATTCTTGGTTTTGGTTTTAAATTTGTGTTTTATTTCCCCAGGTAAAGACACTGACTTATCTTTGCACTTTGAACAATTCAAAGACAGCATTTTATGCAATGTAGTTTGATAAATATTGTTGGGTAAATCGGGGCTCTACAACAAGGATTGGCAAACTATAGCCCACAAGCCCCAGCCAGCCTGTGCCCTGCTTTTGTGAGTAGTTTTATTGGCTCACAGCCACACCCACTCATTACCTATTGTTATGGCTGTTTTCATACAACAACAGAACTGATCCCTTTCGACAGAGACCATATGGCCCAAAATATTTACTATTTGTCCCTTTACAGACAGTTTGTGGAATCCTATTCTAAAGGAAAGGAAAGTAAGGAAATACATTTAAACCCCCAGCAAAATTTTATCTTTATATTATTAGAAAACTTTCCAGAATGAGAAATTCCAGTGTCTAATGTGGATATGTTATGTCTACTAACCACAAATATTTTCTTAATCCATTCTTTTAGTATCATAATTATTTTCATTGGCAGAAACATTATATGTTTTATTTTCTTTATTTTTATTATATATTATTTTTCGTGGGAGGTACTTTATGGGCTTTATTTCATTTAATCCTCATAAGACTCAGTGGGCAGGGATTATCATCCCCATTTTACTAATAAGGGAAGTACAAGGTAAAGCTATTTGTCACCGGCCCCTTGGAGGAACTGGAATTTGAACACAGCCAACCCTGGATTCTATCTTCCTGCTGTAGTTTCAATCCATTCTCATGTGGCAAAAATATCCTGATTAATTGCTTATGAACATATAGTGCCCTTTATTTTAAAATATCAGCAATCATTTCTCACCGTTATCATATAAATGGGAATATCCCATTAACACTTGAAAAATGTCAAGCCCTAAAGAGGTCGGGTGACTGGTGCTCCCAGCCATGCAGTGATTTACAAGAGGAGACAGAAAGAAGCAGCAAGCCTGCAATTGAGGGCATTATTTCTCCGTGTTGCCGCAAAGTTTGTGACCTTAGGGTCGTAGAATCTTAGTATTGGACAGTTACTTAAAGATCATTTGATCCAACCCCCTATCTGAGGCTTGAATTTGCCCTTAGTGTCTCAAGAGACTTGGCAATTGGGTTCACACTGATGATGCAGTTAGTCAGGTCCAGATACTGTCATGGACATTTAATGTGCTTCACCCCATTTAATCTTCACAGCACCTCTGGGAGACAGGTATTAATTTCATAAGATAAGGAAACTCAGACTCAGTAAGATCAAGTCATTTGCCCAAGGTCACACAACTGGTAAGTAGTTAAATTAAGATTGAGAGGCACACTATCCAACACTAAAACCTCTGTTCTCTTTATCAGTCCCCATCAGCAGCCCAACAACACTGAGGAATTGATGGGCCTCCCAGAAAGACTCTTTGCAAACTCTGAAAGACAGTGAAATCTAAGGGGTGACTATTGTTAACACTTTCGTGGTAGGTGACAGTGAATACATTTCCTACTAAAGGAGAAGTACACTTGGGAAGTACTAATAACATAGAAGTCGAAAAAGAACTTAAAATCGCTCAGCTACCAATTTATTACAAATAAGTGTAATATGTCCCTCTGGCCAGATATTTAACAGAAAACCAAGTCCATCCATGACTATGGGCAAAACCAGCCAGCCCCACTTCAGCTCCTTTGTAGTTTGGACAGGACACTAATACTTTCGGGTCTTTGCTGGTTACCACCACCCTAGTACTCTATATACCCTCATACACCCTCATGTGGGTAGTGAAATGTCACTGGACACACACTATATTTTTGGAACAGCTTTGTTGCTATACGTTAAGCATATCTTCAATGAGACCCGCCACACTCAACACACACACACACACACACACACACACACACACACACACACACAGTCCTGTCTCTATTACTCCAGTACAATTCTTTCCACATGATGGTCCCTGTGCAACATGGAATGACACATCATCTAAAGCCTTGCAGGAGCGCCTGGGTGGCGCAGTCGGTTAAGCGTCCGACTTCAGCCAGGTCACGATCTCGCGGTCCGTGAGTTCGAGCCCCGCGTCAGGCTCTGGGCCGATGGCTCGGAGCCTGGAGCCTGTTTCCGATTCTGTGTCTCCCTCTCTCTCTGCCCCTCCCCCTTTCATGCTCTGTCTCTCTCTGTCCCAAAAATAAATAAAAAACGTTGAAAAAAAAATTAAAAAAAAAAAAAGCCTTGCAACATGGTGAGTTTAAGGAAGTGAATAAGTGAGCAAGTGTAAAAGAAAGAAAGAGGCCAGGCAAATAAATGAATAACTATTGACAATTACTACATGCTTAGTTTAAACAGGCATTGTGTGAAGTGCTGCACGTTCATTTATTCCATGCAACATCTCTGTGGGATTACACTTTAATTGTTCTCAGTTTCAGAAGAGAAAAGTGAGCCTTAGGACTAACCTGTATAAGTTTACAATGAGCCAAGGATTGGATCCTGCAAGCCCTTTTAATAAAGAAATCACAAACATACACATGCACACGTATGCATACCCATATATTAAAAAGCACATACAAATGCAGAGGGAAGGCTCCCAGGGTACCGGACAGAGTCAGTATCTCCTGCTGCGGTCTTCCAAGGAAATAACACTTTTAGAGAACCCCAGGGTCCTCTGGTTCATTTCTGACAGCTCCTCCTTGTCTTCATGATTATTAGCTTAGGCATGGGAGCCCCAATTCCTCTCCATTTGCAGCATTTCCTGCTCCAGACTTATCCTTTGATTTGCTTTTGTCAGACCTCAAGCACTCATTTCTGGCCTCCCTCCAGCTCCACTCCTGCCCCTTCCCCACACCGTATAATGTCAACTCAGCACAAGAGTACGGGACTTTCTTGAACTTCCTTGGGGAAAGCCAACTGATGTCAAGGTCTGAGCATTCTTTTCCTCATTTTTAGAGTACAGATAATAATGTCTGCACAGAGGACTCTTGTGTGGATTGGAGTTGGTGAATGTAAGTTGTAGGTAATGAATCACAAGTATCTACTAAGAAAATTACAAGCTGAGTACTTCCATCTCACGTAAGGTTATGTTTTCCTTTAACTGCTGAGAAAACCCTAGGTTGGTGTTTTCAATTGCACATGGTCATCCAAAGAGCTGAGTTTATAGCCTTAACTATTCATTGAGTCAGAAATTATTATGGCGGCATTTTTTTGTAAAGGCTGAATAATTTTATTGCCTTCAGTGAGATTGGTAGCTGAGGAAGCTGAGGCAATGATGAAAATAATTAAATCATGTGCTTCAAGGCACAAAGCAATCAGAGACAAATACAAAGAAATTTTGCCTTCATCTCTGATTTTTTTGACCTCAGTCTACTACCCCCAATACTCACCAGAACCTGATACTACCCACGGGCTGAGAAGATAGAGCAACTGTGCCTTTCACCAACAGCCTAGTGAGCCGTGGGTGCCGTGGCCAAACAGGATCTGATCCAGACGGCCAGATGATGAGGTTCTGCCAGAAACGAGCTTTATTTCTTTGGCACCCCTCCTCCATCAACTGACTCTGTGAGGACTCCTAGTAGCATTATTTATTATAATTAATTGTTTCACTTCACTGATCAAAAGCCGCGTCCAAATCTGATCCAAGGACGAGTACAGTCCCTGAAATTCATGAATCTTGACATTACAAGCCCCATAAACCTTCAATGAGGAAAGGCTGGACGCGTGTGCAGAAATGCCCTTGCCGCACTTTTGCAGGCATCAACTCTCAGTGTGGAGCAGAGGAAGTGTCTGGCTATGTCCAGATTTGGGAACTTCTGATGTCTTCTCTTGCATTGGAACCCCCAAATGTAGCTGTGGCTATCTCTGCAAAATAGCCTTTCAGAGAAATGCATCCTTGTAATTGTAACACATCCCAAAAAGTTCATTTCTAGATGGTTAAAAAACAGGAACCTTGGTTCCCCTGTGACATCAAATGGGTATATAGTACAAGCTATATACCATTATGATGTCATGTTACAAGAAAGCTTTAAGAAATCCTACTTCAATTTTATTGTCTTTATTATAATTTACATATTATATATTCTTTAGATTCTTCCCTGCCAACTCTTACAGAAATAAAAAAGAATAATCATCATCTTTGTGGTAGGTGCCTAAGCTCTGTGCAAGAGAAGTTTACTGTATCATAGTTTCATAACAATGATTTCAAAAATACATTTCACTATCCTTCCGTCTATTTGGGCTCGGCATGTAGACTGTAAGTGCCTTGAAGGTAATTTCTGTGTCTCATACCTGTTTTCTTCATCTTCACAAATGAAAAGCTCTCCTCAGATTTAACATTCAACAACTATTAGCTGGTTGCTATGACTCCCCTTTAGCCTCAAGCTTCCTGACAGTTTGTTCTCCCATTAGTTTGCTGCAGAGTATTTTCTAGTTCTTCTTAACTTGAGTGTGTGTTTCCTCTCCTAGCCCAAATACAGGAAGGGTATTGGAGGAAGATGAATACGTTCAACCAAAGTGAGGGTGTGTCTTGAGGTGGTGGGAGACAGCATAAGCAATCCATCAAGGACACTGGATATCAGTGAAACATTCATTGCTCATCTTGACTTTCCATTAGAGAGCTTCCATAGTCCCCATTGACTCTTTCCTATATAACACTCACTATAGCATTTCCTGTGGATTACTTGGACATTGCATCACGCTGACAGAGGCATACCTTTTTCTTCTTTCATTGAGAGGCGACTTCCTGAGAGGGAAGGTTGTGTGTCTGTGAAGAACTGCCTGTCTAGTTCATGGCTCACTAAAATACAGGGGCAGATTGTGGGCTGTGATATAGAATAGGGTTATTTTTATTAAGTAACTAGGAAGCTTTTGAGAGTTGCATTTCAGAAAAAAATGTAAAGCAGTATTTATGTAGCGACGGGAAAGATTTTTTTGTACTTTTCTATAATTCATAATTCAGATATAAAGAACTGCATATGCTTCTAGTTTATATTCTAGATTTCCTTTTCCCAGTAAAAGGGAAGTCTCAAATTGCCAAAATTCACCACCTCTCTTCATTTGAAATGTATAAAGGAACGTGTAAAATCTACTCTATAGCAGAAGAAAAATCTAATTCTTAACTCATTAAATGATTATTGAGTTCTAACATAGATAGGGAAGACTGCTTACAGTGAGGAAAAAAAGTAAAGTTATAAGGAAGGCCTAAGAAAAGCTTCCTATCTTCAAAGAGCTCCTAATTCCATGAGAACATAATACATAAATATATAAGCTTATGGATTCATTCCAACTCCTGTGTTCTAGTAATCTAAGCCTTGGAGAATTGCAACAACATTCATAAAGCCTCTGAAGGCAGAATAACAGGAGTCATCCTTGATTCCTTTGTCTCTTTTATTCCCCCTGACTAGTTATAGATCCTACCTCCTTAATATCTCTAAATTAATCTCATCCACAACATCCTCCTGCCTGACCAGGGATCCATCCACAACATCCTCCTGCCTGACCAGGGATCCATCAGTTCTTGTCTTACTTCTTAGTATAGTCTCTTAATTAGTCCTTTTGTGTCAAATCTCTAATACCTTCATCTCCCCAATCCAGGCTCTATATTATAACCAGGCTGATCTTGCTTAAATTAAGTTTAACTGGCCTTGTAATCCTCTTACTTACACAGGATAAAATGTAGACACTTTAGCTTAATGCATAAGGTCCTTCATAATTTGATCCCTGCCTGATTTTCTAATTCATCTTTGCCATTCTCTATAGTCTATAAACTCCAAGACAACGGGGTCGTTTTTCTTGTGCAGCACCGTACCCTTCAATGCCTACCAGAGGATGTTGCACACAATAGGGGCCGATGACCTGGAATGAATACACCCTTTGCTCCAATAAAACTAATCTATTTTTTACTTCATGAACAGCCTGTGCCAGTGTTGTTTCAGGATCTTTTTAGCTATGCCTTTCCTTCTCCCAGCAATGCTCTTCTTAAGGACAAATTCAATTCAAGGACACCTTCTTCCAGAAGGCCTTTCTTCTTCCTCCTGGTTAAGATGCTCCTCTGTTGTGTTCTCATACCCTTCTGGGTTAGCTCTGCTATAGAAGTTGCTGCATTTTCTGTGATAACAAATTAATCTATCTCTGGGTTCTTCTGCTCTGATGCTCCTTGACAGCAAGGCTCCTGTCTTAATTGATTTTCTATACCCAGTGCCATTATGGTACCTGGCTTAAAGTAAGCATTTGGTGAATGTTTAATGAATATATGAATGACTTGGATGACTGGGAAAATGAGTAAGAGGGAGTTAATAGATAGATATACTTCCCTACACAGCCATACAAGGCAGTATTTACTATTAAATGTAGGCAAGTGAAGTAGAGAACAGGCTCCTAGGAGGAAAACCTCTATTTGTTAACTTTTCAGAGATGATTCTCACCTTAGTGCTAAGGAGACTTTGGGGTCTGAAGAGAAATAGCCACTATTCTTTCCTAAGTTCAGCTTATTAATTATTATATAATTAATACTTCTCTTAATATTAACACACTTATTACATAACTCATAGCTCAAAGCTGTATGCATTTAACAAATTAAATATCCCTCAACATTCAAATCAGTTATATGCTTCTCAAGTCAACGATGTAAAATTCTCGGGGCGCCTACATGGCTCAGTCGGTTAAGTGTTTGACTCTTGATTCTGGCTCAGGTCCTGATCTCACAGTTGTGAGACTGAGCCCGTGTCTGACTCCACTCTCGGCATGGAGCCCGCTTAAGATTCTCTCTCTCTCCCTTTCTCTCTACCCTTCCCTGATTGCAGTCTCTCTCTATCAAAAAATAATTTAGAATGTAAGATTCTCACATGTGCTTTAAATACCTTAAAAAGCAAACATAAAGTAGTAGAGTGAATACAAAATAATTAGTACAGAGCCTGGCTAATCCCTTTTGATTATTCAACTCTCAACTAAGCATCATTCCTCAGATAGGTTTCTTTGATTGCCAATCTCCATCATTTTCTCTCATAGTCCCCTGAAATTCCCTCCAAGCATTAATTGAACTTGTAGTTGTATGTTTGTTTGCTTAACTGTTTATCATCTCTCTCTGCCACTGGTCTATATAAATTCCACAAAGGCAGAGATAACAGAGGTTAACTCTAAAAACGCTGTTCCTAATGCAGTGCTTACACACAGTCGGCAGACAATATTCATTGAATGATAACATACATTGTTTTAATGCCTGTAAACTCCATGCAGGCAGATATGATGTTGCCTTTCCTTACCAACACCCCATTACACACACACACACACACACACACACACACACACACACACGATATATAGATGACACTAATATTTTGTGAATTAAATAAACAGAACTAAAGTTAATATCCCAAATATATAAGGAACTCATACAACTCAGAAACAAAAACAAACACACACCTGCTTAAAAATTGAACAAAGAACCTGAATAGATGTTTCTCAAAAGAAGATATACCAATAACGAACAGCTATATGAAAAGGTGCTCAACTTCAGAAATGTCAGGGAAATGCAAATTAACACCACAATGAGGTATCACCCCACATCTTGAGAATGCCTATTATAAAAAAGACAAATGCTAATGAGGATGTGCGGAAAGAGAATCCTTGTACACTCTTGGCAGAAATGTAAATTGGTACAGATATTACAGAAAACTGTATGGAGGTTCCTCAAAAAATTAAAAATAGAACTCAGTATTATCCACAGTAGCCATATTATGGAAATAGTCTAAATGTCCATTGATGAATGAATGGACAAAAAAATTGTAAGAGATATGTTATTTATATATATTAGCTATATACAATAACTTACTAATATGTTAGAATAGAGTATTATTTAGCCATAAAAAAGGAAATCCTGCCATTTGTGATAACATGGATGAAACTTGAAGACATTTTGCTAAGTGAAATAAGCTACCCAGAGAAAGGCAAATAATGCATGATTTCACTTACATGCAGAACCTGAAGTAATCAAACTCTAGAAGCAGAGCAGAATGGTAGTTATTAGGGGATGCAGAGAGGAGGAAATGGGAGAGATGTTGGTCAAGGGGCACAAAGTTTCACTTATGCAAGATAAATAAGTTCTAGAGAGATCTAATGCACAACAATGTGAATATAGTTAACAATATTACATTATATACTTAAAATTTGCTAGGGGAGTAAATATTAAATGTTTTCACCCCCCCTCAAAATGATGGATATGTTAACTAGATTGACTATAGTGAATATTTAACAATACATACATATATCAAATCAACAAGTTGTACACCTTAAATATACACAATAGTTGTCAGTTATAGCACAATAAAGCTGGAGGAAAAAAATGTGTGTACCGATACAAAGAAAATTAAAAGATGAATAGTGCAAGGTGCGAATATAGCAACCTAGATGCACAGTTTTAACTGGGGCCCAATTAAACAGCTTAACTACCTACAACAGTTCAAGCAATAGGTAACATTCTTATGTTCATTGAAATCCAACAAGAATCAAGCACCATTTACTATCAAGCAACATATTACAGTAGGGAATATGTCTGCAGAATAAAAACACATTAAGAATAAAAATAGAAAAATAATGATAGAACAAAGATCTCCAAACAGCATTCTATTTAAAGATTGAAAGACTTAGGTTTTCCTTGATGGGAAAATTACAATTTTTGTTTTCTTCTGGTCCAGTTGAAGAAATAGAATTGGGGATGATAACAATCTTGTCTCCCAAGTTTACCTGGGATGTTTAGTGACAATCCTACACAACATGTAGGATTAATTAAGGTCTGTCCAAGAAGAAGGAGCTCCAACAGGGTGCAAAACCAGCATTTGGAGGCCATGGGTTATGCAAGAGGAACATGATGATTTCATCCTGATAGGAAGAGGTTACAGGTTCCCATTGCTAGTGACAGACAGACAGCATTTGGATTTCTCTTTGGATAGATTTTCCCTGTTTTTCATCAGCTGGTAACAAGAATATATGCCTGGTGGAAGGGGGTGGTAGGGGGATGCTTCTAAGGCATCTCCCCATGTAGGACCTTGAAGCCTTCCAAACCATTCCCCCACACTACTGTCAACATGATTTAGCAAAAACGTGAATCCTGTGATATCATTACTTCCCTACTTAAAGCTTTTTAGCATCATCTCCTTGTTCTTGGAATAAAGCTCCAAATCCTTATCAAAGCTTATAGGGCTTCATCTTTCTCATCACATGAAACACCCTCTCCCTTTTGAGTCCTCATTATACAGGTGTCCCCACTCTGCAACGTGTCATAGTGCTTCTTCCCTAGGACCTTCTTCCCATGTTCTTATTCAAACTTACTCTTCTTGTAAGTTTTCAGGTGGAATAGTTTTTATAATTAAAATACTCAGAAGGAGGGAGAAAGGAAAAGAGAAAGGAAGAGGGGGAGGGAAGAGAAAGACAGACAGACAGACAGACACAGACATGGAACCATGAGTATACGAAAAAAGAACTGTCATCATTCCACCCCATGGCCACATCTTCTAGGATTATTTAACCTCATTAGTCCTCCCTTTCATGATGTCTTGGCCTTAGTACTTTAAGAGAACACTTTGAGAGATTTTCCAGTATATAAAGAAAATTGTATGTTCTTTTGATCATACATATGCATAGTATATACACGTGTTAATTCAGATGCCTTATTTTACTTGTAGCATATTATTTTCTTTATATATATACATACATATTTTCTTTATATATATATATATATATAACTTGTAAGTATATAAAACTTGTATATGTGTGTGTGTATATATATATATATATATATATATATATATATATATAACTTGTAAATCGTTTTATCCCTGATACAAAAATTATATTTTCACTACAAAAAAAAAGCCAGGTTTCTTTAAAAAAAGGTTTTTTTATGTTTTATTTTATATTTGAGTGAGAGAGAGAGAGAAGGGGAGGGGCAGAGAGATGGAGACAGAGTCTGAAGCAGGCTCCAGGCTCTAAGCCGTCAGCACAGAGCCTGATGCAGGGCTCGAACTCACGAACAGTGAGATCATGACCTGAGCTGAAGTTGGACACTTAACCAACTGAGCCACCCAAGCACTCCAAAAAAAAAAAAAAAAAGCCATTTTTCAATGGAGACACATCAAAGCCATAGGGAACTCCTTGGCAAGGCTTATTAAAGTTATCACAGGTTACCTTTTTTAAAAAAAAATTCTTCCTTATTCTTACAATGTTTATTTTTTATTTTCTTTTCTAATTTCTTTTTCACCCATACTTTTCTTTCCTCTCTATATATGGTAAAACTCATGAACAGTTGAAGTAAATTAAACTTACAAAGGCTCTCTCAGCTCAGCAAGACAGCTTAACAGTGGTGTTAATAGATGCTAGAAAGCACAAATCATTAATCTGTGAGAAACGAGAAGTAAGACAATGTTTACGGAAGATGGGCTTTTTTTACTGCATGGTCCCACTAAACATGTCCTCACTCCCCAGCCATATCACTACAGAGATAAGATTTGTCATCTGTGGATACCAAAAACAGTGGATACAGTCCCAGGACTGTATAGATGCTTCATCTTTCTCTGTGCCTCTGTGTTGTTTATCAAAAAGCATGGAGACAAGGGACTTCAAAGGGAATTCCTTCCTCAGATCAGCTCAGTGGGAGGCTGAGGGGGACAAGAAACAAGCTCTTGATTGGTATTTATTGAGTGCCAAATGTTTCCTCAACACTGTACAATACACAGGGAAAGACATGGTCCATGCCCCATGGGGTTACCATCTAAATAGGACTGATGAGGTGAGGCATAATTGGCTGAATTCTTACCCTGTGTTGATGACTTCTCTATGGGAACCCAAATCGTCCTCCGTGGAGACTGGTGCTATTCACCAAACCTTAACAAGCACGTTATGTCCTCTGAGAGCCTGGCACAGTCAGCCCCATCAGGAGGGAGAGCTCAGTGTTTGTCTAACTGCCTCTCATTCAGTCTCCTTCCTCAGACAGTCTACAATGGCCTCGGCAGCAGTGGGAAGTCAATAGAAGGCTTTGTGGATGATCCAGGAGAATCAGGAAGACCCTTATCCTGGAGACAAAAGCTCAGCCTAATACTTCCAGAATTGCTCTCCTGGCTGCCATTTTTAACATATCGCTTCGATGGTTACAGCCCCTCACTTGCTCTCCTGTTTCGTCTTACATTCAGTGGAGACCTCTGAATTCTGCCACAGATTGGATACTATCCTCTTGATGGCCAGATTATGCCCTCTGGCCAGCCTTGCAGACTCTCATTCTGCATATCCTTACCAAGGGGCCTCACAAGTCTAGGAAAAACTTTCTCTTCTCCCCACAACAACATTGTTCTCCTTTTATATACCTATCCAGAGAAACTAAAACTTAACCCAGTCCATGTCATCTCTGGTCCACCATCTCACAACTTACTTTTATAGTTTTATTCCCTGTGTCTAAATTTTGATCTATTTTTGTTTATTTTTAATTTCCATTTTGTCTCACAAGTATCTATAACTGCAGCTAAGGAATGTATAAATATATAAAATCTTATATAATGTTCTTATGGTAGAATCCAGAAGCTATTTTATTTCCTGAGCACTTCTAAGAGGTCCTTGTGTAGTCCAGAACAAGCTAGTGGTTTTTTTAAATCTCTAACTAAGTTCAACTCTAAAATATATTATATTATCTTTTGTGGCTTTTATTAATCTTTAAGTTCAGCTGACACAGAGGCTAAGAACTGTGGGTTAGTGCAGGCCAGGGAGGAGAGAAAGCCCTAGACTATTCCAACCTCATAAATCTTATAGCCTCCAAAGGTGCCTGAACATGGGTCACTTGGTTGCCACAGCTACCAGAAATGTGGCCAGTGAAGCTGTCTTTTGTCTACCAATAGGCTATATGTTTGACTAATCACTATGTTAAGCAATGGACTAGATAGAGCCATAACCAAAAGGCCTACATAGTCAGTAAATGACATAAAATATAAGGGATTCATTCAATCACTCAAAAAATATGTATTGAGAATCAAATTTTTCCAAGCACAATTCCAGGTGCTAGATATTCAATGATGAGCAAAAATCAGATATTATCATTGACTTCTTAAGATGCACAGTAAAGAAGAGAAACCAAAACTAAGCATGCTAAATGCATCTAAAATTGCAACTCTGTTAGAGTCTGTGAGTGAGAAGCACATAGTGTTAGGGGTGTACAACAAAAACTTGAACTTGAACCTTTACAGGATGTCACAGAAGGCTTCCATTTGAAAGTGATGATGGAGCCAGGATCCAACTGCAGAAACGGCTCTAACTAGGCAAGGAGTGGAGGGAGGAACCAGCCATGAAAAGACAGCAATGTCGTGGGCAGAGGTTTCATTGTTCTAAGAAAGAGTGTACTAAGAAGTAGTGACAGTTTTTCTAATTCTGCATACCCCCTTCCTCAAATGGCATGTCCCCTTGTTCCCGCTCACCTGGACTCCTTTTATGGCACTTGAATTTCCACCTTGCATTACAGTTCCATATGATTCTTCGGCTACATTCTTCAAGGACAAGTTCTCCATGTTTTTCTTTAAAGCCCCCACAGTACCTGGAAGAGTCCTTGGATACTATTTTCAAGTGAAACAAGTGAAGAAACCAAAAATGTAACATTCAAAATTATATTAAATACAAATATTTCTATTTATTTCTTAAAAATGAGAATGGGGCAGACATCTTGAAGACACCTCATATGATATATGAGTCATATATGAATTTGAGTCATAATGAATTTGAGTTGAGGAAATAACTAGAAACCAAAAAGAAACAAGAAGTGAGATAAGAAGGGCATAGGAAGGATGCAACCAACATCCAACCAGGAGGTATTGGGTGATATTGGGATCCTAGTGGTTTGATGTCCTATGAGAGGACTTTGGCCTGGGCAAGTTGAGTTACAATGGAACCCCCTTTAGAAGTATGGAACTTCTGGGGCACCTGGATGGCTCAGTCGGTTAAGCATCTGATTTCTGCTCAAGCCATGATCTCACCATTCCCAAGTTCGAGCCTCGCATCAGGCTCTATGCTGGCAGCTCAGAGCCTGGAGCCTGTTTCAGATTCTGTATCTCCCTCTCTCTCTCTCTGTCCCTCCCCTGCTAGCATTCTGTCTCACTCTCTCTCAAAAATAAATAAATATTAAAAAAATTAAAAAAAAAGAAGTATGGAACTTCTAACTGAATTACTGACAAAGGATGATGACAAAATACTTCTTTATATTGACTTTGATGTAAGAAAGAAAAAAAAAAAGACATTGGGAGGAAAATTGCAAATCATAGGTATGCCCTCAAAGACTTACTGCTGTTTGGTCTAGAAAACCATGCCAAAAAGCAACTTCATATGGACATCTCCAGTTGCTAGGCAGAAAGAAGTGCACATTCTCTTTTTTTTTATTTTATTTTATTTATTTTTTTTTTTTTATTTTTTTTATTTTTTTTATTTTTTAATATATGAAATTTACTGTCAAATTGGTTTCCATACAACACCCAGTGCTCATCCCAAAAGGTGCCCTCCTCAATACCCATCACCCACCCTGCCCTCCCTCCCACCCCCCATCAACCCTCAGTTTGTTCTCAGTTTTTAACAGTCTCTAATGCTTTGGCTCTCTCCCACTCTAACCTCTTTTTTTTTTTTTTTTTTCCTTCCCCTCCCCCATGGGTTTCTGTTATGTTTCTCAGGATCCACATAAGAGTGAAACCATATGGTATCTGTCTTTCTCTGTATGGCTTATTTCACTTAGCATCACACTCTCCAGCTCCATCCATGTTGCTACAAAAGGCCGTATTTCATTTTTTCTCATTGCCACGTAGTATTCCATTGTGTATATAAACCACAATTTCTTTATCCATTCATCAGTTGATGGACATTTAGGCTCTTTCCATAATTTGGCTATTGTTGAGAGTGCCGCTATAAACATTGGGGTACAGGTGCCCCTATGCATCAGTACTCCTGTATCCCTTGGATAAATTCCTAGCAGTGCTATTGCTGGGTCATAGGGTAGGTCTATTTTTAATTTTCTGAGGAACCTCCATACTGTTTTCCAGAGCGGCAGAAGTGCACATTCTCGATGAAAGAGTTTGTCTGTAACTTCTTAGACCTGAACAGAATTCTGTGGATTAAATTCACACAGATATGTATTAACTAAAAACTTAAAAATTCATAAGAAAACAACTTACCATGAATAGAAAAAGAAATCATGAAAATAGACCCCTGGGATTCCAAATAGTGTAATTATCAGATCCAGAATATAGGGCAACTATGCTTGAAATGTTTAAAGAAATAGATATCAGATGGAATTTAAAATATGAATAAGAAACAAAAGAGTGTAAAAATATAACAAGGAATATTTGAAAAATAACTTTTCTAAAAATGATGAATTTCAACACTGTAGTTAAAACCTTAACATAGAGTTTAAATAAAAGCATGTACACAGTGGAAGAAATACGTAAGTGAAATACATATCTAAAGAAACTAGAGAATGCAACATAGAAAGGTAGAGACATAAAATATGTGAAGGAGAGACAAAGAACGATGGAGGAAAGTATTTTTGAAAAACTAACATGCCTTCAATCAGAATTCTAAAAGGAGAGAATAGTAGTAATGAGAGAGGTAATATTGGAAGGGATCATATTTTAAGAATTGATGATGACTTAGAAAATCAGAACAGGATTCACAAAAACACCAACAGAAGACATAAATAAAAATCTACTTCTAGACTCTTCTTAATAAGTCTGCATAATGCCATCAATGAAGGAATTACTTTTAAAGCAACCAGAAAGAAAAAAAAAGGTGATTGCTTATTATAAAAAAGAAATTAAACAGCAGGATTCTCAGTGACAACAATGGAAATGCTGAGACAAAATATCCATAAATGTAACACTGTATACCAGCTAAGTCATTGTTTTTGCAGGCAGAAAAAAGGAAATGAGAGATTATTATAGTATGAAGAACGTACTACCAAGATGAAGGCAAAATGAATCTCAATAAGAATTTTCAAAACATAAAAAATTAATAGCTAATAAAGAAACTGGAAAACATATAAATAAATCTAAACAAACATTGACTACATAAAATAAAATTAACTAAGTCTAATATGAGGATTAAAAATTTGAGATAGAACTAAAATGTTATATATATGTAATGTGTAAGACAGATAAGGTGCCTGGAGTTAAAGCATTCTATGTTCTTGCATTGTTCAGGAGGAGGATGATTCACTCAATGAACAAAACTAATATTAATAAATCTGTTTAGATAAGACGGAAGTTAAATATGCACATTTAATTTTTCAGGTAAACAAAATAATAAAATTAAAGTGTACAACTTCTAAAATTATAAGCATATTTCAAGAAAATTGAGTTAAAAACCCACAATCACCACAACAGTAGGTGTGGAAATGAGGTTTTTTAAGATGCATAAATAAAGCAGAGTATATCAAAAACACAAAATAAGAATAATAGAGATATGTTCAAATACATTGGTGATTAATAAATGTTGATGAACCAAATTCTATGCTCGGAGATCACAGATTTTCAGATAGTATATAAAATAGCAAAAATTCAACTACATGTTATTTGCAAAGAACAGATCTAAAACTTTAGGATACAAAAACATTGAAAGGAAGTGAAAAAAATATGTCAAGAAACACTAATATTGAGATAGTCCATTTATATTATTATCAGACAAAATAGGAAATAAGGCCAAAAAGCATTATTTGGAATGTAAGGCCAACACTTAATACAAAAAAGTTTAACTCATCAAGTTAAACTCATCAAATGTTTATTTATTTTGAGAGAGAGAGAGAGAGAGAGAGAGACATGCAAGCAGAGGAGGGGCAGAGAGAGACACAGAATCTGAAGCAGGCTCCAGGTTCTGAGCTGTCAGCACAGGGCCTGATACGAGGCTCAAACGTATGAGCCGTGAGATCATCACCTGAGCCAAAGTCAGACACTTAACTGACTGAGCCACCCAGGCACCCCTACATCAAGATGATATTTATCGAGATTTTATGCACAGAATTATATGACTTTAAAATACATAAACCAAAAAACATCCATATTATAAGGAGAGTTTGGTAAACATAGTGTCATAAATCCAAATGCCCTCGGTAAATTTTGTTGATCTAGCAGACAAAAAAATAGTGTATATGGTTTGTTTGAACATACTGAAAATATGTAGAACTTTATCCCCCTAATTACAGAACACATACACTTCCCAAGCACATGAGACATCCACAGAATTGGTCACACATAATATAAAAAAGCAAATGTCAACATATTTCAAAGAAAACATTTACAGCCCATATTATTTGTCTAAAATGTGCAGTTAGAAACCTATAACAGGGTTGCCTGGGTGGCTGCGTTGGTTGAGTGTCCGACTTGGTTTTGGCTCAGGTCACCATCCCAGGGTCATGGGATGGAGCCATACATTGGGCTCCTTGCTGAGAATGGAATCTGCTTAAAATTCCCTCTTTCTCCCTCTGCTCCTCTCCCCAGCTCGCGCTCACTCACTCGTGCTTTCTCTCTCTCTTTCTAAATAAAAAAAAGAAAGAAGTCTTTAACAGTAATAATAGTAAAAATTAAACTATGCATTTGGAAAAGTAAGCTTTAAATAACACATACGAGGGGTTCCTGGATGGCTTAGTTGGTTAAGCATCCGACTCTTGATTTCGGGTCAGGTCATTATCTCATGGTTCTTGAGATGAGCCCCATGAGGGCCTCTGCACTGGCAGCTCAGAGCCTGCATGGGCTTCTCTCTTCCCCTCTGTTCCTGCCCCTCCCCCATTCACTCGTGTGTGTGTGTGTGTGTGTGTGTGTGTGTGCGCGCGCATGCTCTCTTTCTTCAAAATAAATAAATAAACATGAAAAAAGCAACAAATAACACATATGACAGTCAAATATCAAAGCAGAGAAACGTCACCACATTACCACTACTTTATAAATGAAGAAACTATATTGCAGAAATATAAGGAACTTGCCAAAGGTTGTACAGTCAGAAAGTTGCAATGTTGGGTGTTGAACTTATAGGATCTGACTGCAGACATTTTACCCGTTCACTGAGCTTTTATCATCATTCATTCTGAAATGAATTCAGATTTACCCATTGTGTTTTCTTCCCTAACCCAGTGATTTAGAAGTGCGTGTGTGTGTGTGTGTGGCGGCGGGGGGGGGGGGGGGGGGGTTGTGTGTTTGTTTTTTGCTTTTTGTTTGTTCGGTTGCTTTGTTGAAATGTAGAAATATTTGAGGATATTTTAGATTCCATATTGATTTTTAAATTAATTCTATTTGGTAAAAAAAAATACCCTGTGAGATTTCAGTCTTTCAAAATGTACTGAGAGTCATTTATGGCCCTGCATGTGGTGTATTTTGGTGAATTTTCACGTGCATTTGCAAAGGATTTATAGTAGTTGGAGCAAGTTGTTCCTTGTAAATCCCGATTAGGTATAGGTGGGTTGGTAGTGTTGTTCCAAACTTCTTTATCATCCCTAATTTTTTTCTACTTGTTCTATCAATTTATGAGAAATGGTTCTCAAAATTCCCAACTATGTGCTTTTTGTCTTTTCTCCCTTTAATTCTGTCACTGTTTGCTTTATGCACTTAGAATCTCTGTTACTAGGTGCACACACATTTAGGTATATGCATATTCAGGATTGAATTTTTGATAGCATTTCATTTTTTTAAGTTGATTTTTAATTTTTAACTATACTTTGGATTAGTTTTAGTGGTTGCTGTTGAGACTATAGCATGCATCTGTTTATTATCACAATTTACTTAGAATTAATACTATAGTACTTTCTGTTGTTACACATAATTCTGCTTAACCACCCTTTCATTTATACTACTGTTGCTATATATTCTACTTTATATGTATTATAAACCCAATACAATTTTATTATTTTCCTTTAAACAGTCAACTTCCAGGTCGCCTGGGTGGCTCAGTTGGTTAAGCAACCAACTTCAGCTCAGGTCATGAGCTTGCGGTTCACGAGTTCAAGTCCTATGTCTGGCTCTGTGCTGACAGCTCAGAGCTTGAAGCCTGCTTCAGATTATATGTGTCTCTCTCTCTTTGCCCCTACCCCGCTTGTGCTTGGTCTCTCTCTCTCTCTCAAAAATAAATAAACATTAAAAAATTTTAACAGTCAATTTCCTTTTAAAGAAGTTGACAGACAAAAATATATATGCTTCTTCATTTTTACGTCGCCATGGGTCCTGATGCTCTTCATTCTTACCCACAGATTCAAGTTTTTATCTAAGACCATTTTCCTTCAGACTGAATAACTTCCTCCCAGAGCAGGTTTGATGGTGATGAACTATTATCATAACTCTTTGTTTACATGAAAAGGTCTTTGATGGTACCTGATTAATTAATAGTCTTCAGCAGGCTTTCTTACCTTTACAACAATGTTAATAACTAGTCCAATAGTCAGCATTCTCAAAAGTATTGTGGAAACAAATTTATTTTCATGATTTCCAATTAATTGCATTATATGGCATTATATGTGCCCTCTGTTTTTTGTTATATATGCTATATGTGCCTTCTGCCTGATCTATCAAATAGCTAAAGAAACATTTTAAATTTCACATGCTTTCTAATTTTTCTATGTTTAGTATAGTAGACTTCAGTTTTTTAACAGTTAATGCATACAATAGCTATATTTGAATACCTGAAAGGCTGTCAAAGGAAGAGAAATTATACTTATTTTCTTATAGTGAAATATCTTTCTAACTCTTAGAATATCCAAAGATGGAATGGATTGCCTAGGAAGATTCTGAGATTACCATCTTTATATGTTGCTTAACATAGCCCTGAAACATTTGGAAAGTGTCCAAACATGATAATACATTCTAAATAAAACTTGGGAAGGCATTGGATTACCAGTTTTAAAGTTCTTACTGTAATAATTTGTGATTACATGACATAGCACTTGATATATCATTTAATATACTCTGAAAAGGTATGAATTTGAAAAATATGTGATTTATTTGTACTTTAAACTCTTATGTAACAATTCAAAGCCAAAGCAATTAAAATATCTGCAATACTAAAAAAAAAAAGAGAGAGAAAGGAAAGGAAAGGTCTTTATATTGCGTTAATTGTTGAAGAATATTGTTATTGGAAAGTGAAATGTAAGCTGACAGATTGTTTTTGCTATTCTTTCAAGTCTTGAAAATATGTTTCCATTGACTTCTGGCTTCTGTTATTTCTGATGAGAAGTCAACTATATGTGTGAATGTTCCCCTCTGTAAGCTGGTGATTAATAATCCACTTGTAACTAGAATACAAGCAAAGTAGAAGGATGTGACATTGGTGACTGGGAATGTGTGATTTTGTAAAGGTTTATGGAAAGAGTGAAAATAGCCAAGTCCTTATCCTCTGTCATTCCATCACCTATAGCCAATAGAAAATGCCCCAAATACAAGCATCAAGAAGTCAACATAGAGACATATTATTCAGAGTAATGGAAATAAATAGATAAATTAACCAAATGTAGAAGCATTGCCTCTGATTAGAGAAAAATGGAGTGTGGTCAGAAATAACTTAATTTCATAATAAGCCCCATAGAAATAAATTCTTTTAAACAGATTCCTCTAAATCTTTAGTTAATATCACAACTATATTTTAATGACTTATGCCTTTTTAGTCAATCTCTGTCCCCCCAAATACAGTTCCTATTAACCATGAATCTCTTTTCCTATAATTTTGCCTTTTCTAAAATGTTATATAAATGGCATTATAGAGCATGTAGCCTTTTAATTCTGGTTTCTTTCACTGATATAATGCTTTTGAGATTCATTCTTATATATATTGTATATACCACCAGTTTTTTTTCCTTCTTACTGTGGAGTCATATTCTATTGTATGAATGCACCATAATTTGTTTCTATTCTCCAGCTGATGAACATTTAAGTTATTTCCAGTTTGGGTGACTATGAATAAAGCTGCTGTAAATATTTACATATAGATTTTAGTGTGGGTGTTGCTATAATCTAGCTTGGGTCAATATCTAGGAATGCAATTTCTGAGTCATATAGTTAGTATATATTTAACTTGAAAAGGCACTGAAAAATTAGTTTCCAAAGCAGCCGTGCCATTTTGTATTTTCACCAGCAGTGGGTGAGAGTTCCCGTTGCTCTGAAGCCTTCACTTTACTTGTTTTTGTTTTTAGTATTCTAAGTGGTGTGTCTTTGATTTTCTCAGCAATGCTTGACAGTTCCTAGCATGCAAATCCTTCACATTAGTTGTCAGATTTATCATCACATATTTCCTGTTTTCAGGAATTATTGAAAATGATGTTGTTTTTGCTTCAATCTCCAGTTGTCCAAGGCTAGTACATAAAAATACGACTGAATTTTGTACACTGACCTTGTTTCTACAGCATGACCAAACTCACTTCTATATTTTTAGGGATTCTTTGAGATATTCTCTGTGGACAATCATGTTATCTGTATTTTTTTTAAGTTTATTTATTTTGAAAGAGAGAGAGAGAGAGAATGCACACAAGAGTGGCAGAGGGAAAGGGAGAGAGAGAATCCCAAGCAGGCTCCACACCGCCAACTCAGAGCCTGATGAGGGGCTCAAACTCACAAACTGAGATCATGACCTGAGGTGAAATCAAGAGTCAGATGCTTAACCGACTGAGCCACCCAGGCACCCCTCATGTTATTTGTATTTTTTTAAAAAAAGGTTTTATCTGTTTCCAATCTGCATATCTTTCATTTTCTTTCTTGCCTGATGCTGTACAAAACTTAGAGTGTTTTAATTTAATCTAAATGTGCAAATCCAAGTCACCTCACCTCAGACCTTATGGAGCACCTCATATGCCTATTATTTCTCCCACTGACACTGTATTTTGAGTGTAAATACGTTTGTGTAATTAGACTCCCAGGTTTCATCATCTCTTCCAGTAGATATGACTGCAAGGTTAGATTTTTGGACTAGGACACAGTGTGTTTGCCAGAGCTGGGTTGGGATTTCAGAGGCTGGGCAACCCGTGTTTGCCTTTCCCTTCCACTGATAAGGAGAATTGAGATTACCATAGGTGATTATTAGGGGGTATTGTTTTTAAAACTTTATCATAAACTTAACATGTATAGAATTGAACTCTTTATTGCACACACACATACACACAGAGTCATATTTCTTATCTTAGAAAATAGCATCACCCAGTTGCCCAAACCAAAAACCTAAAAGATAACCTTACTTTTTCCTTTCCCCCTTTTATGTATGCACACTCCCAATAAATCTTACTGATGCTACCTTTCCATCACTCCTGATACCATCTGTTACATAGATGGTCTGGAGATGTCCTCTGTGTATGAGCCTAAAATGTCCCACATTGTTTCCTTCTAGACAGCAGGCTGGGACCATTTCCGCACAGCCTATTAGGGCCAAACTCAAATTGTCACACATCCAATTGCTTTAAATATAGTGCAAACACCAGCTTTTAGCCATTTAGAGCCTACCTCCTTCACATACTTCATTAAACTACACCTAACACAACTAATCATAAATAAGATAAACCCAATAACTAAAAAAAAAAAAAAAAAAAAAAAAAAAAAAAAAAGGCCCCAGACTGGGGCTGCCCTCTGGAGCTTTCTGAACTAGAAACTCCCTTCTTGGTCTTGAGTAATATCACCTAGACATGCAAGCCTCTTATTTCCCCTCCTCTCTCCCCTACCTGATATTGGATAGACATGGACTGCTTGACTCAGAAGGGTTTTTTTTCCAGTTCTCATCTATTCCCCAAGGTCTCCTGGTAGGATTAGCTTTCTTCATGCTGATTTCAGTTTTATAATGTCAGCTTCACAAAACCCTGATACTACTGTGCTTTCAACTAATTCCTGGCTTTATTATGCCAATGGAGTAAAATAAATAAATGAATAAATAAGCCTCAAGATACACATGACCTATCAAATTTAAAATAACTAGATGATAAGTTTAACTTTAAAATCTCAACTACTACATGCTAATTTTTCTTTTACAACCTATCTCAAAAATATACAACCTCTGCGTATCATGCAGTAAGAAGCCAGTAGTAAGACTTTTAAATGAGATTATTTCTTTAAGTAATGGAAAGAACAAGTGACTGCTGAGCCCAATTTTGTCCTGAAAGCACAGATTCTAGAGTGGCCCATCAGATACCTTTTGCTCACTCTCTCTCCACACACATATAATATGTTTTATACATGCATTATATGTTTTCTGTGTGTGTGCATTCACGTGTCATTGTGTATGCACATTTCATAAAAAATAATTCAGAGCCTTTCTCTCAAATTCAGTTTCTTGAACTTTTATCATTTGTACTCTGAATCCATGTGAATGGGATGGGTTACCTTAGACCACCCCAGCTACTTGTGGAGGGGAGAGGAGTGTGTTGCTACATTTAGTTCATTTTAGTAGCTGCTCTGCTTTCACCCTAGAGCTGCCCCCCAAAGTCACCCTGCAGGGATGGCAGAACCATCTGTTTTGCATTTCACTCTGCTCATAGCACAGTGTTCTATTTCAGCTTTCTGTGCACTGGATCCGACTGATGACATTTGAGGTGGCTTCGACCCATAGTGATGAGGATCGCAGAAGATGATGGGCTCGTTAAGCACATCTCATTTTAGACAAACTGCAAGTGGCATTTTGTTTATATGGTTCATTTCGCCAACAAATTAGATTTCAAATTGATTGCTTTCCAAAATGGCTTTGTTCATCAATTCTAAGACCAGGCAATTACAATCAGAATCCTAGTAATTAATGGTCTCCTATATTAAAAATGTTTTTTAAACAGCAAGGCACTCATGAATTTCAACAGAATGTAAAATCTATTCTTGCTTTTTTAATCCTCTCAAGCACTGTACAGTGTAGAAATGAAGTAAAGGTCTTTGCACAACTTTACTGAGTAAAAAAGAAGATAGGACACCCTCAAAACAAAGGCACATAAGCCACTTAGGTCTCTTTATCATGAAGCAACTAAAGGCCCAGAAGAATAAGAATAAAAAGTTTAACATCCTGGACCACTGGGAACAATGGTATTGAATTGTGATTGAATATTATTTGAGTCATTTTACTCAAAATACAATTTCTAGTCTGTGGCATTTTCATTTATTTGAATTCGTGCTCAAGGTGTGTAATTTAGTAGCATTACCTCTCATTCTTCAAGTTTATTTTGAAAAGTAAGATTATTTATGTTGCATTTCTGAAATCAAATTAGGAAATGAAGAAGTGTAATAGAAAACATCCATGAGGTTTTCTTAAACTTTCGTTGGCCAACATGTATAGTAAATAGCTACAGCTTTTTACTGCCAGGAATGGCACAGATTCCTCGTAGAATCATTGTCCAGTTCAAATCTTACCTACAACACTAAAATCCTGATGATTTTGGATAATTTTCACAATCTTTTTGTTGTAAAATAAAACATAAGTTCAGATAACCATGTAAATAAAATGTATAGCTTAATTACTATTACATGGAAACCACCCAGGACAAGAAATAGTTGCTTCCTATTTGAAAAGCCCCTTTCATGGGCCCCATCCCCATCATATCCTCTTCTTCTCATCCTCCCAACTAACTATTATCCTGGCTTTTCTAGTAATTACTTCCCTATATTTTAAAAAATAGCTAAATCATCCAAATGGACATCCCTAGTCTTGGGATTCAGCCATTTATCCAAGATTTGGAAAAGTTATTTCACGTCTCCAAATTCTAAACTTATACTGGTAATCTGTAAAACTCAGATCATTTAGCTCCCAGGTGTGTCTATATATGTATGGACCTAGCTCAGCACAGAGAAGGTGCTCATCCGTGCTTTCCTTTATCCCTGCTCTCTTACTAGAAAGGCAAAATGGCTTGCAGAGAAGACAGCAAGGACAAAGGTCAGCCTCCAAAGAAAAAGGAAAATCCATGAAAGTCTTGCATAAAAGAGCAACACAGTGAATTCAATATTGATTGGCACATTTTGAAGGAAGAATCATGAAAATCCTCATCAATCTAGCAAGTCGTGAAAATATCAATTCAGAAATGAAAGACTTTTCACTCTGGAACATGTTCTCTTAGACCCCCCAGGCTCTTAAGGCATGATTTTTATCTCAACTCTTTCTATAACAGATGGTGAGCTCCTTGAAAACTGGGGATTTCTGACTTGGAAAGAATAAATCATCCTTGAACTCAAACCTCTGTCCATATTGTAAAGATGGAGTCATAACATTTAAACAAAGAGTAATTTTCTCAAGGTCGAATCACAAAAACTCAGGATTCCATTTCTGATTTTTCTGACCAACTCAAGTAGTTTCTCTCCAGAAGCACTGTATTCATTCTGTTATTTTTCTGATCTAAAATCTTGCTGTAGTTTCTCAGCCCTACTGAATGAAGTCCAATAATCTTTCTCAGACATTCTTATTAGTGTCTGTCCTCTGACATTCTGATAGGTAAGATCACACTTTCTTCCATTGGTTTGTTTTTCAGAGGGAAAGAATGTTCTAGCAGCCTCCTCTCTGCTTAACAAGAGGAGTTTCTGAGGCAGATTCTTTACTGAGCAGTGTGGTGAGTGTCAAGCTTCAAACAGGAAGCATACTGGGGCTCTGGGTTTAAGGGAGATGCCGGGGTCTACTAGGATGCTGCCGGAACTAGTATTAGTGGAGAAGTCTAGAGGGTTAGCCTTGAGAAAGAGTGGAGAGATGAGGTGGTTAGCATTAGAAAAGAGACCTGGAAGAATCTCTCCATGGTATCTTCAGAAAACATCCATTTCTTGCTTGTATATTACAGGGGAACAATAATCTCTGAGATGCATCAAAGAATAGAGTGCTGCCTCAAGAACGACATAAACACAGAGGCTACCCAAGGGAAATCAGGACAATTGTTAACTCTGGACCTTTCACTTCCTTTATTCATACTCTTTGCTGCACAAAAATATTCCTTCCCCTCTGCCTCTACAGATGCTTGTAAGTATGCAAATATAATTCATGAATGTCTATACATCTTTGTAGCCAGCACTGTTCAAACTTCATGCATATTGTCAATTAATTCTCACGATGCCTTCAAATACTTTTATTATTCCCATTTTACAGATGAGGCTCAGCGAGATTAAGTGGTCTCCCCAAGACACACAACTAGTAAGCCATAAAGTGGAAATGTAGACTCAGGCAGCCTGGCTCCAGAGCCCATGCTCTTAACCACCACAGTCTCTTGCCTCTTTGATATCATGGTACATGTCAATCAGTTATCCTTCCACGTGAATATGTTTATCTTCTCAATTTAGTGACAGGCTCCCCAAGAGTAAGTAGTTTGTCTTTTTCTTTGATTACCCTCTACTGATCTTCTTGACCCGACTCTCTTATTGAGGTAAGGAGTTTGCTTGGATTATTAATCCAAATATTTAAAGTTAAAATAACTATTGTAACAAATGAAGCCTGATTTCATATGCCAACATGAAAGCAGAGCTTGTCCGAATGAAGTTAAATAATTTGTCTCAGGACAAAGAACCAGTGTTAAGTGCTAAGAGATTTTTTTTTTTTTAATCCAAGACTCTACTCTATGGCCCAAATTCCTACCTACCCTGCAACTTTATATTATAAACTTTTCTTAAGCCATCACCCTTCAGACAAGAGAGCAAAATATTACATTACCTGATTAAGGAGGATGATATGTAAGAGGATAAATTTTTACGATTTTAATATTATTTATTCAAAAGTATGTATTGAGTGTTCCTATGAACTACTAAAATGTAGCGTACCTGGCCGCTAGAGATACTTTCCTACATTTATAAGCTCTAGGGAAGTAGAATTTGAAATCGTGTAAAGGAAGACCATGGCTAACAAATGAAAATGTCTGAAAGTGTCAAGAGGTGCTGAAATGTGAATGTGCTCTGTGACGTTATGAATCCCTTAGTGGCAAAGGTTTGAAGCACAGGTATCCAGATAATAATCCTCTGGAAATAATGCCAGTGTGGACTACATGCTTTGGGCAGAGGACTGAGCCACAGTTCCTTTCCATGCCAGCCCTAACAGTTTATAATTGTAATATTTTAACACAATCTAATGCACATAAAGGACATTTAACAAATGCCACTGGACCGTGACAATTAGACACACACACACACACATCAATAGCACTGTATACATAAAATAATGCTAAGAACGTTATGCATGTCTTAGCAGTGTCATGCATTTAAATTCCTGTCTTCCTGAATGGTTATAGCAATCCTTCCTATAATTTAAATTCAAATTGACAATATTTGAATTTCTTGTTAGAAACAATAATTTTCTGACAAATGATTCTTCATTTGCCTGAATAGCATAAACTCATATATTTCCTTCACCACCAAGCAAAATTTATACTTTCTTTCCAAATTAATGTCTCCATTTGTATTCTAAAGACTACCATGTTACACGAGGAAACTAAGTGCTTACCACTTTGAATTGGTTTAATGTCCCTTACCGTTCCCTCTACTGAGCTTTTAAGATTTCTAGAAAGGGAATGCAAATTAAATTGTGTGAGGTAGAGATAAATGCCTCTTTCATTCATAATAAATTGATCTAAAAAGCTTACTGATCATCCAAATGCTACATCTGGACTTGTTGTTATCACATGGAAATTCATTATAGAAAATATACTATGCAGATTAAGATGGCTAATGCAGCGTGTAAACTATAATTTCTGCTATGATTTAGTATTATACTTTCTCATCAAAGGGAAGATTGCCTTGACAGGCATTCCTCAGCTGCCTCATGTTCTTGCATTGAACCCAAAGTATTTGGGACAAATATTTGTAGGAAATACCTACATGTAAAAGCATGTTCATGAGGTCATATTATTTGCCTAATTCCTGAAAAATAAACACTGCTTTGGTCTACAGGACACTCTCTTACCCAGCTACTAAGTGAGACACTAGCCAGAAACTCAGGTTTTTGATGCATGTCAAATGGCTATGTCACTCATGAGTCTCTGACACAGTGTTGTCCAAAAGAAATAAATGTGAGCCACAAATACAGGACACATGTAATTTTTTAATTTGGTAGTGACATTAAAAACAGTAGAAGTAGTATGGAAACCAATATGACAATAAATTATATTAAAAAATAAAATAAAATAAAAAATAAAAACAGTAGAAGTAAACAGTTGAGAACAGTGTTAGTATATTTTACTTAGCTCCATATATGCAGAATATTTTTATTCAATGTATCATCATAAAAATATTAATGCTACCTTTTACCTACTTTTTTTGTAATAAATCTTTGAAACCTGGTATGGATTTACACTAAGAGTACATTTCAGTTTGGACTAGCCACATTTCAAGTGCTCAGAGCCTACCTGTGGCCCACAGCTACTTCAAATCCCAGCTCCCTCATACTTATAAACAAGGGCAGCTTATGGGCCAGACACCACAGCTCTGAGAGCTGTGTTTTCCAGATTTCAGTGATCACCAGCTCCTACTTTTCAGCCCTTTTTCTTGTGGCAGATCATGATAACAGGCACCCGCGTCGTCATCATTTCACTCTTGAAAAGTGAGAAGCCATACTCGCAGAATATTGAAGTTTCCAATCGCAATAACGAGTGGGTGTAAAAGAAGTTTGGATTTTTACTACCTAAATTCTCACACTTCAGGGGGACGGACCAAGCAGGTCTTCTCAACCTCCCCTAATTTCATGGCTATGGGTGGTCAATCAGTTAGACCAGACCCTGTCGATCCCATCTTTGGTTCCGAGGGTCTTCTTGATTTTCTTTTTTGTTTTTTTTTTCTTCACCCCACTAACTGGGCCACAGGATCCTAGTGAAGCCCAGCTCTGTACTGCAAAATGCCACCTGCAAATGAGGAAGATTGAAATCTTTGCCCGGCTCTGCTCTTTACGTTCATTCCCCAAATCCTGGTGTCCTTAGACTCAACTGTAAAGAGAAATTTATTCATCAGAGGTCTCCCCATGGTCCACAGTGATGTATATGGCCCACTGATGTTCTCAGTACAACCTGTAGGGTATTATATAACTTGAATTAGTTGACAATACTTAAAAATCAGGAGACTTCAAAAGAATCAGATTTATCATTTTTGTGTGTGAAGAATTATATCCAGTGATCCTGTGTCCCAATTCTTGCATGGGACCTTAACGTTCTAAACTTGTGTCCCAACTCATTCCCTTGATTTGACCCATTGAGAACTCTGGAATCATGTATGCTCCTTGCTGGGTATGCTTGTGTTATTGGATTTGGACTGCTGAGCACCGCCAGGGACAGGGTCAAGCCTTTCCATCTTACTTATCCTGCCCATGGTTCACTGTCAGGCTGTCCCTGCCTCTGTGCTGAGCCCTGACAGCAATGACACTGATGACTTGGCCTGCGATAATTATTTTTCCTTGGTCACCAAAGTGCTCATGAAACAAAGCCATGATTAATCTCTGCTATAGAACTTACTCAAGAATCAATGGCCATGCTGTTATTGAATTATATGTGAAATGAAGCACGAACACAACAAAGAGACATAATTCTTGATCAGAATTATGTACAAAACCTTATTGCGTTGGGCAGTTAATATTCAGCCTGCACCTGGAAATTCAATAATCTAGGCCTGTGCAAATCCTAAAAATCCAGCTTCTTAAACCTCACATTTGGTTCCTAAATCCTCACTTTGCTCCTCTGCCTAACTTGCAGGAAACCTGATTATTGAATTAATGTTCCTGTATTTGTCAAACTGCCTACATTAGTTTCCCAGGGCTGCCATAACAAAGTCCCACAAATTGGAGGCTTCAAATGATGAGAATTGATTCTCCCACAGTTCTGGAGGTCAGGAGTCTGAAATCAAGGTGTTAGTAAGGCCACACTCTCTCTAAAAGTTCTACCAGAAATTCCATTTATACCACTTCCAGCTTATATTCTATATTGTTTAAGAGTCTTGCTCTTAGATATTAGAGTAAAAAGACTCTGGTTCAAATCCTTACTTCATTATGTACTAGCTTTGCAAACTTGGAAGGGAGCTTCACCTCTTTGAGCTTTTAGTTTCTTCACTCTGAATTAAGTTGAAAGATGGTAATCACCTCGCAAGGCTGCTGTGAATTTAAATGAGATGATGCATATAAGCCACTTGGAACAGAGCCTAGTACATAGTAAAAGTTCAAAAAAAATTCACAGCCTTCATTATTGGGGACATAATTTTTAGAGCTATCTTTATAAGCTTGAATTGTAAGCTCTTTGGAACCGTGCCTGTAATCTGATCTCTATTAACATGCTATGATGCACAGACAAATACTTAATACACCAAAACACTCATTAACTGAAACCCATGTAATTAGAATTAAACCATAGCTATTTTTTAGGAGTCACTGTAAAGAACTTTTGTGCAACTATTATTACCAAATTATTCTCTGTAGTATAGAACTGTAGAACTGTTCTCTGTAGTATAACTATACTGAAAACATCAAAGTCAAAAGTACCAAAAACCTATTAGGCTTGTACATGAGTGCCTCTGGCATTCACTGTACCTTCCTCAATGAAACAACTTTAATTCCCTCTCCTTGGTGAATATATGTCAGGTTGTGTGATTCTTTCTACCTCTAAACTCCACTCCACTTAATATCTTGCCAGATATTCAAAATTTCCCATGTTTCGTGATTTTTGGACTGTGGCTTGTGACCTATTAGGACACAATTAAATCAATTCAATTAGGAGGCAAAGAGTTTTTTTAAAAATACAATCCAGTAGAATAGGAGGGAATAAAACAGAAAACAAGACAATATATGAGTGGATAAGTTAGGATAAATGGGAATAAATATTGCTTTGTGAAACTTTTGTTTCTGTTTTATACATACATATGCATAAATATGTCTGTGTGTTCTAGTAGGTTATATAAAATGTATCCCTCACTAGCAGTTCAGGCATTTGCTAACAGACAGCCAGTGTAGACATTGTACGTGAGTTCAGACATTTGCTAACAGACAGCCAGCGTAGACATTGTACGTGTATATTCCACACTGTGGCAGATCACATTTTTGGCCTTCCTGGTTTTTTTTCTCTTTTTTCAATTTTCTGTTTTATTTTGAAGGTTTTCAAACCTACAGGAAGAACAGTACAATGCATACCCTATATTCTTTATGTGGACTCATCAATTTTTAGGATTTTGATGCTTTGGCATTTCCTCTGTCTCTAATTACATACTCATTATTGCTATTCTTCTTCTTAATCTTAGTATTATCGTGCTGGGCTACTGAGAGTAAATTATAAGTATCGTGAGCCTTCACCACTAAATACTCGGTGTATATCTTCTAAGAACAAGGGCATTCTCTTACCTAACCACAGTACAATTACCAAATTCAAGAAATCTAATATTAAAAATAAAATGCTATTATCTAACATACAGCATCAAGTTTTGCCAATGTCCCCAATAATGTCTTTTTTTTAGGAACTTTCATTTTTTGTGGGGGTGGGGGGTTCAAGATCCAACCCAGGATTATGCTCACATTTAGTTGTCTGGTCTTTTTTTATCTCCTTTAATTCTAGAACAGTTCCTCAGGGCTCAGTGTGCCATATCCCTTTCTGCTGCCACACGCACTTTCATCTAATGGTTTTGATGGTTCTTCCTGATCAATTATGGCTCTGGTGGAAAGTTAGTTTTTATACATTCAAAGAATAGAATATATGTACACATGACACATATGTGTCATGTGATTTATGTGCTTTACATCTAATCTTTGCAATAGCTGTGAAAAGCAATCTCCATTAAATAATAAAAAAAAAAACAGGATCTCTCTAAATTTGACCCAGGGTCATGTAGGTTGGTATATCGTAGAGCTAGTATTTGAATCCAGAGCACTTTCTAGTATATCATCCTGCGTCTGATAGGCATTGATTTAAACTGATTTTGTCTGATGTTAGTAAGTTGCCCCACTCTCCTTTGGTTACTATTTCCACAGAATATCCTTATTCAAAATCCTTCCACTTTCCATCTATTTGTACCTTCGGACCTAAAGTGAGTCTCTTATAGACAGAATGGAGTTGGATCATGTGTTGTTGGTGTTTAAATTTATTCTGCCAATCTCTGTGTTTTGATGGAGAGTTTATTCTATTCACATTTAAAGCAACTACTGATAAGAAGGCATTTATTTCTATCATGTTGCTATTTGTTTTCTATATGCCAACGGGGGCTTTTAGTCCTCATTTCCTTTTTGCTGTCTTCTTTTGTGTTTAGCTGAGTTTTTGCATGAAGTGGTTAAATTTCTTTTTCACTTCCTTTTGTATCTATCCTTCCTTTATTTTATTTTTGGTTCCCCATGGGGATTACACTGGACATCCTGAAATTAGAACACTCTAATTTGAACCTATACTAGCTTAACTTCAATAACATACAAAAATTCTGCTTCATTAACAGCTGTGTCTCTATCTTTTTCAGTTCTTAATATCACAAAATGCCATCTTTATCAGTGTGGCCAAAAACATACACTAATAACTTTTAATGCACTATTCTCTTAACTTATGGAGAAAACAGGGACACCTGTGTGGCTCAGTCAGTTAAATGTCCCACTCTTGGTTTCGGCTCAAGTCATGATCCCACGGTTCGTGAGTTCAAGTCCCAGTCGGGGTCTGTGCTGACAGTGCAGATCTGCTTGGGATTTTCTCTCTCCCACTCTTCCTACCCCTCCCCAGCTCTCTCTATCTCTCTCTCTGTCTCTCTCTCAAAAAAAAAAAAAATACATAAACTTAAAAAATATGTAGAAAACAAAATGTGGAGTGACAAACTGAAGTTATAATAATACTAGCTTGCAGGCTAATGATTTTCTTTGATGTTTTGGTCCCTTAATCACACACAAAACAAAAAGTGGAGTTACTCACCATTGTTAAAATACAAGATTTTATAACTGCCCATGTACTTAACTTCACTCTGCTCTTTATTTCTTAACTCCAGTTTACTGTCCAGTGTCATTTCCTCTCAATCTACACAACACCCTTCAGCATTTTCTGATGTCAGGTCTAGTGACAGTGAATTCTCTCAGCTTTTGTTTACCTGGGAATGTCCTTAATTTCTCCCTTACATTTAGAGGACAACTTTGTTGGATTCAGGATTCTTGGTGGACAGTTTTTCCTATAGTAGTTTGAGTATATCAGCCTTGTGATTTTTTTGTTGAAAACAGAACATTTGAATCTAATAATGTGGTTAATTCTGGAATCAGATTCTCCCTCTTCCCCAGGGTTTGCTGGGTTTGGTGTGTATGTTTTGTTTTGTTTTGTTTGTTTGTTTATTATTATGGCTTCTCTGCACTGCATATCCATCTTGAGGTGTAAAACTTAAGGTCTTTTCAGAGCCTGTGCCTTCCCTTAGGTATATGTGGTCACTTTCTACTTTCCCCCATATACAGAATTGCTTAGTCTTCAGTGTCTGACTCCGAAAAGGGGAAAAGAGAAAAATGAAGGACCAGGAGTAGGGAGGTCCCGGCCTTTTACATTCCATGGAAGTCACTTCAGCCAGAGAGGGGCCTGCAACAATGGGTCAGGTGCAAAATCATGGCCACCACCCTGTCTTCACCTCTGTCATCAGGAGCAGCAACAAATGATCAGAGCACAAGTCCTGGATATTTGGAAGACAGTGTTCTTTCCGCACACCCTGGCTCCTGAAAACTGCTGCAAGATGTTCCAGGAACAACTGCACAGCTGCCTGCCACATGGCTGGATTTGGGGAATGGGTAGCAACTACTGTTCTAACAGCTGAAATTGACTGAAATCAATCACAATTTACTGTTCAAGTCTTCCCCTGGAAGTTGCAAGCCTTCAACAGACTCCCGAATTCCAAACTAGTTCTGTTAGACAGATCCTGCCAAGGCAATTGTTGTCTACATGGGGAGCCAGATTCCTGGTGCTTTCTAATCTGCCATCTTCCCAGAATTCTCCTCTTCTCAATTCTTCACTCTTCCCTATATTCATGTCCTTTGTAATGTTACTTTACAATACCTCCCACTGAAGAGATGGAATATATTTCCACATTAATTTGGATTAGGCATTTGACTTCATTTGAGGATTCAAATAAGTCAGAAAGTGTGGTGTGCTAATTTTGAGTCTAAGATCTTAAGAAAAGTGTGAGTTTCTAAGGCATTCTTTTGAGCATCTGCTATCTCCATAAGAACATTTCCAGGCTGGTCCCAGGAAGGAGATGAGAAAGATGTGATACAAAGCTCTGTTCTGTAATTGGGGCCAGCCATGATCAGCTACCTATCTCCTGATGTGTTCCTGAATACAGCCAAGATCATCAGAGCCTCTCAGCCAAGCCTATCCTATGCCAGTCATTCTCCACTCAACCCACAAACTTGTGAGCTAAATAAAAACTTGTTATTCTATAGTATTAAGGTTTTGTGGCTACTTATAAAGACAGTATTACTGCAGCATAAATAATAAACGCACAAACAGCCCCCAAAGAATTGTTGTGCCTTTGCTTTCCAACATTCACAACTTATTATACCCTTTTCCTTTGTTTCTCCACTGCTGGTGTTTTCCCCAAGAATTCTTCTTGCAGACCTAAACACTTGTTTCACTGTGTTTCCATAACACCAATCACATAACCACGTTTTCAAGGACAATGCATTGCGATTTTATCTGTTCTCCTCTACCTCTCTCCGTACTGTTATTGCTTCCCTCGACTCCCACACTAGATTATGACCCACTCCTAGTGGAGAATTAATGTGGTACAGTGGTTAATAGCACAGGTTTTGAATGGAGACAGGCCCTGGTTATATGCCTTTTCGAGCTGTGGGAAACAGAGCATGTGTATTAATCTCGTCGAGCCTCTTATCTACAATGCACATAGTATAATCAGCTTCTAATTTACGTGGTTTTTGTGAATACCAAATGAGATAGGATGGATAAAGAGTCCAGACCATGACTGACATTTAATAAATTATTAATAGCATTTACTTATCTTTATAATCATAGGATTTAGCATATTGACTGTAGAACCATAAAAATGTTCAATATATTGAACCAAAAGTTGGTAAATTTAGAAAACAGGGAGAATAAGCCACATGTCATCAGGATTCAGATACAAAAAAAATTAAGATAAATTCATAAGAACATAATCCCAAGGCATTCTAGGGTAAAATAGAATCAGAATAGATTTTTAGGTTTTGATTTTGGATATAATTTAAAGTTTTTACTTTTTGAAAAATAGTAATTTTTCTTTTGTTGTGTTTCTTTTTTCCTTTTTTCCTAACATCCAAGAAAGATGAAGATCCAGGAAAAGCAAAAATCAGTTGACAAAGATTTAACTTTTTACTTAGAATATTATGTATTAATTTTTTCAAAAGAGTAAAATTAAATTAGGAGGAAAATCTATGTCAATAAAATATTCATTTTTCCCTCTTTTTCTACTTAGTGATTTATGCTTAAACTTTAGAAGAAATATAACATTGAGAAATGCTCCGATAGGGAAAACATGGGCTCTGAAGTCAAAACAAACCTGATGTTGAATCTCAACTTTCTATTTAGTTATTTTGTGTACTGGAGAAAGCTACTCAACCTCTTGAACCTTAGTTTCTTTACCCCTAAATTTTGCATAGAGTTGCTGTAATAATTAAGTTTGACAAAGATTTAAAGTGCCCCTATAATAGAACGATTGGACCCAATCCTTCACCACTTCCCCCATCTACACTTTTGCCATGTCCTCAGGAAGACTGTGCATCTCTCATGTACTTTTAGCTTGGCTATAACTGGCTTTGGTCAAGACACAGGTGGGTAGATGTGATAAATATTCCATTTCTGAGCCTAGGTCCTCAGTGGACCTAGTACATTTCTTTTTGTGTTCTTGTGCTACTGCCATTGTCATGAGAAGAACATGCCTCAACTAGCTTACTGGTCAAAGGAGAATGAAAGTCACATGAAGTAGAACTGCTCCTATCACTTCACTGATTTGCAGCTTGCAACAGGGCTGCCCAGCAGAGCCCAGCATAGATCAAGAGTACCACCAGCACTGACTAGCAGATGCTTGAGAATAAATGACTAAGTCACTGGTATCAGGATAATTTCTTATGCAGCTGTATTGTTGCAAGAGCTAACCAATACAATTCCCAACACTGTGGCAGACACATACTAAGTGTTTGATAAATATCTGTTCTCTGCTAACATAACAATATGTCATTTGACATTATAATTTACTCTCATTAAACACCAAAGAGAAAAACTCCTTTCATTTTACATGGTTTGTTTTGAAGGCCAATTACTAACACAAATATGTGAAATAAAATACTAAGTAAAAATGTAAAGGTGACAAGCTTGAGATTCTTGGTTTTATCTGGTTAGTCTCAGTGTCCTATTGACCCCTAATCATTATTCTGCTCACTAAACCATTATAGGCTAAAAAAAATAGTATAATAGTATGAACACAGTATGGGATAAATTTAAATCATACCCATACCCATTAAGCGGTGACCACAATACCCATTAAACTGATGATATATAGTTTCAGGGATTTGGATACAAGCTCCCAGTATGTTTTACATACACTCTTTAAATCATATCAGTAAGTGAAATATAATGTATTTATTTCCCCACCCAAGTGGAATTTGAACCACAAATGGCAGGTGATAGATTCACATTTCACTAATATAATCCTCCACACAACTCCGTTTTCTCAAAACATAAGCGCCTAACACCTGAAGACTTGAAGTGCTTTTTTTGCTTGCCTCTCAGCTTTTTCCATTCTTTCTCCAAGATACACAATGAAAAAGCATGCCAAGTCTCAGGTTCCCTCTGAGACCTGATAGAAGAGTAATTTCTCATGATCCATCACTTAAGTACTCTTCAATTTGGTGTCTAAAAATGCCTCAAATAAATATCCCCACTCCAAATCCAGATTAAAAATCACTCCTCTTGCCCTCAACAATTTCCTTTAGCAACAGAAGTATGCACACTTTGACAAGTAATATCAAAGAAAGAACCTATGGGGAAAAAGTCTAGGAAGTGCTCAGCAATGCTGTATTTATTTGGTTGATTTCCTACCAGAAAACCTAAGCCAAAGAACAGAACTATGATTTTTAAATGCCCCATGACAACTTTCGCAATAAGAAAGTTCTTTACCTAATTCTATCCAACGCTTCCTTTGAAAACTAAGTTCTACTCATTTGCACTACTCTGTACCATATTCACTAAGTAGATTGAAATATAGTATTTAAAAAGTCCTCAAATTTAAAAGGATAGCTGAAATAACGGAGTCTCCATTCGACACTTTCTTTCTTCCTTTACACTTACATGGTATAATACATGATTCATTCACTTGACAAATATGCAAACATCTATCATGTCCATGCATCATTTAGATACTGAGGAGCCGACAGTATCACAGAGGAGTTATGCATTAATCAAAAGATCAGAGAAAAGGGGAGCCTGGGTGGCTCAGTTGGTTAAGCATCTGACTTAGGCTCAGGTCATGATCTCACGGTTTATGAGTTTGAGCCCCGCGTCGGGCTCTGTGCTGACAGCTCAGAGTCTGAAGCCTGCTTCACATTCTATGTCTCCTTCTCTCTGCCCCTCCCCCACTCACGCTCTGTCTCTTTCTGTCTCAAAAATAAACATTAAAAAAATTTTAAATCAGAGAAAAAATATAAAATTAAAACTATAACAAATACAATGAAAGAAAGGTGCATGGTATTGTGGGAGTATATAATGGCTTGACCTAGTTTGAGACTCTGGAGAAGCCTTCTATGTAGAAGTGATGTTGGAGCTAACATATAAGAAATAAGTAGATGTTATCCCAGTAAAAGAGTTGGGCAACGGGGTCCTCCCAAGTGGAACCATCAGCATAAACAAAGTAGGTAGTTTATTCTAGTAACTAAATGAAAAAGCCCACTGTGGATAGAAGAGAGTGTTAGAGACAACAGCAGGAAATGAGGCGGTATGTGAGTCAGAGAACTGATCAGCAACATGCTCATGTTGAATGTGGCCCTCCAGATCTACTCTACAGCCTTCTCTGCTAAACCTTGTGCCTCAGAAGATGCAACTTTGAGAACTCCATCACTGAGCTGCCTTGCCTGCTAGCTTCCAGCTATGTCCAGCACATGTGTCCTGATGAGAGAACACATGTTATTTGTTATAGTTCAAATAAGACATGACATAGCTTGGACAGGAAAATAACGGCAGAAATATAGAGAAGTTTGTGAACTCAAGATGGGGAAAAAGCATTCCGGGGTGGGAGTGTTAACATTTCATGCATGCAACTTGATGGAAGGCAACATCATGGATTGAGGAAAGCACCTGGAAAAAAAATCCAGGTTTGCAGATGACAATCAGGCATTTGTCTTTGGATGTGTTCAATCAGAGGTAGCTTTGAGACATCCAAGTGGAGACGTGGAACAGATAGTTGATACAAAGATCCGAAACTAACGAAAGGTCAGAACTTGGGGGGTTTATATTCGGGAGGTGTTAGCATATGGTGATGATTAAAACTGTAGTTGTATGTGAGGCTTTCCGCAGGGTGAGAATAAGGTACAGGCCCAGCTCTAAGGGAACTCTACCATACACTGGCCAGTTAAAAGAAAACAAACTTAGATTAAAAAAAAGGAATAGCAGAGACTCAGTGGGTATATGTGACACCAGGGAAAGATGGTATCACAGAAGATAAGGAAACAAAGTATATAAAACAGTGAGAATCATATATCTCCAGCTGACTGAAAATATGTGAAAAAATATTCTTCTTACTGTGTCATTATAGTCCCTTGCTTTTTCAGGGAATAAATGTTATGTTTTAAAGGAAGGTGTCTTCTATGTCAGAGAGCAATTCTACTGCACTTAGATTTTAATTTTGACCCTTCCTGTTGTCTGCCTTAAAAGAAGATGGTTTTCATACTTCTTACCTGTAATAAAGTCCCATGCTGTGTCCTGCTGCTTCTGGCTATTATTCCTCACCCCAAACAGAACTGATAAATTGGATCCAGCACTAGGAACTTGAATTCCGGTTTACGTAGGTCTTAGTCTAACAAACTTCTGCCTGCACATAAAGAAAAAACAAACACACGGAGGTCAACTTTTCCAAGGATACACACTTAAAAAATCGAAGAGTTGGATTATAACTAATACTTTCTGATTTTTAAATTCTCTCTTGCATGACACATTAAGGCCACACCATAAATACTCAATGGTACTCTCTCCCAACCCTCCATATTGCAAGCAAGATGTAATAAAAACAAAAACTCAGTAATCGGGAGACAGAAAACACACAAATTGTAAAGCTCAAAAATCCAAAACTGTAAAATCACAGATTAATAATGACAGCAGCCTTAATCTCATCCTTTGAAAAACATGCCAAAAATAACACCAACTGGGTGGCTTAAACCACAGGCATTGAGTTCTCAGAGTTTGGGAGTCGGGGAAGCCTATGACAAAGGTCCTGGCAGGATCCACTGTCTGGTGAGATCCTGCTTCCTGACTTGCCAGTGGTCACCTTCTCCTTCCTTCCTCCCATGGTGGGGAGCAGAGAACTGTATAGCAAGTTTATCTGTCTCTTTTTATACAGGCACTGATGAGGGCAGAGCCCTCACCACCTAAGCCTCCTAACATCCCCACCTCTTAATATCATCACACTGGGGATTAGGATTTCAACATACGAGTTTGGAGACGGGGAGTGGGAGCACAAGCATTTGGTTCTTAGTAGCTTTTAATATCCTTGAAGATAGTTCTTATAACTTTTCCAAACTCGTAAAAACCACTTCTCATTGTCAATAGTGCAGACTGCTTCAGTGCTGTAATGTGATTGCACGGTCAACTTGCCTGTGGCTCAGGGCACCAAAACAAATCTACTTTTGTTCACACTTCCTTTGTTTTGTGGACAAATTGGTCACCTACCAAAACCAAGCAAGAAAAACAACCTGTGGTCTTGCTACAGAACGTATTTGAATAAGCTTGTTTTAGTGTCTCTGTTTCACTTGCTTCTTTCTTCACCTAAGGTTCTTTCATAGCAGTTGCTTTTGCTCTAATGAAGAGTGGGTGAACATCAGGGCATTCCTCTGACAGTGCAGAATGGCTGGGCTACTTCAACATTAGGCCAATGGATCTGGTGTCACAATTTAATTAAACCAACTAATGTTATCATGAGCGCCATGTGAGGGCTGTGTTCTCCACAGCTATGGAGAACCTAATTATTAAACCCCTCCCCCCGACCACTGGCTGACAAACAACATTGTGCCTGAGGAGTAGTGTTTTACATGGCATTTGGTTTTGTTTATACATGGTGTTTGTTTTACCGTACGCGAACATTATAAGGCTGTGATAAATTGAGGTCTATCTCAGTTTTTAGATTATAATTATCTAAACTGAACTGAAATGGAAAAAGTTTATCAAACACAATATGACAAATTAACCCAAGGAGTGGCTGCCTCGTTGGAAATTAAATGAACCAACAACAGGCAAAATTTAACAGAAATTAGCAGTCAAATTAAGACATGTGATTGGTGGACGTGAGTTGCTAGGGTAATAGTACCAAAGATGAGTATCCTTAAACCTTATGATGATCTACTAGTTGTCATTATTTTATTAGCCCAGTGCTACTGCAAGTCAAACTAACACAAACCACTGTCTCTTGTTTTGCTTTGGATCATGGTCAAATACAAGGATTTTTCCATGCCTCCCACAGTTTAGTGCCTAACTGTTCTCAATCAGGAGGAAGACTGAGGAACAAAGTAGGCCATGTACTGTAGGACAACCCCACCTGGGAGGCTGAGGCCTTGGCCACTTGTCTTGGGATTGTTTTTCCTTCACCTGTGAACACATAGTTCTGAAGAAGTGTCACAAGGGCAGCAGGATAGAGAAGACCTACAGTGTCACAGTCCTAGGAGTCAATTTATATAAATTACAATCAAGGGGGAAATAAAAGATGTGCTACAGTAAAAGACATGTTTATATGACATCATGAAAATTTTTGCGTGCTTTCGTTTTTGTAACATTTCTACAAGATTAAGAGGTCCATTTTTCAGTGATCCAAATGTAAAAAAGAAATTTTAATTGGATATCTACCTTGTCAAACATCCTATAAAGAAGGGACGGAGGCAGTTCATGTCAGATGAAAAAAACAGGGACCAGACCATATCCATGTAGCTCAAGATCACCTTCTCAAGCAGGCAAGTGTGGAAGGACAGAGTCTCCAGTTCTGCTCAGGCCATTTGTCTTAGTTTCCTAGGACTGCCATAACAAAGTACCACAAACTGGGTGCCTTAACACAACATAAACTGATTGACAGTTCTGGAGGCAAGCAGCCCAAATTCAACATACCAGCAGGATTGGTTCCCTCTGAGGGCTCTGAGTGACACTTTTTCATGCTTCTTCCTGGCTTCTGATAACGGTTGGCAATCCTTGTCATTCCTTAGGTTATAGACACGTCACTCCAATCTCTACCTCTGACTTTACATGGCTTTCTTCCTATGTTTCTCTCTCTCCCCCTTTTATAAGGAGAGGAGTTGTATTTGAGTAGGGCGCACCCTACTCCAGCATAATCTCATCTTAATTAATTATATTCGCTACAGCTCTATTCCCAAATAAGGTGACATTCTGAGGTTCTGGGTGTTGACACTTCAAAATATCTTTTAAGGGGACACAATTCAACCTACAAATACCATTTCAGCAATTCTAAAGAAGGATCTCACCAGAAAATGGCTGAGAAACTAGTGCAGGCAAAATCTGATTTTTACCTTCTATTTTCTTAAATAAAAGACAAAATTTGTTGAAAAACAGCTGTTTTTCTAACATCCGACATAAAGAATTGAAACCTCAATTCACTGAATTTATAAGGAAATACTAGGGGTGCCTGGGTGGATCAGCCAGTAAAGCATTCAATTTTGGCTTAGGTCATGATCTAGCAGTTCATGAGTTCGAGCCCTGCATTGGGCTCTGTGCTGACAGCTTGGAGTCTGGAGCCTGCTTCAGATTCTGTGTCTTCCTCTCTCTCTCTGTCCCTCCCCCACTCATATTCTCTCTCTCTCTCTGAAAAAAAATGCACATTTAAAACAAAATTTTTATAAGGAAATACTAACCACTTTATGGCCTGACAAGATGGAAGTCTTCCCTGATCTTTGGCGAAAATATTCCCTGAAATAAAAAATTCATCCCATGTAATAATCTTGTGTTACTTATCTTCCATGGTGAATCTGAGTGTTAACTCTACAGAAGTACTCAATAAATGTGTCTTAAATATTCTAATCCAATATGGTTTCCCTTTATTAGGAACTATGTAATTGCCAAAGGTGGTTTCTACAGCTACCTATGGAATTCTTGGGAACTCAAAATGCCAATTTAAAGTATTATATAGTGCTTGACCCTGTATTTAATAAGCCAGATTATTGTGTCTGATTGAGTCTAGCTGAGACATTAACAAATACGAGTTATAAGTCAGGCCACAGAAATATTAGAAAGTATATCCCTCTCCTAAGACAAGTTTGTCTCAATAAAACAAGCCTAGACGTGGATTACCATGTCTGTACCTAATATTAAATTACCAGAATACCTTGTCGGGCTATTTCACCTTCCAGTATCTGGTGCCTAAAGAATCTTAGCAAGCAGCTGAGGGATAACACCTTCTAGAGAGCTAGTCAGCAGAGGGATTTCTGCTTTGCCAAATTTAGTGCCAAGAGCCCAGGTCTCCCTAATTGTAATCGTAATTCTCTGTAAGTCAGTCGATGACTCTCCTGACTGTCTTCAAGACTCTGACTCCCTGCCTCAAAAACCAAAGGTCAAAGGAGGGCCCATTAGCAGTTCTGGCTGCATTCAGGCACCAAGAACAGCAGGGTTTTCCTGATTAGAAGCATAGGGCAGACTGACTTATATGTTCAGATATATAGCCAAATGTGTTGGAAAGAGAAAAGATACAGCAAACAAGGCCCCCTGCTAATATCTCCAGCCTGATCTCTCATCACTTCCTGCTTCTCAACCTTTGCTCCAGTAAGATTGAATTTCACCCAGATCACCAAAGTTGACGCATTCACTCATTCTGCTTCTTGTTCACATTCTTTCCTACCTCTGGGTCTTTACACACTTACTCCCTGCTGTTACTAATGCCTTTATGAATCTTGCTTTCCTTACAAAATATCAATATGTCCTTCAGAACTTGGATAAGTGTAGCTTTTCTCAAAAATGGTCACTGCTCTCCAAATCTGTGCCAGGTGCTGTTTCTCTATGCTCCCAATGGCTTCCTATACTGGGATCACTTGAAGCACTCACCACACTGTATATTGTAATTGCTTGCATCTTCTACTGCCTCCCTCACTGGATTTCAGGTCCTTGAAAACAAGAACTATGTCATACTTACCTTTGTAGCCTTAGCAACTAAGATAGTGACTGTCCCATAATAAATGGTCAATGAACATTTATTAAATGAATCACAAAATAGACGCTAATTTTGGAACCAGAAAACAAGTAACGTAGTTCTAGCTTAAATTCTTCAGGACATCGTGATCATTGTTGTCACATTCATGACCTCAGCAAACTCAGCCATGACTTCTTTGTTTTTCATACTTCTGCTTTCATGAACTTCTTTTTCTCTTTTCAGTTATAAGGTAAAGTTAATTCCACCAGCATGGTGGTTGGTAGGAAAGTCTATCATACATAATGTATATGAAGGAGGTTTATAAAATGTGAAATGCTATAGAAATTCAAGTTAGTGTTGATCTTTGGTAGAAAGTAGAGAAAAGAGTGGCTGAGTGTCTGCAAATACAACTTTATTGTAGGCAGTATATTACATCAGGGTAACCTGGCACATCCACTCTCCTCTTTCCTTTCCTTTCTACCAAGTATGAGAGGCATGGTGTAGGAAGACACACTGGGGAATGACTATTTTGGTCTGGGCACCAATAAATCCCTTGCAATATTTCTCAGACAATACCGTGTTAGTTTCCCTTACTGGGACTTTTCCTGACTGGAATTTGAATAAGGTTTATTTACTTAGAGCTCAAATTTGGGGGAAAAACACTATTATTTTCACTGAAACATTTAAAATTGAACATTATAACACACACATATAGGTTTTGCCTTTGACCATCAATGAATCTTCTAACAAGAATATGGTGAACGTATACCTGCAGAGATGAAGCTGTTTTCTTCTCCCCTTACTGAATATCCAGGTTTCACAAATTCCCTCTGCAAGTGCCCAGTTTATAAACACCTTTCTCCTTGATGCTTTCTCTGGAATTCTTGGAGATTAAAGGCTGGTTTCTGGCACAAGTACTGCCAGAAAAGCTTTTCTCATACAAGAAAAAAAGCAGAGTGTATCTTTGGTATATCCTGGTTTCTTTCCATTAAAGTATCTTTCACTAATATCAGGATGAAAGTCATTAAATTACATCAAAACTAACCCCGTGCTATTTGGCAAAAACAGTACAAATAAGCTGCCAAACATTGGTTGGTGTGTACTAAGGAAGGATCTAGAAATTTCAAACAAGGCACTGGTGAGAAACCAGGGGGGAAACACTGACAGATTGCTTTCATCAATCTCTAGAGTCTGTCCCTTCTGCAAATCTCCTTTAGCCAATCAATGGTGTTAAAGAAAGGCTCTAAGAGCATGCATTTAACTGTTGATTTATGCAGATCATGATAAATAAGCAATGCTCTATAAAGGATTGGGAAAAGAACCATTTCAAAGCTTAAACATAGAAACTATGGCAGCATATAAACATGTGCCAACTCAATTGAGTAGTCTAATACAGAAAAGAAATCCAGTTCATGAGCCAAGATGACAACTAACACACACACACACACATGCATACACACATATACACACATGTAGAAACACACACACATATGTATATGTGTGTGTGTATATATATATATATATATATATATATATACACACACACACAGACATACATATACACAGAACACATACACACACATACTCGTGAGGTGAAAAGTCAAGAAAATTCCTCAAAATGCTTTTTATTATTGCCTGACTGCTGCTGCCGCCAACAAAAACTTTTCGATGTAATTTATCCTCACCAACACAGATGATGTGATTAAAATAAAGGAGCAGCTGGATACCTCGGAAGATGGGGGAAAACCATGCAGTGCAGTGGAAAGAGCCAGGCACTTAGATTTAGAAGAGCAGGGTCTTAATTCTTGCTTCCCAGTAGTGGCTTATGTATCAGACACTGGATGTAAATCAAAGTCAAAAGTGGGAAGCCTTTTATGTACACTGCCTTAGAATAGTAGCCTAATGTTTGGACTGCTCAGTTTTTTTAAAATTAATGTGAATTTGGCTGAAATCTGAGCCCTTAAGTCCTATTGTCTTATGCCAGGATCTTTGCCTATATCATGTAAATATCTGAATCTGTGACTGCTGATTTAAATTAACCGAGTCTAAATTTCTTCATTGTAAAATACTGTGGGTGGAGGCTTAGATAATTCCTATGTGACCTTTTAGTCCTAGAATTATTTAGAGATACATACAAAGCATGGCCATTCTGACATATTCTGGGAAAAGAAAAATGATACAATCGTAATACAATATCCCAGTCTCTAAGCCAATCAAGAAAATACAAATGGTATAAAAGTAAACTTTTGATTTCATTTGTAGTCCACCAATTTTAAGATACATGCATTTTTAAAGTGGGAAGGAAGTCACTGAAAGAAAAACATTAGAAATGAAAGTAACAAACTGATAACCCCACTGCAACTGCAAAAACAAAACATCGAATAAATGTGGTGCCATAACTGTAAATCAGTAAATACTTATATCAAATGAATACCAACATCAACTACAAAATAGAAGAATATATAAAATTCTAAACACAGATCTACCTGGAGAATGGGCATGAACATTGAGTCGGGAGCCAACATTAGGGAAACCATTTCCTTCTCTGTATCCAGTCTTTCTTTATAAAGTTAGGAATTTGGTAAATGATCTTTAAATTCCGGCTCTAACAATCTATAAAAGACTAGAGCCAGCATCGGTTTCCTTCACCCTGAGTATTGTTAATCCTGCTTCAAGGAATTCATCTAAATGCAATTCATGCTTGATTTTCATTCATAAGGAGCTCCATGGTCTACATAGACTCTAATTGGAAAATTAGTATTGTTTCAAAAGCACCAGCTAAGTCTCAAAATGAGATGCCCTCAGTATGACATGCATATCTAATTTCTTCCACGGCTGCATAAAGTAAGCAAGAAAAGCATTCTCAACCACTCCTGACAGCTTTTATCACAGGCTATTCAACAAATGTTTTCTGTCCACTTGTCCAAGAAAGCTGATTAGACAAAACAGCCGGTGGAGGCACAAAGAACAACATTCATTACTTACCAAGGGAATAGAAAAGACATTTAAAATGAATGAATAGCAGACACAAAAATGATTCCTGGAAGAATTACATACACATTTTTTTGTGTGTGAAATTGTCAGGAGTGTGGTATACTACAATCTTAGAAGCTGATTTTCCATTGCATTGCAGGGATAGGTGTGATTCTTTGGTTTTAAATTAAATGTATCTAATACAGGCTCCTACTGAATACAAAATTCTGATCTGCGTATTTCCCAGGTCACTGCTCTTAAGATGATTTCTCAGAAGATATCTACATGGTCTGGAATGTTCAAAGGACTTATTAGCCTCCATTAAGGAAAGGTATTTGGAAGCCCTGGATCTTGTCTTACTTCTTATAATCAGTCTGCTCCTTTCAAGGGGAGGGAAGGGTTATTGGTGATTAATATGCAGAAAAGAGTCCACTCTCTGTCCCTTTCTCTCCAACACACACACAAGGGAAGGTTGGTGTTCATCCTAAAGTTTCAAATCCCCATGTCTTCATCTCCTAGAGTATTCCTGCATTATAGTGAGAAATTCTCAGCTTAGTTGAACATCTCCCAATGCCTTTTGCTTTATCTTTTCTACCTCACATTCCAGTTTCCCATGTCGTCTACCTGTCTGGCAGTATGTCTGGCAGTCAGTGAACAGATGAGGTTTGACTGGGGAGGGAGCAAAAGAGTTAAGGAAAAGAGCGAGGAGGTGGGCTGTGAGCTTTGTGTCGGAGGGGCAAATCATTCCTCGGCCATGCCCGCCTACGTTGAAGGTCACCTGTGAATTTAGGTAGGGAGTCAAGCCAACTCACCCTGCCATTCCCATTCCGGCTCAAATATTACTAAACAAAACCAGGAAGGACCTTAGCACTTTTAGAGGCCAGCTTAAGGGTCGCGAAGGAAACTTCTGTGAGATTTTGTTTTTATGATAAATGGGATTTTAACTACAGAATCATCTTAGAATCAGCCTCCTAGCTGACTTCTACAGATTGGTTCTTTTATTTTTATTTTTTATTTTTAAATTTACATCCAAGTTAGTTAGCCTATAGAGCAACAATGATTTAAGGAATCTACTCCTGTTTATTGTTTCCTTCATACGAGAAGTGAAAAACGGGTCTGCAGTCAGACTACATGGATTCAGATCTGAGCTCTACTAGGAAACAGCTCTGAAAACGTGAACCAGTGTGTTAGCCTCTCTGTGCTTCAGCCTTCTCATCTGTAAAATGTCACTGGCTATAGTATTTCATTTATAGGGTATTAAACACATGTCTTGTTGCAATTGCTGAATGTATATTGATTATTACCCTTATGCTTCCATACACCAAGAGTATCATTAAGTAGGGGTAGTTGAAATTACCTACAACTTTGAAGGCACCATAACCAGTTTGGATGTAAGATATTTTATTACATTTGTACATGTACATATATATTATTATATATTATGCATGTATAATGTGATACACACATATGTGTGTACATGTGATACACATACATACACACTCCAAACATTCTCAATCAGAAAATAATAAAAGTGAAACCTAACTTTTCTTGGTTTTCTAAGGGTAGACTCCCATTATTTTCTCTAAATATATTACCATAACATCTTCATCTGAGAGGAGGCAGTTCTATTGCACTCCGAATAGCAAACCATGTTTACTAGAGAACATCTTCTCTCAAGATCCCCCCTATCATCTATAAATGATGCAGGTTTATCTTTGGAATGTATTAACGTTTAAATGAATACACTAAACAAAAAGGTGAGGTTGATCAGATAATCTGCATCCTCTTTCTTCTTTTGATACTCTAATCCTATCCAGAAAAAAAAAATTAACATTTGAATCTCTGTATAAAAGCATTCTGTATATATCATCTTACTTGCTCCTCGTGGTGAATGCAAAGGAATTTAAATTCAACTAATATCTGTGGCAGACCCACTATGAACTCATTACTCTGCTATTTGTATTTTAATTGTCACCTTTTACCTTCAAAACAAATTGCAAGGAATGTTCCCCTTTCTCAGTGGAGGACACTGAGGCACAAAGGTTAAATGATTTGCTCTAGCTCACACAGACTATCTGGGGCACTGGCTGTGTAGTGTTGGCTAGGCCTGGGTCTCGTGCTCTCCCCTAGATCTGGAGGGTGAATCTACCTGCATCATGTACATGAAAAACAGTAGAGAGAATGTTCTTCAGAAAGAAGAAATGGGTCATTTTACCTGAAAGAGAGACCTAGTCAGACAAAAATCACATGCTTATTCTAGTTATGAACATACAGCCTTCTCCTCCCCATCCTTCTCTACTGTCAAGTAAATCTTCTAAAGAATCATTCACTAAAACAAAGTCTTTCAGTGACTCAATTAGAATATAAAATCAAAATGTCTGAACCTATGGCCCTTTTTGCTCTGGCCCCATCGATCTTTCCAGTCTCATACACTCTCCCTCCCTCTAGTGCTCACTGAGCCTATGTCAAGAAGTCCTACATGCTGCTTCGTGCATCCTATCCTTTGTGCTCCTTCTTCTATCCTATGATTTTGTCCCTCTTTCCCTGTATGGTGAAGCATACTCTTCCTTTTTGTGTCTGTCCATGTGTCATTTTCTTGGTGTCTTCCTCCCTGGAGAGCTTAGCTCATCCTTCTTGTTCCCACATCACCTTCCCAGCCTCTGGGTGGGCACAGATCAGTCACAATAAGTCAGATGAATATTTGTAGGATCCTAACTCCCTCCTCCATACCCCACTACACTGTGAGTTTCTATTTATTTAGAGAGTTCACACCAGGAGAGGGGCAGAGGGAGAGAGAGAGGGAGGGAGGGAGGGACAGAGAAAGAGAGAGAGAGAGGGAGAGAGAATTCTAAGCAGGCTCCACACTCAGCATGAGTCTGATGTGGGGCTCAATCCCACAACCCCAGATCATCACCTGAGCTGAAATCAAGAGTTGGACACTCAAATGACTGAGCCACTGAGGCGACCCCACTGTGAGTTTCTTAAATAAAGTTTTCTCGTGTATTTTGGTAGTTTTGGAGCCTAGCACAGAATCTATAGTAAAACGAGTGCCTCAAAAATATTTTCAGAGTTTATGATTAACTGATAGAATGAATGAATGAAGGAAGGAAGGAATGAAGGTATGAATAAGTACATTTGTGTATGTGATCTGAATTGACTCCTAACATTGGCTAATCTTCCTCTTTCAAATTTCTTTGTTGAAAGGAAATACTTTGAGACCAACTCAAAAGGGATATTAATATCAAATATTTTAGAAACAGTCAAAGGCTTCATGAACTTGGGGGCATTTTCCAACCATATGCTTTTCATCTCCTGGTTCAGCTGATATAGTATGGAAGTAATTGAATAGCCACTCTTTTCTGGGATGTCAACATACATTTATCAAGGTTTCCAGGCGGTTAGTTTCTCCTTTGAAATTTTAAAAGATGTGACTCTTGGCAATACAACATAAACATTAGATTATTTTCCCAATTTTTGCTTAAGAACTATCATTTGATTCATCTGCCAAGATAACTTCATTATGTCCTTGGGGCAATTCAATACACCAGCTATTTGTGTCTCCATTTTTCACATTCACCAAGCAAGAACTCCAAATCTTAAAAGAATCCAGCACAAACCTTTAGGAGGTGGAGTCAAAAGGTAGGGCAGAAGGAGAGCATTAACTATTGTGGGTTCTCAGAGGCTTATTAAAAACAAGATACAATATTCCCATTCATTGTAACAACTTCTCTCTCTTGTCTTTTCTTCTTCCTGTCACTGAGTTTTGAATTAATCTAGGTTTTATACCAACTCCATCGTTTCAGACATCAGCCATAGTTCGTCAATCACACAACGCCTTGAATACTGGCTTGTAGTATGCATGGGTCATCTTTGACCATAACAAATGTACTGTCCCAGCCACACCCTATTTTAATTACAAAGCATAGAATCTTAAGGCTGGGTTGGCAAGAGAAAGAAGATCTTGGACTTGGGCATATCAGGACTGAAAGGAATGAGGGCAGAAGCCCAAATCACATTGTCATGAGGAAGACCAGATCAGGGCTGCATTTCTTAGGAGGCTGGGTTGCTGAATCCATGGGACCACAGGAGTATCCTAACAGGGACAGCTTCACAAATGTGTGTATTACTGCGATTTCTGAGAGATTCGTCTGAGTTGAATCAGCCTTGCATTCATTATCCAGGGGTTTAAGAAAGTGGCTCCCCTCACTGAGGGTGACAGGAGGGAATTGGGCCCTAGATATACTGGGCCAATAAAAGGTCTCCCACAGCAGAATTTCATGCTGGAGAAAGTTGTCCATAATAGTGACAGAAACTGAAACCTGTTAAGGAAACCCAAACTGACTCAGCAAAAGTACAAATTCATGTAGAATTTCTCCAGACTGCCACAGGGAGGTAATGCACAGAAAAGGGTTTAGAACTGGCCTGCGAGGCTGGTTCTTTAACTTACCATATGTATAACTTGGAAAAATCACTTAACCTCTTTTATGCCTCAGGTTTATGTCAAACAGGATGATTTCAGCAGCAACTAACCAATCAAAACAAAAACTCTGACCCAGTTTGACGTTTAAAGACAGTAAATGCATTGGCTCATCAAATCAGAAGCCCTCCTTAGTCACATCATGGTGGCAAAATGTCTGCAGCCGTTTCTGACTTTGTATCTGCTCACTATTAAATTGAGAGGAAATTTGCTTCAGGATCTCTCTTTTCAGAGCGAGAAAGATCTTTTTCCCTGGGAGCTTCCAGCAAACCTTCAGCCCAAAATGGGTCACATGCCTATTCCTAAACCAGTTCCTAAGACCAGGCAATGCCACGAGCTTAACATCTTAGGCCTGAATTCCTGAACAAACCATTGGCAAGGGATGGCGCTATTGTTAAACCAATGGTTAGATCTCCCAGAACCGGGGATGGCCTCAATTTTCATGGGGGTATTTGGTCTATGTTGGGAAAGGTGAATATCTGAACCAACTAGATACATAGAAAGGAAGCAATGGGAAGCAGAATTTAGATAGGAAGCTAAGAATAACACTGACAAGGTTCCTTATCTAGAAAAGGGGGATAATGATAATATTGTCCACCTTGGAAGCTGTTGGGAGGATTAAATGAGCTAATTCATAGAAAGCATGTAGCTCGATAAATGTGGTGGTGGGTGTTTCTGTTACTATTATTGCTACTCTTGTTTCCCTCACTCTGTATCTTTCCTGCTGCATTTTGCTCTTCCTCCACCTGCTTTATCCCTGGCGTTTGAGTCTCTGTCCATTCTCTTTTAATCAGATCATCTATTTGGCTGTTGACACTAGGTTTGCACATTTGTATTTAATCGAGGGACAAGTACACCGGCATCATCCTTTAAAAATAAAGGCTCTAATCTCATCAAAGTCAACAAACACTTACTGATGTCTCTTGATAGTAGGAACAATGAGGGACACAAAATTGAACAAGACAAAGCCACTGAGTTCGCAGAGTTCATAATGCTGATGTCCAGCAGTGTGACTGGCACATGGTGCCCAGTAAACATTGTTGAATTAAATTGATGTTTAATGGGAGAAACGTATGTGTGCAAGTAATCGATGTAAGTCAAGTTGTGATAAGTACCATAATAGAGATATAAATCAGGCATTTTAGAAGTTGGTAACAGTGGAGGTAGAAATATTAATTCAAACTGGGATGTTATTTGGAAAGATTTCTTTGACGAGTAGAAGTCTGAAGCAGAGGGTAAAGAATTCTAGCACAAGTTTAGGCCAATGAATGTATGTGCTCAATTTCCAACCACCAGATGTATTCTTGTATCCCATCTGTCCATTCTACACATGAAATAAATTTAGACAGTTAAACTTCATCAATTGCTTATCTTGGAAGGTTTTCTGATTTTGGTTGGATAAAAATTGATGTTCAGGGAAGTTTTCACTAAATATCACATATTCTGCCTATTAAGTAATAAGTTCTAAAACAGAATACCAGATGAAAGGCATTTGAGAACCAGGATCCAAAATTGCTCTCCACTGCATGTATGTATAATTTCTTGATGAGGCAAGGCAATGTCTGACATAGTTTCCTGTGGTCTTCAGAATTTGCTTTTTCAGCCCACACAATCCTGCTATTTATTACTTCACATTTAGTTTGCTTTCAGTAATGAAAAAGATTTAAAGATAACAAGATGAATACTTGGAGGTTATAGAAAACCTGGCTTCACTTTCAAGCCAGAAATAACTTGTAGCACAAGTTAGCAACTCCAAAAAACAGAGTTAATAAGGGAGAAATAAGCATAGCTTTGTGATTTTAACTAAGTGACCATTGCTGTGATAACAACATTGCCACCAACTGGTGTAATTTTTTTATCATTCATTATCATGACTAGCAGAAGGCATATTGTACGAATATAGACAGCATAGGAAGAGGTCCAACTGGCAATTGTTGAATCTCAACACATTATGCATGGCAGTGAAAAAACAAAATGGATTTCAATTCTCCAGACACTCATCTCTGTAGTATATTTTAACAACAAAAGACAAAGCCTCTAGTTCTGAGCATACCAAGTATGTTTTCGTAATTTTTGTCTCTGTGCAATTTTCGATTTTTCTTAATAAAGCAGGTGGTTAAAAAAAAAGGAAAGCCTGGCATAGACTGATCTCCATAATGTTTTGACAACATTTGTTATAAGTATGATTCCTATCACATGAGATATTTAAAATATTATTCTCATTCTGTCATAAAAGTGAAATCTTTTTTTTTCTTACACATAAAATAAGAAATATGGTTAAATTCAGGAAATTTGTCCAAGGAACATAATAATTTTCTTGAGATATCAGATTTGGTATTTTCTCTTGGAAATCCAAACCCAACGCCGAGTTTGTGAGTGATAAAGACAAACCAACGTGACTACAAACAACTACATTAACAATACAAGTCTGTATTTGTTTCATTGTATAAAATAAGGTAAACATGATGTATAATTTGTAAGGAAAAGATTAAGAAGTCGAGTATCTGCAAGGCACCCGTTGTTAGAGGCTCTAAGTGGAAAATATAAAACTATAATGCCTTTTGAGTTTTTTTAATAGTTTCCATGGTAATCACTCTTCAAAATACATGAAAAAAACACTGAGATTGACGAGAGAAGACAGAAAAGTTTGCCATGAGTAGCATCCTGAGCCTTCTATTCCCTGGCATGTGTGCAGAAATGTGTGTACTCCTCTCCTCTCTTCTTCCCTTTCCAGCTGTGACACATACACACTCACGTTGAGTATATGTGGGCACAGACACACCACTTCTGGATTTGAATTCACAATAACTTGAGAATCACAGGTAAAGAAGCACTGGTATCCATTAGCAAAGAAGGCTGCTTGTGAGACCTGGGTTTAGAATACTAAATATATTATTCCATATACTCCATCCAGATAATATTTAACATAAACAAGTGGAATATTAAATAGACTAAGATCTCTCAAGCAGTTAGATTTTATTTCGGAGTCCAGAGTCCAGACTGTCTTATCCATCTTCATGAACAATCAGAGATATCTTCAGCCAGAGGATAGGGTCTCAGAATCTTGGTTGGGACGTGGGACACGATGCTAACAGTTTATAGATTATAGAGTTAAAGGTCTTTAACCAGTCAATAGTTACTGAGAACATATGCATGGTAGGTATTGTTTTAGGTTCTGGCAATATCAGTTAACAAAACAGAAAAAAAAAAAGACCTCTTATCCTCACAAAACTGTAGTCTAAAGAAGAGAGATGGGTAGGGGCACCTGGGTGGCTCAGTTGGTTGAGTGTCTAACTTCGTCTCAGGTCATGATCTCGCAGTTCGTTGGTTCAGGCCCCATGTGGGGCTCTGTGCCAAAAGCTTGGAGCCTTAAACCTACTTTGGATTCTGTGTCTCCCTCTCTCTGCCCCTCCCTCACTCAAGCTCTGTCTCTCTCTCTCTCTCAAAAATAAATAAACATTAAAAAAAAATTTAAGACTTGTTAATTGTATTTGTTGGATGATCCATGTTTATCAATTACTGAGAGGGATACCCTAAAAATTGCTCATTCTAATGAGGAATTGTTCAATTTCTCTGTCAATTTCTGCTTGTTTACATTGTAATGCCCATCCAATATTTGAACCGAGCACATAAAAATGTTTTCTGTTAATTAAATGTCTTACAACTTTGTGCCTCGAGTAATTTCCAAGGACACAGAAGAAGAGGGGGTATGTTCCATAAAACAGCACATCTTGGCTGCTCCACCTCTAGGACTGTCATTAAGCCCCTCTCCTTTCCTTCACTGAGAGGCAGAGCCAACCGCTGAGGTGAGGGCTAGAATTTTTGCTCTACTCCCCAGACACAAATTCTGCCTTCAGTACCATGGCTTTCCTAGTAGGGGGCATTCTCCCAGCGGACAAAAGATCTCTTCTTATCTCAATTAAGGAAAATGATGATTAGACCCATGCAGCAGTCCAGAGCACACACGCAGGACGGGAACATCGGATGCTCCCGGAGTGGAGCCCCAGCTCCACCCCACCCCCACTACTTAGTCACCTTCTTTCCACAAGCTTCACTACACACGATTCTAAATTGAGGGAAATACACCTGCGTCGACTGGAATGATCTGAAGGAAGTCTCTAACAGAGCCCCTGCCACAATACAGACACTGAAAAACCTCAGCTGCTATTGTTTCTCTATCATTTGTTTTAGTTGAGAGACTGAGGTTTGGGGTAGAGAGGGGAGAGGCATACAAACTCCTCCATCTGTCTGAGAACTGTAAGAAATCAGTGGATTCCCACTGAGTCCTGGGCCACAGGTCCTCAGCGGTGGCTCAACGCCACTCGTAAGTGAAACCATCTTACCCCAGCCGTGGGAGGGGCACATACTGTTTCCATCCAACCCCATGACACACCGAGTCACCAATTTGTTCAGACAAACAAGGCAGCAGCATGAAAAATGGAGGTATTTGCCATGACTCTCCCCAGAAAGTAGCTCCACCTGAATTCCATGCTCAATTTCCACATCTGAAATGCACGATATATGCATGAAGGGAAGATGTGACTATAGCTCAGGCTGCAGTATTGTATTAAACAATACAAATAGATGTTCTCACAATTCCAAAGGCTGGAAGTCTGAGTTCAGGGTACCAGCATGTTCCAGTTCTGGTGAGGGCCTTTGGCTTGGTTCGCAGCTGGCCACCTTTTCACTGTGTCCTCACATGGCAGAGAGAGAGGGAATGCAAGCTCTCTGGTGTATTTTTGTATTAGGGTTCTAATCCCATCATAAAGGGTCTACCCTCATGACCTCACCTAAACCTAATTATCTCCCTAAGACCCCTGTCTCCCCATATCATCACATTGAGGGTTAGGGCTTCAATATATGAATTGTGGTGGAACACAACTTAGTCCATAGCAGGGACCAAATAATGTCTCCATTTCACCTTTCATCCAAAAAAGTCCTATGTTGTATTTGTTGCATATGTTACAGGCCTGTCTAAACCCACCAACCTATTTTTTTGTCCTTTAAGCAAATAATACAGACAAGCTTAGAAAGTTAATTTTAAAATTTTGATTAACTTAAACTGAGGGATGCTGTAGCAGGTGTCCAACATTTAATTAGAATGCCTTTAAAGAATTCAGAAAATATATGTATCCAAGAATTACTTTTTTCTACCAGAAAACCATAGAGAAAGACATTCACAACTTCTTTAACTACATGTGCTTTTAAATCAAACACCTGTAAAAAGTGACAATACGTAAAAGCCATGTCACTTCAGATCTAAAATGTTATTTATTGATTTTTCTCTGACCTTGCTCCAAATTATATTCCAATTTATGAGAAAGCATATGTTGCCTGGACCCTGGCTAGTAAGGGTTTAGGGAAGAGTGTAGCAAGGAAAAAGAGCCCACTGCAGACACCTTCTTTGTCTCTGAATTCCTGTAGGAATATGTCCATCACCTGTCCTAGGGCATGTATCACTTTATCTCTGATATTGAAGGTATTTGTATGTGGCTGACAATTTCATGTCCCAGTAGGTAGAGGAAATGACTATAGAAAAGAGCTTATATTTGACCAAGGAGGAGGAATTGGTTGGTGAAGTGGATGTGACAGGAACCTGGGAAGAAAATGACCCTCTTATATATATGCTCTTCTCATTTCTATGACAATCAATTTCAAACAGTCTGTCTCAACACCCCCCAAAGCACATGGGTATTTGTCAGGTCATATTTCCTGATTTGAGTTTCAGAAAACTTCATCTCAAACTGTGTTCATTTCCCTTCTCAGTGTATTAGGTAGACTTGTTATACTAAAGAATCTAATGCAATGGCTTTCACAGTACAGATACTCAGAGAATTTGTTTTGTTAAATAGATAACAACACCTGAGAACTAAGAAGGGGTGTGTGACAATGTCATCCTTTTGGTTTTCTCCTCTCAGGCAAGTGCAGTATAAGAGAAGACTACAGAATTTCTGCCTAACTTTATCATCTCCTTTTGCTTTGGACTAATCCTTAAGGGAAAACAATCAACAAGTATCTACTGAGTAATTAATTACTCCATATACACTAGACAAGAGAGCTAACATTTTCTAGCACCTACGTGCCAGGCAATATGATTGGCACTTTTGTAAATTACCTCATTTAATCTTCAAAATAAATATACATAATGGGAATCTGTATTTTTCATGTTACAACAGAGAAAGCTAAACTTGATAGAGGTTAAGCTGAACTAGGATTGGCAACTAAGACTTTCTGACTTCCAAGCAGACACCCCAATGTTAGAAAGCACTGAGCGAATTGTCCTAAAAGGATACAAAAGCCGTACTCATTTCTAAACCAAACTGAAGCTCCATAGCCTAACTAGGAAGAATCACAGACTCATCCAGATTGAGATTCAAGGATTTTAGAAAGCATCTAATCTCATGTGCTTGCTATACACATGAGGAAACCATAGGGTGGATTCACACAGTGCCTTGCCAGAAGCCACAAAGGAGTGAGGGGCAAGGTCAATCTAGAAATAGGGCCTCCTGACTCGTGTTCAGCAAGGTGACATGCATTCTCTAGCCTCTCCATGAGATTTAGACGTCCCTCATTTGCCATGTTTTAAAAGCACAATGATCACGGACACAAAGATGGTGACGTATGCATGACCCCTCTCTGTTCACACTCTAGTGGGAAAGAAAAAAATTGTAACAAGTAATCACTACACAACGCTAGGCTAGACTAGAGGAAGAGAATAGGGAGTGGTGTTTGCGAGAGCATTTTTTTAGCATTCTTTGCTGCTAGTGAGCTTAATTCAACCTGATCTACTTAGGCCAAGGTCTGCTTACACCAGGTATTTTCAAGTTCAATTGCATCCTCTTAGAATGCTTTCTCCCGTTTCTGGCCAACACTTCCCAGGACAACAGCCATCACTCTGAGGAAGGTTTTCCTTGCTGCAGAACCCTGCGTTTCTCTTGCCATATTTCATTCTTCAGTCTTCCATAATCGATGGGTTCTCTGGGTTCTCCACCAGTTTCTGAGCCCTTCAAGCACGAAAATAATGTCCTGTTTGTCATTACAACCTGGTACCTAGCATTTAGTAGATGGAACAAACTCTCATCAAACCTGTTGTAAATGTCAGACGAATGATTGTGAAAAGTCATTTAGACATCTATCTTTAATTGTTACATTGATTCTATTAGTAAACTGCCTCTTAACACAGTTTTTACAATCTCTTTTTGGACACTGACCACACTCCTGATATACTAATATTCTTGTCTCAAAATCAAGGCACTGAAGTCTGCCTTTGGGACCTCCTGAGGGAAGTGTGGGAATTAATTCCCTACAAGAAACAGTCTTCAGCTAAAGGCTGAAACACTGAAACAGAAACTCACAGTAATTTTAAAATCACTGAACTGAGGGGCACTGGGTGGCTCAGTCAGTTGAGCATCTTGATCTCGGCTCAGATTGTGATCCCAGGAATACGGGATCGAGTCCTGTGTTGGACTCCGCACTGAGTATGGAGCCTGCTTGAGATTCTCTCCTTCTCTCTCTCAAACTAACAACAAACAAACAAAGTATTTAAAATCATTGAACCATGCCTTTTCCCTTGGAATATACCTCTCCTTCCCCAAAGTCGAAGAAGCCACATCCATGTTCTAATACTGATTTGTAAATACTTCTTGGAATAATAAGTTTGTTACAGGACAAAGCCTTCATGATTCTAACTGTAGCACACCTTGTCTCCTTTGACATACTACAGAATGGCTTTAAAGATTCTGATTCTTCACTTGGTTTGTTACAAAGACTAAAGAAGTCTAGGGCACCTGGGTGTCAGTCAGTTAAGCATGTGACTCTTGATTTCTGTTTAGCTCATGATCTCATGAGTTCAAGCCCAGAAGCTGGCTCTGTGCACTGAGCAAAATGAGCCTGCTTGGAGTTTCTCTCTCTCTCCCTCTCTCTCTCTCTCTCTCTCTCTCTCTGCCTCTCCCCTGCTCATGTTCTCTCTCAATAAATAAATAAATAAATAAATAAATAAATAAATAAATACTTTAAAAATATATTTAAAAATAAGTTAATAAGTAAAAAATTTAAAAGCCTCAATTCCCATAATAGTTTCAACTCACATGTGGGAGTTTGATCTATGGTAAGTAGGAGACAACTCAGTTCCTTCTACGGTGTTCCACAGGAAATCCAATCAGGTTCATAATCCTGTTATTTTGTAGAGATTTGTTTTCTAAAGACTACATTGTCCTAAAACAGGATGAAGATTAGCTTTTGTGCAGTAGAAAGAAATTAATGTAGCTTCTATTTATACTTTTCAATTGGGAAAGTCCCTGCTCAACAAGGATAGGAAGAAGAGAAAACAGGAGGTTTCACACCTACATGTAAATGCTCTTTTACAGAAGTAACACATGTCAGTTTGCCCAACGTCATAAGCCAGAAATTGCATATGGCTATACCTAATCAGATTGCAAAGGAACAAATAAATCCTCTAACACATCGAGAAGTAGCGGGAAACCAGATATCAGGGCAAATAGTGATGTCTGCAATTCTAACCCTCATAAAGTAGAAAGGTAACTTGAAAATATTTCCTTCAAAGACATCATCGGTTAGAGATCATGCAATTCAAGCACAAAATGCAAATACAAAATGAGTAAAGAAAAAAAATCACAGCTGTTATTCCTTCTACTATTATTAGTTTTATATTAGCAAAATAAACAATAAGTTCATAAAATTTGATAAAAAGTAAAATATCCACATACTCACATTATCAAGAAGACTTTGATATCTGTGGTCATTAATAATGATCCTCACCTTCTATGAATGTCATACGTAGGCATATTAGCCAATTTACAAGTAGAGTAATACATGTACGTGATAAATTAATGTCTATACCTATATAAAGCTCTCTCTCTATGTGTGTGCACATGTATGTGCCCATACATATGTGTACATAAATGATGTATAATAATGTAAAGAATGTAAAATACATACATGTGTGCATGAATAAACCTGAAAATATGGACCTTGGACCTTTTAGGAATGCTATTCCTGAGAAATGGTTTTATACAGAGTCCTCAGAAATGTGCTAGGTTGCTGTCAACAAGGCTAACGATAGGACAGCTTTGTGGCCAAAACATGTAGGCAAGGGTAGACAGAGGCGGCAGAATATAAAATTCTATGAGAATGATAACACACTTCTGACAACTAGTTGAAGCTACCTTTTGCTTAGGTTGTTTTATCAGCCACTGTATTTCTCTGAAGGGAAATTTGAGAGACTTGGAGAATATGTGCCTCCCTCTGGGAACATGCAAATCCTGTGCCATTTAAGGAACATTTTATTCTTCAACTTGGTCTGTTGACATCTTTTCATCAATTATATTACCCTCAAGTTGTGAAAATGACACAGTTGAAATGCCAAAATCAACACAAGCACTGGATGTTTCTGATTTTTGGTGATTTTCCACACAGTTGGTTTTTTTTGTTGTTTTGTTTTGTTTGCTGGAAAAGGATCTAGCCAGGTTGCCTGGATGATTCTGTATGAAAATATTTTAAAAAGGAATGAAAGTGGGGAGCATGAGGAGGAGGACGAGGAGAAGGGGGAGGAGAAAGAGGAGGAGAAAGGAAGTGAGGGTGGTATAGGAGAAGAAATCTAAACTGTGTCTTAAAGGCCTCAACACTGAACATTTACAGTCACTAAGATATCCTCATCAAGCAGGTTTGAATTGTTATAATTTAATTGATAGCCTGAAAGGAACAAAGGAGGGGACAGAGGAAGGAACAAAGGGAGGAAGAAAGGAAGAATGAAATCTAATACATTTTGGGGTCCCTGGGTGGCTCAGTCAGTTGGGCATCCAACTTTGGCTCATGCCATGATCTCACAGTTTGTGAGTTCGAGCCCCAAGTCAGGCTCTGTACTGACAGCTCAGAGCCTGGAGCCTGCTTTGGATTCTGTCTCTCCCTCTTTCTCTGCCCCTCCCTCCCCCCACATGCTCGCTCTCTCTCTCTCTCTCTCTCTCTCTCTCTCAAAAATAAACTTAAAACAATTTTTTTTTTAAAAAGAAAGAAAAGAAATCTACTACATTTTGGTAGAGATTTCTTCTGTGTGATTCTCCCAAATTGTTTTCAATAATGAAAATTTGGGGCTCAAAGGCATGGTAATAAAAACATAATATTATATAATGAAATATTATCTTACTTGTTTATTCTCCTTTTTCTTATTTTCTTCAGGACAAAATTTCAAGGACTTACTCAGGCAACTGAAACATGGCAAGACTTTTATAGATTTTTAAAATTGCATTCTTTCCATCTTCTTGATTTCCTTTTGATTGGATTTAGGAAGACAAAATACTAGATGAATCACTTGGATTATTACTGACTAGAGTCACTGTGTGTTTCTAAAATTGAAATGAAAATTATGAACAATATGATTTTCTTCATGGACCCAGTAGTTTGCCAAATAAAACAGGTAACTAGATTCTCATTACTCCAAGGCTTATGACCATGGGTGATATTAATTATAAATACCAAATCTATTGTTTGGAAACATTTTCAATTATATTTAGTATTAGTTGAAGATTCTTTAGTTCTTTCATACAAATACATACAGTATTAAGAAGCTGCTTTATTTAAATAAAGGGTAAATCACAGAACCAAAGTTGTTAGAACACAAAATCAGCAAAAATAGAAGCTTGTCTTTCCCACACTGTTTGTTTCATTAGTTATGACTCTTAATTTTACAAGACTGTAATTTTAAGTCTTATGAAGCATGGGATTTTTTGTAAAGTCCCCAAAAATGGAATAACAGTTTTTCTCTTTTAATTTTGCCAGACTGCAGTAAGAAAACACGGGAAACCCATTAGCTCAGCAAATAGAAACATCATTCCATGTACTTAGCATCTTTGGTGGGAATTTGTGCCTCTCAGAGTAGAAATGAACATTTGATGAGGTAATCTGTTTTCTCTTATATTGAAAAACCAATCTTTCAGGCTAGAACCAGTTTTATCTGTTTGCCTTGTTTTTTAAGCAAAACAGCAGAATGTATTTTTATATTTATATTCATATTTGCACAGCCTTCTTAAATTTGGGGGGTTTTTCCTACATAAGAAAGCTGCTATGAATAATACCTCAACTGAACAGTAAGGGATGGAAACCGAAAGTCAAATAACTTGGATTGAATGATCTTCTTTTATTGATCATGAGGATGATTTCTATTCATATCACAAGAAAAGTATTATCTGGCATTTCCAAGCTAAAACCTAAGCAAGGCATCAATCTGAGAAGGTCAGAGGCTCTTAGAGGTGGAAGGAAGCCTAGAGTACAGCCCCCGCCACTAACGCCTCTCCATGAACGGTGCATATACAACCTGGGCTAGAATCGCTGAGGCGCAACTTAAAAAGGAACACCCTGTATCAGACATACTGAATTACAGTTTATGCCATGAGCATGCTCTCTAACATTTGAGAACAAATTTAATTTTCTTTCACATGTCAGCTCGTCAAATATTGAAGACTGAAGTTGTGTTGCTGTAAAAAATTTTCTTTCTAAATATGCTGTGTCCAGGCTCACTAAAACATCTGATAGAAGATGTGCAGAGGGCCATTATTTCTCAAGACAGATTAAAGATGGAAGAGATCCGTATCAAGATGGTCATTAGTCAGAATTTATCACTCCTTGTTTCTTGGAGACTAAGAATGAAAGGCATTAAATTAGACAATGCATTCAAAACACTTAGCCAGTGTCTGGAACACAATTAAGTCCAAGCTGTAGTTGTGGCTGTGGCAGAAACAGCAGCCGTGCCATAACAGTGGTCATGGAGGCAGTGGCATCAAAGCTGTGCTCTGCTGACTCACTCCTACCCGCCTGCCTTCCCGCCCTCCCTCCTTCCTCTCCTTCCTATCTTCTCCCTTTACATACTTTTTTGGTAATTTTTGGTTTATCCAAATCATATATACACATGGTAAAAAAAAAAAAATCAAACATTACAGAATAGCTTTAAGAAAACAAAGCTTTTGGGGCACCTGGGTGGCTAGTTGGTTAAGTATCCGACTTCCGCTCAGGTCATGATCTTACAGTTCGTGGGTTCAAGCCCCGCATCAGGCTCTGTGCTGACCACTCAGAGCCTGGAGCCTGCTTTCGATTCTGTGTCTCCCTCCCTCTCTCTCTGCCCCTCCCCTGCTCATACTCTGTCTCTCTCTCTTTCTCTCTCGAAAACAATAAACATTAAAAAAAAAAACTTTTATAAAAAGTTTATACACCTCATCAAACCACGTCAAGTTCAGCATTATTGCAAAATCCTGGAACGTGCAGCTCAGAACTTCAGTGTCTGTGCAGATCCACCTTGAGAAAGAAAGAGGCCAGGGCACCCCAAACCTCTCCTCAGCACCTAACTCCACCACCATCGTCAGAGGTGTGGGGGAGGATGGTGATGCCCCCACGTTAGTGCAATTGTCCCACTAATGGATCCTCAATTCATCATGCCAATTTTAGGGCTACCCACCCCGTTGGTAATCCCTAAGAATGAGCCCACCCAGACGGATCCTCATCTCTTCTGAAAGATCCTCTTTTGCTATGTGTCCATGCTGCAGTGGCTTCCCTTGTCCCATCTATTCTGTCTTCCAAAAATCTGTGGAAATCCCTATCCATAATCATACTCATGCCCACACACTTTTCCTGATTTCCTTTGATATTATGGGAAGGGGCTCAAAGGAATGAGAGACTCCTTTCTCAACAGTTTAAAGTATAGAAACAACACTCTTCCTGTGATATTTATAGATGCTTTCAGAATTTGGTCCAGTTCTTTTTTTTCTAATGTTTATTTATTTTGAGAGAATGAGAGGGACAGCATGAACAGGGGAGCACAGAGGGAAAGACAGTGAGAGAGAATCCCAAGCAGGCTCCACGCTGTCAGTGCCAGATGCAGGGCTCGAACTCACGAACCGTGAGATCATGAACTCAGCTGAAATCACAAGTTGGACACTTAACTGACTGAGCCACCCAGGCACCCCATGGTCCAGCTATAAGAAATGGTGACATTCATTCCTCTAAGCCATGTTATTCCATGAATCCCTTCCTTAGAATTTTTTTTTCCCTCCCTTTCTAAAATCCTGAAAAATGAAATCTCTCTTTGGACAACAAATTCTCCACTAGTCTTTGTACTCTTGTCCCTATAAACATCTGTTGTAACCAGGTTTTTAAAAGATTCTGGGTTTGTTTTTTTTTTATCAACAAATCTTTTCTAATATCCACACATAGATTCCTTGACTGTAGACAATTCACACCTACATTTTATTCCAGACTCAACATGAGCCTCAAATTGGAGTTTGCAAGTGATATTTCACTCACAGCCACTCCACTACTATTTTTTACAAAGACTTATACCTGCATAAAAATACCTCTAAAGTAGGTGCTGCTATAGCAACTGAGTATCCCTTTTAGCAAAGGAGGCCTAAGGGTGCCAACTAGAAAACTGACAATTCTCTTGGTAGTTCCTGACTGTATCAAAGCTGAGAGATACTTTTTTTTTTCTTAAAAGGATGTTTCTTCCCAGGGTCCCAGATCCCAGAGATCTGGAGTCAAATTTGAATCCTGCATCATACTCTGAACATCATCCCAAAGAGCAGTGGTATTTCTTAGCTTCAGTGCTGCTTTTGAACTTTCATAATGAAGGTTCTTATTTCACTTCACATCCTTCCAAAGTTGATTTTACAACAGGTTTTCATATGAGCAGCTCATCAAGGGAACCACGGAAGAAAGTTGGAAATATGACCATTGTTAAGATAAGAATTATGATACCAGCTATTTCTTACTGGGCGCCCAATACATGTCAAGTGGGATACTAAGCTGTTTACATAAATTACCTCATTATATCTGTATAAACAACTTGTCAGTTTAATGGGAAGAAATTAAGAAGGAAAGAAAGAAGGAAGTAGGAAGGGAGGAAAGGAGGGAGGGAGGGAGGGAGGGAGGAAGGAAGGAAGGAAGGAAGGAAGGAAGGAAGGAAGGAAGAAAAGAAAAGAAAAAAAGAAAGATCCCTGAAGTCCATTTAGCTTAACTTTCCATGCTATTGGATGAAAGCCTCCATTATACTGTGACATATTTCACTTCTGGATGTTCCAGCTAAGCATTCAGTATCAGCCAAGCCCAGAGGCCAAAAGAGTTTGGAGAAGATGCTCCTCTTAAGAAGAAGCTGAAAAACTGGTTTTCCCAACTATGGACATGCATCCAGTGGGAATCTATCCAATTCAGATATGTGCATTTCATTTGCATATGTACATGTGGATATATATTTGTGTGTGTGTACATATATATTTTTTCTTTTCTTTTTTTTAATATATGAAATTTATTGTCACATTGCTTTCCATACAATACCCAGTGCTCATCCCAAAAGAAGCCCTCTTCAATACCCATCACCTACCCTCTCCTCCCTCCCACCCCCCATCAACCCTCAGTTTGTTCTCAGTTTTTAAGAGTCTCCTTATGCTTTGGCTCTCTCTCAGTCTAACCTCTTTTTTTTTTCCTTCTCCTCCCCCATGGGTTTCTGTTAAGTTTCTCAGGATCCACATAAGAGTGAAAACATATGGTATCTGTCTTTCTCTGTATGGCTTATTTCACTTAGCATCACACTCTCCAGTTCCATCCACGTTGCTACAAAGGGCCATATTTCATTCTTTCTCATTGCCACGTAGTAGTCCATTGTGTATATAAACCACAATTTCTCTACCCATTCATCAGTTGATGGACATTTAGGCTCTTTCCACAATTTGGCTGTTGTTGAGAGTGCTGCTATAAACATTGGCATACAAGTGCCCTTATGCATCAGTACTCCTGTATCCCTTGGATAAATTCCTAGCAGTGCTATTGCTGGGTCATAGGGTAGGTCTATTTTTAATTTTTTGAGGAACCTCCACACTGTTTTCCAGAGTGGCTGCACCAGTTTGCATTCCCACCAACAGTGCAAGAGGGTTCCCGTTTCTCCACATCCTCTCCAGCATCTATGGTCTCCTGATTTGTTCATTTTGGCCACTCTGACTGGCATGAGGTGATATCTCAGTGTGGTTTTGATTTGTATTTCCCTGATGAGGAGTGACGTTGAGCATCTTTTCATGTGCCTGTTGGCCATCCAGATGTCTTTAGAGAAGTGTCTATTCATGTATTCTCCCCATTTCTTCACTGGATTGTTTTTCGGGTATGGAGTTTGGTGAGCTCTTTATAGATTTTGGATACTAGCCCTTTGTCCGATATGTCATTTGCAAATATCTTTTCCCATTCCATTGGTTGCCTTTTAGTTTTGTTGATTGTTTTCTTTGCTGTGCAGAAGCTTTTTATGTTCATGAGGTCCCAATAGTTCATTTTTGCTTTTAATTCCCTTGACTTTGGGGATGTGTCAAGTAAGAAATTGCTGCGTCTGAGGTCAGAGAGGTCTTTTCCTGCTTTCTCCTCTAGGGGTTTGATGGTTTCCTGTCTCACATTCAGGTCCTTTATCCATTTTGAGTTTGTTTTTGTGAATGGTGTGAGAAAGTGGTCTAGTTTCAACCTTCTGCATGTTGCTGTCCAGTTCTCCCAGCACCATTTGTTAAAGAGACTGTCTTTTTTCCATTGGATGTTCTTTCCTGCTTTGTCAAAGATGAGTTGGCCATACGTTTGTGGGTCTAGTTCTGGGGTTTCTATTCTATTCCACTGGTCTATGTGTCTGTTTTTGTGCCAATACCATGCTGTCTTGATGATGACAGCTTTGTAGTAGAGGCTAAAGTCTGGGATTGTGATGCCTCCTGCTTTGGTCTTCTTCTTCAAAATTACTTTGGCTATTCGGGGCCTTTTGTGGTTCCATATGAATTTTAGGATTGCTTGTTCTAGTTTCCAGAAGAATGCTGGTGCAATTTTGATTGGGATTGCATTGAATGTGTAGTATTGACATTTTGATAATATTTATTCTTCCAACCCATGAGCATGGAATGTTTTTCCATTTCTTTATATCTTCTTCAATTTCCTTCATAAGCTTTCTATAGTTTTCAGCATACAGATCTTTTACATCTTTGGTTAGATTTATTCCTAGGTATTTTATGCTTCTTGGTGCAACTGTGAATGGGATCAGTTTCTTTATATGTCTTTCTGTTGCTTCATTATTATTATATAAGAATGCAACTGATTTCTGTACATTGATTTTGTATCCTGCAACTTTGATGAATTCATGTATCAGTTCTAGCGGACTTTTGGTGGAGTTTATCGGATTTTCCATGTATAATATCATGTCATCTGCAAAAAGTGAGAGCTTGACTTCATCTTTGCCAATTTTGATGCCTTTGATTTCCTTTTGTTGTCTGATTGCTGATGCTAGCGCTTCCAACACTATGTTAAACAACAGCGGTGAGAGTGGACATCCCTGTCGTATTCCTGATCTCAGGGGGAAAGCTCTCAGTTTTTCCCAACTGAGGATGATATTAGCTGTGAGCTTTTCATAAATGGCTTTTATGATGTTTAAGTATGTTCCTTCTATCCCGACTTTCTCGAGAGTTTTTATTAAGAAAGGGTGCTGAATTTTGTCAAAGGCCTTTTCTGCATCGATTGACAGGATCATATGGTTCTTTTCTTTTATTAATGTGATGTATCACGTTGATTGATTTGTGAATGTTGAACCAGCCCTGCATCCCAGGAATGAATCCCACTTGATCATGGTGAATAATTCTTTTCATATGCTGTTGAATTCGATTTGCTAGTATCTTATTGAGAATTTTTGCATCCATATTCATCAGGGATATTGGCCTGTAGTTCACTTTTTTTACTGGGTCTCTGTCTGGTTTAGGAATCAAAGTAATACTGGCTTCATAGAATGAGTCTGGAGGTTTTCCTTCCCTTTATATTTTTTGGAATAGCTTGAGAAGGATAGGTATTATCTCTGCTTTAAACGTCTGGTAGAACTCCCCTGGGAAGCCATCTGGTCCTGGACTCTTATTTGTTGGGAGATTTTTGACAACCGATTCAATTTCTTCGCTGGTTATGGGTCTGTTCAAGCTTTCTATTTCCTCCTGATTGAGTTTTGGAAGTGTGTGGGTGTTTAGGAATTTGTCCATTTCTTCCAGGTTGTCCAGTTTGTTGGCATATAATTTTCCCTGGCATAGTATTCCCTGATAATTGTTTGTATCTCTGAGGGATTGGTTGTAATAATTCCATTTTCATTCATGATTTTATCTATTTGGGTCATCTCCCTTTTCTTTTTGAGAAGCCTGGCTAGAGGTTTATCAATTTTGTTTATTTTTTCAAAAAACCAACTCTTGGTTTCGTTGATCTGCTCTACAGTTTTTTTAGATTCTATATTGTTTATTTCTGCTCTGATCTTTATTATTTCTCTTCTTCTTCTGGGTTTGGGGTGTCTTTGCTGCTCTGCTTCTATTTCCTTTAGGTGTGCTGTTAGATTTTGTATTTGGGATTTTTCTTGTTTCTTGAGATAGGCCTGGATTGCAATGTATTTTCCTCTCAGAACTGCCTTCGCTGCATCCCAAAGCATTTGGATTGTTGTATTTTCATTTTCGTTTGTTTCCATATATTTTTTAATTTCTTCTCTAATTGCCTGGTTGACCCATTCATTCTTTAGTAGGGTGTTCTTTAACCTCCATGCTTTTGGAGGTTTTCCAAATTTTTCCTGTGGTTGATTTCAAGCTTCATAGCATTGTGGTCTGAAAATATGCATGGTATGATCTCAATTCTTGTATACTTATGAAGGGCTGTTTTGTGACCCAGTATGTGATCTATCTTGGAGAATGTTCCATGTGTACTCGAGAAGAAAGTATATTCTGTTGCTTCGGGATGCAGAGTTCTAAATATATCTGTCAAGTCCATCTGATCCAATGTATCATTCAGGGCCCTTGTTTCTTTATTGGCCATGTGTCTAGATGATCTATCCATTGTTGTAAGTGGGGTATTAAAGTCCCCTGCAATTACCACGTTCTTGTCAATAAGGTTGCTTATGTTTGTGAGTAATTGTTTTATATATTTGGGGGCTTCTGTATTCGGCGCATAGACATTTATAATTGTTAGTTCTTCTTGATGGATAGACCCTGTAATTATTATATAATGCACTTCTTCATCACTTGTTATAGCCTTTAATTTAAAGTCTAGTTTGTCTGATATAAATTTGGCTACTCCAGCTTTCTTTTGACTTCCAGTAGCATAATAAATAGTTCTCCATCCCCTCACTTTCAATCTGAAAGTGTCCTCAGGTCTAAAATGAGTCTCTTGTAGACAGCAAATACATGGGTCTTGTTTTTTTATCCATTCTGATACCTTATGTCGTTTGGTTGGAGCATTTAGTCCACTTACATTCAGTGTTATACAAAGATATGGGTTTAGAGTCATTGTGATGTCTGTAGGTTTCATGCTTGTAGCGATGTCTCTGGTACTTTGTCTCACAGGATTCCCCTTAGGATCTCTTGTAGGGCTGGTTTAGTGGTGACAAATTCCTTCAGTTTTTGTTTGTTTGTTTGTTTGTTTTTTCTTTATCTCTCCTTCTATTCTAAATGACAGATTTGCTGGGTAAAGGATTCTCGGCTGCATATTTTTTCTGTTCATCACATTGAAGATTTCCTGCCATTCCTTTCTGGCCTGCCAAGTTTCAGTAGAGAGATTGGTCACTAGTCTTATCGGTCTCCCTTTATATGTTAGAGCACGTTTATCCCTCGCTGCTTTCAGAATTTTCTCTTTATCCCTGTATTTTGCCAGTTTCACTATGATATGTCGTGCAGAAGATCGATTCAAGTTACGTCTGAAGGGAGTTCTCTGTGCCTCTTGGATTTCAGTGCCTTTTTCCTTCCCCAGATCTGGGAAGTTCTCAGCTATTATTTCTTCAAGTACACCTTCAGCACCTTTCCCTCTCTCTTCCTCCTCTGGAATACCAATTATGCATAGATTATTTCTCTTTAGTGCATCACTTAGTTCTCTAATTTTCCCCTCATACTCCTGGATTTTTTTTATCTCTCTTTTTCTCAGCTTCCTCTTTTTCCATACTTTATCTTCTAGTTCACCTATTCTCTCCTCTGCCTCTTCAATCCGAGCTGTGGTCATCTCCATTTTATTTTGCAGCTCATTAATAGCATTTTTTTAGCTCCTCCTGGCTGTTCCTTAGTCCCTTGATCTCTATAGCAATAGATTCTCTGCTGTCCTTTATACTGTTTTGAAGCCCAGCGATTAATTTTATGACTATTATTCTTTTTAAATTTTTTTTTTCAACGTTTTTTTTAAATTTATTTTTGGGACAGAGAGAGACAGAGCATGAACGGGGGAGGGGCAGAGAGAGAGGGAGACACAGAATCGGAAACAGGCTCCAGGCTCCGAGCCATCAGCCCAGAGCCCCACGCGGGGCTCGAACTCACGGACCGCGAGATCGTGACCTGGCTGAAGTCGGACGCTTAACCGACTGCGCCACCCAGGCGCCCCTTGACTATTATTCTAAATTCATTTTCTGTTATATTGTTTAAATCGTTTTTGATCAGTTTGTTAGCTGTCGTAATTTCCTGGAGGTTTTTTTTTGAGGGGAATTCTTCCGTTTTGTCATTTTGGATAGTCCCTGGAGTGGTGCGGAACTGCAGGGCTCTTCCTCTGTGCTGTCTGGAGTAACTTGCATTGGTGGGCGGGGCTGCAGTTAGACCCAATGTCTGTCCCCAGCCCACTGCTGGGGCCACAGTCAAACTGGTGTGTACCTTCTCTTCTCCTCTCCTAGGGGTGGGATTCACTGTGGGGTGGCATGGCCCAGCCTGTCTACTTGCACACTGCCAGGCTTGTGGTGCTGGGGATCTGGCGTATCAGCTGGGGCGGATGGGCAAGGTGCACAGGGGAGGGAGGGGCAGACTCAGCTCACTTTTCCTTCGGTGATCCGCTTCGGGAGGGCCCTGTGGCACTGGGAGGGAGTCAGACCCGCCCGCCGCCAGAGGGATGGATCCGCAGAAACACAGTGCTGGGTGTTTGCGAGGTGCAAGCAAGTTCCCTGACGGGAACTGGTTCCCTTTGGGATTTTGGCTGTGGGATGGGCGAGGGAGATGGTGCTGGCTAGCGCCTTTGTTCCTGCCAAGCTGAGCTCTGTCATCTGGGGCTCAACAACTCTCCCTCCCGTTGTCCTCCAGCCCTCCCGCTCTCCAGGCAGAGCTGTTTACTTATAACCTTCCAGATGTTAAGTCCCCCTTGCTGTCAGAACACACTCCGTCTGGCCCCTCCGCTTTTGCAAACCAGACTCGGGGGCTCTGCTTTGCCAGCAGGCTGCCCCTGCACCACAGGTCCCTCCTGCCAGTCTGTGTAGCCCACACCACCTCTCTGCCCTTCCTACCCTCTTCCGTGGGCCTCTCATCTACACTTGGCTCCGGAGAATCCGTTCTGCTAGTCTTCTGGTGATTTTCTGGGTTATTTAGGCAGGTGTGGGTGGAATCTAAGTGATCCGCAGGACGCAGTGAGCCCAGCGTCCTCCTACACCACTATCTTCCCGGGAACCAGAAACCTATATATATATATATATTATATATATATAATATATATATATATATATTATAAAATATTATATTATAAATTATATTATATTATAAAATATTATCAAAGATGAACAAAAAGAATCTTGAGAATTCTTAAAACCAAGCTCTGGAAAAAGAACCATATAAAGGTTACTTTATTTTTTTTTCAAATCTTAGTATATTGTTGCAAGAATAAAATATGAAACAAATGAGCTGTAGTTAATACTTTTATAGAACTTGGCTTATCTTCTAAATGTGTGGTTCTTTATTCCCCCTAGCTTTACTGGAGTATAATTGACAAATAAAATTGTATATATTTAAAGTGTACAATATGATGATTAGATATACATATAACTTGTGAAATGATTACTATAATTAAGTTAACTAACACCTCCATCACCTCATATAGTTACCTTTTGTGTGGGTGGTGAGAACACATAAGATCCACTCTCTTAGCAAATTTCTAGTACACAATACAGTATTATTAAGTATAGTCATCATGCTGTACCTTAGATCCTTAGAAGTTATTCATCTTATAACTGAAAGTTTGTACCCTTTGACCAATATCTCCCCATTTCTTCCATACTCCAGCCCTTGGCAACCACCATTCCAGTCTCTGTTGCCATGAGTATGACTATTTTTTTATATTCCACTGATAAGTGAGAACACACAGTATTTTTCTTTCTCGGTATGGCTTATTTCACTTAGCATAATGCACTCCAGATTCATCCATGTTGCCAAAAATGGCAAGATTTCCTTCTTTTTTATGGCTGAATGACATTCCTGTGCATGAATGTGTGTGCGCTCACACATGTGCATGTACACACATGTAATATATATATCACATTTTCTTCATTCATTTACCCATTGATTGACACATCATGGTTATTGTAAATAATATTGCAATGAACATGTGAGTGCAGATTATCTCTTCAAGATACTGATTTTATCCCCTTCAGATATATACCCAGAAGTGATATTGCTGAATCATACGGTAGTTCTTTTTTTAATTTTTTAAGGAACCTTCACACTGCTTTCCATAATAGCTATATCAACTTATATTTCCACCAACAACATATAAGGGTTTTTTTTTTTCCTTTTCCTTTTTCTCCACATCCTTGCCATCACTTATCACTTGTTTTTTTTACAGTAGCCATCCTATAGCATGTGAGGTCTTATCTCATTGTGGTTTGGGTTTGGATTTGCATTCCTCTGATGATTAGTGATACTGAACACCTGTACATGTACATGTTGGCCATTTGTATGTCTTTGGGGAAATGTCTATTCAGGTCCTCTGCCCATTTTTTAATCAGCTTATCTTTTTTTTTTTTTTTTTTGCTATTGAGTTACGTAAGTTCCTTATATATTTTAGATATTAACCCCTTATCAGTTATGCGGTTTACAAATAAATATATAAGCTGCCTTTTCATTTTGTTATTTCCTCTGTTGTGCAGACACACAGACTAATTGAACAAAAATAGGGAGCCCAGAAATAAATCCATGCATATATAACCTTTGACGAGGGTGCCAGAACACACTGTAGAGAAAGGATAGTCTGTTCAATAAATGGCATTGGGAAAACTAGATATCCAAATGTAAAACAATAACACTGGAGCCCATCCTACACCACCCACAAAAATTAACTCAAACTGGGTTAAAGATATAAGGGAGTGCCTGGGTGGTTCAGTCAGTTAAGAGTCTGACTTCGGCTCAGGTCATGATCTCACAGTCCGTGGATTCGAGCCCTGCATCGGTCTCCGTGCTGATGGTGCAGAGCTGCTTGGGATTCTCTCTCTCTCTTTCTTTCTCTCTGCCCCTCCTCTACTTGGACTCCCCACCCCCAAATAAATAAATAAATAAACTTAAAAAAATGTTTAATGGATTAAGCACTTAAATGTAAAACATGAAATCATAAAACTGCTAAGAGTAAAACATAGAGGGAAAGCTCCTTGACATTACTTTTGGCAATGATATTTTGAACATAAAGTTTACTGTATATACTGTGTACAAGAAATGAGGAAGGACAGTCAGTGAATTACCAGTCTCCAGTTCCTTCACAGATGGAAACTAGAAATAATCCTTAAGTGTGTGCATATGTGCACATACACACACATGCACCCGCACACATTTGCACCCACAAGTGCTGTGAGTGGTGCAGGATGAGAGGTGGTTAAAGGAAGAGTTTGTCATTTTTCTGCAAAGACCAAACAATCTCAAATGAGCCCCATATTATGTTTTCCTTGATCAAGTGATGTTCTTCCTGTATGAAGGCTTGTTAGTAAGTCATAATGCATGTTACACACTTGCTCACAATGTTTTCTAGTTTCCACCAAAGTTGCAGCCCTCAACAAATGCTGCTGGTATTTGTGTATTAATTTAAAGAATATTTATTGCACCTGCTCATCTATTTAATTAATATACACTGTACTAGGAAAATGGAATGAATAAAGGAGACACATCCTATCCTTCATGAGCAAGACACCCAAGTGATCAGAAAATTATACTAGGCTGGATAATTACGATGATATTAAAGGTGTCCCTAATATTGGCTGAAGACAGGGGGTGGGCGGAGAAATCAGAAGAGTTGATATCTAAGCTCAAGTAAACAAATTTTGTCAGGATACTCTAGGAATGTTCCAGCTGAGGGAACAGTATATAGAAGCCCCAGAGGCCAGAGGGAGCATGGTGTTGTTATGGAATCCAAGCATCCGGGGCACAGGTGGAATATCTCCTGGAGAAGTGGCTAGAGATAAAACTGGTGAGTTGGGCAGTGGCATGAGCTTAGAAGGACTTGAAAACCATGCTACAAAGTTTGGAACTTCATGCTAGAGGTATTAATAATTTGACAATGGCTTCTGAGGGGATAAGTGGCATGATCACGTGTTTTAGAAAGATTGCACTGGCTGCAGTATTCCACACCAATTAGCAGGGAAGTGGTGTGAATGCATGTGGGCCATTTATGAGGCTCTTGCGGGACTCTGGTCTCTTACTGCCCACAGTGGGGTCCTCAAACCATCACTCAGAAACTTTGCAGAAATGCAGACTCTCAGGCCCCATCCCAGAATCACTGAATCAGAGTCCACATTTTTGCAAGTTCCCCCAGGTGATGTGTATACACACCAAAGTTTGAGATGTGTTGCACTACAACAGTGGGGCACATTGGGATCATCTGGTAAGCTTCAACAAAATTTTGATATCTGGACCTCACCCCCAGAGATTCTGATTTATTTGCAAACCAGTGGTTCTCCAACTTTGCCATGCATTAGATTCACCTGAGGAATTTGAAAGCTGCTGATGCCAAAGCTGCATCTCAGACTAAGAGTAGACTAGAAGGAGATTTCTACACCAGAGATATGTCAGAGACAGAAGACTGATAGAAGTCATGACTAATGGGGTATGTATGGAGAGTGACAGAGAGCAGTCAAGGATGGCAGATGGCACCCAGGTTTCCAGTGTGAGAAAATGGGGGAAGCATGATATCCAGCAGTCTTGCTCTCTGAGTTCACAGTGCCTCCAATGTGCCCTGTTGGCTGTTGCATTCTCTCGGGAAATTTACATTTTTTGGATTGCCCTGTGGCAATGAAAGAGGGTCTTTGAACACACATTGCTAGGGAGAATATTTACAAAGACTTAGAATTCTAAACTCAAAAGCAGATTTCCTCAATATGCAGTAACAGTGATTTCTATTTCCTGTGCAAACATTTCAAAACTGAATTGAATAGTGAATAGTACAATGTCCCAGCTCTACTGGGGAGGGCAGCACCAGGTTATCCTGTAGATCATAAAGGAATTGATCACACTGCCTTCCAATCATGTGTTTTTTTGTAGGATTCCACCATCAGGCTACAAGCTCCTTGAGGGATACAGTGTCTATTTACCCCAGAGCCCCTGGTATCCATAGAAGGTGCTCTTGAATGCTTGAATGACAGCACGAATGTTCAATGAATAGAATGTACTTTACACAAAGGGATAATAAATTCTCTTTGATGTAGCTGCTTCAAAACTACATTTTTTTCCCTTAAACTGTTTGGGTCTTGTTGTCTGTCTACAACTATAGAAAGTTTGCAGCAACCATTGCCAATTAAATGCTACACACATTCATTGGTCCACAGGGATATTATTTCTGATTAAGAATTAACACACTTTGGCATGAAGCTGTCAATGTCAATCGGCTTAAATCAAACTGAATGTCAAATCACTTAGCGTATGGCTTATCTATATCTAATGCTGAAAGCAAGGGTGACATTCTCCTGAAGAGGAGACAATCCTGTATACAGTGTGCTGCAGGATCCTTAAAGGGCCAAACCCCATCTGAAAATGTGTATACCTAAAGTCTTCTATTTAAAATTTTCAGTACATGTCCTTTCATAAGTATGTAAATGTACAGTGTAAGGGGCCAGTCTTCCCTGTTCCTCACACCATTCCCCAAGACTGTATCAGTGCCTGGTACAAAGTGAGCACGCAGTAAATACTGGCTAAATGAAGAGACATGAACAGTGATTTGCCAGAGCAAAAATAACTCCGCCCGCCACCACAGATCCCTGTTAGCATTCACGTATTTGTACTGCTGTTTGTTTAAATGCAGTGAGAGTACTTGAAGGCAAGACTTTAAATTTTCTGGCAAAGAAGGAGGAGATTTAAATAATAATTGGTGAAAAAATTATGAGTCCTGCCTGTGCAAATGAGATCATCAAAACCATTACCAGTAGCTTCGATGGTTCTCTCGTGAAAGCAAATTTCACACCATTGCATTCACCTTAGCCCTCATACAGCGTCCCTTTGGATTTACAAATAAGTTAGGAAAAGTCTTCCAGAAACTGGACGTTCATAAGTAAAGAAGCATCTATGCCAGGACTTCAGATATGAACAAATATGTTATATAGTTAATAAAAGAGAATAACATTTATTGAGAGTTTACAGTATACCAATGTTTTAAGCTGCCATTATCTTTTTTTAAATTTTTTTCAATATATGAAATTTATTGTCAAATTGGTTTCCATACAACACCCAGTGCTCATCCCAAAAGGTGCCCTCCTCAATACCCATCACCCACCCTCCCCTCCCTCCCACCCCCCATCAACCCTCAGTTTGTTCTCAGCTTTTAAGAGTCTCTTATTAAGCTGCCATTATCTATTAATACCTTTGTTATTCACAAGAAACCTATCAGGTTGGTATGCTCATGATCCCCATTTTACAGATGAGGTAGTCAAGGCTGGGAAATGTTAAGCAACTTACCCAAAATTACACAGCTTTGTGGTAGAAATGAGTGGTTGATTCTCGTACCCAAGCACAAAGCAGAAATGTCTTTAATAAAATGTAAACACAGTTAAAACCAGTCTGATAAATCTCTGGGCATGTTTAAAGGGAAATAGTTAAGTATGGTGAACCTATCACTAGGATGGTCATTTTAAATTGGAGAACTGATCATTCATTAAGCACAGAACTAACCAAGGGGCTCCTGGTGGCTCAGTCGGGTAAGCGTCTGACTCTTGGCTCCTGTTTAGGTCATGATCTCATGGTTTGTGGGTTCGAGACCTGCATGGGGCTCTGCACTGTCAGTGCAAAGCCTGCTTAAGATTCTCTCTCTCTCTGGCCCTCCTCTGCTCACATTCTCTCTCTCTTTCTCAAAAAGCAAAACAAGGGGCGCCTGGGTGGCTCAGTCGGTTAAGCGTCTGACTTCGGCTCAGGTCGTGATCTCGCGGTCCGTGAGTTCAAGCCCCGCGTCAGGCTCTGTGCTGACTGCTCAGAGCCTGGAGCCTGTTTCGGATTCTGTGTCTCCCTCTCTCTCTGACCCTCCCCCGTTCATGCTCTGTCTCTCTCTGTCTCAAAAATAAGTAAACGTTAAAAAAAAATTAAAACAAAACAAAAAAACCCCAGAACTAACCAAAAGAGTGCCTTTCTTGTGCTTATCATTGTTTTAGGGGATAGGAACGCAGTGGACTGAAGTCAGAGAATGCTCCTGCTCTCATAGACCTTACATCTAATAGGAAAAGATAGATAGTATGCATGGAAATACATAAATGTAATATTTTCAGATTATGGCAAGTGCTATGAAGAAAAGGGAGCAGGGTAATGTAATAGAAAGTGACTTACAAGTTACTTTAAGTTGGGTGGCTCAGAGATTTCTCAGAAATAGTGACATTTGGGCTGAGATCTGTGTTGACAGAAAGAGACAGCCACTTGAAAAGCTAGGAAAAGAGAAATTCTGCATAAGGAACAGCAGGGGCAAAAATTTTGAGCTTGGAGCTCAAAAAGCAGAAATGATGCCAGTGTGAGAAGGAAAGAACAGGAAGGGAATGGGAGCGGAAGGAGGGGAGGAAAGAGAAGGAAGCAACTCCACTGGGAGTTTTGCTGTAATTGCATCAGGTGTATAAAATCATTTGTGAATAATTAACAACACTTTAATACTGTGTGTTCCCAGGCACTGAAACAGCGAGCCTCTTATTTATTCCAGGCCCCTTTGATTTCCTTCAGTAAATTTTCATGGTTTTCTTTATGTAGGTCTCATGCAATTCTTAAATTTATTTCCATGCATCAATGTTTTTGTATTATAAATGGGGTCTTTGGGGCATCTGGGTGGCTCAGTCGGTTAAGCATCTGACTTCGGCTCAACTCATGATCTCACAGTTCGAGGGTTCAAGCCCCACATAGGGCTCTGTGCTAACAACTCAGAGCCTGGAGCCTGCTTCAGATTCTGTGTTTCTCTCTCTCTCTCTCTCTCTCTCTCTCTCTCTCTCTCTGTCTCTCTCTGTCTCTCTCTGTCTCTCTCTCTCTGCCTCTCCTCCACTTGTGTGCACACTCTCTCTCTCTCAAAAACAAGTAAATAAACATTAAAACAAATAAGTAATAAATTGGGTCTTTTTTTTTTACCAGTGCATATATTTTAATTGTTTTTCTCATATATTTTCAAAGAGGTTATAACAACATGGCAAATCTGATGAAAAATTCTTGTCCTCAAATGATATAGGTTTCTGTAGTGATCAAAATTCTCTTTTCTTCCTTAGAGCTGAATAAAAACTGACCCACTTTTGTTCTCCATGAAGCTCCAATTTGACCACCTGTCTTACAAATATTCCTCCTTCCCCTCTCCTTTCCTTCCTTCCTTCTTTCCGTTTATTCATCCATTTAATAAAGATTGATTTCAGAAACCTATTATATGTCAGACACTATGCTTGAAACACCGAAATATAATCTTAAATTGCTTATGGCCTGCTTAGGTCAGACAATTAATAAGCAGTTAAGGTACAGAATGATGAGCTCTCATAGTGAAGAGCAGACTGTTATGGGGGTACAGTGGGGGCCCCTCATCTAGCCTGAGGCTGGGGGTAAAAAACACCTTCATGAGAGACTCAGCCTAGATACAAGGAGACTTGGGCAGAGACTGTTGGAAGGGCCCAAGACAAGTGAGTATATTTCATCAACCATGAAACAACCACCCAGTTCAACTGATCTGTACAAAAAATATTTTTTCATGATATAAGTAACTCACGAATACATGTTCAATATAAAAGTCCAATCTAAAAATGGGAATGTGGAAGCAAAAATTTTAGTATACATTTTCTCTACCTGAAAACCTTACAGATAATAATTTTTAACTATATGGTTATACTGCCTGCACCTATAGAACTCCATCATTCTTTTTAATATGTACACAATTATTTTTTATGCAGAAGTGATATGTACTCACATGTTCACAGTAAGAAAACAGCATTAAACCTGAAAGCAGAAATGGAAATGCCCTAATCTTCCTACAACCATCCATTCACATTCTCACTCCCCAGGGTAAACTCTTTCAATATCAGTGTATTCTCCCAGAAATCATGTGGTGTGTGTGTGTGTGTAAATGTTTTCTCCATTCTCTTAAAGCCAAGCTGCTCTAGGGACCCAGCAGGACACAGACTCCCCACTTCTGCAGTGCTGATCCTTGTCTCTGGGAAGAGCTGTGAGGGACATATACACAGGTGGCTTGACTGTGCATCACACTAGACCCAAGGAAGGTTCCCTTCAATGTAATGTGACCTCAGGACATGCCAGTCACAAAAGAATTGTGTTTTCTGATGTGAAACATTCTTTTAATGGAGCAACGGGCTAACGGAAAACAGAACATGATTTTATTACTATTGTTGGAAGGAGGAGGGAGACTTTTCTTTGTAAGTTATTCACTCTCTTCATCCAAGTCATGCAGCAAATGCATTTGGGTAGGGGCACTGTAAAAACCAACAGGATCCGCAGGTACAGAACCTATTCTAATTGCCACCTGCCATAAAGAAACTAATACTGTATTCTCCAGTTAAAGACATACAGTTTTATATGCTTCAGGGCTATGGGTGATTCTAGCTCCTGGTTCCATGATAATTTATGGTAAATGAGGCATGAATTCATAGGGATTATTTATTTACTTTGAAGTGATTCGGTGATCTGTGAATGACCCTATTGCTAGTTAATAGGAGGAAAGACGTGCTTGTCACTGGAATAAAAGGAAAGGCATGTAACACACTCCACATACAATCTTCACAATTTCTCCCCAAAAGGCCTATGTCAATAACATTTGCAAGGAGATAAGTAAAGCAAAACTATAATCTACAAATGAGGGATAAGGAAATGGATGCCCTCAAATCTAGACACCTAGCTTGTCCAGTTTTACCTAAAACCAAGTTTGAGCAAGTTGAAACAGGGGGCCTTTTCACCACAGGGGCTCTTGAGGTTATATTCAAATATTTAATGATTATATAAGCTAAGATTAACATTGCATTTCATATTTCATAATGCAATTTTACAAGAAAAAATTCATAAAATAACTCAGTTTAAAATAAATGTTTGGGGTACTGTGCACAGCATTTTTTCGGAACAAGAAAATACGGACTCAGGAGATTTAAAAATTTAGTTCAGCTTATGCCCCTAAAAAGTGACAGCATTCAAGCGACAGTACTTCGACAGGAAAATTCCACTCTGCTCCTATACATTTTATTACACCATCACATCTAGAATCTCAAGGAACTTAAAGCCTGCATTACCCTATTTCCCCAACCGCATGTAATAGCCAGACACCCTTTCTTGCCAGAGCAGAAGCCTTAAGGTACCAATAGTTCAAAACTACAATCATACTATTGGGAGAATTAGAAGCTAGTTCCAAAACCAAGTACACTCAGCCTCCTTATGAAAGTTAATTAGCTGTTCTGTCTAAATAATCACAGTAGCTTCTCCTAAGAAACCAACACAGCTGTGGTCTTTAAGAGCTCATTGCATCGGTCCTTAAAACGTTTTAAGCTTTACTCTTAACTGAAGGATTTGGGAGAGATTTTCAAAAGTTGACCACATGGGGGCAGTATGACCATGGCATTGAAAGCCTTCCAGACTCACAGTTAAGGATGAGAGTGTGCCGCCAATTAACTCGGGAAAACATCCTTTTGTGTCTTCTTTGACTTAGAGATATGCAAAAAAGATAGCAAGCTGTGCAGTGTCTGAATAGAGAGCTCGTTTTGTTCCATTCAGCTTAACTAGAGGGATAAGGGTGCAGGATGAGGGGCAACACTGCCGCCTAATGAGCCAATTATTCTGAGTGGCACAAATACACCTAGGGACCTGGAGAAAGGTGCTTCCATATGAGCAGGAAAGCGGAGAAGGACTATAATTTTAGGACTAAATCACGGGCTTAAAATGTCCTTGGGCTCAAAATCTCTTCTCTTTTCTTCTGTCTGACTTTACAACAAAGAAACAGGAAGGAGATGTTTACATTGGCATTGTCCCTTTTTTGTTGGTGTCTTTGAATTTGTACAAGTCACATTTTCCTAGCAATAAATCTACAGAGCAACCAGCTTGCAAATCCTTGCATTCAAAATATTTTGTCCTGTTACTCTCACATACAATTCTATTATGGAGGAAAATTGCTCTCACTCTGGGGTGTGTGTGTGTGTGTGTGTGTGTGTGTGTACATCACCACCCTCCCCCTTACTGAAAGGATTATCTCAATCCTCAAGGTAATTCTATACAGTAGGTGCCATTATTTCCATTTTACAGCTAGGGAAAGCAAAGCCAGGAGAAATGAACTGAACCGACTCAAGTTCCCACCAACAGTAAATGGGCAGAACCTGATCTATCTGATACACAAAACCATAATTTTCTTCCTTATCATAGTTATTTCATATTCAAGATAATATCTTCTTCTGTTTTAATTAACCTTTGTTTTTTTTTATTTTGTTATTATACAAATTTGTTTTTAAGTTTTTAGAGAAGTCTCAAAAAGGAAACAAGAAATAGCTGACTAACTCAATGTCCAAATGAGCCCTGATGTCTTTAAAGACAAAAAGGAGGAAAAGTATAAATATGGATCTGATTTGAAAAAACAACCAGACGCAAAGGTACAAAAAAAAAACCCCAAACACACACACACACACACACACACACACACACACACACACACAAAACCTCTATGACCCATACCCACACCCTTCTCCACCAACATTACTACTATACTAATAATAAATCATTTAAAATTCAAGTGTAATATATGGTGGTGTATGTGATAATATAAGCCAGCACTTACAAAGCATCAACTATTAGGACTTCACAGTTTGAAGTACTTTAAAAGTATTAGATCAATTAACCAAATCATTTAATGTGTATGTAGCATCATATATTCATTTTTCTTTATACTGAAGAGAGCATACTCTTCAAATTATTTCATTTTTTATTATTTTTTTCCCTTTAAATATATAACTTGGAAATCCTTCTATATCTATGAAGGGTGATCTTTATTTATGTAGTTAGAATATTTCATAGCAAGGATTAATTATAATTAACAGATACCTATAGTTTATTTTTTCTCCCTATGATCTTAACTGGGAAACATGTATGGTTAGTTTTCTTTGTATTTATAAATCACATCTTCACAACAACAATAAAAACTGAATATGGTCAAAGGGTGGTTAGGTTAGAAAGGAACTGATAAAATGAATAGAAACATTGTTTTTATGGTTTAGAAAACCATTGTATGACAGTGTTACCAGCCACCTTGAGGCTACAGCAAGCAGCACTGACCAAGGACAGAGGTCACTGAAATACAGATCAAATTATCCTGATCCCCTACCCCTGGGTATTGAAAACCTCCTTCATGACAGACACTCTCTGTCAAGCATTTACATCAAATAAAAGGATCCTCATGCTTTGAGCCCATGGCCATAGGTTCATCCACATAGTTCTTTCCACCAGCTCCTTTACCCTGATTTTCCAATCATGTTCCTTCCAACCAAGACATCCTCCACTGTCCAAGAATGAATGAATGAATGAATGAATGAATGCACACACACCTGTATCTGGAGCCGCTTCTCCCTTCACACCAAGCTGAAGACAAGGTGTGTGAGGTTCTGCCCAATAAAAGGATTTCTCTTCACTACTGTCCTTCAGCACCACCCCTAAGCGGTGCTATAATGGAGCAGTGGTCCATTTTTGACTAACATCAACATATCATGCCAACCCATTTGTGAACCGGCATGGGCCCTTTCCTCCTTTGTCAGCTGGTCATAGGAAATACCCTAACACAGATGTGTGTTGAAAGAGCCTCGGTAGCCACACATTGTGCAATATGAGAGTGAGTCTCGGCTATCTGGTTATATAATTTACATAGGCCTTTTGGATCTGCCTGTGCCCTTCCCATTTCCATAAATTTCCTTCATCTAAGGAATTGCTGCTTTTCCCATCCACCTTTGTACGATTTGGTGTGTTTGACAATACTTGGAGTATGACAGGCATTTTGGTAGTGTGATGGCACCAATATAGTGAACAGCATGAAGGTCTGAGTCAAGATGGTTAAGACCTCTCCAGGCACTGTTACAACAGAGTGTTGGAGAATTAACATAGACCCCAGTGAAGACAATGAATGATGACTGCTGTCCTGCCCTGTGAAGGTGAAATGTTTTTGGCTGCCCCCCCAACTTATGAGGTCAAAAAGAATGAATTTACCAACCAAGGATATGCACATCAGTGTTAGAAACTTTTATGATCTGCTGCCATAAGATATCATATCCAGTCCAACAGCTGTGGTTATAGTGCCACCGAGTTAAGTTTTTGGTAGCCCCTTGTAATCCTCTACTATCCATTGGTGTTTGCAGAGCCCGTGATGGTTAAAGGGGCAATGATGAAACCACCACCTCTGTATCCTTGAATCTTTGACAGCTGAAATATCATTTCTGATCAACTATCATGGCCAGGTATGGGGGAGGTCAGTTCAGGAGTTTATAGTCTTTTCTAAATTAATAATCTTTATGCCACAGTTTGGAGGACCAATATGAGCATCACACAAGATGCTAAGTCTTCCTATTCCATTTGAGTCCTGAACAATAACCATAAAAACAAGGTCTTGGGTCCAAACTCCATTGACTCCCATGCTTCCATTGGCTCCCACTCTAGCTGGAGAACTCCTAGTATTAGTACTAGCTTATACCCTTTATGTAACAGCTGAGATCTATCAAAAGTCTAAAGTTTCCTCTTTCCCCAATGCAGTTACCCTGCCAAGTGGCTGTGGGTCATTTTAAGGAAGGACAAGAGGTATGTTTACTATGTAAAACTATTCTTTCAGAGATCATCAAGGAGATCTGGCATCTCCTTCCACTAGTAGGTTCTGGGTCTATGAACTGATATATATCTGGAGACTGAATGAGGGAGCATGATTTCTTATTGTGTCAAATGACGTCAGCCTCTGCCCCCTAGCTCTTAATGTTCTTTGACATTACAAAGAAATGTAATGTCAGAAATTATGTGAATAATGTGAGAAACACTTGAACTGACTTTCCATTTCTCTCTCTCAATCCCTCTCTCTTCCCCCACCCCTGCCCCACTCCCCTTTCCCTTCTCTCATTTCCCACATCATCCAAGAAATGTCATAATAATTACCACACCTATTTCTGTTGGACAAGACACCCAATTGCCACTCTGGCCTTGATGACAATTATGATCATTATTTCTATCTTGCATCTGGTATTCAGATGCGGCCATGTGGCTTCTGCCATTCCTAAGATCCGTCATTTATATGTGAAGGAGCTCAGTTTTTTGGCAACACCTCCCACTGTCTAACCATGCCTACATAAAACAGCCACAACTGAACTGAGCAAAAATCCAGTGCACCCCTCACAAATGAACTCCATACTCTCTTGGTGAGGGTGGATTCCCTGGGAAACATAGTCAGCTGGTGCATTCTCAAAGGTCTTATGTAGTAGAGCCATTCAAACAGTTCCACCTGCCCAAGCCTTCCGATCAATTCCTTAAGAAACTTCCAAGAAGGTTGTGTCATCACCACCCCATTCACTGTGTGTAGTTCACCTTTATATTTAATGTCCAAGGTGCCTATGCAGAAGACCCAGATATCTTTTCCAGACCACAAATCCAGAGTCATAAGTAAGTACTCTGACATAAAAAATTCTCTCCAAGCAGGCTGATAGTCTTCTCTGCCTACCCCAGTACCTTCTAATTCCATTCTCACAAATGTTTCTGCAGTTCTTGCCAATATGCATTAGCCAACTACTGAAATTCCATTGGGGTGTAAGCTATTTTTCCTGGGCCCAGACAGTACATCTTCATTTAGACAGTGAGTGCTAGGATCTGACCCTGGATATATTGTTTTGGAGAAAGTGAGGGGTGATGGAGGCAGATCTTGAGGAGAACAGGAGATAGCACTGTGAGGCCCTGTCCCAGGGCAGAGTTTCACACAGTATCCAAGTAAGGACAGAATGCTTCCCTCTAGCAAGAGGAAGGTGGCTTCCCCTTCCTATGTTGGGCATGCAAGGGAGTTTGAGGGTTCAACATCCTAAGGCTCAACCACCCAAATGTTCCTCAGCCAATTTTCAGGCTTCCTCTCTTTTTCTATCAAGGTCCTAACAAAATAAATAGGCCATGGCTGTGCATTTGGCCAACTCTGTAGCTCTGTTCCCTGATTCTCTACAAAGTCTGTCATAGCTAGAACATATATCACTGCTCTTTGAAATAGCCATTAAGCCCTTCTGACTTTCACAGCATGCTTCAAGTTGGCAGTTTATTGCTCTGAGTCTATTGTTTTATTTGCTAAGAATTGCAATGTAGTTAATCCACTCTAGTATTTTCTAATTATCATTTTCCCCAAAGTGTTTATTTATCAGAGCCTTTATATAAAATTATGTCTCACCTACTCCTTTCATCTCATCCCAAATAATCATAGGTGAAAACATCAGTAATTGTAAGGTCACTGCATCCAGGGGTTATCCCCCAACTACTTCCCATCAGTATGGGTCCTATAGTGCCACTGGGCCATGAGTAGTCCAGCTCCAAAACAGATTCTTGGAGTCTGCTTTTCAGGATTTTTCCTGATCCCAATTGCCTTAGCCTAGAGTTCCCAGAAGGCAGAGTTTGCACTATTATTGACAGGAAATAACAGGTGGGAAACAGGATGGTATAAGAAGAGATTACCTAGATAATTACAAAGGGAGTTAAAATGGCAGAGGAGTAGGGAGACCCTAGGTTTTTGACTCATCTCTCAAGCGCATCTAGATAAATATCAAATCATTTTGCACACCCAAAAAATCTATGAGGACAGAGAGGGCAAAATGCACAGCTGGAGGTGAAAAAAACTGCCATATCATGGAAGGTAGGAGCTGCCAAATTGATTTGGGAGAGTTAAGAGCTGTGAGTGCTGTGATGGGGAGGGAGACTTAATCAGGGAGAGAGGAGCAAGAGAGAAAGAGTGAAAGCACAAACAGGGGATTGCACAAGAAAAACTCTTTCCCAGAACCACTGACTGGGAAAATGAGAGGGGCTGAATACCACAAGTTTTTGTTTTTGTTTGGTTTCTTAATGTTTATTTATTTTTGAGGAGGGGGAGGGGCAGAGAGAGAGGAGGACACAGAATCTGAAGGAGGCTCCAGGCTTTGAGCTGTCAGCGGAGAGCCGGACATGGGGCTCAAACTCACGAACTGCGAGATCATGACCTGAGCTGAAGTCAGACACTTAACTGACAGAGCCACACAGGCACTCCTAATTCTACCAGACATTTAAAGAAGAGTTAATACCTATTCTTCTTAAATTGTTCCAAAAATTAGAAATGGAAGAAAACTTCCCAACCCCTTCTATAAGTCCAGCATTACCTTGATTCCAAAACCAGACAAAAACCCCACTAAGAAGGAGAATTATAGACCAATATCCCTGATGAAACTGGATGCAAAAATTCTCAACAAAATACTAGCAAATCAAACACAACAGTACATTAAAAGAATAATTAACCACTATCAAGAATTTATTCCTGGGATGCTCCAGGGGTAGTTCAATATTGACAAATCAATTCAACATAATATACTACATTAATAAAGGATAAGAACCATATGATCCTTTAAATAGATGCAGAAAAAGCATTTGACAAAATACAGCATCCATTCTTGATAAAAACCCTCAACAAAGTAATGATAGAGGAAACATCTGTCAATATCATAAAGGTCATATATGAAAGACTCACAGCTAATATAATCCTCAATGGAGAAAAACTGAGAAAAACTGAGAGCTTTTTCTCTACGTCAGGAACAAGACAAGTATGTCCACTCACCATTACTACTTAACATAGTACTAAAAGTCTTAGCCTTAGCAATCAGACAACAAAAAGAAATAAAAGGCATCCAAATCACAGGGAAGAAGTCAAACTTTCCCTCTTTGCAGATGACATGATACTCTATATAGAAAACCAAAAGACTCCACCAAAAACTTTGCTAGAACTAGTACATGAATTTAGCAAAGTCGCAGGATATAAAATCAATGTACAGAAATCTGTTGCATTTCTACACACCAAAAATAAAACAGCAGAAAAAGAAATCAAGGAATCAATCCCATTTACAATTGCACCAAAAACAGTAAGATATCTAAGAATAAACCTACCCAATGAGGTAAAAGATCTGTACTCTAAAAATTGTAGAACACTTATGAAAGAAATTGAAGAAGACACAAAGAAATGGGAAAAGATTCCATTCTTATGGATGGGAAGAACAAACACTGTTAAAATATCTATACTACGCAAAGCAATCTACACATTTAATGCAACCCCTATCAAAATACCACCAGCATTTTACACAGAACTAAAATTTTTATAGAACCAAAAAACGACCCCAAATAGTCAAAGCAATCCTGAAAAAGCAAAGCAAAGCTGGAGGCATCAAGATCCTGGACTTCAAGCTATATTACAAAGCTATAGTCATCAAGACAGTATAGTACTGGCACAAAAACAGACACATAGATCAATGGAACACAATAGAAAACCCAGAAATAAACCCACAACTACATGGTCAGCTCATCTTTGACAAAGCAGGAAAGAATACCCAATGGAAAAAAGACAGTCTTTTCAACAAATGGTGTTGGGAAAACTGGACAGCAACATGCAGAAAAATGAAACTGGACCACTTTCTTACACCATACACAAAAACAAATTCAAAATGGATGAAAGACCTAAATGTGAGACAGGAAACCATCAAAATCCCCAGAGGAGAACACAGGGAGCAACCTCTTTGACATCAGTCATAGCAACCTCTTACTAGACATATCACTGGAGGCAAAGGACACAACAGAAAAAATGAACTATTGGGACTTCATCAAGACAAAACCTTCTGCACAGTGAAGGAAACAATCAACAAAACTAAAAGGCAGCCTACAGAATGGGGGAATGTATTTGCAAATTACATATGTGATAAGGGTTAGTATCCAAAATCTATAAAGAACTTAACAAAATCAACACCCAAAAAAATAAATAATCCAGTGAAGAAATGGGCAGAAGACATGAATAGACATTTTTCTAAAGAAGCCATCTAGATGGCTAACAGACACATGAAAAGACACTCAACATCACTCATCATTAGGGAAATACAAATCAAAACTATGATGAGATAGCACCTCACACCTACCAGAATGGTTAAAATCAACAACACAAGAAATAACAAGTTTTGGCAAGGATATGGAGAAAGGGGAACCCTCTTACACTGTTGGTAGGAAAGCAAACTGGTACAGCCATTCTGGAGAATAGTATGGAGGCTCCTCAAGAAGTTAAAAGTAAAACTACCCTATTAATCCAGCAACTGCACTACTAGGTATTTATCCAAAGGATACAAAAATGCTGATTGAAACAGGCACATGCACCCCAATTTTTATAGCATTATTATCAACAACAGCCAAACTACAGAAAGAGCCCAAATGTCCATCAATTAATGAATGGATAAAGGAGATGTGGTATATACATGCAATTAAATATTATTCAGCCACCAAAAGCAATGAAATCTTGCCATTTGCAATGATGTGGATGGAGCCAGAGTGTACTATGATAAGTGAAATAAGTCTTTCAGAGAAAGTAAAATACCATATGATTTCACTCATATGTGGAATTTAAGAAAAAAACATGAAAAACAGAGGAAAAAAAGAGAGAGAGGGAAACAAACTATAAGAGACTCTTTCTGATAGAGAACAAACTGAGGATTGATGGAGAGAAGTGGGTGGGGGATGGGCTAAATGGGTGATGGGTATTAAGCAAGGGCACTTGTTCTGTTGAGCACTGGGCGTTATATGTAAGTGATGAATCACTACATTTTAATCCTGGAGACAATATTACACTACAATGTTAACTAACTAGAATTTAAATAGAAATTTAAAGAAAAAAATAGATAATTGTAAGATAACAGAACAGATTCTATAATAGAGATATGAGCAATATCTACAATTCATCTGAGAAGGTAGTTAACTGAACTTGAAGAATCAGGGATGTCTTCATGGAGAACTAAGGTAACAACATTTATTCAGCATTCACTCTGTGTCATGATCTATGGAAAGCCCTTTATATTTAATACTTTTAATAATCCTATGATGCAGGTAGTTCTGCTGGCTACATTTTAGATATGAGAACACTAAGTAAAGTTTAATGAATTCCCACAGACGCTAAGTGACAAAGCCAGAGGCCATGCTTTTAAACACTGTGCTAAACTTTTTATTTCTAGAAAACTTGATATCAGCCTGATTTTTAAAAGACAAGCATTTTTTTGTTTTTGTTTTTGTTTTGTTTTGTTTTTTTATCAACTGTACAAGAAGGAAGGATAACCCTAGGCAAAAAGGACAGGAGATGCATAGACAAATAGATGTGAAAGGGACCGTCATACTTTAGGATGATAAGAAATTCAGTATTAACCAGGAGCTATTTGAAGGAAGTCTTAGCTGTTTGGGCTGCTAAACAGAATACCACAGACTGGTATAAACAACAGAAAAGTATTCCTCACAATTCTGGAGGCTGGGAAGTCCAAGATCAAGGTGCTGGCAGATTCAGTATCTGGTGAAGGCCTTCTTTCTGGTTCAAAGAGTGCCTATCTTCTCACTATGCCTAAGGGCACTATTCCCATTCACAAGCCACCCCCATGACTTAAACACCTTCCAGACAGTGGCCTCTAATACTATTACACCTTCTAAAAGTTATCACAAATAGTCTATAGCGGAGGGTAAGACGGATGGAGAAGAACAAATGGTACAGAATGGGTGAGTGGATTCACCGTGAGGAGGTCATAAAACTCTGAAAATGAATTATGGCTCTGAAGAAAGGCAAAGGGACCCAAGAGATTGTGCCTCTTCATTTCTGTCATGTTCCCTCTCTCCTCCCTGGGCCTAAGTGGCAGACAACTTGCCTTGTCTCCATATTACTTTGAGCAAGGCTGTCAACCTTACTATCCTATGTCACTAATGTAACATGAAAATAAGGACTGCTACCTACCTACCTTTAAAAGATGGTTATAAAGATGAAATGAGATAATGTAAGTACAGTATCTAACACCCATAATTAACTTATATCTATTTAACTGTAAGCTCTTGTCTAGAGATAGAAATACAAAGAAAGCAAGAGAAGAAATAACAGTTCACCAGTATGTGAAATCCCACTTTCAATAATTGGTAGCTCTTCCTTGGTGAGAAGGGAGGTGTGAATCTGCTGTTCCCATATTTAGTCCCAGTCCCTCTCTGCCTCTCAGAGTGTGAGCATCTTACAGGCAAGAAGTCATTTGTACTTGAAGCTATAGCTTAGCACAGTGAATGAAATAAGGTACATATTCAATGAATGTTCAACAAATGTTTGTTTATATCTTTGTTACTATTGTTATTCTCCTCCACTCTCTTCACCTTGCAGGCTGCAGTCTCTGACATCAACTGATTTGTCAAATTTGCTATCTTATAGAGACAGTTATCCTACACTGGAGACTCAGCCCACCCTGGCTTAAAGAGGAATCACTGATCTGCCATTAGTTATTTCCTTTGTGGCTACTTAGAAGCTACTCCTAAGTAGAAGTATCTACTCAAACCAGAATCTGTCCCTGACTTCTTGTGTTCCCACACACACCTCGCTCAGACTCAATGTCCATCTCCATAAATTTGACTCTAGGTCCATCTGATCAGCAAGCTCCCTTGAAAAACCCCACAGAGAAATAGAATAAAGAAAGCATCAATCCCAAACTCTCTACCCCTTATATAAGTCCCACCTCATATACTGGCCTGGAACTATTCTCTTCCTACAACTACTGGCAGAGGAAATACCCTTTCCTATCCCTGGAAACTCCATCCCCCCACAAAGTGTGATCTGATCTCAGAGTCCTGGAAATCAACATGATCTGACAGTTCATTCCTAGAATAATTATTTATTTAAGGTTATTCAGCTCTGGATGTCACACATCAGTGGTTCTGCCAGGAATATATTGTGCTATCCCAGTGGATCCCAACTCTTTTTCCCTCCAATACAGTCTTTCCTCCAATAGTGATGGAGAAGAAAATCAAGGCAACACATCCTTCACAGGTGGTCTGCCCTCCATTCTCCAACTCCCGGGAGCAAATGCTTAGACAAGAAAACATGCAAACATTTACCTAAAACAAAAAATAATGTTTAGACATAGAGAAATTTAAAACAAAATTTAGAGTAAAAAATACCTTGCGTAGTTTTTAGGGACCCAAAATATATGTCTAATGTTAAGTTACCAAATGGCTTAATATTGCCATCAGCTGCATCTACATTTGGGTAATTAATTCCACTGCAAATTGGGTCCTTCCCAAGAATGCAAGATGGGTCTTGGGATGTGGGTTTGTCTATGTCAATGAAATTAAAAGACTCACCAAAATCCTCCTCTCCCAGAAAAAGAGACCTATGACCTAAAGACAAAGGCAAGTCCTAAAGACAAAGACAAAGGCAAGTCTCCATGCTAAAAGGCAGATTCCACATATATTAATTGATAGAGTGTGTGGAACACTGGCCCAAGCCTTCAACTGATGTTAGGTTTTTTGTTTGTTTGTTTTTTTATCATTTTAACTGTCAGTTTTTATTGCCTCACATCATGTCAACGTACCACATATGGACGAAGTCTAAAAACAGATCCTTGTTCTCTTTTGACTTTCAGAGTCAAATGACACAAAAATACATCATCATCTCCATCCCTAATTTGTGCAGGGGTTTGATCTGAGACGCTTTGAATATCTCATGTGTTGCATGAAAGTTCAAGTTACAGGGTCGAAGTGGTTTACAAGCCAGTTTGCTTTGCCAAGTGCCCTTTGTGGAAGAGTTAGCACTCTGAGGACTGGGCCAGTTCACATGAATGCCCGGTGGAATGTAAAAGGATCTCTAGAGCAGAGAATTTTTGGGTGTTTCTATGAAACAGAAAAACAATACTAAGAAAGCTAACTGAGCCTTTTTTTCATGAGACTTAAACAGCAACACTTCAACTAAAATCATGAGCTTATTTCAACGGTCGTTTCATTTTAGCCTGCATGGCTTGCATTTTATATCTGGAAAAGTTGAGACAAGTGCTATGCGCATTTAATATTTTGTTGGAAGATTAGAATCTCTGAATGTTAGAGTTGGCACACACACACACACACACACACACACACACACACACACACACAGACACACACACACACACAAACTAACAGATCATTTTCCCTACCGTGTTCACTTTAGGGCCTGGCAGCTGTTGGGGAAACTAAATGGTATAGGAGAAGGTGAAAGGATTTGGAACACAGAGTTACCAAATACAAGTCAAGCACCTCAATTTACTGGCTCTGTGATTCCAGGCGAGTTACTTCTCCTCTCTGAATTTCATTTTATCAGTCATAAAAGGGAAATGATAATAACACCTACCTCATGGAAATACAGTGAGGCCTGAGTAAGACCAGTGTATATATGGGGAGCTCTTAACATTCTGTCAGGTGTTGCACAAATTACATGGAGTCACCCTGCTATGATGTGACAGCGTGTGATTTGAATACAGAGGACCTTAAGTGTAGTCCTCATTGTACCACCTGACATTTATAAGTATCAGAGTCCTCATCTATAAAAGGGGAAATGCACATCTCCCTCATATGGTTTCTGTGATCATCCATGAGGTGCCTATAAAGCAGTTATAGTGTCTGACACATAGAAACACCTAACATTAGACATTTGATAATGAAATTGATGCTCCTTCACCAAGTATTTAATGAGACCCAACTATGTGCTGGGCACTTTATCTTGTACTGGGAAAGAAGTGGGTAGAAAGTTACCTGGCTCTGAAGGGACTCATCATGTAGTGGGAGATATTTTACTTCCCATCCCCAAAAGTGATCACAGGCTTCTCATTGTCCAGAAAATAAAGTTCAGGTTCTTTGTTTGGCATTCAAAACATTCTACTATGTGACTCCACTCTATCACCCACTGAAACTTCTTATACAATCTATGCTTCAATCAAACTAAATTTCCTGTGTCTGTGTCATCACTCATTGTATTAGTCAGGGTTCTTCAGAGAAACAGAACCAGTAGGAGATTTATCATAGGGACTGGCTCATGCAATTATAGGAGCTGAGAAGTCTTATGATCTGCACCTGAAAGCTGGAAAAACAGAATGCTAACCTCTTCTAGAAACAGCCTCACAGACACATCCAGAAATAATGTTTTACTAACAACTTGAGCATCTCTTAGTCCAATCAAGTTGACAAATAAAATTAACCATCACACTCAGATTCTCCACCTGAAATATTCCCCATCCCTTTCTATGTCAAAAGCCCACACTTCCTTCATAGCCCAGCCAAATGCTCTCTACTGTGAACATCCAGTTCTCTGCTTCAATTTATGTCCCTTAATAAGAACCATCTTCCTCTCTACACATCTTCTGGTATACCTGAAGATGCCATTCCCTGGCCACAAAATGGGTACAATATTACCTACTTCAAGTCAAAGAAAAGAATGCCCCCCCCCTCACTTTAAGGATTAGTTCAGGGGTAGGCATGTGACCCAATCCAGGCTGATAAGAACGACACCTAGCATTCATGCACAACTATTCAGAAGTAGAATTTCCTTTTACAGTAGGGTTAAAGTAGCTACTAAACCAAAAGGCTGTGAATCAACAGCAACAAGATACCATCTTACCTACAAGAATGCCCAACGCAGAGGAAAGCAGAGCTGAGAGATGAACAGAACCCAACTGCTGATGGCATCACTGACTACTTGGATGGATACCCCTTTACTTTTAGTTAGGGAAGCCAATCCATTTCCTATTATTATTTAGCTTATTTTTTAATATGAAATTTATTATCAAATTGGTTTCCATACCACACTCAGTGCTCATCCCAACAGGTGCCCTCCTCAGTGCCCATCACCCACTTTCCCCTCCCTCCCACCCCCCATCAACCCTCAGTTTATTCTCAGTTTTTAAGAGTTTCTTATGGTTTGACTCCCTCCCTCTCTAACTTTTTTTTCCCCTTCCCCTCCCCCATCATCTTCTGTTAAGTTTCTCAGGATCCACATAAGAGTGAAAACATATGGTATCTGTCTTTCTCTCTATGACTTATTTCACTTAGCATAACATTCTCCAGTTCCATCCACATTGCTACAAAAGGCCATATTTCATTCTTTCTCATTGTCACATAGTATTTCATTGTGTATACAAATCACAATTTCTTTTTTTTTAATGTTTATTTATTTTTGAGACAGAGAGAGACAGAGTGTGAGTAGGGGAGGGGTAGAGAGAGAGGGAGACACAGAATCCGGAATAGGCTCCAGGCTCTGAGCTGTCCGCACAGAGCCCGATGTGGGACTCGAACCCACGAACCGTGAGATCATGACCTGAGTCGAAGTCGGACGCTTAACCGACTGAGCCACCGAGGCGCCCCAAACCACAATTTCTTTATCCATTCATCAGTTGATAGACATTTAGTCTCTTTCCATAATTTGGCTATTGTTGAAAGTGTTGCCATAAACATTGGAGGTGCCCCTCCAATGCATAGGTGCCCCTATGCATCAGCACTCCTGTATCCCTTGGGTAAATTTCTAGAAGTGTTATTGCTGGGTCATAGGGTAGATCTATTTTTAATTTTTTGAGGAACCTCCACACTGCTTTCCAGAGCGGCTGCACCAGTTTGCATTCCCACCAACAGTGCAAGAGGGTTCCCATTTCTCCACATCCTCTCTAGCATCTATAGTCTCCAATTTGTTCATTTTAGCCACTCTGATTGGTGTGAGGTGGTATCTCAGTGTGGTTTTGATTTGTATTTCCCTGATGAGGAGTGACGTTGAGCATCTTTTCTTGTGTCTGTTGGCCATCTGGATGTCTTCTTTAGAGAAGTGTCTATTCATGTCTTCTGCCCATTTCTTCACTGGATTATTTGTTGTTCAGGTGTGGAGTTTGGTGAGTTCTTTATAGATTTTGGATACTAGCCCTTTGTCTGATACGTCATTTGCAAATATCTTTTCCCATTCCGTTGGTTGCCTTTTAGTTTTGTTGATTGTTTCCTTTGCATTGCAGCAGCATTTTATCTCCATGAGGTCCCAATAGTTCATTTTTTGCTTTTAATTCCCTTGACTTTGGGCATGTGTCAAGTAAGAAATTGCTGCGGCTGAGGTCAGAGAGGTTTTTTCCTGCTTTCTCCTCTAGGGTTTTGATGGTTTCCTGTCTCACATTCAGGTCCTTTATCCATTTTGAGTTTATTTTTGTGAATGGTGTAAGAAAGTGGTCTAGTTTCATTCTTCTGCATGTTGCTGTCCAGTTCTCCCAGCACCATTTGTTAAAGAGACTGTCTTTTTTCCATTAGATATTCTTAGCTTCTATCATCTGTAATCAAGAATATGCTGCTGACCAAGATGACAACTTATTTTTATTTGTGGCTCTTCTGAAACATTGGAATGAGTTTTTGACCACTGTAGGTGCTCAGTAAATGTTAGGTTGGATTAATCTATAACTCATGGAATGAAATGTAATGGATTCCAAATGGCATTCAACCTTACTAACACTTACCCTGGCTCATTAAGGCAGAGGAAATACATCTGAGCCAAATGATCTATTTGTAAAGACCATTTAGCCATTCAGCCTTTAAGTTTCCCTAGGGCCCTAAATGAACTTGTACTCAGCATAATAACCTACCTAGATAAGAAAACTATTTTTCCAAGTGTTTTTAATTCTCATTTTAATTTCTTTAAATTTAATTCCAATAGAGTTAACAGTAATCCTCATTTTAGAAATGAGAAGAGTTGGAAAGATGAATTGATTTCCTACAATCTCACAGGAAGCAGGCAGAACACTATTGTGGAACCCTCTGTGATTCCAAACTTGATGATTCCAAAGGACTAGTGGTCCTCTGTCCCATTTTGTCTTCAGAGGGTAAAATAAGAACTTTTAGAATCACCCAGCTGGGGCTGAAACCTCATCTCAACCAGCTGTGAAGCACTACTTCAGGGTCTAGGGCATAGTAAGCACCAAATAAATGACAGTTTTTATTATTACCATTAACACACATTTTGGTGATTTCTCAGTCCACTAGAAATTCTAAACAGACTCAGAAATCTTGGAGGACCTTCTTATGACTATCTCTCAGTGTCACTTATGAGATTTCTCTGTCTCGGGGGGAGAACAAATTACCTATCTGTCGCCTCAATGGGAAAAACATAAGGCATAAGTTACTGGTGCTTGTGTTAGGATTAATTTCCCACCCATTAACTACAGAATTTCCTCACTCATAATAAAATGAAACTTTTCTGGGCTCATTGAGGGGAGAATATTATTTGGTTACTGCTATAGATTTGCTAAATTTCGTTAGTTTTAGAATCTAATTTAAGTTGGGCCATTATAAGTTACAGTAGGAACTTCTCAATAGATTATGGGAATTCGATGACTGTGGATGAATAAGAAAATGTGCCAATAAATATAAAACTTAACCCTATAAACCCGAAATGACTTCAGAAATTCTTGCCTCCGGTTGCAGGGGATATTAAAGGACAATTGCCCCCTTCAATGACTTTATGTCTCATCACTGTCCTCACTGTCAAAGGACAGACCTGTATAGAAAGTACCAAGCAAACAGACATGACAGAAAACAAGGTTTTCTGACCCCCCCCCAAAAGGTTACTTAGAGCCATTGTAGACAAGGTTTTATTATGAAAGCTTATTTTAATTTCTGTTGGTTTAATCTAGCTAGACCAAAAGTGATTAGCTTGTAAATGTTTTTAAAAATAAACACAACTGATGATTTAAAAAATTCTTAAAATGTGTGCACAATTTAAAACGTGATATTTAAATTGAAAGCATGCCAATACAGCAAAAGAGAAGACACCCTTCTCCCCAAGGGGAGAAATATTTTATCACTTTAATTGCCAACATGGTTTCTTTGCGATAAAGGTCTCTCCCCAAATATTTAAATAAAAAGCTGAAGAAGAAAGGATGTTAGGGGGAGGGAATTAACATATGATGAGCATCTATTTCATTCCAAGTATTGTGCTTGATGCTAAACACACGAGTGCCTATCATTCTCCCCAAAACCCTCGAGATAGGTTTCCTCACTCTATTCAAAGGGCCTTTGAGCACCCGAGGAACCCAGTAATGGGCCTATGTTCTTCTCACCAATAAACGGCAGTGTTGAGACCTATAAAAAGAAATCAGTGTTGTGATTCAAAATCAAAAACCTCCAGAGCTCAATTCTTCGCCTATTTATCAATGTTCTCATAAGTCAGTCATGAGTGTTTGACCTTAAGAAATTCGTTACATTGATGTGAGCCAGAGATAAGTTGTTTGCCAAATGATTTCCCTCTTCTATACATGGAAGCTTCCAGCTTCCCTTGGAATTGTGCACCCACGTGACTGGAAATAGGCCAAAGGAAAGTGGTGGGCATGATAACCAGCATCCCCAGGCCTGGCCCATCAGAACTTCCCACGTAATCCTCCAGGCTTTCCCATCACCACATCTCCCAACCACATTCAGATGACCTAACAGAGGACCCCAAGGCTCCGTGGGTATTGGAGCAACGAATTGGAAAGAACCTGGGGCTTCCATGACTCCATGAAGCAGAGCTACGATGCCAACTCACGCTGGATTGCTACATGCCTGGAAAACCTTCATTAAATTAAATCTATCAATACATGATAAACAATCTATACTTAACACTTTTATGTAAATGCATCTACTTTTTTCTTGAAAGTATTTATCATGTTATTTATTTTATTATTATAAATATTATTTTATATGATTTTACATTATTTACTCTCTTGTAGGTTTGATGTGCTGGCTAATTCTTTTCTATTACATGAAAATAAAATCAGAACTATTTTTCAAAGTTCGCTGTATAAAAATCTTACGTGCCATATATTGAGATATACTGCTACTCTAATTACTTCTTTGTGCTTGGTCAGGTAGTTGGCCCCCAGTTCCACCAGGACCCTGAATATCCAAAGTGAAAGTTTACGTCGGGATATTCACACACAGGCGCTGTGTCATCCCAATTCAGCAACTGCCCTTCAAGTCCAGAGGGCCCAGGTCAGGAGGATGGAATTGAGCAGTAGTCCCAGAGCAGCTCTGGCTTAAAAGGTAGCGGAAAGCCTCTTGGGGAGAGGCAGAAGAACTGAGGCCATCTGCCTCTCCCGACGGCTCTGACCTCAGCCCTCTGGTTGCTGTGGTTCCCTAGGAACTACTGAGGACTGAATACACAAGAAGGGTGTCCCTTCCTGCCTGCTCTGCATTTGGACAACCAAGCCAGCTATGCTCACTCCCTCCTACGTTACTCAGACCTATACACTCAACTTACATGACATTCGACCAGGCATCTGCCCCAGAACCACATCTCTCTAGCCTGCAAAAAAACCCCTTCTAAGCCCATGACTAATGTTCTGAAAACTAATTCTTCTGAAAACAGAAGAATAAGAACTCATGGAGGACAAGGACCATATCCTAATTATCTCTCATTTCCCAGAAAATCACAGAGCACGTAATAGGCACTAAATGAGCATTGGCCAAACTGAATACCAAGGATTGATCTGTTCAGAGGGAAAAAAAAGAAAAGTTTTCATATCACCTCATAGTGATTCACTTCAAAAGAGAGAATTGCTTTCAGAATTCCACAAAAACAGCTTACAAATTTTCAGGAGGCAAACAAGTGATAACCTAGTTTTCCTTCCTAGAAAGGAAACATGAAGATGTGTTTGAAACCCCACTGTAAAACTCAGATGACTCCCAAGTCTAATAAATTAAGACAGAGTTGGCATTTATAAGGAGTGGGCTCCTACTAAAATTCAACTGCATCTACACACACACACATCACACACATCATATATACACACACATATATACCATACACACACACACATACACACACACACCATACACATACACACATACACGCACAACATACACATATACCACACACACACACACACACACACACACACCCCATATACCCACACCATAAACACACACACACACCACACACCATTACACACCATGCACACACACATGCACGCATGCACACTACCGTTTCATTAAATCAATTAAACCTGCCAGTGTTGGATGGTGATGCTTGGAACTGTCTGATGTTGAAAATCAGTCCACCTAACCAAAACAGAAGGGAAGAGGGAAAGACAGAGATACAGAAAGGCAGAGAGACAGAGAATGAGACAGGGAGAGCTTTTAGTACAAAATATATTTAACATAAAACCTGGTGACTCTCCAGTATGGCAAAGCACTAAGTAATTACTCTAACCCCAGACATCTTTTCTATACAGGCTTTCTGTGCATTCCCTTTCTGTTATTTATGGAAACATGGCGGGGGGAAGGAGATGAACTCTTACCATGGCAACCCTTGCAGAACATGTTACACCTAATACTATCTGTCATTGGTTAGATAGAGAGTAGTTCTCACCAGGAAAAAAAAAATGCATTTGGCTTGATTATATGAGTGTTTAAAACCCATCAGGGAAAACACACAAAGCAATTAGAAGAGCCCTCACTTTGTCCCCTCAAGTGTTGAAACAAAGCTCTGAGGTTTCTATTTCTTTTTAATAAAATCCTCATCTCTCTGTGGAAGAATTGACAAGTTTGTATAATTGACCTTTAAAGTCTTCATGTGATGACCATCTTCTAACATTGCCCTAAGATTGAAGATAATGAGTATGTTTAAGATTTCTTTCCAGTTCTTTTCATCCAAAATGAAAATTTTCCTTCCTCGGTATTTGTTTCCTCTCAGGTGTTTGCACCCAGGTTACCATGGATTTACCTCTGAATCATTAGGTCACTGCTGTCACTGGGCCAGTTCCCTTTCAGCCTCTCTCTCCCCACATACCCCCTTCCCCTCAGCCTGTGGCCTTGTGGTCTTCTAGAGACAAGTAAACACCTATGTTCTCTCTCCTGGTTTCGCTTTTAATTACCTTCTCTGGGCTCTGGCTTCCTGTTTTTTGAGAAGCCTCAAAGAATTGCCTGTGAAATGTAAATACTGTCATGCCACAGGAACATAAACCCCAAGGAGAAGACGCTGGTGGGGTAGCACTGCATCAATGCTGTGGCGTGAGGCAGGCGAGGAGACAAGTTTTCATTTTCAGGTCATCAATCCACAATTGAAATACATGGAGGTTTTTTCCAAAAAGGCCTAGCCTCTAAAAGTGGCCCAAACAGAATGTCACATTTTCAAGGGTTAGATTAATCAGAAACCCTTTGCAGACGTACTCAGGAACATACCTCTGTTTTGATCATTGATAGCATGCATTGATGCATTCAGAAAGCATTTTTGAATGACCGTGTGCTAGGAACTATGCTCAAATACAATAGTGCCTATTAATTTTTACAATCTCAGTTTAGACTTTAATTCCTTTAGAAAACATTCTCTAACTTCTAGGACTGGGTCAGGTATCCTCTGTGTTTCCCTACACCCCAAGATTAATCTTAAAGTAGCACCAATTGTTTTGTAATTAACATCTTTTTGTAATAGGATAAGCTAAGTTAAGTTTCAGGTGCAAATAAACTTCCAAATTTCCATAGCTTAACAAAGCAATCGTTCTCAAATCACGATCCAATGTGAACTGAGTGGGCCCCCATAGCAGTGCACTTACCTAAGAACCCATTAAGGGACCCCTGGCTGCTTCTATCCTCAACTTTCATACTGGGAATTCTCTGCTTCCAGCTAAATGCATAGGAGAAACAGAAGGGGGAAGTTAGGATGAGGAAGATCAAGACCAGAGAGAGGCCACACCCATTCATAACTGCCTCAAAAGAGTTAAGAATTGGCAAGAATTAGTGATACTGACACCATCCAAATTGAGGATGGGAAATGTGGAGGAACATATGGATATTTAGTGAGAAATTTCACACTCTGCCCCTATATGCAAAATTAAATTGTAAACTCTTTGAGGAGAGAGACTGGTTATGTGAGAATGTTTTAGCATTGACAGCATGTTTGTAACTCCCAATAGGAGTTAACCAACAGACACAGAAAAATCCAAGAAGACCGATGTATAAGCTCATTATTAATAAAAGAGTTCAGACTTTTTTCTTGACACAATAACAACTTGTGATCTTAAATTCACTTTTATTGCTAATATGCCAGCAAGAAACAAATGTAACATGTAAGTTTTTAAAAAGACAGATATTTACAAAGGAAGAAAAACTGTAAGCGTGTGAGGGTATAAAATGATCCCTTCGCTTTGGTCCCTTCGCCTTGGCAATTTCTTATAAAGTTATACATCTACCTATGACTTAGCCATGCTGTCCCAGGTATTTACCCCAGAGAAAGAAAGACAAAAGACATCTACCCACAAAGAGAACTGCATGATTCTCTTAAGAATTCTTAAGAGATTTGCTCATAACAGGCAAAAACTGGAAACAACCCAAATGTCTCTAAATACACTATAATATCACCATAGAATATTACATACCATAAAACCAAATGAAATAAAGGCTGCTCGTGCAACAGCATGAAAGAACCCCCAACACATCATGTTGAAGATGAGCCAGACACAAAAGAGTGCAGACTGTACACAACCCAACTTACATGAAGCCCATGAAGACGCAAAACTAATGACATAAATCTGAAAGTACTTATCTTTGTGGTAAGTGAAAATTCTATGGTAAAGGTCATTTATAAAACTGTGTAGGGTAGTGAAAATGATGTAGATGTTGTTTGGGATATACATAGGTTTATACAACTATCAAAATTTCTCAAATTGAACACTTCAGATGCATGAATTTTATTTTACTTAAATAATACTTCATTATGACAGCAAGGAAAACACCTGTAAGTAAATGTTTGGAGATGTTCAAAACTGTTCAAAAAAACTTGTCAAACTTTTTTGGAAACCTTAATGAAAATACACATCATACCCACGGAGAGGAAGTCTCAATCTCATAAAAGTAATAGTTCTCATTAAATAAATCTACATGTTCTATCAAATTGTATTCAAAGTCTCAACACATGTTTGTGTGTATGTGTGAGTGTGTGTGTGTATGATCACCTCGATAGCGGATTACAGAATTTATATAGAAGAATACAGAGCCTAGCCTAGCCTAGCCATGATAACCTTGGAATGTGATCACAGGAGGATGAGTAGAAATATGATGAAAAATAGAAAGATCTAATTTATCAGATAGTAAGGCATACTATATAGATACAATATCTAAAACAATGTATATTGAAGCAGATATAATAAACAGACCAATAGAATGGGGAAAAACCTTCCTCAGAGTAATAACTAATATAATCCTCACTCTCCAGCATAATCGGAATTCCTCTATTGAAAAATTTGCATTTATACACAAATGTGTTTGTATTTTTTCTATCCTTAGAAAAGTTATTTTAACCACACTCATCCCTCTTTGTTAAACCACTTTATTTTGAGGTATGATTGACATACAAAAGGCTGTACATATTTAATGTATACAACTTGATGAGGTTGGAGATAATTGTACATGTGGTGAAATCATCTCCAAAATCTATGCCATAAATGTGTCCATCACCTCTAAAAATTTCTTTCCATCCTCTTTATTGTTAATTTTTTGAGATAAGAACAAAAGATCCACTCAGAAAGTTTTTAAGTATGCAATACAGTATTGTTTTCTGTAGGCATTGTGCTATACACAATTTCTAGGACTTACTCATCTTGTATAACTAAAACTTAGTACCTTTTAACTAGTATCTCCTTGTCTTCCCCTCCCCCTAATCCCTGGAAACCACTATTCCACTCTGTGTTTCTATATGTTTCTATTTTAGATTCCTCATATGAGTGGTATCATTTAGTATTTGTCCTTCTATGTCTGGATTATTTCATTTACCATAATGTCCCCCAGATTCATCCACAGTAAGGCTGAACACTATTCCATTGGATGTATATACCACATTTTCTTTATTCATTCATTCATCAGTGGACATTTTGGTTGCTTCCTTGTCTTGGCTATTGTGAATAATGCTAGACTGAACACGAAAGTGCAAATATGTCTTCGAGATTCTGATTTCAATTCCTTTGGATAAATACCAAGAAGTGGGATTGCTGAGTGATAAGGTAGTTCTATTTTTTATTTTTTAGGACCCTCCACAGTGTTTTCATAGTTGCTGCACCAATTTACCTTCCCACTAGCAGTGCACAAGGCTTCCCTCATTTCTTCACCCTCATTTGCAGCAAAACGCCTTGAAAAAGAGTTTTCTGGAATTACCATCTCCATTTTCCCTCTTCCCATTCTCTTAAAATGTCTTAAAAATCAATTCCTCACTCCCATCCATCCACGGAAAAGGTCCATCAAGGTCAACAATGATCCAAATTGATCTTTTCAGCAGAGAGTTTTCTCTCATTTTTACAATTACTTTCTCTTTCTCGGCTTCCAAGTCAGTACACTCCCTTCATTTTCCCACTTCCTCGCTGACTATTCCTTCTCAGTCTCCTTTCTGAGTTTCTGGTCTTCTCCCTTACATCTTAATTTTGAAGTAGCCCAGAGTACAATTCTCATTTCAATTCCCTATTTATACTTAAACCCTTTGTGATCATACCCAATCCCACAGCATTAAATGCCATCCATACACCATGACTTTCAAGTGTTAAGTCTCCAGCCCGCTCCTTTCTCTCAAACTCGACACATATATACAACTGTCTCCTCAACAACTTCACCTGGAGTTCTAATAGTTCTGTGAAACTAAAAAAAATAAATACACTCCTGACCTTCTGCCCAAACTGCTAAACATATAATTCCCCACGTTAGTTGCTCCATTCTTGCAATTGTTCAAGTAAAAATACGTGAAGTCTTTGATACTTTTCTTTCTTTAAATCCACAAACGCACAACAGAAGGCCCTATTTTCTCAACCACTTGCATTGCTACCACAATGATGTGAGATACCATTTCTTTCTGACTTACTAGCAGAAACCTTGTAACAGGTTGCATTGAGCAAACAGGTTAACTGCTATAAAAAACAATCCCCTACTATGAATGACCTAACACAATAAAAGTTGATATATATCTCATGCAAAGTTCAAAGTGGATGCCCCTGGTCTGGTGGTTCTCCCAGGATACTCTGTTCCTAGCTGTACTGTGGAAAACCCCAGACCTCTTTCATCTGATGGTTCTACAATTTCTAAGGCTTCAGTACTGCTACCGGAAGTGACATAATCACCTGTGGTTACACTGCGTTGGACAGAACCCAATACATGGTAAAGTCACCTGAAAGGGATCCCGGAAAATGTAGAAGAACACACAGCACAGAACGTCCACCACAAAAGCCTTCCCACACATGTGCTTGTCTCTCTACATCTATTCTCAACACAGCAGCCAGAACAATCTTCTTAAAACAAAAGTTAGCTCATGTCACTTCTCCATTTGTAATCTTACAGGACAGACCATTTTACTCAGACTTGAAGCCAAAGATCCTAACAGTTGCCCAAGGATCTGCAATTCCAGAAACCCCCATTAGTCCTCTCATCCCACTTTCTACTTCACCCAGGTCCAGCCACATTGGATTCATATTGTTCCTCAGATATGCCAGGCACGCTCCTAGCTCAGGGCTTTGGTCTATGTGGGTCTTTTGCCTGGGATACTCTTCAGATATCTGCATGGATATGTCCCTAATCTATTTCAAGTCTTTGCTCATACGCCCTCATGTTAATGAGACCAACTCTGAACATCCTATCTATTGCTGCTACAACATGTCCACCCCCTTCCTGGAACTCCAACTCTTATTCCTTATCTGGCAGCCCTAACTCTTATCTCTCCCATTTTCCTCCCTGACTGGCACTCCTAACCTTCTTCCCCTTCCTAAGATGTGTGTGTTCTCTCTCAATCTACCAGAACATGAACACCTAGTTAGTGATTCTTTATCTTTGGCATACTAATAACACCTTGAATGGTGGCTAGATTATAATAGAAGCTCAGTCAATATATAGTTTTAAATGAGTAAGTCATTTCTCACTACCACCTAACTTAATAGGTATAATTATTATCACCCCATTTTACAGGTGAGAAACTGAGGCACAGAGAAATGTAACCATGTGCAAAGTTACTTTGCTAGTGAACATCTGGGAAGTGGTGGGGCTGAGCTTCAATTTCTGGTAGTCTGGCTGGAGGGTCCGTGTATACAACCACTAAACTCATCTGTTTCTCCATTTGATACCCCTGGAACTATTCTGATCCATACTGCAACCTCATGAGTTAGGTACGATTAGTAGATATATTTATCTGACAGATGAGGAAACTGAGGCAAAGTTAGACTAACTTGCTCAATGCCACACAGTGAGAGCTAGAGCCAGGTTTGACTGAGACATTTTTGTCTCTAAAACTTTGCTCCTAAGTACTATGTATATGATTTTAAGAATTCTATTGCATGAAATCACCTCTAGATAGAAATAATAAATCTCTCCTTTACTGTTATAAAAACAAATCACAAGGTCTGCTTCAGGGCTGATTTTTTAAAGTGCTGCAAGTATCATTTTACTGAGTGAACGCACAACCACATCATATCGTACTGCCTACCCCCAACCATCTAATTACTTAATGCTCATAAAGCCTAAACTGCTGACCCAAATCCTGTGGTCTTTCCTCTCCATGTGGTAAGTTCTCAATCAACTGGATGTTCATATGGGTTTAATTCAATGGTTTTACTGACCTGGACTATTTCCCAACTGAGTTCACCTAAGTACCACTGAGGATTGCCATCTGAACAGGTTTTAATCAATCTAGAACAGGTTTTAATCAATCTAGTTTCTATGTGTGGGAGCCTTACAGTAAACTCATTTGGTATTTACAGCATGAGAATGAGGATTTGAGTCAGTTTGTGGAGCCCAGGGCCCATCTACCAACAGTGGCACTGATTTGTCAAGAAGAATAAACGACTGGTTGTGCCCCTAAATTCTGCTTCTCAAATGGATATTCTGACTAGTATCTCCTTTTTGCAGCTGCTATTAAAGGTAAAGGTATCTAGATATCAAAGCATATACACAAACACTTAAAACTTCCTACAGATTCATGGTTGGACCTCATCTACATGTGCTCTTGGGTTAATGATGGGTCTTATATTATCATTTAGTTACTCTGAGTAGAAGGACATCTAAATTGTTTCAGCCCTGAAAGGGAGCCTGTGTTGATGGGTCTTCCAGGTAGTTGCTCAGGGATTCTATGAGTGGCCACTCAAGATTGACTCTTTGTATAAAACCCTGAGAATGCACTACTTGCCCACCTGAGCTCTTGTACTTGGTCATCTCTTACTCTCTGTGTGGTTGCTTCTCTGCTAGAGAAATTCCTTTGTCTAATTCTATGTGATTCCATAAATCATGCTGCCCCACCTTCATATGGACAAAGGTGGGCATGTAATACATACTGCTGGTCAGAAGGGCTGGACACAAGGGCTGATACATAGGGGTGAGCCTGCAACCTAAGTGGTATTTGAAGACGAAAGAATAGGTGAGGAGTGGAGAGGCATTTCACAATAAATATTATTTGTCCATTGCTGCATATTTCTCCAAAACTCAGCAGCATAAACAACACACATCTCAGAATTTCTGTATACCACAGATTTGGGTGTGCTTCAGCTGGATTACCCAGCTCAGGGTCTCTCAGAAGACTGGAATCAAGTGTCAGCCAGGGACTCATTCATCTTGAGCCTCCCTAAAGGAATATATGCTTCCAAGTTCTCTCATTGATTGTTGGCAGGGTTTAATTCTCAGGGACTTTAGGACAAGGAACTCAGTTCCACACTGACTGTTGGTCAAAGACCACCTTCAGTTTCGTGCCACTTTGGCCTCTCCATATGAAACTGGCTTCCCCAGAGTGAGCAAGTAAGAAGTCAAGAAAGGTATCACCCACCACAGAGAGAGTGCTGGAAAGACAAAAGTTACAGCCTTTTGTAACTGAATCTAGGAAGTAATAGCCCATCACCTTTAGCATATTAAATTTATTTAAACCAAGTCACTAGGACCAGCCTATACTCAAGGGAAGGGGATTATCAAGGGCATGATGATCAGAAGATGGCTATTAGCCAGATTCATTTTGGAAGGCTGGTTACCACAACAATGTGTCTATATATTTGTTCCCTAAGCTGATACTAATTCACTTGGGACAAATTAGAAAAAGTATCCCTCCCCGCTTCCACAGATCAGATGCAACCCAGATGTACCCCATGTCAGGAAAAAAAGCACCCCTTACTTAGAGAAGGCATCCTTGAGCCAGAGATCATGGCTTGGCCTACAGAGACCATCTCTGAGGAGTGCACACACTATCATACTGCAAGTAGCAGCTCTGTGTACATTACTGCTTTATTTTCTGTCCAAATCAATTCTGTGTCAAATAATGCTACTTTGGAAGTAAGGACTAGCCTGTCCTGTTTGAGAAGAGTGAAGGTTTGGGAAAAGACTACAGTCAATGTCATATCATTCATTAAATGAGATACTGTAAGTAACATCTCTGAAACTGAGTTGCTAGCTCTCAAGTACTAAGCAAATGTAAGGACATATCTAGTCTGGTGAATCCGACCAACATATCCCATCCAGTAGCAACACTTCATTTGGAACACCCAATAAATGAACTCGGATTCCCATGCCACTTTTAGTCGGCAAAGTTTCATTGAGCACCATTTTGTATCAGGCACTTTCAGGCATAGGAAGTCATGATGCCAAATAATAGTGTCATATATGTGTTAGCCATTCACACAGGTGGTATTTAATTTGACACCTACATGGACTCAAATGCTCCTACATTTCTCCAACTCCAAACCATCTCCCCAAAATCCTCAATGGAGAAGAGCTAACTCAGTGTCTATGTGCCATATGCTATGCTGTGTAGTCTATCTTTGTTGAGCCAATGAATAAGAAAATATAGATAAACTAATAGGCTAACTTTCTGGAGCAACTATCTCTCACGTAGTAGTTAGTGTCCAAGATGCTTTCGTCTTGTAGCTCCGTCTCAAAACAAGGCCTCTTTCAGATTTCTTAGAGGAAAAAGAGGTGGAAAATTTTTGCTGTGGCATTTCACTGCTTTGATCTGGAAGTGATCTGCATCACTTCTGTTCATAACTCATTGTCCAAAATTATTCATATGACCTGACCAAACTCCTAAGGGGCTGAAAGGTGTGGTCTTCTGTGGTCCAGAAGGATATGGTAAACTCTAATAACATCCCCTACCACATTCACATTATCTCTCTATAAATGATGCTGCTAGGTCTCAGAGGGTGTAGGCAGTATTTCCGAGACTATCCAGAAAAGTCTGGATTAGAATTGCTGTCAGTCTGGCTCCAAAACATATGCTTTGTTTTGTTTTGCTTACTACCACAGCATCCTACCACTTGGTGGAACCATTCCTTTGGGAATTACCTTACGAAGGTATTAATTTCCAAATTACATGCATTAAACAGGACACTATTACTGCCTTACTTCAACCCTATCCTAAAGGAATGAGCTCTCTCTTATATCTGAATATCTCTCACCTAGACTTTACCTTTCCTGTGTCATTTTACATCTTCCACCTACCCAAAAGACCATCTGAAAATTCTGTGTGTGTAGCTCTAAAGCTCTATGCACATACAGCTGTTACTTGAGAGAGCCATTTTTTTTTCCATCCTGTCTTTAAACATATTTGCTTTCAGAGAAGACTTCAATGTCCATCCTGTGTCATTAATAGTCACAGAAAGAAAGCATTTCATCTTCCAATCATCCCTGCATTCCTCCATCAGACATGTCTAAGTAGTACCTAGAGGAGGAAAGCACCATCTGAGAAGGGAGGAACCATTAATGGCTGGGGCAGTATCTAATGTCTTCCCTGAAAAGCCATGAGACTGCAGATCTGACTTGGTTTTTGTCTCTCTTACTGACCTTGTATATCTGACTTAAGAAACACACAAACAAAACCTTAGTAGAAAAATATAGGAGCCTAATTAAGCAAGAAAAAGACTGAGTTGTCAGAGTAGAGGTTTGCTAATATGTTGTGCCAGCCACAAAGACATTTTAGCAATGTGAATGGTCATGAAATTTTCAGTCTCCTAGAGCAGGCAAAACATGTAAAAACTGATACCTCAAAAAATAAGCTGTGTCATGAGACAAGTCCACGCAAATACATTTAAATTTGCAGAGAAGAAAGAGACCATGTCCCGCTGAGATCACCAGTGAGGGCCTCATGAGGAAAGCTGCATTTGATAATAACAGTAGTAATAATATAAGTAAAATCAAGTTAATGCTAACTGAATACTTACCTCATACCAGGCATTTTCCTCAGTGCTTTATATTTATTAACACATTTAGACCTTAGAATGATTTTAGGAGATATTCATTCATTTGCCAGATATTTATTGAGCCCCTACTGTATGGCAAGCAGAGTTCTATTAGCTGAGGTTACAGCAAAGAGCAGGACAGAAAGCATTACTGCTGCCTTGAAGGTTACTTTCTACTGAGAGCTATCACTCGAATCTCCATTTTCCAGGAAACTGAGGTGTGAGGAAGTTAAACACCCTGCCAAAGGTCACACACATTTTTAGTATCCAAGTCAGGATTTGCTTGCAGTCTGTAAACCATAGAGCATGCTTAACCACTCTGCTCTTCCAACATGGGTGATAGGGTGAGAATAATTAAAATAACAATAATGTCAACTGACATTTAGCATTTGGTTGGGCATTTAGCATATGGCAAGTGCTATGCAACCTTATATGGGTTATTTCATTTATTCCTCAAAATAATCCTATGAGTGCAGTAACTGGAATAATAATGACTTGGTAAGAGCCTGTGCTCTATTATCTGACCACCATATTTTAAATGCTAGCACTTCCTAGTATTTAGCTGTGTTGCCTATTCTTCAATTTCCTCAACTGCAAACTGGGTGACACACGTAGCCAGCACCAAAGATACTGAGGCTGTTGCCATCGTGTTTTTATTTGCCTCTGCCTCCTATATTGCCTCTTTGGAGTCAGGGGCATGTCTCAGTACTACTCACTGTGTCCCACACTGCCTGACACATTGGAACTCTTCAGTAAATACTGAATGAGTTAGAGATTGGTAGAATCAGGGACTTTGACCTTGTGGAATAATTTTCATGAATCAAAATGTATGGCATGAGCCATATGATTTCAAGAATTTCAACATTCCAGAAACTACCCTAGAAACCACAACATATTGGACAGATCACCCTTCCTCAATATAGGAAATTCACCATAAGCCACGGTAAGCACCTGTGGCTGCATGGAAGGCCCTGGATACCCAAAGGAAATAGGTGTGTAGTGCAGGCCAAAGGGACACAACTTGTTCTCTTTCCCTGCTAGCTTGAGTCTGGGCCCAATTGCAAAGAAATTGGATCAGACAGTAACTTCAAGATGTACAAGTTTTCCTAGCATAAGAAAGCGTACCCTGCAGCAGAAATCCAACCAGAAGCTGCATTTGTGGGTGATAATGCAAGCCATATCCTGATGTTCTAAACACATTATTAAATCCTCTGCAATTACAGGAATCTACTGCTAAGAGTTGCAGCTAAGCCACTTTCAAAGTTGGCATGAAACCGAGAAATGAAGAACTCAGGCTCCATCCATTTTCTTTTTCTACTAATGAATACTCCTTTTGTTCCAAAGTCTCCCAAGTGACTCCCTTGACAATACAGGTAATTAATGGACCATTCTTCTTGATTCAGATACTGTTGAAAATGTAAGAGGACTTGATAATTGAATCTGCATCCAAACTTTCCCATTATCTAAGTGACTAATAAATGTACATTAAATTAATAACAATTTTTTTTCTAGGAACTTCTTCACAGCTAATTGATAATGCTCATTCAACAAAACAGAAAATGGAGGCAGAGAAGTCTTTTTTTTTTAATTTTTTTTTTTAACGTTTATTTTATTTTTGAGACAGAGAGAGACAGAGCATGAACGGGGGAGGGGCAGAGAGAGAGGGAGACACAGAATCGGAAGCAGGCTCCAGGCTCTGAGCCATCAGCCCAGAGCCCGACGTGGGGCTCGAACTCATGGACCGTGAGATCGTGACCTGAGCTGAAGTCGGACGCTTAACCGACTGAGCCACCCAGGCACCCCAAGAGAAGTCTTGACAATAAGACTGGAGCAGAAATTTCCCTTGATTCTTTTTAAAATGAGATTTGAAATCGGACTTCATTAAAATCAGCAAGACTTAGGTCCATCATTAGGCTCTCAAAAAGTCAGAAATAAATAAGTAACACAAGTGCTTCAGAACATTGTTTTCAAATTATTTAAGCCTAAGTTCTGTTTTCTTTTGTTTTTTAACTCTAATGTAAAGACTTGGGATAGGGTAACTTTCAGAGTCAATAATAATAATACTATTTAATGCTTCTGGTATTATTGAATTTTAAAAAGATCTTCAAGCGTGCCTGGGTGGCTCAGTCAGTTAAGCATCCAATTCTCGATTTCGGCTCCAGTCATGATCTCATGTTTAGTGAGATCAAGCTCCACATTGGGCTCTGCACTGACAGCATGGAGGCTGCTTGGGATTCTCTCTTTCCATCTCTACCTGCCCCTCCCCCACTCATTCATGTGCACACTATCTCTGTCAAAATAAATAAAGAAACATTTTAAAATTTTTGTTGAAAAGATTTTCAATTATCTATCAACCATCTTTAGGACACCTCAACAATAAAAATTAAAATATGTTTGGCTCTAATTTTTGGAGTATTGCAAAATGATAGTCTAGGAGTCACAAATGTTTGAACCATACAGAAACTTACCTTTTCTGGAAATGGTCTTAGTGAATGTTAGGTAGTGTTCCTTCCGTCTCCCAAAGGAACTTCTCCAATGACTCCATATGCACAAGGCAGAGTTAATACCTCATGTAGAAGATGCTACAGATGAAGAATTCCTCAAATAGAAAGTTCTTTTCCTGAGAGCTCCAGTGGCATCTTACTGCATTCAAGTCAAGTGCAGAAAAGATTACCATAGATTTGGCAACTGTTCACACTAAAGTATCCCAAATATTGCACTATTTGGTAAGATATAAGATGAGCAATAAATGACTGTTCATAAACAAAATGTCAGCTGCTATTTCATGTTTTTTCACAGCAGTGTGGACAACTTATGGGTCAAACAGAGAAGGAGCTGAGAAAAGTCTTTCTGAGAGCTGTAGCCGGAATTACAGAGGATGTACCTCAGGTCTGTTTCCCAGGAGAAGGGAGAGAGAATTAAAGAGACTAGAAAAAAAAAGACAGTGTTTTGGGAGAACAGCAAGTTGACTGGTGTTTCAAAATATTCAAGGATTCAGAAATTGTGGCATGTAAGAAAGAAGTGTTCTGAATACCTTGATAAGAAATGAGTAGAGCAAGTTTTCTTAAATACTAGTGTCCCATAAGATATTAATGAGCATTCCTCAGAAACTATAGGTTTTTATAGTCAAATAAGCTTGGGAAATGGTAAATGCTACATTCCCCATTTTGGAGATTCATCTATTTAACATGGTTCAACCTAACATTTTCTAACTCATTTTATCAAGGAACAAATCTGCCTCCCTCCCCATACACATACCCCTTCCTCCCTTTTTTCTTTCCTTCCTTCCTTCCTTCCTTCCTTCCTTCCTTCCTTCCTTCCTTCCTCATTCTTCTGTCCTTCTTTTAATTATCTTTTCTGGATACCCATTAACCTCTACCACTATGTACAACAGTGAGTCATTGCAGGCTTTTGATGAGAAGAATGACATCACCAAATTTGCATCTGGAGTACATGAAAGGTGGATTGGAATAGGGCAAGACTAGAGGCAGAGAGACCACAGCATTAGATGTGAAGAATTGATAAGACGTGGGTTGGATGGCCCCACAGAGTGGTCAAAGTGAAAAGAAGAGAACAACAGTAGTAACTCTGATGCCTCCACCATCTATTACTGGTGATGACTTTAAGATAGAAAACAGAAGGAGTCAGTTCAGGAGAGAAGATGCATTGTTTAGCTTTGGAAATTTGTGGTTTCTGTGGCACATTTCTGGGGAGATGTCTAGGAAGCAGTTCAGGATGTACAGGAAGGATTCAGAAGAGCATCTGGGATATGGTGTTAGGAGTCATCAATATTTAATTGATTTGTGAAGCAATGCAAATGTTAAACTTTTAAAGCAAAATATTATGTTAAGGTTAATTTTTAGTATGGATTTCAATCTACTGCAATCCACAACTTGCAGAGTCTATTATTAACTTGTAAAAGAATGAGAATGCTAGGTAGCAAATGACGCCTACAAGTCAGAAAACTTGGGTTTCAGCTCCCCTGAGAATCCAAGATTTACAAAGTTGAAAGAGGTAGATCACTTAGCTCCCTGGTGGCTGTATCTATCATGTGCCAAGGCAACCGGCTGATCATTGAAAACATTCAGTGTAGCCAGTTATCAGGCATAAGAGGGACATGAGTAAATCTCAACTTGTAAAATTTCTAAACCCAATCGTTTTTGTAATTAGAAATCATTACCTTTACCCAGTTCCCTCCACCTGAAATTCTCCACAACTTGTTTGTCTCCTAGATAAAACTAAATCATCTGTAAGTTCCAGATGAAGGTCCATGCCCTCCACAAAGCATTTTCCAGCTGTCTTCACCAACACTAAAGTTAAAATAAACCACTCTTTTTCAGAGCTGTGATGCTTCAAAACTATCTGTTAGGGAATGTAATACACCACACTATTACTAGATGGGCTCATGTCTTTCCTCCAGATTACACTGTGTGCTCCTCTAAGGTAAATCTTGTTTATCTCTAATTCCCTTCCCTTTACCCTTTTTGCCTGGTACCTTGTAAAGTGCCATTCAGCTCCTGTTGAATGCAGAACGAATACATTTGAACAAATGTGTATATGCATTATGAAATATATGAAGGCAAGAATGAAAGAACAATGCATGCGTAAATGAAGAAATAAAAGGAAGATCTACACCAGCCCCTCTATACCAGGATGCTGACATTGGTTCACCTGGTTTGTTGAAATTTGCTCTTTAGGAAAACTGAGAAGTCAGGATTCTGAAGTATTTCATATGGGGTTTTAGGCAATTCATAACAGTCAACATTCACATTGGTACAGGGAAACTCCACTTATTTCACTGGATCCACACAGAGACAGCCATTGAATTTCTGGTTAGAAAGCTGAGGGGTAAGTCATCTCGGACAAGTTCCAGATGAAGAAAGCGGGAAAAACTGTTTACATGGTAATAATTTTTGTTCAAAACATCACATTGAAAGTGGAAAGGCCAAAACCAGGGGAAAATATCAGACACTGGCAAAAAAATATTATGAAGGCTGATTATGTAAACCTTGTCTTATTTGAAAGGTAAAGACTGTAATCCACATATCAAGTTCAAATTTCCTGTTTAAATATTGTTAGTTTGAATGTTAATCTGAGTTCCATGTTTGATTGCAGGGATCAGGGCTGCAAATATTGATTACCATGAAATGAAAGCAGAAATTCATTTCTGAAAAGGAAGCTGAGGAGTGCATTTATATGAAACCAAGTAATAAATAATACCTTGGGATTCTGACTCATTCCCAAACCAGAGTGTAATTATTTCCTCTTTCACCGTGCTTCCTCAGCCTCCTTTCAGTTGACTGAATGCACATCCCATATCTGGGCACATTTACAAAAGCTAAAACAAACAATCCAAGTAGCCAAACACCATGGCAACAGACCCAAACTTGACACCACTAACTCACAACAATAAATCTCCATAGATTTCAGAGCCACCATCAGATCCCCTGCTTTGTCCTCCCATTACAAAGCCTCACTTTCCCAATGAACTATAGGGAGTCACTGTTTTCATGCCATGACTCCTAATAATTGCCAAACCCAAGCTGTGACAGACAGTAAGGGGAAAAGCTCATAACAGAGAATCCCCAGCTGAGCAAAACCTGCTCCCCTGAACACAGTTTGCTTTTGAGAACAGTCAGAATGATCAGGTTATAGTTGGGAGACACAATCTTGCAGAAAGTTAATGAGCTAAACACTTCATGGTGTGAGAGTCGCTTGACCCTAATGTTATTCTTCCTTTGACAAATCTCCAGGACACCGAGTATGTGGATTCACTATATATTTCTACATGATCTGGTTGTGACATCATATTTGTACATAGGTTTTTTCATATATGACTGATACACTAAGTTTGAAAGGAAGGGGAGAACTGAGGCAGAAATCTTGATGTGGGTCAATGGACAAATAATTTCATGTGAACACAAAACAGAAATCAGGTCAAATGTATACTGATACTTTCCTTGAAGCAGTCAAGCGCCTTAAATTCTCCTCTGCTTTGTCCGTATACAAAGAGCCCAAATGTTGCATAGACACAATAGAAGGGCACAAGCAGAGCTTAGTAATATCCACTTCAATGGGCCCCAAATGATAGTAAGTAGATGGATAAAGGCTACGACAAAGTTTTCACCACACCAAGGAAAAGAAATAGACAATAAAGAGGATAAAGTGAAGTTTTCAGAAATTAAATGACTCATCTCAATTCCGAAATTATGTCCTCTGTATTTTATTAGTGTTAAAATATCCTCTTATTTATAATATGATGGTAGGGGCAAAAAATATTATATTTTTATTTAGTTCTATTTTTGTTGTTCTTTTTTTTATTTGGAAAAATTAAAAAGAAAAATAGCGGCTCTCGAATGTAATTAAAAACATATATCATTTTATGAAATAAAAATGGAGAAAAGTATGGAGAATGATGTAATACATGCTTATGTTTCTCAGACCTTCGATTAATGATCAACAATGTGTCATTTGGTATAGTTTTGTGTTTTACATAATTAAGCAGCTCAGATTAAGCTGGAGTCCCCTTGACCTCCAATCTCAGTGGCCTACAATTTTAGGTAGTAGGAGCAGGACTAGATTTTTAGCTCCAGGTTCCCTTCCATTACTCCAAGTGGTTCCTTGTAATCAGAGAAGTCCTTGGACAAGTGGTAAATGATGCTCCGAAGAAACATCTCACGTGTGGATGTTCGAAGGAATGCAAAGGACCTGACCAATAAGTGAAAATGAGAAACAAAATCAAGCATTTACATCATAAACTGTAGTCTCTAGGGGCGCCTGGGTGGCTCAGTCAGTTAAGCGCCTGACTTTGGCTCACATCATGATATCATCACTCTTGAGTTCGAGCCTCGTGTCTGGCTCTGTGCTGACAGCTCAGAGCCTGGAGCCTGCTTCAGATTCTGTGTCTCCCTCTTTCTCTGCATGCCCCCCTCAAAAATAAGTAAAAGTAAAACAATTTTTTTAAATAAATTGTAGTCTCTGTTCCATTAGGGTCTTATAGTTAATTCCCAAATCTTAGGCAGAGCAGATACAGCTCAAGAGACAAATTTTCACATTCCTTTAAAACTATAAATGTCATACATAATCTCATTGTTATTGGAACAAATATAACACCATTAAGACAATTTTGGAATCTGTTCACTCCTCCTCAATAATGTGCATGACTTTGGGCAAATTAATTATCATTTTTGAGCTTTAACTTCTTTATCTTTAAAATGAGAATTATAATACCTACCAAAAAATTAAATTTCTTGTTGAAGGATTAAATGAAATAATGTAAGTAAGCACATTTAGCACTGTGCTCAAGAAACACTACCAATTATTGCTATTAGTATGGTTTTTCTTCTACGGAGGTTACATGCTAATCCTAAAGGTTTTGAGTCTGTTACGTCTTTCAACCGCTGTGTTCTATTCCCCAGCCTCCATCAAGGCTTCCTAACACACACCAGTTGCCAGGAATCTTTCCTAAACCTTCAATACAGAGAATTTATCTTCTTATGTGCAAATCTTATAATCCAAATGACTGTATTTTGCATATATAGCGGGTGATCTCTGGACTGAGATCTACTTGGGAAGTTAAGGCATAAGCAATTTAATATATCAGGCAAGAGATAAATATATGAATATCCAATATGCAAGATGCCATATACAAAAGAAAGAGAAAATCTCTGAAAGTGTTTCACGATACGGGTCAAATAAATGGTATGAGAAATGTGCTTTGGTTTCAACAGATATTAAGAGTCTGGAATGACTGTGGAAAATTCTGTAGTGAGGAGTCCAGTGCTTGGCCATTAGGGATGGGTAGAATTTGGTTTGGCTGACACGAGGATGGCTACATGAGTAAAATCAATGAATAAAGGACCTGGATTAACCCAGAGAAACTGGAGTAGTACAAAGTGATTGCAAATAAATCTCAATTTTATGTAGTTAGATTGAGGCCAGGAAGTGGAAATATCAAAGTTCCCAGCCACCCAGTACTTCTGGGAAGGTGCCATTTGGCAGAAATTTCCTCAACTCTGCTTTGTGAAATATTTCACGCCCACCTCTATTAGTTCCCCTTAGGGCAATTGTAGTATTCTTTTTCAACTTTTTAACTTGAGGGTTTTTTTCTTTTCTCCAAATTTGGCTTCTCATGATTTTTTGCTTTCCTGTTTCCTGTTAGTCTCTGACCTGCCTACCACCCTCTCCTAATGTAATATTTCCTTGTAACATCTAAACTATGCCCAGTATGGGACCTCTTCTTCCTCTGTCTCTAGATGCAGCCAAGACAAACGCTCTGTTTCTGACACCATTAAACCTGTTCCCAGGACTGTGAGAATCTGTACCTGCCCGGCCAAAAAATGGAGGTTTTAACCTCTAAGCAGAGGGGAGCCATTGAAAGTTGAGGAGGGGGAGGGGAAATTATGTCAGAAAACAGTTGTTGATCTTTTTGGGTCAATGGGATTTCAAACACTAGAATCTCTGGTAGCCATCTTAGAAAAGTTAAAAGGTGGCAAACATTACTAACCACATCAATAAAAATTTGGCTCAGTCAGCGTGATGCCTAAGCAATCACTGTGTATCATTCTGCGTGTACCATTCACTCAACCACCAGTCATTCTCTGCCTTTAAAAAAAAAAAAGGTTTTCTGCATTAATCAGTCTTTCATATTCTTGTAAGGTGAGGTTCTCACACAAATGTTAACTTGGAGCCAATTTAATGCTCTGTCTCTCAACTGTAGCAGCTGCCTCACTGGGCAGCCCACTCAGCTACATTCCCTACTTGACAGAGACAGCCCCATAATAATTTGAAAAATAAACAAGTGCTGTGAAAATCCATGTTAAATACTATTCAAAGTTGGCAGCTCACCTGTGAAGGTCTGAGGCCCATTTGCATACCATGACATTCCAGTGGTAAGGCCCTGGTACGGAATCTAAAAGGCAACTTCGTACTTGGGACATGAACTCCTTCCAAAGCATAGCACCAATAATTACTCAACCAGTCTCTATTTAAATATTTCTGGGTAGTTTCTCCGAAATCATATTTGAGATATTCAATTTGTAAAAAGTTTTGTCTTGTGTTGAATCGAGGTCTGCTGTTATCCACTGGTCCTAATCTTTTTTTGTTGTTGTTGTTCAGAATTAACAGAATAAATCTTACTCAGAAGCAGACGTGAAGTAAGGATTTTTGTGCCAGTGATTTATTACGGAGGTGCTTCCACAAGAACTTGTCAGGGAGTGGGAGAAGGAGGCAGAAAAGGGAAGATTCGAGTAAAGGTGCAATGACAAAGTCCCTTGGAGGGTGGCTTTGGCCCGACTCTGCAAGGGAGATGTCTAGAATAAAAATGACACCTCCTAAATTTTTTCCTACTTGGGGCAAGGAAGCTGTGCTTTCTCACTCCAACATGAATTAGTCAATGACTAAAAAGCCACTCTGAGGACCTAAACCTTTTGCATATTTGTCCTTCTGTGTCTGTGGGCAAAGCAGCTGAGCACCCTGAGAACAGTCCCCTGAAGGAAGATGTCAGGTGTGAGCCTTTGAAAAACAAAGAACATGGAAGCCAGAGGCAGAGATGACAGAAATGATAAAGGGATCTGAACACATCAAAACGGAGACCAAGAGTCCACTACACCCTTCTTCCTTGTGAAAGCCCTTAATGCCACTGTAGACAGTCTTCACTTCTTCTCCAAGTCTCCTTGTGTTTCTATTAAACCTTCCTGGTTCTTTTGACCCCAAGTTTGCATCCAAACCTTGTGAGAACTGAGTAATACTAAGTTGTGTTTGATCTATCATCTCTTGAAGAAAGTGGAACTTCAGTGGAACTTTCCACTATTTGTGGGAAGACACTGAGGTGAGCCTTTCAGACAGCAAAGGTTAAAAGGGTTGGATGTTAATTTCTGTAATTCTCCACACGTCAACTGCAAACAGAAAACATGGTGGCAAAGGATTTCCAGAGAAGCCCGCTAGCCAGTCTGCGTCCCTTCCAGGGAAGCAACCAGACCCCATGCTGAAGACCTGAAGTTTCAGCTACAATGGTTTTCAACTCAGCCATGTTTATAAAAACAGCAACTTGGGAGCTTGAGGAAATTTTGACACCAAAAATTGTTTGAATTTTAGAGGCTGAAAAGTGCATTTCTAGCCTTTGGAAAGGTCACCCTTCCTGTTTTCAGGTTTATGAGCCGCAATGTTTATGGTGGCTCAGTTTCAACTCTTATTTCTTTCGCCTGCAGGGCATTTCTGTGTAAATGTCACTTTCTCCAGCCAGCACACGCAAGGTTGGCTTAAGATGGGTTTATACGTAGCTATCAGAAGCTCTGTTCCCATGGGCAAGGGTTGGTTTTTTTGTGCTTTTCCCCGTGTATTTTAATTGATCTTCCTGTTCATTTTGTGCTGTTTAAAGAAGCGTCTATAGTCATAAAAAAGAGGACCTCTAAAACACCAACAAAACCGGCACAAACCAACCAACAAATATAAAATTGTATCACAACACTATGTCCACATTAGGTTTGAAGGTTGATAATTAATCGTATTCCCCAAACTGGAGTTTTATGTTTGGTAATTAACCATATTCTTTCCTTCTCAAAGTTAGAAACAATTAGGAATAGACATAGGAGTCACAGGCAGAAAACAAAGTATTTGCTTTTGCAGAAGAGGGTGACGTTAGCATTGCCTGAACCCATAGACAGTGGGTTGCCTGATTCTCCTACGTTGTACTCAACAGAGCAACAGGACTGTGGCTGGCCTCTTCTGCAGGGACAGCACCTTCACCAAAGCAAAATAGTTTTGGGGACAGGGCAGGGAGAGAGAAAGGAATGAAAACAGGAGCTAGGACACTCTGGTTTGGGCACCATCTGTCACCTTAGATAATCTACGTTGCTTATTCTCAGCCTTGGGCATCTCATTCATAAGATGAGTGCTGTGAGAATAAATGAGATGATGTATATAAGGTATTTCGCACAGTTCCTGGTGCATAATGAGTATTCTATGATGAGTTTCTCCTGTTATCGAGAATATTATTTTATTCCTATCTTCACCACAGATTCTTAGGATTTAGGAGCTTCTTCCTGCCTATTTTTCTCCAGCTATAAATGCTGACATATACAAACATTTTTCTTGGCATTTGAGGCCCTATAGAAAGGATTAGATCCGATGGCAGCCCCAATTCTAGGATTGCTCCAGAGGAATCTTTTTGACATCACCTGGTCCATTAAACATTTAATGAATCCCTGTGTCCTACTAAGCACAGAATTAGGCACAGAGAAGGGCTGGAATTTGGAATGAGATTTTCCACAGAAATAATGTTTGCAATACATGGATTGGGGGGTGAAGCAGGGAGGTAGTGGTTTTTTAATTGCATTTGCTAACATTGTTTATGTGGCAAAGTATCAAGTTCCCAACAGCCAATAAGCACATAAAACTTGAAGACCTGAGAGCATCCCATGTTCACCGAATATTCCAACACAAAGAGAATTATACATTTCAACATGCTATTCAAACTAATACAGTGGTTCACTTCTTTGTATCCATATTATACTAGAAGTTTCAAAATCTCTAGGTCATAAGAGTAGTTCCCAAGCTTTACCAAGCCCTCAGGAGGGAAATAAACACTTCTTTAATCTTTCTAAAAGTCAGTAAACCAGACAGAGGGGCACCACACAAAATGACCCCCACACACTATTCCTTAAGAAGTTACTTGTGAATAATTAACGGTTGGTCAGCAGCAAAATCTTCAAGACAAAGACAGACATGAAATACGAAGGCTCTCTACTCAGAAAAGTCATTACAGTTTGCAAAGTTCATATTTAAATACTTTTTTTTAATGTTTAGCTCCTGCTCAGCAGTCATGGATGGCCTTTCCATCGTGGCAAATTTAAATGCATTAAATTACAGCCTCTTTTTTTCTATTGTGGTTTATGTAATTAACCAGAGCAGAGGTAATGTGGAAATACTAGGATTTCAGTAATTGAGACACTCACAATTAGCACTGATAAAAATTTATAGTGCATCATATCTTTATAAACTCAAAAAGAACCCACTATATTTCACAAGAGTACATCTACATATCAAGTTTACACATTTAGTAGTAAAATCAATATGGTCACTTTCTACAGAGGTTTACTTAACACGCTGGGTAGCTATGAGGTGACTTAATCACAAGTCAGACTTATGGAAATGCTAGTAATTATTTTATTCACTTATTTACTCCTTAATTACAGAAATATTTATTAAGCACCTACAATGTGCCAATTGTGTGAGTAACAGATGTGATTAACACAGATAGGATCTCCTCCTTCTTATAGGTTACCATCTAGTAGTAAGCATAGATCTGACTCTCATTGTGAATTTCACAATTCTTATAAACAGAACTAGCACTTTATTATGTATGATAGTAATTCAGTCTGCATACAGATATACCATTAATTTGTATTTTACTAACATCCATAATAAAAGCAATTATCTTGCTTCCTAACTCTCAGTACATTTTAGGCAGACAATGAGAAGTTCCCACCATTGTTCAAAAATATAAAGCCAATAACAGTACTTGCTACCATTCATTAAACACTTACTTCTTGCCAAGCATTGTTATCAATGCTTGACGGATTTTAATACATTTAACCTTCACAATCATATGAAGTAGTTACCATTTGTATCCCCATTTATTAGATGAGAAAACTACAACCCAGCGAGGATTCAGTAACTTGCTAAGATCACTCTTTTGGTAAGAAGTGGAGAAGGGACCAGAATGCACAGTAGTCATGGTTTTGAACACTGCAAGGTACCTACTCTCCAGTGGAAGATGTTCCCTCGGCATACCATTGTCTTCCTATTTTAGCAATCCTTGAAAGATGCATTGGGGGCTATATAAAAGTATAAGCTCTTTTAGTGACAATTATTGTGTCCAGATTTCCATGAAGTGGTAAGTGTTTTGAGTACCATACAAAGGCCAAGTGGAGTAGTTATTGCATAATGTTATGTGGTGACCTTTTCTTTGTCTTGATAGCAAACTACAGTTCTTAATAAAAATAGCTGGGACAGGAGAAGAACCAGGGATAGATTTTAGGTCAGATTTTCCTGTCAAAACTATCATTTGATGAGAAAAACATCAATTCCATCATACTCATCATTAGTAATTATTCTACATTAAGACAGAACTGAGATAAATAAAATGGTTTGGAATGCCTCTATTCCAAGAAAACTTCTTAACAGAACAAGGGCCTGGCTATTCAAGCTTTTACCTACAGACCTGGGTCATGTGAATCATCGATGTTTGTGTGAAGCCACATGGAGACATATTGAACTTAGTTGGAAAAACGAGGTAAGAGATTTGGCACCACAACTTAACTTTTTGATCTTGAGAAAACTCGTCATTTAACTGTTATAAGCTTCAGTTTATCTGTGAATTGGGATGCTCTCCATACAACTAAACACACAGAAGTATTTTTGAAGGGTAAAAAGACAAAGGATGTGAAAGTGCTTTATGTACTCTACATAGACTCAGTTTAATTCAAGGCACAAACATGTGTTGAGTGCACTCTATGGGATAGGGATTATGGGGAGCCCTGAGGTTACAAGATCAATGGGACCTATTCCAAAGCTTTAAAGGATCATTATCACTAGCATGTTAGTTTTAAGTCATGTTTATGGCACAATAGAGTTGCATTTTGTATGTGATACATACAATTTATAGTACATTTAAACCCCTTGTTTCATAAATATTTACTGTTAGTGTATGTTCATTTTTTAGGACATAAGGCATAATTTTACACTTTTAAATTATTGTTGCGGCTTTGTGTTTTTATGACATGCTAATCACCATTTCTGTGATTTATTTGTTGACAAATCCTTGGTTGAAAATATAAGTGTCAAATATAATATTGTTTCCATAAGAGGCACATTCCACTTTATAACATGTGTTTTAGGAATACATTATACTCTAACTTGGAGGCTATATTTTAAGTTTGTTTTTCAAATTAACACAGTAAGAGCCTAAAAAATGGATATTTTTCTCAAATAAACTGAAGTATGATATATAAAACAAATATAGAAAAGCACTAAATATTCTTCTTAATCCTATAGATCATGGATCTGAGGTTTATTTATGATGATTAAATATGCACTCTCCCCTTTTCTCCAAGAGAGAAATTATCTCATTAGTTATTCACTTGTTTATCATTCATTTAATAAGCTTCTATTGCATGGTCACTATTCTCTGTGCCACAAGGATATGAACAATGAAAAAATTACCAAAGGAATTAATGATATAGCCCCCACCCTTGAAGATCTCCCAGAAATAAACATTCCCTGGGTCAGGATGCAGTATCGAGGATAGCTCAGCTGAGAAACAGAGAAAGCCTAGTCTCTTGCGGAGCCACCGTATCAGCCCTGGAATATCAACCCCCTAGACAGCACATTTAAGTAGAAAAATAAAATTCCTAATCAGTTTGAGTCATTTTTTGGAAAGTTCCTGTTATTCATAGCTGGATGCAATTCCCAACACATAAAGATCTCTGATTCATGTGGAGCCCAAGAAAGGGAGTTTTTACCTGCTGGGCAGAAACAAAGGTAGAAAGGGGCTCAAGTGAAATGATGATAAGAAGTTGGGCAGTGCTACACAGAGTACCAGAGACTTTACAGGCAAACTTACAAGGAGGCTTAAGATCTATCTAAAAGCAACTACCTAAAATCTGTGGGGAGAAACATCTCAGGCAGAAGCAATGGCAGAAGCAAAGGTGTGGAAGTTATGAAAGAACAAGGCATATTCAGGATTAGTAAGTATCTCTGGTGTGACTGGGATGTAGGGAATTAGGGGGGCATTGGGATGCAGAAGAAGCAGATTTATGAATCACCTGAAATGCCATGCTAAGTAGTCTGGACTTCACCTTACCAGGCACAGACAGAGCTCAAGTGGTTCAGTGCATCCACCTCATTGGTGCCAACAGCCTCATTCAGATGTTTCCCCAGGATTAGAGACAGCTGAACATTGCGGAAAAGTGAAAGCTTGGACTGTGGCTACTGGAAGAGCTTATTAAAGAATAGCAGATGTCCTACCAAACAAAAAAGGCAATACACTCCTTTGAGTTACAGCAGAACTACACCTGCCATTAGCCAGCCTTTCCAGAGGCTATCCATGATGCTGCACTTCAATTTCTCTAGATAAGCTATTTGTTCCTTTTCAGAATATGATATAAATCAAATTCACATGAGTCATTCTCTAGGGAACAATTGATGCACACAAGTCTCTGCTCCATCAGGAGGCCAGCATTACTGTCTATAGAAAAGGGAGTCCTTGAATTTTTGTCATTTTATATTGCTTTCCCTGTACTTGACTTCCATTTTATGATTTCTATCAATCTCCTCCAAATAAAACAAAATTTAGCAGACATTTCTTGAACACCTATTATGTGCCAAGCACTGTGCTAGAAATGCAGAGAATTTCAACTTTATGGTGATAAAGGTAGACACAATGTTTAGGTTAGTACAGTATAGTTGGGGATGAGGCACAGTAAATAGGGTTGCCAAATTTTGCAAACAAAAGCTCAGGATGCCCAGGTAACTTTGAATTTCAGGTAAACAATTAATGATCTTTTAAATGAATTTGTCTCAAATATGACATGGGTCATAATTATAACAAAAACAATAGATTGTTTGTCTGAAATTCAAATTCAACTGGGTATCCAGTATTTAATGTGGCAACATTAATAACAGAATCTGTGCAAAGGAACGCATAAAAAAAAAAGATATTTTGGTCCCTAATAGGGGTCCCAAGGGAATGTTATAACAGTAACTTCCATTATTGAGTGTTTATTTAGGAGAATACCCAGGTACAACTAAACTGGTTGCTTACATCCTGCACTCACTTTGATTTTGGGGGTGCTCATACTACAAACATTAAATATTTTGAGTATCGTTCACTGCTAACATCATTTAGTTCACCACAAGGATACCTTCAAAGGAAAACAGGGATACTTAGCATTCTACCTTTTAGTAATGCAAAAGAGGTGATGATACCCAAAGCACAAACCGAATTGGCCTTTCCCATGCTTCACTATTTTGTTTTCAGCTGTGTTTAGATGGAACCCAGTGAATCCTCTGGACAGGGCCCGTGGCCAGGTAGGGAATGAGAGCCACTCTCAAAGGTAGTTTGGATAAGGCCAGATCAGGCCAGGAAGATAAATGGGCTGCAGAACAGATGGGCAACAGTGGGGCACCATCCAGAACGTAGTCAATGACCAGAAAGACAGGCATGCAAGAGAGGGAGGGAGGGCAAAGCCAGGCAGGGAATCCAGGCCTGAGGCTGCTCAGGGTCCAAAACAAAGAGCTGGGACTGTCAGCTGATAGAGGCCCGTGTCCAAGACTGAGTGTGAGGACCATACTCCAGTTCCTGGAAAGGATGAAACAGGCAAAACAGAGGTTTCAGGTTTAGAGGGTCCTAGTTTACTAAGCACATGGAAAAAATTTTACACAGAAACCAGTGTTTTGTTTGTTTGTTTGTTTGTTTGTTTTTAAAGGTATGATATAAAATTAGAATTTCTATGAAAGCAAAGATTTTTTTTTAGTTGGAATTCATCTATTCAATTACCAAATAGTGGTTGAGCATATATATGTATCATGCCATGTCCAGTGACAGACAATAGAAGTATAATCACCATTATCATCATCATCCGCTAATAGCAGCCAATATTTTTGAATGCTTACAATGGACCTAGTTATCTTCCGTGCTCTTTGCATATATGAATTCATTTTATTCTCACAACAATCTTATGAGGCAATTTCTATTATTACACCTGATTTACCTATGAGGAGACTGAGGCCAGGGGAAGCACACTGGGATTTGTTCATGGTTATACCGGGTTTGGAGTTAGCAAATTAGAATTTAATCCAGAAAATTGGGCTGCAGAATTCATGTTCTAAACCCCTGTACTGTACATGTCTTAAAACGATCACCAGTCTCCACCTCTGTCCTCACTAAGCTCCCAGAACAGAGATGATAGAGAAGACATACTGGTAAATAGCTACTCATAGCACACTAACATCACACAGGCTATCAGACAGCATTCATATAAAGTCTTGGTAACCCAAAAGAAAAGGCCAATTGAGATCTATGGATATGTCTCAAAAGAGACAACATTTTTAGCTGCATCCAAAATGGTTGGTGGAATTTCGTCATTCAGGTAAGAGTTTTCTGGACAGAAGAAATGGAATGATAAAGACCCCTGGAAGGGATATTTGGGGAGGCAAGTTATTCCAAGAGACTGGAACTGGGCACACTAAGGAAAGTGGCAGGTGTCAAGAATGGGCAGGTAGAGTTAGATTCACTTTTGTGTGCTCCTATAAAGCATAGACCCCACAGGAGAAACTCTAGGGAGCCATTCTGGGTTGTAAGCATGGAAGTGACACCATAAAAGCCAGGAACAGCGTGGAAACGGATTGAGTGATGGGAAAGACAGGTTCTGGGTGAAACTGGAGTGAGTCCCAAAATGTAAATGAAGTGCTAAAATACATTCAGTCTCAGGATAGGCAGCCCAAGCCAGTCCCAACTCCCCAAGAAGCAGGAATACAGAGACTGGGAAGCAGGCTGGGCTGATATATAATAATGATACTAATAGAAAACCCATTCAGATGGCTCTTACCAAGTGTCAGGTACTGCTCTAAGTGTTTCACACCTATCAACTCTTTAAATCTTTACAAAATCTGCATTTTGGAAATGAGGAAGTAGAGAACTTAAGTAATTTGCCCAGAGTCATATAGTTAATTGGTTGGGGAACTTAGCTTTGAACCCAAGCAGCATGACACTACAGTCCATGTTCTTAATACACTCTACTGCCTATAGCCTATGTTGCCTATAAAATACAGAATGGAAAATAGCAAAATATATAGACTCACTAATTATAATTGTAAAACTTTCAGGACCCAGAAAAGTCATTGTGCTTCCAGCATGGTGTGATAAAGGAATTGGGTTTAATCAGCAGCTGGAGTGTTGAGCTATGAAAGAAGAAATAAAACTTCTTTCTCTTGATCCCTTTGGTGTAAATGATACAATCCTGTAACTGACTTCTCAGTGAGGACGCAGAGGTTGACTATAGAGTTTTATCTCAGAACCAATGAAGAATGGGGTTCGACTTTATCTCCACTATTGTAAAACTGTGGGCTAGATTTTTTTTAACTTGGGCCTTCATTTTCTCTTCTGTAAAATGTGAGTGATAATAACTACCTCATAAAGTTGTGGAAAGGATTAAAGAGGTCATATGTGGAGAGCATTCAACGCATGGTGAGTTCTCAATAAATAGTAGTTATTGGGTGATCGTAATTATGGGGAAGATGTGATGAGTTCCCTATATCAGAAAACAAATGGCCGTTACAAGGGACATGGAGTTGTCCTTTCCAACTCTTGGATTTGAGATTCATTCCAAGATATGGACAAAGCCACGCAGGGGAATTTCTGTGATGCCATCCCACTAACCCGATGTGTGATGATATTTAGTCAGGTTCAGTGCAACAATAGTTGAAAGAGAAGCCAGAAAAAGAATGCTGGAGTTCCATACTGCAATGTGGAAAATTCAGATAACACAGAGAAAAAATATTATGAAGACTTCCGACAGCAAACGGCTAGTAGACAACATCCCTAGAATCTAAGTTCCCAATGCCTCAACTCATTCCTCATCAAATATTAGCAGGGGAAGGTTTCCTCCAGAGGAACAAATCTCTGATATTATCACACTGGACAATCAGAAAACAGGAATCAGTGTCATAGGTGTTGCTTTATCCACATTTGGAATGAATCCATTTTGGCATCCTGAAGCCAACACTGTTTGTATTTATTGGAGCTGAGCTAGAAATCCAAGTTAGGTCAGGTGAATTAAGCCTTATGTAAATTTACAAGACTTATATACACAGGTATTTTCTTTTCAATTTTTTATTCAGTTTTTGCTTTTTGTTCATTTTCCTCTGCATTATAATCACTTGTAGTAACATCTTGAAGATCCACAAAGGCTTATAATTAAAGCTCTTGAAATAATTATCACTGAACTAAAGGAAACATTTTTAAAAATTGGTTGCAAGGAAGTATGCAATGCAGATAAATGCCTCTTGCCACTTTATAGGACTTGAAGTCCACCCAAGAGCCTGAGGGTAAGCCCAAAATGTTCCAAAGTAGAGACACTGGATGTCCCTTCTACTTGCAAAAGATAGAAAAGGAATGAGGAGACCAGGATTTGAGTCCTAGTTTGGGTATTCATTTGCTTTTGAGCTGGGAAAGTCACTTACCTCCCTGGTAAGTCATTCACCTCACATTATTCAGTTGTAAAATGGAGTGGTTGTACTGCATAGTTTCTAAGGGCTTGCAGGCTTAGTGAATACAGAAGGAGACACACTGTGCTTACATCAAGAGGTCATGTCTCCAGGAGTGATCAAGGGGCTGTGGCACTACATTGCCCAGTTCCCATCCTAGAACTGCCACTTACTCACAGTGGGACCTCTCAGGTTAATCGTTTAGACTTTTGGTGCTCATTTCCCCCCTCTTTGTAAAACTAGGATAATGATGACAATGTTGTCCTCATCAGGTTACTAGGAAAATTGAGTGAGTTAACACTTTAGCATAACACAGTTCTTAACATAGTAGCTATACTCATCTTAAAATATCTCTATAAGAATATCTCTATAAGAATATCTCTATAAGAATTGCCCAATGCCAGCCACATGTTCAGTTATTTACTTAAATTTTATCATCCAATCCACACAGCCCTCCTGAAAAACTGATATTCTTATCCTCGAGGGTTCAGTACCCTGCCAGGAGCTATACAACTAGTGAGGTCCATGGTGGCATTTGAACCATGCAACGAAGAAACACCCAAATCTTTGCACCTTTGACCATATCACATTGTCTCCCTGGTTGTTTCCATTCTTTCTGGCCCTTCCTGCTTGCAGGACCAAGGTTCATCACATAAAAACTAGCAAACGAATGCAAGGAGATGTTATGTTTAAAGCTGCATTTGCAAAGACTTGAAAGTCTAAAACCAGATAATCCTGTGTGACTATGGAAATCAATTAACTTCCCTCCTCCACAGCTCCTTATTTTAGTGAATGGTCTCACCTGCCACAGAGTCTCCCAAGCTAAAAGACAGGATTAATACTATATAACTGAAAGATGTAACAATGAGAGGAGAGAACATAACAATCAAAAGAGAAACACAATGAGATTATCATACAGATGCCAAAAATGGCATTAATAAAATCAAATGTCTATTATACATAAAAACATGTTAAAAACATCACATGATAAAAGTACCACTATGAGACAAAATTCATGATATTTAATCATGGCACATATGAGGCATTACCATTAAAATCAAAGAAAAGAGAAAATAACCATTGTTACGTTTACTATTTCAGATTTCATCTCTGGAATACCTAGACGCTCCTATAGAGTGTGAAACTGTACAATAGGTATAATATTATCAATGTCGAGAAAAATATTATTAATTGAAAGTGATGTTTACATATCTATAAATCTCAATAAATCAACTTAAAGGTCTCTAGAATGATAAGAAACAGGATTTCTAATAAAGTAACTGAATACAAAATAAATATTTAAAGATTAATAGCATCATGTCTTACAAATACTACTGCAACAGCCTCTTCTGGATCTGCTTCCTCTTGCTCATACTCCCTAAAGTGTATTTTCCGCAGAGCAGCTAGAATAATCATTTTAAAACAGATCTGATCATACCATTGACCTACTTCAGATCTTTCAACAACTTCCCATTGCACCTTAAACACACTCCACACTCAAAACTCTGCCCTCGTCATCCTGTTCAGCTTCATCACCTGCCTCTCCCCCTTGCCTGTGATGCTTCAGGCCCCTTCACATTTTTTAAGCTTCTCAAACATGCTCAGGTAGACTCATTCACCTCAGGACCTTGCATATTTGTTCTGGTTGCCTTGTCTATCCTGGTTTCTTGCTTTTTGGGTGCCTGGATACTTCCATTTCTTCAGACCTTGGCTTCAGACCTTTCCTTAGAAAGATCTTCCCTTGGGGTACCTGGTTGGTTAAGTATCTGACTCTTGATTTCAGCTCAGGTCAAGATCTCCCAGTTTGTGAATTCAAGTCCTATGTAGTTCTCTGCACTGACAGCTCAGAACCTCTCACTCTCTCTCTGCCCCTCTCCTGCTCGTGCTCTCTCTCTCTCTCCCTCTCAAAATAAATAAATAAAAATTAAAAAAAAGAAAGATCTTCCCTGAACACATTATGTTGGTAGCTTCTCTACTAGCCTTCCAAATCCCACATACTCTTATTTTCAGTCACCAAGTACATGTATCATCTGAAATTATACATTCACTTCTTTGTTTATATGGTTAGTATCTCTCTCCTTTTGTAAATTATACTTTATTAGGGCAGGGACCATAACTGTTTTCATGCAGTTCCCATAACATTTCTGGGGAAAACTGACTAAGCGATTCTAAGATTTGTAGAAAATAATAAACAGATAATGAGAGTAACAATAATTTTATAATTAAAGTGAAATTAAAAGGGAACCGACCTTGCCACATATTAAGAAATACTGCAAACCTACAATCATTAAGGCATTTAAGTAGAATAAGTGTGAAACAATTGTTGGTGAATGTAAAAACAACTATCACATTCAACAGGTAAATGGATGGATTATTCAACAAATATTATTAAAGAATTTTTCATCATAAGGCAAAAAATGTTTGGTGTTTTACTACACACCATAAACTGGAACAAAATCCAGATTAATTTATCTGTTAAATGTTAAGTAAATAAATAAATCTAGTGGGTAATACTTCAAAGATCTGAAAGAATTCAAGAAACCGTGAGATCATGAGCTGAGCCTAAATCAAGAGCCTGATGCTCAACCAACTGAGCCACCCAGGCTCCCCTAGAGAAAAGCTTTCTAAGCTTAAATATAGTGAATGAAAAAGACATCTCTACATCAGACATAATCATGGAAGGGGTGCCTAGGTGGCTCAGTCAGTTAAGGTTGGTTCAGTTGGTTAAGCGTCCAACTTTGGCTCAGGTCATGATCTCATGCTCGGTGAGTTTGAGTCCAGTGTCAAGCTCTGTGCTGACAGCTCAGGGCCTGGAGCCTGCTTCTGATTCTGTGTTTCCCTCTCTCTCTGCCCCTCCCTCTCTCCTGCTCACATGCATGTGCGCTCTCTCTCTCTTTTATTTCTTTCTCTCAAAAATAAATAAACATGAAAAAAAATTTACCCCCCAAAAAACCATAATCATGAAAAACTTCAAGTGAAAATTACCAAGAAAACTAATTATAAGAAACATGCTGATAAGATATTCTTAATCTATAAAAAAGTGTTTACAAGTCAATTTAAAAAATCACTCAAATCCCAAAGCAAAAGTAGGCAAAGGAAATTAGCAAATAATTCACATAAGTAAAATGACAAATATGGACATATGAAAAAAAATGATGAGCTTCCCTGATAGTCAAGCAAATGTGAATTTAATGGCTAATATTTTTTAAGTATTAAAGTAGCAAAGAGTTTTTTCAAAGATAATCCTAGTGTTGGCAATGATGCATTACACAGGCACTCACCCATAAGGATAAGCAAGGCTAAATTGGCATACCATGTATATTTTGAAATGGATTCCTAAATGCTCCTAAAAATTGCCCACACCAAAAAAAATTGCCCACACCAACATTCTCCTGTAATACAGTCTTCATCTATCAAAGAACCATGCAGTGCAGACCCATAACGTCAGCATCCCTGCATCCTACAACATGAAAATCCTAGACCCCCACACCTCATCTTTGCCTTTGTTCCTTAGCACCCACTATATTCCTTTGCTACTTAGGTCTTCACCCACTGGTTTCTTTTTCATCCACAGATCCATATTTTTCCTTGGGACATAACAACAGATTTGGCTTCTTTAACTGTAACCATCAAAACTCTCTTGACATAGCTTTATACTTGCCTTCTGAAGTCTTTCTTTGTTTTTGCCCTTGGTGGCCGCCTGGGCTGACCCTTCAGCCTGTCATAGATTCGTAAGGAAAGCACACTTGCTAGGCAGCCCTACCCCTCTTGTGATGGCTAATTTTGTCGAGTTGGCTGGGCTAAGGGATGCCCAGAGATCTGGTAAAACATCATTTCTGAGTGTGTCTGTGAGGGTGTTTCTGCAACAGAAACAGAATTTAATTTGGTAGACTGAGTCAAGAAGCTCCATCCTTCCTAAGGTGGAAGGGGATCATCTAATTCCTGAGGGCCTGAGCTGAACAAACGGCAGAGAAAGGGAGAATTTGTTCTCTGCTGGACATCCGTCTTCTCCTCCCCGCTAACATCAGCATGCTTGGTCCTCAGGCCTTTGGACTTAGACTGGGATTTACACCCTCAGCTCCCTGTGGTTCTCAAGCCCTCAGGTTTGGATGAGAACCATATCACGGGCTTCCCTAGGCCTTCAGCTTGCAGATGGAAGACTGTGGACCTTCTCAGTCTATATAATCATGTCAGTCAACTCCGCAGAATAAATCTCTTTCTATATATGTGTATCTTCATCTATATGTGCACCTACATCTATGTCTATATCCTGTTTGTTCTGTTTCTCTGGAAAACCCTGACAAATATATCCCTTATTAGAGGATGGGACACTTATGTATTTAAAAGGCATTTCTTTAAGGCTGTAGAGTCCAGAAGCCTAAGGATTTGGATACTATAAGTGGCAAACCAACTCAACTATAATGAGAAGCAAATAATTCCATTGTCAGCTAGTGTTCTGGTTACACAAAAGCCAAGTAGTAACTGTGAGTGCTTATCTTCAGCACTCAGAGCATTATCTAGGTGTTTGGTGATTAGGTTCAACTCTGCTACTAAATGATCTGAACAAGTGGTAAAACTTGCTGAGCTTTATATATATTTCTCATCAGGAAAATGAAAAGTTCAGATAAAAGCAGAGAAACGTGAAGTTCTCTGGTACAGAAAAAGATCATAGGTTGGAGTCAAATAGAATTGAATTTGAATGTTAACTTTGTCCCTTACTCCATATGTGACATTGAGCAATTTTATGTAGCTTCTCTGATCCTCTGTTACCAGTACAGCTCTAACATGTACTCCAAACATACACCAGACATATAGCAAACATATACTATGCCATAATCCATGAACGGCAGATATCAAAGAATCCCAGAACCTCAGAACAATAAGGGGCTTAATCCTGGGTGGTAACTTGAATATATTGAAATTCAGAAATATAACTGTGACTATATATGTATGCACTCTTGTAGTATAAAGGCAGTGATGCTTTAGACTCTTACCCAGAAAACTAAAAAGTCATATACTAAAATATGATAAACTAGAAAAAGTCTTATACTAAAATTATAGCACTCTGGGTTATTTCTTTTCAGATATTATCCCTAACTAGACTTGTGTTTTTTCACTAAGTCATTTTTACACAGGAATTTTCTCTTCTGTAGAGTAACAAATGTATTAGTTTATACTTTTTTAATTTTTAAGTAACAAAAAACCAACTTGAACTCGTTGAAGCATTAAGGAGAAAAAGTAACTGAGCGGCAAAGATCAAGTGTAGTGTGAAGTTTAAGTGTGGCAAGGATAAAGTACTCAAATGATGTTAACCGGGGCTCCATTTCTTTCAGGTAAATTCTTTCCATGCAGGACACACTGAAAAATTCCACTTCCCCATAGTGCTGGCAAAAAGAAAAAGATCTCATAAAGAATTCTGATTGGCTGTTCTTGAATCATGTGCCTATTGCTGAACCAATAACCTTGATGAGAGCACCACGTGTTTGTCTGGACCTGAGTCATGTTCTCAGCTCTATGGGTGCTAAAGAGGGTATAAGAGCCCGCTACCAACAGAGCCATGTGGAATTGGTTCCCCAGAAAAGTTGATGGGTCCTTTACCTGAAGGAAGAGTCAATGTTGGCCTGGAAATGAAGGATGGTACCTTATATGATCTCAAGTTTCTTCATAACTTGTTTTTTTTTTTTTTCTATTTTCTATTACTCTAGGCCTCATCACAAATCAGCACCTAAGCAGCTAGTTAAAATCTGAAGCAAGGATCATTTAACATTACAAAAGAGCAGAAATATGATGTTTTAGGACAAATGGAAATTTTGCACTAATAGATGCTTTGAAGTGGACAAACAGCAATCACTAAGCATGTTGTTTTGTGCCTAGTAGAACACAAGGCTCTCTTGGAAAGGCACGCGGTGCTTATGTTGGAGATGGGTAAAACAAGGCAAGCATGTGTAAACCATATGAAACATTCAGCAAGGCCTGTGAACATGTTTGAAATCAGAAAACTTACCACTTGGGTACATCACCTCATGTAAATCCCTGAGATCCTCCGGCTTGGACCTGTAAAATGGGTACATTAACATTAATACCTTCTCCAAAGAACTGTAAAGACCAAATGAGGTGCACCTAAAAGCATTCCAAAAATATAGTGTGGTACAGACACAATTATTTTTACAGAAAGGCTTTAAACGGGTGCTAGATTTTGTGGCACGATTTATAAATGCTACAGAAATTCGGAGAAAGCAGAGGACAGTGGGTAATGGTCTGGTGATAACGGGAGGTGGGATTGGAACGGGGACTGACAGGATGGATGTGGCATGGACACAGACAGGAGAGATAAATGTGTTGTGACAGATGAAGTTTTATGATTTGACTCTGGACTAACTTTCAGGAACTTCCAGCTTCATAGTTTTCTACCTTGTGCTAGCTAGTTCACAGTCAAGTTTACAGTTTTTCTTTTACTGTTCACTGTTTCTATTTTGCTTTGAAAGCATGGACAAATTCCACAAGTTTCAGCTGATGAAGAAAGCATCGTATGGAAAACGTGTGCCAGAGAGAAAAGCTCTCCGGTGCTTATAGAAAAGAACAGAGATCTGCCAAACAGTCTGAAAACAATTTGGAGTCTGGTATCAATGGAGGTCCTGGCAAAAGTCTGCCAAGAATCAAATACTGAACCTCATCCTTGGCATTTCAAGTGACAAGTGTTACATAAAGAAATTGGAGCTGCTGAGCAGTGGACCCTACATTAGCTTCTTTCAGAAATAAAATATTAAGCAGTTTTTCTTTCCTCTAGGCTCTGATATCATTCCTATTCTACTCCACTGTTCAATGATGATTTATTATGTTCTCCTCCATGCCAGGAACTTGCTAGGTTCAAGGAAGACAAAGATGACAAATCATTGTACCTGACCTCAAGGTTCTTATGTCTAGTGATTTAGCCTGGAATGACAATTCAAAGATGGTGACACAAAAGAAGGTGAATTTTCAGATTGCCCATGAGAGGCAGACATGGAGACACTGTACAATTCCAATATGAGATAGAGCAGAATTTGACTAGGACAATTTAACCCTCAAATCTGAATCAATGAAATCATTTTTACTGAATGGAGACACCAAGGGAATTAAGAGGCACAAAAAAAATTTTTTTATATTCAAGTTGTACCCATTTTACAGATGAGGATCCACAGAGCCATAAGGATTTGTGTAGAGTAACACAATTAAGAGGTGAATTTTCTGATTCTAAATGTTGTGTCCTTTCCCCATACTTCTCTGCACTGTTCTACACTGTCTACATACATTTGCTTTGTTCTATCTTATCATTTTGATATAAGGCAGATTGTGAATTAATTGGTCAAGGAGTAATTGAACACATATCATTAACAAGGTACTATGCCAGACACTGGAGACACCAAGATGAAAACAACATGGTTCTTGTCTTCAATTGTGGACAACAGGTAAACAAGTTCCTATTACATAGGGCATTGTAGTATGGTATCTAAGAGCCTAGACTTTAGAAGGGTTTATAGATTATAGAAATATTCAGGAAGGAAGGATTGGTAAGACTTGCTAACTGACTGGAGGTTTAATCAATTTTCTCTATTTTCCTGGTTTTTATTTCATAGATTTCCACACTTGTTTTTATATTTCCCCCCATATCCTGATTTTGAGTTTACTTTGCTTTTTTTTCTAGTGTTTTAAGGTCGCTTAACATAACTGATTATAAATCTTTCTTATTTTTATTTTTATTTATTTTTTAAAATTTTTAAAAATATTTATTTTCTTTTGAGATAGAGAGACAGAGTGTGAGTGGGGTAGGGCAGAGAGAGAACGAGACACAGAATCCAAAGCACGCTCTAGGCTCTGAGCTGTCAGCACAGAACCCAATGTGGGGCTCGAACTCACGAACTGTGAGATCATCACCTAAACTGAAGTCAGACACCTAACTGACTGAGCCACCCAGGCACCCGAAACCTTTCTTATTTTTAATCTGAGTATTTAAAAATTCAAAATTGAGCAAAAGACTTGAATAGACATTTCTTCCAAGAAGACATGCAACCGACCGATAAACACACAAAACGATGCTCAATGTCACTAATAATTACAGAAATGCAAACCAAAACCCCAATAAGCTACCATTGCACACCCATTAGGGTGGCTATTATCAAAACAAAACAAAAAAATAAGACAACAGAGATGTTAACAGGGATGTGAAGAAAGTAGGACCTTTGTTCATTGCTGGTGGGAATGTAAACTGGTGCAGTCACTATGGAAAAGAGTGTGGTAGTTCCTCAAAAAATTAAATATTGAACTACCATATTGAATATTAAATATTGAACTATCCAAAAATTCCACTTCTGAAAAAAATTCTATTTCTGGGTATATATTAAAATAAGAGAATCAAACATATATTTGTACATAAGTGTTCATAACAGTATTAATCACAATAGGCAAAAAGTAGATGTAACCCAAATATACATTGATAAATCAACAGATAAACAACATGTAGTATGTACATCCAGTGGAATATTATTTTGCCTCAAAAAGTAATGGAATTCTGCTATAACACGGAAAAACCTTGAAGACATTACGCTAAGTGAAATAAGCCAGATACAACAGGAAAATATTGTATAATTCCACTTAGGTGTGGTATCTAGAATAGTTAAATTCTTAGAGACAGAAAGTAAAACAGTGCTTCCCTGGGCTAGGGGGAGAGGGATAGAGAATAATTGTTGTTTAATGAGTACAGAGTTCTAGTATGGGAGGATGAAAAAGCTCTCAAGAGTTTTGTTTTTCTTTTGGAAAACTAAACAATATTTTGGTTGCATGTTATGGACTGAATGTTTGTGCCCCCCCCCCAAATTCATATAGTGAAGCCGTAACCCTTAACATGATGGTATTTGGAGATGAGACTTTTGGAAGATGATTGGGGATAGATGAGGTTATGAGGGTAGGCCCACATGATCAGATTAGTGAGTTTGTAACAAGAGGAAGAGAAAAAGAGATCTCTCACTTTCTCTTCTTCCGTGCATGTACTACAGAAAGGCCATGTGAGGACACAGCAAGAAGTGGCCTTCTGTAAGCCAGGAAGAACGTTCCCATGAGGAACTGAATCGGCTGGCTGATCCTGATCTTGGCCTTCCTAGCTTCCAGAACTGTGAGAAATAAATCTCTGTTGTTTACATCACCCAGTCTATGGTATTTTGTTACAGCAGCTGAGCAGACCAAAACACTCCATCCTATGATTTTTATGTTTTTATTTGATTTCAGTTAAATATTTTCAATTTCTCATGTGATTTCTTCTTTGACCCATGGGTTATTTAGAAGCACTGTATTTAATTTCCAGATGTGTGGGAATTTTCCAGATACTTTTTGGTTGATTTCTAAGTCAATTCCAATGTGGGGCAGAGAACTGAGACATCTGTTTTTTAATATAAGATATACTCTATACTGGTAAAGAAGAGAATGTACATTCTTTAGCTGATGGAAAGAGAACTCTATAAATACCAATTAAGTCAAGTTGGTTGATAGTTGCTTCTAAATCTCCATTGATTTTTCTTGAGTTAGTGATGGAGGGGTGTTGAAATTTCCAACTACATTTGTGAATTTCTCTATTTCTCCTTTTAGTTCTATTATTTTTGCTTCATGTAATTTAAATACCTGCTATGAGAGTTATACCCATTTATATTGGCTATGTCTTTATAATGAATCCATCTTTTAACTATTATAAAATGTAATTCTTTATCTCTGGCAATAGTTAGCGCCCAGAAATTTACTGTCTCTGATCTTAATATGCCCACCCTAACTTTCCTATGATTAGTGGTATCATAGAATATCTTATTCTATCCTTTAATTATTTTTAAATACACTTTATTTTTTAGAATAGTTTTAGATTTATGGAAAAATTTAGATTCTGGGACTCCAGTTATAGAATAAGTGTGTTAGGTTGATATTATTCACAAATTACTTAAGCTTTACTTTTGTTTTTATTTTTCCCTGCCTCTGTTCTTCATTCCGGACAGTTTTTGTTGCTATGTTTCAAGTTCACTGATCTTTCCTTCTGAAGTGTCTAACATGTTTTAAGAGCACTCAGAGAAAATTTATTTCAGATATCTTATTTTCTAGTCCAGAGTCTCTGTCAGTTTTTGACACATTTCTCCCATGTCTTTCTTCTTTAGGTTCATGTTTCTTTAAAAGCTTGAGCATATTTATAAAAGCTCTTTTACAATCTCTCTCTGCAATTGTTTCATCTCCATTATTTATGCACTTATTTCTATGGTCTTATTGTTTCTCCTGGGTATGAGTCACAATTTCTTGCTTCTTCACATGCCTCATGCTTTTTGATTGAATATACCAGATATTGTGAGGTTTAGATGGCTGGGCGCTAAATTTTGGTTTAGTCTATAAGAGAGTTTTAGACTATTACAGCAAGAAATTGCTTTATTTGCTCAACAATTTTTTTCCTCTTGAGTATTATTTTCAAGCTATTTTAGGGGTAATCCATGGCAGACTTACCTATTGGTAAAATTTAGTACCATTACTAAGACACAACTCTTCTAGGGTTTTTAATAATTGTCCCATATATGTAAGAAGTTCTCTCCATTCTGGGTGTAAAAGTCAAATGATTTCCAGTCCTGTGTGAGTCTGGAAATTATTCAGCTTACAGTTCTCAGGAAATTTTTCTTCCCCCAGAAGCTGTTTCACATTCATACTTGTGGAATTTCATCCAATACATTCACAGGCTGGTATTCAATCAGAGACTTAAGAGGACTCCTATGCAGATTTTTGGAACTCCTTCTTTGCTCTGTTTACTTCTCTCCAAAATCCCACCCTGAAAATTCTATTCACCTAGACCTCCAGACATATGTCTCCTCAACTCAACAAAACCACTGTGCTCTGTTTGGGTTCTCCCTGCCTGCACTAATGTCAAAAAAACAATTATGCTATGTTTTTGACCAGTTTTTCTAGTCCAAGATTGGACCAATACTGTTATGGCTGGAGAGAGAGAAAGAGAAAGAGAGAGGACAGAATTCCCCTCTGAAAATGGTTTGTCAGTGGGAGGAAGCATTAAAGCAGCATAAATCACGTGACCAGAAGCCGAGCACACTTTGGTCATCTCAGCAAACGCAAGCACGAGGGGCCATGACAGCCAAGAACAAACACCCTAGTACATGCCAGCTCTGCCCTGAAGCCAACACAGATCAATCTCCTTTTCCTATACAACTTCAGTGTCATGATTTTACAAAAGGACCTTCTTAATTGCTCCAAGGAGGAGAGAAGGAAGAGTAAGGAAAAACCTAAAATGACTGAGATAGGTTCCAAGTGACTGAGAAAATGTAGGATAGATGGAAAATATCAAAGTTTCAGCCATTGGGTAAAAAGAAATTAGATTCAGTTGTAGAAACAGAAAATTACTTCCCCCCCCAACAGCAGTTTTACCAGGATGACAGCGCAGCATAGCTAAGAATTACCCACCCTCTGTTATCCACTGTTCGCCAATTGCTTTAGCTATGCTCCCTTTGCATCAAATACACTGTAAGTTTCCCAAAGACAATTTTTATATTCTTTTTAACATCCCATAACATGGAGCACAGGGATGAGACCACAGGAGGAGATTTTTAAGTGTATATGGAAGTTTACCTGCAAATCACCTGCCCCTGTCTCTTTGTAATGCTTCCATGAAGTTGCTCCAGAGCTTATGTTCATCTCTTCTTTCTTTAGTTAGAGGACAATGACCTTACTCATGATATTTTCCTAGACAACACTTATTGCCATCCTTTTCTCCCACTGCCACAGAATGTATGAGACAATTTGTCCCAATATTTTGTTCAGAAAAATATAATCATTGTGTTTTAAATCATTACAAGAACAAGAAACTTTCAAGTTAGATCTCTTTTTCAACTTACAACTCTGAATGCAACCATTCCATGAATTTCCCACTAGACAAGCATTTTCTTATTTGTCAAGTAAAAAGAGAGAAAAGGCAGTTTAAAAATATTTTCCGATTTCCTTTTCCAAAAATTTGTGAAAGCAAAAATAAGTTCAATTGTGTTATGCAACATTGATACTACATAAAATCTTCGGATTGTTGGGACAAAGATATGGCAAGTCTTAGAGAGAATGTGATTTTATTTGAAATACATCACTGTATTTTATTTCTTCAATTTATGTACAAAACTCATGCCAATAGGGCCACTCCAGGAGAAAATGGAGTAAAAAAAAATCTATTGGTAGGGGAGGGGGTTGCTGAGGGAGGAGTGCAGCTCAAAGCTGCTTGATTTAGACTGCAAACAATCAGCAGGGGTTGCATAACTAATTACACTTTTAAAAAATAGTGGCTTGTCATTGGTAAGTAGACTTTGCTTTAAAATAAAACTTTAAAAAGTATCTAATTTGCTGGCTTTCAGATGCATGGTCAAAGGAGGAGCTAAGCAGTCTTTGGGAGTCCATGGTTGCCATGGAAACATTTATAAGTTGATCTTTCTATGGTGAGAGATGCTTTGCATACAGGCCATCTAAGGTGAGACAAATCCCCAAGGGACAGACTCTAGCAATGCCAATTAATGAGAATAGTGTGGAAAAATCATAAGAATAGGAATGGGGGAGGGCAGAAAAATGGCTATTGCATTATGGAAAAGTTAGTGTCAGATTTTTACAAAAATATGTTGTCTGAAGACTCAGATTCTACTGCTTTCACTGTGTGGAATGTTGGTTTGCAAATTTGGGGGTCCTACATATCATTTATTGGATGTTTGCCCTGAATAATATATCTGATCTCTCTGAGCTTTAATTTCCTCATGCATAAAATGGGGATACTAATGCTAACCCTGCAGGTTATTAGGAGATTTAAAAGGGAAAATATATGTAAAATGCCTAGCATATTTCCCAGAGTATTGCAGGTGTTCAAGATTTTAATTTCTCTTCATATTTCACTGGAATCCTGTAAGACTTAGCTTACTATTAGAGAAACAGATATCTGGTCAGTCTCTATACTCCATTTTTGGTTGTAAATCTCCACTAAATATTCATAAAACTATTGAAATCATTTGATTCCTCTGTGGCCTGCTCACCTACTCAAATAGTTGATTTAAATCAACATAAAGAGATAATGATAGTTGGAAAACAGGATGCCCTACTTAATAAAATATCCTGTGTACAGAGGAACAACTTTCCAAATAATTTTATACAACCAACATATCAATCACTAAAATATAGGTTGAGTATAATTGAATCTCTTTGATGATTCAGAGGTTACTTAGTTTCTTTCAGGGCTGAGGTTCGGGAATATCCATTTCACAGAAGAGTTGAAGTGCCAATTAACTAGATTAGTTTGATGAGGAGGATGGGGGAGGTGACCTTATAAATAGCTTTGGAGAATTTGTGCTCCATAAATGTGTTGCTGTCTCCTCCATCAGGCAATATGTGAAACACAGATAGGACAACAAATCAAGCTAGTCTGAGTCCAGGATGAGCTCATTAGAGTGGATGAGGGAAACACAAAATGGACATTAGCAGCAGAGGAATGTTTTAAGTGCAAGTGTAGACAGAAGTACAGAGGGAAATGGAGTCACAGAAAAGGCTATCTTAGCCTAGCTTACATCAGGCATCAGAAAAGCCAGATTAGTTTACCTAAGACATAGTTTGATAAACAAGAGGACAACTCTGCTCCAAATTTTTCAGTGACAACCCACAATCTAAGAATGAAGATGACAGTTTTTAGCCTGTCATGTAAAGTCTGTCCTTCACAATCAAGATATCAGCAACTCTTTCAGCCTTCTCTCCTTTACCTCATATAAAGGAATTCTCCACGAAGGTTCTCCAAACACACCTGATGCTCCTTTGAGGAAGCACTGGCTCTCTACCATCCAGAATTTCTATGATACCAATCCCCACCTTTACTAAAGGCATAGATATTATGGGGCTTAGATGAAAGCAACAGCTGACCAGCAGGCAAGAACCAGTAGTGGGAACCGATCGAGTGTTGCCATCACTGCTCTAACCAACATATGGATCCTCATCTTTTATACCCTTTAATGGTAATGATTACCTAAGGGTGTATTATCTGTGGATATGACATTGCAAGTCCCCAGCTCATTTTCTTTCTCACAATAACTTGCTCCTCGATCAATCCTTGCTGATAATTAGGATTCCCATACAGGTGTCCCTAGATATTATTATGGCAGAGACAATGTTATATATTTAAACACCATTTTCTCTTTCTGATAGCATAGGAAGTCCACATTCTCATCCCATGGAGTTAGACTGAGGTGATATGAGTGAGTTCTGGTCAATGGGGTGTGGCAGAGATGATGTAGGTAGACCTGGCTGTTTACACATCCCCTAATATTCTCCAATTCTCCCTTCACTGCACATGCGACTTTGGAGACCACATGTTCCAGACAGCATGGTTACAAGATGGAAGGAGGCTACCTAACTTACACCAGACTTAGTGTGAGTGAAAAACAAACATTTAGTGAAGCCATCACAACAGCTAATGTTAAGTATGCTGACTAGCATAGCAAATAAATATATCTTATTCCCCAGCCTTACTTTAAATTTTTCTGCTTTGGCTCTTTTCTTCTGCTTACTAATATGCTGAATCTTCTTGTTCTACAAGAATTAGCTCAATCTTCACCAATTTACAAAGCCTTCTGGACTTTAGTATTCATTTTCCCATTGCATTTAATATATATGTCATTCATTTCACTTACAGGATTGTGGCATGTAAAGAGAAAGTGAGACTTCCACCCTTCTGACCCAAATCTTGAGTTTTCAGAGCAGGCCCCATGACCAATCAGCTTCACAGATGAAGAACACAAGCCTACCTGCACACTCTGCCACATTTAGGACAGAAAAGGCTGGTTTAGAAGGCCAGCTACAGGAACCTACCTGGCAACAGACTGGACTGAATAGGATAAGAATCTGATCGGTCTGCTGCACTTGGAGAGAGGAAGTGAAAGAGCAGGCGAGAAGGATGGTATGCCTTCCGTAACTCAGTGGGGGAAGTAAAAAAGGAAGTGTGAGGCATGGCTCTGGCTTTAGAGTCACATCAATGGCGCCCACGAAGGGAGACAGTCCCAATGTCGGTCGAGCTGTTACTAAATGAAATTAGCTATTCCTCTTCTCTTGGGGGAAAAAAAAAAGTAAAGCAGAAGTGTTCCCTTCAATACTCCTCCATAAGGAGAGGGAACAGATGCACCATCCCCCATCTTCTATGGGCCAAAGACAAGATGTATAGATTGGAGGGGGGAGGATCCGCCTCTACCACCAACAAACTGACTCAAACAAGGCTGTCTCATCCCCACTTTCTCACTTTCCAAACTATAATACTGCTAATGGCAGTGTAGACGTAGTATGAGCAAGAAAAGAAGGATGGATCCAATATAAGAAGGTTTTTTTTTTAACGTTTATTTATTTTTGAGACAGGGAGAGACAGAGCATGAACGGGGGAGGGTCAGAGAGAGGGAGACACAGAATATGAAGCAGGCTCCAGGCTCTGAGCTGTCAGCACAGAGCCCGACGCGGGGCTCGAACTCACGGACCGCGAGATCATGACCTGAGCCGAAGTCGGCCGCCCAACCGACTGAGCCACCCAGGCGCCCCATATAAGAAGGCTTTAAGAGCGAGTTCACACTGAATTCTATTTTAGATGGACTTTGGATGTTTCAGTCTGTGTTGATTCATCAAGGGATGATAAATAATACAGCTGATATAAGGAAGCAAATAAATGTGAAAAAAGAGCTTTTATTTACATTCCATTTTAACTTATCTTTTCTCTTTTGGACAAAATCAGAGTTAGGATATAAGACCAAACAAGGAATTAGCTTTTCAAATAGTACATCGAATACGGAAAAAATAAAATTCTCAGGGAACATCACCATCCTCCTTGAAAGGTGACATGTGATTTTAGAGTGAGCTTGCTTTTGTTTAAACTAGATTTGCATCTTAGTAGAAGCTTACAAGCATGTAACCTGTGAGGGGATGGTTGCCATGACAACATTAATGAGCCTGTCCTATGACCAGAGATATTGTAAAAAGAGAATATGTTTGTGTTCCCACTTATTATTATATTGGTCTCTGCTTTCTGGACAGGAAGAGCTGAAAACTCACTCTAACAGACAGAAATATTTATTAATGGTCTCATCATGAGCCATTCAAACTTTAAATAAGTAAGGATAATTCTGCAACATTAAAAAAAAAGAGTAAATGTCAGCTAAAAACCATTTAGATAAAAAGTGTGTTGTGTTTATAATGGGCTACTGCTATAAAACTGGATGCTATTTTCTAACAAATAATGTCTGGAATTTATCATTAGTCTAGTTTGGCCTCTTTGCTTATACAATCTTTCTCACTGAAGGATTTCAAAGCCTTTTCACTTAATAATCAAATCAGTTACCCTTCATATGCCTCTTAATTAAACAATAAGTATTCACTGAGTACTATGAGTTTACCAATTATTATATTTCTGTACTATACTGGCTCTTTAAATATAACATAGCTTCTCAGCCTCAAAACAAAATCGACAGGGATTATCCATATTTAACTTGAGAAAAGTGAGGTTCAGAGAGGTGGGTGGGTGGGTGTCTTGGGGCCACACAAGCAGTAACTAGTACTATGAATTCTACCCGTGTACAAAGGCAGTGGTTTCGGACATGTTATCCCTTCCCTACCAACAACACTCCCCACCCCCACCCAGATGTTCGTGATGTGTTGAGTTCTCTAAAGACATACATTGTAAAAAGGGCAAGAGCAAGTCCCTACTCTCCAGGAGTTTTCACTCCAGTCAGATAAGACTTATTCATTTGGAAAAAAAAAATTAACTGAATTATGAGTCTTGAGACCCAAGATTCATGACCCAGATCTGACACTAACTGGCTGGATATTCTTAGGCAAGACATATATTATTGTTGTGCTTAAGTTTCCGAAAACTACTATTTAATAAAATCTGAGTCACCAGTCAAACCAGAGCTCTCTGGAAATAGATTAGGCTAACTCAAAAATAGATTGCCTGCCATAAAAAAGGATTTAACAAGAAACTGACCACATAACAAATAATTCTATGCTGAAAACTGGATTTAAACAAAGTAGAATGTGGCTTTTTGTTTGTATTTTTAAATCAATTATTGAAAAATGTATGTTAAAATCTCAATTATGGCTGTGAATTTTTCTATTCTTTTAGTTGTATTAATTTTTTCATATATTTTAAAGCTATATTACAGATATATACAGATTTATGATATAGATATCATACTGTTGGATATATTCCTTTTCATTTTGAAATATTCTTTTGTATTTCTAATACTTTAAATATTATTGAATAGTGCTTCTCACCTATAGTTTATCTTACTATTTTTATAGTTATATCAGTTTTTCTCTGATATTTGTACATTCTTTTTTGATCATTTTACTTTCAATCTTTCTGTGTCTATATAAATAAGTGTTTTTAACCTTTCTTATAATACTCTTTCTCTCCCCCCTCCTCTCTCTCTCTCTCTCCATCTGTCTCTCTCAATCCTACTGCTGCCCCAGATCTCTAGCTCTGAAACACTATAGAATAAATAATTCTGCTTTCCTGAGGTTACAACTTTCCTCACCAAGCAGCTCCTAAGGGGGAGACCAGTTATGTTTTGGGGCCAGAAACTCTCTTAAGTACCGCAATATTGTGGAAAATTTCATTCTGCTTTTACAAGCTTTTGGTCTTGCCTTCATGTGCCATTCCTCTAGCATCCACATGGCCCTAAAACTCAAGTCTCAAGTCCCAGTTCATCACTCCTGCCCAACATGACCCTAAAAGCTTGACTAGCTTTTCGTTCCGCAACAAAGGCTCTCTGTCTTGCCAGCCTGCTCCTCCCTTACATCCAGAACTGGCAAATGCTCCAAGGGCAAAACAGGTCTTCTCACCTTGGAATAGTTATACCCTTCTGGAATTATGGCCCATTTATTTATCAATTCTTCCTCTAATCTCTGAAGTCTTTAAAGGTTTTTTTTTATTATTAAAATTTGGGGGGGAGGTTTCTAGTTGTCCTGGGGATGTTAAGCTGCCGCAAGTACCCACATCAAACAGAGAAAGGGAAATATACACACATGCAAAATGAGCACATTAAAGTGTTCAACTCAACTCTATGGAGGCTTAGGTCATTGTCTCTCAAGAGTAGCCCACTGATCACTTGGAATGCTTGGTAAACATGATGTTTCCTATGCCTCCCTGCACTCCTGTTAAATCTTTACTTTCGAGCAGATAACATCTGTATTTTTCTGTAACTTCTCAGGGGATTCTCATGCTTCATGATATCCACAAGATTTCAATCACAAACATAGTACTTGACTTTGACTGAACTCAGGAGCCAGACTTTTTGTTTGGTCTCTACGTTTACAGTATTTTTCACAGTTCTGGGTGCTCAATAAATATTTTTTAATGTCTGTTTAATTAACAATAATAGCTACACTTACTGTTGGAATACTATGTGCCAGGCACTTTTCTTTTTAAAATTTTTTTCAAGTTTATATATTTTTGAGAGAGAGAGAGAGAATGTGCAAGCGGCGGAGGGGCAGAGAGTGAGGGAAACAGAGAGTCCCAAGCAGCTCCACACTGTCAGCACAGAGCCTGATGTGGGGCTCAAACCCATGAAACCGTAAGATGATGACGTGAGCCAAAACCAAGATTCAGATGCTTAACTGACTGAGCCACCCAGGTGCCCCTTTTCTAAGCTCTTCATAGGAATGAACCTACTTGAGATTCATAACAGCCCTACGAGATAAGTCCTACTATTATTCCCCATTTCTAGGCAAGAAAACTGGGGAGCAGAAGGACTGGGTAACTTGCACAAAGTTCAGCTACACAGTGTGAGAAGAAGGACATGAATGTAGGACAGTCAGTCATACTGGGCATCGTCTGTAGCACTTCAGTAGACTGTCGTTTGGAATCAATACTGAATGAACCTAATTCTGTGACTTCATCTAGCTTTGTACTAGATATAAAAACTCTTATTTCTACCTCTAATACTTACCAAACATTCTTACCATAATTTTTAAATGATGACATTATAGAACCTGGATTAGTCAGGATAATTAGTCAGGATTAGGCCTGTCTATATTCAAGTTATAGATAGTGATACTTTACAGTTTTCTTAAAAGCCACCATTTAATTGACACATCAGACAAAACAATGATACTCCCCATTTCCTCTATAAACTGTATGAGCCCTTGCCTGTGGCACCCACACTCTCATACATCCATATACTAGCAGGAAGTACTCCCAAAATTTGAATGGCATACTTATCAGAAGTCACTTACAGGGGTGCCTGGGTGGTTCAGTTGGTTAAGCATCTGACTCTTGATTTTGGCTTACGTCATGATCTCATGGTTCCTGGAACTGTGCCCCATGTGGGTGCTCTGTGCTCACTCCAGCAGAGCCTGCTTGGGTTTCTCTCTCCCTCTCTCTCTGCCCCTCCACTGCTCCCTCTATCTCTCTCTCAAAATAAATAATAAAATAAAAGCTTAAAAGAAAGAAGTCACTTATACTTCTCCCTAATTAACAGTTGTATCTGTTACTATAATTATACAATTTAATCAAATATTTGTATAAATTAATAAAATATGGATGTGAAAAGATGCAAGTTAATAAAAAGTTGCCATTGAAACAACTATAAAACATTGGGAAGAAACAGAAAAATCCAGAAGATTATAATTTCAAATTGCTTAGATCAATGTCTTTAGGTTCTTGGTCCACTTGAAAAAGAACTAAATGTTAAATCTTAGATGATGCATTATTAGTGTCTCATCTAAAGGCATGTGTACTCAAAAGGGCCTTGGTATTTTACCAAATATTTACTAAGTAGATATAGTTCATGCATTATACACTTAAGAAAGAATGTTTAAAATGTAAGTTTATTCATTCAAAAAATTCTACTCTGGGGCACCTGGGTGGCTCAATCAGCTGAGCGTCCAACTCTTGATTTTGGTGTAGGTCATGATCTCATGGTTCATGAGATGGAGCCCATGTTGGGCTCCACACTGAGTGTGAAGTCTGCTTGGGATTCCCTCTCTCCCTTTCTCTTCTCCCATTCTCTCCTTCTCTCTCTCTCTCTCAAAATAAATAAACACTAGAAAAAAATTCCACTTTAGCAAATTCAATTATCTGCTCAAATTTCACCTTATCAGTAAGGATGTCTCCTGACTATCCCAAACCAAATGGGAACCCTTTCCCTTCCTTGGAACTCCCTATTGCCTTTAGCCTTCTTTACTTTAGTCTCTAACTCTTATCAATAACTCACACTACATATATACTTTGTTTTGTTTACAGTGTATATGCTATTGTAGGTAGAATAATCCTCCACCAAAAAGGTCCATGTCCTAATCTCTGGAACCTGCCTTACATAAAACTGGGGACTTTGCAGGGGCATCTGACTAACTCTTGATTTCAGCTCAGGTCATGATATCACAGTTTGTAATATTAGGCTCCATGCTGACAGCACGGAGCCTGCTTGGGATTCATTCTCTCTTTCTCTCTCTCTCTGCCTCTCTCCTGCTTATGCATGTGCACACACTCGGTCTCTCTTTCTCTCTCTCTCTCTCTCTCAAAATAAATAAATAAACTTTAAAAAAAAGGTGTGTAGGGTTACTTTGCATATGTGATTAAGGTTAAAGACCTTGAGATGGGGAGAGTATCTTAAGATATCCAGATGGGCCTAACTTAATCACATGAGTCCTTTAAAGAACTGAGGTCAACATCAGAAAGAGATGTGTTACAAAGAAATGGAAAAAAGATTCCATGCTCCTGGATAGGAAGAACAAATATTGTTAAAATGTTGATACTACCCAAAGCAATCTACGATATTCAATGCAATCCCTATCAAAGTAACACCAGCATTCTTCACAGAGCTAGAACAAATAATCCTAACATTTGTATGGAACCAGAGAAGACCCCAAATACCCAAAGCAATCTTGAAAAAGAAAACCAAAGCACGAGGCATCACAATCCCAGACTTCAAGCTATACTACAAAGCTATAATCATTAAGACAGTATGGTACTGGCACAAGAACAGACACTCAGATCAATGGAATAGAATAGAGAACCCAGAAATGGACCCACAAACGTATGGCCAACTAATCTTTGGCAAAGCAGGAAAGAATATCCAATGGAATAAAGGCAGTCTCTTCAGCAAGTGGTGCTGGGAAAACTGGACAGCAACATGCAGAAGAATGAACCTGGACCACTTTCTCACACCAAACACAAAAATAAACTCAAAGTGGATGAAAGACAGGAATGTAAGTCAACGTAAGACAGGAAGGCATCAAAATCCTCAAGGAGAAAGCACGCAAAAACCTCTTTGATATTGCCCGCAGCAATTTCTTACTCAACACATCTCCAGAGGCAAGGGGAACAAAAGCAAAAATGAACTACTGGGACCTCATCAAAATAAAAAGCTTCTGCACAGTGAAGGAAACAATCAGCAAAACTAAAAGGCAACTGACAGAATGGGAGGAGATATTTGCAAACGACATATCAGATAAAGGGTTAGTATCCAAAATCTACAAAGAACTTATCAAACTCAACACCCAAAAAACAAATCATCCAGTGAAGAAATGGGCAAAAGACATGAACAGACCCTTCCCCAAAGAAGACATCCAGATGGCCAACCGACACATGAAAAAATGCTTAACATCACTCATCATAAGGGAAATACAAATCAAAACCACAATGAGATACCACCTTACACCTGTCAAAATGGCAAACATTAACAACTCAGGCAACAACAGATGTTGGCGAGGATGAGGAGAAAGAGGATCTCTTTTGCATTGTTGGTGGGAATGCAAGCTGGTGCAGCCACTCTGGAAAATGGTATGGAGGTTTCTCAAAAAACTAAAAATAGAACTACCCTACGACCCAGCAATTGCACTACTAGCATTTATCCATGGGATACAGGTGCGCTGTTTCAAAGGGACACATGCACCCCCATGTTTATAGCAGCACTATCAACAATAGCCAAAGTAAGGAAAGAGCCCAAATGTCCATCGACAGATGAATGGATAAAGATGATGTGGTATATATATACAATGGAGTATTACTCGGCAATCAAAAAGAATGAAATCTTGCCATTTGCAACTACATGGATGGAACTGGAGGGTATTATGCTAAGTGAAATTAGTCAGTCAGAGAAAGACAAAAATCATATGACTTCACTCATGAGGACTTTAAGAGACAAAACAGATGAACATAAGGGAAGGGAAACAAAAATAATATAAAAACAGGGAGGGGGCCAAAACAGAAGAGACTCATAAATATGGAGAACAAACTGAGGGCTGCTGGAGGGTTGTGGGAGGGGGGATGGGCTAAATGGGTAAGGGGCATGAAGGAATCTACTGAAACCATTGCTTCACTATATACTAACTAATTTGGACGTAAATTTTAAAAAACAAAAAATAAAGTTAAAAAAAAAAGAAAGAGATGTGTTCATGGAAGAATAATCATCAGAAAGATATAACTTTGCTGGCTTTGAAGATGGAAGTGGGTCATGAGGCAAAGAATGATAGCAGCTTCTAAAAGATGGAAAAGACATGGAAGTGGATTCTTCCCTAGAGCTGCTAGACAGTAATGTAGCCCTGCTGACATCTTGGTTTTAGCCCAGCAATACCCATGTTAGACTTCTGACTTAGACATGATGAGTAAGAAACTTATGTTATTCTAAGCCACTAAGATTGTGGTAATTTGTTACAGCAACCATTGAAAATTCATACATGTCCCTTTGCAGAGCACAAGCTCAATGATGACAAAAACATTGTCTGGCATACAGGAAATGTTTAATAAATATATGTTGAATGGATGAATAATGAATGAATATGCCAATAAACCAACGAGCTATCTCCTTCTTGTCATGATATCGTAGCACAAGAGGGATTCTACTAAAGTAATACTAATAGTGATACTATCTATTAAGTGCCTTTTATTAGTCAGGCATTTATGTATATTCATTTTCCCATTTACCCATGACGGCAAATGTTAGGTATATTATCTCCATTTTCCACAAGAGCAATTTGGGACTCAAAAGGCACTAAGTAACTTGACCAGGTCTAATTAACTAAAAAAGTCTTCCATTAGGATGTTACTTATAAGACTAATCAAATTTATTTTTTTTTAACTTATGGCCAGTAAAATAAAAGCTAATTAAAAGCCAATCAAAACCAACATATATAAACAGTGACCTTGAAATGTAATGAGGGCTATTTATTTAATCAGTATGTAACAAAGGCATTCATGTCCAAGGCCTCAGAGTTTGTATATGTGTGTGTGTGTGAAATAACACTTTCAATACTCCAGTGATTTGAGTATCTGAAAGCACAGCAATTAGGCACCCTGCCTAATTGGATTCCCCATTAGAACTCCACATGTAAATTAATGGACCATACCCAGCCCTCATTCAGAAGGTCAGCTTACAAACACTGTAGGCATAATCTCTCAGAGATGTGTTCGTGTCCCAAACAGCAGCTACAGGTTGAGCTCCCACTGCTCTCTGCTATAACCCCTATACAACCCGTAGCTCACTGGTCCCTGAACCCAGCACTCATTCACATCCCTGCCTTTGCTGAGACTGAACAAGGAAAATTAGCCTGGCCTCAGAAGGCAGACCCAACTCAGGGAGCTTTGGTATTGAAATAGTATTTAAAATTATGTTGAAAAGGAATTTATGGTAGAGTGAGTTAGAGCAAAAATCATTTTCTGTTCACCCATCTGACAATGCAGGTGTGACTGAAATAACAGAATTTTCAGTCGTATTTGGATTGAGAGATCAGTTCAGCTATTAGCCAACTGTATGGCTTTTGGCAAATTCCTTAACTCCTCTGAGCCTCAGTTTTCTCATCTGTCAAATAGACATTTTAATGGTTACTGCACTGTATAAAACAAATAAATAGGAAAAAAGCATTGCCCTCGAAGTTTCACAGAGTTAAATCACACCTTTAAGAATTAATGTAACTTTGAAATATGGAAACAATCAAAATATTCTAAAATGGGGAACTGATTGAATAACTTCTGGCAAATCTCTACAGTGGATTGAGAGCAGATCCAGGAATAGAACATGTTCCCTTTTGGTTTTCTTATTTTACCTTGCAAAGAGGCACTCAAACTACATCATGGGAGTATCTGAGAACACAAGGAGAGAGCACATTCTTTCATTCATTCGTTCAACAAATACTAAGTATCTGCTATGTATCTGGTTTTATTGTAGGTGTAAACTGAAGTGTCAAAAATGTCTACCATCTTGATACTAACACTCCAGGCTGGGAGACAGACCACAAACATAATAAATATTAATTATATAAATTATATAAATTAAATAAATTATAATGCATTTTAAAATGCATTATAAGGTAGTAAGTGTTATGGAGAAATAAAGGGGGGGGGAAGGTAGTAGTGAGAGACAGAAGAAATGGAGTTGGAATCTTCAAAGAGGGTCCAGGAGAGAACTCACTAAGGTGACATTAACAAAATCCTGAAAGAGGTGAATTTACTATTGTGAATATCTAGGAAAAGAGCATTCCATGCAGAGAAAATAAAGTATCAGAAAGTGCTACAATTTAAAAGTTCTATACAAATATACACAGAAACTTAGCACCTGAAGTATCATTTAAACCTATATATGCTAGTCTGGACATAAACATCATTCAGAGTGATTCAATGACCCACATGTTCCAAATTGTCCAGCTTGGTTCATAGCAGAGACCCAGGCTTACATGACTGACTTCTGATCAAGTTCTTTTCACCAAAACTCAATTATTACATTCTCTCTACATTCATTACGTACAATTCATTCTCCTTTGATGTCTATTTGAACATTACAACCCCACATCTCTAGGGGGGAAAGGCTGTATTCAAATAAATAACATCTTATTTTAGCTTGAAATACCTGTACAAGAAGTCAAAAGGCAGCTTTAGTGTTTAGTTCAATTCACTGGAAGCTAAGGAATAAGATACAGATACCCACCTCTTGCTGCCTTGACCTCACTAAGTGTTGACATCTCCTAAGATCAAAGCATCACTAAGCTCTGGGAATCCCCATATCCCTGGTGAGTAACTACTCCCATTTTCTAGGACGTGGATGTGTCAGCCAAAATATAATCTTCCATTTCAAAGACAAATGCCTCTATGTGAAACACTATAAGCCCTCAATTTAGTCTGGCAAAAATATATTTCAGTAGAATTGTGAGTATTTGAGAGTCTCACTAAATTACCTAATAAAGTATTTTCTTCTAGTTGAAGGTGTATTATAAACAGAGGAAGAATAGACAGAAGGAAACATTTCACTGAGGGCCCTATGGACCAGGTATGCCCCACATACCTGGGGCAATTCCCCACAACAATCCTATGATGTTGGCCTTATCTTCCTGTCCCATTTCACAGGTAAGGAAATTGAGATCCACAAAGATTATGCAATTGGCCCAAGGTCACCTAAATAAGAAAGAGAAGAACAAAAGCTAACAGATTCCCCCAGTCACATACCAGGCTATGCAAAATCATAGGGGCCAAGATAAGGTTATGGGTTTTATTATTATAACAGCCATTGTGTCCACATGTTGGAAAAGGATAGAATGCTTACAGAAGAGTCAGAAAAAAGAGTGATGAGATAAAGTTGTTAATACATGTCCCAAAGAAAAGTACATCAAGTAAAAAATGAAATTGTGTTGAAGGATAGATTTCAATAGAATATTACATAGAATCTTTCTTCTATGAGGTCCCAAGAAGTGAAAAAAATCTGCTCACAAGGAGCTTTGAACCTAGGTAATTAATGAGGAAAGAGCAGAACAGACAACTGTGATTGCAGTGCCAAACCAGATCAGTAGACATTGAAAACAAATTTAAAGGAGAAGAAGTGTAGGGGCAGGGGAGAAGGAAGACAAGGAGGAAAAGGAGGAGGAGGAGGAGGAGGAGGAGGAGGAGGAGGAGGAGGAGGAGGAGGAGGAGACAAAGATGACAAAGAAGGAAAAGAAATAGAAGGAGAAGGAAAAGAAGGAGAAGGAGAAGAAAGGGGAGGAGGAAGAAGAGAAGAAGAAGAAGAAGAAGAAGAAGAAGAAGAAGAAGAAGAAGAAGAAGAAGAAGGAGGAGGAGGAGGAGGAGAGGAGGAGGAGGAGGAGGAGGAGGAGGAGGAGAAAGAAAGAGTTGAGGGAGGAGGAGGGAAAAGAGGGGGAAATAGAAGAAGAGGAGGAAGGGGGGGGGAAATAGAAGAAGAGGAGGAAGGGGAGGACAGGAAGGAGGGGGAAGGAGAGGGAAAAGGAAGTACCTCAATAACTATAAAGTAGGGATATATGTGTTGGAGACAGAGGTAGAAAAAAATGTTTTTCAGTGCCATCATATATATATATATATATATATATATATATATATATATATATGGCCAATTTTGGAAAGGTCTTCCATCAAAAACATCACAAGGGCAATCTTTAGGATTTTGACATTGAGCCACAGTGTCCAATATGGTACCACTAGTCACATGTAGCCATTTAATTTAAATTTAAATTTAAATTAATTAATTTTTTTAAATTCAGTTCCTCACTCAAACCACTATAGTTTTCAAATGCTCAATGGCTACAGATGTCTGGTGGCTACCATATTGGACAACATATATCTATAGGTAAATAGAGTATCATCATTGTAAAAAAGTTCTATTGGACAACACTTATGTAGAGTCTTTTCAGAAAAACTAGTCAAATTGTGAATCCATAAAGACCTAGCACAGCATACAGTAGATGTATACTTAATGATAAGTATTTTTGAATGGTTGAATTAAGCTGGATTCAGAATAAGTTAGAAAGATATATATTTGTAGGGTGGCATATTTGTAGGAAGAAAATATTTGCCACTGAAATTTTAGTAAATCAATTTATAATTGAGATTCAATGTCAGTGGATTTGGAATTTTTTTTTAATTTTATTTATTATTTTGAGCAAGAGAGAGTGGGGGAGGGGCAGAGAGAGGGAGAGAGAGAATCCCAAGCAGGCTCTGCACTCCCAGTGCATAGCCCGACTAGGGGCTCCATCCCACAAACCACAAGATCATGACCTGAGCCAAGATCAAGAGTAGATGCTCAACCCATTGAGCCACCCAGGTGCCCCTGTGATCAAACTTTCATCCCAAGTTCTCAATTTATTTTTTTTATGGAAATTCATTGCTGTTTCTGTTGTGATTTTTAGAACTTAGAAATTCTTTCTGTTTGAAAACAGATGTAGGCAAAGTAGAAATGTGTAGCTGGATGCTATCTTTATACCTTTCTTGGATCAAGAATCCAATACATGTTCTTTATACAGAAAGAGTATAGAATATCTGCCTTCTATGTGACTTTAGGCAATTCTCTTCCCAGTTTCTGCTCCCCTTTCCCACCTTACAATATTGTTGTGAAACACAAGATAAGTATGTGAAAGCATTTTGAAGGTCATATATATTTTTTAATTATTATTGTAATTTTGGGGGAAGCAGTTAAGTTGCTATAAATCAACTGTTGAAGGTTGGTATGGCTAAAAATATTAAAAGCCTTTCCCAGGCTAATAATTAACTTAGTTGTTCTGTTGCTTATCAAATTGAAACACCTGTCTTTTCTGTTAATGTTTAAATTCACTTGAGAGATGTCATTTATGTTTGTTTGGTTATAATGAAAACACTGGAGCCTGGGTCCATTATCCCTTCCCCCTACCACCTGCTCTCAACTCTTCCTCTTTTCCTGTCTCTGCTATGGTCTCAAAACTATGCTTGTCTTCACTCTGCCAGCACATTTTTAAAAACAATAAAAGTTTGAGTCCAGAGATGAACAAAGACATCCAGAGACAAATGGAAACAGCACTCTTCAAAGATTTATTTGACAAGGAATGTTAGTAAAAGAAAAGGAAGACCTTTCATTATTGCCTCCATAACATTCAACCTCAATATTATTATTCTGATGAAGTTATCATCACTATTAGTATGCCCAACCTATTCTATTTAGGTCCCATATTGACACATCTGATATATTTATATTTAAATTTCATATATATCTTATACTTTTTATTTTCAAAGCAATTTATAGTCAACTAGGCATTTTCACTTTTATTGGTTTGTGTGACTCTCTAAGCTACTTCCTAAGATGGTCAGGCAATTACTTCTATCTCAATTTTTCTGTAGGCTCAGAGGGGTGAAATAATTTGCCCAAAGTCACACATGCTGGTATATGGTAGAACTGGGATCTCATTTCACTAATGTTATCCAGGCCAACTTCCAAATGACTCTGTCTGGAAACTAGTATACATATTGATTTCCAGTTGCCTTAAACCTTCCAGTGTTACCTCTTGATTAAGTCTCTATAAATTATTATTTTCTGTTATAAATCTTATAATTCTATGAAAGCATTAACTTCAAAAAGACAAACAAATTTGTTTTTCTAGATCACCTACTCTTCATGCTAACCATGTTCTGCAAAATAGCTTATAAATGCCGGACAGAAATAGAAAGTTCACAGAGGACTCCATCAATACAGAGGTAAAAAACCTTCACAGGAACCCAAAATCAAATCAGTCTGTAGTGTGAGAGAGAGTGTGTTTTGTTATGAAGAATTTTTTTCTATTCAGACTAAAAAGATCAAAATACTATAGACAAGATAAATTTGCAGGAAATGAAAGTAAGGTCACCAACTGACACTTTGCGCAGAAATGCCACGAGCCCCATCAGCACGTGCACGCGCGCACACACATACACCCGCTGGAATTATTCATAAGGTTGACTTTTCAAACACCTTTTTATTGATTTTTGTTGGAAAACAGCCTTTCAGCCACAGTAAATAGTACCACAAATAAGCTGGCCTGGGAGGGAGCTGTGTTCTGACAAAACTCTTTTTGCCTTCAGTGAACCCATAAAAATGGAATGCAGAAAGTGGGCAGAACGCCTACTCGGCTATGAGATGAGACAATGTGGCATGTGGGCAGAGCAGGAGATTTGGAGTCAGAAGAATTAGCTCTTATAATTAAAAACTGAGCTGTTTTAGTATTTGTACAGAATCAAGTATAGCTATACAAAAGAACACACATACAGCAAAGCATTTGAGGGCTGGAAAATGGATTTGATGGATAGAATAACTCATAATGAAAAGACTCCCTCCAAAATGACTCTTTTGGTATAGTGCCTACATTTTTCATTATGTCAACTAGGATAAAATACTTTGTAATATGAGAAAACAGTTTCACTCAGCAGCTGTTAGTAGTGATGAGTTTGGTCACCAATATCACTCCAGAGGAGATGTCTTTTTATTATTTTGCTACCCACAAAAGTATTTATTTTCCCATGACTTTAAATGATCGATAACTTTGTAGATTTTCTTTGGCATGATTTTGAAGATATTTCTAAGATTTTCTCAAGCTCTTACTCAGGTTAGTGTTGCCTGCTAGCTAATTTCTTGGGTCCTGTTTATTGCAACATGAAAAGTTATTGGAAAATGTGTAGGACTGATTGTCAAGGGGCTCGGGTTTGACAGCCAGTCTTGAAATGACCTGCCCCTGCACTATTTTGCTCAAAGAGCCAACTGGGCTGCTCAGAACAGATATAAGAGTAAACCCCTTTGTAGGCTTTGCTGATCCCAACTTGGGACAATTTCTAAGACTGTCAGAGTGACACCACTGTGACAGGATTAAATCGTGGAACACACAATGGCCCGTTTTTCTCATTTTGAAAGTTGGATGACTGCTACATTCAACCCACACCCAGAATTTCTCCAATCCTCCCACTTGATTCATTTCCTCTCCCTAATTTTGTAGGTATTCACCCCCCAATACAATTATAAATTAGTGATTAAACAGGGAGAACAAGACTATACTTTACTTCTCTTTGCCTATATACATTTCAGTGATTAGCACCACCCTTTGCAAATAGTATTTGTATTAATATTTATTAAATAAACAACTGAATTAAGTATTGCTGTGACTTTGTATGACCAACCTCTGTCTCTGTGTCACAGTTTTTCCATATTATTTAAATAAAGATGTATAGATTGGAAAGGTGGCAGAATACAATGATTAAGAGTGTGGAATTTGGGACCGGAGAGAATAGATTCAAATGCTACATCTGCTGTATGACCTTGGGCAAGTTACTTAACACCTCCGAGTTTCAATATCCTCATTTGTAAAATGGAGATAATAATACCTATAGAAAATGTGATGAGAATTAAGTGTAATAATGTATGTACAATGTGTAGCATAAAGCATAGTTGTAGTAGTAGTAGTAATATAATTTAAAAGTTATTTTTTTCTGGCTCTAACATAAATCTATATTTTCATCAAAAGGATGTTCCACTAATCAAGAACACAAGAAAAGCATCACAAAATGGCTCCCTTCTGCTCATTGAGTCCCTGCTATACTTAGCCATTTTCTGGCCTCAGTAAGAAGAATATTGGTATGAGAGAAAATGACTTTATTGTGCCATCTTCCAGCTTAAACTAAATGTACATTTTGGATGGGAGGGGGAAGAAACCAGAAAAAAAGAAACAATTACGGTTAATTAAGTATAGTATTTTTGAGAAAGGAAATAGAATGCATGAACCCATTAGAGTAGAACATTAGTATACAAATAACATTAATATGCAAAAATCATTTACCCCCTTGGCATTCCAAACAATGTTGTCTTACACACTTAGAAACCCTGCCTCAGTTACCTAGGAAAAAATTTTCTGAGAAGAGTAGACACACAGATATACACATGCCACACATACAAACATCAACATATGCACATGCCTGGTCAGACTGATAAGGTCTCTGAAGTAGACACACCTTAATAAGAATACAGCCAGTTTGATAGCAATGCCATAGAAATCCAAGAATCTGACAAATTCATGGTACTAAACCTTTTGACATTGTATTTTTAAACTGAAAATTGGGTGATTTGAGAGCTACTAACATTAGAGCATTTCAGTTTGCTACTTGTACATTTTGTACACATACTATCAAAGTCGTTTTTATAAAAGCCACCAATTTTTGATCAAATAATTTTAAATGCAAGTATTGACTTAGAATGCCTTTTTTTTTTTTTTTAGCCTCTATCAGCTCCCTTCCTGTTTGCTACATCTGCACACACCATGGCTTCTTAGGAGACAGCTCATTTTGGTCTTTGGTCCATTCATTCACTTTAGAAATATTTATTGAAGGTCTCCTATTTATTACATTTTATTGTATGTGTACATGTGGTATGTACATTTTACAAGGGAGGAGATAGTCAATAATAAGTAAAAAACTAATAGGTAAGTAAGTATACAAATAGATAATAGGGTAATTTTAGATAGTGATCAGTGCTATAAACAAACTAAATCAGTTTTCTTTTAGAAATTTTTTACTTTTCATTTTTACATTTAAGTGTTTGATCAATTTTGAATTAATTTTAGAATATGCTGTGAGGTAGATATGGATAACATTTCTCTTTTTTTTGTATATGGATCTCTAATTGTTCCATCATCACTTGTTGAAAAGACTATCCTTCTGCACTGAACTGCCTTTGGAAATATGTTAAAATTTGTTGTCTATATGTGCATGAGGTCAACTTTTGGACTCTACTAAAAAGATAAAAGAAAAAATCAAGAACATATGAAAGGCAAAAGAGAATAAAAATATAACAGAAGAAGACTGATTATATTATAGATACAAGTGAAAATGCTAATAACATGTGATATATATTACAAATGATAAATAAAAGCCAAAAGTGTTTCAGGTAAAAAATAAATAGCAATATTACCTTTAGGTAATGAAATTCAAATCAAAAGGCAAAATGGGGCTAATTATGTTGATCATCAACAAAAATAAATGACACATATGTAATAAAAGACACTGCTCAGTTCCTCAAGATGTACTGAAACTAGTGGATAAAATACATAAACATTTTAAATATAAAGTAAAAATCACAAAGCAAAAGCCTTGAGAATCCTAGGGTACCAAACAAGAGTGCTAAATTAAAAGACTGAAAGGTGGAGAGAAGAAAGCTGACAAGGTAGCAATCTTGAAACTCAGTGAACCACTATGAATTCCCTAGGTTTTCTTTTTGTTTCATATGACCCAGACTTGGAGATTAAGGAACAAAAGAACATAAACAAGTACAAATAAAAAGCCCCAATAAAAGCCTCTCTACCTTGCCAAAGAAGTAAGATAAAACAACTAGATGGGAGCCTAGCAGGGCAAGAAACTTTTAGACAATAAACTCTATATTCCAGCCAAATACCATAGAAAAATTGTGGCCCCACTCCCACCCACAGAAGCAAAGACCACAGAGAGAGCCTAAACTCCCACCCAGTCACATAAATTAAACCCACTCTAACTGGTTAAATGATAACATCAACAGAGTGTAATAAGTTATGTGTATAGAATGCCTAGAGCAACCACTAAAAAAGCTATAAAAAGTGGATGCCTGGCTGGCTCAGTCAGTAGAGTATATGATTCTTGATCTCAGGGTTGTAAATTCAAGCCCCACGTTGGGTGTAGAAATTACTTAAAAATAAAAAATTTTTAAAAACTATATAAAGAGATACATTCAAATACACTATAGGTAAATCAAAAGGAATTCTAAAAATTGTTCCAAGTAACCCACAAGAAACCAGGAAAAAGAAAATAGACAAGCAAACAAACAACAACAACAAAAACCAGGAAGAATAGAATATAATTAAAAATAGCAGGCTTAATCTCTAAGATATCAATAATTGCAATAAATTAAAATGGTCTAAATATTAAAACTAAATGACAGAGATTGAAAGGATAGATTTCAAAACGTGACCAAACTATATGCACAAGAAATTCATTTCAAATATAAAGATATAGAAAAGTAAAAAAGTAAATAGTCAAAAAAGATACATCATGCAAGCATTAATCAAAGTAAAGCAGAATTTACTATTTAATATTATGTAAAATAGATTTCAGAGCAAGGAAAATTACCAGATACAGAAAAGGACATTATATAATGACAAAGGAGCCAATACACCAAGAAGACATAGCAATCCTAAACATGTATGCACCAAACAACAGGGCTGCAAATTATGTGAAGTAAAAACTGATAAACTGAAAAAATTAAATAGAAAAATCTATGACTATAGTCAGAATCTTCAACACTCCTCTCAACAATTGATAGAACCCAACACAAAACCTGCAAACATATAGAACTCAACAACACCAATTTAACAGGATCTAATTCTCATTTATAAAACACTCCACTTAATAAAAGATTTCAAATTATTTTGAAGTGACCTCAGAACATATACGAAAGTAGATCATCTTGTAGGACATAAATTAAACCTCAACAAATTTAAAATAACTAAAATCTTACAGTGTGTGTTTCTTGACCACAATGGAATCAAATTAGAAATCCATAAGAGGAGGGGCGCCTGGGTGGCTTGGTTGGTTAAGCATCCGATTTTGGCTCAGATTATGATCTCACAGTTTGTGAGTTCGAGCCCCACACTGGGGTCTGTGCTCACAGCTCAGAGCCTGGAGCCTGCTTTGGATTCTGTGTCTCCCTCTCTCCCTGCCCCCCCCCACTCACATTCTCTCTCTCTCTCTCTCTCTCTCTCTCTCTCTCTCTCTCATCTCAAAAATACAAATAAACATTAAAAACTCTCAATCAATAAGAGGGAAAAGAAATGAAAATATCAAAACACTTGAAAACTAAAAAAAGAAACCTAAATAAGCCAAAGGAAACCAAAAATACATTGGAAAAAAATGAAACAAAATATATCAAAATTTGTGGAACATAAAACTGGTGATGAGAGGGAAAATTATGGCCTTATATAAATTAATAAAGAAGAAAAGTCTGCAATTGATGGTCTAAATTTTTACCTCAAGAACCTAGAAGAAAAAGCAAAATAAGCCAAGAGCAAGCAGAAGGAAAGGAATAAATAAGACAATGGCATAAATCAAGGACATTAAAAACAAAAAAAGTAGAGAAAATCAATGAATAAAAAGAAATAGAAATTTATAAGATCAGTGAAACTGACAAACCTCTTGCAAGACTGTCAAAGAGAAAAGACAACACAAAATTATCAATATTAAGAATGATGTAAGAAAGTGGTCCAAATTCATTCTTCTGCGTGTCGCTGTCCAGTTTTCCCAGCACCACTTGCTGAAGAGACTGTCTTTATTCCATTGGATATTCTTTCCTGCTTTGTCAAAGATTAGTTGGCCATACGTTTGTGGGTCCATTTCTGGGTTCTCTATTCTGTTCCATTGATCCGAGTGTCTGTTTTTATGCCAGTGCTATACTGTCTTGATGGTTACAACTTTGAATACAGCTTAAACTCTGGGATTGTGATGCCTCCTGCTTTGGTTCTCTTTTTCAAGATTGCTTTGGCTATTTGGGGTCTTTTCTGGTTCCATACAAATTTTAGGATTATTTGTTCTAGCTCTGTGAAGAATGCTGGTGTTATTTTGATAGGGATTGCATTGAATATGTAGATTGCTTTGGGTAATATCGACATTTTAACAATATTTGTTCTTCCTATCCAGGAGCAAGGAATGTTTTTCCATATTTTGGTGTCTTCAATTTCTTTCATAAGCTTTCTATAGTTTTCAGTGTATAGATTTTTCACCTCTTTGGTTAGATTTATTCCTAGGTATTTTATGGTTTTTGGTGTAATTGTGAACAGGATCGATTCCTTGATTTCTCTTTCTGTTGCTTCATTGTTGGTGAATATGAATGCAACCGATTTCTGTACATTGATTTTACACCCTGCAACTTTGCTGAATTCATGAATCAGGTCTAGCCGTTTTTTGGTGGAATCTTTTGGGTTTTCTACATAAAGTATCATGTCATCTGTGAAGAGTGAAAGTTTGACCTCCTCTGGCCGATTTGGATGCCTTTTATTTCTTTGTGTTGTCTGACTGCAGAAGCTAAGACTTCCAATGCTATGTCGAATATTTTGGGTTTTCCATGTAGACCACTTTCTTACACCATACACAAAAATAAACTCAAAATGGATGAAAGACCTAATGTGAGACAGGAAGCTATCAAATTCCTCAAGGAGAAAGCAGGCAAAAACCTCTTTGATCTTGGCCACAGCAACTTCTTACAACACATCTCCAGAGGCAAGGGGGGAAAAAAAGCAAAAATGAACTATTGGGACCTCATTAAAATAAAAAGCTTCTGCACAGCGAAGGAAACAATCAGCAAAACTAAAAAGCAACTGACAGAATGGGAGAAGAGATTTGCAAACGACATACCAGATAAAGAGTTAGTATCTAAAATCTATATAAAGAACTTATCAAACTCAACACCCAAAAAACAAATCATCCAATGAAGAAATGGGAAAAAAGACATGAATAGACACTTCTGCAAAGAAGACATCCAGATGGCCAACCGACACATGAAAAAAATGCTCAACATCACTCATCATCATCATCAGGGAAATACAAATCAAAACGACAATGAGATACCACCTCACACCTGTCAGAATAGCTAACATTAACAACTCAGGCAACAACATGTGTTGGCGAGGATGTGGAGAAAGAGGATCTCTTGCACTGTTGGTGGGAATGCAAGCTGGTGCAGCCACTCTGGAAAACAGTATGGAGGTTCCTCAAAAAATTAAAAATAGAACTACCCTATGACCCAGCAATTGCACTACTAGGTATTTATCCAAGGGATACAGGTGTGCTGTTTCAAAGGGACACATGCATCCCAATGTTTATAGCAGCACTATCAACAATAGCCAAAGTATGGAAAGAGCCCAAATGTCCATCGATGGATGAATGGATAATGAAGATGTGGTGTATATATATACAATGGGGTATTCCTTGGTAATCAGAAAGAATGAAAACTTGCCATTTGCAACTACGCAGATGGAACTAGAGGGTATTATGCTAAGCAAAATTATCTAGTCAGAGAAAGACAAATATCATATGACTTCACTCATATGAGGGCATTAAGAGACAAAACAGATGAACATAAGGGAAGGAAACAAAAATAATATAAAAAGAGGGAGGGGGACAAAACATAAGAGACTCTTAAATATGGAGAACAGAGGATTACAGGAGGGGTTGTGGGGGAGGGGGGTGGGCTAAATGGAATCTTAATGGGGCATGAAGGAATCTACTCCTGAAATCATTGTTGCACTATATGCTAAGTAACTTGGATGTAAATTAAAAAATAAAATTAAGTTTAAAAAAAAGAATGCTCTGTGGCCAAGGGATTAAAAAAAAGAAGAATGAAACAGAGGGATACCACTATATATAGATCCTTCAGAAAACAAAAGAATAAAGAAATACAATGAACACATCTACGTACATGATATTAATAGCTTAAATGAAAGACTATTTCCTTCAAAAAACAAAAACAAAAAAACAGAAACAAATACAAAAACACTCGCACATCTAGCACAAGTCACCCAATGTTAAATAGCCCTAATACTATTAAGATTGAATTCATAATTTCAAAACTCTCAAAAAAGAAATATCCAGTCTTAGATGATTTCACTGGAAAAATTTAGCAAGCATTTAAAAAAGAATGAATACCAATTTTACACAATCTCTAACAGAAAACAAAAGAGAACACACTTATTTTTACGAAGCTTGTATTACCTTGTTATTAAAAACAGAGGGTATTTCCTTAAGGAATAAAGTTACAGAAACCTTTAACAAAATATTAGCCAACAGAATTCAGCAATATGGAAAGATAATCATGAAAAATATTCACATGGATTTATTCAAGGGATACAAGGCTGGTTTAATGCTGAAAAATAATCAATTTAATCTATCATATTAATAGGTTGAAAAAAAAAGTCATGATTGCAGAAAAACCATCTGCCAAATTCAACACCTCTACATTTTAAAATCTCTCAGAAAAATAAGAATAGAAGGAAACATCTTCCAACTTGATAAAGTGCATCTACAGAAACCTAGAGTTAATAGTATACTTAATGGTAAATGACTAAATGCTTTTCTCTTCAGATTGGGAATAAGGCAAGGAAGGCTGCTCTCAACAACTTTATTCAACATAGTGCTAAAAGGTCTAGCCAGTGCAATAGGCAAGAATCTAAAATTCATACAGATCAGAAAGAAAGAATAAAACGGTCCCTATTTGCAGATCCCATGAGCCATTGCCTATGTAAAAAACCGAAGGACTCTACAAAAATACTCCTGGAACTAACAAATTACTTCAGCAAGGTTACAAGATAAAATATAAACCTGTAAAAATCTAAGTGCTGATGAAAGAATCAAAGAACATCTAAATAAATGGGAAGATATACCATGTTTATGGATTCCATATAATAAAGGATTCAATAAAGTAAATATTATATTGAGTTTCAATATAATAATTGAGACTCAGTACAATAAATAATTGAAACTCAGTATAATAATCAATTCTCTCCCAAGCTGGCATGCATGTTTAACACAATTCCTACTAAAATCCCAAGAAGATTTTTTGTAGACACACACAAGATTATTCAAAAACTTATATGGAAGGGTGGAGGGTGCCTGGGTGTTTCAGTCAGTTAAGCATCCCACTGGATCTCAGCTCAGGTCTTGATATCAGGGCTGTGAGTTCAAGCCCCACACCGGGCTCTGTGCTGGGCATGAAACCTACTTAAAAAACTAATAATATGGAAGGGCAAAAGAAGTAAATTAGCTAAAATAATTTTGAAAAAAAAAGTAGAAGGAATCAGTCTATCCAATATCAAGACTTATGTAGCTACACTAATCAAGATTGTGTGGTACTGGCAGAGCACAGACACATAGATCAAAACAACAGAATACAAAACCCAGAAATCAGCTCCACTGACTTGATAAAGGCAATTCAGTGGAGGACAGATAGCCTTTTCAGTAAAAGGTGCTGGAACAAATTTTTATCCAAAGAGGGGGGGGCGGGGATTAACCTCAACCTAAGTCTCTTACCGAATACAAAATTTAACTCAAATGAATTACAGAAACAAATGTTAAATATATTTGAACCTTCAGACATTTCCACAATACTCTACTCCCTGACCTTTTACAACTGACACTTGCTTATCTTTAAATACCAGCCTAAATACCATTGCCCAGAGGGACTATCTAAGTAAAACCTCTCCCCATCCTCAATGATTTCTGTCATTACACTATGTTCATTTCACTTAGAGACCTTGTCTCTTCATTTATTATTACATAGTTTTTTTTTTAAACGTATTTACTTGTTTACTGTTTGACTCTCTCACCAGGCTCTAAGCTCTCCACATGTACAGGAACCACTATTTTATTCAGGAATATGCTCTAATCATCTAGCATGGTATCAGAAATAAGATAGATATCCCAAGAAATATCTGTAGACAAAATGAATCTGCCTTAGAAGGCCAAGGGAGCCTTGTGAAATAGGGGTCTTGATGTCTTTCATCATATCCAGAAGTCTGATTATGGGGAAAAGCTCTGAAGTTTTCAAATGGGCTTAGTGCCTAGTTCCTCCACTTAACAGTTCAGTTAGCTAGACTAATTGAGTAAATTATTTAAACTCTCAGCCCCCAGGGTTTGTTGTAGTGAATTAAATCATAAATTTAAAATTTACATACTATGAATTAGATAAAATATCGCCTCCTTTCTTGAGATGAATTGACCTCTTCTTGACCCCTAAATTAATGAGTATCTAAGCAAAATTCTTTACATTCCTGCATTCATTTGAACTTTACGTAACAGTTTCACTTGAGAACATCTATGGTTATTTACAAAGAATTATTAGCCACAAAACAGAACTAAAAGAAATGATTTTCCCTAACTTACATGATACTTTATAGGAATAAGGAAGATAAGGATTTTAAATGACCCACTTCTCTTTAAATTATATACATTTTTGTCTTCAACACAGCAGTTACTAGTTTCTTATATCTATCTTTGGGAGAATGATAACCTAGGATAGGCAAAGGAAGATACTACCTAACAAAACCAGATTCCTCCTGCCCCCCTCCCCCCACCATCAAAAAGAGGTTTAAGAGTAAAGTATATCCAGGGGTGCTTGGGTGGCTCAGTCAGTTAAGCGTCTGACTCTTGATTTTGGCTCAGGTCATGATCTCATGGTATGTGAGTTCAAGCCCCACACTGGGCTCTGTGCTGACAGTGAGAACCCTGCTTGGAGTTCTCTCTCTCCCTCTTCCTCTGCCCCTACCCTGCTCACACTCTCTCTCTCAAAATAAATAAATAAACTTTAAAAAAAAGTTAAAAAAAAAAGTATGTCCTTGAAGTATCTTCATAGCCTTTATAGTCAATAACTCTTAGGATTTCATTCCTTCTAGATAATTCTATTCTAAAAAAATAATAGTGGTCTTCGAAAATAAAAGGCTTTTATGAACATCTCTAATCTATTCCAAAGAAGGACTGCTCTCAGTGGACTAAGGAAGAACATTATTCTATTTGCTCAGTACCATCTACCTGGGGCTTGAGGAAGTATCAGCCATTTTGTAGGTAATTGACAAATATTTGTTGCATGAATAAATGAGTGAATGAAAAGCAACTATGGTTGCAGGAACAGATTGTGAACTCAATAGACATATAATATACCATAGTAAGGTGAGACAATTCCAACCTTTTTATTCAGACTATTCTAACCCTCTTATTCAGCATTTCATCTATTCTTCCATGTATAATAGATCTGAAAAGAGGTCTCTGTTTAAAAATTTTATAGATGTGAGAAGCCAACCACAGGCAGACCATTTTACCTGCATTCCATTCTAATCACTGGTATATATTTTCTTCCAAAGAACTAAATAAAGTCTATCCTCCCTTAATGTCCATCCATCGCCCCTAGTTCTTATCTTTCATCCAAGAACAGCTCACCAAAAGCTTCAAGAAAGTTATAACTCCCCTGGTATTCTGAAATTAATATAAACTCTCGTTAAAAAAATGGGAAAAAGACATGAATAGACATTTTTCCAAAGAAGACATCCAGATAGCCAACTGACACGTGATGCTCAATACCACTCATCATTAAGGAAATACAAGTCAAAACTACAATGAGATATCACCTCACACCTGCTGGAATGGCTAAAATCAAAACCACACAAAATAACAAGTGTTGGCAAGGATGTGGAGAAAGGGGAACCCTCTTGTACTGTTTGTCAGTGGGAATGCAAACTACGGCAGCCTCTCTGGAAAACAGTATGGAGGTTCCTCAAAGTTAAAAATAGAACTACCCTATGATTCAGCATATGCACTACTAAGTATTCACCCAAAGGATACAAAAGTACTGACTCAAAGGGATACATGCACCCCAATGTTTATACCAGCATTATCAACAATAGCCAAATTGTGGCAAGAGCCCAAACATCCACTGACTGACAAATGGATAAAGACACACACACACATATATACATGCACACATATATACATGCACACATACACACAATGGAATATTACTCAGCCATCAAAAACAATTAAATCTTGGGGTGCCTGTGTGGCTCAGTCAGTTAAGCATCTGATTCTTGGTTTCAGCTCAGGTCATAATCTCATGGTTCATGAGATCGAGCACTCCCTCAGGCTCTGAGCTGACAGCGTGGAGCCTACTTGGGAATCTCTCTCCCTCTCTCTCTGTCCCTCCCCTGCTCACACTCTCCTCTCTCTCCAAATAAATAATTTTTTTTTAATTTTTAATGTTTATTTATTTTTGAGAGAGAGAGAGAGAGAGAGAGAGAGAGAGAGAGAGAGAGACAGAACGTGAGTGGGGAAGGTGCAGAGAGAGAGGGATACAGAACCTGAAGCAGGCTCCAGGCTCTGAGCTGTCAGCACAGAGCCCGAAGCGGGACTCGAACTCACGAACCAGGAGATCATGACCTGAGCTGAAGTCGGACACTTAACCAACTGAGCCACCCAGGCTCCCCTAAATAAATAAGTTTTTTAAAAAAGATTAAAAATAAAAAACAATTACATCCTGCCATTTGCAACGACATGGATGGAAGCTAGAGAGTATATGCTAAGCGAAATGCGTCAGTCAGAGAAAGACAAATACCGTATGATTTCACTCATACGTGGAATTTAAGGGAAAAAAATGATCATGGGGAAAAAAAGAGAGAGGCAATCCAAAAAACAGACTCTTCACCATAGAGACCGAACTGACAATTACCAGCGGGGAGGTGGATGGCAGGGGATGGATTAAATAGGTGATGGGAATTAAGGAGTACATTTGTGAGGAGCACTGGGTTGTATGGAAGTGTCAAATCACAGAATTGTACACCTGAAACTAATATTACATCGTATGTTAACTAACTGAAATTTAAATAAAAACTTAAAAAGATCTCAGGATGGTGGCAAGAAAACAACTATATATTTTAATAAATGTCTTATTTTAGAACACTTTTAGACTTATAGAAAAATTTTGAAAATAGTACAGAGTCTCCATATACCCCCACAATCAGTTATCCCTGTTATTAATATCTTATATTTCTATGGTACAGTTGTTATAATTAACAAAACAATATTTATACATTATTACTAACTAAAGTGTGTATATATATATATGTATATATATATATGTGTATATATATATACGTATATATATATGTGCATATATATATATATACGTATATATATATATACATATATATATACGTATATATATATATATTTTTTTTTTAGATTGCCTCATCTTTTTACTTAATGTTCTTTTTCTGTTCCAAGATTTCATCCAGGATACTGCATTAAATTTTTTTTTTTAATTTTTTTTTTAACGTTTATTTTATTTTTGAGACAGAGAGAGACAGAGCATGAACAGGGGAGGGGCAGAGAGAGAGACACACACAGAATCCAAAACAGGCTCCAGGCTCCGAGCTGTCAGCACAGAGCCCGACGCGGGGCTCGAACTCACGGACCGTGAGATCATGACCTGAGCTGAAGTCGGATGCTTAACCGACTGAGCCACCCAGGTGCCCCGATACTGCATTAAATTTAATTGCCATGTCTTCTTAGGATACTCTTGGCTGTGACAGTTTCTCAGCCTTTCCTTGTTTTTTGATAACCTTGACAGTTCTGAGGAATATTGATCAGCTACTTTGTAGATGTCCCTCAAATGGAATTCATCTGATGCTTTGCCTCATAATTACACTGGAGTTATGTTTGGGGATTAAGACCCCAGGAGTAAGGTGCTATTTTCATCACTTCAAGGGTATACACTATCAGCAAGACTTACTACTTCATCACCTGGCTAAGTTGGCATTTCTTCAGTTTCTCCACTCAAAAATTACTCGTTTTCTTCCTTTATACTCCTGGAAGAAAGTCACGATGTATAGCCACACTTAAAAAACAGAGTTAGGCTCCTGCTCTATCAGGGTGAAGGATCTACATAAATTATTTGGAACTCCTCTCCATAGATTTGTCTATTCTCCCTCATTTATTTATTCCATCATTTATTTATACTGCTATGGAGTCAGATATTTATTTCATACCTATATTATAATCCAATATTTTTTATTTCTTTTTGCTCTAATTGTTTTCAGCTTTGGACATGAGGAACTCTTTCAGTTGGCTTTTGAACCTTTTGACAAACGTCAATGATTGATTGTGGGTTTTCTTTTTTCCTCTTCTGTTCTTGTGTTTTGTTCATTTTGTTTTGTTTTGTTTTGTTTTGTTGTTTTGTTTGTTTTGGAGCACTTCCTAAGTTTCTGACACTATAAAGTGTTTCAGGTTCATCTTGTGTATATCCTTCCTCATAAAATCAGCCACTTGTCTAATAAATACTGGTTCTGCTTGTTGAAGAATGGTATTAGAAATGAAAATCTGGATGCTAGACGTGCCATTGCTCCTGGGGTGTTGCTGCCTCTGGGCATTCTCACTACATAAAGCAAATAAATATATGTGTGTATACTAACTATTATATATCCATTATCTGTATTTCTATATGTAGCTGCCTGTATCAATATTAAGCCAAACATAAGTTTACAATGATGTCTCCAACTCTAATCCATTATCAATCCATTATCACATGTATCATTCTAGGCTCCTACCCATGCTTCCATGTAAATTCCCACTCCAACAGTGAGAAACCTGGTTACAGTCACATACCATTTCCTTAATTTTTCTACTCCACTATAAATGCATTTCTGTATCTCTTTTTTTTTTTTCATCTTCTAGACTGCACTCAATTCTATAGTTACTCAGGTCAGCACCTTTTCTCCTTACCCCTCAGTGAGGTTGTTTCATAATTTGGAATATAGTTAGACTATTTTGACACATTATGAATCTACTATGAGATTTCCCAATATCCTAAATGATTTTTAACTTTGCATACATTAAGTTTTCACCAATGTCCAGTAAAGTTCCATGGGTTTTGACAAATGCATAGTGTCATGTATCCATTACAACACCATAGAGAATAGTTTCTGTATTTCATCTATTCCCTATATCCTCCCTTGGCCATACTCCTGGCAATCACTGATCTTCTGTACCACCTTTATAGTTCTGCCTTCTCCAGATTATCATATAATTAAAATTATAGTGTGTAGCCTTTTCAGATAGTTTTTTTCATTTAGCAATATGTGTTTAATATTCATTCATACCTTATTGTTTGTTGTTCACTCATTTCTTATCATGGAATGCTATTCTATGTTATAAATGCATCACAATCTTTTTATCTATCTATGAAAGACATCTTAGTTGTTTCCAGTGTCTGATTATTATAAATAAAGCAGCTATAAACATTCACATGCAGGTTTCAATATAGATACAAGTTTTCAAATCACTTGGGTCAATATCTAGGCACATAACTGCTAATTCTTGATCATATGGTGAGACTATATGTTGCTTTATAAAATACTGCCTGTCTTCTCAAGTGACCATACCATTTGCATTCCCACCAGCAATTAATAGAGTTCCTGTAGCTCTGGATTCTCACTGGAAATTGATATTGCCAGTTTTATGGATTTTCACCATTTCAATATATGTGCCCACTATCTAATTTTTAATTCAATATTTTTTGTTGCTTGTTCCAGTAATGACTGCTTAGGTAACTGCATAAACTGAACAGCAACAAACCAGTTACCTTTAGTTAGTTCCACCTTGAATATGAGAGGGGGACTGTCCATATGAGCAGGGTTATTGTGCCTGGACAATTCAGTCTGTGGAGCACTAACAATCTTCATTATTGCACTTGGAAATATTTTTTTTTAGGATAGAGAATAGGAAACCAACTTAATTTTTTTCTACAGCATAGCCAGTTATCACATCATTCCTCTACAAATTTGTATATCCATTTCAATTAGTTACCAATTTATTTAAATGTGGGTTTGTTTCTGCGCTATTCCGATTCTTTTGTCTGTTTGTCATTTTATTACTACATTGTCTTGTTACTATGGATTTTGCATTTTGTCTTAGTATAGGAAACTGGTTTCCCCCTATCTATTTTATCCTTATTTTTCAAAATCTTTTTATCCATTTGAAAAGTGTATTCTTCTATATCAATTTTAAAGTAATTTTCCAAGTCACCATTCCCAAAAAGTTTTCCTGGAATTTTGGTTAGAATTGCTTTGAATTTATTGATTAATCTGAAAGAAATTTATATGTTTACAATGAAAAATTATGTCCTTCATGAACATAGTATGTTTCATCCTTTGGTTTTTATTTTAGGTACTTAATAGTAACTGCAGCATTTTTTTCACTAACCTTTTGGTACACTTTTTTAGACAATCCCTAGATACTTCACAATTCTTGTTGCTTTTATAAATGGTATTTACTCTATATTTCCTGGTTGGTGATGGATGGATCCTATTGATTTTTATTGCTGATTTTAGATCTAGCATTTTTTGCATTATGTTGTCTTTTATGCCCTCGATTGTCATTATACTGGGTCTAGATATAGTATTTTCTTATCAATTCTATCTGTGCTCTGTGATTCCTTTCCACTTAAGGATTCATATCTTTGTCCATTTTTGAGAAGTTCTCATTCATTAGTTCTCCTGCTAATTTATCTCCTGCATTTATTCTTTGCTCTCCTTTTGAAAGACCTTTCAGTTACCCTTGATACTTCTAATTCTATCCTCTCAATTTTCTCTCATTCTTTCCACTTATTTAGCACTGCCTGTCATCTTCCAGGCGAGTTCTACAGCTTGATCACACAGCTTACTTGGTTTTTCGTCAGGTATATATATTCTTTATTTCAATATATCCATGCAGCAGTCGTTAGTTTAACAGTATTATTTCAAGATCTAACTATTCCAGGTGTTTTTTCATAATTATCTGATCTACTTTATGTTTCCCATATTCCCTTTTATCTTTCTGATAACATAGAATACATTTATTTTAAATTCTTACTTTATCTGTTCTATTACTCCTACATCCTGTTTTATGCATGTTCTATTTGTGCTTTTCCTTCCTAAGGCTTGTACTCCTTACATCTCATTATTTCTTCATGATTTTATTTCTTATTATCCTAGACTGAGGCATGCATTGTTCTTAGTGTCTCCCTTGGAGTAGGAGTGAGATCCTGGATGCTAAACTGGGAAACTCAGGGTGAGGACCATCTAGCAGATTAATTATCTAATTATTTCCCAATTACCTTTTTTTCACATATATGACAAAGCCCTGATATCTGTTTCCTGGAACTGCATATTTAGAAGCATCAGAAGATTTTAATGTATCTTATTTTGGCTGAAAAGACCTGCAAGATAAATAAAAACTAGAAGAGCCAACCTAAAGAATCTCAGGAATCAAATGAACTCAGTTTTTTTATTCTTGTCACTTTATTTGATATCTTCGTCTTTGAGACTGTTTCCAAATGAATGAATGTATTGTATGAATGTTAACACTAGCATGTGGTAAAGATAATTAATTTTATTTAATTATAAAAGGGTCTGTCTTATATATTAAATGTATATGTCTTCCTAACCTAAATATTTTTCAGACCCTCCCTAATTTTCAAGACAAAATACAAAAAAAAAAAACAACAACAAAAACAAAAAACAAAAAAAAACCCATATTTCCCTAATCAACAATAGGAGACATTGTAAAGCATGATCTAACATGTAGGAAAAAAACTAATCAAGAAGTATAGGCTATGATAATCTATAAAAATTCATTACCTGCCATGGTACAGATTCCATAGAGAGAAGAAATGGAAAGACAATATTATCAATATTAGACATACAACTAGGGCAACTACGCTACTCAATTTCCTGTCAGTAAAGCAATAGTAATATTTGATCTACATATGCCCCCATATTAACAGTGAAATAGACACTTGGAAAGGGAGTAAATTTCATGGAGCATTTAAAGCTTCATGGTTAAGGGTACAGGTATTCTTGTCAGTGAGCTGAGGTTTCAATGCTGATGCTTCACAGCTATATGGCCTTGGAAAAGTGACTTCATTCCCTTTGTTTTTATTTCCTTGTCTGTAAAATTGAATTGACAACAGCAGATACCCCTACAGGGATGTTGCAGGAATTCAAGCAGAGAGTGTATGTAAAATAGTACATGACATATGGTACCACCCCCAAAACATTACTAATTATTATCTTGAGTGAACATGAATATCAAGTGGGATGTACAGACTTTTTAAAAACAGTTGCTACTGGCCAAAGGGTTCAAGCAGCTCAAAGAACATTTGTTTCCCTTAAGCAGTTGAGTAAACATTTTAACTCAGAGTCAGTAGATAGAATGCAATTCTATTATATTAAATAATTCTATCTGCTCAGTCACAGATATCTTTTCTGTTGCTAATCAGCTGACCATCAAAAAGGCAAGATTTTCCTGGATAATGTGGGTAGGTCCTAACTAATCTCATGAGCCCTTAAGAGTGGAGAATCTTTCCACAGTGGGTCAGAGAGACATGTGACAAGGACTCAATCTACTGTTGCTTCCTTTGAAAATTGGAGGAAGAAGGCCACCAAGCAAGTAATATGGTGGCTCTAAAATCTGGAAACCACCTTCAGCTTATAGCCAGCAAGAAAACAGCACCTCAGTCACACCACTGCAAGAAATGGGATTCTATCCATAACCTGAATGAGCAAGGAAACAAGATAGTCTCCTAAAGCCTCCAGCAAGAAATGCAGCCCACTCAGTACCTTGATTGTAGCCCATGGGATCAGTGATGGAATTCTGACCAACAAAACTATAAGATAATAAATTTGTGTTGTTTTAAGCCAACAAGTATGTGGTGAGTTGTTATGGCAGCAGCAGAACACCGATACTAGAGGCAAAGATTCTTAAAAGCCAACTATCTGCCAAAACAGTGAAATTCTCACATATTATTGCAAAAGCATCATTGGTAAAACTGACACTATGCCCTGTACTAGGATCCTGAGCAAAAACCTCAGAACACATGCCCAGGTTCCTGTTATCAAAGGCAGGCAGGCCCTTCCCCTTTATGAATATTATCAGACATTCTTTTGTGTAGTGAAGGAATTAGCTGTAAACATATGTTTTAGGATGTAGACGGTGTCATGGACACAGGGATAGAAGCAAAGAAGAGAGACACAATGAAAGGTAGGGATGTTAGGATTATAAGCCTGTGTACCACTCATTGCACACCCTTCTATTTTGGACAAGCCAAGCCAGATGTAAAATATTTGAATTTCTATATCACATGTCCTAAGCATCTACTGAACAGCTTCTGCTTTATTTGCATTCAGGTACCATATCAACCATTTTTATTCTACCACATAGTACGCAAGAACTGTCCCTATCTCCAATAGTTCCAGAATTGGCTGAATTCCAATAACCTATCTTAATTCCTTGGCTACTGTTATTTCAGGAATGGGCAAGAAATTCAGGCCTAAGCTAATCAGTATATTACATTCTCCTGGCAATAGAGTTAGTCCAAATCATGGGACCTATGCTGATCCAATGAGAATGCCCCAAGGGATATAGACTTTTCTTCCTATGGTTGTTGTTGTCTAGCCCTTGAACCTGCAGCCTTTCCTTCTATTATGGACAAAGCCATATGAGGACAAAGCCACACAAGCCATAGGTCAGAGCTCCAGGTCAGAGCTGGAGACCTAGTGTAAAATGAGATCCATTTGTGGTCAGTCCTACCTCTGCACCATTCAATTACATGAGCCAGTAAACTTCCCTTTCTTACTTAAGCCATTTAGGCCAAATGTTCTTTTATTTTCAATGAAATATTTCTGCCTTGTAGACTACTATACTATAGTGCACCTAAAAGGCCACACTTCCTGGAGAGGTGGCAGAGGATACAATGATTGCACAGTGAGGAGAGACTGGCATTAGAAACAAGACCATACAGCTGGTACCTGATGTGTTCCTTCAGATTGAATACATAAAAATATATATTTATTTATGCATGCATTTGCATATTATCAATATGATTATTTATCAACTTATATATAGCATAGTCAGAATATGACCAGTTACTTCAAACTAGGGTGTTTTATTGTCTTAGTAAAATTTTGATTTTAATAGTCCTCTTTGATTTACTAGTCACCAGAATTGAGTGGATCCCACTGATATTAGCAGCACAGAACATGGTGGTCAGGACAGATCTGGGAAGCAGCCTTCCTCCTATGTCAGTTTGGCTCTGCAGCACATACAGGGGAGCTAAGCAAGCTCCATGAAGACAGAATTTTCAAAGAAATGCTGCTCATCTATGTCATATGTCCTGAGCACCATAATTATAGACACTAGAATCAAGGAAGGGCCTTAAAGCAAAGACACTTCTCTCTCAGGAGTAGGATTCTAAAATAAGCTTAACAGGTAAAAACTGCATATAACAAAAACTATACTTAAAAAACCTCTTAAATTGCTCATAAAGCACAGTATACACATTGTTGTGTATATTTAACTCAATGAAATAACGTGTATATGTAAATGTATAATGTATTTAATAATATATATAAGGCATATGTTTCAAAATATCATTTTACAGAATTTCTTTATCTTACCAAACACAACTGAATTAGAGTAAGTCCAATGGAGCCCCACCATATATTCATATGTATATACATTCTTTCACATAGAATGCATAGTAGTTAGGTGGCTAACTGAAAAGCTATAAGTATACAGACAGATGTGGATATAGCAGTCATCCTTGACTTTACCCTCTGTCTTACAACCTACATGTGTCAGAAGATTCTTTCAGTTTTACTTTCCATTTCACCACCTCCATGACTGGTTTAAGCCACCATCATCATTCACCTGATTCATCATAATAGTTTACTTAGGGGTCTCCCTGTTTCACTCTTGACTCCCTCAGTATATTCTCAACACAGCAGCCAGTGACCCTGGTAAATGTAAATGAGACCACTTCACTCCTCTGCTCAACATGGTCCAATTGTTCCCACCTCAGAGTCAAGAACAAATATCCTTACGAAGACCTATAGGACCTGGCTTGACCCAGTGTCCCATTTCCTCTGTCACTCCACCTACTTTGTGTCTCCGTGGCTTACTCTCCTGTAGCCACTCCAACCTCTACCAGGCACATTTTCAATATCAGGGCCTTACACTTGCTTTTTTTCCTGCCTAGAATGCTCATCTCTGAACTGTCCATGTGACTTATTCCGTTATTTCTTCAGGCCTTTAGTCACATGTTGCCTTCTTATAGATTCCTTCCCTAAATTCTCAGCCCACCCTGACCCCTCTCCTTAGCACTCACCACTACCAAACATAACATATATTTTACTAATTCACCTTGTTTATTGTCTATCTGTTCCTCTAACATATAAAGCTCGTAAATGCATGGATTATTTTGAATCTTTTTGTTTGTTGTAATACCCCCAGTACTTAAATAATGCCAGGATTGTTAAATATATCTTGAATGTATGAATAAATAAGTGCACATAGATGAGCTCCATTAATTTGAGTCTATGTAAAGATGAGAAAGGGTTAATTGGTAATGATCAAGCCTATCCTATATGTTGTTACCCAGACACAGTTTGTGGAGAGACATTACATAAGTTATATAATTTATTGAATCAAATAAAATTTATTGAATCAAATTTATTGAATCAAATCAAATATAAAAGTACACAGGAATTCTTATTCTAATTACTCTTAACCAGCAATAAACCTCAACCAATTTGACTGTTGTGGACAGAGCCCATGACAGATTTTACATTTCCTGTGCCAAGGAATTCATGCCCTGTATAATCTCTTCTCCTTGAGAGTAAGGCTTATGACCTGTTTCTAACCAAGGGAGTATGGAAAAGGTTATGGGATGTCACTACTTCAATTAGGTTACCTTATGTAGCAAAGATCAAAGTGTTGGTCAGTGTAATTAAAATCCCAAAGAGGCTGATTTTGAGTTCCTCAAATGGGAAATTATCTGGATGGGTCTGACTTAATCAGGTAAGTGTCCTTTCAAGAAAGCTGGGTCCTTCCTCAGGTGAGATTCTTCTAGCTGGCTTGAGGAAGTAAATAGCCATGTTGAGGAAGTCCAAGCATCTGGGATGTGTAAGCATCCTCCAGGATGTTTAGGAGTAGGAGAAGCAGAAACTATGCTAGAGCTCTGGCAGGCCTGGGTCCATAGTCTGAATACTTGGCCATTATAATACATATCATCTCAATAGTTAGGGTACAGGATTTTTCTGGCCAAGGATGCCAGAAACTCCCTTGAAACCAAGAACCAGGGATCTTTGGTCTTTGCTGCTTCCTTCTTCTAGGTGGGTTAGGAAGGGGATAAGTGTTGGCTACTTATCTTGGTCTAGATTAATTTTTTCTCTTTCACTCACTGAAGCTTTGACAATTACTGGGCTATCAATAGGTGTCTAACTGAAAAGCCAGCTTTTTCAGTGAAAACATCTTCATTTCCCTAAGTTATAACATAATGAATTTTCTTTTACTCTGATGTTTCATTGGAAATATAACATTAAAAAAAATATCAACAATCTATTCTTACTGAAGCTTTCCTGGAACAGACTTTTAATGGCAACATGATATCTCCTCTGTTTTTTGCTTTATTGTCTTGTTTCCTGCATTTTAGCTTTAGCCACAGGAGGCAACTTTAAACAGCTTGGATTTTGTAGTAAACATCTGACAATATGTGCAAAACAGAAGGGTCTGGTACTCTGGTAATGACTTCTAACCTAGAGATAGGAAGAAAATGTTAGAAGTATTATGCATTTAAAGTTGGTTAACATTAGGTTAATGGCAGATAACACATTCATTACATTGTACTACAGTAAATACTTTTTGTCTCAGAAATTAGGTAATTGTGCATGTCAGTTTTTATTTTTTAAACACATTTTCCTTCTTGGAATTTAATAAGGATTTTTGAAACATGCATAACCTCATCACATGTGATAATTGACTAAAATAAACTAAAGCCAACAAGAGAACATCACATTCAGTGAAAACAATTCAAAACACAGCTTACTTTTGAAGAAAACTTGTAGAAACATCTATGGAATGACTAATCTCATTATAACTCTGGATAATTTGTTCAACCTCTCCTAGTTTTGTTTTTTCTATAAAATGGAGGCAATAACAAAGATTAGATAGGCTTATTTTTTGAAAATATTAAGCACAGTAGATGACAAAGTAGGAGCTTTATTGAACTTCCCTTCCTCCCTCCTTCCTTCCTTCCTTCTATGGTCTCTTTTTCCCCCTTTTTTCTTCTTTTATTCCTCTCTGTGCTTTCAAGAAGTCTTCAGGGAACACTCAGAGAAAGTAGAAGAAAAAAACAGGAGAATAAAGTGAAATGAGTCTGCTTTTGATAAGACTGGAATTACACTGGGAAATGGACTTCTTAAATGGCGATGCCCCTTAGCTATTTCAGCACCAGGAGGAAGAGTGACAAATCTTACTGAGGAAGCATCATAATGCTCAGGATTCTGTGCACTCGTGGGTTTATTCTCAGCTTTGACTCCCAATAGGAAGTAATTCTCCTTGGCAAGAAGATTAAAGCCTCCTTCCTCTAACTATAGCAGCTATACTGATATTGCTAAAATGCCAGAAAGAAAAAAAAAAGACTGAAACAACTTAGGTGGCTAAGATTAATGAGGTAGAGTACTGGTCCCTAAAGCCATTTTTGTTAACAAGTAAAGCAGGTAATCAGCATTAAGTAGTACATACTGGAAGAAAGCAAATCCTTCCAGAGAAATAATTTAGTGTAGATTCAGATTCCAAAGACTACTTTGAACAAATGCATAATCAAAATCATGGACTTTCTGCAACCAGTAATAACTAAAGGAAAGTGGGCATCACAGCAAAAGACAGAGCATACAAGATAAATCCTGGACTAGAATTATTCCCTTAGCCCCTGCGTTAGTTTACTTTTGCTGTGTAACAAATCACCACAGATTAGTTGCCTAAAACAACACACATTTATTATCTTGAAGTTTCTCTGGGGTCTGGGCACAGCCCAGGTGGGTCTTCTGCTCAATCTTAGAAGGCTCGAATCAAGGTATCAGTCAGGCTGCATTATCATGTGGAGGCTTGATGGAGGAAAGATCTGCTTTCATTTACATTGTTGGCAGAGTTCAAAATAAACATTAAAAAATTTTTACAAAAAGAATTACCTCTTACACATCACTTCTTACAGGAAATATCCTGTAATTCCCCAGGATAACACAGATGCTATCCTAGGTGAGAGCAAAATATCTGGTGAAATGTTCAACTATAAGCAATTCTATTGTTTTATAATCATGTGTAGTGTAGATTATGCTACAGTAACAAAATAAATTCAAATTCCAGTAGCTTAATACAACAAGGTTCCTTTTTCACAATTCAAGTCACAATCCAATAAAAGTTGGGTGGATCTCTTAGGGAGCTCATTTCCAGGTAGTGACTCAGAGATCCAGGTCCCTCCTATCATGTAAGTTCACCACATGACATGTACAAGAACTGTAAAGAGAGAGCTATATTTTAAGCCCAGGTCTAGAAATCACTTCTGTCAATGTTCCATTGATAAGAACTAGCCATATGGTCCCAACTCAACAGAATAAAAGGAGCTGAGATTTGTAGTTTTCCTGAGTTTCCAGGCAATGGAAATGGAACTGCTGAATATCTAGCAAGTCTCTGCCACAGTGGCTGTTTTGCTCACTTCACTCTGAACAGCTTGGACAAGACTTTCTTATCAGTTCCACCAACATACCACCAATAATAATTGTGGGCACCAAAAAATATTAAATAAATTAATGAAAAAGTACCCCTATTTGTATTCATGCCTTTATGTTTTGGGCACTTCCTTACTAAAATGTTAGAGAATTAGTTTGTTATAATAGAGGAGATTACTCCCTTCATATTATAGCTTTGTTAACTGCTCAACCTGCGACAATGGCTGCCTCCACCCCCTTAGTTAGTCTATGAAGCAAGGCTGGAGTAAGTTATCAAAGTCAAGTCACAAACAAAGAAACAATCATACCTTAGAGCAGAATGAAGCATGAGTAGTTTATGTGTGAACACAGGCTAGAAACAAAGAGTGAAGTATTTTTGACATCAGATGATAGGCAACAACATTATGATTGGATAAATAGAAGTGGTTGACTCTATGGAATCATTCTGATGTCCAAAAAAGAAAGAAATGAAAGGAAAGATACAGGACATTTATCAGGATGAGAACATAATCTGGTCAAAATAACTTCTCCTGGTCATGGTGGTTGATTTCTTAAGGTGGCACTCTGGTATGCCCCATTTAATTTCTAAATCAAAATGTAACCATATCTGACATAGTTTGACACAACCAGAAACCATCTTTGTTAAGCAGTATATTTTCTAGCCTGACTTATCATAAAAAAAGAGGACCTGAAGTATCCACTACTATGTATCTTCTATTTAAATCCACTATTCCAGATTACTTATCTATGGGCCATGAGTCCAGTTCTGCATTGAAACAAAGCCTACATATAGTCTCTGTCCTCAAGTATGTTGTCAGCTCATCAGGGAGAAGAGCTATTGATGGTAGTAATAACTAGTAATAACTACTCCACTTGAGCCAAAATACATATAATTAACTCTGTGTATAAATCAAGGTGAATCCCTTAACTTTTTTTAACCCCAATGTCCTAATCAACAAATGAGAACACTGAATCAGATGATTTCTAAATGCCCTTCTCACTCCAAGGTTCTAGGATACTATGCTCTATAATTGATGAAAACTTTCAGAATCCTGTTTTGCACAATAGGACTAAAAGAGCTTGTGCCTGGAATAAATGAGAAAAATTTCTACTAAAGATACCGGAGTCTGTTTGATAGAGATGTCTGGTAGCTTATCTCTGACCTATTCTTAAAAGGTCAGAAACTTCTTGAAAAACAAAAAACCAAAAAAACAAAAAACACCCTTACCAGGACAGAATTTCTGCATTTACAGTTGTAAGTGATTCCCACAGGTGTGAGATTCAGTGGTTTGTGTTACTACTCTCACATCCTTTGAGAGATGATCCTATATACATGTTTGGCTTCCTCTTCCATTCTGAAAATGTTTATAAATATGAGTTTCCTTCATTCCTTTAAAAAAGGGAAAATGGTGTGTCTACCATAACCTTTGGAATCAAGCAGACCAGAATTTGAACCCCCAACCTGCTGCTTATTAGCTACATCACCTGGGGCAAATTATTTAACTCTCTGAGATTCAAGTTTAAAAATATGTATATAAATAATACAAATTTGACAGAATTTCTCTGAAATAATACATATGAGGTATATCTAAATAGTAGGCACTCAAAGAATGGCCATTGGGTTTGCTTGTTTGTCACTGTTTTAAGGGAAAGAATCCTGTCCTGAGGTTTGAAGATTAAATAAATTAACCAAATCTGATTCCATACAGCTACCAAACAGCACAGACTTTGGAAGTATATCTACCTGATTCTTTTCATTTTTCTGTCACCCCTCACCCCTCACTGGCCCTTCTTTCCATGATTTTATTGGACAATATTCCTTATACTTTATTCTGATCAGAGTTTTGGAAAGATGCTAGGGGTAGTTTATTATAGAATATAGTCCTCCAAATTTTATTAGACTAAATGGTCATAATTTTCCCCAGATGATCTGCCTACCTGGGGTCTGGGGTCTTCTGACTTAGCAATTCAATTCTCTTTGCTTATGTAGAGAATAAATACTTTTAATAGTGAAGTTTTGTCACATTATCAATGACTTAATCACAATATTGCTTTAAAAATAGTAAATTATTTCAACCCAAATACATAATCTCTGTATTTTATAACATTCTGCATGTTTCCATTTTAAAGAATGCAATAATGGTCATTTAATAATGATTCTGTTTTATTAAAGTATAAATTATATGCAAACTTGCAGAAACAAATCTACTTTATGAAGAGGTCAATTTATAGAAAGATCAAGCCATAAATTCAGGACAAAATGATTTTTTAAATCTTTCTCAAAGTTAAAAACATTGATAGTGTAGCTTTTTATTTCCAGTAGTAAATAAATTTCCCAAATGCATAAGTTGAAGTAGAAGTCTCCCTGAACCTACTTCTCCTCTCTGTTCAGCTATTTGTATTCCTGACCCAGAGCAATACAACCTGACTGTCAATGAGAATAATTTCTACCAAGTTATTTTTAGTAAAGGAAACTGATTGCCAATTATAAGGAGTTTCTTAGTACTAAAAGCTTTACCAAAGACTGGAACCAAAATCTCGTTGACAGTGACAGAACATACATCTTAATGAAGCTTGCATTCACACTCTGCAAAGTCAAGGGTGTAGTTTACCATGGCCTATGCTTTGTCCCTGCCTCCTTTCCTCTCAGGGTATGGGGAACAAGTTCACCAAATTAGAAAAAGCACAATGTCAAAATCAAAGACAACTGTATGTAAAATTTATGGATTTTTTTCAAGGCCCTCTCCTCCTTAAGTGGTTAAGAATAATACTTAAGAGCTCCCCAGAAACTATAGTGTTAGGTACTGAAGGGACAACACAAAAAAATTAACTTTAAAAGCAACCTTTACCATCAAACATTTCACTGTGAATCTAAAGGAAAAGAAGACAATTGTGGGATGAAACAAACATCATTAATGCTTGAGGGTTTCCAGTTCCTTTCCAGCTTAACTAAATAGGCAACTCCTTCTCTGCTAAGGTTCTTACCTCTTCATTTTCTAAGAATAATCATATTTGCCAGGATGCTTCTTTTGGGTTTTGTGCTGCAATGATCATGCAGGAATGGGGGTGTGAGGGTATGAATACATAAGCTAAAGCTGAATAGGAATTCCTCAGGGAAGCTTAGGGGGGAAAGGGGGCAGGGACAGCTACGTATATGTAAGGAGAAATAATAAAAGAAAGATGAAACGATCACAACCAACACAGTGGAAATAAAAACAATGATAAGAGAATATTATGAGCAATTATGTGCCAATAAAACGGGCAATCTGGAAGAAATGGACAAATTCCTAGAAACATATACACTACTAAAACTGAAACAGGAAGATAGGAAGAAACTGAACAGACCCATAACCAGTAAAGAAATCGAATTACTAATTAAAAATCTGCCAAAGAACAAGAGTCCAGGGCCAGATGGCTTTCCAGGGGAATTCTACCAAACATTTAAGGAAGAGTTAACACCTATTCTCTTGAAGTTGTTCTAAAAAATAGAAATGGAAGGAAAACTTCCAAATTCTTTCCATGAGGCCAGCATTACCTTGATTCCAAAACCAGACAGAGACCCCACTAAAAAGGAGTACTACAGACCAATTTCCCTGATGAACATGGATACAAAAAAAAAAAAAAAAAAAAAAACCTCAACAAGATATTAGCCAACCAGATCCAACAATACGTTAAAAAATTATTCACCATAACCAAGTGGGATTTATACCTGGGATGCAGGACTGGTTTAATATTCCATAAAACAATTAACATGATTCGTCACATCAATAAAAGAAAGGACAAGAACCATATGACCCTCTCAATAGATGCAGAGAAAGCATTTGACAAAATACAGCATCCTTTCTTGATAAAAACCCTCAAGAAAGTAGGGGTAGAAGGAGCATACCTCGAGATCATAAAAGCCATATATGAATGACCCAATGCTAATATCATCCTCAATGGGGAAAAACTGACAGCTTTCCCCCTAAGGTCAGGAACAAGACAGGGATGTCTACTCTTGCCACTGTTATTCAACATACTATTGGAAGTCTTAGCTTCTGCAGACAACACAAAGAAATAAAAGGCATCCAAATTGGCCAGGAGGAGGTCAAACTTTCACTCTTCACAGATGACATGATACTCTATATGGAAAACCCAAAAGATTCCACCAAAAAACTGCTAGAACTGATTCATGAATTCAGCAAAGTTGCAGGATATAAAATCAATGCACAGAAATCAGTTGCATTCCTATACACCAACAATGAAGCAACAGAAAGAGAAAGCAAGGAATCCATCCCGATCACAGTTGCACCAAAAACCATAAAATACCTAGGAACAAATCTAACCAAAGAGGTGAAAAATCTATACACTGAAAACTATATAAAGCTTATGAAAGAAATTGAAGAAGACACCAAAATATGGAAAAACATTCCATGCTCCTGGGTAGGAAGAACAAATATTGTTAAAATGTTGATACTACCCAAAGTGATCTACATATTCAATGCAATCCCTATCAAAATAACACCAGCATTCTTCACAGAGCTAGAACAAATAATCCTAACATTTGTATGGAACCAGAAAAGACCCTGAATAGCCAAAGCAATCTTGAAAAAGAAAACCAAAGCAGGAAGCATCACAATCCTGGACTTCAAGCTATACTACAAAGCTGTAATCAAGACAGTATGGTACTGGCACAAGAACAGACACTCAGATCAATGGAATAGAATAGAGAACCCAGAAATGGACCCACAAATGTATGGCCAACTAATCTTTGACAAAGCAGGAAAGAATATCCAATGGAATAAAGACAGTCTCTTCAGCAAGTGGTGCTGGGAAAACTGGACAGCAACATGCAGAAGAATGAACCTGGACCACTTTCTTACAACCATACACAAAAATAAACTCAAAATGGATGAAAGACCTAAATGTAAGACAGAAAGGCATCAAAATCCTCGAGGAGAAAGCAGGCAAAAACCTCTTTGATCTTGGCTGCATCAACTTCTTACTCAACACGTCTCCAGAGGCAAGGGAAACAAAGGCAAAGCGAACTATTGGGACCTCATCAAAATAAAAAGCTTCTGCACAGCGAAGGAAACAATCAGCAAAACCAAAAGGCAACCGACAGAACGGGAGGAGATATTTGCAAACAACATATCAGATAAAGGGTTAGTGTACAAAATCTATAAAGAACTTAACAAAACTCAACACCCAAAAAACAAATACTCCAGTGAAGAAATGGGGAAAAAGACATGAATAGACACTTCTGCAAAGAAGACATCCAGATGGCCAACCGACACATGAAAAAATGCTCAACATCACTCATCATCAGGGAAATACAAACCAAAACCACAATGAGATACCACCTTACACCTGTCAGAATGGCTAACATTAACAACTCAGGCAACAACAGATGTTGGCGAGGATGAGGAGAAAGAGGATCTCTTTTGCATTGTTGGTGGGAATGCAAGCTGGTGCAGCCACTCTGGAAAACAGTATGGAGGTTCCTCAAAAAATTAAAAATAGAACTACCCTACGACCCAGCAATTGCACTGCTAGGTATTTATCCAAGGGATACAGGTGTGCTGTTTCGAAGGGACACATGCACCCCAATGTTTATAGCAGCACTATCAACAATAGCCAAAGTAAGGAAAGAGCCCAAATGTCCATCGATGGATGAATGGATAAAGAAGATGTGGTGTATATATATACAATGGAGTATTCCTTGGTAATCAGAAAGAATGAAAACTTGCCATTTGCAACTACGTGGATGGAACTGGAGGGTATTATGCTAAGTGAAATTAGTCAGTCAGAGACAGACAAATACATGACTTCACTCATAGGAGGACTAAGAGACAAAACAGATGAACATAAGGGAAGGGAAACAAAAATAATATAAAAAACATATTTTTTATAGGGAGGGGGACAAAACAGAAGAGACTCATAAATATGGAGAACAAACTGAGGGTTACAGGAGGGGTTGTGGGAGGGGGGATGGGCTAAATGAGTAAGGGGAACTAAGGAATCTACTCCTGAAATCATTGTTGCACTATCTGCTAACTAATTTGGATGTAAATTTAAAAAAAATAAAATTAAAAAAAAAAGATGAAATAGTTTTGAGAATAGTTTCTTAATGGAGATTGAAAAATTCAATTAGGAATCCAAGTTTCTTTGAAATATCTTCCTTAGTTGCCGAATTGTGCTTCTTGGATTACACTGCCACCCTGAGAATGAACTATGTGAATGTGGCCCTTTATAAGGTACCCAGAAAACTGGCTGAAGAAGTCTTTTAAGGTAATATGTAATGTAGTTTAATTTACTGGTCAGCATCTCTGTGATTAAACCTTTTGGTGTGCTGTATTTTTAGAGCAAGACATTGAAACAAGTTTATATAGGCAGGATGAATTGATATATGACACCCAGGCTATGTTCTGGGCTCCAGTGACATCGCATCTCTTTCCTTTGACACAGACAGTAGTTCTGGTCTGCAGGTGTGAACATACTTAGAGCAACAGCACATCCAGGGCATCTTGATTTGTTTTTGTTTTTAATTTTGTATCTTTGTTTTAAAAAAAGGTACGAAAAGCGTTCATCGTGGGAAATTACAACTTTTTCAATTTTTGTACATTTATACTATGGTCTGATACTGACTTTCTTTTTGAATTATCTACAGGGGGGAGGTGGCAGCATAATCAGTTTTAAAGCTCTAATCTTCTAAGGGTTTTAATTTGGTCCTAATCTTTGTTCTCAGTTCAATGCCTCAAAAATGACTTCTCTGCATTAACTTACTTTAAATTTAGGCAATCAAATTTTAGAAATTCTAGAGAGATTGATAGTAAGGAGAGAGGCAACATGATGTTGTGGAAGAAACATTTAAATAGATTGAAAGAAAACCTAGTTAGCAGATCGGATTCTACTACTTACCTTGCTCTGTGACCTTGTACAGTTTCCTAAAGTTCTCTGGGTCTCTTGTCTCATCTGCAAGCTGAAGGTGTTGAACTAAAACAGTGCTTTTTAAGCCTTTGTTCCAACCCTACATACCTCATACCTGCAACACTCCTACCGTAAACAATGGCTCATTAGGAGAACAATCCTTGTGGCAGGTAGAAGAGACACAAAGAGAAGAAGGGAAAAATCTCTGAGCTTCAAAATACTCCCTAAGTCATTTTAACTTTTCCTCCCCACAAACCCCAATGACAGTTCACTGCACCTGAGGACATCCAGAATCCCTTGTGACTCTGGTTTTCTATGACAAAGGCTTACCTTCTATCTTTGAATGCTTCTAATTGCTATTGAAAACATATGCACATATCATTTGAAGGGTAAGGAAATCTAGGTTTAGAGAGTCTTAGTCTCTCGCCCAGCGCCTAAAGGTAGGAGCCATGGTTGCTGATCCCATGTTTCTAATCTTCCCACAGAATGAAGCTAAGCTTCTGACTGCAAGTAACAGCACGTAAGTTTACCCCACTGGCACTCAAGGCATCTTAGAAAGAAATAGCTGTCCTCTTTAATATCAACCCAGGGACCCTTTATTTCATTAGGTTAAATAAACAATGGCTGAATGAGTGCCATGACATGAGTGCTTTACATCTATAAACTCATTTAATACTCCCCCAAACCCTAAAATGAAGATACTATTATTTCCATTTTGCAGAGGAGATAACTGAGACATAAAGCTCAAAATTACACAGTTCAGAAATGCTGGAGGTGGTATATGAACTCAGGTATTTGGGTTCCAGGGCCCTTGGTCATAATCACTCTTCAAAGATCTTGAAGGTTTTATATTTCATTTATCATTCAGAATGTAGACATAGAATCATGAAATCAGGAGGCCAGTGGAAGAACATAAAAGAAATACAGCAAAGCATTATTAGAGAAGGTGATAAAGAAGAGAAGAGAAGGATTTGAGACAGAATTCTGGTGCTTCCCCTTACTAGCTGTGTGATCTCAATCAGGTTACTTGATATCTCTGTGCCTGAGTCTCCTTAAATATGACATGGCATTGAGAAGGATACTATTTCAAAGGATTTCTATAGTTGCCAGAATTAAAAGAGTTAAGTCCAGTGCCCCACACTGAGCATGGCACCTAACATTGCCCAAACAGAAACCAGGCATTCCTAAATGCCTTCTGTAGATGCTGCTGTCTCTGACCAAACAACTGTAGTGTGTGTAAAAATAAAGTGTTCAAGGTAAAACATTATGTTCAGCAACATGGATCACCCAATACAAGGCTATGTGCTGTAACCATGGAGATGGCTTTACATTTTATCTTTAGGAGATATAGTTTTCTAGAAGTCTTTCCATGAGGTCTACATCCTTGACTAGTGCTGACGGCAGCTCTCCTTTTGTTCATTCAATTAAATTCAACAGCTTTTCTTGAGCATCACCCTCCTCTCCTTCCTCCCAGCTCAAGCTCTCACTGCTCTAACTTGGATTTTTCTCAGCCTCTTCCTACCTCATTCCACTGCCTCCTTTCACTAAGCTCCATTGCAAAATCCACCTCAGCCTTCTACACTGCTACCAGGGATATATTTATGATAAGTAAAACCCAACCAGATCAGATCCTTACTTAAAATATTCCAGGAGCTCCTCACAGTTCCCAAAGTAAGCTCACATTTCTTAGTCTGCCACACAAAATCCTTCATGAACTATGCTTGGCTTTCCACTCTAGCCTCATCTTATGCCATTCTCCTTATCTCCAAGGTTTTGGCCATACTGCAGTATGTGTCCTTCACCCCTTGCCCTCACGTGCTGCTTCACATCTCTATGTTTTGCACATACAGCTACATCTTTGCATGTAGTTCTTCCTGACACTCCCCAACACTTCACCAGGGCTCTTAAACTCAAGTATCTTCTTATCCATTAAGACCCAGCATCAGCACTGGGGACCCTAGGATTACTTTGTTGACTACCTTCCCAACCCTGTTGAATTTGGTTTCCTAAACATGCTTACAAATGTTTTGATAAACAAGAAAAGTTTACCAGTTTTCTTTGCTTAGTAGCATAAAAATACAATGCTATGCCTCCTACCTTTTGGAGGAACATGACGGGGGTTTCTTTATGAATTTATCCCCATGTGCTAACCTCAGCCATTACACTTGGTGCATTAACTTGCGACATATTTGAGGACAGAAACTGTGTTTTTAATTTCTGTATTTCTAGGCTATGTCTGGCACATAGTGGGCACTAAGTTATCCTATGCTGAATAAATGCACAATGAATGAAACTCATTTGAAACAGGTAAGTTCACAAGAAAATTCATAAAGAAACCCCCACCATGCTCCTCCAAAAGGTAGGAAGCATAGCGTTGTATTTTTATGCTACTAAGCAAAGAAAACTGATAGAATTTTCTTGTTTATCAAAACATTTGTAAGCTTGCATCTGGCACATGTCAATGATTGCAATGGTAGAAAGGATGTTAGCCCCATTCACACACCAATATAAGAGACTATAAGTGACTCACAACCTGTCTCTGTCAGACCGTTATATCAGAAAAAAAAAACAGGTGGAAAATTAGAATTTTTCTATGAAATTTGAATGTCAATATATTTCATTAAAAAATTAGATGTGAGGGGCACCTGGGTGGCTCAGGCGGTTAAGTCTCTGACTTTAGCTCAGGCCATGATCTCACAGTTTATGGGTTCCAGCCCCGTATCAGGCTCTGTGCTGACAGCTCAGAGCCTGGAGCCTGCTTGGGATTCCATGTCTCCCTCTCTCTCTCTGCTTCTCCCCTGCTCGTGCTCGCTCTTTCTCTATCAAAAATAAATAAATGTTAAAAATATTTAATTAGGTTTGAAGCAATAAATTTGGGGATTTATAAGTGTTAATAATTTTTATTACCTTCCCCCACCCTCATGTTTGAAGTTCTACACAATGCAGGGACAGATATCATGCCAATGGTAGCATATGTGCTGCTAAATCCAACATATGGGGAGAGGTGAAAGAGGAACTTTAAAAATGATCAATTTATCATTTTTAGAATTTTTGAAGATAGAGTCCTAGCACCTCATTTCTCAACCCTTATATAAAAAGCATGCCTACAAAGCTGTATCTGTACGTGTTAAGGGGACACATGAAGGATTAAACACAGTGGGGTGAATCATCTGATCAGGAGTCTAACTATTTTCAATTGTAAGGTCTTGTAGACAATTGCCAGAATGAAGTAGAATATATTTAGGCTTGGGAGGGGCAGATGGAAGGGGGGTAGTGGACGGCTGGGGTCTGAGCATCATAAAACCAGACCACACAAGACTTCTTCCATGTTCTCATCAGCTTCACTGTCCAAATCCAACTGGGTTTACGAACAAGCTCCAAGTTCAGTCCCCTTCATGACCACATACTCCCAGAAACTACTGACCTCACTTTAGGACCTCTATTGCCACTGTCTTTGAAATCTGAGGCCTTGTTTGCTAATATACAAAATCTGTCAAGGATATTGCTACACACCATGTTAATTTAATTAAATGTTTTTAATGAAGCAGAAAATTAATCAAAAGTTGTCAGAAGAATATGTCAAAATCAGTCTTTACCAATGTCAACACACTGTTTCAGGAACCTTCCGCCACCGTTATCTGGCAGCTTCCCTTATGAAAATATTGAAACAATATTGACTGAATGGAACAGAAACAGAAACCTTCATGAAAAGACAAAAAGGAAGCCCATTTTCTTTGTTTGTGAAAACAGCAGTCTGTGTAAGGTCTATTTCCTTTCAGGCTAATGGTGAAGAGTAAGCCATGGCATTTTAAAGAACTGAAGGATCTGGAAGGATTTCTAATAAATGTAAGTTGTGCTAGTTATCATCTTTTCTCCAGAGAGCCCTTCAGGATACCCACTCTTACTTTTCTCAGGAAGGGTAGGACCCATATTCCTGTGCCTCATCATGCCCCTATTTGTCAAATACAACTATTTCAATTTTGGTATTTGTTTGCCCCTCTTAATAAAGAGGGAACTGTCTAATCATTTATACAGCCCCCATTTCAGAATTAATTATACAGTATAATTATACAGTAAAATTCACCCTTTTATAGTATAGTTCTACACATTTTGACAAACATATAGTCATGTAAACACCACCACAAACAAGATATAAAATGGTTCTGTCCCACCAAAACATTTCCCCATGACCTTGTGCTATCAACCTCTGCACATAAAATATGTAGCCTTTTGAGTCAGGCTTCTGTCACTGAGCTTAACACATTTGGGATACATTCATATTGCATGTGACTGTAATTCATTCCTATTTATTGCTTGGTATAGTTTCATTTGATGGATATACCACAATTTGTTCAACCATTCTCCAGGTGAGAGATATTTGGATTATTTCTAGTTTGAGACAATTACAAATAAAGAGGCTATAAACTTTTGTGTACAGGTATTTGTGCAAATGTAGTTTTTCACATCACTCAGATGAACCCCTAAGGGTGAGATCTCTGGACTGTAAAATACATGTAGGTTTAACTTTGTAAGAAACTGCTGAGCTATTTTCCAAAGTGGCTGTATTATTTTGCAATCCCACCACTAATGAATCCTTATCAGACTTGCCATTTTCAGCTTTCTCTTTAAAAATTTTATCCATCCTGATAGGTGAATAGTGGTATCTTATGATTTTAAGCTACATTTCCCTAATGACTATGGTGTTAAGCTTTTCAGATGTTTATTTTATATCTTTTATGGTGAAGTATCTGTTTAAATCTTTTATCATTTCTTCATTGGTTTATTTTCTTACTATTGATATATATTATTCAATATATTATTATTGTATTTATATTTATTATTATACTGAAAAGAAGTACCTTTATCAACAAATATGATATTTGTAAATATTTTTCCTTGCCTGTAGATTAAATCATTATCTTAAAATTGTTTTTATGAAAGCAGAAGTTCTTAATTTTAATGAAAGCTGATATACAAATATTTTCTTATATAGGTCACACTTTTGGTGTCTTGTCTAAGCAATTTTTGCTCAACCCAAGGCTCAAAATTTTTCTCCTATATTTCTTCTACAAGTTAAATAATTTTACATTTTATATTTTTTACATTTTTGTCTGAGATCCATTTTGAGTTAAATTTTGATATGGTGAGAAGTAGACAGCAAGTTCATTGCTTTTACATGTATATATTCAGAGGGTCCAGATCATTCATTCAAAAGAATATTCTTTATTATTGAATTGTCGTTTCACCTGTGATGAAAATCAACTGACCATATGTGCATGGGTCTATTTCTATAATCCTTATTCTGTTCCACTAATCAATATCTCTATCCTTTTACTAAAATCTATACCTTATAGACTATTGTAGCTTTATACTGTCATTAAATCAGGTAGTGTGAGTCTTCCAACTTTGTTCATTTTCAATATTAGTTTGGCTATTCTAGTTTCTTTGGATTTCTATATAAATTTTAGAATCAACTGATCAATTTCTAGTGTTTTCTGATTTTAAACATCAGATCTGGCATATAATTTGTGAGATGTGTACCTAAATATTTCATGGTTTGGGGTGCTATTGTTAAGTGGAACTAAATTTTAAATTTCTTTTTCCAACCTTCCATCACTGGTATACAATAATAAAACTGGCCTTGTATATTGACTTTATATCTTGTGACTTTGCTAAACTCATTTATTAGATCTCTAGAAAGCTTTCATATAAAATCTTTGGGGTTTTCTATGTAGATGATCAGGTCAAAAAAGAGACTGTCTCAATCTTCCTATCCAATCTCTAAATTTCCAGTACGGGGTAGGATAGGAGCAGTGAGAGTACATATCCTTATTTGTTCTTGATCATAAAGGAAAATCATTCAGTCTTTCAACATTACATACATTATTATCTGCAGTAATTTTACAGATGTCCTAAATCAGGTTAAGGAAGCTCCTTTCTTTTCCTAGTTTGCCGAAAACATCTTTCATGAATGGATGTTGAATCATGTGTTAAATTATTTTTTTGCATTTCTTTAATGATTCTATGGCTTTTTTTGGCTGTTGTTGTTCTTTATCTTTTGGTATAAATTATATTGATTGATTTTTGAATACTAAACCAGTACTATATTCTTAAAGTAAACCAAACTCAGTAATTATGTGCTATCCTTTCTATTCATCATAGAATTAATCTTGTGAAGTTCTGTTAAGAATTTTTGCATGTGTCTGTGTTCATAGGAGATATTAGTTTTCTTTCCTTGTAATATTTATTGCCTGGTTTTGGTATCAGGGTAATGATGGCCTTGTAAAATGGTTTAGGAAGTATTCCTACTCTTAATTTTTTAAGAATACTTTAAATAGACTTTCTATTACTTGTTAATTAAACATTTAGTTCAATTCTCTCATGAAGCCATTTGAGCTTGAATTTTCTTCCTGAGAAAGTTCTAACAACAAACACAAACTGTTTACTAGATATAGGGATATCTGGGTTATCAAATTCTTCTTGAGTGAGCTTTGAGAGTTTGTGTCTTTCAAGGAATTTGTTCATTTCCTTTATCATATTAATTGAGTTAAAGTTAATAATAATCCCTAATTATCCCTTTAATGTCCATAGTATCTGTAGTAATGTCCCCACTCTCATTTCTGATATTGGGTGATTTATAACGTCTCTTTTTGTTGAGCACTTTAGCTAGAGTCTATCAATTGTACTAATCTTTTCAAAGAAAGATATTTTCAGTTTCATTATTTTTTTCTCTATTTTTTTCATTTCTAATTAATTTATTTCTGCTCTCACCTTTGTTGTTTCTTTTTTCTACTTATTTTGGGTTTAATTTGCTCTTTATATTGTTGTATCATAATGTAGAAGTTTGGGTCACTGATTTGAGACTTTCTTTTCTCCTATAGGTATTTATATAAGTGTTGCTTTATCTGCATTTCATCTAAATGTTGAAATGTTGGTGCTTATTTCCATTCAGTATAAAATACTTTTCTAATGTTTGTTTATTTTGAGATAGTGTGTGCGCGGGGGTGGGGGTGGGGGAGCAAAGAGAGAAAGGGAGAGAGAGAATCCCAAGCAGGTGATGCGAGACTTGACCTTACAAGCATTAGTTCAGGACCAGAGACAAATTCAAGAGTTGGATGCTTAACCGACTGAGCCATCCAGGTGCCCCTAAAATACTTTTAATTTTTCTTGTGAGTTATTTAAAATTGCATTATTTGGTTTTAAAATATTTGACAATTTTACAGATTTTTTTGTGCTATTGATTTTTAAATTCCATGTGATCACAGAACATACCTTATATGACTTTGGACACTTTAAAATGTATTCAGATTTGGTTTACCGCCCATAATATCATTCTATTTTGGTAAATGTTCCATGTATATGTGAAAATAATGCATATTGTTTTTGCTGGGTGTAACAGTTTATAAATGCCAATGTGATCAAGCTGTTGGTAGTGTTGATAAAGTCTTCTATATGCTTACTGATTTGCGGAAATCTATCAATTATTGAGAGAAGGGTATTGAAATCTCCACTATATTTGTGAATTTGATTACTTCTTCTTGTAGTTGTATCAGCTGTTGCTTCATGTATTTTGAATATCTATCAATAGGTGCAGCATGTTCAGCATAATTACGTCTTCAATATGTTTGGCATAGTTATATCCTCCTGATGAATTAATCTTTTTATGTTTATTAAACTAAAATTTTTATGTTTGTTCTATTTGCTTTAAAATCTACTTAGTTGAACATTAATATAATCACTCCAGCTTTCTTTTGATTAGCTTAGCATGGTATACATGTTTCTATCTTTATTCATTTAACCTATTTGTGTCTACATTTATGGTGTATTTGTCATAGGCAGTATATGGTTACTTCTCACATTTTATCCAACCTTAAAACTTTCTCTTTTATTTGGGGTGTCTAGTTCACTTAAATTGAATGTGATGTTATTATTGACATGATTGTATTTAATACTACAATCTCGATATTTGTTTTTTCTTTGTCCCATATATTCTTTGGGGTTTTTTTTCTCTTTTTCTGAATCCAATTGATTGCATGCTTTTTATTATTCCATGTTTCTTCTTTTTGGCATCTAAGCTACGGTTTGTAGTAGTATTTTACTGTTTTTATTACAGAAATTTAACATACCACAATATGCCACCAATAATATTATGTTACTCCACAAATAGTATTAGAACCTTACAAACTATACTTCCATTTATCCTACAGTTTTTCTCATTTTATAAACATACCATACATTTTACTTTGACATTTGTTATAAATCCCACAATTGTAATGACTTTCCTTCAAATGGTCAATTTTCAGAGTGATTTAAAATATTAGCAGAAAATATTTTATATTTGTCCACAATTCGCCATTCCTGTTGCTCCTCATTACATTTTATAGATCCATATATGCACTGTTATTACTTCCCTTCTGCCAAAAATATTTTCTTAACAATGTCTTATAATAAAGGACAGTTGGTGATGAATTCTTTTATTTTTTGTATTTCTGAAAAAGCCTTTATTTTCCCTTCTTTTTTAAGACGTACTTTCACTGGACACGAATTCTAGGTTAATAGTTTTTTCTTTCAGCACTTAAAGATTTTTTTCCACTGCCTTAACACCTATATTGTTTCCAATGAAAAATCTGCCACTTTCTTACAGTTGTTCTCCTGCATATACTGTCCCCCACCACCCCGCCATGGATGCTTTAAGATTTTCTCTTTATCATTGATTTTAAGTAATCTGATTGAAAAGTGCCTTGGTGTTGTATCACTTGATGTCCATTAAGATTCTTAGATCCATGAATTTATACTTTTCATATTTAGAAATATTTAGGGCTTTTAAAATATTCTCTCTGCTTCTCCTTCTTTTCTCTTTCCTCTCCGTTGGGGACTCAAATTTATATATATTAGGCTGCTTGAAATTTTCCCTCAGCTCATCAAATGCTATGTTAATTTCTTTAATCTTTCTTCTCTCAGTGTTTCATTTTATTTTTTTATTTGAGAGAGAGCTGGAGGGGAGAGGGGCAGAGGGAGAGACAGCGAGAATCTCCAGCAGTCTCCACACTCAGCACAGATGCCAATGCAGGACTCGATCTCATGACCCCGGGATCATGACCTGAGCCAAAATCAGGAGCTGGACACCCAACCAAATGAGCTACCCAGGCACCCGTCTCACTGTTCTATTTTAAACAGTTTCTGTTACTATGGCTTTAGGCTCACTAAACATTTATTCTGTAGTTTCTAGTCTTTTGTTAATTCCATCCAGCATATTTTTCACCTCAGAAATCACTTGCCATGTCTAGAAGTTTTATTTGTCTCTTTTTAATAGCTTCTATGTTGCTCTTTAGCATGCCCAGAAATTTTTTCTACGTTCTTGAACATAAGGACATAGTTATAACTGTTTTAATATCCTTGTTCACTAATCTCATCACACATATAATTTGGAGGTTGGTTTTGGTTTATTAATTATTTTATTCATTATGGTTTGTATTTCTTACTCCTTTACATGCCACATAATTTTTTTATTAGATGCCAGACTCTGTTAATTTTGCATTGTTGGGTGATGGACATTCTGTTATCTTTTTTTTTTTTTTAATTCTTAAGGGTTCTTTTGAGACAAAGTGAAGTTACGCTGAAATTATTTGATCCTTTCAAGCCTTGTTTTAAACTGTATTTAGCAACACTAGAGAAGTCTTTAATATAGGGCTCATTTCGCCACAGCTAATCTACCCCATCACTTTCAGTATCCAAATGTCTCGAGCTGTCCAGTATTCTTGGGTGCTGAGATGTTTCCTCCTTTAGTCATAAAAAGGCTTGTGGGATAGAACTTGAAACACAACCACAGAACATATTAAATTTACACAGAGGACAAGGCATTAACAGTAAGGTCCTTAAACCAAAGCAAGGAACTTATTCCTGAGATGACCTGAAGTCACCAGTTCCACAAGTTGTGGTTTTGGAACGCATTAAAAAAATCCAGCTGCTTCTGGAACTTCCTGCAACACACTCCCGAGTATACCCTATCCCTGGTTCACTAGCTTAAGAATTTTAGGGGACTTGGCTGTATCAAGTTCAAGTTTCTAAATCTCCATTACTTCCCTACCTTCCTGTTGTCTTTTCATGCTTTTACCTCCTCTTGTACAGGCTCTGTAATACCAAAAGGTTCACATTTCTTTCCAAATGGAGTTTGATGGCCTCCCAGATAGAGACACAAAAGGTCCTGCTGCTCTCTACAGGGCTAAGACGGGATGGAACCTGAGGAAATGCCCATTTATTGTCCTAAGAACTAGAAGGTAAAAGTGTTTTCACTTCCACATAAGTCAAAACAGAAGTAAAGGGTAGTTTGTAGATATGGTACATCTAAAATATATCAGATACATATTCCAAAGGGACAATCTTCTCTGAGTAACCCAGAAAAGTTAACAACTTGCCCTATTTCATACAATTGGTACACAGAAAAGCTGGGATTGAACCCCTGCCTACCTGACTCCTCTCCTGTCCTATGTGGGCATCCATTCTTGATTACTCCACACCAAAATTCATGTAAAAATATTCACCACAAACTTTTGAAGTTGACAGATTCTGTTGTTTTGCAGTCCACCATTTTTTTTTTGATGCATATAATTTGGAGGACTTATATTCTCATATAAATGGTTATTCTTATAAAATAGATTCTTCACCATATAGACTCAGGAATTAAGCCTGACATACAATAGGTATGTCACTTCACTTGATTCTCATAAAAATGCTATCAAGTGGTTACAGTTTTTTTTTAATGTTTACTTTGACAGAGAGAGAGTGAGTGAGAGAGAGAGAGAGAGAGAACAGGAATGGAGGAGGGGCAGAGAGAGAGGCAGACACAGAATCCAAAGCAGGCTCCAGGCTCCGAGCTGCCAGCACAGAGCCCAACACGGGGCTCAAACCCACGAACCGTGAGATCATGACCTGAGCTGAAGTCGAACGTCCAACTGACTGAGCCATCCAGGCACCCTGGTTACAGTTGTTTTTATTCCTATTTTACATCTGAGGAAACTGAGGCTTAGAGAAGATTAAGCAACATGCCAAAGATCACGCAGCCAATAATTAATAGATCTAGGAAGCAAAAACAGATCAGAAAGACTGCAAAGATCCTAATCACTATGTTAAACCGCCTCATACACGAAAATGTATGTTCAAATGTCAAGAAAATCTTTCTTCAGATGACTTTACAAGAAACTTTCATATAACAAAACTCGCATTGACAGCAACCAGGACAATAACAGTCTCTTACATTACGATTACACTTTCCTGTTCACAAAGCATTTCCATGTATTGTTTTGTGTCCTCATAACTTGAGGACCCACTGAGCTCCTGAAATTTCCTACGATCTGACTTGTCCTTTCGGGTAGAGAGAAACACACAGAGAGAGAATGTTATTACAACTTGATTCTTAAACCAAATGAGCATGAAGAGTGGGTTCCAATATAGGATTCTGGTGGCCCAGAGAAATCTTTCTCTAAAAGAGAAAATAAAACTAATGGCATCAGGAGTATTGCAGTAAATAGCAAATTAAGGTTTTCATTCTGCTTGGTCTTTATTTTTCTTTAAGATGGTGAGAAATGTGGGGCACCTGGGTGGCTCAGTCGGTTGAGCGTCCGACTTCAGCTCAGGTAATAATCTCACAGTCCGTGGGTTCGAGCCCCGCGTCGGGCTCTGTGCTGACAGCTCAGAGCCTGGAGCCTGCTTCAGATTCTGTGTCTCCCTCTCTCTCTGACCCTCCCCAGTTCATGCTCTGTCTCTCTCTGTCTCAAAAATAAATAAACATAAAAATAAATAAATAAATAAATTTTTAAAAAAGATGGTGAGAAATGTAATTTAAGTTGCTCACTTTCACACATCCTAATTGATAGACCTCTTCCTTATGTTTTGTTCCTAAGAATTAATGTTTGTATTTAATATCATACTGTCATTATCTTGTTTCCTCTACACTGAAAGGAGTTGTCTGTTATTTGCAGGTGTGGAGGGCCAGCTGGAAACACAATTCCCTTCTCTCCTTCCCTCCTCCCCCTGATCACTGGTTATTACACATAATTACATGGCAGCATGTATTAGACTTTATTATAATGCATAACAGTGTGTTTTAAGTAAATTAGGAATTTGCATATCAATTCAGGAAAAAAACTAAAATGCCATTCAAGACCTTTTATTTACATCCGGAGGATTCCTAGATTTTAGGGAATTGCTTCTTTATCTCAGGTCAGTGTCTAAAATTTGAAAGCATAATGAAACCAGAGCGAAGGGGGAGGGGCCTATATCCTGTGCTGGGTTTTCTTCCTCTCTTTCCTCCTCCCTGTCTTAGTAACCAGCTAGGCAAATGGTTACTTAGTAACCAGGCAAGTCAGGTGTTGGCGACCTAGGGCACACAACATTTTCCTTATCAGGTTTCAGCCCTTTATAGCCAGCAAGTAGCTAGCTGGTGGTTTTAGTACTTCTACAGCGAAAAGAAATCAGGGCCATCCAAAGCAGACACAACCATGTTCCCTGGGGTGTCAAGAAATAAGTCACAATGAGCCCCACAATTACCCTATCCTGGCCCTGCCTGTCACTTTTTGTGCTGCACCCCTTATCTTTCTTGAGCCTGAATGGAGTTGGCCCTGGTAAAGAATTGCTCTGGGACTTCTAGACCATGGACAAGGGCACTGGGGGGGGGGGGGGGTCATCTGTAAGCAGAGAGGGGAGAAGGAATCTTGTTTCCTCCTGAATTGCTCAGGCTTAACTACGTGGGTGTTAAATCATTCCTGATGGAGATGTATGTCCCTCAGCTCATTAACATAATTTGTAAAAGTATATTTTTGCCTTTGGAGAGTACTGGAGGCTATCAGAGGGTGTCATTTTCCACACGAAAGTTCATCACAGGTTTCATTATACAAAGGCTTTGTTTCTGCTCCATGGTATTGTGTGTTCATTTATGTATTCAGAAATTCAAGGACCAGAAAAGCTTCCTTTCATTAGGACTGTTTTTTTTTTTAATCTATGCAATCTTTTTGAAAGTAAGATTTAAACTTTTGACTTTCATCCTGGAAAATAACAGTTATAATATACGAATAGATTTAGGGAGGATAAAAATAGAGAATAAAATAATCATGTAAGAATAGTGGGATTATGGAAGGATTTTTTTTCAATTAAATTGCTTTAGTACCAATAATAAATATATATTTCCTTGAATTTAAAAATACCACCTAATAGCCAAATGCTTTTACAATGGAAACATGTAGCTAAGCTGGTGTTAGTTATAAGGTCAATGATTTCTATTGTGTAGCCAAAATAGAAACTACTATTAAGTTGAATCACTAGGCATTGCCAGTATTCAACCCCTCTGACCTACAAAAATAGTTTCTTGGGTTCAACTTAAACCATCTACCTGGTCAATAACCTATTTGCTTTAACAACATAGAAAGGTAGTTTTATTCATTTTGTTTATTTGTTTGTACCTTTATTTTATTCCATTTAGGACTTGAGAGGGGAAATGGCATTTAATAATTTTCTTCCCCTCTTAGGATTAAAAATTACAAGAATTAGGAAGAAAATGCAAGTAATATTCTTTTGCTATTGTTGTTTTGGTTTGCATTTTTCATATTAGTTCTCTTTAGAATCATGATTATCTTCAGAATTATTCCATCTGCTAAAAAACATATTAAGACACTTTAGAAAGGGATAGCTGCCCAGTGTCCTCAAGGGAGACACCTCGTGTGGCTTGTGGAGTCACCAACCAGCACAAAGCAATTCCCCTTGGAGGAGTTTTACCTGGTGCTGTATGACAGCTGCCCCCAAAGAACCACAGTCAAATGAAACTGAGTAGGAGACAGAAGACAGAGAGAATGGAACTATCCACATTATTATTCCCCAGGAAGATCAGCATTAATATGCCCAAGCATCTCAACATGCCATGGAGTTGGTCACATCATATATTTAGGGACACAAATTCCACTTCTGCCAGGTAATGGGCTTCTACAAAAGGTGATGGGCAAAACACAATGGTAATGGAAACAAACAAAACACACAAAAAAGACCTGTTGGGATGAGCACTGGGTGTTGTATGGAAACCAATTTGACAATAAATTTCATGTTAAAACACACACACACACACACACACACACACACACAAAGAAGGACCTATTCTTTGGGATGAAAAGTTAACTTCCAATTTGAAAGAGAACAATTATGGTTCCCTTCAATCTCTAAGCATTTTAACTCCCACACAAGGTTCAATTCTATTAAGAGGAAGAAACATGAAAATTAAAAAATATTGATCAAGCCACTCTCTGCTAATGTAGTCATATATGTACATCTTTATTTCTATAAAAAATATATACCATGCAATTATATATGTGTGTATATAAACATACATACCTACCTTTGTTGTAAAACTTTGGTAATCAGATAAGGGAATAAGAATTGGAAGACTTCCGAGAGCGCCTATAACACAAACTCCTTATTTTGAGTGAGATACTGAAGCCAAATGTCATATGAAGCTGGAATTAGAGGCCAGGACTCAAGTACCCATCACACTGCAGCACACCACAACTCTTACACCCAATAAAATCAACAAAACCTAAACTAAGTCAAATTCCCCATCTTCAGGAAAAGAATTACTTAAATCAAGCTGAAGAAAGTACTGTGGCAGAAATTACAAACTACCTTCTGATACCCATTTTTCCTATCTTTGTTAGTAACCAAAAAGTAAGCTTACAGCTGGGTACATTATCACAAAAACTATATTTATGTGACTTATCTCTGGCAAATTAACTATCAAGAGGAAGGCTTAGTAAAACTTCTAGTAAGTCTCCTTAAAAGGGAGGATGTATACCTCTCATCTGCCTTTCCTCTTTCCTCTTGCCAGGAATGCTGATATATTGGCTGAAACCCTGATGGCCATTTTGGACCAAGACACAATCTGTTGTGAATAGCAGAGCAACAAGACAGAAGGAGCCTCGGTTCCCTACTAACCAGGGAGCACTAACAACCAGGTAGGGATGTAGCCCCACTGACATTTAATTATACTTTGAGAAAGAAACTTCTTTCTTACCTAAGCCCCTGCTATTTAGTGTCTTTCTGTTGTATGCAGCAAAGTCTAATCCTAATATAAATATACAAAGTATATATCTAGAATATTGTAATTAATGTGACTTAATAATGGGGAAAATATTGATTTAACCTGTGATTTTTTTTATCCTAAACTGATTGAAACATTAATCAAACTTTATATTATGCTTCCATTCTCATTCCTACCTCCTGGGTATATTAAATGTCTAAAGTCCAACAAGGTACCGATAACTAGGACAAGCTCTTTGATGGGAGGCAGAGAGGCAAAAGTTCATTATTCTATTTTCTATATATTATTCAAATTCATCACAATTCCAGTTATGCAGTTTGACTATTTATTTGACAAATGTATGGAGGCAGAAGTAAAACAGATGTTTCGAACAATTTGTAGATTTAGGTATTGTGGAGCGGGGTGTGCTTGTGTACATAGGCCAATAAATTCACACCATTCTCACTATCCTTTCCATATAGAAACCTAAGAAAAAATGGTTACACAACATTTATCAAAGAATACCATTCAAGGGAAAACAAACATCATACAATGCTCATCATAATCTGGTTTTACTGCTCACCCCTAATTTTCATGGTTGTCTAATCTATTCCTTCTTATTTTTATGATCAACAGTTCTACTCTAAATATTTAGCTCAGAAACTAATGTCTCATATGAGAACAGGAATAAAAAAGCTAATAACAATATAAGTAATAATGATTTTACTTTTCCATTGTGCTTTCATACAAAAAGCTCCAAGTGTCTTATAAATTATATATACAGGGATCACTTAAACCTCATTCTAAAAGGCTGCTACTCTGAAGAGAAAATTCTCAGTAGTGTTGTTCAGCAGGAAAGAAGTCTGCTGTGTCCATGTGCAACTGTGGGAGGAGATTTAGAGAAGCAAAGTGTAATTCTCTACCCAGCGGCACTAAAAGCTTTGAACAATCCCTTTAAAAAATTGTCAAGGGAGCTTTTAATCACCAGAAGCAGTCAACTCTTTGTTTTGGGTCTTATCCAATCAACGTGGAAACCTCTGCCATAAAATAGCATGCCAAATCATCAGGGGTTATGAAGTCAGCTCGACTTCATTAGCAATAGTCTCCTTGCCAATGCCTATGTCAAGTAAGGAAAACAAAAAATCAGAAGGCAGGCAAAAAATGTTGCTCTTGAAGCTGATGACAACTAGACTGTGAAAGATGTACAACTAGCTGCATTTGTCTACTTTTGCTCCCTGCTTTCAGTTTTTCTGTCCAGAACCAAGATCTGAGAACTTACCCTCTACTGTAGCCACCTACCACAGAGGACAACAGCAAAGGATGGTCTTCTTACCCCTCTGTGAAATCTTATCAACTTTTGTAGACCATGACCTAGGTATTGCTGTCATCTCTGTGAAGCCTACTGATTGCACCTACCGCAGGATGATCATTCCTTTCTCTTAGCTGCTTCAGCTCATTTTTCATGCTGTTTATACAGCATGTGTAAGTCCTATAAGAGATGATTTTGAGTTTTTCTCCTCTATAAAGGATTTGCTTTTTATGTACAGTGGTAGTACCTTAGCATATTTCAATCTCAAGGAAAAGGCCTGAACAAAGTAGGTGCTGAATGTTTTATTAATGACTGAATAGTCCAGTCCACTATCAACTCCAGCGTAGGCAATTACAAGAACCTCCTAACTGAGCTCCCTGTTACCATGCTCACCTTCCACTCCTGTTGTGAATGCAGCAGTCAGAGACAGCTTCAAAAACTGATTATTCCACCAGCACTTCCCCACTACATCTCTCTCTCCATCCACCTTCACCATCAGGCAGGATGTTGGTGCAAAGAAGTGTTAGGCATAGACTGTGCAAGTGTTTATATCTCACGCTAAATTGGAATTTATCTAATGAACAGGGAAATAACTAAAAACATGACCAGATCTGTGATTTAGAGAAACTTCTCTGATTAATCTGTGAGCAGAGCATATTCAAGGAAAGGAAAACTGGAATGGAAGGCACGGTTGCCAGGCAGCCACAGTGGTCAAAGACAGACATGATGAGGATCTGAGCTAAGTCAAAGGCAAAAGAAGTAAAAAGAGAAGTATGGATTCAGGAATTATAAATAATGTGGGTTCTATAACACCAGGGGACTTTTTTGTAGGAGTCAGCCAGAAAAGCAGTTGTTTAAGAGAAGAATCTGGGTTTGCAGAAAAGATAATAATTTTGGTCTGGGACAAATTGAGTTTGAGGTGTTGGGAGATACCTAGGTAAAAAAAAAAATAATAAGCGGATAATTGTGGATTCAGACCTGGAACTCACAAAAGAGAGATAGGCTGGAGATGAAGATGGGGAAGCTGCTGGTTGTTATAGGGTTCACTCAAAGATGACCTTGTTGACAGCCCTACATAAAATGAAGATACCTGGGATAATTGATTTGGGAATTGATTTGGGAGCTGCATTTTCATTCTCCAGAGCAGAGTAACCTAAAATAAATGGCATCCTAACAGTTAAGAAAAATAGTATATGTTCAATAAACAACAGACATTGACTTAATTTCATATGAATTACAAAAACAGAAAACAAAACCATAGTTCATTAAAACCTGCTCATTGTCCACAATTTCCAACACTGGGTCATCACCTGAAGGTGCCCAAAGGAAGGTTCTCTGACCCTAGAGAAACAAATATAAAATGCTGGGATTCACTGAAATATATTACACACTAAGTTGTGACTGTGTTCCAGATAGGTGTTTGGCACCTACCCACACTATAAGGGAGATGAATTAGCTTATATATTATATTCTTTTTGTTTAAATGCATCCTATCACAAGTTTCACAAAGCATGCTAATACATTCTTTGCATCCACCTAAGTCCAATAGTGAGGTTTAGCTGTGTATGATATATGGCAGCACTGTGACTGAGTTTAACTATCTTACTGAAAGAAAATAGCACTGACGAGGAAACAAAGAGTGCACTACTGTGAAATTATAATAAGAACTTACTATGAATCAAGCACTATTCATTCACTCATTTGTCCCTTAAACAACCACAGGAGATATTAACATTATCCCCATTTTATATTCTCCCCCAAAAAACTAAAGCACAGAGAAGTTAGTAACTGTCAAGGTCACAGAGCTTATAACTGGTAAACGTGAGCTTGAAACACAAGCCATCTGGCTCTAGAACCTGCTCTTTAAATCACTCAGATTCCACACCTTCCACTCTCTAAAATTTCTCAAGGTCTTACTTTTGGGGAGACTGAAAAATTCAATCATTCCTCCCGTCAACAGAAAGTAGGAGCTAAAAAATTAAATGCTGACTTCATGCATTAATAAATAATGAATAGACATTCTATTATATCATCTATCACTCCAAAATTCCACTGCACTGACATTTTTCTGCTTTCTACTCAACCAGACCATCAACCTTATTCTGACTTCTTTTTGTAGACCATTCTGTTCTAAACACAATGGTTCATCATTTCAACACTGCCCTTACTAGCACTGTAGAGTGTCATCCCTCAAAATTCAACTGGATTAATAAATCCAGATTTCATAGTCCCTGTGTCCCTACAGGAGAAACACACAGGGAGGCTTCATGGGTGGATGACACGTGCAGTTGCATAGGGGCCCATGCTTGTAGGGCCCCATGTTTGGTTTAATGCTCTGCTGTCACTGTCTTGAAATTCTTAATAATTTTTTGAACAAGGTGCCTGCATTTTCATTTTGCACTGGGCCCCACAAATTATACTGCCAGTGCTGAGGTCACATAAATTCATTCTAATTTCAAACCAGCCTTCTCTTGATTTATTTGAAAAATGGTTTATTTATTACAATTGGTAGCATTTTATAAGGAAAAAGAGAACAGCTGTGGCAATGTGTAGTCAGAGGAGTTAGGGAAGCCATCTTAAGAAGATAAGATTCCTGAGGCACCTGGGTGGCTCAGTCTGTTGAGTGTGTGACTTTGGCTTGGGTCATGATCTCACAGTTCATGAGTTCAAGCCCTGCATTGGGCTCCCTGCTGTCAGCACTGAGCCTGCTTCGGATCCTCTCCCCCCATCTCCCTCTGCCCTTCCCCAACTTGCACTGTCTCAAAAATAAATAAAACATTAAAAAAAACAAGAAGGTCAAATTCCCTCTGAGTTCTGAAGGATGAATGGATACTAAGGAGGCCTACCAACTGGGAGAAGCACATCCCAGGCAGAGCCCTGAGCGTGAAGCACCTGGTGGCCTAGTGGGAGTAAACAAAGGTCATTTAACACAGTGCAGACCAGAACAAGGTCAGGCTGCAGAGGAAGTCAGGCAGGATCATGAAGGAACTGTGCACCATGTTAAGAATTTTGACCTTCATCACACAGAGCAATGGGATTCCACTGTACCATTTAAGTCAGGAGAGGGACAAGATCCGATTTTTATTTAACAAAGTCACAACAAGATCTCATGTCTTTAAACTTGAAGTTACCCCTCACCCTGCACTGATATTTACCAGATCATCAATTCCTTTTTTCATAGTTCTCCAGCTCCAAATGCTCCCTTTTTACACTTTGCAGATGACTTCATCTACTGTCTCTAAGAAAGCTAAGGTTTCCCAGCTTCATTATATCTTCATATCCTCTGCTCCTATCACCACACAATCCTCATAACTTTAACATGGCTTTGTGTTTACTCGGGCTTTCTTCCTCCTCCCCCGTCTTAGTACAAGGTATATCCTTCATGCCTTTCTAGGCTAATGCTTCAACTACAGTCTTAATCTCACCCTCTTTTATCCCCAACTGGCCTCACATCCCACCCAGTAGAATAGGGTAATCAGATTCTCTTCTTTTTCCAGCATCTTAGATCTCAGACTAACAGTTCTCTCCCCTTAGCCTGTAGCTATAGCTCTATGCTTCCAGGAAAGGTGGGAAAAGCAGAAGAATATCCTTCTCTTCAGCTACCAGTCCCTCTTTTACTCTTCCCTTACTGACCAATTCCTTAAAATACTAAAGTTGCCATCTCTACTATAACTCTATGGATTGGATTTGTATCCTTCTTTTGCATAAAGCCTTTAAGACTCTTCTCTCCAAATGTGTACTAGTGTGAATGGTTTTTTGGAACCAAGTAAAGGCATCTTAAAATGCTATCTTAGTTTGAACTCACTGCCCCAGGCAATCAAGATCTTTTGGGATCCTTAATCTGATGGCCCACATGTTTTCTTTTCCCTACAGCTGTGAGTGATCCGTGACTTGACAATGCATGCCTTCTATGTGATCATGGCTTTATGAGTGAACAGGAATGGGTAAAGGGTACATTTTATACTGATTTGGAATACACCTTATCTCATACATAGAAATATAATTGTAATTCTTTGCCTATTTTCAAATTCATTCTTTTGGACCATTACATTTTGCACTGAATAAGCTACATTCAAATTTCTGCTTAATAAATGGATGGTTAAACTGCTACTATCATTTCTAGTGCCAGAAAAATTAGCAAAAATCTACTTAAATAAATTCTTAAAAAAAGAAATCCATGGATGTACATTTGAACAAGAAATATTTTTATGCCTAAAAATCTAACTAGAAACAAAAGCACAAGTGTCTTATGTCCTATCAGACAGTGCTCATTTTAAGCAACAATGGTTTTCCCAGCATGCCCCAGGGCATTATTACAGGTTCTCATGCTGCCTGGTCTCATCAAAGCTGTGAGTGTGACCAGGGTCGGCCAGTTTGTGTACAAAGGTTGCCCTAAGAGCCAAATGAGAAGGGGACTGAATGGGAGAGTATTGAGATTTCAATGCCTATTCAATCTTTTGCTTTTTGAAAATCCTACAGGCTTAAAACTAGGCGAAGAGAGGATCTAATAACCTTGCCTCATAATTAGGGTAATCTTTAACAGAGCATTGTATCTGATTTCAATAACTACATAGCAATTAGATGATTATTGGTGCCCGGTAAAAATATACTATTAAGCATTAAGGGAAAAAACACAGAGGAACAATAATCACACTGTATTTTACATGGAGCTGTAACCTGAAGCATAATAATTATCATGTGCTATAATCTCCAGAATATAAATAACAGTGTATAGACCATTTGAGAGAGGAAGAAAAATGAAAAAAAAAAAAAAAAAAAAAAAAAACAAAAAACTCAACCGGGACCAACTAAGAAGCATATGTCAGCTTTATGAAAGCACGGTCAATTGGGGAGAAGGAAACAATAAAAATTATAATGACCTACACAATGTGATTCCTACCACCCAAGTCCATGGACACTATGTCTTGGATACATCCCTACTGCCACTGTCCTAGCTCAAGCCAGAAACATGTTTTGCTTAGACTGGTGCAGTACTCTTGTATTCTCCTAAGTAGTCTCCTTGCTTCCAACCTTTATCTGCTCCTGTGCACTCTCCACTCTGCCACCAGAATTTTCTTTCCAAAATATAACTCTGATCACATCACTTCCCAATGTAGAAATCCTCTACGGCTCCCCACTGTTGACAGAATAAAGTCCAGATTCTTTAGCATAGCAATCAAAGCCCCTCAATAATAAACCATCACTAACCTTCCATTTCACCTCTAGGCAATCACCATCCTCTTCTAGCTTCTACCCTCCCATATGCTACATTCCAGCCATGGTAGATGGTCCATCAGGTTCTCCCACAGCCCTACTTTTGATAGATTCTCTTTGGACACTGGAGCCTAAGTGCATGAATCCAACCTCAGCTGTACCTCTTCTTAGTTGTGTAACCTGAGAGAAATTATTGCTTTGTGCCCAGTCCTCTCATCTGTAAAATGGCAATATAATTAAAGTGCCTAGCACATAGCATTTCTTAAAAGCTATTATACACACAGTGCTTAGAACACTGCCTGGTATACAGTATGAAGCATTTGTTTCTATTGTTTTTACTGACTCTTGCCATCCCTTCATTAGTGACTCTAGTCAAATGGCATTTTCTTAAGGGTCAGCTCTCTTCCTCTATCACTGTTAGGTATCATAGACCCTTCATTTTCTCTTCTCCATAGCACCACAAAACTTGGATCATATAATCAAATGACATGAACCCTGGTTTTATTAAACACCTAATATGAGTTATGCAAATACTAACCACAGATAAATTACATAAATATAATTAGCACCATTATACAGATAAGGAGACTGAGAATCAAAGTTGTAAATGAACTTATTCAACCAGGAGGTAGAAGAATTAGAATTCAAATTCAGCCCAATACGACCCAAACCTATTATCTTTTATCCATACAATATGCCACCCAAATGCAAGACTCAAACTCTGCATGAAGGACAGGTGTTTATACAGCTGTTTCTTGCTCTGGACTATAATCTTCATCTCATTTATTTCTTTTCTATCACAGCAATTTGCCCAGTAGATTGCATGTGCTCAGTAAGTGTGTGTGTGACCTTTCAAAACTACACTCTAAGGGAGAAATGTTCAACAGAAATATAATGTGAGCCACATGGGCAACTTTTAATTTTCTAGTAGCTATCTAAAAAAAAAGATAAAAAGAAACAGGCAGGGCACCTGGATGGCTCAGTTAAGCATTCAACTCTTGGTATCAGATCAGGTCATGATCTCACTGTTTGTGGGATCCAGCCCAGTGTCAGGCTCCACACTGAAAGCATGGAGCCTGCTTAGGATTCTCTTTCCCCCCTCTCTCTCTGTCCTTCTCCATTCCCCAGTTCATTTGTTCATTCTCTCTCTCTCTCTCTCTCAAAAAAGAAACAAGTAAATTTATTTTTTTAATGTTTATTTATTTGTTTTCAAGAGAGAGAGAGAGGCAGAAAGAGAGGGAAACAGAGAATCCTAAGCAGGCTCTGGGCTGTTAGTGCAGGGTCTGATGCAGGGCTTGAACTCAAAAACCATGAGATCATGACCTTAGCCGAGATCAAAAGTTGGATGCCTAACCAACCAAGCCATCCAGGTGCGCCACAAGTAAATTTAATTTTAATGTTTTATTTAACTCAATGTACTTGCAATATAATCATTTTAACATGTTATTAAAAATGTTTAAAATGTTAATGAGATATTCTGACTTCTTTTTCAGACTAAGTCTTTAAAATCCAGTCTATCCTTTACACTTATGAGATACTCTAATTCAAAATGGCCACATTTCGAGTGCTCACTGGCCACCATGACTAGTGGCTACTATATTGTACAGTGCAGGTTAAAGGAACATGGACTGTAAACAGAAACTAAAAGGTATATCATCCATTCTGCTTTGTGGAAGTCAACTTAAACAGTCCAAATAGACAATACACACCCTCAATCTCAACCGAGTGCCTCCACTACATTCAGACAATGGCTCCACTCTCCATACGAGGCAATTGGGTCCTTCTGCAATCCTCTGAGATTCACGCTTCTTTTCGTTCTTCACTGCCTTAGACAAAGTCCACACGAGACTACTAAACAAAGCTCCTTTTTTTTAATCCAAAGTAATCTTACTGGGTTAGCCTACATTATTAATGAGCTCCCATAGCCTTCCAGACACTTTGTGGATGGGGGAGGATTAAGAACACACCTACATATGTTTAACCTTTCTTGAGGTATTTTTGAAGTTCTGTCTTTGTTTGAACCAACGACCTATAGAACATCTCTACATACAAGATTTTTAAGTTACAAAATGCCATGTGTTTGACTTGACACATGGCACAATACCCAATGGTATACCTTGACTCATTGTTTGGCACTCAGTAGAGAGTTATGTGATGAAGAGTCTCGTGGAATTACCATGATTTAGAGTACAGTCCACATGTGGGAGATATGACTGAGGGCAGCCTTGGTCATCAAAGTCTTCAAGGTTAAAATAGAAATGAACTATAAATAATCCCTCAACTAGAGAAAAGGATGAAGAAGAGCATTTCAGGCAGAATAACTAGGCCAAAACAAACAAACAAAACCTCTCAAGGAGGAAATAATTTAATATATATTTACATAGCACTTATTCGACACACTTATCAAAGGTTAACTCACTTAAGCTTTATGCCAACTGACTAAAGTTGACCATTTTTGCAGATGAAGAAAAGTGGTTAAATGACCTGAAAGCTCACTCTGTTAGAAACCAGTAGCACTGAGATTTGAACACAGAGCCTCCACTTCCAGGGTCCATGTTCTTAACCACTATGCTGTGCTGTCTCTTTGTGGCAATAATCTACTCTGATTATATTTTACGAATTATGTTTGATCTTAAATCATTTTGATTCTTGATGGGCTACTGAAGTGTTTGGACTATCCTACGGTAAAAAAAGATGCAGGTTAATTTTGATGTGATACACTAGGATCACCTCTTGAGTATTCTACAGCCTGAGAAAGCAGCTTGCATATTTGAACACTGTGTTTTCATAGTGATCCACTCACTTTACAAGAAATGTATAAGTAAGGTCTATCTATAAGTTCCCATCAGAAGGAATATGTAGCTCTAGCTATAGGAACCATATAACAAGGAAATATATTTATTAAAATTTTGGGGACATTCTAGAGACAAATAGTAATACAGGCTTTTTCTTTTTTCTTTCAGAAATGTTTTGAGTTGTTATGTGGGTACAACCAAAGTGTTTGTTTTATTTCCTCTCAGTGACAACTCTGACAAAATCAAAACAGAGTAAGATAAAAATCACTATCCTCAAAAAACTTACATTTTGGTTCATTTCAATTCAATTTGACATATAATTATTTAGCATCTATTTACCAGGTTTTCAACAAATCTATTTTATAATTTTTAAATCCTCGACATTATAGAACTAAACTGAAATTGATTAACATTCCACTCTTGTATGTCTTATCAACACACAGAAATAAAACTCATGAACTGAAAAACCCAAAACAAAACTAAAAACAGGGAAAAGCCTATCAAACTAAATCTGGATCCCAGCCTTAACAGCTGAACAGAGATTTTTAAATTTTTGGTAAATGATAAAGTTGTATAGAAATCGAATATTTACAAATTATTTAAAACCTGGAATCAATGACCAGAAATTATACAGTTGGATCATGGGCAAACAGCAAGAAAAGGTCATGAGTAAATCTACAAGCAAGATAAATAAAACACAATCCCTCCTTCAAGGAGCTTAAAATCTTCCAGATATGTAAACAAATGACTATTATATGCTAAGACAAATGCTGGACCAGAATTAGAAACAAATGTTATGCAAACACAAAAGAAGCCACAACTAATTCTAGTAGAGTGGAGGGAATGGGCATCTGTTGCTTTTCAATAATTTTTCAAAGAATTTTTAAGAAAACATTCAGCTAACTACAATAAAAGAAAGAATGAAATAAATGTATGAGTCCAACTGAGATAACTCTAAGGAAAAGGTGACTGATTTTGCCTGAGGAAGTAAGGAAAAGCTTCAATGAGGCGTGATGTTTGAGCTGAGATTTAAGGAGTACATACTTTTTGTTTGTTTGTTTTTCTGTTTCTTTTTTTCTTCTTAAGTGACAGCATGGAGGGTCACTTAGAGCAGAGGAAGCATGCTCAAAAGATCAGAGATATAAAATACCAGAAAAAATAACTGAGCTCTGCATCTAGAGAGCTCTTATTAAGTCTTTGCTTGCAATAGAATTTGAGGGCCAATCAATGTATTTAATTCCAAAACAATTTACTGAGAACTTCTTAGGCACCACTACCTTGCAAAGTAATTGCGTTACAATGATCTATAAGACAGGATTTCTCTTCCTGAAGAGTTCAAAGCTGGTAGGAGAAACAAACATATGAATAAATAGCTGTCCATCAGCAGAATGTCTGCTATAATAAAGGTCTAGTATAAGGTACAGGTGACACCATTCAATTCTACCTAGAGATTAGGGAAGACTGGTTTAAAAGTATTATATTAGAACTGGGTCTTGAAGATGAATAAGGAAAAGTGACAAAAAAAAGGAAAGTTTCTTTCAGGCAAAGGGAGCATGTGCAAAGGTATTAACTATATGAAACATGATTGCATATGTATGGAAAAGCAGGAATTAAGCATTGCTTCAAAGAAGGCAATGGGTGAAGATAACACTGGAGAGGTGTGCAGGAGTCACACAGTGGAGAGTTTTATATGAAATGTATAAAGTGACTTCATTCAGTAGGCATTGGGGGCCACTCAGGCTTTTAAGTAGAAATGCAACATGATTAAATTTGGTCTCCAATCAAAACTGGATTGGAGGATGAATTAGAGAAGTTAGGATCGGAGGACCTGTTAGGAGGTAATGGCAATGATAAGATGATAGCCTGAAATACTTAAGTGGATTAGGAGGTAGAAAAAGGGACAGGATTGAGAATGTTTCAGAGGTAGAACCAATGTGATTTAATGACTTGCTAAAGTAGGGAGGGTAAGGAGGTTGATAAAGATAATTTCTAGCTTCTGGATTGAGCCATAGATGAATAGTGAGGACATAACCAAGATAGAACAGGTGCTGTCTTCAAGAGAACAATGATGACATGGAGAAGTGGAGGCTGATGTTGTAAAGCAAGAATACTACAAGGAGGAACAATCCATTCAGGCTTTTGAGGACACCAATCTATCAGACAAATCTGCCATCTGCACACATCTTCTATTTACTTTGTGTTTCTTCTAAAATAAAAGAGCAATCAATCTTCAAATTCATTCCACTTCCAGGGCTTGACTATCCCTCCTACCTGGGATGTTCATTGCAAAAATGGGTCAGATTAAAACAAATCAATCAAGTTGTGTCTGCCAAGTTAACATCTCTGTAGGAAGTTAATTGACCCTGCTTCTGACACAAGCCTGCATGACAGATGAGAAGTGAGGGAAGATGGGACATAGCTGGCAGTTCATGATACAAACAATAAGGAGATGCCCTCCTCTATAAATGGATTGTCTGAACAGTAGGATCCATGGAGCAAATGTGTGGGGAAAGTCAGAGGGTTAAAAGGGTGTCTGAGGTTGAGGGAAGCAGGTTTACAGCCATAGCTGTCATGGCAACTCTGGGGAAGCAATCAGACTCAGACAATGACAGGAAAAATGGGAGGGGACACCCTCTCTCTGCCTTAATGAGAAAGGGGTGCAGAGCAAGAAGGATGTGATTGCACTGGATTTGCAATCATAAGGTCTGGGTTTGTGTTTGACTTTGTGGAGACATCGCATAACTCATCTGAAATTAGTTAACTCATAATTAAAAAGAAGTTCATAATACCTAGCTTACCTCTTAGCAACTGGACAATTTGAGAAAGCATCTGTTTTCTCATCAGAAAAATGAGCTGACACCTGCCTTATTTTATTTTATAAGACTGTTTTGAAGAATAAAGGTAGTAACTTAAGAGAAGGTACTTGATAGAGTGAAAATTGTTGACCAAGTTTTGAGGTCAAGGAGATCTTGGATCAGTAATCAAAAGATAAAAGTTCTCATCTTTACTGTGTCCTAAATTTGAGATCTATCACTTTATTTCTCTGGACCTCAAAATGGAGTTGAGACTAGATGGTCTTACATTCCCTTGTATCAAATATTTTATGCTCCAAGGATATTGGTTAGCCCACTTGGAGTTTGGGGTCACTAGAGAAGTTTCTGACAACTTAGAAAGAATGTAGGATTCTGTCATAAGATCTGAATTCAATTTCCTTTCCAGCTTCTTAGTAGGCATGTGACCTTGGGAAATTTACATAACTTCTCAGAGCCTCAGCTTTCTCTTCTGTAAAGTGGATTTTAAATATCCCACGAAAAAGGGGGTGCTTTACTAAGCATAAAGAAGTATATAAATTACTTACTGCCATCTGGCCTGAGTTGCAACTCAAATCAATCACCACAACTTAACAACCTTCCTGATGCTCTTCAAATCTGAATTAATAATAAACGAACTTCTGACAAAGCATAAGCCAGATACATCTGCAGGGTGTTCCAACAAATCAAAAACACTGAATACACCTGTGTTGTGAACTAAATGTTTGTGTCTCCTCAAAACTCATATGGTGAAACCCTAATACCCATGTGATACTATTTGAAGGTGAAGCCTTGGGAGGTAATTAGGACAAGACGGTAGGGACCCCATGATGGAGACACTGCCCTTATAAGAAAGGAAAAGACACCAGAGTGTCCTTTGTCCACTTTGTGAGAACACAGGGAGAAGGTGGTCATCTGCAAGCAAGAAAGCAGGACACCACCAAGAACTGACTCTGCCTGTACCTTAACCTTGGACTTCCCAGCCCCCAGAACTGTGGGGATCTAAATTTCTGTTGTTTAAGCCATCTAGTCTATTGTATTTTGTTACAGCAGCTGGAGCTAAGACATACGTTGTGACTCTTAGGTAAGGAGATTAATTTTCCTGTGGCTTTTGGAAATGTGTCTTTCACAAAACATGCTTATTACAAGGTACAGTATGACCTTAGCTAAGACAGCCACTGTGGCCACAGTCTGTCAGCTACAGAAATACTTTGTTTATAAGGAATTACAACTAATCTCTTATTTTTAAGCATCGATCTCCTCTTAATTCACCTTTATTTGGTAAAATTCATGTTTCCCTCTTAAAATCTTGCCCCCTTCAAGTCCCTCATAAACTACATCCTTTCTCAAAGCTTAATGCTGACCAGAAGGCTCACAATCCCTCTCTACCTTCTGTGGCTCTCTATTGCCTAACAGAGGGCATAAGAGATCCTTAACAACCTGGCTCCCTTCACACACACCCCCAGCATGGGAGAGCCACCATAAAGCAGCAATTGACAGCACAGGCTTCTAGATCAGAAGAACTATTATTTGACTTCTTGTCATTAGAGTTTCTCATTTACAGAAGACATTATTAATATCTACTATGTAGTTGTTCTGACTAAATGGAATAGAGTATATAAAGTGCGGCATGTTAATATGTCCTGTTCATATTAAATGTTCAATATTAATGTTCAATGTTCAATAAATGTTCATAACATATTAAATGTTCAATAATTGGTAGTTAGTAATATTATCAAAGTATCTTATGCTCCAGCTAAGTTGAAAAGTTTGGCATTTCTCAGGCCTACACTGTCCTTTTAGTTCACAATTCCCACAACTCATGATGACCATCCTTCTTTGGCAATGCTGGGAAAGTATATCCATGCCTCTCCACTTATCATGTCTTACTTTACCTGAGAGCTGTGTGAGCATATGGCTTACTTCTTGGCTAAACTCTCAGCTCTGTGAGAATGAGGCACATGTCCAATTCATTTCTGTGTCACACTTGGTGTCTAACATAGTGCCTGGACCAAAGCTAGTGATCAAACTTTGTTCACATGCTTGAATGAATGGAAGAACGGATAAACATAAATGACATCTGCTGAAGGCTGGTGTCAATTTCAGCAACTGTCCTTTTTTCACAATTGAAACCATTCCTCTGTGTTTATTGTCTTAATTGTGGTGATGGTTTCATGGTTGCCTGCATATGTTCAAAGTACATACTTTATGTAATGTTTTGTATATCAATACCTCAGTAAAGCTGTTTACAAAAAAAATAAGAATAAATAAACCATACTTGTCAATAGTATGAAGGGGAATCAAAGGTCTCCTGGCCTCTGCTTAGTACGTTTACCTTGGTCTATTCCTTGGTGTCTTGATCACAAGAGCACACTTCGTCTGTGACCTTTGACCAAGAAAAGACAAAGTTGGCTTTTCTCTGTTAGTACTTGATTCTGAAGGACTGTCCATAATCTTTTAGATACCCTCCCCAGTGACATCACAGAAAGGGATGGAAAGCTTATGATGAACACATTTTCTCCTTTGAGTGTAGCTGTCTACAATAAAGAAATCATTAGTGATGACCACAAACCTTTCATCCTATTCATTACCTTAGGACTTAATAATTGTTTTAATATTTATTTATTTTTGAGAGAGAGCCAGAGTGCAACCAGGGGAGAGGCAGAGAGAGAGGAAGACACAGAATCTGAAGCAGGCTCCAGGCCCTGAGCTGTCAGCACAGAACCCGACGTGGCACTCAAACTCACCAACCGTTAAGTTCTCACTGAGCCAAGGCTGGATGCTTAACTGGCTGAGTCACCAAGGTGCCCCTAGGGCTTAATAATTCTTAATAATAATTCCCATTCCAGGACAATGCTGGATAAATCAAGTTCCTCTGTTCCTTAGTGTTCCCCGTCTATAAAATGGGTATAGCATAAAGATGTGAAGAAATGGATAAAAGATCATCACCCTGAAGTTAAACTACTTTTAACTTTACCTAGCTATTCCCTAAGGCTACAGGCTCCCCTCAGCTCAACCCTCCTACTGCTACGCCTCTGGGTGCTGGTGATAATAACATGTGTAGATATTTATTCATTTCCAGAGGAAGAAAGGAACTAATATTTATTGAACACCAAAATGGTATTAACAGATTACATCTCATTTGAGGTAGATACATACAAAATTTTCTGATGGTAACACTTGTGTGCCCTACAAGACAAAGCCAGGATCCCAAAGTCTAGGTCTTTCTATCATCTGGAGACAAGAAAGCCTAGGGAATAAAACCAAGCATACTGGAGTCACATAGACCTAGGTTCGACACTGACTTCATTATTTCATCACAGTGAGGCTAGTTTCACCACTAGGACATCTGTTCAAAGACTGCAGAAAGTGTTTCTGTCTTGCTTATCGCCCCATCACAGCACCTGGAAGGATGCCTGATACATAGGAAGGGATGATTAGTGCTTTTTAAATGAATATCTTGAAATCACTTGACAGTGTAATAAGTACACAATAAATGGGATTTAGGATTTATTCAGAATTCAGAATTTAGAAGTTGCATATAGTTGAAGTTTTCCAATGGTAGTGGTAGAAAGACTTTGGAGGCTGTGTCTCATTAAGCTAAAGGAACTGTAGCCCAGTGAATTACTTGCCTTGAGTCACCCAGCTAGGAATTGAACCTTCAATTCCTGATATATTTTTGGTTATCCCTTAGTTATTTTGTATATTAGCCCACAGAATCTTAGGCATCATTGTTTAATAATAAAACAATAAAAGCCAGCACAAAGTCTTTCACATGACATAAACATTATCTCTTGTGTGTTCAGTTGCTAGAGAGAACTAAAACCAAAATTCTGAGGATCCCTAAGTTGTTGAGAACTCCCTAGAAATAATACTGGAGTTGGACCCACAGGCCAGAGGCAAAAGGTCACTAGACACTACTGGATAATAATGAACTGCACACAGGCCCTTGGGTACTTCTTAGTGAGCTTAGAAACAAGCAACTCCAGCACTCACTGGGGCCTATGCTGTCCTCATGGTCTGACTTGTAAGGAGATAGAAACCCTAGGACTCTAAACAGAGAACATGTACATGGCATCTGTGTTTAACGCAAATTCAAAGAAAAAGAAATGTCAGGTTAGAAATCAAAGTATTCTTTGTACAAAGAGAGAATAAAAAGAAAAACACGGGCAGCTGAAAACCTAGGCCATGTGGTTCAAATTCCATTTCATTAGTATTTCTTTGGTGCCTTTGTTCTCAGGGTAAGGTGTAAGCTGTGGTTTAGTTAATGCAAATTGTGGCCATAGTTGTAAACCTTTGAGAGTGCTCATTAGGGTCCATTTGCATTACCTGCCCACAACAGAAACCCCAACCTAGGGAGGTTGTTAAGCTCATCACACCTAGCATATTTCCCAGAATAAATGTGTATCTGCTTTTCTTTTTCATAATACTTGTTAAGCATTAATAAACACACAAAGTCCTCACTCACAGATCTGTAAGAAACATTTCTTATTTAAACCATGTTTTTAAGTGACCCAGGAAATATGGTAGCTTTGCTTATTCTACTCTTGAAAGGGTTCCACCCTCACAAGGTCAGCACGAAGTAGAAGCTGATGGACTCAGAGCTTCAAGATCAGTTCCTTCCCGGCTAACTGATTACTGGGAGCAATGTCAAAGCTCAGCCTCCTGGAATGAGCCTGCCTCCTCTACTTAAGTTCCTGTACTCACCAAAGAACAACCCAAGTTAGCACTGTTCCCAGCCAGCTTGTTTGTTAATCAACTGGAAAGCTAAATCCTTTGCCTTTCCCCATCATCCAAATAACCCCCAAATCACTAAGTTTCTCTGCTTCCTTATTTGGGCTTCTTACTTCCAAGCAGCTCCATTGCAAAGTATACATGATTTCAAAAGAACACCTGAGCTCTGCTCCACAAAGTCTTTCAAATTGTACCAGGCCCTTGAATTCTCAGGAGGTTAACCCAGGCTTGTTCTCATGATAATAGCAGAAAGGCAAGAGAGAACAGAATTGTGGAAGGCCTCTTGAGATGTAGGCATAGACATAGAATGGCCACATTGTAACTTCTACCATATTGTTGTAGAAATAAATGAAGACCCCAAATGACAGCAAGAAAGGTTTTTTCAGAGATTGATATAGCAAGGCAGTCAGTCACTATCACTTGCATTTGGTAGAGATTCAAAGACAGGCAGAAGAGGAAGAAAGCATTATAGTGGGAAAAAAATAGAAGATTTCAAGTATGTTCTGATTGGAGGCTGTTGGCATAGGAAAGATATAGGTGGGATAACTAGAAGGGGGACATCCCATGTGATTCGTTAGGGGTACCTATTTAGATTTCTCTGGTTGGTCCTAATTTGGAAATGGGAGCAAAAGTTAGAAAATCTGTCAGTTATTAAGTCTTGTCATTTGGGGCCAATTGTTGTAGAGGTTATTGTTTGGGCTTCCAGGACTCTTTGTTCCAAAAAGAAGTTTGAATTTCTGATTACTATTTATAGTAGGTTGGCTTCTTGGGCTGGTTGCTGCCAGTTGTGGGTCAGAGTTCTGTTTTTATACGTAATCTGGCCATTGTCCATTTGTGTATTTGGTCGCTCATTTCTGTTGATAAAACAAGTCACAAAATTAGCCCATAGTCAAGGATGGGGAAATAGATTATATTTTCATGGGAGAAGCTGCAAGTCTATATTATAAAGGATGTGGATACAGGATCATCATTAACTGAGTTCAGTAAGGCAGTCAACTGATAACAAGCTTCCAGAATGTGCTAAGACACTGAATGTAAAATATGAGAAAAGAGTCAAGAATGACTGCAAGTGCTTTTCCTCTAAGTAACTTTAAGAACAGCATCATAAAATGTAGAGGACAAGAGATAAAATTAACAATTCCATGTTGGATTTGATACCTTGCAAGCCTATTAGATATTAAACTAAAGCTAGCAATTGGATGTACAAATCAGTGGGGGGAGTTAGATTGGAAATAGTAATTTGAAAGTATGCGACTAAAAGGAGATGTCTTAGTCACCTCAGGCTGCTATAACAACGTACCATAGATTGGGTGGCCTATGAACAGAAATTTCTCTCTCACAGTCCTGGAGACCAGAAGTCTGAGACCAAGGTGTCAAAATGGTTAGGTTCTGGTAAGAGCCCTTTTCCTGGTTTGTAGACTTCTCATTATATCCTCAAATGGTGGAAAGAAGATGAGAGAGTGCTCCAGGATCCCTTTTATTAGATCATTAATCCCATCCATGAGGGCTCCACCCTCATGACCTAATCACCTCCCAAAGGCTCCACCTCCTAATACCATCCCATTGGGAGTTAGGACTTCAATACATGAACTTGGAGGGTGGGACATAAACATTAAGTCCACTGCAGAAGAGAACATAATTTATAAGCCTTGAAGATTAGAAAGATGTAACAAAACAGATTAAGAAGTGACCAGTACATGACGGGGATCCAAGAGAGAATGGCATCCCAGAAACAAAGGGAAGAGGTGATTTAAGAGGGCATGATCAGTATGATCAAATTGTGTCAAATGTAGAGCAAAATGAGGACAGGAAATAGCCCACTGAATCTGGCAACATGGAAATCATTAGTGCCCTTGACACGGTGACCTCCTAAGGTTGTTTCTAGACTGTCTTTTTCTTCATCTCTACTCCCACCGCCGGGAGGCTAACCCCACTTCTACCCTGGGAGATTGCAGTATTCTTACAACTGGCCTCCTCACACCCACTTCCCACAGTGAAACATGTCTAATCCTTGCCGCCAACATCACCACCCCATTTAACTCCCGACAATACCCTCACATTGTTCTCGGAACAAAGTCCAAACCCTTAATATGACCTCTACACACATGGCCTGTGTCTCTCTTCAACAGCCCCCAACTCCACTCCCACCATGCTGACCTTCTCCCTGGAGTGCTACTCTCCCTCCCACCAAAAAGTCTTTTCATATGTAATTGCCTCTCTCTGAAACATTCTGCTTCCTGAAACCCACCACTTGAGCTGTGTGTGTGCATGCATGTACACATGCCTATGCCTTGCTATGTCACAAGCATTCTTCCTCATTCTGCTTAAAAGGGAAACAGGGGACCTGGTTGGCTCAGTTGGTTAAGCGTCTGACTTCGGCTCAGGTCATGATCTCATGGTTCGTGAGTTCAAGCCCCATGTCAGGCTCTGTGCTGACAGCTCAGAGCCTGGAGTCTGCTTTGGATTCTGTGTCTCCCTCTCTCTCTGCCCCTTCTCCGCTCACACTCTGTCTCTCAAAAATAAATAAAACATTAAGAAAATTTTTAAAAAATCGGGGTGCCTGGGTGACTCAGTCAATTGAGCATCCCACTTCAGCTTAGGTCATGATTTCGTGGTCCGTGAGTTCAAGCCTTGCATCGGGCTCTGTGCTGACAGCTTAGAGCCTGGAGCCTGCTTTGGGTTCTGTGTCTCCGTCTCTCTGCCCCTTACCTGCTCACACTCTGTCTCTTTCTCTCTCTCTTTCTCTCTCTCTCAAAAATAAATAAAAACATTAAAATTAAAAAAAAAATTTTTAATAAAATAAAAAAGGAAAGCAGTCCACGATGTCTAGCCTGAGTTAAGTCCCCTAAATACCCCACACTCTATACCCTACTCCTCCATTACCCCATATCTCACATATCCTGAATTTGATTTTGGTAAAATTTTTCAAAGTTATTGCACAGTTTAATATCTGCCTCCCCTCTATGTCTGTTGGCTCCTTGAAGACCATCACATCCCAACTCCAAAAGAAGGCTTAATTAATATTTTTTAAATGTCGTTAAATTTTTTTATGTTTTGTTTATTTTTGAGAGAGAGAGAGACAGAGAGACAGAGAGAACAAGTGGGGGAAGGGAAGAGAGAGAGAGATACACAGAATCCAAAGCAGGCTCCAGGCTCTGAGCTGTGAACCCACAGCCGATGCAGGGCTTGAACTCACGAACCGTGAGATCATGACCGGAACTGAGGTCAGATGCTTAACTGACTGAGCCACCCAGGTGCCCCTACTTAACTAATATTTTTTAAATAAATCAATGGATATAGATTGAACTCTACAAAATATTTATTATTGTCCCCATTTTACAGATAAGGAAACGAAGACTCAGCAAGATCAAAACCTTTTTCAGGACTCTACCCAGCTTTGCCTAACTCTCAAACCCTAGCTGCTACCTGCTAATGTTTTGTTCGTGTGTGTGTGTGTTCACCACTAGCTGGAATTTTTTAAGGGCAAAGTCTATATTTTATTCATCTCTGAGTTAGAGCTTATCTCTGGATTGTTGGTACTACAGTGTCCAGAAATATTGATTGAATTGAGTTGCAGAGAATCGAATTTCCTAGATTTGAGCTGAACTGAGCAAACATGCAAACCTTATAAAAATATGTTTAGATTTATCTTAGGAATTTTATATTTGGTTTATAATAGCAACTTCTGCCTCCCCCTCCTCCCTTCATTGCTATGGTTTCCTTCTTCAGGGAAATCTTATTTTGCATCCATACTTACAGCTAGTTGATTCTGGCAGAGGTTACCTCCTGCCCTTTCTTGCTTCAAGCACTATTTGTGTTTGTCTGATGGAGAGAGAATTCAGCCCATTATGAAGCAATAGAAATTGTGTGAATGCTTTCAGCACAAGAAACAGTGCACTTATGGGAAGTAGGGCTCTCAAGCTCCGCAGACTGCAGACCACTTTGGTGAAACAGAGGATGCCCACAAACCACCAACCATCCTCAGTCCCACTTGGGGCTGCCCCAAATGAAAACCACTCCCCAGGAAGTGAAAGGCTGTACTGCCTCTGATGAGCTGCAGACGAGACAGTGCCTGCTTTTATTAAATATCATAAACAAATGACTTAATAATACCAGAAACCAAGCCATGGATACAATAATAAAATAAATAAGCACTGATGCCACAGCCCACAGACCACCTGGTTCTCCAAATGTGGAATGTCAGGTGGTCCCCCAAAAGACTTAAAATATTCTAATTAAGGTGGTAATAATATTGATAAAAATAATAAATAACAATATTAACAATTAACTTTGAATACTGCAGTAAAGTTTATAAAGAAGTTCACATTTGCTCTCTCACATCTAAATAAGTCTAAAAGGAATATGGGACTGAGAATATAATGACAATTCCAGCACAGGTGACGGCTCAAAGAGTTGAGTGACAGGCCAAATGCTTCATGGTCAGGGAGTGACAAAGCCAGGATTTCAACCTCTAACCACCACTAAAGGATAGACCACTTATACACACCTGCTTGGCCATCTTGCTGATTTGGGGATGTGGTAGACTGAATTGTTGTTCCAAATTTTTCACCTGCCCTCCATTATAGAATTATACATCTGAACACTCTGCCATATAACTTTATATAGTTTCTCCCACTATGAGAGGGAATAATTCCCTGCCTCCTTGATGTCTAGCTGGCCATGTAACTTACTTTGGCCAATGAAAGTTAATGAAGATAATGTAAGCAATAGCTTTAAAATGTTTGCATGGCTTGAATGACTCTCTTGTGATCATTTACCATGTGAAGATGCCCAGGGCTCTGGAGTTTGAGAAGACATTTAGGGTAGACCTGCATCCAACCTGCATGCGGAAGCCAAATACAGATGAATCCATCCAAATCCAGTTGAGATCAAAGTCCAGGCAACTTGCAGATCCATGAGTGAAGAAACTAAATACTTGCTGCTATAAGCCAATGAGTTTTGAGGTCTTGAGGTTGTTTGTTATGCAGCAATATTCTGACAACAGCTGAATAGTACAGGGACTATGTCTGATTTGGGGACAGGGACTGTGGCTGAAGGGTGATGGGACTGTCACAATGTGCAGATATGAGCACAGGTTTTGAAGTCACAACTCGAAGAACTAGGATTCAAATACCACTTCTGTCGTGCCTTAGCTGTAGGACTTTGAGAAAATTACCTGACAGTCTGAGCTTTATTTTATCTAAAAATAGGAATAAGAATACCTAGTTTATAGAACAGCTGTATAGATTAAGTGAGATCTTTCATGCCAACAACTAAGTAAAACCTCTACTTTTTTTTCACAAAATATTTAGATTGTGGGCAACTTGAGGTTAGCAAAGTGTCTTTAGTTCTATGTGCCACTTTTTGAACACCAGGACTTAATCAGTATTTATTCAAGGGCAAAAACAGAAAAGAAGGAAAAGAATAAGGAAGGAAGGAGGAGAAGGAGGGAGGGAGGGAGAGAGGAAGGAAGGAAGGAAGGAAGGAAGGAAGGAAGGAAGGAAGGAAGGAAGGAAGGAAGGAAGAAGGAGGAAGGAAGGAAGGGGAATGACAGTTAAAATGCAACTAACTTCTAGAACTCACATGAGGAAAAGTGCTCCCACATGCCATTCTTCCCAATACATTCCTCACAGCTCAGCTGCTAGGATATACAGACAGCCTAGATGTGCATGCAGAAGGTTATAAAGTATGAGAAATAAAAATACGGAAATGAATGTGTTCCTTGTGATTAGGATCATGTTAATCACAGACTGACCAGAGCTGGAAGCACCTGGCCCCTGGTTGCTTGCACCTTCTGTGTGCAGGGGGTATGGCTAGAGCTCAGTAACTATGTGCTGACTGAGAAGAGGATGAATGAGTGACTTAGTGAATGGGGGTTCAGACAAGCCACTTGATAACCTTCTACAAAAGAAGAATATGTGGGACTGTGCCAAGGCAGTGAATCAAGAAGTACCCACACCATGCCATAGGCCTTCTGGACCAGAGGGTCTCAGTTTCCCTATAGTCCTAGAATTCTACAATTATGGCAAGGAAGAAAAGCACAGCCATAAACACCACAAGCAGGCAGTTAGTGAGCTGGTTGCCTGAAAAACACTTTTATTACATGACAACATTAATGTTTTTGTTTCTGGCACAAATTACTACTTTTTTAATAATTCATATTATATAGGCACCACATTATCAGGTACTGACACATCTAAAGCCAGCAGAATTTGGCCACTGTCTTTTTAACGTTTATTTATTTTTGAGACAGAGAGAGACAGAGCATGAACAGGGGAGGGGCAGAGAGAGAGGGAGACACAGAATCTGAAACAGGCTCCAGGCTCTGAGCTGTCAGCACAAAGCCCGGCGCGGGGCTCGAACTCACGGACCGTGAGATCATGACATGAGCTGAAGTCGGACGCTTAACCCACCAAGCCACCCAGGCGCCCTGCCACTGTCTTTTTAATATCAACAGCTGATATTTTACTCTGGAAAATTCTTTTGATACCCAATCTGTCTCTAAAAAAATGTTGGTTTTCCTGGGCACCATCATTTGTTAGGCACTGAGGATACAGAGATGAAAACCAAGTCCATTTTATGTTGCCCACCGAATCAAGTTCTCCATGGGTTTGATCACTTTTTGACTTGTTATGAACATGCAATTTCCCTAATGCTGACTCACAGCTACTATCAGTGGGAGTCCAAAAGCCCTTCCTTTCAGGAGTTTGATGAAACTCAGAATATTTACAAATATTCCAAGAGTTTTTGACTCTCCATTTTTATCCCAATCCCTCCCCCATGCTATCCATACATAATTTATATTACCAATTGTGGTGTTTTTACAGCTCACCATGTTTCTCCTTTCAGCCATACCACCTGCCCCGTGGAGTCACAGCTAAGTGACTCCAAGAACCAAGCTGAATCAAATAGGTCCTCTTATTCAAGAAATTAAAACTTGAAAAAAAAAAAGAAATTAAAACTTGAGCCAAGACACATTGTTGTGTATTAATTAGCTACTGCTGTGTAATAAATACCCACAAAATTTTAAATGATGAACAACAACCTATCATTTCTCATTAGTCTATGGGTCAAGTAGACAGTTCTGCTGATCTATGCTAGATTTATTTATGCATCTCAGTCAGCTGCAAGTAGGATAGGCAGTTCTCAAATGAGCTTTTCCCATAGCTGGGGGCTCAGCTCAGATGGCTGGGATCACTCAGCTCTTCTCCATGTGCCGTACTATCCAGTAGGCTAACCCAGGCACATTCTCATGGCAAAGACAAACAAACAAAGAAGTGGAAATCTGCCTATTCAGGTTTCTGATTACATCGCATTTGCTACTCTTTCAGGGCTAATTTTCAGAACCAGAATGAGAGAGGCCCATACAGTTACAGAGCAAATGGCATGGATGCAACAAGGTCTTTAATTAGGACTATTAATGCCACTAACCACAGGTTGGAAGTCAATAACACTATGGTAACACCCCAGAAAGAAGATATATGGAGGCTCAATGCTGATGTCCCCAGAGATTCCCTGACTTATGCCTTCCCAAGATTTGATCAATTATATGTGCTAGCTTTCTTCAATTATGTAAACTACCCCAGAATCCTGCCAATAAATCACCATTTCAGCTTAAGTCCACCAGCCAGTTTCCATTATCTGCCATCAAAAATCATCATCATCATCATCATCATCATCATCATCATCATCATAATCATCATCAACAACAACAACAACAACAACAACTATAATGAGCTCTAAATAGTACAACACATTTTGTCATTTCTAGGTACAAACATTTCTCATATTCATCCCTTCCTTGCCACAGTTGGAGTTACTGTCTCAACTTGGACTTCCATCCTTCCCAGCCTGAACCACTACAAGAGGACTTCTGAACCAGAGTATTGAGCCACCAGACTTGGGCCTCATGTCAAAATGTTTTTGAGTCTTTAGTATTCTTCAGTTAATATTATTTGGTTTACTTACTGTTTTTGGTAATTTCCAAGTATTAGGTGTCCCACAACTCTTAACAGAACAAGTTGGTGATTTTCTATGGAATTCAGTGAGAGTTGAGAAGCTATTCTTTTCACCTTTTTCAAATATTTATGATGCTGTTTGAAGAGAAATATCTTTTTATCATTTTTTACTTAGTAACCTGTTTTGGGGCCTCCCAGTCTCTATTTAACATGCAAAAATTAATAAGCAAATGATAAAGATTTTTTTTGTTACTTTGCCTGTATTTATTTATTTATTTTTTTTTTATATTCAGTTGATTTTTTTTAATTTATTTTTTAATATATGAAATTTACTGTCAAATTGGTTTCCATACAACACCCAGTGCTCATCCCAATGATAAAGATTTTTTAAAGAAATGTGCTATTCATTCTATCTTCAGTAGAGAAAATAACATTATAGTTTTACCTTAAATTTTACCTGTCCAGCTTTATGATATTAGAATTGTTCCAACAACATGATGATTTGTTTGTTTATAGAAATCTAAGAATTACATTAAAATTTAGTCAATGACAAGAGAAGGAACCAGTAACTAAACTGAGGCAGAGGGACTGTAACAGTTCATGGGTATTGAAGAACACTCTGACCCAGTCTTTTGTGGTTAACTGAGATGTTATACATAAAACACTAGTCACATATCTCTTTAAAGAAGAATTTCGTTGCCTTCCAGGACTGACATAGTCATGTAGCTGATACAGTTGTAAAGTGTATATGAAATGGCCTTTGCTCTCACTATATGAGGAAAACTGTATGTAAATTTTATGATGTCCCTTTCAAAACGGTGTCCTTGTCCAAATTCTACCTTCATTTAACTGTTTTCTCTTCTTTTCATTTAGAGATTTGTTGCCTTGGTTTTCATTCTAAGGCTTTCAAGGTTTGGCAAACGAGACTTGCAGATCAAATCTCACCCTCTCTCTTTTTGCAAATTAAGCTTTATTGTAACATAGCAGTGCTCATTTATGTTTACGTACTCTCCATGGCTGATTTTGTATCACCTGAGCACAGTGAGTAGCAGCATTAGAGACCTTATAGCCCACAAAACCTATTTACTAAAGTTCTTTTCCAAAAATGCATGCTGATCTTGGTCTAATGAAAGGGGAATTGCCTTGGAGTCAGCAGATATGGGTTAGAACCCAAACTCTACCAGTAGGAACAAATCATCTTCTCTGAACCTGACTTTTCTCATTCTTAACTGGAAATAATAACCACAGCCTCATGGATATATTATAAGGATTAAATGAATGTGCAAAGAATTTGGGACAGAGTATACCTCACAGATATTAATGTTTCCATTCTTCCTCCCTTGCCCACTACACACAACCCATTCACTTTCTCTTGAGCAGTACAATTTCAATCTACAAAATACTTATTTCAAATAAATTCACTGGCATGTAAAGGATAAAACCAAGGCTTCTTATGATCCTCATATATGTGTAATTTCTCGTTCCCCGCCCCCCCCCTTCCTTTCTCCTGATGCACTTTCAAAGGAATGGAGCAATCTACACATCTACAAGTTTGGGTAAGACATTGCTCTATAAGGTGAAAGCAAATCAGCATGTTAAAAATGTAGGTGTGGCACCAAGTTATTCAAAACCAATACAGTTTAAGGTCCACAAAATGCCTTCCCTTCAGGTAACAACAGAATCTCATTACAGCTATGGCTCAGTATTCACAAATTTATATTAATGCTTGACGATCCAATTCTAAATTGTGCCACAGAAATTCTCTACAGAAGTGCAAATTTTTCTAGTCACATAGTTGTCCTAATCCTTTAACTCTCTTTCTCACCACTTTCAGAGACCTTTTTATGCTTCTGTGACAGTGAAACGTATGTTTATGAAGATCACCACAATTTTCAAATTCAAGTTCTGACAGTCTGAAGCCACTACCCTCACTCACAAAAGCATGTTCTCTGTATCATAAACCCAGTTCCTACTTTTCTGTCCATGGTCTCTGATTCCACTTCCCAGGCAAACAGAAAAGCTAAGCTCTAGCTCCAGGATGGGGAAAAGAATCCCAAGATTCCAGGTTATCATTTGCCTACAGTCTGCTGTTTACAAAATGGAAGTGGGTTATTGAAGAAGCAATGTCCAGCTGGAGTGAAAAGAAGCTAAAGTCAGGTAGGTTGCTCAACCAAACCAACAGTCCAAAAAGAATAAGTCAAGAGTGAGCAACCAGGTTTGAAAATTCCACAGGAGGAGTAGTAAGAATGATAATTGCCTTTTTAAAAATACTCTCTTTGCACTGGGCAGTATGCTAAGTCCTTCAGTAGGGTGACTATGGTCATAAAGGTTGTTAGCCACACAGTACTGACCACATTTGAATGGTACTCCCTAGAGTCATGCAGTACCCGGTCTACATAGTCATTCATGGCAGGCCTGTATAAATATATCATAATTGCATTGTTGCACTGAGTATTTTCTATGCAATACAGGTTCTATGTCATTTAATTCCAGCAACAAGCCTCTGAGGTAGATTTTGTTACCTTCTTCTATCCAGATCTGGAAGCTGACTAACAGTGAGGTTAAATAACTTATCCATGTCTACACGGTTACTAAGCAGAGGAGCCAAGATTCAAACACAGTTTTGCCTTGCTCCATGCTTTTTCCACCATTCCACTGTGCCTCTTCCTAGTTTATTGCTTGTTAGTGAATACTTTGTAGAGTAGAGGAAGTTGAGAAGCTTTTACAGTTTGTAGTATTCTACCAGAACTTATGCAATTTCCCTGCAATGAGATAGGAACTCATAGAAGAAGACAGAGCTCTTGGAGGCCATGAGGGCACCATTTAATAAACTACTGGATGAAACTTTGAAATGAAAAAAGACAATTATCAACTCTGAGATGAAATCGAAGTGAACAGATCTTACATCCTCCCAGAGGGTTAGCTTCCTCACAAGAGAGGCATTCATACTGGGACAACCTGGTCAATTGTTAACTTAGTTGCTAATAAGAATTTATTTCCCACCTGTGTCAGAAATCATTACTTCTAGCTTTAATGATCAACTCACACTGGTTCAGGCTCTTCCTCTTATCATAAAGCTTTACTTGGATCTGAACAAAGAACCTAAATCAAAACCACCCAGTTATTTACTATGAGAAGCAAGTTTCCTCATGAAGTGATTTAAAAGAGAAATTGTTAAGGTAGTGCTATAAGACAGAAAGAGAATGAACAGAGTCAAAGACCAGCCCAATTTAGTCAACTGTGGATGACTCATTCCTGAAAGCAGCTTGACCTAGAAAGGAAAACAGCCTTTGGAATCTAAAAGACCTAAGTTTCAATCTTGCTTCTCTTTAAATTGGAATGATGACATTGATCTCTGTGGTGTAATGTAAGGATTTACAAGAAATTATTCACAGAGGGCCCAGCGCATGGTGCATGGTACACAGTGGATATTCTATAGAAGTCAGCTCACATCTTTCCATCCACAAGTGCCTGTGGTCTGTTAGCCTTGGAAACCTGACCTTAAAATCCTAATTCACATGAACCTGTCAATATTTGATTGCATGCAATTTGAGGGCAGTTCCTTTTGGTTACACCCAACACAAAGCACACATTTTACCTAACAGGCACTTAATAATCATTTGTTTAACTAATTAGTTAACTAGTTGATGGAATATATGGAATGGTTAGGGTCTCCCTAATGTTAAATGTAACTGAGATTTAAATCTTAATATTTAAGAGGTAAAATTGTAATGTTGGATTTCAGAAGTCATCAGAAAAGAGAAGACATTCAGAAAAGACAACACAAAAGAACACTGGGGTTTTCATGATGTTCCACACTATTTGGAAAGATGATGTCTAATCCCTTTTCTGAGGAACTGTATTATTGGTCATTTAAACTAGTACTAGAAAAGGCTAAAGCGATAAAGATTCCAATCAATTCCTCTTCCATACTCCCTAGAGACAGGACTACTTACTACTATCTAACATCATCTTTGCCCTGCCAATAATAGTTATTAATTGAACCATGGAAGGATACCAACCCAAGGATAAGAGAGAATCTGGGTTAGTAAGCTGTAGGCCCTGAAATTATAAGGTCAAGTTGACTTAAGAATTAAGCCTCCCATTCTGAGATGGTCAATTTTAGGGTCGTATGTGCTAAAAAATAAACAGGGAAGGCTAGTTTGCAGGAAAAAAGAGAGAGAGAATGGATCCAATGTGCAAGGAAAGAGAGATGAGAGGTCATTTGTTTCTAAAGACAAAGAGAGCAACGGAATTGCTGCCTAGTTTTTGGAAGCCTTCCAGTTCTCAAAATCTATAGCTTATGATAGCTATGAAGATCCATATTTATGTACTTCATACTTTATGAAGTACAGTTACTGTACTTCAACTCTTGGATTCCATTAAAATCCTTTGATTCCTTATAATAAATTTCTATTTTAAATTCCCAATGAGATACACTGAGTAGGTTTCTATTTAATATAACCTAATTATCCCTAACACAAATCTTAGTCTTATAAACTAAGTTATCAAATATAAACCAAATGTTTCTTAGTTCCCCAATGTATGTTCATATGTCAGAAATGTCCTCTCTGGCCCCCTTATGATTGGGTGGGTCATATGACTAGTGTCACTTCCAGGCTAAGCACTCAATTGTTGATAAGAGACAACAGGACTCATCTTTTTTTTTTTTTTTAAATGTCACAACAACAGGTCATGTTCAAGATAGTAGCTGTTCTATTAGCTTGAGTCTCTGAGGAACTGTGATCAACAGTCTGCATATTAACTTACTAAGGACATTAAGCATGAATTAAAAATAAGCCTTTTCTATGAAAGCCACTAATATTTTGGTGTTGTTTGTTACTGCAGCATAATGTAACTAAATTGACACAGAGATTATTTTAGGATGTTCCCCAGTGGTACAAAAGGTAGATGTTGCAGGCATGAATGAAAAAGAGTAAGGGAGAATCAATGTCAGTACAAGATCATTGTTAGATATTATAGAAGGGAGAAAGTAAGTACAGGGCTAAAGTCGCTTGGATGAAGCCAGAGATCAAGTACTGAGAAACACTGGAAGAGATGGCAAAATGGAGTAAAAATGTGGTAGGGCTAAAAATGCTTGTCATTGCCATTATCAAGGTTCAGGGTATTGGATTCATCATACAGGAATGGATATCTAGTTAAACATGCAGCCCTATATGGTGGCCATCAGGTGAATGCAGAAAGGGATGAAAGATCGCCAACGTGAATGAAATATGAACAAAAGCATCTTAGAGCACTATTCACAAGAGTATGAAGGTCAAAAAGTAAGGGAACAGCAACCCAGTGTGTTAATTTCTACAAAGTCCTTCACATTTGTTAAATATAATATCTATATTAATCCCCTCAGCATAACAAGAATCTGGATTGCACAAATTATGGTTCCTGGTTTCAAATCCAGGTTCTGCCACTTACTGATTCCATGCTTTTGGGTAATTCTTTAAGCTCTTTCAGCCTCAGTATTCTCATCTGTAAAATGGGGATAATAATACAACTCATTGAGGATCATGTTGACAATTAAATGAGATAATGTTGATAAAGTGTGCATATAAAAGATTGAGTATTTCAATTAAAAATGCATAGGAATTACAATCATTATTTTCAAATACATAAAACACTGACAAATAATGGATAAATTAAGGTTGTTTTGTAAAATCCCAAGGGGCTTGACATAAAATCAATAGATAAGAGTTATGAGATGACACATTCTAGTTTAATGGAAATGGAAACATGAAAATTTTATAACTGTTAAAAAGATGAAATTGACAGCATCAAGAAGAATGAGTTCCCATTTGGGGGAAGCATTCAAGCAGAAGCAATCAGTACCTGGAGACCAGGAGAGTTGCTGTAGAAGCAGTAAGATGGGAACTTTTACAGTGTATTACAGTTCGGAGTATCTATGTCTCTGCAAACTTGCCTTGTACATTCATTCATTCATTCATTCAACAAATGGGAACTCACAACCTTCTCTGTGCCAAACACCATAGGCCAGGGGCTAGGGAAAAAAGGTGTACTAACTCTCAAGGAACTAAGAGGCCAGAAAGGAAAACACACACAAAACAAAACAAAATAAAACCATGCAATGATTCATTCAGTCACTAGAAATGTGAAAAGTTCTAGGAAGGAAGATGGAGAGTTCCAGCACAGGGTGACAGATTGGGTAATCACAACTGTGAGGTCAGGACAGCTTCTCAAATAAATTAGGATTTAACTTAGTCCCAATGCACACGCAGGAATTTAGGTAGGTGAAAGACAGCTGGTTGGGGAAAGAACATTCCAGCAGATGGAATGGGTGGTACAAAGAACTGAGGCATGGAGTAGCTTGGTATTTAAGAAAGGAAGAAGAGGCTTGTTTGGTAAGAATGTTGTTGGAAAGAAGGAAAAAGAATGCAAAATGCAAAGAATGAAAAGCCCAGATTCCACATGGTTTTGGAGGCCAGGTTAATATTGATTTAAATGGCATGTTATAACTCCTTCCAAGAACAAGGTCAAAAAGTTTCAGATTCCTACCTTGGATGGGTGAATTTTGCAGAATAAAAATAAGAATTTTATTCATACAGCCCATCAGGGTCATGTGTGAACACCCATTCTGTGCAATAATCAGGATTCATGTCCAAATACAGGAGTTTATTTCAATTTCACAGCCCCTCCATTACTCAGTCAGTATTATTTCTTGCTTAAAATTCTGCCATTAGCAAACAAAAGGTATTATGTCTTACAAGGTTCAGTAAAATACCATAATACCAGGAAAAGTGTTACAGGGATACAATACCAGTTAAAATACAAGAATACCAGATTATAATGTGAATGTACACACTCATATTGTCCCTACTTATTGAAGGAAATAAAGACTTTTTAAGGAAAAAAACCTGTTACTTCACAAATGTGCCCTACTTAATGATTCAAGTTTGAAGATACTCCAGAGCTTACAATTTCACAGGGGAGAGGAAGCAGAGTAAGCAACTGGAAAAAGCAACACTCAGAGTCAACCACCTCCAAGAAGATAACAGATTCCCATGGTTGTCAGGATTCAGAAGGGAGCTAACCCTTCCTTAAGTCAGAGTAAGAGAAACCAACAAGTAACAGTAGATTGTAAAATGATTGCTTGGTTGACACATCTCTGTGATAAATTGCATCAATAGTCCTAATTCCCTGCTTCTCCCTAATTCTATATCCTTTGCCATATATTTTTGTAGTGTCATCCACTGTAGATGAGGGTACCCCTACTTCCTAATTTGGGGCTTAAACATATGATTTTCTTTGGCCCACAGAATAAGATGGCTTTGAAAAGTCTTGTATGCTTCCACTTGCTCTTTTGAACCTCTGCCATTGCCACTGTCAAGAACAAACTGGGGCTGGCTTGACGATCCTAGCAGGAGGATGGAGCACAGCCACCTGCAAGCCAAGCCCAGCCAAGATCAGTCAACCCTCAGTCAACTCACAGACTTTGAGAAATAATAAATAGGTGTTTGGGGATGAATTGCTACACACAATATCCAACTGATACAGGAGTATGGCCCTCTCCTCTCCCTATGATGGACTGTGCTCCTCCATTGATATCTGTATACTCCAAGAAGGAGGAGTCATCTGGAAATTAATGTTACTTTGTCTGCAGTGTTCAAGGCTCCCATTCGACCCAATACCATGAACTTTGTTCACACCAACTTGCATGAAAACAGCAAAGAGCCATCTGGTGTCAGTGAACTAGCAGGTCATCAAACCAGTGCTGAGTCTTAGAGAGACTGGCAGAGCCATGACTCAAATTTCCAGAGTTCGAAGTGGTGGAACTCACCATTCTGTCCAGGGTGCTTTTGGAAATATGTGTCATAGGGGCCACATGTTTGCACCAACCAAAACTTGGTGCCTTTGGCACCACAGAATGAACACAACACAGAAGTAATATGCCATCACTCTGCCCTGGCTGCCTCAGCCTTACTAGTGCTGGTCATGTCTAAAAGTCTTCGTATTGAGGAAGTTCCTGAACTTTCTTTGGTGGTTGAAGGCTATAAAAAGACCAAGGAAGAATGATATCAAAAAGGTCTATGCCTCTCAGAGAATGAGAGCTGGCAAGGGCAAAATGAGCAACTGTCATTGTATCCAGCACAGGGACCCCTGCATCATCTATAATGAAGAAACATTAAGGCCTTCAGAAACGTCCGTGGAATTACTTTACTTAATATAAGCACATAGAACATTTTGAAACTTACTCCTGGTGGGCATGTGGGGCCTTTCTGCATTTGGATTGAAATGCTTGCTTTCTGCAAGCTAGACACTCTGTATGGCACTAGGGGTAAGCATGCCTCCCTCAGGAGTGACTACAATCTTCCCATGCACAAGATGCTTAATACAGACCTTAGCAGAATCTTGAAGAGCCCAGAGATCCCAAGAGCCCTCCAAGTACCACATAAGAAGATTCAGTGCAGAGTTCTGAAGAAGTATTCACTGAAAAACCTGAGAATCATATTGAAGCTACACCCATGTGAAAAGACCATGCACCAGAACACCATTCTTCACTGGGCCAAGAATCACAAATTCCAGATGGATAAGGCAGGAGCAGTATTAGAAGCCAAATCAGATAAAAGCGTTCCAGGCCAGAAGCTTGTGGTAGGGAAGAAAGGAAAGAAGGCTGTCAGTGTTAAGAAGCAGAAGAGGAGGAGGAGTTACAATGGCAGTGTAGTAAGGGGACCCCGGGCTTGCTTCATCCCTCAAACATAGCTAGATCAACATCAAATCATTTGGAACACCTAACAAATCGATCTGAGGATGAAGAGAACGATCCTCACAATTAGAGAAGAGAAGGTGGCAGGTGCAGAGATGTAAAATGGGGGAGAGAAAAGCTGTGGTGTTGCAGTGGAGAGGGAGCCCTTTTCACAGAGAGAAGACAGAGAAAAAGAGAGGGGGAGAGAGCAGTGCATGGGGTTCATGCAAGAAATACACTTCCCCCAAACCACTGACTGGGGAATCAACAGGAACTGACTATTGCAAGTTTTTACAAACAATGGAACTCAAATTCTGAGGTTTTAGAAGTCAGCACCATTTGCTGGAGTCAAACCAGGTGGGCAGCAGTGCTCCTAGGGAGAAAGGCAAACACTGGACAGAGTGGACAGAGGACAGTGTGGTGTAGAGATCCCCTGGGTTGCACTAGGAGAGAATGTTCCCTTTCCTGGAGTACATTTGGAAGAGGGTATACTGCCTCTCCAAGGACAAAGGACTGAGTGGGCACCAGTGAGCAGCCATTCATCCGCAAGGGACAGAAATGCACACAGAGGACAGATAACCTGATCACAGCTTTTTGCTGTGCTTCACCATAAACTCCAAGTGCCTACACAGCTGTGCAACTGCTTCACTGGGAAAAAGCCAGCACCAGACACAGCACAGACCTCCTCCTCTGGAGAAGGGAATCTGGTCTGTGCCTTGCTGATCCTTTACGATTTAGAGTGTTGAATCCCAGCCACAGGCCAGAGATAAAACACAGGAGAACTGTGGCACTGGGTACTCATTGGCCCCAGGCACAGACAGGTTGAGGGCAGGGATCTGATGGAAGCCTAGGACACAAAAAGGGAGGTTGTTCCCTTTTCTGTGAGGGCTTCCTGAACAGCAGTGGGCATGAGCTCCCCTAAACAGGGATAAGAGAGTGGCGTGACACCATCTTCCCCTGACAGCCAGAATGTTTGGAACACCTACATTCAATGAACAACATAGCACCCTCAGTGGAGGGTGGAGCTGCTTACACCAAACCTCGCCATGCTGGGCCCTGTAGGGACATCTTTTCTAAAGCAGGTCTGACTGTGAGCCAGCACGGCAGGTCTCTCCCCCAGAGAACCAGCACAGACCCCATGTATGCACCAAGTCTACTGATCATAGAGTGCTCCTAAGTGTCAGCTTTAGTTCTGGTGGAAATAGGACTAGGCTTTCTTTGTTTGTTTGTTTGTTGTTGTTGTTGTTGTCATTGTTGTTTTCTTTCTTTCTTTTTCTTTGGAATGAGGCTTATACTTTTTTGTTTATTTGCTTATCTGGGGATTTTTTTTCCTTTTCCTTTTCTCTCTCTTTGGATCAGCACTTTTTTATATTTAATCAGGCTTATTTAAACAAACAAATTAAAGCACACCTAGTTAAAGGTCCAAACGCTCTCCACTACAAGCAAGGAGGTACTCTGCACACGACTTACCTGGGGCAAAGAGCAGCCAAATCATAACAGTAGAGTGTACACAGCATATACCTTAACCATTTCCTGAAGCACCAGGCTTTGTAAAGTGTATAACCCTTTCTCACTATAGCATTACTCTCAGGATCAGGAAACATAACAAGACTTCATAACACACAAAACACAGAAACCTAGACAAAATGACAAGATGAAATAATTCTCCCCAAAAGAAAGATCAAGAAGAAATCATAGCCAGGGATTTACTCAAAAAAGATATAAGCAATATATCTGAACAAGAATTTAGAGGAACAGTTATAAGAATACTAGCTGGGCTTGAAAGAAGCATAGGAGACACCAGAGAAACCCTTGCTGCAGAGATAAAAGATCTAAAAAATAGGTTGAAGTTAAAAAAAATGCTATACCTGAGATACAAAACTGACTGATTGTAATCACAATGAGGATGGAAGAAGCCGAGGAATGAATAAGTGATATAAAAGATAAAGTTATGGAAAATATTGAAGCTGGAAAGAAGAGGGAAAGAAAACTATTAGATCAAGACTATAGACCCAGGGAATTAAGTGGTTCCATAAAGCACAATACTATCTGTATCACAGGAGTCCCAGAAGAAGAGTAGGGGAAGGTGCAGAGGGTTTATTTGAAAAATCATAGCTGAGAACTTCTATAATCTGAGAAAGGAAACAGGCATTCAAGTCCAAGAGGCACAGAGACCCCCCCCTCCTCAAAATCAACCAAAACAGGTCAACACCAAGACATGTCATAGTAAAACTTGCAAAAAATCAAAGAAAAAGAGAATTTTGAAAGCAGCTAGGAACAAAAGGTCCTTAACCTTGTAAGGATAGACATATTAGGTTAGCAGCAGACCTGTCCAGGGAGTTGGCAGGTCAGAAGTGAGTGGCATGATACATTCAATGAAATAAATGGAGAAAATACTCAGCTAAGAATACTTTTAATATTTTTAATGTTTTTCTTTATTTTTAAGAGAGAGAAAGAGAAAGTATGAGCAGAGGAGGGGCAGAGAGAGAGGGAGACACAGAATCCTACACAGGCTCCAGGCTCTGAGCTGTCAGCACAGATCCTGATGTGGGGCTCCAACTGAAGAACTGTGAGATCATGACCTGAGCCAAAGTCTGACACTTAACCATTTGAACCACCCAGGTGCCCAACAGCCAAGAATAGTTTATCCAGCAAGGCTATCATTCAGAATAGAAGGAGAGATAGAGTTTCCAAGACAATCAAAAACTAAAGGAGTTTGTAAACACTACACCAGCTCTGCAATAAATATAAAAGTGGACACTTTGATCAGGAAAGAGAGACCAAAACCAACAAAGACTAGAAAGGAATGGAGACAATCTACAAGCACAGCAACTTTATAGGTAATATGATGGTACCAAATTCATACTGATCAATAATTACTCTGAATGTAAATAGACCAAATACTCCAATCAAAAGACATAAGGTATCATAATGCATAAAAAACCAAGATCCATTGATATGCTGCTTATAAAAGATTCACATGAGACCCAAAGACACTTCCAGATGAACGTGACGAGATGGAGAACAATTTATCATGTCAATGGACATCACAAAAAACACAAAAAACAAAAAAAAAAATGAGTAACCATACTTATATCAGACAAACTAAATTTTAAACCAAAGATTGTAATAAGAGATCAAGGGCACTATAACATAATAAAGGGGTCTATCCAGCAAGAAGATATAATAATTGTAAATATTTATGTGCCAAACTTGGAAGCACCCAAATATACAAATAAATTAACAAAGAAACTCATTGATAGTAATAGAATAATACTAGGGGACTTTAACACCCACTTACAACAATGGACAGATCATCTAAGCAGAAGATAAACAAGGAAACAATGGCTTTGAGTGATACACTGGACCAGATGGAGTTAACATATATTCAGAGCATTTAATCCTAAAGCAGCAGACTACACATTCTTTTAAAGTACACGTGGAACCTTCTCCAGAATAGATCATACACTGGGTCACAAATCAGGCCTTAACCAGGACAAAAAGATTGAGATAATATCATGCATATTTTCAGACTACAATGCTATGAAACTTGAAGTCAAACACAAAAACAAACAAACAAACAAACAAAACTGGACAGACCACAAATACATGGAGATTAAAGAACATCCTACTAACTGTGATGGGCTAACCAGTAAATTAAATAAGAAATTAAAATAATAAATGTAAGCAAATGAAAATGAAAACATGACAATCCAAAACCTTTGGGATGGAGCAAAGGAGGGCAAAAGAAGGAAGTATACAGCAAAAAGGCCTATATCAAGAAGCAAGAAAGGTCTCAAATACAAACCCTAACCTTAAACCTAAAGGAGCTGGAAAAAGAACAGTAAATAAACCTAAAACCAGAAGAAAATGGGAAATAAAAATGAGAGCAGATACAAATGATATAGAAATTTTAAAAAATAGTAGATCAACAAAACTAGGAGCTTGTTCTTTATGAGAATTGACAAAATTGGTAAGCCCCTAGTCAGAGTTATTAAAAAGAAAGAGAAAGGACTCAAATAAGTAAGATCATGAGTGAAAGAGAAGAGATTATAACAAACACCATGGAAATACAATTATAATAGAATATTATCAGCAATTATATACCAATAAATTGGGCAATCTAGAAGTGGATAAATTCCAAGAAAGATTAGAAACTACCAAAACTGAAAGAGGAAGAAACAGAAAATTTGAACAGACCCATAACCAGTAAAGAAATTGAATCAGTAATCAAAAATCTCCCAACAAATAAGAGTCTAGGGCCAGATGGCTTCCCAGGGGAATTCTACCAGACATTTAAAGCAGAATTAATACCCATTCTTCTGAAATTGTTCCAACAAATAGAAATGGAAGGAAAGCTGCCAAATTCATCCTGTGAGGCCAGCATTACCTTGATTCCAAAACCAAAGACTCCACTAAGAAGGAGAGTTATAGATGAATATCCTGATGAATCTGGATGCAAAAAAAATCTGCACAAGATACTAGCAAATCAAATCTAATAGTACTTAAAACAATTATTAACCATGATCAACTGGAATTTATTCCTGGGCTACAGGGTTGGTTCAATATTCACAAATCAATCACCATAATACACCACCTTAATAAAAGAAAGGATAAGAATCATATGATTCTTTCAATTGATACAGAAAAGGCATTTGACAAGATACAGCATCCATTCTTGATAAAAACCTTCAACAAAGTAGGAATAGATGGAACCATACCTCAGTATCATAAAGGCCATAAATAAAAGACCCACAGCTAATATCATCCTCAATAAGGAAACACTGAGAACATTTCCCCCTAAGATCAGGAATATGACAATGGTGTCCACTCTCACCATTACTATTTAACATAGTAATGGAAGTCTAGGCCTCAGCAATCAGAAAACAAAAAAATAAAAAGCATCCAAATTGGCAAGAAGTAAATCAAACTTTCACTCTTTGCAGATAACATGATAATCTATGTGGAAAACCCAAAAGACTACACCAAAAAATTGCTAGAACTAACATACGAATTTATCAAAGTTCAGGATATGAAATCAATGTAAGGAAACCTGTTGCATTTCTATACACCAATAATGAAACAGCAGAAAAGAAATCATGGAATTGATCCCATTTACAATTGCACCAAAAACCATAAGATACCTAGGAATAAACATAACGAAAGAGGTAAAAGATCCGTGCTCTGAAAACTGCAGAACACTTATGAAAGAAATTAAAGAAGACACAAAGAAATGGAAAAATAGTCCATGCTCATGGATTAGAAGAGCAAATATTGTTAAAATGTCTATACTACCCAAAGCAATCTACACATTCAATGCAATCTCTATCAAAATAACACCAGCATTCTTCACAGAGCCAGAACAAACAATCCCAAAATTTGCATGAAATTAGAAAAGACCCTAAAAGTGATTTTGAAAAAGATAAACAAAGAGGGAGGCATCACAATTCCAGACTTCAAACTGTATTGCAAAGCTTTAATCACAGGACAGTATGGTACTGACACAAAAATAGACACTTAGATCAATGGAACAAAATAGAGACCCCAGAAATGAACCCACAACTATATGGCCAATTAATATTTGACAAAGCAGGAAAGAATATCCAATGGAAAAAAGACAGTATCTTCAACAAATGGTGCTGGGGAAACTGGACGGTGGCATGCAAAACAATGAAACTGGACAACTTTCTTACCTATACACAACAATAAATTCAAAATAATGAAAGACCTAAATGTGAGACAGGAAACCATTAAAATCTCCAAGGGAGAACACAGGCAGCAACCCCTCTGACCTCGGCTGCAGCATCTTCTTATTAGACATGTCACTGGAGGCAAGGGAAACAAAAGCAAAAATGAACTATTGGGACTTCATCAAGACATAAACCTTCTGCACAGTGAAGGAAACAATCAACAAAACTAGAAGGCAGCCTACAGAATGGAATAAAATATTTGCAAATGATATACCAGATAAAGGGCTAGTACCCAAAATCTATAAATAACTTATCAAACTCAACACCCAAAAAATAAATAATCCAGTTAAGAAATGGGCACAAGACATGAACAGACATTTCTCCAAAGACGACATACAAAAGGCTACATGAAAAATGGCTACATGAAAAAGATACATGAAAAAAATTCTCAATGGCACTCATGATCAGGGAAACACAAATCTAAATCACAGTGAGGGGTCACCTGAGTGGCTCAGTCACTTGAATGTCCAACTATTGATTTTGGCTCAGGGCATGATCCCATGGCCACGGGATTCTCTCTCCCCTCTACCCTGCCTCTCCCCTCTGCTTGCTCACTTGCTCTTGATCTCTCTCTCTCTAAAAAATAAAACAAACAAACAAACAAAACAAAACAAAACCACAATGAGATACCATGTCATACCTGTCAGAATGGCTAAAATTAACAACTCAGGAAATAAGAGATGTTACCAAGGATGCAGAGAAAAAGGAACCCTCTCATACTGTTGGTAGGAATGCAAACTGGTGCAGCCATTCTGGAAAACAATATGGAGGCTCTATAAAAGTTAAAAATAGAACTACCATATGACCTAGGAATTGCACTACTAAGTATTAATTGAAAGGATACAAAAATACTGATTTCAATGGACACATGCACCCCAATGTTAATAGCAGCACTATCAACAATAGCCAAGTTATGGAAAGAACCCAAATGTTCTTTGACTGGTTAATGGATAAAGAAGATATGGCATGCACATACACACACGCACACACACGCACACACACACACACAATGGAATATTACTTGGTGATCAAAAAGAATGAAATCTTGTCATTTGCAACAATGTGGATGGAACTAAAGTGTATTATGCTAAGTGAAATAAGTCAATCAGAGAAAGACAAATATCATGTGATTTCACTCATATGTGGAATTTAAGAAACAAAACAGATGAATATAGGGGAAGGGAAGGGAAAATAAAAACAGAGAGGGAGACAAATGATAAGAAACTCTTAACTAGAGAGAACAAACTAAGGATTGCTGTAGGGACGTGGGTACGGAATGGGCTAAATGGGTGATAGGCATTAAAAAGGGCACTTGTGGGATAAGCACTGGGTGTTATATGTGATTAATCACTAAATTCTACTCTTAAAACCAATACTACACTATAGGTTATAACGTGAATAAATTTTTGGAAAAAATTTTAAAAAAAAGGAAAAAGAAACCTTTGGCAGGAAAAAAGCCTGCAGCTACCAAGAAACCAGAAGCATAGAGGAAGCCTGCAGAAAAGAAACCCACCATGGGAGAGGGGACAAGATGGCAGAACAGCATGGAAGTTTGTTTTGCATCTCTCATCCATGAAATACAGCCAGATCAACACTAAACCATCCTGCACACCTAGAAAACTGTTTGAGGATTAACACAACAATCTGCACAATCCGACCACAGAACTCAGCAGGTTCATGGCATGGAGAGGTGAACTGGGGGAGACAGAAGCTGCGGAGGGAGGGCAGGGAGCTGTTTTTGCTTGTGGAGAGAGAACAGAGATGAGGGGAGAGTATGGGAAAAGCACCCAAAAGCAGCTGGAGAGAAAGTGGAAAAAGTGGAAACAGCCACAAGGACTGAACAAAACAGGGCGAAAGGAGAAAGGAGAGGGTTTAAATTCCATTAAGACTCTATAAACAGGGGAGTGCAGAGTCTAAAACTCCACAGCTTGACACCTGGTGGAGCTCTGGTGGGAACGGTGAATCCCCAGAAGCAGAGAGTGAAGTCCTTGGGGTCCTTGGGCCACACAGGCAGAGGTGGTTCCCCTGCTGGAAGGACATTTGGTAGAGGCTGTGTGGCCATCCCACAGGCAAAGGTCACAGCAGACCCCAGAGAACAACCACATTTGCTGGTTCTGGAACAAAGACGTTAAGGGTGAAGCCTGGCACCAGATGTATGTTGTGGTTTTCCATAATCCCTGAAAGGCTGCTGCTACGCGATCGCATCACCTTTTTTCTGGGGCAGGCTGGCACCCAGCCACAGTCTCTGGGAATTAGCAGCAGCACAGTCCTGCAAATGTTCCTGGGTGAGGCTGGCACCTGGCCATTGCTTGGTGAGACCCTCCCCCAAAGGTCTGAGTGGGTCAAAGACGCAGTTTCTCAGAAGTGAGGGGTTGGGAAACACATCCGCATCCAAGATAAAATTCAGGAGGGAGGTGCCGCCTGGCAATCTGATAGCTTGGTCATGGACAGGGTACAAGTAGGGAGTGGATGGAAGCCAGAGACAAAGGATGGGTGCATGATTGCTGATAGGGAAGAACAGAGTTCCCATACTAGAGACTGGGTAGCTGGGTGGTGCCATTTTCACCCCTCCCACACATGCGCATACTCACTTACAAGTACCACAACAATCCACCCCAGTAAATTAAGCAGCGCCATCTAGTGGATAATGGACATTACACTAGGCCCCACCCAACTGGAACAACCTCGCTCTTCAGGAACACCACAAGTCTCTCTGCCTGCTTAGTTTACGGACTATAAAGTGCTTCATACTTTGACTGCTAGGGGAAAACAAGGTAATTTCAGTTGTATCTCAGTCTGTTCACTGGTCCATTTATTCAATTTTTTTCTTTTTTGTTTCTTTTCTTTTTCTTGAATACAGAAAGAGAAAAAATTATTTTTATTTTCAATTATTATTAAAAACATTTTTCTTTAATTTTTTCTAATATATTTTTACTTCTTTGTAAATTTTTCAAATTATATTTTGCTTCCATCATTTAATTTTATTCTATTTCATTGCATACATTTTTTCAAATTTTCAAATGTTTTCCTTTTTTTTCCTTTTCTTCTTTTTCTTTTTTTTTTTTGTCTTTTCTTATCTTTCTCTTTTTTCTCTAATCTAGTAAGCCCCTTTCAACAACCAGACCAAAACACACCTAGGATCTAGCATCATTTGATTTTTGTGTGTGTGTTGTTTTAAAATTTTTAATTTTAATTTTTTTAACTTATTAATTTCTTTCTTCCTTCAAAATGATGAAAGGAAGGAATTCACCCCGAAAGAAAGAGCAGGAAGAAATGACAGCCAGGGACTTAATCAACACAGATACAAGCAAGATGTCTGAACCAGAATTTAGAATCACAATAATAAGAATACTAACTAGTCTTGAAAACAGATTAGAATCCCTTTCTGTGGAGATAAAAGAAGTAAAAGTTAGTCAGGATGAAATTTAAAAAATGCTATAACAGACCTGCAATCTTGAATGTTGCCATGGCGGGAAGGATGGATGAGGCAGAGCAGCAAAGCAGCGCTATAGAGGACAAACTTATGGAGAATAATGAAGCAGAAAAAAAGGAGGACTAAGACAAAAGAGCCCAATTTAAGAATTGGAGAACTAAGTGACTCATTAAAAAGGAACAATATCAGAATCATAGGGATCCCAGAAGATGAAGAGAGAGAAAAAGGGGTAGAAGGTTTATGAGAACAAATCATAGCAGAAAACTTTCCTAACCTGGGGAAAGACATAGACATCAAAATCCAGGAAGCACAGAGGACTCCTATTAGATTCAACAAAAACCAACCATCAGCAAGGCCTATCATAGTCAAATTCACAAAATACTCAGGCAAGAAAAGATTCATGAAAGCAGCAAGGGAAGATAACGTCCTTAACATACAGGGGAAGACAGATCGGGTTTGCAGCAGACCTATCTACAGAAATTTGGCAAGCCAAAATGGAGTGGCAGGATATATTCAATGTGCTGAATCAGAAAAATATGTACCCAAGAATTGCTTATCTAGCAAAGCTGGAGAGAGAAAAAGCTTCCCAGACGAACAAAAAGGAGTTAATTGACTACTAAACCAGCCCTGCAAGAAATTGTAAGGGGGCTCTCTGGGGGGAGAAAAGGCAAAAAGAGAGAGAGAGAGGCAGACCAAAAGCAACAACGACTAGAAAAGACCAGAGAACACCACCAGAAATTCAAACTATACAGGCAACATAATGACAATAAATTTGTATCTTTCAGTACTCATTCTAAACATCAATGAACTAAGGGATCTAATAAAAAGACATAGGATAACAGAATGGATAAGAAAATAAGATCCATCTATATGCTGTTTACAAAAGATCCACTTTAGACCTAAACGACACCTTCAGACTGAAAGTAAAGGGATGGAGAACCATCTATCATGTCAATGGTCGACAAAAGAAAGCTGGAGTAGCCGTACTTAAATCAGACAATCTAGACTTTAAAATAAAGACTGTAATGAGAGATGAAGAAGGGTATTATATCATAATTAAGGGGCTATCCACCAAGACCTAACAATTATAAACATTTATGCACCAAATGTGAAAGAACCCAAATGTATGAATCAGTTAATCACAAACATAAAAAAACTCATTGATAATAATACCATAATAGTAGGGGACTTCAACACCCCACTTACAACAATAGACAGATTATCTAAACAGAAAATCAACAAGGAAACAATGGCTTTGAATGACACACCGGACCAGATAGACTTAACAGATATATTCAGAACATTTCATCCTAAAGCAGCAGAACATACATTCTTCTCCAGTACACATGGAACGTTCTTCAGTATAGACGATATACTGGGACATAAATTAGCCCTAAGTAAATACAAAAAGATCGAGATCATACTGTGCATAATTTCAGACCACAACGCTATGAAACTCGAAATCAACCACAAGAAAAAATTTGGAAAGGTAACAAATACTTGGAGACTGAATAACATCCTACTAAAGAATGAATGGGCTAACCAAGAAGTTAAAGAGGAAATTAAAAAGTATATGGAAGTCAATGAAAATGATAATACCATAGCCCAAAACCTCTGGGGCACAGCAAAGGCAGTCATGAGAGGAAAGTATATAGCAATCCAGGCCTTCCTAAAGAAGGAAGAAAGATCTCAGATACACAACCTAACCTTATGCCTTATGGAGCTGGAAAAAGAACAGCAAATAAAACCCCAAACCAGCAGAAGACAGGAAATAACAAAGAATAGACCAGAAATTAATGCTATCGAAACCAAAAAAAAAAAAAAAAAAAGTAGAACAGATCAATGAAACCAGAAGCTGGTTCTTTGAAAGAATTAACAAAATTGATAAACCACTAGCCACTTTGATAAAAAAGAAAAAGGAAAGGCCCCCAAAAAATAAAATCAAGAATGAAAGAGGAGAGATCACAACCAACACAGCAGAAATGAAAATAATAATAAGAGAATATTATGAGCAATTATATGCCAATAAAATGGGCAATCTGGAAGAAATGGACAAATTCCTAGAAACATACACTACCAACACTGAAACAGGAAGAAAGAGAAAATTTGAACAGACCCATAACCAGGAAAGAAATCAAATTAGCAATCAAAAATCTGCCAAAAAACAAGAGTCCAGGGCCAGATGGCTTTCCAGGGGAATTCTACCAAATGTTTAAGGAAGACTAAGCACCTATTCTCTTGAAGGTGTTCCAAAAAATAGATATGGAAGGAAAACTTCCAAACTTTTTCTATGAAGCCAGCATTACCTTGATTCCAAAAACAGACAGAGACCCCACAAAAAAGGAGAACTATAGACCAATTTCCCTGATGAACATGGATGCAAAAATCCTTAACAAGATATTAGCCAACCAGCTCCAACAATACATTAAAAAAGTTATTCACCACGACCAAGTGGGATTTACACTTGGAATGCAGGGCTGGTTCAATATCTGTGATTCATCACATCAATAAAAGAAAGAACAAGAACCATATGATCGTCTTAATAGATACAGAGAAAGCATTTTTTTTCAATATATGAAATTTATTGTCAAATTGGTTTCCATACAACACCCAGTGCTCATCCCAAAAGGTGCCCTCCTCAATACCCATCACCCACCCTCCCCTCCCTCCCACCCCTCATCAACCCTCAGTTTGTTCTCAGTTTTTAACAGTCTCTTATGCTTTGGCTCTCTCCCACTCTAACCTTTTTTTTTTCCTTCCCCTCCCCCATGGGATTCTGTTAAGTTTCTCAGGATCCACATAAGAGTGAAAACATATGGCATCTGTCTTTCTCTGTATGGCTTATTTCACTTAGCATCACACTCTCCAGTTCCATCCACGTTGCTACAAAGGGCCATATTTCGTTCTTTCTCATTGCCATGTAGTACTCCATTGTGTATATAAACCACAATTTCTTTATCCATTCATCAGTTGATGGACATTTAGGCTCTTTCCATAATTTGCCTATTGTTGAGAGTGCTGCTATAAACATTGGGGTACAAGTGCCCCTATGCATCAGTACTCCTGTATCCCTTGGGTAAATTCCTAGCAGTGCTATTGCTGGGTCATAAAGTAGGTCTATTTTTAATTTTCTGAGGAACCTCCACACTGCTTTCCAGAGTGGCTGCACCAATTTGCACTCCCACCAACAGTGCAAGAGGGTTCCCGTTTCTCCACATCCTCTCCAGCATCTATAGTCTCCTGATTTATTCATTTTGGCCACTCTGACTGGCATGAGGTGATATCTGAGTGTGGTTTTGATTTGTATTTCCCTGATAAGGAGCGAGGCTGAGCATCTTTTCATGTGCCTGTTGGCCATCCAGATGTCTTCTCTAGAGAAGTGTCTATTCATGTTTTCTGCCCATTTCTTCACTGGGTTATTTGTTTTTCGGGTGTGGAGTTTGGTGAGCTCTTTATAGATTTTGGATACTAGCCCTTTGTCCAATATGTCATTTGCAAATATTTTTTCCCATTCCGTTGGCTGCCTTTTAGTTTTGTTGGTTGTTTCCTTTGCTGTGCAGAAGATTTTTATCTTCATAAGGTCCCAGTAATTCATTTTTGCTTTTAATTCCCTTGCCTTTGGGGATGTGTCGAGTAAGACAATGCTACGGCTGAGGTCAGAGAGGTCTTTTCTTTTCCTGCTTTTTCCTCTAGGGTTTTGATGGTTTCCTGTCTCGCATTCAGGTCCTTTATCCATTTTGAGTTTATTTTTGTGAATGGTGAGAGAAACTGGTCTAGTTTCAACCTTCTGCATGTTGCTGTCCAGTTCTCCCAGCACCATTTGTTAAAGAGACTGTCTTTTTTCCATTGGATGTTCTTTCCTGCTTTGTCAAAGATGAGTTGGCCATACTAACTTCGTGGGTCTAGTTCTGGGGTTTCTATTCTATTCCATTGGTCTATGTGTCTGTTTTTGTGCCAATACCATGCTGTCTTGATGATTACAGCTTTGTAGTAGAGGCTAAAGTCTGGGATTGTGATGCCTCCTGCTTTGGTCTTCTTCTTCAAAATTACTTTGGCTATTCGGGGCCTTTTGTGGTTCCATATGAATTTTAGAATTGCTTGTTCTAGTTTCGAGAAGAATGCTGGTGCAATTTTGATTGGGATTGCATTGAATGTGTAGATAGCTTTGGGTAGTATTGACATTTTGACAATATTTATTCTTCCAATCCATGAGCAGGGAATGTCTTTCCATTTCTTTATATCTTCTTCAATTACCTTCATAAGCTTTCTATAGTTTTCAGCATACATCTTTTACATCTTTGGTTAGATTTATTCCTAGGTATTTTATGCTTCTTGGTGCAATTGTGAATGGGATCAGTTTCTTTATTTGTCTTTCTGTTGCTTCGTTGTTAGTGTATAAGAATGCAACTGATTTCTGTACATTGATTTTGTATCCTGCAACTTTGCTGAATTCATGTATCAGTTTTAGCGGACTTTTGGTGGAGTCTGTCGGATTTTCCATGTATAGTATCATGTCATCTGCAAAAAGTGAAAGCTTGACTTCATCTTTGCCAATTTGGATGCCTTTGATTTCCTTTTGTTGTCTGATTGCTAATGATAGAACTTCCAACACTATGTTAAACAACAGCGGTGAGAGTGGGCATCCCTGTCATGTTCCTGATCTCAGGGAAAAAGCTCTCAGTTTTTCCCCATTGAGGATGATGTTAGCTGTGGGCTTTTCATAAATGGCTTTTATGATGTTAGTATGTTACTTCTATCCCGACTTTCTCAAGGGTTTTTATTAAGAAAGCGTGCTGGATTTTGTCAAAGGCCTTTTCTGCATCAATTGACAGGATCATATGGTTCTTATCTTTTCTTTTATTAATGTGATGTATCACGTTGATTGATTTGCGAATGTTGAACCAGCCCTGCATCCTAGGAATGAATCCCACATGATCATGGTGAATAATTCTTTTTATATGCCGTTGAATTCGATTTGCTAGTACCTTATTGAGAATTTTTGCATCCATATTCATCAGGGATATTGGCCTGTAGTTCTCTTTTTTTTACTGGGTCTCTGTCTGGTTTAGGAATCAAAGTAATACTGGTTTCATAGAATGAGTCTGGAAGTTTTCCTTCCCTTTCTATTTCTTGGAATAGTTTGAGAGGGATAGGTATTATCTCTGCTTTAAACGTCTGGTAGAACTCCCCTGGGAAGCCATCTGGTCCTGGACTCTTATTGTTGGGAGATTTTTGATAACCGATTCAATTTCTTCACTGGTTATGGGTCTGTTCAAGCTTTCTATTTCCTCCTGATTCAGTTTTGGAAGAGTGTGGGTGTTTAGGAATTTGTCCATTTCTTCTAGGTTGTCCAATTTGTTGGCATATAATTTTTCATAGTATTCCCTGATAATTGTTTGTATCTCTGAGGGATTGGTTGTAGTAATTCCATTTTCATTCATGATTTTATCTATTTGGGTCATCTCCCTTTTCTTTTTGAGAAGCCTGGCTAGAGGTTTGTCAATTTTGTTTATTTTTTCAAAAAACCAACTCTTGGTTTCGTTGATCTGCTCTACAGTTTTTTTAGATTCTATATTGTTTATTTCTGCTCTGATCTTTATTATTTCTCTTCTTCTGCTGGGTTTAGGCTGCCTTTGCTGTTCTGCTTCTATTTCCTCTAGGTGTGCTGTTAGATTTTGTATTTGGGATTTTTCTTGTTTCTTGAGATAGGCCTGGATTGCGATGTATTTTCCTCTCAGGACTGCCTTCGCTGCATCCCAAAGCGTTTGGATTGTTGTATTTTCATTTTCGTTTGTTTCCATATTTTTTTAATTTCTTCTCTAATTGCCTGGTTGACCCACTCATTCTTTAGTAGGGTGTTATTTAACCTCCATGCTTTTGGAGGTTTTCCAGACTTTTTCCTGTGGTTGATTTCAAGCTTCATAGCATTGTGGTCTGAAAGTATGCATGGTATAATTTCAATTCTTGTATACTTATGAAGGGCTGTTTTGTGACCCAGGATATGATCTATCTTGGAGAATGTTCCACGTGCACTTGAGAAGAAAGTATATTCTGTTGCTTTGGGATGCAGAGTTCTAAATATATCTGTCAAGTCCATCTGATCCAATGTATCATTCAGGGCCCTTGTTTCTTTATTGACCATGTGTCTAGATGATCTATCCATTTCTGTAAGTGGAGTGTTAAAGTCCCCTGCAATGACCACATTCTTATCAATAAGGTTGCTTATGTTTATGAGTAATTGTTTTATATACTTGGGGGCTCCGGTATTCGGCGCATAGACATTTATAATCGTTAGCTCTTCCTGGTGGATAGACCCTGTGATTATTATATAATGCCCTTCTTCATCTCTTGTTACAGCCTTTAATTTAAAGTCTAGTTTGTCTGATATAAGTATGGCTACTCCAGCTTTCTTTCGGCTTCCAGTAGCATGATAAATAGCTCTCCATCCCCTCACTCTCAATCTAAAGGTGTCCTCAGATCTAAAATGAGTCTCTTGTAGACAGCAAATAGATGGGTTTTGTTTTTTTATCCATTCTGATACCCTATGTCTTTTGGTTGGTGCATTTAATCCATTTACATTCAGTGTTATTATAGAAAGATACGGGTTTAGAGTCATTGTGATGTCTGTATGATTTATGCTTGTAGCGATGTCTCTGGTACTTTGTCTCACAGGATCCCCCTTAGGATCTCTTGTAGGGCTGGTTTAGCGGTGACAAATTCCTTCAGTTTTTGTTTATTTGGGAAGACCTTTATCTCCCCTTCTATTCTAAATGACAGACTTGCTGGATAAAGGATTCTCGGCTGCATATTTTTTCTGTTCAGCACATTGAAGATCTCGTGCCAATCCTTTCTGGCCTGCCAAGTTTCAAAAGAGATCAGTCACGAGTCTTATAGGTCTCCCTTTATATGTGAGGGCACGTTTATCCCTTGCTGCTTTCAGAATTTTCTCTTTATCCTTGTATTTTGCCAGTTTCACTATGATATGTCGTGCAGAAGATCGATTCAAGTTACGTCTGAAGGGAGTTCTCTGTGCCTCTTGGATTTCAATGCCTTTTTCCTTCCCCAGTTCAGGGAAGTTCTCAGCTATTATTTCTTCAAGTACCCCTCAGCACCTTTCCCTCTCTCTTCCTCCTCTGGGATACCAATTATACGTATATTATTTCTTTTTAGTGTATCACTTAGTTCTCTAATTTTCCCCTCCTACTCCTGGATTTTTTTATCTCTCTTTCTCTCAGCTTCCTCTTTTTCCATAACTTTATCTTCTAGTTCACCTATTCTCTCCTCTGCCTCTTCAATCCGAGCCGTCGTCGTTTCCATTTTGTTTTGCATTTCGTTTAAAGCGTTTTTCAGCTCCTCCTGACTGTTCCTTAATCCCTTGATCTCTGTAGCAAGAGATTCTCTGCTGTCCTCTATACTGTTTTCAAGCCCAGCGATTAATTTTATGTCTATTATTCTAAATTCACTTTCTGTTATATTATTTAAATCCTTTTTGATCAGTTCATTAACTGTTGTTATTTCCTGGAGATTCTTCTGAGGGGAATTCTTCCGTTTGGTCAGTTTGGATAGTCCCTGGAGTGGTGCGGACCTGCAGGGCACTTCCCCTGTGCTGTGGTGTATAATTGGAGTTGGTGGGCAGAGCCCCGCAGTCTGACCTGATGTCTGCCCCCAGCCCACCGCTGGGGCCACAGTCAGACTGGTGTGTGCCTTCTCTTCCCCTCTCCTAGGGGCGGGATTCACTGTGGGGTGGCGTGGCCCGTCTGGGCTACTTGCACACTGCCAGGCTTGTGGTGCTGGGGATCTGGCGTATTAGCTGGGGTAGGTAGGCAAGGTGCACGGGGGGCAGGAGGGGCAGGCTTAGCTCGCTTCTCCTTAGGTGATCCACTTGAGGAGGGGCCCTGTGGCAGCGGGAGGGAGTCAGACCCGCTGCCGGAGGGGTGGCTCCGCAGAAGCACAGCGTTGGGTGTTTGCGTGGAGCAAGCAAGTTCCCTGGCAGGAACTGGTTCCCTTTGGGATTTTGGCTGGCGGATGGGCAAGGGAGATGGCGCTGGCGAGCGCCTTTGTTCCCCAACAAACTGAGCTCTGTTGTCCTGGGGCTCAGCAACTCTCCCTCCCTTTGTCCTCCAGCCTTCCCACTTTCTGAGCAGAGCTGTTAACTTATGACCTCCCAGATGATAAGTCGCGCTTGCTGTCGGAACACACTCCGTTCGGCCCCTCCACTTTTGCCAGCCAGACTTAGGGGCTCTGCTTGGCCAGCGGGCCGCCCCTCTGCCCCGGCTCCCTCCCACCAGTCCGTGGAGCGCGCACCGCCTAGCCGCCCTTCCTACCCTTTTCCGTGGGCCTCTCCTCTGCGCTTGGCTCCGGAGACTCCATTCTGCTAGTCTTCTGGTGGTTTTCTGGGTTAGTTAGGCAGGTGTAGGTGGAATCTAAGTGATCAGCAGGACCCGCGGTGAGCCCAGCATCCTCCTATGCCGCCATCTTCCTATTCTCCCTCACAGAGAAAGCATTTGACAAAATACAACATCATTTCTTGATAAAAACCCTCAAGAAAGTAGGGGTAGAAGGAGCATACCTCAAGATCACGAAAGCCATGTATGAAAAACCCAATGCTAATAGCATCCTCAGTGGGGAAATACTGAGAGGTTTCCCTCTAAGGTCAGGAACAAGACAAGGATGTCCACTCTTGCCACTGTTATTCAACATAGTACTGGAAGTCAGTCTCAGCAATCAGACAAAACAAAGAAATAAATGTCATCCAAATCAGCCAGGAAGAGGTCAAACTTTCACTCTTCGCAGATGACATGATACTCTATATGGAACACCAAAAAACTGCTAGAACTGATCCATTACTTCAGCAAAGTCACAGGATATAAAGTCAATGCACAGAATATGGTTGTATTCCTATACACCAATAATGAAGCAACAGAAAGAGAAATCAAGGAATCAGTCCCATTTACAATTGTCCCCAAAACCATAAAATAGCTAGGAATAAATCTAACCAAAGAGGAAAAAAATCTATACACTGAAAACTATAGAAATCTCATGAAAGAAATTGAAGAAGACACACACACACAAAAAAAATGGAAAAATATTCCATGCTCCTGGGTAGGAAGAATAAATATTGTTAAAATGTCAATACTACCCAAAGCAATCTACATATTCAATACAATATCTATCAAAATAACACCAGCATTCTTCACAGAGCTAGAACAAATAATCCTAAAATTTGTATGGAACCAGTAAAGACCTCGAATAGCCACAGAAATATTGAGAAAAACAAAAACAAAAACAAAACAAAGCTGGAGATATCACAATCCCAGACTTCAAGCTGTACTACAAAGCTGTAATCATCAAGACAGTGTGGTACTGGCACAAAAACAGACACTCGGATCAATGGAATAGAATAGAGAACCCAGAAATGGGCCCACAAACATATGGTCAACTAATCTTTGACAAAGCAGGAAAGAATATCCAATGGAATAAAGACTATCTCTTCAGCAAGTGGTTCTGGGAAAACCAGACAGCGACATGCAGAAGAATGAACCCAGACCACTTTCTTACACCATACACAAAAAGTCAAAACGGATGAAAGACCTAAATGTAAGACAGGAAACCATCAAAATCCTCAAGGAGAAAGCAGGCAAAAACCTCTTTGGCCTCGGCCACAGCAACTTCTTACTCAACACGTCTCCAGAGGCAAGGGAAACAAAAGCAAAAATGAACTACTGGGACCTCATCAGTATAAAAAGCTTCTGCACAGTGAAGTAACTACTGGGACCTCATCAGTATAAAAAGCTTCTGCGAAGCAAAGGAAACAATCAGCAAAACTAAAAGGCAACCAACGGAATGCGAGAAGATATTCACAAATGACATATCCAATAAAGGGTTAATATCCAAAATCTATAAAGAACTTATCAAACTCAACACCCAAAAGACAAATTATCCAGTGAAGAAATGGGCAAAAGACATGAATAGACACTTCTTCAACCGACACATGAAAAAATGTTCAACATCACTCATCATCAGGGAAATACAAATCAAAACCACAGTGAGATACCACCTCACACCTGTCAGAATGGCTAACATTAACAACTCAGGCAACAACAGGTGATGGCGAGGATGCAGAGAAAGAGGATCTCTTTTGCCTTGTTGGTGGGAATGCAAACTGGTGCAGCCACTCTGGAAAACAATATGGAGGTTCCTCAAAAAATTAAAAATAGAACTACCCTAAGACCCAGCAGTTGCACTACTAGGTATTTATCCAAGGGACACAGGTATATGCTGTTTCGAAGGGGCATATGCACCCCCATGTTTATAGCACCACTATCGACAATAGCCAAAGACATTTGGAAAGAGCCCAAATGTCCATCGATGGATGATTGGATAAAGAAGATGTGGTGTATATATACATATATATATATATATATATATATATATACACACACACACCATATATATATACATACACACACACACACACACACACACACACACAATGGAGTATTACTCGGCAATCAAAAAGTATGAAATCTTGCCATTTGCAACTATGTGGATAGAACTAGAGGGTATTATGCTAAGCGAAATTAGAGAAAGACAAATTATCATATGACTTCACTCATATGAGGACTTTAAGATACAAAACAGATGAAGACAAGGGAAGGGAAACAAAAATAATATAAAAACAGGGAGAGGGAAAAACATAAGAAACTCTTAAATACAGAGAACAAACAGAGGGTTGCTGGTGGGTTTGTGGGGGGGGGGGGGCTAAATGGGTAAGGAGTATTAATGAATCTACTCCTGAAATCACTGTTGCACTATATGCTAACTTGTATGTAAATTTTTTACAAAAAAGCTTCCAATATCAGTCAAGAAAAATGCTCTAACTTTACATGTCTCATTACAATCAGTGATACTTTATTATCTATTATTTCATTTGTAGGTGGAGACATTAAGGCTCAGATGAGTTGTGACATGGTCAAAGTTGCCTGGAAAAGAAACAGATTTAGCCATGAAAAAGAAAAGAAAAAAATAGAAGCCCACCATGGAACTAAACAAGCCTGCTGCATAAAAACTTAAATTTGTGTATTCCATAAAAGTCCAATCATTTTGGACTGCTAATTTTGAATAAAGACCTGATCGAAGGTAATGGGGGGGAAAAGACAATGTCTGACTGAAATAGTCCCCCTTCAAAGTATTTTGCTCATAATAAAATCAGAGGAACAATAAGACCCACCAATAACACAAAATAAAACAGGAGCCAGGAAATTAAAGAGATGAGAGGAGAGAGATAGAGGGGAGGAGCAGACTTCTGAAGCTTTCTCAGGGGCCAAAAATCCTAGCCATTAAGATAAAGAAAAGAAAAATGTAGAAAAGAGATCAGAACCCACAGATATGTACAATGGCCTGAAGAGCATTCACCTGAAGTGTGGGTGCAATGGAAAAATTACAGACCTTGAAATGAGAACTTGGGTTCTCAATTGCTATGTAAATGTTCTGAGCCCTTTATTCTCACTAGTCCAAATAAGAAAATAATGCTCTCTTTTTCAGAGAGTAGATATGAGGATTATACAACACTATAGTATTGTATATAATAGTACAATAGAAGAGTAGCACTTGGCAGATAATCAGTAAATGATGGATACCAATATTGGTAATATACTAAGTTAAGTGTTAGCGTAAGTTTCTGGTCTCCATACTCTATCTTTTTCTCAAGACCTGGTTGCTTTCTGTCCTAGTACACATCACTGGTTCCCAGATCCTTTGATTTGCTCCTTATCTGGTGAACCAATACCCCAATCTGCCCCTTATCATCCTGCCTCTGACAACAATAGAAAGGATGACAACATAAATATAACTGCAAAATGAATTAACAGTTAAAATTTATGGAGATACTTACTCGGCATGATACTAATAAGCCTTTTATTTATATTATATCTTTTTATCCATGTATTGGCCCCACTGTTTTCTCATCATCTCCATTTTACAGATGGGAACACTAAGAAACAGAGACACCAATTACATTACCTTTTCCAAGACGATTTCCATTAAGCGGTGGTGAAAGGATTTAAATTCAGGGCTTTATGATGCCAAATATCACCCTTTCCACAGCTATACCACTGCACCTCCCAGACTCTAAGAACTCGTCGGTGCCTTGACAGATTCATGACTAGATAACCCATGCTTCTGGGTCAACAATTTCTGTGTTCAGGTGTGACAGATGGGTAGGGGCGAGTGCTCTTGACTCCTAAACAGAGAGTCCAGTGACAATTTCCACCCTGTGAACAGGGACTGGCAGGAAGACCCTATACTCTTTCTCAGAAAGGACAGTGTAGAACAATTTCCAACCTTCCATTGGACCCTTCAACCCCCCTGGAGCCAGGCTTGAACAGGGGACCCTGCAGAAATTATCTATTTTCCACGGACATCTATTTCCTGCTCTCGGGCACTTCTACCCTCTCTTCAATTACTCAGATGGCAGTGTAGCAACTCAATCAGTGTGTTCCAGGAGGTCACACTTTGGGAAGAATCTTACAATGAATTACAATATCATTTTAGATCCCTAATCGCCCAATCAATAATTTAGGGAACAAAGGAAACATTTTCTGGGAAAGCATTAGCTTGAAACTGAAGAGCAGCTTCTCATCCCTTGGAAATGACACAATTTTAACAAGGGTGGAGTAGAGAGAGCCTGACCACTGCCTTTCATACACTCTTACTTGGTCTCCTTTCCTTCTCGCTCTTTCTCTCACTCCTTTTTCTCTCCTTACTCCTCTCCTCTCTCCTGTCTCCTCTCTCATGTCCTCTCTTGTTCTGTCTCCCCTGGCTACTGCTATTGCTGTTCCACATTTTTTCCTCATCCTTCTGAATACTGTCCTTGCTGGTGCAGGAACTAATTAGTACTATAACAAATCTGCAGCTATGAAGTATTCATTTTTCTTGGAAACAGATCAAAACCATTACCCACAATGTTGTTTAAATTCATTTTGAAGTATTAGTTGCACTTAAAATTAAAGATTCACCTTAAAGAAATGGCTATAATTCAAATGAAAATTTTATTTTTTCCAGTGTGCTTAGCCGACTAAAAATATTTCATTAAAAAATGTCAAAATAGGGGCGCCTGAGTGGCTCAGTTGGTTAAGTGTCCAGCTTCCGCTCAGGTCATGATCTCACGGTCCATGAGTTTGAGCCTTGCATGGGGCTCTGTGCCGACAGCTCAGAGCCTGGAGCCTGCTTCGGATTCTGTGTCTCCCTCTCGCTCTGCCCCTCCCCTGCTCACACTCTGTCTCTCTGTCTCTCTCTCAAAAATAAATAAACATTAAAAATAATAATAAAAAAAATTTTAAATGTCAAAATAGATAAGATTCTAAGAGTTCAAAAGCTGTTTTTGAGAACTCACATGGTGGTAAATAATATATCCAACTTGTTGAAACCTTTGAATGATTTCCAAGAAACTACTTCAAATGCATTTTTCTCTCTCTTTCTCTAGTTGCTACTGATTGCAGGAGCACTAAAAAAAATCCATTTGGTTTGCGAACAAGCAATACTTCAAAGAAAAGTAAACTGACAAAGACTTTTGCCCCAGAAATCCTCAATCTCGGCTGAATTTGAGTACAAAGTCACAGCCTAAGAACCCAAGTGCCCCACACTTCTCCAGCCACCTCAATGATGATTCACCAAAGCAATGCAAAATTGTAACAGAAAGTAAGCTTGTAAAAGACAGCCAGCATTGGCATGATCCCTGAAGAAAAGAGAGAACAGAGAACTAGCAATTACTAAAGGATAGATAATTGCCTTCTTTTTTCCTGAAGAAAAATAAGAAATTTGGATAGATCGGTGATATCAGCTGTAGAAGTATCCCCACATCCCAGCTGTCAACCTGGCAGACACCTATAAATCCCTCTAAAGCCTGCGGATCAGGAGATTAGACTTGTCACATAAGAAAATCCCTATTTGGAATCCTAGGTCTAGGTGATCTTCAAAATCTTTTTCAGATGTAAAAAAGTCATTAAAACTAGATTATTTTCTCAGGTTTCCATGGCAAAGGTAATGGTGGAAACCCAGTATCCTGATTTCTAGATCAATTCACATTAATTGATATTGCCTCTTCAGGTCCTACTCCCATCCACTCTACCCAAATTCTCTGGTCAGTTCTCAGTCCATTCCCCAGGCAGTGATCTCCAACTCCAGTTGCATCAAAATCACCTAGATGCCTGTTAAAACACAAATTGTTCAGCTCCACCCCAAGAGTTTCAGATTCAGTAGGTCTACATTCACCCAAGAATTTGTATTTCTAGCAAGTGTTATGAGATAATTCTCCACAAGTCTAGCGTTTCCTCACATCTCGCAAGCAGAGTCACTGGCTTCCTTTTTTCTGGACTACCTTCCAAGGATTTTGTATAGTGAACAGCCTTAGGAGATAGACAGTAAAAGGCAGGTTTATTTATATCCTGTTTAATAAAGATAACAATGTTGTTCTCCAGGGCAAAGTTCAGGAAAACTTACTGTCCATTATAAATGATCAGGATTCCTTAAGCTCATGATTCTTCTCCTTTAATGCCAACCACTTTTTGTGCAGGCATTATCTGGCCCTCCTGCCATTGCCCTGTGAGAATTAAGGCTCTGGGACTGATATAAGCACTTTATATATGACATATTTTAATTTATTTATAAGGCTTTTGTCTACATCTCCTTCTCAGTATATTTCTTGAGTTCCAGGATGCTTACTGTGCCCACTCCTCTACTGTTCCCAGGACTTAAAACAGAGTCAAGTACATAAAAGGTACTCAGTAAACATTTGTTTAATGAATGAATAAATACATAAAAAGGAAATGAATAATAACCCAATAAGTTTGGCACAACTCAACTCTATTTTATAGATGAAAAAACAAGAAGTTGAGTGGGTTTGGATAACTTAGCAATAATCACAGAGCTAGGAAATTATAAAGCTGGTATTTAGACCTAGTCTCTGATTCTCCCACCTAAACTTCTAATCACTATGTTCCACCATATGTCTGTGAAGAGAATTAGAACAGAGAGTGGATACCAGTAGGTCCGTCATGGCTACTTGGTAATCCCAATGATTGTTTTCTCCTTTCTACAGAGCTACTTTCTAAATTTTCTACCAAAAAATATAGCTATAAGTATTTTACGTATGTCTATATATGAATGTATATATATATGCATGTACATACATATATATGTATATCTATGTGCATATATGTATGTATATATATTTTTTATAATGAGAAAAATTTTATTTTTAAAAAATCTAAGGAATGGACTTATTTCAATGATGCTTCTACCACCAAAAATACTTAAGAATGTCTCCTCTGGAATTGCACTCAGAGATAGTGAAAGAGGCAGACAAGAAAATGATTCTCCATACTTTGTCACACTTCATTTTGACCCCACATGGCTTTGCCCCCACTCATCCCTTCATTTAATTGTCCAGACCTGCTCTGATTCCAAAAAGTATTACTTTTTTTCCAAAATCAAATTGTCTCTTGTGGACAAAGATTTGCAACTCCTGAAGAAGTTAAAGGAAGTCAATATAAACTCTAAGTAGACAAACCATACCATAGGTTCCAAAAATACTCCTGAGCATCTTTGGTATAGGTGGCCTAGTCTCTGGAGCCTATTCATTTAAACATGATCTACACTTATTTCCAATATATGAGTTTCAAAAGCCAATATCCTGAAATCAAGGTCATAGCTCAGGTTTTCCTCTATTATAATTCTTTGAAAAGTGATTGTCCTCTTGTCTGCAACTCTATCATGATGACAGCTAAGCAAGAACCCTGCCCATCCCCACATTCCCTTGCCATGACAGCCCAGAGCTTATTGGAAACACAAAGGAGGAGCTCTGCCTCCCACAGCAGTATTTGGACCCATGTAATTTAGATTCACTAAGATAATCAGTGTGTGATCATTAAAAGAACACTGTACTGTTTACAGTTCTCAAGCATTGGGGACATTCTCCTTTGTTCATTATACTCAATTAAAAATTTGAATTAAGGTTTCCATTAAGCAAACACTGATCTCTTTTCCCATGTTTATTGTGGAACAGAAGCCAACAAGCCTCTTTAATTCCTTTCCAAGTTCTGTATATGAGTTGCATTGCTGAGAACAAGGTTGGTAATATAATTGCTCTCCCTCTGTGTGTTTGGGCCACTTGGTAGGAGAGAATACAACTCAATCAAAATTCTATCTTCTGAAAATCATTATAATTTTTCAATCTTATTTACTTAAAATTTGGAGATACATTTGTAGAATTTTGAGAAAATCAAAATATACTTTCTGAACATTGACTTTATAAATAATCTTATGGTATGGTGAAAAGAACCTCACTTTGGAAATCAAAAGCCTGGATTCATGTCTCAGTTCCACTTACTAGCTGGGGGACCTAGGGGAAGCTATTTAATTCCTCTGAGTTGAGGTTTTCTGACTGGTAAAAAATGGATTTATAATACCAGTACAGAATACCTCATAAAATTATTATCAGTATCAACTGAGACTATATATATATATATATATATATATATATATATATATATATATATGAAAATGCTGATAATGTTTATTATTTAGAATTAACAATCACATAATCATTGAAGGTAATCTTCAAAGACATACCTAATTTTTAATTTGATGCTCCTGAAATGTTTCATTATAATACAGTCTAATGTCTCATTGGAACATTTAATCTATCAACAAAGAGCATAATAGGAGGACAGTTTCTATTTAATCATGCAAGAATAATTGTAATGGGAAGGTTACACTTGAAACATCCAGTCCTGTGGGTGGGGGAAGGGGATGTATTATGCTTCAGCTTTCAAATTCACAGAAATGGATCCTTCCTTTCTTGTGTGGCATTTCACAATGTTTTTGTCCTGGGAAAGGGGTGGGGCAGGAGCTGTAGAAAGAGGGACAAATTGGAAAGGTCTCATTTCTTTTCAATTACTATAGCCAGACTCCAAGGACATCATTCACAATGGGTAGTACAAGGAGACGCTCCCTCCAGAAAACACTTTAATTATCAGCTGCTGGCATGTGTCCAGGAGGGAGCTGGCTATCAGAGGCTGGGAGGCTGGAGCAAGGCTTTCAACTGGCCAGATTCAGAAAAGGGAATACCCAGGGAGGGATGCAAAGTAATTACCATCATCAAGAACAATTGCAACAATACTGGAGTTGGGCTCGGGTTGTTCACAAACAGGCAATTCCTTTTGTGCAGACATTTGTGTTGACCCCCTCGTACAGACGCTCCAGAAGGAAAAAAGCAGGCTATAACCTTTTCCTTCTTAATCATCAACATTTAGCAGGGTAAATGTCATCTGCTGTCTGACTTTTCATTAACCATATAAAATCCTGGGAAACGGTCTCTGCATTTACAGATATGCTTCTTTTTTTTTCTTTTTTTAATGATTTCCTCTACTTCTTTCCGTTTTGTTTTAAAAACCAACTATTTCATCTGCACGCCCCCGCCCCCACCCCCACCCTCCCCACAGAGATTGTTGGAGGTGGCACTTCTGCAACCTCCTCATCAGAAGTTTCTGAAGGCAGAATTATTGAAAGCAAATTGGGTAACTACGCTAACGAGACTCAATTTAACTGTCATCAGGAAATTATAAAATAGCTTATCAGAGATTGAATGTGAAGGAAAGACCCCGAGGATTGTCATTTAAGAAGCAGTAGGTTAAACTGTGTGGGGAAGATTTCCTTTAGCTCGTTAGTACTTGAAGTCACAAGCATTTAAAGATCTAAGACACACCAAGGGAACAAGCTGGCCTTCGGTTCTCCTGCTGGAGAGGGTGATTAGCTGGAATTAACAAGAGCACCACTAGGGATTTCTTCCCAGATCAATTCAAACAACAGAGTTACCCTGACACAGAAATCTTAGGAAACAGTTAACCTGGGTTTGCAACGCTGTGTGCATGCCATGGGAGGAGTGTGTACGTCTGGCATTTTCTCTCTGCAGAGCAGAATGTCACTGGGAAATTATTGAGATAAAAACACATCCACCCGGCACCTGTCAGAGTCATGTCGTGATGAGAAAAATTACCCCATGGTGCCTGGTTCTGTGGATGTCTCCATTCTATTCCCCAGCCTGCCAGTCACTTACTTGTAGCTCCATGAGCAAACTCCCCTAGGCAGGGTTAATGGTTGGGGGAGGAGGGTGGAAAGCCATCAGTCAACTATTAGCTTTAGCAAGCATTTCACCAGTCAGATTCATTTTGTTTAAGCTGACAGTCACACAGTGTAGGACAAGAGCCACTTCCAAACTGCAATCTTAGATGGTCCCCATCTAGGCCTAGGCCCGATCTCCATAATGTATTAGATGCACTTCTCAGTAGATGGCATTAAAAAAAACAAAAACAAAAAAAAACCACAAGGCCCACCACAAACCAGCTCCCTGAGGGGAAGAGACAGTCCTGATTAAATAAAATTTTAGGCTTATGATTTCAATTTGGCGGAGTCCTAGACTTGCCATTAAATATATTCCTAGATGAGTTGGGGCTTGCTATCAGGAAACCTGAGTTTGAATCCCAGTTCCACCACAAACTGAATGACTCTGGGCCAGTCACCCAAGCAATGGAACCTTATCTCCAAACATAGAGATAATGAGGAGAGGACCTACCTCACAGGAGTAGAACAGGCATCAGCCTAAGAAGTGTATTTCAAACACACTGGAAGGCATGAAGCAAACTGATACTTTACTGAATGGATGCTCAAACCAAGATTACCCTGATGGTAGCCCATTAAAAAATAATAACAACGATTATGTAAAATCATGAAATGGGATTTTTGTATCATAAATTAATCCTGTCTTCAAAATAAGCCAGACTACAGACTAGATAAAATACATTTTAATTCACTAAATATCCCCAGTTCACTCCAGATAATACTATTAGAGAGTACAGCGTACCTATCTGTGTTTTTGGCAGAAAGAAACTGGCTATTCTTAAAACAAAAAGATGTACTAGAAGTTTATCAAGGAAACACAAAATTTAAAATTGTCAAAATCAGACTTCAGATGTGACAGGTAACAGACTCTTCTGGACCAAACTTTAATAAGGCTCCTCTCGGTCCTGTTGTCAAGTAGTCCTCAACCTTGGTCCCTGTCCCGTCTTTGGCCTGCCTATATCAGGAATCCTGGTAGGTCAGTTTAGCAAGAAAAACTCCCGATCCTTGATGTCTCGCTTTGTATTTTTCCATCCACTGACCCCATCTGATCCTGCTCCTTGGCTACAAATCCCCAGCTGTCTTTGTTGTATTCAGAGTCCGGCCCCATCTCTCCCTTCTATTTCAACAGCCATGACCTCTATTGCAATAATCTTGAATAGAGCCTTCCTTAACCTTTTAACAAGTGTCAGACAATAACTTTAATACATGCAAGAAGGAGGCAGCATGGGATCAAGAATACGAACACCTGTGAACAGGAATTGTTTTCTCTCCCACTCTGAGTATCACCATGACACCTCCCAACTTCTCCTGGCCTTAGGAGCACTTGCAAAGTCCTGTATGCAAAGTCCTGTATGGAAGTCAGGTATGTATGTATGTATTGGCTCAGACTAGGTTCCCTGCCCAAGCTCTGGCTTCACCAGGTGACGGAAAGAGAGACCACTTTCTCTCTAGATTCTGTGGACAGAGATGAAGCAGGTAAGGTGTTTTCAAAATAGAAAGGATTAGATGCTGAGCAGCCAGAAATGTTAATTCTGTGGCTGCTAGCCACTGGGTGTGGCCCATATGCCAGAGAAGAAGGTGAAGAGTTGTTATGCCCACTGTTACAGATCAGGAAACTGAGACTCAGATAAATTCAGTGCCTTTTTCAAAGATTATACATCTAAGTACTATGACCCAGGTCTGTCTGGCTTGATCTTTCCACACCATTCAGCTGGCTCCCATATAAACTGATTTAACCACTGAGCCCAGGGCTGAATGAAATAGCAAATAAGAAAAGAACTTGTAAGGGCGCCTGGGTGGCTCAGCCCTTGAGCATCTGACTCTTAATTTCGGCTCAGGTCATGATCCCAGGGTCATGAGATCAAGCTCCGAGTTGGGCTCCATGCTGGAGCCATGAGCGTGGTGCCTGCTTAAGATTCTCTCTCCCTCTGCTCCCCTCCCCAACTTGTGCTATCTCTCTAAAAAAAAAAAAAAAACCGAAACAACTTGTAAACCAACGTAATAGGAAGACACTGATGAAAAATAAAATCAGGGTCTCCTTTTTCTTCTGTGAAAACAACGCAAGGTGTCTCCTCCTGTGCCTCACACAGAGGAAAAGTGGGAAACAGCATTGTCTCACATGGGCATGCATGCACACTGCCCACTGCTGCAGAAGCTGTACCCCACCCTTGAAGGAGGAGGCTCTGCATTATTGTCTCTGTGCTGTGTGAACCTCACTGCCCCAAGATGCTAAAGCTCCCTGTGCCATGAATATTTATGATTCCTATCTGCCAAGCACCAATGGAGACCAGCTTGACCGGAGGAGGATGCTGATCAGAAAAGGCTTTGTGCCCTCCTTGCAGATTTTTCATACCTGCGAGCCAATGACATTCAAAACAATAACAGAAATTACTCATTGTGTGTTTTATTTCTTAGTATTTCAATGATTTTTATCCATATGGAGCTGGACAATGGAGTAAATAATAATAATAATTTGAATTTCACGTCTAAAACCTTTCATACAAAATTATAAATATTTTTTCTTTCCAACCCTCCACGCAGGGTAGAATAATAAAGTATAAAGATTAAAAATAAAAACCAGGCTATGGGGCACCTGGGTGGCTCAGTCAGCATCCAACTTTGGCTCAGGTCATGATCTTGCAGTTCATGGGTTCAAGCCCCACATTGGGCTCTGTGCTGATGGCTCAGAGCCTGAAGCCTGCTTCAGATTCTGTCTCTCCCTCTCTCTCTCTCTCTCTTTCTCTCTCTCTCTCTCTGCCCCTCCCCTGCTCATGCTCTTTCTCTCTCTCTCATAAACGTTAAAAAGAGAAAAGAAAAAAAAAATCAGGCTAGAATCTTTGCTCAGCAACCTATTAACAGAATATCTTGGAGAAAGTTACTTAACCTCTCTAAGCCTCATCTTCTCCATCTGTAAAATGGGGATAATAATGGTGTCTACTTCATAGGCTATTATGGGAACTCAGCACAGTACCTACCATGTAGTAAACGTTAAATAAAGAATAATTATTATTATCTTCATTTTACAAAGGACAACCTGAAGAAATAAAGTAACCGCCAAGATCACAGGCAGCAACAAAGACTTAAATCGTCTTTTGATTCCAAATACGAATCATTTTCCATTGCACCTTGTATTTTCTGCCCAACTTCCTGCTGGCTTTTACACACACACACTCTTGCTGTTTCATATTTATTCTTGAATCTACTATAATCAGTAAAGAAGGTAAGAGATTCTGCTCTGGGCCCAACCGGTTTGCAGTGGGAACACTGGTCATAGGTCTTATCCTCCAATGAGAGCCACCCTTAGCTGGGCACATCTCTAGCATCGTCCTCTTCCTTAGTGTTCTGTTAGGGATGTGTTTCCAATGTCTGTATTTAAGAACTTCTCAAATTTCTATTTCTGTGTGACCTTGTTCATGAATTCTTCACGTTTACTCCTCGCTGGGTGAGGAAGGACTTCTTTGCCTAAGGGCTACTGTCACCCAACATGAGATTCTTCATCTAAGTACAAAACATAACCATGACCCATAGATTCATGAAAGTAACAGGAAAAGAAGCTCAGCCAAGAGACACAAATGCCACACCTAAGAAATCGAGGACGTTTATGTCTTCATGTGGGAAAACAATCCAACTACTGAATGAGCCCACAAGATGGGCAAAATGCAGGCAGAATTAGGGGTTTGAAATAAAGGAGAATAAAATATACTCCCTTTTTACACTGCACCAGAATCCAGCCACACCTGGTGTAAGCCCTGAGAAAACTAGAAGGTGACTTGATTATAAATTGTCAAAAATTATTAGATCATTAATTCTAATATATATATATATATATATATATACACACACACATATAAATATAAATATATATGTATATACATATATATATAAATGTGGGAAATACATGTTTACTGAGGGGAATGTATATCCCCTGCAGAATGTCTCAGGGATGCCAGCCCACCCATGCAGGGCCGGTTCTCTGATGCACAGGTGACCACTCCCCCCAGCTGCTGTTTTATATTATGAGGCTGAATTGTGTCTTGCAAAGTGCAGGGACCTTGAGGTCAGACGGACTTACACTTAAATTCTGACTCAGCCGTTTACTAGCTGCCAGGGGTTGCTTTGTCTGCATGAGCCTCAGTTTTGCCATGGGTAAAAGGGAGAGAGTTACACTTATCTCCCAGGATTGTGTAGAGATTAAATTAGCATAAACCAACTCTGAATCAATAAATGTTACTTTTATTCCAAATATTAGAACTTAAAGTGGATGTATTTTGCATCTATGACGTGCATTACCTTTTCCCAAACCCTTTCATTATTATTATTTTACTTTATCATCACAATCCTGTGAAGTAGATAGATAAAATTAAGCCTATTTAACATGGGAAAACTAGGCAGAAAGGTTATTTAGAGTCGCCCGAGGGCACAAGCCAGCTGGTGACAAAGCTGAGCTAGATTCTCGTCCTTTGATATCCTGTCTATTCTCCTTTCAGCCTCCTCTAGGTCTTTCTGACTTTATACTTGAACACGTTTCCACCTGGACAAATCTCCTAGGTACTCAGGTCCCATGTGTTTTCTCTTCCATTTTCTTTTATTCATTCACAACTTGATTCTTCTTTGTACATATATTACATCCCCTCCATAATTTATTTGGAGGGAAATTATTAATACAAGTGCTAATATAAATTTCTACTTCCCTTCAAAATATCCCCCATCTCACAATTCCTTCCAAGGAATGTTTCTAGTATTAAAAAAAACATATATGTACAATTAGACAACCATATGTTAAAAGGTATTTATCATTATCTTGGCATGGGTCTGATCTCAGAGATTTATTTCAAGCTGAAAAATTTTAGGTGTTAAAAAAAAACTTTGATGAAACCAATTAGTAAACACATGTATCTAGTATCTTTAATATGCTTTGATTTAATCAAAATAGAAATCAAATTAAATTCCTGTACTCAAACTAAATTTTCTATGGTTTAAGTAATAATAAAAAGGTAAAATCAAAACATTACAATTTAATGTAATTTTCTAATCATGTTTCTAGGCTCCCAGAAGGACATTTGGCAAAATTATATGTTATACATGAACTGTTTACAAGTTGAACAAGATGTCCCATTGGTCAGGCTAAAAGTTATAGGGAGATGAAATAGCCTAACATTACTTGCCATATAGGTAACACTCACTAAAGGTTTATTATTTGCCAAGTATAGTACTAAGCCCTTTACAGTACACTGGTCCTTCTTAAATGCACAATTGCATTAAATAAAGGAAACTGAGTTGCAGAGAGATTAAGGTAGTGGCTAAGGGTAAGAATCTCACTTCAAGTAAGTGGTAAAATAGAGAACTTAAGCCCATTATCTCTCTGAAAGTTTTCAAAACTACATACTCCTGACTGTATTTATTCAGTAATTTCATCCACAAGTATTTATTGAGACCTCTGAAGTGCTGTGTGGAGTTCAAGATTCTGGTGATAGAGGACTAAGCAAGAAAGGCGAAATCTCTGCCCTCCTCAAATACATTCTTTTGGGAGCAGATGGAAAATCAATACATGAACTAATGAACAAGATCACTGCAGATGGTGATAAGTGCTATAAGGAACAGGATGATGAGCCAAGGAGTAAGAGATAAAGGCAGCTGACAATTCCCATGCACAGTTCTTGAAAACCCACACTGGAGAGGTGACATTGAAACCAGGTCCTGAACAAGAAAGTCACCTGACAAGAGAGGCCTGGAGGCGAAGTCTTCTGAAAAGCCATGCCCAGGAGACCTGCTGGGAGGTCCGAAGAACAGAAGCAAGGCCAGGGCAGCTGGAACACAGCATGGGAAGGGGAGCGTGGTGGGAGTTGAGGTTGGAGACAGACAGGACCCAGTCCCGTGACAACATGCTGTCACGTAAAAAGTAAAACATATGGTCATAAAGAACCCACTACCCTCATGCAAACATTGCCAAGAGTTACAGATTAAAAGATATTTACGTCAAACGCCTTATAAGGGATTTAGCCTGCATATCAGTATAATATGATTATTATATTTTTATATTCAGGTCAGAAAAAAAATTTCATTTTCAGCACTGTAAATCAGTTTTGGCTTGAGCTATTAGTTATGTTATGTGGGACTATTAAAAACTTAAAGTAAGCCTCTGCCTGCTGCCCCACCCCCAACTTTATTGAGACAAAGTTGGCATGTAACATCTTATAACTGTAAGGTGTACAACATGTTGACTTGATACTCTTATACGGTGCAATATGATTACCACCATATGTCAGCTAACTCCTCCAATCACTGGGCTTTAATTTACAAATTCACAGAGGCCTTTTTGATATTATTAATGTATTTAAAATAAATTTAAAATAAATGCTGACGCATCACTATTTATTCAAGTCCTTGGATTTTATTCCAACAGTAATGAGAAGTCACTGGAGGATCTTAAGCAGAATTTGTTCATGTTTTTTATAATAATCTCCCAGACATACTCTCCTTCCCCTTACTTACTCCACCACTTACTAGCTGAGTGAGCCAACCAATGACCAGGTCACTTAATTTTCCAATTCACCTGGCTGGCACTTCTCTCCCACACTCTGTCTCCATCACAAAGATGACACCAGCTCTTAGATATATGGTGGCCCTTCTCACCTCTGGGCCTTTCTTTGTACATGCTGTTCACTCTACATGAAGCACTCACTCTACTTCCTACTTCTCTTTGTCCTGTTGGGCAAGTCCTATCATCTAAGATTGTGACCAGGACCACCTCTGCCCTCATACTCCATTCTGAGCTTTGGAGATTTCTTTTTAATTGTGTACATTTTTATTATAAAAGTTTTATAATCTCCTGAAAAAATACTGAGAAAAATGAAAAAATATATAAATATAATCCTCCTACTGCTCTTATGCAAATACAGCTTTAAGTTAAAAGGAAGCTAACATTTGCAGAGTACTATTTATCCACATTACAAAGCATGGCTATCAGATGGACTGTCAGGAGAGGAAAATGCTGTGTGGACAAGTAAACACCAATGGTTTCCCAAAGTGCAAGATGCTTCACACTACAGTCTGCAGTGTATAAGCGACTCTGCTCTTGCCTCTTTTCTTCCTTCCTTCCTTCCTTCCTTCCTTCCTTCCTTCCTTCCTTCCTTCCCTCCTTTCTTTCCTTTCTTCCTGAGGCATAATTCACATGTAAAAATTCACATTTTTAAAGCGTAAAACTTAGTGGTTTTTAGTATTTCACAAATTCTGCAACTGTTTGCAAACTGGTCCCTGTACTTGAAAAGCAAGGAGAGACCAAAAAAAGAGGCTACTCCAGATTGGTAGGTAGCAGTTTTAATAGGCATGGGAACTTACTCGGCTTGCTTTGGACAGCCGCAATGGCTAGAATCTTTAAATTTGATAGAGACCTTAATGAGGCTTAGTCAGGTATATCATCCAGATGGTCTCAACAACACCTTACTTTCTTAAGGCTGCATCCTTGAAAAGGACCCCACTGTGGGAATGGTGCACAGAACATATATTCTAAGCACAAGGTGGGGGTCAAAAGCTTCTGATTTGCCTGGGTCCAGCTCCAGGGTCAACCGGTAGTCACGTCCTCTCAATGACCTCCTCGAACAGCAACTACCACCACTATCTAATTCCAAAACCTTTCATCAGCCCAGAAAGAACCTTATACCTGTTAGCAATCCCTCCCTATTCCTACCTTACCCCACCTCCTGGCAATCACTAATCTAGTTTCTGTTTCTATGGATTTGCCTTTTCTGGATATTTCATACCAAAGGGACCACACAGTATGTGACTTTTTGTGTCTGACTTCTTTCACTTAGCATACAGTTTTCAAGGTTCACCCCATACTGTAGATTATGTCAGCACTTTACCTCTTCTTATGGCTGAATAACATTCCATTGTACAGATATCCACATTTTGCTCTTCTATCTATCAGCTGGTAGACATGTGGCTTGTTTCCATTTTGGGGCTACAATGAATAATGTTGCTGTGAACGCTCATGTACAAGTTTGTGCGTGAATGTATGTTTTTATTTCTCTCGGATATATACCTAAGAGTGGAATTCCTGGATCATATGGTAACTCTTTGTTTACCCTTTTGAGAAACTGTCAAACTGTTTGCTAAGTTGGCTGCACCATCTCCGGCAGCAGTAACGAGAGCTCTAATTTCGCCATATTCCCACAAACCATAGTATTGTCCATTGTTTTTATTGCAGCCATGCTAGCGGGTATGCAGTGGTATCTCGCTGTGACTCTGATTGACATTTTCCTAATGGCTAATGATGTGGACCATTTTGGATGCGTTCATGCTTACTTCTTACTTTTCCAGGTTGTAAATTGATTTGTGTTTACGTCTGTCTCTCCCCTACATTATGAGTTCCTCAAGAGTAAATACAGTGTCGTTTGTCTTTGAATCCCCAGAAACTGAAATAAACAGATGAGTGAACAAACTAACAAAAAGACATAAGACTTGAGGAATTCCAAAAGGCCATGCTGCTAAAATAACTAATACATACATAAATACATAAATAAGTTAATTCATGAGTTAATTAAAAGGAAAGATATAGAAAGAAAACAAATATACTAACACAGTGGCAAAAATTCAGACAAAGGAAAGAAACCTCTGTTAAGATTGATCTAAAGATGAACATTTTGACTGATATTTTAAGGAGCAGTGAGAGACAGTCAAGCAAACAACCAAGGAGAAGGGCACCCAAGCAGAGGAAAGAGCTGTGCAAATGCCTCAACACATAGCAAGAAGATAGATGATAAATGGAGATGCTATCCAAGAAGTGAAGAGCATCAAATCAAATGAAACCCTATCAATACCAATAAAGGTTTCTATCTGTGGTGGTCATTGGGACTGCTTGAAATGTTTGGTTCTCTCATTCAGTGACATGTGATACAACAGCTGTTCTCCACCCAGTTGAATGCAAGAAAGGCCATTACTTGCTCTGACCCATAAAAGCTGAGAGGCCAAAGATATGGGTCACTTCCCCACGGAAATTTGAAGAACCAGCATAGGATTCAATGCATCTGTTTGCCTTGCCTCAGTGATTATGGAAGCCTAGGATAAAATAGAGCCTCAATTGGCCTCTGATATCCAGAGCCCCTAAGCAGACTGTATTAATCTGCTTGGTCTGCCATAACAAAATACCAGACTAGTGAATACACTGAGTGACTTAAACACCAGATATTTATTTCTCAGCATTCTGAAGGCTGCGAAGTCTAAGATCAAGTTTTCCACTGACAGCCCTCCCTCTTCCTGGCCTGTAGATGGCCACTTTCTCACTGTGTCTCAAATGGTGTGGGTGGGGAGAGAAAAAGGAAGCAAGCCCTCTGGTGTCTCTTCCTATAGTGCTATTAATTTTATCATAGAGTCTCATTTTCATGACCTTCATCTAAACCTAATTACCTCTCAAAGGCCCCATCTTTAGGGCTTCAACATCTGAATTTTGAGGGACACAGTTCAGTCCACAGTACAGACTCACAGTGGATATGCAACATGAATGAAAAATAAACGCTATTTTTGTTACCACACAAGAGATTAACCCATATTGAATGATGAAATATTTTATTCTAAGGTATTTGAAAAGACATCGTGGGGATTTAATCTGGGGCATGACCTGATATAATGTGTGTTTTTTAGTGTTTATTTATTTTGAGAGAGAGAGAGAGAGAGAGAGAGCGCACGTCCGAGCAGGGAAACAGCAGAGAGACAGGGAGGGAGAGAGAATCCCAAGCAGGATCCACGCTCAGCACAGAGTCTGACATGGGGCTTGACTTCACAAACTGTGAGATCATAACCTCAGCCAAAATAAGGAGTCACTCAACTGACTGAGCCACCCAGGCACCCCAACATATGGTTTTAAAAATGTGTAAATGTTTTCAAAGAGCAAAGAAGAGCAGCAGAGGGAGAGAGAACTGTTGGAAGAGTAGTTACAGATACCCAGAAAAGAGTTAATGTTGGCTTAGACCAGCACACTGAAAGTAGAAATGGACAGAAATCATTTAAACTTGCAATGGACAAGGGGCACCTGGGTGGCTCGGGCGGTTGAGCGTATTGCTCTTGATTTCGGCTCAGGTTGTGATCTCACACTTTGTGAGATCAAGCCTCTCATCAGGTTCTGCGCTGATAGCACAGAGCCTGCTTGGGATTCTCTCTCACTCTCTCTCTCTGCTCCTCCCCCACTCTCTCTCATGCACTCTCTCAAAATAAATAAATAAACTTCAAAAAATGTGCAATGGATGAGCGTGGGGAGTATGAAAAAGAGAGTCAGTTACTATCTCTGTGTCTATAATGGTACTATCAGCCCACAGAGTTGTAGGGGAAGATAAAGCTTTTCTGTGAAAGAATCTAGCACATCACCCTCTCAGGGTTCAAAGTTAGCTCCCATTTTCCTTTCCCCTCTATCTTCAACACCATCACTGCCACACTGTCCTAGGGCTGAAATCAACAATTACATTTTCCTCAAATTATACCATTGTCTCATCATTGTGGGGGACCAGAGTAGGAGAGCCTGAGTCACTAATCACAAAACTTGGCTCACCACATATTTTACCCAGGGCTACTTACAAATTTGATTTCTGTTTACCTCTCCTCAACAATGAGCTCTGCCTATGGCTAATAATAAATGATGCACTATTCACTGTGAGGCAGCTTGATGGGGAAGAAAAAATCAAATGAAAGTGGCTCCCAGTGCTATTGAGGCAACTCTTTCACTTGTAATTATTCTTGACAACCAGAAATTTGTGGAAAGAGAAGATGTTTGGATCATGTTGTTTCCAGTATGCTTGTGACCACTTGACTTCAGTGAAGGGAATTGGCTGTCCCTTCTCTTTATAATAACCACAAATATTTCTTTAGGAGAGCAATCAGTTTTTCCTGTAAATACTGTTCAGTTTGGAATTCTATTTGCCTAATTGTCTACTGCAGCAACAAGGTGGAAAATCTTATCATTGTTTTTAGTCATGACATATCTAGTGATTTAGAGCAGGCTTAGGACAAGACCATAATTTTGGACTGTAGACATCAAACTCCATCTGGATGGGAGTGGGCAAGGGAAATATTTCTTGCACAAAATATTTCTGGGTCTAATGTCTTGTTGCTAAGAGCATATTATTTTTGGAAGCATTTTTTAGAAGTTGATGCTCAACAATATAAAGTAGTTTTTACACACCATATGCATTAGAAGAGAAAATGCTTCTCAGTTGTAATAAGGCCAGGCAGTCTCAGCAGAGTAAAGATAGTAGTGTTGGCTATACACAGATAGGGTGAGAGAGAGTGCTCCCCAGCTTGCTTCAGTGCTGTCGCTCAAATGCCCACACCATCATCATGAAGTCACCTAAGCTTTTAAATGCCCAGAGACCAACTTGAGAGGGAGACAGGAAATGAATGAATCTTTGAAGGGAGACAAACAGCGCTGGGTAGGAATTAAACTGAATATTTATCAAAAAGAGGCTGGGGGCAGTGGGGGGGGGGGCGGTGCCTGGGTGTCTCTGTCGGCTAAGCGTCCAACTTCGGCTCAGGTCATGATCTCACGGTTCGTGGGCTCAAGCCCCGCATCAGGATCTGTGCTGACAGCTTGGAGACTGGAGCCTGCTTCAGATTCTGTGACTCCCTCTCTCTCTGCCCCTCCCCCACTCACACTCTGTCTCTGTCTCTCTGAAAAAAAAATAAAAACGTTAAAAATTAAAAAAAAAAAAAAAAGAGGCTGGGAAAACCTAAAACAGATCGTTAGAATTGCTTCCTTTTGCTAGCAGTGGAAAAGGAATTCAGGAACAAAATATAGACATTTTTGTACCACAGGATTACTGAATAATGTCCCCTCTCCAAGATGTCTACACATCTTTGGATCCGCCAGAGCATGTGAATATGTTACACAGCAAAGAGAAATTAAGGGTAGAGATGGAATTAAGGTTGATAATCAACTGTCCTTAAAATATGAAATTATCCTGGATTATCCAGAAGGACCGGTGTAATCACAAAAGTCCTTACAAGTGGAAGAGACATGAAATGAAGAAACTAAGGTTTACATTGTTTAATTTGCCCAAGGACACATAGCTAGTGAGGGGCAAAGTCAGAACTTGTTGAATCAACCTGGGACCTCTCCTATGTGACTCTACTCCAGCTCTGAAATACAACCTGGGAGTTTCTTATATTCTCTCTCTTTTGATTATTTCTTGTTTTTAGTCCTATACCCAAAGCTCTGTAAAATTTTCCTAGCAGATGCTCTGTGGTGTTTCACAATATATGCAGTAGAGATTCTTATTTCCACATAAATATCAAGAGAGGAGTAGTCTATTTAGATTTAATGAAGCAGAGAAAGGTAAAAATGGTGTGTGCAGAGGTTAGTACCTATCCTGAAAGCACAATGAAGGGCACAGGGCATTCTGTTTTCCTTCTGAGTATTTAGATCCTTCTCTGCTAAAGCAAACCCAAGATATTCCTCTGCGAAGAGATCCAAGCTGATTATGAATACAATGCATGGCAACATCTGTGGTTTGCACATTGTTGAACTAAAAAGGCTCTAATGTGTTAGAGCAGAGGCCAAGCAACCAGTATCCATGGCAACTCCATGTTTAGTTTCAACCGACAGTTGTGGAGAGTATTCAATCAGATTCTTATATTTGTCTAAATGGCACCCAATAAATATTTCCCATAGCCAACATTTTTGTCTTGGCTTGGAAACAAAGGAAAGGGAGACCTGGGTTGGGGAGGAGGACAAGGGGAATTTACCAGAAACTTTAGGAAAGCTAAAATTGATGTTCCACTTGGCAAGTGAAAAAGGCCTGAGGAAATTGTAACAGGTATGCATATAGATGTGAGTGTGGAGGGTGAAAAACAGTCAAAATACCTGGCCTTAATTTTATCATTAAAAAGTACCTTCAAAACGCTAATGAAATCTGGTTGTGTTTACAAACTAGTAGTCTACTACTATTTATTGTTTACTGAGTGTTCATTCAGGCATTATGCTAGGCACTTTACAAACATTATCTACTACTCACAAACACACACAAAAACCTATAAGAAAGCTATGATTATCTCTGTTTTGCACTGAAGGAAGCTGCAGTATACAAAATTTAAACAATTTACCCACTGTTATAAATTTCATCTGTGAAAGATTTGAACTTCCATCTGATTTAAAAGTCCCTGCCTTTTCCAATGTTTCACATTCCAAAGGGACCAAGGGATATTAATTTTAAAAAGTTTTCCATCCTTGTTTCAATGAATGTTTCAATAATAGGATAGCATTCTGGCAAATAATAAATTTCAAATTCAAGCCTGAGAATTTTTATTACTATAATAAATAGTCTTATCAAAAAGTAAACAACTCCATATTTCACTGGAAAATAATTAAATGTGTGAATATTCTTCATTTGCATGTGATTTGCATGTGTTCATTCTAGGTCAACAAAGGGTAGAGACCGGGAGGGGCGACCCAGCCAGCTAGATGCCAGAAACATGAGTGTGAGTGCCCAGAGTCCTAGATAGAGACGTGAACAGAAAATTGGACAACAGAAGCTGCCCCTCCCCATGTGAGGATCTAAACTCAAACTTCAGGGTGCCTGAATGGCTCAGTCGGTAAGCTTCTGACTTTGGCTCAGGTCACGGCTCAGATCATGATCTCACGGTTCGTGAGTTCAAGTCCCACATGTGGTGAGCTCAAGCCTTGCTTTGAGCCCGAGCCCTGCTTTGGGTGAGCCCCACTTCTCTCTCTCCTTCTCCCCATCCCTCTCTGCCCCTTATGGGATTCCCTCTCTTTCCATCCCTCACTCACTTGCACCCTCTCAAAAAAAAAAAATTCCCCCTACCTTTTGGAACTTGAGGCATTCCTAAATTGAATTACTAATTTGCCTCTTCTGTCACTTAAACCATCTCACTGCCTGCAACTTTCCAAGTTTAACTCCAGAAAAGTTAAGATGAAACGAAAGCATCATCAGCCACGTCTGCAATGTCAATTGGTTATTGGTTAAGCAACTAGGATAAGAAAGCAAATAGTTTCACTGAGGTATGATTAATATACTGTAAACTATATGTGCTAACAGTGTACAATTTGATAGGTTTTGATAAATGTATACATCTCTGAAACCATCACCACAATCAAAATAATGAACATATACATCTCCCCCAAAAGTTTCCTCATCCCCTTTTGAAATCCCTCCCTCTGATATTGCCCTGCCACCCACCACCATCCCCAGGTAACCACTCATTTCCTTTCTATCACCATAAGTTAGTTTGCATTTTCTAGAATTGAAGGGTATTCTCAATTCACCTGGCACTGAGCTGAAGCACAGGAACCAAATAAAGTCACCACAGCCATCTACTGTTCCCAACAGGAGTCCTGACAAGTTTCATATTTGAAGCCCATTGGTGGGCTTAACCTAATTAGGTTAGTCTTAACCTAATTTCTTCATCCTACCTAGTGAATATTTTATTTTATATATTGTATTTTCATCTCTAAACGTTCCATTTGTGTCTCTTCTATTCCTTTCATTTCTATGCTCAGCATATTCAGGCTTTTAAAATGTTTATATCCTTGAGCATATTTAGAATATTTATAATAGCTGTTTTAAGGTTTTTGTCTAATTCCACTAACTTTCCCATTTTAGAAATGTGTTTCTATTGATGGACTTTTTTTTCCTGGTTATGGGCCATATAGCAGTGGGCCTTCACATGACTAGTAATTTTTTTTAGATGGCAGACTGAAAATTTTACATTGTTGGGTGCTTAATTATGTTGTGTTCCTTAAATACTGTTGAATTTTGTTTTAGCCCCTGTATTAGTTTCCTACTGATGCTATAACAACTCCTCACAAACTTAGTGGCTAAAACAACAAAACCTTATTATCTTACAATTCTGAAAGACAGATTCCAAAATGAGTCTTACAAGGCTAAAGTCAAGGTGTTGGCAAGTCTAGCTCCTCCTAGAGAATCCATTTGTTGCCTCTTTCAGTTTCTGGTAGCTGCCAGAATTCTCTTAGTTTGTGGCTGTATCACTCCAATTTCTGTTTCCATCAGTACCTTGCCTTCTCCTCGTCTAAAGTTAAATCTCCCTCTTAGCATCATCTAGATAATCCAGGATAATGTTCCCATCTCAAGACCCTTAATATGTCTTCAGAGTTCCTTTTTTCATATAAGGTAATATTTAGACAGTTTCCAAGGATCAAGGCCTGTATATCTTTGGGAACCATTATTTAGCCTACCACAGTGCCCTTTTAATTACTTAAAGAGCAAATTTAATCCTTACAATCCTTGCCTTTAAATTTTATTATGGCAGGTCCAGAGTCACCTTGGTCCAATTTAACCCCACTACTAAGGTACAATCCTTCTAAGAACTCTACCAAATGCCCTAGAATGACAAGCTATGGTTTGTGGAAATATGAACTATTCTCAGTCCTGTGCGAGCATCAGAAATTTTTCAGCCTATTGCTTTCTAGTGGTTCTTTCCCTGCCTCAAGTATTTTCCTTTCATACATGTACCTACTAGTACTTAGTAAAAAATTAGAGGGACTCCTCTGTAGATCTCACTCTCTCATTTTCTTTCTTTCATCCCCCCCCCCCACTTGCTTACTCCTTCATCTCTGTTCCTCAGATTTTAGCTGCCCCAACTACCCTGAACTTCAGTCTCTGTCTCTTCAACTCAGTGAGGCCACCAATCCTGTTTCTGTTCCTCTTTCAGACAGTAAATTGGGACAGTCATTCGGCTTCCCATGTCTATTTCCCTTCTCTAAGGCATCACACTCCTGCACTGCCTGTTGCCCAATGTCTGGAAATCATTAGTTCATATAATTTTCCCAATTATAGTTGTTTATGGCAGGAGAGAAAATCCTTTTGCAGGTAATCTTTCAGAAGAGGAAACAGAGGACTCTAGGAATTGGGTTTTAAAGAGTCAATAAGAAAAACACAGTCTTTCTGTGTGACATAAAAGAGTTCAAACCAGCACCTTCCAAGCATACAACTGGCAGAAGCACTATGACCAACATCCACAGGTACAAAGGTGGCATGTAATCATTTGCATGATTAGATAAATCCCTTTAGCCAAGTACTATTTCAACTTAATACTTTGAAGCAGAAAACATGTCCTTTTGCCCATGTCATAAAGCACTACCAGAACCGATACTGTTATTTTCTTTTGCACTAACTAATCTTAGGAAACAGATTGGAGAAGATAATCTAGAGGAAGTTTTAAAAATTTTTAGTAACTATAAAAAACATTTAATAACTATAATGTGCATATAAAAAAGTATATATCATAAGGATACAGCTTAGTATATTTTCACAAACTGAACACATACATATTACCAGCACCCAGTTTAAGAAAGTCCATTATCAGGATTCCAGAATTCCCCACTCATAATCCCTTCCCATTTTCTCCCCCTGCGATGATATCCATAATCCTTACTTCTAACAACAGAGATTAGTTTTGCCTGTTTTTGTGTCTTATACATGAACTCATAATTATGTATTCTTTTGTGCTTGTGAGATTCATCTATGCTATATAGTTGTAGATACATCATTCTCATTGCTGAGTAAATTTCCATTATGACAGTGCAACACAAATTTATTTTCCTTTCCATTGCTGATGAACATTTGAGTCTCTAATTTAGAGTTATTACTAACAGTGCTGCTATGCACATTCTTGTGCATGTATGTCTGTTGGGGAACATAACACATACATTTCTAAGGGTATTTATCTAGGAATAATATTTCTGGTCATAGCTTATACATATATTTAGCCATAAGAGATACTATCACCCAGATTTTCCAAGGTGCTTGTAACATAAGTCACTTTTTAAACCCAGTAGTCTGTTTTGAACGCCAGAGAAGCAACTCTAGGTTCATGTTCCCTGGGATGTAAGAGATCAGTGTCAATGAGTAAAACCAAATTTCCATTTCCTCAGCCAAGATCCAGGTATAATTTCCTCTAGTTCATTTAAAAGCCATAACAACAAATAATAATTGCTCACTAAGTTAACCGAAAATAAAACAAATAAACCTAACAATTTAAAACACGAGAGTTAAGAATTATCTCTTTTTTTTATAGCAGCAGAATCCTTTTAATACAAAGCAATTTTCTGAAAAAATCTTCATATATAAAGCCTATAAAAGCCAGGGAGCTCTGGAGACAGCTTTCTGGAACCACAGGGTTTGAAGAGCCCAATTTGAAAATACTGCTGTGGTCTATCCTCTGCTGTTTTAGAATAAGGAAATTCAGTCCCAAGGGGGAAAAAAATTCCTTCATGGGGTTACACAGCCAGGCAGTGAGAAAGCCAAGGATTAGAACCCAACTTCCTCCTAATCTCCAATTCAACTCACTAGCCTCACCCTGTTGAATGGTATCCTTCTCTGGACTCAAACACTGTGATAATCATGCTCCTGCTCAATTCAAAGCAAGTGTAAATAGATTTGAGGAGACTCCCATCCTTTTGACAATCCTCAACTGGTTATTTGCTCTCAAAGTTGCTTGACTCACATAGAGCAATGCATTCTTCTATTATGGAAAAGAACCCACTCTACCCATAAAAGAGGGGAAGCCTAAAGCTACTACACCCAGATGCTAGTTCAAAGAAAAATATGTTTATTGAATGTGAATGTGGATAACTGAATACCGAATGTGGACAAAATTTATGACCTCCTAAAGTCTACTGGAAAATAGACAATGTGTAAATGTGCCCTGCAGTGTGTGCATCTACTTCCAAGTAGCAGAAGATTGAGCTTTTGAATCTGACCCAAATATTTTTTTCAGAGTGTTGGAAAAAACACAATTTGAATTTTTTCCAAGCAATTGACTTTAGATCTGATTTCTAAAGACCTAGAAATCTTGTACATCAAATGGCTCTTTAAAATTTTGCAAAGACTCAAATAAAGCTGAATTCAATTTTCTCTTGAATAACATATGGACTTTCAAACAGGCAAGGGAGGAGGTGGCTGGCAAAATATGTTTTCAGTTTTAACACATTAAAAAAACAAAAACAAAAACAAAATAAATAAAACAAAAATCATGGCTGGATTTGTCCTGCCCCATAAAAGTGACCATTTTTCCTGTCACTGATGACTACTAGTTTTTCTTATTATTTTATATGAAATAATTATTCTTCATGCTAATTGTACTTGAGCAGTTGCAGAAAATGGGCTGATTTTACAAGGCAAGGCAAGCCTCAGATAAAGTAAATATTCCTGACAAATCATCTGGAATAAAGATTATTTCCAGAAACTGACAAAAGTTAACTCCGGATTAAGCACCAAGATGTCAATTCTAAATCTCATGAGAGAATTTGGGTTTAACTAAGAAAGAGAAGGAGGAGGAGGAGGAGGAGGAGGAGGAGGAGGAGGAGGAGGAGGAGGAGTGGGGAAAGGAAGAGGAAAGTAAGAAAGAAAAGAAATTCTAGAACTATTACACTAAATCAATGAATTAATCAGTCCAAAAGTGACTCTCTGGACTCTGGCATCAGAAAGATTGTTTTGTTGTGGAATTCACAGTTTTCCCCGAAGTGTATTTTCTGTTTTGCTTTTTGTTGTTGTTGGGTTTGGGCGGGGGGGGGGTATGTGTGTGTGTGTGTGTGTGTGTGTGTGTGTGTGTTTTACTAAGGCATAAATGCATGAGGAAATTTACCAGAGTGATCCAACCTCTCTCAGTTACCAAAATTTTTCAATCATATATTTATCCAAGAGTTTTAAAAATAATTTTTCCTATCCCTGCTATATAGCCTTAGCACACATTTAGCCCCATCTCATCAATGTTTCAGGGAAGCAAATTCAGTCAATAGATTAGGGTCCTGCCCCCTAGGTAGCTAACTAGGGGTTATGCACATGGCCTGAAATTGGAGGTGATTAAATGAGTTCATGTTGTGGAAGGAGGAAGTCCTTTCACCAGAACTGGGATGAAGGGGCTGAGGTCAGGGCTGCCTCATTATGAAAAGGGTCTATAGTTTTTGCACAGTCCAGCCCTCACTGACTCTCCCAGTCCCACCACAGGGACTAGCAATATACCTCCAACAGTCCCTATACTGCTCTAGGGGATTTAGTCATACAGAAGACCCTCTGGCTCCCAGAACATGCTATGCTCTTTTGTGCATCTGATTCAGAGGATGTTGCTCCCTCTCCCTCTCCCTTTCTCCCAGACCTGCTATTCCTTGTTTGAAGACATCGACTCTGTCGCTATCCTAGGCAGAACTAATCAGTCCTTCCTAATACCAACAAAAATGTTAGCCAATGTTTACTCCTAAACACATCTATGGACTAAGTACTATTCTCGGTCCATAGAATATTTTATTTAACTCAAAATGACACACCTGTGAAATAGTTACAGTTATGATTCTCAATTTATAAATGAGGAAACTAGCATATGTTTAAGAATGGAAATGTAAGAAAGAAGGAAAAGCCAACTAAACTTATGAGGAGAAAGAGTGAGTGACCCCTCCCCCCCTGAACATGATCTATGAATTAGATCCCCCAAGTGACTTCAGTGCAAGTCATTCCACCATTATAGCATCCTTCTTCCCATGCTTCTCCGTCTGCTGTGGTCTGAATGTTTGTATCCCCCAAAACTCTTACGCTGAATTCTAATTCCCAAGGTTATGATATTAGGAAGTGGGGCTTTAGGGAGGTAATTAGGTTATAAGGACAGAGCTCTCATGAGTGAGATTAATGCCCTCATAAAAAAAGACCAAGAAAAATCCCTGGCCACACCCACCAAGTGAGGACACAGCAAGAAGATAGCAGTCTAGAAGGAAGGCCTTTACCAGACATGGAATGTGCCAGTGTCATGATCCTGGACAACCTCCAGAACTGTGAGGAATAAACTGCTGTTTATAAGCCACCCAGTCCATGGTATTTTGTTATAGCAGATAACTAAACGCACTAAGGCACCATACCATCATCAAGGATTCAATAAAATGTAAATACATCAGATATGCTGATCAGAATTCTTACTCAAAGACAAGAGAATCCATTCCAGCTAGTTTAAGCATAAAGTAATTTGGTAAAAGATACTATGTGGTTCGTAGAATCTCTGTGGGATCCAAATTACCACACTTATGCTACTTAACCCAACATAGATGCAACTAGGTAAAATGCATCTAGAAAACCCATTCTAGCCCACCATGGAACTATCCTACAGAAACCATCACTGCTCCAAATGCATGTATAATACTCGGAATTGGATACTAGAAATACCACACCAGCTGCCCTAGATACTTCTCCACAACTTTTAGAAATTTTGGCCTCTCCATGGCATATTGCCCCTTCCCTTCACTTAGTTTCACCTCCAAATGAGGAGATCTTTTGACTGGCAGATCCTAGGTCATGTGCCTACACCCCAGCTACAAAGAAGTTTATAGCAATGTTGGTTTTGGCTCTTCAGGCTCTATAATACAAGAAACCAATATCCAAGTTGGTTGGAATGAGTTTTGAGGGAACAAACTAAGAGCTTTTGATCTTTAGTAGTTACCAAGTAAACAGAGATAAAAACTGAGGAGAGCTGGGGTAGGGGCTTGACTAGTTTCGAAGGCATGGAAAGGGGTCAGAGGGCTCCAAAGATGGTAAATACTCAAGAGATAATAACAAGATCATTCTCCTAGTGGTGGTAGCCTGGGAGAGGAGGGGAGGCTGACTTGAAGAGAGGCTAAAGTGACAGCAGCCATTTCTAAACAATATATCTATTCCAGTTAATTTATATTCATTTTTACACTGGAGCTGCCCAGCTTGTCTCTCCACAAACTATTTCAAGCCATTCATAGACAAGCTTAGGCCTAACAGAAAAATGGAATAACCTAAGCAGAGATGAAACTGAGAGAAGAAAAATGCTGCATCCTGTATAGAAAATGCTTTGGAAAACAGAAACCCACACTACTATTTATAACATTCTTCATATCAGTGGCACAACCAAAAGCTAAAGTACACAATACTCAGGAGATTGTCATTCTAAAAACACACTGTACCTTAAGTGACCTTGGAGAAACAAGAAATTATATCAAATTGATAAATAGTTGATTAAAACACATTTTTGGCAAACTGGTATTTCAACACAACGGTCATTTAAAGAACTGATATGTGTCCAATTGTTCTTAGGAAATTGCTGTTAAGCCAATTAACCTAGAACTATTAGCCTAAATGTCTCCTCCTCAGACTAGTTAATCTGTAATAACCCTCTCCTACTCTACTGCAATCACATAACCATTGCATTTAATTTATAACACTTAACCTTCTCGGAAATTATTTTTATTCATTTATTAGTTTGGGGTTATACTGTCTGTCTAATCCCACCAGAAAGTAAGCTCCATAAAATGTCTTATCACACCTCTGTATCCCCACCATCTAGAACAGTTCCTGGTACATAGTTGGTGTCTAATAAAGGTTGTTCCCTAACAGTAGTAAATAATAATGCTTACCTTATAGATTTTTTAGTAAGATTAAATTTATCAGTATATGTTAAGCATTTAGAAGACTACTTGGCATATAATAGGACCTCAATAAATGCTAGCTATTATGATTTATTTTGGAACAGTGCTCATATTCTTTGGTTTTCTTCTAAAAACTTGTGCCTAACTTACTTGGATTCTAAATCTGGATTTTAGTCAGAGGACCAATGGTGGTCCCCTAGTAGTTGCACGTGGTCCACAGGCTTGTTGCTGCAACATTAATGTTTAATGAAGTATAATAATATACATTTACATCTGTTACAGATTAATAATTTACATGTGATATTTAATATGAACCAGAATTCAAATCCTTAGTGCATCTTCAAAAATGTTGCCATCTGGCCCCCAAATCCCGGGGAATATTTTGCAGTGAGAAACCAGAGTGGGAGGCCTGTGGTCCAAGGGGTTTCTCTGCTTCTCTGCCCCTCCCACCAACAGAGGTGGCCTTGAGAAACAAGCAATTAATAAAGGTTTAAGACTTCAGGAGCAGATGGAGCTGGCCCCCTAGATGCCTTTGCAAACTTATAATTAAAGACTGCTTTGTGTGTTTGTCTACTGAACGTTGCAATCCTAGAATATTGGCACTGCAAAGAACTCCCAAGATCACCTGGGTCCAGCCCTTCATTTTACAGATGAAGGAACAGAGAAATAAAGTGAATTAATCAAAGACACACAGACTGTTTAAGAAGAGCCAGTGCTAGATACAGGGCATTTCTATAATAAAATAATTTCTAGTTTTCTGGAGTTTCTTTTTGGATAGGTGTGCCTGAGTTTACAAGAGATAGAATTCATGAATTTTTTTAAAGCACTTATCCTTTGCAATCTCAGGGAATGATTGCCCCATCTCCCTTTCATGTGCTGACTTTTGTGTTTTATAAAGAGGTTTGGTTTTTTTCCCCTACTTTGGATTTTTTGTTTGTTTGGTCATAACATTATTCAAACCCAAAGGCATGTTCAGAGAAGAGGAAAGATATCTCTATCCACACAATGCTGAGTCCATCATAAGGGCTTATTAATTGTTTGTGGGCTTCAAACAAACTATATCTTTGGAGATCAGAATTTAAGAGCTTAATGAGAAATAAGGTCAAAATTATTTCCTGAAATAGGAAAACCTATGTTTCAATTATCCATTCTATTCACACATGTGAGGAAGACAAGCTATAGTAGGTAAAAGGGCTACTTGCTTCAAAGTTAGGTAGAGCTGAGTCTGAATTCCAGCTCCACGGTGAGTATCAATGGAAGTCATTGGATGTTTTGAGGAGTGACTTGTTTTTCAGACAGTTGCAACTGGCAACTGTGTAGGGAAGGAATCAGACAAACAGACATGGGAGGCAAGGAAAAGAGACCATGGCAACCTATAGGACAAAGGGTAATAAGTGATCATGTCATTCCCATTATCTAGGGTCACCAAAAATTGGCAACAATCATCGTACCAAATCAATCCTACCTGAGGAGGGTTGAAATACATACATACATACATACATACACAGGAGAAAGAGAGTGCAAAAGCAGGTTAAGGAGTGAGGGAAGAAAGGGAGAGAAGGTGGGAAGGAGGGAAGGAATGAAAGAGAAGAGGCAGGGAAGAAGAACTCTCAGGGCACCTGAGTGGCTCAGTAGCTTATGTGTCTGACTTCAGCTCAGGTCATGATCTCACAGTTTGTGAGTTCGAGTGGACCTCAGTGCTGACAGCTCAGAGCCTGGAGCCCACTTCAGATTCTGTGTCTCCCTCTCTCTCTACCCCTCCCCCACTCACACCCATCTCTCTCTCTCCATTAAAAATAAATAAACATTAAAAAAAAATTTAAAAAGGATCCTTTTTAGGATCCTTTCCTATCACCCCCAGTGTATTTTGTTCAATGGATTTTTTAAACCAGTGGTTCTCTCAGTGTGGTTATCTACTAGCAGCATAAGCATCCCTGGAAACTTGTTAGAAAGATAAATTCTTAGATCATACCCAAGGTCAACTAAATCAGAATCTCTTAGATGGGACTCAGCAATCTGTGTCCCTAACAAGCCAGCTACGTAATTCTGGTGCACACTCAAGTTTGAGAACTAATGGTGTGTGTGTGTGTGTGTGTGTGTGTGTGTGTGTGCGCACGCGCACACGCACGCCCTATAAGTACAAGGTGTACATAAAGTCCTAGCTCAGTCTGAATAGAAAATAAATCATGTCTGTGATTTATTTACATAAATAAATATAAAGCAATTATATAACATAAAGCAATTTGCAAAATAGAACAGAGGATAATTATTCAAGATTTAAATAAACTCTTAACTTGTTTTAATATCTTTATTCCATTTTCTAGGTAATAAGCCCTATGTATAATAATGGCTCTTTCCAATTGTATCCAATATGGTGGTAGACTTGTTATATATTAACATTCGATATTTTAAATCTGAATAAACCCTCTGTCTCATTTTGCAGATTGCTCACATCCTATGTAGAAACAAATTTATTACAAATTCAAACTTCACAAGAATTTTATGGACACTTTAATATATAATATAAACTTATGTGTATTTATGTATGTGTATATAATTTATGTGTACTTATATAGTTATAATTAGGTAACATGCAAGGATTTTTCAAAGTAGCTGTTCCTTATGATATATTTTGTAGAACAGATGGGTTGTGATTTTATGAGTATATGGGCCTTGGTTATAGCCAGATTAATTTATTCCATATTCCGGGGATATCTTTGATTTTTTCCTACCTTTGCTCGTATATTTTCCCCAGCCTGAAATGTCCTTCCCATTCTCTTTATAGGTTCCTGGGCCCAATGGGGGAAGGGGGTTCTCCCATACCAACAAGCAATACTCTGGACACCAGCTGGGTGTCCTACAGTTCAACTCAATTCTGACATGGTCTATCCAGAGGTGGCATCAGATACCACAGGTTAAGGGCTCAGTCCTACAAGACCTCCCCCAGATCCACCCCCACCAACCTCAGATGTCAGAACCAAGCCCAGATTATTACCTATGCTTCTGACAAACCAGCTATAGCGTGGAAGTTCCAACAGCCCCCTCCTTGAACACAGACACCAGTCACAAGCCCAGGCTGTTACTTGTACTTGTCACTGACTGGCTATAAATCAGACATTCCCAGATGCCCTCCTTGGGTTTGATTAATTTGCTAGAGTGGCTCACAGAACTCAGAAAAACATTTTACTTACTAGAGCACCAGGTTTTCTGTAAAAGGATATAACTCAGGAACAGCCAAATGGAAGAGGTGTGTATAGCAAGGTATGTGGGAAGGGACATACAGCTTTCATGCCCTCTCTGAGTGCACCACTCTCCCTGTAAGTACCTCTATGTGTTCACCAACCCAGAAGCTCTGAACCAGGTCCTTTTAGGTTTTTATGGAAGCTTCATTACATAGCTGTGAATGATTAAATCATTGGCCACTGGCAATTGATTCAACCTCTAGCCCCTCTTCCCTCCCTGGAAATCGGGGGGGGGGGGGGTGGTGGGAATGAGAGTGCCCAACCTCCTCTGCCAGAAGTCATTGAGAGGATGTAACCTGCCAACTGGCCTGAGAGCTGAAGAGAGCAATCAGAGGTTCCTCAGCCCCTCCCTTGTCCTTGAAATGGATGTGCAGTCCCCCATTCCCTCACTGTTTTCAAGGACATAGCATTGAGATAGTGATGTGGGGTGGAGAACACCTCCATGTGATATACATGGCTGAATCCATTTAAGGTCTCTTTATAAGCTTTTAAGATTCTGGTGGATAGGTGCAGAGATCTACTCATCTTACTGCCACTCATGACAATACATCTTACTGCCTCCTATGTAAGTTCCCTGCTACCTACCACTCTGGGTGGCCTGCATCTTTCTTCAGTCTCTCCCTGTCCTCCACAAACAGATGCCAGTTTCAGATTTCACCCAGGTAAGCCCCCAAGTTTATGAACTTATACCCTCCAATCACAAGATTGGTTCTCCTGGCAACCAGTCCCCTTCTGGGTCTGAAAGTCACCTCATTAACATAACAAAAGATACCTTTATCACTGTCTTGCTGTCATTAGGATATTCCAAGGGTTTTAGGAACTCTGTGCCAGAAATGGAACAAAGAGCAAATATATCTTTCTTACTATAAATCACAGTATCCACATTCCTGTCCTGTCCTGGAAAGCTTCACACGATCACCTAGGTTGAAGAATATAAAAAAATACATATTTTGACCTGCAGTAGCCACAGGGGAGCTAAACCATTGGAACACTGGGTTCTCTCTGGCTATTAGGCTGGGTGCCTGAGATTTTAGCTCGTGCACATGAAGAACCAGGAAAGAGAGAAACTTCCTTCCGATTATTGACAGAGGTCCTGGACTGCCCAGAACAGTGCCTAGATGGCCCAGAACAGTGGGACTACTGCTACTTATACACCTTAGTATGCTGGACCTTAGCCCCAAATAGCAAGCTGGGGGGCAAATGACACTCCCCCAAAATCCAGAGAAGATTGAACAGAACATGGAACATGAGCAGAAACTAACAAAACAATACAGCTGGAAGAACAAAAATATTTTAAGGAAGCCCTTGAGGAGATCATTGTCTAGCACAAATAAATAGTTTTAGAAGTAAATTATCTATAAAATAGGTATTCCCAGAAACTACTAATGATATGGAGAACAAAGGCAAAAGAAATATAGAAAAAATCTAAATTTCCATTACAGCCCATTGACAAGAATTTAAGACAGAAAGGGTGACCATCCTCCAGGAACTTAGCTGCCTCAATGTTAATACTTTGCTAGAGGCAGAAAGCCAATAGCCAGACCTCCAGGATCCTGATAGTCTCCTTTCACTTATGAAAATCCCTTTGGAAACTTCCTTTATCTCTACGCCCCCAAGATACATGTTATCAATCATCCTCTAAACATATAGCTTACTGATACACATCTGAAGGGTCTCAAGACTAAGGCTTTACTGAACAGTAGTAAATGACCTCTCAGGTCCTGGAAACCTTGCTTCCAAATTTCTTAGAGACTCATGCTATCCCTAACCTCTTCCCCCAACTTGAAAGTATATAATCAGTCACTCTTCACAATCCCAGTGCAGTCTTTCTGTCCACATGTCCTGTCCCTGTACTTTAATAAAACCACCTTTTCTTTTCACTGAAGACATCTCAAGAATTCTTTCTTGACTGTTTGCTCCTGGACCCCAACTTTTCACATCACTAGAAGGGAACGTGCAAAGAGGAAACACTGTTCTGTGGTGATGGGTTTATGGGTGATTTTTTTCTCTTTAATCAAATTTTCTTTAAAATAAATGTGATACAGAAAATGTTTTCTGTATTAGTTTGCTAGGACTTCCATAAAAATCCTCACAGGATTGGTAGTTTAATCAATAGAAATTTATTTCTCATAGTTTTGGAGGCTGGAAGTCCAAGATCACAGTGTTGGCACTGTGGTTTGGTTTCTCCTGAGGTGTCTCCTCGTGGCTTGCAAGCTTCTTGCCTTCTTGCTGTGTCCTTACTTGGCTTTTTCTGGGTGTGCATGTCCCTAACGTTTCCTTTTTATTTTATAAAAACATAAGTGTTATTGAATTAGGGCTGCACCATTATGACTGCATTTGACCTTAATTAACTCTTTAAAAGCCCTGTCTCCAAATATAGTCACTTTGGGGGTTAGGGCTTCAATATATGAATTCTGAAGAAGCACTATTCAGTCCATAACAGTTTCTAAAAGTGAAAAACTAGTTTATATTAAATAATGAAATAATTGAGCTATATAGTATAAAGTACCAGATTTCTGACAGCGAAATAGAGGGAAAGCATCAACAGAGGACTAGGACGCCTGAGTGGTAGTCTTGCCTTTGCTCTTTACTCTGTGACTGATCAAGTCATGTTTCTCATCACTGAAGAAAGGTCTTTTGCATATGAGAATTTCTCAAATTCCTTATGTTTTAAAAATTCAATATTATTTCAATAGAAATTAGTCATTAAAAACCACTGAGAAAAATTATAAAGATTAAAGTTATTATAATGGAATGGTTTGCTCCATACATTGAGATACAAAGCACAGCCCATTACTTATTCTGAATTATAGCTATCCTGCTTAACCTGAGGTTCATTCATCAGGGTACCAAGAAAGGCAATTGCAATCATTTTTCCTATTTCACTACCTTCTTCCCTCCTGAGGTTCAACAAGAATTGTGGGGTTTGTTTTGTTTTGTTTTGTTTTGTTTTGTTTTGAGAGACATAGAGAGACACAGCGTGAGCAGGGGAGGGGCAGAAAGAGAGGGAGACACAGAAAATGAAACAAGCTCCAGGCTCTGAGCTGTCAGCACAGAACCTGATGCAGGGCTCAAAACCACAAATGCGAGCTCATGACCTGAGCTGAAGTCGGACACTTACCTGACTGAGCCACCCAGGCTCCCCAAGTTTCAACAATAATTATAAGATATTTGAATGGCATCTAGAAAGTGAAAACAAGCCTCTGGCTTTCAATCCATCCTGACTGCAGTTGAGGTACTCAGTGTCCATGTTCTTGTGCTCCACCAGAAGGGTGACAGTCTATTCTTTCAGTGTTTACCAGATATCTTATTTCCAGCCCACACAACCTTCTCACTCCATCTGACCACCTCCAGGAGCTTCATGGGAGTGAGGCATAGACTCTTGCCACACTGAGAAACTGTGAGGTGTTCAAATCCTCAGTCTTGGGGAACACATTGCTCTACTTCTAAACTCAGGTAACTTTCAACTCTCTATCTTTAGACCACCCCACTGCTCCTCATCAAAAAATCAAACTCTATTTCTTAATGGAAACAAAGCCCTATGAATTCTCCCTTGGGCCCTTATAATACAAGTCTGTGGTTGGAGAAGGGCTACAAGAGGAAATTATTATCATCTTTTCATGAGTCTGCTTCTGATAGTTAATTTTATGCTTCAAATTGGCTGGGCCACAGTGCCCAGGTATTTAGTCAATATTATTCTGGACATTTCTGTGAAGGTTATTTTCAATGAGATTAACATTTAAACCAGTGGACTCTTGAGTAAAGAAGCTTATGCTGGAAACTGTGGTGGGCCTCATCCAATCAATTGAATGCCTTAACATAAAAAAGACTGACTTCCCCTCAGCAGAAAAGAATTCTGTGGGCAGAATGCCTTTTAACTCAGACTACAGCTCAACCCTCGGTTTCCTGCCTGCCGGCCTGCCCTGAAGATTTTGGACTTTTATCTCCACAATAGTAAAAGCCAATTCCTTAAAATCTGGCTCTTCCCTAGATAGGTAGGTGGGTAGATAGATAGAGTGAGCAAAGGTATCTATTTGTAACTATATAGACAGATAGATATAGACATAATCACATATATATATATATATACATATACATATATACATATATACATATACACACACACACACACACACACACACACACACACACACATATATATATATATATATGAAAGCATGCCTCAGAGATATTGCAGGTTTGGTTTCAGACCGTATCAATAAAGTATTTCAATAATCTCAATAAGGTAAGTCAATTTTTTTTTGGTTTCCCAATGCATATAAAAGTTGTGTTTACACTATACTATAGTCTATTAAATGTGCAATAGCATTGTGTCTAAAAAATGTATATACCTTAATTAAAGTATACCTTATTGCTAAAAAATGCTAACCATCATTTCAGCTTTTAGTGAATAATAATCATTGGTCATAGATCACTGTAACAGATGTAATAATAATGAAAAAGTTTGAAATACTACAAGAATTACCAAAATGTGACACAGAAGCACAAAGTAAGCAAATGCTATTGGGAAAATGGTGCCAAAAGACTTGTTCAACACAGAGTTGCCACAGTCCTAATTTGTAAAAACATAAAACAACAACAACAACAACAACAACAACAATAAAAAACACAGTATCTACAAAGCACAATGAAGCAAAGTGCAATAAAACAAGGTATGCTTCCACACACACATATATATGCACATATATAGAGACAGAGATCAATATAGAGAGATAAAGAGGTGGTAAAAATGGCCCTTTACTTCTGTGATCTTACTTTAAAATTCACATAATCCCAATCTAATCATGAGGAAAACATCAGACAAATTCCAGTTGAGGGACATTATACAAAATACCCAACAGGTATCCCTCAAAACTGCCAAGGTCATCAAAAGGAAAATTTTTAAAAAGGGTTGAGAAATTGTCACAGCTAAGACGAGCCTAAGGAGACACGACAACAAAATGTAATGTGGGATCCTGGATGAGATACTGGAACAGAAGAAGACATGAGGTAAAATGTATGGAAATAGGAATGAAGTATGGACAAACAACCTAAACTGTTGATAGTAGGAGAACCAGGGTACAGCATATGGGAACACTCTTTACTATGTTTGAAATTCTTCTGTAATCTAAAACTACTCTAAAACTAAAAGTTTATTAAAAAAAATAAATTAAAAGTTTTTATTTTTAAGAAATAATATGGCTAAAGTAAGAACAAAAATGGTAGTTTAAAGAAGACTGTGATACCCAGTCACTCTAAGACAGTGGGAATAAGGAACATCAAAAATCGACTTGGAATCTCTCTGCTGATTCCCTGATAGAATTACACACTTAATTTTGAAACTTCATTTGTTCACTGGGAATGGAAACAATGCAGATATGCTCTATTCTGGTGGTATCTGCTTTGTTGTTTTCTTTCATTTTGTTCTGTGTCTTCCTTTAATTTATGAACAGAGGTGAAGCAATCCAACTTCTCAGTTCATGGCATATTGTTATCATTGGTGCTGGATTCACCCCTTATTATGATTTATACCTGTTTGTTCACCAACACCAACTCCTTTCTCCTCCTATACACATAGGCAACCACTGTAACATGCTTTGTAAGAATTTGACAAAAGTTCAGCATCCCATACTCCAAAAAGCCTAAAAAATGATAATGCTGCCAGTGTCTTCTTTTCTAATAGTAAAAACTTTATCTGAGATTAAAATCACTTAAATAGGAGCTTTAGAGTGACTAGTGGTATTGAAAGGCTCAGTTTTATTCGAAAGCTGTGGGTTTAATAGGACATTATTAAACCATTTAATCTCTCCTGCAGAGACATTTCATGCTGTCCCTTCAGGGAACTTTCCCTGCAGGAGGTCCTGGAGTCAGCCTGTGGCCAAGTTGGTGACAGTTCAAGAAGTTCATCCTGCTCTAATTTCAACTGAGCAGTAAGAGCACTCACAGCAGGAAATTCAAATTCAAAAATATCAAGGAAAAATACACACTGCCTTTCATTTCCCAGCACCCAGGATATTAAACCCAGATGACCATGGTGAAGGCAAGGGAAAGACAAATTGCAAAAATAAGCACTGTTATTCTAAGTCACCAGGTCATTTCAAGTGACAAATATGCCGATTTTACTTCTAGGGGATTCACTATCCTCCCTAAGGGAAGAGAAACATGTCCTTAGAAGATATTCCATCAAGGGAATAGCGTTATCTAAGGAAATTGATTGGTTTTGCAAAGATTAAAATTCAGAGTTTTACATGAGTGATGTTGGTTTTGAATCCAGCTTTGTTAGGTCATTTCAGCACCTTGGTGCTAGCAGACCCTGGGGAAACCTGGGCATGGTTTCTCCCCTCTCTGGCAGCCAAAGTACACCTGTCAACCTTTGTTCTATAGTCTGCACGAGGCAGCAGATACAGAGAAGAACAGAGCTTTGGAGGGAGGGAAATGGGCTCGAATCCCGCTCTCAGCCCAAATCAGCTGCTACTCCCTGTGCGACTTCGGGGAAGGGGATCTGTTCCCTTTCTGGGCATCAGTTCCAGCAGTTCAGGATTACAGAAAACAATACTCATGGGGCACCTTCAGCAGTTTGACTCTAGTCAGACTGTCAGGCAAAAGTCAGATAGATTTTTTTTTTTAAATCTCTAGGAAGGCTGCTACTTTGGAGTCCATGTGCCACTATATACTTCATTTAGGCCAGCAGAGCAGAGCCAGTTTCTTTCCCAGGGTTGAAAGAGGTGTCTGCTTCTTCATTCAAAGTCCAGATGAAGCCGTTGGCTCGCAGTTGAGGGGTGTGTTCAATGGGAACCGTTTAAACATCAGAATTGCACTCAGCATAGCTGACGCTCCTCAAATGAGAAGCATTTGAAACAGAGGACATTTCAGAGAGTAACGGTTTCATGTGTCCATTTTGGGTTACTCTAAGCCAAATACTGATTTGTAGAAAGCTAACCAAAATTGAATCCACTATTGAAATATACACTATGCAAACTCCTTCCTTTCCCTCCTCCTTCTCTTCCTCCTCTGCCACTTTGTCTTCCTCTCCTTCTCCCATGCAAGTTTAAATGCACCTAAGTTAAATGCATGTAGGATTGTATGCTGCAATTCTGCCACACTTACCTTGCACCATGTTAGTAAACGAGATCAAGTACGTAAAGCAGGTGTTCCCATGCCTGGCGCTTCACAGATCTTCAGTAACGGCAGCTGGTGTTTAAGATGAAGGCATGGCTCTGCCAGCCCCTCACACTTAGCTCCACTCTCTCCTCACCAAAAGTGACAAATGTAATTTCAAGACCTGGGTTTGTTTTACTTTGGCTTCCTCCCAGAACTTCATTATTATAAAACCTTCCTTCCGGTTCTACAGAAAGACTGAAAATTCACACAAACTTGCTTGAAAATTCTTGGAGTTTAAGAAAGGTATTTGGAAGCAAATTAATTAATATCTAGAGTATGAGAGTTTCACCGTGAAGAGAAAAACAAGATTCGAAAGGAAGAGCAGCATATACTTAAGAAAGATCGTATGAGACAGTAAGCAGAAGACGGAATCTGGAATGATATATATCAGAGTTTTAAAAGTTTCTCTACAATTCTACTTTGGGCAGCTTGCTTAATTTCCCTGAGCCTCAGTTTCTCCAAATGTAAAATGAGAGAGAAAACCCAACAAGTGATTTATATTGGCAAGGGTCCAGAAGGAAAATAAACACGACCCTCGATACTTCAACAAAGAGACTTTAATACAGGGAATTGGTTAAACAGTTTGGGGGATTAAAGACGCAAAAAGGAAACACTGAGGGAGAGCACATGGTAATAACCACAGGGCTGGGGATAAAAGGAAAGAAGTTTTGATGTTCGGAACAGCTACTTCGGATGAGGAGCTTGCCAGCCTGAGACTTAGACCTCTAAGGGGGCACTGCCTGCCAGGAACACAGAGGAGGGACACAGAGGAGTTGGAGCTTAGTCTCTGAGGAAGGAGTCGTGTCCACTGGCACCAGGACCTCTGAGAGGTATGACTGAGGCTGCTTCTGGGATTGCTGAAAAAACCACTGGAGCCAAAGTGCCTTTTGGGGGCAACGCTGACAGTTAAGAACAGGCAAACAGCATGAAATATGTCCCTTTCCCCTCCATCCTTCCTGTGTCCCTCTCAGTCTCCCAATGTTCAGACCTTACAAGGATCCAGCTGGCAAAGGAGAACCGTAAATTGCAGAGTCCCAACAGAGCACAGACAGGTGGGTGTGGAGCCAAAAGATAATAGAGTAACTACTCACACTTTGTTTCTCACAAAACCACACAATATAGTTCACACAGGATCTAGCATTGACTCTTTAACCTTATATTCCAAACCGAATAACGAACCTTTATTAAAGAATGGAGCTTAAAAAAAAATTCATGGTCATTTACTCAAAAAAACAGTATTGCAGTTGGTAGCACAGATGTGGGTGTGAAAAGCTGTGAATTTACATTTAGGTCACCTCATTTCCTAGTTGTAGGACCATGAACAAATCATTTAAATATTACTACTTATTATTATGTATTTCTCTTCACATTGAAATTCTGGTTCTTGCCTTTTTGCCCTCCAAGTCTTCCTTTCCTTCACCCTCTTACATGTCCCAAACCGAACATCTCCAAAAGCCTGATAAAGATTTCCATTTAGATGTCTTATTTCTTCTATATCTACTTACCTAAAATTCAACCAATATTGACTGAGTTACAACGTCACAGATGGCAGATACTAAAACAAGACTAAGTTATTAAATTGAATGTTTATTCAATGCCTATATATACCAGCACCATGCTTGGTACGGAAAATGCAAAAGTAAATAAAACATAGCCAATGTCCTCAAGTGAAATTCGTGAATGTAGCATACAATTATAAAATAAGGCAGCAGGGAAGTAGTACGTACAGGTTCTCATAGGAGCCCATAAGAGGGAACACCTCATTCTGGGGTCTTTCTGGAGAAGTTGGCAGCTGACCCAAATCTTAAGATGACTAGGAAGTATCAAAGTAAAGACATAAAGGATGTGGGAAGTATTTAAAACAAACTCATCAATTATCCCCTCTCTAGTACATCTTTAATGTCTCATTGTTCAAGAGATTGTTTCCCTATTCTAAGTAATAATAATAATAAACTTTATTCAGTCACTTTCTTGACCTACCATTGCTTCAACCTTCTGAAAAGCAATGTATCTCCTCATCACCTATATCGCTTAATAATCACCATGTACTGGGGCGCCTGGGTGGCATCCGACTCTTGATTTTCGCTCAGGTCATGATTTCATGGTTGGTGGGATTGAGCCCCACGTACAGCACACAGAGCCTGCTTGGGATTCTGTCTCTTCCTCTCTCTGCCCCTCCCCTGCTTGTTCTCTCACTCTCTCTCTCTCTCTCTCAAAATAAATAAACTTAAAAAAATTAATCACCATGTACTACTCATCACCTGAGCTTAATCGAATTATGTCATACTTGCTTCGTATTTTTTTAGAGAACAAAACATTACAGATGACGTTAATGGTCCCTTTATACATTTATCCAAACACATTACCTCCTGCCTCAGGATAGTATTCACTATCCTGACTTTGCATTCATTTATCTTTCCTTTGCATGTCTTATACTATTATTATATGTGCATGCATCCATTAAAAATAGAATTTTGTAGGTTTTTAAACTTCATATAAATGATGTCTGTCATTTTGTATTTTTCATTTTGCAGGTTGCTTTTTTAAACTACTCTACTTTGTGTTTCTGAGCTCTATCCACAAAGAAGCATATGCTCTCATTCATCTGAATGCTATAAATTATCTCTAGTACTTACAAATCACTATTTAATTATTATCCTATTCATTCTAGTTACTTCTGGTGTTTTCCTATTATCAGCACACTACTATGAATGTTCCTGTATGTGTCTCCTGGTGCATGATGAGCAAGGAGAAAGTGGATTTGCTGGACTTTGGGGCAGACATGGATTGCACTATTAATGTTCAACCCAAATCTTTTCCCCCATTTATTGAGCTCCTTCCCCACTCTGGTTCTAAAAGTGAAATCTAACACCAACCACCTGAAACTAACCCTGAACCATCAAGCATTCACTACCCCCATTGCAAAATTAAAGCACATTTCGAATTGACCAAATATTGCCAAATTCCTCTCTAAATTGGTTGAACTCTCACCAGTTGAGTGACTGGTGAGTTGAGTGACTGGTGAGTTGAACTGGGAGCGGTATGTGAATTGCTAATATCTCCATTATCACCCTTAAACTTTGAGGTTAGCTAACTTTAATTTTATTTTTTCAATTTTATAACTGTGAAAAGGTGTCTCACTGTTCTATTTTATATTTCTCTAATTATTAGCGAGGTTAACCTCATTTTCTTAAGCCTGTTAGCCATTTACATTTCCTCTTCTGCAAATTGAAACATTTTCATTTTAATACACTCAAATTTATTTACTTTTCCTTTATAGTCGCGTTTTTTGTTTCTTTTTTATAAAATCTTTTCCTAACCCAGGGTCAAACAGATTTTCTCATGTTTTTTCTTCTAAATATTTGAACATTTGCTTATCACATCCTGTCTCTAGCCAAATTGTGTACGGTGTGTGGCAGGGATGTGATTTTAATTATTTTTTCCAAATACTTTTTTGCCAAATAATTTTTTGCACTAATTTTTCATGCCACTTGTGTTATATACCAAGTTTCCATATATGCACGGACCTTTTCTGTGGTATTGGTCCATTTATCTATCCCTTAACAAATGCCACATGTCTTAATTAGTATGGTTTTTAAAATTAAGAATTTCTTACTATCTGTAAGGCAATTTACCATCTTTTTCTTTTAAAAAAAAATGTTTATTTTGAGAGAGTGTGCATGTATGCACACATACGCACACAAGTGGTGGAGGCGCTGAGAGGGAGAGAGAATCCCAAACAGACTCCACACTCAGCACAGAGCCCAATGCAGGGCTGATTCCATGACCATAAAGTCACAACCTGAGCCCATATCAAGAGTCTGATGCTTAATGGACTAAGCCCCACCCAGGCAGCCGTACCATCTTTTTTCTAAAATTGTAACTACTCTGTCCCTTTCTCCTTCCATATTATTTTTAAGATGAGTTTGTCAAATTCCATGAAAAATCAGGATTTCAATTAAAATTTCATAGAATCTTTACCTTGGAAGATTAATATAGTCATTATATCTTTTTATCCATAAACATAGTATATCTCTCAACTTCTTCACATCCATTTTGTGACCTTCAAAAATATTTTGTGGGGCACCTGGGTGGGGCTTAAGTCGGTTAAGCATCTGACTTCAGCTCAGGTCATGATCTCGAGATTTGTAAGTGAAGCATCGAGACTGCTTCAGATTCTGTGTCTCACTCTCTCTCTCCCCATCCACTACTTGTGCTCTGTCTCTCTCTCCCAAAAAATAAATAAACATTATATATATATAAATACATAAATATATAAATATATAAATACATAAATACATAAATTACAATATATATTACTATATATATAGTAATTTTCATATATATATACATATATATATACACACATATGTGTGTATATATATATATATATATATAGTAATTTTCTCCATAATTGTGTTAAATATATCCCTTGGTACCTTATGATGTGCTATGTTATTATATATTCCACTCTGTTAGTTCTGGTGTTTAACATGGCTATTAATGTTTTCACACTGATCTCACATCTATTAAGTTTACTGAACTCTATTATTTCTGGTAGTTTATAGAGTCTATTAAATTTTTCTATTGAAACAATCACATGGTTAAAAATATTTGTCCTACTCTTTTCAAACTCTAATCTAGCTCTATCTTTGATTTATTGCACTAGATACAGTTTCTAATATAATGATAATATAAATGACTCAATTTGCCATCTTTAGTTCTTCCTGGCATTAGTAAGAATGCTTATAAAGTAATACATTAAGTATTATGTTCACTATGAAGTTTTAATAAAAAATAACCAATTTAAGAAAGTTTCCCTTCATTTCCATTTTGCTGATAGTTTTTAAAATAAATAATATTTATATATTTAAATAACATACAATATTTCACATAAACTGTGGCTGACTATTGAATTTTATCAGTTTTTTTCCTCTATCTGTTGAGTTGACCGTATGGTCATATAATAGGCCTTTTTAATCTGTTAATATGATGAATTACATGATTAGGTCTTCTCATATAGAGCCATCCTTACATTGTTGAAATAACTCCTATGTGACATTTATATACCTGAGAGGATGTATGTAGACCACACATAAGCTGACTTCAATTTCTTTATATTTTATTTAGAGATTCTGCATCTCTATCCCTAAGTGAAACTGATCTATAATTTTATTATCCTTTTTTGATGTAGTTTAAATATCAAGATTATAATATTGTCACAAAATAAACTGAGTAGCTTTCCTTCTATTTTAATTCTTTGAAACAGTTTTATAAGATGAAGATATGTTCCTCAAAGGACTGGTAAAACTTACTTGTTAAAATTATCTGTGCAGAGAAGACAGATGACTTTAATGTTTAGGTGGGCTGAGGTTAATAGGTAGAAAGAAGGAGAATTTTCATTATTATCACAACTTCTTTGATGATTATTCTTTTATTTATGTTCTCTACATCTTCCTGACTCAAATTGGTATCTTAAATGTAGTTTTCTAGAAAACTGTTTATCTCTGTGTTGAAACCAATTTTTTGTAGCATAAATATGTTTACAGTATTCTTTCGGATGTTGTTACATCCCTACTAGATACAAGTTACATATTTTTTTTTACTCTTTTGTACCTTTTTGTTCTTATCAGTTTCTAATCAAAAATAATATTTAGATTTTCTTGGTTCTTTGTATAGTTCCTTTATTTTCTGTTAAAAAACCTTTTTTGGCTTTTTATTATTCTCTTTTTCCTACAATCCTTCCTCAGTGTTTGTTTTTTGTGTTTTGTTTTGTTTTGTTTTGTGTGTGTGTTTTTGCTTCTTGAACCAAATACTTAATTTATGTTTAACCATTTATGTGTTAAGAAATGCACTTGAGGTATTATTGATGCATTCTTCCAATATTTTGTAATTTTCATTGTATTTTACTCTTTAATTCATTAATTATTTTTAGTATAATTTCACTTTTGAAACATATTGGGGCTTTTAAAATATTTTCTTATTGATTTGTAATTTAATTGCCTTTTGGTTAGAGAATATGGAATTTACTGGTTCTTTGAAATTGATTGATATTTCTGTGTCTGAATGTGAAGTAAATATTTCACATGTACTTTAAAGACATATAATATTGCCTATTTGTTCAACTCAGAGTTCTATGTTATCTGTTAGAGTTAGCTTCTTAATTGTGTTGCTTAAATATTCTCTATTATTACTAATATCCCTTAAGCTTGTTCTGTAAGTATTAGACAAGGGTTAAATCTCCCACTAAAATTGTTGATTTCACCATCTTTCCTTATATTTTGTTCCATTTTTACTTTATCTTTTCCAAGGATATGCCCTTAGTTGCAAATGGATTTTGACTGTTAAATCTTCTCAGAGGATTATTCTTTACATAATTGTCCTCTTTTTTATTAATACTTTAATTCTACTTTGTATGATATTAATATTGCTATAGTAATTAGTTTATTTTCCCATCTCTTTGTTTTTAACCTCTCCACGTAATTTTGTTTTTGTGGTGAGCTTCAGCAGCAGCATATGGCTGGGTTTTGTTTTTATATCCTAAAAATCTCTTATCTTGTAAAGACTTAATCTACTTATGCATATTGTTAATACCTGACATATTTTGAATTATTTCTACATCTTATGTTGTGTTTGGAGTTTACCAACATTTTCTTTTCTTCTTTATCTTTTTTCCTTTTCTTCTCTGCATTAGGTAATGGTTTGTACATGCCTTTTTCTTATCCACCTGTAGATTTTACCATGGTTTTAGTTAATGTTTTAGCATACAAAATTAGCTACACATTATCCTAATAATCTAAAGATTACAGTATTTTATCTCCCTCTTAGACACAAGGATTTTTGCACTCTTTATCTATCAAATGTCCCCTCCTTAGTTTTATCTTTAAGGAAAACATGACATTGAGGTTATTTGTTTCTTTTATGTCAACTCTTAATGAAATTTTCCAACACAATGTATAAAATTTCAGTGCCTTCTATCATATCTTGTAACCCAGGGTTTACCTCTGTACTCACTTTTCTACACTCTGTATCTTCAATGATTCTTACATTGATAATATTTGTGTAGTAAACTTTTGTACTTTTATATATCTAAAAATATATTTATTTATCTTCAATCTTGAATAATAATTCACCTACGTTATTATTCTTGGTTGACATTTTACAATGGTACTTAAGAATCTATCAGCCTCTGTTTTTGCTGATTCAAAAGTCAATTAATAAATCTAACTACTGTTTCTTTGCGAGTAGTCTGCCTTTCCTCTGTAATGGCTTTAAAGTCTCCCTTTCTCTCTGATATTTTGCACCTTCCCTACAATGAGAAAACAGTGTTGAACACAGAGTGAATTCTTCACTACTATCTTTTTTTTTTAATTTTTTTTATGTTTATTTATTTCTGAGACAGAGAGAGACAGAGCATGAGTGGGGGAGGGGCAGAGAGAGAGGGAGACACAGAATCCCAAGCAGGCTCCTTTGACGCGGGCTCAAACTCACAAACAGTGAGATCATTACCTGAGCCAAAGTCGGTTGCTCAACCGACTGAGCCACCCAGGCGCCCCCTTCACTACTATCTTTAATGCACAAATTCTCACTCTGTGTCCAGTCAGTCTAGAGTTGACTTTGTTAGAAGGTAAGACTTCTCCCTCACTCCCCATGTATGTATATAAAGGGATGTCCCTAGCAAGTGTCTTTCCTTATTCTTGCTCCACCTCTTACACACTCCTTCCACCTGAGACATTAGGTTGGATTGAGCAAATCCATTATAAAGGCTGTACGCCGTGGATGCTCAGTAGGTTGGGCATCCAACTTCAGCTCACGTCATGATCTCATAGTTCATGGGTTCAAGCCCCGCATTGGGTTCTGTGCTGACAGCACAGAGCCTGGAGCCTACTTCAGATTCTGTCTCTGTCTCTCTCTCTCTCTGCCCCTCCCTGCTCATGCTCTGTCTCTCTCTCTCTCTCAAAAATAAACATTAAAAAAAACATGAGTTTTGCCAGCTTTTAAACTTTTGAAATGGAAATCATATGGTATAGTTTTGTGTGTATGTTGTATTGTTTGACTTAATACTTGTCTGCAATACTTTAATTTTTTTATTTTTTTTAAATCCAAGTTAGTTAACATATAGTGTAATATTGGTTTCAGGAGTATGTAATATTTCCATTTTTAATAGAAAGTATCTGGTTTGTTTGCTTTGTTGCCTTAAACACACACAAAAGTCTTTGTCAGACTGGGTCCTAAAGTAATTTCATCTGGAGTGAATTCATGTTCTGATTTTTTTTATTATTTTGTGCATTATCCTTTTCAGCATTAATTTTTTCATGTGTTTTAAATTCTGTCTGCAAGTTTGTATGAAGTAGATACTTTCTAAAAATGTGTTTTAATGCTACTGTTGTGTGTGACTTGTTTTAGTGTTTCACACTCACACCCTCCTTGTGTAAAAGTTTTGTAATTATCTCTACCCATTAGCCTGGTGTCCAAATCCAAATCCAGGCCTGCACTCTCACAGTAGGACCGTCACAGATCCAGGCACAAAGCCAGGGGGCGCTGAAACCCAGTTCCTAGTCATGGGGCTGTGCTTCTGTCCCTTCTGAATCTCTGTTCCCACCTCCACTCCTAAACTCCTCTTCACTCCACAACCTACAGCTTTTTAAAGCCAATCGACAATTGTATATCATGAGGCATTTTTTTTTTCACTACAGTCTCTTTTCGCAAGTGGTAGAAACTGTGCAGCCTTAATCAATGACGTGGCTATGCTCCCCACCTCATGAGGAGCACATTTGCAGAAACCAAGCTCCCAGATCCACTCCCTGCTTCAAAACAGAAAGCCCAGAAGGTCTGTACTGCAGCTGTCACCAACACTGTGTTTTTATTTGCCTTGAATTTAGAACCTTTCACTAAGTCTTTTATTATCCTTTTTACTTGTTAAAATCTATTATTATGTGTTTGGAACAAAAAAGATATTTACACAGAACAAATACACTGCCCCATCTTGAGCACATGTCTCAACTCTTTTCTTAAGCCCTTACCAGCTAACTTATGGAAACAATGCTCTCCAAAAAGGGTTCTCTTAACTGATCATCTAGCTGCTTCAGCTAAGAGGTAGTGGCTTTCCCTCAAACCTTACTCTTGTCCATCTTCTGGACACATTTCATATTGATCATATCCTTGGGCTAAAAAGCTCTCACCTCCTTTGTTGTCCATTACCTTGTATCTTCCTCATCATCTTCCTCTGTAACTGTTCCTTCTCTAGTTCATCCTCTCTCTGAACTCTCACTCCCTTAATGTGTGAATTAACCCATATAAACCCCTGGCTTTGTCTTTCTCTCCCTCTTCTCTACACTCTTTCCTTGAGTGACCTGTACTTCTATCATTTTTACTCCCAAGTCTCTGCTTATACTGCTGGCACTTCTTCCTAGTTCCACCCCACATTTTCCATTGTTTTTTGGACATCTCCAGCTTGATAAACTGCTGGCTTCTTATGCATACTCATCCCAACTCCCACTGTAACCTCCACCAGATCTGCTCTTCCTCCTCAGTGTCACCACATTCCCAGGTACTTGGATAAAAACTGCTGAGGTAACTTCTACATCTTTCTCCCTCTTGTTCTCCACAATTAGCCAGTCATGAAATCCCACAGGTTAAACCCATATCCCTTCTCATGGTTATTCTAGACACTTCTCTAGTTAGAGCTCTAATTACCTCTTACCTGAACCATGTACTAGTCCCCACCTTATTTCATTGACTCTAGTCTCTTTGTTCCCCAGTGCACCTCACATTCAGCCTTGACAGTCATCTTCCAATGGCACAGTCTGATCATGTCACTTCCTTGCTTGAAAACTGCCAGTGCCTCCACAGGTCCTACAGAGTAGCACACGACACATTTTGGCTGCCTTTCAAAAGATTCAGTGATTTGGCGGAAATTTCTCCTTTATGTATCCTTCTAACTATGCTTCCAACCAGTTATCCTGCTAAGCATGACCTATGATACAGCCACACCTAAAACTTCTCCATGTCCCCTTTATAAAATCCCTTCATTTTCTCACATTATCCTTCTAACTGGAATTTCTTTCTCTCCCATACCTGTCAGTTCAAACCTTTACTCTTTTTCATACCTTAGATGAAAAGTTACTTCCTCCAATACTTTTTATTCCATCAGCCAAAATTAGTCACCCCTACCCTGAAACTCCTCTAGCATTCTATCTCCACTTCTATTAAGCCACCTATCCCTGTCCATCATCTAGTATACATATAAACATGCTGCATAACTGCTGTGAGACTATAATTCCCTGAGGACAGAGCCTATTTTACTAATCTTGGAGTCTTTCACAAAACCTGAGACAATCACTGACTCGGTATAGGCATTTAACAAATATTTCCCAGCTGAGTTAATGCATTAAAGACATGGCAGAAGAGATACATGCCTTGAATTGGAGACTGAATGAGTTAAAAATTCTTCTCCTCCCAGATTCAATAATCCTCTGCTTCTCAAAGCTAAAGACAAAATATATTACCATAGAAATTTGTGGAATTGTAATTAATAGTAGACAAAATTAATAGCATAACCAGCAATATTTTGGGAATATTTAGGCACAGTTTATATCTAATCCTGTGTGACCAATAGCCTTCCATAATCTCAAGACTCTTCAAGAAAGACTTGAAACTGAAAACCTCAACTTATCTCTGCATCCAGCCACACTGTATGCAGCTCGGTGAAGTGAAGATCTCACTTGGCATCCGTAGCTCAGACTTCACACTCTGACAAGCGTGTATCAAACTCTTTGTATATCAGCACTGAGAGGGGCACTCTGGCCCAATATGAGGCATATTCTTTAGTGGTAAGACTAGAATATTTGATGCTAGGCTGAAATGTTTACATTTTTATCTTACAGGCCTCAGTAAAGGAAAGTTTTTCAGAGGTGAAGTCAGCATATAAAATTTTAAACTTTAGTAGAAAATTTGGTCTAGTATCATAGAAGGGTAGAATGATGAGTAACACTCCCTCATATTCTAACATGTCATAGAGCCAGATCAGTAATTCTAAGCCCCCCAACTCAATTTACAGTTAATATCTTGGCACTGTTTTCAGAGCCTAACTACACATATTCAGGAAAAAATCTGAGCAAAAATTGTAAATTTGCCTCCAGGCATGTAAATGTTATTGCATAATTAACTGAGACATGGATTAATGTGACTAAATTCACAAAAACAATCCCAATTAGGGAGCTGTATCTTGAGAGGTTTTTTTTTTAACCCAAGCACCCACAGAATTTACTGTTTTGACTGTTTTGATTTCTAAGGTTTCCTCTCCAGCAAAGGCTCAAGATTTCAAAAAAAACTATGGGCTTGAATGAAGGAGCTTGAGGCACTTGAAAGGATGCTTAAGGAGCACATTGCCAAGCTTTCTGCCAAGCTTTCTGCCAACTCTGAGGAACATTTGTAACTGTGTTCCCGGTGGGATGCTTACCTATCCCTGGGGAAGATGTTTTCTCTGTAAAATCTCTGATCATTCTGATGGCATCTAAAGTAAAACTAAATGCACACATTCAGAAATCACTATATCCTTATGGGGTGTCATAAAGGTAATATACAATTTCTCTTACCACCAGTATCAGCTCTTCAACCTCCCAGGCCTAAATAAATTCCTATTACACTAAAATGAGAGGCATTTCAATTCTTGATTATGTTTTGCCTTTGTACTATCTATATATGAATCCTACATAACATTCTACATCTTCTATTTCTCCCCCATAGACTGGTTTTAAGTGCCATTAAGTTATATTTAGCAAAAGACAAACATATCTACTTAGTTACTCACATCACACATAACATCTAAGCAAGTGCTCTGAGGCATTATTTTTCATTTTCTCATCAATTCGGTAGTTATCCCAGACAGATCGTGTCAGTGCCTACTGAATCTTTTCTTCTAGACCTGTGCTCTTGGTGTGCACTCTGGGAAAATAAAAACCTTCTGAACTATTCACACAATGGTACCAGGAAACTTCTCTAAGAAAAGTCTATGAACAGATGATGGATGGCACAGAATCTATGAAGAGCCATTGCACATCACAACCTATAAGAATAAAAAGCCTCCTTTTGTGCTTCTCTCTTACACTATTCCAAATACCAAGTCTCTTACTGTAATTCTTAAATTCGAAAATAGTAATAATAATAACTCAATAATAATTCCTAAACTCAAAAAACTTAAATTCAAAAATAATTTTAGTTCAAGGACAGTTCTTAAAAATCCAAATATTTTCTTTTGGGTGTTTTTTTTTTTTAGTGTTTATTCATTTATTTTAAGAGAGAGAGGGTACGTGCATCCTTGTGTGGGGTGGAGGGACAAAGAGACAAAGATAGAATCCCAACAGGTTCCCCGCTATAAGCACAGAGCCCAACATGAGGCTTGATCTCACGAACCATGAGATCATGACCTGAGCTGAAATCAAAAGTCAAATTTCTAACTGACTGAGCCACCCCAGCACTCTACTTTTTGCCTTGTTTCTAAAGTAATTGATGGCTAATGAGTTTTATCTCTATTAATACTACTATTACTGCTAATAGGAGTATTCATTTTCATTAGATGTTATTGAAACAAACTCAGTTCAAGTTCTCATAAGCAAACCAAAAGGGAATTTACTGGCTTCTATGGCTAAGAGGAATATTTTTTAGTAACTCACAATGTTAAAGAAAGAGCTATAAAAATGAAGGCCTCACTGACTCAGTGCTGCCAGGACTCTCTTGGTCACTTTTATCCCCACTTGCCTCTGTGTTTCGGCCTCATTCTCTCCCACAACTGGATTTCTATCAAGTGACTAAGAAATATGGTCATTGGCATCTCTATGCCTATGCAGAGCAGTTGGGCAAGACAAGTAAGGAAGGATAGACTAATTTCCCTAGGATCCAATACTGATCCCTAGAAAGAACCTAATTAGGCCTACCTAGTTCAAATACCAACCCCTTAGATGGAAAACTATGAGCAGTCAGACCTGAGTCAAGGGGGAAGGTAAGTTACAGAGTGTAAAGAGAAGGCGCACAGGAAAGGCTGAAGAACAGTGGCTTCTAAAGCCCATTAAAAATAATAATAATTGGTATCTGTGTAACTTAAAGGTCATACAAGGAGGCCCACAAATAAACAAATGTGTTTTGATAGGCTTTTAAAAGTGAAATTAGTATTAGGGCACCTGGGTGGCTCAGTCGGTTAACAGTCTGATTTCAGCTCAGGTCATGATCTCATGGTTTGTGAGTTCGAGCCCTGCCTCAGGCTCTCTGTTGTCAGCACGGAGCCTACTTCAGATCCTCTGCCTGGACCCTCTCTATCCCTCCCCTGCTTGTGCACTCTCTCTCAAAAATAAATTAAAAAAATTTTTTTAAGTGAAATCAGTATCAACCTTTTTAAAATCCTGAGATTCCTCTCCAAAAATCTTTATTTCCAGGTTTTCTTCAAAAAACAAAAGATCTGGTCACATACCACAAATGTTAACAAATATAGTTAAGTTGAGGATGCCCCTTCCCATTCACAATGGCCTATTTCATTCATTTATGTCACTCACACCTGGTCCTGCAGGCACTTGAGAGTATGACTTGACTAGTGCAGCCCTTCAAAATTATGAGCATTATTTCTTTCCAGCTTCTTGGCAATACTTTGCCATTGGCATTATCTTACCCCAAGGAAGCTGAACTCAGAGTTTTCATGACATGCTCAAGGTCACAAGGCTAATAAGTGGAGGAGCTGAGACTTATAATGCACATCTCAAATTTAGGGTTTTAAAGGAGCATCTTTCAACCTTACTATTTTTTTTTTAATTTAAATTCAAGTCAGTTAATATACAGTGTAGACTTAGCTTCAGAGTAGAACCCAATGATTCATCTCTTACATGACACCCAGTGATCATCCCAAGTGCTCTCCTTAATGCCCATCACCCATTTGGCCCATCCCCCCTCCCCTCCAGCAACCTTCAGTTTGTTCTCTGTATTTAAGAGTGTCTTATGGTTTGCCTCCCTTTCTCTTTTTATCTTATTTTTACTTCCCTTCCCTTATGTTCATATGTTGTTTTTCTCAAGTTCCACATAAGAGTGAAAGCATATATTGGTCTTTCTCTGACTTATTTCACTTAGCATAATACCCTCTAGTTCCATCCACATTGTTGCAAATGGCAAGATTCCATTCTTCTTCATAGCCAAGTAGTATTCTAGTGTGTGCGTGTGTGTGTGTGTGTGTGTGTGTGTGTGTGTGTGTGTGTGTGTGTGATAATCTTCTTTATCCATTCACCAGTTGATGGACATCTGGGCTCTTTCCATAATTTGGCTATTGTTGATAGTGCTGCTATTAACATTAGGGTGCATGTGCCCCTTCAAATCAACATTTTTGTATCATTTAGATAAATGCCTAGTACTGCAACTTCTGGGTCATAACATAGTTCATTTTTAATTTTTTGACAAAAGCATACTGTTTTCCAGAGTGGCTGCACCAGTCTGCATTCCCACCACAAGTGCAAAAGAGTTCCCTTTTCTCTGCATCCTCACCAACATCTGTTATTTCCTGAGTTGTTAATTTTAGTCATTCTGACAGGTGTGAGGTGGTATCTCATTGTGATTTTGAACAACAAAGCAGGAAAGAGTAGCCGATGGAAAAAAAGACACTCTTCAGGAAATGGTGCTGGGAAAACTGGACAGCGAATGCAGAAGAATGAAACTGGACCACTTTCTTACACATACACAAAAATAAATCCAACCTTAGTTTTAAGCAGTGAAATGCTTCCTATCAGAGGAAACCTTGAGTGGATCACTCATGTGTCAATTAATGGAAGCTGAGCTCTGCAGATGAAGAAAGAGTGCAGGGCTGGCAATTCAGACTGGAGTCCCACCAAGCCTGGGAGTTGTCTACTTCACTTTTTGACTCCATCACCATCCCTACTCTCACCCCACCCCACACTGGCTCCTAAGGCACTTTTACAGAGCACAGTGAAAGACCTCCTTGAATAATGTAATTGAAGCAAGAGGTATAAGGTATTCTCTAGTACTCTGAGAAGTCTTCAGAGGGGTGAGAGAAATACATTTATAATATACTATAGAACATAATGTAACTTGTAATATATAATTATAGAAGATTTCATTGTACTATATATTTTAATATTTATATATATAATTTCAAAGGATGTTTACAATGTAAAATAATATACCTGCATAGCTATATAAATACTATCCTATGAAAAGAGCTTCCAAAATTTTTGTAATCAAATAACTCAGGTGAGAGAGGATATATCAGTCAGGGCTCATTCAGAAAAAGAGAATCCACTCTACTACTTTGGTACGAAGCACTCACTATAGAGTTTAGGAGATTATACAGCCATTGGAAGATCTGAGGGAACAGAAGTAAGAGGAGATGCCTGTGAAATCAGGGAAGTGCTGCCCAGGAGCAGCTTGGACAGCAGCTTGAGCTCAGCCTGAAACAACCAAGTGTTTAGGGTAAAAACCTCCCTAGAAAGCAACTCTGGGTTTGCATCCAGACAACACTGGCTTCTCCCAGTCTTCTGCCTTGCAAGTCCTATGCAAATTCCTCTTATTAGCGAATTTGAGGCTGCAGCAATATAGGGATGGGAACAATATAGGGGTGGGAACAATATAGGGGTGGGAACAATATAGGGATGGATAGCTCCTGACTTCTCTTCTGCAAATGCAGAGAAAACCTTAGAGAGGGGCTGCAGGCATGCAAAGTTGATGACAAACAATTCAAACAGGGGCACTCTAAGAACAAATAAATTTGGGCAAAGAAAAAAAATATATTCCTCATCTAGATGGGTATCGACTGAAGGGTGTCTGTTCAAACACATCTGAGGCCTCTGCCCTCAGTCTGTGCAGTGCCTTCTGGTTCTCTCCCTTGTTGAGATGAAGGACTGTAGGTGGAGGTTAAGAAGGAGGGAACTTTTGGCAAGTATGTACTAAAGGAAGCACAAAGTCTTCAAAAAACAGATGTATCAGAATGAAGGTTGGAGTCACATATCATAGCAAAGGATGCTATTTTCCTACCCTCACAAGTCTCTTTTTTTTTAAATTTTTTTTAATGTTTATTTTTGAAGGAGAGAGAGACAGAGCGTGAGCAGGGGAGGGGCAGAGAGAGAGGGAGACGCAGAATCTGAGGCAGGCTCCAGGCTCTGAGCCATCAGCACAGAGCCTGATGCAGGGCTCGAACCCACAAACTGAAATCATGACCTGAGCCAAAGTCGGACGCTTAACCCACTGAGCCACCCAGGCACCCCCACAAGTCTCTTCTAATTAAAAAAAAAATTATTTTTTTAGTCAGGCACAAAGCTTCTTAGAATAAAAGTCTCCATTCTCAACCCCTTTGTAGCCCTATGACTAAATGTCAATGATAATAAGCAGATGCATTACATAGAACTCTGAGAAATAATGCATTCTTTTTCACTTCTTCCTTCCTACTGCCTGAAATGGCGATGTGACGGTAGGAGCTCCAACAGCTATTGTGCACGAGATGATTCTGAAAATGGAAGCAACAGGGTCAGGGCTGGCACAGGAAACAAGTACAAGTCTTAGTCCCTGATAAAACTGTACAAGTCACCTGCAGGCTTCTTTTACATGAGAGAAATAACCTTCTATCTTATTGAAGCCACTACTGAGAAAAGTGTCCTTGTTATTAACAGCCAAATGCAATTCCTATTTGATAGATGATTGAAGTTATCAGATGATACTTGCTTGGAGTGCAAGACAGGCCCCAAAATGCAAACATCTTCAGGGGATAGGTAGGTAACTGGAATAAATAAATGACATAAGAAAAGGAGGGGCACTGGGAAGACCATCGTGATCAGAAAACAGACAATGCTAACTGGCTTAACACAGAATGTTGAAGATCAATTACTAAATATCTAATATCTCTATTAATTATTAATTATTAAATATCATACTCTCATCCTCAATAGACTGGTTTTTCTAGGTCACAAAAATGATCATGTCCCTTCCCTGCTCAAAGTCATCTCCATTGGCTTAGGATAAAATTCAAACTTCTTAACCATGGCCTATAAAGCCAGTAACCTCTTGAACTTGCCTATCTCTCCAGCCTTGTCTCTGCCTTCTTTCTCCATCATCTTTGCACTTCAGCCACATGCAGGTGTCTAGGCCCATCCTGATCAATCTGGAATGCCCTCCCTATCTCCTGTTGTCCACTTTGCCTTACCAGTACAAGTCATTACTTTCCCAGAGGAATCTCAAATCACAGCCACCTGTGTGAAGTCTTCTCTGAATACTATGAATGTTCTAAGAATGAAGATGCTGCTTTCAGGTTCAGGAATTAGAAAAATAATAGTTGTAGAGGTGCCATTTTAGGTGTGGCTTAAGCAAACTTTTGAAAGGCTAAGGCACAGGGAATAAAAAGTATATATGAGAAACAGAAACTTCATGAGCAAAGGTCCGGAAGTGAGAAACATGCTGTTTGTTTAAGCAACAGCAAATGGTACAGCTTGGTTATAACACTGGTACACACATAGGACAATCTTGCTAGAGAGAGCCCAAAATGCTTCATAAATGATGTGCAGTTAAAACATTTCATAAGAATCTTATGCGTGAAGAGCCTTATGCTAGATTCAGTAATTGTACAGTCAAAGACATAGTCTCCACCCTTAAGGAATTCAAGTTTACTAGGAGAAACAGACATGTAATAGGTCATCTCAATATGTTTTGGATAAATATTATGATGTATATATATGCATGGTGGGCTCTAGGAGTTCATGACAGGGATTACACTCTCATTTACTAAATGTCTAATACACTATGCACTTTATACACATTATTTTACTTAAGACTCATAGCAGCCCTCGAAAGTAGGTATTTTTATCTTCAAATTAAATAATGAGAAAACTGTGATTCAGAGAATTTAAGTAACGCTGTCCAAGGTCACACATATATTAGTAGCATTCTTTCCACTACATCATGCTAAAGGGAGTTTACTTAACTTGGTGGACAATGAGGTGTCATTGAAGGGTTTTGAGCAAAGAAATGACATACTCAGAGCAATGCCTTAAGAGGATTAATGTGGTAGTGATGTAAAAAAATAAAGCACAACAGAGAGACCAATTAGAAAGCTATGGCAAGTCCAGGCTTGAAATGATGATCTTCAGAACTGGCTGTTAAAAATAAAAAAGGTATAATTATGCTTGTGTGTGGCAGCCATTAGTGCTGTCCACCATATACTTTCACCAAATATTCTGTTCCTCCCGCTTCTGGGCATTTGATAATATTGTGCTTCTTTGTCCCCTTAGAGTCAGGTGCAGTCATGTGACATGCTTTGGCCAATGGAAGGTGAGTTGAAATTACAGGCTTCACCACACTGTCTGTTTTCCCTTATATCACAGCAATGACAAATGATCCAGAGGGCACTGGCCCATTAGCCTGGAACCTGGAGTAAGAATGATGTAGAACAGAACCCCCTCTGGCCCACCACGGACAAGAAGCATTGGTGAGAAGTAAAATTTGTTTATTTTAAGTCACTAGGACTTGGGGCTTGCTTGTTACTGCAACATAATTCAGCTTACTCTAACTGATACCATATCTTTTCCTGAGACTTACTCATTTCTAGCACTGCTTCTCAAACTTTAATATGCACTCTAATAGCTGGAGATAGTGTAAAAGTGTAGATTCCTGTTCAGAAGATCTGAAGCCCAAGATACTGTATTTCTAACAATTTCCCATTCCCAGATGATATGGATGATGCTGGTTCATATTACAGTATTGCAAGAATCTAAAACTGAACTGCCTAAGATGATAGCAAATACCAAATGACTACTTCAATTTAAATTAACTAAAATTAAATATTCAGTTTCATAGCCAACCCAGCCATATGTCAAGTGCTCAAAAGCCACATGAGGCCAGTGGGCTACTGTATTTAACAGCAGAGAACTGTGTAAACACTTACACTATCATAAAAAGTTTTATCAGACAGTGCTGTTCTAGAGCAATATCCAGAAACACAGTGACAATTAGCCCTGGCATCCTGGGGGACGGGGATGGTCATCAGGCAAGCAAAGTTGCTGGTATCAAACAGTCATCCAATGGAAAGCAGCGTGGTTTGAGTCCCAGGACATGAAGCTGAGACGGAAACAAAATGTGACATTCGATCTGAGTACAGAATAAATCCCTGCCTTGCTTAATCATTTTATTTCCCCTGTGGATCATTTTAAGAGATCCCATTTCAGGGAAGGCAGTTCCATGGAGCCTCTTCTTTCTTTGCCCTGATCTTGTCTGTCCAATTTGGCTAATCTATTTACTTCCCCCAGAAAACATACGACACCAAGTATAACACTTGTTTTTGATCTCCTTTCCCCAAGAAATCAATAGCACTCAAAGAGAGCATGCCTGTAAGTGCTGCCAAAAGAGCTATAGAATTACACAGTACAGTAGGCATGTGGCTATGATTGGATGCTAGCTGCCGCCTGCTGCCAGTGATGTTCTACACACTGGTGCCCACTCACCTCTCTCCCCACTCTTTCCCTTCACCAGTAATTCAGACAACAGGAAAAACCTCCTGGTTCATCTCATCCCCTCTTTCTTGTTTCCATTGGCCCTGAAAATAGCAGACCTCCTGTTTTGGACTAGACTTTGGCAGGGGTTATTCATATGAGATCCATGGGCACAGTGTAATTGTATGTAAAAACTTGGTGTATGTTGCATGGTTCCCAATACCCACCCCCAAGCCAGACTAACAGGGAAGTGGGGACAGACTGTAGCTGGCTCCATCCAGATTCTGGTGGCCCAGTGCATCCAGGGAGGAGCAAAAAGAACCTAAAAGGAATAAAAGCATTGGCATAGACATAGAGAAGAAAAGACATGAGTGAGATACTGCTTGTGAGAGATAGGTTGTAAATGACCTGCTAGAAAAACCACTGAAGACCAGAAGGAATCGAGGAAAATGTCATCTAGGATACCAATTTAGACCATATTCCCCATTAAACAGTAACTCACTTTTCACCCTTCCCCATATTACCAAGACCTGAGTCACATTGCCAGGGAATAATCTTGGATTGATTAAAATCACCTCACCTAGCAGCAATGAGGATACAATAAACTTCATGTTAAAGTTGTCATCTACTATACCCAAGTTGGTAGACAGTGTAATTTCATAGAGTCTACAGACTTTAGCAGATTCTCAAGGGACCTATTGGACCAAAGGTCCACACTGCTGTCTGAAGATTTCTGACAAAGGATATGATGCATCTGAAGTACTAGCAGAATTGGCCGTGTCCTTTCAAGGGCCTCTATCTTCTACCTTCCTGCCTCCCATTGTTAATAATGCCATGTTCGGGGGTGCCTGGCTGGCTCAGTCAGTGGAGTATGTGACTCTTGATCTCAGGGTTGTGGGTTTGAGCCCCACATTGGGTGCAGAGATTACTTAAAAATAAAATCTTGGGAAAAAATAATAATGCCACGTTCAGGACTTGCAGAAACATAGTACCTTAGTCCTTCTCTGACAATTTCGTGCCAATATTTCTTTCTTTTTTTTTTTTCAACGTTTTTTATTTATTTTTGGGACAGAGAGAGACAGAGCATGAACGGGGGAGGGGCAGAGAGAGAGGGAGACACAGAATCGGAAACAGGCTCCAGGCTCCGAGCCATCAGCCCAGAGCCTGACGCGGGGCTCGAACTCACGGACCGCGAGATCGTGACCTGGCTGAAGTCGGACGCTTAACCGACTGCGCCACCCAGGCGCCCCTCGTGCCAATATTTCTAACTGCAGGAGACAATGAATTTACCCCTGACACCCCTCTCCCCACTTCAGAGACCTGAGGCAGACCCCCAATGACCACCACAAGCAGGTCAAGTTCTTTGAAATCTCTGTAATCTAGCCATTCTTGTTTAAATATAAAACTCATGATTCCTACCACAGATCTTCAAGTACTATCAATACCCAGAAAGTTGGGCTGTGCTATTTTGTGGATTTAGGTACTTCCTGTCACACCACCATGGACCCTCCAGACTTATAACTCTGTGTGAGAAGCATGACAGACTTTGTTGATTCCTTGAACATTTTGTGTGCATCCACCAGGTGCCTAGCCCTTTCCAGATGCTCATGACACAGAGATATCTTTAAAACCCTGCCCTCAAGGAACTCAGTCTAGAAGATACAAAGACAAACAATCATAATTCTGGCCATGGGTCTGCTACTGCAGAGTAAGAACAGGACACAGGAGATCAGTGGTGGGCAACAAGACCTACTGAGGGGCACTGAGATAATCTGGACAAGTGTCTTTGCTTACTAACTTTCCCCACAGGTGTGAATCCCTTTAAAGATGAAAAAAAAGAGAACATCCTGGGTTTTCTTGAATACCCAATATCCTAGAAGGTCTCACTAGACATGTAGGCAGCAGATCTACACATTAGTTCTACCTTCTCTACTGAATTTTTACATAGTTCCTGCTCACTCAGTTCTGTTCTCTGAGTTGTGATTATCATACCCATCCCTGTAACATGAAGGTGGGTAGAAAAGGGTAGCAAACAGAGCCATCTGTGGCAGTACATCTTTCCCAGAGGGTGAATGCAAGTTCAGTCTACTGGAAACACAAAATGGGCCCTTCAGCAAGTCTCTGGTACATTCAGAATGAGTCCATTTAAAAATCCATATCCAATACAAAGGTCAGCAAACTTTTTCTGTAAAAGGCAAGACAGTAAGTATTTTAGGCTTTGCCAACCATGCCTAGTCCCTATTGCTTCTATTCAACTCTGCTCTTGCAGCAGGAAAGTGGCCCGAAACAAGCCCTCAACAAATAAGCATGGTTGTGTTTCAATAAAACCTTATTAATGGATACTATAATTTCAATTTCATCTAATTTTCCCTTTCTAAAAACACCATTCTTCTTTGACTTTTTTTTTCAAGTAGACTCTATGCCCGGCGTGGAGCCCAATGCAGAGTTTGAACTCACAACCCTGAAATCAAGACTTGAGCCGAGATCAAGAGTCAGACTTAACTGACTGAGCCACGCAGGTGCCCCTTCTTTGACTTTTGTAACCATTTGAAAATATAAAAACTACTGTTAACTGGAGGGCTGTGCAAAAGCAGGCAGTATTTGCCCACCCTGTTGTATGAGTAAAGCTACTGATTTCCATCACATGATGGTAGGGTTTTCTTAAGACCAACTTGCCATCATGTGACTCCTTATACATCAGTCCACATGATCCCATGGCCATGATGACTGAAAACTCATTGAGGACATGGAGATGAATCTGTATGTACAAAAGATTGCTTTTTATTCTGTGCAATCTTTTCAAATTGTTAGATAGATGTTGTTGCAGCACATCTGGTTCAAGGAAGTTAAAATTTTCATATTTTTATTTTTTGCAGAAAACAAAGAGAAGGAACTGAATGATTTCACCTACCAAGAACAGAGCACAGTAGCCAACTCTTAACAATCAGACAAAGGACAGTGGCAGAATAGGCAGGGCCCCAGGCAAGGCACACCAGTGGAGCACGCAGCCTTCTGTACAGCCAGCCTCCCACCACCTCTCCCACCAGGATTATTGGTCTTCACAAGCCATGCTGCACTGCTGGGGTTTGTATTCCTGTGCATAAGACAAGGTCCCCGAACTGTACACACAGCAGATACGTATCAATGCCAGGAAGTGTTATCACCACACACTGCCTGCGTCATGAGCCATGAGCAAGGCCAGCTGCTCATGAGTGGAATTTTCTAGTTATCAGAGAGCTCTCAAAAATGCAAAGTACCGCTGAGTTCCTTGGAGACTCAAATTGGATTTCTCTTGTTTTCTTTTTTCCAAATTCAGGGATCAAGTTCGGGTAGCAATTTGGGTATTTTGTTCAAGGGCCTAGGAAGTAAACTGATATACTTTCTGCAAACCCTCTTCCTGCCTCCATGCCTACTGTCTCATACACATAACAGATCTTTAGTGATTCAATTCTATCCCATTCACTTAATATTTAGTGAGTCTCTCCTAAAATAAGCTAGTTACTGGAGATAAGGCAGTAAACCAGACAGATTTGATTTGGATTAGTTGGCTAACAAAGAAAACAGACATTTAACTACTAATTCAAGTATAACACATATTACAGTAAGAGACATATCAAGTGCTATAAATATATCTAGAAAGGGAATACAGCCTACTCCTGGATGTACAGAAGGCCTGCTTGGGAAAGACCCAAAGTTGGGTGACTTGGTAAAGAGGAAGAGAAAATTTTCAACAGAAGAAATAATGTATGTGAAGAACCTATGGTAGAGACTGTGGTATAATCACAGATGTAAACTGCTAAACTTCTGGGGCTCCTGGGAGGCTCAGTTGGTTAAGCGTCCAAATTCAGCTCAGGTCATGATCTCATGGTTTGTGAGTTCGAGCCCCATATTGAGCTCTGTGCTGTCAGCTCAGAGCCTGGAGCCTGCAGCCTGTTTCAGATTCTGTGTCTCCCTCTCTGCCCCGCCGCCAACCACACTGTATGTGTGTCTCTCTCTCTCAAAAATAAATAAACATCAAAAAAATTGAAAGAAGGGACAAGGGCAGGGACTATGCCCTTGTTCGACTCTGCTCTTAGCACAGGGCCTCTCACAAGTGTTCAGTGACCATCAGCAGCAACACGCAGAGCTAACCTATCCCATTTTTTCTTCCTTCTATATACATCTTTACTACTGGGCATATTGCATGGGGATTAATTATTTGTTTACAGTTCATTTTCCCATTTAAACCAAAAGATGGATTTTGTTTTGTATTCCTAGTACCCAACAGAATGTAAGGGCTCAATAGTGAAAGAGGATAAGAATAAAAGAAGGAAGGAAGATAAAGGCAAAGAAAGCAAACTAGAAAGAAAGAACTTCAGTGCATTAAAATAATCATTATTGTGGTAGATTAACTTCTTCCCTTGGCAACCAGAAGGGTGGCAGAATATGGCATTCTAGGTGTGGAAGGAAGAGAAGCCTACCTCCTTTCCACCCCTGTCTCTTGTATCTCTTTTTTGTCACTTTTTAAGTGCCAACTGTACTAGTCAGCTATTACTAGAATAATGCTGTATGACAACCACTCCAAAATTATTGAGCTTTATTTCTTCTTACAGGTCTCAGTCCATCTACAAACTGGCTGGGCCAAACTGAACTTGTGGAATCCAGGCTCCAGTCTGAGGGTTGGAGTCAGGTCCTCTCCACCCTGTTTTCTCAGTTTGGCTTGGCTCTTGCATTCCTATGAGCTCTATGGAAGCTCTCCCCATTTTGGATGGTACCATTTTCATACCTTGGTTGAAAGCCAATAACCTAATCAAATTGAGATCTGTCTCAAAGCTCACTCTAGTATTTTGCATCTCTCAGGTTGTCTCAATCATCCTGTGGCAAGAGAGAAAACCAGAATTGGTTTTTCAGGGTAGAAGATATTTTCATCTTATTTTGTGATGAAGGGAAATAGCCAATAGAGAGGAAGAAGTTAATGAGTCAGGAAAGAAACTGATTAATTAATGGAGCAAAGGCCTGAAAAGACAGGAAGGGAGAGGATCAAGGGCATAGGTGGAGGAATTGGCCTTAAACAGGAAGAAAGGGAAGAGGCAAGGAGTCCCTTCCATTCAAAGAAGAGAGACTGAGGATGAGAGTTGTTAAAGACAAAGGAGGCAAGGAGGTGAGGAATATGTTCTAAGGACTCTATTCTCTCTGGCTGTTTATCACCAGAGAGAGAGGGAAGAGGTGGTGAGGAAGAGGCCATCAGGAAAGAACTGTAGAGCTGAAAGAGCTTCCCGGGAACAGGAAGAAGCACTGATAAAAGATATGTAAGAGAAATGTGTGCCAAGCAGAGTTAAGGTCCAACTAAAGATAGAGATCAGCAGTTTGTTAGGGTCCTCATCTATACTATTCTGGGATTTTTCTCCAAAGTGTTCAGCCACGAGGGTGTAAGAGCAGAAAAAGCTGGTGGCTGATTGTGTCCAAGACTGGCTGTAGGCCTTGTAAGTCAAGGAGCCAAAAAAGCAGAAGGTGCTGAAAGAGAGTGGTCAAATAGATGGGTCCTGGAATGGAGGCTAAATGGAGAGGGAAATGAGATGTACACAGTAATGAAAGACAAGTCAAATAATTTAGAAATATGAGCCAAGTCACAAAAGCCAATCCGTCTCTTAACTATAGAAATCAATAAATCAACACAGTATATGTTTCTCAAATTTGTTTCAAAGAATGCAAATAACACATTTTCCCCCTCAAGGAGCTTACAGGCTAGATGGGAGCCAGATCAATGCATAAATCAATGAATGTCACACACACACACACACATAAACATAGCTATATTTCAAAACTTTCAAGTATTTTAGAACTACAATGTGAGCTAGAGATTGGTAGCTAGGACAATATATCCTCCCACCCTGACACAGAGCCAGAACTGGCTACCTGACTTCTTCCACTGGGGAAGGAACTCTTACCCAGACCTACCAACCGATGACAAGAACCTTGCTGGCAGACAGGATAGGATGTTAGCCTTTATGTCCTAACTATCTGGCACAGATACATGGGGACTCAATAAATGTTGGAATGAATCAATAAATGAATGAATCTCTAGAATTCCTGAAAACAAGGGAACTGAGCTCAGGTGACTAAAGAAAGTGTTGAATGGATAAGTCAGGTGTGCCTGGGTGAACACGTGAGAGTGGAGCTGTTTTCCACAACTTGCTTCACAATATGAGTGGGTGAGTTGGCCTGATTTACAGGGCCAGGAAAGGAGACGACCATATTACCATAGACCCCAATGCACGGCCAGCCCTGTGCTGAGTACTCTGGGGATATAGAGGAAACAGAAACCTTGTTTTCAATTGTATTCTTTATCCTCTAGTTGAGGAGATTTGACGTACATAAAGCCATGATGCTGGCAAAGAATCACTAAAACAGTATGCGACATCATGCTAGAGCTGACCATGTCCACTGCAGGTAGAATTACATGAAAATTAAATTGTGTGTGTGTGTGTGTGTGTGTGTGTGTGTGTGTGCGCGCGCGCGCACGCGCGCGCGTGTGCGTGCGCATACACATGCATGCATATTAGCTAGAGAAGACAATGGTTGTTCTGGAGCTGATTTTAGCTGTATCCACACAGTAGACACTTTTTCCCATCAAATTCAGCTGAAGAGCTTTTGTAAAATCACAAGCTAGCATCCCTACAGATTCTATACAGTAAATCTGTTGTAGAACAAAATAACCTCTTTATTTTAAAATTTTCATAAGGTGATTTAGATGTCATCAAATTGGGAGAGCCATTTATTTAAACAATTTGAAAATGGAGAGATTAGCAATGAATAAAGAAAAGCTACCTTTTACATCCAGATGAATTGTCTTAATGCAACTGACCCACAATAGAATGAGAAAGCAAATTACAAAAAAAAAAAAAACCACAGTATCAAATAACAAAAAGAAAAGGTATGTAGACCTTGCTTCATGAAAATGGAGTTGTGAAAAAGAGCCTTTGAGACTCTATATATTAACAATAACTATGTAAAAAATAAAATGCATTGATATGGATCTAAGGTGAATATGAGGTCTACAAAGTTATTAAAGTCTAAAATTAAGATTTTAACTATCTATCATTTTTAAATACAATGTAATACTTATGTTATGCAGATACAGTTTTTTATCAAAATCCTTATAAGCTACTAAATAGTATCAATATGGTAAATGATTAAGTCCCTTAACGATGTGATCACTATTTACTCATCATGGTATAGTGGGGGTGTGATTATTTTCTCCAGGGAGCACCTGCCTTAGAAGGATGAAGGTGAGGGGCACGTGGGTGGCTCAGTCGGTTGAGCGTCCGATTTCAGCTCAGGTCATGATCTCGCAGTCTGTGAGTTCAAGTCCCGCATCAGGCTCTGTGCTGACAGCTCAGAGCCTGGAACCTTCTTCGGATTCTGTGTCTCCCTCTCTCTCTGGCCCTCCCCCACTCATGCTCTCCCTCTCTCTCGCTGTCAAAAATAAATAAACATTAAAAAATAAAAATTTAAAAAAAAAAAGAAGGATGAAGGTGAATTCCAGGAGCCTCTGACATTTAAAATATAAATGAAGTAGTGGGATTATTTTGGCGTAAAGAAGTACTTGATACAATTTCACCACAATCTGAGTAAAGAGTTGCATTAGGAATGTTTGCTGCACATTTCAGTGAAATAGGGGAGGTATGGTGATGATGATAGTTTTTGTTGATGAATGTAATAATGTCAGCAGGGGAAAGATCCATGAAGATATGTTAACTTGTACTTAGGTAAGACTGTGTCACCAGGAGAAAGGATTTATCTCTTGTAACTATAGTTACATGAGTAAAACAGAGTCTCTATTATTATCTGTATGGAGAAGGGAAACATAATTAAATACCACTACTGGAAGAATGGAGTAGTGGAAAGTAAAAGGTAGGAAAGAGGAAGGTAAGTCAAAAACTACCTTGCAGTTTAAAGCAACAAAGTAATTAAATCCACAAATGCACTAAAAAATAATAAAAGCTTGGAGTACCTGGGTGGATCAGTCAGTTAAGTGTCTGACTCCTGATTTCAGCTCAATTGGTCATGATCGCATGTTTTGCAGGATCAAGCCCCACGTCAAGCTCTGCACTGACAGTGCAGAACCTCCTTGTGATTCTCTCTCTCCTTCTTTCTATGCCCCTCTTCTGCTCACTCTCTCACTCTCAAAATAAATAAATAAACTTAAAAAAATAAAAAATAAAAGCTCTTATAGATACAAAGAGTTTTCAAACATATTTTTTGTTGAATTACTTATTTAACCTTTACAACAGTCCTTAACCATAGGTATTATTTTTCTCATTTTATAGAAGAAAGGATTAGTAAAAATTCATATTCATAGGGTGCTTTCCAGTTCTCAAAGTGACTTCATAAATATAATTTAATTTTAAAAATGAGTGTCCATGTTTAATAGAGAAGAAAATTAATCCCAGAAAGTTAAATGACTTGTCAAAGTTCTCATGCCTTGTACCGTCATATCCGACGTTCAAACCTCTCTTTTCTGACACTTGGATGGTTGTTCAGATCTGTTTTGCTCAACCTATGGAAGAGTCAGGCCACATCCACACAAGGCATGGTCAACATCACCATTAGAAGCCCAAATGTGACCAATATGTTTCTAACCCACCTAATATATTCACCCAGTGAGAACTGCTTTTTCAGCTCAGGGGAGAGATTTCAAATGTGTTATGAATAGTCTCCCCTTGGGCCAGGAGCAAAGATCTCAGATTGCTAACACCTTATAAAGTGTCCAAATGCCCTACTTGCTAATCTAGAAAAGGTTTCCAAGGTCCTGGATGGAAGTGAGGGCATTCTTACATGATGGGTCAGATAAGCTAAGGCAGAATCTCAAGTAGGCTGAGCCTCTATGGCTGGTAGCTGGTCCTAATCAGGCAGGCAGAAGCCAGAGAACTCTTCCCTGGGTTGGCTTCCATTCAGCTCCTGGTACTGACAAAGGATGGGAACTGGCTCTGATATACTTCAGTTTGTCTCTCATAGCTTTCAAGCCCTTAGGGTCCCTTCTATCATATTCTCTTTCCCACCCAATGGCAGAATTAATCTAGCTGTCAAAAAGGAAAAGCTGGCTCATCAAACATACCCTGGAATTCTTTAACACTTGGTCATCTGATATTGCCACCTAATTGCAGAGTTATTTCAAGATTTGCTCCTCAGTAAGTGACTCCTGGAAGGATAAAGCCTTTAAGTACCAAAAAATATATGTTTGGTGAATGTAGGGTATAGTAAAGAAAGACACAATTTCATACCTTAATAAATTATACAACCATATTATTTTGCATCATCCAGATTTTTCCTAGTCTCTATCCCTTGCTTCTCCAGCAACAGCAGAAAATGCATCCTTAATCCTTTTGATATTTGTTACCATGGTGAGCATGTAATAAGTTTAAAGCAAATACTAATTTTATTAGATACAACTATGACTGATTCAGTGACCTTCTACAGAGGCAAGCACACCCAATTGTTAGATCTAAGCCATCTCCCTTGAGACTCACTATTGCCCACACACCCTCTTGGGTAAAGAGTTTGCAAGCTGCTTAAGCAATTTCACATATCAGACATAGAGGCAGAATGTTTAAAGTCATGATATTCCAAAAAGGTAGGACAAGACAACACTATCTTCATTCTAATTCAGTACAAGAAATGATTTAACACTAAATGGAAGATTTCTTCTTTTTGTTTGTTCCCCTACCAGGTATTCCAGGATTAGGGGATAAAAATTCCAGAAGGAGGAAAACAGAATATTCAAGAGATCCTCTTCTCTTCCTTACCTTCCTCCTTTTCCCCACCTAGAAGCTGCATTCAAGTAGATAAACTATAGGAACATACTCTTTGGGGCTTGCAGCATCATCTGTTTGAGAGGTACTTTTGACTCTGAAGATGAAACAGAAAGGTCCAGAGAAGATACAAAACACAGAATCCCACCCCAGGAGCCCAGCTCCTGGTTCCTCCAGGACATGCTCTGGTGGCTGTCACTTTAGACTGCTTTAGACTACTTTGCATTGGGAGCATGTCACCATAGCCCCAATCATTAAAACAAGAGGTGTGGCTTTCAGCTCTGTGAAATCAGATTCCACAGAGCTGACAACCAGAGCTCACCTGGGCAGTATTTAGAGAACCAGGACATGATAGGGACAAGAGGCGACCATGATGCAGCGCCTGGAGCAGCTGGGCAGCTCCCTAGGAAGACCGTCTTCCAGAAGTGCTGCCAGCTATGGCCTCAGCTCTAAAGGTGACATGGAGGTTCTGGCCACACCTTGATTCCAGCCAGCAAGGAACCAGCTACAGCCAAGAGTGAGAAAAGTCCAGTCCTCTGGGCATCATGTTCTTCTAGAACTGAAGGGCCCTTCATTTGTCACCTTCCTCCTGTACTACCTCCCTTCCCTAATATATCCCAAACTATAGCATGTTTAATAAACAGGAAACAACAAAGAACGGCAAAGCTAGACTGTTATAGTAGTCCAACAAAGAGGTGATGATTTTCTAGACTAGAGAGTACTAGTGAAACAGACTTCAGATATGTTTTGAAAGTTGAATTACTAGTTCCCACTGATGGAGTGACTTGGCAGGTCAGGGAAAGAAAGAGCAAAGTCAAACATAAACTCTGGGTTTCACAAAACAGATGAACAAAAAGGGAAGGTGGGGGGTAGAAGAGAGGGAAACAAGCCACAAGAGACTCTATGACAGAGAACAAACTATGGGTTGGCAGAGGGAGGTGAGTGGGGGGTGGGCTAGATGCGTGATGGGTACTAAGGAGGGCACTTGTTGATGCGCACTGAGTGCTGCATGTAAGTGATCAATCAATGAATTCTACTCCTGAAATCAATATTGTACTGTATGTTAACTAAAATTTAAATTACAAAAAGGAAAAAAATCAAGTAATATAAAAAGAATTCTAGGATTCAGTAACTATAATTCCTCCTACATTCAATTTGTAAGATACTTAATGAGGATCTATCATGTGAAAGGCCTTGCTCCTCAATCTGCAGAGAATATCACTACCCTCATGGAATTTACAGCCTTGTTGCAAAATACTGAAGAAAAGATAAAGTAAAGCAAAAAGGAGCAACAGCTAGTATGTGACACAAGATAATCACTTTGTTAACTATTTTTTACATATAGTAATTATTTTAATACTCATTCTATCATTATCTTCATTTTAAGGACCTGAGGTCTTGGTCCATAAAATGAGAAAGACTATAATTTGCCCAATGATTGTTAATAAAGTACCACTTAATTGATCTAGGAAGGGAAAAAAATCTGCTCTGGAAAAATTAAGTGTGAGAAATCTGTGAGATGTCCAGGTAGAGTTGTCGAGTAAGGAACTGGATATGTGTATCTGGAATTTAGAGAAAAGATTAGTTTGAGATACAGCCTGGACCATCCTCAACATGTAGCCGTGGGTCAAATGAGATCTCCTGGGACAGACAGTAGACAGAGACTAGGAGACCAACCAGGACAGTGTCCTGAAAAAAGACCAAACATCAACAGGGAAGGCAGAGAAAATCACACTGGCACAGGTGAATGGAAAAGGGTAACTAGCATGGTGGACAAAAAGGCAAGAGAAAAGATTTTGGAATCCTAAAGAGAGGAGTAATAAAAATGCCAACACTTACAGCATAAATTAGATCTTCTATTTCTAAATACTCTGTTAGTCAGGATTCTCCAGGAAACAGAACCAATAGGATATATATAAATATATACACATATAAAATATATATTTATAAAACCCAAACCAAAAAATACTACCTGTTTTTTTGCCTTACCAGGAGTCAGGCAGAAACAGACCCAAATCTCCTTTGACAAAAATATTCTAAACCCAAGATTCAAATAATTCCTACTGAAAAACTTCCAAGGAATACTAATTCACATTTGAAGTGGCAAATCATGAGGAAATGAGCCATTGTGAGTGTGAATAACCAGCAGAAGCAACAGATGGCAGAATCAGACCTGCAAAAGCAAAGATATTGGAATTCTAAAGCCAGAATATAAAATAAATATTTAAAGTAATAAAATAGAGTATCAAAAGTATGAAAAAGCATCAAAAGATTATTTAAAGATATCAAGCTGATCCGAAAAAGAAAAATAGAATGGCTAGAAATGAAAACTATGGTCATTAAAATAGAAATTCAGTGGACATGGTAAACAGTTTTGATACAACAGAAGACAGAAAGAGTGAACTGAAATTTCAGAAGGAGCTACCAGGATGAAGGACAGGAAAGGAGATAGAAAATATGAAGAAAACAGATCTTGAGAAGAGAGTGACAAAATCTAAAAACACCTAATTGGAATTCTAGACAGAAAGAACACAGAGAATGGTACAGAAAAAAATTTTTGAAAAAAGTAATGGCTAAGAATTTTTCCAAATTGGTTCCTAAGGTTCAAGTCCACTTTCTCTATTAAGGAATAATCTAGGGGTGCCTGGGTGGCTCAGCCAGTTAAGCCTCCAACTTCAGTTCAGGTCATGATCTCACTGTTCCTGGGGTCAAGCCCCATGTTGGGTTCTGTGGTGGCAGTGGCCTGCTTGCGATTCTCTCTCTCTCCTTCTCCCTCTGCCCCTCCCCCACTAGCACTGTCTATCTCAAAATAAATTAAAAAAAATTTTTAAGTAACAATCTAAATTAGATAACATAGCCCCTATTGCTCATTTCCCCTAAGGATGATGGGCAGTTGTGAGGTGGGAGGGGCAGATATACCACTATCAGAAAAAAAATGGGCATAAGGCTCACAAAGCTAAGCCATGAGGAGTCATATGCAGCACAATTAAATTCCTCTGACAAGAAGGCATCAAAACCTCAGAAAAATCTAGCCTCCAGTGCTAAGTGAGGAAGACAAGCCACAACTTACGTAAGAACGGTCTAGATATGAGGTTAAATAACTCATTCTCTTATTCTTAGTCTAAGAATTTTATGGAGAGAAAGAGATGGTTTCCTCAAATTAAGGTAAACAAGACTGTCACTATATTATCAATCTTGATTTAGGGTAATTCAAAAGTCCTAAGGGGAAAAAAATCCCAGAAAATAATAGCATGTAAGATTGGCATAAGTGAATTTTTCACATACCAAAATTCCACCCCATTCAGTGACATAACTTTTTATTTATTATCTGAGTACAGTTAATACAAAATGTATGTTTCAGGTGTGCAACATAGTGATGCAACTTCTCTATATGTTATGCTATACTCACTGTAAGTGTAGCTACCATCATCACCATACAATGCTATTACAATGCCACTGACTATATTCTCTATGCTATACCTTTTGTTCCCATGAATTATTCATTCCATAACCGGAAGCCTATATATCCCATTCTCCTTCCCCCATTTTGCCCATCACCCACTCCCCTCTGGAAACCATCATTTACAGGTCTGATTTTTGGTTTTTGGTTGGTATATTCAATTGTTTTGTTTTAGATTCCACATAGAAGTGAAATTACACACTATTTGTCTTTCTTTCTGACATTTCACTTAACATAATACCCTTAGGTCCATCCATGTTGTCCCAAATGGCAAGATCTCATTCTTTTTTATGGCTGAGTAATATTCCAGTGTGTGTGCATGCATGTGTGTGTGTGTGCACACATGCACGTGTGCACGTGTGTATACACATTTTCTTCATCCATCTATCGATGGACACTTGGATTGCTTCCATATATCAGTTATTATAAATAATGCTGCAATAAACATAGGGGTGCATTTATCTTTTCAAATTAGTGTTTTTCTTTTCTTTGGTTATATACCCAGTAGTGGAATTGCTAGATCATATGGCATTTCTATTTTTAATTTTTTGAGAAACCTTCATACTGTTTTCCACAGTGGCTGCACCAATTTACATTCCCTCCAACAGTGTACAAGGGTTTCCTTTTCTCCACATCCTTGCCAACATTTGTTATTTCTTGTCTTTTGGATACTAGCCATTTTGAGAGGTATAAGGTGGTATCTCATTGTGGTTTTGACTTGCATTTCCCTAATGATTAGTGACATTGAGCATCTTTTCATGTGTCTGTTGGTCATCTGTATGTCTTCTTTGGAAAAAATGTCTACTCAGGTTTTCTTCCCATTTTTAATCAGATTATGGTTTTTGGGTTTTGAGTTGTGTAAGTTTTTCATATATTTTTTATATTAGCCCCTCATCAGATGAAACTGGACCACTTTCCTATACCACACACAAAAATAAACTCAAGATGGATTAAAGACCTAGATATGAGACCTGAAACCATCAAACTCCTAGAAGAGAAAATAATTTCTTCAACATGGTCCATAGCAACATCTTTCTAAACATGACTCTTAAAGCAAGGGAAACAAAAGCAAAAATTAACTAGTGGGACTACATAAAAATAAAATGCTTTTACACAGGGAATGAACCATCAACAAAACCAAAAGGCAACCTAGTGAATGGTAGAAAACATAACTTTTTAAAATTTAGCCCCTACAGTGGTTTATCAGTTAGAGTGACTTGTATAACAAATAAAAGAGAACCCAATTCAGACTATCTTAAACATTCAAAAAATGCATTGGCTCAGCTGAAAGTTGCTTAAGAGGAACCTAAAACCATATGTCACCCTCATCCTCATGCAGGAGGTCAGATGCAACAGAAGTTCTGGACTCATACATACAACAACACTCAGGGGGAAAGGAGAGAGATTACTTCCAAAAGGATTCCCAGAAATAAAAACAACTTTCCTAGAAGCCCCTTAGTAGACCTCTCTTTACTTCATGTTATCCAAATTAGGTCATATGCCAATTACTGGACCAATCACTGCCAAGAGAGATGGAATTATCCTTTGACCAAATTATGGTATCTGGCATGAGCTGTAGGGTAGATAAATGATTTTTCCATTTATGGGGATAAAGAACACTGGAGGAGAAGAAGATTTGTTGGAAGAATATGAGTCCTATTCTAGACATAATATCATGTTGGGGATAATTACATAAAGAGGAACCGAGGTCGGGAATGCAAAGGGTAGACTAAAGCAAATGACATGAGAGCAAAGAAAATTTTAAATACCTCTTTCCAAAAGAGCTAAGGAAAAACAACCCTGGGATTGGGAGCTGCCCTCCTCTTCTGGTAAAGTAGAAGAGCGGCTGACTGCATTTACTTTGGGAAAATGTGTTCACAGGCAGAGCTAAGGACTAGATGACCCTAGGTACTGGAGAAGATGTGTGAGAAATACTTCCTCAGCTACAATGTGTAAATCAAATGAGCTATTCAAAACATATCAAACCACCAGGTTACTCCATGTCTCTAGGACCAAGGAGGAAACTGAGAAGTCAAAGTCAATACTTTTGAATTGTAAACTAAGAAAGGCATCAAACATTGGGAAGGTACACCAAACTTAAAATGTGTTATCTCTTAATATTTGCAGTCTCCAAAAGCCAAAATGTATTTATAAGCATCTCCTAGAAAATCTAGAGAAGAGTATTGGTTAAAATTCTCTGACATCTGGACATAATGAAAAAGTTCTGGAGACATAGAGTGGTGATGGATGCATAATATTGTGAATGTACTTAATGCCACTGAACTGTACATTTAAAAGTGATTGAAATGGTAAATTTCATGGCATGCACATTTCACCCCTATAAAAAGTTCTCTGGCAAATAAGAAATAACACAGGAATCAACTGCACCATATCCATGTTTATCAACTTAACATATGCAAAAATCACACTGACCGTCTCTTTATACGGTGGTCTGGATTTACTGCTTTATCTTAGTAAATGTTAAAAAAAGAGACAGAGAGAGACTTTTATACATGGTAAATAATAATAGCTAACTTTGTGGAATTTTAAACTATGGGGCCAGGTATTTTGTTAAAAGCTTTATATACATTATCTCATCAAATCTCTACAAAAACCCCATGCCATACTATTTGCTTTATCCTCACCTTGCTGATAAGGAAGCTGAGTTTCAGAGAGGTTAAGTAGAACTAAAAGGTGGTAAACTGAGATTTGACTGAGGCCCAGGCGATTCTATTCCAGATTCTAATTATTACATCAAACCAGTTCCTCACACCTGTAAATTTCTCAACTGTTATGTTCTTCTACTGCTTAGACTTTAAAAGTATAAGCTCTGAAGCTGATAAAGGAGCACTGCACCTTTTGACGAAGTAAAAGCTAGTTTTGAAGTTAAACCAAAGAATATTCACTAAGAGATTAATACCAGTTTGGCTAAAGGACTCTAGAGTAGAGCTCAATCATTGAAATTACCCTCCCCAACATGGTTGAGGCCTTTGAAAATATTTTACCAATCATCTAATTTAGAATCCTGGGAGTCATAGTGGAGTAGAATAACACCCTCAACATTCACACCCACTTAGTGTGACACCAAAGAACGTATACTGTACATAATCTAGAAACCCAATTTTTGATGATAGGGAGCAGATCAGTGATTATTTAAGGCTGGATGTGGAAAGGCTGGAGCTGGCTGGAAAGAAACACAAGAGAACCTTTTGGGGTGATAGAAATATTCTGTATCTTGATTGTGTGGATGATTACATGGATGTACATATTTGTCAAAACTCATCAATCTGTGCACTCAAAATGGGTACATTTAAGTACTGCTGGTTTTTTCTTTTTAAACATATTTCATATATGCTTCCTCCTATCTACTCCTAGACCTCTGCTCATTTTCTACTTGATCTATGACAGTCTCACAAATGAGCTCATTCCTGACTCCCCAGGCCCCCTCAAATCTACCCTCTACAACACCACCAAGATCATCTGGTTTGTTGAATGAATGGGTAGATGGATAGATGGATAAATGGATAAGGATCTGAACTAGACATTAACAGTAATTACTGAATTCTATTCAGTAATTACTGAATATCAAATCAAGGAATGAAAGGAGATCCCATTTCAAATACTGGATGCAAATGGATAGAAGGGATGTACTGGTGAAATATTCTGGAGGTTTAGACATGTTTAGGGGAACATCCCAAGTGCAGCAATGAATAAAGAGCTTGAAGTAGGAAAGTGGCATGATGGTATTTACATTTTAGAAACTATTTTTATGTTAAGTAACTTCATGGAAGAACAGGGTATGTCTCTCCATTTTTTTCAGCCTTGATTTCAAATATTAGCTCCATCACTTGTAGGCTGGATAACTTGGGCAAGTTACTTAATTTCTCTATATCTCAGTTATCTTATCCATGAAATGAGAAGAAGAATAACCTTCCAGAGTTTCTGGAAAGGTTAAATGAGCTAATACATGTAAAGTACTTAGAATAGTGATAATAATAAAGTGAGTGCTTAGCTATTTTTGAAAAATCTAACAATAAGAATTTTGGGTTTTTTTCCATATAAGTCCTGGCCTTGCTTATAAAATTTATTCTTAAAAATTTTGTTACTACTAACAAATAGTATATTTTCCCCCATTTCTCTGTCTAGTTGCTTATTATCAGGACAATGAAAACCAATTAATGTTATATTTTTATCTTATATTCAGGAAAATCACCAAATTCTCTTACTGTATAAAATGTTGTTAGTAGGTCCCTAGAATTTTTTTAGATAACGAACGAAAAATCAGCAACTGGAAACAGTTTTATCTCTTTTTTACCTATTTTAAACCACTTAGTTCCTTTTTCATTTTCATAGTGCATTCTCAACATTTAAGAAACTATTAAATAAGAATGATGGGGGCTTCTACTTCTAGCCATGAATAGTACAGACATCAGATTCAACATCATATTTTAAAGAACTACAAAACAAAATGTATGAAAACAACTGCTTTCAGTAAATAGACAATCAGCAGTGCAGGATTATGGTCCTTGAGAGAAGGGAAAGAAGAGGAGCCAAAAATAGAGACAAATCTCAAAAACATTGTGCTAAGTGACTGTAGTGTGACCCTACAGAATATATACTGTATATACACTACAAATCCAATCTATGATGATAAGGAGCAGATCAGTGGATACTTGAGGCTGGAGGTTGGAAGGAGAAAGTTGGCTGGAAAGGAATACAAGGGATTTTGGGATGATGGAAATATTCCGTATCTTGATTGTGGTGACAGTTACCCAGATTACATGTTTGTCAAAACTCACCAATCTGTGCAATTAAAATGGGTACAATTTTTTCATGTCAATTATACCACAGTAAAGTTTATTTAGAAATATAAGAATGGTGGAAATCAGCACCCCTTTCTAGTAATTTATTTTTTCATAGTTAATTGTCCATGTTCTCCAGATTTCCATTTTCTTTTCACAGGACTATATCTTAAATCAGGTTCCCTTGAAATAAACTCTGAAATGGAGATTTGTATGAGGTTTATTGGGACGTGCAATCAGGAAAGGCACCTGTAGGAAAGTTTGGGCAGTGTGACTCAGTAGGTGGAGCACGTGAACTGTGAAGCCAACAGTGGCAGGGGCTATCCCACTAGGAGCTAGGGCGTTTCAGAACTGCCCCAAAAGGAGACAGGAGGGAGGGGATCGTATATTTCTTCATCAATCAGTTTTGAGATGTAAGCTGTCTCCAGTACATATTGGACCATATATGCTGGATGGTAACTTGGGCAAGACAGCCCACTTGGCCAAAAGCAATGCCTGGAAAGAGATACAACTGTGAGCCATCAGCCATGAACACTCCCCACAATAAGAGAATGAGTCTCGCAGTCATGAAAGGGGCACCTGGGCAGCACACCACGGTGTCCACCAGAGGTGTGTATAATATTCTCTGATGGTTCTTTTCATCTCTTTGTATCTTTGCCATGTCTACTTTCTCTTTAATGTGTGATCTGTTTCCTTGATCATATTTTCAGTGGGTTTATTTAATTTCAGTGGACTTCTTGGCTATCAGCTCTTTAGCTGATCCATTATTTCTACTATAGTTACTTTTATTTCATTTCATGGTTTATCTTAATTCCTTTTTCCTAGTTTCTTTGTGTGTATTTGTTATTTTACTAATTTTTTAAAAAGCATTCATAAAAAACTAAAATAAAATAAGCATTTTTTTCTCTTTTTTTTTTTTAACATTTATCTATTTATTTTTGAGAGGGAGAAAGAGCATGAGCAGGAGAGGGGCAGAGAGAAGACAGAGAGTGAATCCCAAGTGGGCACTGGCTGTCAGTGCAGAGCCCAATGTGGAGCTCAATCTCATGAACTGAGAGATCATAATCTAAGCTGAAATCAAGAGTCAGATGCTTAACCAATTGAGCCACTCAGGTGCCCCTCATTTTTTATTTCTTTAATAGAAGTATATTTAAGATGCTAAAATTTTCTCTCTGCATAGCTCTGAGTACCTCCCATAGGTTTTTGGTACTGAGTATTTTTTTTTTCGTGTAGTTTATAATTTCCCTTTTAAATTCCTTTTGGTGCTGGGGCGCCTAACTGGCTCAGGTGGTAGAGCATGTGACTCTTGATCTCAGGGTCAGTTCAAGTCCCATGGTGGGCATGGAGCCTACATAAAATAAATGAAAATAAGTAAAAGTAAATTTATTTTAGTGCCAGGTTTATCTAGTGGGGTTTTGTGGTTGTTGTTGTTTTTTAATTTTTTTAATGTTTATTTATTTTGAGAGAGAGAGACAGAGAACACAAGTGGGGAAGTGACAGAGAGAGAGAGAGAGAGAGAGAGAGAGAGAGAGAGAGAGAGAGAGGGAGGGAGACACAGAATCTGAAGCAGAGTCTAGGCTCTGAGCTGTCAGCACAGAGCCCGACGCGGGGCTTGAACCCACAAACTGTGAGATCATGACCTGAGCTGAAGTCGGACACTTAACCAACTGAGCCACCCAGGTGCTCCTAGTGGAGTTTTTCATAAATTCCAAAAAGATAAGACTTTTGTCACCTTTTTATTATTTAATTTTTATTGAATTATGATCTAAGAATATGCCTTTTCAATTTTGAAGGTTTAATTTATGATCAAGTAAATAATTGATTTTTGTAACTATTTGATAGGCAAACGAGTATAAATATATTGCCTTCATAAACTGTTGCATTAACATAATGTCCCTTGTTATTTTATTCAATGCAGTTGACCTTGAATTTCCCCACATCAGAGAGCGACACTGCCATGCCTGTTTTCTGTTTGCATCTGTCCTTTTGCTTTGCTTTTATATCCCTTTGACCTACCTTCATTTTCTCTTCATCAGTTTTTTAAGCATAGAGAAAGATGTGGATGGATATAGATATAGGTATAGATATAAATATAGATTTAAGTCATATAGCTCAGTTTTGTGTTTTAACCCAATTGAAAATGTATTTTAAAGGAGAAAACTAAGACTGCTCATATTCTGTATGAATTCATTCTATCTTTTCATGATACTTCACTTCGATTATTTTACATTAATATTTCTTAATTTTCCTTTGTTTGCGGATTTGATCATATTGCTATTTTCCCCCTTGTTGATTTGGAATTCTGAATTTCATGGTGACCACCTTCTTTTACCTGTTGTCATAATCACAAAATCTTCTACTTTTGTGAGAAAACAAGATACCAACTATTTCCTCTCTCAAGACATTTTATTCCCTCTCCTTCCTCCACCCCAATGAGATGAGCCTAGTTTTGCTAAAGTGGAATACGACTTTTTATTCTACCTAATTATTTGATTTTTCCTTATAGTATATCAGTATATGTCTTCTAAAACCCCTCGTTTAGCACCCGTATTACATATTCCCAATCTGGTCTTATCCACTTTGATCTAATTTTTGGAGACAAAGAGAAATTGAGATGGATCCTGCACTCTTGTTCCTCACTCCCCATCTTCCTCCACCTTAAAGTATTGGTTATTTTCTCATCAATCCATCCCAGAACCAAGGGACCCCTTTCAGGTGTTTATTGGTTTCATTGCTCCTCTTCTGAAATGTCTACCCAAGTCTCAAAGATCTCTATCCTTAAGTCTTTTACTGTTTCCCTCTTGTCTTCCTTTTTTTTTTTTTTTTTTTTTTTCAAATTTTGTACTTTGATGGGGCACCTGGGTGGCTCAGTAGGTTAAGCATCTGACTTTGGCTCAGGTCATGATCTCACTATACCTGAGTTCAAGCCCCCGCACCCGTCTCTGTGCTGACAGCTCAGAGCCTGGAGCCTGTTACAGATTCTGTGTTTCCCTCTCTCTCTCTCTCTCTGCCAACCACCCCCCTCCCCACTTGCATTCTCTCTCTCTCTCTCTCTCTCTCTCTCTCTTGCTCTCTCTTTCTCTCTCTCAGAAATAAACATTACGAAAATTAAAATTTTGTACTTTGAAATAATCCTTACGCTCCCAAATTTGAAACCAACAGTGACAATCCCTCCTTCAATTCTTCTACAGAATTGTTTACACAGGAAATCATGGGAATTTAATTGTTGTTTTGGTGGCGAATGTTTTTGGTGGTGGTGATGGTGTGTTCCATGACAAAGCATGTGTGTGCTGCATTTGAATCTCATCTAGCGCCTTATTATTTTTTTATACATAGTGTCATCCAGATATTGTAAGGCACATGTTCTGTTTGCAGGTCTGATAGGTTTTCCTTTGTGACTTCTGGGTTCCTAGAATGTTCCTCTGTAGAAAAGTTCATCTTATTGGTCTCTTGAGGTAACTCAGACAAATGTAGACACAGCCACCTTTGTTGCAAGTGGTGAAGCTGGAGCTGAAATACTCCATTCTTCCCTGCCTCCCACCAAGAGGACTAAATTATCCTACTGCCACTTTGGAGGCAATAAATGACTGAACAAAGGAAAATACCTTTAATAGTAATCAGCTGAAACTTATGCAGGCAGTATTTTCAAAACACAAAAAAACAGATAGAGCTGAGAATCTGCTTATACGGAAGGTGGAGGAATCAAAGCAGTGTTAGAGACACCAGAGGTGGGGGAAAGATGATCTTGTGGTCATAGAAGGGGGTGGTGGGAAGATGACAGGTTGAAAGGGTGAGATATGCTCCCCATGGTATATTCCAAACCATGAGATCTTTTCTTAATACACCCCCACCCCCACTATATTCCTCCCCTCTTACTATGAGAGGTACAGAAAACAGGTTAGCTAAGTAGAGCCATAATTCCTAGCCCTTGAAATTGATTGTAGGGGTGCCTGGGTGGCTCAGTCAGTTAAAGGTCTCACTCTTTGTTTTGGCCCAGGTCATGATCTCACAGTTTGTGGGTTCAAACCCCAAGTCGGGCTCTATGCTGATGGTGTGGAGCCTGCCTGGGATTCTCTCTCTCTGCCCCTCCCCAGATCAATCTCTAAATAAATAAATAAATAAATAAATAAATAAATAAATAAATAAACAAACAAACAAACAAACAAACTTAAAAAAAAAGAAATTTATTGTAGGTTACTCATTTGCATGCTTTAGTAGAAGAAGCGTTTAACCTCCACCAACTTCAGTTCTGCTCAGTCCATGGAAGAACAGTGTCTGGTGTGCCTCCTGGTGGTTATCACCTGGTTAAGAACTTGCCCTCCCTTGGGGAGAAAAGTGACCCAGAGAAGATTACAGACCGCCAGATGATGACTCTCCCCACCATAAATAATCATGAGAAAGATTCCTTTGATCTCCATTTCACCAGGGACAGCAAAGAAAAGCTACTCTGAGGTATAAAGAAAAGGTTCGGAATGCAGATTACACCACTAACAGTATTGATAATTGTTATGATGCATTGAATTCCTTCCATGCACCAGTAATCACGTATGCATTGCTTAATTTAATCCTCCAAATACCCGGCAAGGTAGATGAGGGCCATGAATATAAAGTGACAGGTCCAAGGCCTCCACAACAAATAGGTGCTGGGGCTGGAACTCACCCTGAGGAATGCCAGAGTCCAATACCCTCATTCTTTCTAGATGACCCCACTGACTCTGTCACAAAATGAACAGCATAAACAAAACACCCCCACATAAATCAGATGTCATGAAAATGCATCCAAGATGTGGACATGCATAGCACCTTCCTATGGAATGTGTCATACAGTTAGGCTTTCCTCTCTCTGCTGGGAATTTTCCTATTCCAGAGGTGGAACCCAATATTGGAAGATACAGTGTTCTGAATCAGGCTTCCCCAAAAACAGAAGTACCACAAGGTCTCCCTTGTTCACAGACCGTGAAATAACCCTTTACCCAGAAGACTGAGAAAACCATTGCAGAAATCCCAAGGGAGGGAGGGAAATGAGCGATGGATGGGGAAAGCTATCCCTGGAGAGAACCCATCATGTTGCCTCTAGCTGGCTCTGCACATGTCTCACTGAGGTGAGAGTGGTCTAGCAGTAGAGAACATCGCTCCCCCAGTGCATGTGTTTGAACTGTCACTACATCACCTTAACACACACAGTGAACTACAGTGAACAACCAGGACTTGGCAGTTAGACGTGGGTGTGAATTTGGCTATGCTCCTACAAACTGCATTTCTTAACCTATCCGAGCCTCAGTTTTTTATCAAATAAATATGGATGAAGAGACCTCATAGAGTTAAAAAAGTAAATAAAATAAAATTTATGAAAGTACTTAGAACATAGGTATTGAAAATAAATGATAGTTAAAAAAAAAAAGAAATGATAGTTACCCTCCTTTTTGGCACACAGCACGTTAGGACACTATAGGTCAATTCAGGTATTGCCCACTTTCTGAAATTCTCCATCACTTCACTTCACTTTACTTTTACTAAACACCTACATTGGTACAAATATGGTTGTTGTCGTTGTTGTTGTTGTTTTTTGTAAAAGCAAAAATCTCTTCAGATTTCTTAGTTTGCAATGCAAACTTTCAGAAAGCTAGAGATTACTCTTTGCTTTATGCCATTTTAACCTATGAATGGTTTCCTAGGAAGGTTCTATTTTTGAATAGCAAAGGAAACTTGTATTTCAAAAAACTAGCCCAGTAGCAATCTGGTGTTGGACTAGAGAGACAGGTTAGAGGAGGTTTTACAGTTAACTGTGGTTGAGAAAAGACCATATGCTTTCTCCCTCCTTTAAATTCACAATGAGCATAATTGTCTTAAAGGCTCAAACTCCCACTATATTAAGAAAGGTTTCCTAAATTCATATGGCCTCTAAAATGTTTTTATGGTTTTGTAACACTGGGTTACATCCAGAGAACACATATTTTTAAAAAAACAATATTTTTAAAGGCGATATCATTCTTTTATACAAATGACACCAAGTGTCAGAAAGGAATTCATTTTTTCATTATATTTATATTACTTTTATCTGAGGCACCTAAGAATACCCAGAGATAAATTGACAGCTATTGAGACAGGCAGGCTGATCTGATCCTCATATTACAGTATTGCAACTGCCAAGAGACATGATCCAAGAAAGATTGAAAGCAACAATCAGAAGTCACAAAAAAGCCGTGCAGAGCATTTCTTAAACTGAGAAAGACAGTGAAATATACATCATCCTCTCCAGAGACAATGACAGACAAAGCCTCTCGTCCTCAAAGTCCCCATTTTGTTCTCACAGCCAGCAACCCACTCCGCTCTCATAAAAGCCACAACAGCGCATATACAGGAAAGAACACTGGACTTGAAAACAAATACTGAAATTCAAACTCTGGCTGTGCCACTAACAAGGTATTTATTCTCTCTAGGTCTGTTTTCTTAGCTATAAAATAGGGCTAGCATTACATGGATAAGATCTTGTATGCAAAATACTATAGTACAGTCAATTAACGTTGCATTTAACTGAAGCATTTGGAAGACAGATACACATGCCAAATCAAAATTGCAAGGACCTTAAAGATGACCTACTACAACCTCCTCATTTTACAGAAGGTGAAACTGAAGCCCAGAAAATGAAATGGTTTGTCCAAGGTCACACAGCTTATTAGTGCCTGAGCTAGGACTTCGACTTGGGTCTTCTAATTTTTTTTTTTTAAGAGAGAGAGAGCATGAGACAGGGAGAGGGGCAAAGGGAGGGAGAATCAGAGAGAGAGAGAGAGAGAGAAACAGAGAGAGAGAGAGACAGAGAGAGAGAGAGAGAGACAGAATCTCCAGTTGTCCCCAAACTTAGCACACAGCCTGACATGGGGCTTGATCTAACAACCTTAGGATCATGACCTGAAACAAAATCAAGAGTTCGGTGCTCAACCAGCTAAGCCACCCAGAGGCCCCTGAATATTTTAACTTTTAATCCAGAGATCTTCCCACTATACCCAAAGATCAGATTCATCTTTACTTGTGTTTAACATCAAATGAGCATAAAATTAAGTTGAATATAGCAAAGGATCTCGTAAGTAAATATGAAACCATCTTATCTAACATATTCAGGGAAAAAGGAAATTCTGGTTAATCAAAGAATCTGTCTCACGGAAATTAAAAAATTCTCCTCACAAAAAGGTCAGGGAGCCCTGATATACACCACACATAGATTAATGACTTTCAAATCATGTGAAAGCAATACAGTTCACCTTTGAAACTAGGCTGGACATAATTTCCTCTGTCTCTGATGACTTTGGATTATCACATTGCCTCAAGGCAACCACGATGACTATCAATCATCAGCATATGAGGGCATAAACTTAGAGCCCCACTCTGAGATTACACTGCATGTGGAGGGCTGGTTAATAGAGCTCTGGGTTAATGAAAATCCAGGTAGCAGAGGAAGTGCTGTGTACAGATTTATGACCAGTTCCCAGGAACTAAGTAATTTGGAAGATTTTGTACCTTTACTTTTTAAAAAGATAGTCTATTGCTTAATATTTTACTAATTTCACAGTTAAGTCAGCATCATAAAACAGAAAAACAATGTAGACAGTTGAAAGAACCTCGAGACTTGAATAAAATCTAAAAGTCAACCACTCCCATTTTGTCCTTTAAAAGAGAAAGAGAAAGAGACCCAAGAGGTGACCATATTTAATAATTAAAGGCAGAGAAGGGACTAGAACTCAAGACTCTCAATGCCCTGCCCAGAGCTCTATATTCTATATGAGAATGCAGAATCTCATATTTGATGTTTCACTTTTTAGTCAGCAGAGCCAAGGGATGTTACCTGGAATTGAGGGTAAAGCACTCAAGAGAAGACATCTGGCTTACAGTTGCCTTGAGCAAGGAGAAGTGTCTGCTCCAAAGAATGAAGTCTCCCACTTAGTTACCACTAACCTCTCCCAAATGTGTCTACCCTGCCCCACACATGCCCAGAAAGTTCCAGCAGTGCACAGGGACAGAGCAACAAGCTCCCACTTACTGCACTACATGGCTTCCAAATGCCAGCTACCATCCCACCTGGGTGACCCCCAATCTTTTCACGCTCAATATACGTTTGCTGTCTTCTCCTAAATCTGAACTGTTTCCTGCCTTCTTTATCTTGGTTGGTAGCAAAACCATCAACCCATTACCCGAGCTCGAAACCCAGAATTCTCCTCTTCCAGGACTGCTGGCTTTTCCAGACAGAATATCTCTTAATGACTTTTGTTGTTGTTGTTGTTGTTATTTCAATCCCAACTACCACAGCCATGGTTCAGCTTCTCATCATATCTCACATAAGTTACTACAGTGATATTTCTCCTTACATAGCTGTCAACCATCCCACCCTACCTTCAAACACAACCTGCTTTAAACCCTCTGATGTTTCAATTCAGGATAAAATTTAATATGTTCTTCCCATTCTTGCACCTACCCCTGCCCTCACAATGTTACACTCCAGGAACAGCAACTACTTATACTACACTGCGTTATTTCTTATCTCTGTAACTTTGACCCCGAAGTCTCTCTACTCATAATGCCCTTCTTTTCCTGCTTCACCAGATCATATACTTGAGTATCTTCTCTTCACGCTCTAAGACTCAAGAAGTCACCCTCTGTAAGACCTTCACATCCAACCTACAGGATATATTAAGTACCCCTCCTCTGTTCTTCCAGATTACCCTAAACTTAACTCTCTCTTTGCCCTTACTGTATCATCATATAATACCCATTGAAATGTCTGTTATTCCTACTATGCTGTGAGTCATTTGGCAGCAAGATCAAGATTCTGTCTTATTCCACTTTTGTATGCTCAGTACCCAACACACTTAGCAGACTCTTAATAAATGTTAACTTAACAAGCAAGCTAATTCATTAACCAATGGCTCTTTCCCATCTTTCCTGCCCTTTTCAGTTAGGTTCAAAGGATAACATCTTCACCCTCCATGGGCCTATCCTGGGTGCAGAACCATTCACAATGAAGAGTTAGAAGAATCAGTCATGTGATGATCAAGCAATCAGGCAAGTCTGGTGAGCAGACACATCATTTCTTCCATAGTGAAAATGAGGTGTAGCTTTTTTATTCTCTCAGATGCTGAAAGCTGCAAATGCAACTGAACCACAGAAATGCCACAGCAACAACAAAGACTTAACATTTTTGCACAATTTGTTAGCATTTGCAGACCACCTTCCTGGGTGTAGCTGCATTCCAACCTCAGAGCAATTCTAGGAAGAGAGAGTCAGTTATTATCCCCATTTACAGGTAAGAAAATTGAGGCTTCAAGAGACTATTGAACACACCAAAGTCCAAAGAAAAAGACTCACATCCTACTATTCTGACTTTCAGTACTCTACAACATGTTGCCTCAAAATGTTTTTATTCAAAATAAAAATCAAAGCAACTATCTGAATTATGATGGTGACCACAGTTTCCTAAACTTCAGGAGAGTCACATGCTGCTGCCCAGGTGCTCACGGCCCACCCTGCTGCCAGTCTGGCTTCCTCTCCTTGTCAGAAGGGATGAACACAGCTCCCTTTAGGACCCAGTAACGGATGCTGTCCAGAAACAGCTTGAGAAGCTGCCTGACCCTCTCCCTACTTCTGGTTGCTTAGAAGCAAGAGAGCAAATTAGTATCCAAACAGTCTCCTTAGATAGAAGGCATAATTCATACAACAGGTCAAATCCTATCTAAAAAATGCCACTGAACAAAATCCTCGAGTGATAAAGAGATTCTCAGGCCTCAACCATGGGCTATTTGTTAAAAAGCAGCCTTGATGTGACAAAGTTCCAAATATGTGTGTGTGTGTGTGTGTGTGTGTGTGTGTGCGCACACACACACAGTCCCTTTTTTAAAAAATTTATTTTGTGCTATGTTCTTACTAGGCTTTTGATATGTTAACTCATTAATCCCCATAACATGCTTTTAAGACAATCTTAATATCTCCATTTACAGCTGAGGAAATTGAGACTTACAGAGCTGCAGTGACTTGAGTCTACACGGCTAGTTCTACACTAAGTGACAATGAAGTCACACTGAGTTAAAACTATCAGATCCCTACTTTACCACTTGCCTACTCTGTGTAAGATACTTGATCTCTCTAGCCTCAGTTTCCTCTTCTGTGAAATGGAGTAATCATAATAACAGTCATCATATGGCTCTGCTCATTTTTAGGATCCCATCTCTGTTTCAGGCAGTAAATGGAGAAGACAACACGTGGGGAAAATACACAAAAGTTCTTATCGATCTTGACCCAGAAGTGACTCATGTCACTTGTATTCCCACTTCACTGCTGAGAACTAGTTGTACGCCCGTTCCCACAAGCAAGAGGGCCAGGGGAAATACGGTCTTGTGGTATGCCAAGGAAGGAGAAAACACAACACTGAAGCCTGCTAGAACACTGGACACCCCTGCTGTACCTTTCACATAGCTTTATTTTGAGATTTAAATAAGATAGCATGTGCAAAGCGCCTTGTGTATTATAAGCATGCAGAAAATGCTAATTACAATAACTACTCTTGACAGAACCAAGAGAAGAAATCAGAATTTATGATGTTTCATCTACCATCTTTTTACCCTTGGAGTATATTGCTTCTTTGAATTTATTGTACCAACTGTACCTAGCCCTTGCCTTCAAAGAAATTAATAAACTCTACAAGGACACTAAGTGACTATTATAATTGAAAACACATACAAAGATCTATTTAAAACAACTGGATAAGAAACATTCACTTATTCATTGTTATTTAATTAATAGATATTAAATATTTCCAATGATCCAAATACCTTTGAGTATATATCATAAAGACAAACCAGTGTTTTGTGGCAGATTTTTCCATTATTTTAATTATAGGCTTGCTATACAATAGCTACCAGAACTCTCAGCGGAGATACACAGCATATCCTGATTGAAAGGGATGTGGGAGGATCTGAGAATTGGTGTTATCTGTACACCACGTGCCTGAGAAGCTGCCTGAGAGCAAGTCTGACCACCAAACCTCCTGTCCCAGCAGAACCAAACATAAGGACACCATGCAGGTCGTAAACATCCCATTCCTTAAATTTCTTTACAGGTCAAGAACCATCAGGCAGCAGGCACTTACTTACAGGACAAGGTACTAAACTATGGGACAGTCCTACTAAATAATGAGCAAAACTGACAGTGCTGGACTTGTTTACTTTCTTGTCACTATTCTCTCATTCCCCTCTGAATTATGCTTTCTCTGCTGATTCCTACGACATTCAATCCAGGCATCTCTTAGGACAACGAGGTCATTCCAGCTCGTGTAGCCATCATAGCAGAGCTTAAGATGCAAAAGAAGGAAAGAAAGTATATAGAGGTTCCCTAAGAGTTTATTTCAGCTTGCTGATGAGTAATGGCATCAGCCAATCATTTCTCCTCTAAACAGTTATTACACATGTACCATGTACATAACAAATGCAAAAAGACACGACTCCCATCCAATAGTAGGGTCATGCTTAAAATATAGTTTAAATTTTTCTATACACCTCCTCAAAGTTTAAAGTAAAATAAACCTTTAAAACCTTCCACCCATGTGATTAGCCCCAATCAGAAGTGGCCTGTCCTCAAATAGCTTTCTCTCCCAGTCACTGACAAGTTAAAGATGCACCATAGAAAGTAGTCATGACACGATTCCAATCCAATGTTCTTTCCCTCTTCGTCTTCTCCAGGTCCTCAGCTCAGTCCTGAATCCCCCAGACTGCATTCTAACTTCTTCGAGAGTGCTTTCCACTTCTTTTCAAAGCCTGCATAAATTTCAGTCTCTCTTTCTTCTGGACATTGTTTAGATCTCATTTCCCCTCCTCACATTTGATTTACCTGACTATGCACAGAGAACTGGCAGTTGGGACACTCTTTAAACTTTCAATATTAGTGCACAGTAAGCCCGTTTCTCTAAAAGACAGGAAACTCTATCATGATGTAGCCAGATTTCCCTTTAGGGAAGCCAGTCGTTCCTGGAAAGCCAACAAAATGTCTTAGAAAGAGTTGGAAGGTCTTGTTCTTACTATGACCCTGTCATTTGCTAGTTGTGTAAGCCTGTTGATAACCTCCTCACTTCATAATTTTTTGCCATATCCATAAGCCATCTGCCTGTATTTCCACTTTTTCTTCGAATGTAAATGAAATAAAACTTTAATAAATTTAAATTTAAAACTTTGAATCAACATGTAATTGGAAATGTATCATTATCCATGAATCCTAAAAATAAAGTTATAACTATTGAAATAATTTTATCTATATATCTCCTAGTATAATATCATATATTACCACTGTTATACATGTAATGCTTTAAGAAGCTCTCAACTTTTAAAGTCATCTCACCTTTATGATTATAAAATTCTCCCCTTATACATTTAAAATCTTGGCAAATGCAGTGATGTTCTGAATGTCTTATGTGGAACTGAGCCTGTAGTGAGCCTTGCTATACTGCAGTTGATACTGAGTGTGATTTATCTCGGCCTAGAGCCTGGTAGTCCATGTTTATATCAACACCAAGGTCTTTCTGCCTCTTCTAGGTGGCATCAAGGGGGGGATGTTTCCTCACCTCCCACAGGAAACCTACATTGTGGCATCTGACCCTGATGGATGCAGGATGATCCTGCCACTCTACCATGAGTCTATTCTCTTTGCACAGTGGTACACTGTGCACATCTAGGTACCCACTCTCTGGAGCTGCCTACTCTTAGCTTCTGTGTGGCCATGAGAATGCACTTCACAGAGTGCTCAGTGCTCACAAGGGTTCTAGCTGCTGAGCTCTGAAATTCTCAGCAGAGTTTGTGTGAGGCCATGACTCACATGGGATGCCTCCAGCCAGGGACTGAATGGGGCAAGATATTAAGACAGAACCATCCCTGAAAGACACAGCATTTCTCTAAGGGTCAGCTTGGGCTCTAGGACCCCTGATAGCTTTGCCCAACCTTCCTTCAACTGACATGACAGACTGTCATGCTTCCATACAACACTCTCCCCTTCTCTCTTCACAAGAGGTCATACTTGCACAGAAGTCTGATGGCTCTCCTGGGCTTACCTGGATCCCTTATTATTTTCTCTCATTCAGGTGTTATTCCTATAAAATCCTGGCATAGTGTATCTCATGTTGATATCTTCTTCTTGAAGAACATGAGTTTACACACCTCCTTTCCTCTTTCTTGGTTTGGGTAGGAGACCTTGCTCAGCTGTAAGTTTCTTATTTTGTAACTGATTTGTTAAATGAACTAGACTCTAAAGAAATCAAGTTTATTCTTTCTCATCACTGCAGATCTGCAAACCTGCCCCATGGGCCCATTTCTCTCCCTCCTGCATATAATCTTGGGTAGGTTTTATATCTCTTAGAGTAAGGTTTCATTAGGATAAATAGAAACCCTGAAAATGAATGGCTTAAATAATATAGAAGTTTATTTATATCTCATATAAAACAAGACTTGGAGTGAAATGTCCAGGAGTAGTATTGCTGCTTCATGTTCCTCAGGGACTTGGGTCCTTTCTAGCTCACTGTTCCCCCAAACCTAAAATGTGTCACCCCTTCTGCATCTTCATAATCCAAAATGGCTGCTGGAGATCTGGCTACCACATACCCATTCCAAGGAATAGGCTAAAGGAAAAATAAAGGAAAGGAATGCTTAAGGAGATTCACTATAAGTTTTACACAACACTTCTCTTTGCAGTTTATTGTACAGAAGGCTGTAAAACACGGTTTTCTAGGTAGGGTGCAATTTGCCTAGTTGACAATCCAGTTTTGTTACAAACTAGGGAGGGGAGAATGGATAGGCAACTGGCAGTCCCCCAGCTTCCATTGCTTTTCCAGTAATTCAGTTGTTCCCCTGGTCACAGTCCTATAATCAAGGGCTTTGTCCATCATAATAAAACTCCAAACCCTCATCCAACTAAAAACTCCTCCATTTATACTAGACAGTAGGGCAAGATTAGTTTCTGTACTGTCTCACCTTTATCCTCTTGTGCATTGATTGGATTCCAGTGGCTCTCCAATGTTGCAGCTGGAGAAGGAAGAGAGATGGACAGAAAGTTCCAACTTTACTAGCACAGTTATAATCTAGTATTGGGATTCTCTGTGCTTAGCAGAATCCAACTGCTTAGTTGTGGTCTAATGGGTACTTTTTTGGGTTCTTCAGAGATACCTAAGCCCTGTACTGTTCACACCTCGAGTTTCATTAATGCAGGTGTGTCAGAGACTGCCATTCCCCCAATATGGAATCCAAATTAGTTTTTGAAGTTTATTTATTTATTTATTTATTTATTTATTTATTTATTTAAGCAATCTCTACACCCAACATAGGGCTTGAACTCATGACCCTGAGATCAAGACCTGCACACTCTTCTAACTAAGCCAGGCTGGCACCCCTAGAATCCTAATTATTAACTAGACACATGGCCTCTAGCCCTAAATACATTTACCAGTTTACAGTAATGATGAAACCACTATCAACAACTGGCTTCTGCTCAGACAAATAAAGCACTTGGAAGTTGTCACCCCCTTCCTCACAACAAGAAAAAGAAACTCAACAAACTGAAAGTCAAGAGCTCTACTTAATTCCATCAGAGAATTGAGATCGCAAGGAAAACCAATGCCCTGAAAACTAAAGACACAAACAGGCAAATCCAGAGAATCACAACTTACCAGGAGTGGAAGCTGCTGGAGCCAAGAATAGGTAGAGAACTTAAGCTGTAATGGATGAACTGTTGGAGGCTGACGTGGACTGCTGTGAGAGTTTAAAATGCCCAGCCTCATAGAGGAGCCCCGTACTTTCATGTGTTCCTGTTGTGTTGCCTCCAGGAGTCCATCAGGTGCTGATGGTGAAGACTGGAAGAAACTCCTTTTGTGCTTCCAACAGAAAGGGAGAAAAGAAATACCCAACTCCAGTCCTGCCTATAACCTTCCTCTATTACCTAAATAAAAAATAAGTAAATAAAAAGCTGAGAAGCACTTGTGAAGGTCACAGCCCATGACACATACTCACTAAAAGATTGACAGTAGGGGCACCTGGGTAGTTCAGTTGGTTATGCATCCAACCCTTGATATAGGCTCAGGTCATGATCTCACAGTCATGAGATTGAGACCCATCTCAGGCTCCATACTGAGCATGAGCCTGCTTGAATATCAACATCCATCTCTCTCTCTCTCTCTCTCTCTCTCTCTCTCTCTCTGCTCCTCCCTTACTCATGTTCTCTCTCTCTCCAAATAAATAAATAAACTTAAAAAAAAAAGACTGAGAGTGAACTGTTAAGAGTGCAGAATGTTTTCCCTACTCCTTCCACATCTTAGCACAACACAACAAGACCCTGGATAATAACAGAAGATTATAACTGAAATAACTGCAAGGTTATGACTCTATTTAAGGAGTTCCTAGGGGAACCCAAAGGCAACCCAGAAGACAAAAACTAGAAGAAATTGAAGCCTCAGACATCTATAGCTAGTACAAATAGTAAACAGCATAACTCCTAGTGAGATAAACATAAAGCCTCATACTAAAAGCCTATTTACTTTTCTATTACCCAACATACCATCTCTGGCTTTCAACAAAAACTACAACACATGCTAAAAGGCAAGAAAAAACACAATCTTAAGATACAGAGCAAGCAACAGTAGTAACAGACTCAAATGTGACAGAGATTTTAGAATCATCAGACCAGGCAAAAATAATTATGATTTATATCCTAAGGCTCTAATGGAAAAAGTGGACAAAATGGAAGAACAGATGTCATGTAAGCTAAGAGGTGGAAACTCTAAGAAGGATTCAAAAGGAAATGCTAAAACATAACCACTGTAACAGAAATGAAGACTTGCATTTACCAACTTCCTCTCTGGCTAGGGGTAACTGTATGCCTGGATTCTGACTAATAGGATGTGAGAAAAGTTGCTACATGCATCTTTCTGGTCATGCTTTGAAAGGGCATGCCCTCTGTAGTAGTCATTAAGATTGTTCATCCACAGTCCACTGTAGGATTGTAATTCCTGACTCTTTAATGTTAGGTGCAGCCATGTGACCAGTTCTGGCCAACAGGTGAAGGGCACAATCATTTAACTGCTGTTGCAAGACTATCCAGCTTGCCCTTGTCCTGCCACAGGCCTTAGCAATGCTCCTGATGATGCAGGTCCAGCAACCCATGTTAAGCATATAACGTGAGCAAAAAATAAGCCACTAATATTTAGATTATTATTACCATGGCACAATTAAGCTATTCCAACCAATCCCCCTCCCCCTTCCCCTGTCCATCTTCTCCCTAGCTGAAATTCAGACATGCTAGTGAGCCACCCTGGACCATGTGAACAACATCCTACTGACATGAGAACAACAAAATGGAAGGAACATGGGTCTCTGAAGAATTCTCAGAGCAGAGTCTTAATACCAGCTCAGATTTCTCTATGAAAGAGAAATAAACTTCCAATTTGTTTCAAATGTTTTATTTTGTTATAAATCCTGAATCCATATACTGTCTAATAAAGTAGTCCATGCCTTATCTGGCTGATTGCTTCCTCTTCTGTCTCAAAGAAATTCTAAAAGCCCTATTGTTACCATAACATTATATATCTTGAAGTTTTGTTTTACCAGGCCACTGATGAACAGATTTGGACATATCACTGCACTAACTGTTAGTTCTCAGGAAGTATTAAATAGAAATGCTGAATGTTCATCCATATGCATGTAGCCACATGGAGAAGTGTGATCCCTATCCTACCCTGGCTTTTGTTTGAAATCCAATGTATTTAGAGATAGGAGTTTAAACGGTGCAACCATTGAAATGGCCAGTATTGCCAAAGGGGAAGTCAAAGAGCTGGTGATGTTAAAAAGCACAATAGATAAGTGATACGAAGTCTTTGTTGAACTAGTGAGTGTGTAATCAGATGTAATTACAATGCCTTAAATTAAGAAACAGTCCATTTCTCAACTAAATCATTCCCCAAATAAAGTCACATAAATACTATATACTCCCCAAATAATTGTGTAATGATATCACTTATGATACCATCTACAAGACTGAAATTTTTCAAGAACAAACTATAAATCAAACTGAATTAAACAAAGGGAACTGACTGGGTCCTCTGACTGAAAAACTAGATAAGCCTTCAGGTAAAACTTGATCCAACAGCTAAAACAATCACCAGAAAGTGGTTTCTCTGTCTCCATTTCTGGGTCTACTTTTAAGTGTTGGCTTCAATCTCTAAGGCACCTCCCATCATACCTCCAATCTCAGGGTGGCTGCCATAGAACCACATGTTCCTTTGTTTATTTCCATCAAAAAAGAGTATTCACCCAAACACTCAACAAAACTCTGGAGTTCCAGTTTGACTCAACTAACTTAGGTCATATGCCCATTTATGAGCAGAATAGGTGAGGGCTAAGTTACATGCTTCATTTTGGGGTAGAGGAGAGGTGAGTGAAGTCAGCATCCTCTGAAACATGGGGAAGAGACAGATATCTGCAGCATAAACTGTCAGTTCCTTTTCTTCCCACACAGGCAACTAGAATGCATTTTCCTACTTCTCTTGCAGCTAGATGTGGTCATGGTACTGTGCTGTGGCCAATGGCATGAAATCCTTGCCCATGACAACCTTTCACATATGATCCTCTCTATCTTTTCCCACCTGTCAGCTGAAGAGAGGACTCTAAAAATTTAAAGGAGGGCACAGCCAAGAAAATGGAAGAAGCAGAGATCTCTGAATAAGTATAAGCCACTTTACCAGGAACACCCACACTAGATGATGATATGGCCAAGAAATACACTTTTTATAATGCTTAAGCATTGAAAATTTACCATGTATTTATTGCAACAGTCATTATTACTTTAATATAATACTAAGAAGTACTGGACTGACATTTCCAAGAATAGGGCAAATGGATGTGGGACAGCCCCAAATAAGCAATGTCCACTGCAACAAGGGTTTTTAAAATTTGGGTTATCTGCAAATAAAATGGAAGCAATTATGTTGCCAGAAACATCTCAGTCTACATACATTTTCTTTTCTAGAAGAGGAGCATTGTAATGACTTAGCCACAAACCAAATAAACAAAGCAGCAATTGCCTCTTGTACTATAATAAGCCTTTGCAAACATGCCCTGCATTTGCACATGGCTTCCTTAATAAATGGACACTATTTGCTTATGTTCACCAGCAATCGTATCAAATGAGAGATGCAATTTAAATTTGCTCTGCATCTCAGGTAACCACTCTTCAATACAACTAGCATTTTCGAAAATAAATGTATTTTTCTAAAATCTCTTCCTTTTCAATTTTAATGTGCAAGCACAAAGCAGGCAGAAGAAAGCAAAAACCAAGAGGCATAGAGAATGCAATATTGAAGAAGCTGTGAACAAGTTCCACAGCCAGTGAGAGAGGCAAAGGATAGTGACTGGTTCAAGTCCAAGCCAATTACCTCCTATCCAAAATGGAATATGCCAGAGTGGATTGAGATTGGTACCAAAATCAAAGCATGAGCAGGTGTTTTTTAAAAAATCAGGAATTGACATGCCAGGTGACAGATAAGTATGTGCTCTGCCTGGAGAGCTCCTTCCTTTTCAGCTGGATAGATTCTACTCATCTTGCAGAGCTGAGCTGAAATATCACAGCCTTGGGACAGATTCTGATAACCATTGCCTCATTACCTCCATGTAGTTATTCTCCTGTTAAAATTACATTAATAACCTTCACTCCTCTTCTATAGTTCTCATTATAATTTCAGAGTTATCTGTGTAATTATTTAGGGCCCATCTTCCTAGCTAGAGTGAAAGTTCTATGCGGGGCAAAGACCATGCTGCCTTGTTCACCTGTATATTTCCAGGGCCCAGCACAGTACTTGACACATGGGAGGGACTCAATTCCAATGGCATTCCAGTGAGTGGTGGGGTTGCCATCAAGCTATTTTAAAAGGACCAAATGCCCAAGTGTATCTTAGCATCATATTTCCCATTTGACCAATTAAAAAAAAAAGCTAAAAATCAATGGAACATTGTCTCTTAAATCATCTAATAAATCATGTGTTTTGTAAAACACTTGGAAAGATTGTGGGAATTTTTTTCTGGACTCTTTTTCTTGCAGACAAATACCACCATATCACTACATATCGGCTGCTATCTCGGAAATGATGACAATTAAGCAGATATGGACCAACCCCTTATCCTCACCACAGCCCTCCCCTCATTTCTTTCCCCAGAGAAGGACTATGGCCCAGTCTAGGAACTTCAGATTAATCTATTTAGTCATTCAAACTTTGTCACTTCCTTGCTACATAATCCCCAAGTCCCTTGCCCTCTCAGACAGCCCGATTTTCTCATTCTTACAATGACCTAAATGTATACCTCAAAAGGTTGTAAAATGGAATGAAATAATACAGGTAAATGGCCTAGCTACAGGTCTATCACAGGGTATCAATGTCCTATTATTTTGTCTTTCTTTCATGGCATTTCCTGTCTTGAAGTCCCCTCTGCCATTCAATCTTAATGTACTCTCCAGACCTTTTTCCCATTTCCTCCTTCTTCAGATCTACTTCAAGTCTGCTCTCAGAGCAGAAAATACTTGATCATCTAGTTTGAACAAAGGCCTCAGTAGTTGACTGGGTTTTCTTTCACAAATGAACATTTACTCGGATTTCATATAACCTTATTTAGTATACACAACAACCTTATAAGATACACACTACTTATTAACTACTCAGCTTTGATGAGAACCCTAAAACTCATAGAGGTTAAATTACCTGACCAATATAACCTGGCTTGTAAATGGTGGGCCTGGAATTCAAAGATGAGTGTGCCTGACTCCAAACCCACTCTCTCTAAAGCATCATGCAGCCTTTCTACTTTCTTCTCTTAATCTCCCTGCTCCACCCAAATAGCAAAAGCTTTCATTGGACAGTGGCCTGGTTAGATGCCAAGTCTAGACCCAAACTGTGTTACCACATGTGGCTGGCATGAAACTGCTAATTCACAAAGGTCCAACCATGTCATCTTCAGCCAGGACATTGTAATAGACACCTTAGCAGATGACTCTGACCTCATCAACTGTCATCAGGAGGCATCTGTGGTGATAGACAGAAAATAGAGTAGAGTGAAAGCTATCTGGATAACAAACAATCTTACAGTCATCAACCTGGAAAATATTCTTTATTCCCCACTGAAATCGCAACCACTTCGGAAGATATAGTTTAAGCTGAGGACATTTAGGTCATTTTAGGCTTTAGGAAGAGTTACCATTCCTTAACTATCTTAACTTTATTGTGTAATAACAATTGGATATAGAAATAGCAATGACCATTGAAATGTGGTTGCTATACTCAGTATAATCAAATCAGAAAACCTAGAAGAATGTACATGCTAGCATTCTTGGCCTAGAGGCTGAGACCTGTCCATATTGAAAATGTTAGTTCAAACACAAGAAAGATCCTAGGCAAGAGGGCCAAAATGAGATGTAGAAGGGAACCAAATGAGTCAGAGACCCAAAACCAAGGACTCCAAAGATGAAAAAAACTCTACTAAAACTCTACTACTATCTTCCTGGTTAAGGAGTTCTATAGTAAAAGAGTTTAGTAATTTAACACCATACCTAATGCCCTCCTACACTGTCCTCCTACATAAAATATACGCATTGCTCTGTGTGTGTATGTGTGTGTGTGTGTGTCTGTGTGTGTCTGTGTGTCTGTGTGTGTCTGTGTGTTTTTATGCTTACACTGAATATTAACAGTGGCATAAGTTCATTCCACGATTTGGGCTCCATTCTCAAAAAGAAAAATCTTTTAATTGTCTTTACAAAGTCTTAAGTTGGATAACCCTATTCAAATATTGTTAAAGGTAACTGTACCAAATCCTTCCTAAGAAGTATAGTAACCTTCCTGAGACCCACCCTCTTTGTGTTCAGACACATGATTCAAGTCACCCGTCTCCCTTAGAAAATGATGTCTGGACAGAGCCTGATCCAGTTTGAATGAACAAATAAATGAACCTCCATCAAAGGTCCTCACCAGCAGAGCCATTTTCCTTGTAGCCAACCCTTCTCTCATCCTTACTCAAGAAGCATTTTTTTATGTTTGTTTATTTTTGAGAGAGAGGGAGACAGAGCATGGACAGGGAAGGGGCAGAGAGAAAGAGAGAGACAGACAGAATCCGAAGCAGGCTCCAGGTTCTGAGCTTTCAGCACAGAGCCTGATGCAGGGCTTAAACCCACAAATGCAAGATCATGACCTGAGCCGAAGTCAGATGCTTAACCAACTGAGCCACCCAGGTGCCCCAAGAAGCATTTTTTTTAAGCATCTATTATATACCAGGCCTGTGTTAAGGACTGGAAATACCTTCAAGGGACTCACTAGTAGACACCAGACATGGATGTAGAAGCTGCACTAAAACAGTGTGGCTCTTAGAATAAAAGTGGCAGCACCAAAGAGAAAGCGGTTGATTCTAGATGGGGGACAATGGCTCTCGAAACATTTTCAAAGACAAAAACAGAATCTAAATCGAGAAAGAAAAGAGTGGCATTCTCTTATTGTAAGAGAGACAGAGAAAGAGAGGGAGAAGGAAAGGGAGAGGGGGAAAAGAGAGAGGGAAAGAGAGGGGGAGAGGAAAGGAGAAGGAGTGGGGGGAGGAGAGAGATGGAATCTTACTGCAGAATTTTTAACACTAAGAGGCACATTAGTGGTAGCCTAGTATCCAAATCTGACGGCCCACATACAGAGCTGTGTAGTAGCTCAGTTCCCTGAAAACACATTTCCAAGATCCCTTTTATCTATTAAGTGTGAAATTGTAAACCATTGATGATTTTGAAGAGGGTGACTAGACAGAACCTTTTCTAATCACAAATAAGAAACTTGAAGCAAGTTTGGCACCAAAAATTGGCATAGACACAGCAGGGGTGGCAAACAGGGGGTGAGGTCCTGTGGCTGGCAAAGGCACTAGGGAAAAACAGTAACAGTATTACCAGAAGTTAATTAAATGCTGACTGTGTGTTATCAGTACCTTGTCCATTTTATGGGTATCAACTAATCCTCAATCCCATATAATAGAATTATCTTCGTTTGATAGGTGAGGAAGCAAGGCAGAGACAGATGTTAAGCAATTTGCCCAAGGTCACAGAGCTAACAAGTAGGTTATCTACACAGGAGGAAAACCCAGGCAGTCTCAGTGTAAAATCCCTACTGAGAATCTCTTTGCTAGTTGGCCTCAAAACTAACAGTGTTGTCTAATCAGTTTGGCAGGAGGCAGAGTCCAGAAGGATGACTAGCAAACTGATCCTGGAACACAAGTTACTAGGTCTATGCTAGGTACTACCCTCCCTGCAGAGCCAGAAGTCATAGGCCTGCTGCTGATGTAAAGGGAGAGATGGTGACATATTTCACTGGATAAAGTGTACTTTCTCTGAAGCCTAAAGTCAGTGAAGTCAATAGTTTCCCTGAAATTAGTACAATAGCAGTCCCTTTCACCTAACCAATAATATTAAAAAAAAAAAAAAAAAACCCTGCATAGAACCTTCTAGAAATAGCCTCCTCTCAATTATCACTTCCATAACTCACAGGGCCCAGAATTTTCCATTTCATGTCTGTTCTGTGTATTTAAACCCATGATCTTCATATTAATTCTTCCAAAATGACATTTTATCATGGAGAGTATCTCCATTTAACTTCCCTGTGTCAATATTAACGGTGGCATTTGCGTGTTTATTAGGTAAAAATTGGGTCCTGACAATCATGCAGTCAATTCCAGGGCCTGTGAGCTCATTCATCAGGACTCTTCAATTGCTTTTTTAATTTCTTCTGTTGACACTGACCCTGTATGAGGTTATTTATAAAAATCTTTATGAATATAATTTATGACTTAATTTTAACAAGTATTAGATGGATGTTATCACTGAGTCCATGACCTGAGGTAGTGAAGATCCCTATCACATAGCATCAAGATTCATTTAAATTCCTCATTTTGTGATTCCTTTTCTATTTTCCCAGAGGCACTAAGGGTCAAATATAAATGAAATAAGAAGTGTCTTTCACATTAACTGTTCTTTATTGATTCCTTAGAGCAGAAACGTAGATATTTCTAAAGCAATTGAAGTGTTGGAAAAACAAAACACCTAAAAGGAGACAAAGAATATTTTCATGTGTACTATAACAATTATACTATAAAATATGTTTTCCAGTGTACACTATAAATATGTTCCACATTACAGTAGTCCTATTTCTAAATGAAAAAAAAAATAGAAACATAATTTTTTGTACTGGAGAGGTCTTAAAAAATGTTCATTCAAGGATTTCAAACTGACCATCCATAGGATAGATAATGTTTGGCCTATCCAGAATTTTAAAAATAGGAAGTTGTCACAAAAACCCTTGACTCCTAACTTCTTTTGAAAGTCAAAAGGTCTGGCAACACTGTGCCCATACCTCCCCATGGCAGTAAATGTCCCTCCGGAAAATGGTCTGTGCACTCTTGCACTCTCCTGTTGTCAGAGTGCCATGCCTCATTTCTGTCTTCTACCTTGTCTTTTCCTTCCCTCATATTACTTGACTGATTCCTAGAGGCTTTGGAATTGTTGCCGTGTGTTCTTGTTTGACTACCTCACTTTATAGATGAGGCAACTGAGAACCAGAGAGATTAAATAACACATCCACACAAGGAAAAGGTCTCAGTCTAGACCCCAATCTCCTAACCTCCACTGCAGTCTTCTTTTGTCTTCAACAATGTCTATTGGACATATGGATACATATTATTTAATACCTCACTGAGTGTAATGAATAGGTAAATATTATTATGCCTCTGCTCTTGCCAAACACAACTGTAATAATAATGACTATTTACTGATCCTAATGGAATTCTTTACCACCTACATATCTGTCATCAGAAGGAAATACTAGCTGTGAGGATTGCCCAGAATGATAAGATGTGATGCCATATTTCGTTGATTTCTGTCTGATGCCTGCAGTAGTGATTCCTCAATACTCTAAACACAAGTACTGCTGAGGTCAGGAAACCACACATGGTCTTAGAAAAGGCTGATGATAAAAAGACTAAGAAACATCACCTGTGGTAGGTAAGCACCCAAGATGCCCCAGTGATCCACATTCCTTGTATCATGCCCTTAAGTAATTCTCCTCCCCTTAAGTGAGGGTTGGACTTAATGAATCACTACTAAGGAACAGGCTATGGCAGAAGTAATAGTATGTCACTTCCAAAGATTAGGTTATAAAATACTATGGCTTCTGTCTTAGGGCTCCCAGTTGCTTGCACTTAGACTGCTTGCTGTGTGAAACATCAACTGTCAAGTTGTGAAGCAACCCTGTGAAAAGAGCCATGTGGCAAAAGACTGACACTTGCCAGCAACCACACAAGTGAGCTGGAAGCAGAACCCCCTTATAGTCTACACTCTGGATAAGACCACAACCCCAGTCAACAGCTTGACTGCAACCTCATGAGAAATACTGAACCAGAAACATCCAAATAAGCCCTTCCAGATTTCTGACCCACAGAAACTATGTAACAATAAAAAGTTGCTGTATTAAGCCATTAAGTTTTGGGGTAATTTGTTACACAGCAATAATCAAATAATACAGACCCACTAACCATAAATAGAGGTCAAAGATTCCTGAATTTCCTATGTGTATTGGGCCACCTAAATTTTTATCACATATTGAAAGTAACATATATGTGTGTATCAAACACATGTGTGTATATATACACAAATACACATATGTATATATAAATGTATTTATACAATATATTAATATAAATATTTATATTATATAAATATCAAAATTGTGGGATCACATACTGATTAAGAACCCATGTACAAGGGGTGCCTGGGTGGCTCAGTCAAACATCCAATTTTTGATTTCGGCTCAGGTCATGATCTCACGGTTCATGCGTTCAAGCCCTGTGTTGAGCTCTGTGCTGTGTCAGCACGGATCCTGTTTGGAATTCTCTCTCCCTCTCTCTATATCCTTCCCCAATCTCTCAAAATAAATAAACTTAAAAAAAAAACATGTACAAGTAAAATAGAATATGTTCAAAGCCTGGATCTGTCATTTATTAGCTCAACGACCTTGTAAAGATACTCAGTCTTTATTTTCTCAACTGAAAAATGAGATTAGCATTCTCACTGCATCTTATAAATAATTCTACTTTTATACTTAATCATACTTTATTGTAGTTATAGGTGCAGTCGACTCTGAGGTCAGACCAATTCGAATGGGCTCAAACCCAATACCAGCCAAAAGGTCATCCATGCATTCTAAAACACCCAGGCTTCATGGCTGGCTCTACCAGCTCACCCTAGACTAGACTCACCTTGCCCAAAGGTACAACCTCCTCTGGGCATGGGGTTAAGGAAGGGCTCTAAGGAGTAGCCAAGAGCACAGATACTCTAGTATTGTTTTCTCATTCCCTCCACTTCCATAGCTTCCACCAATTTGTTCTCCAGCCCCTTAGTGAGAGCCCATGAAATTATTTTTATAGCCAGAGTAGCTGATAAAGGAAATGAATTTTGTGTAACCTTCATTCTTACAGACTTATTACAAAATCTATACTTTTTTTTCGATGTTGAGAAGCATCAGATTGACCAATCCATGAAATGGTGTTTATAGATACTTACACCTTGTAAAGATGATATGTGATTATGTATCCAAATACCATATACTCTTGAGGGGATAATGACTAGCCGAATCTTTGATCATGCGACTTTTATACTGTTCAAGATGAGTAGAGAACTGTCTGAATAAACAACATATTTTTAGCCAAAGTTCAAGATTTGTAAACCATCATCATACAGATCATTACTTTCTATGCATTTTCATAATTAACATTTTTGTCTTACTCTGTAAAAGAGAAAAAAATTTTCACAGAGCAGCTTGCTCAGGATTATTTATAGATGTAAAAACTTGTTATCCAAGGTCAGTAACAGCTCCATCCAAGAGTCCTAAGTGTTTGTGGGGGTCGCTCTGGCTGTTTTTCTGTCACCAAACCCAAAAAAGTAAGCCTGAGCAATTAATTATTCATAATTTGATTAAAATTATTTAGAACCTATTTAAAATGAGACACCACACATACCCTCAAGTGGATTAAAATCTCATAGCAGAGACATCAATTTGAAGAAAGAATAATAATACAATTTATGAGGAACAGGTTCAGTGCTTAAATGTCCTGGAGGAGCACTAGTTATTCAAAGCTGAAAGGAAATTCTGCTGGCAGAAACAGTGAAACAAATCTAAGACAGAGAATTTGAGTTAAGTCTTGAATGATGAGCACGTAAACACGGATGGGTGGAGAAAAAAAGAAGTTGACAGACCTCCACCTCTAATCACACAAAGGCAAGGTGTGGAATACAAGCAGGTGTTTGAGTAGCTTCAAGAATACAGAGCTTAGGGTATATGAAGATTATGTGAGAAAAGAGGATGGAATGGAAAGATGACCCCAGATCAAGAAAAACACGCAGACATGAAGAAACAAAAGTGTAAGGTAGGACAGTAGCAATTAAAATGAAAAGAAGGTCAACAGATTCATGAATGACAGCCAACTTAGAAAAGAACTGTCACAATTAGAAAACTGATTGGATATGTGTAGTTTTTATTTGAGGGCTTTGTTTTTGTTTGAAGCAAAAAGTTGAAATAAGGAAGAAATAAAAGATATTAAAATAATGAAATGATCAAAAAGAAGGGATATAGCAAAAAGAGGGGTTAATCTTAGAAGACATAAAAAGGACAGTTGAAAAGGGTTCTATTTGAGGAGTCAGTTGGACACACATGGTTTAGGACAGTGGAAAGCTTAAAGGCTAATGAGGGAATGAAGGGAAAGTAATTAAGAGAATTACTTTATTTATTTATTTATTTATTTATTTATTTATTTATTTATTTATTTATTTTTAGAGAGAGAGATAGTATGTGAGCAGGGGAGAGGGGCAGAGGGAGAGGTAAAACCTCAAGCAGGCTCCATGCTCAGCGCACAGCCTGACACGGGGCTTGATCCCACAACACTGGGATCACGACCTGTGCCAAAATCAAGAGTCAAACACTCAACCAACTGAGCCATCAAGTGCTCCAAGAAAAGTATTTTAAAAACCAAATGCCAGACAGTATAATAGAAGATCTAACATAGATATATCCAAGTCTTCAAGAGACTTAGCATTGAGCTCAGTCTTGAAAATTCATCGTTCCTACATACTGCAACAAGGACAGGCTAACTTTTTCTTCAAAGACCAGATAGTATTTTAAGCTTGCATTGGTCTCTGTTGCAACTATTCAACCTGCCACCATAATGCAACAACAGACAGAAAATACACAAACAAATGGGCAGGGCTATGTTCCAATAAAACTTTATTTAAAAACACAGGTATCCAGCCTGCAAATAGTCACCTGCCAATCTCTGCTGCAGAATGTTTTATGATGCCACTTTATTCAATATAGATTTATTGAACCTCTCGTTTTTACTTATAATGTAAACCATAGAAAAAAAATAGTTACCACTTACAGGGTGCTTATTATGTGTCAGACACTTTGCTAAACACTTTTAACATATACTATTATACCTCACTTGACACAAGATTATAAGGTAGGTATTACTATGCTATCTCCTTTTAAAGGTGAAGAAGTTGAAGACAACAGAGATTAATTTGTCCAAGGTTACTGGTAAATGGTGAAACTAGACTTTAAAAAGCAAGCTAGAAATTCCCCTTCAGGCAGTACACTAGACTAGATATTGTGAAAAATCCTTCCCACTGAAAAGTATAGATGCTGGAAGAATTACAACAAATATGGTTTAAAAGGTCATTTCTGATCTCAAAAGAAAGCAAGAGAATGCTCCCCAAAGACCAAAAAATTTAGCCCTATACTGTAAAATGGGTAAGTAAATGCAAAAGCTGGGACTTCTGCTGGCAAATGATAATGGTAAAGGGACCTTGGGCCCATAAACAAACCTAAGACTCTTGCACAAAGAAAGACCTATGATGGCTGTAAAGGGGCTCCATCCCTAGTGAAAGGTCAAATTAGGAAAATAAAATATTCACCTCCTGCCAAAGAATTGGGGGTAAAATTCTGACTGTTTCTCTATTGTAGCTTCTTATCATGATGAAATGTCCCTTTTGTCCCTGGCAATATTCTAAGGTTGAAATCTACTGTCTGTTATTGATATGGCCATACTTGCTTTCTTATGCTTATGGCTGTCATGCTCTACATTTTTTAATCCTCTAACTTGCAATTCTGTTTGTATATTTATAAACAGACAGCAGCAATGACCGCAAGACAGACATATATAATCCAAAAAAAAAGAGATGAAATTTAAAAATCTAGTGTCCTCAGAGAAATTAAAGAAATCTTTAAAAAAACACAGAACACTGTGAAAAAGGGGACAACTTGAAAAATGGAAAGATGTATACTGAATAATTTAAAAGACAATTAATCTACAAGTATATATTGCAAAATGACAAAGATATACACAGATTATCTTGGTCACTTTTTCTATGCAACCAACAACTCTAAACCTCAGTGGTTTACAGAAAACATGTATTTCTTGTTTACGTTACATGAGGGATTGCAGGGTGATGGCTACAAATGTGTTTGGTTCAGAAGAGCTTTGCCCAGATTCAAGTTTCTAAAAAATAGGAGAGTCAAAATTAGAGCCAGAGGAAATCAATTCAGGAGACTTAATGTTAGACTAAGAAGATTTTAAGAAAATAAAGACAGGAAAAAAAGATGGAGGAAATGACAAAATACATGTTTTTTAAAAAAAGAAATTTTATGTTTTGGCTCCCTCCCTCTCTAACCTTTTTTTTTTCCCCTTCCCTCCCCCATGGTCTTCTGTTAAGTTTCTCAGGATCTACATATGAGTGAAAACATGTATCTGTCTTTCTCTGTATGACTTATTTCACTTAGCATAACACTCTCCAGTTCCATCCACGTTGCTACAAAAGGCCATATTTCATTCTTTCTCATTGCCACGTAGTATTCCATTGTGTATATAAACCACAATTTCTTTATCCATTCATCAGCTGATGGACATTTAGGTTCTTTCCATAATTTGGCTGTTGTTGAAAGTGCTGCTATAAACATTGGGGTACAAGTGCCCCTATGCATCAGCACTCCTGTATCCTTGGGTAAATTCCTAGCAGTGCTACTGCTAGGTCATAGGGTAGGTCTATTTTTAATTTTTTGAGGAACCTCCACACTGTTTTCCAGAGTGGCTGCACCAGTTTGCATTCCCACCAACAGTGCAAGAGGGTTCCCGTTTCTTGGAGAATTTTTAAAAACTAGTATAGAGAGAACACTGGTGTGCCTGGAGTAAATTGTGTGATTAGAGAAGCAAAGCTGGAGAAATACATTCCAATGAGACAACAAGGGTTCCCCATGCCATGCTAAGGAGTTTGAAGATTCTACGAACAACATGATAAAAATAATAACAATCAAAGGTGAGCTTTACAGAAACCTATGCTTTCCCAATTCATCTAAGGCAACTCTGATTTCCCTCCCTTACCTTCCTGTTTGTTATTTATCTTCCTCACTTCTTTTTTAGATTTTCTAGGAGCAGGATCCTACCATAGAAAAATAATCACATAAGAGATGAGGGACAACTAGTGTCACAGCTAAATGATTATTGTACTGAGATCCCTAAAATAAAATGTGACCAATTCAGGCATGTATGCTCTAGAAGAAACTGTTTTCTAAATATGCTACACTGTTCTTTTGGTAATTTGATTGTGGTGACAGGTCAGTCAGGCTATAATTGGTTTTAATTAGCCTCCCTACCGCTGCAATATTCTTTACCTACATGCAAACTGTCAAAAAGCAGGAAGAAGGGAGGGCGAGGGAAGGGAGAGAGATTGGTTCATTTTCCACCTTTTTTGAAATGCCAGAGAGATTGTTTTCAACCTGTCTTACAAGCAAATGCCCCAATTTCCAGTATAAATGAGGGGAAATATGTCACCATGACAGCTCTAAGAAAGAAATGCCTGATTCCTTTAGCAAGAGACAATGAACTCAATTTTGTCTTTTGTAGAACAATGTGTGGTTTCTAGGGTTCAGGGAGGAGAAAAATCTCTACATCCCCTCCCCAGTTCCTCCTGGTAAAATATATTTGAGAGAGTTGTCAGAAACTAAGTAAAGTTCATACAAATCAAGTAAATACATTTAGAGATGCAAATGTTTTGTATTACTAAGCATAAAGGGACTGTGTCTATATATGGTGTCATATATGTCACAAACAGGAATAGTAGGACAATTTCTGACTGACTTTAAAATGTTCCCATATGTGTTTAAATTTTATCCAAAACATAATGTTATTTTTTTTAATTTGAGACTATTCAATCATACCAAGTCATTTCAGGAACTTCTGCCTCTGAGAAGCTACTGTTGTTCCCAGCAGAGTCTGAATCAGAATTTGCCTGGGAAACTGACCTCTAAGGTCCTTTCAATCACTGAGATTCAAGATATTGCACTTTTTTAAATGATGACAGGGATCAATCAAGATCATTCTGGGACAAGTTTACTCCAGGCTATACAGCTCTATCTTCCTTTCTCCCATACAACTATTCAGCATATAATCACATAGCTCACTCAGCCAAACTAAGATGGCAAGCAGAAACACTCGTGGACACTCAAATCCCCACTCCCCCTTGGTTTCTAGTAAAGACAAGACAGACAACAATTGCGAATTCCTGGGGTTGGCAGCCATTGCTATTCCCTCACCCTGCCCCTCATCCTGAGAACCTCAGCAGACTGGTATACCCAGACCCTCATCCTTAACATAACTAGTGGCTTTCAGGGATAAAAGAAATATCAAGTCATTTAGTCCACTGAGCCTTTGGATACTAAACATAAAACTTACACTTATAAACTTCTAGGGGTATTGAGTTGAGGTAGCCTGTTTCACCTTTGGCAAAACTAATTATTTCAGTGGTCTTCCTTTATGTGCAGTGGAACTCTGCCATTCTTTTTAATACTTATTGTAAAACTTCACACAAATCTATTCAACACAAAGCTTCTCAATCCTTTGCCCTCTTCAACTACTTCCATTAACTCCACTTTTACCCCTTGGGGTAACAGAGAGTCAGACTAATCCCTCTTTCACAGAACAGCCTTTATATAATATTACATATCTTCCCCAGTACTCTTAAAACCACACGCAAAGTGTCTCCTCTCAGCAAACATCCCAGCTCCTTTAAAAGTCCTCTTTACCAATGGCTTTAAATTGCTTCATCATCCTTGATACTTTTCTGTGAATATTCTCAAGATTACCCAAGTTATGGGTCACCTGTGGCATCCAAAACTGAGTCTACTACTCTAAAAGCAGACTGAGCAACTCAAGGTAAAGTAGAAACATCTTCTTGTTCATTTTTAACATTATGTCTCCAATACTGCTACCAAAGGTCACATTACAGGGTTTGTGTTTTATATACACCAGGAAATTATATCTCCTTGATCCTACACTGTGCAAATAAATTTGGGAACTTAAATGCATGACCTTGTATTTATATTGATTCTATGTAGTCTTCCTGGATGTGGCCTTAGATTCCACTGCATCTAATCCCTCCAGATCAAATTCACAAGCAAGAATCCCTTCTACAAGCCAGCATCCAGATTAGCTCATCTATCTTAAAGCTGAAATCAGTCTCTTAACAAAGTAACTGTTGCTACAGACATTTTGAGTAGATGATGTTTCTTTTCAGTGCATTCCACACCTGTTCCTTGCCTCAATGAATGGCATCACCACCTATCTCTTTGGTTTTCCAACTTAATAATTCAGGAAGAAACTTTGACTCCTTCTCTCCCTACATCCTGTTAGTCCAAGTCCTTTTGCAATCACCTCCTAAATATCACTAAGATCTATCAATTGGGCTTCATTCTCATTGCTACTCCTCTTTTCAGACCAAATTCTTCCATTGTCAAATACTGAACTAAATCACTAAACTGCACATAAGGCCCTTGATTTCTTCCCAACCTCAACAATCACCATTTGTACACATCAGAATTCTGTGTTCTTCCCAGTTTTTTACCTCAGGAATGTATGCCCATGCTGTCTCTGCTACTATGAACATTCTCTGCCCCTACCTCTTCAGCCAAACATCAGAGCTCCACTTGAGCCTTTTTCTATAAGAAGCTTCCATTGACTGCACTCTCAAGAAAGGTGCAGATGCCTTCCCCATGTGCCCCACTGACAGATCTGTCTCATGCTATGATAAACTGTTTATATTTACTCCAACTTCTTGTCTCCACAGCCTTCTTCACTCTTATAAGGGCCTCTGTGATTACCCACCTGGATAATTCAAAATAATCTCTTCATCTCACGATCTTCAATCACATCTATAAAGTCCCTTTTGCTATGTAAGATAACATATTCACAACTTCTGAAGTTTAGGACATGGACATCTTTAGGGGTGGGGAAAGAGGTCATCATTTTTCAGCCTACCACATAAGGTGAGAGTTAAGAAGCAGAAGCAGAAGGGCATTCTACACTAAAGGAATAGCATGTAGAAAGGCTCTGACATGAGAAGGAGCACAGTGCACTGAGCTCCTGAAAGAAGGCAATGTGGGTAGACAGCAAAAGATATGAGATGACATGGAAGATGTAAAAATGGACCAGATGATATAGATGCATGTTAGTCATACTGAGAACACTGACTCCAGTTCTAATAGCAATGGGAACACACTGGAGGCCATCAAGCATTGAGAGTGATATCATCAGATTTATATTTTTCCAGAAGGTCACTCTGTCTTCGCTGTGAAGAATGGACTGGAGGTACCAAGGATGGGAGTAGAGGTAAATTTTATCACATTCCTGGAAAACATCTTAGAACATACGTTCATGATTCTTGGCATCTCATGTGACCCACAATATTATTATCAATAATACTACTGTTTGATAACCAAATTTCCTGACATTTGCCATCGCTTGCTTTGTACAAATCTCTTCTCAATAGTCAGCAGCTCCCTGTGATATATAAAGCACTAAGCCTTTTAGGCAGATGAGAAGACTAAGGCTCAAAACGTTAACTATCTTGCCCAAGTGGTTCATTCAAAAAGAAGCTGAGCCAAAACTGGGACCAAGACTCCTGACTCCAAGTCCTCTGCTTTTGTACTTTGATTAGCATCTTTCCCTCCTAAAAACAAACATTTTAACAAGTCTAATATGTTTTCATTATGACTTTACAAACTGGGTCACTCTTACTTGTCTATTTTCTAGCCACGCAAGCAGATAATAACGCATTACTGAGTTGATCTGGTCATAAGAGTTGACCATAACTACCATCACCATATCACTTTAGAACATGCCTCCGCAACATGGGTCGACTTACATCCCACACTCATTGGTTGAAGGAAGAAAGGAAATTCCTCAGAGATGTTGCTTCATTTGCAGTTTAGAGAATGGTGACAGCTCTCTGCTTATAAGTTAGACAGTTTGGAAAACAATTAGTCTCTAAGCTTTCTGTCTTTCTTTCCCCTGGCAGGCTCCCTGTTGCTCTCTGCTCAGCATAACAGACCATTAAACATGTTGGGTCTAATGTAATGACTCATGTAGCATGTTCGCTCCTTCCCATCACATTAATCACCAGTTTCTGTAATATCCTGTTTGTTAAAACCAAGCAATAATGCAAATCCTCATAACAGAAACCCTCAATTAAAGGGAATTTGTTTCCCCTGAACCTCAGCACAAAGAGAAGGAATCAAATGACAGTAAAACCAAGTTAATGGACATTTTAAAGAAACATTTTCAAGAAACACTTCTAGTTGCTGGCATGAGGCCAGGACACAGTGAACTGGGTGAGAAAACCAGGAAAGACAAAAAATCCCAAATCCTGAGTTTGCCATTAAAGATGTAACCCGTTTCCTATCACATTCACTAATTCATTAAATCATTCAAGCTGAGTCAGGGGCTCCCAGCGGGGGAAAAAAAGCACTGCACTAGCCAGGGTGCTGATTACTAAATGAGTTAATTTCTATCCAAACTGACCCTAACAAGAAAAGAAATGTTTAGGTCATTGGAAAACTCAGTTGCTTCACGTACTTCTGGACTCAGATATTCAAATATCCAACAGAACTGTCTCTCCTCATCAAAAATTCTGCCTTCTTCCATGTTGGTTTCTGTTACTCCGTTTCTACACTTTGGGCAACAAAATTGTCTCTAGCCATCCCAGGCTTTATAGTGTAATTTGGAAAAACCAATGGAAAGGGAGAGTGTCTTTTCCAGTATTTCCAGCAAAAATACTAGACTTGATTCATCAGGCTTCATCTTTTTTTCTGAAGCAATCACTATGGGCAAGGAGATAGTACTGCCAACAGGCCAGTTATCCCCTGTTCCTTGCCAAGCAGGGAGGGTGGTCAGCTCCACTTAAACTACATGAACTGAGAACATGAACCAAAAACCCAAGGCCTTCTTACCAAACAAAAGAGAAATGGATTTTGCTAGATACAAACTGCAGATGCCCTCTACAGCTACATATGCATCAACATGCAATAGGTGTTATAATTTAGGGAAGCATGTGTAGAACATGGGAGAACATGGACGAGGAGAAGAGCTAATTCTATCTATGGGAGGGGAAATCAGGAAAGACTTGCTATGTTTGAACTGAGTATTAAAAGCTAACTAGGTGCACACTCCACCTTGAAAAGTAAAGGAAATTACTTTCCAAAGCAAAATCACAGAGCCTTGAAACAGAAGGGCCTGCTTGTGGAAATGTAGGAAATTCCTCCACTTCACTTCCTCCCCATCACTGCTGCCCCTGGATCTTCACAGGTATGTCCACCTCTACCTACAGGTGTCTGCCTGCTCCAGGTCCCGAGCTGACACTCAGAGTAACATGACATGTACCAAAGGTCTCCTCTCCAATAGCTAGGGAGGCTGAGTATCGTCAGGATCCCAGCAATAAAATCCAGAGCCACAAAGAAGAGAGCTAAAGTCCAGGGCTGCCCATTGTGACACTTTCCCTGCCAAGTCCCCAAGATGGAACTTCCTGCCTGGTCTCTGCTTATTCCATGTCCAATCTCATATATTTGCTGAGCTGCTGCTACAAGCCAGACCACATTCTACGCCATGAGCATAGAAGGCCCCTGATCTCACAGAAGTTAATTTCTACCTGAATAGAGGTAGACAAGAAATACAAACAAATAAATGCATTAAGTCATATCAGAAAGTTCTAAGTGTTATAAGGAAAATAAAGCAGTTGGAGAATAGTATGTGAACTGGGGAGGGAGCAATTAAATGAAGGGAAGGGCTTCCCTAGTTAGTGTGGTCAGGGATGGGCTGAGGAATGAACTTTTGAAATGACCTAAATGGCATGAGGCCATGCACAAACCTTGGAAAGAGCATCATCTCAGGCAGAAGGTATACTAAGTTCAAAGGTCCTGGGGTTAAAAGCAAGCTTTGGCCTGTCAGAGGGTTAGAAAGAAAATATCTCTGTAATAATCCTACAAAATCAGAGCTCAAGGCCAAACCTAAATCCTTACTAAGGCCCCAAGCTTTTGCCTCCCTTCCTCAAAAGCAGGAATCCTTCCGCAATAGTAAACTTATCATGTATTAAACATCTACTATATTCCAAGGACCATGGCAGACAAATGCACTCACATTTCAGAACCAGAACCATTGTAGTCAACAGAATTTCAGAGGAATTCAAAAATTTACCCAGAGTCACACAATGGAGAAAGGACTAGCTCAAGATTTAAATAGAGATCTCAGAATCCAGATTCTTCTTCCTGCTTTAGATTTGTTGAAATAAAATATCTCTACGCTGAAGTAAGTGATGGAAAACATACTGCTAATTCTTCCCAGAGGTTAAGTGTGGAGATCATTTACTCCTGAAACTTGACTCCTTCTAGTTCAAATCAGGAAAAAAGTATTTGAAAAAACATGATATACCACATTAATAAAAGAAAGGATAATAACCATATGATCATTTCAAAAGATGCAGGAAAAGCATTTGACAAGTACAACATCGATTCATGATAAAAAAAAACCCTCAACAAGATAGGGTTAGAGGGAACATAACTCAACATAATAAAGCCTATATATGAAACACCCACAGCTACATCATTCTCAGTGAGGAAAAATGAGAGCTTTTCCTCTACAGTCAGGAACAAGACAGGGATGTCTACTCTCACCAACATTATTCAACATAGTACTGGAAGTCCTAGCTATAGCAATCAGACAACAAAAAGAAAGAAAAGGCACTCAAATCGGCAAGGAAGAAGTCAAACTTTCACTATTTGCAAATGATATGATACTCTATATAGAAAACCCAAAAGACTCCACCAAAAAATTGCTAGATCAAAATCAACATACAGAAATATGTTGATTTCTATACATCAATAATGAAGCAGCAGAGAGAGGAATTAAGGGATCAATCTCATTTATAACTGCACCAAAAATTAAATGAATAAATAAATAAACAAACACACAAACAAACAAACAAACAAACAAACCTAGGAATAAACCTAACCAAAAAAAGTAAAAGACCTATACTCTGAAAACTATAAACCACTGATGAAAGAAATTGAAGATGACATCAAAAAATGGAAAAACATTCCATGCTCATGGGTTGAAAGAGCAAATATTGTTAAAATGTCTATACTACCAAAAGCAATCTACATAGTTAATGCAATTCCTATCAAAATACCAACAGCATTTTTCACAGAGCTAGAACAAACAATCCAAATATTGTATGGAACCACAGAAGACCCCAAATAGCTAAAGCAACCTTGCAAAAGAAAAGTAAGTCTAGAGGCATCATAATTTCAGACTATTTAAGCAGTATTACAAAGCTGTGTTGATTAGGGCAGTACGGTAGTGGCACGAAAATAGACACATAGATCAATGAAACAGAATAGAAAATCCAGAAATGAACTCACAACTATATGGTCAATTAATCTTTGACAAAGCAGGAAAGAATATCCAATGGCAAAAAGACAGTCTTTTCCACAAATGGTGCTGGGAAAACTCAACAGCAACATGAAAAGAATGAAACTGGACCACTTTCTTATACCATACACAAAAATAAATTCAAAATGGATTAAAGACCTAAATGTGAGGCCTGAAACCATAAAAATCCTAGCAGAGAACTCCAGCATCAACCTCTTTGACATTGGCCATAGCAACTTCTTTCTAGATATGTCACCTGAGGCAAGGAAAACAAAAGCAAAAATAAACTATTAGGACTTCATCAAAATAAAAAATTTTATGTACAATGAAGGAAACAATCAACAAAACTAAAAGGCAACCTATAGAATAAGAGAAGATACTTGCAAAAGATACATCTGATAAAGTGTTAGTATCCAAAATATATAAAGAGCTTATCAAACTCAATACCCAAAAACCAAATAATCCAATTTAAAAAATGGACACAAGACATGAACATTTTTCCAAAGAAGATATACAGATGGCCAACAGACACATGAAAAGATGCTCAACATCATGCATCATCAGGGAAATACAAATCAAAATTACAGTGAGATATCACCTCACACCTGTCAGAATGGCTAAAGTCAACAACACAAGAAAGAAGTGTGGCAAGGATGTGGATAAAGGGGAACCCTCTTACACTTTGGTGAGAATGCAAACTGGCATAGCCACTCTGGAAAACAGCATAGGGGTTCCTCAAAAAGTTAAAAATGGAATTAGGGGCACCTGGGTAGCTCAGTCAGTTGAACATCCAACTTTTTTTTTTTTTTTGCTAGTTTCAAAACCAGTTTTTCCTGCTGAATAGTTCTTTTTTTTTCAATATATGAAATTTATTGTCAAATTCGTTTCCATACAACACCTAGTGCTCATCCCAAAAGGTGCCCTCCTCAATACCCATCCAACTCTTAATTTAGACTCAGGTCATGATTCACAGTTTATGAGACTGAGCCCCACATTAGACTCTGCAGTGGGCCTGGAACCTGCTTACGATTCTCTCCCCCTCTTCTTCTGCTCCTCCCCCACTCACACACACACACATACGTTCTCTGTCTCAAAAAAAATAAAAATAATAAAATAAAACAACTCAATGATCCAGGAATTGTACTACTAGGTATTTATCCAAAGAACACAAAAATACGAATTCAAAGGGATACATATATCATGATGCTTATAGCAGCATTATCTCTAATATCCAAATTATGAAAATGCCCTAAGTGTCCATCAATTGATGAATGGATAACAAAGAGGTGATTTTATATATAGATAGATATATGTATATGTATATGTATCTATATATAATTACTCAACCATCAAAAAGAATGAAATCTTGCCATTTGTAGTGACATGGAAGGAGCTAAGGGTATCATGCTAAGCAAAATAAGTCCGAGAAAGACAAATACCATATGATTTCACTCGTGTGAAATTTAACAAATAAAATAAATGAGCAAAGGGGAAAAAGAGAGAGAGGCAAACCAAGAAATAGGCTAACTACAGACACAAACTGATGGTTACCAGAGGGGAGGTGGGTAGAGGGATGGTAAAATAGGTGATGGGTATTAAGGAGTACACTTGCTGTGAGGAGCACCGGGTGTTGTATCAAGTGTTGAATCACTATATTGTACATCCGAAACTAATATTACATTGCATGTTAACTAACTGGAATTTAAATGAAAACTTTAAAAAAGAGAAAGAAAATGTAGTGAGTACACTAAGGTTAGACAGTTTAGAGCTTTGTCAAAAGCAAGAAATGAAAAACAAAAGACAAGTCAAGGAGCTTGTTATTTGTCTACAGTAGCATTTTTAATGTGTTTTAAAGAGCACATATCTCTAAAGAAGATCCATGACAGATGAGGGGAAATAGAAACTTCTATAGTCAAGTAAGTTTTGGATATTCTGCATCTACTCTTGAAGAGTCACGATGACCCTTAGTATATTAATGACTATGAGAAGTCCTGCAATAAAGAAACCTCTTTCTTTCACTTTGCTTAATCCAAAACTGCCCCAATGTATTAACCCCAGAACTCCTCTTTCAACACCATGTATACATATTCCCTGAACCACTATTCCTTAGACTCCGCTGGGTAAAATGTTGGTCTACAATAAGTCAGACAAATAATATTTCTCCTATATCACTCTGGTAGCATATTTACAATAGTAGCCCTGATCTGTTCATACCTCACCATATCTCTGTGCTTGGTAGCTCCCCCTACACACACACACACACACACACACACACACACACACACACACACACACACACACTCATTCTGAGCTTGACCATGCGATGTGCTTTGGCCATTAGCACAACACCAAACACATGCTTTAGGAAGAGACTTGAAAACTGCCTGTGTCCTGGAGCCTGCCCTCTCTGGATTCCCTTGGGTCCACTGTCACCATCATGTGAAGAATCCCACGCTAGACTCCTGGAATATGTGAAAAGCACATAGAGCAGAAACCACCCATCCTACCTTAGGTGTTTCCTAAACCAACCCAAAGAACCTATTAACTGACCAATGGAAAGTGAATGAACTCCAATTTGAATCACCCAGCTGAGCCCAATCCAAATTGCTAACTGACACAATTGTGAATTAAAGAAATGGTTGCCATTTTAAACCACTAAATGTTAAGATGGTTTATTATAAAGCAAAAGCTAACCGATATACCCACTAACTGAAAAGTGTTGGTACTATGCTCTTAGAAAAGCCTGGAAAATGAAAAAGTTCTGAAAAATGAAGACCTCTTGGTTTCTATATGCACTTCTATTTTAGGCCACAATATTATCACTTTTAATAATGAAATTTTTATTTTAAAACCCATTTTAAAAATGAAATCCAAAGGTTCTTATCACAGAACCTATCCTTTCAAATAGAGGTAAACACAACTGAATCTTAAATGTTTAATTAGTGATAGATTCAGGAATTACCTTGGAAGCTCACGAAGGTGTTTACCTTGATCACACAGCATCATCCCTTTGTGGACTAATATACCTCCCTTTGTCAAAACAAACATGGGCTCCAATTATCATAAACCAAGTAAGCGCATTACAATTTTTAAGAGGCTTCTAACCCTCAGAGATTATTTTGATCCAGGGAACCTTAAAATTAATAAACTGTGAAAGGTGTATCTTCAGTCCTTGTTGGATGAAAATGAACATTAATACCCTGCTGATGAGTCATTAACACATCTCAACAGTAAGAAATAAAACAACACTGTTACTTTCATTAGGAGAGGCCCAGTTAATTAAGTTGATAGTGAAGGTCAGAATGCTGGAACTTGGGTTTATGAGGAACTGAAAACCTGGTAAGTTTATTAAAATTTGTATTTTCATCGGCAACAGGAAAATTTTTTAAGTGATAACAGAAACAGCAAAGTGGGAGTTTACAGAAAGAAATATCAACTCAGAAAGTCATCTCAGACATGTCTTCCTTTCCAGTACACACTGTGAAAATATAATTCTCGGCTCATTAGGGAAGCAAAGGTATGAGTGGAAAGAAATGCTAATTATGCATTAGCTCAGTTAGAGAAATTCAAATGGGGTAATATCACATGGACTGATAGAGTAAGTCATAAAATTTTAAATTCCAGGCAGATTACTGCAAATGGCTTTTAAAGAAGCAAGCCAGTTCCCATTCTCCAGCAACCACAAACTGGAAGCTGGGAACTATACGCATGAGCAGAATGTCAAAATTCACTCTAGAGAAGGTGATAAGCAGCAAGTGAAATCTACAGAAATTAAGGGGAGAGGTCAACTCTTATGCCAATGTCTAGGAAAGTCATAATATACAACTAATGCTGGGGTTAGAAGAGCGTAAATTGAATAGAAACTGGGAATTCAACCTAAGGAGACCAAAAAGTTAACTACCAGGTATTCACAGGCATTAAAACAGTCATTTTCCTGTGTTATAAACAGGACAATTTATCCATTTTACTGTTGATGGGCATATATTTGGTTTCCATTTTGTGATATTATAAAGCGTGCTGCTATGAACTATCTTTTGTGTGTCTCCTGGTGCACAGGTGCCAGTTATTTTAGGGCTGTGGTTCTTGTTAAAATCACCTTGGGAATTTTTACTAGATACTGATGCCCTGGCCCCATCTCAGACCAACTAAATGACTGGTTCAAAACCTTGGGGTAGAGATGGGGGAGGTAGGAGAAGGGAAGGGTTGGTAAAGGAGTAAAAAGGTAGGATGCCAAGCATTTTTTCCCAACATTTAAATTTGTAGATATTTACATTTCACCCACCAATTGTCCCAAAAGTATTTTTATACTTGTTTCCTTTTATTTTACAGTTGAGGACCCTGTTTAGATCTATACCATGCATTTAATCATTATGTCTATGTGATCTCTCTTAATCTAGAACACTTTGCCTTTTCCCATTACATTAACTTTTTAAAGAGACCAGACCAATTATCTTATAGAATGTTCCACATTCTGGATTGTTTCCTTATAGTGTCATTTATCTTGATCCTCTATCCATTAATTTCTTGTAAACTGGAAGTTAGCTATAGAAATTTGATTACATTCAATTTAAACCTTTTTAGTTAGAACACTTCCTAGGTGATGCTATGAAGTCCTACTGCATCACATCAGGAGACCCATGATGTCAGGGTAGCCCCACTATTAGTGATACTAAGTGTGGCCACTTGGTTAATGAGGTAATTGCTCTATCTCTGCAAAATAACTTTTCTTCATCAAAATTAAGATGAATGGCTTCATTGATTCTAGGTACCTTTGAACAGGAATGGCTCTCCAACTTGTATTTCACACTTGTCTCCCGATTCAGTGGACAAAGTTGTGGCATTTGAGTCATACAGAAACTGTGAGGAAAGACAATGAAAGTCACCAGTACTTTCTTTCCTCATTTAAGAATCTAAATAGAAAATCAAGTATAGGATTTATTAAGTATCTGGGGCACCTGGGTGGCTCAGTACGTTAAGCATCTGACTTCAGCTCAGGTCATGATTTCATGGTTCATGAGTTCGAGCCCCACGTCGAGCTCATGCTGACAGCTCAGAGCCTGGAGACTGCTTCAGATTCTGTGTCTCCCTCGCTCTCTGCCCCTCCCCCACACTCTCAATCTCACTCTATCTCTCTCTCAAAAATAAACATTTAAAAAGTTTTTTGAAAAGAGAATTTATTAAGTATCTACTTTGCTTTGGACCAATTATACTTTATCTTATTTATTCCTCACAGTAACTTCATAAGGTTATCACTACTCTTACAATTTTAAAAAAGGGAAACTGAGGCTCAAAGGAATCAAGTCACAGGCTCACAAAGTAAATGTAAACTAGCACAATTCCAAAGCCTCTCTTCACTATTCAATTCCGTCTTTTCCCTCATAACCAATATCATTTCTCCTGTAGGTCTAAAGCCCTAAATGAGAGAGACCTGTCCATCTGTCATTCCATCTTGGTTGGAACCAAAGCCTCTAACCACTTTCATAATAACCCTTCTGACCACTGTTCTCATCCAGGATTAAGCCACATTGACTCTATTCCAACAGAGTTTTCTGCAGAAGAGTAAGCAACATTTCCTACAGGAGCTACCTAAAACCCACAAAGGTGAAGTACATGACAGAAAGCCACACAATAAATAAGACAACAGCCTTCAAAAGCAGTGTGGGGTATGTGTTGAAAAACATAGCTCTCAATGAAATTCAGCTGCTAAGGATACTATGGAATTGGCACTCATAAAGACAACACAAGAGAGATCAAACAGGAAGCACAACCCTGAACAGAGTGGGACTTTGAAAAACAGTTCAGAATACAAAAAATTATTATGGCTGAAATCAACTGGGCAATTTTATAGCAAGGGCTTTACCAAATTATCTCTAATCACTTTCACAACAACTCTAATAGTTAAGTACTAAATGGATCCCTTTGGAAAAACCAAGGATCAAAGAGCTAAGAAAACTAGCTGAACTGGAATGTAAACCCAAACTGTCTGCTCATGGATCCATACACTGAACCATTACACAATACTTCCTTACCTATACAGTGTTAACAGCAAAACTAATACAGAAACTCCATGCTAACCAAATCTTCCTCTACAATATTGAAAGTTAGTATTATAGTAGTAAAAATAGAAGTTCTAGAGTCAACCTACCCAGGTTCAAGTCAACCTGTCTAGGTTCACATCCTAGCCTCGCCAACGAAATGAACTTGGGCAAGATTTTTAACCTTTATTTAAAGATAATAATAGTTCCTACGTCATGGGGTTTTTGGATTAATGTATACAAAGTGCTTGGAAGAACACCTTTCAGTAGGTAGTCTGGAGAAATTAATTATTATTTTTAAACTGTTTCCTTCCATTTCCTCTATTGCCATTTCAGCTGACATTCTTATTTATCACATCAGTGATTATATTCTCTAAAACTCATACCTGTTTATTTTTGAGTCCACTCCCATCTTTAACAATAATTTGATTTATTCTTACTTGATTATTAAATCTTTTCACCCACTTCTCATTTGGTGCTCACAACCTTTGAGGTACTCAGAGATTATCATCTGCTCTTGTTGATGAAATCTTAATTCAGAAAGATTAAATGACCTAAGGTTGCTCAACTAGTGAATAAAATAGTTAATATCTAGCACTCAAGTATACTACCTCCCAAGTTCAATATTCTTTTGCTAATAGCACATGGCTTGATGTTTGTCAGATTCCAATCTTCCTAAAATACAGCACATACTATGTCACTTAGCATGAAACTCTTAAATGGCTCTCTTATGTGAAGTTAATAAAATTCCTCACCCTACAAATATGGCTGAGGCCTATATCCCAGTGTTATCTCCTACAGTCACATTTACTCCAAATTTGACACCTCTTTTGCCCCCATATAATCTCTTTCCGTCTGCAATACCTTCTCTCTACTCCTGTACCACCACCTGTTAAAAACCACATCCATCTGCCAAACCCATCTCAAATGACAAGAATTACATAAAGCTTTCACCCAATTCCCACAACTCAGGTGAACCATATGTCACCATTTTACCTATTACCACTTACTACACTGTAAGATGTTGGAGGGCAGGTCTTGTAACTTCCAACAGCACACCGGGCATATAGCATGGACTCAACAAATACCTGTTGAATTAAATTAGGTTTATGCTCCATCAAATTCAAAATCAAAGTAAAGAGTTATAAGGAAGTAGCAATGTCCTGACTTGTATATGCTTAGGGGATTTGGAACTGCCTCAACTATCACCTCAGTTATGTCCCCAGTGCCTCTTGCATTTCCTTTTACTTTATGCCTCCACTACCACTCTGGCTCAGGCTTTGGCTCCTTCTCTTCCCACAGCTTTAATGTTCTAGTGGTTTGTCTACCTGCTTCCTCTTCTCACTCCCAATCATCCTTCCAAGGGTGCCCGGTTAATCTTCTAATAGTGCATCTCTAATCATTCAATCAAGCAATTTGATTAACATCATGAAAGATTAATTAAGACCCCCTCCAGTACAGTCAATAAAGCAGGAGCACTTGCCAGTGAGAAAGGCTGCCAATACCCTCCAGGTAGGTTGGAGCCAGTATTACAGTAGCCACTATGGGATGTCTAAAATATAACTGAATGGCAGGTGAGAGCAGGAAGTCATAAGCAAAGCAGACAGAAGGAAGCTGTAAAGATAGACCAAAAAAACCACTCAAACAACCAACTTTACTGTGTTATTTTAGGAAAAAGTAATGTCCTGCTAACTCAAGAAGTGGTCAGCAGTCTGGCCTTCATTCAAAGTGGTCACCAATCATCTTGACAGCAGCAGTCATAAGGAACTCTTGAACATCATGGCACCAACCCTCTGGTGGTATCATAACTGAGCCTCTTCATTCCCCAGACTACTCCCCAAAGGAATTCAAGCGATCGCACTGCAGCTATAGAACTCAGGTGGGTAAAGAATGTGATGCAGTGGAATGAACCTGAACTTAAGACACACACCTGGGTTTGAATCCTGCTCTACCATCCCGTAATTATATGATCTCGAGCAAGTAACTTAACCTCAGCTCTCACATCTTTAAACAGAGACACTAATATCCCCATAATTTGGTTGTTTTAAGGATGGTGGGAGGTAACGCATATAACATTCCTGACACACAAGTTTATTAAGTAAGTACAAATGGGCCTAAAGGACAAAAAGAACAAGCAAGACTTCCTACCTGGGTCAGCCCTGAATTTGCAGAACTCTGAGTTTTAAGAAAAGGATCAGGACAATTCCGTGGGCCCTCTCACTGTTTTAGGGTACTGCTTTGATCCTGTAGGCATGTATTCATTCAACAACCATCAGTTGAATCTCACTCTGGACTAGGCTTAAAGAACTTAGGCTTTACAAAAAATAAGATTTGGTGTCTCCCTAGTGTTGCTCATGAGTTAAGTGAGAAAGAAACAAAAGCAAATAATTATGGTGTAACAAGTGCTATAAATTACGAGCACACAAAGGAAGGGGGTGTAAATTGTCTAGGAAGATAAACAGAAGATTTACCTGGAGAGGTGACATATGAGTTAATGTTGATGAATGAGTGACTGATACCAGGTTTCTCTTAGGGAGAGAACTATTTGATTAGGAAAAGTATTCTGATAAGGCTTGCCTAAGAAAAGACAGACCTTGAGAGAAAGAGTTAGAAAGAGACACTAAGGGAATGCTGATCTTCTCTGCCTTAGAAACAGACAGAAATTTAACTGGTAGTGAAAATCTGAGAAAAGACAGCAAAAAAACACAAATAGCAACTGGACTTTGTGAACAAAGCGACAAGAAGTCCCTACAGCTAAGCTTGCCAAAGTACTCAAAATAGCCCATTTTGGTTTGTGGGTTTGTGTGTGTGTGTGTGTGTGTGTGTGTGTGTGTGTGTGTGTGTGTATTGCTACAGACTAAAGTCTCTTCAATTCTCCAAACTGGCATCAATGTCAAGCACAAATGTCTTGAAGCTTAGAGAAAATCCATTGGAAAAGAACAAAAATAAATTTATACAGTTGGTCACAAAGAAGAAGAGAAAGACCACCATGGAATGTAAGACAAAGCAATATAGAGTTCAGCTAAGGAAAGAGGTCAGTGCCAAAGGCACTGTAAAGACCCCATGGGAGAGAACGGGACTTCCAAGGGAACACAAAAACAGGGCAGCAGTCACTTGGATCCAAATCTCAAAGGGCAGAGTGACCTCCCTGATCATAGACCTGCAGGGAGAGGAATAGCACAAAAGAAGAGTAATTCCACACATGGGAACAGGAGGGTAATGTGAGAGCCAAAGAAGATGAGTAGCAAGAGAATAAAAGAAAAGGAGAATACAGAGCCCCACACTTGACTGGCCTTTTTTGAGACTATTCATTTTGTAAGGACAAGAATTCTGCCTTTGGAAGTCAGACCAGGTTCAGCCCGAGGATGCTGCTTCTGTGGTTCGATCTCTTCTCTCCTAGGACCCTTCCTCTGCACTTCCACCACAGAGTTGATGGCACTCTACCTTGTACAGAGTTACTCGTGTTCAAACATCATCTTCAGGAACAGGGACCAGGGCTTACTTGTCTTTGTATCGCCAACACGTAGCCTAATATACACGGTAGGCATTACAAAAATACTCAGTGACTGAATTACACAAATACTCTCTGGAACTCAACTTGTGAATACATGATTTCAATTAAATATCTTGGTTTTCTATTCCAACCTATAGTATTATTCAAAATAATAGTTTTCATCTATTAAATTTTCACTATATGCCAGGAATCTCACTAGATCCTTTAAGCATATTACTTATTCTTTTAGAACAAGAAAAGTGCCAGTTTACACCACCTACATTAGAACCTGGTATATAGAACACAGTCAAGAAATGTTTCTCGAATTAATGAATGAAGGAAAGAAGAAGACTGGGAGGCTCAGAGAGATGAAGGAACCTGTTTAGGTCACTCTGATTCTTAGTGACAAGGCAAAACAAATGCCCCCAGATTCCCTGTCCACCTACTATTCTTCACATATTATAACAGTGTTACACTGAATGATCTTGAATGCTCAAGAACATTCCTTGAGGGGCGCCTGGGTGGCTCAGTTGGTTAAGCGTCCAACTTTGGCTCAGGTCATGATCTCGCGGTCCGTGAGTTTGAACCCCACGTTGGGCTCTGTGCTGACAGCTCAGAGTCCAGAGCCTGTTTCAGATTCTGTGTCTCCCTCTCCCTCTGACCCTCCCCCATTCATGCCCTGTCTTTCTCTGTCTCAAAAATAAATAAACATTAAAAAAAATTAAAAAAAAAAAAAGAACATTGCTTGATTATTCAGTAGGCTGAATAAGGGTCCCCCAAAGATGTCAATGTCTGAATCCTAGAACCTATAAATACGTTACTTTAAATGGTCAATGGGTCTTTGCAGGTGTGATTAAGTTAAGGATTTTGAGATGAGATATTATCCTGGATTATACAGGTAGATCCAGTAAAAACAAAACAAAATGCACACACACACACACACACACACACACACACACACACACACACAAAGTGTTCTTATAAGAGGGAGGGAGACAGATATGACTACAGAAAAGGAACGTCAGAGTGATATGGCATGAGAAAATCTTAACCAGCCATTGCTAGATTTGAAGACAGAGGAAGAGGCCATGGCCCAAGAAATGCAGGCAGCATCTAGAAGCTGGAAATAGCAGGAAACAGATTGCCTCAGAGTCTCCAGAAGGAATATAGTCCTGCCAACACCTTGAATTTAATCCAATAAAACTTATTTCAAACCTCTGTCCCCCAGAACTGTGAGGTAATAAATTTGTTATTTAAAGCCACTAAATTGGGGTGCCTGGATGGGTAAGTCAGGTGAGCATGCAACTTTGGCTCAGATCATAATCTCTCATTTGTGGGTTCAAGCCCCGCATCGGGCTCTGTGCGGACAGCTCTGAGCATGGAGCCTGCTTCGTGTTCTGTGTCTCCCTCTCTCTCTGCCCCTCCCCTGTTCCCACTCTGTCTCTGTCTCTCAAGTAAGTAAGTAAGTAAGTAAGTAAGTAAGCAAGCAAATAAATAAATAAAGCCACTAAATTTGTGGTAACTTGTTATAACAGCAATAAGAAACTAATATACTGCTCTAATAATCTTAAATAATAGGTCATAAATGTCAAGCAAGTACTCTCTGAGTCTTAACTCATTCCAGAGTTTTCTACCAGAAGTTTTGTGTTATAGTAGAGACATGGACTTATGTTCATAATTGGACTAATAATAGTAATGTCCTCCAGGAATCTTGAAGGCTCTCCTCTGAGAAGATATTCTGCTGCCTTCCAATTTCTATTGTTGCTACCACGAAATAGCTCTCATTCTAATATTTCTCTTGTGAGTAATCTGATTTTTCTCTCTGGTTACTTTTCGGAAAATTTTTTCTCTGGTATTCTACACTTTCATCATGAAAGGTTGAGTCTTATTTAATATTATTGGGATTTTTTGTATTTCCTGAATCTGAGGATTAATGTCTTCCAAGTCTGGAAAATTCCCAACCATTATCTCTTCAGTATGACCTCTTTCCAGTTCTACCTTGAATTCCTATTAGGCATATATTATATTCTTTCATTTTGTCTTTTTTGATAATGGTTTCAGGAAAAAAGAACTATAAGTAATCGCTGACCCCCCCCAAAAAAACCCTACAAAAGTCTTGGAGATACTATGTTCCCAAACCCAATCTCTAGACTAAAAGATAAAGGTATCTACTACCAATGAAATACTTGATAGGACAGCCAAGAATTCATCAATTTTTTAAGCATGTAGGGCTACATTTTTCAGCTAAGTCAAACGAAGGGCCCATCATGATGTAGTTCCCTATAAAATTTTTTTAGGATAGAAAGAGTCTTGGGTCAATTTTTATTGTGCGATATTTCAAACAGACAAAAAAACACATATAAAATATGTACTAATGTATAAAGTATAATTAGATGAACCATCAGTTTAACTACAGTCCTGTTTAAGAAAGAGAATGCTACTAGTAGCTATTTAGCCAACTATGTGCCCCACCCCAATCTAATTCCTATAGAAATACTAATTCCTGTAATACCTCTACCAAAAATAACTACCCCAATTTTATGTTTAAAATTCCCTTTTAAAAACACGTACATTACAAACCAATACATTATTCAGCTTTGCACAGTTTGAACTGTAAATGGAACCATTCTGTTTGTATTTGTCATCATCTTGCCTGTCTTGCTAAATGCTGTTTGCAAACTTCATCAGGTTCATATATGCTTTTCATCAGGTTCATTCACTTACTTCACTCCTTTTCACTATTCCACTGCATAAGTACATTAAATTTTATTTATCCATTATCCTATTTATGGACTCTTATATAAATGTTTATAGCTTTACTTTTACAAATAATACTGCTACACATATTCATGTACCTGTCTACTCTAGAAGTTCAAGAGTTTCCTGAGAGTTTATATTTAAGAGTGGAATTGGTGAGTCATGGGAAATTTGTTATGTTAGTTATCCACTGCTGTATAAAAATGTTATCCTGTATAACCAACCATGAACTTAGCAACATAAAATGACACACATTTATTATCTCACACAGTTTCTTGAATCAGGAATCCCAATACAGCTTAGTTGGATCTTTGGCTTCAAGGGTCTTTCACAAAGCTGCAATCAAGATGTTAGCCAGGGTTGAAGTCTCCTTGGACTGTTCAATTGGGGAAGAATATGTTTCCAAGTTCATGTGCTTTTGGGTAAGATTCAATTCCTTGTATGCTATCCGACCAATGGCTTCACTTCCTTGCTGTCGGTCCACCCTCAGCTGTTTGTTATGTGAGCTTAAGCACAGGGCAACTCAGAATGTGGCAGCTTGCAACATTAAAGCTAGTAAAAGAGAGCATCTGCTAGCAAGATGGAAGTCAGAATTTTTTGTAATCTATTTACGGCTGACATCTTATCACTTTGTCCATATTCTATTGAAACATGTCCCAGGTCCTGCCAACACCTCAAGGGGAGGGAAGTTACACAAAAATGTATGTACCAGGAGGTAGGGATCATTGAGAGCCACCACAGAATCTGTCTACATTTGTCTTAAACCACACAACATAATCCCAAATTGTTTTCCAAAGTGTTGTATCAATTTATATTCCTACCTACAATAACTAAAAAGCTTGGTCTTTCACATCCTCATCAATAATTGTTATTGTCACACATTTTTTATTGCCAACTGTTAGATATAAAATATGTCATCTAGATATGGTTCTAACTTTCATTTCTCTGATTACCGATGAAGTTTAACATCTTTTCACAGATTTAAAAGTCATTCTTGTTTCCTGTTTCGTGAAATTACACTTTCAGTCTCTTGCTCTTTTTTCTATTGTCTTGTCTTTACTCTTTTTAGAAGTTCTTTTATTATTTGTTAATACAGATTCTAACACCCTGCCTATTTTAAGTGTTAAAATATCCTTTCCCAATTTATGGCTTATAGTTCTACTTTTTATGGTTTCATAATATTTTATATTAATTTTTATGGCTGAATTTATCAATCTTTTACTTAACTTTTTGTGTTTTGGATATTACACAAGATATGTTTACTTACCCTGAAGCTATAGAGATAATATGCTATGCTTCTTACTAACAAGTTCTAAAAGTATTTTCCTACACATTAAATTTTTAACCCATTTGGAACTTTCTGTGATGTAAAGAAGTCATCAATTGTTTTTCCATATGAGAATCATTTGTCCCAGAATCATTTATGGAGTAGTATATCCTTGCCCACCCCCCCAAAGTAGACTAATATGCTATCATGTATTAAGTTCCCCATATGTGTGAGTCTATCAAAATTTGTTCTTATCTTTCATTGTGCTTTTGCTCTAAATACCAACATAATGCTATCTTGCATACCAAAGCTTTGAAATCATTATTGATATTAGGTAAGGCAAGCACCCTTCTGCATTTCCAAAACTATTCTTTCTCTTCAGGATTGTCCTATATTCTCAATTTATTAAAAGAAGCTTGTCAATTTTATTACTGAAAAAAAAATCTCCTGGAGATTTTGATTGAAATTACATTGAATTTTAAATTAACATGGAAAAAATAATATTAAAAACTAATCTTTACATAGCATTTACTATGTATGGGGACTTTTTTTTTAATGTTTATTTATTTTGAGAGAGAGAGTATGAGCGGGAAAGGGGCAGAGAAAGAGGAAGACACAGAATCCGAAGCAGTCTCCAGGCTCTGAGCTGTCAGCACAGAGCCAGACATGGGGCTCGACTTCTGACTGAGCCACCCAGGTGCCCCTGTGAGGCACTGTTTTAAGTGCTTTATATGTACTAACTCATTCATTACTGAGTACTACCTTATAATGCAGATACTACAGATGAGGAAACCAAGACCATGAGAGAGGATGTACAGATGTAGATGTAGATGTAAAGATACTAAGACTACACAACTAAACAGTTATAGGGCCAGGATTCAAATATATGTATTCCTCCAGAATCTGTTCTGGAATCAACCTTTTGTTGACACTGCCTGTGTTAGTTTCCTAGGGCTGCCATAATGAAGTTCCACAAACCATGTGACTTAGAACAACAAAAATATATTGTCTCACAGTTCTGGAAAAGCCCAAAAGCAAGGGGTTGACAGGGGCAAGCTCCCTCTGAAACCCACAGGGTAAGGATCCTTCCTTGCCTCTTCCAGCTTCTGGTAGTCACAGACACTCCTTGGCTAGTGGCAATACAATTTCAATCTCTGCCTCTGTCTTCACATCATTTTCCCTCTATGCATGTCAGTTTCTGTGTCCAAATAACACCTTTTTATAAGGTGGCCAGTATTCAGTGGTATTTTGACCTCAATTAGCATGAGCCATCACTTTTTTCCATATTTTGAGGAGCCATCCTAGTAGGAACTTTACACCATCTCCTGGGGTCCTTGCCAGGGTGTTAGATCTTGTATCCCAGGAGAGGGTTCTAAAATCTATAAACTCTCCCTTACCCAATTTTAATTTCTCCCTTGATCAAGTACCCTGAAACACAGACCCACATATTCTTCCCTGGCTTCTGCTAGTACATATCTGGCTAGGTCTTTTCTTTCTTTATCAGGTCTAGTATATTTCCAGTTGGATTATGTAGCAACTTTAGCCTAGTTACAACCCTAGTTATAACCCTAGATATAGCTAATAGCCAGGAGAAAAGGTGGGGCAGATCCTAATTAGAAGGATGTCCTACTTCTAAACACTCACATGTTTCAGGGAATCAAGCTTTAGGGGAGGAGTATCAACCCCAAAATCCCCATTCCAACAGTCAGAGTCCCATTCTTTCCTAATAGGGGTCCTGACCTTGGTGTAGCACATAAACCTCGGTTGGAAGTTTAATGACTTTTTGGAGCTCAAAAACTCTAAGTTATGGACTGGGTCCTCAGCTTTCTCTAACCTCCCTTTAAAATAGATGCAGTCCTCTTTACTGGTTCCCAAAAAAGTTCTCAGGCCTTTACATTTGGCTTTCAACTACCTGTTATTCACCTTCAGTCTCCTATCATCTTTTTCTAGACCTTCAATAGAGCACAGTAATAGCTAGGCAATCCCGTCGTCTTTTTACTTGTATTTTCCACCATATTTTACAAATACCCATAATACTTCACACTAGCTAGGACACTGCCTTGTACCAAAATACCCCAAATCACCACCAGTGAACGTTTTCACAACCGGACCACCATCTTTTCCCAGAGATTATCTGTGCTCTTCCTGCCACCAAGTGCTGGGATCCTAATTGCCCACCAAGCAGTAAATGATACAATTCCAAAACCCCCATCTTATTGCCAGCTTTCTTGGCCTATTCTTATACCAACTGCTGAAGTTTGGGTTCTTCAAAAAGCTGATCATGAGACAGAGGTTAGTGCTCAGGATGTTCATTAGGAAGTGTTCTTGAGATTAACACCTGTGGAAGACAGGGAAAGGAAGCAGAGGGTGAAAGTTCATGTGGAATACAAGTCCAAGAACCTCAGCTGAACCTGCAGGGAGCTCTGAATATGAATTGAGCCATTAAAATTGCCCCACACTGGACAAAAATAGCTGGCCTTTATATCCCAGCCTCAGTCATTCATTGTAAGTGAGCCCAAGGATAAGGAACGCAGTGGTTCTCTGTAGCTGAGGCACTCCTGAAAGCACAGACAGCTGGAGGCTGTCCACTGATAGATAGCACCCCAGGAAGCTGGCGTAAAAAGGACTTCCTAAAAGAAGGATCTAGGTGGCATATATCTATCTCCACCAGAGCTGGGTCTTTGAGACATCTAATAAAACTGACCTTCATCTGACAAGTTTGATCCAAAAGTAAATAAGATAAATGAGACAAAAAATTTAAAGATATTAGGAATGAAAATAGGATAAAACTAGAGATAAAACATTTCAAAAATAGATTATGAACAAATTTATGCTAATATATTTGGAAACCATCACATATCAAAAGTGACTCAAGAAGAAATAGAAATATTGAATAAATCTCTAGTTTTAAGAAAGTGAGTTAGTAGGTAAAAATCAACCCCCCAAAAATCATTATGCCCAAAGTGAGTTTTACCAAACGATGAAATAATTCTAAAGTTAAACAAAGTCAGATAAGGAATTAAAAAAGAACATTTTCCTACACATTTATAAATGTTAAAAAAATTTTTTTCCTATGATCCCAATTAAGTCAATGTTAACTCTATGTACATAAAATATATAATATAGGTTTGTATTGATATATATTAAATTTAACATATGTTTATATACAATCTATACTATATATACATTTTATACACATACATATTCTCATATATATACATATTACATAAAATTAGAAGCCGAATATCTATAAGCTAACAATGGTTGTCCAAGCATGGTAAAGTGGTGGGTAATTTTTATTTTCATGGTTTTTGTATGTTACTAATGTCTATAATGAATGCGTACTATTTTAACCAGGGAAATTTATTATTTTTAGTAAAACTAAAAGATATGTACCTCTACTCACTACAGATTCATATTAACAGATTCAGTTAAAAGACTCATGACAATTTTTGCTAAATGCATTTCTTTTCGAGACAAAGGGCAGATTAACTATCCATTCATCCCGATTTTCTAAGTGCTACTTTCTATGACAGGAAAGCAAAATTCCTAGAGCATATTATCCCTTTCCTCTGACAAAGTATTAAAAGAAGAATGAGGAGACATGGATCCTAGCTCTAGTCTTGCTTCTAACCAGCAATGTGATTTTAGACAAGTTGCTGACACCCCTGGTTTTCAGTTTCCTCAACTATAAAAGGAAGAAACTGGATTATAGGGTCCCAACATTCTTTCCAGCTCTACAATCCTGTTATTCTCTAAATGCCTTCACTGGGTATACCCACTGCTCTTACAGAAAGCCTAAACACAAATCTTCCATTTAAACAGCGGAGCTATATTCTCCTACAGACCATAGTTGATATGTATGTACACTTAGGCACTCAATGTCACGATCTAATTCCAGGAAAAACAATTTCCCTGAACGTGAAATATAAAACCCAAATATGCAAAAGATAACCATGGTTATCTATGAGTGGTATAAATTTTTTACTCCCTCCAAAATGCAAGGCTTTGGCATAAGTATAGTGAGAAAAAAAATTAAGAAAATATATTACCTGTTCTCAAAAAATATTGCAGCTTAGTAAATATGTGCATAATGCAAGTTGCAAAGTATAGAACAAAAAACACTGTATTCTCTTGATATCTGAAAATTTGCAGTTCAATTTTAACTATTCAAAAGCAAATTGAAAGCCTGTATGTTATAATTTGCCAAGATATTTTTATTGGGGAATCATCCAGAAAACAGATATTGAACCTCTTTCACAGAATTACCTAAGCCAAACTGCCATTCTGGAAGCTTGTTTTAACAGATGTCAGTTGCCAGTATAATATAGCACATGCTATATCTTCAGTAAAATTTAATGATCAAATAAAATAAAATATATTTATTTGTATATATTTTAATTGCTCCCTATGTGACAAAAGGATTATATTTTCAAACTACAGTTGACCCTTGATCAACACAGGTTTGAACTGCATGGGTTCACTGATACATGCCTTTTTCAATAAATACAATACAGTACCGTAAATGTATTTTCTCTTCCTTTTGATTTTCTTTTTTTTTTTTTAACGTTTATTTATTTTTGAGACAGAGAGAGACAGAGCATGAACGGGGGAGGGTCAGAGAGAGGGAGACACAGAATCTGAAACAGGTTCCAGGCTCTGAGCTGTCAGCACAGAGCCCAACGCGGGGCTCGAACTCACGGACCGCGAGATCATGACCTGAGCCGAAGTCAGCCGCTTAACCGACTGAGCCACCAAGGCGCCCCTCCTTTTGATTTTCTTAATAGCATTTTCTTTTCTGTAGTTTATTGTAAGAAAATAATATGTAATACAGATAACATACAAAATATGTGTTAGTCAACTATTCGTTATCAGTAAGGCTTCTGGTCAACAGTAGGCTATTAGTAACTAATTTGGGGAGGAGTCAAAAGTTATATGCCAATTTGGGCTGGGGGTTCAAGGGGTTCAGTGCCTTTAACTGCTGTGTTGGTCAGGGTCAACTGTATATTCTAATATAAGTGTGAATTTTCTCTTGATTTTTCTGGAATCTAATAGGAAGCTGTTTGACATCTTTGGGAAAATAATAGGATTTAGAGTATATTCATTTATAATGTTACATAGTTAATAATAATGGCTGACATTTATTGAGTGATTACTATGTCTTGAACACAAGTAAAAGCACAGGTTCTGGAGCTAAACTGTCTGGGCTTCAATCCCTTTTCTGCCTCTTAATAACTACATGTTATTTGTCTTTCCAAAACTTAATTGAATTATCTGAAATATGGCAATTAAAATCATGTCCACTTCACAGGGTTTTGATGAGGATTAAATAATTAAATATAAGTAATGTTTGAAACAGTGCTTTGGTATACAGTAACTGCTCAATACTGGTAGCTATCTTTGTTATTATCATCAACGCTCCCAGAACAATCACATGAGAGATTCACTATTACAATACTCACACATAGATAAGAAATAGGCACAGAAAAGTCGAACACTGAACCCAAGTCACAAGGATAGTCAATGGTGAAGTTGGGGTTTCAATGCAGATAGTTTAACTCCAGGAAAAATAATCCTAATAATATAACCAACAAATATTCATTAAGCATCAAACATGCCCCAGGTTTTGGTCTACATACTTGGTATACAATGAAAAACACAACCATCAGGCTCTCTGTTCTAATGGAACTTAACATTTTGCATTGTCCACAGAAACTTAGCTGCACATTATGTCTAGGTTTGATGGTACTATCAAAACAATTCCTTGGGAGGAGCTTGAGGAGCTTGACCTAAGAAGTTCATGGCAACTCAGAACTACCTGGAGCTGCAAGTTCCATGAAGACCCCGTGGGCAAGAAGGCACATCCCTGCAACAATCCAGTGATCTTAACCCTGGGCAAGAGCAATACCCTCTGGCAGGTTCAGTCATCACTCAGTGTCCACTTTTTCCCATACTTTGGTCTCCTGTTTTCTTGTTTCCCCAGACTCCTCTCCTGCTTCACATCACAGCACCTTCCAGTGACCTCCAAGTAATTAGATCTGGCTGCCACTCAAGATCCCACCTTGCAGCCAATGAACTAAGCATCACTCCCTCAATGCTTTCTAGGACTAACACTGCATACACTCTGGCTTGCCCTCTGCCCAGCTGGCCTTGAGCCAGCCATAACAATAGGACAAAGCCTCCCGACTTCTAAGCAATGCATCTAAAACTAAAGTTTAGAACAGAGCCTGAATATCAACTCATAGATGACTGAACAATAAGAAAATTTCTCAAAATGATAATCTCAGCTTCTGCCTTCCTTCCCTCCAGCCACAACCCCCCTCCCTCCACATATTACCTGGAAGCATAGCCAGGTTCTAACATGGCAGCCTGCCCATCTGCTCAACAGAATTGCCTGAAACAGAAAATAAATCCTCTGCTCATATGGTTGACAAGCTGGATGACTAATTGCAAAGAAGACCAGTAATTTATTGGAATAGAAATTGAGGTCATTTAGGCAGGATTTTAAATACTTTTTTCCTAGCCAATTTTTCAAATTGACTTAAAGAAATGTCACTCTCTAACAAGCTGAAAGTGCATCAATGCCCTAATCTGACTCCATTCTGTTCTTTTAGCCAGGCTCTCTGTTCTCCTGCCATTTCTCCATACGTTAATTGAATACTGGATGTTTATGCTACACATTACACAGCATTTTTTGCACTTGTATTAATTTCTCTTCATGATATAGGAAATACAACTCAATCGAAAAGAACAGGATTCAAAGGCAGAAGCTATAAACTAACATCTCAGTTTGTCACTTAGTAGCCACGCCCTTGGATCAGTCACCTCTCTGCCCTCAATTGCACTATCTGTAAAACCAGGTAGCACCTGCACTACACATTTCCCAGGAGTGTTATCAGGTCAAGTGAGATATGAAGATCACATTCTTGTGAACAGGAAAATTATAAACCTCCATATAATGGATAGTTATCAGAGAGGAGATGTACTGATATTTCCTAATCCAAGGACTACAAACAAGAAATCACTGCATAAAATCAACCAAACACAGGAAATGTTTCTCTTTATTTATTCCAGGGTAAATACTTCACTGAGCCTCAGTTTTCTCACTTCCTTCTTGCATCTTCTATTGGGGGTGAAGGAAAGAAAACCTCTCTGAGCCTCACTTTTTTCACAAATACTTCTACCATCAGCATAAAGTGATAAATACAAAGGAAAGGAAAGGAAACGGTGTTTGGTGGGGAGGGATGTCTTCCCTAAGGATGTGACATTTAGCTGAGCTGTGAAAGAGGCAGTAGGTATTAACTGGCTATGGTGGGGTGTGGGATAAGCAGCACACAGTCTGACACTCCTCCAGGCCAGGCAAACCCAAGTAGACCTGAAGAGCAAGGTGAGTCTGACAGCGGAGAGTCAGTAAGGGCTACATCATTAAGGATTTGGGACTTTATCCCAACATCAATGGGAGAGCTGTGCATACTGGCAGAGAAAATTTCCTGAAGCATGGCAGATCCTGTCACTACTCTGTGTAGGCAATGCTAGTGATGACACTGTCAGAACAAATTCTAGATCGTTAACAATGTGGTCAAGCTCCTTCACAATCAGGGACAAACCTATAATTCCAGAGGTTTCTCCCATTCCTCGCCTGTGTGTCTCTTACTCCAGCCAAATGCACATGCTCTGTGCTGCAACATTACCCCACAAAGTATTTTTTTTTCACAAGTGGTTCATATGATTTCCTCTGCCTGAAATGCCCTCCAATCTCTTCCTGCCCTTCTGCCCCTGGAAAAGACCTACCCATGTTTTGTGACCTAGTTCTAAGGCCACCATCTGCAAGAAGCGTCCCCAATCCTCCTAAACATACAGGACCTCTAAACTTGCCTACAACTCAGTAGCGCTCCTACTGTGTTTATCATATTCTCCCTCAAGTTGTAATTATTTGGATATTTTTCTTCTCTCCTGTACTTGATTCATAAGCTCTTTGAGCATGTGGGCCATGCCCCAATCATCTTTGTGTTCCATATGCCTAGTTCAGGATAGAGGTGAATGAATATTAAATTATGGCATGCAAAATAAAAGCAAGAAATTAACCTCATTGATAGCATAGTGTATTGCACTTTTAGCCCTTAATAGGATAGTCATTGATATTATTTCTATAAAAGTAAAATAGCATCTGAGGTATCATCATTTTTATCTGCAGCTAAATTTCAAAATATGATGTACTTTCTTCAAGTATTATGAGTAAAGATGCTAGAAACATTCTTTTACAAGCATTTCACATATTTTTACTATCACACAAGTATCACCCACAGTACGTTAGAAACTTAGCAAGTCCTTCCACAAACTAAGAAATACATTTTCTCTGGGAAAGATAGGGTGTTTTCAACTGTTCTTGGTGAGTTATTTAAGGAAATCTAAAGTACAAATAATCAAACTTACACAAAAACCTACCTTTAAGCATACATTTTTCTCCCTGCATTTGAGATGTCTAATCAGTTAGCATTAGTTTTTCTTTTGAACTTTCAGAAAGGTTAATCTTTCAAATCTTAATGTGCACATTCATTAAAGGCTTACTTATGGTTAAAAAATAATAATTCTCTTGTCTTAGTTTCATATATTAGTAGGAACACAGATACCTAGTAAAGGCCACATTCTGTAAGTAAGACTCTAGGCTTTTCCAGAGGCTTGGGTATCCACAGCATGCTAACATATATACTAGAACAAAAAGACCCTGTAGGCCCTTTGTGAAGGTAAAACGTTCTATGTTTAATAACATGGAAGCAGCATGTAAGATTTTTTTAACTAAGGAATTAACTTGAAAATTCAGGCCTGAAAAATATTTATCTATAATAGTATTAAGTTTACAGGTATGTGCAGAATTTAGTAAAACACAATACAAAAGCAGTCCAAGTTTATTTATTTGTTTTTTTAGTTTATTTATTTTTAGAGAGAGGGAGAGCACAAGCAGGAGAAGGGCAGAGAGGGAGAGAGAGAATTCCAAGCAGGTTCCACACCACCACCACCACCACAGAGCCCGACATGGGGCTTGAACTCAGGAACCATGATGTGAGCCAAAGTCAGAAGCTTAACTGACTCAGCCACTCAGGTGCCCCTAGAGGTCCAAGTTTAGATGGAGACATTATACTGACACAGGGTGTTCCATGTCTTTGAAGTGAGAAACCACTATGCTCACAATGGAACCCTCCAAACCAGACAAGGGTAGAACTGTCCAGAAGAAATTAAAAATCAGGAAAGGGTGTAGTAGATGATAGAGCATGGGCAGGGGGTGGAGGGCAGGGAGTGATGGGGTAAGCAGAAAAAATAGCATGCCCCAGAGTGTTGATAGCGAAAAATTATCAACCTGGTCCCAAAGTCTTAACTCCAGCCAACTCATCCATGACCAACACCATCTACAGCAAACAATGATAGGGATAAAGTGCCAGGCAGCCAGTCACTTCTCATGGCAACATCATGGACCTTCTACTTTCATCCTCACTGTTCCCACCCTGATGCTCATATATGTGGTTCATTCTCACACTGATGTGTTCTGACACTAACAAGCGCCAGGCTCTGTTCCTGGCTGTGGGAACACCACAGTGAATAAGGTGAAGTTGCAATGAAAGGTACTTTCCAAAGGAAAAAATGGGATACTGTAGGAAAAATAAGAGGGTCAGGACGCAGGACAGGCAGAAACCATAAGTGCTATGTACTAATGGGATTTATAGTTTATAAATATTATACCAATGTATTATACATATTAACTGAAATACTATCTTCTCTCATCACACTTTTATTTGGAGCTAAATTAAACATAAAAAGGTGAGAGTTTGAGACAGCTTTTGTGTCCCAGATAAGGTATGCTTGGCTCATGAACAGCTCTTGAGTGTGTCTACATATAATTTCAATAAATGAAAAGCTTAGATTTTATGTGTACACTTCAGTGAGCTTTGATAAATATATGCGTCCATATAATCACCACTCTAATCAAAATATAAAACATACCCATCACCGTAGAGAATCTCCCTCTTGCCTGTTTCTAGCCAACAACCCCCCCCACCCCAAAACTACTACTCTGACTTCTAACACTATAGTTAGGTTTTGCCTATTCTAGAATTTCATATAAATTGGATCATATAGGAGATATTCTTTTATGGTTAATGTCATCCAGTCAGCACAATATTTTTGAGATTAATTTATGTGGTTTGCATATCAATAATTGCTATAAAGTACTCCACTGTATTAATATGTTAATGTGTTTATCTCTTCACCTGTTGGTGTACACTTGGCTTTCTTCAAGTTTAGGATTATTATGGGCAAAAATGCTAGAAACATTCTTGCACAAGCTTTTTTCATGCATATATGTTTTTTATTTCTTTTTGATTAAGTATTTAGGAATAGAATTAGTAGATCATATGCTGACTCATTACAGAGAATGAACTGGGAACAAAATTAGATTCAAAGAGACAAGGTAGAATGTTTATACAGTAATTCAGGTGAAGGGTGATGAGGTCTTGAGCTAAGGTAGTAAATGATAAAGGAAAAGGAGGATCACGAATGGAATTCAGACATATTCAAGAAACAGATTTGAAAGGAGTTTTTAACTGATTGTCTATTACAAAGGGAAGCAAACAGAGATTATGTTCAAGTTTAAGGCTTGGGCCACTGTGTGTAGGTAGAGAGGCTCGCTATGAAAAAGGTAAGAGATTTTTGAGAGGTCCAAATGCCCAGGACAATAGGGGCCAAAGTTCCTTCCTGATCCCGACAGTACATCAAACAGTCACACAACTGGGCTCCTTAAGCTGGCTAATGATTGGCATCCCTTCCAACCAATATCCTTTAAATATTCATACAGTGGAAGAAGTAGAAACTTATTTTTATTAATACAATTATATATATATAAAGAAATGTATATAATATAATAAAATTATTTTGTAAAAAAGATTTAACTACCTATTTACTACCACAGGCAAAAGCAGCTAATAGCCAGGAAAAAATTGGGAAGTGGCAGAGGTTAAACATTCCCCACTTCTGTGTGATACTTTATTTCTCTCTCCAGTTTTCTTTTTTAAATTTGTTTGAAAGGTAAACATTAGAAAACTTCTAAAGGCTTACATTTAAAGGTTTGAAATTTAGATAATAACACAGAACACTAATTCCTGGTAAATGGCATTAACTGTGCATCTTTAGTTTTGGAATTTTGGCAGAGGCTGTAGACTTTAAGTCCCTGCTACTGTACACACTTCTGAGAAGACAGGTTGTGATAAACACGCACATAGAGACACAGACACATGCACACACATACACAGATACATACACATGTACACACCAGATTTACGGTCCATTTTGGCAAGAGAGAAAATACTACATTTTGCTGATTTATTCCAGACATGTTTGCCCTTTTTAGATCAGCACTTCTGGCAGCTCTGTACCTGCTGCCTTCAAACCTAGCCCCATTTATGCCCCCTGTGGACCTTCCTACCCAAGACAGTGGAGGCTCTACGTAAGGCTGTGTCCTCAGGACTCAGGCTTGGTGATGCTTCAGCACTGTGTGGGTTCTCCGGACAAAGGCCAGTCAGACAGGCTGGGGGAGGGGCCACATCGACCCCATCGGCAAATGAAGTGGTGACTCTACCTTGAAGCCACTGTGCAGAGAAAGCTTGGGTTCTGACGGAGTCACATAGACATTGGCTTGAACGACCAGGCATTCTGTGCTGTCTGTGCAATCCTGAGTAAGCACATGATCCCTCTGAACCTCAGATGTTCATGTGCAACCTAACTGAACTTGGCCCTCGGAAGGGATGTAGCTGGATTTCACCTTGAGGCAGCAAATCTGTCCACAGGTCCGTTTTGGAGTTTTGGCACCTCTGCTATTGGTAAGCAGCAAATCAAATTCCATAAACAATGCCATCCCTGAATGACAATTCACTCCCATGTCATTTCCTCTAGTTTCTTTTCACATTAAAAAGCCGTATGCATGTCAACATAATCACTAAAAGAGTAAAAATGTAATGGTTTCAGAACAGTTTGTTACCCCACCCAGCTAAATATCTACCTCATGGGATCTTGGGTTTAAATGAAAGGACATGTGATTCTCCCAAACGCCACAAGATAATAACACTTTAAAAGGATGTGTCACAAGTTCTAAAGATAAATAAAAAACAAAAATACGGTTAAAGATAATAGAAGGATAAAAACAATACAAGGACAACACCAGTGAAAGAAGATCAGTATTTGCATACATAAATCATAGTATTTTATATTTCACTTATTTATTTAAGAAACCCTTACTGTTGTCTTGCTACGACCACATATGCATAAAGCAGTGAGGATGGCAAGATAAACAAGGCATGAAGTTTATCTCCTGGAGAGGAAAACATGAAACCATTGATTATAATACACAAATAATGATAGAGCCTTCATGGAGATGAGTTCAGAGTGTGTGTGCCACACAGAATAAAAAGCCCCAGCTAGAGAGAGTGGAGTGAGAAGCTTCCAGAGAGTGGAAACATCTGGGTGGAGACCTGAAGCATGAATCGAACAAGGCAAGAAAATGTACTTCACAAGCATTGCTTGTAACTGCTCTTTGCATTAAGGAAGTGAAAAGAAAATTAAGTAGAGTAGGGTGCTTGGGTGGCTCAGTCAGCTAAGCGTCCAACTTCAGCTCAGGTCATGACCTCGCAGTTCTTGAGTTCAAGCTCCTCAAAGCTCCTCATCAGGCTCTGTGCTAAGAGCACAGAGCCTGGAGCCTGCGTCGGTACTATGTCTCCCTCTCTCTCTGCCCTTCCCCACATGCACACGCGCCCGTGCGCTCGCTGGCGCACTCTCTCTCTCTCTCTCAAAAGTAAACAAACTCAAAAAAAATTTTTAAAGAAAGAAAATAAGGATGATTTCATTAATTTAGTCCAAAAATAAGTATTACAAAGTTATAGTCTCAAACGGTCTATATATAAATATACTTTAACAAAGGTAATAATTTACTTCTTTTTTAAGTTTATTCATTTACTTTGAGAGACCACGTGCTTGTGTGCAGCAGGGAAGGGACAGAGAGAGGGAGAGAGAATCCCAAGGAGGCACTGTGCTGTCAGTATAGAGCTCTAGATGGGGCTCAGATCCCACAACCTTGAGATCATGACCTGTGCCCAAAATCAAGACTCAAACGTTTAACCTAACCTAACCTAAACGCCACCCAGGCGCCCCATAACAAAGGTAATAATTTAAATATTTACTGAGCTCTTTTTCACGCGTTTAGCACTACACAAAGCACCTTATAAGCAGTGCCTCATTTAACTATCACACCGATAACTATCACTCCTAAGTATGCACCATCATCACTGTCATTCTATAGATGAGAAAACATAGGTTTAAGGAGGTTAGGTAACTTGCTTAAGATCATGCATCTAATTAGTGGGAGACAATTCAAACCCTCATCTGACGGCAAAATACAGCTTCTCCTATGAGCAAATGTATACATAAAAATATATACAGAGATAACATGCATTGTTTAATGTATCCCATTGTACCTGAAGAGCTGTTTCTGTAAACCCTGAAACATACGTGCTGAATAAAATCTGCAGATTATTCTCAGGCAGAATACATTTGATGTGTTTGACAATAATCAAATTATTGGTGCTGATTTAAGGTGTTACTGCTAGAATCCTCTCTGGCTTCAACGCAGGCTTTTCCGTAACTATCCAGCAGTGCAACACAACTGCGCTGGCATCCCTGACAAGCCTGCAGAGGTTACAGAGAGGCTAAAACATAGGAGCACCAGCTTACTTCCTTAATTACTGAACAAAGTACAAGTGGTCACCAGGGGAAAATAAAATGCCTCCCTTTATTAACTAGACAAATACAATAGAAAAATTATGGTTTCTAAGCAATATTTATCTTGCAGTAACTTCTCAGCAAATTTATTCCTACTAGACAGGAATGGATAATTGCACCCGAGGTAAGATGATAATATTAAAAAAAGATAAATTAAAAATACCAATAATTAAATATTGCCTATGAAGTGAAGCTAACGCTAATTAGACATGGTAAACAATAAAGGAAATTTATATTGAGTTGTCCAGCTAAAACGGAGATTTTCTTTTATGTGATTCTCAGTTGTAGAAGTATTGTTTTCACTTAATAAGCTTAATCTATATGATTAGCAATACAATAATTTCCCCTAAGTGTTCACTGCTATTAGACACAAGGGCTTGACAAAAAAAATAATAATAATAATAGTTGTCTTAACTTTGCTTTTACCCCTGTGATTGCTATATGGATATTTAGCCACATTGAGGGTATAGGTAGGTGACACGAGACTTCAGATTTAGACAATTTTTTACTCCTCTCTTGCCCCGCCCCACCCATCATGCATCCAGTGTTTCAGAAACTGCAAAAAATGAAGAGATAATTACATAGATAGAATAATTCCAGTTCAGGCGATCTCCTCTATTTGCTCTTTCGATTCTTGTTGCCATTTATGTTACACGCTGAAATCTAGAGGCAGATGCACGTGACATCACAAAGATGGTCTGTTTTTCTTCTTTCTCATGCACATGCTTCTTTCCGTTCCAAAGATGCAGGTAGAGCAGGCGATCAAAAATTAACCCACTAGGGCCCACGGACACTGCACTGCAGAGGTTAACCATAGTTAAATGCCTATATTCATGCAGAGTTTAGCCATATAAAAGCCACATTTTAAGTACTTACATTAAGTACGATTTTTTTTTTAAATATAGTAAAGGAAGCACTTTTTAGGTCTTAGATCTAGATGCATAATGAGATTTAAGAAAGCATTAATAATTACAGTGTTGATAAAAAAGAAAAATGAATCTAGTTGTGGATACACAATTATATGCATAAACCTACGTGCACCCGCACACACATATACACACTCAGATGCTTCGGGAAATGTTTTATAAGCCTGTATCTGTGCACCGTCTCCTTTTTTCAAAGACATAACAGAATTCTTTGCCCTTTTTTCTTAAAAGGGTTGAAGGCCATTTAACCAACCTGCTAGACAGAATCTCTTGCTAATGAACAAGAATCAGGCAGAATGTTAAAATAGTACGTATTTGCTTTCAGTGCATTTTAGCCCCAAATGGACTAAACAGCGGTGTCAGCAAGTGAAGGGAAGATAAGGGACAGACTAAGAATACATCATGTGGAAAAAATTGCATTAGGCCAAGGGAACAATATTCTTCAAATACTGCTGAGGCTGGGATATTAAGAAATAAAATTTAAACAAAGAGAGGGAAAAAGACACGCCTAGGTCCTGCTGAAATATTGCTCTGACACTGTCAAATTTAAATGTGTATTTAAATGTGAGAAATGTAAGAGTATATCTGCTCAAAAAGAAATATATATATATGAACATACATATGAATATACACACATATAAAACTGATACCTTTTTTCAGGAAAGGTGAAAATTACTTTTGCACAAGAGAAAATATAATCATATCCTCAGCCCAAAACCAGGTTACATTATATTCATGCACTGTCCATCATGCAGAAGAGCTGAGGTCATTAGGGTAGAATTGTTGGAATTAACCTTCCTTTGCTCCTTTGGTTTTTAAGAGGCCAAGATCAAAGAGCAGGTCCCATCAAACCCATTAAAATAAAAACATAAATTGTTGGGGGCTGGGGAAGGACTCCCAGGAAAATTACCCCTTTCTTTTTACCCTTTCAGTACAAAGCATTATTGCAAAGAACTTCACTTTATTTAGATCCTTTTCAATACACTACCTATAATTCAAGTGAGAAGAAGGTTGGTTTGATTTGTAGGAAAAATCTTTATAGGAAGGAAAATAAGAAAGAATTAGAGTTTTAAATAGGCCTTTCTGAGCTTACAGATAAATCTGTTCGTTGTATATGTAGCATTTCCAAATGTGGGACCGACCCTGAAACCCGGCTGTCTTTGCTGAGACCTATCATTGTGCTTATTTATTCCTGTGCATTATCCTGTAATGGCCCCACAGAGATGATCTTCTTTCAGCACCATCTGCTACTAGGAAAAACAAGAACATACACTACACCTGTTACAAGCTTCCCCACATTCTAAGTCTTCTCTCTAGGCAAAATGGTAAATTATGTAAGCAATAAACAGCAATCACCAGCTGATAGGGAGAGACAGGTCTTGATTCCGGCACATTTTAATCAAGTTTCTAACTGGTATTGAAACTGGGAAAGTGAATTATTTGGCCACCTAATCTGTAGGGCATGTCAGCGCTTAACACCAAAAATGTTGCCAGCTGGTTATCCAAAGACTGTCTTGGGCTTTGCATTATGCTGATGCAATTCCTTCCAGAAATGTTGTCTGGCATGAATATTTGTGATCAACAGACTAAGAAAACACAAAACCTGCTTGACATCCATACTTGTGAAGTATATCTACATTAATCCAATATATATTTATTGAGTCCCTTCGAGGGCCAGGTGCTATTCTAGCCACTGAGGAAGACGGTCTTTACACCACAGCAGAAATCCACACACTCCCCTTTACACTAAGCTTCCCAGCCCTTGAGCTGGCCAGGCCTTTACATTCATCAGTTTCTCCCTGCTGAGGATAACCCAGAAGCAATGTCGACTTTAAGCCAACTTTCTAAGAGCTCTCCAGAGCCAAATGTTTTCTAAACACCCCCAAAGGCTACTCCTGCACATGTTGCTTCACAAAAACTACATAGATGAAAAACTTCCTTTTCTAGGAAAAACCAATTATCTCGTGCTAAACACGTTGATTTTTTTAAGCCTGCTGTTTTACCACAGGTTATTGTTTTACTTATCTATGCATCAAACAGAAAATATTTATTGAAATCAACTATAGCACCAGTATTCTATTAGATGTTTATGAAGAATACAAAAGATTTTGGTATTTCACACTGGAAGCAACTAAAACTTCTGAAAACCTACACTGTTCCAGGCACTGCTAGATACATCTCATCAAAGTTCCTCATGGATCTTTAATCTTAACTGGGCAACATAATTCACCTAAAGCAATTAGATAATAACTGTGATCTCAAATTGTATGTTACTGACCATGAATCCTATATAGATAGAAACAAGGGAGAGAACAGAGTGGACTAGACTCATCAGAGAAGGCTTTGTGGAGCAGGGAGAATTTGATCTGGACTCTAGGAGAGAAAGGATGTCTATAAGGAGAAAGAAGGACAGTGCAAAGAAAAATGATCTATGGATAAATCAATAAAGATCCATAAGCAGGAGTAAAAAAAAAAATCACCTATCCTCCTAAGTTTGGGTCAGTACCATTGCACGAGTACACGTGTGGGTGTATGAGCACTCTTATGTACTGTAACTTAGGGTATGTCTGACCTTATATAATCCATTACATGTGTATGACGGAGAGACAAAGAGAAAGACTATCTGATCCATTCATAATGTATCATTACAGAATTGCTTTATGGAATAATACCATCTCAAATTGCAATAACATGCTTATACACATTATAAAGAAATACTACTAAAATTCTCATCCCATAATTAGAATTATATCTTGCAAAATGCTTATCTCCCTTTTGAATAGACAGTCTTAGGAACAAATGAATAGCTTGTCTATTAATTAAATGTGTTAATCCTTCACATTACTATTTTGATCGGGTAACTTTGGAGAGGAGACTATAGAATGCTCTCCTACACTGATAAATCTAAATTAATTGCCACCTCACAGGAAACAGATCTAGGCATTGTTACAGACAGCCCAATAAATATACTTACTAAATGCAAGGCAGCGGTCAAAAAGTGTATAAATTAGACTACATTAAGAAGTGAATAGATAATAAGAAAAATGCCATTAAACTGTAACATAAGCCAATGAATGGGGCATCCTCACTTTTACATATAATGCATTCAGCTCACTTTCCCTCCAAAGACAAATACCTTTGGAGGTAATAGGAAATGCAAAGGTCCAATGAAGGGCAACAAGATCACTAAAGGCCTGTGCATGTGGCAGGAATAAGGAGAATGTCCGCAGAATGTGAGATGAAAATTACTTTGCCCACTTCATCCAGGGAGGTGAGAGGGACAGAATTCACAAATTCACACCGAATGATGAAAAGATACCATCATAGAGACATGAAATCATCCCAGAGGAAAACACAAGGTAGAAAAACCAACAAGATGCATGTGTTGTATCACTCAAGACAGTCCAATTTCCTTTCTTCACTGCATGGGGATCCCAGAGCTTTGGAAGTCCTCCGTGGGGGTCCCAATGTCTTCTCTAACAAGAAAGGGGAAGGCCATTGGAAGGTCACAACTGAAAAAACTAATAAGGCCATACTCACTAATTTGCTTTCTGATGTTTCCTGATTCAAAAAGGAAAAGGTACAAATAATACAAAGCCTGTATTAACTGAGCTAAGGCCCAGCATCTTGAGAGCACAGAGTAACAAAGAGAACAGACTCAGAACCAACATGGCCCTGGTTCAAAGCCCAACTTGGACACACACATGTTAAGTGAGCTCAAGCAAGTTACCTAACCTTTCTGTGTCTTCATTTCTTCATCATTGAAATAAGCATGGTAATAATAGTCCCTATTCTATAAGGTTGTTGTGAGGGCTTAAATACATATGAGGTGTTTACAACTGTGCTTAGAAGGTACTATTGGCCATCAGCCATGTAATCATTGTTCACAAGTTTAAAACACAGTTTTATGGACAGCTTCCAAATGGCAGGCACCATCAGTCCTCACAATTCACTACTAGTGCTATGGATACCTCCATTTTGCTGCTAATGAAACAGAAGCACAGAAGGGTTAAGTAATTTGCCCAAGGTCACACAGCTAGTTAGTGTTAGATCCTAGATATGAACCCAGACAGCCTGGCCTCCATGATCTGAGCATTTCAACTTAATACTTTACCCACCACTTGCAATTATTGGGTTCCCTCCACTATCATCAAAAAAAATAAAAAGGCTGAAATCTGACATCTCTCTCTGTTTTGTTTTGTTTTGTGTTGCTTTTCGTTTTACTTTGTTTTGTTGCTGCCTGGGAGTGAAGGGGAGAAATAACACCTGGGATAGAAGCTCCAAAAGGGCAAGGCCCTTATCTGCTTTATTGACTGCTATATCCCCCAATGCCTAAAACAGAACCTGACATAGAGTAGGTACTTAAAATTCATGTATTAAATGTAAATGATGAATCAATGTATGCCCATAGGAGTGTATTTATGATACATATGAATCTAATTATCACGCAAGACAAAAATGTGTTTTTGTTGGGGAGGTGGAAAAGTTGAAAACAGCTATTTCTGGAGGGTCTGCAAATCGCTCTGATTTAGGAGAAGTAGTCTTAGCCAGAAAAGAGGAGATGGGTAGATGGCCCCTAAAGCTTCCAGCATGAATCTGGTTGTGTGTGGCTTTCTTGGAGCTTGTAGGAAAGACAGAAATGAAATATCTGCTCTGTATCAGGCACTCAGTACTAAGCTATTTTGGACAGTGGTTGCATTTAACTTGGAGACTACAGACAACAGCCCAGGTGAGCAACGGTGTCAGATGAGGCGAATCAGGGTAGGGCTGAGGAATAGTGAAGGGCAACAGTTGGGGACTCCAGAATTTTCCTGTGGGAAGCACTTAGGGGTAGCATACTTAGGTGATGCCAGAAAACATGCCTTGAATGTGTATAAGACTTCAGTTTTTTCTTAAATTGTGATTTGAAATGGGTTTGTAGATAGAGATTAACATAGAAGGGACCTCTAGGTGCTCTTTCCTACCCCTTGGCTCTGCTCTTAAAAAGCAGATTCTTGACTACCATGGAGAAGTAATCTTCTGCAGGCAAAAAAATGGCAGCAGGTTAAGGGAGGGTTTGGACAAAGAAAAAAAAACACAGTGAGAGTGGCATCTGAGGAGAGGATGGATAACAGTTCAACATGATTTCAAGCCCACAAGATATTTTTGGACCTGCCACTGCCACCCTATTCTCAGCCAGTCACCCTGTCATCATGGCCGCCATTTGCTGAGTACCAGAAGCCTCGAGCTCTCCCTAGCTAGGTGACATCAGCTGGGCTGAGTCCGGCTCTACTTGGCTGTTTGAGAACAACTTCTCAAGCCACTGACCTGAGGAGAAACATAAACCCTCCCAGTAACCCTTATAGCAGAGGGACCAACTGGAAATGCCAGCTGGGAAAACAAAGGCTGGCACTGGATAAAGAGATTTTTCAGAGATTGGCCTAACTCACCTTTTCACCAGCACGCTTGTCCCTCTCCTAATCCCACTGGCCACTTATCTTATGTGAAAGAACATGGTGAGAATAGGGAAAAGCCAGCATTTATGAAGGCTCTACTATGTGCAGACATTGTATACAAGCACAAAAACAATTCCATAGTGATGCCTCGGTGGCTCAGCTGGTTAAGCATCTGGCTCAGGTCACAATCTCACCGTGAGTGTGAGCCCCACGTCAGGCTCTGTGCTGACCGAGCCAAGCCTACTTAGGATTTTCTCTGCCCCCTTCTCTCTGTCTCTCCCCCGCTCATGTTCTTTCTCCCTCTCCCTCTCTCTCAAAATAAACAAACTTTTTAAAAACTTTTTTAACATTCATTTATTTTTGAGAGAGAGAGACAGAGCATGAACAGGGGAAGGGGGAGAGAGAGAGAGAGAGAGAGAGAGAGAGAGAGAGAGAGAGACAGAACCCAAAGCAGGCTCCAGGCTCTGAGTTGACAGACTCAGCTGACACGGGGCTTGAACTCACAAACCATGAGATCTTGACCTGAGATGAAGTTGGACGCTTAACCAACTGAGCCACCCAGGTGCCCCAAAATAAATAAACTTTAATAAAAAACAATTCTACAGATATTATTATCCTATTTTTATAATTAAGGACCAGAGATATTATAAAATGTCCCCATAGTCACAAACTTGAAAGAGTTTGTGTTCCCTCCGAGTACAGATCATGCCTACATATTTTGTCAGCCAGCAACTATAGCACTTGTATTCGTCAGGGTCCCACAAAGATAGGAGATTCACAACAGAATGATTTGAGAAGAGTTTATTTAACAAAGTGGCTTTTAAAAAGTTTGGATGTATGAGAACCATAAGGGATAGCACAATAACCTGGAGTTAACTGTGGCAACTGAGCTACTAGCACCCCTGAGGCCAAAGAGAGGAGGGAGGGTGTGATCACTAGAATATTCAGAAGGAGGAGGTCATATAAAATTAGTCCCAAGGGTTAACTCCCTCATGAGAGGCAGTGACCTTCAGTCCAGGGCACTCTCAGTCTAAAGGGATCTTACAGGAAAGGTAAATATATCCCAACCCCTCCCCTCTCTTTCCCAGCTTGTGCCAGGGAACCATTAGTCAGCCCAATCAGAAGCCCAAAGCAACCCTGTTGATATAGCCCATGTAAGTCAGCATCCCAGGGCAGAGGAGAGGGAAAGAGAGAATGGAGAAGGCATGGAGGAATAAACTGAAGATATCTAGGACTGCACTGTTTAAAAAAGATAATAAAAAGGTGAAATCCGAAAAGATATCTCTTGCCTTCTCCCTAGTTTTCCCTAAAACAACTTACTCATCAAGATCACTGGATATATGCTGCTTTCTAAGCTTCTTGGACAGCAATGTAATTGTCTATGAAACACAGAAATCAATTCAATTTAGCGAGTGTTTTTGCCTAAAGATGGTCTCCAGTCTGAGACCACGATGATCCACAAGATGACCAGATCACAATAACATGGGGTGAGGAGGTAAAAGGTAAAGGAGAGAAAAGCATCAGGGGTGAAGATGTTGCCCAATAACTGCTCCCACTTTACATTCATGTTCAGCCTCTAGTCTTGGTGGGAGGTCCAGCCCAGCAAATAGCAATCTCAAGCATATGTGAAAGATGATGCTCCTAAGCAAGGAAGAAAATAGCCCTGGGGGCTGACACTCAAAAATGTCAAGATAGATTCAAATTGTTAACCTTTTTACTTGTACACTTAAAGAAAGTGTTTTTATCAAGCCATTTAAATGCTATCTACCTGCTTCCCTGAAAATGTGTTCTAAGAAAGTTTTGTCTCTTGTGATCTCAAATCTGTAGCCCTTTTCTATGTGTCTCTTGTCCTTTTCTTTTTGGGATGATAAACACAGACTGCATAGTTGGCCAACTCTTGCACCTTTGTTATCTTTTTCTTTTGTCTCTTCACTCATGAAGAGTTTTAGCAAACATCTAGAAGACATGACAAAAACAATCACATTGTGCTTTACAATGTGTGCTTCATATTTCATCCTTTTTTAGGTCTTTTTAAAATTTATTTATTTATTTTTGAGGGAGAGAGAGCACGAGCAGGGGAGGAACAGAGAGAGATGGAGAGAGAGAATCCCAAACACAGGGCTCAAACCAATGAACTGTGAGATCATGACCTGAGCGAAAATCAGGAGTCAGGCTTAATTAACTTGAGCCATCCAGGTGCCCCCTCATAGTTCACCTCAATTTATATTCACAACAAACCTCATGATGTCGGCTTGGAGAATATTAGCATTCCCCTTTGACACACATGGAAATTGAGCCCACAGAAGAGTGAACTTCTCTATACTCACATGGCACAGACTAGCCCACAGTGACCTGCAAGGCTCTATGTGACCTAGCTGGACCTCCCTTTCCTGCCCCATCTCACACCATTCACCGCTTACTCGCTAAGGTCCAGTCACATGGACCTTCCTTCTGCTCCTCCAACACATGAATTCACCCTGTCCAGCCACTGCATTTCTCTAGGACATTCTCCTTCATATCTTCATGTAGTAGACTCCTTACCTCTTGGGGCTCAATCCAAGGGCTACCTCATCAGAGAGACCTCCCACAGACACTTGGCACAAAGAAGATCCTGTGGCCCTATCATAATGACATCATTCTGCTTGTGCTTCTTCACAGCCCTTATCATTATCTAATATTACCTTAATGCATTGATTTATTTGTTTCTTGTTCATTATGTCTCTCATCCCCTAAAATATAAGCTCCATGAGAGTGAAGCTCTTCTTTATCTAGCTCACTCCTGTATCCCAGCACCTACAGCAAATACTCATCACAATTTCTAACTGCATATTTAGGTAATTTTTAAAAATATACCTATTTATTCTCTATCCTGTAAGCTCTGTAAGAGAAGGAGCCATATCTATTTTGTTTATTGCTATGTAACTCAGATCAGGCACTTAGGAAATATTTTATTAAATAAAAAAAGGAAGGAAGGAAAGGAAGAAGGAAAGGAAGGGAGGGAGGAAGGGAAGAAAGGATGGGAGGAACTCATTTTATTTTGCCTTTAATAAGGACCAGACACTCTGCTGGGCCATTATTTTTTTGTCTCATTTGGCTCCCAATTATCTGCAAGTACATATGTTGTCCCTAATTTTGCAAATGAAAAAACTGAGGCAAGGGGTGATTATATAACTAGAAGAGTTCTCACAGGGAACAAGTATACAACAGTGTCTCATGCTCCAAGCCATGCTCTTTCCAACCACATTATACTACCCCTAAGCACACTTAGACTTCATACCCCCAAGTAAAAAGAGAGAGAAGAAGCTACAAGACTATGGCTTTAGATCAGTATGAGAAAGAATTTTCCCTCAATTAGAGCTGTTATAGGCTAGATAGAGCTGTCTCTGGAAATGAAAAATAGGCCCCCAGGTCTAGTGGTGAGCAGGTGGGGGTTGGGACCCATACAAGAAAGAGAGCCAGATGGGAAGATGGGCAGATCAGAGAACTGATTACATACAAAGGGAATGAACAAATACATAAATATATTGAGGAGCCAGGTTTTTCCACCATCAGAGAAGTGAGTTACAAAAATGCAAAGGGAGAAAGTTGGAAGGAATCCTGTGGTTTTGAGCCTACCTGGCAGGTGGATCTTAATTTCTAAATACCATTCTCCACGAAAAGGAACCAGAGTTCTTTGTACTATTCTTGTCATGTTTCTGTAAGTGTAAAAATATTTATAAAGAATAAACAAAAATCAAAATAAAAAGGTAACAAGTTTCATTCTCAGTGGGTGTGCAAGCATAGTAAGGCCAGTGTTTCTCAAACTTTACAGTGCATACAGTCTTTTGGGAATCTTATTAAGAGGAAGACTCCGATCCAGGAGGGCTGAGGTCAGTCCAAGATTCTACATTTCTATCAAGCTCCCAGGTGAAGTTGATGTTCTGGTCCACAGACCAAACACTGACTAGCAAGGGATGAAACAACCACATGATTATGATAACAACCTAATTACCATTTAGGAAGCAACAGCGTCAGGCATTGTCCTGGGTGTTGAATGTGCATAATCTCTAATCCTTATCCACAATTGATATGTAGGGCCTGGAAGGCACTAGAAATACAAAAAAATTGCCCAAGCCAGAGCGATAACAGTAACAGTATGTACTGGGCATAGGAGTCAGAGAGATTTGGGATATAATTCCAAATCAACTACTTACTCATTGTATAGCCCTGGCAAGTTATTTAATCTTTTTGTGCTTCACTTTTCTCCTATTGGATTGCTTTGAGAAATAAATGGAATAGTGACTGTAATTACTTAATGCAGGGCCTAAAATATACAGCAACTGTTACCAGGTGGGGCTGATGCTCCAAAGGATGTGTCCTTCCCACCACACTGCAACGAATATGGATTCCAGTAAATAATCTTTAACATTCCTCACTCTCCATCAGCAGGTTGGCATCACAGAACGAAGGAGTTTTGTAAGATGTGCATCCAGAGGAAGAATCCTAAAGAATAATTATGTACCCAGAATGGCCAAGGAGAAGAAAAGGCCTTTTTAGATGAAATAAAGAGCATCCACCAAGAAACACTGCCTGAAATCATGCAGACAGGTGCTTCTGGTAGTGAGGAGACCAGTCCGGTTTGAGCACAGGGACCACGTAAGCCCAAAAGAAGCCAGCAATGTGTATGAAATGGTAAGTCTGGGGCAGCCAGTTGCTACAGTGCTTCAGAGGCAAGTCTGCCAGAGTTTAGCTTGCTTTCTTCTGTAGGTGGCCCAGACAGTTTTGTTGCAAGACAAATCTCTGCTTATTGAACAAATCCTCTTAAACTGTCTGAACATCAACAGACTGCAGCTTTGAAATCCAGATTACAACTCGTAGCACTCATTGGGCGTATCTTTGATGACTGAATTAATCTGTAGCACAGTTTCTTTGTGCAAACAATGTGCTGTTGCTAACATAAGGACACATCACCAACCAGGAAAGGGCTAGTTCATTAAACACACCAGGTCCGTTTGAATTGCTCGACTTCCAATGTCTTTAATTTTGCAGGTTTTAATTATCCTCTTGCCTACATCACAACAGAATCCATTCTCTTCAAAAGCATCCACATTCATTCTTACAGCCCTCAGAATAAAGTGATTTATTGTCTGCTGTGATGGATATGTGCATCCTTTATATATTGCTCTTTGAGTAAAACATCCCCCATCCACTCATATTTCTTGAAAACTATTTAATTTCCACAATTCCATCATTTCACTTCGGAAGATCTTACTATCACCTACTCAGATTTAAATTTCTGTGTCTGCAGTCATTTACAAATTACATCTCCCCACCTGCTCTCCTTGGATGTAAATTGGCTGAACATCAAGAGAAAAACCATTCTTTGTTGCTCTGGTTCATCCTTCAGTGAACATACCCCAAGAACACTTGCTCCTAAACTATTTCTGTTTGCCAACCAGCAGCCAGCCAGCAACCCACCCACCCACCTGATGGTTGAGGAAAGATGACAGAAGGGAGAGGAAAAGAAACTGGGGAGGGATGAGAGAGAATCCAATGACCAATATCCTGGCCCTATTCCAACCTGGATAATTAGTCTGCCTCTATTTCGAACATGTTTCCCTTTTGCAGCATGTATGCATGTGTGTGTATGTTGAGTAGGGGGAAGGGAACTCCATGACAAATTATTTTTTTCTCTTTCTTCTCAGCCATGATCCATTAGAAATAACCTTAAAATTATAACTATAATCCTGGGGAGAGAAGCAAATGTCTCACAGTTCTACCTAAAAACCGCTCAAAGATAGGTAACCATGCAGAATTTCTAAAGGTCTTGGAAGCTTTTGCCATCTCAGAAGGCAGCCTTTAAAAGCCCAGGAAAGGAACAGTAAAATAAACAACCCCTATTAACAGGAACAATGTGAGAAGGCAAGGAAGAGGCCTTGCCCCCCCTGATGGCTTCTGACTGACTCATCCATGTTTTGTCCTTGGCCTGTCCCTCCTTTGCTCTTATAAAAGCTATCTCTCCAGGTGACATCAGGGGCACAGATGGGACTTGGGAGGATGGAAACATGAATTCTTGTAGCACAGCCAGCTCCCTCTCTTAGAAAGATTGGGCTTTAGCCATTTGATAAAGACTGAAGATTTCATTCGAGAGGAAGCGGAGAATTAAGTCTTAACACACAGCCAAGTAGTTTAGAATAATTCCCTTAAGCAAGCACTTCTGGAAGGCATCCACCACATACACCTAATGACAAGAAAGCACCAACAGGTACCCTCAAGGTCTATGGGGAGAGGCTTAAATAGTCCTCTACAAACTGGATGTTTTCATTATGGGTGTTACATTGAAATTCAAAGAAAATTTTGTTTTCTCTGTATGTATGTTCATACAAAATATTCATTTTAATATAAAAACATAATGTTTTAAATTAGTTACCAGTGATGGCCCACTTATATCTATACCCACTACCTTTATCCTTTTTGTCTCCATAATTTGTGGTACATTTCTGGGGGCACAAGAGGTGCCAACAGAGGTCATCTCTGTTCCATGCCCAGCTATCTCATGTTTCTTTCCTCTTTCACACATGAAGTGATAAAATCCTGGGAGAGTAAATGAGGTTTCTCTTTGCCTCAGTCTTTCTATTGCCCTGTGATCCACCAGCTTCTAAATGGGGAAATTCATCACTTCGCAGGAAAGGCAAATACAGAGAAGAGCCAGGAAGGCAAATAAGCCTCTGAATGGGTTGTTGGTTTTTCTTTGTTTTGTTTTGATTGAGAGCTGAGAAAATAATTTTGAAAGCTGAAGTTGTCTGTTTAGGCTAGACTTTAGAGAAAGAAAACAGGGTTGGAACTCTAAAAAGCTAATGGCTTAGAAGACTTAGAGAAGAAAGTTTATAACATCAGCTGTAAAATGAAAACAAATATTGTGCAAGCCCTTTTTTTCCCTCAACAAAAAGACACCAAATTTTAAAAAGCCAGTGAGGGGAAGAAATTAGAAGGAATAAGATTTGATTGTAGGTAGTGGCTCTAAGGGATCCTTCTGCCTACGTCCAGCCAAGGGCCAGAGAAAGCTGATAAAACTCCATGCAGTTTAGGTATTTCCTGAGCAAAGGCAATCTGTAAGTCCCTTCCAAAAGAAGCCCTCTCCCTAAACCATCACATACTCCAATATCAAGTATCTACCATCAAGCCATAGTAGAGTCGAAAGACCATGTTCAGGCAAAGAAAACTGAAGTACCTTCAACCCCACCCCAGAAGCCTCTAAGACTCAAGAATAACATAGGATAGAGACGTCAGAAAAACACAATTACACATGTTCCATATTTATATATATGTCCAATGTCCCCTAGCATGCTATCAGTAATGTTACTAAATCACAAAGTTCACATATAAGAACTGCTGTAGCCCAGGTAGGGGAGATATGGCAAGAAACAGGCTGTAGTAAGGGACTGCCACACTAGTGAATAATCAGGTATTAGAATTAATAACACAGGTAAGGTTTACGTAAATCAAAAATCTAATTAAGTAAATCAATGATACCACAGTTGAGTACTATGGAACATTCTGCCAGTAGTCTGACATCTTTACACCACCAAATCCATCAAAGGTCACTTTCATTTACTTACTGTTGGAGAGATTAGAGTGTGTTAAAGAAAGTATTCTGAAACATTTCTACATATTTTCATGAATTATTGGTTGTTATTTTGGGAAACATTTATCCAACCAAGTATTTCTATATCTTCTTAGCAAGTTTTTAATGTTAAGAAATAGCCATTTGTTCAGTAAACTTTTATTAAGTATCTATTGTAAGCTAAGTATCACGTTAGGGTTAAGAATTTGGTGCCGGTGTCTAGAGTCATGCTTGTTACATAGGAGACACTGATATTAATTGAATAATTACATAAAATATAGGTAAGATGCATCACTGGGAAACATAATTTCTAAATGTTTTCCATGCCCGCAAGAAAAATTCAGAAGTGCCTGAGAATTGGGCAGTTGACCTAGGGAGACAAGAATGCAAAATGGTCTGCAAAATCCAGAGACCAGAAACACTGGTGTTGTAGATAATTTAGCAGCAGATTAGACCTAGAAAGAGATTAACAACGAAGAAATGTGCAAGGTATAACAGCATAAGATACCAAAACAGAAATAGAAAGACCAAGGATGAAAGAAAAGGCTGCCTCCCAACATGTGAACCACACATGAGCTCTCCAAAACTGAGACAGACATCTCTGAAGAGAACAGAAAAAGAATCCAGGGCAGGGGGTGGTGGGGGCAGAATCTACCAAGTTTTGGTATGATTGAATTCTCTGCTCTTAAGGAAACAGAGGCTTAAAAGATAAGCTTAGTTCAATTATTAGAGGAACAAAGTTTCATATTTGCACATTTGACCATAAAACTGGGAGAGTAGTAAAACCTACTACATATGGAAGAAAGAACTAGGATTTTCTTGGTACACACACTTGCAAAGGAACGGAGCATGTTTCCAGCCCCAAGCTGTGTGGCTCCAGCAATGATTATTCTTTCCATTATATCATGCAATCTCTCTAAAAGACTGGTCTCAGTTTGTCAAAGGACTTTTTTCAGGTTATTTAAAATTTCAAATCTTAAAAACCAAAAGGAGCTGTGTGTTTTACTGGTGAGTAAACCTCATAATGCCTTGTATTAAACTGATCTCCCAACTGACAGCATCATTTAATTATCCAACCTCAATAGACCAATGTGAATCTGAAAGGTTTCACTCAGCTCAATAGGTATGTGTTTAAAAGATGACATCTGTAACCACCGGCCCTGTGTGCTAGATGCTTTACATGTGCTGTCTAGATCCGTCCTTCTAAAACTGTGATCTTCAAACCAGCAGCATCCCCTGGGAACTCACTAGAAATATATACTGATATACCTTGACCTAGAGTCCGAATCTACATTTTCACAAGGTTTCCTGGTGAGCTATATACACTTTTACATTTATATTCTTTTCCCCTCTTTCTCCCCCACACCTAGAACAGTCCCTGATACCTAGTCATTGCCTAGTAAATTTTGCTTACTGAAAAAACAAATAAAGAGAGAATGTGTGAAACCATAATATTGGAAGAGTGGTCAGCACAGCGGTCAAACTTTCCAAAGATGGCTGAGTGAGATGAGATGTAGAGTAAAACGTGGAGCAGCTGTTAAAACCAGAAAGGGGGGCACCTGGGTGGCTCAGTTGGTTAAGCCTCCGACTTCAGCTCAGGTCATGATCTCACAGTCTGTGAGTTCAGGCCTCATGTCAGGCTCTGTGCTGACAGCTCAGAGCCTGGATCCTGCTTCGGATTCTGTGTCTCCCTCTCTCTCTGCCCCTCCCCTATTCATGCTCTATCTCTCTCTGTCTCAAAAATAAATAAAAGCATTTTAAAAAAAAGTTTAATTAAAAAAAACCCAAAAAGGAAATGAGAGTCTTTGGGGGGGGGGGGGGTGGGTTAGCAAATAATGGTGATAACCCCAGGGAAAACAGCAAACAGTCACATAGCCTCCAAAAGGAGGCTTGAAGCTATTAAGTTGGACACCTGATGCTGGTCTCTGCAGCACCTCTGCTATTGGACAAGGTTTGTCTTGTCAAATTCTTAGAGCACGTAAGAAAAGTGTTTCAGTGATCACCACCTACAGCAACACAGATACAAGATGCAAGAGGAAATTACTCATGCTCAGAAGTGCACTATTACCTTACTAAAGGAAATATCTGTGCTCACCTCTTCCCCAAAGTGAGTTATAAACTCCCAAAACTGAACAGGAAGAGCACTGGACAGAGCTGGAAAACCCAGATTAAATTACAGCTCTTCACTCCACTTGCTTCAGGACTGCAGGAAAGTTGGTTAAAGAAGTTTCTTCATCCCCTCAGGCAGATAAGTAGCCTCAGGTAAGGTTACTCAGGTTCACAGAGATTACGTAACTTGCCTGAGGCTATAAATCTGGTGAGTTCATTTGAATACTCATCTGTCTGATCATAAAATCCATGCTCCAAGTTGTTTTGAATTTGTCACCAACACTATTGAGATGCTGACTATATAAACAGACAACAGCCAGACCATCAACAGAAACAGAACTCTGACCCTTAACTTCTACAGCAACCTGCCCAAGAATCAAACCACAACCTCTGTAACAATCTGCCCACAACAGCTAAGACTTTATCAACAATTGACAGCTTCCCTAATTTTTGCCCCACTTGCAAGTTGGGACCAACCAGAAAAGGCCAATTATGCTCTGCCAACCAAGACGGCGTTTGTGCTGCGTTTAGATATTCTGGCCCACCTCCAGCTTCCCTAAGACAACAGTCTCTAATCCGGGCATAGCTGAAACCCACTGCTTTCTTCACTGTAAAACTCTCCCACTCCTCTGCCTGCCACTGAGTTGTACCAAACACAAGTGATGGTGCTAACTCCTTTGCTATAGCAAGATCTAGATTAAAAAAAAAAAAAAAAAAAAAAAAACTTTTGCTTATTCTCATTTGGATGCTCTTCATTTATGTATGAAAGAAACCCCAGAACCTAGCAGAATTCCAGGCACACAGTAGGTGCTCCATAAATGTTCAGTGGAATTGAGCTGAGCTGAATCTACAACAGAGCAATAATAACAGATAATCATAAGTACCTCACAGTGTTACTATAAGGATTAAATTAGATCATCTAAGTAAAAAACATTGTGAAAGCTGTAATGGTCTCTGGAATCCTAAGGTCTTATTAACATAAAAAAATAATGTATGATCAAAACTACATAAGAGAGTAGTACTATAATGTTTATTCTGGGGATTCTTCTTTTTTGTTTGTTTTTATTTAAATTCCAGTTAGTTAACTTATGGTGTAATATTAGTTTTAGGTACAATAGAGTGATTCAACACTTCCATGCAACACCTGGTGCTCATCACAAGTGCACTCCTTAATCCCCATCACCTGTTTAACCCCTAACCCACATTCCCTCTGGTAACCATCAGATTGTATAACCATCTATACTTAAAAGCTGTTTCTTGGTTGGTCTCTTTTTTCCCTTTGCTCATTTGTTTTGTTTCTTATATTCCATATATAAGTGAAATCATATGGTATTTGTCTTTCTCTGACTGACTTACTTCACTTAGTATGATACCCTCTAGCTCCCTCCATGTTGTTGCAAATGGCAAGATTTCACTCCTTTTGATGACAGAGTAAAATACCATTTTACACACACACACACACACACACACCCCACCTCTTCTTTATGCGTTCATCAGCTGTTTCCATAATTTGGATATTGTAGATAATGATGCTATAAACATCAAGATACATGTATCCCTTTGAATTAGTATTTTTGTATTCTTTGGATAAATAGTAGTGCAATTGCTAGATCATAGGGTAATTCTATTTTTAACTTTATGAGGAACCTCCATATTGTTTTCCAGAGTGCCTACAGCAGTTTTCATTCCCACCAACAGTGTAGCAGGGTTCCCCTTTCTCCACATTTAACACCTATTGTTTCTTGTGTTGTTGATTTTAGCCATTCTGCCAGGTGTGGGGTGATATCTCATTGCAGTTTTGATTTGTATTTCCCTGATGATCAGTGATGTTGAGCATCTTTTTACATGTCTGTTGGCCATCTGTATATCTTCTGGAGGAAAATTTCTATTCACTTCTTGTGCCCATTTTTTAACTGTAGTATTTGTTTTTTGGGGTGTTGAGTCTTAGAAGCTCTTTATATATTTTGGATGCTAACCCTTTATCAGATTTTTTATTTATTTCCAGCTTTTTAATTATGTGGATTCAATAGCCAAACAGAAACCCTTTCTAGATTCTTTCAAAACAGTCATAACTAACCAAGGTCTTAGCAGGAGAGATTCTGGAATTCCTAAACCCTCCCTTCCTGCTTTGACCAGAGTTTCACTATATATTCTCAATTCAGTTCCTCTAACAAAAATACACATCTTTAAATATGCCTGCCTATGCCAGAGAAGAAAATATAAAAGACTGCAAAGAGCTGCCACTGTTATTCAACATAGTTTTAGAAGTCTTAGCTTCAGCAATCAGACAACACAAAGAAATAAAAGGCATCTAAATCAGCCAAAAGGAGGTCAAACTCTCACTCTTCACAGATGACATGATACCCGATACAGAAAACCCAAAAGATTCCACCAAAAAACGGCTAGAACTGTTCCATGAATTCAGCAAAGTCGAAGGATATAAAATCAACACACAGAAATCGGTTGCATTCTTATACATCAATATTGAAGCAACAGAAAATCAAGGAATCGATCCCATTTACAATTGCACCAAAAATCATAAAATACCTAGGAATAAATCTAACCAAAGAGGTGAGAAATCTATACACTGAAAATTATAGAAAACTTGTGAAAGAAATTGAAGAAGACACCAAAATATGGAAAAACATTCCATGCTGCTGGATAGGAAGAACAAATATCATTAAAATGTCAACACTACCCAAAGCAATCTGCATATTCAATGCAATCTCTATCAAAATAACACCAGCATTCTTCACAGAGCTAGAACAAATAATCCTAACATTTTTATGGAACCAGAAAAGACCCCGAATAGCCAAAGCAATCTTGAAAAAGAAAACCAAAACAGGAGGCATCACAATCCCGGACTTCAAGCTATACTACAAAGCTGTACTCATCAAGATGGTCTCGTACCAGCACAAGAACAGACACTCAGATCAATGGAACAGAATAGAGAACCCAGAAATGGACCCACAAACGTATGGCCAACTAATCTTTGACAAAGCAGGAAAGAATATCCAATGGAATAAAGACAGTCTCTTCAGCAAGTGGTACTGGGAAAACCGTACAGCGACATGCAGAAAAATGAATCTGGATCACTTTCTTACACCATACACAAAAATAAACTCAAAATGTATGAAAGACCTAAATATAAGACAGGAAACCATCAAAATCTTCAAGGAGAAAGCAGGCCCTAACCTCTTTGACCTTGGCCGGACAACTTCTTACTCAATAGTTCTCTAGAGGCAAGGGAAACAAAAGCAAAAATGAACTACTGGGACCTCATCAAACTAAAAAGCTTCTGCACAGTGAAGGAAACAACCAGAAAAACTAAAAGGCAACTGACAGAATGGGGGAAGATATTTGCAAACGACATATCCGACAAAGGGTTAGTATCCAAAATCTATAAAGAACTTATCAAACTCAACACCCAAAAAACAAATACTCCAGTGAAGAAATGGGCAAAAGACATGAATAGACACTTCTCCAAAGAAGACATCCAGATGGCCAACTGACACATGAAAAGATGCTCAACATCATTCATCATCAGGGAAATACAAATCAAAACCACAATGAGATACCACCTTACACCTGTCAGAATGGTTAAATTAACAACTCAGGCAACAACAGATGTTGGCAAGGATGAGGAGAAAGAGGATCTCTTTTGCACTGCTGGTGGGAATGCAAGCTGGTGCAGCCACTCTGGAAAACAGTATGGAGGTTCCTCAAAAAATTAAAAATAGAACTACCCTATGACCCAGCAATTGCACTACTAGGGACTTATCCACGGGATACAGGTGTGCTGTTTCGAAGGGGCACATGCACCCCAATGTTTATAGCAGCACTATCAACAATAGCCAAAGTATGGAAAGAGCCCAGATGTCCATCGATGGATGAATGGATAAAGAAGATGTGCGTGTGTGTGTGTGTGTATGTATATATATATATATATATATATATACATACACACACACACAATGAGTATTACTCGGCAATCAAAAATAATGAAATCTTGCCATTTGCAACTACGTGGATGGAACTAGAGGGTATTATGCTAAGCGAAATTAATCGGTCAGAGAAAGACAAAAATCATATGACTTCACCCATATGAGGACTTTAAGATACAAAACAGATGAACATAAGGGAAGGGAAGCAAAAATAATATAAAAACGGAAGGGGACAAAACATAAGAGACTCTTAAATATGGAGAACAAACAGGGTTGATGGAAGGGTTGTGGGAGGGGGGAATGGCCTAAATGGATAAGGGACATTAAGGAATCTACTCCTGAAATCACTGTTGTACTATATACTAACTTGGATGTAAATTTAAAAATAAATACATTTAAAAAATTTTTTAAATTAAAATTAAAAGTAAAAGGATTGCAGAGAACAAGTAGTCCAGATGCCATTTTCGTGTCTCTTACCTGCTAGCATGTTTCCTAAGCTTTGGAGTTCTTATATCTTAGAGCTCATCTACACTATTTGATGCTTCCCTCATTTCCTGACTCACCTGAATTCAAATGGCCTCTGCCTGGTCCTAGAGCTTCTGCCTGGTCCTACCAACCTGTCGTCACCCTGAATATCCTACTTCTTCTTACTTGCTGGAACTAGAGTGCCTAATCTAGTTTCTAGATTCCAACTTCCAAGGACTGGGACTTTCCTGTTAATGCAGATTACATCCTCAAGCAAAGCAGAGGACTGAGACTAACTTGCAGGCTGCCAACAGAGAGCCTTCCTCTGTAACATTTTCTGGTGAAGTCATTATACACCAGGGCCTGTTCCTAAGTTTTATGGGTCAAGAAACTCAACAGTCAGTCTCTTAAGAGGTGACAGTCATTTTAAGGTAACTTGTGCCAAACATACCCAGAAGAAAGTAATGTTTAAACTCGAATACCTGCCATTTATTTCTGAACCAGACAGTAGGCTATGAGCTTTGTGACACATGAACTCCTTCAGTCTTCACAGCAGAGAAAATAAACGCAAGTTATCCCCATCCATAGGTAAGGCTACTCAGGTCCGCAGAAACCTCGCCCAAGTTTACACAAGATAACTTGCCTAAGGTTATACATCTTCTGAGTTTTGAATGCTCATCTGATTCTGAAATCCATGCTCTCAGGCACCATTCTATTCTACATGTCTTCATTCTATATAGCTTCATTTTCAATAAGAATATATTAATATATTAATCAATTGGATCTTGGGATAGCAAGAAAAATGAATTTTATCCCTGTGGGAAAGCAGCACAGAAAGCCAAACTGTAATTTATAATTGACTTGATAAGCTTGAAAACTTAGCAAGGAAAGTAAGTTGGGTGATGTAAATGTTTAAATAACTATGAGCTACTAGAGGATAAGGAATTGGGTTCTTATCTAGCATTGTGTTCTGGTAGATTAATGCTCAATAACTATTGGCTAAATAAATGATGGGATTCACCGTAATACTGTAATGCACTCATTTCTACCGTAAAAATACACCTTGGGTGGCAGACACGGATGAATATTCTCAGACAATCACAAAATTGATGGCACATGTGCAAATTGGGATGATTTAAAGAGGGTTTAATGAAAGAACGATTTACAAAAGTGTGAGCATGGCGTAGGGAAAGAGCATGATCCTGAGCCTGTTAAAACTCCATAAGCCTGGGGCGCCTGGGTGGCGCAGTCGGTTAAGCGTCCGACCTCAGCCAGGTCACGATCTCGCGGTCCGTGAGTTCGAGCCCCGCGTCAGGCTCTGGGCTGATGGCTCGGAGCCTGGAGCCTGTTTCCGATTCTGTGTCTCCCTCTCTCTCTGCCCCTCCCCAGTTCATGCTCTGTCTCTCTCTGTCCATAAAATAAAATAAAAAACTCCATAAGCCTAAGAGATGGGGAAGGAATGGCCACTGGGACCCATAAAAAAAGTTTATATAGAGGACCACCTTAGACGAGCTGTGATCTCTGATCAAGAGAACAGCTACTTCTAGGTAATCCTTCAAGAAGAAAGCTGAGGAAACATACCCTGACTTCCCCTTTTCATTCCCTCTAGCCTCCTGCTGGACTCCCATTGGCCACACCAAACTGGAAGCCAAAACCCCCCAGCAACTCTATGATGCAGGCCATACAGGTCAGCTTCCAGGGCAGAAGGGATGGAGAAGGTTGGAGAGTGGATCTATGGGAGAAAACTGCTGCATAATTGCATACTCGATATCTAGTTCCCATGCTTTCTTCCTTTTTAACAGCTCCTTACGGCACAGTTTTGGTCAGTGGCTTATAAGCCAAAATCTGCCTGAAGTTTTGAAAATTTTTTCCTTTCCAAATATAGATGCCATTCCTTCTTTCTTATGCCTTCCGCCTATCTCTTACCTGCATGTAGACAGGAGGACAGAAGATGAGCAGCCATCTTATTACTGTGAGGCAGGCATGAGGATGACAGCCAAGGATAGCAGAGCAGAAACATGAAAGGAGACAGGGTGTCTGGTGGTAGCAGCCCAGATGATCCACTACCAGATTTAGTCCAAGAGAAAAATAAGTCACCCCCCAGGCTAATCCGTGCGAGTCAGACTTCTGTTTAATGTGGTCATCCTCAATCTTGAATTGATATACCCCATGCACATAGCTAGGGGCATGCCCAGGTCAAGCCACCTTCTCCCCTGGACAGTTTTGGGTGCCTATGCATAAATGTTGCGTCTCTAAACCTTTTCTCTTTGTCTTTCCATGCTGATCTTTGCTCTTCCATCCTCATGCTTACTGACACCCTATCAACTAAGCTATGATCAGGTTTTGGTTGACTGGGAGTCACTGTTTCTTTACAGTGAATTACATGGCTTTGTTCTCATCTGTTATATTCTGATTTCATTAATCAAACTCTCAAAGTTCCAGGAATGACTTCCTATCACTTCCTACAATCCAATCATGTAGTGATGGATAACAGAATTATCTATTGCCAAAATAACAGCTAACATTTGTGGGACATTTACTATGTGCCAGGCACTGTGGCATATTTCATTCTTTTATTCCTAGCTTTATTTTTAATCTCATTTTATAAATCAGAAAATTGAGGCTTTCAGAGATTACATTTCTTGGCTGGGTTTACCCTGTTAGCAAGAGTAGCAGCCAGTATTCCAGCCTTGGTAATCTAATTTCAGAACCTGTATTCTTGAGAGCAATGTATTAGAGTGGTTAAGAGCATGTTCTCTGAAGTCAGACTGCCTGAATTTTAAATCAAGAACTGCTATTTAGCAGCTATGTGATTGTGGAGTTAATTAACTTTTCTATGCTTTGGTTTCCGTACCTACGAAATGCATTTCATGAGCATTAAATGCATCAACACACAGTGCTTAACCCAGCATCTGGCACAAAAATGGCAACTTGACAAATGCTAGTTCCTATTATCCAACACAGAAGTTATTTGGTGACTCTGCTCAGACAAATAACAAGATGGCATCTCTTCAGAACCAGAGTGGAATGAAGAAAGCACTGGACTGGCCATGTGACTTAGGGAAGTCATTTACCATCTCTGATCCTCACTTTATACTCTAAAATGGGAATAAAAATCCATACCTACTTCACAGCATTTTAGGAGTATCAAGTGAAATCACCTAGAGAAAGGACTCATAAACTATAAAGGACTGTATAAATCTAAGTCATTCAACTGCTTACCCACTGAAATAAGCCAAGATAATGGGGCACCAGCCAGTAGTGATTTTCCTCTGTATACAGTATAGTAGAACCACTTTATTCTTTTGGAGCAGTTGTTCAAACCTTTCATGGAGCTCTTTAAACTTAGTCTGACCTCCACTGAGTTTTTAGGCTCAAAAAAGGTCTCAGGAATAATGGCAAGATCTTAACATTACATGGATCTTTCATTATGTCCTTGGAATGTCCCTTTCAAAGTCAAGTTTGAAAAGTCATGGTTCACAATGTGGATACTTCAAGGTATGAGTAATTTAGTCATTCTGTTTATTGAACACTTTCTATAGGTCAGATCCTTACTTGTCACTAGAGATGTCATGGAGATAAACATGAAGACACGCCATTACAACACAATGTGCCCAGAAGGGGGACCCTGCCTGGGAGAGTGGAGGCTTCCAGAGGAGGTGACATATGAGCTGAGTCTTAAAGAAGGACACACAGAGAAGGACAAGAGAAGGAGCAGGCAGTCTTTAAGGGGACCTATACGGGAATGGCACAAGAAATACAGTCTTTTACAAGAAGTTTAAGCCCTTTCTGCAGCCTCAGGCCTCATTAGTGTGGTCTGTCTGTTGGATAGAAGGGCAGAGAGACAAATGAGGAGTAAGGGCTGCAAGAGGCAAAGGCAAACGTCCTACTTAACTGACTCAAGCCCATCTGAGCAGCTTAGTTCAGATTCCCCCCATCCTATCATTAAAAGATGGTATGTGTGTGTGTGACAGAGACAGAGATAGACACAGAGAGACTAACTTCTGTTTGACATTTTCCTTGGATATCTTAGTGTCTTCCTGTATGATTCAAAATAATGCTCAGTATTTCAGACTTTCTACCCCCAACCCATATTCCAAGTTAGCATCTTGGTATTTGTCAGCGGGGGGAGGTGGGTGGAACTTATACGATCTAGTCAGGATTTTTTCCCAATTTTTCTTAAGATTTTTTACAAATAGTTTCTAATGACTTTAATAAATATTAAATAAATCAGTGTGTACCTCACAAGAAGCCATATTTGTTAAATAAATAAACAACTCAAAGATCTTTACAGCCTGTTGCCTCAATGGTCAGGCATTTGTTATTAAATTTTAAAGATGTGATTCCAGGATGAAAATCTCTCTGCAGAAACAAGAGCCTTTTCTCAGATTGTCTTGCTGCTCTTTCCAAGTTTTGGGAGAGTTCACTCAGGAGAGTCCTTCATCTGTAGAGCAACGAGGAACCAAGAGATACAGGCATCCAACAGCTCTAAGGGGCCCTCAATGAGCTGGGTTCAGGGTAGACCCCAGGATACAAAGGTGAGCTGGACATAGACCCTGCACTAAAAAAGATCACAGCCTGGAATCCTGGGATTTCTGACCCATCACTCTGCCTAAAAACAATCCAGGATTCGCCATCTCTACTAAAATCCAAAGCCAGGTTTCCCAGCCACTAACACTAACTGACAATTAAAAGTGTCAAATTTGAGATTAGGAAGATTCGTTTTGATCTACTCACCCCATTTTACACTGGATCTGCATGTTTCCGCACATACTAAACACTTTTTCTTATGAAGAACTGTTTCCCAAAGTCTAACCACTCGGCAACTATCCTCCATGCCACTTCCCAGCAGGCCCCTCAGCCACCCCAGAGCCTCAGAGAGCTGGTCCTCCTTGTCTGTCACACCAGCTCCATCTGGCCCTGATTAATCACTGCTCTCCCACATGACACTGAATTCATTCCCCCAGTGTTATTTCACTCTTTAAAATCATCCTGCCTTTTAAAACTCAGCTTTTTGCCCATCTCTAGCCCTGTCCACCTAATACAAAATGAAGGAGGTATCTGGCAGTTTTCCATTTATTTCATCTCTGGGGATAGCAAAACTAGATCCTTTGATCCAGGAAACCAACTCTGCAGCATCAGCTATCCTATTTGACCTAATGATTGAAATCTATTAATTAACCACCAAATCTTCACTACATAATGGGGCTGATTATATGAGTGAGCAATTCCACTTGAGACAAAGAAGAATTTTATTACATAGCATTTACATTTTTTAATTCAGCATTTTGAGGACTATTATTCACATTTGGAAAATTATTATTTGTCTCATACAAGGTAAATTCTCAACATATGCTTTTGAAAAAAATGAAAAAATGAATAATTGAAGGACAGTTTGTATCTTTACATTCTAAAGCTCAAAATCACTATGAAAGTAGGTATATAGCTCCAGAAAGCTTGAAGCAGGAGAATGACATGGTCCAATTAGTGTTAAAAATGTGTTGCTTTCATTTAACCTTTATTGGCTTCCTAGGAGTAATATGTAATACTCTAAAAATCTATAATTCACAAAATAGGCCAAAGAATGAACCATTTAGATTCAGCCCATCAAGAAATCATATTTTTCTAAACTTAACATTCGGAAACAAGAAAAATCAGCACTTTTACTGGCCTCTAAATATTCCACATATATTAATTTTTCTCTTCCAGGTAGATTGTACATTTCATGAAAACAGAGATCTTACTCCTCTGATTTTTATCTCCCATTATAGTAGATGCTCATCAGTACCCTATGGCTGATTATTCATCACATTGACCTCTGTAACTTACAAATACCTCTCTCGCTGCATCCACAACTCCCAACTTGCTCATTCACTGAGTAAATGTAGCACCTATCATATACTAAGGCCTGAGCAAGGTCCTAGATATGTAATGGCTCCTGCTTTCAAACGGTTTACTAAATAAGACAGTGGTTCTCACATTTCAGCATGAATCTATGTCACCTCTGAGGAGGAGACTGAGAATTTGCATTTCTCATACAGGTCCAAGTGAAGCAGATCACAACACTTTAAGAACCACTGGTCTGCAGGAGCCAAGATGGTGGAACAGCATGGAAGCTTTTTGTGTGTCAAGCGTCCATGAAATAGAGCCAGACCAACACTAAACCATCCTGCACACCTAGAAAACAGACTGGAGGATTAACACAATAATCTGCACAACCTGAACCACAGAATTCAGCAGAAAGAGAAAAAATTCATTTTTATTTTCAATTTTTATTAAAAATATTTTTCTTTAATTATTTCACTATATTTTTTACTTTTGTGTAAATTTTTTCAAATTCTATTTTACTCCCATCATTTTAGTTTAGTCTACTTCAGTTTATTCACTTTTTCAAATTTTCAAATGATTTCTTTTTTTTTCTTTTTTCTCTTTTTCATTTCTTCTTCTTTTTCTTGAATGCAGAAAGAGAAAAACTTCATTTTACTTTCAATTTCTATTAAAAATATTTTTCTTTAATTTTTTTACTATATTCTTTGCTTTTATGTAAATTTTTTCAAATTCTATTTTACTTCCATCATTTTATTTTAGTCTACTACAGTGTATTCATTTTTTTCAAATTTTCAAACAATTTCCTTCTTTTTTTCTTTTTTCTAGTTTTCATTTCTTTCTTTTTCTTGAATACAGAAAAAGAAAAAATTCATTTTTATTTTTAATTTTTATTAAAAATATTTTTCTTTAATTTTTTTCTACTATATTCTTTACTTTTATGTAAATTTTTTCAAATTCTATTTTACTCCCATCATCTCATTTTAGTCTACTTCAGTGTATTCATTTTTTCAAATTCTCAAACAATTTCCTTTTCCCCCCGTTTTTTTTCTCTAATCTGTCAAACCACTTTCAACACACAAACCAAAACACACCTAGGATCTAGCATCATTTATTTGATTTTTTTGTGTGTGTGTATTTTTAATTTTAATATTTTTTAATTTTAATTTTTCTACCTCATTAATTCATTTTCTCCCTTCAAAATGACAAAACGAAGGAATTCACCCCAAAAGAAAAAGCACGAAGAAACGACAGCCAGGAATTTAACCAACACAGATACAAGCAAGATGTCTGAAACAGAATTTAGAATCACGATAATAAGAATAATAGCTGGAGTCAAAAATAGATTAGAATCCCTTTCTGCAGACATAAAAGAAGTAAAAAATAGTCAGAATGAAATAAAAAAAGCTATAACTGAGCTGCAATCATGGATGGATGCCATGGCAGCAAGAATGGATGAGGCAGAACAGAGAATCAGCGATACAGAGGACAAACTTATAGAGAATAATGAAGCAGAAAAAAAGAAGGAGATTAAGGCAAAAGAGCATGATTTAAGAATTAGAGAAATCAGTGACTCATTAAAAAGAAACAACATCAGAATCATAGGGGTCCCAGAAGAGGAAGAGAAAGAAATAGGGGTGGAAGGGATATGTGAGCAAATCATAGCAGAAAACTTTCCTAACCTGGGGAAAGACACAGACATCAAAATCCAGGAAGCACAGAGGACCCCCATTAGATTCAACAAAAACCAACCATCAACAAGGCCTAGCATAGTCAAATTCACAAAATACTGAGGCAAGGAGAGAATCATGAAAACAACAAGGCAAAAAAAGTCCCTAACCTACAAGGGAAGACAGATCAGGTTTGCAGCAGACCTATCCACAGAAACTTGGCAGGCCAGAAAGGAGTGGCAGGATATATTCAATGTGCTGAATCAGAAAAATATGCAGCCAAGAATTCTTTATCTGGCAAGGCTATCATTCAAAATAGAAGGAGAGATGAAAAGTTTCCCAGACAAAAAAAAAGTAAAGGAGTTTATGACCACTAAACCAGCCCTGCAAGAAATTTTAAGGGGGACTCTCTGAGAGGAGAAAAGATGAAAAAAAAAAAAAACTACACATATATATATATATATATATATATATATATATATATACACACACACACACACACACACACCAAAAGCAACAAAAGATTAGAAAGGACCAGAGAACACCACCAGAAACTCCAACTCTACAAGCATCATAATGGCAATAAATTCATATATTTCAGTACTCACTCTAAATGTCAATGGACTCAATGCTCCAATCAAAATACACAGGGTAACAGAATGGATAAAAAAACAAGATCCATCTATATGCTGTTTACAAGAGACCCACTTTAGACCTAAAGACACCTTCAGATTGAAAGTAAGGGGATGGAGAACCATCTATCATGCTAATGATCAACAAAAGAAAGCCGGAGTAGCCAAACTTGTATCAGACAATCTAGACTTTAAAATAAAGACTGTATCAAGAGATCAGAAGGGCATTATATCATAATAAAGGGGTCTATCCACAAGAAGACCTAACAATTTCAAACATTTATGTGCCAAATGTGGAAGCACCCAAATATATAAATCAATTAATCACAAACATAGAGAAACTCATCGACAGTAACACCATAATAGTAGGAGACTTCAACACCCCACTTACAACAATGGACAGGTCATCTAATCAAAAATCAACAAGGAAGAACGACTGGTCTAAGTTTCCTCAAAAAATTAAAGGTAGAACCACCCATATGATCCAGTAATCTCACATCTGGGAACATATCCAAAGGAAATAAAAACAGGATCTCATGCCCTCCCATGTTCTTTGCACCATTATTATGAATAGCCAAGATATGGAAACCACCTAAGTGTCCATTGATGGCTGAATAAAGATATGGTGTGTGTGTGTGTGTGTGTGTGTGTGTGTGTTTGTGTGTGATGGAATACTATTCAGCCATGAACCATAGAAAGATATCCTGTCATTTGCCTTAACATGCATAGAATGTTGAGGGCATCATGCCAAGTGAAGTAAGTCAGGGAGAGAAAAACAAATAGTGTATGATCTCAATTATATGTGGAATCTTAAAAAGCCAAACTCCTAGAAATAGAGACTAGAATGGCAGTTATCAAGGGCTGTTTGGTAGAGGAAAAGGGAGATGTGGGTCAAAAGGTATAAGATATAAGATGAATAAATTATGGGGACCTAGTGTATAGCATAGTGATTATAGTTAATAATACCATATTATACAGCTAAAATTTGCTAAAAATTGATCTTACATTCGTCACCACAAAAAAGAACTGGTAATCATGTGTACAGGTGTTAGTTAATACTATGATAGTAATCATCCTGCAATATATAAGTGTATCAAATCAATATGTTATACAACTTAAACTTACACAATGTCACATGTCAATAATATCTCAATGAAGATGGGAAAGAAAAAACAAGAACCACTGGTCTAGTGGATTCCTAGAAATTGTTGAAAGAAATTGACAAAACAAATGAGAAAGGCAAGAGCCCAACTAAAAAGGACTCATATCCCTAGTACTAACTTCCCAAGGAAGAACTCACCCTCTAAATAACTGTTATTAAAGTCTTGAAAATACTCCCCCTGCAAAAATTCAAGAAAGCCAGGAATTCTGATCCTTTAAAAAACATTTTTTAAAAAAACATTTTTCTTTCTTTCTTTCTTTCTTTCTTTCTTTCTTTCTTTCTTTCGAGAGTACACACACAAGCCAGGAAGGGGCAGAGAGAGAGGGAGAGAGAAATCCTAAGCAGGTTTCTCACTGCCAGGACAGAGGCGGATGTAGGGCTCGAACTCAATGAACCATGAGATTATAATCTGAGCCAAAACCAAGAGTCAGATGCTTCACTGAGCCACCCAGGAACCCCTAAAAAAAAATCTTCATGAAGAGAGAATAAAATGTCTGAATCAGAACTGAGAAACCTAGTTTGCATTTGAGTGTTTTTCTGTCCATTCATAAATGAACTTGCCGAATTGTACTAAATACGTTTTACAATGCTTTTACAATTAGACACTTGCTTGAAAACATGTCCTAATAGTCAAAAGTGCCATCTCCCTCTTTTAAATCCTATAAATTGACACCAAAGCTTGTGTAAATTATTAATCTTTTCAATTTATTAATAATGATACAATAAGTACATAACTGCCTTCTCCTTATAAATAATTCAAACAATATAGACAAAGTGAAGCCCTCCCTGAAAAGCCATCCTCTGCCCCTCCCTGACTTGAAAGAAAGCAGTATCAGGTTGGTGTGTATCTTTTCAGTTATTTTTTTCTACATAATTTCACACTGTCTACTGACAGAAATTTACAATTTTGTTTTTATTTCTAACATCAATATTATAATATGTGTATTCTCCTATAATTGGCATTTGTCCCTTAATATGTTATGGTATTCTTATGAAGTCATTACATATAGACATAACTCATTATTTCTAATTTCTGTATAGCATTCCATAATATGGAAATACCATTATTTATCATTACCACCCCCTTTGCAACAGACATTTAAATTGATGCTAATCTTTTACTATTGCTAACAATGCTGCTATGAACATTCTTAGGCATGCCCTATTTTGAAGTTTCAAGCATGATATTACTGGGTCTAAGAATATGTACATTACAACATGTAACAGACTTTGCCAAACAGCCCTCCCAAAAGGCTATACCAATTTGCACTCTCAAAGTGTTCAGATACATCCTTTCCCCACACTCTCACCCACGCTGGATATTATCAACTCTCCAAATTTTGCAATATGTTAGATGTTCAAAACCAGCTTTTCAATGAGCTTATAAAAAGTATTCTTCAATCCGAATGCATCTTCTGAATTTTTACTCTTCTTTTAAAACCCTACCTGCTCACACATGCACCCTCTCCCTCTAGTCCCCCCCCATATATAGTTTTCATTCTTTTTTAAAAATTTAATGTTTATTTATCTTTGAGAGAGAGAGAGAGAAAGACAGAGTGAGGGAGGGGCAGAGAAAGAGGGAGACACAGAATTCGAAACAGGCTCCAGGCTCCGAGCTGTCAGCACAGAACTTGAAGCAGGGCTCGAACCCACAAACCACAAGATCATGAACTGAACTGAAGTCGGATGCCTGACTGAACCACCTAAGCACCCCATATAGTTTTAATTCTATTAACTGATTTTCCATTTCTCCCTAAAGAAATTTCCTAAAGTAATAGAGATATCAGTCTTCTCTGAGTTTGTCTGAATTCACCATTATCTTTTTTTTTTCAATCCCCTTCCTCTGAGTCTACCTTTTTAAAAGACATAAACTCCATAAAAATAGAACTACCCTAAGATCCAGTAATCACACTTCTGGGTATTTACCCAACAGATACAAAAATACTAACTCAAAGAGATACATGCACCCTATGTTTATTACAGCATTATTTACAATAGCCAAACTATGGAAGTAGTTCAAGTGTCCACTGATAGATGGATGAAGAAGATGCAGTATATATTCACAATGGAGTATTATTCAGCCATAAAAAAAAGAAATACTGCCATTTGCAACAACATGGATAGAACTACAGAGTGTAATGCTAAGCAAAATAAGTCAGTCAGAGAAAGACAAATACCATAGGATTTCACTCATGTGGACTTTAAGAAACAAAACAAAGAACAATGGGGAAAAAAGAGAGACAAACCAAGAAAAAGACTCTTAGCTATAGAGAACAAACTGATGGTTAGCAGAGGGGAAGTGGGGCCAGATGGGTGAAATAGGTGACGGGGATTAAAAAGCACAGTTACCATGATGAGCACTGAATAATATATGGAATTGTATATTGTACACCTGAAACTAACATAACACTGTATATTAACTATACTAGAATTAAAATTAAAAATTTAATTGGAAAAAATTTTTTAAATAAGTAAATAAAAGACATGAATTCCAAAAGGAAATACATCAAAATAGTAATGGTAATTGCTTTCTGAAGGACAGGTGACATTTTGTCTTATTTGTTATCTTTGTCATCTCTCCCAAATTTTCTCCAATAGCTAATATTTGTGGGGTGCTTACTATTTTCCAGGCACCGTTCTAAACACTTCCCATGCTTTTATCTCATTTTATCCTCAGAACAAGCATATGAAGTACTACCATTATCCCTGTTATACATACAAGGCAGAGAGAGTTGAAATCCCTTTTCTCAGATCCCACAGCTCTGAAGGATTTGAGCATGGCAGGCAGACTCCAGATCTTAACCACTGCACCACACTACTGCCCATGAATATGTACTATTTTTATAATTTGAGTAAATAAAATGAGACCTAAATATCAACTGAAAGCAACCATATATAACTAGCCAAAACTCAACAGCATTATGACCTGTAAGCTTATCCTTCCCTTGTGATCTTTCTTAATCCTTCGAAGTCATTTCTACCTCCCTGCCACACCAAACCTCGTCTCCCCAACCTCATCTGCATCCAAAGATTTGAATATACAAACTTAAATAAACTTGAGGTTTTACGCTCTTTTAATCTCCCTATAATTCATTTTTATCAGCTTTCCTTTGTCTCCAGTGAAGACACGGGTTCTGTAAAACACATACTGTAATTTAATTGTTGGCGCCTCTGTATAATATTCTTAGCCAGTTCTTGCTTCTTTTTTGAAGTTCCTCGAATCTTGCTCTTCAGCTGATACTTTATATTTTCTGATACCAATGGGAATGGCCACAACACCCAACACTGACACACAGTTCCCCCGGCAAAGTCTCCGCGGTTAGGTTTGCAGCTCCTTAGCAATGGTAGCACTGACTGAGAATCACCATCAAAGAACATCAACAGATTGCATTACAATCTGTCAATCCTTCTCTAGAGAAAGAAATTGGCAACTCGTTATATTAAAGAACCGCAATCAAGCATCTGGAATATGGCAGTGCACGTCGATTTTATGTGAACTGATGAGTTTCAGCAATTTATTATCCCACACTTTTTGACATAATCTTATCCACAAAGTCTCTAATACAAATGTACATTCTGCATGAGTAACAATTGTTATTTGAGCCACACCTTTGTGAATACCCTCTATTTCAGAGATTCAGCTTTGCAGAGTTACATATAGACTTATTCCAAAGAGAAAATTATGTACCTTTTAAATTCTAATTAACAAATTATCTGCCCTCTTCATTTGCCTCATACCAGCAGGAAAATTAAGGCAGCTTCTTAATAAAGCATTAGTGTCAATCCACCCTTTTAAGCAATAACCTCCTCATCATTTTTCCACATAGTGAGAGTCAACAGTTGGACAAAGCAGACAGGCAAAAAAGACCTAAAAATCTCACCACAGTAGCTACAACTTATTGAGCACTCACCTGTGCCCAGCACCGTGGCTCTGTTTACCTGCACTATTTCAGTAAATCTTCTCAACTGTCGTATGATGTGTTATCATCATCCCCATGTCACAAAGAAAAAAAAAATGAATCTTAGAAATTAAAAGATTTGTACAAAGCCACATAGCTAATAAGGAGCAGAGGTGGACTATCAGCTTTGCTGCATAACAAACTACCCCAAAACTTGATGGTTTAAAACAACCACCATTGTGCTGTTTCAAAGGGACACATGCACCCCAATGTTTATAGCAGCACTATCAACAATAGCCAAAGTATGGAAAGAGCCCAAATGTCCATCGATGGATGAATGGATAAAGAAGATGTGGTTTATATATACAGTGGAGTATTACTCGGCAATCAAAGAGAATGAAATCTTGCCATTTGCAACTATGTGGATGAAACTGGAGGGTATTATGCTAAGTGAAATTAGTCAGTCAGAGAAAGACAAAAATCATATGACTTCACTCACATGAGGACTCTAAGACACAAAACAGATGAACATAAGGGAAGGGAAACAAAAATAATATAAAAACAGGGAGGGGAACAAAACAGAAGAGACTCATAAACATGGAGAAAAAACTGAGGGTTACAGGAGGGGTTGTGGGAGGGGGGATGGGCTAAATGGGTAAGGGGAACTAAGGAATCTACTACTGAAATCATTGTTGCACTATATGCTAACTAATTTGGATGTAAATTTAAAAAAATAAAAAATAAAACAAGTTAAAAAAATAAAAATAAAATAAAATAAAATAAAATAAAACAACCCCCATTTATTTAGCTGATAAATCTGCAGGTCAAGAGATCTGGGCTCAGCTCAATTGATCTCAGCTAGGCTTCACTAACGTGTCTGCAGTCAGCTGCTGGCTCAGCTGGGGACAGGCTGGGGTACCAGGGTTCTTATCCATGTGGCTTCCCATTATCCAGAAGGTTAGCTCAGGCTCCTTTACATGGTAGCCTCAGGGTTCCACACAGAGAGAGACACTGCAATTACCAATGTGTATATACTTTTTGTTTCTCTGCTTGCATTGTATTTTCTACTCTCCCCTTGGCCAAACTCAGGCCCAAACCAGCCCAGATTCAAGTCCAGAGTAGAGAGGGTCTCCATCTCTTGATAGACTACTTTTGCAGTGTGCTACAAGTTTCAACCCACATGTTGCTGATGCCAAAACCCCTACTCTGTGCCACTCCTGAATTTGGCCGCAGATCTACCTACCCCCCGCCCCCCACCCCCTGCTCTGTTCTTGTCACATGGATACTGATTTTTGTAGGCTGAGTTTCCAGGCACCCATGAAAGCCAGTGCAAAGTAATGGAAAGAGACTGGAAGACTGAAAGAAAGAGAAGTAGGGTAGACTTCGCCCTCCCTCCCTCTCTGCCTCAAGCTGCATCTCTAGCAGTGCAGTCTCCTCTGCACAGGTATGGCATGACTTCAATCTCCACCTCCTCCATGTGTCTCTTCTGCCTCGGAGCAGTCATGGCTTCCTGACATTGCTAATCTCAAGGTTTCCATATCATTCTTTGATTTCTCAGCCCCTCCAAAACCTGTGTAACCAATTCTCTGCATTACATTTCTTCTGTTCTAAATATTTAACAATTTCTGTTGTTCTGATTGAATAGTGAGTGCTACATACACTCCCCTGATCTTTTGAGTGTCCTAGGTGGAATCACTTTGTATTCCCTTCTACAGTGCTAAGCACAATGGAAACAACCACATTCATCCACTCAGAAAGCATTTACTGAGGAACTAACTACTCAGCCTAAAACCCTGAGCAGAGACTAAAGCTACAAAGTTCAATAATACCTTACAAAATTAAACCAAAGGAGACAGGTCTATGCACAAATAATAACCATAGTGAAGTTCTTTAATGACGATATAGATAGGCTTTATTGACAAAGCAGGTCAATACGCTAGGTCAGTGCACACGATCTAGAGTCAGATCACCTCGATTGTAATCTGGGGCACTTTTACTATCCAAAAAACAAGTTATTTATCCTCCCCTTCCTCCGTGGTACATCGGGGGATAATCAGATCCACTTCATAGGATTCCTGTGCAGATTAAAAGCAATAATATCTACACTGGAGCTTAGGCTAGTGCCTGTCTGGCCCATACGAAGTGTTCAGTAAGTGTTAGGTATGACTTTTATGAAAACACAATGGAAGAAACATCCACTTGCTTTGCGTATAAGGGAACCCTTCCCAAAAAGAGGAGGCCTTTCAGAGGACTCTTAAAAGACGAGTAAGTGGTCACCAATACCACTTCCCAAAAGCAGTCCCTCCAAACTCCATCTGAAATTGATTCATCCTCCCTCTGACTACCCTCATCATTTTGTTTTCATACTCCTAATATAGCAAAATCTCATGTTAATTTCTGTTACAACTATTGATGCACATGCTTTATCCTCCCTACAAAACTGTAAGCTCTTTGAGGACAAGTGCTATCCTCCCTACCCTTGTCCATCATGGGAAGTTTACAACACTGCTTGGCAAATAAGCAGGTATGCCAGGTTTGGGTTGTTTTTTAAGTTTTGTTTTTTTTTTTAATTCCAGTTTGTTAACATACAGTGTTATATTAGTCTCAGATATACAACACAGTAATTCAACACTTCCATACATCACCCAGTGCTCATCATGACAGGGCACCCCTTAATCCCCATCACCTATTTCACCCATCCCTCCAACCACCTTCCCTCTGGTAACCATCAGTTTGTTCTCTACAATTATGTTTTGTTTTGTTTTTAACAAATTTCAGTATCTCTGTGGTAGTTGCAAATTTTAGGACAGCATCCATTGTCTGTGGATGATGAAAGTGTGACCCAGTAAAACCTTGATACAGCATTTGTAGACTAAACGTCTAATACACTTATTACATTAGACACTACAAAGTCTAATACACTTATAGTGTATTATAAATGTGCCTGCCATTCACAGAAGATATGAACTTGGAAAATAACATGAATGTCTCTCTCTCCCATAGAACATCACACATAAACTGTATCTCTTGAGAACACTACTTATAATGATATTCACTGACATCAATTTTACAATACCTTTCAGCAATCCACTGCAAATCATAAACCTCAATGCAAGAGAGGCCTTATTTATACTCAATGAAGTAACTTATAACTGATGTAAACCTGTGTTATACTGATAGGTAGTTTTTGCTACTTATTCAGAAATATTTATTAATTGAGTAGCAGCTAATGAAGAACAAAAATCTCATGTTTTAAATATAGCAGGTTCTATATATAGTCAATTTTTTAAGATCGCAGCAATTATTTCACTGACCAGTGTGCCAATTATTAAGCCATTGTTTCTCAACTCCAAACCCACTCTGCTCACTTACTGTGTGAGGCTTGAACTGAACAACCAAACTTCTGCTTTGGGGTTCACAAGAGGGAGGGAACAAAGCTGGAGAAGGAAAAGAGCAACTGTTCATTTTTGTTTGCATCCTGCAGACATCCTGTTGATTCCTTACTCCTAGGGGAACAGCACCATAGCCAATGTTTCTTCACCTCTGGCAAGGCCTTCCTAGAATAGCAGTGGTTTTCCACCCTCCCCCCACTGGGAGAAGCAGCCTCATCCTGCTGACCCCGTGACACGAGTACCAGGCAACTGATGCTCTCACACTGAGGCCAGAATTTCAAATTAATTTTAAAAGTCTGCTCTTTCTTCCTATCAACTTTATTGAGCTTTGATTTACATTTTAAAAAGTTACTACTTTAACTGTACAGTTTTGGCATTTACTAATGTAATGTAATTATCATCCCAATTAAAATACAAATAATTGGGGCACCTGGGTGGCTCAGTCAGTTAAGCGTCCGACTTTGGCTCAGGTCATGATCTCGCAGTCCGTGAGTTCAAGCCCCGCTTCGGGCTCTGTGCTGACAGCTCAGAGCCTGGAGCCTGCTTCGGATTCTGTGTCTCCCTCTCTCTCTGACCCTCCCCTGTTCATGCTCTGTCTCTCTGTTTCAAAAAATAAATAAACATTTAAAAAAATTTTTAAAACTACAAATAATTTTCATCATCCCAAAAAGTACCTTCGTGTTCCTCTGCAGTCAATACGTCTCAACACACAAGGTCCCAGAGAACAAATTATCTGCTTTCGACTTTTGCCTTTACTAGAATTTCATTAAGTTGAAAGCATGCAATGCATACCTTTTTGTGTCTGGCTTTGTTTGCTCAGCATAATATCTTCAAGATTCATCCATGTGATAACAAGAATCGGTAATTTTTTCTTTTTATTGTTGATAACTATTTTTTGTATAGATACACTATGCTTTTTATATCTATTTACCTATTACTGGATATATAGTTGCTTCCAGTTTGGGGATATTATGAATGAAATGGCTATGACATTCATATTCAAGTAATTGAATGAACATATGTTTTCATTTCTCTTGGGTAAATACTTCATAGTGGACTTTGTGAGTCATAAAGTAGTTGTAATGCTTAGCATTATTAAAAACTGTCAAGGGGCACCTCGGTGGTCAGTTGGTTGAGCTTGGTTGAGCATCCAACTCTTGATTTTGGCTCAGGTTGTGATCCCAGGGTCATGGGATCAAGCACCAAGTTGGGATCCATGCTACGCATGGAGCCTGCTTAAGAGTTTCTCTCTCTCCCCCTCTGCCTCTCTCCCCAGCTTGCTCTCTCTCTCTCTCTAAAATAAAAAAATAAAAGGAGTTTCACCAGAGGTGTAAGTAAGAAGCATAAAAAAAAAAACTGTCAAACGATTTTTGAAAGGGGTTGTACCACTTTATACGCCTATCAGCAATGTTTGCAAATTCTGGTTCCTCCACATCCTCACCAGCACTTGGTGTGATCAGTCTTTTAATTGTAGTTATCTGCTGGGTGTGTAGGGGTATTTCATGGTGGTTTAATTTGTACTTCCTAATGACTAATGATTTGTAGCACCTTTTTGTTATGTTAATTGACCAGTCATATATCTTTTGTAAAGTACCTGTTCAAATATTTAGTCCCATTATTATGTGGGTAATTTGTCCTCTACTATTGAGTTATAAGAATTCTTTATATATCTTGAATGCAAGATTTATCAGATTTATGTATTGGAATATCTTTTCCCCAGTCCATGGTTTCCCCTTTCTTTATCAGATTTATGCATTAGAATAATTTTTTCCCAGTCCATGGCTTCCCCTTTCTTTTCCTATAAGTGTCTTTCAAAGAACAGATCTTAATTTTGATAAATTCCAAATCATCAGTTTTTTTTTCTTCTCTGACCACGATTATTGTGCCATAGGTAATTATTACTTTGCCTGCACAAGGTCAGAAAGAATTGTTTCTATGCTTTGTTCTAAATGTTTTAAAGTTTTAGCTTTTACATTTAGTTATATTCACCCAGTAATAGAACCTCAAAACATAGGAAGCAAAATTTATATAACTGAAAGTGGAAAGAAATAAATTAACTTTGATCAGATATTTCAGTATCCCTCTCTTTGTCTTTGTCAGCTCGGGCTGCCATAACAAAATACCACAGACTGGATGGCTTAAACAATAGAAATTATTTTTTCGCAGTTCTGGAGGCTGGAAGTCCAAGATCCAAGTGTCATCATGGTTGGATTCTGGTGAGAGCTCTCTTCCTATTTACAGATGGCTACCTCCTAGCTGTGTCCTCACATGGTAGAGAGACAGAGAGACAGAAAGCTCTCTGTTGTCTGTTATGAGGACACCAATCCCATGAGAAGCCACTCTCATAATGTTATCTAAACCTAATTACCTCCAAAGGTCTTATCTCCAAATATCATCACATAAAAGGTTAGGGCTTCAACATATGAATTTGTGGGGAACAAAATTCAGTCCATAGCAATAGTAGATAGAACAACTAAACATAAAATCAGCAAGGACATGGGAGATTTGGGCAGTGCTTTCAACCAACTTGACATTAACTGACATTTGTAGAACACTCCACACGACATCAGAATAAACTTTATATTTTTTCAAATGTACACAGAACACTTACTAGGTTATGTCATATTTTGGGTCATTAAAATTTTTTCAAAAAATTTCAAAATATGTTCTCTGACCACAGAGGAATTTCATTAAAACTCAAGAACAAAAACATTTCTGGAAAATGCCTAAATATTTGAAATGTAAATAACACATTTCTAATAACCCATGGATCAAAGAAGACCTCAAAAAGAAAAAATGAAAGTGGTTTGAACTGAACTGAATGAAACTTGAAAACGTAATGTTTCAGAGGGGATGCCATTAAAGCAGTAATTAGGGAGATATTTATAGCACTAAATGCCTATCTTTAAAAAAAGGAAGTTTTCAAACAAACTTTGCATATTAAGAAATTAGAAAAAAATAAGAACAAATTAAATCCAAAGTAAGTTGAAGAAAAGAAAAAACAGCAAAGATCAGAGTAGAAATCAATGAAATAGGAAAAAATATAGATGAAACAGAAGATTCTATTTCGTTAACGTATTCATTCTCCCTAAACTAATCTATACATTAATGCAATCACAATCAAAATCCAAACAGGCTTTTTTTGTAGAAACATGACAAGCTGATTCTAAAATTCAGGTAAAAGTGAAAATGACTCAAAACAGTCAAAACAACTTTGGAAAAGAAGCACAAAGTTGGAAAACCAACATTGTTTGATTTCACAACATATTATAAAGTAACAGGATATTAGTAATAAACTAATATAACATATTATAACAGTAATCAAGAGGGTGGAGATTGACATGAAGATAGAACAATGGAAACAATAAAGAAATAGACCCACACATATATAGAAAACTCATTTTAACACAGATATAAATTCAATTCAGTTGAGATAGTATATTCTTTTCAGTAAATGGTGCTAGAACAATTAAATATCCATATGTAAAAATTTATTCAAAATGGATCACAGACCTATATGTAAACCTAAAAGTATAGAACTCCCAGGAGACAATTTTTGGAACCTTTGATTAGACAAAGATTTCCCAGATACAATATCAGAATTACAGTCAATAAAAGAAAACACTCTTGAACTGGAGCCCATCAGAACTTAAAACTTCTGCTTTTTGAAAGACCCTGTTAAGAGAATGATCAGACAAACAACAAAAATGAGAGAAACTATTTGCAAATCATATATCTGATAAGGAAGTGTATCTAGAATTATAAAAAAATCTAAAAGCCCAGTAATAAGGAAACAAAAATCCAACTCAAAAAATGTACCAAAAAAGCAGATACTTTACCTGTTAGAAAAGCATAAGTTTAAGAAGACTGACAGTGGCAAGCACTGGTGAGAAGGTAAAGGAGCCAGAACTCTCATACACAGCTGCTGGAATGTAAAATGGCATAATCATTTTGGAAACCAGTACGGCAGTTTCTTAAAAATCTAAATGTACGCCTGCCATATAATCCAGTCATTCTAGCCTAGGTATTTACTCAAAAGAAATGAAAGCACACATCCAAAGACCTACACATGAAGGCTCATAGAAGGTTTATTTACAGTAGCCCCAAACTGGAAACAACCCAAATATCCATCAACAAGTGGACAAGTGGTATATCTACACATGAAATAGTATTCAGCAATAGAAAGAAATTGTTGATACATGCTACAACATACATGATTCTTGAAATAATTATGATGTATGAAAGAAGACATAAAAATAAACTTACACTAAACTATTGCATTTGCATAAAATTTTAGGAAATGCAAGCTGATCTACAGTGACAAAAAGCAGATCAGCGGTTGCCTGAGGATGAGACACTGGGTGGATGGGTGGAGGGAGAGACAGGGATTATAATGGTGCACAAAGAAACTGTTGGAGGTGAGGAAGATGTTCATTATCTTGATTATAGTGATGGTTTTGCATATGTCAAAACATCACATTTTACACATTAAATATGCACAGTTTACTGTGAATCAATTCTACTTCAATAAATCTATTTTAATAATAAATAACTGAATGTTTTCTGCTTCCTGACTGAACTTTGATTGTTATAATAGAAATTAAGGAAGGAAGGAAGGCCAGAAGGAAGGAAGAGGGAGGAGGAAAAAGGAGGGAGGAAGAAACTGTGGCATGAAATTAAGTGGAAAAGGAAAGAAACAGATGAAATGGAATGAAGTGGGAAGATTCCATCCCTTTCAAATTCAAAAAAAAAAAAAAAAAGCCTTTCTGCATAAACTAGAAAATCATTTGGGGCCTTACCATCATAATTATTTAAGAAGAAAACACCTTAAGGATCCTTCTGTATTTGATGGCACGGGATTAGAGATAAGAACATATATTATTACACTTTGATAAACCTTTACTTAAACTTTTATTTTTTTAACTTTTTCATGAAAGCAGTATTTTCGAAGGAAGAAATACACATTCCCTAATTTTGCCCTATATATTTTATAAGTATGACAATGCCTTCATTTTTTCATTTTGTTAGTTGGGCAGGTTCAGTTGAAGGAGGCAGGGCAGTTCACTGCCTAGTTCGTGGGTCCAGCCCCAGATCTTAAAACCCACACTGGAAGAGCTCTATGACATCTCATAGGATGGAAGTAGCAGTTGTATAAGGTTTACTCCTCAGATCCACTGAGGAACTTTATTAATTACAGAAAAACACTTATGCAATAAACATGTGTGTACTTCTAAGGACATTAAGAGTAGCTCCTGGTGACACAGCCTGCTAGTTGACCGTAATGTCCAGCCTCTCATTCTTCCTTTAAAAAAAATTTTTTTAATGTTTATTTATTTTGAAAGAGAGAGAGAGACCACAAGTTGGGGGGTGGGCAGGAAGCAAATGCCCTGTATTGGGCAAATACTAAAAAGAACACTGAGTTCTCCGTCTTTTAAGAAAGCACATTTTTCTCTAAGCTTTCAACTATACAGCAATAGTTAAGAATTGGAAACTTATTTATCCCCCATTTACCCCTACCTAGTCTTCATAACATAGTTTAGGAAATGTGCCATTTTAAGACTCCTTGGTCTTTTTAAAATAAAAATAATTTGATCATTTTTAGAATAAAATATTGCCATCTAAAACTAAAATGTGTGTCATGAGGATACTACTCAAGTCTAACATGCAAATGTGGCATTTGCTCAACCACTGAAATGCAATCCTAAACTCCCACAACTCCTTTTCAAGAAAATATTACTGACATCACTCCCCATTATCTATATTACCTACTTTTAGCAATAATCCTCTATCAGCAGTGTACAATAATAATTCACACTGGACTCAGCTGATCCATTTTACTGCTCCCACCTGACCTCACTCATATACCTGAAGGTTGTCAAGGGGTCAGGAGATCCAAGACTGGGCTCGCCCATAGCAACTAGTCTCTGCTCCACTTGTCCATCATCCCATTCCTGGTAATATGGAGGAAGCTCAATCATGCAGGTTTTCTGGTCACATCATATCCATTATTTCACTGGCAAAAGCATGTGCCTGAACCCAGAATAAGGACTATGGAAATATACTCTGCTTCTTTACTGGGATAAATTGTGAAGTCACATGGCAATAGGCATGGGTATATGGACAAGTGAAGAAAATTAGGGCCATTAAAGTATCCTACCAAAACCCATTGTATGGGTAGTGAGAATGATTACTTTTTTTCCATACCCTATTCCCAATACTCCTGACACGAGGCTTAGGTGGATGGTCATCCCAAGCAATTCTCCAATACCAGCTGGATGTCGTACAATTCATTTCAATTATGACAACCTGAAAATAGTGTCAGACCCCAAGGGTAAAAGTGCATTTCCACAAGACTGCCACCCTACTTCAGACACCGGCTGTAAATCCAGGTTGTCACCTGGGCTTATGACCCATTGGCTATAAATTAGAGATTCTCACGACCCCCCTCCTCGGGTTCAATAATTTGCTAGAGCAACTCACAGAACTCAGGAAAACAGCTTACTTACTAGATTACCAATTTATTATAAAAGGATACAATTTAGAAACAGCCAGATGGAAAGGATGCATTAGGTAAAATATGGGGGACATAACACAGAGCTTCCATGCCCTCTCCAGGATCACCAACCTCCCAGCACCCACATAAAAGCTCTCTGAACCCCATTCTTCAGGGACTTTTGTGGAGGCTTCTTTATGTAGTCATGATCAAGTCATTGGCCATTGGTGATTAATTCAACCTCCAGCCCCATTCCCCTCCCAGAAGTCAAGGGATGGGGTTGAAAGATCCAACCCTCTAGTATCATACAGTCAGTTCCCCTCACAACAAGCCCCCATGTTTAAGGGCTTACCAAAAATCACCTCATTAATATAAACTCATGTGTATCTGAAAGGGGTTTGTTAGGAATAAGAAAAAAGACACCTCCCTTGTTCTTATCACTTAGGAAATTCCAAGGGTTTTAGGAGTTCTGTGCCAGGAAACAAGAGGAAAACCAAATGCAAATTTTTATTATAAATCACAACATCAGGGGCGTCTGGGTGGCTCAGTCGGTTGAGCATCCAACTCTTGGTTTTAGCCCAGGTCACGATCTCACAGTTGGTCATGAAGTCGAGCCTCATGTTGGGCTCTACCCTGAGTGTGGAGCCTGCTTAGGGTTTTCTCTCTCTCCCTCTCCTTCTACCCCTCCCTTGCCTGTTGAGCATGCATGGGCAAACACATGCACTCTCTCTAAAAACAATCAATTGATCGATCAATCACAACATCATAGGTACACACACACATGCTCATACATACATACACACTTATGTTCTGCTTTGTCTCCTGCTATTTGTCGCCTCTCTTAGAGAGGTCCTTCCTAAATATCTTCTGATTCAAATATAGTTATAGCTACACTGGTACAGTAAAAGCATAGACTGAGTCAGCCAACATATTCATATTCTGGAAATGTCACTAACCAACTTTGTAATCAAGAGAGCTTTGGAAATAATCTCAAGTTTCTTTCCAAGTCCTAATTCTCAGCTCTGTTTAGTTTACCTTCCCACCATTCCCTTCCAACTTCCACAACCATCAAACACTACCTTCATTCATTTGTTCAGCAAACATCAACTGGGTGCCTTTTGTATATTAGGCCCTATTCCAGATAGTGGGAATTCAGAGAAACATTAAGCCAAATCCTCACCTTCCAGAAAACATAATCCAGTAGATGCAACAGACAACAAAAGCAACAATGCAATGACAAGTTGCAGTGTAAATGCCCAACAATTAGCTTTTGTGACTGCAATGTGAACACCTGACATTAAGTTCTCACTGTCAAGTCACCCTTCCAAAGACACCTGTCTCTAATAAATAAGTTGCCAGCTACACAACTAGATAAAGAACCAGGCCACCTCACCCATGAAGTTCCCCTTTTAGAAGGCCCTGGGTGACTTAGATAACCAACTACTTAAGTGACCCTGTGTTTCCCTTCCTGTGCTTTAATTCCTGCTCTTATGTTTTAAATTTACCAATAAGGAGTGAACCCATGAAACCATAGGCCCTCCACGCTTGATCCCAATAAAGGCAGAACCCCATGTTCACTCTCTCTCTACCTACTAAAGCCATTCTTAAATGTAGGAGGAAAAACCTGGTGGGCTCAACAGGCTCTGTTTTCTCTCAAGAGTCTAAAGCAAATGGTTAAGCCTCATCATGCACGGGTATGTCTGATTAGGTGTGTGCATGTAGGCACAAAAACTATAACAGAGGCACATCCACAGACTCCCCCACTCTCTCTTCAGGTGCAAGAGTTTCCTGAAATTGCCTGCCAAGCCCTCCTCCTCACTTCTAGAGAGGAAAGGGTTTTTTCCCCACTGAAAGGAAAGCTAAGCTGGTCTTCCTAATAAAATGCTGAATAGGTGTTGGAAGGGAAGAAAGCATAATAAAGGTAATCAGGCCAGACCTGATTAATAGGAAGAAATTTTTAGAGAATTGAAGAATGAGTTGAGTGAGCCTATGGAGATGAGAGAAGAGCATAGAAAAGGAAAGGGAATTCTAATGAATGCACTAAGAAAACCCCTGTATTATTAGTTTTTCTATTAATGCATAATAACTACCACAAACTTGGTTGTAGAGCTGAAAAAGTCCTCACTTTCTAGCTGTCTGTCAGTGGTTGGGGATCACTCTCAGTGTCTAGAGGTTGCCCACAGTTCCTTGCCTCATGTCTCATAGTCCATTCACAACATGAGTAAATTTGCTTTCTTCCAGGCCACCACTTCTACTTCTTGTAAAAGTTCGCCTGATTAGGTCAGGCCCATCCAGGAAATTTCTCTTTGATTAACTCAAAGTCAACTTTGTATCCTAATCAGGGGAATGATATCCTTCATAGGTCTCCTTCACACTCAAGGGGAAGAGATAACACAAAAAAGAATGGAAATCTTGGGGGCCTATTGGACTGTATGTTCGAAATGTCTTAATATGTTTTAGGAATGATAGTAAAGAATGGAACTCCTTTTCCTTAACTTTGCTTGTCAAATTGTGTTTTATTAACAGTGCTACAAAACCCAATGCTTGGTCTTAGGGTTTATAAAAGAGAAAAAGAGAATTCATGAACACTAGGTTCATGGAAAACCTAGTGGAAACATGGAAACATGGAAAATACTGAAAAGCTTGTGACAGCTCTTTGGGTCTCTGAAAGTCTAGTTTCAGAAAGTATAATACCATATTCAATGAACATATGCTTTCAAATAAATACAGTAAACTTATGTAGGGAAAAAATATCAATATTTGTATTTAGAAAATAACTACACATTTTTAGATGTATTTAAATTGCCTACGTAGAGCCAAAAAGGAAACCTATCTTGTCCTTATGAGAGGAAATATTATATATTTTTAATATTTTAATATTTTGATATCACTATTTATTATATCACAATGGATAGAGACTAAGTTTGTTTCTGCTTTCAAGATTTCTTATAATGGTAACTGGAAATTAACCCAAACACAAGTTTGAAAGAGCCATTGTAAAAATGGAGGATGTTTAAAGGCATACTATTAAATAAATCCTTATAAATTCATTATAAAAAAAAAACCTCAAATGTACTAATGGCATAAATTTTTTTGTTTTTGGACATATTTCACTTCACTAGACATTCACAACAGTATTTAAGCATCTGCTTTACCTTCTCCATTTTCACAGTGAAGTAAGCTAACACTCAGGTGAGATGATCCTATCAAGACCACACAGGTGGTGAGGAGTACTCTCGGGGAGGAAACAAACCTAGAATTTTCAAGTCCACAGTCCTTACATTTTTCCACTATGCCACAATGGTTTCTCAGTCATTCATCCTTGTATACATTCATTCAACAAACACATTATTTAGTGCTTGTTATATTTCAGTAATGGTCACAAGCTCTGGGCCATACAGTAGTAAACAAATACCTTTAAGCTTTGCCTTCATAGAGCTGTGAGTATGGTGCATTCAGAAACCCAGTGTAAATTTTTCCCCCTCCTCATCCACGTGAATAAAATTAATTACCTCATCTGTGAGTCCAGAGCATGTGATACTTACTACTTTGAGAGTACACAGCATTGTATCATGGTTTACTGTATTCCAGACAATAGGCCATGCAAGGTACCTTCCAGGCTCCCTTCCTAGGATGCCTGCCAAGCGAATGGGTCACGCATTTGTCACAAATCAGAGGATACAGAGGAAAGGAAGGGAAGGAACACACAACCTCAGTTGATTGTCACTTTAGAAGAGGAAAGGAAGGCCATGCTACACTAAATCACTGAGACTGCTAAACAGGAAACAAAAAATACACAACAGAAACACACAGGTTTAAAACATATTTTAACTGCTAGAAAGAAACTGAGTCACTGAGAGTTGCCATCTCTCTTCTTTCCTGCAGCAATAACTGTTGTTCCATCAGAATGGCACCGTCAATAAACATTCTTTTAACATATCATTTTGCTGGTTTATTGTCACTGGAGTTTAACATTTTTCTCTGTCGCTCAAGAGTTTCTCATGAGGGAAATAAATGAAAGCAGTGGGTTGCCTGCAAAATCCTGGGTAATGTTAATCTAAATCCCCCTACATTCTCTTGTTCCTCGGACTCTGAATTATATTAGCTTTGAAGATTCGGTATGATACCATATTCATACAGTTATCAGTTAACAAAATCTTTGTCACCCCAAATTAATACCATAATATGGTATAACACAACGTAACATCACATAGCATAATACAGAATTTCAGTAAGAAAAAAATATGCTCACAGAAAATGTCATTTTTTCTGAAACTAAAAGGGATTTATGGTGATTTATCCTTGGGGAAAAGATGGATTTTTGGATGACTGAATTTGGAATTAAAATAACAAGTTATTAACAACTGGGTATGTATTCCTCACTTATAAGCTCTAAGACTTTGGCAAAGCACTCAACTTTTTACCAATTCAGTTCTCTTGCCTATAGAATGGAGAAAACAACAGAATCTACCTTGTAGGAGTAAAATGAACAATACATATAAAGTACATAGTTCAGTACCTGACAGAAGTAACCTCTCAATAAGTGGTAGCCATTTTCATGCAATGTATACATATTAAGCATACATTCCTTTCTGTATGTGGCAGCCAGACTCTTAAAGAGTCTGAGATACAAAATTAGGAAAAAGTCCTCCCAAGTTCCCTTCAAAAGAACAATAATATTTCCAACCACTGGAGAAATATGTTGCAAATAATTCTGCTCAAGTCTTTTACTAGATTCTTGCTTGACTAATGGGGCCACTTCTGAATTTGGCATTTAGAATGCTCACTAAATTTATCCTTTACAGAACTCAGCAACATTCTGTTCTCCATGGCTACATGTTTTCAGCATCTATTACCTATAATTTTTCTTTCTCTGTCTTCCTACAAGAGTTCTCATTGGTTATGGCCACTAGCTGGGCCTTCACTTTATTTCTCAACATGTACTTCTTAAGCAAAATATTCTTATCTTGCTTATAAAATTATTCTTCCTATGTGCAGTCGGAGTTCTGACAACTATTGCTACCCTTCTTGCCCTAACCCAGCCAGCTTCTCAGCCTGACCACCTGCTTGTCACTTCACTGTGTCCACTGTTCCAAGGACATCATTCTTTTCTGCACTATACAGATTTAGAACATAAGTGTTTGATAAACAAGGCAAAAGGAAAATATTTAAAAGGCAGAAAAAAATAACAGAGCATCTGCTAAATGAATTAATGTCACAAATTTTAGGTAAACATATTTTCTTAGAGATTATTCCAGGTGCAGACCAGAAATAGAATTTTGACAACTATTAAACTCCAACTTTATGCCAAGCACTCAACTGAGTGCTGACATAGCCATAAACAAGACAAATGTGGTCTCTGCCCTCACAGAGCTTAGACTCCAGGGGGCATGCAGGAAAGACAAATGCAAGCAAACAATGATAACAAAGTGTGAAGGCAAAGGTAAGGCTATCAGAGTGAGGCAGAGACAGTTACCTATGCAACAAATATTATGTTCCTGTGTCCCCCCAAAAATCATAGTGAAGCCCTAATCCCCAGTGTGATGGTATTAGGAAGTGGAGGCTTTGGGCAGTAATTAGGTTTAGATGAGGTCATGAGAGTAGAGCCCCCATGACAGGATTAGCGTCCTCATAAGAAGAGGCAAGGACCAGAACTCACTTTCTCTTCCATATGAGGATACAGTGAGAAGGTAGCTGTCTGCATGCCAGGAAGAAGGCCCTCACCAAGCCAAACTTGCCAGCATCTTTATCTTGGACCTCTTAGCCTCCAGAACTATGAGAAATAAATGTCTGTTGTTTAAACCCCCCAGTCTGTGACATTTTTCTAACAGTAGCCCAAGCTGTCTAAACCAACTCCCTTCCACAGTGTCAGGCAGTGCTACTCAAACTATGGCCATGAACTGGTGCCCATCTGCAAACTATGTTAGTGGCCACGATGAGACTGAGTACAGAAATGGAGAATTTAAAAACTTATCATTTATCTAAAACTTATATAACTTATAAATTATAAAAACTTAGAAACTTATAAATTTTGGTAATTTTGGATCTGCTAAATTTTAATAATAAAAATATCTTGTGTTTTGTATGTTTTTAATACATTTTTAAATATAATACATTTTAATTAAATTTTATAAAATTACTGGTCTGTGATAGATTGTAAATAGAAATAATAGCTCTTTACCATAGATGGCTTAAGAAGCCATAGCCAGCAGACTATATTTTCCATTCTCCCCTTGCATCTAGGTGGGGCCTTCAAACAAGCCTTCCCCGTTAGTGTGTGAAAAGAGGGGTGTGTGCCACCTCTAGGCCAACATGGGAATGAGGTATTGTGCCTTCTCCACACTCTCCCTTCCTTCTTTCACCACCAGCTGCATGCAAATGATACCAAAGTCTGAGGGACAGCAAAGCCATACAGTGGGAGGGGTCCAGTTCCTAAATCACTGTGAGTAGGAAGGCTGCCTCCTGGCCCAAAACACCTGTATTATATAAGTATTATGGGTTGAATTATGCTGAAGTTGTAACTCCCAGTACCTCAGAATGTGGCCTCATTTGGAAATAAGTCTTTACAAAGGTAATCAACTTAAAATGAAGTCTTAGACTCAGCCCTAATCCAATATGACTGGTGTCCTTCTAAAAAAGGAGAAATTTGGGGGCACCTGAGTAGCTCATTGGTTGAGCGTCCAACTCTCAGTTTCAGCTCAGGTCATGATCTGGCAGTTCATGGCATCAACCCTGCATTGGGCTCTGAGCTGATAGCGCAGAGGCTGCTTGGGATTCTCTCTTCTCTCTCTCTCTCTCTCTCTCTCTCTCTCTCTCTCTCCCTCTCTCTCTCTCTCTCTCTCTCTCTCTCTCTCTCTGCCTCTCCCCTGCTTTCTTTCTCTCTTGCTAAACATTGTTTTGTTTTTTAAATGAGAAATTTGGACACAGAGACAGACATAGAGAAGACAATGTGAAGACATACATGGGGAAAAAATGGCCATGTAACTGGAGTGATGCACCTATAGGTCAAGGAACACCAAGGATTACTGGCAAATACTGAAGGTTGCAAAACACAAAGAAGGATTCTTCCTTACAGCAATCAGAGAGAATAGCTGACACCTTGACTTCAGATTTCTAGCCTCCAGAAATTTAAGACAATAAATGTTTACTGTTTTAAGTACTTTTGCTACTTCGCTACATGAGCTCTAGGAAACTATATAGTAAGAAACTTTGAGTAAAACCATTGAAATGTGAAAGTTAAATTAGTTAACATCATCCTAACAAATGCAGAGAATATACTGTAAGCAAGTCCACTGTGGACTACAGGGTCAAGAGACATCATGTCTGGGGTAGAGGCCTTTAACAGAGATCTGAGGAATGAGTAGGAATCAGCCAGCATAAGCAGGGAGAAGGTACTCTGACAGGAAAAAGGGCTGATCACAGAAAAAAAAGGCTTTTCAGGAAAAAGGAACAGCATGTAAGACAGTCCTGAGACAGGAAAGAATGTGGTTGATCCAGGAACTAAGAAAAGTCCAGTGTATCTAGAGCATGGGGAACAGGAGAACAGAGGTAGGTAGGTAGGTGGGTAGGTGGGTAGGTAGGTAGGCAGGCAGGCAGAGGTCAGAGCTTACAGGTTCTGAGAGTCAGACAGGTGTTTGTAGTAGCATCAGCAAGGACAACAGGGTCCAGAGACAGTCATCAAAAAAGAAACTGTTAATTGGTTCTGATCCATTCTCTCTCTCTCTCTCTCTCTCTCTCTCTCTCTCTCTCTCTCTCTCTCTCTCACACACACACACACACACACACACACACACACACACACACACACACACGGGCCAGGAATGATTAAACCTCTCCCAGTGCCCAAGTCTGGAGGGAGCTGGTGGAGAGAAGAGTGATGCTGCTGAGAACACATAGCCATACAACAGCAGCCCTGAGCAGCCAGTGCTTTGAAAGAACATTGAAGAAAAGCAACAAAACTGTGATTAGAAATTATCTTAGTCCATTCAGACTGCTATCAAAATATCCAGATACTGAGTGCCTTATAAGTAAGATTCATTTCTCACAGTTCTAGAAGCCAGGAAGTCCAAGACATGGCGCTGGCATGTTCATAGATGGCCATCTTCCCACTGCAACCTCGTGCAGTGAAAAGATTAAAAGGGCTTCTTTAAAGTGCATTAAGACCTACAACAAGCATCCAGGATGTGCTAAGGGATTGAATGTGAGTTATGAGAAAAGGGAGGTGTCAAGAATGACCTCCAAGTGCTTTCACTGTATATAAGTAGAACAGACTCCTAAGACATAGAAAGCAAGGGATAGAATTAACAATTCCATTTTGGATTCGATACCTCGCAAGACTACTAGACATCTAAATAGAGATATCAGCTGGATATACAAGTCAGGAGGAGATATGCTGGAAACAAATTTAGAAAGAAGTGGCCACAAAGAGGTATCTTAGTCCATTCAGGCTGCTATAACAAAGTGCCATAGACTGGGTGGCTTACAAACAACAGAAATTTATTTCTCACAGTCATGGAGGCTGGCAGTCCAAGATTAAGGAGCCAACATGGTCAGGTACTGGTGACAATCCTCTTCCTTGTGTGTAGACTTCTCATATCCTTACATGGCAGAAAGGTGAAACAGCTCTCTGAGGTCACTTGTATAAGGGCATTTATCCCATTCACGAGGGCTCCACCCTCATGACCTAATCACCTCCCAAAGGCCCTACCTCCTAATACAATCACCTTGGACATTAGAATTTCAAAATATAGATTTTGGCAGGGGGCAGGGGGGACACACACATTCAGACCATAGTAGAATTTAACATCAAACAATTGAGGAAGCCGAGATTGAGAAGTCTCCAAATTGATCTTAACTTAATACACTGTCTTAGGGTTCTTCAGAGAAACAGAACCAACAGGGTGTGTGTGTATATATATTTATTACAGGAACTGGCTCCTGTGGATAACACAATCTGCTGTCTGCAAGCTAGAGAAGTGGGAGAGCCAGTGGTATAATTCAGTCCAAGCCTGAAAAGAACCTGGTGTAAATCCTGCAGTCCCAAGGACCAAGGACCAGGAGTTCTGTTGTCTGAGGGCAGAATATGGACATCCCAGCTCAAGAAGAGAGAGACAATTCACCCTTCCTCTACATTCCTGTTCTACTCAGGCCCCCAACAGGTTGGCTAATACCCACCCATTTTCGTGAGGGTGAATCTTCTTTACTGTCTTCTGTATCAAATGCTAATAATCTCTTTTGGAAACAGTCTGAGACACACTCAGAAATAATGCTTTACCAGCTATCTAAGCATCACTTAGCCCATTCAAACTGACACATAACATTACCCACCACATACAATGAAGTAGTGTTTCCATGACCAACAGGTGCGGGATGTGGGTCAACAGAGACTAAAGGGAGGGAAGAAAGAATCATAGCCCAGCACAAAGTACTTTGCTTTGACAATGCAGGGCTAAGGGTTGGGCTAGTTCTTAGAAGAGATAGGAAGTTCATATCCAGTTATCATTTATAATGAACTAAAATGTAATTATGGTTAAGTTTTATATATATGAAATAAGCTGTACATAGTTCTCATTTGCTAGTGTGAATTCACTAGTAACCTGCTAATTATTTCATAAAGTTTCTAGTTAAACTCTTCAGATAGTTTTAATTAAAACAATAGGGGTGCCCGGGTTGCTTAGTCAGCTGAGCATCTGACTCCTGATTTTGGCTTAGGTCATGTTCCCAGGGTTGTGGGATCAAGCCCCATGCCGGGCTCCACACTGGGCATGGAGGCTGCTTAAGATTCTCTCTTTTCTCTGGGGTGCCTGGGTGGCTCAGTCGGTTGAGCGGCCGACTTCAGCTCAGGTCACGATCTCACAGTCCATGGGTTAGAGCCCCGCGTCGGGCTCTGGGCTGATGGCTCAGAGCCTGGAGCCTGCTTCCGACTCTGTGTCTCCCTCTCTCTCTGCCCCTCCCCCGTTCATGCTCTGTCTCTCTCTCTCTCTGTCTCAAAAATAAATGTTAAAAAAAAAAAAAAATTTAAAAAAAGATTCTCTCTTTTCTCTGCCTCTCTCCCCCACTTATGCCTTCTCTCTCTAAAATAATAATAATAATAATAATAATAATAATAATTAATAATACAGAAATAAGTAATAATATCCAAATGATTTTGACTCCATTAACAATTGTAAAATTCTGAAGTCCAAAGTAGGTAAAATAAAAAAGTAATTCTTCCCAAGCCACTTATAAAAATGATCTAAAATATATTCCTCTCTAGACATGTTATATGCTATGATAGGTCTTAATGTTCATCCTAAGCACATAGTCTACTTTGTACTTTTTTATGGCTTCGTTTGCATGTCTGTCTGCTTTTCCCCCACCCCACAAATGAGTTAAATTTTTGAAATCAATATCCCAAAGGCCAACCCTGATGTAAATGAATTGTCATTATTTTCATGCACAGAGAACAAAGTTTCCTTTTCCCCTGACTGTTGGCATAACACTTTCCCCCACACTCCCACCTCAAAACGCACATGCCAAAAATGTTGATCACAAATGAGAGACATTTGCTATAATAAGTGAAACAAACAGAAGAGGTTATTGTGTTTTGAAATTTGGGAATCTGGAACTTTCAAATTCTGCCTCAGAAAATCAGCCAAGGCTGAAGCAAGCTGTGCGTTTGAATTTCTTGGATGGGGACCACCTGTTCTTGGTGAACTCCAACTGATGAATCTGTTCCCATGAAACTTCTTTTATTGTGCCTTTGTCACGTACACACACCCTGGGCATTTCACAGATGATTGTGGAATGAAGGAAGGAAGGCAGAGGGAGGAGTTGGGAGAAAGGGAGGACATAATGAAGGGAAGACAAGCAGGCAAGAAGGAGAAGGGAAAGGAAAGGAAAAGGAAATGATGTGTGAGGAAAAGAGAGCCTGCTGAGCTAGAACATTGAATCTTCTGTTTCTGTCTGACAGCAAGACAAGATCATTTTGAAGTATTAAGGCCAGGGCTGCAAGAGGTAGTCAACAAAAAGGGCAAACTTCTCTTTCCTTTTAATGTCAAATTCCAAATGTCAAACAACACAGTGATCTCTGAATTTCACTTGGATGTGGCCACTAGGTACTAAAAGCAGCTTATGGTTCTTGGGAGAGAGAAATAAACTCATCCATATTCGAGAGGCTTCGCCTCAGCTTTTCCTCTGCTTGAGTGTTGTTTTCCCAATTCTTCCCCCACCTGTCTCCTTCTTTCCATTTAGGATTCAGACCAAATGTAATCTCCAGATGAGAAGTTCCTTGACCATCCACTGGTAAAATAAATAGCCCCTGTATCTGATTCTCTAACACTTATCACACTAGCTAATGTTTTTATCATGTCTACAATTGCTAGAACATAAGCCTCATGAGAACAGGAATTTTGCTCCCACAGTCTTGTTTTCTGCTGTATCCCCAGTGCCTGAAAGAATGCTGAAAACAAAGAAGGCTTTTAATGAATGATGGCTTAATTAATGAATTCATGTTTCTCTTTCTTTGATAAAGAACAGTGAAAGCATGTGTGCCCTACAATTCCCACCATCTCTTCTACACTGGGTTCAGATCCACTCTGAAATCCAACCTTAATATTTATAATAGCATAATGATTTCTAAATCACTAGTCTTCTTGTTTTCCTAGAGGTCATTTATCACTGTTAAATTTCTAAAGGGCTGAACAATCCCTTTATATAATTAAACTATTCGTGAGACTTTATTGATTCTTTAAGAAAGTGTGTATGTGGGTACACTTTTCTTTATCCAAAAAAAATATATACAGTTAATAATTTTAGGCCTTCACAATAGAGTTTTGACACTTCTGGCAGGTTTTTCAGACCAATTCAATCAATAGAAGAATAATTTCAGCACACACAGACAAAAAAAAAGATGTTTACCTAATAGATAAATGTGCCATTGGGTAAGAAGTTATATGTATTATAAACTTAGAGCTGAAAACTCTCAGAAATAATGAATTATACAAATTTTATGCAACTGTTTTTTTCTATCATTCAACAGTCTCCATAGCAACTTTGGCATTAGACTGTGTATATGCTACCTTGAAGACACAAAGCATCATTCTCTCTAATCTATTTCAAGTGAAGTACTATTTCTCAGCATTATGTTCTGCCCGTTTAGAGGGAAAAAAATGTACTGCGTCCTACACGATGCTGTTGTGTTAGTTTCACATTGGTTGGCTTGATGGAGTTTTCAATTCTCTCTTCTGTTAAAATTTTCAAGTTGCTAAAAAGAAATAGGACAAGATAATGATAAAGTTAAGATATTTTCCTTCCTGGTGGGCTAGAAATTAATAAGAGTGGAAGAAGTAATAAAGAATATGAGAGGCAAATTTAAAAACTGTACTCTCAAGATTGCACTGGAGTGAAAATGAGGGTATGCATTCTTAAGAACAAAAGCCAAGCCACTCCGTTACAAGATGGTTTCCAGGGACCAAGTAATATTCTGTTTCTTGATCTGGGTGCTGGTTAAACAGGTATGATCAGTTTATGAAATTCGTGGAGTAGTACATTTAGGGCGTGTGCTCTTTTCTGGATGTGTATTGTACTTAAATGAAAATGTTTTTAAAAGTCATTCCATAACAAATGCCATTATATTGTATCTGAGGGGCAATACAATCTTTTCTTGAAAAAAATCTGAGAAGTAACCATTTTAGGCTTTGTGAGTCACTATCTCGTCTTTTTGAGTTGTTTGTTTGTATGGGTGGTTGGTTTTGTACAATCTTTTAAAAAATGAAAACCCATTCTTAACTTGAGGGCCACACAAAAACAGGTGATGGATAGCATATAAATCAAGAGAACTTGGGATCACCCAGGAGTGAATGCAGGTAGAGAGGAGAGAAGCCCTGGGGCTTAAACTACACCAATTAAAGCTATTAATACAATGAATTATGTTACTAGATTTCCTATTAAGCCTTTCTTACTTCTGTAATAAATACAAATATCTATTATGTATCATTCTTTAATGTACTACCAAATTTCTTTGCTAATGCCTTATTTAGGATTTTTCATCTTTCACTGTAAAGTGAGATAGTTTTATCTTATTCCTTTTTGTAAAATTTTTCTTAAACTTTTCTTTGTTATCAGTGTTATACTTGTATCACAAGAATTGATTTGGAAGCTTTCTTCTGTGCTCTAGAATAAAGTAACAATGGAAGTACCTGCACTTTAAAGTTTTCATAAAAGTTTCCAATAAATCCATCTAAGCCAAGTGCTTTGTTTTTGTGGAGGGAGGTGAGTAAATCTTTTTGATAGCAGCAATGATTTAAATAGGGGTTCCTCTTCACCAGACCTGTTATTACATACATTAAACTCAACCTTCACGACAACCTAATGAAATGTTTGTATTATCATTATTATCATTATTACATCATTGTCAACTCCGTTTTACATCTAAGGAAACTGAAGCATAGAGAGGTTAAGTCAGGAGGCAGCAAACACACTGTCCATCAACAGATGGAATTTAATGTAAGGAATGGATTGCACAGGTTTTCAAAAGCTGAAGGAGCCTAAAAGGAAACAGAGGTACAGCAGGAGATAACTGCAGAAGAGATAACCCACTCTTCAGAGGGAGCAACAAAGGGGAGGGCTCTGAAGTTACAATAACCAAGGGGCTGGGAGGAGGGACAAAGCCCATAGGGCTCAGACCTCAGGGGCACAATGAAGATCCCACTGGCAGATTCCATTCTGGAGATCCAATTAGAAGCAGGAAGATGGAACTATCCACCCCTGCTAGATGACAAACAGAAACAGCAACAAACTAGAAGAAAGCCCAGTCTAGATCACTGTCCCACTTTCTCAGTGCTCCCACCAGCAGAAGGCAGCGGGCCAAGGAACCAGTGGAACAGTTTGCCAACAAGCCCCAGCCCCAGTGTCAGAGAACATTTAGAAGGATCAGAGGCAGTGGATGGGAAGCCAGGACTTCTCTATTTCTCTACTTTTTTGCCTATGGAAGTTGGTCTGCTGGGATTTTCTTTCTCTTCTGGGTCAGTTTTGTCATATGTGACATATGCCATGTGTCTAAATTATATTTTCTTAGCCAACTATTTCATTAGAGTTTAAATTTATTTTCATATTTGCACAAAATATTGTACAAAATATTGCACAAAATAACTTTCTATAATGTTTTGTTTCCTTTTGCTTTGTTTTTCCTTATTATTTCTCTTGCATATATGTACTTTCTTCCTCTTATCTATTTAATCTTTTTTTTTCAAATCACCAACTTTTTATTTTATTTTTTTAATTTTATCTTTAACTTCTTCCATTCTGCTTTCATCTTCATCAATCCTTTCTTTCCTTGGACTTTCCTTTGGTTTACTTTGCTGCTCTTTTTCTATCTCTTGCATCATATTTTTATGGTTTCTTTTTACTGCTATAAATAATAAGGCTATACATTTTTGTTCAAGCATGGTTTATACCTAGGACTCACAAATGCAGTATTTTCACCAATCTTTGTCAAAATAGTCTACATTTTCTGCTCATCTTTCCTTTTTCTTCAAGTCTTTTAATACAGCTTTAAAAACATTTTTTCCAGGGTGAAAAGCTTTTGCATTTGTGCTTTTGCCATTAATTTATAGTTTTACTACATTGTAATAATGTTGTCTCACTTTTTCCTTCATTTTGGAATTATTGTCTAATAAATACACAATTTTATGACAGTGTCAAAAGCATTTAAAAAGAATATATTCACTATTATCAGGGTACAGAGTTTGATATATATCACACGAAAACTACTTTACTGATTATATTGTATAAGTTATCTACATACTTATTTTTGTCCTCTTGATCTTACTCTAGAGAGGTGAATGAAAGCTTTCTACTACTACTATTTTTTGTCTACTTTTTATTAATTGCTTCTATTTTCTACTTCATGAAGTTGTTGTGTAATTTCCCACAAAGATAATTATGACAACTGCATCTTCATTGTGAATTTTATCTTTCAACATTATAGAACTGTTTTATTTTCATTGCTAATTGAATTTTTATCTCATTTAATGACTCTGGGACTAAACATTTTGATGTCATAGATTTTAGACTGCAATCCTCACTTGCTTTTTTTTCATTTGTCTGTATAAATTTGTTCATACTTTTATTTTTAACGTTTCTGAACTACTTTAAATGTATCTTTTGGACTCAGCACAAAATTAGGTTTTGTTTAATGCTCCCATCTGAAGATCTTTTTTCTTTTAATAGATAAGTGAAGCTCATTTACAATTACTAACTTACAACAATTTGGGTTTCAGTTCTGTCATGTTATAGGTAGAAAGGTGGATAGAAGAAGCTCCCTCTTCTATTTTCTTTTTATACTTCTGATATTTTGGAAGGTTTGTATTTTGTTCCAATGGTTACCTTTAGTCAGTGTTGGGAGTCCCCAATACCACCCCCAGGTTCAATTATTCACTAGGCAAACTCACAGGACACAGCACATAGTTGTTCTGAAGCTATGATTTATTATAGTGAAGAATACAAACAAAATCAGCAAAGAGAAAAGGCACAGGGGGCAATGACTGGAGAACACCAGGCACAAGCTTGCAAGAAACATCCTCTCCCACTGGATTCACATAGGATGTGCATAATTTCGCCAGCCACAAGTTGTGATGTCACATGTGAAATGCTGTCTAGCAGAAAAGCTCACTAAAGACAGTACCCGAGATTTTCGCAGAGGGCTGTTCATACAGGCACCCTCTGTTCAGCACCTACCATAATTCTAGCCTCTCAGAAGGAAAGCAGAAGTTTAGCATAAACCATGTTTGCATGAACAATTTAAACACAGTTAGCTACTTTTTATCAGTTCTGAATGGTGGGAACCCTTGTGAAATTCAAGTTCCCAGATGCCAGCCACCAACCAACCTTTCAAGTGGGCCTTTTAAGAGACAGTAGTCTCAGGCCTCTTCTCAAACATTTCTGTAACTACATTTTTACATTGTCAGAACATACAATATTAACATGCCACACTGACACCCTTACCTTACCTATGGTTTTGTCCTAGAACATAATTAAATGTGTTCAATGTTCATTATTTATTTTACCTCTTAGCAGACTGGAGTTCTACAGTAAATTATCTTAAGAGCTATATGAACAATACACCCTGAACTTTTGCATATTCAAAACTATATATGGGAAAGACCATCTCGGTGGGTCTTTTTCCCCTGGGTAACTTGTAGGTGCTACTCTACTCTCTCATCTGAAATTCAGTGCTGAAATTCAGAGAAATCTGATAACTGCCCGATTTTCTTCTAAGTGACATAATCTTTTAAATGGCCTGCCCGCTAAATTCTTTCCTTTATATTTACAGCCCACTCTGCCATCTTGGCTTTGGCCACTCTGGGTCATTTTTTCATGGAACATGATACATCCTTTTATACATTTACTGTCTGTGTCCATGCAAAATTCATATGTTGGGATTCTTAAGCTTCAGCACAGTAATATAAGGAAGTGGGTGTTTGGGAAGTAATTAGGTCAAGAGAGTAGAACTCTCATGAATGGGATTAGTGCCTTTATAAAAGAGACCCCAGAGAGGTCTCCCTGCTCTCCACAATGTAAGGATACAATGAGAAGACAGCCATCTGTAAACCAGGAAGAGAGCCCTCCCAGACACCACATCTGCCACCAACCTTAACTTGGACTTCCCAGCCTCCAGAACTGTAAGAAGTAAATGTTTGTTGTTTAAGCCACTCAGTCTGGGATTGTCTTTCAAATTTTCTTTTTTTTCCAGGGCAGCATTCATAAAACGTATTTTTATATAATTGTTAGATTATATTGTTTTGGGGGTTTCCCTTTGAAAGCTCCAACTATGCAAAAATTGAATTTCCTTTGTCTTTATTCTATCTCCATCTTTCCTCATTCATCGTTGTATTTCTTTGTTTCATCTGCTTGTTTTTCTCATTTCTTTATTTTATGTCCTTTATTGTGCTTCCTCAGATGTCTGTTCCCTGTTGTACTCCTTGTAATTTAGTCTTCACTGCTAAATTATTGTTTTTCTTTTTCTTCTCTTTCCTGAAATCTACCACTTCCTGCTTCAAATTCTCCAGCAGTCTTACTGATACCTTCTGTTGACTGCTCAGCTCTTTCCTGATGTCTTATATTTCCATGGTATTAATGCAAAGCTGAAATTGCTATAGTAATGCTGTTTTATTCAGATTGAAATGATGAATTATAATTTTCATTTACTTCATGCAACATTTTCTTATGAATTCTCTATGTAGGGGAATTTTGATGCTCTTACGCACATTTTTCTTACAATATTTTTGTCTGGATGCTGTCTTCAATCCACTTTTGTCATTCATATTTAAATGAGTTGGATTTTCCTAGACCAGCTATTAGCAAGAGAGCCGGTGGATAGTTTTCTAGGTTTCTTTGTTCAAAAGCTCTCTCTGGTACTGCTAGTGGCAGACTGTTTACAATATAACCCACACCTGCTTTGACTCTTAGTCCTGACCTGGTTCAGAAGAGCTTCTACTCCTAACTGCAATTTCCCTTGGCTCCTTTACTTGCCATTGATTACAAGGGGGTATATGTCCTGCCTTCCCACCTGTTTGCTGGGCCCTTTTCATGTTCCCTCATTCTTTACCCCATCTTCAGCCCCATCATTCTCATGAAGTTAATGCTGACTTCCTTTGCTTGGGCCACAGTTACGTGTAACTTAGAGCTTGTGAATACTCTGTTTTCTAGCTTTGTTAAGAATCTAATTTGAGGGCTTTTTCTTTTCTATTCTCCTTATATATGATTTCCAAGAAAAGTGGAAAGATTTACAACTAAGCTGCCCCCATGTTCCTGTCATATCCCTTCAATGATTAATTTATTTCTGCTGAAATTGTAGGTGCATGAACAATTGCCAATCCTACTGACAATAAAACTGGTCAAAAAGGAAGTCAATGCCCTGTATTTATGCTTGTACAATTTCCAAAGTATTTTAATGATATCTTTGGGATGCCATCTATATCTAATGTATTTCTAATGCCCTCTGATATGAAGTGTTGACTCTGTAAATATTTTTTATCTGAGCAATGTATAGTGGAATCATAATATCATCTTTCATAAGGATAATGCATGTACTAAAAGCCCAGCTAATAGTGCAATTCCCCATTTAATTATCTCTTCTGGCATAATATAACCACCTACTTACAATTATTATACTCATCATAATTAAGTAATAGAGACACTCTGTCTCTGAATATGTGAATAGTACAATTTGAACAAAGGACAGAGTCAGAGTACAACTTTGAATGGCTTTCACACTATTTACCAAAGCATTTTGCTATTACAAAAAATGTTCCACTTTACATAGATTTTCTATTGATTTACTAGTAAAGGCAAATTCCAAGAAGAGCATTTCAGCTAAGTGTGTACAAATGGTTAAAAGTTTCCCAAGGAGGTGGTACAAACCTGGGTTTGAATTCAGTGTCTTTGCTTATCACCTATATGAATTTTCAAAGTTTCACTTTCTTAATATTTATATAAACCATTTGTCCAACCTTATTACCCTGAGGTACACAGTGATGTCAACCTTTTAATATCCAAATTAGTACATTTCAAATCCCACTCTGTGAATCCCAGTCCATATTCCAAGCATTCCCTTGGTGACAAGTGGGCTCTCTCTGTCCACACCAATTATCCCACTTACCACTGCCAAAAAATATCATCAGCCCCTGCGAAGGGACCTCTTCCCTGATGCTGATTATCCATCTGGTATAGACACTCAACCCCAGGCATCCTGGGAAATTCCAACCAAATCCCCAATAACTGTCTCTACTGCTGCCATTTTCAACAGTTCCTTGGGGGTCAGGATCAAGAAGGATTTTAGCACCAGTGATATGTTAGATCCAGAACCAGCCTCCCTTTCCAATCACTTAAATCATGGGCACAGACTTCTCTTCTCTCATCATTATGTTTAGTAACATAGTAAGAATTTCATAAACAATTGTTGGGTATGTGGAAGAATGAGTAGAAGAATGGAGAGCAGCTTCCCCCTAGAGTTTGAAAATCAGATGAAGGAATGCATGGCAGGTGTCTAGCACAAAGTACCATGTGACCTAAAAAATAATAGATTAGTTCTCAGTCATTTCTGGTGGTAATGGCAAGTCATATAAAATCTCTAACGCACATTTTAAAATGTGATTTAAAAAGCAACAAACATTCACTTTTGAAATAAAAGTTAATTCCTCAACGCTGGTAGTCATGGATGTAAGCAAAATCAGCAATTAAATTTTATTTCAATACCAAGATTCTTGAAACCATAACTTCCAAATATGCACAACCCCACTTAAACAATAAATCCACAGACTTTGCTTCCTCAATTTCAATGACTGCAACTACATTTTTTAGTTCTTTTGATTAAAGGTTTATTTTCATACTACAGCACAGTGAAAATAAAAAGTAAGACAAGGCAGCAACATTTTACCATAGCAAAGAAGAAAGCAAAGAGCAGAAATTCTCTGAGAAATTAACTTTTTCTTCTTTTGAAAGCATTGTGTTAAAAATAAGCAATTTTTGAATAAACAATAAGTGTTCAAATTCTTATCATACTAATTTTCATAGCCTTTGAAATAATTGTGAATTCATTTCATCTTTCCATAGAATTTTATTATACTTCTTTGAAAATAATTTCTTTAAAAAGCCATTTGTTTCATATTATTAATTATGATTATAATTCTTGATTGTGATTAATTTTGTGACCACTTTTCTCCCACAACGTTACTTGGATTTGCCTCATATTCTTCATGGTTAACCTAAAGCTGTGATGACACATTGTAGACATGAATAAATATTTATCAGATTAATGAAATGTGATACCATATATATACATGTATATATACATGTATATATACACATATATATACACCATTTCAGTAAACAGAACCATAAAACTATTGATGAATAAGCTCTAAACCCATGCTTGTTCTCTACTGAGTACAATTTAAGATAATCAATGTTAAATTGAGAGTGTTCTAGAATCAGGAGTTACTATTGGGCATTATAAAAACTAGGGGAATTGGGATCTAAAAAAATTAGGAAATATAATCTTGAATAAAGAGAAAAAAAGAGAATTTAATACATTTGCATTTCCTTCCCCATAAGTTCCAAGTAAATATCAACTCAGTAAGTCCCTTCGTTAACTGCTCATGCTTAAGAAGTTGACAGTAAAAATGACCACATGTTCCTGATATTCATGTCAGGTTAGTTACTAATTGTTTTGTCAGGTCTGTTGAAGCCAGACCACACTCCCAAGGTGGGAGTTGAGAAATTCCTTGCCAAGGATGCATCTTTCCTCCCAATCACCCACAAAAAGATTAATCCTGAGCCAGAAAAGATAGTGTAAAGATAAGAAGACAGAAAGACTTCTTCCTTTATTTAGAGCTAAACCCAACTGGACAAAGATTCTGAGGTCCAGAGAACACTTTGAATACTGAGTCTCTTGGCCATATAAAACCATTCTGAGACCACTGGCTCTGTTAAGTCTTAGGTTTTTATAGCAACAACAGCAAGAGCCACACAGACAAGGAATGATCTTCTGGGGTCACCAAGTCCTCTGACCTCAAGAGTTGGGAGGACTGAGTTCTGGTTGCATTTGTAAGTAACAAAAACAACCAGAAATGATAAATTAGACACCAATTAATCCCTAGGGATTATGGGACATATCAACAGAGAGGCTCTAAGGAATGATTGGATAGATGCTTAGCTAATATATGGACTTGTAGGAATTAGGAATTGTTGCATTTGGAAATATCAAGCATTATATCCCAACCTGAACATTCTAGTTACTTTTGGAAAGGAGTATTAAATTGAATCATGGAGAAGTTAGACCTGAAATCTCAAAACAAGGGATTCTGGGAATCCTTGTATAGAACAGTGATATAAATTCTACAGATATGACATGCAGGAAACAAAATCATTACTTTTTTAAAAATTTAAATGTAAACATTTAAATTTAACATTTAAATTAAACTTTAATTAATTAATGAATTTAATAATTTAACAAATTAAATTAAGATGTAAACATTTTTTTAACATTCCAGATCTTTGAATGTTCTTATATCAATTTATATAATAACACTACATACTTTCACTGACCATTGAAATACTGCATTCTAAAACTAAAACTCATAAAATCATAGACTCTAAGAGTTAGAAGTGACTTCTGAGGGCATTAGGACCAGAATTCCCCTCTATAACATCCCAAACCACAGGAATAACACAAGATAATACATTCTTGGATGGGACTTATGATCTGTGTAGGATGAACCAGTCTCCTAAACTTACTGGCTAAATACATATGTTCTCTTTAACTAGGCTATCACTATGGGGTTAAGTGGAGCATCACTTCATTATGACTCAAGCCTAGTATAAGAACTAATGAATAGACTCCTTTACCAGTTACTTCCTACCAAAGAAAACATATTAAATATCTGCTTAGAAATCAAGTTCACCCTAAAAAAGAAAAAAATAAAACTTCTGAATCTGAGGGCTTAGTAACTAGCATTTGTTTGTGGGTGTAGAGCACAACCTCCGTTAGAATTCAGAAAGAATTCTGGGCTATAATCCTGATACAGACACACAACAACGTTATTTTTTTAGTCTTACCACTTAACTTCTTTTCATGAACTATAGAATATTTTTAAACCTACAATAAACATTTCTAGTGTGGTGGTATGGCATTATGTTAACTTGGTTATAAATCACTCACACATGAGAAAATAAGTAGGAGGGGGTTGGTCATGAATACTTTGGTTTGTCTTATTGTCCACACTGTAGGATAAATGTCTCAATAAGGATTTGAAATTTTTCAAAAGAGCTTTTAAGTACTCACATAGTGCTGGCCCTATTTCATATACAGAGAGGGGCACACAAGACATGCAGATGGCTTTTAATTATGCACTGCTCCTGGTTACACCATTTGGGGTTGGCTTATTGGCCTTTCTCCTCTGTCAGAAAGGATCAACTCAGAGCATTTGGATCTTCAATGGCTTGCATTTAAGGCCACTGCAATTCTTTAAGCTGCCTATGCAAGGTTAGGGCAATGCTGAAAAATAAAAACTTCACTGTTACAAAAAACCTTTTAGAAGGTGTTATCACAACTGTCGTAGATAAAGTGATGTTGTCTAGATGGGTTCCTGTAACACCGGCCTGGATTCTCTAATTAGAAAACTAACATGGTTTCTCTGAAGACTGCTCCCAGTAGTGTTCCAAAATTTAAGCTGTTTTGCTTAGCTTCCAAAGCAAAACATATATTTTTGAAGGGACAAAGGCTTTCAAGTTTTCCGTAATGAGTGAGCATACTTTTTAAGTGTTTTGACAGGACTGCTGTCACAGATATTACTAGAACTCTATTCAATATATAAAATAGTTTTGAACAGCATGAAAGTATTGAAAAAAACAAATGCTAAATCCCTGAGGAAAAAAACATGTTCAGCAATTTTAAAGAGTTAACAAAATAGTTATTTCCTTGGGGGAAATTATGACAGTGCTCTTCTTGTGTCAATTACTTCCCTTTGTATTGAAGCCTTGCCTAATTTTTTAGTCACCAAACAGAAAATTAGAAATTAAGATGCGGTGAGTTACAAAATGCAAATTATAATAAAATATATGTCAGAAATGTTTTTAGACAATTAAGTAACAATTCTTATCATTTTATCAGAAAACAAGAGCGGCAGAATGGTAGAAACATTATTGAGAGTTCTAACTCCAAACAACACAATGTCAGTACTAGAGGTCATGGAAAGAAGTTAACTGATAGAAAAATATGTAAGAAAAGAATATCTGATCTCATTTTATAGCTTTTATAGAGCATACGGAAGCCACATATCTGAAAGTGTGTGGAAAAGATTTATGTGGCATAAAGAATTACATGAATAGTATTACTAGAAAAATGTAAATGTACTCTCTATTGAAATTACTATAGCTGCTTAGCTAGTCACTTTTCTCAGACATTAACCTTCCAAAATGAATGTGAATACTTTACTCTCCTCAAGCTCTAGCCCATCTGTGTATGGTATAATCCCTGAAAAATTCAGTGGATATAAGACTTACCCTTTTCTGAGAAACTCAGGTTTTGACATTAGGTGGATGGCTCCTATTTTTTTGCAGGTCACAGAAATCTATGGGCAAAATCACCAAAGTAACTTGGTTTTAATTTGTCACCATAAGCTGTTTCCTTGAAATGTACCCTCTGTTCTTCTCTATATTAAAGATATTTAAAACAGGTATCATTTATTTCCCTGGGAGGCACAGCTCGCGCTTTACAGATCTAACAGTTATTATACTATTCTAAGTATTTGATATAATGAGTCTTTTCCTATGTGTTAACCTATGTTGAACAATTCAACCTCTTCTAGTTCAGGAATGTCATATAAATATGGTCATCTTAATGTTTCATGAGTCATATAAACCCTTACTAATTTAAAACAGACTGATAGTTGCCAATAATTCTCCTGGATATTTTCTAATCTTGATTGACATGGATGTCACTAGATCAGTTCTGCTAAGGTAATTTCACATCTCTCAACAAGAAAGAAAGATAACGAGATTCTTTTCTGAATTCAAGAAGTTAGCCCATTGGGGTTGGCTATTTGAATAGTTCTGGACTCAAAGTTGTAGGAAACATGGAAACTCAGGAAAAAATTCAGTCAAGATTTCATCTGGACATAAAACAATATAAAATACTATTTATTCCTATCGTATTGGCAAAAACTAAAACTGTTATTTTAACCACTGTGTTGGAAAACCTATATAAAAATGGAAACTAAATGAATTTGAACCTGCCTCACTCCAATAACAGAGTTATTTTAAGATGAATCATAAACCATATTAGAAAAACTAGAAACATAAAGCTCCTAAAAGCAAACATAGAAGAATATCTTTGTAACCTTGTGGTAGGCAAAAATTTCTTAGAACACACAAAAAGAACTAACTAGAAAAGAAAAAAATCGATATATTGTACTTCATCCTAATGAAAATTTCTGCTTATAAAGTCACACTGTGGAAGAAAAAATCCACAACACACATATCTGATGACCTTGTACAAAATATATAAAGATTTCCTACAAATCAGTAAGAAAAAGAAAACTCAATTTTTAAAAAAATGGACAAAAGACTTGAACAAATCATTTACAGAAGATACATGAATGGCCAATAGACATATACAAAAGGTGAGGTGCCCGGGTGGCTCAGCCAGTTAAGCAGTCGATTCTTGTTTTTGGCTCTGTTCACAATCTCATGCTTTGTGAGATCAAGCCTCTGACAGTACAGAGCCTGTTTGGAATTGTCTCTCTCCCTCCCTCTCTCTGCCCCTCCCCTGAGTACACACACTTTCTCTCTCTCTCAAAATAAAAAATTAACATTAAAAAATGTATATATACAAAGGAGCTCAACATTATTAGTTAAAAGGAAAATACAAATTTACATTTCCACAGCTACTAGAATGGCTAGTATCTACAAAACTAACAATACGAAATATTTGCCAAGATGAGAAGCATCCAGAACTCTCATGAATGCTGATTGGAACATAAGGTTGTATGGCCATTTTTGAGAGTTACATGTCAGTTTCTTCAAAGGTTAAATATGCTTCTACCTGGGGTGCCTGGCCAGCTCAGTCAGTTCAGCGTCTGACTCTGATTTCGGCTCAGGTGATGATCTCACAGTTGTGGGACTGAGCCCTGCGTTGGGCTCTGCACTGAGCACGGAGCCTGATTAAGATTCTCTCCCTTTCCCCCTCCATGGCTTGTGCATGCTCGCGCTCTCTCTCTCTCAAAAAAAAAAAAAAAAAAAAAAAAAAAAAAAAAAAAAAAAAAAAAAAAAAAAAAGCTTCTACCCTATGACTCAACAATCCTCCTCTTAGGTATTTCCAAGAGAAAGTCAATGAAAAACATATGTCCACAAAAAGTCATATTCAGAGCCCCAAACTGGAAATAACACAAATATTTATCAACAGGAGAATAATTTTTTGAATGAAGTAACTTCATACAACTGACCACTACTGATACTTGCAATATTTGATATTGAATCTCAAAAATGAAAGCAAAGAAGCTAGAAACAAAAGAATACCTACTGTATGATTTTATCTACATGAAACCCAACAATAGGCAAAATTAGAAATCAAAACAACACCTGCTCCCATAGAGCAGAGATTAGGGGAAGGGGTCAAATATACCTTTCCGAGTAAAGGAAAGATTCTATAATTTTTTGTGTGTGCCAGTTACCTAGGTGTACACAATAGTTAAACCTTAAGGAACTGAACACTTAAAACCTATGGATTTATTATATGCAAATTACAACTCAAAAACATTTTTACAAATTCAGTGTTCAATAGCAATCTACATATATTCCTAGAGGTATGGTAAATTAGTGCAGAAATACTGGCACTTGGTAATTAACCTTAAAAACCTTAAAATGTGAAAGACCTTTGACCAAGTAATTCTATTTACAGGAATTTATTTTAGTGAAGCAAATCAAAGACCTCTGTATATACATACAAAGACTTATGTATATGTATATACATACATACATGTGTATATACGTGTGTGTGTGTGTGTGTGTATAGAGAGAGAGCATTAGATTTTTTATTCCAGTATTATTTATAACTTAGAAAAACTGGGGCAACCTAAATGCCCAATGGTAGCTTAGTTAAGTAATGATGTATCTGTACCTTGAATATTGTGTATCCATTAAAATATTTAACGGTAGCCTCTGCAATCAGACAACACAAAGAAATAAAAGGCATCCAAACAGGCCAGGAGGAGGTCAAACTTTCATTCTTTGCAGATGACATGATACTCTATATGGAAAACCCAAAAGACTCCACCAAAAAAATGCTAAAACTGATTCATGAATTCAGCAAAGTTACAGGATATAAAATCAATGCACAGAAATCGGTTGCATTCATATTCACCCACAATGAAGCAACAGAAAGAGAAATCAAGGAATCGATCCCATTTACAATTGCACCAAAAATCATAAAATACCTAGGAATAAATCTAACCAAAGAGGTGAAAAATCTATACACTGAAAACTATATAAAGCTTATGAAAAAACTTGAAGACACAAAAACATGGAAAAAGATTCCATGCTCCTGGATAGGAAGAACAAATATTGGTAAAATGTCAATACTACCCAGAACAATCTACATATTCAATGTAATCCCTATCAAAATAACACCAGCATTCTTCACAGAGCTAGAACAAATAATCCTAACATTTGTATGGAACTAGAAAAGACCCTGAATAGCCAAAGCAATCTTGAAAAAGAAAACCAAAGCAGGAGGCATCACAATCCTGGACTTCAAGCTATACTACAAAGCTGTAATCATCAAGACAGTCTGGTACCGACACAAGAACAGACACTCAGATCAATGGAACAGAATAGAGAACCCAGAAATGGACCCACAAACATATAGCCAACTAATCTTTGACAAAGCAGGAAAGAATATCCAATGGAATAAAGACAGTCTCTTCAGCAAGTGATGCTGGGAAAACTGGACAGCAACATGCAGAAGAATGAACCTAGACTACTTTCTTACACCATAAACAAAAATAAACTCAAAATGTATGAAAGACAGGAAACCATCAAAATCCTCAAGGAGAAAGCAGGCAAAAACCTCTTTGACCTTGGCCACAGCAACTTCTTACTCAACACGTCTCCGGAGGCAAGGGAAACAAAAGCAAAAATGAACTACTGGCACCTCATCAAAATAAAAAGCTTCCGCACAGTGAAGGAAACAATCAGCAAAACTAAAAGCAACCGACAGAATGGGAGAAGATATTTGCAAACAACATATCCAATAAAGGGTTAGTATCCAAAATCTATAAAGAACTTATCAAACTCAACACCCAAAAAACAAATACTCCAGTGAAGAAATGGGCAAAAGACACAAATAGACACTTCTCCAAAGAAGACATCCAGGTGGCCAACTGACACATGAAAAAATGCTCAACATCACTCATCATCAGGGAAATACAAATCAAAACCACAATGAGGTACCACCTCACACGTGTCAGAATGGGTAACATTAACAACTCAGGGAATAAGAGATGTTGGCAAGGATGCAAAGAAAGAGGGTCTCTTTTGCATTGTTGGTGGGAATGCAAGCTGGTGCGGCCACTCTGGAAAACAGTATGGAGGTTCCTCAAAAAATTAAAAATAGAACTACCCTACAACCCAGCAATTGCACTACGAGGTATTTATCCAATGGATACATGTGTGTTGTTTCGAAGGGGCACATGCATCCCCATGTTTATAGCAGCACTATCAACAATAGCCAAAGTACAGAAAGAGCCCAAATGTCCATCGATGGATGAATGGATAAAGAAGATGTGGTATGTGTATGTATATGTATATATACATATACATATATATTCATATATATATGTGTATATATATACATATATATATGAATATATATATACATGTACATATATATATGAATATATATGTACATATATATGTATATATATATGAATATATATATATATTCGAATATATATGTGTATATATATATACACATACACACACACACACAATGGAGTATTACTCGACAATCAAAAAGAATGAAATCTTGCCATTTGCAACTACGTGGATGGAACTAGAGGGTATTATGCTAAGTGAAGTTAGTCAGAGAAGGACAAATACCATATGACTTCACTCATATGAGGACTTTAAGAGACAAAACCGGTGAACATAAGGGAAGGGAAACAAAAATAATATAAAAACAGGGAGGGGGACAAAACATAAGAGACTTAAATATGGAGAACAAACAGAGGGTTACTGGAGGGGTTGTAGGAGGGGGGATGAGCTAAATGGGCAAGGGGCATTAAGGAATCTATTCCTGCACTATATGGTAACTAATTTGGATGTAAATTTAAAAACTAAAATTAAGAAAAAGTCAGTAGTCCTTATGAAAATATTTTTAAAAATTCAGAAATGGAAATCCATATATTATATTGAAAATATAGGTGTTGGTTCATTATTAACATGTTAATATAGACTTAAATACATAATAGGTATATTTTTTTCAATTATGTCTCTATTAAAGATGATGCGCAAAAAAATATATAATGGTAAATAAAAGTATTTTTCAATATGATATTAATTTTAAAAAAGAATTCTAAAAATCAGTATATACAATATGGGTATTAATTTGGCTGCTTTGACAGTAACAGTGGTTTAAACTAAATAGGCTCATTTTTCTTTTGTGGAGCTGCTTTTCAGTTCTACAAAGATCCAGATCTTTCTATCCAGTTGTTCTACTACCCTTGGAATCTTCTATATGATTAAAATCAGCTCAGTATCACGTGTCTGCATTTCATCCCACAGAAAGGATGAAAGAGAAAGTGAAAGGTATGCAGCTTTCCTTTAAGGATGTGAACTGTAAGCTGCACGTGCCACTTCTCCCATCCGACCAGCCAGAACATGGTCATATCATGTATCTCAATCAGCTCAGGCTGCTATACCAAAATACAACAGATTGGGTGGCTTATAAACAACAGAAATTCATTTCTGACAGTTCCGGAGAGTGAAAGTGCAGGATCATAGCACCAGCATGGTTGAGTGAGAGCCCTCTTCTAGGTTGCAGAATTCACCTTGTATCCTCATATGGCAGAAGGTTTAGGTAGCTCTGTGGGATCTCTTTCATAAGGACACTAATCACATTCATGAGGGCTCCACCCTCAAGACCTAATTTTTCCTCCCAAAGGCCATATCTACTGATAACATCACCTTTGGGGGCTAGAACTGCAACATAAATTTTGAGGGGGACGCAAACATTCAGACCGTAGCACCAAGCTACTACCAGAGAGGCTGAGAAATGCCTCTAACTGGGCCACTCACTATGTGCATATGTAAAACTGGAGAGAGGAATAGTTCTGATACTAAAAGGAAGTAAGGGAGAAGAGATGAGCTTGGATGAAAATCTGGGAGACCATACTGGAGCACTCATTTAAGCAAAGCTGCACCATCAATGTTTTTAACAGCACAGAGGATGAAAGCACTAGGAAAAACACAGATATTGACAACTCTGAATCAAAAAGCCACATGGGAGAGTCAGACTCTGAATGTAAAATGGTTTTAAGACTACTTTAACCAATTTGTTTTTCTTATTATTTTCCTTTTTAGATATGCTCTAAAGTCATCCATGATAGGGGCGCCTGGGTGGCTCAGTCGGTTAAGCGTCCGACTTCAGCTCAGGTCACGATCTCGCGGTTCGTGAGTTCGAGCCCCGCGTCGGGCTCTGGGCTGATGGTTCAGAGCCTGGAGCCTGCTTCCGATTCTGTGTCTCCCTCTCTCTCTGCCCCTCCCCCGTTCATGCTCTGTCTCTCTCTGTCCCAAAAATAAATAAACGTTAAAAAAAAAAAAATTTAAAGTCATCCATGAAAGAAGTATATATCATAACAAATCTAAAAGAACTTTCCCAATGAGTATAGGCTTTTTAATAGAAAAGAAAAAGCAGTATAGTAGTCCTTCCTTATCTGTGGTTTTGCTTTCTGTGGTTTCAGTCAAATGCAGTTGGGACACTGATGATCCTCCTTCAATGGACCATCAGAAGGCCAATAGTAGCCTAACACTAGGTCACAGTGCCTACTTCACTCACCTTACCTCAACTCATCATGCAGGCATTTTACTATCTCACATCATCACAAGAAGGGGGAGTTCAGTACAATAACATATTTTGGGAGAGTGAGAAAGACCACATGCACAAAAATTTTATTACAGTATATTTTTATAATTTTTCTATTTTATTAGTTATTGTTGTTACTCTCTTGCTGTGCCTAATGTATAAATTAAACTTTATCATAGATTTATATGTATAGGAAAAAACATATACATAGGGTTTGGTATTAGCCATGGTTTCAAGCATCCACTGGGAGTCTTGAAACATATCCCCCCGCAGATAAGGGGGGACTACTGTGTGCCACAGTTTAACTGACAGCATTTCTTCTTTCTTAGTGGTTAAATAAGTGATAAAAAAATAGTTCAAACTATAGTCAATCCTGTCTTAGATCTAATAAAATATAGTACATTGTTAGTAATTATTTGACTTCAGTAACTATTTTACATAGCTAGGATTACAATTGGTCTTCATATCATTCTTTACATTCCTACCTATTTTCCTTTTTTTTTTTTTTGCAATTAACAAAATTAGACAAATAATATAAATTTTAAATAGGCCAGTGAGATATCCCGATGTACTAGGAAGTCTAAATTAAAAAAATCAAAAAGGCTTGAGTGCATTAGTCCAAATATTAAAGAGCCAGGCTTTCATATTTGAGTGTGGCTTGCCTGAGTCTTAAAGATGCAAGTAGGGAATACTTGCAGGGGCTTGGCTTTTACATGGTCTCAGTTGTATAATCAATAGATTATTTCCATTTAAAAGCTAAACATAAAAAGGGCACCTGGGTGATTCAATCTGTTGAGTGTCTGTCTCTTGATTTTGACTCAGGTCATGATCTCACAGTCCTGAAATCGAGCCCCAGATCAGGCTCTGTAGTGGGGGCATGGAGCCTGCTTAAGATTCTCTCTCTCTCTCTCTCTCTCTCTCTCTCTTTTTTTCCTCTGGCTCTCTCTTGCTTTCTCTTTCTCTCAAAAAAAAAAAAATAGCTGAACATAAATATAACTAAAGAATATGTTGCCCTGATTGTTTTAAGAATGAATGAAAATGAAAAAAAAAAATAAGCAAAAAAAAAAAAAATGGATGAGTGAATGAATAAGTGGCAAGCAAACAAATCTGTTACTATATCTGTTAATTTATCTGTGAAGCTAAACCCATGGCAGTCTCTTTCTCTGCACCCTAATTTATTTCAAAATTAGCAATATACTATTTGAGTAGATACACTTCTGTAATTAGAGGCTTTTTGCTCTCTGAGCTTCTTACACCTATCTGGATGTCTTAATCTAGATAATGGCTCATCTTATTTAACACATGTTTTTAAAATTCATTTAAGTATAATTTTATCCTTTTTATTTTACTATTATCATATCATCTCTCAACTTATTTTCATCTTAATACATCCTTATCTCACTATCTCATCCTCCCCTCTAGATAGTTAGCAATAATAACATTAGAGCAGTTTTAATTCAAACCTATTCGAGAGTATTATTCAACAAAGAAACTATTCTATTCAGAAACAGAGTGCTAACAACCAGATTTATTTTGAATATAAAACAGAGCTTACAGAATAATTTAGTTCTTTATAATCTATGATCGCACAGCAATATCACCTGATTATTAGCTGGAAATAAGCAGGAAATCAGGTGCTATATCCAGTTTAGCATCCATTCTTACAACTTTTTATGAATCAACAGTACCTGGCAGGAAAACACAAGGACGAAAGCAGTCCTTCTGTCCAACCCATTAAGGACTAATAAAAATAACCAAAACAAAAGTTCAGGTAATTTTATCTGACCCTCCTCTGGGTGTAGGGAAGCCCAGAAACTGAACTTAACTAAGATTAATCATGGGGAACAAAGCATATTTTCCCAAAGGCTCTAGTGCATTAAACCAAACTGTGTGATCTGATGGTCAAGGTCAAAGATGGACACCAAAAGCAATCTCTGGCAGATAGCACAAGCAGGTTATCAGTCTAAATGGACTAGGCTAAATGGGAAAAACAGAAAAAAGCCCTCAAGCTGAAAACCAAGGAAACCAAAAAAGGCTGACAGCATCCAACTAGAAAGTGAGAGGTAGAACATAAAAGATTTTGAAATGCAGGGACACAATTTTAGCTCCTTTTTATAGAAAAATCACCATACCTGTGAATGAACAGAAAAGGCACTATTAAGGTCACTATATGGATATATGTGCTTTAATTTCCATATCATCTCTTTCATTGAACAGCTTCCTCCCCATGGGGCCCTTCCCTGCTTTAGTTATAAGAGTGAGCACATGACCCATTTGGCCAGTGAAGGCTCTTCATCCCTCCATTCACAATGATGGAGCCACAGGATGGACCTGTACCTGAAACCAGACGAAATCTATTAGATTTGATAAAGCAACACTGAGATTGATAATGTCTCCTATGTACTATGATAACCATGGAAGCCTGGAGCTCCAATGGGATAGAAGCTGTCTGACAATGAAACCAAAAGGCCCATCTACAGAGCAAAGGGCAACATCTAGTACATCCTGTAAGCTCTTGTACCTAGTATTGTTTGAAATCAACTCAACTCTAAAATTCACACATATATAGAAAGCATATATTGTATCTATATCCTTATTTAAAAAAAAAATATGAACATGCTCTATACACTGTTTTTCACTTAACAATTCATCTTATGGAATGACCATGTTAGCACTTACAGATCTACTTTTTTACTCCTTAACAGCAGCATAAATTCAATTGTGTGGATGTAACATGCTATATTGTGCCAGTTTTCTGTTGGTCAACATTTCGATTGTTTTACGATCAGTTTCAATATCAAACTAAACAATAATGAATACCCTTATAGTTGTCTTTTTGTACTCTGTGCAAGTGTATCTCAAGGTTTGTAGGCAGCAACTAAAAAGTTGATTCTAAAACTAACATGGAAATTCAAATGATCTAGAATAGTCAAAACAATTTTTAAAATCAATAGTGAACAATTCAAATTACATAATTTCAAGACTTAATGTAAAATTATAGTAAATGAAACAGCATACTTCTGGTATAAGATCCAGTAAATAGATCAATGTAACATAATACAGAATTCAGAATTCAGAGAAAAACCAGCTAATATACATACAGTTAACTGGTTTTCAACAAAGATACCAAAATATCAATTCTTTTCAATAAATTGAGCTGGAACAACTAGAAAAAAACTTGGAAAATATAAACCTTGACCTCCACCTCACATCATACAAAAAAATTAATTTGAGATGGATCACAGACCTAAACGTATATGCTTCCAGAAGAAAATTCAGGAGACAATCTTTACAACTTTAGGCAAAAGTCCTGAATAGATGCTTCACTGAATCACTGAATATGTGACTGGCCAATAAGCACATGACAAGTGCTCAACATTACTAGTCAGCAGAGAAATACAAATTAAAACTACAGTTAGGTATCACTTCACGCCTGGGAGAATAGCTTAGATTTTAAATTCTGACAACACCAAATACTGGCCAAGAAATGGAGCAGCACACATCAAACAGCACACCTGCCAGTGAAAGTATCAAGTGGCACGATCACTTTGTAAAACCATTTAGCAGTTTATTGTAACATTAAACATACACTTACCCTATGACCCAGCAATTTCACTAAGTATTTACCCAAAAGAAACAAAAACATACGACCACAAATCTTGCACAAAAATGTTCATAACAACTTTATTCATGGTAGTCAAAAATGACCAAAATATTATAAGGAAAATAAATTCTAGTACATTCAAAAAATGAAACTGTACTCGGCAATAAAGGGACAGAGAATATAAGAATAAAATGGAGTAAATGTTAATACAATAACAACATGAATGAGTTTTCAAAATTATATTGAATGAAAGAAGCCATACTGTAGAATTCTATCTATATGAAGTCCAAGAACAAGCAAAACTAATCTACAGGGATAGAAAAATCTGAAATAGCCTTATGGAGGTGAGGGTTGACTAGAATGGAACATGAAAACTTTCTAGGGGATGCCAATGCTCTTGATTGGGAACTTGGTAATATGGAGTATATACTGTGCTCAAAACTCATCAAATTGTACACTTAACATTTGTGTATTTCTATGTATGTAAATTTGCCCTCAATAAAAAATATTTTTATTGCAGTTTTAAAGATATAGTATATATACAATGGAATACTACTCAGCAATGAAAAACAATGAAATCTTGACATTTGCAACAATGCGGATGAAACTGAAGGGTATTATGCTAAGTGAAATAAGTCACTCAGAGAAAGACAGATATCATGTTTTCACTCATATGTGGAAGTTGAGAAACTTAACAGAAGACCATGGGGGAAAGGAAAGAAAAAAATATATATAGTTACAAACAGAGGGGGAGGCAAACTATAAGAAACTTTTAAATACAGAGAACAAACAGAGGGTGGAAGGGAGTGGAGGGGTGGAGGCGGGGAAAATGGGTTATGGGCACTGAGGAGGGCACTTGGGATGAGCACTGGGTGTTTTATGTAAGTGATGAATTACGGGAATCTACTCCCGGAGCCAAGAGCACACCGTATACACTGTATTTTAGCTAATATATATATATATATATATATATATATATATATATATATATATATATATATACACATACACACACAAAAAAAAAAGAAAGCGAGTGAAATTAAATGCATATATTTAAACCACCTCTTTACCTGTAAGTCAAGTTGTTGCTAATTTTTTACCATCATAAGTAACCCTGCTGTGAACACAAATCATTGGCTGAAGTCCCAAAAGTAGTATTGCTTTAATAAATGTATTTTAAAACTTTTTGAGACATATTATAAACTTCTTTCCATAAATAATGAACCGATTTATACTCTCATCTATTATGTATGAAAATATCCACTTCCCCCACCTCCCCAATATTAAGTATCATCATTTTATAAACATTTAACAATAATTAAACACTAAACAATAAGAAGAATTACTAAAACTCACAGAGCAATTATTATATCCCAGAACCTGTTCTAAGCAATTTATCTATATTAACATCCATTTGATATGCAAATCAACCTTGAGTTAGGTACTACTATGACTCCCATTTTACAGGTGGGGAAAGTAAAGCAAAGAAAGATTAAGTTACTTACCCAAGAGGAAAATTCAGGAGGATTACTCAGTACATTTCCTTCAAACTCAGGAATTCTAATTCCAGAGTTGGTGCTCTTATCCACTATAATATTATTTCTCATTGTTACTGTAAATATTAAATGATTTGATTGTTGGTGTGGCTGAGCTTTCTCTAATGCTACTGACCTCTTCTCTTGTGAACTGCCTTTTTGTGTTCTGTGCTCATTTTCCCAATAAGGTGTTTTTAAAAACTTTTTAATTTGTAAGAATCCTTAGAAATGAAGGATATTAACCCTTTATCAGTTCTATCTATTGAAATATTTTCCCAGGATATTTTTCTTCTATCACCTTATTTTTTCAGAATTTTTCACTTTATTTTAAAACTTTCTAAAATATGTAATACTTTCCTTGTGAAATACAGCCTATGTGGTCTTAATACATCAAAAATAAATATCAATGCATTCCACAAACATCTCATCTCTAATAATTACTTTAGAATTCTAAAATTAATTTAAAATTTTAGATAAATAAATGGAAGATAGGTATATGTGTTTTTACTCTAACAAAAATAGAGTAAATTCTATGATAAACCTCTTCCTTTCTAATTGCCTTTATCTCATATGTTTAATACATCTGTAAGCCATATTACTTTTAATATTTTAACAGAGAAAAAACAACAATATATATTCCCTTCTTAGGAACACCATACATCTATTGTGCAAGCCAAAGATCTAACTGCTATACCTGACTTCTCTTTCCTTATATTTAGTATCCAATCTACCCATCAAGTCCTCCAAAACATACCTTTAATATGTTTATTTCTCTTCCTCTCCATCACCACCATCCCAACCCAACTCACCATCATCTTCCACCAAAACTACTTGTATATTGTATGGCCTCCTCTGATGTCACCTCTCTCCCACTCTCGCCTCCCCGTCATCCATTTTCTACCCAGCAACCAGAGTGCTCCTTTCACAACGTACAAGCAAGACCTCTTGCCCATTTAAAACTTCTAATGATTAGACCACAATTAAAATAAAAACCAACTTCTTTCCCAGCTCACAAAGTCCTAAATAATCTGCCCCTTGCTTTTCTTCCCACTCTCATCTTTGGCTACTCTCTTCCTCATATCCTATACTCTAGCTGCAAAAACCTTTCTTAAACTCCTCTAACACACTGGCATTCTAGAGCACCTTCAGTGTTTTGCATAGCTGTTCCCTACAGTTAGATATCTGACTCCCCCTGCCTGTCCCCTCCAATCGGTATAGTTTGCAAATTACCATCTCAGGGAAATTTTCCTTGACCTCCCAGTCACTTCATATCATGTCACCTTATTTAACTCTCTGCATACTACTTGTCACTCCCTGATATTTTTGTTTGCGCTCACTATTTACTTGCTTATTTTCTATTGTTCTGATTAAAATATAAGTTCCATGTCTTTAGACCTTGTCTGTCTTGTTAACACTGTATACCCAGCAACAATAGCAGTACCTAAAATGTTGCAGGTCCTCACTAAATATTTATTAAAAGGAGGAATTGTGAGGTATCTGGAAATTACCTAATACCAACAGATAAAATTAAACATTTGTGTTCAATATATACAAGATAACTTTTAGAAAATTAGAACTACCCCAAAATAGAATGCCTGGTCTCTAAGGCAGTATACAAAAAGATATCAGACAGCCACCTATCAAAGAAGTTGGAAATCTTAGTTCCAAGCAACATGGCCAACATGCAAATCTTCTTCCTTTTTTTTTACACTGCTTGCATTTGCTACCATGAACCTCTGCCCATTCTTCAACCCCTGTCCTCCATGCTCTTCTTACTCTCTTGGCTGCCAACTGCCCTCAATCTGTGTCTTGCTCTTTGAACTTGACCTACAGCTCTGGCCTTCCCATCTCCTTGGAATAATTTTTGTTCTTTAGGAATTAAACACAAAAGCAAAGCAATAGCAGAGAACAGCTATAGATAGCAAATCATATAACTTCTTATCCCCAATCACTAGCCACTCACACATGTACTCTAACAATTCATAGTTAATCAGGTTCTGTTCCCACTTGGAATTCCTATTACACATGGAAACATGTTTCTAATACCTTTATTCATATGATAGACCCTTAACATCCATGAGAAATGTTTTAAAATGTGACAATGTATAATTTCTCCCACAAAAATGAAGTATAACTGAAAAATTTCAACTGACCCCCTTCCAATTCATAAAGACTCCACAGGGCAGAAACAAAATTATTAACATAAATTCTATGACTAAAATAAGCTGTACATTATATGTGCCTCAGCAAAATGGCAAAGGATTTCCAGGGTCATTCAGAAATACTTTAAAAAGCACACAAAAATTAAAGCCAATAATTCCAAGGTTTTCTCTTTTCTCTCCTTGGCATCTTATTCAAAGATGCATTTTTATGCCTCCATGCCATGCTTTTTAGATTATCAAATAGTACCATATGTAATTATAACTAGATTATAAACCATTTACTTGACAACTATGCGTGCCTGCTCTTTTAAATCTAATAATTCAGTGCTTCCAGAAGTTTTATAACGTACCAACAATTCACTCTGAACAGCTTTAAAACTGTGTCCTCCAACAGACCATTAACCTTCGCACCTGTTGTGGAGGACAAAGATGCAGATTTTCCTAGTCCTTTTCATAACAATGAATTATAGTCTGTTGAAGGCAAAAAAAAAAAAAAAAAAAAAAAAAAAAAAAAAAAAAGTATGAAGTCGATTCTCTTGAAAAGGGTCCTCTATGATGATTTTAATGTCCTTGGTCATATTTTTCAAGTGAAGAATTTGCATGTCCATATAAACATTTTAGTCCATTTCTATTTGTTTCTAAAAGAATTGTATATTCACATATCAGCAAGTGTATACGGAGTGATTTATGTAAATTAGTCATTAAGCTTATACCTTTCTCCACTTGGAAAGTGAAGTGTTTTTAAGAGTAGGCAGCTCATCTACACTTCTACAAAACTCTGTTACACCAAAGATCCTTCATTTCAAATATACAGGTACCCAAATCCTTTTCATTGCTACCAGGAAAATAAGGATACAGGTAGACTGTATCAATTTAGGAGACTGTCCAGTCTGAGCATTAACCCAGGAGACAGGAAGCTGGTAAAATCCAACCAAATTGAAGTAGTTCACTAATCTACTGGTACTCTCAACTGAAGCCAGTAATTTTTAAAAGGAACATCCTTGGGAATAATACATTATACTTACTAAGTGATTTTGCTCAACTATTAAACAAGATACATATTATATAGACATGAACCACCTGTGTCTTTAGTGGGTTTTTTTTTGTAGTTATTTTTTGAGAGAGAGAGAGAAAGAGAGAGAGTGAGCGAGCAGGGGAGGGGCAGAGAGAAAGAAAGAGGGATAATCCCAAGCAGCCTCCACACTGTCAGTGAAAAGCCCAATGTGGGACTCGAACTCACAAACCATGAGACCATGACCTGAGCCAAAATCAAGAGTCAGGCACTTGACCAACAGAGCCATCAGGTGCCCCCTGTGTCTTTAGTTTTGACCATCAGTTCCCCTCCCACTAAAAACTGGTCCACACACACACCCTTGGCATGACTGGTCAGTGTCTGTCTGTTACCTCTGAGACTGTGTTCTCTTCTTCAGTCTTCCTGTGTGGACTGCAGCACACTCACACACTTTTAAGGTGTTTATTCTGCACCTCTTTATTATATTACTCAGGCTTTCCTGTTCCAATAACTAGTTCTCAGAAGCTCATCTTCCCCTTCTAAATTACTTGTCTTTGCACACTTTTCTTCTCTTCTGCACTGCTCAGTCTAGACATTATACTTGACTGCCACTGCCCCTTTCAGGTTGAAAATATTTTGCCTTCCAATGAAGTTGCTGGAAACCCCTTCATCTTTTCTGTCTGAATGTCTTTATGGGATACTCCAAGGCCACTTTGTTCTATATTTTACCACCAATCAGAGCAAACACAGGCACTTTAAGAAATACCTCTGTGGCAACATCCAACATCTCAGGACACCTCTTGCCTTTTATTCCCATTTGCTTACTCTGTTTCTGGGTCTCTGATTCCCAACACATAACTGATTATCTTCCCAGATCCGTTAAATTAACACTTCAGTAACTATATGCTTGGTTCTCAATTCCAACCTCAACCCTAGACTATTTACGTACCTAGTGTGACTCCATATTCTCAGGCTCCACTTTTAGGAAACCAGACTAAGACATTCCCTTATGGCCAAACTTAATTCTGGTTAATATAAAATATAAGAAAACAAAGAAAAACTAAAACACATGTTCTATGAGGACACATTTGCCCTAACACTGGCCTCTCAAAGGAGACTTGCCAACTCTAGTTACTATATCGCCTGCCACCCACCACTAAACTAAAACACAAACAGTATCCAATTTTCTCTCATTCATTTGCAATTCAAGTTTATCAACTTTGAATCTTTACCTGACCCCAAACATTTCATTCTCACTTCTTACATTTCCAACCCTATAGTCCTTCAGACTGTCACTGATGATATACTCCTTGGTCTACAAGCCTGAGAGTCCTCAAACATTGTTTTGACTCATGCCTTTACTTCCTCAAATCCTGTGTCACCTCAGGTTGAGTGGGTATCTCTGCCCCGGCCTTGTCTTTACAAGTTGTAGTCCTGGAGGTAGAGGAAGGGAGTATGTAATGATTTCATTTTTAATTTCAATTATTTTTGTAATTATAGTTGGTGCACTGTAAGATTTTTGAATCATTGAACTAAGCCCAGGCTTCTTTAAAAAGAAATATAAGACAGGGAGACAGATGGCTCAGTTGGTTGAGTGTCCAACTCTTGATTTCAGCTCAGGTCATGATCCCAGGGTCATGGGATCAAGCCTCGTGTCGGTCTCCACGTTGAACATGGAGCCTGCTGGAGATTCTCTCTCTCTCTCTCTCTCTCTCTAAGATAAAAAAAAAATGAAAAATAAATTTTAAAAAAAGGTAAATCTAGGGAGAGGCAAGATCCCATGGACTTTATTATAGTGCCATATCAGAAAGGAACTTGAAACCATTAATGGTTACCTATCTCCTAAAACATGGCATGTGAAATTTATTCCCATTTAAAAACATATAGAACATGTCCCAAAGCAATAAGAATTATGTGTAAATTACACAGTCTGAAATAAAGATATTTGGTAGCTAGCTTCCAACTACAAACAAAATGTCTGAAACTTAAAAATTCTTATTGCTCACCAACTCTCATCAACTCCTTTATTTTCTCCCACCTTTAATTTTATTTTTATATAAAAAAGTAAAATAATGTTACTTTCAGGTCAATAAAGAGGTCACCAGTTGAAATGCAGCCAACAATTCTAACAACTTTGAACTCTCATTAAAAAAAAAAAAAATTACCAGTGCTGTATGCCAGTTCCCTAGGTAACCAAGACTCCACTTCAAAAACGGACTGGATAATCAAGAGAAAGCAATACATACACATACACTACACCAAACAAAAGGCAATTTTGCTTCATTTGCTAAAATAGATTTTACCAAGTGTTTTTACATGGTGGCAGATGGTAACTGCATTAATATTTATGTTGGACACGGCAAGAGAGGCTCAGAGCAAAAGGACATTAGATTGAAGATCCATCCTTGGAAATAAGTAAAAATCAACCTGTCTGTGTAGAATGAGCACATGCTACCAAATATGAGTGTAAATCCATGCTCTCCCACCCCACGCTATCTTGGATAAGGATTATATTCTCTGCACCTCAGTTTCCTCATGAATAAGAGCTAAACTGGAAGACTGTAATGGGGATTAAGTAAGATAATGCTGGTGAATCACAGTTACAGCTACCATTTCCCACGTGCTCACCTTGGGTTAGGCATGTGTAACAACCTAATGAGTTAAATATAGGCACCTCCAGTTTACAGCCGAAAGTAAGATTCTAAGAGTTTAAATAACACATGAATGTTATTTAATGCCACATGACTAATACGTAGCAGACATGAAATTCAAACCCAGGACTGCCAGAACTCAAAGTCCATGCTCTGGACTATTCCAGATTCCTGCAGTAGGACAGTACCTGAATCAGACCAGGCACTCAATAATGCTTTTTCTTATTAATCAATATTTTAAATACAAGGAGCACCTTGAGGGCTTCGAAGCTGCACAACTCTAGGGGAGCCATTCATCTCAGGGTCTGTATGAATGATACACTCTGACGAGTTGTGCGATGCACTGCACAGCCTGTACTTCTGTACAAAGTGACCCCTGGGCACTAGTGTTCATAGGGCTCTATAATCAAGAGAGAAAAAAGGGGACAGAAATATATTCAAAGAGGATTTCTATCTGTAGTAGGCCTATAATATTCAGGCTCTCCCAGCATCTTCTGAACAGCTTTTATATGTTTCAGGGATGCCCTAAATTATGACTTCACCTCTTTAAGTTGGAATTTAAAACTCCTTTCCTAGCCCTACTTGCTTATACTGTTTGAGTATAAGCATATATAAGCATGGGGCCTGGATTAAACCAAAGTTCACCTATAGATTTCATTTCAAAAGTGATCAACGTGAGGCACTACATCTGACTCTCTCACATCTCCAGATATTTAATTTTCACTTTTGCCAGCTCCTTATGACAGAGCCTTCTTTCAGACCAGTTGTCCAAGCCCCACTTTCTACCACCAAAGTAGCCTAACAATGTTTTCTAAACAAAGACTCTCCTCTTCCTAAAATAACTCCTGTGCCATCCCAGTGGTCAAGACAGCAATATTTTTAAGTCTCTACTCATGTGATATACTTGCTATAAGTGGATACACACAGAAAATGCTAAATAAATTCTAGTTTCCTTAATTCTTTCCCTATATATCTTATTATCTCTACAAGATCAGACACTGGGCCTTATTATGCCTCTCAGTATAACCACTGGTGACCAGAGTTGTACATCAGCAGGGCCATGTTTGTTGAGAGTAATGATGATCTGTTGAGGATAGTGGTGGTGAGGACCCAAAACACAAAGCTAAAGGGCGCCCATAACCACCTGCTATAGACTGAATGTTTGTGTCCCCCAAAATTCATCTGTTGAAACCTAATCCCTAATGCGATGTTAGGAGGTAGGGCCTCTGGGAGGTGATTAGGTCATAAGGACAGAGCCCTCATGAACAAGATTAATGCCTCTCTACAAGAGGCCCCAGAGAACTGCCCTGCCCCTTCTGTCATGTGAGGACACAGCAAAAAGATGGTTGTCTATGAACCAGGATGTGGGCTCTCACCAGACACCAAATATGCCAGTGTAATGATCTTAGACTTCCAGCCTCCGGAACTGTGAGAAATAAACTTCTGCTGTTTTTAAACCATTCAATCTATGATATTTTTGTTATAGAAGCCTGAATGGACTAAGACATCTCCCATCCCTAAAAGTTGTATTTCATTTTACAAGTGTTCCTATAAAGAAGAAAGATGGAATTTATTCACAGCTTTTGTTAATTCTCTTGTCCCTTTTAAATAATGTATTTTGATTTTTAATATAATCCTTCAAGTAGCAGAGCCTTCTTTCCATCTTGAATTATTTTCCTTAGTTCAACTACTACTTTTGTTTCACTAAAACAGCTCTCAACTAGGCATTGCCAAAGGCTCTTGGCGATGTAAATTAATTCCTATGGGCTCAAGCATAATCATCTGGTAATAGAACAGTAGTGAAAATATGACCTGCCTTGGGTATCAGGAGCTGCCCGGGCCAATATAGTTATAACCATTATATATACAGGCAAACCCCTCAGCAGAACCTTAATCCCTTCTACTCTGTCAGAGGCCTTAATGACTTAATGATTCTTAAAATACAGGACACTATGCTATGAATACAGATTATCAACCTCCCACCCCCTTTCAAACTCTCCAGGTTGGCCAGGTTGGCCTTGGTAACCTATAAATACTAGCTGATAACTCCTATCTGTGTTTATGCATGTGCCTATGTAGAATCGACCCATTCTTCCCTTCTGAATATCAGTGAATCTTTTTTTAATCTCATATCTGCAGTATGAAACTGACAGAACCTATTTCAAGAGTTGTTCTCAGAGTTAAACGATATCAGGTATGTAAAGTACCTGGCACAGTGCCTGGTATAAAACAAAGCTCAACGGAAACAAGTTTCCTGCCCTTCCTCTTCTCCTTCTCCTCCAGCCCCTAATGGTTTCTCCTTGCCCTGAACGCCTCTAATACAACGCTTTGTTTCTTCTTTTACTCATCTAAACCCTGGTAAGTTATTCTATTTAATTCATTCAGTACTTAATCAACATTAAATTTGTTCAAAACTGTTCGAAGTTGGGATATATGTACAAAATACACTCAGGACTTGTCCTCAACACATGCACAGTGTTGTAAGAGCAGAAAATTTTTGAAATTAAACAGAACTGCACTACAATGTACTTTCTGCTATAAAAAATTAATGTATAAAGGACAGAGTGACAACCAGGGCTAGAAAATATCAATGAAAGCCTCAGCAAAAAGATATTTAAGCTAGGCATTAAAAATTAATAGGACTACATCATAAGAATGTGGCAAAAAAAGTAACTCAGGCAGAGGAAAGAAAAAAAAAAATTCACCAGAGCAAAAACTTCTGTAAGCATATTAGACTTGTATTATTAATTATGATTACCAAGACCATACTTTTTAAAGTAAAAAGCAGGATACACAAATACAAAGAAAACTATACGGACATCTGAACAAAATAGTTTGAAAACCTAGGATATACAGTTGCCATTTCTAGAAAAGCAAAATAAATGAACAAAAACCTAATTATCAAAAGAATAAGGAAATGGTTAAATAAGTAGTGACTAACCAAATTAAGGAACTATGCAGACTTTAGTAATGATAATAATGGAGTAAATGTAATGTCATTTCAAATATTTAAAATAATATAAAATTGAAAATTCTTATTATAATATGTGAACAAAGACTTTAAAGGAATATGCATAAATAAAATAGCTATTTGGTGTATTAACGGTGATTATTTTATAAAAACCTTTTTGAATCCTTTTACAATAACGCTTTAAAAATAAAGGATGAAGTGTGTCTATTCAGGTAATGCTTTTTATTGACAAAATTATTTTAAGTTGTTTTTCAACTTAATTTATAACAACCTTTTTTATTTCCACCAAAAACAGCAAACCAGAAGCATCATGTACTTAAGCAAATATTCCCATAATGTTAACTTACACTGTCCTGTCCTCCTCCACCCTCGCCATCACCATCCTCAAAACTCAAGTTACTCCCATTTAGAAAGGCTGTGGCTTTTCTTTACTCACTGTATGGCATATTTTATGTTCAAAGCACAGAAATTTAATTACTTATAGTATAAGGATTTTGAGCTGACGTTGTCTCAATGAGAACGCATTTATTTGAAGACAAAATGGATTCTCCTATTTCTCGCCTTTTTTTGGACAAAAAAGATAAGCCAGGAAGATCTTCACCGGACACATGATATCTAAACATGAGGTTGTCAATCTCATGTGGAGTCAAAAGGAAGAACAGGGAAGATCAAAAGTTAAGAGCATGTTAATTTCTTATGTTTTTCTATTTTTATTTCCTAACATTTAAAATCAAGAATACTTTAGCATTTCATCTCAATGTACCTAAAAGATCCATTTTTGAGTTTCTAATTAACTGATTGTTATAGAATTTTACTTTCTGAAATTGTAAGATAAATGCACCTATCTTTAAGAAACTATCAAAATAATTAGGAGTCAAGAATGTCACCATTCAATTTTAAAGAAGCAAAGTGAACTGAATTTACCTTATTAACTGTCTTTTAAGTGTGATAGATGTGCTTATGCATTTTATTAGATTTTTAATAAACGTAACAAAATGTACTACAAACAGTAAAATAATTATTTCCTTCAATGCTCAGGATTTTTTTAAATGGCATTGAATACCACAGTTTCTCTTTCACGACAATTATTAATCTTGAAAGGTCAGCTATAAATATCTTTTCCTAATATCTTTGTGGGTTGGATAAAAACTGAACGTCTGCCTAATGAGCATGGTGCTTGTCAGCCTTGATTTTCTTTCTGTGGCCTTCGGTGATCGGCACCTCGAAATACACTTCCTAGAGCGACTCAGCAACAGGAGCTCAAATCTTTCTGAGGTACCTGCTGTTATGGGAAGCTCGCAAGGAAAGCAAAGAGAAAAGGCAGTGTGCTTTCGGAATAACCAGAGACAGAGGACCGAAAAATGGAATATATCTCTGCCACATATATAAATACATTACATGTAAACAGCATGTTATAGCTTATTAAGTATCTTACACACAGCTCCTGCACTTAACAGATCATGGAACAACTTCAGAGAGCCCAGAGACATGGCCATGGCCGCTTGGCTATCGGAGAGCCTCGAGACGGAATTTTCCTGTCCCAAATCCTAGTCTACTCCAAGTGTAACAGTATAGCTCATGGTGTTTGTAATGAGACAGACCGAGGCTTGAGTTTCAGCTCTGCCATTTCCCAGTCTTGGGCAAGTCACTCAAGACCTATGTGCCTCAGCTTCCTTATCTGTAAAATGAAGTAATAGGAGCCTAGATTGCATAGGGTTGTTGTGAGCATGAAATACGGCACATAAAGCCTTTCACACACATGCAGCCCCAGGATCACCCTAATGCTAGTTGTCGTGATTGCAGCAACAGCTATTACTGGCATTCTTCTCCAGATGCAGCTGTCAGAACTGTTACTGCAGGAGGCAGCATGGTGTAGCAGTTAGGAATGTCGAGTTCTCACGCTAAACCTTATCTGGGTTCAAATCCCACCACTGCCAAGTAAAAGCTATGTGACTTATAGACAGGTTGCTTAACACTCACTCTGTCATCTCAGTTTCCTCCCCTGAAAATGAAGGCAGTGATAATAAAACCTAGTTCTTTTGGCTGCTGGAAGGATTAAATGAGTCACACATACACAATACTTAAAATGGTGCCCAGTATTGGAAAGTACTTAATGAATACTAATTTTAATCTATTGTCATTACTATCTTATCAATTTCCAGCACCTTCCCCCAAGTTCCTGACAGTCAACCCTTTTAAAACAGCTGAGCATCTATTATATGCAGATGTTAGCAGTACATCGAAAGAAAATGATGCTTCCTACCTTCGGTAGGCACAGTTACAATCTATTTTATTAGCTAGGACATAAATCTACACTAATGACGCAAGGCATCATATTCTAACTGCCAATGAAGAGTAAAGACAACAGGTGAGACTAAAGTCCAGAGGAGGAAACCAATTTGAATGCATCAGTCTTCCCTCTTTGGGAGCAGATTTGTTATTTATAGCCAAAGAACCAAGGAAATAAGGAAATGAGATGTGGTTCCGGGACCCTGGAATTTCATGGCCCCACAAAATTTGTTTAAAAATCAAGGTGAATGAAATAGGGATATCTAAGACATTAGAAATGCCTTAGGCAGGCTGAGGCATTAAGAAAATTATCTACCTTCTACTCATACTACAATTTCTTTAAAGAAATGTATTTTAACAGCAAAAGTAGATAGTAAGAAATAATCTCATAATATGAAACAATTCTCACCAAAAAAGGGAACCAATGATTGTGAGGGTGTGTGTGTATATTGTACATAGGTACATATATATTCAGGTGCACACTTTTTCTCTTACTACTCTCTCTTTGTTTCTGATTTCTCTTCAGACTGTTGAAACCCTTGAGCAGGCTGAATTCACAAATCAGTCTTTGGCAACCACTGGGGTAAAGTGCAGTGCAGAACACAACAGGTGTGGACCAGATCTATACTGGCAGAGCAAAGCAAAGAATTAGATCATTTTAATCAAAATGTTTGGCTTCAATTACTGAAATAACTTCTTTCTTTACCAATCTTTCCAAAAATCTACTTCCACTTCCTGATTCTGTTGGCTGGGATAAAAACTTTTTTTAGACTTATCATGCTAACAACCCCAACCCAAGGAATAGGGGCCGCAATGAGTTAAACTGAAAATCATAAGCCAGGCCAGTAAATGGAGATGAATTGTTAGTGTTCCTAGAAAGAACAGCTCCGTTTTCCAGATTTCCTGAGGAAGGAGCTGCACAAAGTGGCTTATTTGATTTTGCAGACGGAAGCAGGTAGCACAAATCTAGCAGGAAACAGAGCTCTCAAGGGAATTATTCAGGGAATTTTTGAAAGGAAGCACTTCAGAAAAAAATTTAAATAACTCTTCCAAGCAAAATTGGAAATATTATTTAGAGGAAAGAGCACAGACTGAATCCCTGTACTACCACCTACTAGTGACATCTTGGCAACCCTCTAACCTCTCTGAGCCTCAGTTTTCTCATCTACAAAATGGAGAGAAAGATCATACACACTAGCAGAGTGAAGGATTAAATTACAATTATATACACTGCCTGGCCATTATTAGGTGTTCAAAATGGGTAGCCATTATCATTACAGTTATAAGGTTCACTCGTGTGGGGACCACTAAGAGTATTTATTCACCAGCAAACATGTGGTTGGGCACCTGCTGAGTCACACAAGTCTTTGAATCCAAGGTCCTCAAAGTCCAGGGGGAGAGACAGGGAAAGAGAAATAGTGCAAATGGATTCTGACTGATTCTACAAGAAAAAACATAGACAAGGTAACAGTGATGGGACCATGGACAGAGCAATCAAATGTGTAGAGGAGGCTCCAGGAAAAACAAAACACCTAAAATATTTTTGGAAAGGTGTGAAGGACTCATTTTGTGTGGAAGTCTGGGAATGACATTTCAGGCTGGGGGAACCACATATGCAGAAACACGGAAATATGGAGCACCCTAGTGTGTTCAGGACACTGTAAAAAATCACTTTCTAGAAACCATTCCCAAACATTTAATTTGTCACAAGGGCTTAAATAGGATATTCATGCCATTTTATCAAATACAATAAAATCTCACAGTGCAACAAGTATGGTCATAAAAGCAACTGGTAATTTGCTCCTATCCATTCAGCATTCCCACCGGGCAACAGTGAAGGGTTAGTTCTCTTCTGTGAGAAGTGTGGCATTAAAGTGGCTCTTCTCCCATGATTCAGCTCTTTTTCAGTTCAGCATATAATGTTACATTTCGATTGTAGCAACTGGTCTATTTCCTATACCTCTAACAAGTGAAAAACATGTCTTTCTCTGCACAGTGACTAGAATAATACTTTCAAAAATATGTATATTATTTCGGCTTAACCCTGCAACAACAAAGCACCACAATCTTCATGACTAAATTTTTGGAGCCACATTGATCATCACAGAGGGAACGGACTATATTTGCATACTAAAATACAAATTATTTAGTGCCAAAATAACACAGGAATTTAGTACAGATTCTTGTCAGACTGGATATAGTTAGCTTGTGCTGACTTTTGACTGAGTTATTCAATGGTTTTATTAATATGTTAAAGGATAACATCCTAGCTATTTCTGAATCAAAATCTTAGGTTTCAGTAAATCTTTCCTAGATTTCATTAGCCTTGGAAATACCAACCATTTGCCAAATGAAAAGAAACACACACCCAAGAGTAAACTCAAATTGTCGGACACCAAAGAACACACATTACTTCTCAGCATGCTTTTCAGTATCCTTAGAGTTTCAAGAAGGAATCGTGACTTTAGAGCCTTAACAGACTTTAAAAGCACCTTCATTATCTAGATTGGGAAACTGTGGTCCTTGAAAACTGAAACCATGGCTTATTCACTTACAGAGTCTTACCAGTTAGGACTGAAAACCCAACCCGAACAGGCTTGAGTAGAAAAACACTTTTCCTTGACTAAAAAGTCCAAAGGTAAGGCTGACTTTGAGGTGTGGCTTCATGCAGGTGCTTACCTACATCAATGGTGTTACCAGCACATCAAGTTTCTTTTTTAAATCCTTATCTGCCATTGCCTTCTGCTCTCTTGGCTTTCATTTGTGACTCCATGTGGCAATAAGCAGCTCCCCCCACCTCCTCTCAACATCAAATCTCGAAGAAAAGAAGATCTATTTCCCACATCTCTCCCCCAAAATCTAGGATTCCTTCCAAGGGCCCATGGCAGTCATTTGCCTACTCTAAACTGATCACTGGATCCCGACAGGAGAGATGTGATTGTTGTAGGCCTTTGGGACAAGACACAGCCTGAACCTATGGGTGGAGTCCCATCTGGTCCATACAGACAGAAGATGGGAAAAGGATGGGTTCCCCATATGAAACTCAGAAGTTATTGCTGAAAGAAAGGAGAAGAGAGTCTAAGGGGACAAACATCTAATTAGTCCTATTTCTGCTACTTACTTCATGCAGATCAGAAGAGAATGATATAAAAGCTCTGACTACATGGTAAAAAAAATACCTCACACTAAAAAAACATAAGATTTAAATATGTACATGTGTATACACACAAAGCCCTATGGTATAAATGTGGGAGGTTGCAAAACTACTTCAGATTGTAAGCAAACCAAGCTAATGACCTCATCTTCATAAGTCATGAAACAGCCTTCACACACCTTTACTTAGGTGTAATTCACATAGGGAATACATGGGACTTTAAACAGGAAAAGCCTAATAGCACTGCACTTTTTCCACAAAGAGCAACTCTTAATACTACCTGTTATCTACTTCAGAGAGAGTTTAACTGCTTATGGGAGATAGCATACACTCCTAAAGGAAAGGACTTTAGAATGACAGAACAGTCTTCTAGGTAACACCCAGTCTTGAGTGTGTTTGTGACAGTGTGTGTGTGTGTATTTTTTTAACTGCTCCAAACCAGAGTGGTGAACTATAACCCTCTTCCCACCACACCAATCACAGACAAAAAAAAGCATCTGTCAAGGATCTTTCAACTTTGTCATTTCCTGCATTGCTTAGATTTATGCAATAGCAAGTCAGAACGGAAATAGCTAATGCAATAAATATATAGTAGCTTAATTCTATTTGATGGTGAAAGATGGAACTCTAACCAGCTAAAGTTGCTCTATACTGAGGAAAAACATTCCATTACAAGAAGCAATCAGTCCAGTGGAGGATATCCCGTGGATGAATCAATGTGGAAATAAAAGGACAATTCCAAAACAAACAAACAAACAAGAAAACAAAAACAAAAAACATCAAAAGAAATAATCCCTCTCTGGCTGAGACCTTAGGACCTCCACCATCTCCCTTAAAATGTCAGTTGCTTGAAGATAAGAATCTACCTTAGTTATCCTTACATCCACAATAATGAGCACAGCACAGCTTCCATCGCATAGCAGGTGTTTAATAAATGTTTTTTAATGTATATTTTACTTAAATGAACAGAGCTGAAATGAAATAAGAGACTACCACTATGTTACCCCTTTTGACAAAAGCATTGCCTGCCAATAAGCACTCTGATAGGTTAAATCCAGACCTAGATCCACCCTGGTCCAATCTATCTATCTCTGTACTATTTGCAGTGTGCCGGGTATATTAACATGAGCTTAGCAAAACTGGCATAGTCCATTACTGTCCATTCTATGTTTCTCAACCCTTCCTTTATCTGTCACAGTCCTGCATTAAAATGGAGCCCTTCACAGTTATCATTCAAGATCGCAGAACCCAGTGGACCAAACCCATCTTTTTAGGGAAGGTCCTATTACAACTTTGAGCAGAAGTGGTAAGTAGTCCTCCTAACAGAATTACGTACTAATAGGGACTCTTGCTGTTTGGCTGAGTGACATCTTACAAGATAAACCCTATATAAAACAATTGCAGTTTATTATGATGAATTTTACAGCCAGACACCTAAGTCAAATATTTTAGAAAAAATTGCTTCTTTCTATGTTTGTGTGGTACCTCTTTAAGCACATGTGCTTTAAAATCTGAGATACTCCATCTCCTAGAATCCCATATGCCTCTTGTCAAATTCCAGGGAGACTGCCTCCTCCTGTTCGGTGGGTCTCAGCATGTAGAAGTAAAGAAAAGACATACTTAAGGAGGGTATGTTAACACAGCTTTCTGACTTGGAGAAGAGCCAGAATCCGGAATCATCTTTCTGGCTTCCCACTCATTGTATCAGCCACTGTGACATTCAAATAAAGCCAATATGGACCGGATTACAAATCAGAAATCTACTGTAACCCTTTCTGTTGCTCTTCCAGAACCTTGATACCCAGATCGGTAAATGTACTGGGCAGAACAGAACCCTTGAAGTTGGCAACCATTCCTACACCAGTAAACCACCTTCAGCAGAGCAACTCAACAACCTTTACCTCCCATGTCACTCTAAGCCATGTATCACCAAGCCTCTTGTTCTCAACTCACCACTGCTGTCAACTTGATCTGGACGATTCTGGATTCTAGTACTGGCTTTTGTGCACTTCAGTACCTCCTCTGTAAAACAAAGGGATGAACTGATGATCTCTAGAGTCTACCAGCTCAAAAATGACCTCATGTCTTATAAACGTCAGGTTGATGTGAAAACTGAATGCTCATTAGTTTGAAATAAACTTTCTGACTTGGATTAAGCTATGAATTTTCTTAATAAATAACATTTATGGAGTACCTATTATATATTAGGCATTCTTTAATGCTTGACATGTCTTCATCTATTTAATTATCAGAGTCCATATGAGGTGGGTACAACTGTTATCCTCATTTCACAGGTAAGGAAACTGAGACAGAGATACATTAAGTAAACTGCCTGTGGTCATGCAGCTAATGTACTTGGGATTTAAATGTCAGACATCTGGGTCCAGAGCTTACACTCCCAACTACTATTTTATACTGACTTTTAAGCTTGTTTTTCTGTTGATACTACTCCCTCAGCCCAGAATAGTCTACCTCCCTCATTTCAACATTTGAGCAAATATTTCTTGAATGTTCCAGGAACTGTGCCTGGGAACAGAGTTAGAGTGGAGGAACAAGACAAGTCCCTTCCCTCATACAGCTTACTTATAATAATAGATACGGGTGAGAAAGCAAGTACATACTAAATAACTGGATATGATACAGATTTTTAATCATTGTTCTTATTACCCTGTACCATGGACTTATTAATTACTGGTGTGTTATTATTATTAATGTATGATACCACTGAGAGCAAATACAGAAGGCATTTGTCTTAGACTTGGGTAGTGAGAAATCTAAGTGACTTCTGAAGTGACATGTGGAGGATGAATATTGAGCCAGACAAAGAATAGTACTAGTGAATACCTTGCAGTAAGACAGAGCATAGCAGAGTCAAGGAACTCAAAGAAACTGAATAAGGCTCGGGCAGAGACAGCAAAGGAGAGAAAGTGATGAGAGACTGAGCTGGAGAAGTTAATAGAAGTCAAATCCTAAATAGCTAAATTAAGAAGTTTGGATGACGGCAGAATAAACTTTAAGTTCATGGAGCTTCAACCTCAAGGCCCCCCACTTCCACAAAATCTTTCCAAGGCCCTGGGAGGGCACTAATAAGGGTTCATACAATCATATATTTTCAAAACTTTTGCAAAAGAAAGATATATTCACTACAACCGGTAAGGATAGCTAGCTATTCCACTCTGACTTTGCCTCTGTCAAACCTCCTGTTATGTCTATTGACACTGAAATGACGAGGTCGTTTTGGGGATCTAGCAAAGGAAGTCAAGTTGACTATACATTTAGTTTGGGTTTACTCTAAACTAAACTAAATGTATTTCCAAATATGGTCAATTTACTGCAGGCCATCTCAGATGAAGAAAGTTTTTTTTCTTTTTTTGATGAGAATGGCATATTTGATAAAGTTTATGTGCACAATTTTTATTGCCATTTGGGAAGGCAATTTCCAAAAAACAAGTGAGAAATTATAGACTCTTAACTTGGGTACATATAACAGGTCTTGTTTTATCCATTTTAAATTATTTTTAAAATAACTGATAAGTTTCAGATTTAAAAAATGAAATATGAAACAGAAGCAATAAAGGAATGAAATCAACAGAAATTACTCTGAACTTAAAAAGCAAATTGTAACAAAAAGCTTTCAGATCATACCAAATGAAATGATTAATCAAGAGGAAGAAATAAATTTTGAATATTGGATATTTTGATAATCCAATTCATGAAGAGGACTGAATCACGAACAAACTTGGAAAAGATTTCAATTTCTTGCTAATTTGACATGAAATACTTAAATCAACAAAGATGCCCATTAACTCTCAATACTCCACTGCAAAGTGCTCTCTCCCTCTCTCTGCCCCTCCCCTGTTCACTCACTGTCATGCACTCTCTCTCAAAATAAATAAACTTTTTTTTTTTTTAATTATAGAAAGGGGCACCTGGGTAGCTCAGTTGGTTAAGCGGCCGACTTAGCCTTGGGTCATGATCTCACGGTTTGTGAGTTTAAGCCCTGCATGGGGCTCTGGGCTGACAGCTCAGAGCCTGGACCCCGTTCAGATTCTGTGTCTCCCTCTCTCTCTCTGCCCCTCCCCCATTCACACTGTCTCTCTCTCTCTCTCTCTCTCTCTCTCTCTCTCTAAAAATAAACATTAAAAAATTTAAATATATATATGTGTACATATATATTATACATATATATGTATATATGTATATATGTATATATATGTATATATATGTGTGTATATATATGTATAATATATATGTACATATATAGAGAGAGAGAGAGAGGGTGGGGGGAGAGAAATGGGGCAACTGAATGGTTCAGTTGGTTAAGTGTCCAGCTCTTGGGTTCGGCTCAGGTCATGATCTCACGGTTCATGGGATCAAGCCCCACATCCGGCTGTGCACTGATAGCTCAGAGCCTGCTTGGGATTATCTCTCCCCCACTCTTTCTGCCTCTCTCTCTCCCTCTCAAAATAAATAAATAAACATTTAAAAAATTACTTAAAAAAAATATTCTACCTCAAAAGGGACATCAATGGCAAACTGTTTAATGTCATCAACTCTACTGGTACTAAAGATTAGTCCTGAATAAGAAATTCTAAAATGCCCTAAAATCTTACAACTCCTATTTGGAAGGAATTTAATAGAAGTTTCTCTGAATTTGGCTATAGTCTTAAATAGTTGCATAGTCTATAAGTGAGTCATGACATTTTTCTAAAAGGAAAACTGTTCTAAAAAAATGTTAAAAAATCAAATTTTGATTACCAAAGAAACAACTGAATTTTAAACCTATGCTGTCTATAAAAGATATTATAAAATCACTGTCATATGAAAAAATGATCAAAAATTATGCAGCTAACAAATGAAGAATAGGTATTCCAGCAGTGTGGCAGAAATATTTATTTTTCTCAATTTTAGGATTTTTGTGGTATTTCTTGGATTTTTTAAATGTGTAATTTGTTGTATTTTCTTTTTTAATTCTTAATTAAAGGTTTACTTTTGTTCTTAATTTTTGTACTGATAATTTTGTGTTGTTTTTCTTAAAGAGGGTCCCCAAAATTGTATAAACACTAAACTCTACCCCTGAGTTTGGGCATTATTGCAAGGCATTTTGTTCTCTTCTCTCTAGTCTATTCATCCTTTAATGCTCAGCCCAAATGCCATCTCTATACCACTGTTCTTTGTGTTGCTGCCTATTTTCACGAATGAAAGAAGAAATTCAAACGTTTTAAGCAACTACTCTTCTGGACAAATCATGCTATGTGCTTTATGACATTACCTCACTTAATCATATGTTTCTTGAAGGCAAGGCAATTGTTTTTCATATTTCCCAAAATAAAAAAATAAATGCCGGTAGTAATAACTCTTGCCTTTAATGAATGCTCTTATGTTAATTTTATGTCTTAACTAGTCCCTCTTAAGTATGTTGACTAAAGATAACATTTAACCCTTTGGGTGACCCATTTTAAACGTGGACATAGTTTCCCAAAATGCAGCTTCTGGTTAAACCATAGTTTCTTTGCCCATACACACAGTCCTTCCAAATGTTACAGTTGCGGGGGCAAACTGTGCATTTATACCCAAGATAATCACACGCCTGTAATTGCACTTAAAACTCTTGGGACTCTGGTACACTATGTTTTCTGTATCTCACTCTGCCTGAATATATTCCCTTCTAACTAATCATAGTCAGTTCTTAACATCCCCACTGAGAATGACACTCTAATCCTCAGGGATTAAGCAGACACTGCCCCTGGTCTTCAGCATTACATTGTTAATCCATTAGGATTAACAAAAGTACAATTTGAAAAAACGAGGAAATAATTCCGCTGCCCATAATTTAGGATGGCAAAATCAGATCGATTAAGGCTGCCAACATATGATATAATTAACACAACCATTGTATGGAGGATATTGCAGCACATATGGTATGATATGTAAAACCAAACAATGTTTTTTATAATGTGTGAATATAGATATTATAAAGTTAAAGATCAAGTGGAGATCTCTTCCTTAGTTCCTCCTTGGGCTGTGTTTTTAACATGACCCTGACTCTATCAAGTGTCAGTTTCATATTTGGTGATGAAATTGTCTATTTAAATAGAAAGTTATAACCAGCATTTTTTACTTTACATGTCAGGTTCTTAATAGTTTCCTAAATAACAAGGAACACTCTTAGTCAGTTGGCATTTTCCAGTGTTTTAATTGCCTGCTGTGATATAATTATTGTGACATTTTGGGATGTTTTTAACATCCTGAATTAAATATTCTGACATCCCACAGAGCACTTCATGAAAACAGTCAAACTGTATTCAAGTCATTAGCAGTCTACAGCTGTCCTTTAATATTAAAATTATTTTCCAACACAAAACACAGATGAAAATTAAAGTATTTAACAACTTTGAGCTCGGGTTAGATTTGAGTTCTATATTACCCTAATTTATCAGGGAAAGAAGATCAGGGTGACTCTGAGATTCTCCCATTAAACTTTATCTAAAGCACCAAATGAATTAGGGCCACCTCATGATAAAAGAAAATGAACAAAATGTACTGATTTTAAAAGTGCAATTAGCCTCCCATTACATAGCCACAAATTCTACATCAAGGATAATCACCAGAACACTACATCTCTTTATTGTCCTGGAGAGCTGGCTTGCTTTTTTTTTTTTTATTCATGCACTTGTCTACCCATCTATCTGTTTATTTTTTTAATATGGTATGTTCAAATAAAACCTGACAGATAATTCAGGTAACTGATATATTTTAAATAACAGACTCCACACTGTAATTCTGTGGCAAAGTCCTAATGGGTTTCCAAAGGGAAGGCCTGCTAGATGGACCACTGATTAGCATAGATAACGCACCATTGTCACCTGGATGTCTTATTAGCATCTCAAATTTAGCACATCTGAAACTGTCTCCTTGATTCCCTTACCTTCTCCTCCCACAGACTCCCCCATCTCAAGAAATGGCAACCCCATGCTTCCAGTGGCTCAGCCCACAATCTCATCAATATCACTGACTACTCTCTTGCTCTCAAATGTAATCCAAACCATCAGAAAATCCCATTGACTAACATTCAAAATATATGCAAAATTCAGCACTTCTCACCACCTCCTCCTTTGCCTCTTACTTAGTTCAAACCACCAGCATCTTTTTTTTTCAATTGAGGTAAAAATACACATAAAATTTGCCAAGTTAACTATTTTTAAGTGGGTATTTCAGTGGAGTTAAGTACATTCACAGTGTTGTGCAACCATCACCACTATCCATTTCCAGACCTTTTTCATCATCCCAAACAGAAATTCTGTGTTCATTAAACAATAACTCCCCATCCCCATCCCTATCCCCATCCTTATCCCCATCCCCATCCTCATCCCCACCCCAGCCCCTGGTAACTTCTAGTCCACTTTCTCTATGAATCTGACTTTCCTAGATACTTCATATTAGTCAAATCATACACTATTTGTCTGGCTTATTTTACATGGCATAATGTTTTAGAGCTTCATCCAGATTGTAGAAGGATCAGAATTTCATTTTCTTCTTAATCTGACCACTGGATGTCTATACCATATTTTATTTACCCATTCATCTGTTGATGTACATTTGGGTTGTTTTAACCTTTTGGCTTTTGTGGATAACGCTGTTATGGAACCTGGTATATAAGGACCTGGTATATGGAACCTGGTATACAAAAATCTACTTTTGATTTCTTTGTGTACATATCTAAATGGAATTGCTAAACTATATGGTAACTCATTATCATCTTTTGAATGAACACTAGTATTCTGACTAGCCTCTCTGTATCCACCCTGGTAATTCCATAGTCCATTCTCCCCACGGTAGTTAGGGTGATCCCTTTACAACTTAAATTACATCATGTCATTCTCCTGTACAAAGTGCTCCATGGTATCTCATTGTCAGAATAAAATCTAAAGCCCTTCCTATGAACTGCAAGAATCTCCATGATCTGACCTCTGAGAGCCTTCCTGACCTAGCCCCTGTCACTCTTCACCTTTGCTCACCCTCCAGTCTACCAACCTCCCTTCTGTGCCTCAGACCTGACATTCACGCTTCTGCCTCAGGACCTTTCCACTGACTGCTTCCTCAGACTAGATAACCAGATAGATAACTGCATGGGTCCATCCCCCATTTCTTCAAGGTCTCTGCCCAGATATAACCTTACCAGCACTGCGTTCTTTACCTCCTTATCTAATGTAGCCCACAACACACACACACCATTCTCTATCTCTCTCTTAACCTGCTATATTTTTTCCATAGACCTTCTTACACCTGGAAAATCATAAATTTCTTGGTTTATTTATTAATTGGCTGTCTTCTCTCACTAGAAAGTAAAATTCCAAGGTCAGGGACATCATATTGTTTATTGCTGTGTTCCAGGAGCCTAGATGGATGTTCAGCACAAACAGGACCTTAGTAAGAGTGGCTGATGTTTCTGTGCTCACTGCCCTTCCTTCTGCTCTGAAAAGAGGTTCTGGGTTTTATCCAAAGGGTCCTGAACATCAGAGATACCAGCCATTTGCAGTCAGTAATGGGCTCACTGGAAACTAGTATCTTCCTAATCATCTCAACTGCTCTTTCCATGGGAGTGATGGCGAATAGAGGGGATAGAACAGATTTGGGTTTTTTTCCAGTAATTTATTTTTCCTTATTATTTGTTATGTTCCTTCTAGAAAATGTAGGGAATCTAGGTGAACACAAAAAAGAAATTAAAAATCCGTAATGTGCTAACCAAAAGGTAATGATTCTTAATGCTTCCATGTATATCCTTCCAGTCTTTTTTCCTATTTATATTCATTTTTCCTAAAAAATGGAACCAAATACATATTTTTATATCCTGCCTTTTTCACTAAATGGCTTGGTCATGAAATATTCTCTGACAACATTATTCCCAATGGCTGGGTAATATCCATTGTGCATAAGTACCATAATTTAACCCTGTATATTGGGCATTTAAATAGTTTCCCATTTTTCTGTATTATCAGCAATGTGGCATCTTTAAAGCTAAATCTTGCAGGCTGCTCTGAAAATGTCCTCATGATTAATTCCTAAAAGTGGGATTTGGGGGTCAGTGACTACAAAGAGTTTTAAAGATTTTCATATGTACTATGAATTTACAATCTTCCAAGCAGCGCAGGAAAATATACACATTAGGGGTGCCTGAGAATTGTCACCAAAGCTACCACAGTTGCTTAGTGGAATAAGCAAAACTGACCTCAGGATTAGGCTCATGTGGGGTTGGACTGGGAGGAGCATAAGCAAAGGAGATTAGAATACAGGAAAAGTGCGTTGATGGGAACTAGAGCCAGAAATACAAAAACAGACTTTACCTTCTTCACAGTCTTTGCACTAAACTGACCAAGGTGATAAACAGTAGTACTTCACGCAGGCACAATGGTCACAGGAGAAAACAAACACGACAAACTTTAGTAACAACAGTGGATGAAATTTCAAATCACTGTAATTGTTTCAAATGCTTTGGGCCAACTTCTGATCAGATTAAATCACTGTGTGATGTGGTCATGTGACTGACAGAGAACTAGGAGCATGTTCTTCTTTGTAGTTCAAATATTAAAATTTGTTTTATAATGCGGTTTAATTACAGGAACATTTTAAAGAAACATGTCTGTTCTTCGAAAGTTTATTTCATTAAAGCCTGATCATATAAGCTGTGCAACACCTTATCCAGATATAAGCTGAAATGGAACATACTACATGTCACTGAAAGTAAGCAAGCTAATGAGGTCAGTACCAGTGTCCACACTGTTTACAATCTGTTTATGAAAATGCCCACGTGGACCAAGGGACAGCACCACTGTCAATCTATTAAAAACTGGTAAAGCTAATTTTTCTCATTATTAGATGAAATTAGCATCTGCAAGTACTACTATTCCTTCTTGTACTCCACTTTGGAAATCACTGTTCTAAGGAAGAACGTGTTATGCCTTAGGAAAATATAATTACAATACCATATAATGTGATTTATACTTTTCAAAGCACATTAGTGTCTGCAAAGAGCTGTCAGTACTCACTGCCTCCACTTCTCACCATCCAGTGCTCAATGTCTTCCAAACACCCTTCGCCTTTCGAATGAAGGCTTCCTTTTGGTGAAAAAATAAATTAAAAAAAAATACTTCTCAGTCTTCATCTGTCTCCATCCCCGTTCAACTGTCGAGATGGTTACTATGCCTTGTCTCTTTTTTCTTCACAGCTTATTGAGGCATAATTTACTTACCATAAAATCCAACCCTTTTAAGTAAAAAATTCAATTCTTCTCAGTAACTTTACAGAACCATGCAATCATTACCAAAGTCCAATTTTAGAACATTTCTATCACTCCGCAATCATTACCAAAGTCCAATTTTAGAACATTTCTATCACTCCAAAATATCCCTCAGGCCCATTCATCCCTTTTTTCTTAAAAATTCCCTTTGTTTGGTGCTGTGACAGCACATTCCTAATTTCTCTATTGTCTTTTTCCCTTGGCCTTTCCCTCCTACTCTATTTCACCTTTAAATATTGATATTCCCTTACACTCTGGTCTTAGGTTCTCCTTTCTTCTTACTCTGCACTACTTCCCCAAGCCACCCCGTCCTCTCCATGACTTTAATTGCCATCCCTTCTACATCAAAACCTCTTCTCCATCCGGGGTGCCTGGGTGGCTCAGTCGGTTAAGCGGCCGACTTCGGCTCCGGTCATGATCTCATGGTCAGTGAGTTCGAGCCCCGCGTCGGGAGCCTGTTTCAGATTCTGTGTCTCCCTCTCTCTGACCCTCCCCCGTTCATGCTCTGTCTCTCTCTGTCTCAAAAATAAATAAACGTTAAAAAAAATTTTTAAAAAAAAACCTCTTCTCCATCCATATCGCTTTCCTGAGCTCCAAACCTTTGTGTGTTCACTTGTGTACCTGCTGCTTTCCGTGGAAGTCTAGAGACATCTCCAACAGAACATCCCTAAAAATGAATTTGTTATTCTCAGCCAACCCAAACTTTTTCCTCCTCCACTGTCTCATCTCTCTATAAAGATGCCACCAGCATCTTTCACTTAGTAGCTCATACCAGAAAACCTGAACATTATCCTTAACTCCTGCCTCTAACTTATCATATCCAGTGCATCCCTGCTCTCCACCTCCAGGGGTACTCCCCAGCCCCAAAGCACCTACATTTCTTACCTGGATAACTATCATAGCCTCCGAAGATTTTTCTGCATCCACTCTGCACACTTTCTACGCTTTCCCCCCTCCCCTGCCCCCACTGCTTTCACAAACAAAAAGTTCCTATAATGAAAATCTATTTAAAATGTTTCAATGGTTCCTATAACCCTTAAAGTAGATTCGAAGTTCTTTGGTTTTCCAAGTGTCCATGGATAAAGAAAATGTGGTATATAATATGATGGAATATTTGTAAGGCATAAAAAGGAAAGAAACCCTACCATTTGCTATAACATAGATGAACCTTAAGGGCATTATGTGAACTGAAATAAGGAAAAATTCATTACCACAGCCTACAAAGCCCTTCACCATCAGATCCCAAATGACCCCTAAGTTCACATGCATCCCTCTCATTCTTGCTCACTGAAATTCCACCACAGTGTTAAGGCACCAAACTTCCCTCACAGAAGGTTATTTCCTCTCCCTGAGATGTTCTTCCCTGAGTCTCTCTACCTCTCAGTCTTACTCATCCTCAGGCCTTCACATATATGTCCCCCTCCCAAGAAAAACATTCCCATTCAGTTTCCCTGAAATACATACTCCCACGTAACACCCCCGTTTTATACTTGTAGTACTCATCATAACTGTAATTAAATAGCAATCTATATTATTTATGTCTGTTTCCCTCCCTAGGCTGTAATCTCCATGAGGACAGGGACAATGTTAGATTTGCCTCATGGCTATACCCTTAGGAGCTGGCTCAGTGCTTAACACATAGGAGGCACTCAATAAATATTTACCCAAGGACTGCATGGTTTCATTTGGTCCTTGCTGAAATCCTCAAAGATAACCAAAAACATTCACACTGATTGGAAAAGAAACTAGCATTCAGAGAAGGTAGGTAACTTGCCCAAGATCAATCACAAAGGATTTTAGAAATATAAATAGAATAATGCATTGAGCAATTTAGAATGCTTACTTAATCAAAACTGAGTAATGATTAATGATACTCATTTTCATTAATATTGTTCAGCTTTTAAACAAATGTTCCAGCCAAGGAACAAAAGGAATTAGTCAGCCTTAGGAAACAGAGTTACACTAACTCAAAAAATACTTGTGAGTTAGAAATTAACACATATTAAGTTACTCCCTCTCAGGAAAACCTAACCCATGGCCAGCCTACTATTTGTATGCACTATTCGTAGAAAGATGACTGATAAAAGCAATTCATGGTTTCTCCCATTGCTATACTCAATCACCAGTATGAATAAACTGCTATGAATCAAGGACTCACTGTATGGGATAGTATAGTAGACAGTACCACACCTATTAAGCACTTTACAAATGTTTGCTGACTGGATATACGAATGAGCCAAAACTTGAACCCCCAACTTTCTAATTTAAATTTTACATGTAACTTATACCTCAATTATAAAAAAATCTACACATAATTTCTTGAGCCTCCTTGTTTCTGGGAATTTACATGAACTAGCTTTTTAATGGTACTACCTACCAGATTACCACTACTAGGCACCTTAACATTGTCAGAACTCTCTGGAGAGAAAAAACAACAATTTGAAATAAGATGTGAATGTGTAACAGACACAAGAATCTTCTCTAATAACACAACAAATACACCAGTAAAAACGAAGGAATAAAAGCAACAGATATTATTCAACAAATACCTGTTGAATATCTACCATGTGACACATAGTGTCAATAATGATGTCAGCCACATTTGTGTAGTTCTTTAGAGTTTACAAAATCTTAATACCTACTCTTCCTGGTGCTTCTCAGGAATGAACTCTAACACTACAACCTATGGTCTAATAGCCACTTGATTTCTGATCCAATCCCTCTGAGACCCAACAACCAACATAGAGACAGCAGATTAGTCCTATGAGTTTAGTACTCAGTGTGCTAAAATGAGTCCTGGTCTCTCCTAAGCACACCAAACCATGGCGTTGCCTTTAACACTTTTGGAAATAACCCCTATGACTGGTTCTTCCACAGGTCCTGAATAGGACTCCAGTTCTTTCCCTAGACCTGGAGTCTTGCCCTAAACCTCATCTAAATGCAGCCTTGAAAATTACACTAAAACTTGCTGGTCCACTGTCAATGAGATTGAGACCATGTCTGTGAAATTTCCCCTTATAGCAGAACAGAGTAGGCCCAAGTCACTAGTCCAGCAGGTCAACCTCAAGAGTTGATATCAGGGCCAGACAAGCCTTGACCAGGCTCTGTAGACATCAACATTACCAGAAGTGATGGTCAGAAAAGCCAACGGTCACAAAGGCCGCACCTTAAACCTGGGCCAAGGATTTTACTTATAACCAACAACAGTAGATGATACAGAAATATCAGGAACACAGTACATTAAGGAAAACAGTCTGAGTCAAGAATCAAAGTGGGTAAGAAGCAAAAGGTTCCCAGGATTTAATTTTGAGACTCCATTCCTATTAGTACTGAGTTAGTAAATGGCTGGGTTAAAGGCACAGGCATGAAGGGAAAACTGGAACTTGCAACCAAAAGAAAACTAGGACAGGTCCTTATAACAAGATAAAGTGTATTATTCCCATTTTACAAATAGAAAACTGAGGCTTGAAACCTCAAGTGATTTGCCCAAAGAAGAACCCTGGTCAAGGGCTAAGATACACCTAGCACCAGACATCCTAATAAACACTATAAAAGCTTGTTGAGGATAAAGGAATGAGCCAAAATTTGAGCCCTAATTTTCTGATTCATATTTTACATGTAACTCTTGAGCCTCACTATATATAGAGTTTCACATAAACTTGCCCTTTAATGGTATTTCCTACCACCACCCTGCCTCCATTAGTGCTAAAGGAAAGCCAAATAACTCATGATTAGAGTCAGGCGGGTCTAATGTGAGTCACTTTTGCAGAGGCAAGTTTTAAAAGAGAAACAGGAATCTGCAGAAAGATCTGCCTTACAGTGGCAATAAGTTAAAATGTAAAAATGGAAGCCATCTATTTGCATGTTCCTGAGAGAAACCAAATTTGCCTCCCTGGAGAAGCATTACAGTTTATTTCTGTACCCCAAAGGCAAAATCACAGTGGACACAAAAGTGCTAACTTAAATGACATCCCGGAAATGACAACCTCTACATAAAATATTCCTCTCTCAACCCTCTTTTCTCTATACGCTGTCTGGTCAAAGCAAGGGGTGGAGAGTACCTATATGTTAATGCACTGAATATATTAATAATAAACATTTGTTTTGAACTCTATTTTAAATTAGTAATGAGACTTTCAGACAGAGAGCTCAGTGGAAGTCTGTGTTTGTGAATAATATAGGTTAATCATTGAACCACCCTATGAACTCACCGGGCACTATATAGAATAAACATATGACTACAGTGTGTCCTTTTTTGCCCCTGTGTTACTTAACTAACAGCCTAAGCTTGAGAGGACATTCTTGTAAATGATAGAATAAAATGTAGAAAATAACAATGAGACAAGCCAAAAATCTCAACAGATGGAGACATGAAAGGTTAAGGCTGACATTCCTTCTTTAAAGTCACTGTGATAGGATGAGGGTAGAGAAATGTCAAACAGAAGGGAGGTAAAACAAATGAAATTCACCACAGTAGCTGGCTTATGTCAAAATCTCAAAGGTGACTAGAAAGGCCTTTCAAGTCTAAATAAAGATGGAAAAATACCAATAATTATGTCTTCTATTTATCACCTTTCAGTAGCTGGAGACATTTTACAAACTTTAACTCATTAATCCTCACCACATGACTGTGAGTCAAGTGGTTGACAACTGGTCTACCTTGTTTCACAGAAAAATGATGAGACCCAGGGGATGGAATGAGTGGCAGAGTTTCTGCACCATGCCTGTAGGGCAGTCTGGGAAGGAATTTAAGAAATTCTAGCAATTCTAAAATTCAGACGCTAAACCCACAGAAACTTGGGCTCCCAAAAGAAATGTACCATTATAGCACAATCCAAAATCCTAAGACTGGAGAGCTATTTTCTTCTAATTAGCTGCTGGAACTATAATTCTCTGATCTGTTCCTTCTAGGTGTTAATGAGAATTTTTCATTTTTGAAGAGAATCTTGATACTGTCAGTAATAATAAATTTGGAACCAGAGCTTTAAGGTCATATGCCATTATGATGAGGTCCACATATTACCCTGTACCCATATTACCCTGTACCTGTATCATTGTTCAAAATATTTGTTGTCACTCTCTGAAGAACATTGTAATCAAGTGTGGTCTGGTGACTTGTGTTGCCCTTCTCTGTGAGAAGATGAAATAACCCTACCCTGTTGATGTTACGCCTGACCATGTATCTATCTTTGGCCAATGAAAGGTAGGCAAAGTCGCATCTGTCACTTGTGAGGAAGCTTTAAGGATTAACACATAGTTAGCCATGTGCATTTCCCCTCTGCTGTGAGACCTGCAAGTTGCAGAGAGAGATCATGCCATCAGTTCTCCCAGTCACACAGCTAAAAATGAACAGAGCTGTGATTTGAACAGAGACTACTGAGCTCCGGCACCTGTTCTCCTAGCCATTATTCTGTAATTCCACCACTGTAACAGTGTGGCCTGAAAGAGTCTGGTTGAATTATTCAGTAGAAACCATATAATCAGCAATTTCTTTAGGCACTGGTGAGAAACAGGCTGAGGCTTAGAAAGGTAATGATTAATTAAATGTTTTTATTTTTTGTATGCATGTTTGAGATCTTTATGTAAGAAGTATATTTTAATATTAGGTAGAAACCTGTTTATACTTTAAGAAAGAAGAGACTCTGTCTAATAGGCTAACACCTGCCCTCAAGGATTTCAATTCCAATTCTTCACTCCCAACAAAAGCTGGCCAACTGAAAACTTCTGAGTTCCACTCTCCTGTTTGTAGGGCCTTTTAACAATGGTTACTCTTCCCAATCATTAATTCTTCTTCGTTTCTGTTTTTCTACTCTGGAAACAGAGATCCAAACTACAACCTTTGAATATAAGCTCCTATCCCATTCTGCCACTTCCCAGTCTTCCCCATGAGAGTAATTAGCACCTCCATTAAGCCAGTGACTCAGGACCCAAATCTGGAGACACTCTTTGATTCCTCTTTCACTCACATCATTCATTTAATTCTTCAGCATATATTATCATTCTATCTTCAAAATACATTATACATCCCACTATTTCATGCATATCCTACCACTACACCCAAACTCTGAGCATCAATGCTCCCAGGACTAAAGCAATAGACTCCTAACTGGTCTCCCTGCTCCCACTCTTGATCTCCTACAAATGGTTCTCCACAGAGCAGCCACAGTGATCCTTCTAAAAGATAAATGGGATTGTGCCATTCTCCTCCTTTTAACCCTCTAAGGGCTTCCCACCAGGGGTAAGCTGGTCAGTGTTTAAAAACCTGTGTGAAATCACTGAGCACAGTGCTGGGAAGAGATGTTAACAGTCTGATCTTAAGTAGCATAAATGGGCTCCAAAATTTCATGGTTCCCACCACACTTAGAAAAAAGTCCAGAAGGCCTACTATGACTTCAAAGCCCTACATGGTCTGCTTCTACTACCCCTCAGACCTCAATGTTCTTATTCACGGTCCTCCAGTCATACTGGCCTCTTTGTTGTTTCTCAAACATCCCAAGGATATGCCCATCTCAGGGAATGCTTCTGCCACAGACACTCACAGTGAAGTGACATAGCCTCACTTCATTCAAGTCTCTACTGAAATGTTGCTTCCTCAATACACTAATTAGGACCCCTCCTTCTCCAAATCCTTACCCCTGACAGTTTTAACACTAACATTCTACTAAAATTGAATTTATCTGTCTATAAATCCACTGGGGATGTAAGCTCCTTGCAGCAAAGGACATTGCCTTGTTCACTGCCATAGACCCAGCATCTAAAAAATTTCCCTTAACATTACAGATGCTCATTAAGTAATGACTGACTGAATATATGAATGAACAAAGCAACTAATGAATGATATTTCTCAAAATAAAAATACAGAAATATGACAATATGGAAAGGAGTATGGGGAAAGGACAAGCATCTGTCCTAACGGAGTCCCTGAACAACAGTGAGACCCAACTTATAACTGCCTTGGTCTTTCAAGCAGGAGTTGGGGAAACAAATGACAAAAGTGAAGACTGAGGCAAAAATAATGTGATAAAGAAGAAAGGCAAGACTCAGGTACAAGGAGCTAGAGTTGTTTTAAAGAAAGAAAAGAATAAGGACAAATTAAGCATAATTCTGATCCAGTAAAGAAGGTCCATGAGTAGTGGTCAGGATAGTCAGGCACTAATCCAAATACTGCCACACACATGCTAAGAGATCTCAGCCAAGGGATTCCACCCAGTTTCATAATCTATATTTAAAAATCTATAAAAAGAGGGAATGCAATGTCACGGTTTCTCAGACCATTTGTTACTGCATAAGATTATATGGTTGCAAGCAACAGAAACCAATTCTGGCTACCTTAGGCAGTAGAGAACTTTAGAAAGGGAGATCGAGTAGCTCTCAGAATCAAAGGGAAGCCTGGAGAACCAGATCAGGCAACTAAGCACAGGAACTAAGGTGGGACACAGTATTTCACAGCAAGAATAGAATGATAATACTACCAGTATTAGCAGCTGCAGTTATAACATATACTGTAGTAAAATATGTACCAGGCACATCCTAAACTGTTTTGATGTTCTAACTGATTTAATTTTTAATTTGAACCTAGGCTATTAGGCTCCTGAGTCTCTGTTCTCAGCCACTCAGTATACCACATGACTTCTCTGACGGGTAGTTACTTCAGGGCCCCCAGTGACTTTACCCATTTTCCTGCCCTTGTGTTATTTCACCAGGATTCAAACTCCCAGGAGAGGCAGCACAACTGAAAGGATTTGGGGCTATTTATTACCCAGCCCTTGGCTAAGGGTGGATGCTTCAGTTGTCGGATCTACTCCTGAGAATGCACAGAAAAGAGCAAAAGGAACTCTCTTAAAGGGAATTCTAGGTGGCACTGCCTAAAGCAATGGGAATGGATCTCGTGCAGCCAAATACAAAAGTCTCTTGCACACCATTCCATTTAATTTTGTAATTAAGGTTTCTAAGATTTCCGAGATCCCTCTCACCCCACTATGTGACTGATTTTCACAAAATCTCTTAAGAGTCAAGCAGAAACAGGCACAAGACAAACCAGAATAGGACACTAATGTACTTTATAGAAGGAAACAAGAATAAGAAAGAAAATTGAGGACTATTTCCTGACCTTTTAATGTGTATCAGAGCACTGTGCTAACAGCTTTACATGTAATCTCATTTCATTCTCTCAATGTTATGAGATAAGTATTTCACATGAGGATATTGAAGGTTAGAAAGATCTAATGATTTGCCCAAGGTCACACAGCCAGTAGAACTGAGACTTACCCCAATTTGTCAGTTTAGAATTTTAATTTTTATAATTTATAAGATATTAAGATATGCTTGACTGTACAAAAATTCGAGTGGTCTTTTAGGTGATGGGAAAACAATCCTAAGCATACATAATATGCAAATTATTTTATAATAAAAGCCTGAGAAGATTAAATTAAACCATAAATGTGAAAATAGCTTTAAAGCTAAAAGCACTAATTAGACTGAATGTATTATGTTATAATTAGTATTCGGATATTAAAATCACGTATTGATTATTGACCCAGCAAAGTAATAAAAAAGAATTTCTTTTATAATAAAAGCATCAAAACCTTGAACTTTCCTTATAATCATGCATATTAGGTGTTGACAGCCCTGTTATCTCCAGCCCAGGGAAGGAGAAAGCAGGGAAAAATGGAGAAAACAACTGAGAAGGGAAAAAGGTTGAATGCTGATGATGCCTTCCAGTCACCCTCGAGTCAAGTGAGTTATCCATTCAATTTAACCCTCCATTTCCCTTACAAGGAAAAAAATCGGTTCACTTGTAGGAAAGTTTTTGCTGGCAATAACCATTATTTCAAATCGTTTTTTTAATTAAGGGGAAGAGAATGCAGAGAAATTTCTTTTCTTCTCAAAATACAGAAGAGGAAACGTCAACCAGAAAGATGCAAATAAATAAATAATCAGTCTTACAGATCCACATATTTATCTATTTGTGAATATTTGCAGATAGGGGTGGCTACATCTACATATGCAGTATCCATACAATACACAGAACAGAAATAAACACACCAGAACTTTTAGCCACAGATAGAAACTGCAGGTAATGCAGGTTAAGTCATTAACTAATTACACGACTCTGGGCAAGTCACTTGATTTCCTTTTGCCCTTTGGTCCACACCCCCCCAGATGGGCACTACACAGAAACTCCCTGAAAACCAGATGTTACATCAAAGCCAATATTTCCTGGAGGCCAGCCTTGCTGACTTCTTTGAAAAGCACTAAATTTAGAAGTAGCGTGCAAATAACACTGCTCGGATTAAACTCGCTTATTAGTGGTCCAGATGATAATCAAAGACAAACAGATGGTCGCTTAATGAATGTTATTGGAAGGAAGGCATCTTTAAATATAGGATTTGTGTGAAAAGTTTGCTTTTTCTTACAAGTTATTTTGATGATTATGTTAGAATATTGGCATCTCTTTTTAGAATATAACCTTGTGGAGCCTCATAGACATGTTGAGCAAGATCAAAGCTTTGGAGAGCCAACGATAGGTTTCTCCAAGTCTAATAAGCAAAATTATGCAGTTAGAATGGAGATCAAAAGCCTCAAGAGAAAGCATATAGTTATTGAGAGTCAGAGTACATATCTTAAGGAATCAGAGATGTCAAGTATACCTAGCTTTTCAGAAACCTGGCATGTGAAATCATGTCTATACCATTGCCAGAATGAGGAATGGTTGTTTCTTTTACAAAAGATTTATAATAGGATTCCTTGTGACCCAGAGGAGCCTAACAGCATTTAAAACAGGTTTTATTTGTTTTTTGTTTGTTTGTTTGTTTGTTTTTTCACAAAGCATGCCATTCTCCTTGCTCAGTCAGTGGCTATATTTCAACCCCTTCTATAAGGAGGAAAGCACTACAAACTACATGCTAAACCAGGCAAGACAGCTTTCCATGTTACAACTGGAGACTGAACCAGCATCAACTCATGCAACTGATTTAAAAAGTGTCAGGCACTTGTTACAAAAGGCATTTGTCAAAAATAAATAAAATAAAACAAAACTACTCACACTTACCAGTTTCCATGGAGTACAACTGGGGTTGATAGAGGCATAACTCTGAAGGTTATATATTACTCAGGGTCCATTCAGGATTCAGAAACCACACTAATTGAATAAAGAAAATATTCAACTAACTGAATGTTGACTATAAAGTATTCTTAACTAGATGTAAAGTTATTAACTAGGTAACTGAAGGAGTAAAAAGTAATCCTGGGCTTCTAAATGCTTCAACCAGCTCTCTGGTCGGAGAAACCTGATTTGCAGCATTCGCCAATTTCCATGGTGTAAATACTCCCAGTGTGGCAGACTGGCAGATTTCCAGCTACCAAAGTTTTACTGCCTTGCAAAATTTCTGAAAATTTAACAGTGGGTTTTCGCAAGCCAATATGGGCTGATTATGAAAAGAGGTAGCAACTGTAGGAAACCGCTCACACCCTTGGGGCTGAAGAATACAAAGAGGCTGCAATTATTCAAATTTGGAAGCTTGGAGGGGCCCCACAGAGCTGAACCAGAGATCTGAGGAGGGAGCGCTGCTGCACAGCTGCTGCTCGTAAGAGAGCTGAAAAGAAGCCCATGGGCCTGAGATCCTAAAAAGGTGTGGGGAAGCCTGTCTGAGCCTTGCCATCCACCACAAGACCGCTGCCAGGCGCCAGCACCTGCTCCACGGTAACCACGGTAACCACGTGCAACCAAAAGGCTGGATCAAAAACAGATATGTCGGAGGAGATGCAACAGCACTCTGTGCAGTGTGCTATTCAGATGTTGAAGAAACGTAACAGAAAAGGACCATTAGGAAGTTTGACAGGAAATACAACCCCGCATGGGTAGGCATCGTGGGGAACTTCGGTAGTCACCTGCCCCATGAAACCAAACGTATCTACTCCTACTTGGGCCAAGTCCTCATTTTCTGTTCAAACTGGATTACAAGCACAGACAGTGCCACACACCTAACGCTCCATCCAAAAAACAGGGACTGCAACCTAAATTCCACGTACCAGAGGCTGAGATCTTGAGGCTTGCCTAAGAGAACACTTCGATCTCTGTTTTGTGAACCTTTATCGCCCTGCTTTGTGCAGGGCATTTTTTGTCCTACCGTGTTGTGGTTACTTAAAAATTAGCAAAACAGCTTGCATCTGTATTTTCTATTCCATGCCTCTTGGCCTTTTTTTTTTTTTTCCTCCTTACTCTGCTCCTTTCCAAAAACAAAAAACAAAAACAAAAAACATAATAAATCAACAAAAAGGAGATGTGTCTGGTGCTGCTACCTCCGAAGTGGCGCACAATATCTGGAAATGTCAGAAAAAAATGTAAACGAGGTTCAATTACGAGTCCGGGAAGGAACTCCGTCGCATTACGGAAAAGCTTCACCACAGCGCAGGTCACAGGAACAGGAAACAGATTGGAAGCCAACAGGAAGCAGGCGGGAAGGAGCACACCCTTTCCGCCCCTTCCGCTCAGCCCCGCAGTCTCCCTCTAGGGCCCCCTAGTGGAGGAGTAGCAGAGAGTGTCTGCAAAGCCGCTCGTAGTTTGCAGAGTCTGAGCCTCAACCCTGCGGAGCTGAATCTAGGAAGGAGGGTTTGGAGCTGAAAGGCAATAGCTTAATAACTGGCACAGTTATAATCGGAAGAATTATGCCTTATACTTGTACAACTCTTTACAATTTGAAAAGCTTTTTAAAAAAATTATTTGAAATAACGACTACGATTTACCACTGAGTATTTACAACGTGCCGGGCACCATACTAAATTCTATACACAACCTATCTCGCTATTTTCACAATAATCTTGTAAGATATTGTTAACCCCATTTTGTGTATGAAGAAATAGAAGTACAAAAAGATTAAAGAAGAGTTGCCAAACATCGCACAGGTTGATGGCAATGAAGTGGTTTTCAAACAAAAGTCCTTTGACTTCATTTCATCACTCTGCCTCTCAGCCACAAGGTATCATTTTCAGTTGAGGAAAGAAACCAAAATGTCAACACCAACTTCATCTAAGGTTTACTCAGGAAGATTTATATTAGAAGATTTATATTCTTAATGGGGCATAGCAGAGATGGCATTAGTCCTAACAGTGCTTGCTCTCAGCCATGGCTTGGAACAATTGTTGTGGTATGCAACAAAGACTCCAATTAAGAGGTCTATCTGTTAGAGTTGGAGGTCTGCTGGAAGTCACAGAACCACAATAATGACCAAAACAATTCAGGGGTTTCAGTTTTCTCATGTAAAATGAGCTCAGAGTTTGGCAGTCCAAGAATGATATGATAACACTGTGATGCCTTCGAGGATCTAGGTTCTTTCTAATTTTCCACTCCATCATTCTTCCCTTGCAGGTGTCTTCCTTTCTTGTGCTGCATCGCTGTGACAACGCTGTTCCTTCATATCAAATGTTGAGTCCATGTCTTAGTTAAGAGGGGAAAGACAAAGGGCAGCTAATTCCTTTACAAGAATTTTCTCAGAAGCCCCTCCCAGGAACGTCTGCTTACAAGTCATTGCCCAGAACTGTGTCCCATGAGTACTCACAGCTGAAAGGGAGGCTGGGAAATGCCTTTTGTAGCTAGGGATATTTTACACGATAAAATAGGAGTGCAGTGAGTTTGAAAAAAAGAAAGGCTGGATATTGGTTTGCCCATTATGCACATGAATCACAAAACATAAACAGGACTGGTAGGATCAACAGCATATCTCCCCTTTACCTATTTATCTGTACCTTTTCCCAACCTCTTCACTTTTCATTAACTCTGTGACCCAGATTTCACAAGGCAGCTTCAGTTGAAAGTATTCACCTCTTTGTCTCCATAAGTTCCCTCATACTTGCCAGCCCTGTGTCCTGACTATGGTTTAGAAATTGTGTCAGTATAAACTACTTACTTTTTTTCCTGTCGTATTATTTAACAATGCTTCAGTTTCTTTTATCTGTTGATTTAGGCAAGGCTGACTTTGAACCTAAAGTCCCAGAATGTCTGTCTGTTTGTCTGTAGTTGTTTTGTTTTGTTTTGTTTGTTTACCATTTTGACAAACTTTTGTCTTTTCAGCAATTCAATTTAACATTCTTGAGGGTTTGGGCCCATTACTGAACCACACTGATATGTCAAGAGGGCATATTACACATATCATATGGAGTGATATTTTCCTTCAACCAAGTAGCTGCTCTCCTTTTCATTTAAGGTAATTGTGAATTTGAAGAGTGAGGGTTAGGAGATCTAAAAGCTAGGCCTGTGAGCTATTTGCTCTCTCCCTCACCTCTCTTCATACTACCTTAACCATAATAAACAGACCCTTAAACAACAGGTGGAGTTCAAGAAGATGGGAAAGTATTCCAAGTAGGCACGGCACCCTGCACCTCTTTTCCTGTTTCTCTTCCTTCCTCTCCAAGAGATCATGGTCATGAGAATCAATGGTGGCCAAAGACTTACTAGGAAGATGTGTGAGGTAAAAGGCAGGTGACACACTATAATTACTTTGCAATATCTTAGACTTCATTTTACCAGATTTTCCTAAGATGTTGATCTCTGTGTGCATTTGTGTGTTTGTGTATGCCCCTAATTCTACACACCTATACCACCGCAGGAGGCCCTTATGCCTTTTTTTCCTCTTTCTCTCCTGTTTTTTTAAATAGATTTTTAGGACAATTTTAGAATTGCAGAGAAAATGAGCAAAGAGTACGGCATTCCCATGTTCCCATAAACCACCCCCCCCAACACACGCTATACTTTATTATTAATATCTTACTTTAGTGTGGTACATATGTTACAATTAATGAGCCAATATTGGCGTATTATTATTAAATAAAGACCATAGTTTATTAAGATCACCTTAGTTTTTACTTAATGTCATTTTGCTGTTACAGGATCCCACCCAGAATACCACACACACGTGTACTTGTCACGTCCCTTTGGCCTTTTCTTGGCTGTGACAGTTTCTCAGACTTTCCTTTTTTTTAATGATCTAGACAGTTTTGAGTAGTACTGCTCAGGTGTATTGTAGGATGCCCCAAACATTTGTCTGGTGTTTTTCTCATGTTTAGTCTGGGGTTATGGGTTTGAGTGAAGAATATTATAGAGTTAAAGTGTCTTTTTCACCACATCATATCAAGGGTACATACCATCGACATGACTAGTTATTGTTGATGTCGACCTTGATCACCAGGCTGAAGTAGTGTTTGTCTGGTTTATCCACTATAAAAGTCACTCTTTTCCCCCCTTTCTATACTATCTATGTTTTGCAAGGAAGCCGATGTGTGCAGCCCACACTAAAAGAGTGAGAAGTTATGCGCCCCCTCTTTAGGGTATTTACACAACTTACTTGGATGTTTTCTGCATTGGAGATCTGTCTCTTCTCCCCCATTTATTTATCTACTCAACCATTTGTCTATGTCAGTGTAGACTCATGGATATTTATTGTATGCTTTGGGATATAATCCAATACTACTTTATTTTTAAATTAAATTATTTAAAATTAAATTTGTTTGGCTTAAATTGTTCCAGCTTTGGCTACTGTCATCTCTTTCCATTGCCTCCTGTGCCGCCTCAACATATACTTTTCAATGTGAGTGGTTTTTTTTTTTTGGGGGGGGGGGTTGGCCCTTCCTTACTTTTGGGCACTATTAAATACACCAGGCTCATCTTATATTATTTCCTGCCCCAGTCCTAGAATCAGACATTTCTCCCACTATATTTTCATTTTTACTGTCAATTTTAGTTCTTTCAACAATTGGGAGAAATGGTTTCTATCTAGCAATTAGCAGCCCTGGCAGGCAACTCCAAAGCAGCATGGGCAGTAGAAGGAACAGAAGGAATGACAGGAAGTAATCCTGTCACCATCCTCATCCCTTACCATAGAGTCATCTGCAGCAGCAGAGCCCTGGACAATTACCCTGGAGGACTAGCTGCTTCCAGCTTCTAGCCCACAAAAGCAGCCTAACTGGAAACTGGCCTATCAAGGGCCTCCCTGGACGTGTCCTGAGCCAGGGGGCAGGGAGTGGAGGATTCTTTGTTCAGTAAAGATGCATGAGGTGCCTGTTTCCTTTTGCTTCCAACAAAGAGATGAGAAGCAGACACAATAAAATAAGTTCAGAAGATGCAGATCCCTAAGCAATACAAGGAATAGGGGTTTCACATCGTCCTTTCCATGGAGTTCCCAGGAATGGAGTCATAATTTCAGATTGCCAGAAGAGGAAAGCCCATCTGCAATAGGAAGTCACTTCCTGGGCCCTAGAGTGGATGCTTTCCCTCTAGAAGAACCTCTTTTCTCTCTTTCCTGTAGGGAAAAGACTTTTCCCTTTACCTTACAAAGAAGGATCACCCATGCAGCACTTCTGCACCCTCCAGAAATGGTTCAGACTCTGGTGCCAAAAAAGAGAAGGATGAAAGGAGCCCAGGGAAAATCTCTGGTGAAGATGGAGATATTCACAAACCCCTCAAGATATCTAGATACCCTTATGAGAGTTGCCAGTATGTGCAAAGTGGCTAGTGAGTTGTTCAACAAAGCAACGTCAAATAAGAAACACTGCCATTTCCTGAAGGTGCTAGAAGTATGTTGGTGGGACCACCTTACAGAGAAGGGGATCCAACAAATTGTGTGCTCCTGAAAGTGTCAATAAATGGGTGGAAGGAAAGAGATCCCAAAAAGCTGGCTGGAGTTTCCCTTCTGATGGTTCTCAGAGGCTGCTTCTTCCAGAAACCCTCCTTGGTCCATGGGCTGGCCTGGGCTGGGCATCTCTGAGTACCTAAGGCTGTGAACTCTCATTCACTTATTAACAAATGATTACTCAGCCGCTAACAGGAGTCGAGCACTGAGCTAGGTGCCAGGGAGAAAGAGATGACTTATACTCTGCCTCAAAACTCACACACCAGAGAATAGGAAACCAGGGTGAGGGATTACAACATATCAGGATATAATTACAATATCTTTACCATGTTGAACGACAACAGTCAAGACAAAATAAGAATAATTACCCAGGCTGGGAGGCAAAGGAAGGCAGCGTGGGTAAGGAAGAAACTAAACAGAGTCTTAAGGGATGACAATTAATCCTCCAATTCCACTCCTTGACCTTTCTTCATATTACCTGTTATAGTATTATCATATTCTTCTCTTTACTCAGTTATTTTTTTCTCTTTAATTTCTATTGTAGTTACTTCTTTGACTCACTCACTGTATCAGTCAGGGTTCCACCAGAAAAACAGAACCAATAGGATATATAAAGAAATAGGGATATATAAAAATAGAGAAAAAGAGAAAGAGAGATTCATTGAGGGTAGTTGGCTTACACAATTGTAAAGCTGGCTAGGCACGTCTAAGATCCTTCAGATAGGCCGTGAGGAAGGGTACATTGGAAACTCTCCTACAGGAGCTGATGCTTCAGTCCACAGTTAGAATTTTTTCTTTCTCCAGGAAACCTCAGTTCTGTTCCTGAAGACTTTCAATGAGTTGGATCAGGCCCACCCAGATTTTTCAGGATAATCTCTTACTTAGAGTCAATGGATTATAGATGTTAATCATCTACAAATACCTTCACAGCAACACCCAAATAAGTATTTCATTGACTAACTGAGCTTCACGCCTAGCCAAGTTGACATTCATAGAACCGACCATCATACTCACCTATCTTTTTCTACGATTTGCCCTGAGGGCACCATTCACAGAGTGCCCTCTATCTCACACAATGAGATAGATTCCTCCAGGAGCTTCACAATGTGGTAGGCCTGCCTCTTCAATGATTCCCCATCTCTCCTGTCCCATCACCGACTACAACGTCAAGACTGCCTGGACACAGGCCTGGCCATAGCTGCCTGTCTAGGCATACCTAGTACACAGATCCCTACTGAGCATTTCCTGGATAAGCAAACAAGACTATTGTAATACATGTGGAAGGGGAAAGGACAGATAATCATTCAGAAAGATGGTAAATGCAAACCACATTATTTTAGAAATTAAAGAAAGATGAAAATATGGGAGTTTAAGACTCTCCAAAAAACAAAAAAGAACTTCCATTCCTAACCCTTCCTTCCCTTCTCCTTTATTAAAATGTATAGAACAGGAGTTCCTGGATGGCTCAGTAAGTTAAGCATTTGACTTTTGATTTTGGCTCAGGTCATGGTCTAACAGTTCATTAGGTCAAGCCCCATGTCAGGCTCTGCCACCGAGTATGAAGCCTGCTTGGAATTCTCTCTCTCCTTCTCTCTCTGACCCTCCCCTGCTCACATGCACACATCCTCTCTCTCTCTCTCTTTCTCTCTCTCTCTCTCAAAAATAACAAATAGACATTTTTTTCAAAATGTGTAGAACAGAAATTAATTGCTCAGTCCCTGTGGTCAAGTAGATTTGAAATCTACTTGACAATTTCATAACCACTGTGAACCTCAGTTTCTTCACCCATAGCATGGAAAAATAATAGATCATACGTTGGAGAATTGTTACAAGGATAAAATGAGAAAAAAATATATGCAAAAGCGCTAAGCACAAAGACAAGCATATTGTAAAGTTTTTTTTTAATTAGCTACTATTATCATTAAGTACCTACTATGTGCCAGATAGAGTAGGGAATACTGAGATTAGTAAGATCCTTGACTATGGGGACTATAAAATCCAATGAGAAATATCAGACATATAAACAGTCCAACAATACACTGTGAAAATTCCACAGATGAGTAAGCAGAGAAAGAAATAAGTACTCCAGCCTGGGGATTAGAAAGACTTCAGAGTAGAAACTCCTAATAAGCTGGGCTTCCAAGGACCAGTAAAGCCTTCCTGAACAGAAAGGTAGGGAAGGGCATTGTAAGCATAAGGAATAGCATGTGTAAGGGGCAGAACAATGGGAAAGCAGTGCGCCTAGACAAGAAGTTCAGTGTGAATGGAGCACAGGGGGCATGTGGTGGGGGGGAGGAGATATAGGGGAAGGTAGAGGAGGTGAAGAAGTGGGGGGATGGCTACAAATGTATCCATCTGATGAAGACTGATACGGCATGCTGAAGAGTTTGGCCTCTATTCTGAAGGCAGTTGGAGGCTGATTTCCAACTCTGCTTTGGGCTATGGAGCAATTGTACTGTAAACTGAAAAAGCAGAGTTTGTATTTACTCATCTACAAGCTAGACATAGCAAATGCACAGATTCCCATGGGTATATTCCTCACCAAGGTCATCAGTAATCGGAGCAGAGGAGGGCCAGGGGGGTTATATATACCAAAAACAAGTCAACCATGGCACCCATCCAAGCCCATCACCATACATCACCCCACATGGCTAAACTTACAGAGGATTTGGGGAAGAAGAAAATTCTCTTAGCTAAAACAAAGGACACATCTTCAAATTTCTCTCACTTCTCTTCCTTCTACATACACCAGTTCTGTACCACTTTACCCATTTTACTATTCCCTCCTCCTTCAGCACCTGCTTCTCTTGGCTTCTAGGACCTCTCATTCTCCTGGTTGTCTTCCTGCCTCATGGGATGCACCTTCTCAATCTCTTTTGCTAGTTCTTAATGTTGTAGCCCCAGGTTGCAATCTTTGGACCTCTTCCCCATCTTCACTCATTCCCTAGGTGCTCTCATGCAAACATATTACTTTAAATACCATCAATATGCTGACAATTTCCAAATTTATATCTCCAGCTCAGACTTCTCCCTTGGATTCCAGACTCTGTGTTTGATTGCCTGCTCAATATTTCTACTTGAGATG